>NC_140669.1:30408074-32874741 GCF_054131305.1 Coturnix japonica
CCACACACAGTTTTTTGTTAGGGATTGTTTTATTGTGTCAGTGACTAACAGGCCTCCTTCAATTGTGATCTTTTATTGCCCATTCCTGCCAGCTGCTAAAATACTAGCTTCCTTTTTTAATCATTAAATGAATTGTTGCAGAAATGGGGAATGCTACAGTTTCCTCTACATAACATTCCCCAATCAGAAAATTGTAATTTCTCAGATGCATTAGCACAATATACTAGGAAACAGCTGCATAATTTAACTTAATTGTTAAGCAATACCTCATTATAGCTAGACAGTAAATTCAGCAGTTTGCAGATTTTTTGTTTGCCTGCCTGCTTTTCAGCTCTTGCATTATGTTCTCTTTTCATCTGTCTTTCTCCTCCCAAAGGTGCTCAGAAAAGTGTTTTCAACAAAAAGGAAATTAACTTTTTTTAAGAACCTGCTTAAATTTGCACTAGATGCCTAACATATAAACTTAGAGGAAAATAAGCCATTCTAGAAAATCTGGTTACAGATGCCTCCTTTTTAAACAAGATCAAGAAAGAAATATCCAAAACCCAAGGAATGAGTCCAAGGAACATAATCCAGTTCCAACCCCACTGCCACAGGGGAAGCCACAAAACTCAGATCTAGTACTAGACCAGGATCTTGCTGCATCCAATCTGAACTAGAATGCTCCAGGGTTAGAATGCTTAAAGCTTCTCAATCATATCCTGATTTTTAACTGGTGTGCTAAGAGCTAATTTACTAGTTTCTTAGGATTGAAGTATGTAAAAATCAACTTTGTTTCTGTATTAGATTAATCTGAGTAACTGTGTTTGTAGTAACTGTTCTAAACAGAAGTTACCTTTTTTAGTTTACTTTACTTCGTAATTCATTTATGTTTGCTAAAACTTTTACATTGTATCATAAAATAACATTTCAAAACCACATTGGATTTGTTAGTAAGTTACAGGTAAACTATCAGGTTATGCTGTTGCTGCCCTATCTTATTTGGACTGGAAGTTTCCTATTGTTTTGGATGTATACCAAGACTGATAGTGTTGTGACAACTAGGAATAACAGTGTGCTCTGGTTTTAGTTTTTGTTCATTTATCTTCTGTGTTATTAATCCAGGGTTTATAGGTTGTTTAGGAGAAGGAACTTATTTTACCAGAATAGTGGTCTTTACTTTCTAGTTTCTTTATTTGTTGAAAATAAGGAAGATAGATAGACAGCATTTCCTTTTGGTAGTTTACTTTAAATCCAAAATCAAATGGTTGAAAGTCTATACTTTAAGTCATGCAGTAAAGTTACAGAACTCAGTCTGGGTGAGTACAGAACAGTAAATATTAAATGAAGCTGCTTATGTTCCCCTTTGTAAGTTAGGTTTATTATATAGATGCACTCAAGAGAGAGCAGGGCAACTTCAGTGACCTTTTTTCTTGCTGGTTCTATGTATTATGAGCAATCACTAATTGAAACATTTTTGTAATACTAGTCAAATGTGAGGAAAAAAGTTATGAGGGTTTTTTTTTGTGTGTGTGTTCTTTTGTTCTTGCTTAGTTTTATTTATTTAGTTCAGGAAGATTAGAATAAAATCACATAAAAGAAACAGCAGTGCGAAGAATCTGGAAGTGTTCAGTCAGAACACGTAGTTGTTGTTGACACTCTATCACACCTGTAGCTTCAACTCTGTATAATTTTTCACACGCTGGTTTCTAAAAAAAATACATCATTCCCAACGAAGAGTTACAAAAAAACAGATTTTTAGCATATTTATTACAGATAAATGATAACAACATCGTAATCAAATCTGATGCTTAAGAAATTCATGGCACTGTAGTGGCTTTCTTGCTGCGTATTATCTGCATCAACATCTTCTGTTTTCAGTAAAATCTGAGTATTAAATGTTATTAAATGAGTTATTGATCTGAATTTGGTGTGGAGCATGAAGTTTCATTTACATAATTAATTTTTTTTTCCCTATCTTGAACTCATACACAAGTCTAGTTCATTCTCCTTTGTGATGAAATCCAAGATGCGTGATGTTCACACCTGGAATGTCGTAAACATTATCTCATAGATCTGAATCTGCTATTCAGTGGTGAAAATTCCAAACTGTGTATTAATGTACAGTTATACAGTAAAATTTGTCTGCAGTGAATGCTAAGGGGTTAACTAATTATCTTCCTAACCTGGTCATCTAATTAAGTAAGCAGAATCAGGATTGTTATATTCAGTTCTTAAGGGAGCTTGCTGTTGATAATTACAGGAGGGTAGAAGAGAAACAGGCTTGATAGTTCTTGTTTAAGGGTAAAAAAAAATTGCTGCTGGCTTGAGCAAGGTAAAGATCATCCCAAATTATAGAACTTAATTTACATTTGTATGATTTCTGTTTCTTTGGTACCCTAATTATGCAGCTATCACGTTGGAGCGCTGCAGGGTGGAGCCTTCAAACCAGACTCTAATGTCCACATCCTTATTTACTTCATTTTCAGTATGAGATTAATCTTAATTCTGGGGATGGCACTAGTCATTCAGGGCTGAGAAGAAGAGATCTCCCAGAGGAGAGCATCCTGTAAGAAGGACGTTCTTGCTTTCTGCTTCCATCCTGCTGAAACAGTCCCCTTCATGCACTGTTACATGTCATATAGTCTTCTATCCTTTACACATATTTACTAATTACATATTTTTAGTGTATTTGAGCTGCTGTGAGCAGTTTGGTTATGTTGTCAATGGTTTTTGTTTTGTTGTTCCAAATAGAAACATATTTTTGACAACATCAGGCTCCTGTCACTGTTTTTTTCTTGACATGGTTCAGTTGCTTTGAACATGATATAACAAATCTGATTCTGTATTCATTGTTCCCAGTTAAGATTCAAGAGCAGCTCAGACAGAGAAATTGCACCTGTTTAACTGTGAGATGAGTCAGGACTGCTGCTGAAATGACAGGGAAGGACAATAATTTAGCAAACTGAAAACAGCTAGAGAGTGGCAGCTATTGTTTTTTAAACCCATTCCCCCTAGAAAACTGTTTGTTAATCATCCACTGTAAAAATATTTACAAATGCTTCTAGCAAAAACTGTGGGTCTCCTTAAAACACCAACAAAAATATCAGTTCTTCTGTGGTCAATATAGCAGCTCCGAGAAAAACTTCTAAAGACAGAAGTAAATCAGAAGTGCATTAGCAAAAACTAATTATTTAAACAAGTGTACCTGATGCCTAATATACTAATGTAAATAATAACTCTGTTAGCATATTGCGTGGTTCCTTGATACCCTACTGTACTTAGCAACAAAGAGCTGAGTCTTCTTTCTGCATGAATTAACCTTCATTTTTATCTCTCCGAGTTTTTGAATGGCAAACAGTGTAACAATGGCTGAGATTAAAATGTTAGCCTGAAGTCAGATAACTGATACAATGGATAAATCTTTAATTTGCTTTTAAATTGCTCAAATAATGCTACATTCAAATTTTTCTGCACGGATGAGCATTGATTCATCCAGAAAAGCAATGTTGCCATGTTTAATTCAATACTTTTAAAAATTTAGTTATTAAAATATTCTAATTTAGCCTTTCTTTTGGTAGTTTACGTCTTGCTTTGTAAGAAGCTGCATCAACAGGCCATGATAAGGAGTTTAAACTAAGCTGTAAAATTTTTGCTAGAATGTAGTATTGTATATATATATATATACAATATATATAATGTATATATATATATATACTATAATGTATAGTAAGGGGCTCTTTAAGTGTAGCAGGTTTAAGTCTAACTTGTCACTAATTTGATACTGTAATTAGCAGATGGTCTTACTTCAATAATAAAATGCTGGTCCTCAGTGAGAAAAGTGATGATCAAATGTCTTATGAATGAGTTTAGATTTGTGGTTTTAAAAAAATATTTTATTTTGCATTTTGAAATGTTTGAGAATTTACAAATTTCTACCTGCTTCTAAAATATGTTGACTTGAATAACTGTCAAATGAGTATTTCCATAAAATGATGTGAACTAGCTTTAAAGTGATAATTTCTAAGGAAAAAACAGGAATCCTCCCTCACTGTGTGTCTGAAAAACCTTCCACTGTGGGCATAGAATTTTTATGGTATAGCTTTACTTCTCATACTGAATGGTTCACATTAACAGCCATGTTTTCTAAAATATTGTGCAATTACTAGAAATGAATCCTTCCCTTCAAATCAGTAAACTCAACTTTTTTATTTTCTCTCCATAAATCTTCATTTTCTTCTTAAGAGATAGCACTCCACCTATCTGTGTATGCCTTAGATGAAGGAAGGCAGCCTAGAGTACTCTTAATTGAGTTGTTGGGTATTTTTTTAAGGGAATAAACTATTCTGAGTGGTTAGGATAATAAGGAGGAAAATATTTTTTAAGAAAATTCAAGACCTTTCTTCCTCTCTGCAAATAAGAATGTGATTTTAAACACAGATATATCCCTACTGCCCTGCTAGTCCTGGTTAAATATCCCAACTCTCTTACATCAGCTGTTAATTGAGCTCTAGGAATCTTCAGCTAAGACCACTTTTTTGTTCAAGCTCAGAAATTATTTAGAGATAGCTGCATCATGTACAGGTCTCAGATTTAGGTTTGTCCCTAACACTATTTTAACCTGCAGGTAGATGACATTCATCTAGCAATTCTAGAAATTTCCTCTTTAACAGAGTACTCAAGGTCATGTAATGCAGTGGGTCATTTTCTTTCTGGCCAGAGCTGTTTGAGCATCATATGTTAGAGCGTTCTTTCTTTTGGCATCAGGTGTCATTTGGCATCCACGTTTATTAATTCATTTTAGTACTTGGTTTGCTCATGGTACAAGAAGCAATCTGTGAACGGACAAAGATTCACTAGGATCTTCAGCTTACAGGTTTCTCAACTACTTTTGTTTGCTGTGAGTTGGTTGGTTCTTGCTGATGCTATCGGGTAAGACCCTCTATTGTTGGCTGTCCAATTCTAAGGTACCTTCAGTGACAGATTTCTTCAGATAATCAGTGATATCAAAGAAAATTCCAAGCTATTTAGATCTTGTGTAGCTGATCACTCATGTCCTGGCTTTATGAAGACATCCAGGATATGTCTGGGGAGACTCAGAAGTTAATGCACCAAGGAAATCCTCCTCTCAAGACCTAGGGGCAGGAAGTTAAGTTCAAGCTAATACAGCCATGCTCCTTACAAGATTACATTTGTATGTCTGAAATGCACAATGCGATCTTTAATCAGTCACATGACGAAAAACTCCCCAAATTGAGCTGCCCTGTATAGAAAATGCTACGAGCTAAATATTCTGTTAGGGATCTGCTGAAGAAATAAAAGGGGAACAAAATATTTTGCTTAAGACACTTTTAACAAAAATCTCTTTTGAAATCCTACTGGCTTATAATGCAGAAAAAATAGAACAGTGTTGGAAATTGCTGAGGTTCTTTTGGGTTTTTGTTGTCTTTTGAGCCATGGACTGCTCATATTGTTTGGCTTCTAGCTAAACATTTAATTAAGACTAAGAAGTTGTCCAAAGATTGTTTTTCCCTCCATTTAATTTTTAGCCTACTGTCAGCAAGACAGAAAGTTTCAGCTATTGTTATCTTTTCTTATAAAAAGAGTACATTAACCTTTAAGGATAAATATAGGTTATGTTAAGAGCTTATGAAATTTATTATTTTTCAGAAGGGTAGATACGAACTTGCTTTTTTATTGTGGTATAGCAGGAGTCAAAATGAAATATACTAGAGTTGTCCAGAATCCTAAGTATTCTGTGCTATTGTTTTTCTGTTCTCAAGTTTCCCTCGATCATAAAGCTCACCATTAAACAGCATCAACATAGTCTTTTTCAGGATGTGTGCTAAATACGGTCATCATTATTTACCTGCTTCCTAAATAAATCATGAAATCTACCTCTGTTATATTTAATGAAGACAAAGGTTCGTATTCATATAGAAGTATGTGTGTGTATATCCATGTAAATGGAGCTTGTCCTTATTATCAAGCAGGCCTTTTTTTTTTTTTTTTTTTCCTTATTTTTTTCATAGATGGGATGTAAAGCAGGCAACATATTACAAGTTAATGCAAGGAAATAGTAGGAAAATACTGATTTTCTCTTTTAACAGCTGTAGTCCACTGATTCTGTGACTGGACAAAGAAAATTAAAGCAGAAAAACTTTATTAGCAGCTTGCTGTAATGCGGCAATTTAACAGAGGAAAAGAGCAGCTGAGGTGCAAGATGAAATTGTGTTTTGTAAAGGACCTCTAGAGGATCTGGCAGACTTCAGGAAACAATAGCTAAATTTAATATATTAATGCATTAACATTTAGAAAGAAAAAAAAAGCTGCTTACTGACCTGAGATACTGCAGAAAATTAACCAGCGGAAATAAAATCGTCTTGTTGTGTTGTTTGCATAATTAACCTAGCTTGGCTGAAGTCTTGGAAGTTATAAATAAAATAAAAGGATGCATTGGGTATGTAGCCTGGTTTCCTATATGACCCGTCCGTGTAATTTGCAGGTTCATTTTGTATGTAGGCACACTCACCCCAGGACCCTGCCTATATTTTAAGGCCATAAAAAGTGTTCTTGGCTGTAATTTGCATACAACTTGCACTGAAAATTTGTGGTTCTCAGTGAGAAAGGCTGGGAATTCTTGGTGAAGAAGGCAGTGGAAGGAAAGAATTGATTGGTACTATGTTACATCATAAGAGTAATTTCTCTTGAGCTATAGAAGGCAGTCTTGAAAGTACCTTCTGTCGTATCTGTATATATATCTATATATATATACATATATATATATGTCATATCTATCTATCTATCTATCTATCTATCTATCTATCTATCTATCTATCTATCTCTCTATCTATCTATCTCTCTATCTAAAAGTTAATTTTATACTAATATAAAAATAGCCTATTAAAATACTGTGAATGGACACTATAGGGGTACATTCATCACCATCACTTGGTTGTCATTGCTCAAAAGTATGGATGGAGTGGTATATAGGAAGCACATCCTCAGCTTCTCCTTTCAGGACATGATCTTTCCACTGCAGTGCAAAACAGATGAACGTGGAAAGTTCAGGCGGGGTCTTGAATTGGAGTGCTGAGTGCATCTGATGTGAAGGCATCAGAGGGAGAAGCCTCTGACAGCAGCTGTGATTTGTTTCTGGCAGGTAGGAATCTCTTTATTCTTTGAAGGGTAGAAATATGTCACTGTATAAAAAGGAACCATATTGTTTAAGTATGGAAAGGAAATCTTTCTGCATCTTTGTGTATACTTAAACTGTCACTTCTGAAATGAATTCTCTTCTGCAAAATGGGTAATGACTTGTCACCTCATCACATTCATCTTCTGCCCTTTCATTACGTCTTGCAACAGGAAGGCAGCATTCTCAGTAGTACAGCTGTTCACAGAAAGCCCTGAAGAATGGAGAAGGCATATTAAAACTCAGAGAAATACATTCTGACGAACTTGTACTTTAGAGTCACTCATTTTGGTATCCTCTACCTCCTTCCCTAAAAACTTTCTTCTGCTCTCCTTCAGCTTTGCTAGCATCCCTCATTACTGTCAGTGTCTCACTGTGCTCAGCAGCATTTAGGGCACTGGTATCAAGATGAATCACTCCTTAGAGATGGATGTTCACTATAGTACAGATTCATCTGGATTTCTTACCTAGGGACCAAAATCTTTCCATAGCTTTCTGGAAAACAGTACTCTTCTGAAGATGGTTTTCTTTTTGTTTGTTTTGTTTTTTGGTTTTTTTTGTTTGTTTGTTTGTTTTTGTGTTTTTTTTTTGTTTTTTTTTTTTCCTTTTATCACTTTCACTTGCTGGCTTGTAATACCATTAGTTTTTGCTCTTTGACTTTTATTATGGTAACACAGATTAATCTAAAATATGAGTATACTCTTCCCCATCATTTCAAGTCTACAGAAGATCCGGACCACTTGGTTTACAGCAAGAAATGGTTTTGGATAGTGCTTTAAGCATACAGTGATAAGTAGTATAAGAATGAAACTGTTTCCACCAGGGCAACAATGCAATACATTTGCACAGAGTAAAAAATATTGTTTAGAACAATTCACCATTTCCCTTTTGACCTAAAAAAAGCATCCTGTCACCAGGGTTGTCTCCTGGATTATACTAATGAACTTCCACATATAGCCACAATAAGTACTAGGCATTTAAACTAGTTTTGGGTCAGGTACTTAAGATCTGGAAGAACCAAAGAGATATAATTTAATTTCTGAAGTTTACTGTTAAAATGGAGACCAGCCAAAGTTCTCAGAAGACATAAGTAGGATCTTTCTTTGGCCGATAGTATAATGTGTTTCTTTTAATCTCTTACGGTTATTCCAAGCTGATCTATCAGTCTATAAGACATCTTTATATACATAACTCCAGTTGGATTGATTAGCATTTGCTCAGTATTGCTGGTGTTTAGAAGAGCAGTTGGTAATCAAATGCCTAGCAATTGCTTATCTGTGATTTCTGTTCATTTGACTTGAAGACCACACGATTCAATAATTTATAGCCAACATTTACAAATTAGCTGAATCTAAACTGGGTGTAGGATTTCCCTTTAGGTCCAAGATTAATTTTTTTATGAGATTTTGCCTTTATTTTTTTTCCTGCAACAGCGATACTAATCTTCAAATAGCTGTAGTTAAGGATAGAAGTGATGTGCAGCACATCAGCTTTGTTTTAAAGTAAAGCAGAAAACGCTGCTATGTTTGTGATGTAAGTATGCAGAAATACAGGCAGACTTAGTTCATATCATATTCAAGTGTGCTTAGTCCTTGAAAACTGCTTAGTTGTTAAAGCTTTACAGCTTTAAACACAGTAGACAGGAACTGGGCTCCGTGTTTCTCTTTGAGTGCTTCATCTGAATTCCTCTTTCATTAATTAGAGTGGGCAAGAGAGAACCTGAGTAAACTAAAGCAAAGCAAGAGATTCGGAACATTGAAACATAGACAACAATTCCAAGTAAGAAGGAAAAAAAAATTTCTTCAGAGCACAGGTTTAAATTGTAGCCAGAGGAATGTTTTTAGAAATGTAGATGGAAGCTGGGCACTTTATACTTCCATGATGAGAATTTCAGGACCGATTTTAAAGCCTGGTCCTTGAATTTTTTCAAGCACTAACAGAGAAGAAAATTAATCCTAAATCAAATTAAGCAGGTGCAAATGTTCTTTTGCTGAAGGCGTAGGTAAAATTTCAGAAGTACAAGCCTTCCAGAAGTCTAAATACTTAACAGTCAAAGTGTAAAAATATCAACAAATAATAGTTCCTAAGGAAGACAGAGACTACATGGAATTACTTATTTCAAGGCTACTAAAATGAGAAAAAAATACAGAGAGATAGATGGATCTGGAGACATTTTCCTCTTAATTTCCATTGTTTTTAACACCCACTTCACATAAAAAGCAGAGAAGATTCAGTAACCGGGAAAACTCATCCTTTATTCTCAGTCTCTTTAAGTTCCACTGGGGATCACAAGTTTTGCAACCAAAATTAGACATTATTTAGTCAAATATTGTGCTTACTCACTTGACAACAGAAATCTCTCTCCAAAAATCCAAATTAAGTTATTTATTAAAAAGACTAATATGACAGCAGAGCTGTTTGAGACATTTCTCCAAGAGCTTAAACACTTTGCCAGCTTACATGCTTAGGAGCTGTTCTTCTCAAGCAGCTTCTGTTATCACAAGGCAAACTCAAGAGGGGAAAATTGTTTAACTAACAGAAGTTAAAAACAGTTTATATTTCTTTAAAGTTCATTCTCATATCAAATTTTTAAAAATGTATTAATTTGCTTCCTTTTCCAATACAGTTTTGTCCCTTAAAGTGTTTTATTTAATGCAAGTCCTTGTACTGATTTCATTTTAGCCTTCATGTTCCCACATATTCTCACAGAAAGGCTTTTGGTGCACACTATAGTCACACAAATCTGCTGGTATTTTTCTTTACCTGTTTAGGTGAATGAGTTAAGCTTTATCAAGATTTTCAACAGCTTTTAATTAACTTTACTGTATGTTTTCTGATCTTTTTTTTTTTCCTCTTTCAGTCTCACTAGCTTAAATCTTCTGTTTCTCAGCAATCATCAATAGCAGAAGTGCCTGTCTTTTAATCCTACTTTAATTTTTATGGTTTTCCTAATTTATCTTCTCTTTTTAAAATCCAAAGCATTGAAATTATTTTAATAGTGGTATTTAATTTAATATAGATAACATAGGCTTGATAAATGGTCGAGTGTCCAAATTTAAATGGTTTAGCTTTTAGTAATGTTGAATCAATTAATTATTTAGGATGTCCTCCCTTTTACAGGTAACACCACTAAGATTTCTTACTACTTTTGAAAATGTTGTTAAAGCAGGAGAGATTATTTGACATATTCAGTTCCAATATTGCATTATCTTTAAAATAAACATTTTGAGTATTTAATGATCATTTCCCGAGTGTGAAGGAATGAATATTCAAAAATGTTGTGTTACTCCCCACTCTGACTTCTTTCCCTCTGTACACTTTATTAGGTACACAGCTACAGGAAATCAGGTGCCAATGCCAGAAGAGGAATGGTGCTCCATACCACCATTTGTATAACCAAGTTGTCCCAGCAGGCCAGCTGGCAAAGGTACTGTTTTCATTACTGACGTTACAGACAGGAATGTGTAGCTTCATTTGGGACTGTAGTGGGAAGAGGGGGAGAGGAGATAGTAAAGAAAGGGCAATGGTTTTGATTCATGTTGGTTACTCTGATTAGTAACTGTGTGGTAAGGCAATCATCATCATCAAGTTAGTTGAACATTGTGTTTTTATGAGGTGAGTATTACTTTTACCACTTTTATTATATTTTCTCCTTCACAGTCTTATTGTGTTGAATTTTAATTTTAAATGTGTTAGCATGACTTTTTATCAGAATTTGCCATATCACAAAGTTCTTTCTGGCGACTTAGTCTTGAGACTCTCTTCTTTTCAGCCTAGTTTCTGTCTCTTGTTTAATCTTTTCAAATATGTGTGCTCATGGGAAAACATGACTTGATAATGATTTTCCAGCATCTGGTCTGCCAGTTCAGACATCCTTTTTTCACTTTTAGTCTATTGCAGCCTCAACATCTCATATGAAGTCAAAAGCTCCCCCGTAGCGCAGTTCACCCAGTTGCAAGTAAATGGGAAGTGAGGCTGACCAACGTATCAAATAACTGAGCATCAAAAAGGTCAATAAGATCTGTTCTGCAGTACTGCCTTGCTGTGTGGAGTGTGGGAGGCATTTTAATCCTCATTTTGCATTCTGCAATGACAATGCCTGTAATGAATAGGAAATGACATATTATGAATTCATTCTTGTGATGATAATTGTAATGAGACTAGTGAATGGTACAACAAATCTAATCCATCTTCATGACACTTTAAAAACAGCAAACTGAATGCAATCCTGGGGTATTTTTCAGACACTTGACAGAAGAAAACTAATTACGATTAAGTGGAAAACAAAAATATTGCATTTGCAAGTTATGCTAAATCCACATTTATGGAAAAGTGGTGTGGTCTGTGTAAGTCTTGTGCAAGAAAACTTCCTTTAATGACATGGAAACTTTTATTTCCCTTTTAATTCAACTTAGGAAGTTGATTACATGAAAAGAAATGTAAAGGTCATCAACTCTAAATCCCGCATTAACAGGGGTGAAAGAAAGGTATCAGAAAAAGTTATTCTAATAATCATATGTCCTTTGTGTAATAAGACACAGTGATTTGCTGTGTTTAATAAACCTAGCTTTTTAGAAGCTGTATGGTGTAGAGAAAAAAACAAAACAAAACAAAACAAAAAAACTAAAAAAACCACCAAAAAACAGAAAAAAACAATCCTTAATGGCTTGCACTAAGTTCACATTCTTTTTCTTCTGACTGTGGGGGGAGGGAAGGGAGGCGGCAAATAATCTCAGAGACATTAAAACTTTTCCCCTAAATCCAGAAAAACCCTTGACAGTGCTTTTACCATCCCCACTGTTCCACTCGAATTGGGAATCTGTTATGTCTGCAAGATTCTATTTTATTAAATTAAATGTTTCTACAAATAAGTATTCATTAAATTTCCCTCTCAACTGACACCATCCTACTGTCTTATTTCAAGAATTCAGTTCTCTCTTAGTATCCTACCTTTACTTCACCTTAACTTCAATGCTATTTTCTGTTATAATTCTATTGCTTTCTTACTTGCTGGGTAATTGAATCAAGTCTGGTATATAATGCTGCTCCAAAATTGAAATCATATATAGGAGGGCTCATTTAATGGATCATTGCTTGCTAGGTTTATATAGTATTGCTTGGCTTGCAAACCGGTTCACTATGTATCTTGTTACCACTGATGTTCTTGTAACTGCGCTGCTGCATCAAATGAAATTTATGTTTCTGCTTAAGATTTACTTTGGGAATCATTTATTTTGTTTTCAAGAGTAATTTTTATTCTAATAGAACCTGCTCTAGCAAGAGTTCTCCAAATGGTTTACATAAGCAAAAATAGAAGGTAGAATGGCTATCTGTAATTTTCTCAGATGAAGTTGTAATACAAGTGACCTAGTAAGCAGATACAATTTACCTTCATTCATAGAAGTAAAATCACTTGATGTGTTGATTGTATTGAATTAGTCACCTGTATAAGCCTTGGGTGTTGACTATTGAATTTTTTTTAAAAGGTCTTCATTGATTTTTATTTTTTTTAAAGAGAAAACATATTTAAAAGGTGGCCCGCTAGTGTAATTCTGATCAGTTTAAATTGCTAAATTGCTAAATAGCTAAAGGGGACTAAAGGAGTATTTGGAGAAAGAGAATCTATTTGTAACTAATGAGCTTTGTATCATTTGTTTAACTAATCCATGATTTCAATCCATGGCAGTATGCTTAAAACCAGCCTTCCACTAAATGTACGGATGTTTTTTATACAGCCCTAAATAGGAAAGGCTGGCACGCTTAGGAAAAGGGACAGAGACAAATGTGTACCGAGATACATGAGCCAGGATCAACTTCTGAGTATTTGTTACAGCGTTCTCAGCTAACATGAGTTAGGACCTGCACCAAGGCACAGCCATCGGTGTACTGAAATCATTATATACCAACAGGAACAATACAGTGACTACAGATTGGAACTTCACACTGTGGAACTGTTTTGTGCAAGCAGCTAAGGAACAAAAACAGGAAAATATTTGGGGAACAGTGAATCCTATCAAACTTTAGGGATTTTAAAATTTCTGTAAAGACATAACTGTTACTGGAGTTTCAACTGTTAAATCTCTTCTTTTTACTTCATCTAATAACTTAGCTAAATATGAGAAAGGAACATGCTTCCTGATAGAAAGCAAGTGGTTTTGTTACTGATGGCTTTTTGAAATAGGGTGGTACGAGGGATGTTTTAAGTGGCACAAAGTAGCACCAAACAAATATTGTAAATAGGCAACAGAAAAAGTGAAGTCTCATATTAAGATTAAATGACTAAAGAGTATTCAGAAAACGATAGGGATTATGTAGCAGAAAGACAAAGAATGGATAGAGAATTAGAAAACAGTGGTGCTCTGACAAAATTAAATTGGGTCAAAGCAAAGAGCTGGAGCTAATGAGAACAGATCCACCTACCTTCTTTCATACATCTTCCTGCAGACATGACTGAAAGTATCTGGAAGGTTTATTAGTTATTTTTTTCAGATTACACAACATCATACTACTTCTCTTGTGCTTGAACTCTCCCTTGTGAAAAGTCTTGTAGATTTCTTGTTGCACTAAATAAACCCATGTTCTGAAAACCTGTTGAGTTAACTGCTTGTTAACATGGCTTTTTATCCCATATCAAATGTACTTGAAAATTGGGACTGTTGTAGTGTGTAATTTTCTGGAGGATGATGCAATTGCTACTGTTACATCTCACTTGCTTTTTCACTTCTACTGTCTGAAAACTCACTTGTTGAAACCACCAAGTATAGAAGGTTTATGGAGCTGAACTATTTATCTTCTTCAGAATCAGAGAACAAAATTTTTGAACAAAGAAAGCATACAGACTCCATCAACTCCTCTGATAAGTGGCCTTCAATCTCCATTTTAATATGTGTTCTTTTATTCGGATACAATGTAGTTATATGCACTTATGTTTCTGTCTCTCTTTAAAGCCTAAGAAAACTAAGAGTGAATAGTTTCAGGTCTGTAATTTTTGAGCTATAAAATTGTTTCTTCGTGACTTTGAAGTGCTTTATAAAATGAATGTATTGTTGTTTACTTCCACAAAAGAAAAACTGATTAGAAATACCTTTAATTATCTCCTAAGATAAAACAAATGTTTTGGGGAAAGATTAAGTATCAAACAAATCTACTTTAATATGAGAGGAGTAAACACAAACAAATAGCATTTACTTATTTGTATTCCTAGACATCCTGCTGAAGGACAGTCAGTCATATTTTTAAGTAACCTCACTTAACTTAAAAACACAGTGCCTGGAAATAATACCCTGAGTGCAACAGGACCATTAAGATATTACAAAAAATTCCCTGAACTGGACACTATAAGCAATCCAACACTTCTACCTCTAATACTCCATTACAATTACTATCTCATTTTTCAATTAGGAAAATTCTTATTTTGATCCGTTTCTGTTTTATCTCTTTTTTATTTCTCCATGAAAGAATTGCGTATGTATTATACTATTGAATCAAATGAAATCTGGACCACAAACAAAACAGTAGGGATATTTAAATATTGCTCTGTTTGCTTTCTATAACATGCTTTTCTTTCTCCTCCATTGGAAGCTGACCGTGTTTGGAAAATAAGTGGCTGCTATGTTAGCCACTATGAAGAAACCTGAAAAATCTTGAACATAGAAACACATGCAGTAAAAGCTGCATTTGGATAAACCCAGCAGAATTTAATGGAAGTATGCTTTTAATGCTTTCAATAGGAAATGTTTCACTAGAGTATTCTGAAATCAAAACTCCTTTTTGCAGACTAGTACTGCTGAAAACTATTCAGCGAAGATGTTCTCTCTCTTCCCAAGGGGAAGAGACTGGTAGCACAGCATTTTGTATGCTCCTCTGGGATGCAAACGTTTGCTGTTCCAGTCCTATGGGATCAGTTTGTAAATAAAACAATAAGCAGCCCTTGGGATTCCAATTAAATTTTGCATCACGGAGGTTGCAAGCACAGGTTGTAGGGAACTTTTTCTCTTTGGGCATGCTCCTACATGCTGATGTGGCTCTTGCCTTTTTCAGGAGTTGTTCTTACTCCCACGCCTGCAAAGACATCTGAAGACCCAACACTGTGAAGTTGCTCCAGTTAGTATTTCACTGAATCTTTAGGGACCAGAAGTGAGATGTTTTACTGTCTTGGGAACTTTCACGGCAGGTTTACACAGAGCTACTGCTTCATTGTAAAGCTAGCAGCAGTAACTTTCCTTTTGTCTCAGCATCCTTGGTGAAATTGTTCACAGGGGGTTTGGTTTTGTTTTGTTTCACTTTGTTTTGCAGAAGTGTCAACCATTCCATTAGCTCTACATGATCAGGATCCACTTCAAACTGAGGCTTCCTTGTAATAAGAGCCTTTTTTGCTTTGTCACTTTTATTGAGTGAAATTTCCTCAGCTTGTGGAAGGTATTTACACTGGCTGTCTCTTTAACAATACATGCCCTCTTTGACTCCTTCCCTGGCCTTGTAGAATTTGTATTAATAATTAAGAATTGGACAGCAAGATAAATAATATTGGTTTTCTTTTACCTTGCAAAAAGATAAAGGTCAAAAATAATTTATATTGGCATGTCATGTCCTGACCAGGCAGAAAACTTCTTGATAATTTGCTTAGGGAAAGAGTTCCCTTTATCAACAGCTGAAGCATCGGGATGCTGAATCTCCGAGCCCTCTCTTTGGCTGTTTCTTTGGTGTACACTTGTTCAAAAGGAGTAAATGGTGGTGTAGTACAGTGCTGTTTCTGAAGGAGTCAGAAAACATGAGCTATGTGGCTGTGGTTTATTCAGTTCAAAATCTGCAACATGAAGGGGACTCAAGTTTGCTCCTGTGTGAGCATTTATTTAACAAAATGCAGCACTAAAAGATATCTTTGTCAACTGATAAGGAACGTGAGGTCTGCTGCTCCATCACAGCACCATCTGCATTGAAAGAATTCGCTGTTCAGCTCCCCATCTCCCACCTTCTGTTGGGATGTTACTGTCTTTTGGATAATTTTTTTTCTCTTTTCCTTTTCCATTCGGATTTGCTTGAAAGATTATATGAATAAGTCTTGTTTCTCAAGATGAGTCACAGTGCACTACCAACATTTTAATGATTTCAATTATTTACTAGACAATGGTAGAACTGGGGGAAAAAAATGACAGGCTGTCACAGACAATACTAGCTAAGTTGTTTAAATCATCTCTAGGCATGTTCTAATTTAGCTCATTATTAATTTCCTGCCAGGAAATCGCTGCCCTAAACCTCACTTTAATTCAGACATAAGTCATTCTAAACTCTTGAACAGACAGCTGATTGAACTCGAGACTTTTGTCTCATTACAAAGCCCAGATGCTTTCAGGCAGAAGACTGTTCTAGGCATTTAATATTTTGAAACAAAATGTACTGTATAATTAATTGAGTATGAAATGCGTTGTTCATCACTGAATTAGTTTATCTTCGTGAGAGTTTGCTAGCTGTATGCTATCAATCATTCATATTTCACAAACTGTTGTAGGTTTATGAATTTTCACTTTTGATACAATCGAGTTCTAACTGTGTTGCAAAATGAATACAAAACACTATCTGGAGGCAAACTGAGTGAGACCCCTCTTGTTTTATCTGGTAAAATAAGATGTTAGGTCATTAATCACCTTCTTCTTCATCACTTTTCATCTTTTTCTGGCATATGATTTGTATTCCAGCCATGTGGGGGATACTAGCAGAGAACAAATAAATCTGAACTGACAAAGCAGGAAATATTTCCTAATTACCAAGGCTGCTGAGGAGAGCTAGAAAAGAGACAAAGAAAACCCAAGAAAAGATTGCTTTGTGAATCATTCTGTTTGCTGGGCATGAGATGTGCTTGTCACGTTAACTTTGGTTGCTAAGTTGCTTTCAAAGGCGCTTCAGAATTACTCACTGGGGTGCTATTAAGGACATGCCCCAATACCTTTACACTCTCACTGCAGAAGAGATAGCCTTAGCTTTCATGGGACACCGTAATTGTTTTTGTTGTATTTGTGGTTGGAGTAGAGGAGGGGAATATTCACCAGTTTCCCACTTTCTTGTATTGGCTGAGTAGTAGGTAACACTTTGTCACAGCTGTTTTCAAATAACTGGCAGCAGTGAGAACTGGACAGTGCTTTCTAGCCCAAATCCTCTCTGACAAGTGGATGCAAGGGACCTTCAGACATCATCATTTTTCTCACAGAATCCCTTTTAAAATAAGGTGCTCAAATAACAGCTCCATCATGACAACTGCATTCCTGTACCAGCACTTGTTATCATATATGTGGTAGAAATCACAGTGCAAATACCAAAACATCACAGCTGCATCACTCGCTGTCACTGTGGTTACTTTGCACAAGAAATACTGAAGAACTTTCTTCTAGAAGGACTCACGTGCTCTAGAGAAAAGACGTGTGTTTCCTTCAGATAAGACCTTTGTTAAGAAGGGACTGACTGCTGTAAGAAAAATGTCTGCAGAATAAATAACATGTTGTACTTGACTAGGTTTATAATAACACCCCATAGTCTTTTAGGAGATCTTGGATGTGCATTTGTGCTATTTTGATGATAGCTGCTGATTCATGGCTCCTCAGTCCGCTTGACAATAGAGCCCCTACTGCGTTATATAAAACATATGCTTTAGCTTTAAAAGCCCAAACCTTTAATCAAATTCAAAATGCCAGAGTGGAAATTTTGAATCCCTTTCAGTCTGACTTTGCTCTCATCTTCAAGTCTAACAGTCTCAAAAAAACCCCAAACCTTTCCTAGCTGCATTGTGTCTAATGGAATTAGTTTAAATATAGTGGTAAGAATTTATAATAAGGAACCATTTCCATCACTTTATTTCCCAATTCACACAGAGAGCAGAGCACTGAGCTGTGTTATTGCTATTTTATTTTAGAGAAACCTCAAAGTGTCTTAATCTTGATTCACTCTGTCTGTCTTTAATGACAGGACAAACGTTCTGAGGTGTTGTTTTTATAAATTAGAGTGACTGTTAATATCAAAATCTCCCAAAAACCACTATATGACTTTCAGCTTTGACATTTAAGATGATTTGGTTACTCACGACCAGGCACATAAAAATTATGCAGCGCTGTACTGCTATAATTTTAATGGGCCATCTTTAACGCTCTTTCCAAGTACGGACACGTAAAATGGAATTCATCAACCAAAACAAGATTATGGTTCTGAAATTCCTCATTTCTCTTTCCCATTTTACTTTCCATTTGGAAACCATGCCCTGTGAGAGAGTTAAAGTTCCTGTCAGCATTATTGTTTGGTGAGAGGAATCCAACTAGGATTAAGAGATGCATCGGAAAAGCCTGTTATTTTTTTGAATTGCTTAAGCTTTTCCTGAGCTCTGGTCCATTAGCAGAGAAGTCTCTTCATTGGAGATGGCTGCTTAGAGGTGATTTTCTTTGTGCTGATCCTGCAGTGTCCTCTGCAAGAGCAGAGGCTGGCTAAAGTACAAGCTGACAATAAATTCAGCAAATATTGCCAAATTGCAAATATTCTGTGGAAGTCCATGGAAGCAATGGAAAATGTAGGCGGTTCTTGCTGAGATAGGAGAGCTTCAATGAAGGTGCTGCTGAGTTCTGCTCCTTCAATCTGGGAGGAAATGTAGGGCTTGGGGTGCTCCTCTGACACCTGCTCCTTCTCAGTTTAGGACTTTTATAGTCAGAGCAAGATGCTGCATCACGGCTGCCAGCGTCCACCTATGGTGACTCCAGTGAAATACATCTTCCAGCAAAAACTTAAATCCACTAGTCACACAAAGTACAAACCTTTCATAACAGCTTTATATAACAAGCATAAACCTCTCAGTGTGCTACTAAAAATATGGGTGGTACTAAACTCAAAATTCTGCATGCTGCATTCATAATGAGATGATACAAAAGGTACTGCACAGTTAAAAAGAAAAAAAAGTTAAGGGAAAAGTGGTGAGGAAAAGAATATAAACAAACCTAATGGAAAATTTAAAAACAATAATCAAAATTAAAAAAAAAATAAAAATAGATAACTACAGCATGGGATTTACCATAAAACCTAAAGCACTTGATAAAACCATTACAAAGGGAAACAGTGGAAAAGCCTGCAAAACATTAAAAAAAAAAGAAAAAAGAAGTAAGTGAATGCAGGGAATTTTAATTATGTAATGTAGTATGTGACAAATAATGAGATAAAATCAGAACAGGGCAGACTGCATTTTAGGAAGCCGCTCTGCAAATTAGTTTACCAGAATGCAGAGCAATTTTGCAAAGGAAGTAATGAAAACAGCCCATCAGCTGGGAATTAAACATGACAAATTCTTGTGGAATAATGAAATCCCTTGTAAAATTCTTATTCGGTCTATTTTGACCAAAATCTATGTGTAAATACCTGGAAAGTAAGTGAGTTATTATCCCATTTTAGTGAGCTTTATCTTTAAGTGAAAGGTCACGCATCTTGTAGGTAAAAACAACTTAATGAATACACGTGCAATTTTATAATGGCAAATATCCCATTGAACATGCAACAAACATTAAGTGTTCACAAGTATTTCCTGAAAACTTCTAACTGTTGAGTCATCCAATCTAATCTAATGGCAGAATTATCATTTAGATATGTTCCCAAACAAATGCCAAATTACAGATTATAAACAAATTATGTAGTCATACAAGGGCTTGTTTTGTAGAGTAAAAAATAATAATTAATCAAAGAACCAAGTAACCCCAAAATATTAAGAACATTTGCCAGTGACGGTGGAATAGAATGGATTGTCAGTAGTTTGTTTCTTTTAATTCAATTCTTTTCTGTAGGTGGCAAAAAACAAACAAACAAACAAAAAAACCCTCCTTTTCCTTCATATTGAAGCTAATTAATATTTACTGCACCTCGCTAGGTAATGATGATGAGATCCCCCACAAGAAATTTGGGTACTGGCTCAAAGGTTTCTGATTGTGACAGGCGTTGCCTTGCCTGAGACATGAGAAAGTGTGGGTCTAAAACCCTTATCCACCAGTATTCAGGAGACAGCACGTATATGGGGTCTTAGGAAGGTCCTAGCCTGACTGCCACTTGAGTAAATTTGGGACAGATTATGTCAGTTGGTCTGTTATTGAATAGTACATTTAAGTTAAAACTTTCATTTTGAGGGACAAGCTAATAAATCACAGTAGCTTCAACTGACCATTAAGCTTGTCAAGTTTTCACTTTCCTACTCACATTTCTTGTGACTTAACTCAATATGAGAATTTTAATGATGGCCACATAACGTAATTCAGGTTGAACTTCCTGGTCAGAAAGGGCTCATGGGTAAGCATTGAGATGACCTAACCTCTGGAGAGGACATCGTAAATAAAATGTCTACGAGCTCAGACTGTCTGAGTGATGCTGACAGACGGAATCCAGGCAGTACAGTAAGCACTATGAAGAGCAGGAGACTGACTAAGAATTAGCACTCCTGTCTACTGCCATTTTACATAATATCGCATAGATTACGAATGTATCATAGCTGACATCAGTTCAGAGTGCTGAGCAGAAAATTACAGATAGCCTTGCAGTAAGCAATGCAAATGTTACGAGAAGAGAGTGATGGTGATAAACTGAGTTTCTCTAATTGCTACTTTAATACTGCATAATATGCTATGTACAAAAGTAGAAATATAAGAGCAAATTTTATCAACCTTAGTATTGATTAGAATAACAAGCTCACAAAACAGATTAAAATTAAACATCCTTCCCTGGGCTATGGTCAAACATGTTTGTAGAACTTGGACTTGCGCTTGATCTAGCAAGCCTACAACATCTTTGTTTTAACAGGGAGAAAGAAAAAGTGTAAAAATGGTTCTGACAAGGGAACCAGAGCAACTGTGTCATGTAACACTCCTGGTATGACCCATTACCTTCCCAGAAGTTATTTTCTTTTCCCTAATAAGAGCCCAATAGAAGCTTCTAGGGATAAGCCCATTTTTGACCATCTGATGTTATTATTTCCCCTCCTTTACCGGAAATCTCTTATTGACTGGAAAATGAGGAAGGAGCAAAGTTCAGTACCGTGTCCCTACTAGCTAATTAAGAAGAGACAACAAACGCATGCTTTAAAGGAAAAATGTCTGGGAGGTATTTGTATTCTCTCTATTGTGCAATAGCTTACACTGAGTCGAGTACATTCAGCAGCAGTTATGGCATCTCAAATAACCACTGTTTTCTTTCTGAAGTATTCATCGTATTTGCAATGACAATGTGAAGCTCATCTATGTATCTTTGAAATTATAGCAGTGTCCAAGACAGTCTGGTTTCCAAGTTAGCTAATGCTCTGTGTCACAAGTTGAGGGCTTAATGAGTTAAAATATACTAGCTAGATGTGTTCTAGGAAAGTTTAAATTGGTCATTTGTCAGAGATTTCTTGTTCGAATAGGTAAATTGCAGTGGAATTCACTGTATGACAATGATGTGTGAGGAAAGAGTACCATGTTCTTCCTAAGTGAGAACTGAAAGTCAGTCCTTGCATGCTGCAGCCAGTAATATGTGCTAGTGATGCTAATGAAAGAGAAGCAAAAACGAAGTCTTGCAACAACTGAAATCAGCCTGCACCGTGCACATTCTGCTTGCTCCTTCCCTCCCTCCTTTCATCCCCTTAGCTAGGGAAGATAGCACAAATGCGCCGAAATCATTGAACGGGACTCTTAAACCTAATTTTCTTCATCACCCCAAGGCCTTCCTGTGGCTTACATACAGCAATAAATCAGTGATGTTAGTTTCACTTGTGTATAGAGGAAGAGTTCTCTTAATGACTATTGTCATTGTGCTGTGCATTTATGTTTTATCTATCTTGTATTATCACTTAATGATCTTTCTGCTGTCTGGAAAACCTTGAGCGATTGTGTTTGGTTTTATTTGTTGTTGTTTCTATTTACAGAGTATTGAAGCGGTTGCTAAGCAGGACATAATAAATCTATATTCTGACATAATAAGTAGATAATACATTGTAATTGGATTACTTGTAGACTGCCTCACTCAGCAGAAATTTCTGTAATGCTCAGAAAAAATGCTGCAAATGTTGAAAATAAGCAATTTAGGGTTAATTACAGATTTTGTTTACATGTATCTCCCAGGGAAAAAAAAAAGTATAGTCTATCATTAATGTCTTAGAAAAGTTTACAATAGACATTGTTTTTATCTGGCCACCTCTTCCCTGTTTGTAATGTATACAGTTTATGATGGAAAGTAGAAAATATCTAATATCTGATCTGAGCTCTAAGTACTGGGCTCTCTTAACTGATCAGAAATGAAAATCTTCGTCACCAGCACAAAAAGCATAGCATGGCCAATGCCAGCAACCTATAATAATTACAAATTTTCACCAGACAATTATATAGATGCAGACTGATCGTGATGATGATCTTTGAGTTACAGCAGAGAAGTCTTTTCAGGTGTTGTCCAGTCACATACAAGAGAGGGATTGGCCTTTATACACAGAGTAGCTGCAGAGTGAGGCCATGCAGAGAGCAAGGTATCCTCTTACCCTCCATTCATGGAGCCTGCTTGCATGGCTCTATAAACTTATGTGTTAGAAATATCATCCTATTTAAAGTCTTTTTCTGTTCTTTTTTTTTTTTTTTTTTCCAAAGGGGAATAACTCAAGGAAAAACAATATATTTTAGCATCTCTCATCAAAACATTGTCCTGCAAGAATCTCAAGTTTTATTATTGTCTCCAGAGGTTAAATAGGATAAAAAATTAACGAAATATTTTATGATACTGTTTTATCATAGCAACTGGAAGTTAGAGCTGAGCGTTGTATAAATATTATTCCCCTCATCTCAATCAGTAGAGGAATTCAAGAAGGTGTATGGAGGGGGAAGAAATCTCATTTTTGTGCTTCTAAAATCATATGTGAAAGTGAAAGAGAGATTAGGTTATAAAAATAGGGTACTGCACAACTTGCCTAATGGCCTGTAATCTTCAGGAAGTACAGCTGCAGAGAGCTTTTAAACAGGTGCTCTGATTATAGAGCATGGCAAACATGTTAGACTTTGTAGTGCATTTAATATCTTATAAACAGATAGGCTAATTTGAGTAAAGCTAATGGATTAGCTCAAATGGTACATACGGTAAAGGTCTGTGATTATGTGTCTGAGCATTAAAGCTTAAATACTGAGTTTTTGGGGCGTTCATTTCCCCAGCCAGTGCAACCCAGAGCATAGGCATTGGAGATGCCCTGAAGCTGCTGTAGGCATTTGCAGCACCAACCTGGACAGTGTAAGTGTGTGAGCTTACTGTGTTGAGGTAGTCTTTCTGCTATCATTTAAATTTACCTCCCATTCAGAAGTCTATGGTTTTTAGGTTTTATTTAAATTCACATATAACAAATGCTGATAGTCCAGCTGTCTATCTGTTTGGTATTTTTTGTAGTTCGTCTGATCAGGGTACTACATAACACAGAGCCAAGAACCTAATACAGCGAGGCATTCTCCAAAGCACTGGTCTCATTTGGAACAGCAGCTCTTTGGGCTGATAACACCTTAAGCACTGACCAGGGAAATTCAAAGATGGGCACAGTTCCTAACTGCCCCAATTTGGTTTTACTTAAAGGGGACAGAGCAGAAAATATCAATCTTGTACTGGAAAGAGTGAAGGTACCACGCTAAACCAAATGGAAGCTGTAACAGCCTGCAGGGCTAGTCCGTAGCTGGTGCGGACAGGGACACAGCAGTAGCCTTGGCTGTTGCAAAGAATACGTTCCCAGATGCAACAAATTACCTCTTTTTAAAATACTTACTGTATTTACTGATATTTTTCTTTTTATTCTTATTTTTGCAGAAGGGTTCTGTATACCCTAAATAAAATCAAATCTAATTTTTTCTTATATGTGCTGTGGTTTATTGCATGGTCAGAAATAGACAGATGACTCAGAGACTGTTGCAGGTTCTGGGATTCTTCATATAACATCTGATACATTTTTGTTTTAATATTTATGCTTCACTGATTTTTGACACCTGGAATGCTGTGGAGTGATGTGACCTTTTAAGATACCTATTTTGTTTTTATTTGAAGCACTGCTGTGCTTTCAAGCATCTGTTTGGTGACACACCATGCAGGAACACTTATTATTAGACTGTTTATTTTAAGTACAATGCTCTAATACATAAGCCAGTGTTAGCTGTAATACAAAGAATAAAAACAAAGTTGTTAAACTGGCAACTCAAATACATGTTGGAATGAGCATTAGACAACGAATCCATTTCTTAATTCACCTTTCCCACAAAGGCAAATAATTAGATTCTTTTGTACATTAATAGCACACAAGCCATTCTGATTCTAAAATAGTTTCAGCTCCTATACTGTTATACATAAGAACAATGAGTATACCACATCTTCTAAGTGCCAGACCTCAGTTAAGGAAGAATATTGTAAGAGAAACATATAAATGTGCTCATGCAGTAAAAATTCAAAAGCCAAGACCAAAAGATCTAGAGCAAGCACACACAGTGGTTTAGTTCAGAAAAAGTTTCCTAGCACTGAACCCCAGGAGTTGTTCACATCACTCACCCCAGTCAGGTTCCTTGAATTCAAGATATCTACAAACTGATGTATACGTTTATGTTTGTAGCTGTATATCTATATGTCTCCAAAATCTTACAGGAATGCAGAGGCAATATGTGGCATAATACTCAAACCTGGTGTTGTATCATTTCGTAGCATTCTACATCATGAATATACTATTCAAGATCACTTTAGACATCACGTGTGCTTCATTATGAGATCTTAAAAGCCTAAAATGTGTTATAATGGAACATTTAGCTCAAAGATAAGGAGAACAGCAAGCTGCACTTTGCAGCCATTTGATATCCTGACAGGAAAAGGAACTGACATACAATAAAGAAATGAATAGCACTGGAAGTGAATTATGGTGAGCACAGATCTATTCATGCATTATTTAGCTGGTATCGCAACACTGTTCGCTTTAGAATTGGCTAGGCCACCATTTTGCATTCTTTCAAATAGACCTGTATCCTGTGTAAAGAACTGACAAGAGCAAATAAAATGAAAATGTACATGCAAATGGTAGGCAGTGGTATGAAATAACAAACCCAAGGGCAAATGTGCACATCCTGTCAATTCCCAAACCGTGAAAGAAATAAAGTATTCAAACATTGCAGTTATTCATAATGTATGAAGGGCATATAATGTGAAGAAGTTGTGACGATGCTCTATAGTGCGAGATATAGAACCTCCCTGAGTCAAGTTTTCCTTCTTTCAGGTGAAGTCCAAACTTGCTTGTGTTGAAGCACTATACGTATAGTCATCCTCACAGTCAAAAACATATATCCTCTTTGATTAGTAAACTGACTTGAGTACCTAGACCATTTCTATTAAACGTATTTTCTGTCTTCTATCGTTCCTGTAGCTGGAGAACTGCTTTCATGATAATATAGTTAATACAAAGCTGAATAGTGATATATAATGAGGAAACTGAACATAAATCCAGGAAGCAAGACCTGGTGCAAAGCGATGCATCATCTCTGGCCTCCAGAGCTAGAATGAAAGAACATGACAGCAAAACAAGTGTTTCTGTGTGTTGTATTATGCTGTATGACTCAGGTGTCCCTGCAGCCATCGTGTTGCCAATGGCACCATTCCTCCAGCGAGTACAAATATATCAGTACAAATATATCAGTACCTCCACACTGTGAGTCAGCCCATCTCAGCACTCCCTGGGTGGAGAATTTACCTTGACGTCACGCTTGAGATCCCATTTTATGGATCCATCTTCGCAAATATATTCAACATATTGCTTTTCTGTCTTTTTTTATTCTGTACATAGAGTTGTGAGACATCCTGTATTCATTTTTAAATTAGAATACCCAATGAGTAAGACAAAAATTTTAATTAAATTATTTTCTATTTGCAGTATAGTTTTTACAACAGAAATAAATGCTGTGACTTCATCCTTTCCTGATTCACTTCAGATATGTAAATAAGTAGTTTGTTTAGCTAATGACTGTTCAAAAAGCAGAACGCTAATAATAGAAAACTCTTTCCTTGATTTACTTATCAAGCATGGAACTTCGCAAAAAAAAAAAATAAATCATCATTTTATAGTATTAATCTGAGTTGCTGCTGATAGAATGAGAATGTGATAGAATGAGAATGTGTGAGGTTTCAAAACAAGATCATAAATTCCAATTAACGACGAAACAGAAGAAAGAAATAATTTGCTAGAGTACGTATGCCCAAAGAATGTTGCAGTTAAAATAAGTATTATAAATATTCCTTACATTTTCATTGTCTCCACATGCCAGTAACTTAAAAAAAGAGATAAATAAAAGGTCAATAATAAATTGCACACTTTCAAACACAAATAAATGTTGCTGTTTCTTCTATAGGCCCCATTTACAAGTCCAGAATAATAAATTATTAGGCTTGTTTCATTTTTCCATTTGGCCACCATCCAGAGGAAAGTACATTGGAAAGGAAGTGAAAAGAATTCTGAAATTTGACTGTATTGTACTTAAAAGGTTTCTTAGAGGAGAAAAAACAAATTATACAGTTCAAAATGAGCATAAATGTTACTGCTTTGTTCAAAAACACTCTCAAAGCAACTCCTTTTTAGTATGAGGAATAAAGATAACAATAAGGCAGCTCACATGTATGAGCGTGAAAGCGAGTTTGTCCAAAAAATCATAAGCTTCATAAAAAGCACCGACTCTTAAAGAGAAAGGAATGCCATTGATTTGAATGAACTATTCTTATTTAAGTAAATTTACTGAAGTTTTCCCAAAGTTCTCAGCTCAGAGTATGTAGGCAGAGAAGGACTCAAAGCACACAACACAACCGCCTTAACAGTGCTTTCCCCTATTTCACCTGTACAAGGACTGTCTCATCTGCAGTCATTACACAGAACATTCACCCAAATTGTAAATCTGACAAGTAAGAATTAGTGTGATTCTCTGCTCCTTATTTTCTGACACCTTCCCTTCTCTAGGAAGGAAGATGGTAGGCAGGAAAATGATTAGCAAAAAGAGCCTCTCTTTATTCCCATGGTAATTTTCTTAAATGTCTAGGTGGCAATCTGGTAGAAAACAAGGGTATATTATGTCAACTGGATTATTCATCCACTCTGGTGGAACTTGTTACAGCAGGAAAGAATCTTCAGCTTTAAGGATTAAAGAGAAACCTGTTCCACTTAGCTTCTGAATGATACTAATAGAAAAAAATGTTTAAGTCATACCTGCTACATTAAGTGGTCATAGTATTTTAAGTCACCTTTTTTCTTCAGCATAATAGAGTAAACATTTGTACTCTTATTCCACTGTGACAGAAAATCTTTTTTCTACTCTGCACCTCATATGTTTTCATATTAACATTGAGTTAAAATAAAAGTAATAATGATGATGAAATTAAATCTGAAATTTCCAAGAGGATTTTTCAGAACACAAGTATAACCTTGCATATCTGAATCTGTGAGTAGATGGTTAATATGGTTCTTTACAAGAAAGACTGTGCTTAAAGGTCATTCATGACAGGGGCTTTGAGAGCATCTGTTGCTAGGAACACACAGGCTGAATCTCATTATTGAAAACTATTTGAGTGACAATCATCACTATGTTTCAGTATTCATCATCTTTTCTTCTTGGCAAGAGATCTGTACCTTCTTTCCATCATTTCTGCTACCCAAAAAATATGTCAGACATTTTTCATTTTGACAAAAGTGACCTCAAAAATAACCTATTTCAGGTTACATTTCATTACTGTTTTATACTGCAAAGTAGAATTATTTGTTTTCTTGGAGCAAATAATTGAGGAGACATAACCCCGTGGATACTTCAGTCACTGAGCATGATATAGGAGTGAATGGAGTCAAAACAGTGCAACTATCTGATTCCTGTAAACTAAGGTCTTAATGTTTCCTCAATGACTATAAAAAACAGTAGCTTCCTATTACTCGTATTTGAATCTTTAAGTTCACTTGCCATGCTTCAGTTTACCGTACGGAAACCTAGTGGTTGTGGGGCAGAAAGCTGTAAAAGCCTTTTCAAAGGCTACATTATTTTCAATTGCAGGGAGAAAGAATTTTTTATCTTTACAATCTGATATAAGAGATTCCCTGAAGAAGAAAAAAAAAAATAGGGATCAGGGATTATGGGCAGGCAAAACATGCAGAATCATCAAAGTGCATTCTTACTGGTTTGAAAGCTGGTTCTGCTACTGTTTCTCTTGTAAAAATGTCAGATGTGTCATACATACATTTAAAATGAAAATACCTTGGCTGATGAAAAATGCTCCCTGAGTCCAATGTGAAAGCTTAAGTGTCAATCAATTCTACCTAAATTAGTGGAGAAATATTTAAATCTTGGAAATGCTGTGTGGAACACTCACCTAGACATGGGAAAAAGCTGCAGTTGTAAAACCCTGTCTGCAAAAACACTTGTAAAGCTGACCTCATGGAAGGCTTTGTAATATCTGAACACCATCCAACAATCTGAGCTGTAGAAACTTTGTGTTTCCTTCTGCAATATCCTAGATTACTGTCAACATCACTGACCTAAAGGACACGACAAAGAGAATTTGCTGAACATTCAACCTTGCTTTCACTAATTCCAGAGCCGGGTTGTACCACACATGCCACCTCTCCAGTGAAAATCCTAAAGGAAAGAAAAGGATTTTCTTTTGAAAAGAATGAGTAAAGAACTCTAGAACTACAATCCTTTCTCCATTCATCAGAGTATGGTGACAACACTGCTGTTCAGCCCAGACAGCTGACTGGGCTGTTTAGAGGCAAACAGTAGCTTTATATACCTACATTCCTCTTCACAGAGACTCTTTGTGCACATGTGAAAGTACCCAAACAAACTTACCCAGAGCAGAGGAATGACACAGCACTGCATGGCTAATATAAATACAGGAACCTGCCAGCAGGATTCTCAGAGTACATCTCATCTTGTAGCCCTCCTGCAACACAACAACACAAAGTCTTGAATCATAGCAAACCATGGCAATCCCCTGAAATGCAATACACATTTAAACTCTAGTGTCTTACAATCTAGTTTACAGTGTGACTCACAGCTACAAGGAAACACTCGAGTATACCTCAAAACAGATTGCCAGCAGACTACACAAATCCTATGTGACACTTGTATGTCTGTCATATTTTGTTTTGTGCACCAATACAAAGATGACATTTAATAATTCATATATGCAGCAGCTGAAATGGTAATACAAGTGTTAACATGCAAACAGTGTTTGTAGCTTGTACATTCTGTCATTTGTTATGGAAACTCAGAATAGTATAGAAAACATTTTTCCTCCTCAGAGCACTTAAGCTATGCTTTCACATAAATCACTTAATAAAATTAAGAATAAGGATCTAATGAGGTCAATAATACTGTATACTTAGCTATTAATCTAACAACTTGACAGTGTAATACACACAACAAAACTTTTATCTTAAATTGGTTTAGCTCACTAATGACTTGTTCCTACACATCTCTAAAAACAGTCAAATATTGATTCCTACTGACAACACCAGCTAACACAGATTCCCTGTTTTGTATGTTACAAATTTTACAGTTGTAATTACACAAGGTAAAGTACATGGAAAACCAGAGATTGTGTAGAAAACGCTTACTAAAGTTGAGGCTCACAGTTGAGATGCTCACCAATAGTAAAGCTCACTGTAGAAACTCCACACAGGAGTGAGCTCCAGAAACAAAAAATACCTTAGTGGTGGTCAGCCCTTAAAAGTGATCTTGGAGAGGTGGAGCCACTTGCCTTCACCTGTGCTCCCATAGCTGACCTGACATTTGCCTCGGATGATTAATCAGAGGCTCAGGCTATGATTAACAGTTTCACATACACACATGTATATTGGAACAGGATAGGCATTTTAGTTATTTACGTGCCAGAACATGTCACTTATATGGAAAAGAGAAAAAGCATGAGAGCTCAAAAACCAAATGTAGAACCATACAAAAATAACTTCTTATGGACATATTTTTCATTATTTTCATACATATGTTATCCTTCATATCTGCATTAAGTGGATATATAATATGATCAGATTTGAAAAGCAGCTGTTTTATTTCTCTTTTTGTAATACTGAATGAAGACAAGGTGTACAACAGCAACAGGTTTGATCCTTGGTTCTCTACAGTTTTTCTTATTTGCTCTGACACTGTGTTTCAGGTCAGTTGAGATTAAATAGTATTAAAGCAGCTCCAGCAGTTGTAATAAAATAGCTTTCATTTGCCAGCAGTCACTATAGTGATCATCTGTTACCGGAAGTCTTATTATGCTATACTTAGGAGATATCTAACAGCTGAAATAAAGTAGTTACCAAATATTAATACTATATTTTGGGGTGCTGACACATGCTCACTACTTTCCCTCTTCTGTATTATTCCTTTCAGCACTGTTACTGTACGTTCTCTCAGCTGCTCGCTTTGATTTCTGAATGTTTAGAATTGACCATTACACCTAGACTTTCAATAGAATTTGGTGTATGTAGGGCCCTTGTGAGAATGCAGTTTTTATTCAGTTATGATACTTTACATTTGCCAGGAGCAAGCTTGATTGGCATATTTTTATCTAGTGAAGAGGAAAATCTAACATACTGTCTTCAGAGACTGATTATTTTTCCTATTTGCATTCTTTGTAGTTATTTGATTATCTTAAGTTACCATGGACTGATTGCTGAAGGTACTGCTTTGCAGAAAATGTCAGCTGATTGCATGTTGATTTATGTTGGGTTTATGAAGGGGGTAAAGGTGTCAAAGCTGCTTACAGCCTATGGCTGGGTACTTGGCTTACCTCAACTATGTATAGTTTATCTCTGTTTTCAGGAACCATTAATTTTTGTTTCCATATTCAATACTGTTTATGTATCGCTCACATACACATCCTCCTGTTGTCACTGTTCAGTAATATCTTCCATTGAATATTATTTAAAATGTAAATGTCCAAACTGACTTTGGTTTTTCCTGGTTTCAAGATAAGTAGTGTAGCATAGGAAGAGATAATGATTTCTGGGAAAGTAAAACAAACAAAACACCAAGAAAAAATTATCATTGTTCATTCAAAATTCTAATATGTATATTTGGGTTGCTATTTTTTGTACTTTGAACTGCATGAATTGCAAAGTATTGAGTTGCAGTATTGTTCACCTGAGACCCACAAAATCATGAGGGCTGTGGAGATTTTATTTCTGAATGGTTTTTCACTAGATTCCACAGTCTAATTGTGAGACAACAATCACATAAACCAGTGGAAGCTGTTCTAAAATAGGTACGGGAAAGCAGAGTAGACACAAAGTTTCTGGACTGGTATGCTACTGAGATTTTCTGTGGAGGCAGGCAGGGAGAATCGGAGTCTATAGAGGAATTGGACAATTTCATGAGTTCAGCTTCATAAATGTACTCTGCAACGCACCAGGTACAGCTGTTTTTCTGGGGAATTACAAGCAGAATTAACTTCAGAGAGTGGCTAGGCATGCACACTCTTTGCATCAAGAGGAAAGATGCATTTATTTGTGGTGAGTAATGACAAAACAGTATCAGAATAAAAGCAGAAAATTCCTGAGGTGGGGATCAATCCTTCTTTGTAGCCCTGGCACAGCACCAGGTGAGTGGGGGATACCTCTCATCAATTCTTATTTCTCTCATTTCTGGTGGAGAATCCTCTCACGAGATGGGGAATTATGTGAAAAACATATGTGTATGTTTTAGTCAAGTGTTGCAGTAGAATTTCTAGAATTAGATTTCATTTTACAATATTTAATATTATCTTCTGCTTGTACAGTGCATATTTTTGACAAACAGTCCCTGGGTAGGAGTTTGACATATGCTTAAAGCTCGCAAAATAAGTTTTGCATGTGATTTTAGTGCTACAATGATATTTCAGCAACATTCCTGAAAAATGATTTCAGTTTATTCTTTAAGCAAATCTTTGCCCCTGAGTATATTCTTCCTGTATCTGCCTTTACTTGTTTTTCTTATTACATACAATTTGGTACTCTTCAGTTTGTATGTCAAGTTGAATGCTGAGACAGAGACTTGTTAAAGATAAGCGATTTCTCACTGATACCGATGTATGAGAAGACAGACTTTTGCCACATTATTCTTGGGAATAAGTTTGAGTTTTCTATGAAATTATGGTAGGGGGTTTTGAATCTCAAACATTATAACTGAGGGTTGTTTGGAAAATGCCTTAATTTTAGCTGCCTGGCACAGAGAGAAGTCATAATACTGGTTATACAAACAGAAAATACAATAACTCAGTTTGCATAAAAATAATCCAGGTGAGAGAGCCAAGACCTTTTGTTGTCCATTTGTGACTGCAGCTACGTATTAAAATATGAAATATTAATATGAACCGTAGTAGTTGTATTTCACATTGTGATAAGATTTTTTTGCCTCTTCATTCTAATTCACATAAATACCAATGAATTCATTGTCAATAGATATTCAACAAATGGAATTACTTTACGTTAAAATATTACTCTTATTTGTGTTTTTTCTATTTTCTTTTTTTCCTGCAAAACATGTCTTTGTTGAACAGTCACAAATATAACCAATACAAATATCTGAATTGACCTAGAAAACATCAAATAGCTGGTTTTAGACAGAAAAGAGTGTTCTTTGGTTACCAAGCACACAAAGATGGTAGACTGTCAGTAAGGAGAACTTACAAAAGAGAATTCAGAATGTCCAGTGTTTTTGCACTCCTACATTAGGTAATTTCTTGCTCTCATCTGCTACTGAAATCTTGGGTGAGAGTCTACACTTGCGAAAAGGCAAAGGCCTTGAGGAATAGCTTAGCTTGACTGAAGGTGAGGTTTGCCAGGAGCAGGACAGCTCAGTGTCCTGTCTGTGTCACTTCACTTCCACACAGAAATCACACTAGGGCTTATCCAATAGGTAATCCAATGGTCGCAATGGAGTCAATGTTAAATGCACACTAGGGAATGTTTTCACATCAGGAATAATGACCAAATAGTAGTCAAAGGAAATGGATGCTACAGTCTACCAAAAGCAAAGAAACAGAACCCTATGCATATCAGCCTGCAGTATATCCTGTTTTAAAGCAATCTGTGTTAAGGATGAGACCCAACTGTTCTGAGTGCCAAGTGTAGAAAGTCTTCCAGGTTGATTTCTACTTTAGATGTGACTGCCACAGTTCATTTCTATTATTTCTTACTGGATGGATAAGCTGAGTTCATGGGCAATGAAACAGAAGCTGTTGAAACACTGATGAATGCTTGTGCATTAATTTCTGCATCTTAAAAGCAAGCATCGACCAGTGATTTTCATCGACAAAGCTGAAGTATTTGACTGCACCTTGTAACATGACACAGAAAGAGGAACGTATATTTCATCTACGGTTTCCTCTGCATTTTAATTCATCTCTATCTCCTGCAGTTTCATTTCTGTAAATGTACTACCTTTTTCTATGAAGTATTTTAGGAATGCCAGATAAGGAAAAAAGTGAAAAATACTTGTCTCAATTTAGATGGATTTTACAAGAGATAGAAGATATTTTAGGAATTTATTATTGTCATCTGTTGCATTGTTCCAAAATGACTTTTGGATCACAGAGAAGGAATTAGTTACGGGAAATTAAAGTTCATTAAATAATCTTGTTCACAAAGTAATCAGTAATCAGCAGTAATCCTTCAATTTAAAGATCTTTCTTCTTAATGGCCAATGTAGCGCTTGCTTCAGGTTAAACGAGCACATGTTTCTGGTTTGTCTGTCACGGCAAAGATGACGATATATTTGCAGTATGCTAACACTCCTTTCTTATCTGCCTGCACTTCTCTACTTGGAGAAAATCACCAGAAGCTGCGATAAGCAGGTATCTGAACCTAGAGCTGACAGATGGTTGCCTTTTACAAGGTGAATCATATTTTTTAAAGTTTACAGCACAGAATTTTACCTTGTGAAAAAGAAAATGTTGTATACGGAGATCTTTCTTAGCATTACAAAGCCAAGTAGTTACACTGACCAAAGACACCAGTTCTGTGTGAATCATGGGAATGTTTCCACCTTACTACAAAGCTTTCAGTCAGGAACTAAATGTACCAGTAAAACAAAATAAACTCCTAGCCACTCTTTCATCTTCTATCTTCTGTCTCTTCCTTTATAATCAATAGTTTCCTCTTGAGGGACTTGCCATCTTCTGTTTTTCCTTAGTGTGAATGTGTGTTTATACACATGCATGTACGTGTATATATATACAAGCAACCCATTACCAAACAGCTGTGCAATGACTATACTTTAATTGATTAAGAGGTACAAGTGTTCTACAGCAAACAGATCACAGAATAGACTGAAGAGCTTAGTTCTCTTTCTGGACTTTTCTGCTTAACATATACAATCACAGCAAGAGCTGTGTTGTCTTTTTGTAGCGTACTGGGGCAGCTATCTATGCTTTGGCTATGACATGGATATCAGAAGTCACCAAGTACATCTCCAGGAGCTATTCTGAGTTCTTCAAAAATTAATAAGAAGATTCAGAGTGGTGGCGTCTGTTCCAACACGCCTTAACAAGGCTGGATATTCTGCAGGATGAAGGACAGTTGGAAATTTATGACTTCAAACTTGCAAAAGATGGAACGTCAGATCATTAAAATAGAAACTGTGAAAATCTGATCAAGTAATTGTGGTAAAATAAAAAGCAATAAGCATATCAGAAATAATAAGTAATAAGGATATGAAAAAAAATCTAGGTATTATGAGTGACTACTGCATCAGCTCTTGAATAAGAATTAGTACTCATATTGCTGGTGTGAAGAAGATAAAAATAAAGAAATAGCTCTTTCCTTGCAGATGAGGAGTAGACAATAGAGAGCGTATAAGAGGAGAATAAAAGCACATCTTGGTAAAATGAAACCGCAATGGCTCTTTGCACAGGAGTGTCAGCAAGGGGAAAAGCCAGCACTGCTGAGCCATATGTTTAATTTCTCCCTATGCCCTGTAGTTCCCATGGCTTGGATTTACACCAGCTGTGACAAGATGCAGCAGAAATCTCCACCTAGCTCTATTTTCCGACCGAAGTGTCCATTTACTCCAGCTGTGCATTCTTTATCAGGATTTGGCCCTTTGTGTAAAGGTGAATGCTTCTTTGGCTGTGGTCCCAGTGGGGTGTTTGATAACTTTGTCAGAAAGAATCAGGAGAATGTAATATGACTGAACTAATAATAGGCTGTCAAGGAGACCTGAGTTACAGGAGCTGAAAGATAGTCCGAAATGCTTTGCTCTTCAGAGAAACCTGGAGAAACTTTGTCTTAATTTGGCCTTCAGAACTTTGACATCCGCCTTCGCTTGTCTGCAAGCATCAACTCAAATGCAAGGATTTTATGGATAGTTAGTCCTCACGAGAGATTTCTGTCAGGCTGCTTTCCCTCAGGTCAGTTACATATGGCATAAGCAACTGCTTTTTCACTTCCATTGCTTTATGAAATTTTTTACAGCCTGTACTAGGAAATAATTCATCTTTAAAATCAAACTAACCATTATTCTTATTACAGAAGACTGCTTTTCTTTGTGTTTTGATCTATTTATTTCATTTTAATTTATTTTTAGTATCTCTTGAAACACGTTTGAAATAGCAGATTTGTTAGTTAGATGTGAGAAGGCATGACACAGATATATCTCCCATTTCTGCCTTCCACATAGTAAACAAATGAGGGTCAGAAACTACGTGCAGCACAAAGATTAAGCAATTGCCTTTCTGTGCAGGCCTTTTTCCTTCTCACTTAAGGCAATAAATCATTTCAATTAGACATAATTAAAACTATTTGCATTTGAAATGTAAATTATAAATTGAAGGCAGTGTTATTCAGTTTCCCCTTTCCGCAATTGTCTGAACTATCAGGAGGATACTGCATAACTATTCACTCTGGGCATAGATTAAGTTGTAATTTACATTTTTTTGTATATAACCTCTGCTTGTAATCAAACTGTGGTACATGGGCTTTTATCATCAGTTCCATAGGTACGCAATCTCTCCTAAGTTTCTGTCCAGATACCTCTGGGCTTTAAATCCTTTATTGCCTTTTATAAGTTTTCCTTTTCATCTAAAATTAATTAGAGCACAGACTCTGTTGTCTTTTTGTTATTCCATTCAGTTTTCAGGGTGCTTTTGTTCTCAACCTGAACAGTGATTCTGTGAAGCTTTAGTACTCTGCCCTCCTGCCTACAAGTATGAACTCAACACCAAGATATGGGCCAAAAACTACATGAAAAGAAAAATAAAAAAAATATTCTGTCTTCCTTTGTACAAAAATATAAGACTTTACAGAGCACAACAATGGACTGATTTAGAAAATATAGCGGGTGTCAGTAAACATGACTTGAATTCCTTTTATTAGCCCTTTTGTTGTCAGGTAAACCTTTCAAAACTTATAAATAAGAAAGGTAAATGACAGCTTCAATTGGCATGCAAGGGGTTTGAGTTACTTAATGCTGTGTATTTTCTTTTTCCTGATTTTCACTCTTTTAGCACATCAGCACTAACATTTGGAATAAACACACTGATTCAGTTGTATCGTCAGCGGATTACTAATCAGAGAAATCATTGATTAGACTGTAATCTGACAATTAACTCTGGTACTGTCTCGGATGCCTTGGCAATGGGAAGCTGCATTTTTCTTTAAATTCAGACCTTGACCTTGTTGTACTCATGTCTGGAGTCTGAAATCAGGATTCATATTAAGGACAATGCTCATCATTTGTTTTCTTCCCCTGGCTCTTTTGAGCTCAGGACTGATTGTCATGCCTTTTTTTGGCATTTATCTCTTTTTAAAGCACAAACACACCGTTCCTGCACCGAGCAGACATTTTGTCAGGATTTTGAAAGCCTTTAACCATTTCTTCTCTAGTTTTCAAAAAATGGATTCTTAGTATTCACCAGTTGAAGTGACACGGTGTTAGTTCATCAACTTCTGGGGATGTGTGCAGGTGTGTGCATGGCCTTTGTTGACCCCTGAGGGGCTCAGGATGTCACCCAACGGCTAGCCTAGTCAAGTGCCAGTATTTCAGCCTTCTTTCTGCCCAAGGGCACAGCCCGACCTATGTGTACCTGCAGCATTCATGGAAAAAGAGAAATGGAATGTGATGTTTATCTCCCCAGTTCATACAAGAATGAGTAATTCTTCCCGTCTAGCAATAAGACAGTGTTAGTCCTGAAATTAGACCCTGAAATTAGACACCGGGTCTCTGGTCCATCATTAATCAGAAAAGCACTCGAGCATGTCTGTACCATTAGGCACAAGCATGAGTGCTTCGTTGCAGTGAATCAGGCCAAAGCAAATGTTTAAATGATTTGTCAAGATTGTGCTCCAGCACACCATGCATGAGCATTGTTTGGTGGACACCAGCAGGAGTGCTTGTCGTGCTTTACACAGAACCTGAAGACAGACTCTGATTTCAGTGAATTAACATCTCTTCATTTGAACTCAGTGACACAGAGTTGTTGGTGCTATAGTATTAAAAACCATCCAGTGTTACTCTGTGATGTGGGGGAAGTCAGCCATAGCCAGCTGACTCACATGGAAACCAAGTTTCACTTAGTACTACAGGACTGTCATCACCAATCATTTTCAGGTCTAGCTATACTTTATACCATTTAGAAACAGTAACAGAAATCATAATTTAGTAGCCAGATTCCAGAAGGCATTCACTAATATATTTTTTTGAACTATCAGATTCTCTGCTGTTGACAAAATAAAATAAAACCAACTCTCTACTTAATTACTGATTTACTTTTTCTATGTCGCGAGCCTTCATGAAATATATCACAGCAGTGTCTCATTATATATTCATTTATCTTAAGCTGATAGTTGGAAGAATATGAGGAAGTTCTTCTGATATTAGTAGAGTGAGAATTTAATAAAACAGTACTTATCTCCTATGAAGTCTATATGAGCATTAATCAGACTGTGTGAAATACGTTTCCCAATTGAATTGTTTGCTCCCCGTTTGCATGCTTTGTTCAAGAAAAAGTGGAATGAGTAGATGCTGCCTTTCCTCAGGGACTAACTAAACACATAGAAGAGCTGCCAAAGGCTCCAAGAGGAAACAAGAGAGGAGGGAGTCACAGCAGGGCTGCGTCCTCTGACAACGAAGCATCCTCTGATTACAAAGAGAGGAGCTCTGGTTCATTTGCTTATAAAACTAGGCTGTTTAACCAGTACCTTGGGGCTGCCTTGGGCAGTTCACTTTTGGATTAAGGTCTACACAGTTCTACCTCAACAGTCTGATTTATCTGGCTTCTGCAAGAGCAGGTATATGCATAATGCTTCAGAAGCGCTAATTTTCCCCATTGAAAAATAAATTACATCAGAATAGGACTGTTGCTTACAGTCAGGAATCTGCTTCAGTTTTATGAAAGAGGTAGAATTTCCATGCATTGAGTTGTTTTGATGCTCTTCATTATTAATAGAAAGCTAGTTGTAGAACTGTCAGCTGTTAAAATATTTCTATTCAAAAGGAATAGATAAGCTTGTCTTTTACTGAAAAATATTCAAGTTTTCTTTAAAAAAATAAAAAATAAAAATCAAAGAAAACCCTACCATATTCTACTTTGACTTATGTTTTCCTTTCTTGCTTTCTCCATTCTCCCCCCACTCCAGCCAGCCAGCATCACATTGAAATTGTTCTCAGAACTGATAGCAGAGCACTGACGGGTCTGGTAGAGAGTTTCAGAGTGCTTTGGTATACATTTCTCCATTGGGAAAAACGTCGTTTCTGGTGTAGTTAAAGCATCCATTTTGATCAGCTGTTCCTCTGTAGAGAGCCATCAGGTTTCTGTTCTTTTCATTTGATGGTGTGGCAGTGGCCTTCACTACAGTTCTATCTCCCACAATGAATATGCAATAGTCGAACTAACACATCCAATAGTATCCATTTCAAACACAATATATGGGAGTAATAGATGTTTAAAATTGCCTCAGCCACATAGTGTATTGTCAAAAACAGATTTCTTAGAGAAAACTCTGTCTTTAAATAGAAGGTGACATTGTTAATGAATGTCATCAGAGTGATCAAGTGATATACCCTCAGCCATTCCTCTCTGTGGACCTTCCTGAACAGAAAAGCTTCATAAAAGGATTTGTCAAGGAAAAACAGATGGAAAACTAAAGTTTTATGACACTGAATGCTTCTCCTTCTGCTCCTGCCTGCTGTGGTTGTATGTCCAAGTGTTTGTGTGACTTAGTTTAATTTTAAAGTACACGGTGATGAAAGATATTGAAACACCTTAGAAAAGCCCCATTTTACCCAGTATTGGCTTATCCTGTCTGTGAAATGAGAGGAAAATAATGGCAATGTTTAGAAAGCTGCATCACTGTAGATAAGGTCATACAGAAGAAAGCATAAGGAAAAAAATTAGTTCCCACCCAACTAATCTCTGCCATGAAATAACATTGTCATCCTAAAGGCAAATACCAGAAAAGCATCTAAAATAATACAGTTTAAATTAGTGTAATGCATTTCTTATGCCAAAGCAAATAAGGATGCAATGGAAAATAATAATAGTAATAATAATGAGGTAGTTTATTCAGCACAGTTTTCTGCAATTATCCACCTAACCATGTACAGTACTGAGGACACAACACTGGAGTCATCTCCACTCAGTAATGCTAGGCAGTCCTCTCCCGGTCATTCCTCCTGTAACAGTGCTGGAATGCACGTATACTTTCTATCTGGATACTACAGTATTGCTTGGCTATTTCTGACTACCTAAGATCAGTCATGCTGAGGTCCTCTATGTATACAGATATATAAAGTCCTTTCCTTGGGCTGTCCGAGAGAAGAGTGGATATAGAAGTTCATCTCAGAGAGCTACAAAGCATGCTAATATGGGCAGTAGCTTCATACCAGTTTTCCGTGTACATCCTAGAAGTATCATACTGTTTTATACACATCCTATAAGTATGGTAAAATAGCACGTGTGTTATTTACAGAAACACGCAAACTAATAACTATTCATCTGTAACATTCACCAATCAGCAGCAATGGCAAAAACCCACTTATTTGGAAAAAGGAATCATTTTGATATCATTTACTCTTCTAGTTCACGAGCCAGAATGCTTAACATTCCAATTGACAGGTCTGTGTCATTACTATTCATTATGCTTTGTTAAAGCCATTTAATCATGTGCAGACCCTACAAAGGATTTCTTCCTCTTTGTCTTTTTAACAAACATGCTTTTGAAGGTAAGCTTGCATAGCAAATAACTTATCTGATGGAAATAATTACAGACAGCAGGATGGAGGGGGAGGGGGGGGGAGTCGAGGGTAGAGGGGGTGGAATCTAATCTTCTGGGAATTGTTCTTTTCTCTCTTTGTCCTGCAGCACTGTTTTACCAGAAAGCGCTCTGAATAATTTAGTGACTGCTAATATGATTGCAATATCTTCAGATGTTCACCACAATTGCTTGAGGTCACCATGCTATCCGGTTATATTTGGTGTGCAAGGAAGAAGGAAGCTCTAAATCTGAAAGTTTCTTATCAAATAGTAAGATCATTCCAGTTGTATATTGAGGTATGTTATAGGCCACTAAAGGTTAACAGCATGAAGAAAATTGTAGATGATATTTGGAAAGATGGTGGCATCACTGATTTACTTTGTTAAAAACCCAGAATTAGGACCTTGATTATTACTGCCTGCACTCCACCGAATCATAGAATAAACTAAGCTGTTGAGGTAATTAAATAAAAGCTATTTACATATTGAGGTAGAAATATCTTCCTACTTGAACAGATGAGTGCTCTGTAGCACGGTGCACTCATGGCCATACTAAACCATCACATGGGCAGCTGAGGCACGAGCTTTCCGCTCTCTTTAGTCATGTCAAAGAAAGTATTTACACTAGCAGATCAGAGATGTTCAAAGTTACAAATAACAGGGAATACTATACAAAGAGTTTTCTTTTTTCTTCTGGAAATACAAACTAAATATGGAAAAATGCTGCACTGAAAACAACAGCATTGCTATCCTGCCACTAGCAACAAACCTTGCTTTGTAGCAATCTAGCAAAAAAGGATATGTATTTAAAATAATTTAATTTAATTTAAAGAGTTGAGAGGGAGGCAGTGGGGAGTTAAATCTGGGAAGCAAGAGTTGTTTGGAGGTGAGTTTTAATTTGTGCATTCTTTGCTTTTTGTCCAGTATTACCTTTATCTGTGGTATGGTAATGTAATATTCCCATGTTGATTTTGTTTTTAACTTGGTGTTAGTGGTTAGCAGTCTTTATTCATAATTTGTCATGTGAACTGTTTTTATTTTGCTCTGTCTTCCAAAGGAGTGGGTGATAGTGTCTAGCAGGCAACCAAGGGTTACCACTGGAGGTTCTAACTTAATTTGCTTAAAGCTGTTCTTTTTAGATATATCTTTGTGTTACTGTGTGGTTGTGTGATGTATGTAGAACATTACTGGCAAAACTAGGGGCTAAAGGAACTGTCTGACTTTGTTGTTTTTTGTTTCTTTGTTTTTGAGTGTTGACCAATAGACTTGAATTATTTGAAGAAATTAGGTTATTTGAAGGAGTTATCCTAAGTGAGCGATTCTCATCTGTTAGAAGGGTTGTGGAATAGCTTCAAGTGCTATACTAGTTATAATTATATAGGCAGGATGAGAAATGCCATGACTGCTGCAAGGCTTTGTGCATTCATTCGACTGCTGGGGAGGGTTGGAGGAACAACAGAGAGTGAGTGAGTGTGGGCTATGAATGTGGTAGCATCATTTGAAGATGTTGAATCCTGTATGCAAATCACTTCCTGAGCTGATTCACTTAATAATTATGTGCACTGAAGAAATCTGAAGGAGAGTGGGGGTGGCATAAATTTGTAAATGCAACAAAAGGTGGGATTTGCCATTGAGTCATTCACTTCAGTGAACAGTGCTGATAGATGTTCGTACCAGTAGGTATAGTTCAATATAGCTATTTTGTTATTAGGATGGTGTGTTCAGAGCTAGTAATTAGTGATAAGCTCTTAATTATGGGATGGGATCATACAAGAGTGGGAAAGTAAATCCTTCTGATAGACCATTTAGTAGACATTGGTAGTCTTGTTATTAGAGGGATAAATGGATCCTTTCTGTGATGACTTGTGACTAGCCGAGGCACAGAACTTTTTCAAAAACAAGGTATGATCTAGAATGTAGCAGTAGAAACCTTGAGTCCTTCAGATTACTAAGATGTCCACATCTAATACAAATTAGTATTTCTCCTTATTTCAGGAAATTAATTTACTTTGTGGGGGGTTTTAGGCAGTTTTTGTACTTTTGATATTTGAAAATAAAGAAGTGGGAGGGGGAGGATAAATGAAGGAGATCTGTGAATCAAAAATTTTTGAAGGAGAATAGTAAGACATGTTTATGGTTCCAGGAGCAAAATCCTGAACTTGACCAGTATCTGTGTTGCACAATTTAACACTGCCATCAAATGGCCAAATATATTTACTATTGTGCAGTGGCATTTCAGCTGACCATCTATCACAGGTGTTTGTAGTTTCAGCCAACTGAGTTGCACAAGTCAAAAGTAAAATAACAACAGTTTTCCACTTTAAGGGTTCAACAGAAATTGAAGCTTAATACTTCAGCAACTTTGGAAGTAGGAGTGTTCATTTCCTAGTGGATGTGCCACCAATGTCTATAATAGCCCATGCAGATGTAGCTGTCGTTCTGAGAGATTTGTTTATAGGATCCTAATTGTTTCCTTTAGGCAGTAAGTGTATGTCTTAGACTTGAGAAAATATTGTTGGTCCCTGGTGTGTCACTTATTTGTTGTTTCCGTACTGGTCCATCTGAAAGGCAACAGTAACTTTTTCTATTCCCCTGATCCTGTACTAAGCAGGTAGAGGTCATGTAGAATGTAGTAAGTTTATCACAGCAGAAGTAGATGAGAAAAAATAGAAGGAAATTGCAGGGTAAAGCACAACCAAGAAAGAGGCAGACTCTGTTTGTTTGCACTTCACAGGTGTGTCTTGACAAATAGTTTTGCTGTAGTGAGAAATAGGATTCTGGAAAAGTGAGGCAACTTTGAAGTGTCCAGCAGTGAGCCTAAGTCAGTATGGTGCCTGTTTGCCTTCCCATGCTCCTAATTTGTGCTGTGTACTTGGTGTTTATTTTTTCCCATATATATGTGTGTGTATATATATATATATATATATAATGTATGTATATCTTTTTTTAGCTACTTGGCTATTCATTGGTTCTGATCCATTGCATTACTATATATGTCTTGCATTCTCAGTATATGCCTATGTAAATAGCATATCAAATACTACTCATGTGGTATATGCTATATGACATACCTGTAGTTCAGTAGGTGATTTCTGTCGAGAAGTGTCAAAAGCATACCTTTTCCTGCTGTTAACTGCTGATTCATATTGCACCATAAGACTTTGACGGTGTTAACATTAGTTTCAATGTCAGCTGCATTAAGAGCATCTTTGAGAACCTCATAGCTTTTCTAAGACCATATTTTTCTCCCTTGGCCAGTAGTAATGCTATTACCTGATGCAGGATTTGAACATCTTTGTGTCCAGGGTGTTCTCCATATGGCTGACACATTCTTACTATAGCTGTTGTCTAAGCCTATTATGTTTGTTTGTGTCAACAAAAATAGCCTTCTTTGGCTGTTTATTTACCAAGGTCTCCAGACTTCTTGGATTGTCACATGAGGGATTTGGAGGAGAAATAGCCGATGGCTGTTTTACACACTCACCTGGCACTGATGCTCAACCTGTCATGGTACAGCTTGCAACGGTGTGAGAGCTCGTCGCACAGGGAATGCTTTGTATCTTCAGTGCTTGGCATGTTGTCAGATGGCTTGTGTTTTTAGTTGGTTTGTTCTTCTGTATATCTTCAGATTTCAAAGATCAGAGAAGTGTTATCCTTAGGTTGCAGAAAATGTCAGCTAGCCACTGTATACACCAATGGTATTTGTTTGTAACTTAAAATATAGTCTAGATGGGAATCAGTCTGTTTCCTTTCACAACATTTTGTCTCTTTGAAATGTATTATATACCTGGGGTAAATAAGATGAGTATGCTGAATAACTCAGTAGCTTATCTATATTGAACTGCAAAACTTCTACCCAAAATGTGTTATTGTGTGTTTTGACAGCCATTACTGATGGCAGTATTAGGTCTAAACTGCTTGATTAGTGTGAGGGTATTGCTTGTTGTGTGTCTGCTGGGAAATAAGTTTTGATAAAATTATTACATTTTAAATGCTTAACTTTTTCTTTACTGTTGTGATTACTGTTCTACACTGTGGAGATATTTTGTGGAACTAACACAAACATCTTCAAAGTCATTTTGACCTATTTCTATCAGTACAGTGGGCCTTAATGACCCCTTGATATTCATTTGAGTTCAGTGTAAGATGGCTCTGAATTTCTTGTGGATGATATGTTCGGTGTTCTCCATTTGAAGCACTTCAGAAATAATCATCTCAGTATCTTAAAACAAAACTGTGTTTAATATTGAATCCTCACGAATTTAGCAGAGCACCCCTTTCTGCTGCAGTTCTCTTCAGAAGAGCCTCATCCTGAGCTGGTGGACAGTCAAGGTCCACATTGCTTGTTCTTGGGTATTTTTCAACCCCAAATTCATATGAATACAATATAGGTTTATGTTTACATTACTAACATACAATTAGTTTTAAACTTATAACAGTAGCATCTTGTCTCCCAAGTGTTTAAGTCTGTGGCTTGAACTGTATAAGACAAGTATTCAGTGTTGTAAACAGCTGTGTTTGGACAGATATGTGGTTGCATGCAAGCAATAGGATTTTATGATGTTCACAAGTGGAATAACTGAATAATATGAAGGAAGTGTACAAAGGAGTACAAGGATAAGTACTTAGTTTTTGTGGGTCGTTCTTTTTCCAAGCATGTTATGGTAACCAAATTATGTTTCAAGCAAATTGATTAGTTTGTCACCTTAATGTGGAAATAGTGGAAGGGAAAGGTAATGATGTTTTTGAATTTAAAATACAACTTCTCCACATTTCTTGAACCATGGCAAGTTAAAGTAGAACAAATTCTCCTGGACTAGTTTTCCCTTTCACGTCTTTGTAGTCATTGACAATGTGACAAAGAAAGCCAATTTGTGTGCCTTCACTTTCAGAAATTTTTGGATGAGACTTTCTAAAACTGCTGCAAAAGGATGGATTTGTTTCAGTGTGCGCTTGCAACACTCCATATAATTAGCAGGCTAAGTGGTAGAGCTGTATTTAGCTCACTAGCTCTTAAATGGAGTTACTTTCATTTGTTTACTGAATGTCTCTACCCACTAAAGGCTAATGAACTAGTAATGGATCTGTCAGAAAATGGAAAAGACAAATACCTCTAAATGTTGCTATTATAGCCTCAGAATGTGGCTATTATTGGTCCCCTAACTCATGATCTTCATAAGAAGGAAGGCAGGGAGAGATTTGGTATTCAATGGATGTAACAAACTGCAAGTGTGATTTATATACTGATGGAGTGGAAGGAAGGGAGGAGAGGAGCAGCCCTCAGGAAATGGGGAAATAAAACAGCATAGTCTTCCTGTGTGTTTCTGCTACTGCTTTTCCATCTACAGTTCTCTACTCCTGTTGAAAGTACCTTCATATTCCTGATTTTATTTTTTTTAAATGAATACTTTATAAAGCTTGCAAGTCTTAAATGAGAACAGTGTCCTGCTGTGTGAGGTACTGCAGGTAGACAGTGAAACTCAGAACTGGGAAACCTTACAGCAGGGTGAATATCCATTGTCTTGTGATGGAAAATCTATTAACTGGGCTGGAAAAACCAGCTGGGTCCACTGTAGAGAATGAGGGTTTAATACATGGAACACTTGACACTAAGGGCCATTTATAGTCAGTACCTTTGAAGAAAAGCCTGTGGATGTCAAGATGGATTTTTTGATTCTTTTTAAACATGACAGTTAAGACTCAGATTGCTGTGGATGCTGATGATAGGATACTTAAAAAGCATGGATTTTCCTAACCTAAATCCCTGCTTCTTAAGTAGGAAAGGCCACCTCCTCCATCTCTCTTTTGATTGTGGAACAATCCTCTCCATGTAGTTTGGAGTGACAGTTATCAAGGGAAATGAGGTTTGTAGAGACCCTCACCTTAGTTAGGCTGCATAGAAGTTATTTCATTAGCAAAAGTCAGTTTCTTGGATGTACCCTTGAATATGAAAACTACTAGAATTGCCAGAGGACTGGTAGTAGGGCTTCTAAGTCTTTTGGGTGGGGTTAACATTCTCTCATTGCCGTTTTAGAGGTCCTTGAATAAGCACACCATCTGCAGCTAGGTTTTCTAATTCAACCTCACTTTTGCTTATATCAACACCATCTGTTGTAGGAACTTTTGTGGGGGGGGTTCTCCATTACCTAAAGCCTGAATTCAGCAGTAGCCTACCTTTATGTTGTTCTCCAACTAAGAAAGAAGATGAAATATAAATGTGAGTTATATTTTAGCTGCTTGTAGTTCCCCAGGTGAAAAAAAAGGGCCAGGCAGGTTTTTGTGCCCATTGGTTTATAAGCTGATGATTTTAGGGGAAAACAAAGCATTTCAAAATAACAGCTTAAGTAATAGTACTACTGTCAGGTCAATTTAAGTTAATAGCTGTTGTGAACAATTCTAAATAAGCATGGATAAATAACTGCCTGGCAATGATGCCTGCTAGATTTGGTTCTTTTTCATCAACTAAGTTTTTGTCTCTATGAACCTAGGTCACTACAACTGGCCCCAAATAAGCAGACTGATAAATGAGGGAGTTTGGTTTTGGGCAGATTGTCATTTCAGATGAGTACACTAACAGGAGGCACGGTAACTTAGATCCAAGCTATTAGGGGTGTTGATGCTTTAGTAGTACAAGCAGACCCACAATTATGTGCTGAATGTGTAACCGAACAGATCAAATAATGTTTCAGTGAGTTAAATCATTTCTGCTTTTAAAAGTACTATGATTCCATAATATTCACATATTCTCATTTGTGATGTTTTCATCCTTTGGAGAAAACTATATTTGATCAAGTGTATAATGTTTTCTTTGTACTGTTTTAGTTTATTTTTTGAGTCAGATGTTACTTCCCTGTGTATCTCAATTTCTTTTCTCCACTGTTAGTGTTGTTCTGTTCTTCTTAAAGCTTTTATCATGAGATGATTTTTGACTTTTTTTTTTTTTTTAAACAAATGACCAAGTATTTTCCTTACCATCTGGGTGCTGCAGCTGGGTTTAGATAGTCCTGTGTTGGAGGTTAGGTCTGGGCAAGCACAGAGGAAGCAGATGAGCTTCTTGGCTTGCTAATGTTCTAAATTCCCATGTTTGAGTCAGTAGAGCTGCTGCTTTGTGCTCTTGTTTGCACTAAATGTAGTTCAAAATATGTCTTAAGCATTAAGTCAGTTCCATCTCTGATACAGTTATTTGTCTAGGTGAGAACCTGAAGCATGGGATATTCCCACTAAGACTTACTTCAGGCAGCAGATGTCCATGCTGATCACCTGAGAACAGCTCCCAGCTTCCTTATCTCTATGGAGAGCCTAGCTATGATCATGGGATCTAGCTCACTGCTGCAGTTTTCTGGGATAGATAATGTATGACCTTATTTCTTTTAAGTAGTATCTGAAGAACTTAATCAGGCCCTTAGGTTCTCTTTGAAGTCTGACTGAAGTGACTGTTAAGAGAAGTTCAGATTGTGATGTAAAGACTCATAATGAGACGGACTTGGCTTTTGGTGAGGGAAATATAAGTGCCAAGTTGACTTTTTCTTGGAATCAGGCTGTTGGGAATTGCTCTTGCAGATCAACTTAAGTTTGAGGATGAGAATGTTGATCCTGTTTCCAAGGAATACAGCATTGCAGACCTAATTGTCCTTTACCCATATATGTGTGTAGCCTATGCTTTTAAGTCAGCATGGTATTTAGAGCTGTCATGAAAATGTGCTTTGGTTACTCAGCAGACCATGATGACTCATTCCAATTTCAGTCCAGTATGTCCTGTTAAAAGATATTAGTTTTTAAAGGGTGTGCTGGCAAGATTCCTTTTTGAAGTGGTCTTTTGAGTTATAGGTTTGATAGGATTTAAATCCTTTTGTGCATCACCATGAGCTCTGTTTCCCAAGAAGTGAGAGCTCTGATCCTGCTGTGGTTAAGTGTGTAACCGCCAGCTTGTGAGAATATTTTGACGTGGCTTTTCCAAAAATAAAAACAGCATTAGTCTGCAAACATCTTTATCAGGGTGTTTCAGGATTCTTTTCCTTTCACCCATTCAACTTGGGCACCTCTAGGTTCTTTTATGCTACAGTAACTCACCTCCCTTTGCGTGTTAATTCCTTTTGGATTTGTGTTAGTGAATCATCCCTATAGCAACCAAACAGTTGCTAATTAACAAAAGCAATGTTGGGAAATATTAATGCTTTTGACAGTCACACTTTGCACCTTTTGGAAAAACAGCTTGCATCCACTGTGTCCCACTTTCCATTTCTTTTTTTCTACCCATCTGTTCGTGATGGAAGTGAGGATGGTGTGATGAGTTAAATGCAGTCCTCACACCCGTGGGACAGACTGTGCTTAGCCCACCCTCATCCTGAGCTTAGTCAGGAATCTTGTGATTGCTCCCAGCTTGAGCCTCCTGTCTAAATATTGCTTTCATCTTAAATTGTGGAATAATATGTAAAAGGCTGGAAATGTCCTGTACTCTACGATACACTGGCTTCTCTCACAGAATGGGACTTCAGGAAGACTTTAAGTTTTCCTTGGGCTCCAAGAGAATTCCCTCCCCTCCCTCCCCCCCCCAACCATTAGTTAAGGATTCAATGGTCAGGAAGTAGGCAAGTGGGGCTTCACTTGAGCTCAAAGCATATAGTGAAGACCAGTGTGCTTATTTAGATCATTGGTTATCAGATGACCAGAGATGGTGTCATTTAATGTAGACAGAAGTTGTCAAAAGACACTGTTTGGTTTAGTATACATTAGTGAAAGAATTAAATAAACTCAGTAATGGGTTTGTATACAGGCATATTTCTTGTTGTATTTTGGGGTTTTTGTTTATCATAACCAGTACACAGGATTATGTTTTTGAGCAAATTAAAATAACCTATGTTTTTAGCTCTATCTTTCAAGCAACATCTATTCTTTAAATAGAGTAAGATTGATTCAAGTCTTGGAATGGCTGTACAGGCTCTTAACTGTTATAAATTTACTGAAGAACACCTATGGTCTTTTTCTAGTGTCTTGACTGAAGTACTATAGATTCCATACCTTCTGGGAAATTTTCAATTAGAGATAAATTAATTTCTTGGAGTGTTTAAAGTTTTGTTAATAGTAGATTCCAACCTCAAGGTCGGAGTAAGAATTTTCCAGGGAGTTTATAGTGGGTTGGTAAAATAGTTGGAATTGTTTATTTCTGTTTTGAATTTGTTGTATTTTTAGATAAACTTCACTTGAACGAGAGTAAGACATTTTGTAACTGAATTTGTGTAAGTCTATTTTGTACTATATACATGTGTTATCAGAATGAGGAAAGTGGGCTATAATGAGCTTTATAAGATGCACAAGCTTGAGGTAGGGGCACTTCTTTGTAGCCACAGATGCTGCAAGATGTGAGCACGTTGCACTGGTGTTTTCTTGTTTCATAATGAAGGGTTTCATTTTAGAGTATTCTTGGTATTTCTGTATAGGGGTTTCTGGTTATGTTCTAAATGTGTGATTTTTGTGTGTGTGTGTTTATTCGCTTACATTATGAAAGGCTCAGTTATTTGTAGAAGGAAGAAAATTTCCACTGCTTCTAGTGACTCCTTGCTTTGTTGTGTTGTTTTTTGTTATATTTTTATCCTGGGTTGTATTGTATTCCAACTATTTTCAAGGCCAGTCTCAATCAAGAAAATGTAGGTTATGTTCCTGAGTTGAACTTAATTGTTTCCATAATATTGTAGTGGAAATATTATCCTTTTAAAGGTATAATTTGTTTGCAATGCAAAGCGTATGGTTCATCACTGTGGTTATTAGACTAAATAGCTTGGGTGAGCCAGAAATGTCTTTACATGCGATATTTGTTTTATTATCTCACTATGTTATTAACATCAGCCAGTCTTGACATCTTAATATCTTGATATCTTAGGCTCAGTGTAAATATATTTTTTGCTCATGTTTGATGGGATTCAGACTTGATAGATCTCATATGGTACTTAAGGTTGTACTCCAAGTGCTCTCTGATAAACAGTTAAATGCCTTAACGTGTGACAAGGATTTAGCTGAGATAATAAACATCAGCAAGTATTCAGAGTGTAGATATAGGGCTTTCTAGGGCTTTTGGAGTAGAACTAGAAATTGAGACATAATTAAATACAGAGTGATCCTCCTAACAATGAAGGTACAGAGTTGAAACTAAACCAACAGGAGTGTCTCAGTGCACTTGGGATTTAATATGTTCATGTTTACAATGGTTTAATGTTGTTGTGGATCTGAACAACATTAACAGTATAGCATAAAATCTAATCTTAAAAGCTTTTTCAAACTCAAGTGCTTCATCTAGTAACTGAAATAGTAAACCTAAGAGCTGAATAGTTCTCAAGTGTAACTCCTTAGTGAGAAAACGTTCTCCAGTATTTGGTTATTTATGCCTGACCTCTTCTCTTTGAAGCTTGTTAAGCATAACTCTTTCTTTGCTTAAGTATTAGAGAGCTCTTAATGTTGTGTGAGTTACTTAGTTGCTGTCAGCTCCTGGTACTCTTCTCCTGGAAGTGTCCTGTAGTGATCTGCATTTGTAGCACCTTTGTCCAAATTCCCTACATATAGGATTTGTTGCATAACAATGAGGGAGAGACTCCTAGTTTGCCTCCTTAAGATAAATGAAATCTTGACCTGTCAGTTCCCTATTGTAGAGCATTGGAAAGAAACACTGATGGGAGCTGCCCAGAGATTCTCAGTGCCAAGGGCTAAACAATTTCAGTTCCAGATGAGCTCCAGACTCATAAAAGCTTTGCACAGCTTTACTCCCTGCTAGACTTTCACAAGAGCTGTACATTCAAAACGAAGGATTATGCAAGGCAAGAAAGCAGTGATTAAAACTTGTTTGTTGCAAATAACAGCATTTGGATCAAACTGCTCTGAATGTGAAAATCTATCTTTGCAAAGCTGGATTTGGTTAATAACATGATGTTGGTTAATACTAAAAATGTGTTGAAAACTTGCCTCCAAAAACTACAGTTTTCTTATTTTAAGAGGAGGAATATCAGTTTATTTGAGTAAGTGAAGGTTTTATGACAGTGGTTTTCATATCTTATGTAGTGATAATAAACAGCCTTGTTTTTTTTATTCTAGAGCTTGATTGTGAAGACCCGTTTTCCATCAGTCACCGAGAGTTCATTTAAATACTGTGCTCTGCATTGTAGTATCTTCCCAAGAAGCAGTTTAACTCTGTCTAAACATTTTAATTGCGATCCTAAGGGAAGGGAAGTCATTGCCCATATTAAACATGAATCCCATTATACTAAAATGTTTATGTTCCTCAAAGACTATTTATAGATGCTTTGCCACTGTATGAAAATGCAAAATGCCAGAGCTGAACAATCATCTCATGGCTCCGCTTGCCAGCCTGAACCCGAGCTTGTTTATTCAAATAGCCAGGAGAGGCACAGGCTCACACAACATCCTGCATTATCATGATTTTATATTAACATCTGTGGCTGGCTTGTTGAGACAGGACAGATGCCAGAGGAGAGGGGTACACTCAGTAAGGGGAACAGATATTAGCATTGTAGATAGAGCAGAGGATAGTGACTAGATCTCAGTTATGGGGACAAAGAAACTGAGCTGCTGATAAAGACTGGATCTGCCATCTCAAGGTAGTTAAAGGGGAATCAAACAGTTGCTCTTAGGTTTTTATCTCTCAAGTGTAGTGCATACTCTGGAAATTTGAGCAAGATTCTTTATGTGCTTGATACCAAGACAAAAATATTCAACTGATGTTTGAAAGGCATGAGCCAATGACAGCTCAACTTCTGCCTGAACTGGGAGGGTGTCACACATTTAAAACAACATTTCAAATCTGGCAGAAATAATCTCCTCCAGAAAAGTAACCTTGGGAAAAATAGAGTAGCAGAGACTCCAGGTTGCTGTATCACTAGAAGGATGTTATAATTCCAATTTTTTTTGTATTATTAGTAGTCCTCACATTTCATAATCAATAGTAGTCATTACAGATTTTATTTTCCTCATCAATTTTCTTTTCCCTATTTTAGTTTCTGATATCAGCGTACCAGACTATTTTAAAAATCTCTGTAGCCTGATGAGGGACAGAGTAGGATAACTTCCTGTCCTTATATCATTACACAGGAGTGAACTGTAATAAATATTACAGCACTGGAATGTGCCACTGAGAACGAGGTTACTTTTTCTGAGGACTTGTTTCTTTTTGCCTTTTTCTCCTACTTGACAGTACTTAATAGATCACGTGGCCCTACTGACAATGAGACTGTGAAACTGTGTTTTCTAATATCCATAGCATCACAGGGAGTATCCATTTCTAGGAACCCCTGAGTGTTGAGTTAATATTGCAGGCTTATTTGGTCTTATACAATTAGTTATAATGACAAAAAGGACTATAAGGACATGAAGTCTTTTCAGCAGGCAATGCCATTTCTGTGTAGTTTTTTACATTGTCTAGACTGTGGCTCTCCAGCTCCTGTTGAACTTCAGTTAATGTGTGACTTGAGAGAGGGTAAAACGTTTTGATTACATTAGGCACGGAGACAATAAATGATGCTGAGCAATAGATATAGATATAGATACATAGATATATTATATAGATGTAATAGATTATAACTTCTAGGTACTTTTGCAATCCTTTTTTTTTCCCCTCTGTATTTCAGGGCTAGCCACTGCACTAGTAAACTTTGATAACAAATTAAACAGGAACTCAAGGTTATTTCACTCTTAAGATGTTTGTAGCCCTGGCATCTGTGTGAGTGTATTTGTGCGTCTGCTCATATGTGAGTAAGTTTAGTGAGCTAAATATTAGCAGGATGTCAAGTTCAAGTTACCAGTTGTTATAAAGGACTTCGGGTGCATTTGTTACTTAAAAATGTCCTTACATAACATTGTAATTGACCACTGACAGGGGTTCATATGAGAGGTTTTGTCTGAGTGTTGTTTTATTGCTTGTTTTTATGCTTCTTATTAACTAAAATTTGTAGACAACTTTGTGTTTTTATGTGTTTACGTTGGTATTTTATCACTTTGAGCTCAACTGAGTTGCAGAGTTTTTAGCATCAAGGATCAACCATTTAATGACATGAGATTGCGATGCTCCAGTATTGATTTTTGCATTGGCACCCAGTAGTATTGCATTTCGTTAATGTAGACGTTTTACTTCTCATGCTTGAAGTTAGTTTGACTGCCAGAAAGGAATGGCAGTGAAGGAGGATGTGTTTTATTACAGTTTTGTGAGAGATGGATTGTGAAGGCCTTTGTGAGGTACTGGTGTTTCACTGCAGTTAGTGTTGGTGCTGTATAGCTGAAGCATTGCTGGACACATCTCTGCTTTGAACATGGAGCAAGAAAGGGAGCAGTGACCAGCACTTTCCAGTGATAGATGTTGGTGAGAAGGGACATCTGCCCACTTTTGTTTTTCTTCTTTTTTATCTTAGCATTTATTTGTTGCTGGAAAATTGTTTTATTAACAAGGTTTGTCTTCATTTGCCAGTAGTTCACAGCAATAAAACATCTAAGACATATTCTGTTGAAAAGTATTAGGTCTGTTGCATAAACGATTGGAGCACTAAACGTGAAGAGACAGGCAAAGAACACTTGAATGAATGCATCCTACTCTGGAGATGCTAGCAGTAAGATTTAAGCTTAGTGGCAGTTCTAGTGCTAGTGCAATGGCCTTTAATGCCTTTTAATAATATGATCAAGTAATTTTTTCCAATTCCAGTAATATAGGACTGACTTTGCTCATTTTAATGTTTGAATAGGTGTGTTTCTTGCCTGAGAATGTGTTCAATGTCCAAAGTGAGTTAAAACTGAGTGGTAATATATGGATCCTTCTGTGTTTGATGAGCTGGGTGCGAAGATGTATGTGTATACTGCTCTGTTAACATTCTGTGTGTCTTCCTTGATTGTTTCTTTATTTGGTTCTTGAGAAGCTCTTTATAGTAACATATTACAAAGCAGTCAAAATGGAAGCATTAATCAAAGAAAAGGAATCCATTATGTTCTTCTCAGTGCAGAAGCAGTTGGAGACCTTCCTGTAGGCTAAATCTTTATCAGGCTGTGTTAATTCCTGTAGAGTGAGTGCTGAACTAGAAATGTATATCCTTGGTCATTTTAAGAAGCAAGGATAGTTCATTGTGGAAATATCTACCCGCAAGCTGTCAATACAATGCAGAAGAGTTGTGCTTTATTTCTATATGTTGTTAGTAAAAATGGCCTATTTAATTTCTGACAGCCTCAGATGTGCCTGGTCTATAGGTGCAGATGGATGCAATTGCTTTCTGTTCAGTCTTTCTCCAGCTAGCATGGAGTTACTAGTTACAAACACAGACTATGAGCCAGGAAGCCCCATGTTTGCTGGGGTTGAGAAGCTGTGATTTCAGGTGGTGGGTATTGACACTCTGAGGGTTTTTGTTTCTCAATCTAAATTCTACACTACAGTGAAACTTAAAACAAGAGGTGCCCTGCTGTATGTTTGATTAGCTTTCTAGTGATAGTTACACTAAGTGTTTTCTACCTTGTTTCTTTCTGCCCCCCAACTGATGTTTAAAAAAAGGGAAAGAAATCCTTATGTTCTCTGTAGGTATTTGATGGACTTTAACAGTAATCCACAGTTTATATTAAATTATTGCATTTATGTGTATTTGCTGAAAGTTGATACTTCCTGTAGAAAATGCTTACGAAAATAGGAAGGGGAAATAATATTTTTCCTGCAGCTCAGCAAATATGTAGACAGCTACATTTGTGACAGGGTAGTGATGCTGCTCTTATCACATGCCTTTTCCTTATCATTTCAGTGATTATCACAAGAATTTTCTTCAGTTGTGTTGTGTTCTACTACCTGTGCAGTTTTTTATCACAGATTCAATTGCTGGAGTTGAACAGTGACATAGCTTTCTTACTGCTTACCTATCTGAGTTTATTAAGCTGTGATCCACAGTTAAAAAACAAAATCCTAAAAACACCGTAAGGCTCTGTAGTCTTCTTCTAGTCATTCACAACAGTTAAGTTTTCTAGCTACTACCTTCTCTAAAAGCATAAATTAGAGAAATGCATATTTATTGTACAGCGGGTCAATGGCTGTTTGCATTAATATTCAAAATGGGTTTCTGTTAAGTTTCTTATGCTGAATTTCCTTTTTCTAATACAGAATACTAGGAGGAAGATAATGTAATTTCTTGTCCATTTTTCTTTGAGGAATGGCTGCTGCTTCAGTGAGGTTTGCCTTATTTGAACTGAGTCTGTGCTTTGTGATATGCAGACCTGTAGGAACGCTGCAGAACAAGTTAAAACTGATCTAGCATGTACATGCAGACCTAAGTACAGTGAGAAACCAGGCTTGCTCCGAAACATATTTAATTGGTTAACAGTATTTCAGAGCTGACAGGAAGTAAAAACTAAAACAAATGTAGGAAATAAGTACTTGGAGTACTTTGGCTTTCCAAGTTGTGTTTCTGCAAGTTGGTAGGTCTAGCTGGTCAAAACTACAAATGAATCATGTTAACTGGTTAACATTTCTAAGGTGGTGAACTTTCTCCGATTAAAATTCATTGAGTAATATTAGGGCAGCTGGCTATTTGTATCATTTGAGTTTTGTTTTGCAGCACTCATCTGATACATTTGTATATATGCAATAACTAAGCTGTCTCAGCTTTTAAACGTTTGCCCCCCAAAACTGAAACAAACTGCATAATGTTTGGTTTGCCTTGGCTACTATCTTACGCTCATTTTATTAAGTTTGGCTCTTGACCCAAAGGCAGCACAATAATCACTATGAGTTCAGAATTGGCTGACTCTTAATGCTCTGCTACGCAGGGGTACTTGAAAAATTCCGTGTATTGTACTGGAATTTAACCAAGCTGTAAGTATTCAATTTTTTCCAAAACTGGCACTTTAATATCCTTCCAAATGTCAGCACCCAACTCCCTAGTTCTGTCTTCAAAATCTTACTTGTAGTTAACTGATAGAAGCCTTGCATGAAATGAAGGCTCATATAGATCTTACTGTATTAATCTTCATTGTGCTTTGTTTTTTGGGGTTTTTTTTGTTTGTATTTTTTTTGTTTTGTTTTGTTGTTGTTTTTTTTTTTTGGGGGGGGGGGGGGGGGGGGCAGAGTTTTGAGAGGCTTTTCCTTCCGTTATTTCTTATGTGATAAGAGCAGCTTTGAATATATACTGAAGTTGAGATAGAGGTGGAGTTCAGTCTTTATATACTTATTTTGCAATACTTCTATCCTCCCCACCCCAACCCGAAACAGGAATGACAGCAATGAACAACCAGAATAAAAGGAGTTGCTCCTCTTTTCGCAGTCTCTTAGCACCAAATGGCTTAGTGATTGAGCACTTGTTTAAGCAGGAAGAGAGCCTCAAGTTATGCTGTCAGTAGTCAGTGCTTGTAGCTTCTCTGCCCATGTGGGACTTCGGAGGATGGATCTGGGAAGAGAATGTTTTCCATGGGTCAATGCAGTTGTGTGAAAGCAGGTTTTGTCAGATAAGAACTGCTCGTTTCTTCGCAGATTATTTATTCACTTAAGTGTTCTAATTTTCTTGTGTGTTTGCCTGAAGTTATATGTTCTTGTGTCATTTCTGATCTGGAGGAGGTATAGTTTGGACAGAAGTCATAATTCTTGGAGTGAGAGGGTTTTGCATGTAGAATATGGGAGCCAGTACACTGTCTAAGAAACAAGCCTCTGGGATCTCAACCTATCACTGCTGGAGTGTGAAGTTCTAATTGTATTGCTACATAAATATTATTTGATACCTGCAAATTTGTAATGGAGAGGTTATAATGCAGGGAAGATTTATGCCTGCTCGATGCTGGGCTGTCATGATTAAATATTTTCCACCCATTAGGTGAATCCCATTGATCATTGCAGGAAGCAGAAAATTGTGCTGTTCATTGATTTCGCGTGGCTACAGAATGCATTAGGGCTGATGCATTTGATGGGTAGGCAAGTTTTCAAAGGAAGCTCAGTTAAGCTAATCTTAGTTCAGAGGAATATGCACAATGGAATAAGAAACCTTGTAATTGCACGAGCAAATAGAAGAGTCAGAGGACTATATTATGAGCCATATCAGCATAAGAATTAGACATGAGCCTTCCCAAGAGACAACAGTAAAACGCATCAAGGCTTTGATGCTGTTTTTCATGAACGTAGCAATTACTGGATAAATTGGGTTTTAGCTTCTCACCCATCAGCCAAGATAGTGAACAAAAAGCAATTAGTTCTTCTGCCTCCTTAGCGAAGGGAGGTTATCAGGTTTTCATCGACTCCATAAAATATCGTAGCAAAGAAATGAGTTTAAATCTGAAAGTAGAGCGAAAAGGGTACAAGGGAAAAGGAGAGAGAAAAGGAGAGAAATTTTGCAGGCAGAGGGAATATTTTACCTTTGAAATTTTGTTTCTACTGATTGGGTCCTTATTATCTCTGTCTTTTTATTAGCTTATGTTAATGCTTAGAGTCATCTCTGTATCGCATGGCACGTTTTCTATGAACAAAGGCTTGGAGCAAGTTTAATCCCCAAAATAATTTCTGTCAGTATCAAATGCGGGGATTAATTCTGATCTTAGAAATTAAGGGGAAGAAAAATCATTTTTTTCATCTCAGCTGAATGCTGCTTAACTGTTATGCTGCTGCAATATATTTTTAGCTCAATATGATAAAGGCTATATTTGAATGTAGTGAGACTTCTTTAGGTATACTAAGTCTATTGTGTGTCTGTGGCAGGTGGACATTTAAAGCACTCAGAAGAGCAGAACCTAAACCACTTAGGTCTTGCAATGTTTTTGAAGGATGCATACAATGGCTAGTGTTTTATTAAAGTAATATTTCTGCTCTCATTTTTACATCAGCTTTTTGACATTTGTGTTATTGACTTGTTTAAACCTTACTTATGCACATTAATAAGTGAGGTTGCTTTGCAATTGATAACATTGAGGGGGGAAGAACATTTGGTTTCAATACAGCTAAGTTGTGTAATAAGCTTCAGTGTAAACTCTTCTGAAAGACACTGAATGTATTTTTATTTTTTTTTTTTTTTCATTTTGTGGTTGCATCTTCTACATAGTTTTAAAGCTTGAATCTATTGGATTGTTTGCATTAGGTATGTGATGATTGTGGGCCTGCTGAGTATAAACTAGAAGGATGATTTTGTGCTTGCAGCTAAGCCTGTGTACACAGTGTCACAGTGTCTCTAACAAAATTTAGAATTAATAGGTTTTCTTACTTTATGTTTTTCTCCCCTTTTTTTCCCCATCTTTATTAAATGTACGTATCAAGTATTTCATTTAATCAGAAGATTACAAAAATCTGTTCAATTTTGAGTAAATAAATTGTATGAATTTTAACTTAAGTTTGTAGAGTCTTATCCCATGCAAATGAAGTTTTGGATAATGGGAATCCTAACCTGTAATGGTGATGAAAGCTCTTATCGTAGAATCATAAAGTTGGGAAGGGCCTATAAGATCATCTAGTCCAACTGTCCAAGCTACTAAAAACCAGTAAACCATATCTCCTAGCTCTTGTGCAGTAGGTTTAAAAAACAATAGATTAACTAGACTGGCAGCATCTAGGGTATTATAGCAGTGTTAACAAAAGCAATGCTCTAACTTCAGATGTCAGCATTTAAAAGAATGGGAAACCACAGAAGGAGCAACAGTCACAGCTTTGCACTGATGTCTTTAGCCACGTAACTCAAGAGGACAGATTTGCTCTTGTCTGGAAGCTAGCCCAGGTCTATTTAAAAGACTAGGCTCAGGAATTACTCAGACTTGCTGTGTGTGGCTATGCTAGAGCAATTGAAATATTGGCCCACACAGTTCTTTACCAGACAATGTATTCATCTTTTGACAGGTTTTTTGTCAGTGCTATTTAACAGCTGTTTACTCCAAAAATATCCAATTACACATTAAATGCTATTAAAACGCTTGCATCGCTTTTCATTTACTCAATTCCTCTTTTACCCTCAGGAAGATGACACCGACCACAAGTTTTAACTTTTCCAGCAGGCTGATCTGAACTTAAATTCTTCACTGTGCATCAGTCTGGCTGTATGTAAATAATGTGGGATGACAAACAAGCACAGCCCAAAACCCTGGGTGGAAAAATAAGTCTGTTAGAAAGCCACCTGTTGGTCTGGGGTTCTACACTGCAGACCTGAGGGTTCCTGCTGCTGTTTGCATGATATTTCACTGTCAGCCTCTGTGATATCAGTACTGTGGTAGCTGCTTACCTGCCTGTGTTCTCCCCACCCTTGCAGCAGGTGTCAAAATGTTTTGCAAAGCAATTTTGGTGATCAGTACCAAGAATGAAGGCAGGAAATTGGATAAAATGCAAATGAAGTAAGATGATACTGAAGCTTTAGGGTATGGTCTCAGTGACCTGGTGTGGGGCTATTAAGGGATGCAGAAAAGTGCTTGCACAGCTGTGCTGTTTCTGAACTTGTCATAAGCTTCGTTTGTTGCTATTGTAAATCTTAATTCTCAGAAAATCAAGTTTGTAGGTCATAAGGCTCCTACTTTACAGAGGGTAACCTAGGAAGGTAGGGTGCAAGCAGTTGGATCTGAAAACGAGTGTTTCCATTCTGTGCAGTCAAAGATCAGTTATTCTTGTGTTGCATCTTGTGAAAGGGAGTTGGCAAGCATAATTCTTTCATGGGCTAGACCATGGTGGCAGCTGGTACGAGAGTGCACAACAATAATAATAATATCAATTGTGGTGCAGTAATTTGTTACTTCTTGCCTAAAACTGAATGCTTCTTTGTCTGTGCAGTCATACTCATCTGTAAAACACATGTTGTTTCTCTTTAAGGAAGATCAGCAGTTCTTCCTTGAGGGTGAGGTCAAAAGAGCTATGTTTTAGGTGAAAGGACAAAGGTAGGTCTATATTATTTTCAGGAAGAGCCAAATACTAACATTGGTTTGAAGGACATGAGATGAACAGGAAAATGGTGATCCAAAATTTCATGAATTCAAAGGCATGTTTGTCCTTTTGTGAGCTGTTTTGGATCACTCTAGAAATGCCTGGAGTGGGTGGATGGTGCTGTTAATGAAAATCAAGACACAAGAAATGTGTGAGAGAATAGAAATGTTTCAAATGGGCTATAAATAACTCATTTTATGTGCCCAGGATTATACTCATAACTGTATTCAGTGGAATATCTATAGTTCCTGGAGTATAATTTTATGGAGGATCTTTCATTCATTGTGCAGAACCCTTTAACTGCCACACGGTCCGTCACCATTGATGGTATGTCTCATGTGAATGAACCTCTTAGCCTGATAAGCATCCTTATCCATTAAATAGGACAGAGAAGAGTGGTCTTCCTGCAACCACGTGTTCGCTGTTGGGTGATTACACTGATGCTGGGTTACTGGCAACTGCTTTTTAGTATGTTTCTTCTTAACTAAAATCTTCCATTTTTCCCATTCTGTTGATGCTTATCCACAAAAGGAACAAGAAAGTGATCTGCATCTAGCAGAACTATTCTGAGAGTAAATCCAAATACAGCTTATTCTTGCTTAGTTTAAAGAAAGGATAGCTTTTTGGCAGAGTCCAGAAGTGTAAGTAAGTGAATTGTTGTTAGGTTGCAGCTAACCTGGGTGTGTTACCAAAGATTTGTATCTGTTTCACTGTAACATCTGTCATTTCATGCATGCAACGTTTCGTATTTTCTTTCATTCAGTTTCAGTTCCTGGATTTATTTTTGTCTCTTTTCAAGTATGCCTTTGTTCTTAAAATGTTTCTGTGTACTGTAGGAACTTTTTAGTTATGTCTCTGTATGTTGACTTTAACCCAATTCCATAATCCATGGTATTGGAAACCAATTATTCATTTATAGGCAGCTCCATTCTGTCAAACACTGAAAGCTGTGTTATCATGTTCTTCACAGCAGGTCATGTATGTTTATTATGTGCATCTCAAGTGAAAATAACATGAGTTATCCTTCAAAACATCTTACTGTTTACTTCCAAAAGGTACATTTTCATGCTTTGTTTCCTTCCTTTCCAATGGAAGTTAACTTTTTTCCCTCTTTTCTATTTATCTTTTTTTACTACAAACTGCATCCTCTATTCCTATTGCTAAATGCAGTCAAAACTGGTTTCAGAGAATTACATTCTGCATGTTTTTTATTGTTACTTTAATGTGTATGTAATTTAACTTTTATGCGTTTATTTGGTTAGGTAACTATTTTTGAACATGCTGTGTTATTAATGAAGATTATTATTGGTAAGAACCAGTGCAACTTGCTTAATTGCGAAGTGGGAGAAAAACGTTTGTTTGTCGGTTGTTAGGACTTGCTTAACCCAAGATTAGTGGTATTAGCAGCCAATAATGGTAAAGCATGACTTGAATTCAGCATCATTTGTAGCTTGAGTCAGTCTAGTTTATTTGAAGTCTACCTTGGCCAACATTCCTCCTGCTCCACGATTTGCCTTTCGTCCCCTCTAAATGCTTGCTTTAAGGAGCAGCCTACCCAAGCAACTGTGTTTGGGCTATCCACTGGGCAAGCACGGTTCCAGCTGTACCTGCTGCTCCTTTCAGGCTCTGGGCTACTGTTTTCTGTCGTGACCATCAAAAGCGAAAGAGGACATAACTGTGTGCTTAACTGACTGACCATGTGTTCCCCATAGCTGGCTCCTGAAGTATTGCCCCTGTTAAGTTAAGGTTGATTATATGCTTTTCTTTTTCCAAACTGTGTCCACCGTGAATGTCTTAACTAAATAATTAGGGCTATTAGCAATGCAAATGTTTAAAACAAAGGTGCCATCAAGGCCCATTGAAAGGAGTGGGATTATCCATGACGAAAACGATTTGGTGTTTATAGTGCTTAAGTACCTCAAACAACACAAATTTGGTGTTAGAAGTGAGGATGCTGGAACTGTTTGCCAGACTTGCTTTTAAAAACATAACTTTTGAGTTCTCCATTTCCCCGTGAAAAGAATCAGTGCCACTGCTTCTTAGTTTTATATTAGCAATTAATTGGAGGTATCTATCTTTGTCTTCCCTAATGTACTTTAGGTTTTAAAGTTGCTTCTGTTCACGTTGTTATCCAGGTTTCTTCCATTTGGTCAAAACTGGTATTTCAGTCTCCAGCAAACCTCATTTTTATCTCCTGCAGTCCAAAATTTTCTTTCAAATATGGGATTGTATTTATTTTTTTTTTTAGTTTGTCTTACTGCTTTATGCTTTTATTAGTTAGTGATAATTGATTCCAACTGTGTGTCAGTGACAACTGGAAGCACTGTTCTCACAGTGAGAACTTATTCTCTCAAATAAGGTTTTGTTGTGTTATGTAGGGCAACAGTGCACTACGGAAAGGACAGGGTTGTTAGATGAATTTCAAGCATAACAAATTACGTGGAAGTTGCAAGAATGAATGGTCACTATAAAACAGAACTCATTTAGGTAAAATTCAAGTAAGAGTAGTTCTTGCTTAAACCATAAATTGTCAACAATCAGTTGAGTGTGAAAATCTATTTTCTAGTTGCTTTTGTGCTTTATACAATGTTTTAATTTTGCCAATAATGACATAACATTCCAAATGGCATGGTTGGTAAGCCTGCTGTTCCCTGCAAATGGGTTAGAGGAATATGGGAAGAAAAAATACACTGGCTGCAGAACAAGCAGGCCATTGTTTGTCACTGTGGAGAGAGTGAGATTCTGTCCAGTTCTTTGTCCATTTTTCTCTTGAAGCTGGATAAGAGGCTCATGTCTTGGTTGTTAAATGCTCTGTTTAACCCCTTTCAAAAACTTGATTAAAATTAAGTTACCGGTTGTTAAGCTTAAAATGTCTTTTTTCAATATTTTATTTGTACATAAAGCCTTATTTCTTTGTAGGAAGGATTTTTTATCTTTAGGAGTGGAAACTTGATTTAATAATTGAACGACTACTTCCAGCTTTAGGGTTACAACCTGGACATGAATGCCCCACTTGTGCAATTAAGCTGTGGATTTCAATTATAAAGAACAATAATGCTTTGTCATTCTATTAGTATTTGTATGGGAGGATGAAAGGTAAGTAGCCAGAAAGGCTGGGCCAGTGTCAATCTTTTTATCTTGTGGCCATTATATGGCATATGAGCTTCCTCAGGTTTGTGGCAGGGACTGGCTTTTAGAATTGTGAGAGATAACCTACTGTTTTTCTTCTTCATGGAAAGGTTTAGGAATCAGTCCAGTTAGGGAAGCAGTTGTTGCTTGCAATTCACCTTTGTTCTTCAAGAACCAAAAAAAAATTGGCAAATTTTGTGGGATAACAATGGCAGTTCTGCAGTATCTCATTGTCAGTCGCTTCTATATTTGTAGCTAACTTTTCCTTGTTATCTATGTGTAACAAAGAATTCATTGAATAGGTACAGACAATTAATTACAAATGTTTTCTTTGTAGTTTTATGGATCATCATTTTTCACATTCTTCCAGTATTAACTACCTTGTGTAAAATCCTACTGTGTGTGTACAATGTAAGGGTATAGCATATTCCCTCAAACAGTTAACTAGTTGTTAGTTACAGCAGATAAGCAGCTGTACAGTGCTGTTGTGCGATCGACTTAGAGTTTATTGAGATCTACATATGTGACTAAAAGTGTGCAGAGGATTTGAAGGGATTTAATAAAAAGCTGCAGCACCATCTATTTTTCTCTGTTTGCTGGGACATTCAGGTATGAGTTCCATGGCATGGAATATAGCAGTAGGATCTGAAACTGGTGCATTTGGTTGAGTAACATAGGAAGGAGTTGGTAAACACATGCGACATTGTAACTGCAGCATGGATAAAGCTGAGTGTGTGAGGAGTGATTAACTCCTTCATTATTACAACCCAGTTTTGATTAATTTTCTTTTCAGACAACCAAGCTTCACCATCTGTCATTTCTTCCTTAGCACTTTCTGTGCAGTTGCTAGTATTCCTCTTAGAGATCGTAGGTATCTGTTTCCTAACTACCTAACTGAGCAAGTTATAAAGCACCTTACACACAATACCTGTGGATTAGATCTGATGTTTCAGAATTATTTTAACCAAGGTATAAACTTTTGTTGTGCATTTGTTATCACATTCACTATGTAAAATTATTAAGTAATCTTTTAATTAAAATGATCAGACTGGTCTTACATTCTGATTGTGAATGAGGTTTTATGGGTAATGGTAATTAACATCTTGTGATGTTAATTAGTCTCAAATCAGGATCTTGGAGTTGCTGACTGTGCAAGTTGTTTAACAACTGAGGAGATAATACACATTGGCCAGTGTTGATGTGTTTTCTTTCAATCTACTGTGCAGTGCAAAGCCCAATTGATGAGAGTAACAATTTGAGGAAGAATAGAAAAAGAAATAATTATTTTGCTTGCTGAAATCACAAGTGAATTTATCTTGGAGCTAAAATGGTTAGTGGTGTTGCGAAGGTGTTTGTGTGAGGGTCTTGCTGCAGAAGAAAATCCACCCTGTTTTAAAGAGAGTTATAAAGCCTAATTAAACTCCAATTCCTCCAAGTTATCTGTTTATGAAGGCTTGGGTCCACAAGGAACTTGGAGTATTAACACAGCTTCTAGTTATACAGGGAGCTCTTTAGTTTCAGGTATTGCCAAACCCAGGAGTGGAGGAAATTGTTGGCTGTTGTGTATTGTATTCTGTCTTGGTGTTGACACTGCGTTGTAATAGCCTCGTGCAATACAGAAGGGTCAGATCATGGTTACCTTTAGGTAAAGTTGTTGCCATTTCCACAGGTGAAATTCAGTAGCTACTTATGTGAAGAATAATGTATGTAGGTTGGTTAGCAAGATTTTAGCAAACTTCCACCCCATAGCATTTGTCCACCAGCCTACGTAACACACTTTTTTCTTTTGTTTTATGTACAGATCCAAATAGCTTGGTATTGAACAGTTTTTCTAGGTGACATGCAGTGTAATAGTAATAGTCTCATGCGGGTTGGAAGGGACCTTAGAGATCGTCGAGTCTAACTCCCAGGATTCGAGCCTCTGTGCTGCAGAGCGGCACTTCTACCACTTGCACCACAGGGGGGATTTGAACCCTGGGCCCTGGTGTTGCAAGGTGGCATTCCTACCACTTGCGCCAGCAGGGCACACAATAGTGTTGTTGCGCCACTGGGGCACACACAGTGCTACTATTACAGATGTGTGTAATTCTATGTACAGAATAAATCAATTGAAATAGATCTCCAATTTAAAAGAAAATTTACTACTTGTTTGTAAGGCTGCTTAAAACATGTCAAAATTAACAGAAATTCACGACTTACTTAATTTTGTGTAAACAAAGCCAGATCTGAATCCAGTTTAAGAGTTCTCCAGAAATACCTGCAACTTCAGAATCTGTATCTGAAGTAGGGCTGGAGTATTGAGGTATTTGGAAATACCCTGTTCTGTGTCATTCTACATATACTATAGCTGTGTCAGATGGGTGTTATAGCACAGGGTAAAGATGATGGATTTGTGGTAGTGGTCTTTGTACTAAATAAACTCTTATGTATCATTGACTTTCAGGAGTTCCTTTATGTAATGAAACCTTTCCTATGTTAGTCCTGTACATGGATGCTTTTTTGTTATGCATTTATCTATTGTGAACTTTGTTCTTGTACGTTCAGAGCTCTGCTGTGCGCAGACCATTTGTTTCATTAACATCAGAAGTAGAAGATGTATGATTTAAGTTTTTTGTAATTGCCTAAGTTAATTTAGTGTTGATTTCCTGGGAGTTGTAAGATTCCATTGTCTTTTTGACATAATTATCTATTAATCAGAGTGTTCTGAGTTATTTTGATTAGTGAGTACTGAAGAACTTCATTCAAGTTTAATCACTGAGTTGAATACAACTTTAGCACAACTTTAGCATTTCTTCCTGAAGGTGAAACTAGAGGTTGCCTTATCTTGAAGGCTAAAGCTTCGAGTAGTTGTTTTGCTCATTGTTAGTCACAGTTATTTCTGTATTTGAGGATAGAAGTGATCCAAATCAGTGTCATCATGCACGTTCTAGCAGAAGAGTTTCTAACTGAATATGGGAAGATCACTTAAATAGTAGCTGTTAGGAATTACAGTTTGTGCTTCCTATGAACTAACATCAACTTGTTTCCCTTGCTTTTTAGTCTTAGGTCTGCAACTGTGATTTCAGTTTGGTTTTACCTGCACTAAATTCTTGTCCTGTGCTTCAGATGTCTTTGTTCAGTTTAAGGTTGTAATTTATGAATGACAGTTGGATCTCAAATTTCGCTAATTATCTTACAAGCTCCTGTGTGAAGTGTTTCAGAATATATCACTATTGTTATAGCAGCCTTCTGCAGGTAATAACCTCAGCCTTAGTGTTTGTAACTTAAAATCCTTTAGGCTTTCCAGATATTTACTTAATAATATTGCTGAAACTTGGCCTTCATATCAAAGCATGCAGATTAAACCCTTGTTGCTGGTTCTTAAGGTTTTTGACAAACTTTTGTGAGAGAATATTTGAGAACAGATGATCTGGCTACGGAGCAGGAGGCTGAACTAGTTACTGAAACACAGAATTCAGTATCTTCATTTCAAGGAAGCTGTTTAGTAGTCTATCTCATCTCTGAAGTCATGACACGAGTACACAAACAGGCTTTGTGCAGGTGTCTGTCACCACGTGAAGTTCATGGGTGCTGGAAGCTGTGCATGCTCAGGCTAAGGTACTCTGACTTGTTCTTGTCATTTTGTGATTAGATCAAATCCAGCACCACACTGAGAAAGCTTGTTGTCTTCCTCTTTAAGTACCTCAAGTGTCTCCGCCCAGTGATGCTAAATGTAGTATAACCTGGTTCTGAACTTCCTACAGGGGCTTCAATCCACAGGTGGGAGTAGCTGATACTGGAGGAAATTAGTCTCTTTTAAGCTACTTAAACTTTGTTTTGTGCTTGAATTGTCAGACTCGCTGGCCAAGGACGTTAATTTTAGTTTCATCATATTGTGTTGAAGAATGTAAATGTTTCTTTATGCAGGGTCCTATCTGTGAAATGTATAATTAGATCACTGTTTGGTGCATTTAATTGTCTTTCCTGCAGAGCTTTGGAGTGAAGTCTTAGCAAGTGTGTCCATCTGCTCAACTTACATAAAATTAATCACTAGTCCTCTGTGGACCTCACTGGGTTTTGTCACTGAACCTCAAAAACACCGTGTATTCACTTGGTCTTGTATTCAAAGGTTTGTAAAGATTAATTGCTTACCCTAGGTTTTTTTTTTTTTACTTTTATTTGCTAGTTAATTGTTTCTTTTTCCTTTTGACACAGGATGTAGGTTTGAGCTTCAAGCTCCTGAGGAATTAATTCTGGAAACAAACTTCTTCTCTTAGTCATGTGATGTGACACGATTTATTGCATTTGGTCATAAAATTGTTGTATCAGTAGGATTCTTAAAGAGGATTACAACAAAAAGTGAAAATAATTTTAATAACAGTAAATTGTAATGAGTATTGCCATTACAGTGTTGGTCACAAGTTCATTCCACACCACTGTAGTTGAATATGAAAAACTGTATAATCATATGATGACTAAAATGCCTTCTGCTTACTATTTAAGTCAATTAAATTACATGGTAGAGGAGGGTTCTGGGACATCAGTTGTTGCTCAATTTTCAGGCGTTTTAAACTTGAAAGCGTTTTTGCTGTCAGTGTTTTTACATACTTTGCCTCCGTCTTAACTGGCAAAAGCTAATGATCAAACACATCATTCTGCAATGCTTCTTCCAGTGCTGCTTATTCTTTCATTTGTGGAATGGTTTGTGTAGAATCCAGGTTTATGCCCAGCTGCATAGAGTGGTATTCGATTTTTCACTGAATGTATTGTTAAAAATGATTTTGTTTTTCTTAATTTAGTTTTTGGATCTACCATTTCATTTAGGGAGAATAATTAGATACCACAGTAAGAAATACCTTAATTTATGTCACTTCATAACTAGTGAGGCATCTTCCCATCTTGGTTATTCTTGAACAAAGTGGTACATGCTAGCATAAACATCAGTACCCCTTGTTTCACTGTGGAAATACACTCAATGAATGTATGAATACTTTATGTTACTGTGTACAGGATATAAAAATCCAATATTATTTTTTGGCCTTCCATAGAGAAATCATTAAAACCAAGCTAAAGCAAACTAGGAGCCTAAAACTTGATATTCAAAGAACCAAATTCAAGCAGCAATTATTAAAATAAGCTTTTGGAAAATATTGTGTGCATCTTCTAATATTTATAAGTGTTGAATGAAAAGATTATGTGAAATACATCAATTTTGCTAAGCAATCAAGTCTGCTTCTCAACAGTTATCTATTTGTTTTTATTGCTTTGGTAACAAAAGAATTGTAACTTTTTTTTTTCAAAATTGCTGTTCCATCACTTGAAAATATTTAATTTCTATTAATTTTTCAAGAATCGCTGGATTGTAATTTGTTGTCAGAAGCTCAAGCTTGAATTTTCCCTGACAAAAATGCAAGTGAGTGTTTGATTATGTTGCCACTTTTAACTGTTCCACCCTAATAGAGGATGTCCTAAACTAGGTTAGTTATATCTGTAGTACAATTATGGAATAACTAAGTTGTCATCTAACACCATCCCAACTCTGTTACCTTTATTCCTGTCCTGGTTTTGGTTTGCTCTAGGCTTTATTTTCTTCAGAGGTTTGTGTGGTGCTATGTCTTGGGTTAGTGATAAAAGGTACTGGTAGTGTGTTGATGCTTACAGTTGTTGCAGATTAGTGCTTGCACAGTGCAGAAAGTATGAGAGGCCTCAGCTCTGTGCAAGCTTTATTTTTTCAGCACACACTTACTAGGACAGCTTACTGTGGGGTTATCTTGTAGCGCTGAGTGTCGTCCTCACAAATAACAACCTGCGGAGAGGTGGGTTAAGGACATAAAGAATGGATGGCATTTGCTTTCCTTACTATTTGTTAGTTAAGATGAGGTCTATTTTCCTGGAGCTGGCTGCACACCTTCCTGATGTTGGAGGCTATGAATGAGCTCCATCTTCTTTGTGTAGTATTTGCTTTACTATTAAAGTCTCTCTATTTTGCCTTGTGTTCTCACTTCTACTTTTCCATTTCTCTCCCTGATGCTGTTGGTGAATGAGAGAGCACCTTGGTGGTGCTGAGCTGCATGCCAGATTTAAACAGCAATTCTTCTCTTTCCTCACCACTGCATGCCTTTAATTCCAGTAGTGAAAATCCCTAACTGCAATTTCATCTTCTCCTTTACTAGATGTTTCTTTACATTTGCTTTATCTCATTTGCCCTGCAACTTCTTATGTTAGTATTGAGATATTTCAGTTGCTTTCTCCTTGAACTTGTTCTTGCTTCCTTTCTTTAAGTGTGCTGCCTTCCTGCATGTTGCTTTCTTGTGTGCTTCCTCCAGGTGTTTATACAATCAGGAAGGCCAACTCCTTTATCTGATTTTGATTTCAAGTACTCATTTTCATTTTGTTTTCCCCCAAAACAACATCAGGTAGCACATACTTAACATGTTTGGTCTCAGCCTGCTCAGATCCTGTACCATCTTGTGGAAGTTGAGTAGGGACCTTGAATAGGACATAGCTCATAATGTTTAACTCATAATAGCTGCTCCAAAGCAGCATAACCACTTGTTCAACCACATGAGCTTTGTCTGCAGTGTTAAACTGGCTCTCTTAGGAAGTGTAAGGCCTGTGAGGTGTGTGGCTATTATAAAAGTTTCTATGGCAGTTGAAGGCTGCAAGCAGAACTGTATGCACAGTGAATGTGTACTTTCACATGTGAAATTACAGAGCTGAGGTTGTCAAGAAAATTGCAACGTATCGGCACTTTCATTATACACTGAATCATTTGTGTTTCTTTAAATACCTTGCAAAGGAATTCTGTTTGGAGAATACATTTTTGGTATGTTTTCTTTGGGAATTCTGTTTAAATGTTGCTTTTGTTTTAGACTCTGTTGCTTATGCTAGTAAATGTAATGTATGTATATGAATATGTAGTTCTGTCTACTTCTAAGTGGAACAGTGCAGTTAAGTTGAGATAGTTCTGCTTTTTCTGACACCTCCATATGTTAGGAATGTTAGGAGACAACATCAATTAATCTATATTTTGTTTTGTTAATTTACACTTTTACTGCACTGAATGCAGATTATTGTTGTTTATTCATAGATCTGTGGGGATAGCAACTTAAAAATTGACAGCAAATATGGTTATCAACAAGAAAGAGCAAGACCGGCTCAGAAAATAGCAGTACTGTGAAACAAATGTGTGGTCAGCTTCTTCAGTGCTAAAATTAACAGGGACTAAATAAACAGCTTTGCAGTATTTTAAACACGCTCTGACTGCCAAGACTCAGCTGCTGAATTAAATCTATTGCTGAGGCAGCCGATTTCTCTATGTATGTATACTATGCTAATGATAAAATAACAACCTGGAATTTCCAAGGGAACCTCAATGTGACTCTTCAACTGTGGTCACAGCTTTAAGTAGGTAAATATCATTGACATAAGTGACGTGGTTATCTACACTGCTTATTAGAGATCTTGTTGGTCAGAAGCAGGCACCAGGCGAGGATATGGGAGAGTGTGCTCTCTTCAGACCTCCTCGTTTGACCTTAGGTACTTCACTGCTATGTTTCTACTTAATTTAAAAAAAAAACCAAAACCTCATTGTTTTCATCTAGGATTTCTGAACTGTTGCTTCCTCAGAGCATATGTTGAGCTTGAAGGTTAACTATCTAATGATAGTTAGTTGGTCTGATTCTGATTAAATAATAAAAAAACAAAAAAACAATCCATGTGAAACTGGAAGCTGTACTCAGCGGATCTTGCTATTGACAAGCAGTCTCTGTATGGAACCCTTTTCACAGACAGATATGTCGATCTATTTGAGCTTTGCACAAGCTGGATCTGCTTGAAAAATTAAGGATGTATTGGTATCACTACAAACTATGTAGTTTGTATGGGCTAATATGGAAGAAGAGAATGAAAAGGGGAAGAAAAAAGAAATTAAGACATCCAAATTAATTGACAGTTTAAAGAAAAATTAAGTAACGTGGGCTTGTTACAGTAGTTAGATCTAGAAGGCGTGTAATTCTGTCAGTAGATGCATGGTAATGAAATAATAGCATTATGAAGAAGAGTGACGACACCCTTGGTGTATTTCTGTCTATAGATCTATACCATTTTCTAGTTTCTGTTGGTTGAGCTTGGCATTTTAATCTAGCCATTGTCAATTTCAGTTCTGTTTTTATTAATCATAGCAGTGATGTCTAAGTAACTCCAGGGAAATTGGATTTAGGAGGTTGGGATTAAAGAATAAAGCGTACAAGTACAAACTGATGAAGAAGAAGATATATATTGGTTCTTTTTAGGTAATATGTATGGCTGCATACGCCTTCAAGGTATCTCTTGAGCAATTTAGCTGTGTTTTCTGGCAGCTGTCAGTAGTATCATCCATCAGAACGAGAGCTCTGCCCGACAAGTCTTTGCTGAGATGCTGAAGCGATGTGGATTAGAATTCTGGGTGGCAGTGTGACAGATGAATGCCAGAAAGGCCTGGGACCATGCTAGAATTTCCACAGTTGCAAGTAAGTAATTAGGCAATTTTTCAAGTAAAAGCAGCAGCTGGACTGTGGCTGTAGCTTGTACATGCAGTTTCCAAGTTTGGCTTATTGTTTTAGTGTCTCTGAAGCAAGTTCTGGGGATTGGCATTGAGAACTGAGAGACAGCAAACTGTGTTTTTTTATACGCAGAGCCTAAAAACCTCATGTTTGTGAAAACACCACTTCCTTTTTCTTGTACTCATGCTCACTACTTATAGCGAAGTACCTGGATGCAGTTGTGAGAAACATACTTAAATCACAGTGAAGTGTGATGTGAGGATGAAAATGAAATTGAAGAATAGCATTTGTTTGCTTATAAACATCTCCTTAATTTCTTGGAATAAGAAGGCAAGGAAGGAGTCATAGTGAGAGAACTGACAGCATCCATCCTGACACAGCTATCTCTCTCTGTGCCAAATGGGCAGCTTACAGTCCTTTGTCTTCCTTCAGCTGGCTGATGATTTTTCCCTTTTCTTGATCATTTTCCATTTTCTTGATGTTATACTTTGTTCTCTCACTGAGCTGTGTGGCTTCTAAGTTCCAAAATCAAACAAGCTTACTTAGGAATCTAATAAATAGGTATTTGTTAACCCAGTTTACTTGGGTTTGATTAAAACTAACTCAAAACACCAAAGCTAATTAGCAAGCATCCATGTGAGCAATTGGGCAGGTAGAAGGAAACAATGGGTATAATGACATGTAACTGCAAGAGCTTATTCATTTGCATCAGTGTTTTGTTGTTTTTTTTTTTAAAGAAAAAGGTTGCTGTTTTTCAGCTTCCCACAAGTTTCATTTGAAGCTACAGATGTTGGTATTATTGCTGACTCTGCCCTGTTTGTGCCAACTAGGAAGGAGGCTGTTTGCATAGCCATTAAATGATTTAGTTGTATGGGGTGGGCACAGATTACACTCTCACCCAGAAAGAAGAGGTTTTAACTCACCTGGATACTCTCTGCAAGTGAATTTTACTTCTCCAAAAAGAAATAAATGAAGCCATTGCTGGTCTGGTATCAGCTGGAGTGCAGTGCAGTTGGCCTCAGGCTGATTTCTGTACTTAGAATTGAAAACTAAGAAATTGCTGAGCCTCAGCCTGTACCATCTCCTGGAGTTTTCTATTGTTCTGGTGTTAAGACGGTTTTGGGGATTGCTTGTGGCCTTTGCTATCCAATGCAGCGGGGGGTACCCTCCTCTAACACAAATCCAAGGACTTGGCAGGATTTTGCCATGTGCTGATTTTTATTTTAAGTCTTTATAAGAACAAGATCGCTGACGGTACTGGTGATTTTTAGAAGTGTTCTTCTATGTCTTTGGTAAGGTATCAAAATACGGAGGCTATATTATATAGTGCTATATTAAACACACATATTGTGTTCACTTTAATCTCTTCTAGAAATGCTGAATGCCTAAAGATGCCTTTAATTAAGTGTAATGTTTTACCTTGAAAGTAAAAAGAATGCTGAAAGGCAGGAAAAGGAAGGACCATAATGCTTATCTGTTTCTAGGCATGCAGGTTAGGAAGGTCTGCTTTATGGAAGTGCTGGTTACTCATTCTGGGGAATGAATAAACAGCTAAGGCAGTGCTGCTGAAAATCTTCAGCTTACTTATTAATTTTATTTCTTTGAGAGTATGAGGTGTATTATGTATGAAAGATTTTCACTTTTAAATTAACAACAGGAAAAAAACATATATATCACTGAAAGCATTTGGTTTTGCCTTTCTCTAAAGGTATGGTAGTCTAACTAAGAACAATAGATTTAAGAGAAAATGAATCAACTAAAATGGAAGATACTTAGAAATCATCAGGTGTCTGGATTTTTGAAAATATTAATATTATTGAGGCCTTAAGTACTTCTGCATTATAATATGCTCTAAATACCCTGCAGTGACAAGCAGGTAAAATGGGATTCTTGTCTGATTAGGAATTGCACTATTTCTACTTTTTTTTTTTTTCTAGCCTGAGTTAGAAATATGAGAGTAGCAGGAAACAAATCATGTCTATAAAGAACAAAATTACACAGCAGATAAATAATATCTCTGGGTCTGCACAAAGGAAGCTGCCTCCCTTTAAGATGCAGTGCTAAAAGGCAAGTTGTTTCTTGTTGGTGTGCAAGGAGTGTGCTTGATCTCTAAGACAACTTCTGATGAATAACAGGCAGCAAGGTGGGAGCCTGGTGTTTGGGATATCTAATGTGCAAGAAGTTTCTAGGAGTTCTTAAGTGGTGAGTGTGCCCTGTGTGAGGGCAGCAAGGATACCAGGTGGGGAAGGAGCAGGCCTGGGAGCAGATCATGGCTTGTCCCAGGGTACCAGGATTGGGGAAGGTTTTGCTGCATGCCCGTATTACTACTCAGCTCAGGGAGCTGTTGAACTTGTAAACGATACCAGAGCGAGAGAGTCATGCTTCAAGGACAAAATAAAAAGTAGAGTTAGTTTCAACCCATTTTGGTGTATTGTTCCAGCACATTTCCTATTCAAACTGACACCTTGTTCTTTTTTATTACTTTAGTCTTCTGGTAAATGTGTGTTGATATCCTTTGTCACATATGGTTAAAACAAGTGTGAACGTTTGAGGGTTGAGCAGGTGGCCAGGGCTAGTCTGCTGAACAGTGTTTCCTGAGATGTGTCGAGTACTTCTCTCTACTCTGAAGCATGACGGCAAATCATGCCAGCACCAAGCCATGTTCAAGTGACCTGGGCTAAAATGTACAAATGGCAGTCAGGCTCTGAGGTTTAAATTTCTGCTCCCTAAACTCAAGAAATGTAAGTTTTTCTATTGTTCTGGACATGCAGTTGGTTTTCTTTTTCTATTTTTACTTTTTTCATGGTGTTTTCTTCTGTCTTTTTTTTTTTGTTGTTGTTGTTTTTTCCCCATTTCTCAAACACTGTCATTGCTCTGTGTTTTGTGCCAGTGATGTCATGGTTACTTCATGGTAATGATGGTACCAGCACTTGTAGTGTACCTCTGGAAATTGAAGAAGGAAAACTATTTCCTTTAAAGAGTGCCCTCATGCAGAAATCAGCCAAAATACTCAGTTTATCATAGTGTGAAAGAGAGAGCAAGTACAAAGCCAGAAATTTGGAAACAAAGAAGCCTTCTCAAGGTCTTTCATTTCTGGTTCAGTGGTGCAGATGCATAGAATTACAAGCAAGTATATGAGAGCTTTGTTGAAATAACTCAGCAAGGAGCTAGTGAACCAAGTTATCTCTCTAGCTACGCTTTAGGCTTTTTCTCAGAACCTATGATTTGATTTCATGACTACATGTTTGTTTTTTTAGTATAAGTTGGGCATCACTTGATTTACTTTTTTTAAAGAGAATGTTTAAGAATCCACTATTACAGTGAATGATGCAGTGCACGCTATATGACTTAACACTTTGACCATGCTCAGGAGTACCACAGAATTTTTTAATGGTTGAGACATGAGAGCACCTTGGGTAAGAACCAGCTTGGTCTGGGGACCACAGTGAGAGTAATTCAGGTGTGTGATCTTAAGGGGTGGAGCCTGGCTGCATCTCTCTTAGACCCCATTTAAGGGCTGACTGCTTCTCAGGAAGGGTCTCTGGTTGGACATGCTTCCCATGTGGAGACTGTGTTGTGAGCCTGGATCTTCAGAGATGAGTGAGCACCTCTATTTTTTCCCATGGAGTACCATCCTATTTGCACTAGTTCCTTTGCTGTTTTCTTCCCGTCCCACCTTTCTATTGCTTTAATCTTGGAGCAGGTGTATTTGAATTTGTGTCAGGGAAACATTGTAAGTGGAAGGCTTCCACTTCTTAGCAGAGAGATCAGCAATAACCTGTGCTTGTTTTATTGTCTGCTGTTACTTAAAATCTCTTTCTTTATCAATAGTGCTCAACCTAGTAGTCAGAAATGGAGCATATGCCAGTAAGTTAGTGGTAGCTGCATGGATGGGCTGATGTGCTTATGCAGTGGAGCAGCCTAGAGCTGTGTTGTGTGACTGCTGGCGGCTGATGTGGGTGCTTCCTGCTATGGTGGTAAATGTCAACTGGGTGAATATCAGTTTTCCCCAGCAAAATGACAGCATGAGTAGGCAAGTCAGCCACAAGGTCTGTGCATGCTAATAAAATATTAGTTTATTCCTAAATAAATTAATAAGCTGAATGATAGCTCCTAGTTTTTTCTGTTGTTGTTTTTTTTGCATTGTTGTTGCTTAGCTACAGGAACAGAAAGAACACATTGTTTGTGTGAGAATTGTCACGAAGCATTAATCTTTGAGTGCTTTTATGGTTGACTGGCTCTGAACGTGAACCAAGTAGCCTGCAAAGTTTAGTATTAAATGTGCCATGCTTTTATGCATGTTCTTTTTGATACTGATGTCCCTAGAAGGGTAGTTCTGTTCTTATCGTCCCTGACTTTCTCACATCATGCACCATTATACTGCTCACCAGAACTAAAACCAGCCAGCAATGAAATTCAGCTTATTTGTAGAAAGAAATGAATGATGGTTAATGAACTGTAACATTAAATAAACACAGTTCTTCTCTGGCCGTAAAAAGAATTCAAATGTAAATGGGTATACATCAGAGTTTTACTAGGAGAGTGTTATTTCCAGAGCCTATTTGGACTCTGCTTAAATAGAGCCACTGACACTTTTATAAGTCAGCAGCAGCTTTGAACCCATCAGAAACAAGGAGAGCGCAGTTACCTTCAGGCTGGGAAATTCCATCACTGGATGAGTTTGCATTCATTATTTCCCTTGGATTTCCATTGTGAATTTCATCACAAATTTTCTTAGAGAAAGGAAAGTTAATTACTAGCACATTTGCCTGTTGCTTTAGTTTAATTCTATCATATGTTGACTACTTCACTTTAGAGTGCATGATGAGAGTTGAGCAGCCCTAAGCAGCACCTAGTGCCTCAAGATCAGCCTAACTCTGTGTTGGTTTACTTGTGTTACTAACCAAAGGTGTATTTAGAGGCTGTCCACCTTAATTATTAGCAAACACAGTAGGCCCTTAACTGTAGTACTGAGCAGCTGAGGTTACTTTGAGAAGGTGATTTAGAGGAGGAACTATGTTGTCTTAGAGTTCTGTGTGGGCTATGGAGGGAGAAGAGGAAAGAAAATAATGTGCCCCAGTGACTTCAGAAACTTCCTTCCATTTTCCCTCGCATAGTACCTGTATCAGCCTTTGGTGCCACAGGAGGCAGGCAGATGCAGCTAAACTTGTATGTACCTCTTCTTTACTTTGAGGCCTGTTAGTGTACTCTTGTCCTAGCTTTCCCAGCCCCTTGGTACTGTATGGGTGGAGTCTTAATTTGTGGCTAGGCCTACCCAGTCCAAGCAGAGATTTAAATATAAGAAGCGTAATGAAATCTGAAGGCGCTCTTAGAGCTGAGGTAGGCGGTCTATTCCTTAAAGTGACAAGCTTTACCAAACGAATTTTTCTAAAGGGCACGAGGGCAGGACTTTTCACCTGTGATGCCCATATCCCAAGGGCTAAATTGACTAGAAGGTCCACTAAAACTGACTGTCAGGAGACTTACATTTACTGTATATAGCTATCCAGGAAAAATAATATAGGTCTCTGAAATGAAACTCAAAATTGAAAACCACTGGTGCAAAGTAATGTTTCAATGTTGGCTTTATATCTGCTGATCTGACTGGAAACAGACTGCACCTGGAGCCTTTGGTAGTACAAAGAAATTACAGTAATGTTTCAGTTTGCTCAGTCTTTCTGTAAGAACAGTCTCTTTTTTTACTCAAATATTTTCTGGAGTGGTGTCTGCATCCAGATAATGTATTTTCAGTATTTAATTCCTACAATGTTGTTTCACATTGTTCTGGATGGGTAGTGCAAACCTATTCCGTTGCTAGTAGTGCTTTCAGATTAGCATTAACCCATGATATTTATTTTTAAGTATGCAGCAGCTTCCCGGCCAGTTACCTGGGAATTCTCTCATCTAGTTTCATCTGCAGGTAGTAGATGGCTCGTGATGGTTGACTGGGGATGGGGAATAAGGAAAAGCAAAGCACCGTCAAGTAAGGGGAGATTTGGAAGAGTTCCCACTCACTTTCTGGGTACTAACAATGTCTGGGGAAGCTTTCATTTCTCACACCCCGCTCCTTCACTTGGGAAGCCAACAAAGGTATTGGGAAGGCAGAAAAAAGAGGTTTTGGATTCCATAAGGGTGTTTAAGACAGAAGTTGATACTGCTGTTTCCAGTGATTAGTTTAATAGATGTTCCGTTTTCAGAGGAGATGGCTGTAGAGATATTATCTTAGTGAGCAGCACAGATTCCTATCTTTAATTTGTACTTCATTGGTTTCCAGGAAATGTCTGGGATACTGTAGCCATTGGTTAATAGAAATCTGAAGCTTCTGTGCTTTAGTATGGGTGATTACAGGTTGTTTTGCTTCCATTGCCTTAGGAACTTTTCATCTATCAATAAATAAGCATTATAAGAGTGGGTACCAATAGACATCTGTAAGGTTCTCTTCACAGTTTGTGGAGCAACCTCATGAAAGCATCACTGCTGAAAAAACACAGCAGTCATGTGAGCTGCGCAGAAAGTGTTCAGGTCTTTTGCTTTTGGTCTCTGTTAATTGTTTGCATAGTTAGTTAAACTATGAGGGAGACAGCCTATTGAGTACCCACATGTAATACACATGTTGACTGTCTCAAGGTGAATACTTTGGTAAACCAGAAGCTATTGGATGTTGACTAACTGTGATCTGTTTTCATTAATTAGTTTGAAGCTTTCCTCTATTGTTAATTGTGGTTGGCTTTTTTTTTTTTACCTCTCTTTGATAAAAGGTTTACTGTTCTTAAATGCTAACACCAATGCATGCTTTGTGAATCATTTTGGAGGGAAGACAATCTTTTGAGCACACATTTAAGTTGGTATTTGGTTGAGGTTCGCCTTTTATGTTCAAGTGACTTTGGACATCTGCTTGAAGGCCTGGTAGTCTCTAGTGTCAGTGATGATGTGCAGATGCAGCAGAGGATCATGTGTCTTGTTGGCACCACATTGTTTTCTTATTGCTTTACAAGGAAAGGTTTGTTAAGTTGTTGATTTTTCTTTTCCTCAATTGAAATGTCTTCCAATTTATTTATTGGATAAGTTATGCAAGTTCTGTGAGACTTGTCACTTTTTAATGCTATTCATAAAGATATCTAAGTTATCCTGGCCTTAGTGAGATGAATGTTCTTATATTCAAAGCTTCTGTTTAAAGTGTCTTTCATATCTTAGCAGGTATTTAAGGACAGGTGGATGAGGAAAACCTGCTCTAGCATGAAATTTCCTTACTAATTATACATTCAGAAAGGGCTGCAAAATTCCAGAAACAAATTCAATACTGCAGTTTAGTAGAATCTCCTGATAACTCAGGCTGTGTTTTGAGCTGCATCTTTATAGCAGAGCTGGGGATCTTTGTAATAGATGTGTTTTTCTGTGTGACTTCATCTATGGTCAGCAGCAAAAGTAGGTTATTATGTGGAATGTCCATTCCTAAGTTTAACAGTACAAGCCAAAGATGTCTGTATATTTTTTAAGCTATTTTAGTTTGAGTTGTAGTAACTAAAGAAGTGAGATGTGAACCCCAACAGTAATCTAAGAGAAATAATTCTCCCAAACTCATTTTTACTCCATTTTCAATGGCTTTTTCCAACTAGCATGAAAAAAAACCAGCTGTTTTCCTTGGTGAGTTTAAGTAGCACTTAGGGCATTTAAATCTATCTAGTGAATGATAATTGCTGCATTCAAAATTCATGCTCCCTTCATCACACATAAGCAGAAATAAAATGCATTGGGAGAAGCACAGATATTGCTAAGTACTGCTCAGCTGAGACAGGCTGGAAAGAACAATTTCTAAGGCTTTTGGTGCAGGGGGAAATAAGACACTGTTCATAGATTTCATGTGTCTGTTCTTAAGAAGTGAGCTGCTCTCAGGGAAGAGATGCTTCTGTTTAAAAAGCAGCAGCCTGTATCTCTTTCCTTTCTTATTTTCCCTGGAAGTCAAAGCAGGGGTGGAGACTATTGTGTGTAAGCTGGTGGTGAGGCTAACCCTGGAACTGCCATCAGATTCCTGAGTTAGTTCAGGAAGGCAGAATTGTTAGAATAGCACAGACCAAAAAAAAAAAAATAAAAATCAGCAAAGAGCTCTGCTTGTTAGGCATAACATTCAGTTCTCTCCAGGCCACGTGGGAGATGAGAAGTCCACAGAGAGTAAAAAGCAAATTGTCTTTCTTCAGCTGCTGTGTAACGGGAAGGTCACACCTTCATGGGCCTCGTCACCTTTTCTCTTCTTCCTGAAAACTGCTGTTAATGATAGGAGCTCCTGTTGTTTTGTAGCTGCTTTTGGAAGGTATGCTTGGACTCTATAATCAAGCAGGGAGGTGTGGAAATGGCTAAGCAGAGGTAACAGCTAATAAGCAAAGAGAGAGATCAAAACATAACCTGAAATGTACCATTTCTGACAGCAGCAATGGAAAGTTGTGTTATGTTTTTCTAGCACAGTCTCTGCTTATTAGGTGGTATCTAGTCCTGCTCATTAGTTTCCAAACTAAGTGTGGAGCTGTATTTTATCTATCAATGAACTAAACTTTTAATTAACTTTAATAGTTGCCTTAAGTTAAGGCTAATGACTCTCAGAGGAATTGCCTACAAATCCTTCAAGTTTTGAACAAAAGGACAGGAGAAAAGCAACCAGTTTCCTTTGAAAAACGTTTCGATTAGAGAACACAATCAAAAATAGGCTACTTGGAACTGGGAAACACAGAGTATTAATATTCATAGTGAAAACAAACTAAGAACATTCAAATCTGTGTTGACCCCAGAGGATTTTTGTTAGCAGTTTCACAGATTGGCAAATTATGCTAATGATTTCAGCACAGTCTCTAAACTGAAGGGAGATTATTGGTGTTTAAATCAAGAGTTCCTCTGAAGCATTGAGTACTTTGGATGTGTCTTGTTTTGCTGTAGATGTTTAGAGACAAATAACAATTTGCAGTGACTTTTTTATAATGTCATCCTGTTGTACAGACCTCTATTGTTTTTATCCTTATCTGTGTGTCTGCTTAGGTTTAACAGGTGCCTGTGTGGCTTGCCAGGATCAGGAAACTAAGAATTGCACAGTCCAACAGATCAGTGGCAGTGACAGATTTATCACTGGACTATGTTGTGATATTTTGTGAAGTAGGCCCCAAACAACTATAATTTTACTTTAGCTTGAATAGATCCACCAGTATTATAAGAATTATTTTGTTTTTTTGTTAATGAGGGAATATTTAGTGGGGAAAAACAAGAGGGTAACAGTTAGGAAAGAGAAATAGAGGGTTTTGTACGGGTATTAAACTCAGTTACAAATCCTACAAGTTTGGGGAGTTTCTGCCCTAGGGTGAGATAAGAAAATAAGCTTTGAAATTTGAGCTACCCTTTTCTTCTGTTGGCTGCTCACACAAGACCCTTGCTTTTGTATGTATCCGTGTGATGATGTTATGTTTAAAGGATGAGCATTACAGAGATGCCATGGAAGAAATCAATGTGGTTTTGCATTGTGTATTTGACAAAACTTGGCTAAAGTTCTTTAGCTGTTTTTTTTTTTTTTCTTTAGTTGAGATACAGGTGTTGTGATTCTTCTTTCCTATTTCTTTCTGGCTCCTCTGATAGCATGTGTGCTTTCCTGCTCTGTTATTGACTTTGTTGCAAGCAGTCCTCTGAGCAGAATTGATTTATGATACACTTTGTGGCCATCCAGACAGCTTCCAGTGAAGTGACAAAGAAGTTATGCTTCTGCACCCACCTAATCAATGAAACTCAGAGAAAGGCCAGACAAAACAGAACACCCACATGGAGAAACAGTTGCCAAATATCAAGTGCAGTCTGCAAAAATCCACAAACATGACATTCTGCACCTCTAGTTATCATGTGAGCTTAATAGGTCTTATCTTTCCTTGAGTTTAATTATGAATTTTCTTCCAAGGGACAAGCAATAACATGAAAATATTTGTAGCCAGTGGCTTGTGGAAATGGACTCTTAGGTCTGGCAGTCGGAACTTGGAATTGACAGAGGCTAATATATCAGTGGAAACAAAAGGTGGTTGTTTTGTCTATTTTTCACAACAAAATAGATTTTGAAGCTAAAAATAGATATATTTCAATCATTAGCCAGGAATGGTTTCATATTGCCTTAGTATGAGCAAACATGGTTCTGATCCAACAGTTTTCTGAGATGTAAATTAGAGTTGTGAATCAATGCTTTGGTTCTTGGCTCAAACCATATAATTAGCATAAACCATCAGTAAATGTTTTGTTTAAATGAGGCCAAATGTCATTTGCTGAGTAAATGAAGCTGTGTGAGAAACCTGAAGGGTTTTGACAGGTCACTGTCACTCTCATATTTACGTGGGAATGGTATAAAGGCATTCATATATATTTGAATTTGTTATTTGGTATGGAAATGCACATTGGGATCTAAAATGAAGAGTAGGGACAGCAGCATAAGGAAGGTATTGTGGTCAGTCAGTTGTCTGTTAATGGACATTATTTAGGCATGTTGTGCCTCTTTATAGTAGTCTGTTTCTCTATAATGCCTTTATGGGACAACATGGTTTTACTATGCTGTAGAGGTACTATGCAGTACAGTATGCTTTATTATTAAGAACCCAAAACAAAACTGAGAGTATTTCTTCTTTTCTGTCACGTTGCTTGACTAATTTCCATAGATTACTTGTAAACTCAATATTTATGCAAATTATATTGAGTAGCTATGTACTGATGTGTTGTTGTAGAAGAACATTATAACCAATGTTAGTAAGACTGATTTTCTAAAGCAATATATCATAGTTCTGTCAATCATAAATATTTAAATACAAATGTCCAGCAGGTGTAGTTTCAACTTAGAGGGGGAAAAAAAAATTCTCTGCTTATTGGATAAATTATTGGTCTTTACAATTACCAGCAGACATTTGTACCCACTAACCATGTAAAGCCAGGTGAGTCTTTGCAGTTAGTGCTGTAATAGGAAAATCTATCTGGATTCGTGTGTGATATTCATGAGCTCAGAATTTACTCATAGATAAAGTCTTTGGAAATCCTATTAAGGGTAGCACCTTGAGATGTCATGATTAATCCATAGCAGTCCTTCAGGATATCTTTGTATAGTCACTTTGAATGCCTCAGTAATTAATTCCTCAATGTCATTTGGCTTGACTCAGGAATGTAATTTAGACTGTGTTGGAAATAGGTACAATGAGAGGGACATGTGACAGTTAAGGCTCATTTACACTTGTTGGTTTTTGATAGAATTCTACGTTTTGGTTTCTTTAAAACATTAATCAGTCTTTAGTACTATGAAATGGGAAACCTTTTCTTATTTTTTTTTTTCCTGATGGAGACTAAAACTTGAGCGATCATGTGGGAAAACTGACCCTAGGGAACTTCTCCGAGAGGGACCTGGAAGTGATTTTTGTGGGCTAGAAAGCAGTGTACCTCTGTTAAGAAAAACAGAGTAGTTCTTTTTAGCTCATGATTGCACTCCATGGTTCTTTAACCAAAAACATCCAGTGAGGAGCAACTGATGGAACTGAGGCTGCTTAATGTGGAGGAGTCTGAGAGGAGGCCTTGTTGGTTCTCTACCTGTTAGGAGGTTGTAATAAGGAGGATGTCTATCTCTTGACAAGGGTGACAACTGATAGCATATGAGGCAACAGCTGTTTATTATTTTCCCCCCATGGGATGTTAAGACTGGGTATCAAGAATTTCTTTACTAAAAGAGTAGGTTAGCATTGGAACGGGATGGTGACACTGTAGTTGTTTAAGAGATGCAGATATGGCAAGAAGGGGCTTAGTTTAGTGGTGAACTTTCAGTGTGAACTGATGGTTGTACTTTGTCTTACCAGTCTTTTCCAACCTAAATGGTTCAGTAATTTTGTATTTGCACAGAACCAAATAAACTAGGTGATATAAAGCCATTATAACCTACATATAAAAAGGTTGATCTATTGATGAGTGTTACTGTTTTTGTTTTACTTCGATGACCTGTATGTCCTCATGTTTCTGCTTGCACCTGTCTGTGCTCCTTTTGCTCTCCAGGAACTCTGTGCAACTCCAATTGCTATGCTCCCTGGTTTCAAATGGCTCCTGAAAGCATTCTCTTTGCATGCACTGCTGAGCCCTCTGTGGTCTGAAGTGGGAAGTGCTGAGAATGCCAGGATGAAATGATGGGTGATTCTTGCCAAAGGCTGTCATTAAGATGAGACCTGTGATGACCTAATTAAAGGCAGCTGTTTTGAACCTGCACTCATTGGAGTTAGTCAGTCTGATAGGATGAGGATGCGTGATAGATTACTTAATTCATGCTGGAATTTGTGGTGTTCAGAGCATTGTTTTGTGGGGTTTTTTTTTTGTTTTTTGTTTTTTCCATCTGGGGAGTTTTTTACCTGTACTCAATTTGCTACAAACATGATAGATTTCACAGGTGTGCACCCCATCTCTATCAGCTTTGATCCTTGGTCCTGTTTGCTTTGTTGGCAAATCACAGCAATGGCTGCTATACCAGACCTGCTGTGTGCCCTTTGTCTTGGTCTATGGGGACTCTTGGAGGCCTTCCATAGTGTTTTTTCTTCTCTGCCTGATATCCATAGATTAGATGGCTCCCTCAAGCTCTGGAGAGTTGCTGAGGCTGTGGCTCTGTGGGACCCCATAGGCAGAGCTAAATGACCAGCTCTGTCCCAAATGTTTCCTGAGCTTTAGCTTACTTTCCCTACCTGGGAGCAGAGTCCTTCAGAAACTGTAATGGATGATGTTGGGGCTCTTCTATTCCTGTGACTAGAAAATAATATCTGATAGGAAAGCATACATCATAAGAGAAAAAAAGTAGCCAAATGAAATTTGTATCTTGAGTAAGTGCCTGATGGTAAAAATAGGAAATTGGCAGATGTGACTTTGAAGTCTCCAGGGTTTTGCAGTTACTTTAAGATGGAACTTGAGATTTCATGAAAATATCTGGAGAGATAAGACAACTTTTGGGGAAATCTCATGAAGATTACTTGGATATTTACAATAAGCCTTAAATATTTTCTTGTCTTGCATGTAGTATAAGATGTTCACACTCACATCTTAAATAAACATCTCACAACCATCCACAAGCTTTGCTTACCCAGATTTTATTATTTGTAAAAGTCAAGTTGGACATTCATGTCTGCTTATTATGTCTTTCAATGCTGTTTATCTCTGACATTTGAGTCCCTTAGTGTCTAAACCATTTCAATTCTAAAACCTGTTTCAACTTGAAATACTGCTTGTATTTTTTTAGTTTTACCTCAATCATACACATATTTAGAGAACGCTCATAGAAGGCAAGAGTGGGAGGTATAAATAGACAAGTGTTAGGCATAAGATCCTGAGTTTTCAGTAGCAGTGGTCTGGGAATGTACCGTGTTTGTGTGAACACACATTACACTTACATATGTGATATACAGAAATATCTCTTTGGGGTATTAATATATACTTGCATACAAATACATGAGTACACTTGATTTGAACATTTAAACACACTTTGTTAATATAAATTAAATGTGTAGGTATTGTATACAAATACCCAAATCATATATATGGTTTAGTATTTGCATGTGTGTGCTTATAAAGGGGCAGAATGAAGTCAGGGGCCACAAGTAGTACAGATAAGTTAACTGTTTACTTCTGACAAAGATCAAGGACAGCAAACACAGCGTACAGGACCTACTGTTTGCACAAACACAGACAGCAGTGCTCCTTGGTGTGATTTGACCCTCCTGTTATGAGAACTGCAAGGAAAAAAGTCAGCTGGTTTTAGGGTATTGCTAAGCAGAGTTAGAAGCTGCCATGTAGGGACTCTGTCCTTACATGTTGCGTGTTGTACTTCAACAAGCGAAGGCTTGAGGCTACTGTTCTGTGCTGCGCAGCGGCAGGACCTGGGGTTTCCTTAGAGAGGAACGCCTTGCTTCTCATTTAACTTTATTTTTAAGATGCTGGTTTTTGTGATTTGTTCTTTTTTTCTAGTAAGCCTGTGTATGTAGAAGATAATATTTTGAAGAAAAAGGGTCAAAAGAGAAACATCTACTATGGACATTATCCATAGGAACAGTGATACGTTTTCTAGCTTGTTTCTTTTCAGAGGTGGAAACCCTATCTTTATTAACAAAAATTGACTGTTTTGGGATGTGTGTTGAGGTGATTATATGAGCAGATGGTTTTCCAAGAACTGTTCAAACCTGATTCATAAAATACTTCCATGCTTGATTTAGTTTTGCCTCATTTATAAACTTAGAGGAAAAGCAGAGGCTTAAGCTCATTGTCAGGATGGAAAATGAAGAACTGAACTTTTTACAAGGCAGCAAATGGCTCTGGCAAAAGATTTAGTGTGTTGTCTGTGACTGCAGTACCAGTTCAATATATTTGCTGTCCTTGTGAGATAGTCAGAGCTTTCTAACTCAGGCTTTTGTTTGCGTCCTGTAAGGAGGTATTGTTCTGTGTTAAGGATAGCAAAGGGTGAATATTCTATCCTTTAGAGCATGGAAGTGTCCCATGAAAACAAGTATATGACTGTCTTTCTTTGACTGAATGTATTGTGCAGGTCACTAGGCACTGGAAGCCACATACTTTCTCAAGGGTTTGACCTATATTGAGAAAGAAAAACAAAAAAGCTAATGCTAGATCTATAGGAATGCTATACTATGAAGAAGCAACGTTCCTATCACTGCTTTAATCGCACCAGTGGGAAAAGATACGGAGTTGCATGGTACTGTACTGCTGACTTTGTGGAATCAAGGATGTTTGTTTTTATTCATGTTTCCTCCAGGCCTTTATTATATTTTAGAACTTATCTATTTCTACTCAGATTGATTTTTCCATAGTAGCAAAGGCTGAATTAATTTTGTTTTGTGGGTCATTTGTTGTATCAAGAGACAAATTTTGCCTGTTATACATGGTTGAGAGGAGACGATGCAATTCTAAATGTCTGAGGTTTGGCAGTTTACAATCAATTATTTCTGTTAGATAGCCAACTGCTGCACCAACTGGGAAACAGATTATATCACATTACTGCACTTTTAATTAGCCGATGGTGACAGAAAAGGATTGAAAAGGGAAAGAAATCAATCAGAAGCTACCCAATGTGGTCAGCTGAGCACATGGCATCATTATTGAGTTAAGACATTGTTCTGAAAGCTAACTTTTCTCCAAGGCTTTGCAAGGGGACCTGCCTCACGTGAATGAGCCATCTTGGGGCCAAAGGTTATTCTGGAGGAATTATTTCCAAGCATTTGTTTTAATTAGCTTCTGACAAGATCTGTCGCACAGCAGAATCTCGTTAGTGAAAAGGAGGAAGGGGGCATGTGGCACAAGAACTATTCCAGCGCTGACATGGTGAAGCAACAAATGTCTGTGCCAGAAGAACATTAGTGGGTGAGGGAAAGCAGTTGTTTTTATGTGCTTAAGGTGAACTTTTGTGCGTAGGGGAGCACAGAGAAAATTTTTTTTTCACCTGTTCAAGGGATTGAAATGCTTCAAAACAGAACTGCTATTGGCTTTCCTATCTCATTTGGTGAGATAATTGCAGATTGTTCTTGCAACACCAAGTATGCTGTCTTATGAAGCAATATTTATGGGATGCTGTCTTAATACCTAATTCTCTGACAGCTTCACCATGTGTAGTCTTCTGCTCTGTAAGCCACATGTGCAAGGGCCTTACCTCAAGATGACCTGGTGTTGCACAGGCAAAGGAGAGCTCAGGGTTTGTGGCTCAGCTGAATTGCAGCAAAGAAATAAGTACCAAAAGATAGTAGAACCATTTTATATGTCTTTAAATGATCTTTATCTCCCAGTGAGCCAAGCTTATGTTTTGGGAAGGCTTAAAGCTTTTCTCTGATCAAAAGTTAGTAACTGAAGACAAGTGTCAAACCATAACAGTATGAAATGGGAAGTAGTCACCAGCCTAAATGAACTTTTTTAAGTAAGTAAAGAAATAGAGAAAGAATCTGCCTGATTGGCTTCTCACTTTGTGTTGCTTTTTGGTGTAATTAATTTTTCATAAATGGTTTTTACAGTAGTTGATAATTTTCATGTATATGCAAGCTGATTTGAATATGAGTAATAGGTTTTGCCACAGTAATCCTATTGTTTCTGAAGCTAAGGCCTCAGACTTGAAAACACAAAATTTAATTTCCAAGCAAACAAAATGTTCATAAATCAAAGTCTATCAAAACACAAGTTATAATTCAGTTGAAACATAGATGGAGTTTTGTTGTTTGTTTTCTTTTTAATTCTGATGATGTTGCAGGTGGAGTGTGGGGCATCTGCTGCTGTCCCAGTCTCTGTTCCAAACTGCTCAAGTAGCACATTCCTTCAGATGTGTTTTGGTGCCTAATACCTTGCTAACTGCATCTGAGTTACTGATTCTTCCATCTGGAAGCTGAACTCCGGGATAATATCCACCAACTTAGAGTAGAATGGGCTTTTCTTTTTAGCTCTAGGCATCATTGAGCTTCAACCTTTCTCTTGGGAGTGGGAGCCAGGGTGTTTTTAAGAGGCTTTCATGAAGGCTGCAACCAAGATCATCAAGATGTGTGTCTGACCCACAGAGGCAGGTAAACATGAAGTTCCTGCCGGTTTAAATGTGAGATTCAACCTATGCATCTTTGTTAAAATGATCTGCAGATTAACAGTAAATCCTCAATTAATCCTCAGATTTACTCAGTTCCATCACCTGCACCAACTGTGACCAGAACATTGCATTAGAAAAGTCTGACTTTACTTCTAGAGATGAGCACTGGGATTAAGGAGAAAAAAAACCCCAACAGAATAGAATTGCAAGGCTGAAGCTTTATTTTTTTGGAGTTTGGAATGAGGTTTTTTTGTGAGGGATAGCAATCAGCAGTTTAGGAGAGGCATTATCATTAAATGTGTCAACTGGGATTTTCTCCAAGGCCGTACTTGGCAATATCTGAGCACCAGGTAACCATTACCGGGTGTCCGTGCAAGTGGGACGTTGAAGTTTGCTAAGACACCCAGCGCCTCGCCCCCCAGTCGTGGCACCTGCATCCAGTCAGTAAACTAGTACTAAATTAGGAGGGGGGTGGGAGCACCTCCCTTAGCTGTCCCTCATTATTTTTTAATTACGTGGTTTCGAAAAGGTGTTGAAGAGGTGGTAATTTAGGCAGTTTGTCTTTGTTGTGGGCTATTGCCCGCGGAGCACTTAAGAGAAAGAAAACATCAGCCAGTCATTTTCTATTCTTTTACATCTTTCTTACCGAGAACCTTTAAGTGCTGCAAAATGAGGCTGTTTTCTAGTTAGAATCATAGCCTCGTTTGAGTTGAAAAGGACCCTTAAAGCCATGTAGTCCAACTGCCCTACAAGTAGCAGGGACACGTTACAGCTCCATCAGTGTCCAGCCTGATCTTGGATGGCTTCCGGGGACAGGGCTTCAGCCTGGTACTGGGGAGACAGTGGGAGTTCCTGATTGTTGGCAAGATATTGATGAAGTTAGTACTTATGTATTACTTCGGGAGCTCTAGCAGCAATTCTATAGAAGAGCCAGCCAACGAGGTAGGTTTCCCCCTGGAGCACTGAGTTTTGCCTTGTGCTCTATTTGTTGTTTTCCTAGCTGAGTGCATAGAGTTTGAGCTGTTATCAAAGCCTCCAGGTGTGGGTTTTCCTTCTGTGCTGGAAAATGAGCATCCTTTTATTTTATCTGGTTTTGTGGATAGATGTGTGTCCACACATCACACAGCCTTGTGCTATTGGATTTTGTAGGAGGGAAGGCAGGATATGGCCATAGCTGAAGATTTCCAGGAAGTGGAATAACCTCTGTTTTGTTTTCTGAACTTGTGTGGTTAGCATTTTACTGATTACTTTCCTTTAGAGAGTTGACCATCAGTCAGTGATTTATCATGGGGGGCAGCTCAGTGTCTTCTGTTAAGGAAATTCTTTCCTTGGAAAAAAATAAAAGGAAAAAGCCATGTCCTGCCTTAAGATAACACTATTTGAAACCATTTTGAATAATGTTTTGTCTGAATTGTTTTATCATCTATATTGTGTTGATAAGCCATCCCTAGCTCTGAAGAACTTGAATGGGATGGGCAGTAGCTTTCCTTTTAGCAGTCCCAGATGTTTAAATGGTGCTTCAGTTTTAATGTGTAGTTGGAGGAGTGTAGTGGCTTAATTTTTATGTTCGTTTCTGGGCTGCAAGTCCTTAGAGCAGTTTTCTACACAGCAATTTACAGAAGGCCTTAATTTTTACGAAAACTTCTCTATTTTGCCATAAAATCTCATAAAAAAAGGTGGCAATTTGGGAATTTTAGAGCATAGACCATGGGCTCAAGAGGACCCACCTATGCAGCACTTGTCAGATCAAAGTGCATACAACACACTGGAGGCAATGAATGGCTATTCTCTGAGTAACAGTAGGGTTTTCTCCCTTTGGAATAGTGCAAATATTTGTTCAGTTAGCCAAGAGTAGAGGTGACTTAGGCCCTGTCTTTCACTTTGGGAAAGCAATCACAGAAGTGTTCGTGTTAGAGGTCTCTGCTGCTTTTGTCACATAACCACAGCGAGGATGCATCTTTGCATGAAGGTGTAGGCTTGATGATGTCAGTTAATTCTGTATTAGTCATTCCTGGATGCATGCTGAGATGCCACTTGCTTGTTGTCTGAGGTTGCCATATTTTTTGGTTTATAAAACTTGGTGTTCCATTTAATTTTAAAAATCTGTATTGAAACAGATTTTGTTCTGTAAAGGGCATTCCTGGAGAAATCAACTCTTGTTTGTTAGAACCTCTGCTAAAATAAAATTCTGTTAGTGAAGCGGAACCCTGACAGCTCTGGGAAGATGTAACCTTGCAGGGGTGGAGGATGAAACAGAAGAGATAAAACAGTAGATTTCTTGGTGGTTGTTTTTGTTGCATTATGGTGATTCAAGGTCAGACCGTTTTGATTTGGGTCACTTGTTACAGCAACATCAATTGTGGCAATGCATTTCTTTTGCTTTTTATGCTTATTTTTTTCTTTTCTTTAATACTAAAACCTGGTCCTGTACGTGAATCTGATAATGTTGGATGCTATACTCCTACCTAGCTTAAGCTTTTACCTTTCCAGGAAGCTACATGTATAATCAGTAGAGCAGCCTAAACATAGAATTTGGCAGACTTGATTATTTCAATAAAGGAGTTGTGTCTAAAAAGGTAGATTAGGTAAGTCTATTAGCTGCTGACATGTTGTGCTCTTAATTTTCATCATCCTGAATTATAAACCAAACGTTAAATATGTATGCAGGTGTTTGTGGCTCATGGTTGTCATCAACTTGCAGTCAAAAGGGTGTAGTCTCAGCTAAATAATAACCTGATGTGGAAGGAAATGAATGGTACTTGTGTTGCTGTTGCCATCTATTTCTAATGCTTTAGCGAGTAATTCAGGTTTCGATACAAGTTGTCTGAAACTGATGAGTAATGTTCCATGTTTTTAGCATTAGTTAATTTCTTTTTCAGGGAGGTGGTGGGAGAGTTTTGAGGGTTGTTTCATATCATGACTGTTCCCAACTATTTCACATTGTCGTATTTGTTTGTTCACTAGCACAAAGCAAAAACATAGTTTGCTTATCATTGATTTTTTTTGGAGCTATTACTGCCCTGAGCCTACCTCTTTGCCTCTCCAAACCTGAGCCTTCCAGGCAGGTGTCATATCTTCATTCCAGCCCTTGCTTAGGTTCATATTCAGGGAGATTACTGAGCTTCCAGCTCAATTTTGTTACTGAACTAAGATATCAATCAGCTGGAACATCCTGAAGTGGCCTTCTCTCAACTTGAGCTGTTCTAGCCTTTTTATCAGCTTTGCATCATAATGGAACACTTGGCACCATCAGAAAACAATTTAAAGCATGTTTTTGCACTGAAAAAATCCTGAACTAAACTAGCAATGTGTTAAATTTCATGTCTCAAGTTAGATTTTAACCATATGTATCTTGTCATGGTACCACAAGTGGATTTTATCCTTAAACATCTTGTTTGGTTTTTTTTAATAGTATAACATAGACTAGAAGTAGCTAGCATTGAAATCTGTTTTATTGCCTTACTTTTGCCTTTTGGGGTGATTACATAAGGTGATGTATTTCCCAGAAATCTTGTCCATGGCTCAAATAGTAAAATTATTCTTATTTGCAGATTGAGAGATCTGCTCTTTTTTCAGCTTTCCAATTACTTCATTAACATTCTAACGTCATTTATGCATGTTCAGTTAAAATTAGAAGAAAGGAGTAATAAATTTTCATAAAGCAAAAAACTTCTTACTGTAAGATCAAAGCACTATATTGAAGAAAATGGTAAAGATCTTGAAACCTTGCTCTTCAGGCCGCTGCCTTAATTTGGTCTTGTTTAATTTCATTGTGCTTGTGATTTTGTGCTAAACTCAAGTAGACTTGGATGTGGATGCTAGTGTTAATCCTATATGAAAATACTCAAGTATTTTGGTTTTATGCTATTGACTGCATATGTTTTTGCGACTTTGAGTTTTAAATAGCATTTCTAGTTCTGGTCTGTATCATCCCATAAATTATTCCCCTATGGTTTCTTTTTACAACTTAAGCTGATGCTATTTTTTGGTTCTTTTAGTTTTAAACTTTAAGTGAATACTCATTAGTTGTTATGTAATTCTGACTCGGGATTAATTTTGTGTTTTTTTTGTTTGTTTGTTTTGTAGTTCAGTTGTGCTCCTTATTTAAGAACATGGAGGGTTTCCACAATTAAAACCAAGTACCAAACCTCTAAATGCAGAATCCCCTTACTGCTCAGGCTTAGCCGTGAGCAGCCTCATCACTTCAGTCCAGTAATGACTCCCTGTGTTTAGGTATATCATGCTGCCCTGTTCTCACAAGTAGGGTGCTCAGGATCTGTGCAAGAGTCCAGAGTTTTCCACATTATGTAGCGTGGGTCTTAAAGCAGCAACAGTTCAGGACTGACAGTTGTGGAGGGCAATGGTAACACAAGCAGCCCAACCCAGGCTGTGAGGTATATGGGGGAAGGCTTGATGTGCTGGGGACAGACTAGAATGAAGGTGGGCTGCAGCTGGTAGTTTATGATCATTTAATGAGGTTTAGCACAGTCTGTGAGTGTGACCTGATCTCACTGCTGATAACTGTTTCTTCTGGTTATTTGGTAGTTGATGAGAAAAGCAGTTAGAGTGCTGGGAAATGAAAGGGAAGGAATTGATGCAGTTTAGATCAAAAGCCCATTTTGACATTCTAAAGCAAAATGCTATGACTAAAGCAAACTTGGAGGATTAAATTTATATAATTATGGGAAGTAACAAGGCAGAACGTAGTCATTTCCTTATCTGCTGACTTCATTGACTAAGTCTCTGTTGTATGGCAAAGTTCTTTTTTTGCACCCAGCAAAGAGCTATTCCTGGTAGACAGGGAGCAAATTGCTGCTTTCATAAGCTTGAAACTTTACTCTCTACGAGAAGGAAGCTGTATCTAGAAGTTGCCAAATGGCTAATTGTACTTATGTGTGAATGCGATACATAGTACTTCGCCTTAGATGAATTAGGATTATATTAGAGGCTAATTTTGACTGAACCTTTGATGTCTAATAATTGCAGACTGTTGAAAACAGCTCTTCTGTCCCAGGGTGCTTATTTTGTAGCATCATTATTTAAGACCTGAATGAATGTCTATCATTGTGATTTCCCAGATCACTGCTATATTTTTGAGCTATTAACTTCTAGAGAGCTAAGCATACTGCTTACAGCTTCAATACAGTAATCTGCTCTATCTTATATACCAGATGTTTGCTATGGTGTATTTATGTTATATGGAACTTAAACCCTGTATAATTGCCTATATACCTTACCATCTATACTACAAAATAGGAGATAGTAAGAAAATATTCTGCATTAAATTTTCTTCTGTTTTCTTTTGTTGGTGTGGTGATAAATAACTAGGATACATCTTAATGTAAAGATGTGCATATTTCTGAAGGTTTACAAGCAGAGCAGTTGCAGAGTGCTTTGCTAACTGCACATGGATATGTTAGTTGTGATTCGGCTTTGTCAGCTCAGGATGGAGCTTCTCGGTGGCTTATGTTTTTGTCAGCATGTGAGTGGACTTGCTTTCTTTAATTACAAGAAATACCAAAATTAACAGAACTTTATATTGCCATGGTGTGAACTGAAAACATCTCTCACTAAGAAGTGAAAGTGATGTGTGTTAAGGTGCACTTAATTTTGGACACTGTATCTTGATATGAGAGGTGTATTAATTTGACTGTAAATTAACTTGCACAGCAGTCAGCTGCATTCTATCTTATTAGTCAAAAAGCAAGTTGGTGACATGAGCACGAAATTCATACTCTCTGCATGCAGAAAACAGCAATTGTTTTCATCTCTCATAACCGAAACAAGCAAGCAAACAGGTTCCTAAGCACAGGAATGACCAAATAGTAATAAAAGTTATTGTATTGCTGATTATGTGTAATTTTGGATTCAGATGTGCTGTAATGTTCTTTCACACTGTTTGCTTTTAATTGTAGCAGTGTTATTTGGTTTGTCATTGCCTGTGTCTCGGCTCTTGGCCTGCTCTCTGATTTTCTAGCCAGTACCGTCATATCACATAAAAGTTCTGCCTTTTATCTCTCTGCTTTTCTCATAGTCTGAGTGACATTACTTGGAAGTCTGTATGAACTGTAAAGAAGAGGTGGGTTTGTTTTGTTTAACACACTTCGATCCAGGCTTTGAACCTAAGTTACTGCGCTGTTACCATTGACTACTTGAACTTGTAATTTTTCTTGGTAAGTTTGTTCTGTCACAGGGTTGATACAGGACTAAAAGCACTCCACATCCTTTATTCTGTGTGCAGCCTTTCCATTCGTGTTTATCTAAATCTGTTTGTGCTGCAAAGTTATTTTTATGGCTATCTTGAGAATTTCTGTGAAAATGTGATGCTTAGATTAGACTTCATCAGAAGTGACCTTGTGTCTCAGTTTGTTGAGAACTGCATTCTTTGTATTTCTTCCTTCTTAGTTCAGGAAGCAGTGGGGGGGTATGGATACCTTTAGACCTTGTGGAACCTCATTCACCTCATTGTGACTTGTACACTCCGGACCTGAGTAGCAATTCCAGTCTTGTAAGGATTTGTGTAGCAGAATTATTGTGTGGTGAGTGGCCTTAAGGAACCTCTCTAATTCTTCCTTTTGTATTTTAAGTTCTTCCCCTCCATTTGACAAAATGTAAGTGGTAGGGATTATTAGTTTTCTTCTGTCACTTTGTTTTGTATGCTTTTTGGCTATAGCTAAATAACTCATGGCAAACTTATGTTACTGTACAATTTCACTGTCTTGGTTCTTCAATGTGATTGCCTAAGTGGTCTCGGTCCTATGTGCACTTAAAGAAGAGAAGACACGGTTCTAATGTGGTTTTAGAATATGGGAGGGTTTGATGTGGAGTAATATCTGCTTTAGACAATGGATAAAAGTCAAGGAAAGCAGTGTTTTCATACGTGCTCAGTGTCACTGAATCTCTTTGTGTTAGATGTGGAGTTTAGAAGTAAGGAGCCAGTCCCAGCACCAAAGGATTGTGAGAAGAACCTTGTTTATGGACCCACTAAAAAACCAGTGTTTAAGCTTTCAGTGCAGCAGCTGAAAATCATAAGGATGGCTGTTTCTCTAGTTTAAGAAAAGACAATTAGACATCAACTGTGTTATTCCATTCATAGCAACAGTATTACATGTCCATGAATTTAGGGTTTTTCCTCTTCAAAGGGCCACTGAAATTTTGTAGCACATTATATTTAGAGTTCTGCCTTGATTTTTTGATCCTGATCAAAGGGATGTGCTTCAAGTGTTTTGACGTCTAATCCTTTTTCTTTGCTTTGATCATTTCAAACTGAGGTACAAGTAACCACTTCCACTGCCTGCCTTAGCCAAGACTGAAAAGCATCTTATCTGTAGATAATGGCTGCTGCTGCTTGGAACTTCATTCCCTTGATATTTTAGTGTAAAAATGTCTGTCTTCTGTTGCCTGGGGTTTTTAGTGCTGCTGCACAGTGTCGTGGGAAAAAGGAAAAAAAATAAAGGAAAAATCCAATCTGCAAAGTACTTTTAAAAGTAAAATCTATTAAATAATAATATGGAGCCAATAGATATGAAACCTTCATAGGCTGTGTGTGAATTCTGTGCAATACGGTGTCAATGAGGCCTCAGAGAGCAATAAAAGATTAAAACAAACAGGCGCTTTATTGTTGTAATATAAAATTTCTCATGAGATGTTATCATTAGGCAGATCATTACAGACTTTTTTTCCTTCTTGTATCGTAAAATACAACTGGCATTTACTGGAGCTGATATCTTGCACAATAAACTGTAAGAAAGATTTATAGTGGTAGTGGTATTGAATGCTACATGTTGGCTTCAGAAACCAGTGGGAAGTGTCTCATGAAGGTTTCCTCAAGTGCTAGCAATGAGGTGAGTGGGTCTCAACCTATCTTAGTCATCTTCTGCTTTTGTTACGAGCTTACATTGAGAAGATGGTGAATCCATGCAGCTGTACCACCTAGTTGACCACAAAGCCATGTCAGTGTAATTGTGAGTTGAAATACTTACCAATATATGACTTATTAAACTGGAGAACATTGAAAGTTAGGCAAACTCATTTCCTGGTTTTGTGTTTCCTCTTTATTAATGTGCTTTTAAGAAACCAAAAGATCCAATTTATATTCAGTTCTGTCAATGAAAGATTGTGTGTAGGGTTAAGCAGCTGAAAGTAGCTCTGTTTTGTATTCATAAAATATCACCATTTTCATAACATACTTTATTTTAATTCTATTTTGTTTCAGATGTCTCCAATTTCTTGACAGTCGTATTGAGTATCTTTTAAAGGGAACTCTTGTGTTCTCAATATGACTCTGGTGTAATCTGATTGCTTTCCTACTTTTTTCTACTGTGTCCTCATTCTGTGCAGTGCAGGACTTCAACAGGGAAAAACTTCTGCCTGGACTTCTTTGTTCTGATCCTTGGCCTCATCTCTCCTAACGTGGCAGCTCCATGAGAGGGTAAATGGTGCAAATGCTTGGGAGCGGGAAGAAAGCCATGGGGGAAAGACCCTGCTTACCACCTCTGGGCACTGCTAGGTGTGCTGGTAGGAGGGAGAAGGGTGTCCCTTAACAATGGAAGCAGCAGGATGGGGCTGTGTTGGCATCTCCCTCTGCTCCAAGGAGAAATGCTGCTTGCTTGTAATCTTGATAATGAGCAATGCTTCATGTACTGTGCTCATAATGCTGTCAAGAACTCTGTGGGACTTGCTCTGTTTTGGCGGTTTATGGACAGCAGAGTTGAAAAGGAAACACGTGCCAGCAGGCGGTGTTGTTTTCCAAACAGTCCAAGTGTGAAGCATGTGAGCTCCACATATCATTCCAATTGAGTCTTTGTTGAGGCTGACCTAATGGTTCACCTTATTTTTGCTTTTTAGTTTGCAGTTTTCCATGACTTCACATTGCCCGCTCGAACAAGCGTTTCTGAATCGGTGTTTCTAAACATGCACCAATGATAAATTGCTCTATTTGTTTGAGAGACTTTTTTGGAGGTATATTTTAATTGCAGCTAATAAGAACAGGGGAAAAAAAGGCTAAGTGTTTGTTGCAGTTGTTCTTTGTAGGCAAATATTGTTGGGATCATCAGCAAATAGATGCTAAAATAATTCAGGAAGCAGCCATATGATGAATTTCTCCTTTGTGTCAGAGGATGGTAATTTAATAGACATATTACACTATAAATAGCAAGACAAATAAATTAGTTACAGCCTTCCACCCTCATTTATTTGATGTAGAAGAAATTGAGTCAGGTTTGCAGTACATGTTTTGTGCAGGTTTGTCCTGATTAGTGGAGGATTTTAATCATGTAGATAGTATGATAAAAACAAGGTGAACTTTTGCTAACTGTTTCATTAAGTACTTAAAGCAAACTAAACTGTGCACGACAGACCACCTTTCCTTCCAATCTGATCCTCCTGGTACGTGTTATAGGCTTTCAGTGACAGTATAAAGCAGAGTGAGCCTGCCTTCAGAAAGTTGCCTCCTTTTCTGCAGAATGAGCCAGCACGGTTTTGTTTCCAGGTGTTGTCAAGGGATAACTGTAATTCTTTGTCTCACATCAAAATGCAAGTGATCAGTTGAGATGTGTGTGACCTTCTGTAAATATACATGGGATGAGCAGTCGTGCAATTAATAGGAGGAACTGTTATCTTACGTTATGATGGCATTTCATTATCCTTAAAATAGCCAAAGAAAAGAGATTCTCTAATTCCTTTGACCTGTAGCATCTTAGTGGTGTTTTCAGTTTCACAGAGGCGCTGGTCTATTCCTTCATTGCTGTCTGCGGCAACATGAGCTTGCAAGGGTGAAAGGAATGAGCTGTGATGAGTGCAATAAAACTGAAGGGAGCGGAGAAAGAGATGCCTGAACAATTCAAAGCGCTTTCATTAATCCTTCTATCCATAACTTCTTATAGGGAGGGGAGAAACATCTCTTTCAAGCTTGGCTAGACTTGGAATTAGCTGCTGTCTTCCTTTCATTGTCTCGGCACTTCTGTGGCACTGCCGCTGTCTTGTTAGCAGCTTCGGCTCATGAACAGCCGATCTGTTCCTGCGGCAGAGGGGCTGTAATGTCATCTCATCTGTACTGATATATTGCTTTGACTTTGTGGGGAGAGCTTGGAGGACTCTCTCAATGCAGCTTTAATTAGGTTTTTGTTGTTTGTTTTTTTTTTTTTTGGGGGGGGGGGGGGGGTGGGCTGTTGTTCTTCACTATTACAACTAATTTATTTAGTGCCATTGGTTATTTGTTTTGAACATCTTCATGATGTCGCTTGGGTGATGAAAATTCTTGCTTTATGGAAAGGAGCTGCTTTCCTTTTGCAGCACATAAGAGCCTTCTGAAAGGCTGTATTCCAGCTTTATAAAATAGCAGGGGCACAATTTGCTAAGCTGAAGTCTTTTTCTAACTACTTGATGAATCTTTCTTGAAAAGCTGTACTTAAATAGGAAAACAGAAATAAACTTCTGTAGACCTTATCACCTTTTACATACTATAAGCACCAGGGAAGGACTGGATAAGTGCCTCTGAATAGAAGGGTGGGGTGTAATTCCATAATGCGCTGTGAATGCTTATTTGTCACTTGTCAGACATGTTGTAGACAGCTTTTTCTGTCTGTCATAGCTACCAGAATGTTCAGGTTAGCTCTGGTTCATGGTGTTGTTTTTTGCTGGCATTGTTTTATGTGTGTCATGATATGTACATTTAAAACTATTCAACAAAGGGGAAGAGATTCTGGTCTGGTCAACAAACAGCCGCAAGGTACTTCTGCTTATGTCTGCTTTCACCTTTGGTTGTTTGCCTTGAGCACTGCATCAAGCTTTGCTCTTGCCAGGGAACACCAGAAGTTTAGGCCCTTCCATGGTAATGCACCCAGAGCACAAGAACATTGGTAATTTGCTGCAAGTAGCTAATAACATGAAATATTCCTCTTTTTGCGGGGTGAAGTCAAAAGCATATATGCTCATGTATGTCAGTTGTAATATGTCATTAGTATTTCTTTCAAAAGAATTTTTCCAGGTCTTTCCTCGTGTATTTCCTGTATATAATCTAGTGCCAGTAATTATTTCTGTCCCTTAAGATCCCTCAGTTTATTTTGACCAAAGATTTGGTCTTATTTCATCATTGCTCCGCATTTGCAGCTTGAGTCCTCGATGATAAAAACATGACTCAATCATTGCTGTTTCTTTATCATTTGAAACGTCTTAACGTGAAGACAGGCTGCACAGAGAAATATCTGGCTCTGAAAGCAGGCTAAAATGACTTGGACATGCATTTCTCAGATGCTTAGCTTGTCCTGTGCTGTCAGAAGTAAAAATCCTTGGGGATTTATTTTATTAACCTGAGTATTTCAATTAAATATCCATAAGTACCTAAAACCATATGCGGTACCAAAGTCCACAACATGCTTGTCTGTGAAAGCTCTCACTAGAGTCTCTTAAAACAGAGTAGATTTGTAGGTAAGTTCATATCAATTTAATGCAATGAGCATGAGATATAATTTTATTAGCAGCAATTAGGGCTGTTAATACCTGGAGAGGTTACTTTAGCTTTGCACTGCAGTAAATTATAAAACAGGCTTAGATCTGCCCCTAAGGTCATGGGCCAACATAATAAAAGACAAGGCATTACTTTTGGAGCAATCTTTGTAGTGTGTCTTGTAGCTGTGAAACCTTTTGTAGTACAGAATAAAACTCTGGGTTTCCAACAGTATATCAAATTTAGTATGTCCCATGTTGCTGGGCTTGGGCTCCAAGTGTAGATAGTAGAGCATGCTGGTGTGCCTGTCCTGGGGCAGTCTATGCCTGAAAAAAAACTCTGCACTATGTTTTTATTGTTACCATGATTAGTCATAGCAGTACTTAAGTGAGATGCAGTGGTTATCAGAGCAAGATGATGTAGGCAGTTCTGTACTGGGGAGCCAAAAAGTTCTTACTTTAAGATCTGTGATGTGTGACAGTTGTTGCAGTCAGCTTTTGCACCTCTATGTCATAGTGAGGTTTTTCCCTCCTTTTATTTAGATTTGGCCTTTGCTTTCAGACACAAATCATTTATCTTCAATAGAAAGATGTTTTTTTTCTTAATTTCTCCCCTATTCTTTCTCTCACTGTAATACCAGATATGCCAGTGTCAAGCCCAAATGTTTACTTACAAGCCAAGAAAGATCTTAACTGTTAGATATTTTAAAGCATACAGACGATTGCTTTCTGTTAAATACATCATTAATTCCTTTTCTTATTTTTTCATTTTTAGAATGTTTTCTAGTTCAATATCACAACTCTGTGACTTTGAACAACTTAAGTTCTTTAAATTATCATAAATTCAATGAATTTTGAAGGAGGAAGAAACTCTGGACTTCAAGCAAGTGTTATTTCAAGCCAACATTGAAAAGCTTATGGAAAAGGGATTGCTTTTAGGAATGCTGTTCTTTATTTCTTTGTTTCATCTGGATACAGGTTTTTTCTTGCTTCTGTTAGTAATTGAAGAGATAACACAAGGTCACACATGAATATTTTAGGCAGTGTATGAGGGCTTGAGCTCTACATTCATTGGAAACACTAGCGAACAATTTGTGTAGGCATTAGGGCGTTGCGGAGGGGGAATTTAGAGAACCGAAACCTATTTTTACTTGGCAGTGCTTCTGGGATCATAAATGATAATAAAGGAGGAAGTGTCAGGTCATGTTAGATGATGGTATTCTTTGTGTGTTGGGGTAGATGTGCTACTGAAAGATCAGGGTTTTCAAATTGCCCCAAATAGTCACCAACAGGAGTTGTGCTCTGTGCAGCCAACAGTACAGGATTGTGCTCCCCCCAGTACTGTGCTGCAGGATGAGGACACCCTTGAAAAAAGATAAATTCACTATGTTTACTTTCAAGGGCTGAGGTCCAGTGCAGGTTCGTGCAATGAGATTTCACATATGGCCTCATCAGCTCTGCTATGGTAGGAGTGAAGCTGCCCTGTGTTGCCCTATGCAGGTGTAGTTGTTCTGCTGCTGAGGGGGTAGATGTTTTTCTTCAGGGTTGGGCATGGGGGAATGGTTAACTACTGTTTTGAACGCAAGTATTGAACTCTCCTTACTAAGACTGATGGTACTTTTGCACGTGGGAGGAGGCTGTTTTACTACAAAGGTGTCGAGATGGTAAGGGGTAATTTCATTCTTTGGTTGGAGGGTTTGCACTCTGCTCTTGGGGTTGTAAGCAAGGGCTGTCAGAGGTCGGAAGCAAATGAATTAACAAAACACTCTGAAACACAGACCTGGGATGTGCTTTTGTTGGCATGATGTCAGTCAATCTAGGTTTGACAGGAGATACTGTTAAAAATAATCAACGTTATTTTCTCTTAATGAAAATAAAGAGCTACAGAAATACTAAGTTATCTTGTAGTGCTGGCTTGCTTTTTTTCATAATACTTGGATACGGAGCTGATATGTCCTAACAAGCCCTATTTTGCGATATCATTGCAAGGTAAAATCCTTGGTTGGTAATAGCTTTGTGAAGCATTAAACTAACCTTGTATGTATTTGCCTGTTTTTGACTCGAGGATTAGTAACTTGCTTCTTTGTGCAACTACACTGAGCTCTTAATTAAGCTTACCAGGCACAAGTGCACTTCAGGTGATCCAGACAACCTTTAAAGGGCCTGCAGCAGATGGTGGAAGGTCTGCGATCGCACAGTATTCTGCTGTTTTGTCTGTTAAATAAGTATCTAATTACTCCCAGTCTTATCTTATTTCAACACAGTGTCACTAAATTACTTACATGGCTGTAAGTAAGGTAATCCTTTGCCAATCCGATAAGCTTTCAGCTTGACTTTTTGGGAAGTGAAGTTGCACCTGATGAGAATATTGTTTTGCTCAGACGCAAGCTTCTTCCAGTACTTTTCCAGAGGCACTTAGCAAGATCATTTACCATCTATCCCACATAGCTTTTCTTACAGCTGTTCCAAATAAATTGTCTGTGACAAATTCAGATTTTTAAAGTTTGTTTCTTGAGGGCGAAATGGCTTTTGTTATGTTTTACACTGTGATGGGCAAAGGGAAGTAAGCACTTTGGAGATAATAGCATCAAGTCTTTGTATTTGCAGATACAGAATCACTTCACCGCTATTTGCTTGAACTGCTGCCCACATCAGGCAGAATGGTTGTTATGTAGACAGGCACTTAGGATGCTGGTTGAGTCACCTGAAGTTAATATCATCTTGTGCCTTGTCTTTAAGAGCCTCAAACACAATAACAGGCAGGATGTGAGTGGAGTCGATACCTAGATTCTTCCTCACCTCTGACTTTTTTTTTCCAGCCTTAATAACTCTGTGGGTCTATGTGAAAACCTGGCAGTACTGGGAGAGTGATTCGCCTTGCTTTTCTATCTTCTATCTCCAATCTATCACAGCTACAAACTTCTTTGCTGTGCATTGTTCACGTGGGCTTCCTTGCACTGAAAGGAGAGGTATGCTGCCCATCTATTCACATCTTCACATCGCTTACTCTTCTACATCCCTGAACAAGCCATTTGTTCTGTAGGAATCAGCCAAGTTTTGCATGTGTTCCTTGCATTTACACAGAGCTAAGTACAGAATAAGGCTCCTCCAAATGCTTAAAATTGCCCTTTATTTTGCTTTTCTTAAAACCTCAGCTGCTGTTCTGTAGTAGTGATATTGATCAGGATTCATGTTTGGGCAAAGCATAACCATGTCATCACTCAGTTGTTTTATACTGAGTGTACATATGCCTCAGCTTTGTCAGATAGGAACTGGACTGGATGCTTGCCGTAAACCTGCTGACTGGTCTTGAGATCTGTAAACACTGTCTTTGGTTTCTAGATCTGTTGCTCTTGTTGTTTTATTTTTCTTTCATTTGTTTTTAAAGGAACTAACTTGGATAATATGGAATGGTTATTTAGTTGAAATGGTGTGGAAAAAAAACTTGATTCAGTCAAATCTGAAGTTGCAGAGATAGAAACAACATGGCAGGTATCCAGTATGGATTTGCAGAGGAAGGAAGCCATTCTCTTCTTTTCATGTCTGTGTTTATATCCTGGTGCCTGCAATACTCTTTGACAACTCACAACAGCAGTGCTGAGGGACAAATCTCGCTGTCTCCCTGCACCTAGTAGAGAAGCAGGGTGATCCATCCTTTTGAGCTGAGGGGCCTGTATGCCACTGTGTCTCTTACTAGTTTGGGTAACCTCCTGCTTTTGCATAAGTGTTTCCTACTGTTTCCACCCTAAGCCCTAGGATATAGTCTTTTTTGTCAAAAACAAAGCTCTGACAAGTATTGCTTGGTTTCATTTAGCAGGAGGCCAGCTGAGGGAACTATTTTTCTGTCCCAAATAATCTGAATCTCACCAGTATAGGGAAATGTGTTATTCCTGTAGTTCTAGTTGCTGTCCTTAATCAAATTCTCAGAACAAAATCCAGGGATGGTTACTCTCACAAGCAGCCTAACAACCTTTTTGACTTGGTTCTCTTGAGTTCTATAAAATAATTATCCTTTGTGGGGTAGGGGGGGAGGGAGAAGTAAAAAATGAAAGCTTCACGAAGGCTGCAATGTTTAAAGTGTTTCTGGTAAACATGCTATTAATAGCATTGCTTTTACCTGTTAATATCCATGGATGGCCTGCAGTCCTTAGACTAACCTTCAGAGTTCTGGGAACCAGTGGTATTAATGCAGCTCTGTGGCCTTGTGTAAGATAAGGCAGTGTTGGAGATAAGTCCTGAAGCCCCTGCTATTGCCCTGCAGGCACAGGTCTAAGTAATGATGCTGTGAAATAATATGTGGCTACCCCCCTGCCCCCAGAACAATTGAGTGACATCAAGTCTGGAGAGAGTTTACAGACTGCCTTGCTGGGTAGGTGTATCACTCTGTGCAGTGCTGTGTTTAAGGGCTACTATATTTCTTTAGTCTCATAGAGGGGATTCATATATTCTTACTGCTTTTATCTGTGTCAGTAGATTGGAATGATCATACTGAATCAAACTTCTTGTCAGCAAGTACAATATCTTGTCTCCAAAAGGTTGCTTCCAGTGTGCACAAATCTTTGAGGAAGGCATCAGAATGCCTGCAGCACATGGATGCTCTGACCTTCAGGCGGTACCTCAGCCTCTATCAGGTAGCTTACCCTGTGCTGCAGCCAGGAGCTATGGAGTATCTGGGCCCCTCATTGTGATAGGGTGCTTGCAATGCATTTCAGTCCTGTGCCATCACTCATCTCCCTGTTCTTTACACAGTGTGTCAAGCAGGAGAAAACCCCACAGCTCTTTCTTCACATGGTGCTCATTACTTGGTGTATTATCAACAGAGCTCTCTTAAATCTCCTTTCTGAAGTGATCAATCTCATCTCCAAAGTAATCAATCAGGAGTTGTTTCAGCCTTTTTACTGTGGTTCCATGTTACCTTAATCACTCCTGTTGTTTGTACGGTTGCCCTTGGACCGTTCTTTGCCTATTGCATTCAATAACTGCACAGTAGGACTTTCCTTCCTCCATCCTCTGTTCTACTCGACCTCTTTTAGCATCTGCAGGAAAAAAAGCCATCTCAGTGTAAACCTGTTATTCAAAAAGATTTTGTTGGTGTATGTACAGTCAGTTTTCATAGTGTGAACCAAAGTAAACGTTGAATTCAATTTTCTATTAAGAATTACCACTATGGGGTGTTAAATTGTTGCTGCTATAATGAAACTGCACCGAATGTAAGTAATGAATTTAACAGCTGTAAACGCACTGTGGTAGAGCATAACAAGTCAGTTTGGGGTATGATCTGAGGAAACATTGAATGAGTGGAAAATAAAATAAATAAATAAAAAAGAAATAAAAAAGCTTTCACAATTCCCAGCTGCAAGCTGTCCTGTCTTTACATCTGGCTCCAGGAATTAACTAAATGTTTATGCATGAGCTTAAGGACTTATTAGTAACTGCAAGAACTCTTCTTTCCAAGCTAAAACTTCAAAGCAAGGTAGTATAATTTCAGTGAGCTTTTTTGTTCTGAATTATTTCCTAACTGTGAAAGCAGCATGGTGTATCACCTGAGGAAATGATGTTAGTAATCCAGATAATGTAGACTGGAATGATTGCGTGGAGTGTCTTTGTGTTTTGTTTTTGTTTTTACTTAAGTTTTCTCCAGGCTTTAGAGTATAGTTAAAATGCCTAAATGCTTGATCCAGTTTAGTCATGACTTCTCTGAAAGTAGCTGACAAATACTCAAGTGGGCAGGAAAGGAAATATATCAAAACCTTAAGAGATTTCCCATGATGCTAAAGAGAAGCCCCTCAGAAGTCAGAAACAGGGTGAAAATAATGGAATTTGTTTTACAGGTTTCCAGACTATATTTTCAAGCAGTGTTTGATACTCACAAGTGCTCTATTGGACAAACTTGTTTGTGTGTTTGAGCCGTTAGTGATTGCACAGTAATTGTGTATTGCATACTTAAAATGAAGTATACTTACAGGCTACTGCCATGGTCAACTGGTTTCTGTTTTGTAGGCCAGGATATGAGATGGTGTCCTGGTCTGTTGTTTTTACATAATGACATGGGGAATCTTTGACTTGGAGTCAATACCAGAATTCATATTTTCCAATAAATAACAAACCTTTCATCTTCAACTCTCTGACACTCTCAGGGGGAAAACTACTGATGTCAGATTTGTTGACACACACAATCCTTATGTTTTGAAGTGTCAAGACCCTTGACACTGAGCTTTATGCAGTGTGCACATGTACAGCTGTGTTTTTTGTGCTAGGCTTTCCATTCTTGTTGTAAGGAGCAGCTCTACTATGCTCAAGAGTTTCCAGGTGCAAATCCAATTTGTCTGTCACTCATTTCTACCATCTGCAACAATGACAGTTACTGTGCTACCAATTATTTTGAGAAGAGAAGGTGTTGTATATCTTTTTCATAGCAATAATGACTTCATAACAAAAGCTAAAATCTCATTCCATAGAGAGAGAGAAGGTAACAATAAAACTACAAAACTTTTATAGCTTTCACAAATTACTGTTCTTATAGGGACAGATAATGCTAAGTGATTCTTGTTGAAGATGGCAGGCGGTTAGTTATAGCTGACAATAGACTAACCTGCACACCATCAAAGCCAACCTTGTGAAATTATCATGTGTTAAACTCCTGAGACTGCAGGTGTTCGGTTTCCCTTCTGTTTCCTTCACAAGTGGGCACACTACTGTCCTTATCTTTCCTCATGCTTGAGCAGTTGCTGTGGTTGCTTTTGCTTTTGTAGCATTATCAATAATGTGTGACAGCGAAGCTCTGTGTTCTTTGGGTTTGCTGTTAGAGCGGGTGGTGGGTGATAGTGCTAGTGAGATTGAGGGTTAATTTTAAAGGTGCTCTTTTTCTATTTTTCATTTTTGCATTCCTTCTTTTAAAGTAATATCCATCTTCTTTTTGCTGCATGGATCAAGTGTTAGTTAGAACTTCATTTCCTGACGAGGGTCTTACCTGACAAGCTGCTACTCTCAGTCTGTGTCTTAGTCTATTATTCTTGAGAAAAGTTTGATACGTTTTTTTCTTGTTTAGCCCTGATGGAAAAGTATTTGATTGTGGTTTGTTCTAAACTTGACTCAAATTTCTTCTGTGTTTGATCCTGAAACATTTGTTTTCCAAATGGGAGAAAGACACTTAAAAAAGAATAAATACTCGCGTCTATTCCAATGTGCAGTAACACTGAGTTTATTCTATATGATGGAGTAGTCATGTTTTTATTTACATTTTGAGATTTAAGTTTGCATTCTACATACTTTGGAAACAGGTAAAATGACTCAAAAAGCCCTTTGTCAAACGTAAAAATGGAAGTGCTTTATTGAAAATATTTTCTGCTCTTGGTTTAGCTGTGGGCTTATTACTTTTTTCCATTTAGACAAAAAAAGCTTTTAAAAATCACACGGTTCTACCTAGTTAGCTCTTGGGAATGGATTCCTGTAACACGGCACTTATCAAGAGGAAGTGGAAATCATTCCCTCTTTGTCATTGTCATATGAATGGAAAGAGATGAAACTCCTTCAAGAGCTAATGTAACAAGATAATATCTTATTGCTCAGACATGGGATGCGTAGGAAAGAATATGCAGGGATTTCTTTCAAAGGTGTGTTGGGACTTATTGCAGAGCTTTGAAAAACACTGAAAATGGTTGTGTTTTAATGGGTATCAGAGTATTGCTGAAAGAGCCATTCTAATTATAAAGTTGTCTCATGAAATTCACAAGTGTTATATAAACGGTGAATGTCATCCGAAAGCTGCTCATATCATTATGCTCACAAGCAAAGGTGTTGTCTCATATGCTTTAGGTGATTTTTTTTCCCCCAAAGCAATTGGTGAAATCTTCAAGATGCTATTTTGTTTAGTGGCTATTATGTGTTCAAACGTAGTCAAATTTTCTGATTTGCTGTATGTCTTTATTACAGTCATGTAATAAAGCAGTTGAGAACCACATGAGGCGTGATAAATGTGCACCTGAGCAGTGGAATAGGGAAATAGCACAATACTCATGGAAAGGAGGGTAGTGCATATGAAAACACTTTGTGCATATACTTAGCCATTATTTTACCTGAACTTTTACTGCGGAAGCTTGATTGTAAGTGCTCAGTGAATATTTCTTCCTATGGTATGACCTATAAGATTTAAGTTTTGGACAAGCTTGGTCTTTTAAACTTCTTGGGATCTTAGAGAATCTAATTACATCAGAATTTATTTGCTATATTTATCAAATACTTTTATGTTGTAGCATCACACATAGTCATGCTAATTTGAGCTTAAAATGTTTCAATTTGCAAATGGTTATTCCCATTTGTGTCAGAACTGAGCAGTGTGAGACAAGAGGAGTGTGACCATTATAGTAGTTTGGGGAGAAATAGGTTGGTAATCATTTTCAAGGAGCACTAGGGATGCTGGCTTAAAAAACAGCTGGAAAACTCCTCTGACTGTCTTGACTTCCCTGACAGATGTGTTGTTCCTGATCTTGACTTTTTTTTCCCTGCATGTTGGATATGATATTACAGTGGATAATGCACAAGCTGTAGATGCAACAGCTATTTTCTGTATTGCACCCTCTGAAAGGTTCCAGAATGTGAAAAATAATGGCCTTGCAGGCAGACGATGGAAATATCCAGCATGACAAAGGACTTTGTCACTGCATGTCACCAAAAGACCTGTGCCTTGTGACAGAGCTATCAGGGTAGCAGATGGTAGAGTGCTAACAGCATGGGAAGTCATCAGAAGCCCCTGGAAGGTATTTGCGTGGCCATTCAGGGGATGTTACAGGCAGTACCAGGAGTGAGGCAGTTGTCTGTGTAGCCATAAAATAACCTTCACCTCTTCTGGCAGCAACTGACACTGCAGTAAACAAGCTCAAACTGGGGAAGGCACGCGGCAAACGTTACAGATGAAGTGTAACAGATGAAGTCATAAAAGTCTGGCAGGCACTCGGTTTGTGTCCTTCATAAAATCTGTGAAGAAGCAAATGGGAAACCGGGGACTGGCCAAAGTATCAGCGCAAATCAATCTACCTTTCACCATCTCAGGGAAAGTAAAGCAGACCTGAAAAAGACCTGCTGAGCAGATCTCATCTCAAATGCAGATAATGTGCTGCCACATGTTACTTGAACTTGCAAAGCTAAATGGGGTCCAAGAAGATGGAATGAGCTGGGACGGGTGGAGGTGCTGAGAAATCTTTAATTTTTATCTCATGTTATTGGCCATCTGGGGATAGTTCAGTCATATGCTTTCTGTGAATCTACAGCTATCTGCAAGCCATTTTAGGATTGCTATATATACCCAAGCAGCTTGCTGTGGTTTGTGCTGCTATCTGGATCTGTTTAGTTTTTGAAGTACTTCGAGAGGAAGCAGTAGTAGACATTCCATACAGACTAAGAGGAAATATTTCATTGGCTTTTGGAGCTCTTAAGGAAAATCCTTGAGTTATAGTGGGTGTCTTTTACCATGAGCTAAGTACCAGTTTCATTCTGTGTTTCTCTGTTGGACGTTCTCAGACGTAAATAGACCATGTGGATATTGGGGAGAGAGTTGCATGCTTCCATGGAAATAAGGATACAGATGCACTCTTCTTCTGGTAGTTCTAAGCTACTGAAACCTTATCTTGATTAGTTTTCATTTGTTTTTATGCTAGGTTTTTCTCAGAATCTTCAGGGGAATAGTAAAGCTTGCCAGTGGGTAGTGGAGAACAATGGATTTGGCTGTTATATGTGATGTTGTAGGCCCTAATCTGTCATACAGGATAAGCAATCAATTGTACACGTCTTCCAAGAGCTTGCAGTTCCTAGGTTGTTGATAATACAAATCATTTAATGCTTTCCTCCGACAGGAACAGGGTATATATCGTCTTCCAAAGAAACATGAAACAAAATTTCATCTCTTGCATGAATTGAGATTTTTTTCTTTGAGACTTCCTGTGGGGGAAGAATTGCTGAGCAATTTGTTAGGAGGAAAAACACCTCATGTTTATCTTTAGGAGAATAACACTTCCTGGCCACTGGCAACAGATGTTTAATAGTAGGTTAAGCTTGCTGGAGCTGCTTTGCTGCCCAGAGCTGAACTGCTAAGTCAAATCCACTACTCCATGACAACTTAATTTTGACTAGGGGACAAATCACAGAGTAATGCAAGCAATTGTGCAACATTTCTCAGTGGAGGACAGAGGGGGAAAAAAGGGAAAAATAACTTCTAACTTATGACATAGTATTTTAGGAAGAAGAAAGCCTGTAAATGTGGTGCTGGTGCAGAATAGCTGCATTTTCTTCCAGAGAAGAATATCTTAACTAGCTGATGAATTAGGTAGAAGTTTCATTGGCTAAAGCTATAACATAGTTTTGCAAGTGAAGGAACATTTCTGTTGTGCTGTGTAGTTGATTTAAGTGATATGTTTTATTGGTTGAATAAAAGGATTTTGAGCCTAAGGCAAAATGTTTAAAATGGATCTAGTTGGGACAAATTTTGGTAATAAGGCCAAGTTCCCACCTCCAAAATGGTACTTTTTTTGTATCTCTGGGTCTGGAGGAGATGAAGATGAAACTGAATCTGCTGAGTGGGATGTTCTCAGATTCCTGTTTGATCACTGTTGTGCTTTCTGAAGAAGGAAAAGCAAAATTGTGCTCCCAACAGGGAGATGCTGCAAGTTAAAAGAGTATTTACTGCGGTAACTGACAAGTAACTACAAAGAGAACTAGTACGTATTGAGCTTAAATAACAAACATCAGAATTTGCCAATCATTCCAAATTCAGTTTGTAAAGGGGAAATTAGAAATCAAAGTTTTGTACATGCTTTCTTCTTCTCCTATCAATCCAAGTTGCAGATTTAGAAGATATGCACATTGTCATTCAGAACTTGGATCTGCTGAACAGCAGTACATTCAGGGTTGATTACTTTGCCTGACAAGAGCTCTGCAGGTCATCCCCCTGTATGTTAAAAAAAGCTGGAAGCTGGGTTACTTACATGTCAGTACTTGTGTGGTACAGAAGTTCTTCCACCCAGATTCTAACAGACCAGTGCCCGATACAAAGGAGATACCACTGGAGAAATTGAGGTATTGAATGAGTTATTGCCAAGATGCTGAAGGCTCTTGAGGTGTGATTGGAGAAGATGCTAGATTATCTCATTCATGTTCTTTGTTCCTTTCATCATATTGGACCTGATGGTTTTTGTCTCCATTCTGACCTGGACTGCTTTGTGATTTGATAGTTCTTATGCATATAATCTTTATAGAGGAAAATTGGGTTTTGTTCCACGTGTAGTAGAGAAGCTTTGAAGCAACTTTTCATTTGCTATATAAACATGTACGGAAGAAATGTTTATGGCAGGCCTATTGTGCATCTTAGTGTTGCAGGAGGCCTCTAAATTGATTATAAATACTTGTACTTTCACTCAAACTTTTAACCTCTCCTCACCTTAGAGGAAGAGAAGATAACATAGAGAGCAGAATTCTGACTTCATTTGCCCTGTTAGACACGAATCCTGATAAAGCAAGTGCCACTACCTCCTGCAGCTGTATGTATGCTATAGATATGGGTTAGCAAAGTTCTCCGTGGGTTTTAAATTTCTTTCACTTTTTCAGGTCTTTGCAGTAGGTAACACTGACCCAGATCTCTTATCCAATCAATCTTTCTTCCCAAATTAGGGCAGCTCTGTACCTCATCTCCCTGGCTGCGCTTACGTTCTTGTTTTCCAAGTTTGTTTGAACTAATTCCCAGAGAGCCTTAGAATGTGCTAACTGTATAGAATATATTATTTTGCCATCTGTTTTGGGGAAGACACTTTTCCCAATCACATTCCTACCCTATTTAAACTTTACAGTGAATTTTCCAGATCGCTGGTGTTTATAGCCTTGTAAGCACACATAGCTTTGCTTCAACAAGATTAAACAAGAACTTTCTTTTGTTCAACTTGTGCCAAGTCTTTTGTTAGCTCTCTGATGCATGTATTAAGTCAGTCACTCAGGTTATTATTAAAATTAACCTTTGTATGGAAACCACTTCTGATGATGATCTTGAGAAATTTTCATCTGAGGTTCAGCCCTTGTATAGAGGTTGGGTTGTTGTAAAGCAGCATGTTCCTGCCACTCTTCCTATGATCTAAACTCATGCTAGAGAAACCAAGACTTGCTAAGAAAATCTTGCCTTCAGATGACAGAGTATTAAAATAAAGTTTTTCTGTGTTGCTCTGGGCAGTTGTGCAAATTCTATTTCATTGCTTCTCAGAAGCAAATTGATCCACTGTTAATGTATCTCCTACTATTGTCATCACTGTTTCCAACACCTGCTTGAAGCACACCAAAAAAAGCAATCAAACGAAGCAAAAATAGAACACCTACTGTAATTATTGCACCTTGCAAGGTCAGAGAATCAATTCATAGTCCAAGTTTGCTGGGCTGGTGTTTTGTTTTTCTTTTTTTGTTGTTTCCTTGTCACTGATAAGAGCAAAGGAAACAGTTTTGACCTAAATATCTGCTTGTGGGACTTGGTTACATGTACACAATGCTATTTTCTGTATTTTCTGTACTACTAAGTACACAATAAATGCATGCTATTGCAATATCTATTAATGCAAATTGGATCAACTTCTTAGCAATGTATGTCATCTAGTGATTTGTTCCTGACAAGAATAAAAAGCACGTAATCACTGTGTGAACATCTGTAGCACTCCAGTTAAGTCACAGATAACCTGAATTAATTGTCTTTTTGTTAACTATTAAGCTGCTACTGATCACTACAGATCTGCCAAATGTAACAGAGCAATACTGATTTAATGTCATAGCTGTGTTTGCTGACTAAGATGCTCTGATGTGGATCAAGAATGTGAATCTTGAGTGTGATTTGTTTTGAGCTTTTGTTTTTTGGTGGTGGTGATGTTTTGTTTTCAGTGAAAAAAGGTAGGGAAAACCTCTTCAATCTCTTTCCTTCCTTAAGCCTTATCCCCACTTTAGTGTGGTATCTACCCGTTGCACCCAATTACATTCAGGTAGCAGTCTCTTCCAGAAATCTTGCTTCAGTGCTCCTCAGGAGAAGCTCATAAGATAACATCTTAGATGTTTTGCTTATATGAATTCCCTGACATGTTCTCTAAATAACTACCAGTGCTAAGGCTCTCAAGTTTGTTGCTTAAAACAGAATTGGAGATTTATGTATTCCTTATGGAGTGGTGGTGGTTTAGACCATTATAGGTCATGAGTGATTTGGATTTAGCCAAATGAGCTGGAAGATAGCAGCACTTGCATGCAGCTACACCATGGCACCTAAAAGCAAAGCAGTGTGAGCTAAAATCCTTGTGTGAGCCAGCATTGTGATAGTGAGGTGGCTGTGGGAAAGACGTGTTGCGAGTCTGCTGGGAGAGGATGGAGGCTTTGGAATAGCTGATGGATGGGGGGGGCCCAATTACAGTTATGTGTGGTTGGGATCCCACCCAGGTTCCGTTTAAAAATACCTTTCCTGTATCTGTTGAGCTGCAGTCTTGGCTTTAAAGCTGAATGTGTTGCATCAGGTTGCTAATTGGAGGTACCAAACGTGTGCAGTGAAATCTTCTTTAGTTAAATAACTGGGTTAGATTTGTTTTGTTAAATAGAACATAATGCCTCCTTCCTTCTTTCTTGTTGGATGTTTTACCCTTGAATTTGTTTTTAACAATTGCAACAAAGAAAGGCAAAATGACAGGCGAGCATCTTGAAAGAGTGAAAATTTGTAAGTGGATTATTGTTTCCAAAAGTAAATGCAGGAGAAAAGTTTACAGTAAGCATTGAGCAAAAGCTGAGGGCCACCACTAGGAGTCAGCAGTGCTGTGGTAGGTATGTTAAAGCTTGACTGCTTGCAGCCAGGTGAGGGAAGGTGCTTTGGTGCAGTGCCCTGTATTCACCTTTATCTTTCTGAACTGAATGAGACTTCAGTTTATGTTGTTATTTTACCCGTGTCTGGCACATCAGCTTTTCTGATCAAATGCATGTCCTGTTGGTCTTAATAATTCAATGTAGCTATTAATTTTTAGTCACCTGTCTGACTGAGCTTGTCTGCTCTGCCTCTGGAACACACTTGAAATCATAACCCAGTTGACTGGTAGCTCTAAGGATGCTTACAGAAAATCATTGTTTTATGGACTATTGGAATTTTCTGCCATAATTTACGTGGGAAATTAGGATTTGCTTCTACAGCAGAGAAATGTGGCTCAAGGTGTGTTTTGTCTTCAGTGATGTTCTTGCATTTCCAGAAGCTGTGTCCAAGCAGGACCTTACAAGGTTTTGGGTTTATTGATATGGGCTGTCCGTTTGATGCTTAGCATAATTATAGCTCAAAAATCTGAAAGCCTGATAATGGGTGAGGTATCACAGAATCAGATCAGCTTCTCTAGGCAATCCCAAATATCTCAAGAGTACTACAAAAATAACTCATCATTGATGCTTGCTGAATGTTTCTGGAAACCAGAAGTGCATGTGAGCACAGTCAAGAGTGAGTGATGCATTGCAACAGTGGGGCACCTCTGCTGATGTAGGTTTCTATGAGTGCAGTGTGCAAATCCTTGTTCATCACAGTTGAAAATACAGAGCTAATGGTGCTGCCTATGCTGGAAAACAGTATTTTGTAGCTAAGAGTTTCTACTATCAAAAATAATTGTTGTGCTCTTCAGATCTGTTGTTGCTTGCATGCAAATAAATAGGAGGCATTACTTTCAGAGCAATCAACATACTCAGCAGGATAATGTTAACATTTGATTTCTTAGATTCTAACACTTAACATAAGTGTAGAGTGCCCCTTTTATTTTAAAATAAGAGATTATAACAGATCATATACTTATTAAAGACAGACTGTTTCTTTTTATATTTATGTGGAGGTGACTTGCATTTCCCCTGCGAACCCTGTCCTGTTAGCTATTTTTTTTCCCCTTCCCTTGATGTGAAGTATCTTGATTTGGATTCAGCGTGGGTGCAAAACTAGTCAGTGTTTAACGACTTGAGTTATCAAGGCTGGCACATGGCAGGTCTTGCTGTGTACAAAATTATTGAGGGTCTTACACCTGCCTTGTGAAACAGGTGCTTTTTATGTATTGACTGACTTGTAGGAAGCCCTTATGTTTGACTATACAGCTTCCAGATTATTTGGCTGTCTCCCCTTTTACACAGGTAGTCAGAGAAATAATCTCCATCTGTATCATGGCAGGAATCATTTTAAGATTTTTCTAATGGAATTTGTTGAAAAATATTAGAGATGTTTTTCTCTAATTGCTAGGGGAAGTTTGAGTAATTTAAGATCATATCTACAAGTAGAAATCACTTCTGTTCATTTAACAATTTTTTTTTAATAAGAAATAACATCTACTGTGTCCCCACAGATGTCCATCCTGTACTGGGAGTATTAAAACTTTTATGATAGCTGGAAGGTTAACACGTGTACTTGCATAAAAACTTGCACTCCAGCAAATCAGCCAGTTCTGCTTAACTGTTTAAATGCTTGAGGAATGACTTGTATGGAACCATGCCTCATATCTCAGAATGCTGTCTGGGTCTGGTGGGGAGCATGCACCGTGACATCTGGCTAATGTATTTCGCAGTTAGCCTGGCATTCAACAAGCAGGCAGGGTTATCAAGCACTCGTTTTGTTTTCTTTTTCTGAGAGAGCCCCCTGGGCTTGTAAATGTAAATTTAATCTGGTCCTGACGTGCCATTAAATGTGGCAGGGAAAGAAAAAGAATTGGTAAGATGAGGAAGAGGAGAAGATCTTTGTAAAAGCCTGTTGTTATTTACTTTTACCAAGAGTTAGGTGTAAGATGTCATGTCAGTGATATTTCCCTCCCTGTTGAGTAACCCATCCTAGCCAAGAGAGTTCATTTGAGATTACATTAGCTGTACAGAGGATGATAACCTTATACATGTATTTCTGGTGTATTGATTGAGTAGCTCAATCTGAAGATATGGCAATCTGCTTCCCACTTGAAAATATAGCAGGCAATAGGTTGAGGAGGTGTGTAAATCTTATTCATAAGACTCATCTGTTGTCTTCAGGATGCATAACATAGCCTGGATTTGCTGCATCTTGCAGTGTGTATAACTAGGGCGCCGCCTAGCTTCTGTTTTCCTGATCAGAAAGGAAACAAATTGGTGTCCACCAATTTCTGACCAGAACAGTGCTATTTTTTACATTGGAATAACTGTGTGGTTAGAGGTTGCCACTGAGTATAAAAATAGCCTGTAGAATTTTATTGCACCGTTTGTTTTTTGCTTTCTAAGATGAAAGGAAATTACCCCAAAAGCCTAGTAAATGTTACCAAGCGATGTGGATTGTTTATTTTTTTTCTTCCTTTTTATCTTAGAAGCCCCAGGCTTGTTAGGGCAGAGCTGGATCACTGCTGCGTACCTGGAGGCAGCTCAGGGAGTTGTCTGCACCCGGAGGATGCTTTGGTAATGAGCTGTGCATTCCTTCCTTAGGGCAAAGCTCCATTGGGGTGCCCAAACTAGATTCTCTGCTCAACACAAAGATGGGAGCTGGTCTCTTGGAGCCCCCTGCAGCCCTCACTGTCCAGTTTAATTCCTCCTTCCCTCCTACATACCTAAGCTGGTGTGCAATGCGGCAGACAGATGTGCAGCAGTCACTCTTTCATATAATGGTTATGTTCCTAGCGCATCACCCTACTTGCTTGTTGTCCATAAAGCTGATTTGTTACCTGGTGTGCAATGAGCCAATTCCCACACACTCAGGAGTGATGCTGCTTTTTATTCGGGTCTTGGTGCCAGTGGAAGCTTCCTGCAGTCAAGCACAATAACGCAAATTCCTTCACTGTGTTTATATATTCCCCTGTAGTCTACCTATTGAATACAGACAAAATGCCTGCTATTAGTATATTCACGAGATAAAGCTATCATGATACTCGAGCCCCCTTTTGGATGTGTCTGTGCTATCTGCATTTGTCTGGCATTGCTGGGGGTTCTTACACAACCTTTGGTGGTTGTTTGGTACATGTTCCCCTTACTCCCTTTTTCAGGAAGGGAAGATTATTGTTTCCATTACATGTAGTCCCCTCTCAGAAACTCTCAAGGTACCTACTTGGTATCATGCTGGTGCAGATTTAAGTGGTGTAGGCTGGACTTTGCAGCTGAAACTGGAGATTGCAGTGTGTGCAGACTGAACCACCTCCCATTTGTTTGGGAGCTTACAAAGTAGCAGTATCCCACTGGTTTCCTTTGTTACCGTAGTCCCAAAAGGCCCTAGTACAGAAGTGCAGTGCTTCTCAGTGCAGGTGGAGCAGTGCTTTCAAATTGGTTCATTCAATAAGCTGCTTCATCTATACTCATCCATGAAATCAGGCTGTTCTGAAAGGACTGTTTTTCAGCATTATGTTTCATTAGTCCATTCTTTTTTCTCCTCTGCTCTGTTCTGAAGCTGCAGCTTGCATACCTTGTTTTTGAGTAGTTTTATACCAATTGCAAAAATGCAAGCCCATTACCTTGTTTGTTTTCCTCTCAATGCTTACAATTTAATCTGTGCATCCCCATTGAGCGTTCCCTAGAGTGGCTGTGTAGGGCTTTCCTTGATATTAATCCATTTGTTTTTGAGACAGAATACCTAGTAATGGTAAAAGAGGTTTCCAGATTGAGCTGTGACATCCTGGAGGAAAATAATCTTCCATGCTTTGTAATTATGCTCATGTAGTTGCAGTAGGCTTAAAAACACCCATGAACTTGTTGTATTATTTGCTAATTGTTTCTTTCTCGTATCACCTGGATTCATTTATATCAAAACTGTCATTTTGCAGATCGTTTGAGTAAGCTAAACAGCCCTGCAGGTGCAGAACACGAATTAATGAAGCTAGTTCTATTAGCATATTACACTGCTACAGTAGTACTGCTAGTGCCTTCCACAAAAAAAAAAAAAAATCTGTCACAGGACTGAAGTCTGTGCTGGACTTCGAAGAAATCACTGCAAGAAACAGCCAGGAGGGATTTCAAAGGATCACCTAATCCACCTCTTATTTCTGAGGGGTGCGCGTGTGTCAAATGTGTCCAGATACTTCTGATAGATGTGAAGTACTTTGAAGAAGTCTGATGAAGGGAATTCCGCAAGTCTCTATAGGTAGCTGCAGGGATGTTTTAAGTCCTTCCCATTTGGCAGAATTTTAACAGTTTACATTAGTCTTTTTGTCAAAATAGAGCTAATTAGTCCTTTCTTCCAGTGCAATTTGAACACAATTGATTGCAGTCCTTCTCTCAGCAGCTCTTCTTGTCTCAGAGGGCTGTATAACATTAAACCTCTCCTGTTTGACAGAATACTACTTCACGTCTTCTTCAAACTATGTTTTTAAAGTTATCCTTTTTAATCCTCTGAACTCACCCAGAAATCTGCACTGAAACTGGTCACAGGAAAATGGATGTGGCTGTCTATGTGACTTAATCAGATAGACTTAGTCCTCAGGTTACTTCAAAGCTTGTAATCAACAGTAATCTTAATCAATCTTGGTCATTAATTTTATTCTGTATTTTACAGTTGTGCACAGGGTCTTGTTTTCTGAGAGAATATACTTGCAGTACACTATGTTTGTTTGCTTTGTTTTTTAAGCCTTTTCCAGTTTCTTTTTAAAGCCAGTTTGTATCCCAGGCTTGTGCTTGAGATTTCTTGCAACCCTTCCCAGCTTTTTGAGGTGTTTAATTTGGGTTGCTGTGCTTGCAGTCATCATTGGAGGCAGTAAAGAAGATGTTGGAAGGGAGCTGGGTCCGGAGCTGTATCTTTTTCATGTGCTTAGAGCTGTGTCACATCTTATGCTTGTTTATGGGAACCCTGTCTGAGGCTGTGCCAAAAACCTTGAAATCAGGATACATACTAACTGCTTCTGGTCCTTGTCCACCAAGACAGCTGCCTGGCAAGGAAATTCAACCCAGTGGCGTGGCCTCTTTCCTTCATACCTGTTGGCTCTTTATTACATTGATGGTTGCCAGGTAGTTGCAGTGCTTTTGCAGGTCCCCCTTCTCAGAGGTTTCTGCATGGCTGTGATGTCAGTGTGCCTCAGCATGCTGAAGGTGAGGAGCATTGGTGCGTTGGGTTGAGAGAAGATTGCAGAAGGGCTGGTTTTTAGTTATCTTCAGTGTGTGGCTGGGAAGTTTGACTTGGGCTTCCAATGTGCTTGAGTTACGCACAATGCTTTGTGTTCTTCTATCTTGTTTTGTAATCTGTCTTTTCTTTTGTAAAATTCATCTTTGATTCCAATACTTTGTTTTAGTTGAATATTAAATTGAAGTCATACCTTAACAAATCATAGCAACAACTGAAGCACTCCTTTCCACATTGGTACTATTCAGAAAATATCTGGAATCCATTTTTTAGTGTTTTATTAGTCCTCATCAAGTGGACTGCTTTCTTTGGTCTTCAGTTGCTAAATGCCATGCTTTCACTTGCAGGGAAATCCTGAACAGAAATGTACTTTTTGAGAGTAGAATCTAGTCTCTTCCAAAAATAAGGATTTGATCATCTCCTATACCATTCAAAAGTAACTCTGGCATGTTATTCAGAGATGAGAAAGAGTCTTAAGTGATATTTTACCATGTGAAACAAGATCATCCTGTTTGGAGTGTACTGAGTCAGAAACAATTGAAGTTACTATTCTACCATGCCTAGAGCCTATTAGAAATAAGAAGTGGGTTTTGTGTAAGAGAGATTTTCTTTTATGTAAAGGAAATTCCATACTGGCAATTAAGCAACCTGTTATATTCTAGCTGAACTGCAGAAATGGCTTCTTCAATTTCTTGTCAAGTTTTTTCTTGTATAAACTTGTGTACTTGTATACAATGTATAAACTTGTATAAACGTGACATCCGCTGGAGTTTGTATTAGTTTTTGGATTTCTTTTTCCTGAGCACATAGGCAAAATTAGAATTGAGATGCTTGCCTTCAGGTGTGGGGGAAAACATGTGAGTCAAGACATGATGTATGCAGAAAAACAACAAACCAAACTAGAAATATTAACTGAAACAATTTGAACAGCCTCAAGAATCATGATGGATTTCATTTTTTGTAGGCTATTGGAATGCCTGAGAACCAAGTGAAAAGCTTCTAAATGCATGAGAAGGCACACTTGGGTCTTCTGAAGTACTGCATGTTTTTGTAGACTGAGAGAACAAGCCGAGACCACATGTAATACTTGTTCTTTAACTCAACCTTGTCATCAGGCAATGTTCTGCCTATGTGAGAATCCATGATTTGATATTTCAGCTTTTCTGTGTGGAAGTGTGTGTGATACACATTGTTTGACTGTACATATATATAGCGTAAGGTGATTAAGAGTTGAGTAGTTCTTAGTACATTTTGTCCATATGTTGCCACAAGCAAATGATGCTGCATTATGGCCTTGAGAAGAACAGATGGTCTGCTTCCCTCTGAACAACAGTAATTGACCGTGTTTCTTTGACTCTTCCCCTATGATATTTGTATTGAATTCATTGTCCTGGGGTAGTAATGTTGCAGCCAGATGGACCTATAATTTGAACGACACAAACTTGTTTCTTAGTAAGTTCTGTAAAGTATTGCTGTAGCGTTTTATTTTTAAGAGCCAGAAATAGGAACCTAAAAACTGGCGAAAACAACAGTATCAAACTGTATTTCATGCTTATAGGTTTATTGCAGCCTTGATTACAAGTGCATTTTTAAAGAAAGTTTAGGGGGAAAAAAAAAAAGTCAGTATAGCCTGCGGAAGAACATAAGATCATTCTCTACAGCCATGCTTCAATGGTAGACCTGACAGAAGCAGGGGAAGGGAGGAGCAAAGTCACTGCAACTGCTTGGTGTTAATTTGCTTTTCACTCCTACAGAAGAGTGAGGATATCCCCTCTGAGGCAGTAGCAGATCCTAACTGCTGGATCATCTGCACTGGGGGCAGCTCATTTCCCTGCTGCCTTTTACAGTCACCCAAGAGCTCATCTCTGAACACTGAAGAAAAAGTATTTTTGGGTTAGTCCACGAACTTCTACCCTCAGAGATGTAGCAGTGCTCTGTTCTGCTCATGTGTTTATATTTCTGTGCTCAAATACAGCTTAGAATGAGTTAAATTTTATAAGACAGCTTTCCTTAGAAATCTCTTTGATTGGGGATCTAGTTATTAAAGAAGTTCTGAACGTACACACTAGTTTTAAAAACTAAAACATTGAGTTTGTAGACAAAACATAAATATGAAGGAGGAGGAAGTACTGTACTGCTGTGGCCTTTCTGGGAGAGTTCCATGTGTGTGTGGGCTGTTCAGGAGTGTGGCTTCTATTCATTTTACCCATTTTTGTTTCCAGGTTTCTTTCTAGCTGGAAAAGGGAGAACATGATCTGCCTGACTATTGCGCAAATGCTTGTAGCCTACTGTTCTAGATAAAACTTAGTTTCTCCAAAATAACAATGAATACTCTGTACTCTATTATTATACTCTATTATTAGTTACTGTGTTTCCACTGTGTTTCCGCAAATATTGTTGAAATGAAAAGATGATCGCATGCTTGTTTATTCACCCCAAAATGAGACTATTGTCAGGTTCCTTACTCTGTGCATACATGTGTACTTAATTGTAAGCATATTTTTCTGCCTCTGATAAGCCAACAATCTAAATCAATGTTTTGGCTTAAGTGTAAAATGTTCTGCTATTTCCTGGTAAAGATCTCAGTTGCACCTCATTAGGAACAGAAGCAGTTGCCAACTGATTGTTCACATCTTAGAGAAAATTTGATTAGAGAGAGCTGGAGAAAGGGTCTAGTTAGAAAGGCCCTGATAACACAAGAAACTATTTCTTATCTATTTTAGATAAAGTTAGGAGTAAATAGATGCTTCCTCTGTTATTTCTGTGTGTAGATGAATAGTTGATTTATTTCACAGAACTTATTATCTTCATCAGAAATGTTTGATACAGTTTCCTTTATAGCATCGAATTGAAAAGCACCATTTTCATGTGAAGCTTTATATTTTTTGCGAACAATTATCTTGATAAAATGTTTGATCTCACTTTATTTCTCATTTATCATGATCACTCAGAACTTATTTTTAATTAGAAGTATCCTTTCTTGCTTGATTTTAGTTAACGCCATAGATTGTAGAGAGGTGGGAGTTTTGTTTTTTACTGACTGAATGCTGTTACACTAAGTTTCAGATGCTTCTCCACAGCTGGTCATTCTCTTTTACAGATGAAGTTTTAAATGTTGCAGCTCGGTGTATTTTCAGAATGAAAAGCCATGCAGTGCTTACCCTCTACAGGAGTTTTTAACGTGCTGTTGTCAGACATCCAAAATGAGAGTTTGATTTGGGATTAAATAGTTCTTGAAAGAAACGATATGTTTACAGAACAAGTCAGTTGTGTTGAGTTCCAAATGTGTGTTCTATTTTTGCTTTCAAACCATTTTTGCCCACAGTACTTACTTTTGAGCAGATCCAAGAGCTCACTGCCTGAACAGGAATTTGTCTTATTTGAATGTGAGTTATCTCACATTCCCAACCAGTAGCCATATTTTTCATGCAGTGTAAGTCACCTATTGGTTGACAACATCTTGTCATTTCTTATTGCAAACTGAATAGCCCTGTGAGGGAAGGAAGCTGTGTTAACCACAAACAAGTTCATTTTTGTTTTGGCTTTCACCTACTGAAAAAACAAGCCTTTCTTACTCTTAGTTCTTGATGTTCTTCTATTTAACTCTTAACTCTTTGGATGCATGAAACACCCACATGATCTCTGTTCACTGTCTATAATCTTATTAACCCACCCAAAGAACTTAGTAGCGTACAGAGTGATAGCTTCTGAGCCCTTGCTAGTGTAATGCGTGCTAATTTTTAAGGGAGGATGGTGGGTAAGCATCCAAAAAGATGATCATTGTGATACACTGAAATCTTGAGTCTAAAGTCTTGCTTAACCCAAAAGAACCTGGTTGCTGGTGTTAGAAAGCAAACACCTAAACGGAGTCAGAAGAATACTCTAGTGCTTGTCCTGCAACATGTAGGCTTTTTTCCTTATAAGAGAAGATAAACATTCTCCAATAGAGAGAGAAATGTTCTCCAATACAGAGATGTTGTTTTTGCCTGTTGTCACAGGGCTGTTGAAAGGATGAATAACTTGTAATAAACAAGCTAGCAAAGGGAGTGGAAGCAATACAGACACATTACAATGGCATGTTGCCCAGTCTAACATCTCCTTTTTCACCAAAGCTGAGAATTAGCATTTGTCAGATAGTAGATGGAAATGGCTACACAGTTCAAAACTCTCCAAACTGAACCTCTGTAGCCCTCTTGTGCACAGTGTTGAGATGCTTCCTAGGTCTTGGTGGAGTTCAGCCATCTGTTTTGGCTCTGTCTGAGGATTTAGATACTAGCTGCTTAGGTTTCAGTCCCTAAGTCAGAGTCAGTGTGGGAAAATCCAATTGAGAATAGAGGAAAAAAGAGGCAAGAAATGAATGCAGGAAAAGATTACACTTTAAAAAAGGTAAAATCTTATGGTCCTACAAGGGCTGGTGACACTTAAGACTTTTTCAAGTTGATGATTATTGTTAGAATGTAGTTAACTTCAAAATAACTTAAGATCCTATATTTTTCAGTAACATTATAACTGTATACACGCACATGTTTCTACTATGTTCTCAGCTGTCCTTGCTGAGCTGTCTGTACGCTTTATTACAACCATGTTATGTAATTAGGTAAATGATTGCATTAAGTGCCGTCGTGGTCTGAGAAATGAAACAACTGCAAAATCACCTGCAATTATTGTTCTGGCATGACTGAATGTAATGTGTTCTCTAAATGTAAAGCACTCGCCTTTGCAAAATGGCCTAGTAATTACTTCAAAGCTATCCGTATTATCTAAAAGGACATGTACTATGTTTGTCTTTCTGACAACTCTTTAATGGAAAATTTAGACAGCACTTTATTTGTTTTTGCTTTAGAACTGATTCAGTGACTATTTTTAATTAACAGTTACTTAAAAATAAAGCACTGAAATTCACCTAAACTGTTAGGATAATTTCTATATGTTTACTGTGGTGTTAGGATACCGAATGCGTTTAATAAATGAGTAATTACATTTTAATTTGTTTTTCATGCATTTCTGCTTAATCGTGGTCTGAGTGATTTAGTTATCATTGGTTTTTCATTTCTTAATTTCTTATTTCCTTGGGATTTTTGGGGCTTTTCCTTATGTTCTGCAATATAATGCAATTCTTGCTCTATTAGTGTTTGACAGTTTTACGTTTCCTCATTACGTACATGTAATGTGCTAGTGATAGAGACTTAGTGTTTTTAGCAAGTGTGGTGTGATTTTCGTATTATTCTTGAGTGAAGAGTTTGGAACGATGTTTACCCAAACAAATAAGTGTTGGTGTGAGATGAGCTGAAAATAAATGTTTTAAATGCAGCCGAAGAAAATCCAAGCACATCTTCTAAAAGTTTAAGACCTCAGCCTATTGTCATCACATTAAGAAATAGTAGCTGTGCTGTTAACTGGATTTGTAGTACACAGTGTACCCAATGAGACACTTAACCCGCACCATGCAGTCCCAGAACTCTGCAGTTGGAGCTCCTCAAGCTGGTGTAGTGTGAGCAGTGCAAAGCAACTCATGGGAAGCAGTACTGTAGAGAGGCTTTGACTGTTGGCTTGTGTTGAATGTGCTCTGTGGGATGTGTCCAGAGATAGTGTTTTCCGAACAGGAGCATCCTAGGTAATGATTCTGGAGAGGGAAAGCACCTTCAACGCAGGTAGCACATGCAACTGTTAAATCAAGCTTTACTAGATGTAGTGCCAGAGGGGTAGGATTCTGATTTTTTTGGGTAGTTTCAAAGAGTGTTAAGGTGTTGCCACAGAGAAAATTCAGGATGGATAATAGTGCCTGTGTCATTGAAAATGTGATAGAGTTATTTACGTAATGCTTTCAGCAGAAGGAGGCAGTACTTGTTTGTAGTGATTTCTCCTTGTCAAAACTGGCAGTATCCAGCTCTTGGAGTACTACTTAGGCAGCGTTTCTGGTATGGCTAAGGATACGCAGGTACAAAACTGTACTTACTTGGGACCTTTGATCTTGATATTTTCATATATACGCGTATGGGAGTAACCCTGTATTTATAGACTAGAATAGCTGCAGAAACTTTGGAGGATACTCAAATTATAGCAGTGCTAAATCCCCTTCCAGTCCTTAACATTTTCCCAATTCCCAAATATAGGGGAAGAACCCTGTTTCTTTAAGTGAAATACCAACATGTGTAACAGAGACGTACATGTTCATTTTTGAAAGGGGTATATACAGTTGTCTGTACATCAGCACAAAGTACTCAAATTTAGTTTATTTTTGTTACCTTTTTAAATTACTACTACAGCTTTTACACAGTCTCGACCATAAGTTTGATGCAGTGGAGCAAGGTGATGCCAAGATAAATGCTCTTAAAGTTAGTTGGCTTTTTCAGATGAGTTAATATAGAGTCATGATAAATGCCTTAGTGTTGAAGGACAGCTCATAAAGGAGTAGGGGGCAATTAACTCCTCTCCAGGCATTTGGGTTGTTGTTTTCTGCTCTCTGGAAACTACATACCCAGTCCTTTATATAATCCTGATGTTTAAGCTATCTGTCTTTCACGCTGCTTAACCATAGCATAATAGGTAATATTTTTACTTTTGGATTACTTAGCATATGTAAACTATTCTTTCAATTGTTCTCCAACGTAGTAGTGTTCAGTTGCTTTTTTCTTTAGCAGTAGCACTGTGTGAAGCCATCTCTGCTCGCCTTTCTCTGGTTAGTGCTTCAGGGCTCCAGCTATGCCGACATGATGGTGGTTTTCTCCTTCCCCTTATGATCAAAAGCTGCAGATTCATAGGGATTGGAATGGACCTCTAGAGATAATCTAGTCTAACTCCCCTGCAGGTTGCCTAGAGTAGGTTACAAGTCACTAGAGTCTTAAAGGGGGACAGTATATTCAGCCATCATATGATTGTTGTGTTTTTTTAAATATACTTGTCCTCTCTGCTCTTTTGCTGGGGTAATGGAGATAACTGAGCTCAGAGACTGCTGAAAGCATGTGCTGATGGTCACTCTCTCATAGGATCTGCAGCTGCATTTTGCCAGCAGCAATGTCTTGACACCTCAGGTAAACCTTGGGTTCCTGTGTCCAAACAGAACTGCAGCCACAGGTGTACTCTAGAATAGATACCAGAGCAAAGAAATGGCTTGGTAGGTGACTGAGATAATAGCTGCAACAACATGGCTGCTACAACCTTGTAGGTAATATCTTGGGCGGTTTAACAGCTGGACTCAACTCTGTGTTTTAGTGATGGAGACAGTACCCTGATCAGCACTGCAAGAATGAGCTGAAAAAATAAAAGAAGAAAGCTTGAAAATAATTTGAAACATCAAGTATTAGGGGGCAGTTTTAGTTCTGTAAGTATCACTTTCTTTTCACTCAGTTACAGGAAAATTTCCTTTACGCACTCTGTCCTACAGATATTGCCAAAGAACACAGAACACAGTTAAGCTTTCTGGAAGACCAGACTATAGAAATATGGAAAAAATTGTAAAACTGATGTTTTATTTCCTAGTTACAGAGCTAAATCTGAAATAAGATTTGGTCTCCAGGCCACTGAGAGACCTTGCAAACTGGACTATGGAGCTGGTGGTGTTCTAGGCTTTCTGGTCACGAGTGAACAGCAGTGTTTTACTGTGTGCACTTCTGGAGGAGTGAATCGCTTTGTTAAACAGAGTTGCTAGAGTGTAAGAAAAGACAGAAAGGAAAACTTAGTGTTAAAACATCACCAGAATGCAAATCCAAGTGTGCAAAGTATTTAAGAGCTCATAGAGTTAGACCAAGTCACTTGAACACTATTGGGTCATTCCTGTCCCTAAACATCAGTACTCTACAAGAGAGCAGAAATAGCTGCTGTGGTGAGAAAACTTTTTTCCTCTCCACATGTTCTTCCTGATGTTCATGATGGCAGATCTCAGGGCTCCAAAAATGGATGAAAACATTTTACTGAAAGGGTGGCAGAACTGATGTCTCCTCACCCCACAAAATCTCTCTAAGCATACTCAGAACTTCTAGATAAATAAGTTATAGGACAATACTTGATCAAAAAGCTTCTGTATTCTGGGCAGCTTTGTCAGAGCTGCCAGATGTGAGTTTGACTTTGTCATTTTTTTTCTTTTGGCTTTTGCAGAATGTGCCTAAAGATAAAGGGGACTTTTTAATTGACTTTTTATTTTCCGTACTTTTTTGTATGTTATTCTCTGTTTGAGCTGAATCCTGTTTTGTTTTCACATGGCATCAGATCGTATCTATGTGTATGATGTGTTTATCAGCCTCAAAAAAGATGAATGGGAAGTGGGAAAGGAGGCAAGGCAGTGAAGCTGTACAGCTGTGTGAATGACTGATTTTACAGGTTTGCTGGCAGCTTAAAAATAAACATAACATCATTCAACATAAACATTACTCTGGGACTGAGTGGAATGCTCCTTTGTTATGCATGGTGCCAGTATGAATACACATGAAATTCGTATCTGCTTTTTGGATTTCACAGTCCAGTAAACACCTGGGAAATAATTCCAGACCAATTTCAAAAAATGAAGTGTCAAAAACATAAAATCAAAGAGTATTGGGAGTCTGAAAAGATGAGGCTTAAGGGTTATCTCTAAGGCTAGAGTGATAAGGCTCCCTTGTAATCTCTGTCAGAGAACAATGAGCATCCCAGGTTTAAAATATGTGAAATGGATGATTACTTTAAAGATAATAGTATCAGCATGGATTCCTGGCGGCAGTATCTTCTTGCAGTGATTGTGACCTGAGAACAGGCATCGCCAGAATCATATCTCCTTAATAAATCAAATTCTGATGTTATTTTAAGTGTTCTTCTCTTGTTTTTTAACACTTGAAGAGGTAGATGTGGCACCATTTATTTTGTACAATATCAGCCGTGCTTCTTTCTGGACAGATATTTGAAGAACTAAACATGCAAATAATGAGAACAGAATTGAACTGATGTTTTTATTTGCTGTTCTAGAAGGCATGCGTATGTTTTTAGTTCATAACAGAAAAATGATTCCAGTGGTCATATAGACGAGTAATATATGCATAAATCTAATAGCTGCCTTTGGCTAAGCTAACACTTGCGACCCTACAATATTTAATGAGTGTGCCAACAATCTGCCCTCATTAGTATAAGTGCTATTACAGAAGTTAAGTTATTGCTTAATATTTTATCTTCCTACCTTCTGTGTTTTCCTGAAGTTTAAAAACAAAACAAATAAAGATAAAATGTCCCTTGGTGCTGTTAATGAGAGGTTGGGTCCTCAGGGCTATGTGGAAGGAAGCCTGAAAGAATTCTGTTACGGAGGATCGTTTGGTATGAAACTGATATTTCTGAGTCTGTTTGGATCAAAGAGTCATTATGATTATGTCTATTTGAGTACTCAGTAAAGCTTAAAAGAAATCAAATCAGATTAGTATCTTACGTAGGCTTCTTACCTAGAAATAAAGTGGACTTAGTTCATGTATCTTCACTCTTTTCTTTCTTGCTCTTATTCTTGCAGTGTTGCATTCCACATCCCTGAGAAAGACAGTCCTAGATGAAGTTATTTATTTCTCATGACATTTTATAGCACTTAGGATACTTAGCTAATGTACTACAATTTTAGCTTGTGCTCTTTGAATTAGTAAGACAAATTTCTTGTATTGCTCATTTACTGGCTGTTTTCATGCTGCACTCATTATCCATCTAGTCCAACAAGAACAGACTTTTAAACTGGGAGTGGGTCAAGAGAGCATTCTTAAAATGACTTCTGACAAGCAGCTGACATTTTTCTGCACCTAAGATATTCTAATCTTCATGCTAATAAGGACATTTATTCTCGTAGACTTTAATAATTGTTGATGGCTTTAGAAACAAAAAAGGAGCGCTTAAGTCATGCACAGTGTATGCTTTTACAGGATGCAGGCTTAGTGTAGTGTCACACAGTGCTTCTAAAATGGAAGACTTTTGGCTTTTTTAATGAAACTATTAATAAAGTATAGGCAGATTCATACAGTGTTTTTAGCACAAAGTACCTTAGCATTATGTTTTTTATTCATTAAGCAAAGAAGCACCTTTAACAGTGAGAATAGTTGTAAAGCACATGTTAACCCTTTCATTTTCAAAGCCTAAACCAATTGTGTTATTTAATTTTTAAACCTTTATGTTTGAAATTGCCTTTTTTAAAAGTGACATGGAGGGAAGAATGCAAGCTGTAGTAAAACTAGATCACATCTCTAATCCTAAGTGCTAGGTCATTACATCAAGCTGCTCAGCGTTAAGTCTTGATCTAACAGCTGTCAAGCATACTGGTGTGGTCCCGCAGTAGTGAGATGACATTGTGAAACCTGTGTACATGTAAAGATCTGGGGTTTTCTTTCTTTTTCTTTTAATAGAGGTGAATGATGAAAGGAGAATGAGGCTTATTATGTAGAATACACTTGCTAAAGTGATCTCCTTGTTGGATCTTGAACATGGAAAAAGAATGGGAGGAGAAAGTTTGTTTCCTTGTTTATTAGATTAGTTACAGAGCTTAAGAATTCTAGAACTATTTTATGCCTTGGAGTAATCTTTTTTTTTTGTTGTTGTTAGTTTTTTTTTGTACCTTCTGTGCAGATTTGAATAACCATCAGTGTTTATCTTCATGCTCATGGAGGCAATTAAGGCCATTTGAAGGGGTGGCTGCGAGGAGCCAGGGTGTGTTTTAGCGGTGTATTCTTTAATAGCATAGCAATTTTTGTTTTCATGTTGGCCATGTCGCTTTCTTTACATGTTTGTTTGCTGTGTTTGCATTTGAATGTGACGATTCATGTTAAACCATGTTTTCTGACTGTAATGATGGAGCATCGGGGCTTTTAAAGGTAAAAGCATTTATAGTGGACAAAGCATCACTGTGCTGCTTTGCAGCCCTACCAGGTAGCTACACACAAAGCGTCGCTGTGGTTATACAGGACAGAGTCTGGCCTCTTGTTCCTGCAGCTTGCAGCCACCTGCATTTTGGTAGCAGTCCAGCTGCTTCTACCTGGAAATGGCTTTTGTTCTAGAGCAGTTACTTTTGCTTTTCTTTTAGCGTGGTGTTGCCCTTGAAAGTTACTGTTTCATGTTCTATTACACTAATTTTAGTTGATGCTACAGGAAATGCTTCGTTGTAGGCTTGTGCCAAAACACTTGTGTGTGGGGGGATGAACATAAAGATATAGTTCTTTCAATTTTCAGCAAGCAAGAAAAAAAATTGCCAAGTATTGTGCAGCTATTCACCCTTGACTTCATGCATGAATGATTTATCTTCCATCTACATGCAGTTTAGATGCAATTTGTATGGAGAAACCATGATGGATATCCTCTGTGTGTATAACACAAAATTAAATTGATATCTATCAAGATTAAGTGTTTGGTGTACAACAGGGCAATTGCATGCAGTCTGGTAGTGAGAAAGTCATAAAAAGGAACAAGGAAGTATAAAAAGCACTTACATCTGCATACATATGCAAATACTGCCAATAGAACAACTCAAAATCATAGTGATAGTTTGGAAAAGTCCTGAACCTGTATATCAGCTCTGAGTTCTTAACTACAGGAACAGGAATGAGTGAGAAATGGTCTTGTGTAAAGTTTCAACCGTGTATAAACTCATAGGTATTGGGAAAGGCTGTTTTTCCTTCTTTTGGTCTGCAAAACATGTAGCAGGTGCATAAAAATAATAACAAACATATAAGGAGCTGTAATAATAGATTATAGATGGGAAATATTACTAGAAAATAGGTAACACTTTTTAAAATAAAAAAATACCATGACTATATTTTTTTTCTGTTAGCTTTAGAGTTTTAAGTGAAGCTGAATAAACCTCTCAAAGGCCTGTTTGCTTGTTTGTTTTAATCTCAAGGCTCACCCTGTAAAGGATAGCTGCCAGTGGACTGTTTCTGCAGGCTTCATCTGTGGCTAACCAACCATATGGGTGAGAGCAGTGGGTTGATGCAGCTGGTGGAGGATGGGGTTTCTCCATCACATCACCAGCCTTCCAGGCACATCTTTACACTATAGTTTGCTTTTCTTTTGGCAATCATTTTAGTTGTAAGGGTCCTTTTGCTTTAAAAATTACAAAATGCATGATCTGCATCTTCACAATTACTGTTTTTCTTGTGATGGAGATGATGTACTTTAATTACTGCTTGCTGTGGCGCTCTGCTATCTTGCTGTTGAGCTGTTTGTTATGAAACAGCACTGGAAGATTTCAGAGTTCTTAAGAAGTGAAAGAAATACTAAACTATTTATGACAACATCAATTTATGAAATGTTGCTTATGTAAGCACTAGATTAGTGATACTTCAATGTTATTCTTGAATTCATATTTCTTCTGTATTAAGACGTTAGAGGGTAAACACGTACACAAAAATCAAACCTTTTTGGTACTTAAAAGCTTTGTGCCTGTCATGTGTGAAAATGGAGAAATGTATCAACTTAATTTATTGTGTAAAGGGAGTACCTGCATAGAGAAGAACATTATGTAGACAGCCTACGCATATCCTTGATGGCAATGCAAATTCTTAGTATCTAATACAAAATACAGAATGCCATAAAATATTGCTAGTTAAGGGATGATCCAAGTGCTGGATGTTCCTTTCTATGTACTATGTAAGCTCTTAAAGTTTTGTTTTTAAGGTGCTACTCAGATACTCACTTGAATGTTTGCTTATCACCAAATAATTTAGCCATGTTTTAAACATGAAATTTGACCATCTTTGAAATAAGCTGAAGAAAGAGTATTCATTCGTACATGAATTTTAAGAGGAAGGAGAGGCCAAATTCTGCCCATCACCAGAGGTGGGCAGGCTGGCTTTATAGCTGTAACCGTGTACTGCAGCCTATGGGGCCTCCTGACGCTTCCCGTTCTCCTTACATGTATTGCATGCTGTTGTCACAGAGAGGTAAACTGAGTGTAGATTAGGCAAATGTATTACTTCTTCCACACACTTATTGCAGCAACTATGAGCACTTTTTTCTTTTAAAAGAAATCTATAATATCCTATTAATGAAATGACCACACTGTCTCTAGGGTGATACTGTAGATGACAAAAGATCATACGTGAATTCTGTTTTTCCCTTGGTCTTCTGCTTATTCAAGTAGCTTCTGTAACAACTGAAAAGAGAAGGATACTTTTAAACTGAGGGTTTATGGCCTTTTATGTTCCAGAAGCAGCAGGAGAGCAGATCTACTTACTTGGCATTTGGGATTCAAAGAAACTTTTTTGTGAGACCAAATCACCTCATTTGCCTCTGTCTGAAAGATGTACCAGCCTCAAGCAAAGCAGCTTTGGGAGAAAAAATAGCTCATTAGCAAATGCATTTGAATGTATGTTCTAACAGCTGATTTATACAGCAGTAGCCACAGAAATCTGAGTACAAAATTCATGTGCTGGCTTTGTTCTTCATGGGATCTTTTTACAACCTCTGCCTGTGCAGTACTTTGTACAAGTTTGTCTGCATAAATATAGACAGAGATCTCACAAACTGCACAACAAGTTTTAATAGGGAACCTCTTTTAATTTTCTTTTCGTTCTCAGATTACTGAGCGCTTTATCAATGTATGTTCATGTAACAGCGTGTAGTCTCACATGCCTCAATATGTTATCAGATGTCCTTCCCCTGCTGTGATGGGCTGTGCACAGGTGCATTTGGGCAAGGATGGTGTTCCAGCACCTCAGCCAGCTATGCTGAGACTGCCTGACCCCAGGGTGCCCTGGGGAAAAGGTGGTGAAAAACAATGGAACCAACACAGAAGTGTGCTTTAGGTTGGCAGCCTGTCTGGTGGCCTTTGGACAGTTGTGCTGATCCTAACATTGTGACCCCATGCTGAAGGAAGCAGTGATTCAGGGAGAAAACTTCTCCCTCTGATGTAATTAGTTGTAAGTCCTATCTCCCTTGGCCTGACTAGGAACCAGCTTGTGTTCTGTATTGATCATGGAGCTTTTCCCACCCTGATGTGGCTCCCCGCTAGAAGGTCATTTGATGATGAGACAGGATGGCAATTAAATATTTTAGTAGAATTAGTGTAAATAAAAGCATTTATGCATTGTTAGAGGAAAAATCCTTTTTTAGATTCCACCGTTTCTGATGAATCTTGATGTTTGGCCTAAAAAATAAGCCAAATGCATCTCTCCCAGTAGAAATCCTGGACTGAATAGCGCAGACCTATAGGAGAAGAATTCCCAGTAAAGCAGCTGGGGAAGTGTTCTGTGCTGTTGGGCAGTGCATTTTTAGCAATGTAGTTTAGTGCCACTCAGCTTTCCTGGCCTTTTGAAAGATGAAAATTAAAATATTATTGTGTTGTATGAGATGTTTTGTCTATTTCTGCTACTGTACTCAACCCCATAAAGGCCTTGTATCTAAGGAGTCCCAAGGGAATCCAGGACTGAAGGAATTTGTAATAGTTTGAGGTCTGATTGTTCTAACCCCAACATGTAATGCTGTGTGCAGGTGCTCGAGTGAGAGCACTGATTGCTTAGTCTGAGCTCAAGTGGGATATTTTTATTGTATTTTGTTTGTAACTTTGTTTTCAAATCTCATACTGGGAAACTCAATCCAGGGATTAAACCTGTGGAAGAGTGATGTTGTTTTCACCAGAGGTTTCAGGCTCTTTTTGGTAGGATCAGTTCAGCTCGTGTACAAGTGAAAGCAAAATGCATTTTCCTTGCCATGTAACCTGCTGGTGGCAGCACACGCAGCCCCAGGGCTGCAGCTCTGTGGCTCCCACAGTGGCTGTCCCTCAGCTGGGTACAAATAAATGTCAAGCGAAGCTAACATCTCATTAAACAAGACCAAGGCATGCAGGTAATACCTTAGCTGATGTTCCACAAAAAGCTGCTAGAGAAAAGTACAATCCTTTCTTTCCTCGCCTCTTCAAGAGCATTGCCACTCTTGTGTGATGTCTTCCTTCTGCCAGTGCATTCACATGGCCCAGAAGAGCAACAGGCTGAGGATGAAAAATAATGCAGCAACAATAAACTCAGTGCCTCAGTCCAATTTATCATGCTGCTGTACAAACGCTTTTGCCAGAAATGCTGGGCTATGAAGGATAAAATTTGACTTGCTAGAAAGCAGCACACCAACAAATTCAGAATCCACACAAGCCATTAATCATATGACAAATCAGACAAAGGAAAATATGCTAAACTACCACAGTATTTGTAATCCTTAATATCTGATTTATTGCTTTAATGCATTTTTCTTTAAACTCTTAGTTCATTAGTGTTCTACCCAGCAAAGTTGAGACATTCTTTGACAAGGAGCAACAGGAATGTCAAGTTCGGCTGTTGCAAGAAAGATGGGTTTGGGGATAAAGCCAAGATACTGATAGAGCTAAAAGGGATAAAATAAAGATGTGGTTGTACTAAAGGAGAACAGAAATCGATCTGATTTAATACATTTTTCTGCCAGTGACCAGTATTGGTTGCTTCATTTGAAGATATAAGAAAAAACTAGGGTAATTACTTTCACAGTAACTATTTATTTCTGCTTCTTATAATTCTGTTTGTAGTTGCTGTACCTTGAGATAGAATGTGTTAAGTCCTTTCGAATATTTGACTGTGAGAACTTTTTAAAAGCACTTCTAGATGCCCTTTATAGTGATGTAAATAGCTGCTCTCTTTTCAAGAACTGTGTTGATTTTTGGCCTTGAGGACACTCATTCCTTATGATCCTATGGGCTTATTATGCTTTGAGTGGAACAAGTATTTACTTTCACAGATTTTTTAAGATTACTGTCTTCCAGTTTGACAGAACAGATGACAGGAAAAGTAGGGAGAAGTTCCTGTTAGGACTACTGTATTGCTTTATGTTCCACATAAATTATCATGTTGTAGTTCTTTGTAGATGTATTTAAATGGATTACATGGTTTTGAAGTTGAGATTTTCTCAAAAAAATAAATATATCAAAGAAATGGAAAACTTAGGGGAGGAAGAGTCATCATTTCTTGTAAATGTGCATTAAAATGTTGCCATTTCATGACTGGCGTTGCTTATTGCAGACTACTGTTGTCCCCCTTTTTTTTTTTTGCCTCTAAATTTATACCCAAAAATCTGTACCAAGCAGGTTGATAAATACAGCTATTTCCATCGCCGCCTATGTCACGCTGACAACTGGAAAAGCCTTTTCCATTACACATTTGGAAATGCATTTATATTACTGACACTGTGTGATAGTGAGCACTTCTTGTTTGACACCTGTGAGGAAACTGAGCAGCTCAGAGAAGGGTAAGCAAATGGCAGTAGGCAGGATTGCATGGGTCCTTGTAGGGCTCCAGAGTGGAAGCAATGATTGTGTTTCATTATCAGCCCCAGTTCACTGTCTTGTAATGCAAAACGTCAGATAATTCAGCCTCCAAATATGCTGTTTTTTAACTTCTCCGTAGAGCCTAGAGGCAGCTCCCCAGCTGGTCTTTGACTGCAACAGAGATCTGTACCTGTTCTCAGCTGAGTACCCAGTTTCTTGTGGTGTTTCTGTGTTTTAGTTTTAACAGTGCAAGAGATGAAAAGGGGATGTGTGGGGAAAAGAAACTGTAGCCAGAGCACTGAAGGAAAGCTGTAAGCTTTCACAGGACTTCATTGTTACTCTGCAAGCTGGATACCCTCTCCATTTCCAAGAATCTGAGACCTTACCAGGTCCTTTAGCCAGAGTTTAGGCATTAGTTGAATCCTCTGTCAGAAAGGAAAAGTCATATTCAATCATTTATTTCCAAGCATTGCTGTCACAAAAAGAGTGCATTTCTTAAAACAGAATAGGTGTTAATGATCGCCTCAGGCATGGGCCAAAGCATAGTCAGAAAGGGAGTTTTATGAGCGTGGTATCTATCATATGTCTAATGCACCTGTACTCACCCCAATTATTTTATCTTAAGAGATTTGCAACAGTTTACATCAGCTGAGAATCTATTTGTTCCTAAATTCTTCTGTTCTAATAGTAAATATAGGAAAGCTGCACGAGATGTTTTTTGATAATTTCAGAGGCAGAAATACTAATTGGGCACTTGAAATACTCATTACTGCGTTTTGCCTGAGTGGTTTAGTTGCCCTCTCACAGTTTGTTTTCAAACCAAAACACCAGATTTGTTCTCATGACTGGGATGTAAAGACAAACTATCAAGTCACCCTGCTGCCCGTAGTTGTGAAAACATGAATTAACCCCAGGCACAGTTATTATACTGCATTTCATGACCTTTTTTTTAAAAAAAAAAACATTAAAGAATGTTTAAAGTCTTTTCCCCACGTGGTTAACACTCTGTTAGTTCAGTGCTAGATAAGACGCCACAGTTTTGCTTTATCACTTGAAAAAACATTGAGACAAAAAAAACCAACCCATTCTTGGGAGCTGACAGCCTTCTATGTTTATGCTAGGAAGAGTAAGATTAGCTTGTTTGTGATGGCTAAATATAGATTTTGGGCAGCCTTTTCCAGAGGAAAGGTACACGAGGAAATGCTTGCCCAAGAGCACTATAAATATGCAAGAAATTATATTCTGAATAGGTGAAAAGATGATGATTTCAGGAGTTCAGACACATCAAGAGGTTGTTATTGTATGATTAAGCCACCTACAGACTACAGTTGCATGTGTTTAATTGTTTACTTTGAAGGCAAAAGACTTTGGTGCTTTTTCATTATGATATGGAAGAAATGGAAGTGCAGACAAAGAAGGCTTTGTGTTTCTCAGTGTGTTTCCCTCAAAATTATACCTGTCATTCTTTGCAGTTTAAATATTACCTTGTAAGCAGTGGAGGAAAGAATTTATTTTCTGTTTAACCTATGCACACTAACATATATTTTTACAAATATTTGGAACAACAAATAAAAAGCAGCATTAGGATGTCAGGGTAGGACAGGTGTTCCTAGTCAACTACAACAAATGTTCCTTCTTGGTTGTGTCAAAGCAGCAATGAGATCAGGTTACTACAGCAGTTTAATTGCATATTTTCTCTTATATACTGTATATCAGGTACCATGCAGCATCCTGTGTAGGAAAACTATGGAACAGTTGATAAATAAGAGCAGCAATAAAATAATATAGAATAGAGAAATGTAAATGGGGAAACAAAGTATCTGAATCTTTGTGCCTGCCTTCTTTTGTAAGGAAGGAAAGATTAAGTCTGGCTGCAAGCAAAGTATTTTGCCTTACTGATGTTGTATTGTCCTGGGTCCTGGGATCGATGGTACTCAAGTAGTAGTAGTTCTGAATAACCAGCAACAAAGGTTTACAGAAAAGAGCCACTAACTGAGTGTTGTGCCCTTAGATGAGCTAGCAAGGGAAGTAAGTTTTCCCTCTTTTTCTAAAAACGTTTTAGATCCCCGTCTGTAAACAAGCAACTTGCTGTTCTCTGTTATGTTTTGGAGAACATTTGAACCGTGATACATATTTAGTAATTGTCATAAGATTGCACCAGGTTGCGTTAGTTTGTGTTCTTTCTTATCTAATCCTAAACTCAAGGCACCCCTGTTTTAAAGACATTGCTTTGTGTCTCTGGTACACAGGCCCTTGACTATTTGGAATCTTTCAGTGGTATATTAATTTTCCTTTGATAATTTCTCAAGGCTGCAGCACAAGGGCATTAGATAGACTCTGCAGAGTAACTTAGGCGGATTTTAAGTGATGTGTGCCAAAAGGTTTGTCTTGCTTGTCTGGTAAATAAAAGAAGACATTAGCTACCTTTTCACAGACTTTTCAGTACCTTGATTGCAGTGGAACAAGCTAATGTGTGAGATACCCAGATAATGGCACATCTGCCAGCCAGGCTGTCTGCACCTTGGGTGCCCTGCTGGAGCTCTAAAAGCAGTGAGCCCACAGACATGCACAGCATGGTGGTTGAGACCTTCTCTTTTGAGCAAGGCGTGGGAATGGGATATTCTCTCCAACAATCTGACTGAGAAAAGCCACTGTAGAGGTAAAGCTATTTCAGAAAGCAGTGTTGGGCGTATCCATTTTGGGAAGTTGGTGTGCCTTAATGTTATGTATGTGCTCTGTCTGCTTCTAGAGGGCTGTATGAAAACTAGGTTCAGATGCTCACAGATCATTCTGTTCATACTAGGATTACTTTTTGTTTCTCCGTGTTAGAAATCTTTCCAGTACCCTGTGAACTTCTCTGCAGAGCTTATCGAGTTAATTGTAGAGTTAGTTGAATCCTTTTGTCAAGATTAAGAGCAATGGAGGTGGCAAATGTGCTTTCTTATGACATGACTTCAAGAGCAGGACTCCAAATGAGTTATCGCATCTTCCCTTTGCAATGAACAGTGTATTCTTCGGGGACACTGGAAGCAAGATAAGCTTTATCTATATACTGTAGATGTGAATCCAGGTCGGAAACAAAAGCTATAGAATAAGTTGGAAATAGATTCTGTTCTTGCTATTGAAGTGTTGTCTTTCTGTTTTCCTTTTTACACTCAGTTGCTCGGTTCCCTCTTAACTCCTTCAGTCTCTTCTTTGTTTACTTTTTATCCCAACCTCCTCTCTTCTGACTCCGTGGGAATCTGTGGATTTGTAGTTGTGTTGGAAGGGCCCTTAAAACTGTACAGTTAGTTACTTGGGAAGAGCTTCCATGACAGCCTCTGCATGAGTTCATGCTGTTATCAGAAGAGCAATTTTTATTCCTGTAGATGTGCTGTGTGTTGATACAGTCAGCAATAGTTTAACTCTTTAAGGATACACCTTAATATAGGAATCTATGGAAACAGCAATCCTCAAACCGTCTGCATTTCCTCTTGCTATTTCTGTCTATTAGTAGTGTGGGCTTGCTTCTATTCTATCCTTTTGTCTCTGCCTTCTACCTGGCAGCGTGAGGATGGAAGTTACCCTGCATCTTGTGCTTTCACTTGTGACCGATCCCATCTCAGCAAGGGCAGTGCACGGTTCCTCTGCTCCTTCACTTTTTTGGATCCAGTCATAGCTTCATTATGATTTGTTTTTTTACTTCTATATCATTTTGTCTTCTGCTTTTCGTACAGGGAATAAGCCAGAGCATCACCAGTAAAAGCTGTTTCAGCTATGTGAGTAAGCCTTTTACTAGCCTATAGGAGTTCACCACAGCGTGAGAGTTAATGTTTGGGCATGTTTGCCATACCCAAATAAAACTGAAATCTATATATGCCATGGATGTGGCTATGGGCAAAAAAAACCCAAAAACCCTCTGATTTATGTCTTGGTTGTCAGATCTAATCTGATATGGCTCATTTTTATAATTCATAGCTACTGTACCAGTGGGCACAAACCTTAAGGCACAAGGCTGTCAGTCAATTAGCTATGAATTAATAGATCCTTATGGAACCATCAGAGACAAAGACGCAAATGCTAAAATGTTTTATATACAGATATGATGTATTTATACATGCATCACTTCATATGATCCACACTGTTGTAATTTGCATTATAGCCTCTGCTTTCTGATTAACACTGAACACTGATTAACCAGTAACATAACTTGATTTCTGCTGTCTGTTTTCTTTTATCTGGTAAAGCTCATCAGTCCTAAACCCCTGAGCTGTGCTACATTGCAGTCATTGTTTTGGAGCTCCTATGGTCCTATAAATGATGTGAATCATAAATATTTTGCCATGAAATTCATGGTGTTGAATTTGTGAACAGGTATTATAACACAGTGGGATTACCCAATTTCTTGTGTCTTTTTATAACTAGAGATACGAGTATTAACTAGAAATAAATAGGTAGGGTCATCTGAAGTGCCCTTTCACAGGTTTTCCCAGGCACTTTTAACCATTAGATCTCACTTAAGATGGCACACTTGGAAGCATTTAGTGCTCTAGTTTACTTTCTAAAAGTGATGCAAGCTGTTATATTTAACACTGGGATTTCATAAGGTGGCTAAAGAAATTAGCACACAAAATTCTTCTGGCTCAAAAAGAGAAATGTAATTAAGACCTTTTTTGACTATTTTATTGTTAGGGAAAAGAAAAAAAAAACAATCATAAAATAGCTTTAAAAGTCATTAGTAAGAAGTTTAGTTGTAAAAGACATTAGTAAGAAGTTAGATTTATGCCACACACATAACAAAAGGCAGAGAGTGCAGGAGCCATCTGCCTCTTGAAAAGTTTGAACTAAACCTGACTCCCTGGTGTCCACGCTGATGGTTGGGCCTGCTGCTGTTTGAAGGCATTCCCCCCTTGAACTGGTGACAGGATTAAGCAAATCTTCAACAACAGCAGGCATGGGAAAAAGAAATCCCTTCCCTGCCCGCCAAGCACAGCAATAAGAACGCAGGGCTGACTCTATATATCAAATTTCTGTTATCTGTGTAGCATTTGCTGGTGTTGCTTGAACTGCTCTCTTTTTGTGGCTAAAACAAATGAGAGAAAATAAAATCATCTTGTACATCTCTAAGATGTTATTTTTGCAAATGTCATTAGTGTAGATTTCTCCCGTTATTTCTTTCTATTATAGCCACGGGGAAGAAGAAATCTTTCCATCCTCCGGGTCTTATCACCATGGATGTTCAGAGAGTAGGATCCGTTCTCTCTCAAGAAATGTCACGGTCAGGAGTTATGTTTGCCCGCAACAGACAATAAGGAAAACAAAAAACAGTGATAGGTCATTACTACAGATCCTCGTTTTCTTTCTCAGCATGCTCCACAGGAAATGATGGAGATAATGAAACATGTTTTAAAATAATAATTCACCGTGGTGACAAGAAAGCCCTCAAGCTTCATTTAACATCTGACTTTATTGGCCCACTAACTTCAACATTTACTACAACAGTGAATATTTTGGAAGTTAGCCAGAGGAAGAAAGTCACAGTTGTATTCCTAAAATAACTGAAACACAAGCTGAGTGATTTGATATTTCCCCAACCAGTGAAATGAAACTGAAGAAAACTGGTTATTAGAGGAGCACTGCTGCTAAGCCCCAAAGTCTTCCGCAGAGTCTAATTGGAGATACCAAAGCTGACTTTAGGAAAAATAATAGCACTTAAAAGAGTGACATTTTTGGAGAAAAAACATCAGCATGACCTCATGGTGTTAATTTGGTTAATTTGTTGCCTTGCCTGGACTCCTTGCTGTGTTTCTGTTCCCAGTGGTGTTTTGGTGACAGGTGCAGAGCCTCGCAGTGGGGAAGCAGTCATGAGGTTGTTCATTCTGTAGCCTCACAGCCAGCCCAATGGAAGGCAGCCCAATGCACACAAAGGTACACATCCCAGTTTTTCCACAAGAGGTAAAGTACACACAGGGTGAAGAAGCCTGTGCTGGCTACAATTAAGGAATAATACAGACATTTGCATTTACTGCTTTTTATCTGCAGAGGGGTTGAAAACATCACATGGCAGCCACAGGTGATTTAATTTGTGTATTTTTTGTCTGACAGCACTCCATTTTGGATCTTGCAGGAACAATTTCTATTACTAATGTCTCAGTAGCAGCTTAGTGTTGATGGTGTCCTTTCATTCTCACTCATTCCTCCCTCCTACTCCCCCTTTCCCAGCAGCTGGAACAACTGCAGACCTCTCTGGATTTAGGAGTGGGGGAGGATGCTCCAGTGCTTTGTGACGGTGTGTTTCAGTGTGCTGGAGAGATGGAGGGAAGAAAGAAGGGGTCACCGGCCTGAGCGGTGCTGTAGTAAATGTGTTTTGATATGTTTCTTAGAGATAACTGTTGCATTGGCTGTGTGGTGTGTGACCTATTGATTATGCAGCAGCAGTGGGAACTTCATACACATTATCAGGAAGAAGTGTGTGAACTCAGCCTAAGGAAGAAGGTTGTACAGGGAAGAAATTGATATTTTACAAGTGTTGATCTGAGAAGATACAGATTGTTTTAATGTATTTGTCTATCTGAATATTCAGATAAACAAACATTTTATTGACTGAGTTGATGGATTTGAGAGTAACATTTCATGTTTTGCTTTCTGTTCCTGAGAGTCCTAGTAAACAGGGATTATATACAGCAAGGAGGTGGGATTCCATCCCATGATAGCTGACCTAAGTAAGAATTATGAAGTGAATTATACGGGATATAACATGGAGGGAATAGAACAAAGTAATAATACTCACTTTGGAAGGCTTTAATTATCTTTAGACAGCAAAAACTCTTCTTAGAGTTTATAGCTAAAGCTGAGCAAAATCCCTTTTGCGTCATTTGACCAAAGTGGTAGGAGTAAGGAAATCAGAGCACAGAATAGCCTCTAAAAAAGGCGTTTTCTTTGCATACTGTTGCCAGCAAATGTAAAAATGACTAACAGTTAGACTAAAGAAAATGAAATATCTTGAATTTCTTTCCAGAAAAATGAATGGAATATTTTCACGTTTACATTCCCAAATCATGTATTTAAACATTGCTTCTTTCTCATAGATATCGCATTCTCTGTACTACATTGAAAGAAAAGCATATATGTTTTATGCTGAAAGTGAAACTCCAAATCATCCTCTTCCACATCAGCGACACATGCGTATTTGTATCCATAGGGTGATTAAGCTCTGCTAAATGTTAACCATTTTTTTAGTGAAGATTAAACCAGTTCCCAAACTTAATAAAAATTTTTATGTACTTCTCTAGACCGTAAATTACTTCTTCACATGAAGATGTGACTACAAAATTCATACAGACATTCTAATGCTCCCAAGGCAAATGCGACAACGGCAATGCCATAAAATGTATTCATTACTTATGTTTGGTTTGGTTATTGCTAGGAAATAGAAATGTAATGCTTGCTAACTTTCCTGCAAGTGCAAATACAGCTGTAGATGAAGACCTAATTTCTTTTTTTATTTATTTATTTTTAATTATTCTCAGTGATGAAAAACAATGTACTTAGAAAACATTCTTGGACTCATACATGGAAAAAAGGAAGTTCCTCTTTTGACACAGCTGTTCGAGTTGTCTGTATTGAACATTTCACAGTTGGATGCAGGAAGACATCATATTATGTTCTTAGTTCTTTTATAAAACTTCTTATGTTGTGTGTTTTGGACTGCATCCTTTCAAAACTTACTCAGGGATATAAATAAATAGCTCGGGTGTCCTCAGTTTGCAAGAAAGCAGCGCTCTGTGACCCCTCGAGGTGTGGCAGGAGGAAGAATTGTTCTGGTTCGTGTGAATACATCCCATGTTGGCTCTAAATGTCAGTATCAAAAGCAAAAATGTAACGGAAATCAAAACTTCAGCTGTCATTTCACAGATCTGAAGATATTTGAGGGGAAAGGTCTCTAAGAAAGGAAGAAATTTTCCTGTTAATTTTGTCTCAGATTTTCTCACTCTTTAGCTTCTCATCTCAGCTTTTGTACTCTTTTTTTATGTTGCCTTGATTAGAGCTGACTAAAGATAACAGAGCTGAAGTAAAACTAGGAGGGAAGAAACCAAAATGCCTGCCTCTGTGTCAGCATCAAATCTTTAATGAAAGCAGTTTAAAATTTGACAGTTTTCATTTTTATGAATCAATATAATATTTTGCTAGGGTTTCTTTCAAAGCGTTTTAATTAGATGCCTACTTTTAAAGATAGCTTTATGTCTTCTTTAAGAGCTGTGAAAATGTTTTGACATATACCCATAAACTACAGAATGTTTGGTTTTAAAGTTGGATCTCCACCTTACTCTGAACAGCTTAATGCTATTTTCAACACTGATGCAGGTTCTAAGTTCACACAGAGTTATCTGCAATTCCATGCTGAGATTATAAAAGTTACTATCTTTTCAGAAAACCTCCAATTCTAAAAACAAGCAGCACTCTTCTGATTTCCCTATTCCCAGGTAAATGATATATGGATCAGACCCGTTTTCTCATCCTAAATTGGAGCAGAGAGTGGGTTCGTGCAGACAGTTCTTATATGCAACAGCTGAGGTGACATAGCTGAGGATCTGGGAAAAGAAGTCTATAAAAAATAGACACGGCGGCTTTGGCAACTGTCCTTGTTATCCATTTTGGAACTCTTTGAAGTACTGATTTCATCATGCTCTGCCCTGTTCTGCTATGGTTTAGCACTTGGACCTTTTCATGGGCCATGTCTACTATAAGGCACTGCTGTATCTGTAGGGAATCAAGGGAATGCCTCCTTATTATTTCCATGGAAACTACAACAGATAAAGAGTGCACAACAACACTATTAGATAGAGCAAGTTCTCAGCTACAAAACACTATTTTTCAATGTGTCCACCACAATTAGTTATGTATTTATTGCCAGCAATAAACAAGAATTTACATGCTGTTCTTGTAAAATTCTGTGTCACTGTCCAGAACATGGTTTGTTTCTCATGTCACTGTTGCCACTGTTGAAACAAACTCACTTTGCTTACAGTGCACTCTTTGGTTTCCATCAATGAGTGTCAGCAGGTTCCATTTCTTTCCACATGGAGGAATTCAGTGACACACCTTTGCTTGATGTCAGATGTCGTAGTCAGACTGCTCCTCTGCTGTCACACAGATGCAACAGGAGATGGAATATTGGTGGGAAGGTTCAAGCTCTGCTGCTATGTTCAGAACTTACATATGAACAAAAACGTGGTAGGGAAAGATTTCAGCAGTACAGAAATGGCAGCACTCACTGCTTAATATAGAGCAATCTGGGGGAATTAGCCTGATTTTTATCAGGCCGGCCAATCTGGTGATCAGTCCCCACTGTAGCATTAAGCTGCAGTTGTCACAGATCCTCTGTCCAAGGGAAACATCTTGTTCCACAGCTCTGAGCACGGTGCAGTGCCAGATTATAATTCAGTGCATGAAATCCCTTCCCCTGACTTTCAGCCCTCTATCCTCAGAGTCCCAGGCAACTACTGAACCCCAGAGGTGGGCAAGTGTGTCTGAATCTAGTCTGTCCCAGAAAGCACCAGCACTTAAGCCAAACAAAGCCATTCTGGACTCTTAGATCATTCAATGGCATCACCTGGCCTTGTCACTGGCCTCCTTGTTTCGGTGGTCCCTCTTGTTTCAGAACAAATGGAGTCCAACTCAGACATTTCCCTGATGACTCTGCAGACATTTTGAATAAACTGAGGAGTAAATTTCCTTCCACACGGATTTTTCTTCTATTAAACACCTAGGAGTGTACTTATCTCACCAAACCTCTGATCCTTTAAAATTAAATTACCCTCCCCCGGTGAACCAGATCAAAAAAAGACCTTGTAAAGCAGAATAATCTTAGCTCGTCCTGGTTTTCCTGATTAAGCACTATTAAGATGAATGCCCTCCCCCGTGTGAATTACTTCCTTGAGGTCCTCCCTGTTCTGCTGCCCTTGAGTTATCTTTAAAAGCTGCAAAGTTAACATTTTTGTGCATTTCAGAGCTTGGAAAGAAATGTTTCAAATATAAATGGAACCCTGTAACAAAATTCATCCCAACTTTTCCCCCATAAGCTTATGTAAAAATGGTAATGGGAGGCTAACAGCCAAAAGAAAATGTAACAAAAGCAAGGGGAAAAAAATAGCTTTGGAGAAAAAACAAAACCAAAACACCACAAGAAAAAGATACACAATTTAGGAGTTTTCAGAGGTGATATTCTACCTTTTGTGCAACCCTATATAGAGGATTAGAATGCAGGCATTTCACACAATCTCAGTTAAATACAGGAGCATTTTCACCTTCAGGGTGCTATAGCCAGTGATAGCTAGTTGCTATTAAGATTATGTTAAACCTTCTGGATAGTAAACTTTGTCCTCACCTCCAGCTCTCCAGTTTTATGTGTGAGGATGCTGAGTCAGCCTGAACTAAGAGGCAGCTGGTGCTCACAACCAGCCCCCTAACCAGAGCTGTAGTTGTGCATGCCAGAATAAATTTAGGAGTCCTGTTTTACCATCTAATCAAACGCTGTGTCTTAATCTGCCCCAAACAGCTGCCTAGTTTGGGATCTGAGCTGCGTGCCAGCCTGCCACTTTGTGGAAGACTGATGCAGAAGGCTTTTACCTGTTCTTATGCTGTTTATATTGAGCTGTATACTGCAGTATTTAGACCCATGTGAAAACCTACACACGAAGCACTGTTCACACTCCTGCCTTGTCTGGCATGAGCTCTTTCCATAGGCAGCAGCAACTGCTGTGACACCTCCACTCCAGTTCTCAGAGCAAGATGCTGTGCTTACACGAGTCAGCTGTCTCACACAAAGTTTTTAAAGATCCAGCCAACCCCCAGGTAAATCATGAAGAAAGGATTTGGTCAGCTGAGAGTCAGTGACCTGTTTAGGGACCTCATCATTTGCACTCAGAAGTAGCATGTCTGAATTGAGAAGGAAGTTCATCAGTAGAGGAACTCAGTATATTTATGTTTTTTTATTATCATTTTGCTTTGAATCTAACCAGACTTGCATTAGGATTTAACTTTCGAAGTTATTAATATAGGACGGAACTTCTGATTTGGAATTCCTCTGTGATTGCTGTACATCATTCCTATTATTAGGAAAAGTCCAGAATTGAACTACTGTTTCTACTTTGCTTTCTTCTATGGGGCAGTTAAACTGAAGAAGTCTAATTTCAGGCATGTTTTGTGCCTGAAAAAATGCCCTAAAATCTAACAGCAGAAAAATCCAGAATATCTTCAAGCTCGCTTTAATGGATAAACTGTGCAAAGTCCTATCGCCAACATCCATGAAAAAACAAAGGAAATGACTCATATTTTTTATATAGTCTTTCATGAAAGTGCGTAACAACATTGGAAGTTATCCCATGAGTAGGAAGACCTGTGGGTGTAGCTGTATGTTTTTATGAACAATATTAAATACAAGACTTATCATTAAGGAGCGGTTTGGTATTTTTCTCTGTAAGCAGAACTTAAGGAATAAGCATTAGATCTGTTATTCTTACTGTTTATACAGAAATATTCATTTAGATATGGATAAAACTAAAATACAATATAATCCAGTGAGTGCTTGAAAGCGAGCCTCCCTTTTGATACATGACGATGTATTAAATCGGGCTACATTTTTAGTAATTAAAGTAATATATTTGTGAGAAACTATAACATTTGGAATAGCACAAAAGTATTTCTGAAAGTATAGAAAGCTGCCTCAGATTTGTGGGATCATATTTGATTCTGAAAGTTTAGCAGGAAGCTGATAGATTCAATTCAGTTTAGTTTTACTTGGTGTGGTGCTTGGGGTACCTCTGTGATGCATCCGTGGGCTTAGCTACAGTAACAGAGAAAGAAGCTGATGACAAAAGAGCAGTAAGTCTGCAACTGTTCCTCAGAGTCTCCATTCTTTTTCAGTGTGTATCATATTTTTATTTCTGAAATTATGAATAGAAGAAAATATATAATTACTAACGTGTATCAGATGTTAGAGGGACAGGTTTTTCAATGCTGTGAACAACAATAATAGATGAAGCTATAATTACAACATCTCTATAATGAAGATCCTGATGATACAATTCCAGTGTTAACTCAGTTGGAATTTTATCAGTAAAACCGCTGCAAAATCTAAAATTAAAGTGTAGGTTTCCAAAAGACATTAAAAACAATAATTATGCTGAGCTGCACAGGTAGTTACAAAATGTCATTAGTCCAGATCTTTTGACCTCCACATCATAAACTGCAGCATCATTTCATTGTCTTCCTCACACCTAAGGCATAACACACAGAATGTTACTTAATGCTCCTGAAATTAAATGCTTTCTAGTGACATATGAATGAAAAACTTCATTGTTGTCTGATGTAACTGAAAAAAATCCTCCCCACAAAATTAAGATTTCTTTTAGCCTTTTCTCTGATTGGCAGATTTTCCTCTAAGAATATTGTTAACAGATTGAGAGCCCAAAGTACAAAGCTCATCTTTGCAAGTTTTTCCCTAAGTTGTCAGTAGCAACTAAATATTATTGTGGCTTCAACTTGGAAATAATGAGGATCTGCAAGTGCATTAGACTAGTACTTGCTGTCTTCTCCCAACAGTGGGGTTTTTGTTTTACTCCATTTAAAACAAAGAATATAGTTAGAGAACAACTTGCTGAACAGGAAGAGCTACTAAAGGACTCTCAAGGAACAAATATCTCCCTCTTTATTCACATTAGGCTGAGGTGCTTTCAAATTAGAGGTAGCATTTGCAACACATCTTAACAATACCCAGAATATCCTAGACAGTAAGTAAACAAATGTATGTAATACACACAGTAATATGCCATGGTATCAATATTTGTTGGAAATATCCTCAATTTTTGGTTAGGATGGTATCTCTGATAAAAGCAGTTTTATTCGCGATTGCAATGGCTGGTGTCCTCATAGCAGAACACCTAAGGACATGATGTTACAGTTTTGATACCTTGTCTCCCCTATGTTTTCCCCTCCCTTTCCCCCTTTGGTTGGGTATTGCTGTTTACAATTTTACCCAAGGTTTGCGTTTGTTAATTACATTCTGAAATTTGTTATTTCACGTGCTGTCTTGTGCCTGTCAGTCGCCATCCTGCTGTTTTTGTTTCCAAGATGTCTTGGTGCTCTTATCATATTGATAAGTTGGTTCCTTTCAAAGCTTCTTCCATTCTGTCCCAGAGGCCTTTGCTAAACAAAGAAGTGATTTCAGTCCTTCCAGGTATCTCTTTAGGCACATTCTTAGGTATGTCACAACTTGTATATTTTTACAATGTGTACAACAAAACAGTTGAACATACATTGTTGCTAGTTTATACAGGTATATTGTTAGTTTTTTTTAACTTCTCCTCTTTGGATCCTTTATTACTCAGGTCTTATTTGTCCAGTACCAAAAGTCAGTAGTTCTGTCTCAGACAGCTGGACAGACAAGAGCTGCAGACTTTGTACTTATGACTTCTACCTAATAACTAGAGATTGCTTCACTTATAGAATGAGATCTTGAATTAAAATATTCTTATCTTGTTCTAAATGCAGAAACAACATTTGATTCCCACATATTGAAGGTTATTTTCTTACACTGTTTTTGAGAGAAAGCTCTAATCCAGTAACTTGTGGCTTAAATGCAGCTATAATCATTTGACAAGATTTTTAAAGAATAGTTTACCAAATGAAATGTGACTCTAAATCCAAGTTACATTAAGGTGCTCTGGTTTAACTCAAGCCTTAATTCTGTGAGCTCTAATTACTTGAACAGACCTGAGCCTGTGACTTGAAAAGAACTTGAGGACATCCCACAGAGGGAAGTGGCCAATAAACTAAACAAATGGAAGTTCAAACTTCTAATGAAGTGCCAATGGTAGGGCAGCAAGTCGCCTCACTATCAGGATAAACCCATTGCTCACAGCATAAAGCCAACTGCACCAGCAGTCTTTCAAACCTGGAGACCCGTGCTCTCTGCTGCATATGTCACAGTCTTAGGGTAAAATGTCAATCCCTCTTACATGCACTGAAGGATAAATAAACTCCAAGTTTTTTTTTACTGTTTTTTTTTTTATTATTATTATTATTCTTTTTTAAATTATTCTTGCATACAGTACTCATAACTATAGACACTCAACACCAGGAAATAGTATGGATACTTCTGCCAGAAACATCTCTGCAGGAGGAAAAAAAAGAAAGAATTAAAATGATAGCAGCAAGGAAGGGAAGGCTAGGCTGCATTAAATGCAACACCATTAACGTACAAACACACAAATACTCTTCGGGAGAATTTAAAAAACCCTGATAATTTTGTTTAAATTCCTTTATTCAAATGAAGATGATAGCTGCCGATAGTTAATATTCTGATTTTATCACTGTTTCATTCAGTGTTTGCAACAGTTTCCTCCAACATGCATCCTGCTGTCAAGGCAGACAGAGATCACTGGAGAGGGAAAGCTCTGCCTTCCACAGTTGAGCTGTAGTATCCAGTGAGATGCCTCCTCTCCCTGAAGTTTGTTTCACTACAGGGTTCATTTCCTATGTGTATGTTTTGTCCTATCACATACACTATGCAGAAAGTACTAACGAACTCTGCTATCATTCAGTGCCTTCATTTCTCCTATGGCTATTTTTTCCAAAACATTATTAATAAGGTTATTCTTTTAACCTGTCTTCCTTCTCTCTCTTCTACTTCAAGTTTGTTCATTGCAAAGTTCTAGCTGTTTGTTTCCTAATAAAATACTCTGGTAGACTGTAAGTGTTTGGTTCATTAATTACAGACCTCACCCAAACTGCAATATCTGCTAGATGATAAAGTGCCTTAGGATTATACATACATACTCAGTTTGGAGCATTGGGTTGTTTCCTTTCCAGTACTGAAGTGCTTGACCTGAAACATAAAATGTATATTTGCTTCTGTTTAGTTTTAGCTTCCTCATTCATCAACTAACTTATAAGTTAAGAACTTCAGCATAGAACATGCTCATTTGTCTATTTGAGGAAAAAAAGCATTTTCCCTTATTGTTATTAGATATAATATAGTTGGAATAATACAAGTGTATAGATATAATTACAGAGTAAATAGTCAGAAAATATCTAAGGAAAGACTCACCAACGTTGAGGCTTTCAGGTGAGATGGATACTTACCAATGTTGAGGCTCATCAAAAAAACCAACACAAAGGAGCGAACTGCAGAAATAGATGCTAGTTTGGTGGTGGTCAGCCCTTACATGGGATCTAGGAGAGGTGGAGGCAAGCTCCACCCCATCAGGGAGCACAGCTGAATTACTTCATCTGTGCTCCTGCAGCTGATTCATCGTTTGCTTCAGATGGTTAATCAGAGGTTTGGGCTGCGATCCACAGTTTCCCTTACAAATACAGATAAAATAACAGATTTTCTTCTTCTGAAAAGCAATAATCTTCATGGCAATGGGGAAGATACTTCAGGAATATGTTCTTTCTTTCCAAATAATGAAGTTTTGTAGAAATGAGAGTGAAATGCTCTCTATTTACATAGAGAAGAGATCCTGAAATGATCTTAACTGTGTAATTGTCAGCTTAGAGTTATTGTAATTAGTGCTTCCTACACTGCATTCATATCATGGCTATTTGACAAACATTGCTTGTTTGGCAATCCTACTAAGCAATGTCGACTTAGTCTTTCAAAGTAGGAGCTTAGTAGCTGTCTTAGGATCAACTGAGCAGCAGGATCAGCTCTTTAATCACTGAAAGATCAGGGGGGTCCAGAAATAACAATTCATTAATGTTTAAAAAGCAGACACAGCTGTAAATGATTGTTCTTCTCTTAGGACTGGATGGATGAGTTTGCTATACACAAAATAACTCCTGTTTATTTCCACTGTGTGGCTTTCATGAAAGTGACCATCAGGCTGAAGCCAGATGCTGCTTTCCACTTGCTTCCTTCACTCTCTACACATCCCTCCCCATGCAGCGACAGTGCATTCAGTTTGTGTTTCTAGTCTGTGCTGCCATGGCAAATCAGCAAGGGGCCTTCACATCAGAGCCCCGGATGCTGTAAAAAAGCACCGTACTTCTGATGTTAGGAGTAATGGACAATCTTTCCATCTATTGCCGTGCATATTCTTATTTGGAAGAAAAAATGTTGAGAATCAGAGCAGCAAAGGGGTATTTCTGTTGTGAGTGAGAACATCCCAAATGGCGAAATGTAAAGTAAGAGAAAAGACTTGGATCTCAGTTGTACTTCTGCATATTTAGAGTATATGCATGAGGAGATCATTATTCAAAGAGCCATGGGACTGTTTCACTTGCTGTCAAATAAACATGTTTATGTCACCAGAATATTTCTCTTTTCTGTTAAAAAGACAGCTAGAGACATAAGAGTGTAATGCATGGGAATTGAATCCACTGGGAATGTTCTTGGAAGTGTCAGGTATTTTTCTCCCTGACCAACAATAAAATTGAAAGACCTAATTCCTTAACTTCAGTTGCTTTTCTCCTTTACTTACAAAAAAACTTACTCAAGTAGGTTGTCCTTCTAGGTAACTTGTGACTGTATGGGAAACTGTTGATCACAGCCTGAACCTCTGATTAACCACCTGTGGCAAGCAATGAGTCAGCTGTGGGAGCACAGGTGAAAGTAATACAAGTGGTGCTTGGTTCCACCTCTTCCAGAACTCAGAACTACCAGTGAGGCAGGATCTTTTTTTCTGGAGGTGGCTGTTTTGTGGATTTTAGTGCTAATCTTCAACATTGGTGAGTGTTTTTTATTTAACGTGTGTTGTTTCTTTATGAAATGTTATGGACATTGGCTCATTCCTTTGAGGGCAATATTAAGCATTATACGTTAAATAATAGCATCTATAATAAATTAGTAGAAAGGAGTCCCAAGTATGAACAGAGCTATTCTGATTGTTCTTTTTAAGTGGCTATTAGTAGCAATTGATTAGAGATACTAACTCAGTTGTTATTAACCTCCATGCTATAAAGTAGATTGTTTTGATTTTAATTTAGTTACGTTTATTACTGGCACAGTCATAGTTAGACTTGATCAATAGTTATGGCTTATGATTATATCTAAAAATAATTAAACACATCACCGAAGATATGTATTGAGTCTTCTCACATAAGTCCTCTTAGTCTCTACTCAATAGCAGACCTTTCATGCTTTCAATGGTTATTTCAATTAGTGAAATCAAATTTGCATCAGGAGGATCTCAAATTATGGAAGTTCAAGCAACATCTTCCTGCTTCACTTTTCTCACCTGCATGCAGATATTCAAGCTGTAGACCTTCAGTGAAATCCATGTCACTGCTGTGTAACTTTTCTCACATGCTTCTCTGTTTTACAGTAGTGTTCTTCCTTTCATGTTGATGCTGGTTTTTTGTTTTATTTTTGTTGTTGTTTTGGGGTTTTTTTGTTAGTTTTTTCGGGTTGGTTTGTGTTTTTTGACCAGGAGCTGGATTTTCACACTTGGAATATCAGTTCATCATTTTCAAGTTAACACAGGGTTACATGCATAATACCAATTGTATCTATACGCAACAGCTATGTCAAGAAATATCTTCAAACGCTCCCCAGGTTATTTTTAGCAAATTAGTAAATGATATGATTTAACATGTTCACGTATCATTTTTCTTTTATCTCAGCATTTCAGCAAACGCTTAAATCAGGCTTCACTTTAAATTTGTTTGTATTATATAGGTACATTATTGCATTATTACTTCCCTTTCCTGAGCATAATTATTTTCTATAAATGAATCTTGTCTTGAAAGACAAAATGAATTGAGTAATATTGCTTCGGGAGAGAGCCTGCTTAAGTTTTCTATGTGTCCGTTACTAAAGATATGATATTCATTTAAAAAGGTAGAAAAACCTTCGTACCCTGAGGAAGCTCTAGAATCAGATTAAGAAAAAATGGATCATTAACAGTACTATATAAACAGCATTTGTATTGATAAATCCATGTTAAAATTCTTTAGAAGAGCTAATAATTCTAATGCTAAATAAAAGAGAGATCACTGTTTCCAGTGAGGAAATGGCTGCAATTGCTATTTTGGTAGTGGGTAAGAAATGGGTGTTAGACATCATCAGTTATTATGATCCAGTGATGCAGCTGATGATAACAGAGGTCGTTATTCTGCAGGTGAACACTGAACTGCAAAGCACATGCTCTGTCACTCACTTCACATGCTAAAATAACAATAAAAAGGAAGATTTATTTTCATTGTTCGTTTCAAAACAAACTGGTGTTTTGAACATTCTTATCCTTAATCCTAATGCGCTGTACATTGGCAAGTATGCCTCTTCAGGATGTGCTCTTGATAATGTGTTCATATCTAATTGCACAGAAAACTGAACTTATCACGTAGAAACATTAATACTCAGCATCTCTACTTCCTAACAGAAGTGACTTGTGAAGATATTCTTGGGAAGACATCAAACTTTGGTTTTGAACAGTCTGTCTTTTTTTCTATAGGGGAGAGATGCCTTTTATGTATTTATGCCATTGTTATCTCACCCAATTGAAAATGTGATCAATCCCTTTTCTTGTAGAGAGAAGAACTGTATTGGAGTTCTTGTTTCTTGATGTTTGAGACCTATTTAAAACCTTATGCTATAATGATGAGTCATTAACATGTAATCTCCATTTTATCTGTAATTAAGAAAAAGTAATCATAATGTGGGTTAAGTTTTAATTTAAATTCTAAATGATAGCTCACTTTCTTTGGATTTCATCTTTCTTATCTCATGTCATCGTTTCTAGAACAATCTCGGTGTGTCTGTCCACCACAGCTTACATTTTATTATTACTGTTATAAGTATTTCCCCCCTTTCATTCTAGTACAAACTTCTCAATTCTAGTACAAACTGAAGGAAGTTTGAAGGGTGCAGTGTGTGAGGCTCTGAATAAGCCATTTGCCACTGAATTCTTGGCAGTAAATGGTGATATTAGTGCAATTATTGGCAATTTACAGTTATCAAGATAAAAGCGTTCTTAAGTGGATGTAGCCAGTTCAGAGGTGATTACTTCTTAATGTAGCAAAAAGCAACTCATTTAATCTTTATCATTGCCTGTATTCTTGTTTACTTGAGAACACTCTAAGTGCCCCATAACTTCAAATTCAATTATTTTATTTTTTATTACATGGTTCCATAAATATTCTATTAAGGTTTAGTGTTAATGAGGACACGTAATAAGCAGTTACCTGTAAAATAATTCCATCTGAACTACTTTTCTGTATAGTGCATCTTGGTGGTATTTTTTTTTTTCTTACATGTTAGGTTACAGAGTGCATAATACTACATCTATCAATGCAGAAATAGAAAGCCAAAGATTTTAGGAGGTAATTCTGTAGTGCAGATCAGTAAGCTAAAACCAATTATCCGAAACTCTGTTGATCTGAATCACCATAAATAAGTTGTACTTAAACAATTGCTGGTAACAGAATGCCAGTGTGGAAGTGATTATAATTTCTGTTTCACTAAAAGATATGGCGGATCTCTGTCTCTTTTACTTAGCCTTTCTTCCTTTACTTTGCAGTTGAGGAATTAAACATTTTTGAGAGAGTAAGATGTTCTAGACTATAAATCAGAGCATATCCTTTCCAGAAGAGATACTGTGCCTCTGAATAAAGGATTTTTTTAATTGTTTTTAAGTTAGATTGCAAAATGCAAACATTTATTGTTATTATTCACAGAAAAACTCGTGAAAATGATTTCAGAAACGGCGCTGCAACAACAGGCATTATTACATACCCGTTGCTAACAGTACTCAAGTAACAACACAGCTAAGTATTCAGCAATATAATTTATGTATGGGTGTGCTTGATAATTATACTTCACAGGGAATTTTTCATTATACTTTAATTTCATGCCCACTCTGATAAACTTCATTGCTGTGGTGCTTTCTTTTTGCTCTCCTTCCTTTGACTAGAAGAATGTTGCACAGATGAGACCATTCTCTGGTGTATTTTGATGGCATCTCTACCATTTTTTATTAAATTTCTTTCCTATTATGATTATTTTCAGCTACTTTAAGTACTTCTTTGACTTCTTATGCACTACAAGGACTTTATTTAAGTTACACACCTTCATAACTCTTAAATTACCACTCAATAACAGCTTTATACATTCACTAGTAATCTCCAAAGTAGAAATGCTGGTCAGTTTTGTTGCTCTGCTCTGGACTCACATGTTTCATGTATTTAATTCATATGTGTTCATTTCAGAACGGAGGTTTTTGGTTTTGCTTGTTTGTTTTCACCATGCTTTGTTAAGGTTCATTACTATATCATCTTCAATTTAATTCAGTTGCATATTTATTTTTTTTTTCTGAGCAAAATCATAAATTCTTGTTGTCTTGATGTTTATATCAATGTGTTCAGGCATATAAAAAAGGATTACCTGAATATATATGGTTTAACTTGTGTTTATTGTCTCTTAGAATATAGGTGGTTTCAGATGGATAAAATTCAGGTTTACAGCAATCTTCAAGGGGAAAGAAGGTTTAAAAGAGCATACTTTTGAAAAGACCTGTGTGTTATTTCTTTCAGATAAAGCCTCTTGTTAAAAATTGGTAGCTTCCTTATTCTGGTTATCACGAAAGCAAGTTTGTTTCTGATTTGGTTGTTACTCTGACTTAAACATGATAGGTACTTCATTTGAAAACTGTCAGCCATGTGTGGCAGCTTCAAGCTGAAAATGGAAGGAGGAAAAAAGCGAGCTAGCCACTACTTTTTGTTATGCTATTCCTTGCTAAAATGAAGTGGCAGATCATAATAAATCTAGAAGAAAACAAGTTAATGATGTTTGTAAGTAGTCAAGCACAGCTCTCTTTTGATCTAGATAATGACTTATTCACACATTCACAGTCAAGCTCGTGCTTTTTCTGATATGTAGTTCATAATGAACAGACTAACGCTGGCTGTAGCAAATTTCCCATAATCAGTCCTGTCCAGAGCTGGGGGAAGGTACCTCAGCATGCCACATCTCTGGAAATGTGTAGGTTTGTAGAATGCTACTGGCAGTTCTGGTAAACCCATCAGACACCTTTTCCTAGTAGATCTCTTATTAGTGTTATCTTTGTTACTGTTTTGTCATCAGTGAGATTGTTCAACTTAATCTGGTGTTACAATTATTACTTGCCTAACTAGTCTTTCTAGTTTGCCACTAATACATGAAACTTAAGGGTCATTTTAATTTTGGTTTTGTTAGAGCAGATATTCCCATTGAATCACATTCATCCCAAGAGCCCCAAGGAATTACATTCTTTAGAATGTGCACCTTGTTTTAGTTGCTAGATTCTCCTGTGTAGCAAAAGAGAAGGGTTTTCCTGCAAGGTGACCTTTGCTGTTTCTGTCTTGCACTGCAGCTTCCCAAGTCTTTTCATTAATGTGACCCACGGGGTTTCCATTTGCAAATGTCCCACTGTCCCTGCTTGGACTTGACCTCAAGCTGACTTTGGCATTACTATTGCTAGGAGAGAATCAGAGCTCAACTTGGGGATTTACTTAACTGTACGCAGATTTTACTGTGTGTTGTTTAAATGCACATTGAACTGTTTACAGTGCTTCACTAATATATTTTGAAAAGTAATTGGATAGTTCTAACTCTGCAAAATTGCTTATATGAATGTGACAATGCAGTACACTGCTGCTAAGCAGGTTTTAATCAACTTGACATTGGGCTCGTTTGGTTACTAATCTCAGATGTCTGTGCTTTATTTTTTGTATTATAGGAAGGAAGTTTCAATAAATATTCAAGATGTACTAAGTAAAAGTAATTATTTAGGGCTTAGCTGGGAGAGTAAGCAACAGAATGAAAAGCCACATGAGCTGAAATGTAGATTTTATGTTTGTTTTTAAACTCATTCTTTGAGTATAAGCTAGATTTACATGAAAACTCTGGATCATCGATATTCATATGAAAGCAGTACAGTAGACTTGTTTATTTGGAGTATATGTGTGTTCTAGGAGTCACCTTGTACAAAAAGATGAGCTTTAATTAAAATAAAACATCTGTTCCTCTTATGAAATGGAAGGCAGCTTCTAACAAATCATGCTTTTCTCTATCAAGAGAATGGAACGCTTATGGTTTTACAATTAAGTGTTTTCAGGGAAAAAAAATAAATAAGGTTCTGGAAGTTTCTCCTTTGGATTGGCAAAGGGCTGGGTGGGCATTAGACCTCACCAGGGTGGCAGAGGAACCGGGAACACCCACTTTATTTCTGCAGTAGTCCTGGGGTGACTGAACAATTATTTATCTCCTCAGTTTCTTGGGCCAGATAAATCCTTGCCTTCCACTTCTGCCATTGGATGGCACACGTTCAGTTGAAACGTTGTAACTTTAGAGGCTATTTGCATTGTATTTGTGTTGCCAAAAATTGCCCTCAGCTGCAACCTCCTTTATTGCTCATTGAATTCTAACCTCTCCAACAAGAGCATTCTTCATTTTCCCCTGTCCATGATGTAAACAAATGCAATGCTTCTAAAACAGCATCTAGAAGAGCAAGCTCTGCCCCGGCCTTGCAGGTAGGTCTGCCACCATATGTGCTGTTCTTGATGCTGTTATGATATCAAGACCTTTATTTACATTTCTGTTTTTTTTCTGTTTGGCATGCACCCAAGTGGGTGACCTGCAGCTAAACAGAACATGCCTCAGGGCTGTGAGAGGTTATTGTGTGTCCCTGATCTCCCCCAGTCTCAGGGCCTTATCTTCAGGTATCAGTCCCAGCCTAGCCTTGGCCTGTCCATGTGGAGATGCCTGTTGACTGGGCCTGGCCGCCATTTTCTTTTGGCCCTGCTGAGGTGGTGCGGGGTAGCTGCAGTCTGACTTCTTGAGGCACCCTCTGTGAGGGAGCGGCAGGTCAGTGCTGAGTTCTGACAGGACTTTTCTCCTCTGCCTTAAAATTCTACCTTAAGGTCTTTTGAAGGTTAGAAACTGCTGAAAAGGAACTGGGAAGAAAGAGTGTTGTCCCCTTTGCATGAGGAAAGCCTGTACATTGCCCTACCTGGTAATAGCAAAGGTGTTTATAGCATCGGTTTGTTTTAACAAAATACTTAAGTTTACCTATAGCATGAGAAGAATTAGAACAAAGTTTGTCTTATCTCTGCTCTCATTAATTTGTTTGCTTGTTGCTATTTATGTTGCTTCAGGTCATTTCCTGCCACAAGCAGTGTCGTGTTCTTGCTTGGAGCACCTGAGATGGTGGCCATCTCCTCAGGGTGAGTCATGGCTCCTGCAGCCTTTGCATGGCTTTCTTACTGCTTTGACAGTTTTGCTGTCTTTGCCTTTTGCTCTCTTCTTGTCCAGAAGATTTTTCATTGGGTGTTGTGTTAATTAAAGGCAAACAAGTCATGTCTTACCTTGGATGAGAAAAGATAAGAGTAGGAGAAAAAGAGGCTTAGGCTTAACTCTTTTCTTTGTTCTCATCTATCAAAGGAGAGACTGCCATATGTTTTCTCTGCATTTTCTGCTTATTATATTTGTAAATGTGACATATATTAATCACATGTTTTGTTAAAAGAGTTTTGCTCTTTTGAAGCTATTCATATTCTATTTTGTTTAATTTACACTGTTACTTTCTGTTTTTATAATTGCAGATAGGGTATTTTAATGTTTATATGTAAAATCTGAGCTGAATATTTTTGCTGGAATGGTACGTAGGAGGATATAGTATGTGACAAGTATGTTAACTGTATCTGATTCCAGTAATAGAAGCCATAGTTTCTTCAGTAATTTTAATGGAGACTTAAAGATTGATACCAGTTGTGAAGATACTTTGGGCTATATTATTAGGATATATATTGTATATATATGGTGTTTATATATATATTTGGTATAACAATAAGGTTATTTTTTCCTGAGTACCTTGAAAATATTTATTGGACTGGTTCTTAATTCATAATTCTTAGGCATTCATACTCAGAGGGTTATTCATCCTGAGGTTGCTTTGTGACTACAGAGAAACTGCTGTTTGTTCAGGGTTACAGTTTGCCTAGGTTTTGACCTGGTGTGGGCTGACAAGTGGAGTGATGTTGGTTCAGCTTATTGAGAGGTGATGGATACTCCCAGGTTCAGGGCCAGGCATTTGCTTTGTACACAAGGAAGTGGCGGCAGTAGAGACGAGCAATAAAAAGCAAAGTTTAAACTGGTCACTCTGATGGCAGGCAGAAGCAGACGTGAGCTCGCTTTTCCATTTATTTTATACCAGAACTGCTGTTTCTGTTGTTATTATTGGAGGTTTGACTTTTTACCAGTAAATCTATATTAGCACTGATCTACATACTTGCAAATATTGACAAATGCGACTGAACAAAGCAGTCTGTTTTGGTGTTCAGTGTTGTCAAAATTTGCAGTGACCTACCCTTCCCAGTTTTAAGTCATTGTTAGACAAGGTTTTCATGCCCAAGTGTTTGCCTTCTTTGTTATTGTGTGTCTTCAGAGGTTAAAGCTGCTATAGCTGATATTTCTCCAAATAGCACTTAAGAGCAGGGGCCTGCTCTGTAGAAGGGAACAGCGCGTGTTTTTGCTGTCTGTGTTGTTTTTAACACTTGATCTTGCACCTTTGCTTTTGTAGTATGCTGTGACCTTTCTTCTGTACTGTATTGTCTATCCTTGTGGGCTCCCTTCTTTTTCCTCTTGTGATATTTCATTTTAATTTCTTTTGTGTCTGTATGTACTCTACTGCTTATTTCCAGTGGATTTCAGGTTTCTTATCTGCAACAGACCAAGCTCTATTCTAACTATGTATTTCATCTCTGTGCTTTTTGCAAAGGTACTTGCGTTTTGATGTTCACTTTTTGCTCTGACTTCCTGCAGTTTTAATTTTAGCCTTATGGAGAAATGATCTCAATGTTCAGACAAGCAAATCACTGGCTGTTTTTAAGCTTCATTTGAATCTACTGTAACTAAACCTATTTTTTTATACAACTGATTCTGACAAACAGATTTCCCTAAGTGTGGAAGTTACAAAGTATGTGAAGCTCTTCTTCGTTTACGTATGAAGGGAAATCACTGACGACCAAACAAAAGCAGTTCAAAAAGCCTTTCAGTAATTCTGTGATGCTGCTGGTGTTTCCCATTCATTTCCCTGGTTTTCTTATGTTCAACCATCACGTTACATGGTAGCTTTCTTTTGTAAGGAGCAGTGTCATGTAATGATAAGCCATTGAAAATTAGTCTAAAATAAACTGAATTGGGCAGTAAGTAATTCCACACATTTGCCCGAAGACTCTGGTTATGAGACCACTAGACCCAAGGAGCATCAAAATAGGGCTGCTGGGAAGTGGAGTTGGTGAGAGGGTTTGGCACTTTCATCTATGTGCCTTTACGCCTTTACTGAAGTTTGAGAGACTATTGCTGGAATAGTGGAATGAAACTTTAGGATGAGGAATATGAAGTTATATCCTTGGAATCTTCAACATGATGTATCTTCTGGAGGCTAAATATGGTTGCATGGTCTTGAGACAAAGAGTCAAATGTAACAGTTGGTGTTAAATAATTGTTATTTATAATCAATATTCTTAACTAGACATTTACTAATTATTTTCTAGGTGGGTGCTGATCTGAGATGTATGTTCATGCATATGCTCTTACTACACAGCAAGTGTGTCATTAAGTGTATTTACAGAGGAGATTTATGTTAGTACATCTAGCCTGACATTAGTGCACAATGAATACGGAGAATTCAGTACTATGGCTCAGCTTGCTAAACTGCAGTATCATGTCCATATGCCTAATTGTTTGAATGTCAATATCAAGATTTAATACCGCTTAATGAATGCACTTGAAATTGGTATCTCTTGTTATTTTGGATTAACTTTCAAGGTGTCTTTATCACAAATGTGTAGAAAATGATAATATTTGTCTTACTGTCCTCTAAACTACCAGAAGCTGTTCTGTGCCAGCTTACTGAGCCCTAAAAGCATCATTTGCAAGCCCTGTTTCCATAGCTGTGCGGTATCTCAGGAATCATATAAAGCAGCATTAACTGCTGTGTTTTATATGCACAGGCATATTTTGAGGGAAGATCTATGAGTGCCATCTTGGTTTTTTTTTGTTTGTTTTTTTTTTGTTTGTTTGTTTTTTTTATATATACAGGCTTTATTTTCAGTTGTCACAATTTGGGTTTTTTTTTTTTGCTATGGTCATAGTAAGAATATTTAAAGTATTACTAACCTGCCTGAATGCCTTCCTGTGTGACCTGGTGTAGGGAACCTGCTTTGGCAGAGGGGCTGGACTCAACAACCTCTACGGTTCTGTGATTATCTGTCTTGTACAGCATAAGTGTGTAGATCAGAAAGATTAAGGTAAATTAATTAAATATTTAATTCAACTTATTTTTTGTCTGAAGTTTTCTTCCTTATGTTGGTTATGAATCAGTTTTTTTGCTACTGCAGTGTTATGTTTTTTAGTTATTATAATATGTATAAATAGATGATAGGAAAAAATAGTATATCTATGCCTAAATGAGTGCTGCAAACCCTATGTAATCAGTTGATTAGTTCAAAGCTTTTCTTTCTCTTTCTTTTCTTCCCTAAGAACTATCCTGTTAGGAGGAATGTTCATTGCTCAGGCTGATCTAAGAGTCTGGGCTTTTCCAGCTCTCAAGCTGACTGCATTGGTCAGAGTTACAAGACAGGGCTTCTTTTTTCCCCCAACACTCAGTGAACTCAGCCGTGTCATTCTCAAAAGCAGGTAGGCACAGAAAATGTGTGTTGAAGTCTCAGTGCTTGGATATGAGAATTATCTCTATTTAAATCTTCAAGTCCTTCAGCTGGATGAGGGTGGGTTCAGAAGTCATGAAGTCAGCATGCACTGATATAACGTGGGGTGTGTTAGAGGAGTGTGTAGAAGCACCAGGTTGAAACTACTACTGAGCCAACAGTGGTGAAAAACTAGCCCTAAACAAATCAACATGTGAGCAAACCGTGTTTGGTAACTAACTTAGAACTTAAGGAATTAACTGAGAAATTCCTGCTGGAAATGATTCATGAGCTCCAAGAGGTATCACCCAGCCTGTCAGCATGTTTCTTAATTCAGTAGGTGGAGAGCCTAAATTGGCTGTCAGTGTCCTCAGAAAAGTAGTAAGAAAAGAAGCTTTGGAAGCATGTTGTAGAAGTAGACCTTGCGTGTTGCGAGTCTATAATGTGGCTGAAATGTAGAAATCATCTCCTTGTATTTTGAACATAGTAAAAAGTCATGTGGATATCATGAAAGTTTATTACCACAAAATATTGGCACTTTTCTGGTTGTTTAAAAAAAGAAAATGCTGTATAAGACCATGAAAACATGAAACAAAGATTCATAATTTCCTTAGTTAATTTCTAATAAGCCAGAGAAAGCTGGTCAGACTTGATTTGTAGTAATAGGAAAACCATTCTTATGAAGAAGGTGTGAGTTTTCATTGGCTTTCCTGGAAAGAAAAATTAAGTCATCAATTAAATATTTTCTTCACCTCCTTTCTATAAAATTTTTCTAAGCGTTAGTTTTAAAATGGGTTTGGTTTCCATTTCGTGTAATACCAATAGTATTCCTCTCAGAGGTGAAACAATCGGCAGTGCTGCTGTTCCAAGATGTATGTCTTGAACTGCACATGTTATGAATTTATTAAGAACACTAAAGAGCACTTTGACAGTTACAGCAGCATTCTTATGCCACTAGTGAAAGGCTTATGTCAGTATTTCTCTGATAACCTGTGTTTCATGTCAGTGAAATTATGAAGGCTTTGCAAAGAAACCAAGGTGTGCCTCAAGGGAAATTTATGTCTTTTGTGTTAATATGTGTATCATAAATAATGTTACATTAACAAAAAATGAAGAGAATGAGCAGTTTATAATATAGTACATCATTATGAGCTGAGTGCTTTCATTGGCAAACTTGGAAACAACTTAGTTTTCTTCAGGGGTGGTTTAAACAAGGTTTTATTATCTGGACTGACTGACCAGCAACCACTGCAGCTGTGCAGCTTCAGGTTCAACAAATGAGGCTGTTACATTAGGAAGGTGTTCATAGGATAAGTTTGTTAATGTCGTCATTGTCATTTATTAAAGATGAAGACCAAATCTGTACTTATCATTATTTTATCCTTTGGTTTGATTGATTCTTTTCTTCTAATCTTGATTTGAACAAAAGTTGCTGTGTTGAATTTGAATTTAAATCTGTAATGCCAGTCTTATACAGTAATGCATTATAAAATAGATCCTGTGGAATTATCAGCTCTGTGTTACTTTATAGCTTGTCAGGAGAACGTGGGTGATCTTAAAGCTGGGACCATGCTGTGAAATTACAACCTTATCTTGAAGTGATGCCTTAGTAGTGGCAAGGCAGTGGACAAGTTGATACTGTTGAGCAACTTGCAGTTTTTCTCTATGTAATAACAGTTTCAATACCACCGAAAAAAAGGAACAACCCAAAATGTCCAAGATGTTTTGGAAGATATTGACGTTTTGATGGATTTATTTAGTGGCCTTGGTTTTGATCAACCAAACTTAGAAATAAACAAGGAAACCAATCCAGAATGCAAGTTGGTTATTATTGGCTGCTCTGGGAAACGTAGCCATGGAAATTAGAAGTGACTTTCCAAAGGGCAATTAGGGAATCACTTATTGGAACAGGTTATCCTTATGAGGAAAACATGCAGAGTGGAAGAGGAAATAGGCTGTGTGAGTCCAGATTGTTAACCGGAATGTGAAATACTGAGGGGGCTGGGCTGAGATCCGGTGACACAGAGTGGATGCAATTGATGTTGATGGACCAGGGAGGAAGTGAAATTCAATAGGTTAAAAATAGTTTCCGTCATCTTTAAAAACAAACAAAAAGCTACAAAAACTATTTTTGCATGTTCTTTGCCTTAGGAATCCTTTTTATTCATAAAAACACTTGATGATTGTAATTGTTTGAAATCTCATCAAGGTTCCTTTTATCGATGGGAATATTCACTCTTCCTAGACAAAATTTAATGACTTAATCACTATGTTTTCTTACTGAAAGCTCTGCTAATGGCAATCCTACACTGATTACATAAATGGTATTCACTCAAGTACAGTAAATGGTGAAGCCCTTAATTCTATTGTATTCCCTCAATGTAAATGAAACCGAGCAATTTAAATGTAACAATTAGAGGGCTTTATAACAGCCCAAGAATAGTTCTTTTTTTTTTTTTTTTTTTCTTTCTCTGTAATTTTGATTACTTTCAGAGGTGGTGATGTATTCAGCTAGTTTGAAATTATTTCTTGTGTTACACGGAGTATTAGTACCATGTGAAATGTGTACACGCGTGAACTGCATTTGTTAAAAATCCCAACCTGTACCTCTCTTGCTGCTATTATTTTCCATCAATGGTTTGACTTGAGGCAAGGTTTTTGTGCATTTCTGGTGAAGGGGCTGCTTGGATAAAGTAGATTTCACCCTGCTGCCTTTCTTGCCTTTCCTTCTGAAGCTGTTGATAATGCTAAATGAGTATTCAGAACATGTGCGTGAGATTGTTGCCTGTCACACAGGCTGTTTGGCACGAAAGCTTTCTCTGATCTACTTCTCCTCTTAATAGGCTCTTTAAGATGCCATGGAGTCACATTTGTTAAAGCTTTTCAGGATAAATTTCCATGTAGAAGGCTTGCTGTATTTTCAAACAACTTATTGTTAAGGAAGCACACAGGGTAATGTGGCTCAGTGTTTTCACAGTCTGTTAATTTCATGCAAGTTTGCTAGAAATCTTGCTAATGCGTTGAGCTTAAATATGCCTGTGTATAAGCTGTGGTTTATAAATATAGACGGTTTTCCACGCTAACTTGCATGTTTAAGCATACACTATAGTACTGTTAGGTGTCTAGGTACAGTTCTTTCATTTAGATCTGTCAGCCAGCTTTTCCTTTCTCTTTTGCGTCTCCCCTACGGTCGTTTCTGTAGATCACGCTAAAATTGCCTCTTATTTCCATGGAACATACACCTTATACAAAGAGCTCAATTACATTGTTTGATAGAGCAAATTGTTAGCAACAAAACACTGTTTTTCAGTGTAGCTGAACTATTTTCACTGTTAGCTCTGCATTTTCACCACAATGAACAGGGGCCTGTATGCTGTGCTAGTTAAGTATTTGCACTGGTGGAGGTAACCACTGTTGCCACTGCTGAAATGCATCACATCCACCACTTGGTCATTTGTTCAGCAAGCATTGATGAGTGTCCATGTGGAAAAAAACAAAACAAACAAACAAAAAAAACCCTCAATTCAACCTTTGCTTCATCTACACTTCAATGTCTAATGCCACTGTGTCAGACTGCCCCTCTGTTGCCATCTGTCACATAATGGAGTACTGGTGAGAAGGCTCTACTTCTGCTATTCCACTGCATCTGCCTCTCATACTATGGGCCAACAGAATAAAATAGTAGACATTACTTTTGGAACAGCCCTCATTGATTCAAAGTTAGAGCGATAGGGATAATTGTGCAGCAAATATAGCTGAGGTGTAAAAGGAGCTGGTGTTGTAGACTCTATTCTGAAATTTGACAAGTTAATTCAGCCTGATGTTCAAATGGATTGTAATATTGTTGTGCTTTTATTCAGGTGCTTATTTCTTCTGCTTGAGATCCTGCCAATGAGGGATTTTTTTCCCCCTTGCCTGCAGTACACATGTATGTGATGCAGTGATTTGTGTCTGAACATTCAGTGAAAGCTAGTGTATGTTGAACCATGGGAGTATCTTCTCATAGGCTGTATACTGGACAGGTTTACTCCGGTTTACATACTAGAGCTTGCAGTATTATTTACTTCTTCACAAACATGGTTGCTCTTTTTGCTGGTTCTTAGCAATATTAAGAGATTCATTTGCATCTGTAAGAAGATAAATTGTGCAAATAGTTATTCAATCATGCCTTGGCAGTTTAGCATCATGTGATCTGTTTCTATATATATATATATACACACATACAGATATAAGGTTGTAGGGAAACAAGTTTAATGAAAATAAATGCCTGTTGTTTATTCTGACATCTATACTAGACATAGGTAAAATTGTGTCAGTGGATTAGAAAGTTTGTGATTTATCTGTAAAATAATTTGCATGGCAGCTGACTTACTAATAGTTATATTTTCTATTAATGTTTTATTTTTATATCTAAATTATAGTTAAAAAAATTCCATGCATGTAGTTCCTTCTTGCAAAAAAAAAAAAAAGCTAATTCTCCACAGCTTCATTGATGATTATCTGCTAAACACTAGAATTAAGTTATCAGCCAATGTCAAGGCATTCTTCCATGAGTTGTTTCCTAAATACTGATCATCCACTTTCCATTTTTTTGTGTGTGTGTGTGTTTAAAAGAATTATCCTCTTTAACATCATCATCAACGTATGTAAAATTCTTGGAAACATGGGTAACGAAGGTGAACAGAAATACAAATTTTATTACAAGGATTAATATTGAGCCTGGTCTGGTTCAGTTATTCTTTTTCATCTTTCTTCCATCTAACACAGAGAAATGGAAGAAATTCATGGTTAATCTGAGTTTACATTTGAAATATCTCAAAAGGAAACAAGTCAAGAAGCTTTCTCTAAGTATCAGCATGTGGATTTCAGTTTTATTAAGAGCAATCTGTGTCTTGAGATACATAAACAGAAACTCGTGTCCTTCTCACTATGAAAAACAAATGCTCAATAGTAATGTCCTCATCACCACTTGGTCTTTTTCTTCTCTAATAAAAGTATTCTGAGTCATGTTATTCCTTAGCAGTTTTCATTATATCAACAAATAAGGTTTTTTCTCAACTCTTCCTAATCCTTCCAAATATGATCAAATTTCTTGTAGATGTTTGAAGTTGGAGTTGTCTGCAGTTGTCTTCTATGTTTCTGTTTCATGTGTCTGATGATCTATGGACACTATACGATGGGAAACACTTTCTTTTATGATTCCCATTGTTTTGATGACTAAATCATTAGTTCAGAAAGTTGTTGATACTTTGGTCCATTTGCTTAATAGAAGTCCTTTTGGACCACTGTCAGAGAGCAGACTATTAAATCAGGAATACAACAGGCAGGAGAGTTTGCATCTCTAGTGGAGAGTGTCAAAAAAAAAAGACAGAGCCTCCATCTTTAAAAGCTGAAATGTGTACTAAGCTTTTTTAAGTGGAAATAGCATTACTGCTTAAGGCTCATAACCAAAATAAGTGCAGTGTAGGATGTCATAAGTAGTAAAAAAAATAAATAAATAAATAAATAAAAAAATAAATTTAGAAATCAGAGCAAGAGGGGAAGAGACTTGAGCTGTTGACCTACAATGCATAACAAGCAAAGGTGTGAGTCATATAGGTGCTTTTGAGCTCCCATTCCCACAGGGAGAGGTTGTTACAGAGATTAATTATTGCTCTGACAGCAACTTTTGTCCATATGTTGTAGCAAGCTGCTTTCCTTTCAGCAAATTTGCTTTTGTTCTGGACTATTTGTTTCCTTTTATCTGTGAGAGTTCCTCTGTAAGTTAGTTTGTCCCATGAATAGGGGAAAGGTTTTGGTTCCGATTTTTGGTTCCTGAGCATGCTGGTCTCATGGACTCAAGCACTGGAAGGGAAATGTCAGATCTACAAGCTTTTTGTTTCCCATTTTTACATTTGTCTGGAGTCTGGTTGCTTAAGTCAATGGTAATACTTCAGAAAGACTTGATTTTCAGTAGGTAGCTTTCCATTTCCGTTTTTGCTGTTTACCAGAGATGTTTAAGACTGATTCTATATATACATATATAGAATATATATATATATATATTTCTTTTATTTATTTTTTTTCCCTCAACTCTTGTAGATGTACTGTGTCTAGCCCGTTTGTTTGGGATTTTAGCAGTGCTAAGTTGAAAAACAAAAAGGACCAGACACTTCCAGGGCAGATTGCCTTGGATCTGTTCCCTTACAACATGGTTCTTGTTTCACCCAAGGCTTCTCCTGTTCCTTCTTTGGTCTTCTGAAAGTCGAAAACATGAAAAATGATCATTGGCAAATATCTTACAAGCACACTGTTCACAGAATGATGCATCTTTGCACGGCTGTTTCCCTGTGGTATATCCAGGCTGTATCTGTGTTAAAGCACCTCCTATCAGTTAGAATTCAATTAAGCAACAGCAGGGCAATCCACATCATGTCCTTTCGTGTCCATCACTGTAGCAGTGAGGCCAGTTACCTGCTGTTTGTGGTGATGGTTACAGTCTTCCCCACTGAGCTGAAAAGCCCAAGGTTGGGATCAATGGGAAGCATACACAGCTGAGAACTCTCGAAACAAAGAAGAGACACTGTTCATTAAGTCAGTGATATTTAAATCAATAGAAGGCTTGTTTAGCATAAGTGTGCTGCTTTATTTGATAAAATTCCTACCTTCATCCCTTCTGACTACATGGAGGATACTAAATATACTTTATTTCTAAGATACAGGATATTTTCCATGTACGAAGTGAGAAGGGAGGGAAAGACAAAAGAAAGTGCAATAAATATTGTTTTTACCAAGTTTAACAGGAAACAAAACCCTGCTTTGTAAGCAACATTACTTTTATCTGTTGCTCCAGGCTATTTCAATTTTCATGTTATAATGCTGTGCAAGTTGTAACTCAGAAATGTGTTCTTTTGTCAACTTTGTGAGAATGGTCACATTTTTTATTGAATGAATTAAATAAATAACCAATTTCTTAAAATTCCTTTATAGTCTGCTATCAACTGATTTGTACATCAAAGAGAATTCTGGCTAAAATGAGATCTGGGGTGGTTTTACTTGTTGTACAATATTTGTGTGTTGCTGAGGATTCTGAATAGCACACAGCACACACTATATTGCAAACATCAAAGTTATGGTGCTGCACTCTACTTCAGTTTTTCGTTTCCCCGTGGAGAGCTATATTCGTAGGTGGAATATCTAGTAAAGTAAGTATCAGTCAGGTGACCCTGTAGTTCTCTGTGCTTATTTCAAATCTTAAACAAGATAAAGTAGGAAGCTGAGCTTAGAATTTATATTTTGTACTGTATTACTGTTTTATAATGAATTCCTTTATCGAAGGCAAGCCTTCTCTGTTACTTTCTTGTGAATGTGTCCATAAATTAATTAAAAAAATAAATAAAAATAAAAATGAAAGGTGATGTGGGTAAATATATCTGTTGAAAAACAACTAAAATAATTTCAGAGATGGAAGCTGAAAGATTTGTTTAACCTTGGATTCTGGCCACCAATAAGACTAACAGATAAGAGAATTTCCTTTTGAATTGGTTTTCATTGCAAAAGATGAAAGAAAGAAGGTTCTTTCTGCAACAGCAAGTGAAAAATGTGTTATTTAGAAAGAGGTTATGTTTAAAAACATGTATGAGACCTTAAGGAATGAGGATTGCTTGCTCTGTAACCTAGAAACTGAAATCCCTGAAGAACTATTTGATACAGCAAGACCTGAAAAGGGGGGGGGAAAAATCTAGTGAAATAAGCAGAATAAATGTCCTTTAAATGACTAATTACAATTAAAGTGACATTTACAGGCAGTTACTTTGGTAGTTACATGTAGCCTTTGTAGTGAGGCATTCTGTTTGGAAACAGAGAGTTATTTCCAATCATGAAGAAACTCTCTACATTTATATATATATATTTCTGGAGAACATAGTAAATATAACAGGATTTAAAACTCTTAACGAAGAACCGAATTACTTGCATACTGGAATTTTCTGGTAGGACTCCTAACTGTATAGTTCTGTGACTTATTTCATATATGTTGGAAAGTGGGTCATCCTGCTACTGTTCTTTATTTAAAATGTTATAGAGGGTGTTCCATTTTAGTTTGTAACATAGAAATCAGACAGTCTCTTCCTAGACTTCCATTAAAGGCAAAAGCATCTCAGTATGTAAAATCAGTTGATAAAACTTGGCTGGTGTATTTGGCACTTGCAAGGGTGTATAGCAGTATAGTGAAGTGTGGAAACTCTCCCTTGCGGTGTATATAGTGGCCAACTCATACTTGCAATGTGTGGAGTCTCCTCTGAATGAAAGCTGTTCACAGATGATGTTAAGAAACTGGTTTTTTTTTCTTATCAACCTTTACTAGACAGTATTCTGAACAGAAGAAGACAGGGTAGAGGGAAACAGAGGACCTCTCAATCTTGGTGAGGGAATGAACAAAAAAACAATAGTTAACTGTTGCTACGTCAGGTGAGCACAGTGAACTTCATCTTTGAGTGTTTCAGATGTTTAGAGCATGTGTGGGATGGCAGTCATTGGGGGGAGTGGGTGGGTAGAAACATGTATGATTCCTGCCCCTAGGAATAGGGTAAAGAAGGAAGTCTAAAGTTGTATAGTGCTCTTTTTATTGACAGATGGTGTTGTCAGTGCAGGAAGGGTCTAGGATGTTGGATCAAAAATAAACCTTTATAGAGGTACCTACCTTGAAAAAAAAAAGATGGTGTTTGAGAGATTTGTTTCAAGCCTTTTGCTTTAAGGGTCCTTTGTTTGAAGGATTAAATTACTGCAGGCAACACCTGTAACAACGTAAATAACCCTGATGCAGTATTTGGAAGCTTTCACATGTATGTTTGCTTCATTGAGAAGGCAAGGCAGCCTGACCAGAACACTCTAATTTTGGCTCAAGGCCGCTTCACACCAACACTAGAGGTCTTTACAGATGGACAGAACAAATGTCTGCGTGGTGTAATACTGACCTAGTTAAACTTGTGCTGAGATGGGGAAGGGGCCCGTTTGGTGTCTTCTGTATTTCTCTTTTTAGTGGTGCTGTGCTAAAATATGCCTTGTGTTCTCCAGGAGTATGTTCATTTAGTATAAATTTCAGATACTGAACATACATAAATCACCAGCAGATGATTTAGTTTTAAATACATTGAAAATTACGAAGAAACATGTAGGTTGTCATTAGATTACAGTTTAAAAATGTGATTGCATTTGTGATGAAAATATGTTCTAATTTACTTCGTTACTACTACATTAAGTTGTAACACGACCACCTTTTATTTACAAGTGAACAGCATTCCACTTAGTTTGCATTCAGCAGCCTAGTTTCAGGAACTGTGGCCATTATGTTTTTATATTAAGCTCTATGCTCTTAGCTAGTGTTCTGTATTAGGCTGGTACATGGAGATATGTGAGTGACACATAGCCTTTTTATATTTGCTTTGTTTTTTTCTGTAGATATGTAGTCTCACAAACAAGCTGTTAGCATCAGTCCATGTAGTTCTATAGCTAGTCATTAGTTAGTATGGTTAATTCCCTGTCTAACATATATGGGATTTTGATGCTTCCTCTTAATAAACAGTAACTGGAATAAGCTTTGGTTCTGTAAAGAATATCTGTAGTTAGAGAACGTTGTACTTAAAGCAACTAGTACCCTCATATAAAGAATATTGCAGCATGTTCCATTTGATCATGGCTATTGGCATGGTCTGGCTTTGACAATGAAATATTTTTGAAGATTAAATTGTCACTCAAAATATTTTTTGCTTGTTCTTTTCTAATAGTATTACTTTGCATCTTGTTCACTGTAATACGTTTTAGTTAAGAGTTCAGTGGTTAAGAGTAGGGCAGTTACTTGCACTGAGAGTTAAATGCACTGAAATACAACCTCAGTTTATCCTGCATTTTGTGCACAGTTTCTGTATCATTAAACTTCTATGTCCAGCTGTTTGTTGACAGTGCAAATTATAAAAGTGCATTGCATCATTATGACGATTGATCTTGCCTAACAAAATCAGTTTAAGGCATTTATTTAAACAATATATATGTACATAAAATATACATATATATAAACGTGTGTGTGCATTTTTTTTTTTCTACTGTGCTGCTTTGGTTGGTTGGTTTGTTTCAAAGAAATACTCAGCGAAGATAAAAATGAAGACGAGTGAAATGGTGGAAGAGGGACATGATATGAACTTGCTGCACAACTTTATGCCATATTAATGGAGCAATTTCGCAGGTCAGGGATTTTTTTTGCTATGTGAAGAGAGAACTCTTGGACTGTGTCAGTCTTCACAGATCAGAAAATGCACAGAAAGAGAAGCTTCCTTTCAGAAACTTTTGATGTGTGAGTCATAAGCATACAAAATTATGTCTTTAACCATCAGTTCAGCTCATTTCCTCTTGATTAGTTTGCCATGTGGATTGTTATTTTATTCAGTGGTCACAACCCCCAGGTGAGGACGTTCTGTAGCTGATTCCAGTGGGTTTTCTAAGTTCTTGCTGTTGTAATTGGTGAGATTTTTACCCTTCGTTTCCACAAGTCACAAAAGCAGGGTAGGAAAAATAAATAGATATCAGTCTTAAAGAGGAGGTACTGCTTACCAGTGTCTTTTTCTTCTTTTTCCTGAATGTAGCGCTTTCATTTGCTTTCCCTGCTAAATGAACTGTGGGGTAAGAGCTGAACCTCTGTCAAGCATAACTCTGTTCCGTAGGTCAATAGAAATAAATAAATATATGTAGGCAAATAGAAGATTGTGATTTTTATGTCAAGGTAGCAGAAGTCTGGATTCAGGTTCTGTTTAAATGACATTTATCCAATATTGAAGACCAGGCAGAATGATGAATGTGCTTCAGTGTGCCTGTGCTGAAATAGGTTTATAAACAAGCACCTGCCATAAATCACAAAAACGGCTTTGTCAAAAGTAACTAGGGACCAGATGCATCTTTATAATTACCTGTGACACCTTTTGTCCTGCTTTCATATCCTCTGTTCCTCAGTTAGATAATCTGTTTTATTTTACTTGTGGTTTCCATGATTTGCATACTATTTTGAAACATGGGCTGATGTCTGGGATGCTTCTCAAGGAGGTGTTTAATAGTTGTCTTGGAGGCAGGAGAACTTTGTGAGGTTCAGTAGCTGAATATTGCGAATAATTTGTTCAGAAGAGAAGATGAAACTGCTAACTAATAATTCCACAAGATTTTTTTATAAGTATTTCCTACTGTAATTATTATTTTTTTTTATTTGCTTGGCTTTATTTGCTAGTAAACATGGAAGTTTGGTGGCTCTGCCAGGCAGGGGGCTTGGAGCTTTATGATCCTTGAGGTTCTTTCCAACCTGGGCTATTCTGTGATTCTGTGGATTCTGGAGTTTGTTCAATAGGTAGAAGAAGCTTGTATTCCTTGGCTACAGCTCATGTTCAGCATTACAGAGATGATTTCAACCAGTGAAGCTGTTTTCCTCTCTAATCAATAGAGTTGTAGCATTCTCGTGAAGATTTTTATTCTTTGTATTTCCTTCTGAGTTGATCTTGCTGTGTGAGACTAATCAGCTGTGTGTGGTTCCAACTGCAAGATTATTTCTGGCTTAGCTTAGAGAGGGCTAGAATATGAATTCTGTCTTTCTCTTAGTCATTGCTAATTTTTTCTACCTTATTGTGTTATCAGGCATCAAGGGACAACATTAATGCAGACAATGGTAGGCTCAAAGCAGGAATCACACAGGAAGGGAGATTAAAAGAAAAAAAGAATATGAAAGCTTGGAGGTAAAAGCTGATTGAATTTGACTTTTTAAAATGTTTTTTCTATTTCCTACTGTGGCTACCATGCTTAGCTGATGTACAATCACAGTAATGTGTTCCTTCATATTGGTTTACAAAAGAGCTTTGCAGTAATCATGGGATAGAAAGCTCAGAGCTAGACAATAAATGTGTCTGCACTTAGGTCAGCCGATTTAATTTCCCTTTCAAATTCAATTGTTCACCTGCTGTGCTTATTAAATATAAGCACACTTTCTGCATTTGAGTACACTGTCTATGCTACTCTGGCACTCTCTACCTATTGCTTTGCCTTTACTGATGCAAGTTTTTCTGAGGTGATGGTAAGAATTTCAATGTCGTCTTTTACTTACAGTGTAGCCCACAGTTGTTTTGCATTTCTTTGCTTTCTGCTGCCTCTATAATCACTGGGCCTCTTAATTTGGTAGGTTTGCTTTTTAACTATTGACTTAACGCCCCATTGCCTGCCACACACCATGCATTGAAAAGTGTATTTTGAACAAATCTGTTGTGTCTGGTCTCTTTAAGAATCTGCCTCCACATAGAGCAATTCAGAGTAATTCATTATCCTCTCTGACCCTTCTTGAGTGATGACATTTGGTGATGATAATGGGATTATGGTGGGTTTATTCTTCCTCTTCACAACGGGATTGAATGTATCTTGAGCACTAGTAATTAAAAACATGACTGGATGTAAACTAACAGTATTGCTGCTATGATAGAGGCTGGCCAAATCTTGTATCTCATGTGTCATGAAAATAGCACTCCTAGAGGCAGTCACTTCACATGATTTAGTATTCCTGTTTGGGTTTTTTTCTTGTTTTGAACAAGTCTCAGTTCCTTAAAAGGATGGTTTGTTTTTTGGGGGTTTTATGTAGGACCCCTAGAAGAAGCAAGGAAGAGAAGAAATTGCCCTGCATGATTTGATGGCTCTGGGCTCAGGCAGCTGCAGTCAGTAGCAAAGAGCCTTTGCTGTAGCAATGCAGGAGGGCTCATCCTGGCTGTGAGCATGGGCCCACCTTCACAACCTCAGTGTGGGATAAACTTCCTAGTTCTGTCTGTACGAGACCCTTTCATGTGGCTCCGTACCAATAGCAAAAAGAGACTTTTAATTTCCCTATAAATAAATTCTCTCTTCAGTACAGAAGATGAGATGAGTTAGCAGTTAATCCAATCAACAATCAGCATTAATTCACTTTCAGAATGGATCCCTTGCTGATGTAGTAAAACCGCAAGGACTAGCAGACCTTTAGTTTCTGTCCTTCATGAATTCATGCTCACTGCAAATTGTCTAGGGTTTAGTTGTGTCCAGATCATAAAGTTACATTGTGTTACCTTTTGTTCCCTTCAGAATTTTGATGAGGGAATGTAGGATACAAATCTACAAGTGAAATGAATGCTGTCTGACCATTAGCTACATATCGTCCTCAAGTACATCTGGAAAAGGATAGTAACATGTAATTTTAAAGGTAAAACAAAGAGCAGCTTTCTGTTTTTATTTTGGCTTAAGCAGATTCAGGCTTGTTTTAAAATTTGTTTTTCTAATTATGGACTGCATCATGCATACCCAAACTTTAATTTCTGCCGCAACAAAATAATGTGCTGATCTCACTGCTCTTCAAAGTAATAGTTGCAGTGTAAGTTTTTCTGTCCTCACATGATAAGTAGTACTTTACTCAGTGCTATCACTAGAGGCCTGCCTTATGAGTTGCAGTGTCACACCATTCACACTTTAAAATGGATTAAGAATGCTTATGCCACTGTGGGTCAAGTGATGTTTCCTGTGTCTTTTCCTGTGAAAGACTGTGCCTTCTCTTAATTTGTACAATATATATATTTTTTTTTTGGCAGGACAATGATATTTCTTGAAAACGTAGTGTGTTTTCATACCATATAGATGAGATAATTCTAGTTTTAATTTAATTACAACATAAATGTATCTTTGTTGTTCTAGGGTATCCTACATGTAACTCTGACTATTACTGCAGTCTGAGTCATTGTAGCTGAGACACCTAGTTTAGATTTAGGGACATGGAATTTTGAGTTATGCTGCTACTTATGAATAATGAATTCCTAAAGCAAATGTGTAAAGCCATATTGCTTAAGGTGAGAGATTATTGAGTTATACTAGAATATATTAGAAGACAGAATGCACTTTGTTCCTCACAAGAGAAGAATTCTACAGGAATTCTACAGGAATGGTACATTAGTATGCCTTATGCATCTTTCCATGCTTTCCTTGGCTGGATTTAATCTGAAGTTAATTTGCCCAAAGAACACCTCATCCTATTCCTGAGCTGCTTCCCCAGACTTGGTCCTCCTGGATCTTGTTTATGTCATGAATAAAAATACTTAATTCCTTTTAGAGGACTTTACTCCTTAAAAGTTTTATGTCTTCGTGTAGGTGTATATAAATATATGTACACATGTAAGTGCATACACATCGGTGTGTTGTGTGTGTTCCTTCTGGAATTAATGCCTTGTCTTTACAGTACAGATTCAACTTATATTAGAACTTCTGATTACTTAAATTTTTATCTTAAATTTGTGACACTATAACTAAATAGGAACTGTCCCTTCCCCCCCCCCCCCCTCCTCATTTGACTCACTTTACAATGCTGTGTCTAGTTTAACTGCAAGTATTTGCTTCCACCCATGTATAGTCACAGAATCACAGAATTATCAAGGTTGGAAAAGACCTAGAAGATCATCTAGTCCAGCCATTACCAATACTTCCAGGCTAAATCATATTCCTCAGCACCACATCCAAGCGTTTCTTGAACACTCCCGTGGTCGGTGATTCCACCACCTCCCTGGGCAGTGCATTCCAATGCATGACTACTCTTTCCGAAAAGTAATACTTCCTAATGTCCAGCCTGAATCTCCCCTGACACAGCTTAAAACCATTCCCTCTAGTTCTATCACTGATTACATGAGAGAAGAGGCCAACCCCCAGCTCACTACAACCCCCCTTCAGGAAGTTATAAGGTCTCCCCTGAGCCTCCTCTTCTCCAGGCTGAACAATCCCAGCTCCCTCAGCCACTCCTCATATGGCCTGTGCTCCAGACCCCTCACCAGCTTTGTAGCCCTCCTCTGAACACGTTCCAGGGCCTCAATGTCTTTCTTGCGGTGAGGGACCCAAAACTGAACACAGTACTCAAGGTGTGGCCGCACCAATGCCATGTACAGGGGGACAATTACCTCCCTGTTCCTGCTAGTAACACTGTTTTTGATGCAAGCCGGGATGCCATTGGCCTTCTGGGCCACCCGGGCACTGTCGGCTCATGTTCAGCCGAGCATCAATCAGTACCCCCAGGTCTGTTTCCTCAACACAGTCCTCTAGACACTCCTCCCCAAGCCTATAGCGCTGCCCAGGGTTGTTGTGGCCAAAGTGCAGAACCCGGCATTTGGTCCTGTTGAACCTCATCCTGTTGGCTTTGGCCCAGCTCTCCAGCCTATCCAGATCCCTCTGCAGGGCCTCTCTACCCTCAGGAAGATCAACACTCCCTGCCAATTTGGTGTCATCCGCAAACTTACTGAGGGTGCACTCAATGCCCTCATCCAAGTCATCAGTAAAGATTTTGAAGAGGACAGGTCCCAGCTATCACTTTATTCTGAGTAGCAAGTTTGACTGTAGGCTCAGCATTTCCCCTTCCATCTTACACCTTTTAAGTAAAGATTCATTTGCCTCTGTATTTTTTTTCCTTCAACTGCTTCAAAGCTTATTTTGAAGGGGGAAAGACTGCCAATTAGGTGTGGTATTTTTATTGATCATAGGGAAAGTATGGGGAGCTTCTTTCCTAATCGAGTTGCAAGCCCTCCACCAGAATTTTCAAATAGCCTTTAAGCAATTGTCTGCCATCTGCCTATGAAGGAAAGTATCAAGTTTAGTCATGCAATTAGTGAGTGTTCAAAAGGCCACAGAATTCACACACAGAGTTCTGCTGTGGAGGCTTCTGTACAAGCAGTTCTCTTTCTTAGCATACCTACAAAAAAAGTTACTGAAAAGAGAAGGTCTCTGAGTAAAAATAGAGAGGGGATGAGGATGAAATGATTAAAAATGTATCTTTAAGATAACTCAATGCTTTATGTCAGTATAACACTTGGTTACCTGAGTATAGGGCTTATCACAGTGTTCTGGAGCTTTGGTGTTAGGATAAAGTACTGCCTGTGTTTGTACTGAGAGGCAAACACTATCACAGACTGCAGCTGAAGTGTTCTACAGTAATGGAAAATTCATGGTGTAGAAGAAAGGTAAGTATATTACTTAATTAAGCATGAATTATTTTTGTGTCTTCAAGTGTGGAAGCATCAGATGACTGAGGTTTTATACCTGCCTTCTTTATTTCTATGAAGTAATCTTGTTATTTTTTTGTCTGTATGTTTTAGGATCTAATTCATTAGTATATGCATATCTAAATTTGACCTACAAACTGGGAGTTGTGCTTGGTTCCTAAAGTTTCTCACAACTTGGCAATATTTCCATGTATCGTTGTTTTCTTGGAACTCTGTGGTTTGCAATAAATCGACCTCCTGTAAAAATTTCTCGAACAATTCTTTCAGTTATCTTGCATAAGAGGGAACAATATTAGAAAATTTGGCATAATTTTCTGGCTGGTAGAACCTCTCAGTATTCTGTACATACACATATCAACATCCTCATATGGCCTTGCTCACCATTTTGGAAGCTGGTTTTTTTTCCAGTTTATTTGCAATGAAACAAATATGGAATGTATTTTTAATGTAAAGAATTGATTTCTTGGATTTGTAAGGATTAGCTTTTCTTAATTTGTAGATTTACAGAGATGGTTATAGTACAGGAAAAAATCAAACAGCTTGTAACAAAAATAGGCTTTAGCATCAAATAAATGAATGAGAAGGTTTTCGTCAATGATTCCTGTTGTCATTAATGGTCATTTTGATTATTGCATGCCTCAATGAGATAAGATCTGTGATCTTCAGGTGTGTTACTTGTATGTGAACTTGCTGAATTATTTGTTGATCATTCCATTGTTTTAATAAGTTTCATATCAGATTGTTCTTTATGTTATGCTTCTGATACACACCTCTTCTTTGGGTAATGGATGGTTCATTGATGTTGTCATCCTGAATCCTACATAGGATAAATAACTGCAAAATGAGATTAATTCCCCTGCTAATCTGCTATTTAATTTTTCTCTTTGAATACGACTGTATTCATTGTGCAACTGTGAGGAACCTGGCTCTGATTAGGAACTCTTTATTGACTTCTCCAGTATCACGATGAGAGCTGTGAGATCTTTAAAGTATATTATGAATCTGTATTGTACTGAATTATAGTAACAACAGATGTTATGAATTCCACACAATCTTTTTAAACAATGAAAGATCAAATTTAAATTTCTCAGATTTTTAAGATAATTATATATATTGTCACTTAACACTGTCTAGACTGATATTGCTTTATTTTCTACTGTGAACTGTAGAAATCTAGTGCATAATTTCAGTAGACATAAATATGAACACTCAAGTTGTTCCAACTTTAAAATTACTACCAATTTTAAAAACTTCTGTGTTAATCTTCTTCTCATAAGATCACTTTCTGTGCACAGGAACTGCCTTATGTGGTTATAGAGCTGAGACTGTATGGGCTCGCCCTGGCTGTTTTAGTTGGTTCTGATTGATGTAAAGGATCGGTGTCTATTTAACTCCTCCTTTCCAGAGAGATGTAAATGGAGCCAACTGAAGTATGCCAAACCATCAGAGTTCTCAGTTAGGGTTGCCTCTGCATTTTCTTTTCAACTGCTGATTTCCTACTGTAGTAGCTTTTTACTGATGCCTGCATTTCTTTTGTCTAAATACCTTGAAGGCTAAAAACCTCTGACTAGTATTTCAGTGTGATAATTAGCTGTCTTCTATGGTCAAGCTGCAGCTAGTTCTGCCACATGCTCCCCTCTAACAGTTGTTCTTCTTTATGAATACAGTGCAGTCTCTTGTCTAGAACTGCCTTTTATATAAATCTAATACAGCATTTTGTACATTAGTAAGGTGAGAAAGGTAATCTAGAGCACAAGATGAAGCTATTGCTTGATTGTTTTCTTTTCCACATTTAAGAAATCTTGACATTTCTAACAGGCTTCTAACATTTCTAACAAGGTTCAAATAAGGTGTCTGCTGCCTGTTTATTGAATGCAGATCCATAGCAAGCCTGTCAGCAGCATAGTACTATATTAGGTTTGGAGAGTAGCTAGGGGTAAACTAACAACACAGTTCCAGGCTGTGGATGGTATAATGGAATGATAGGGAAGGGCAATACTGCAGTTGCATCCTTAGGTCAGAGTTGGAACTTAGGTAAGAACAAATTTGTTGACTCAGAAATTGGATTGAAATTCATTAGCCATGACTCCCCTCTGCTGTGTCAGACTTTTTTGCAAGACTTCTGTCATAGAGGTCATACATCAAAAGGACTACATCCACAATTGAGCCTAACAAGAAGAGTTTTTGAAAGTGATAGATTACCCAGCTGCTTAGCATCCTGCCTTTTGTTCAGGATTTTCAGATCTTCTTGTGCCTTTTTTGACAGCAGCACAACGTGAAGTCTTAGAAGCGAAGCTTTCTGTGTAAAATTGCTTTACATTAAATCAAAGCCCCTTGTTTCTGGTTTGTGCTCTTAGGAAGAAGGAAGAAGCTAAGCTATGAAGCTAGTTGCTGCTACACATGGGTGTGCTGGCATAAATGCATTCACACAGCCTGTAAGGTTCAGATTAGTGTTTTGTTCCTGAACATTTATGATTATATTCATAATTGTATGGGTCATCTGAGACTAGATTAGAGAAATAGTTCAATCAAAGTACAGAAGGTATCTTGATAATGTTGGTTCCCCCTACATGTTTTGTGCATACAGAAAGAATTTTTCTATCCGTCTTATACCCACCCACGAGTGTGTAGCAGATTAGTATGAGTTTATTGATTTGAGAAGCTCTTATGTCAAGTATTGTGTCAACTTGTTCTTCTTGCATCATCTTAAGACTTGAGACTTGTATTACATTCACAAGTCTTTTACTAACTGACAATTATTACCACAAGACTATTAAAGTAGTTAACATGAAGCAGTTTTTCAGTATTGTTGGCATTGCTCTTATTTGTATTATCATCACAACTAGAAGCCATGCTTAGAAAATAAGATATTCTTACACTGCAAATTCAGTGTACTGAATTTTCAGTGTAGTACTTGAGTACTACAAATTCAAAATAGAAGGCAGCCTGATTCCAATCTAATTAAAACTGCCACATAAACCAAAAAAGCTTTCAATATCTGTTAAAGGGCTACTACCATATACCCCTAACTAACTAAGGCATTCGCTGATCTTTTTTTAAGATTGAACTATGCTGATAAAATACAGTTAAACTTATTGGAGAGGTTTGTTTATTTATATATATATATATAGAGAGAGAGAGAGACAGAGGGGGAGAGGGAGAGTGTGAGTGTGTTAATAGAGAGTGGCAAAACTGCATTTGAAATCAACCCACATAGAAAGTTCCATCCAAACACTCAGGACTTTTTAACCCTCCCTCAAGAAAATATTCAGTTCCTTTTAAAGTGTTTTGGTTTTTTTTTTTGTTTTTGTTTTTTGTTTTTTGTTTTTTAAAAAAAAGAAAGGAAGAAAAGAAAAAAAAAAGAAAAAAAAACAATTTGTAAGATTCAAATGGTAAAAAACTTGTCCTTTCGAGAGAATGTGAGAACTTCCTATTGACTTTTCTTCCTTTTGATTCCATAAAAAGGGTCAGCCTTTTCTTCTACTTTGTCTTTGATAGACTTGCACATGTTGCAGGGTACTACACTGCCTACAGCTTGCCCATCGGGATCTCAGCAAATCAGAGATGAACACTGAGCCCTGTTTAGCATTCCTCTTACAAGTTTTTCAGAGCATTAAATCTTCTGAATCTGTTTTCCTGCTCAAAGCACAGATTCAGAAGCTGCTGTTTGTTTTATATGCTAGGGATACATATGTAATATGAGAGGAACAAAATCTTGCTGTGCTCTGCTGTGTAGGAACATAAGAGAACTCTCTTTTGGCTCTTTGGTTTTGTCTTCTCCTTTGTACACCAATAACTATTATTTGTAGCTAATATACTAAAAACATGCCAAAGTTTGATTTAGTCTACATGTGTTCTTTCAAGTTATCCAGTAACAATTAAATGTAAAAATTTAGGGAGCAGAAGAGCCTGGAAAAGTTTTTTTCCTAGATTGGAATACTTCCCTGTAGCCTGAACTGCGCAATCCTACCCTCTCCTGTCTCCATTCTTTTTCCCAAAGTGGTTTTAACTCTAGCTTGCATAGCTCCTAAGGTTCAGCAACAGGAATAGTGGAAGCTGTGTTATGTTTTTCATTTGTTCTACCTTGATTGTGTGTTCTCTTTGGACTTGGAACATGCGCATAAATAGGATCATCTTTCAAGGTACATTAATTGAAACAATATATTCTCTTCCACAAATAATATATAAGCTGCTATATACATATAGGCGTACACATTTTCGTGTACTCAAGTGAGCATATATGCTTGATAAAATGAGCAGCTGTGCATGTCTAATCAAATCAGATACATATGAAAGTATTTAATTTCTTTTTTAAATTAACCTATTGGAGTTGCATGAAGACATACAGAAAATAATTTCCATTAATAATAACCTGTCCTTTTTTGTTTTAGTTCATTAATCATTAATAAGACGCAGTGAACCCTGGGAATAAATAGGCTTGTTTTTTGTTTGGTTTTTTTTTTTAATTGCCTCACTAGCCCTGCATGGAAGGTAACTAAACACAATCTGACACAAGAAAACCATTTTAAATAATACATTTTGGAAATGTGAACAGTTAAACTAAAACTATTTCCTGCTATCAAAAGCATTTCAGTTTCTCCCATCTTTCAAAGGCTAGGAACAAGTTTGTGTTTTTACAGGTGTTCTCATTTCCTAACAAAATATATTCCACTTTACAGTCAGGAAACATGAAATTAAATTAATACTTGTATTCTCATGTCCGTGAATAAAGTCCGTGAATATTTATTTGGAATTCTTTTAGTCAGAAAATGGTGGAGGCTTAAAGGTTTGTAAAATTAGTAAATTGGACTGGTGTTTAGAGTTTATTTGGGCTTTCAAACATGTATGAGAGTCACATGTCGAAGCTGACTGCTAACTTTTAGACTGAAGAGTTGTGTGTGATTGTTGGTACCAATAAATTCAGTAGTTTTACATACAGAATGATACTGGTGTCTTTCTACATTCAATTTGCATCAAAAAAATTGAGAGATTACTCGAAATAGTTAAAAATCAAACTATAGGAAAAAAAAAATAAAAATAAAGCCTCTTCAGTACTTTAAATGTCACCTTGAGAGCAGAGAAATTGTTATGGAAGTCTTGAGGCACCTGTTGATTTAGCTCTTCCACTTTAAATTGCAATTTATATGTTAGTTTCAAATAGTCATCTTGGTGGAACAAATTATAGGTCAGATGAAAAAAATCTATGACACTAACAGTAACTAATGCATAACTGATAATGTACGTAATGGAATAATTAGGGGTTAACTGATGATCGTTCAATATTTGCAGTCTAATGCTATACTATCATGTGAAGCTCTCTTTTTACACTTCATCTCCATTTTCTTGATATCACTTATTCTTACCCTTAGGCTTCCATCTTCATTTATTTCCTATTGGTCTACTCCATTAAGTAGATCATCCTGAAATAGCCAGTACCATTTATCAGTCATCATCACAAGATGATGCTTCTCATACCCTTCTACCTTTTGTGTCTTCAGTGAGTTTTGTCATTCAGTGTCATAGATTTAGGCCTCAAATTAGATGTATATGTTACTAGTTGTGAATTCTTTGAGACTAGTTGTTTCTTCATCCTGTTCAGGAGTTACAATTGTCTCAGACTTTTGGCAATGGGACTTCCTAATTTGTCTTAGGGACAGTAATTTTTAATATTCACGTATTATTTTTATGCCTTCAGAGCCTGCTCTGTTAAGGATCAAATGTAACTAGAGCCTTAAGCAACACAGTGTTTTGAATCTGAGTTTTGAGCTACTATTAAATTTTAAACCAGTCATTACAGGAATATGGGAGTAGAGACTTTTGAGAACAAAGGTGGGAAGTGCCCTAGAAAATGGAAGGCTGCAGCTGTTCTCTTCCAAAATACAGCAGGAGTAGGCATTGCTTCTGCTGTATTCTTGGACAAGAACTCAGTGGCCAAGAAGTTCCCCAGAACTTGGAGAATGTAACTGCCATTTGTTTCTGAGGGCAATCATGGTCAATTCTTGGCTTGTAGCTGGACTTTTAACCTCCAGCTGCTTCCATACTGGGGAGGAGGCTGTGCTGCTTGGAGTTGGGGTGAAACTCCAGACTTTTGTTCCGAAAGTTCTTAGAGGGCTTAAGAGAGGCCATGGCTCTAGTGCCTAGCAATCTCCTAGTAAGACCAAGTTCTAGGTTACGCTGTACTCAATAGACTGCTTTGTACTGAATATGTCCAGTCACTGGATAAAATACAGGACTAAACATTACAGAAGATAGGTACTCATTAGGGGGGCTGGGGGGGAATGTCCAAATCTCTTTAAATAACCTCCATTTTCTAATTGCCTTATTTGGGATATAGACAACTGGTCTTTAAGTAGACGATTCTTTGTTTTTGCTTTTTGTTGCTGTTTGTTTTGTCCTTTAGCCAACATACTGAGGAGATATGTACCTCTCTTTCGTTAACTCTTATGTGGAACTGTCATTTCAAAAACAGTTCCCTAGGCATCTTAGAGCTGGTAGATTGACAAGTAGTCTGGTATTACAGCAATAAATTTGCACTACGCTGCTTCACAGATCCACCCTTTGTAGAACGCTTCTCTAGGGCTCTCTTAAAAGACATCCTATATGTTTTTGCATCCCCATTGCTTTCTGAATGATGTGCTGGAAATTGTAGCAGACCCGATTAAAGAAATTATTCAAAATGTGATGTGAATGCAAACTTGTCTGGATTTCTGGTAAGAATCTGGCACACCTGAAACATATCATTCATTAGAAATTACGTTATTAACCACATTAGCTTTTGTTTGAATAACTTTCCAAGAAGGGAAGGGGGATAATTATTGGTTAATACATGCTCTTTTTGTTGAGGCTTGAAGGGAGAGATTTCTTTAACTAGACTTCAGTTTGATTCTGCATGTGTCTGTAGTCACACTGTGAGTCATAGGAGTTATTCATTATAAGTATTTAGCGCCAGTCTTGTATCCAAGTACAAGTTCTCAGACTGTGTCATTTATTAGCAATAACAGGTCCCAAGAGTATGAATACAATGTTAATTACTGTACATTCCTAGATCACTTACAAACCTGAGCTAACTGGATGCATGTTAATGGTGTGCTAGAGGCCTCCATGTGATTTTTCAAGATTGTTCTGCCTGCTGATAGTTAAACTCAATAGGAAAATTCTCGGAGCAGATCTTACTTTTTACCCAGCTTCACCTTTAAAGATAAATAAGTAAGTGATTGGAACAGCTGCCTGGAGATCATCTTCTGCCTCTAGGAGTGCTTTCAGCATATCTTGGAAACCTCCTTGTGTTACACAGGGTCATGGAAATTCAAGTGAGACCACCGCACTGATGTGGTGTCTGTGGTGGAATGGAGCCCTCCTGCCCTGCAAGCCAAACCTCTGGGCCCCCAGAAGAACACACCTGGTCAATTTATTTTCAAACAAAGTAAGTTCATTTCATTCATCAATTATTTTCACCTTTAAACAATTCTTGCCAGCTTAGGCTGTAATCCAAAAAAATTCTCCATGATACTTTTTGGAAATAATTGATGAAATTAAACAGCTTTGTCTTTCAGTACGTAACCCTTTGCACTAAGGGTGTCTAGTGTTTCCTTGGAAAACAAGTTATGTTATTAAAATAAGGCTGGTGTATCAAGTGAAATAAATAGTATAAAATAGACCACATTGCTATTCTGTTGTGCAAACTTGTGAAATACTAACAGACTTGTTATAGCACTGGTTTTGTAGTAATCCATTTGGTGACAGACATAAATCCTACATCAATGAGGAGTGATGCAGACAATTTAGTTTAAACCAGTTGACTCTAAATGGGAATTTGGAGCATAACGCTTCTAATATAATATTTATGAGAAGTAAACAGTTAACAAGTGTGTTTATTCAGATGAGTATGGCACACTGACTATAACATAGATCATGGTTCTGGCAAAGGCAATCCTGTAGTTTCTTTCAGATTCAGGTGAAAAAAGATTGATGTTTTTTTGTTTCTCAAGGCCAAAATGGTGTACTGTGGCAACCTGTTGCTAAGAAATCTTATTAAAAAAAATCTCATACCAATCCACATGTGTGAGGGATGGAAAACCTTTTGTTATTTTGTAAGTAATGAGATATTTCTTAATTACAAAAACAGTCGGTTGTGGTTAAAATATAGACTGATGGGAGCCAGGTGTGGAATGATATATATGTGAATGCCTTATGGTTGTGTAAGGTTATCAAAATATGGCATCACAAGGGCTGACAGGGAGCATTTGGAAATATCTTTAAAATGTTTGTAGAATTTTAAAATGAAATATTATGGGTTGCTTGCTAAGATACTTGCTACAATGTGCACATTAATAACTAAATTGTGACTTCACAGGAAAATGTGTTAACGATGCAATAGCAAATACCATATATACATAAGAGGTTGCTGGCCTTTATGTCAGCTGAGATGGAGAACTTAAGCAGGCCCATAGTTGTATAATTTGAACTATTTTTTATTGTACAAGTTCTACTGATCTTCAATTTATCAGTAACTAATAGGTAACTGAAACATTAACCAAATTTGAACTTTTTGAATTTAGGGGTAAGGAAGTTCAGATGTGGGGTTATATCCAGAGTTAATGGACTACATGTGACAAGGAAGGGTATTTCTGCCACAAAGTCTTAGACCTGCTTGTAAAAATGTCTTTATAAAAAATAGGGCTGCTGTTCACGCTATCATTTTTCTTTGTGCAATCTGGCCACGTAAATCTCCTGAAACAGAATGTATTTCTGGATTGGATCCCAGAGTATAAAAGACACTGAGGGAACAGTAATAATCACAGTGATGCCTCACAGCAGTAGTAGAAACACTCCCATCAGCCACAACAGGGTGAGCTGGGGGGGAAAAAAAAGAGGTGTTATTAGTGCAATTGAGAGTATATATCATCAGAGCCACCTTGTATTATTCCTCTCAGCAACATCACTGCAGAAGAGTGCGTGTTTTTCATGCTCTAATAAAACTGGATTCACATCCTGGAGGGGATGAGGGGAGGATACTCTCATAATGGAAAACCCAAGCCCATCGGTGAAACATTGCTGATGTGTTAGAAACAGTTAATGATCCAGATTACGATTCCCCTGAATTTCTTCATTCAGCTAAGTTAGCTGCTTCCTTATGTCCTTGAGAAACCTTGCCATTTCCCAGAGTACAGCATTCTTTTCAAGATGAAAAGATCATGGCTGAAATACCTGAACAAATTTATGTTGTGTGTAATAGCAACTCGTTATTAGGGGCCAGCCCAGAAGCACAGTCTCTAGCCATAACTGCTGCTGTCCCTTCCTGGGCTGCAAGGACTCTGGCCCTGCTTCATAGTGTGTTGTGCTTGTACTGATTACCCATCCCTGCAGGCTGTGCTCAGCAAAGGCTGTGGGACAGAACCTGGGTGTTAAACTTGGCTCCTGGGCTATCACCCGGCCTGGAGCAAAACTAGCAATAGAAACTGGGAAACTTTTCATTCAGTCCAGCGAAAAGAAATTTGTATGACAGGAGTTGGAGCAGTTCTTGAAAGATTCCTCTTCAAAAATTTTATAGAAAAATCTGTCAGAAGGTTGCTGTGACTAAAGCTCCATTGCTAGGGCTTACAGGAAATCAGCCAAGCCTAAGCAAAATGCTACATGGCTTCCTTGTTAATTCTGTCATTCTGTTTCTCTGCTGTGGGCAGCTCTTATTTTTCACTTTGCTTTTGTACTGGATGACAAGGACACGAGCACAAAGAAGCAGCGTATCATACAGGCATATGTGTTTGCTGTTCTATGAAACACTAGAGATATTCACTGTTTTTCTATTGATTGTTAAATTTCTTTGTTTTCCATCTTCCAAGTGTTCTCAGGACGCATTAAAAAGTAGGACCACTGAATTTTATTTCTTTTTCCTTGAAGTCACGACTCTGAGTGTGGTAAGGTTAGCAGTGTCATATTGTAAATACCATCAAGAGTAAGGTTGAGAGTCAGGAACTCAGCTACGTATTCCTCCCCAAATTAACCTTTGGCAGCATGAATCCAGTCAGGGTTAACCTGTAATTTGAAACTTCCTATGATGAAAATGTTTCTCTCTTTGTTTCTGCTGCTCAGGTCTCCTTACAAGCAAAAGCAGACACCTGAAGTCTGGTCTGCACTTGTTTACCTTGCTTGGCATGGTATGAAGAGCAGATTGTGCTTTTTCTTAGCTGCATCAGTCTATATATCATTTTTCCTACTTAGTTTTATACATTGGTCATTCTCAAGAATTTTTTATCTTAGTAGCTAAAAAACTCTATGCTGCTGATCACTTCTCACAACTCTCTTCTGCATCTGCCTTTTGATCCACATCCTTGCTTAGTGTCTCAGATGATATTTCTGTCACCGGTGTTGTCTGATGTACCTAGTTGGCAGCTGTTCTTGGGGGTACTTCTGTCTTCACTTTGTTCTGAAATTCCATTGGGATATTGTTTTTTGGCTGGGATGAAGATAGTGACAGTTCATATGACAGTATTATTGAATGTATTTCCAAACATTAAACTAAAGCATGGGGGAAAGCAAAGTTATCTGCTTCAAGCACTGTTCCAGACACTATTCCTGCTCAATCATATTGTAGTTGTTATAGTACCAACAGTAAAGCAGAAATTTCTGTCCAGTTTTCCTAACAATGCTAATCCCATGTTTCTTCACCTTCTGTAGTCTAGACCATCCAAACTCAATTCTGTTATAGCTGTTGCAAGTCTCAGTGACCTTGGCCATCGTTTCCTTTGTGTTGTTTGAAAAATCAGGGAGTTCTTTATCTGCTCTAGGGCTGTGTGCAGGTTTGCAATAAAGATGGATTATCACAAATAAATTAAATGTCTCTGATAAGAAAAATTATTAGGTTTTAATCCTGAAATACCCAGAGTGCTCAAATGGCAACAAATATCACACTGTCACTTGGTAAGCTTCAGATATGGTAAAACTAAGGAGTTGATCCTATTTCACTTTTAATAAAACCTAGTCAACTAATGTGACAGCACAACTAACTAGCAGTAAATGGTCAAAGAGAACAGCTCCCAGATGACTCATAGTATTTAGACCAACAGTTTACTTTTTCTGTAAGTAGAAATGAAAACTGCAGTTAGGTCACAGGCAGTTTAATACACAAAAGGACTAAAATAATTTAAAATAAGAATCAATTCATAGTTAAATGATCTCTATGGGTCGGGATCCACCATGCACAAAAAAAAACAGTGAAAACCTAGCATCTTTTGTAAGTGTTCAGTGTCAAATACAAGGTTTGCCAAATCAACTAGTAGAATTTTGGAATGAGGGATTTATAAACTCAGTATGTACTTAATGATTTTGAGGTAACATCTGGACCCAGGTGGTAACTTCTGAAAGCATCCATACAGCCTGCAGCATTCTCCTTAATGGTGGATGTGAATGGAAAGGATTGTGGTCAAACAAGCATTAAGTTATTTTCAATTATAAGATGAAGATTTGTTTCTCTTTGGTTTGACACTAAATTGGGTAAGGATGTGGCAGGGTAGAAATATGAGCTGGAAAAAGTACAACAGTTCTTTATTCCTTTGTATCCTTAGAGCTGAAAATCGGGTATTACTGAAGTTCCTACAGAGATGTTTATTTTGTCATTTGGTTTTACATTTTATTCCTTACAATCTCAGAGTTCTATATGCAGATCTACCCTTATGCTTGTAAGCCCTTGTAAAGGTAGTGCACCCAGCTCCATAAGCCAAGTTAAAACATTGTCATATGTTAAATGATAAAGAAATTAGATTTCTCTGGAAGTTCTGTATTACTGCTATTAAATGACTGGAGCAAAGGTAAAATCTAGACAGTGACTTAAAGCACAGCATCCAGCAAGAGTCTATCTCAAGGTCAGTTTACATAAGGGCTTAAATCACTCTTTAGTACTATTTTTGTAGAGTTTATTCCTTCGTCATCTCTGTCTATCTTAGTACCATTAATCTGACCAACTAAACGATGCCATCTTAAAAATAATGATTTGACTTTCTTGCGTTATTAGCAGAAACACTGGAGTGCATTCAGAATTAGCTGAAAGAGTAGATCCCATTCCTTCTCCCCTTCCCGAGCTCCTTGGGAGTGTGGTAGGTTTGAAGTATAAAAAGAAATGACGCTTTAAAGGAGAATAAAAGATCAGATAAATCTCCCATTTTTTGTCTCTGTTCTTAGATTTTCTATGTCTTTTTGAAGAATTATTGAGAGTGATACAGATAAATCAAATGGTCACTGTCTGTTTCTGCATGAATTGTACAAAGGTCGCCCTGTAGCTCAGTTGACTGTTGAGTGTGCTGTATCGTTTGCAGGCAGATCAATGTGCTTTACTTTAGCTTTGTTTTGTTGCTAGTAGAGTCACATACAACTGCAAAGTCAGCAAAATTAATGTTCTTACTGAAAGATTAGAATGCAGTACCTGAAAACTCTTAGAGTTGTCACAAATCTGTCTTTAAGATACAGCAGAAATTTGCGTGATTCTTTTTTCAGTCTGTCAATGTCATTGTGAAGGCATAGATTTATTCCCTTTCTGATATTCCTGTATAAAACATGCAGCTCAGCATACGTTTATTTATTACCACTTTGCTACATTTTGTACCTCCCATGTATTAACATATTAACGTAAAAGTTACTCTCACACTGGTTCCAGGTCTACTTTTCTTTCTCAGATACACAGAAAACTAATCAAAGAGTCCTAGGAAGTGTAAATCAACAGAACTCCACTGGTTTTAATGAAGTTCAGCTAATAATCACTAGCAGAGGATGTGTTAAAACTCTCAAGTGAGAATGTTCCCTTTGATTACATTTACCTGTTAAGAATAAGCATTATCCCGTTCCGTACAGTTACTTCATATTGTTCTTTCCATACACTTACACTCCCTTTAAAGTATCATTACATGGTTCTGAATATTCCTAAGTCCTTGTAATGACACTTGTGAAATCTGTTAGATTTAATGAAACTTGAAAAGGTGCAAAGAACCTGAATAAATTCCAGGGTTGCATTGATGTATTTTAGACTTTTCAATTCTTATGGTTGGACTGAGTCTATACACGCACGTAGCAAGCTGGGTGCCAGCATGACAAGAACAAGGGCTGGACCTTGAATACAAGAATATGGTTTCTATTTTTCAATGCTAGTTATGAATGTCTCACCTATTAACTGTTGAAAGTATTACTACAGTAAATTCTTCAGCAGAATTGGAAGTTAGTCTGTAGAAACCCACATTTCTGTTCCTTAGCAAAGTTCGGCATCCATTAGGGTAGCAAAGAGCTTTTAACTATGCGATATAAAATGAAGTAGTTGAGAAAAGGACTGCCAGAACTGAAGAGCAATAATGACTGTATATCACTTTTCTTATTTAAGTATAATTGCTGTGTAGAAAGGTCAGTAAGAGCTTTTTAATAAAAAGTTTTATAATCCATACTGGTAATGGTGAAAAGACAAGAATTGAAGTAGAGGCAGTGAATGTATGCAGCTTCTCTCAGCATATAAATACAGTGTAAGCAAGGCAGGAATATGATGTTCTGGGAGCGGTCCCAATTTTGGGACTAGGACCTCGACAGGAACGTGTGCCTTGCTTCATGATGTAATACTCCAATCGGAGCCTCTATTGTCACTGAAGACAACCAGAATTAATCCTTTGCTTTTCATTCATCTCAAAGCATCTAAAACCTGGCCACTGATGAGATTTGTAATAGCCTCAGGTTTGCTCTATATTGTGTCTAGTGCAGTGCCATTCACACAGTACAAAACTGGCTGAGAGCAATATTTGGGGCATGTACCATTCCTCTGTTTTTCACTCTTGGTACATTTATTAAAATGGGGTTTGGGTTATCGTTAATTCTCAGTGTACTTAATTGTAAGACCTTATGCTTTTCAGGAGTTTTCTGTCTTCTCCACCATTTTTCTCCAAGCAGAAGTACTATTCAATGCAGTTAAAATCAGGTTCAACAAATGCCTACTGGTATGGGGTGGGGAAGGAGAGAAAACAAGTTGGAACCAAGTTTTTGGAGGATGATAGAAAAAGAACCTGGGAAAACGAACATGCATTTTCCTGAAATATGAGAAAATGTAATGGAATTCAGTAGCTGGATCTAGGTCTTTATATATAATTCTAACTCAGAGCTGTGCTGGGGTTTGTTCCAGGAGCCTTTCAATTGTATTGTGCTGTGTAAAATAATAAATAATCATAATAATCTAACAAGAAACCAAATGAAATAATACAATATACTTTCACTTGCAGGGATTTCTTTTCCTACTGAAATGAACCAAAATTCAGCGAGACCATATCAAAGCAAAATGTCTTGCATTTTGAGTTAGCTAAGAGGCCATCACCTTCAATAGAATTTAGTCAGAACTTAGGCAGTAGTCGACCTTTGTTTCACAAATGCTACAGGATTTTCAGTGACAAAAGAAGCACTTTTTGCATGTCCAGTTGCTGACAGCATTTGCAGAATAGTGACTCATCTCTATCCCATTCTTTCACTTAAGTAGTGACCTGGCAGCCTGAGGTGAACTGTTATGGCTGCAGGTTCGCTTTCAGAGAGGTTGCTGGACCTTGCAAAGGAATCCAGCTAGATAATTGGAAGCCATAATTTATACAGAGGATTAGAGTGTACTCTGATCTGCACTGAAGTACCTTTCTCAGATCAGCGTTCCTAAAGAGGCTGATGAGATATTATATGTTTGATGCCATTGGGAAAAAAAAAGTGCAGAAACCTGGACTTTGGCTTAAAAGAGTCAATACTTCACATAGAGCGTATCATGCAGCAGCTATCATCTCGTTATCTAGATGACTACTGGAATACTTTAATGTACACTGAACTCTGTGAAATTCACTCAAAATAAGCTGAACTTCCCATAGTATCTCTCCCTGTGTTTCAGAGTGTTTGAGTGCAAGAGAAAATGGAGACTGTCTCATTCAGAATCACAGAAATGAAAGCTTATTGATCTCGCTGTCTGTCCTGCTAACATGCCTCTGCATCATACCTTAGAATCCCAATCCTTTTTTCTAATCCTCTTTTACATCCCTGAAAAGGTTCCTGTAGCAGCATGTTTACAAATCAATGGATTTGGCTGTTAGTAAACCTTTCTAACTGCCTTCTTTTATTTTTCCTTTTTTTCCTCTTAGCCCTTTGTCCTAGTTGCAGTCCTTTAGATAGACCTGAATAATATTAGTCTTTCTTTGCCATTTCTTTTCCCAGAAAATCTGTAAACAACAGCCTCTTCCACTTATTCAGTCTTCTGTGTGGCTGTTGGTAATATCAGACTCAAATCTTAACCTCTTACTGGTTTGTTTTTTGGCCTTAGGACATATGTGAGCTATTTATCACTTCCTGAAATTGCAGAGGTCAGTCTGGATGCTTTCTCACAGACTCATCAGAGATGTCCATCTTTCCCATTTTTGAAAGCTGGGCCGTGACCTTGACGCCACTTACATCCAGACAGTTATAATTGGTATAATTTGTAGTTGATCATTAACTGGATCAAGGAGGGAACCATTTGCAGCAGAACTGCAGCATATCCACTCTTACTTTACTGACATGTTTTGATTTTATTTATTTATTTATTTTTTATGGCAGATTTCAGAGGAAGAACTGAATTTTTTGACAGGTGGCATTTGTTTCATTAAAGAACTCAAACACCACCTCATGTACTCAGTCTTCCTACCTGTAGCTTACGTAGTAGGTTTCTTCATCATGAAATAGTACTGTGAACAAGCAGTAAAAACAAGTGAAGGGGAAGGAAGTGCTTCAGCCCAAGGAGAGAGTTCTAGGAAGCTGTAAGCATGCATGGGTTATTTGTTTTGTCCAACCAAAACCTGTCAGACCTAAGGGAATTAGAAAAGAGTGCTATGTGTGTAAAGCTCTCTACACCAAATGCAAAGAAATAGAAAAGCAAAAGTGAAAAGCATACAAATGCAGAGCAAAGTGGAGAAATCTAACAAATAGTGATAGGTTTGCCCAGTTAACAATGGTAACTGAGGAACAGTTTTTAAGATTGTAATAATATGAAGATAAAGAACATCAGTAAATTAAAAAGAAAATGGGAGCTTCCTCTTCACAATAATTCCCAAGTATTCCTTTTCTTTTAATGCATTTGATTTGATTTCACTCATAAAAGAGAATTGGCCAGCTTAGAGTATATTGGCCGCTTTAAAACCGTTCTGTGCATTGTAATAGCCATAATAACAAGCTCATTCTACAGCAGCTGACTTCCAAACAGCTCAAGATTGAAGTGTGTGTTTAATTTTCAGCAAGTTAGAAAGCCTCCTGAAGTTGATGAGGATTGTTTGCATACTTAAATTCTGTGCAACCTGATGCATTTTGCTGCGTCAGGGCCGAAATACACTAAATTCATCCTAAAGCAGCCCGAACAGCAGTCATGTAAAAAGCGTGGCGTGTAACACAGCAGTTGTGCTTGAAAACAGTGAGCCTGTACTATATTAACACTCTACCTAACGTGACTGATCTTTGATGTGATCCAATGCAATTCAGATGAGTGTTTTTCTTAAAAGCTTTGTACAAAACAAGTATTAATGCAGCATTCAGTTATTTGAAGGAGTTAATGACCTTTGAAACAGGGACATCTTTCCATTACTTGTATGCCAAGATAGTGTCTAGCACTATAAACCCTTACATTTGATAATAGTTTCAGTTTTCATTAATATAATTAGTGAACCATGAAATACTGCTATGTAATTGTAACTTGGATTAGTGATAGAATACCAACACAACCGAGTTTGCAGCTCTCCCTAGATCAGCATCTGGAGTCTCGTTCAGCATCTGCTCTATAGAGAAACGCGCTTTATTCAACATACTCTTGTGGTTACTTTTCCCTCTAAGCAATATTGACCATATCTTAGGCTGCCAACCTTAAGCCCAGTAGACTGCATTTGATCTGGCTTTAGTAAGAAAAGTAAAAAGTAACAGATACTTACTTAAGTGTGTATCAAATATGGCCAGCTGGACTGTCTTTCTAGAAGAAAATGCAGGGCGACTTCAGTGAAAAGTCATATTCAATACTTCTCAAGGAATGAACAGGGCAGCCTTTCCTTTTTGCTCTCCAGCATTTACTCTGCATCCTCGTGTGAGTTACAGCATAGAATTTCACTTACAAAAAATTAAGTGAAATATCGAATTAATGGCTTACTTTCTTTGGATGTCCTCAAAGTATGCTGGATGTATTTCCTGTACTTTCCAGGAGAATGTAGCAATTGAGTAAGAGGCTTCAAAAGAATGTAATGCAGAAAAACTCTATATGTACAGCCTGATACCTCATTGCACTGCACACAGTATGAATGCATCACTGTGTGGCAGCGGTCCTGTGTATTTACTGTGACTCCGTTTTTTGTGTATTTTATGAAGTTAACAATTTATTTTGATTCCAGTGGATTTGTGCATGTTTGTGAAGTACGGTGCGCTTGAGTAACTTTCTATGTGAAAAATCAGTTAAACAAAATAAGGTCAGGTGTGCAGCTTTAGAAAAAGTAGTGTAAGATTCTTGGCTTGTCCTCACATTGACTCTCCATGAATATTTCTCAAGTCCTGAGAGTTTTATCAGACTTCCTTTCTCATTACTCCTCCTCTCTCATTCATAACTCTCTGTGTTCTTCTGACTTCATGCTTGGAGATAAAAAGGACTAGTGTCAAGGTGTGATGAGAAGCAGTTCCTGTGGCTTTCAAGCTTTGACCACAACAGTAAATACTGGATTTCCATCTGTTCTCCAAATGAAGAGTAATGCTGTTGAATCTTGCACCTGAAAGATATGTGCTAAAAGCTAAAGCATAAAAAAGTTCACTTTCTAATATCAAGAAATTTTGTTAATTATACATATTAATGTATTGCTGCTCAAAGTGATAACATTAATACTGAAATATTTTCTTTTTGCCTTCTTTCATGTTTTACCCTAGCAGACTTAGTACACTGCAGTGTGAGTGATGACTGCAACAGGGCAGTCATTCTTCCTGTGTGGAATTTGAAGAGGTTGTGACTTATTGGAATTGTCTGTCTGTCCTCTTTGGGAGAAAAAGGAGTTTGTGTGAGTTACTATCCCTTCACAAACCCTGCTACCCAGCCACTCATTAAAGAGGGAATAAAGCACTTAACGTGACAACTAAGTCTGTAGCTCTGCAATGGCTTTGGGATTGCAGAATACCACGAAGCATATTTTTCTTACATATTTTGCTATGCCAGTTGTTCAGGCGAGACAGAGGAAGCACATATTTATACATAGCTGTGATTATGACTTATCAACACACCACTAATAGATATTTATGTCATGTGCTGGAGCTTGTTTTCAAAAATTCAGGTAACCTTTTGTTCTGAGTATTTTCCGTAAGCAGAAGTATGTGAATACTTGAGGTGAAAGGTAAGACTCCAATCAGAGGTAACAATTAGTTTGTATTTTATTATTCAGTTTTCCTTCAGTTGACAGATCTTTACTACACTTCTTGTCCTCTTAAAATGAGAAAATACCCACAGTCAAATTGCCTTTACATCCAAGAATTTCAGTTCATATCAATGTTGCTGTTACCTTACAGTAACCCAACATTTTTAAAATACTTCCATGTTACCATTAAGTGTATTATTACATGAAAGCAATAATACAGCTAACTTTCATTATCATGCAAATAAGTCTTTGCAAGAAAACTGAGTTTTCAGATTTCAGCAAGGCTGAGATATTCAGCTTCAGAAAGGATTGTAGTCTTTTTTTCTTAACGTTGTAATTGGGGGCTTCAAATGACGTTCAGATGAGCTTGTGACAAAATAATTTCATCATTTTTTACTTCTGCTGATCAAGATAATGGTCAGGATAAGAAGAGATTTTAATCTTTATTGAAATAGTTATCAGTCGTACTAACTGTTCAGCACATCAGTTTCATTTAGTACTGGAAAGTTATTCTGTAATACTCATTGTTCATACATCTATATTTAAATAAATATCATTTGTATCATGGAAAAAAATTAAAGAACAGGTAGAATTGGAAGAACTTGGAGTAGAAAACCAGAGGGGCAAAAATGAAGCAAGTCTGTGGACCACACTTTTATGTAATTAAACTCTTCTTTCAACTGGCACCACTTACTTATGTACTTGATTTGGCTCTGATTGAAGAAAAATATAACAGCTTGAACTATTTTTGGCAGTATTTGGTTCACCTCTCCAATACATTTTTTATAGGAATTTAAACCATTTTTGAAAATTTGCTTTAAAAAAAAATAAATCTATTCTTAAATTGAAGTAAACCTGGAAGCCTAGAATTAGAATCAGACCGTGAGATCTTGATTTAAAACATTGCACAAGCTTTTAGAAAGATTTCAATTACGGGACTTTGGTTCAAAGTTTAATGTAAGCCTACATACACAAAATTAAATCCAGGAAGTGTGATTGATCCTGCATTCAAATATACTCATCTTACAAGAAACAGAATTCACTGAAGTCACATTAAAAAGAAAAGGGACATTCATTTTTGCACTACCAAACAGTTAATGCACGATAATACAGCAAGCATGACAGCAGCAAAGCTAGTGTAGCTGAAAGAGTTCTGAGTTTTTCACCATGGAAGAGAGAGAAATTGCAAACAAAATTGAGATACCCTAGGCCCTTTAGTTTCAACTGCACTATTAACTTGTATTTCAATGAATCCAGATTTCATTTCAAACTCCTGAGACAGCATTGGTTTATTTCATTGTGATGATTTGCTCAGCTGGATCTCTAGATGTGGCATTTAGTCTCTGTGTTTTTAAGCACCCAAGAAGTGCTTGCTGTCTATTAAGAGTCTTCTGATGTGCAACTAATAGCCGCTATTTATCCACAGTAGAACAGAATATGTGGCAGACTCACTTGAAATTTCCTTAAGCTTTTAGTATCAATCCTACTGAATTATTGCTCCTTTGTATCTGGGAGGTGTAAGTAGTTTCATTCCCGTGCCTTTATTCTGTGATATCTTTGAATAAACTATTGATAAAGAGGAGGTGACTAATAGGGACTGCAGCTTTTCTTGCTGGTTTTTGGGAAGCCATCCTCAAGCTGCCAGTACAAAGATTGATAGTTTGATTCAGGAATGATTTCTTAGAAAGATGATGAACTGATGTGATTTCGACCTGTAGAAGGCATTGCATCCCATCATTGAGTCCAGTCATTGTCAGAAGTGGTGTCTACGTTTGTGAAATTAAGCCATACAAAGATTTCAATAACTGACATTTAAAAAAAATAAAAAATAATAATGGAACTGAATACCAGACAGCTTCTGCTGTTGCAAATGGGAATTTACTTTGCCCATCTGAAACATAATGTTTCCGTTTCTTCTTTTCATCTTTTCATTGGATTCACACAAAGCAGTTGACTCTTCACAGAAGTTAGACTTATAATAGATTCAAGCTTAGTAATGTCAAAACACAGCAGTTAAGAGAGGGGGTAAATCTGATGAAAATGAATGAAAATGATATACTATAAAATCATATATTCAGTGACTTCCATAAAAGCCTGAATGAAGGTGGTAAGAAAGCTCCCAGGAACTTGCAGTCTTCTCCACCCACTGCAAAAATCCATCTGGTATCAGCAAGATGAATTTCTTCTTCAGTCATCTGGGGGGGTCTCTGTGCAAAAGTTCTCCATGTTCATCTTTTGTAATAAAAAAGTACCACTTAACAAATTAGTCGTGGAATATTTAATAATCATTGTTGGTCAAGGCTTTGGTTGTATAACTTATTCAAAAGATGGATTCGTATAATTTAAGAAGTTTGACTTCATTGTGTCTTCAATATTTTATGGTTAGGGACTCTTGGACGAGTCAAATTCATCAGGAATTCTTAAAGATGATAACTGTTGAAAAGGAGCACTCTTCTCTTTCAAACATTTTATTTATTCATTGCTTGTATATGGACTTCAAAATGTTACTTCATTATCACACTTATGACTTTTGCAGACTAGCACAGGCATTGAGATACACACAAGGCAATCAAAGCATTTTATCACAGCTTTTAGCAGGAAATTACCTTCCAGTTATGCAAATTACTCCAATCATGTAGACAAATGCAAGTATGATCAACAAGGAAGAATCCTTTGGAGCTCATTCAGATGCAAGTTATCAAATGCATCATCTGTCCCTGTTTGTCTGTGGTCTGCTGGAGCTCCCGGTGCTTTTTGTACTATCTCCTTTATTTTCTATTCCTTGTTATTTATCTTTTCTTTGTTGTTTTGTCTTTGTTACTGTCAGTCAGCCTGGCAATAATGTATATAAAAGCATTAAAGAAACAAATAGTTGTAAGGGCATCTCTTGTGTGATAAGTAGGAAGAAAAGAGGTTGTACCTTTCTACAACAATTTACAGTTTTACTTGACAATGTAATTCACTGCAACTTCACAATTTCCAGCTAGGAGAGAAGAAATAACCTGGCTAACATTGCTAGAAATAGAGAAGGAGATTAAAGCATTCAGGGAAAATAAAAAATAATATGCAGACTGTACCTTTTGAAAGCCTACACCTAAATATGAGGTAGATCCTGAGTATATAAAATGTGGGTTTGTTTTGTCATGCTAAGAAGAAGCTGTCACTGTAAATACACCAATTATGATAAATCAACAGAACCCACAATAATTATTAATTCATATAAATATTTTTCTTCATAGCTTGGTCTTGTATTTCTGGAGTTTTCGTCAGCTTATTCAATTCCTTCTCAAGTTCATTTTCTTTGTGAACTCTTATAACAATCATGTCTGATTATTTCATGTGTATCCTGTAGCTACCAAACATCTATCCTGGTTTTTCATTATGCCACTTAGCCAGGACCGTGGTATGACAAGAATTTCTCTCACGTTACCTGCCTTCAAGTTATTTATGTAAAAAATAACTTTCCTTTGGCATAGATTTCCCTGATCTAAAGATACTTACCCAGATATATATGTCAACTTACATTAATTTCAAAGACTATGTGTACAATTAATAGCATTATTTTGTAGGTTCAATCTACCTTTCTCTTCATCACTGACAGTAGTTGCTTTAAAATTATATGGTTGTAAGAAGCTCTGTTACCACAGAGAAGTCAGAAACAGATAGATCAGATAGACTTCTGATTTGTTTTTTCTGATCTTAAATATTTACTGGGGTGTGTGCGCCTCTGAATCTGTAGGTAAAATCTATGATATTGGCTGTGTTTAAAGTTGTCTTTGAATTAGGTAAATACATATTCTGTTCATGCTGATGGTCTGATAGCTGTTCTAGTGATTTTGATTTACATTATTTAAAAGAATAGGGAGGAGCAAAGAGATTCTAAGAGTGAGTCAGCTGTGCTGGAAATAATATTTTAAGAAAAGTGTTGTTATGCAAGTGACTTCCCCTGAGAGCTGTTGGAGGCTTTCTTTCAGTTCCATCAGCTGTTGCAAGAAAAGCAGGATCCCAGCAGAGTGGAGCACTGTCTGGGAACGCTGTTCTTCTCCAGTAGTTTCCTTAGATTCAGAAAAAGTATCTGTACAAACAGGTGAAAGTGATTCTGTTTATGTGCCATCCCCTCTACCAATTAGATCCTCTTGAATTTGAGACACATCATACAACACAGATAATTAGAATATTTGGAACCGGCACAATGTGGGTTGTTTGTTTGTTTGTTTCAAATTTATTTTACTGTATTTCATTTCACTTTTCTAGCTAAATAGTCAAACGCACTGTTATTAGAAGCAGAATACCATATTTTAGTCTGAACATTTCCTCTTTGAAATTCCTGTAGATCCTCTTTTAAAGTGATGTGGTTTCCCCAGAATTGAGACAAGGATTTAGGGAAAGGTTTGATAGGATATATCTGAGATACAGACAGTACTCATGTCTGAACAGATTTCCAAGGATTGGAAATATCCATTTTTGGACAGATCCTTCAGTTGTGCCCACCACAGGAAAGCAGTAATGAGCAATCAATTCTGAGGCTGTCCAAGGGACCCTTTTTAGAACAGTACAATGCATTTTATAATGAAAGCAGACTTATCCAGCAGCTCTATTTCTTCTTTCCAATACCTACATTTCTCAAATTGCAAATAAGTGTACAAAAGAATGCTGTGCATTAGTTAGGGACTGGTGCCAGGAAATCTATTTTTTTCTTCCTGCCATCATTCTCACAGTCTTCTCGAGGCTATCAGCAGAAATCCTACAAGGCACAGGGCATGACAGAGCCAAGGCAGGAGTTTATGCAGCAGGTATGTGGCTTTGGTTTTCTGAATGCCAACAGGTGAGCTGTTAGAACTGCGGCAAGTCAGCTGCTGACAGGATTCTGGGGTCCCAAATGCAGTCACAGGAGCATATTGCGTGTAAATAGCAGTGGGACTTAGAGCAGAAAAATCCATCACTTTGGAAATTAAAAATAAGATTTTTATGAAAGACCGCCAGCAGCATCATAGCAGAAGTTGAAATTAGCTCACCACTCTGAGCTTCTGTTTGTGTACACAGATTTTCCAGCAACTGAGAACAAAATCTATCGGATATCCTTATAGCTGCCACAGTGGAGATGCACGTTCCTATTCAGACATATGCAGCCACTCCAAGGCCCATATGTTCTTGGAGCTGACAAGAAGGGTAACAGTGCTCTTTGGAGAAAGCCACACTGGCACTCTCACCTTTGTAACAATGTGCAATGTGTCCACAAGCTGAGACACATGAGAAAACAGTTGATGAAATGTCTGTAGAAATGATAGCTCTGCATAGTGGCACTTGCAGAACATTTTAATGCCCTAATTCCTTTTAGAATAACCTCAAATTTTCTTAAAATAAAAAAGGAATGAACTTGCACAAGGATAACCACTAAGACTCCTTTAAAAAGCACCCACTTAGTACATTACCGTTTAGATGGTTGCATCTTTTCCCTTTGGAAGGTATAAATGGCAAAAAGAAAGATTTCATCTCCTTTTGCAAGACTCGAGACTTGAGTAGACATCAGCGTCTATGAACATGTTGTAGGCCTTCTGCCAAGCTTTCAGATATGGCTTTTTGGAGGCCAGAGCCATGGAGTGCTTCAAATCACTGTCTTCCCAGCTGCCTCTGATCAGATGCATAACATGTGATTTTTCTCTGCTTACAGAAGCATAAAAGGTAACTTATGTTTGTTTTTTAACAAATTAATCACTCCATTTTTTTTTTTTAAAAAAAAAGGTTGACTCAAGCAAGAAAAGAAGAATTTATCAAACATAGAGAGAACATGATTTTTTAAAGTGAGTTGAAGAATGCAGCTGCACAGCAATGTAACATGAATTGCTTTGGCTCTGGGTTTTGTTTTTTTTTTTCTTCTCAGTGTTTTATGCAGAAACAGCCTCATTCCTTCTGTAGGAGTGGGTGCTGCAGCAGGCTCAAACTACAGCGGACCAGGGCTCCTCATGGGATAAACCTCGTGGGTTTGGTTGCCATAGAGACCCATGTGATCTCCTGTGCTGAAATTCCCTCAGAAAAGAACACATCACAGATTGTATTAAATTAGGACTGGTCCCTGTATGCTTCCTAACCTGTACTATAATTTCTTGGGATGATGAGTCAGTAGACTGTCAGAGTTCAGGGTTCACAGGAGAGCTGAGCAGGTGGATCAAGGTAGCATATTAATCACACGTCATCTTTCCAAGTAACATTTCTTTATGAGCATTGTTAGACTTCAGCTTTTCATAACACTCTAAGTAGCAGCTCAAGTGATCTCAGTATTAGTTTTTATTACTGCTAGGCAAATAGGCAATGGAATAAAAGCTTTTGTATGAGAAATATAGGCTGCTTCAGTGGAAAAGAAATCACCGTGAGCAAAGCACTCAAATGAGAATTTATCCCTGGAAAAATGTTCAAATTGGATTCATTGCATTGGTCATATGCTTATGCATATACAGGTATATCCAGACCGAGCCATGCCTTTGGTCTGCAAACTTGCCCTTTAACTGCTTAGCTGGACTTAGTGTTTTATATGAGCTGAAAAAAGCATATGTGCATCTTAGGAACACACAAAGGAGATACAGTATCACACACACTTGAACTAGCTTGATGACAGATACTCAGGAAAAATAAGCAAGCAAACAACAGCAAAACTGGGAGAACAAAGTATTCTCATATGGGAGCACAAGCAACTTTCTGTGACCGCAAGCACATGGTCCAGTTATTACATCCACAGTACAATAACCATTCAAGACAGTGTAAAGATTAGGGCTGTTATACCACAACCATTGGCATGTTTCTGCATTGTGTGACACGAAGAGGTGCAGTACAACACCCAGGAATTGAACATGATAAATGTTATGGTTTCCCCCATGTACAAAACTAAGAAAAGAAGACATGTTCTTGTAAAATGTGTACACTCTGCTTTACTTCAGTTTTATAGTGCTACCTTACCCTGGCTGAGAATAGGGTCTTAGATGCAGAGTATTCAGACATAATATAAATGTTTATCTTAGTTTGTTCCATATGCTCACAGATGCACGTAGGCATACATGCATGCATGCATATGTTCATCTTTGCCTCTTAATAGACAATAGCCCCCTCTGTTAACAGACAAGGGCTGAAGCTGGCTCAGTGTGGAAGGTTGTCACCTGCACAAAAAGGTCCTCACCCTCATCACTGTTTGGTGCATGTATCAAATGGAGGTAAATAGCTACAAAATGCACTGGAACAGTACAGACCCAAAACTTATCATCAATTTGTTTTTTAACTGGAATTGCTGATAAGTGTACTCTACTTTGAGCAAATGCTGTCATGCACTGTGTCTGTTAGACAGATTTGTGATTCAAATGACAGATGAGCTGATTCAAATAGCAAAATGGTATGATTCTGCTCAGTTATTCAGTATTCTGCTCAATAACCATGTTTCTATGAGCTTTCTGAGGACTGTTACCAACTAACGGTTAGGCCTCATGTATGGGAACTGTTGAGTCATGGACTGAACAACTGATTGAGCACCTGGGGAAAGGACTCTGGTCAGCCCCAGGAACACAGGTGAAGGCAATTAGTTGTGTGACTGGAAGTCCAGCTGCTCTCTTAGACCTTATTGAAGGACTGACAGCCACTAGAGTGGGGTATTTATTTGAACTTTCTCCCCTTGTGAAGTCTTTTTTACAAGGCTGGATCTTTGGAGGTGGGTGAGTACTTTTACTTTTCTTTTGTGATAATTTCCTATCTGTTCTGGTCTCTTTGCTGTTATGCTTCAGCATCACTCTTACACCTTGTTAATCTTTCCAATTGTAGCTCATCATAATATTGATTTAGCAGGACAGTGATTCTGCTTCTTGTGAGGTCCCACCAGACTTAGGCAGCCAACAGCAATCTGCAGAGCTCTGGCATAGATAAATCTGTGAGCTCCATCTGCGCTGTGCCCAGGCAGCTCTTACAGAGCAGGGTATCCTCTGAATGCCGCCATTTGGATGGAGGGATGCACACTCGGAAAAGCTCAGAAATGCAGATCCAAGTATAGATTAGGTACTTCTTGGTTTTGTAAACTCAAGGATGGAATGAAAGGGGGGGATAAGTGCTGGCAAGAAGAGGAGATCTAGGGCTAAACATGGTGTGGAAAACTAGTGAGCAGGTTTGTCTGTGTCACTGCACTGTCTTTCACTTTGATCCCAAGGACTTACCTTTCCAAGGATTAAGAATATTTTTGTTTGAGCTCACTTGTTTCTTGAGTTGTAGTGATGCTTAGTGTTGGGTACTAAGTAATGCTTTCTGTTCAGCACGTGTTATGCATATCCTCCTGGGATTGGATCTCAATAGTTGTTTGTAAGCCCAAATACAGCAAAAGCTTAAGTGTCCAAATGCAGAAACTACACTGACAAATCCACCTGGGCTGTGTTTCAGTCACTCAGACACTGCACAAACAGGGATGCCAGGTGGCAATGTGACCCTCAGCAGTACAGCAGTGGGCATCTTTATATACCCCTTGTGTTCTGAATCTGGGCCCCTGTAAACTGTTCCAATGTTGGCTATTTATTTTTTTGTCAGGTAGAGAAATTTTTTTACTTCTAAGTTTTAAAAGCAGATTTCAACTTTGCTTTGTATGCGTGCAAGAGATTGTTTCTTTTCTCCTTTCTTTCCATTAAAAAGGGGAGAGAAATATTTGTTTTGATTGAGTTTGCACTTGGCCATGTAAAAGATCATGCAAATGAAGAAGGAAATTAATTATTTTGAATGCTGCTTTGGCTGCCAAGAAAGCATTTCCTGCAATGTCTGCCTAAACACTGGGTTTGGGGTCTAATGTGGCAATATAAAAACCGAGATAAGTTAGAATGGACTTCAAATTGTTTTTTTAACAACTTACAATAGGAAAAAAGCTAAAATGATAACAATTATTTTGCATTTTGGAGAGCTCCTATTCCACCGAAGTGCTGCAGATGTATGTCTACAGAGTTTTCAGTTATGATTACCTGCTACCTGTTTCTCTGTGGTTTTACTCGTGTGTAGCTATCAGTGGTACATACCTGTTCAGATGATCTTTCAATACTGCGGCTTGGAAATTCAGGTTCAGCAGCGGGTGCTGCATTTAGAAACACAGCTCTTTGGGTGTCTGCTGCATCACCAGTGAGTCCTAAAAAGCAGCAACCACAGCTTGTGTTGTTTGCTTTCCGTATTACTTGAAGGAAAGCTGCTGTGATAGTTACTATGCAAGGAGAAGAATTATGATTTGAGGCAGTTTCTGTGGTTTTCAACCTTATTTAAGGAGGGCATGCCAAGCTTTTCAATTTCTTTCTCTTGAAAGCATTTGGTGGGGAAGGGGAAATGCAGGCAGAATGATATGGCTTCTTGTTGTGCTTACTTAGAGGTTTTGAAATGAACTTAGTAGGAATGGAAGACTTCAGGAGTCTCTGATGGCCAGAAACAGGCAGTGGCCTGTCCGCATAGCAGCAAGAGAGCAGACTTCCTCTCTAGCAGTAGCAAGGGTTTTTTTAATTATCTTGCTGCTGGGGAAAATGAGTAATTCATGTTTTGTTTTGGTTTCCCTGGGTGACGATGTACCCCTTACTGACTTGTCTTTGCCGTGTTTCTGTTTTCTTAGATGATAATGTGTCTCTTGCTGATTTCTGTAGGCAGTAGGGGCATAGATGCAGAACTATGCTGTTTTGTGGAGCTTTATTTCCTTATATACTTCCAGCACGTGCTTCGTAGTTAAATGTAAAGTGATGCTGGGGTTTTCTTTCTTAAACTTTTCAGCTGTGTCATTTCTAAACTTGATGTGGTTTTCCATTGTCACACTGCCTGTGCACCTCCATAAAATGAATTAATGAAGATAAGGAGCATCCTAGAAGGTTTCTGGGCTCTAAATCTATTTGTATTGGGAATGCTGTAATTGAAGTTGTGCAGACACAGTGGTTGTGATCTTCATGCCTCATTAGATAATAGGATCTTATCTGTATCTTTAAGACAGAAGGATGAAAGTTGTGAGATTGATATAAATATCCACTAAATTTAAGTCAATACAAGGCAGCTGGAAATATACTTATTATCTGATTTTGAGAGGGTGAATTTTCTACAGTTTGTATCTTTTATGCTGCTTAGCTACAGATCTAAGTATCAGAGCCAAAGCGGCTGCCTTTGGCCAGCAGTTGGTGCCCGGGCTGAGATGGTGTAGGCCAGGAATCCTTGGGAATGCCAGGCAGGCAGCAGGGTGGCATCAGAGATATCCTCTTGATGCTTGTGTTTTGTTGTGGGAGGAAAGAAGGAGGAAAGAGCTGGAGGAAAAGGACTGCAGGCTGCCAAGTCTTAGTGTTCCAGCTGCAGCACCATCCTGTTGTGACTGACCAAGATCAGTGACCTAGCAAGATGAGTGGCTGCAAGCACACTTGCTGGCACACTCGAGCTGTTGTTTGGCTTTATTTCATGGCTGTTTGTGAAAGAAGTAGTAACAGCTGGTTCGAGAGGGTTCAGCTATGCTACAAAGAGCTGAAGAGCTACAGTTCTGTCAGCTACTAACTGTTCTGCAGAAGCCTAGGAGCTTCCCTGCTTAGCTCTTAGCAATTTGTAATAGTTAATTCTGGGTGATTAAATCCGATAAAGCAATGGGGGAATGACTGCAGCAGTTGTTTGTCCAAAACACCTCCGTTTTTCTGTATCTTAAAGAGCTGGGTATTGATACAGATTTAGTTTATTAATATACATTCAATACAAAGTTATATTCCCAAGTTTGTGGTATACCATGAGGGTGTTTCTTGGCTCTGGGAGGGTGAGTTTTCAGTAAGGTGGCGCTGATGTTTAGGCAGATAGGTTAGTGGAAGGAGTTTCTGTTTCAGCCTCATTGGCAATGGAATATTCAACCTGGCAACCAACTGCATTATAGCGAAAACAAGGGAGCTACAGAAGGGCATACATCTGTTCTCTGAGAGATTTCCTATAAATAGTGACATTCCTGTTTTTCCTAAGCTGTCTGTATGGCAAGAACATTTCCTTCCTCATGCTTTTCACAGCAGCTGCAAAATGAACATCAGAAATATCACTCTTTCCCAGTGTGCATGTCCAAGTAGACAGGGACCTCAGTATGAAACACGTTAACTGTGTTCATTTGTCCTTTGTATTGTAAATTTAAAATCTAGTTAAAATGGAAGATGTGCAGATTTAATCACTGATGTTGTTTTAACCAAGAAGCATAGGTATGTGGTTTATGCTTTTCCTCTTTAGCCAGCAGTTTTCAATGTCATTTCTGTGCTGCCAGCTCCTGCTGGTGTGAACAAAACTCTGAGCGTACTTGTAGTGCTTCTGAAAAGTTAGGTTTCTGCTAAATGTTCACAGCCAGTGAATTGTTGTTCTTAGTAATATCTTTGACACACGAATATGGAAATATGTCTAAAGTGCAGGCAAGTAAGTACTAAAAAGTACTTGGCTCAGCCAACACAGCACTAATAGCCAGAAGTGTTTAAGATTTTGAAGGATTTTTTTTGCTGCTTGTTTTCATTTCCACAAGTTTCACTTGTTTTCAGGCAGGGTCAAGGTAAGCTGCCAAGTAATATTAACTCACACGAGAAGCAAAATAAACAGGAACAAAATGGGAACAAATCTTTCCTCAACATGAAATGCTGTTTCCCCTGTACTCTCTCAGTTGACTGTAGCACACCTTACTGTTTTACTTCAACCAGATATTGCTGGGAAAAGCAGACTATAAAAATAGTGCTTCTGAGTACATTTAGTATACCTGTGTAGACTACCTGTGTGTTTATATGCACGTGGGTATGTGTTCAAAGAGCCAAACATGTGTGTAGGCTAGTATAATGTTATACCATCAGAAGCAACACAGTTGGATTTATCTTAATTAGTACATGTGTTAGAACCTGGTGTTTTCAGAGTTGAATGAGCAGTGAAGCGAGTCATGAGGATTTATTGATTAAAACCAGAAACCTAAGTCTGACCTTAGAGTTGAATCTTAGCTAAGAGATTGTGTAAGGCTTTCCTAGCAAGTTCTGTACTTGTCTTGATCCACACTGTCTGAATCCTAGAAGAGTGCCTGAACTCTGCCAGCTTCAGTCACTGGTCACATTGCTGGTAAATGAAATGGACCCAAAATTACTGTGCATCTTCAGCGGGAGAAAGATACAACTTCCAGGACCTCAGAGTAGATAAAATAGCTCTCGTGGTGTATCCCAAGGATTCTCCACAGAGATGAGTATTTTTAGAGATAAGCAACCATTTCATTATATTTTCTTTTTTCCAGGGAAAGTGGGTGGGAGAAGACTGCAAGAGCTGCACTGGCCTCTTCCTTTTCTCTTTTCTCACTTCTAGTGCTCATAGGAGGAGAAACTGTGGAATGTGTCTGAGATATGGTGGAAAATAATGTAGACATGAAAAGAAAGCATGCAGATTTCTAAAATCCCTGAGGAAAAGTCTTAAAGAGAAGTACAGGGTGGAGAAGCATGTGAAAGGCAGATTTGGGGTGTAATTCAATGACAGCAGAAAATGTAAATATATCTTTTAAAAGTATTATCCAGCATTGTGTGAGACTTGAAAATTAGGAAAAAGGGTGAGTTTGTCGTGAGTAACTTGTTTGCTTTTCTGTTAGATGGAGGGAAGCTTAAAGAAAAGGGGGGGAAAAATAAGACAAAAAAGTGGCTAATCTGGAGAGTAAGTGAGCACTGAGGTGAGTAAATGGAGATTAGTGTGGTGGTTTTAGGATGTTTCTGAAGCAAAACATTTGTAAATGTCAAGAGTCGGGATTATTAAGTGTTCAGGAAGCTGTTGAAGAAGAGAGCTGTGAGAGCAACCCAAAGAGCTGTGGCGAATTGCATGACAATGCGAGTGACCTTTAAAAAGTCTCCCCTTTGAGGGCAGGCTGAGTTGCAATTAATACAGAGGACAAAGTATTGGCTGAAGTGCTTATGCTCTTCTATTTTGTGTGCAATACACTGTTGCCATCCATAAAAAGCTTTTCATGTTGCTAGACTATCTTGCTGTTCCTTTCTGTCATGTGTAGTTCTAACCCCTAAGCATAAGGACATCTCCCTAACAAGGTTATGTCTCCCTTGCTTAGTATCTGGAGTCGCAAAGGAGCAGGGGGCAGGTCTCTTTTTCTTCCAGGGCTATAGCATCTCTTTACTTTTTTTTTCTTAATTCCATAGTACCTCCTGTGCTGCTCAATTGCGCTGTGTGTGACCTTCACCGTTGTCATTCATTGTGAAGCCACTAAGGAGTTGAGCTAAAGAAGGACATTCTAACATATGTGAAACTCGATGTGTTAATAGCTCATCGTTTGTGTGAATCTCCTTCCTTGATAGTCTGTCCAGACACCTTAGTGCCTCATTTCCCACTTTGCAAGCAATCCTCACATCTGAGAGTTGAAAGTAGAACACAGTTTTCCTTGTTTCTCGCTTCCAGGCATTTCTGCTTATAGGTGTGACAGGTCCCCAGATCCTTTTGGACAACGCCAAAACCTGTCAAAAGTTACAAGTAAGCAGCGTGTGATCAGCGACTTTTCCTGCTCTAAGATCCTATTCTGTGTCTCTTGATATGAAACATCATATCCTCTTCTTATGTCTCCTTAGCATCATAGTCTCCAGAATTGCTCCTGGCTGTGAACCAGATCTTTTGCTCCATCACCGTTTCTCTCCCTTGAATTGCTGATAACTAACATTCCATGTTTCAGTCTGATTAACTGATGCCTTATAGTTTTGAATACTAATTTCTCTCTCTCCTGTACAAGCAGCTTACTCATGGTGTTTTCGTTTATGCTGATTTGCAGTGACTCTCACTTACCTATGGTAGCCAATACCCTGTTGATAGTAGTTTCAGTGTCTCTCTGTGTTTTTGAACAGTTTTATTCTCCATTAGCAACTTGCATAATGATATGTTCTAATTATTCTTAGAAGAACAGTAATTTGAAACCAGGTTCTGGGTTAATGGCCATCTTCAAAAACATCCCTTTGTGAAGAATAAAAAACAATGCAAAACACCAAAGCAATCCCTGGAGGCAGGCTGAAAAGAAGCTGAGGTGCTGAAAATCAGACATGATTAACAGACAGGCTGTGAGCTGCTCTACATTATATGAACTACCTGTCCAGCAGGTAGCAGTTCTGGAGAGCTCTAAGCTTGATGTGACTGTGCTCAGCTGTATCCCTTGCCTTTAAAGGGTGTCCATTTAAAAATATATATATATTACATATATATATATATTTTACAACCCCAAAATTAAATGGATAACCCGAATCCATATTAATGTGTTTGTACTGTTCATGCAATTAAAAGCTTATCAATTTACAGTTAGCTTCTGTTCTGAGCAAACTGAAACCACTATCCAAGGGGAAAAAAACAAACAGGCAAAGGAAGAATACCAAGGAGGATGGTAGATATAGGACTGGTTTATTTTTATTGATGAGAAGAATCATAATTGCTACCAGCATACCCTTTCTGTACCACTCTCATTCATTATCTTCATGGCCTTTTCTTCAGTTTGTTTGTTTTACATCTCAAAAATATCTTGGCGCTAATTTCTATAGGAGGAATATTAAAATAAGTGAGTGTCTTCTGTAAGAATATTAGTATAGAGTTGCATACTGGATGTTGGATGCAGCACAATAGGTGCATTTTACAAGCACCATGGAAACAAATTAGGTCTTAGAATAGTAGTGAGTTGCATGCATATGTCTTCATTCATTAAGACAGGGATATGATTTAGACTAGATATATACATGCTTCCCACCCATCAGCTTGTCCTGTGGCAAGATCATTACTAGATTTTTTTTTTAACCTTGTGTCACAGTCAGAATAGTTTCTCAATTCATAAGTAAATCTTCTGATGATGATAATGAAAGCGTTTGCACTCTATTTGTAGGTAGAGAGGTATATTTCAGGCTGTAGTATAACGTTTAAAAAAAAAAGGAAAAAAAAAAGTAATAGCAGACTTAAGAGCTGGAGCTGCATAATTGGTAAGGAACAATGGATTAAATTAGAACATAAAAGGAAGTTTACTGTTTAATCAGTAGTGAGTAATCTTCTGTAATAGCTACCGTGTCTAGCATAACTTCATGCTTAGAAATCAACTTTTTTTTCCTTGAGGGATTTGATTATACAAAAGAAAAACATGCTCAGCTTCAACAACAGAAGCCTGACTTCTATGTACTTGACAATCTAAGTATGGCTGTGCAAAATGCCAGACAGTCAGATGGAGCTTTATCTGTGAAAGCTGGAGGGAAACACTGGGGTCACAGAGTACTTATTGGCTATGCTGGGACTGAACTTCATGGGCATTTAAATTGAAGCACGTTTGTAGAGAAGGAGTGGAATTACTGGAATTGCACGTTTTCTTTGAGTGCTGTAGATCATCTCTCTGCTGAGTGAGGGTGTTAGGTTCATATGTGACATGGCTAGGGATGTAGCCTTTTACAGCTGGTCTGTTCAGGTCCAAGGTGACTGATTAAAACCAGTTCTTTGTGGAGAGCAAAGGGCTAAAAGCAAGGTTCTGTGTTATGCAGCTGATGTCTTGTGTGCTGTAAATGCCTTCTGTATCACCACGAAGTGCTCTTCTTCAGCTCTAGTCAAACACAATTGATAGAAGGACTTCTGTGGGCTCTCTGTCACTAGACATAAATATTGTGTATCTTTTTGGTATGTACAGACAGACAGATTGTTTTTACCAGCAGCAGCATCCAGGGCTGGCTCTACTTCTCCTAACTTAAGATCCCAAGTAAGCTTCTGAAATGTGAAGGTGTCAAATTGCATCTTCTTTAAGACATGCATTGAGGGCAAGGAACGTGTTTCTTTTGACCTGTCTAAGGTATGATTTTGAACAGATTCTTCACTCCAGGGCTTCTATGCAATGCTCCCAGAGCAGGCATCAAAAGCTTTTGCTTGCAAGTTGAATCTGAACGTAGATAGGGAAAAGTATAAAGCTAGTGTCGAAGCTCCTTGGAACATAATGAGGTGGAAGTACTTCTGTTATGGCGTTTGTATTACAGATTTCAGTACTGTACTTTCATCTAATTAGGAATACAAGAACGCACACCCATGAGAAGTGAGTGGTTGCTTAGCCATGTTGCTTCCTATAATCACATCAAATCTGTCTTCCACTCTCTGCACTTTGTCTCTTTAGTGTAAAATCCTGCACAAACTGTTTGCCCTAGCATTCAGACTGCAGTTGGGACTGTCTTTTGCTACTTCTGCTGCAGCCTTTCATCTGAGATTGCAGTTGGCAACAGGAGGCAGGAATACTGGAGACTGAAAGGGGCACCAAGCCAGTCCCCAAGGTGACTGTGGAACAGATTATTTAGAGGAACAAGGTCAACTTTGAGGAAAAAAATCTCTGTCAGCTCTTTCTATGCTGCTAGGAAATATTTCCTCATTATTCCACACTGCAAACAATGGGAACAGAAATAAAAGTTTATAAGCAAGTCCAACAGTTTTAGCTGCAGATCTGGAAGGAAGTAGAAGGGATGCATTTCTATTTGTAAAAACTGTTCAAGTATTTGCAAGCCAAGGAAATGGGCTCTCTCACATAAGAATTAAGTCAGGGTGTTTAAACTGTGTCAGTTGTGCTGCAGATGTCACAATTGTTTTTGTTTCTTACACCAGCAAGGTGACCAGAAGCATTCAGTAGCAAGGAAGATGTCATTTTCCACAGGGCTAGTTCAGAATTCCTTTTAAATTTCAGTTGTGCTCAGGAAATTTCATATGAGTAAGGGTGCTTAGTTTCCAGTTATAATATTCTAGTACTTTTTATATGAATAACTTTGTTACTCTGAAATCTAATTATGCCCAGATACCAAGAAAATGGTCTTTTCTTGCTGCATCTCAGAAAGTGGTTCTTGTTTTTCACTTCACTTAATGACATTGATGCCTCTGCAACAACCGATCAGGATCCTCTGGCACAGCATATATCTGCCTTTCTAAAAACTTTTCATCATAAAAAGACCTCCAAGAAAGCTCTGGGGAGATTTAGTTCTGAATAATAATGTCTTCTTCAGGGAAGAGTGGAAGTACAATCAGAAGTGGAAATACTTGAAGCAAGAGCCCTAGAATATGCTGTTTCTCACAGTAATCTCACTTAGCAAAGCATTTCAAGTATGTGCTTGAATCTTAGCAGCTACAGAAGCAATAAACATACATTTTTAAGTAAGAAGGGTTGGCTCGCATACTTAAAATGTGACTTATGATGAATATTTTGAAGAATTGTGATCTATATTACACCAAGATTAGAAGTAATGATAGTAACAAGCACTGACATGTGTTTTACAGATTCATTCCATCGGTCCATACTTATCCCCTACAAACGGTCCGAGTTTCACCTTCTTGTTCTAATTGTGTGAACTACCCTGGGACATGAGAGGATCTTTCTGATCAAGTAGAAAGGTTTGTCATAAGGAAATAAGTGCCGTTCTTTTGAGAAGTTGGAAAGGACGATGCAGAATCATTTTCTTAACTCTTATTGCATGTTTATATGTGTGTGTGTGTGTCTTTAGTACATAGATACTTGTTGGACAGTCAGGTGACGATAATTAAGTTTAGATATTCCTTAAAATGGATATATTAACACATGTACATTAAAAAGTTTTTTTCAAAGTGAATGGCCAAGTATCCAAACAGTCTTTTCAAAGGAGACATTTTGTTACTGCTGCAAGCCTTCTTACAGGCCTTCTTGCATGACTCAATGACAGCAACTCTTTGGAAACAAATGGCTTAATTGACTATGACTTGAAAAATTATAGGGTGTAGACATGGCAATCTTTCCAGTGTATTTTCTACAATTCCTTGTTACAGTAACACATGACAAAAAAACAGACTACTATCCAGTCAAGGTGTGCTTGCTAATGATTAATGAAGTCTAAAGGTCAGCTGCTTATTTGGGGTACTTGATGTTTTACTGAGTATTTTTAAAGAGTATTATTGCCTAGAAGCCAAATATAAGGAAAAATAAATATAATTTGATGGGAATTCACCTAACCTGTCATAGTAGCTTTACTAGAGTTTCCTTGAATTTGTTTCATACCAATGACTTTGTAAAAAGAATGCATCGGGATGTACTCCAGTTAGTAACACATACATGGTAGAAACAGTTTTACTTATAAAAGGAAAAGCTGTATTGAGCTTTTAAGTGTATTCTCAAGTAGGCATCATCCTTATGACAGGGTTTTCGAAAACTGTGGGAGAGGTAATAAAGGGGAAGTAATTCTAAAATGAAATGCAAGAGTGTCATGAAGGTAGGTGTGCAGTTCAACCCTTGGCTTCCACTGTGCTCACTTTCACAATTCCCGTTGGCATTTCTAGTCACAGGCATTGACATCAGAATCCAAGTTAATTTAATCAAGGAAGGATTGTGCATTTTCCAATCTAATACTTAGGCTTAGTAGTCTGAGTGTGTGTGTGTGGGGGGGGGGGGAATGTTATGGATATTTAAATTTTCAGTGTAAACAAATGAAATTTTAAGGAGTTTGTTTATTTAGCAAGAAAACTAGAACTCCTAAGGTCAAATGGGTTAACTTCTGAGTCTGAAATAAGGTTAACAGTGATTTTGCCTAGATTTTGCTTAAATAACTGATTCATCACAAACTTCATTAATGAAGTGTTTTCTTGGAAGTAAATAATCAGATAATATCCCCCTACCTTTCAGTTAAATATTTTTGCTTAGAAGTGTTGTCACAATATTTTCTTCATGTAACAAACATTCTGAAATGACACAGGTGTAAGGAGAGTTTAAGTGATGGCCTTGTGCTTTGGCAGGTTACGGTACTTTGTAATAAATATTCTATAAACTAATCAAAAAGCACCTAGCAAGAATTAGAACCTCTTCATTCACAGTTTACAGTGTGGGAGAATAGCTCTGGAAGAGTAGAAGTGATGTGTGACATTGCACTGTTATTAATTTGTCCAAGAAACACATGCAGATCAAGTGGAAATATATCAAATCCACCCATCAATCCAAGAACTAGAACAGTGAAACTACAAAAGGAAATTATTTTTTCTCTGTACAGCCAATGATGTGAGAACAAAAGAAAAAAGCTGTATAAATGTATGAGGATTTAGTGAGATTAAGCAAGTTTTGCCTGTCTGTTGGCTACAGAAATAGAATGTAAAAATGAGTATAAAAATGCTAATTTAATCACTACTGCTGTCATTACTGGGCTTTCACTTGGCATTCTTGGCAGATTCCTTACTAGAAGTTGGCTTACTGTGATTTAAAGTGAAAATAGTTGTGTTGCTCAGTCCCGAGTTTACAAATGCCCTGTGCTATACATTTGCCCTCTTACAATTTGAGTTATATAGCTGTGTGTTTTGCAAGCAAGAGCCACAGCTTCACAGTAGCATAAATATGGCAAATCTGCTGTATGAATAAAGAGAAGCTTACATTGGCATGAACATTACCAAAATGATTTTCTCACGTTTATTTTGGAATACTGCAGTAGTCCAGGAGGTAATTCTGTTCCTTCCTGGAGAGCTATAAGCACAAAGCCATTGAATTCTGTCCTTGAATTCCGTCAACTCTTGTAGAGCCTGAGGTCGGACAATCCTGACCTGCACTTCCTATTTTCTTTATGAAACTGTTCATGAAACTTTGGACAGACTGATCAGACTAAGGCAACATTCTACTTTTATCACTGTAAAATAATCTGGATTTGTTGTTGCCAATTGCTGGTTGCTGCTTTGGAGCCCATCACCTTTGTTTCTGGCCAGGATGCCACAAAACAGCAAGAGCTTGTTGTCATTGTTAGGTTACTGAGCCAGCCTGTAGTTAGGCCTATGGACTCAAGAGCTGGCTGTTAAGATTAATTAATTAATGTTTCTCTTTCAGTATATTTAATGAGGGCCCTTGAAAGACAACTATTCTGGCTTTTCACTGAGAACTGGCAAATAGTTGTCTACTGTTTCCTCTATAGTTGTGATGTCCAGTGGCAAGACATGCATAAGTGACTCTTAAAGTTTGCAAAGATAAACTTCCAGCTGCCCTAAAATGCAGGAAGAAAGATTTCCAGAGAGTTACAGTGTTCTGTGGATTCTCTTGTTCTTAACAGTGGATTCAAATTTACCCAGGACTTTTAGTAACTGATTCCAAAGTTTGGGATTTCAAACAATCAGTAGAAAATTAGACTGGTCAAGTGTTATTGGCTAAATCATAGGTGAGGAATATTTATGACCATGACAGCTATCAGAATTAATTGCACGATTTGTGGTCTCGTCACAGATGCAAGGAGGCTTATCTGACAGATCTGTTTGGCTGGATCTGAGTTTGTTTTTGTCCTAATATGAAACTGGATGACCTCTTTTAATCTGCATCTTGAAGTAGCTCTCTGTGAGATTAGGGTGGTGATCTCCAGTTTTATAGAAAATTTTGACACAGGAGATGGCTTTAGCCTACCTATCTTAGCCCTACACCTTTGCAGAGGAACAGTATCTTTCACTTCCTTCTCTTAGCTGCCTCAACGTAAACTGTTGCCATGCATTGCTGTAACTCCTTTATTCCCTTATGTTTCAACAGAAATTGAGGTTCTAGCAATAAAAAACAAGTGACTGTTCTAAAGATAAAATGTTCCTAAGCACAAAATGAGAGCCAGACTTAAAACACCTAGAAGACTGAAAGGCCATCTTGGCTCCCTCAGAACTTGTGTTCCTACCTAGTAGGCCAGCATTGCTAAAAGGTGTTTGTGTACTTTTAATCAGGAATTTTTTCAGGGTTTTTCTACCATACCATACTGGCTTATTTTCCTCGTTTTTTTTCTTCCCTGGTCTAAAGAATGGATGTGAAATCTTGAATAAGTAGTTCTATACATTTTTCTGAATGTCTTACAGTAAGTTAAGAGTGTGTGGGCATGCAAACAATAGAGATTTTGTAAACAAGGCTGTGACACCTGTATCTCAGTATGCTGACTTCATTTTCTTGTACAATTCTTGCTTCGCTCTCAGTGTCTGTGTATATCTCTGACACTGCTTGAGTGTTAATCTAGAGGGGTCATGCAATTAGACTGCAATTCAGGAGCTGCAAATCCATAGCAGGCTATAGAAATCCTACCTGAAAATGGATCAAAATAAACCAATGTGCAATTGTTTTTCTTGATTGGAAATTGCTCTGAATTGATTGGAGCATCAATCCATGCCATGACATATACCAAGGACACAGGAGCTGATGCCAGTTGCTGCTAGGCTCCAGATTGCTGTTAAGAATATTTTGAATAACCTGTTAAGAAAAAGATGCTTGTTCTCTTTGAGATAATTAGAGTCTCATTGTGAACAGAGTCCTTTAGTGAGCCTACTCTGCTGTAATTCTTTCCTACTTAAGCCACAGATCATTTTATGTGTTTATGTACACATAAACGCGTACAGGAGACACATACATTACAGAGAGTGAGGAGCACACTTGATTTAGGTACTTGATTTAGATACTTCCAGAAACCATGAATTACGAAGGGATCCTAAATCCAGTCTCAGTTAGACCACCACACATTAGTGGTTTTTTGTTTATTTGTTTTTACTAATGAGATTTTTTTTTTTGCTTTTTAAATGGGAAAAATACAGCTGTTGAGCCTTTACATGAAAGAATAGTTTAAAGGGAAGTTTTTATACATAGATTTCTATGGTGTGTTACTCTGTATTTGCACGAGTTTAAGTGAAGTCAGACACTTGCCAGAATAATAACTCATAGAATTTGCTTGTGGGACTTGCTCTAAGAGTAGTGACAGTGGTATAGAGGAAGGGGGGAGAGGGAAGGGAAAGACTTAGAAATTAGTGGAGGCACGGCAACTATTCTCATTTCTGTAATATTTTCCTTTTTGCAATGTTTTTAATGATTTGAAAGCATCTTACTAAGGTTATTTGAGCCATGAAAACAAACAAAGGAAAATGATGTGAAGTGGAGCAGTTATAATACCACCTACTAAAGGTAGCACGGTTCTTTCAGCAGATCAACAGCAAGTAAGTCAATCAGCAGCTAAGCTATTCTGGAATTCTGGCTTGCTTTATTTGTGTCATTTCATTTAGCATTGCAAAGTGAAATATTCATCCAGGGTATTTCTGGTGCATGGCATGCTTAGTCTGTTGCTGTTTGGTGTTAATAAATCGATGTAGAAAATCAACACAGGGAGAATAAGATAGTCTTTACCTCAAAACTTTCAGTGTCAGATTAATTTACCCATTGTTGAATATATTTTCATTTATAAATTCATCAGTTCCAATAAAAATAGAATAACACAATGGTAGAAATAGACAAGTTGTGTAAGGGCGAGCTGCATTCGAATATGGAAAGAGTCAACAGTTAACCAAAAAACCTGGAAGGTTAGGGGGAGGCATTGGTGACAGCTGGATAGCAAAGGAATTGTCATAGGAAGTACCTGGGGAAAAAGGTAATTTTGCTTTGATAAAATAAGGGCAATCTGAATTTCAGGCTCCACTTCTTTGAGCTGCCTCAGGCTTTCATTGCAGTGCCTCTCTGTCAAAGTGAGTGGTGTATTTTCCGAGGACCTGAACATTTTCTCTACAAGTGTGTCCGCAGTGATGCAGAAGCAATCTAAGGCTCTGCTTGCATGGCTATGTCAATTAACTATAAGAACAAACCATTACAAGAGAGAATTGCTAAGGTTTGCCATTTCATTACCGTGGGTGCATACGGTAATAGTCATGTAGGACAGGGTACCTGGAATACACTGATCACTACAATGCAGAGTCACTGTAACAAGCAAATAGCTTGAGTGAACGGGAACAAGTGAAAGGAAGAGTTTGGCAATCTTGACCTATCTGTCTTAGAAATAATAAAGCCCATTTATTAGAACTGCGTTATTTCCATTTTACAATGGCAGCATGCAAAATTCCCACAGGTAAAAACTTCGTCTTTGAAAGGTCTTCACATGTTATGCAAGCCCTAATTAGAGCTCCCTGAAAGTGTCAAGTTAAAATGCTTTCTTCAGAATTTCCTTCTGGCCATTCTCTTTGCAGAATTTGCTCTTTGCAGAGCTATCATGTCTCAAGCTCTGCGCTTTGGAGGCCAGTCTTCTAGAATACTAAATAATCTTGTATTGCAACATCCAAAAGCAGATGTTCCATGGCATGTAAGAAATAAATATAGCTTCAAATGGGATTTTTGCCAGGTCAGAACAATAGTAACAAAACGAGGGAAGGAAGGAAATAATCTCCTGTTACGTATGGAGAAACATGTCAGCGGAAATAGTGTGACTTTTTAAACTCTCTACAGGAAGGAGATGCTTGTCTCTGGAGTCGTGGCTCATAATTTCACTTCTTGTCTAAAACTGTGAAGCCAAAAAAGAGATAAGCTGCTGCTATTCAAACCTTACCGATAACAAAGATGTTGAGAACAGTTTTCCAGAGCTGTGCTTCAAAACAAATGTTTCCAACATATTTCTGCCCGGCATTGCTTCCTCCAGCCCGTGCATTTGTCTAACATGCTCTACTAATTTCTATCCTGTCAGATCCTGAGAAGCCTTTTCCATTCTTGTGCTGTCTGGATCTGGATGTCTGTTCCCATGCAGCATGAAGATTTTAATAATGATAGTCTGTCCTTTTCTGCAGGCCTATTCCTACCTTTGGTGTCTAGTTAACAGTGTTATTATCTGCTATCAGACCATCTTTTCTACTTTAATTAAGCTTGCAGGGAGGTTATATTCTTCAGCCTGTGATGATATTTGCTATCCTAAATTTAATTTCTTTTTCTAATCCCTACAGTAGCAAGTAGTAAAGAGAACTTTGAGCTAATAAAAAGGTGATTTGAACTTCAGAAAGAACAATAACTTAGCAGTATACATGGGAAAAATAAATAAACATAAATGACATAATTACATACAAATACACACACACTATAGATCAACCCTGGGTAAGCTTGTGGATGGTGATGCTTTCCTAATGCAGAACCTTATTGGCTTTGAGGGGAGGACAAGGGGTGGAAAGGCATGTTGTTTCTTCTCCTTGCGTTCTTTCTTTTCTTTCTAAGCAAGCAAAGCCATCAGTTGGTGTCACAGAGACACCCTGTTTGTAAGCTGTATTCTTCCACCTGCAAGCCAGCACCAAATACAAGTTAAAAATACACAAAGCTGTTGTTTTCAGGCTGTGCCTTCACAATCTCTTTGAGACTGTGAGACTTAGTAAACAAACCTAAGGATACAAATGAAAAATGGTGGCCTCCACTGCAAGCACTCTAGCTTTGCTGCTTCACATTAACAATGCAGAAACACTTGGGAGATATGGCTGCTTATTCAGCATGAAGCGTATCATGGTGTTCAGGGTTGTAGCTGCTTTTCACGCTACTGAATTTTAAGGAAATATTTCAGCTAGGCTGAATGTAGGTTTGAATGTTGTATCACTTGACTTTTACCCACGGGGATTCATTGAGTTAAGGTGCTGTCATTTTTCTGACCTTGACTTTCTCAAGGTTTTTGATATCTCTTCATTTTCTCAAGCTCAAAATGGTGTCTGGGTCCTAAAATCCTAAACCAAATTAATTGTTTTCATAAATAAACCACTTATTAACTTATATATGTTAGCCATGCTTGTTATATTGTACATCTGAGTGAGTGCAACTCGGAAAAATCTGCATTCCTGTCATAAAGATATTTGTTAACCTCAGGGAAGATTCACAGCAGAAGAAAGCTGTTGTGTTTAGCAGGTAACACTTCCAAATTTACAAGCAAACATCATTTTCCTTAAAAGCAAGGTGCATGACTGCCTTTGAGAGAAGGATCATCCTACACACACAGCAAGATGTTCTTTTATCGGTGTTTCACAGCAAAAACAAACGCTGAAGTACCTGGTGGCACAAAATAAAGGGGCTGACATTGGTAGGAGGAAGTGGTGGTTGTTTACTTAGTATTGAAATGCTTCTACGAGGTGCAAAACTCATCTAACAGTAGGAATACTTGTTACATTAACAAGATTTACTGACAGACTCCATCTGTGCCTTCCCACCAAACAAGGTCACTCAGTTAGATCCTAAGGAGCCTAATGAGCAAAGTGCCAAGTCTCTGGAGTGATAATGGAGGTTTGCTCTGACTTACGCCTCAGGCAGTTGCAATATTTTTAGTACTGAGAAATAAAATAGGGAAGAGGAAAAAAGGTCATAATTTTTATCAAATCATTCCACCTTGAGAAATAGCAGCGTATGTGCCTGTGCATGAAGATATCCGGGTTATTTTTCTCTCTCTCTCTTTTCCTGGTTAATCACACTTTGCTTTTCTACTTCTGAGTAGCCCTTGAGGCACTTGAATGCTTTTGTCTTGGTCATTCGCTTCCAGGTTGTATCTCGGTTACAGAAACTTCAACATGGTGGCAACACACTGTCTCCTTTCAAAAGACAGGAACATCACCAACCTGTGCAGTGGTTGCATAGTTGAGGGAGAAGTTTCAACCATGAATTTTGCTGTTTATCCATTCTCTGTCATAGTTCTGAGATACAGTTTGACCAGACAAAGCGCCCAAACCATCTGCTGATCTCTTTTAGTATCTGTAGTTCTCTGTATTGATTTCTTGCTTTAGACTTGCTGGTATTTATTATTTTTGTAACTTTAGCGCAGAACTATAAGCTACCTGAAATACTAAATCACAAACTGAAAGTAATAGGAAGGCAGTACTTTTTTTTTATATCCTGAAGCATGATATAACTGTGTGACTCACTGCTGTGAGGTATTGTTGAAGCACAGTTTTGTGCTGTTTATCTTTTAACTAACAGCACAACGGTCTCAATTCCATCTCTAGATTGAGTTCCTGCCATCATGTACTTCTTTCCTATACTCTTTCCATATGTGTTCTTTGGCATCACCTGAGACAGAACTATGGTTCTTATGAACCTTTGGTTTTATTCAGTATCTACTAACATATATCCAAAATTGTTATGAATACCTATTCTAGTGAATATTTGTCATTCAAATGCCAATACATTTGGAACAGCCTGCAGGAAATTAGTATCCTATTTAATTGTTCACTATATAATAGACTACTTGTCTAAGTCAGTCAGGAGCAATTGATGAAACTAAAACTCCTTTATTTTACATTTTGTGAGATTAAATGTAGCAGTTGTTATAAAAACAAAAGGATGCAATGGAGTAAGGAGACAAATTTAGAAGCAGTGACTAGTGTCATGAGTGAAGTTTCTCTCAGTCTTGTTCTCCAGTGTGCTGAAATGCTTCTGGAATGCAATAGCTATAGTGCTCCTCATGAAGAAGGAGTCACTGAGTCATGCTAAAATCCATGTACAGCAAACAGAGCTGTGGTTCGGGGTAAAAAAAGCCACAGCAGCTCAATCTGGTGGGAGTGGCTTCATTGCACTGAGTCTGTGCTTCACATTCTGATAGATCTGTTTCAGTGTAGGAGGTTCTAGCTCAGGTGCTAGCATGCAGCACACAGAACGTTTGCTCATAGAAGAGGATTTCAGTTTTCATTTGTGTCCCATTATAGATGTGTGTACAATAGGACATAACAAATTTGTATTCTTGGAGATCAGAATAGAGCGTTAATTTTTAAGTTCTTAGGGGAGAAATTGACAGGAAAAGGCACATGTACAAATGAATGTTTCAGCATTCTGAAGGGAAATGTTTCCACAATTGTCAGTGGGCTCTGCATGTTAATACCAGTGCTCAGTTGCTTTGTAAATGAGGTTGCAAAAGGTGTCTCTATATGATAATATAATTTATTGACTTTAGTAGAAATAGGATCTATGCAAGAGGAAATGACATTATAATCTTAATTTTGTCTTAAAGTATCTACAAAGATTAAAAATACTTTTATCAATCATTTTATTTATATAGCTGATATTGTTCAGACCCTGCAGTAACAGCCATCCATCAGATCCGGTGCTTGGCAATGAGCCTGGAGTTATGTGGCAGCTTGGCTCCAGCACAGTGTGAGTGCCCTGCACTGCCCAGGGCTTCTCCAATGGCAGCTGGAGATCACATGCCATAACAAGAATGAGCACAATATAACTCCATTGTCGTTTAAAGAAATCCCTATGTCAGGCATCACAAACAGTAAGTGGTAACTCTCATAAAAGAAGCATATTCAGCAGTGCTTGCATATATATGGTTCGAACTGCATTTCCACCTCACCCTCACTGTATTTTTTTGGCACATAGGTGAAAATCCCTGATGAGGGATAGTACCCTGATAAGCACAACTTTCTTGTGCTTCAAGGCATTATCAGTGATACTCAGAGTTTTCTGAATCTCCAGTCTCAAATGGCTGATAATTAATTCAGCAATAAATATTCCATTGTAATAGAATTTGGTGAGCTCTTGTTTCCTGTCATCTGACAAGTCAAGCTTACCAAATGGGAACTACAGTCACGTATTCAGAAACATGTCTTAGAATTTAATAACTTTCCTAATAATCCCAATTAATCCTTTTTTTTTTTTCATTTTTTTTTTTTTTTTTTCCTTTACTGGGTGATAGACATAATTAAATGCTCTGAAAGAGAGGTAACACGTTGTAGAATCTTGAAATTAAAAGAAAAAGTATGTCATTAACTCTCATACTTTTACTCAGAGTAGCACACAACACTCGACACAGACGCAGGGAGAAGCAGAGACAGGAGACATCTCAATGTCTCCTGACCCTTTGCAGTGAGGAGCAGCTCCTTGTTTGATAAAGCCTGGCTCCTCCATCCCCCAATTAGCTCAGGCAGGCTGCACTGTATTTCTCAGCTCATATTCAAAGCAGGCTCTGTGCCAGCCAGTAAGCACATCATTAAGTACACTACAGGTTTTACCCTTAGGTCACCACAGGCAGAGTTTCCCAGTACCCAGAGCAATTTGTTTTCTCTCCAGTCACACTCCATTTCTGTTAGTAATGATTTTCTTTTAATTCTAACCTTCCCAACAGCCCTATTTACCTCAAGCCTGTATGCCTGTTACCTCCCTTCCAGCAGGCCTTTCTATTTGAGACTCTGTGCTGCTCATTTGTGGCCAAGGTAAACCGCAATCCTGCAGTCTCCAGTGCCGTGGCAGGAGCTGGCACAACCGGGTGCCTTGCATAGCCCCAAGGGCACCCCAAAGATCTTTTTCACTGTCCAGTCACCCCATCAAGCACCTTTTTCTTCATCATTTCTTCATCTGCCCTTGAAAAGCAGTGGCTTAAAAATGATGCCTATTGGCTTTTTCTAAATCTTAATTTGTGTTGGGTTTTCATTTATTTCTCTAGTTTCTTTAGCTTCTATGATTTTGTTCAGCAGAAAAGCCAGACCTCAAATGGCTGCTCTCATTCTGGATGGAGAAAAAACTATTTGTTTGTGAAATACTTTTCAGCTTCTCACCCAACCTGTAGTATTTAGTTACTCATTTATAGTTAGGAAAGTGTGAAAGATTGTATCTTCATAGGAAAAACAAAAAAAATAGGAATCATTTTTTTGGAGAGGGTAACCAATATGGAGAAGAGAAAAAACAAAAAACAACAAAGCAAACCAAAGGAGTTGGTTGTTACAATGTAATTGTAAAACCTTACTGTAAACTGCAAGGGAAACTGATGGATGAAAAATGGATTTCAAAGCATATTTTACAATAGGATCTCTTTAAGAAAGTAGCATTGACTTAGGTTTTATGTATAGTCAACAATGAATCTTTTGTGTATCTTAGAATACTAGCATGCTAAAAACACAAAGATCAGTAGACAAAGCTATTAGTAAATGCATATACAGATGCTGTATTGAACAACTTTATAGAAACAAAAGGAAGAAGTGATTACAATAAATTTCAGCACACTCTTTGAGTAAATTGCTGTTTAAAAGAGTTACAGTTGTGTAATACTTGTGTGACATAACTGCAGGGAAATAAGCTGTTTCTTGGGATCTTTCCATGCTCATCGATTTAAGCTGTCAATAAAATTTGTTGTAAGCTTGAGCTCCTTTGAATTCAACATTAACATATCAAAGAAACACAAAGTAAACACTTTGCACTTCTTGGGGAGAGGCAATTCTGGGGCTGTTTCAGACTTTAGGTGTGTAGTGCTCAGGCAGGTATCAGACCGTGAGATATCTCTGCCATGCTCTTTGAGATGTGGATTTCCACCTAGTTTAACCTCTGCCAGAGTCGCTTGCAATTCATAGTAAGTGTTTGTTTTAAGAGCACGGATAAGAGTGGCCAAGGAAAAAGGAAGGAAGGGAATATTTTTGCACAATAATACCAGGCTTGTCTTAGAATGAATACCCAGTTTCATGAGAGTGATGCTGATTCAGCCTTGCTGAGCTCTGAACAGATGGTGTTTAATGTTTAATTACTTGCATATACACCTTTCCCAGCAATTAGAGGAATGTCCCACCCAGTGCTTGAGACCATCACAGGTTCTGAGTTTGGATTTCCATGATAGTTAGTGCAGTGTTGAAAAAGCGAAAACAAACAAGAGAGTCACCTGCTTGTTGCATCATGGTTTGAGAGTCACCTTCAGGAGACAGTACTCCTGGTTGCCAGCTGGCGATCAGGCACTACAGAGGACTTAACCAAATAACTGAGCCCCCATCTGCTGATTTTTGACACATTTATGCTTCCTACCTCTAACAAACAAAGCACAGACTGAAACCTCTATAGAGATTATCATGATTATACTGCTCCAAAAGGTGCTGATTGACAATTCTCCTGCCTCAGACTGTGCTTGATACTGTGTTGCCATGTTGTGTGCATGCAGGGAAAAGCTGAGGGCTAATAATTATGAGTTCCTTTTCCTGTGAACGGCTAATGTGTACAATGCTTATTATCTTTTTTTTCTGATAACCGCATTTATATGGAGGCATCTGCAGTGGAACTCACTTTAACTGGTTTTCTGAGGGTACCAGATGTCACTTGACAACTGAAACAGAAGTGCTCTCCATCAGTCTGTCTTTGTACTAAGTCAGTTCTCGACTGCTGTGAGGATGCTCAAGGTGCACAGCTGGCTTGAAAATGGTTCTGCAGCCAACTTCTCCTGAGCATCAGGAGAAATGGTCCCTTACAAATGTTTTCTAATAGAAGTTGCAGTCTTTCTAGGAGTAGTGTTGATCAGGGGTGTACCTACAGCTGCAATACAAATGAACGTAACCATCACACAATTGTACCCGAATCCTGTCTGTTTTTCCTAACTGCTGTTACATTGTGAGATCAAACCAAGATCCTGTGGCACAGAAGCTGGGTAAGTGCCAGCATGATGGTGCCTCCCTCAGCTTTATTTGCAAGTCCACCTCTGCTTTGTGCAGCCTGCTTGTGACTCAGTATCAGGTGCAGTCTTCTCATTAGCAGATGATAAATCTAAAAAAATTGGGTGGGATCGTGTCAAAGAAAACTGATGATATTTCTCACCTACTCAGTTTTACACCGTGGCATGGATTTCTTGAGACAGATTCCCTTGTATTTCTGCTTTGTTTTTGTATTTCTGAGAGCAGCGATTTTAAAATAAGAGATTTTCTCAAAGGAAATGACAACTGAATTGCTAAAATGTGTGACCTGATGGCCTAATCTGTGTGCTGGAAAGTCTCAAAATGGTGTCTTACCTGACTTTTTTGACCATGTCAAAAATGCAGTTCCCAGAGTTTTTCCTCTCATACTGAAACAGTAAAGGAAGGTCCTGTTGGTTATGGCTTTTCTTGGTGGCAACAAATAGAGCTGCAGATGCGACCTGAGGATCTAGTCCTCTACAGGCACAGTGGGAACAGGAGGAAAGGAGCAAATATTGGCCCTCGGAAGAAAGTTTCTGTGGTCTTGATAATTTTTGCATGTTTCTGTCTCATATTGAGGGTTTTCAAAGCATCAGATGCTAAAAACAGTACTGTAACCTTGCTCCTGCTAAACACAAGGAAGTGGCCATGCTTTTACTTATTGACTAATTATTATTATTAATAATCAATAAGTTGATTACTGCTTACAGGCAATGTATGAGCTAGCAGCTTAATATGTTTGGAATGGCTGTCTGACAGAAGCTCCAGTACATCCCAATCTACAATAGATGTAAACTTTATATAGAAATTCAGCTATACAATAATCACAGTTTGCAACCTGAAGGCTGAAGACTGTATTTGCTACTTTGTTTCTGACAACTGAAGGGAGCTTGGGAGGGGGGGAATGTCAGCATTCCAAATTATTTTCATGTTAGTGTCACTGTCAAATGATCTACTCCTGACAAAAACTGTTTAAGGATACAGAAAGAACAAAAAGACTGCACGGTTGGTGCACAAGCTGTTTGGCATTTATTTTGTTCAACAGAAACCCTACAAGAACTTCAAAAACAAGTATTTTCAAAGTTAACAATGTTGGCATAGATACAAGCATTCACTGGATCTGTCCTCACAAGAAAAGTTACTGTGGAGGGAAAGGACAGATCTCTGGGATCAAACTTAGTTTAGTTGTATTAAATCTTTTCGTTCTAGAACAGACAGAAGTTTAAACATTAATTTTGCCTTATATTTTAGTTCTTTGTTTTTCCATTGCAATTAAAATAATTGCGCTTCATCAAGGTATCTCTTTTACCCTGATTAAACATAAAGCTTATTGATCAAGCATGGGTTAGTCAGCTGACAGATGAAAGAGTGCATACTACATCTGAAGTAGCTGATACCATTACAGTGTGCTGTATATCGGGAAAGCTTCATGCAGTAAACCTCATTCTCACAAGGAAGAAACAGAGTACTCCACTAAAGAGGCATTCATCTATGTATCAAGTTCTTAAAGCCAGATAGTTTTAGTTATAAATCAAAGTTAATGAGTGCTTTGGATTCTGCCTCAAAGTTAATTATTGGTGTCTACCTGGTTCTATTTGAAAGCAAGTGTCTAAAATCACACAGAATAAAATCAGATGAAAATAACTTTGATCATGAAAGTATATACAGTTAAGTTTAAGTTATTCGTGAAGGTAATTTGGTTGTTTACAACATAATTACTGACTTGACTGGAAAAAAAATTGCAAATTGTTTTGCTTCAATTAATAATACATAAATGATATTTCATCATTGAAAACAGTAGCACATAACTTTTTACAGCACTCTTAAAACAGGTCTAAGGCAAAGTTAATAGCACACACACACACAAAACCCATCTAGGAAGGAAAAGCCATCTGTCACAGTGGTGCTGCACCAGAACAATGACAAAAATTTGGAGCAGCAAAACTGTGCAGCATTAGCAATGTAGCACCACACCTCTAACAAAATACAGGGACTCATCCTGACTTTTGCCAGCTCCACACCTGATGGCACTGCTCGGGATCTGCAGAAGTACAGGCACGTTCTTAAAACCTACACCCACACATCTGTGGCACGCTGTGTCTAGGACTTTGAAAGGCAGGCAAAACCCACTGCATCAAAGTGATGACTAAGGGGTTTGGGTAAAACTTTCCTATTAGGCTTTGAAGGCAAAAAAGAGCAGTAAGAGGGTTTCACGTCAGCAAATACTTGGATCATACATAGGTAGACTAATAGCACTAAGATGGACTTAGGTTTGCAGCTAATCAATATAAAAAATGATAATATCAATAATTTGCAGTGAGTGTTTGGAAGATCACCCTGTGCTCAGAATGGTGTTTGGTTCTTCAGTTTCTACTGTCATTTTTTACTCAGAATTATCTTTGTTGTTTTGTTTTGATTTGGTGGGGATTTGTTCCAGCACATGCTGTGGATTTTGACAGTGAGGAGTTCATGTTCTGTTAATGCAGCTGTCCAGCTTTAGAAACTGCATTTCACACTGTCCTAACCCAAAGCAGTGTTTGCTCTTCTTGCGCAGGGCAAGACAACTTCTCAGATCCAAGAGATACTGAAAAAAATTTATACAATTAATTTTACTCCCAAGAAAATGGAAAGCAGAAGTAGGTCTGTGTTAATAAGGTTGTATCACTAATTGACTTAGCTGACTGAAGTCCAGGTTCCATTCTAGCACTTAACCAGCAGGCCCTGTTGCAAGATGTGACTGATAAATGCACTGGTGCTATCAGATAGACGGTGTAGACTTTCTTTGTCGTGTTTTTTCTCAACTCCACATTTTTGTCATCCTTTTTATTTTTTGATAACAGAAATTAACAAATATTTATCTTTTTAAAAACGTTCATTTCCTTCACCTCAGAGAGAATAACAATTCCAGGTGTGCAAACAGAACAAAGTTTTCTGTAGCATCTACAAATGTAGCAATATTATCTCTTGTTTAAAGATTTAATTTATGGGTGGTGACATGTTTCATTTTTCTGCTTTACCATTTACATATTTGTTCATTTGCCATTAATATAATTCTTAATATCTGCAACTCAGGTTCCACTGTAAAACACCTTGTTCAAACCCCATCATTATAACCAGAAATTGTAGCCACTGCTAGCAGTGCTCCTTAAAGGAAATGTTAAGAGAACGGAAAGACTTGGAGACAAAAAGGGGGGGGAAATGCAGTCAGACTAATAGCCACCGAACGTACAATAGCAATTAGTGATTTGGATTAGATAAAGAGTATAAAAATAGCCTTTTAGGAAGAGCAGGAAATTTTTCATTCAGGTGTGTGCTCACTAGCTACCAAACAAATCAGTTGAATTTGACCAAAAGCTTCCTTTCGGTGACAGCCAGTTGATAAATGCGCTTGCTTATCTCCTGTTGTGCTGAGACCAACAGGCGTGTTCCCTGACCACGCAGGCTGCTTCCCTCCAAAATAATTCCTCAAGGTAGCCCTCCTTCTGCCCAGCTGCTGCCTGAGATTTATGGCTGTATCACAGGTTCCAGCTGCATAAATAAGGAGAATGCAAATCCCACAAGACACTGGAGCTGTATTTAAGAATACAATTCTTGTCTCTTGGAACAAACACTGAAACTTCTCTGAAATGGCTGGTTGCTTTTATGGAATGTGGTCACGTTCTGAAAAAGATAATCTTATGGGGGAAAAAATCTTTGCAAAACCAAGCAAGAGCATGTTTAACTTAAAAGATTTTTAATCTTGACTAGCTGTTTTAAGCTTGCAATTACCTGCAGTTTATACAAAGGCCTCATTAAGGGGAGAGATTTAATAGGGAGAGATTTTTCTGTGTTGTGAACACAAGCATGACTTGTTTTACTTCTCCAGATTTCACTAAAATTCACCAGAAGCCCAACAGAGCACCTTAGGTGAAAGCATGTTCCCTTCTAGCTGGATCACAAGAAGAAAAAAGAAACCTTAGAGCTTTTCTGTTCTCTACATGGTAACTGAAATGTCAGAAATAGCAGCCAGGTCTTCAGAGCTCTGTCTAATGATTTTGTAGTGGTGGGATCAGATGTTTACATTACACTTCATTAACCTTGGCAGAATCATTTTTCCATACCTTCTCTAAAGCCACGCTTGGAATTCTAAATTCAAAATGACCATCCAAGGCAAATAATAATAATAATAATAATAATAATAATAATAATAATAATGATGATGATGATGATGATGATGATAATAATAATCCTCATTATCACTGTGTGTACAATAGGCCATGGAAGAAAGAAGACAAATGGTTAGGGTGTAGCAAAGAGCAACCTAGAAAGAGAAAAGATATTACTAAAATGAGCTTTTCTTCTGACCTACTCATGTCAATTACAGGACAGAGCCAGTGAGTTTAAGAAAGTAATGTTTAAAATATTCCAGACATGATGGAATCTGCTAAATTTGTTGCTATTTCAAGTGTGCCAAGAAAGAGTGCTTGTGTGTGTATATATACACACATACACACACACACATATATGTATATATAAATAAATTACATATTGTAGAGCAATGTTTCTATATAAAATCTCCTACAACAGAAGAACAAAAGGGTATTAAAAAGCAAAAATTTAAAATGTATTAAGATAATTTTACAAAGCACGTAATTAACCTGTGGAACTTGTTGTCATAAGGTTGCACTGAGGCCAGGAATTTATCAGGATTTAGAAAGAGTAGGCATTTTAACGTATCACCAGAAGTTGCCACATTACAATAGGAGCATAAAGTGCTTTTATGGAGGACGTAAACTCCAGTACTTAAAGTTGTAGGGTCTGGAAGAGTTAGAAGGTGCTCTCAGCCTCAGGCAGCTCTGCAGGTTGCTCTGCAGCCACCACTCCAGCTCTCTTGTAGCCAGGTCTGCATCTTAGCTGTGTTCAGGGAAAGACCAAGTGAGCTGTCGGCACCCAGCACTGCAGCTCAGCAGGCTCCCTCCTGCTCTTGCACTGGCTGGGATTTACTTCTTTGCTACAATGTCTTTCTAAAAGTGCCAACTTGTTCCATCTAAATCCTGTCTGACAATGCGGGCATCTTTCTGCTCAGTAGAGGGAAACTGTGGTGGGATTTGCCCACATAACATCTCTGTGGCAATCTTCTCTTTGAAGCCAAGTCACCAATGCAAGGTAAAAGCTACTAGCTGTTCCACTTCTTACTGACAGAGCAGGCATGTTTCCTTTTAGGGAAATTCATTCAAATCACCTAATTCTTCTATTAATTCAACATAACTCATCGTAAGAACCATGTTAGTAAAATTAATATTTCAGAGCAGCACTGCGAGGGATATTTTTAACATGCAGCACCACAGCCCCTGTCTCTTGTCACTTGTGTCATCCTGTCATCATGTACGCCTTCAGACACAGGCAGGCTGATACTAATGAGCTCACCACTCTATGTTCCTCTATCATGAAGTTCAGTACTAATGAGCAAAATTCCCAGACTGCACTCACACTCTAAATCAATTTGGCAAGCTTGATCAAAATATTCATTAAAACAGTTTGCTCTTCAACTCAACCTGAACCTTGCAAGCATATCTGTCTTGGTTCTATATGGCTGTGCGTGTGTGTCTATGTGAACCTATATAAAAAAAAAACAATTGTTTTTTTCTCTCTATGTGATTCAAGCACTGTTTTCTAAAGAGAAAAGCCAGGTTAATTTCTTGCTACTCCTTCTTCCTCTGGAAGTCCACAGAGCCTGGATATGCTATGGAAAGTATTCTGCACCCTGTTCCTCCTGTGCCTGTCAGCAGAAGGCCTGAGAATGGCTGACATGAAGCAACAAATTACTGTCAAAAGGGCAACAAGCAGCACAACAAATGGGAATCTGTCAGAGTGAGAGAGACATCACTGGGCATATAACACTAGGAATCTAGTGTCGCTTTTGTCTGTCATCTGCATGCTAAATTTCCATGTCTCCCTTCAACAGAATTTCCTCTTGCTATGACAAGCTTGATAAGCATAGGCTAGCTCACGTTGTCTGCTTTTTCATATGTGCTTCAAGATAAAACGCAGTCCCCAGAGCCCAGAATGACATTAGCTGAGTAATGCTCAGCCAGCTGGGTTCTCTGCTTGCAAGGTCTAGACACAAAGCCAGAGAAACACAAAATGCGCCAAGGCATGAGCAGAGAGAGATTTACGAATCTCGGCTACGATACTATCTGTCCTTCCAAATGGACAAGACTAATTAATGCTGATACCAGCTTAAAAGCCAGACACCCTGCCTAGATGTATATTAGGTACTTCTGGTTCATTTCAGCAGTACAGGAGGTTATTACTCATTGTGCATAAAAGAGGATCTTTTTCAAAACCTTTTGAGATCTATGAGCAAAATTCAAGCAGACCTAAGGCTGTATATCACTGGGTCCCTGTTTCTAAACTGCAGCCAGTGCCTTCATAACCAAGTCTGGGGTGAGTTGGTGCAGCCTACTGCTGCTTGCAGGAATAGGAACCCCTGAATGTGCAAGTGCTAAGAAATGAAACCTATGTTTAAGTTGCAGTGACTTGAACTCTTTCTCATGGGTAGCTTAAGCTGCAGCTATTATAGAACACTGTTTTTTATCCTTTTCAACAAAGAGAAGTTCTTCTTTGAAGAAGTGGAGATGAGACAAGGTATTATTAGCCAGATGTTCATTTATAGGCATATAGTCTGTTGTAAAAATTGTGGATAAACTCAGATTTCTTTCCTAGTGGAAGATTCCAGTTTTAATGGTGTGCTTGTCCACTTTTCCCTGGATGGTGAGGTTTATTCTTCTTGACAGAAGTTGTCCTCAGGCATCTATTTCCACAAATAAAGGGAAAAGCGGGTGCTGGAGATGTCTGTCTCTCAGTGCATAGACTCTACTGAAATTTACGCACACACACACAAATACACAAAGGTAGAATTAGGGAAATGAGCTACCACACTTTTTGTATGTTACCCAATTCTACAAGAAAATGTCTTTCAGGAACGTTAGAGTTGCTCTTATTCAAAATGTTTCTGCCACAGTCTTTAATAAACAAAATGAAAAATAATCATTTGAAGCTTAGTGCAGCCTAATAATTGATGTGTGTCTTAGGCTACTTGATTTTATTTTCTGTGCTGGATTAATAAGTCCATCAAAAATAGAGGAAAAGTTGAACTTACGATACTTCATTGCCCTTTTTTAATTATTTTAACAGACTGTCTCGCTCATTTTAAAACTGTTTAGGAAAAAAACCAAAAAGGTGAATATTGTAAGTTTAGAAGGGTGAGACCTTTGTTTTGCAAGAAGCTCCTACAACCCTCTGCAGACCTGTTGTAGCTTGTTCCATGTTGCTCTGCAGTATCTCAGGCATTTTAGCACCAGCTTTGTTGGCTTTGCTGTAAGCTTTTATGTTTAACTATTGTTCTTCAGCATCTTAGGCAATGGGTCGAGGGGAAGCTACATCTATTTGGTCTAATAACCAAAAAAGCGTGGGATTCTTTGCCATAGGTATGGCTTTGCCATGCATGGTGGTGCTTTGCATGTGCTCTGTTGCTTTTCCCCTTCACTTCCCACCAGTGCCAAACTGTTCTAAGAGAGCTGCTGCTGCTGTCCATGCTAGGAGGAAGCTGCCTTTCTGCTATCAAAAGAAAAAAAATGCATCATTATGGTGCTTTTTCTCTTGCCTTCACCTGAAGTTCTGCATACAACATAAATTAAGGCAGTTACTCTTTTTAAAGCACCTACAGATGTTTTCAGTGCACAAAACCACACTTGTAGGTATTTCTGTTCTTGTATAACAGAGTTAGTGAGGAAAAGGGATAAGGTTTAAGGCAGCTGTGTGCTTATGGGCTGTTTGTTCTATGATTTTTCTTTTTTTTTTGGGGGGGGGTGGGGGGGTGAGGGGAAGGGGAGGTTGTTTTTTGTTGTTTTTTTTAAAAATTATTTGAGGTTTCTGTCCTCATTTAATATTTGGGTGCAAATTTTGCTATGGTGTGAAAGTAGTTATTTTACAATTTCTTAGTCTGAATATGAAATGCATGACTTGCCACTGAACAAGTGCTTGGTTTGACACTGCAGCCATGGCAAATCTAAACACTGGCAGCTAGATCAGACAGTCCAGCTCCCATCTCTCAGCCTCCTTTTCTCTTGTGCTAATGTCAGCGCAGGTCTGAAGTTGTCAGAGACCCTTGTGCTTATTTTCTTCCACTCCTGAAATCTCATGATATGGTCCAGAAAAACAAAGCTGGGGGGCAAGAGTTAGTATGTGGTTATGTGCAAGAGTTAAAATACCTTCAGAGTGAAGCAAGTTGAATTTCTTGTTTTTGTTCTTCCTTGTAAAACTCTGTGGTTCCTTGTCTGCATGGGCTCTCCATCTGTTTGAAGATAAAAACTTGTCTATCACTCAGATATCTCAGAAGTTTAATTCATTGACATCTGCAAAATGCTTTGAAGTCACAATACATGACCTCACTGTCATCAGTACAGATGATGTACTTACCAAAATGAATCCATGTTTAAGAAAAGGCAGTACACCAAAGCCATGCATTCTTCTCTTATTTGCTCCCTAAGGAACAATTGTTTGCCCAAAGTTTCTGACGGATAACTAACATGCCAAAGGAAAACACAGTCGGCGCTGGAACAGGACTGTAAGGCAGTGATAGTATTTGAGCCCAGTCGCTGTGATGGGGCATTTGTGGGCAGTGTTTGCCATAGCTCATGTCTTTAGTTTGTTACATTTACTAGGTATTTGGATTTTCTTGCAACAAAGATGCTTTATAGTCTGAGACACTGTTATTCTTAATGTAAGTCATATGGCAATAATTGTGTTTATTCATATGCAGTAGTTACATATATATATAGTTATAGTTATATGTATAAATATATACACACACACTTATATACATATACATATATACATATATATATGTGTGTGTGTGTGTGTGTATATATATATATATATATATATATAAATATGTTTCTATTGGCAAAATCTAGTCCACTGCAGGATTTTTGTTACTAGCATTATTTCAAGTAGCATCTTCCTTTCCAGTAACACTTCAAGATAGTAGACTTGGTAAATCCTCAGTACTTAGTCTGAACTACTGCAGGCAAAATAGGTTGTTAATTAAATATAACATTTTTGGTTGTTTGCTGTTTCAACATGAACATACAATAGAAATAGAAAAGAATATTGAGTGTGACGATGTGACGATGACGGATAATATTAATATTTACCTGATACTAGAAGCTGGAGCTGCTCCAATGAATTACAGGGTCTTAAAAATCTTAATTAAAGGTTAATGAAAGAAAATATTGAAAAATCTGCTCAAGGAATAAGAAGTGAGGAAACAGAATATTCTAATTCATCCGTAGCACTAACATTTCCAAGAACAGAAATTGCATGAATCAGGCAGCCGTGTGGTTGATTGATTTACACACCATGTAGCTCTGAATTCACCTTTTGGCTTTCAGACCTCCTGTGCTGCTTATACAGTCCTACATTTGATCATCCTTTTTGCAAAACTATCCTTTTTGTTAAACGCTAAGATGGGTTTGTGATATCTCATGTATCCTTAGGAGTTCAATAGAAAATAATGCTGAGACTGATGAGAAAAACTGGCAACATTATGAGCAGAGTTACACAACAAAATATTTGGGAAGTGTTGGTTCTATTCCTTTTGAACTCTTAGGAAAATTTTGCAGAGTAAAATGGTGCACTGCTATGAGTGATTTTAAAGTCAGACACTGCGTCTTCATTACATTCCTAATATATGATTCTTATTATGTATTAATAATACCTTATTATCTCTTGTCATGTATAATAAATACAACGGCTGAATATTAGCACAGTGTTTTATGCCAGCTCATAAGGTTTGGAAACAGAAGCTCTGATTACTTGCACACCTCAGACGTTATTTCAGTGTTAGGTAGTGCTCTTAGGGAATAGTAAATCCATAAAGCTTAGTGAATATAAGCCTGGACACATGAAGAAAAGCCAGTTTATCATCCAATGCTTTCTAATTAAAAATGAATTACAGATAAAGTTTTGTTTGTGTGAATATTGTAGAAATATACATTTACTGCTTTGGTTCGTGTTGAAAACCCAGCATTAGTGCTGCTGCTGCATTTGGAAAAACTACACAGTAATCCCATTTGAATCTGTAGAAGTACCACCAATGCTGCAGAAGTGAAACACTTGGGAAATTCATCCTTGATGATGTATTTTCCCCTCTGGCTTTTGACTAACTAGATGCAAAATGTGTGTCGTTATCAATTCGAAATTGTACATGAATATGTACACAGTAGAATTGCACAGTAGAATTTACAAAATGTCTCTGCTTCTTTCCTTGCAGACTTTCCAAGAGGCTCAGCAACTTCATATTTATAGAGCATTGTCAGCTGTGACGTCAGTGGTCCACCCTGCAGTCACATGTGAGTCAAGATTTTATTTTTTTAAGAGTAATAATTATGAATGTTTCTTTGGATGCTTAATTTAATATTCTTGCATATAGCTCTGGCTCTCAAAAGTGAACTGTCCCTCTGAAAGACAGACCTGTTTAATGCTTCATAAAATCATGGAGTATAATTTTATCAGTCATTGTGGAAGACCTCGATTTATTCCATAACTGTATTGCAAAAGGTGTAACAGCTATAAGTATTATAATAATACCTTTGATTCAGATATAAGTAAACATCGAATTGTTTATTTATCTATATGTGAAATACAAAGGTGTGGGAAAATTTATACTGACAACATAGGCATGTGATGAGAAATTAATCTAAATACGGGAATGTTTAAAAGTAATTCCAGCAGCTTCTTCTGAAAGCTTGGTACTCTCGTGTGCTGAGAATGGATGTGAATCAAATCTTCTAATTCCTCGTAGGCAAGCAATACACTTTTTAAGCAACAGAGGAACACATACTTTATAAGTCTGCCAACAGAAATATACCCGGTGTTGAGCCCTAGTAGCACAACTGCATTAAACAAAGATGATCTTGTGGATATAACTGTTGTCAAAACCCCAAGAACTCACACACTGTTGGTTGTTTTTCTTAAAACAAGTTACTGAGGTTCTTAAAAGATCTCGATTCCACTGTTACTCTGAAAATTCTTAATTTTCTAGGTTTGTTCTCTGTTCCTCCTGCCCAAACTATCTAAATCATTCCCCTGTGTAATTTCATAGAGCTTAAAATGGAAAATAGTCCACTGAAAAATTAAATCTGTTAAGGAAAGAATTACTTAATTATTTGAGAACACTGATATAAAGGTATGAACATACTTAGCAAGATTATTCTGTGCCATACATTCCACAGGCAAGGAACTTGATCTAAGGCAGTATTTGTCAGATATGGTATAGGTAGTCCTCATCAAGCATTATTACCCTTTGAAACTTGTCGTTGTATTGGAAAGAAAGTTAATGATGTGCCTATATCTTTTAGCAGAGATCTTTTTGATAGTGGTAATTTATTTGTGATAAGATTACTTCCAGATCTACTGTGTGATATGTTGTGAACAAAGATCTGAACTTCTGCTAAAGGCCAAGATGAACTTCAGATTATCTCAGTACTGTTTCACTACTTACTACCTGGCTGTAAAACCAAGCTTTGTAGTGATAACTTCTTCAGATGAGGTGCACCCCACAGGGTCTTCCTGACACCTTAGACAGCTTTTGAGTCTGACTAACCTGAGACTTTATTTTGAAACAACTGACCACAAATTCTCAGTATCTCTGAGCATTGCTCAGACTCAAGTTGAGAAATGTGATGATATAAATTACCATTCAAGTAAATTTCCCCAGTGGGATAATAAAGTGATCAGGTTGTATAGAAATTCTGAACTTCTCTATTGAATTCTGTAGGATTTAAAAAATGATTATGTGTGATATTTCTGTAGGATTACGGTGACTCTCTTGAATTCATTGAACTTACTGAAAGTTCAAATCCCTTTTAGTCTCATGGTGAAAAGCTGTGATGTGTAGCCATATCAAATCTTGCCTTAGTGTCAAGCAGCATATTATAGTAACATGAGATTAGATTTTTACACAAGACCTCACAAAAAAAAAAGGAAATGAACACTGTGGATATTATTGAAAACCCTTAAAAATCATTAAAAGGGGCAATATTTATTCCAAGGAAAAATATTTTTTCCTATTAAAAACAGGAAAGTACCTGTTAACTTCAAAAGTGTAGTAGTTGCTCTTTAACATGTCTTTCCCCATCTGGAAAGAACAGTGATAGAAGATTAAACTGCAAAGTAGAGATCACCCATTGTCTGAATGCCTGGAATGTGATCACTATGTTTTAAGTGAACAAGTAAGAAAATCATCTTTAACATGTGAGTGGTATACACTGATGGCATGCATAACATAAAATCAACCTGCAACACTGAAACTTACATTACTAGTTGACACTGCTGTTGCCTGTACTTTGGGCTGGTATCTTACCTAATGAAAGGCAAACAGATAACCCTTCCCAAAGGTGTATGGTGTTCCTATCCTTTATGGACAGTCAGTATCATAAGAAATAACACTGGGTGATCTATACACATCATGTCAAATTCTCAGAGATTTCATTCAGCTGTAAAATATGGTCTACCAGAAACATCATCTTTAAAAAACCTGCCTTGGAGTAGGTCATTGTCAAAAATAACCCGACAGCTGCCAGATAGTTCACAGGACCTACAGACATCAGAAGGGTGAACCAGTGGTACAATAGTGAGTGGTAAAAATCAATCTTAAAGTTAGCGGCGCCTTTCTTTCTTAACTGTTTCTAACTTGCTGTCTAGTCTTTCTACTGTGAAAAAGCTATATCGTTTATTTGTGAAAAATCTTTCTCCATTTTGTGACATGAAACAAATAGAAAAAACTTAAGACTCTACACCAGTGGTTACAGAAGTACTTTAAACTTGTAGGTAATAACAATAATAGTAGCATATTTTCTCTGGAAGCCTCCAGCTACAGAATTGGTAAACCATTATGATTACCTTGTAATTAATATGTTAAAGCTCCACAACTTAATTATACACTCCTCTTATCCTGAAGCATCCATCTCAGTTTGTTTTAGAGCTACTCTGATCACACTGACAGTAGATTATTCTTATTACTGGAGAATTATTGTATTTACTAAGAAGTTTACTACTTCTTTACATAAGAAGTAGACCCATACTTCATGCAAAGTTCTGGTGAGCTTCTGTCCTACTTAAGGAGCAAGCTAATGATTCAGATAGTGAATCGTGGTTGTAGCTTTTTATCTTACTTATTTTTCATTCACAGTATTAAACACCTACATTATTTGTGCTGCATAAACTTCTAACTAATGAAGAATTCCCCAAACCAGAGTTGTATAGAATTTGTTGTTATTGTTTGTAAATTGGTAACCATTCCATTAATATACATTGATCTAGACCTTAAGAAATTGTTTATATACCCCCCTAAAGTAATTCCACCTCCTTCCATGCATATATTCCTCATCTTTTTTGTTGTTGTAGACATGGGCTTAAGCACTGTGAAAATTAAACTGACTTACAAATACAATTACATTTTCCAGGACAACAATCTAAGTAGATCTAGCTATTATTTTATCATAAGTTTTTGTTCTTAAATTTCCATCAGCAACTATATGATACAATCATTTGTCAGTAATAGGCAGCTACCATTTCAGTAACACATACATATAATTTCTCAGTAATTTGTTAATGCTGAATGTTTTGATTCAAGAGATGGAACACCTCTTATAAGGACATGCTGAGAGAGCTGGGGCTGTTCAGCCTTGAGAGAAGGCTCCAGGGAGACCCAACAATGGCCTTTCAGTATCTGAAAGAGGGATATCAGAAGAAGATACACTCTTTAACAGGGTCTGTTGTAATAGACAAGGGGAAATGGTTTCAAACTAAGAGAGGAGAGATTTAAAGTGGATATAAGAAAGAAGTTTTTTGCCATAAGGATAGCAAGGCACTGGAACATTCAAGGTCAGGTTGGACAGGGCTCTAAGCAGTAAGATTCAGCTGTGATGTCCTTGTTCATTGCAAGCAGGTTGGATTAGGTGACCTTTAAAGGTCCCTTCCAACTCAAACAATTGTATGATTCTATGATTTTTATAGACAGAAAAGACCTTTTTATTTGTCCAGTCCCCTTATATAACCCATTAAATGATTGTACTTCTCCATGCATTTAAAAGAATAAATTAAAAAAAAAAAAAAAAATCTTTTAATGCAAATTCATTATTCATTTTCTTTGCACTATGAGACATTTATTTAAAAAGAACTTGATATGAAAACAAAAGCAGTGTAAGCTGGTGTATTCTAAATTAGTTTTTGAGAATCCCATTATAACATAACTATTCATTGAAAAGACCTCTGATAAATGTCCACTTTGATCTGCAAGGCTGGTGTGATACTCTAAATGGAAATGTAAATCTTCTGGAAGAAGCCTGCTCAACCAGATACACCAGAAGAAAATTAAGAAACAAGGGATGTGATTTAATCAGACTGTATCTGTACTAATTTAACTCATCTGGGAAGAGTAGGGCCATAACTTGGACAGTGTAAATCATGATTATTTCCTTAATCATTTCCACCTGGTAGAAGGTAACAACTATCTACTCCTTACATCTGGTTCTGTGCCTATTTGCCAGAGAGAAATGTAGGCTGTAGTGAGAGTAGATGTTCTGTTCTTATATGTGTGAGATGCCAAAGCTATGATTGCCCTTGTACAAGGCCTGTGTTGTATCAGTGCCAGGAAGAAAACTGGAGAGAAAAAAATGTAGTTGTATATAGTGGATAAAATGTGAAGTTTCTAAGCTACCATGCTAAACTCAGTACACGGAAAACGGATTATCTGCTTGCTGTTGCATCTCAGCTGTCTAGCCTCTTGAAAGTGCGCCTACCTCTAGGGCTAATTTCCAGCATGATTTATCTGGGACCCTAAACTTAATGGGTGAAGAGCTCCAGTAGGTATCTGAAGTCTGCCGACTGTAGCAGAACAAATCCAAATCTATTTTGATACTTCTAAAATACTGTGGTTAAAACAATAAATTACCCTGCCCAAGTCCATGTAATTTTTAAAGATTTATGATCTCATATAAGATAAGCTGTGTAGATCCTGATACTGTATTAATTCTAGGGTGGAAATGTTGGAAGTTACTATTATAAGTGGCTGACAGCTCACTTCAGGACTCACGATTCAGTTATACGTAATACCATTTATATATGCAAACTAAATGAGTCAATTTTCACATAAATGATTCTTCTCTCTGTACTTTAGGGTACTTTAAGACATGCTTTCATGAATAAATCTGTTTTAGATACTTATTCTTTCCTCCTGCAACTTAGAAATCTCCTGTTTATACCTGTCTCTGAGTATCACTATACTATAGCATGCCCACAAACAGGCTTAACCTCACATCCGAAGGGAAAATGAACCATAACAGGGGCAAAAGGTTGGCACGATCTGTGGGTGCCTGTTCTGATGTGGAAAAATCACGTATCATTGCAACATCCAGCCCCACTGTTTACACACTTCAAAGTGCCTATTAATGTATTGTTCACACAAGTCCCATTGAGTATACCCCACCAATTTTGTTGATGGGAAGTGTGTTGTATGCGTGAGTCTTGCATGTTTAGCTTTTTCATTTGTGACATGGGAGAATTAACTGTCCAGCTTATGTTCTTCCTTATCCATGTCACAGAAGGGCCACTGTTTATAACTTCTTTTCTTCTGCTGAAAAGGAAGTATGTACATACAGGAAGCAAGCTGTTACGAATACTTTATTAGTGTTCTATGAACCATGAGGTATGGGGGAAATCCCACTTTCCATAAATCTGTCATTTTTCTGGAATGAACTTTGCGACCCACGGAAGCCATTAGCAACATTCCCATGACATTTTGATATGCACAGTAATAGAAAATGAACATATTTCTATAAAATTGTTTCATTCCACTTGACAATCATCTCATTTCAAATGACAGATGGATGCATTAGGAAACGAGGTAACTGTTCAATATACAATATTGAAAAAGTTTAAAATGAAGACTCTGTAGGGAAATGCAAGATGTCTTTGACTTCACGTGTCTTCAATGGATGCTCATCATCTTTCAGGAGTGTCTAGGTATGCACAATTTATTTTATATGAGTACAATAAAAGCTTGTTCTACAAAGCTTTATCCTATACTATTTTAAGTCAATAGGATTTTTGTCATTGGCTTCAAAGGAAATGGTGTCAAAATCGTAATTAACAGTGTCAGCTCCAGCTATCAATCAAAGCTGGAATATTCATAATGAAATATAATTACCAAAACAGGTCAAAATGCAAAATAAGTTTTAAAAGACAGTATGTACCAATGGCATGTAGGACCTACATCTTCATAGTGGTGAATATGATGTTGGATACTTTTGGGGCTATGCAATTCTTATTACATACTGGCAGGGTTTTATAGGCTTCTGTGCAGAAGATGTCTGTAAGCCCATAACTTTGTGTTTGTGCCACCATGAGGAACCTTCTTTGGGATCCATGCTTGATTCTATACTCAGGTAGCAAGTAGGAGGGACTTCTTACCTGCCAGATTATTCAGCCATGCATATTCACATTTGGAGAGACTATCTGTGCAGATTCCTTCTTGGAGTGGTGAGAATTATTTCATATATTATGAGTGAACAAGAAGCAAATATAAACAGTGTAAAGAATTTGCAGCAGGGTAGTGTGTACTGCATAGGAATGTATGTAAATATAAGCATGAGTAGGTCAAAACGCAAATAAACTCTTCTGGGCTGCATTTTGGTTGTCTCCCTAGAGATAAAGTGCTTGCATGCCCACTGCCTAACTGCAATAATGTCAGTTTCTCTATCTCATGCTGTCTGACTTACTTGAAATTTGCACTGGATCAATGTTTAAATTGTTGTTTTGACTTGCAGTATGCTCACATCTTATCTCTAAGACATTCAGTATCTCAAAGGAAGAAAAAAAGAACGTGTGGTATATAATGGTCTCCCTATAAAAATCCAAGCATATTTCCTCAAAACTGATGCATAATTAAATAAGCAAATGAATCCCAACATGGGTCTTAGGATTATTTGGTAACATCAAACTGGTAAGAGCATTACACAAAAGCAGGAGATAATCCTAAGAAATGTACAGAAAAACCCTTTGGACCTTGTAATACAAGATCTTTCTTAGGGATCTGCTTGAAGCTTTATCTGCTCTAAAAGAATGATGGGTACAACAATACATCGCTGCATGCAGTGCAATGATAGGTATGTACAGCATTACCTCAGAATAGGCATCTGCAGCATACATATGCTCAAGTAGGTGAAAACCTGTTATTTGTGACTGAAAACAAGAAAACCTTTGGGAATAATATTTTATAGTTAACAAGAAAAGTCTGGCCTCGCATTTCATTTAAAAGAGATTAACCTCTATAGGCCAATAGCTGCCAGCATCTTTTGCTTTCTTTGTCTCTGCATATTGTGAGAGGAATCCTTAAAAAATTTACAGGGAAAAACTTGAAAAAAATATATTTTATATAAACAATTATGTTTCTGAACAGCAGCCAAGTGAAAATGAATGTCTGCTTCAGAATAAATCTCTCTTTATTACCAAAACTCTTTGAAAAACAAACTAAACTGGTAGGGTATTTAAAATAATCTAATTGAATTAGAATACTGTGTCTTACTGAAAAACAGAGTAAAGAAAATTACCCCAGGGCCATATAGATTTCTTCAAATATTCCACATATCTGTAGGATTCTTGTGTCTGAGAAATGAAGAGAACAAATGCTCCAGTCAGGGCCTTCAGAATGGAGACAGTCTCCGACTAGCTTTCCTGTACAGGTATGTGCATAAGCTGTATATCCCAATGGTTAGGCTCCCAGCTTCTCACATCTTAGTCTAGGTGCATGTAAAAGTGCTACGAATTCATGACAATTGTGAATTTACTTTGTCTTCTCCAACAATAGTTTTTTTTTCTCCCCCAAATCTAGTGATTAATTTCTGCAAAAATGAGTCTTGTTCTATTTAAGCTTTGTAAGTCTTATTATAAAAGAAACAGGCTTTGCCTTCTTTGGACCAGAATCTTAAAATGACATGGGAAATGTCATTTTAAATTTTAAATTCCTCATCGGTTTATGAGGAGCCCATTAAACTGAGATACTGCCCATTCAAGACCTAAGACAACAGCAATGGCATTTGCCAGAACAGTTTAAGCAGTACTATTTTAATAACATATAAGACTAGAATTCTAATTATGATTTACTATATCTCATAATAATGTGCTTGGAAAAGCAAAATCAACCTTCTGAGTATTCAGCCTTCAAAGAAGAAGAAGATGAACATTTATGAGGTGATTTTTAAAACTAAATAGCTCTTCTGATATCCAAAATTTGAACACGCTGAAGATTTCTTAGTAATGTTACGCTTAGGAAAGCTACACAGCTTTTTACAAAGTATAAATCCGGTGTAGTAAATAGAATTAGCATCACATACACAAAAATTAATTACTATATTGCTTTTTTAAAATAAGATTCGATGTGCAATACTAATTTATGAAAAGCAGTGGCTCTGATAGTAGAACCTAAACAGAATATTTGAAATTCAATCTAATTCTGAGGAACAGTTAGTTATTTTCTCATCATTCCTTTTAATATTACTGGACCTCCCAATTAATGTCAATTAATTCAATGTTTCAATTCTTAAGTCATACATCTGTCACACTTTGAGCACCAATCCCTTTTGTAGGAAACAATAATAGTAAAACAAAAGTCAGCAGCAGAGTAGCAAACTGAACACAAGACTCTTAAAGACTTAAATAAGTGTAGTAGTTGTATGTCCCTTCTTCCCCTCATATGAATGAGCTATGTATATTTTTAAACATAGACCACTTGATATTGCTCTCTATAAATAGAATCATTGCAGGTAAAATAATATATTCCAGTTCCTTGTCTTAAAAAATGCAGCTTTTTTAAAATGATGGTAACTGAGCCCACGTTGCCTAAAGCAATAGTAAAATGAGTTAACAACTATTCTACCAAGCAACCGTCTTCATTAGAGCCAATTATTTAATATAAGTATGTGTAAATCAATCTAGTTAATATATAGGGGGAAAAAAAAGAAAAAAAAAGAATGGCTAATTTCTACTTTTAAAGGAAAAATTGACATTTCAATTCAGAACTCTCCTGTTTCTAAGAGTTCTTGACTTATAATGATAGGTTACACTTGTGTAAATCAATTGCAATGTTCTCCATTGGGAATATGTAATCTATGTCAAGTCTCAGGTTGTATTGCACACGGCTAGCATAGTTATGTCTTCTCCACAATTGCAATTATTTAAAGAATATCTGAGGTAAAATGATATCAGGATTATGTATGGAGGTATATAACAACAAACATTCAAGATGGTGTATTTAATTTACTTTATAGTGTTGTAGACTGAGGGCAATATTATTTCCTGAGAAGATGTCTTAGATGTTTACCTAGTGTTTGCCAATACTTATTTTTTCTTCTGTTGTGTAGAGCTGTGTGTGCTTTCAACCCAAAATTCTTCTCTCTCTGTGTACTTCGTGAGTTATGAGACCGACCTGCAGTGACTAAGATGGTGGGAGTTAGCTTTTTCTGGGTCTCAACTTTGTCGTATTTGAAGTATTGAACATTTTTTGATCATTCTTTTCAACAAATTGCCTCCTGCCTTCCAGAAGTTTGAGGATGCTAAATTAGAGGCATCACACTGTAACACTGGTTTCAGAGGAGAAAATATTTGTAAGGCATCTTATTGCTGGCATAGTATGCCTTACATCAAAGCGATGAAGAAGCATTGCTCTCACTTTCTCTGGTGAGAGTATTGTGTCAGATTTTCTTCTGGAGAAGTGAGACTTCTGTAAGGGGAGAATATAAGTTAATTTAACAAGTTACTATTTGATTGTTGTTTGGGACCAATGATGTATTAGCCTTTGAGTTCAGTGTGGAGTTTTACCAGCAGTGAGATTTTTACAGTAATGGTCAGGTTTTCCTTGTACTTCCAGTGCTGAGCTCTCAAACTACTTTGCACAAAACAAGGATTGGGTTTTAATATTCATTTGACAGTGCCCAGAGCACAGGTGAAGGAGTGTGAGGAAGCCAGGAGAATGACTTGTGCCCAGCCTCCCTAGGGGCTGGCTGATGAGGTGGAGCGCTTCCTTCCTCCAGAAAGTAAAAGTAAAGCCAGTCCAGCTGTTCATGGAAGCCCTCCTGACAGGCACCGCTTTCCCACCTGCATTCTGGTGTCAGGATGAAACATTAGGGACTAAATGCTCAGCTGGTTATGTACATCATGGCATAAAATGCAAAACAAATAATGCAGAGGTGAATTTATCATAGTGTGAGGCCTTCAGCAGAAAGACAGTAATGTTGACCTCATCAGTAAATGCTTTTGAGAAACCTATATAGACCTCTGTAAATTATTATGCTCTAACGTGGTAATGTTATGCTCTGTGGAGGTCCTTCTTGTGGTTTGTTTTCTCTTGTAATCTAGGAAAAAGTGATAAGCACAGAGAGACTCATTGCATCTGAACAAACACATCTACAGACCTTATACTGAAACAGTCACAGAATCTCACAGAATTGCAGGGATTGGAAGGGATCTCTAAAGATCATAGAGTCCAATCTCCCTGCTATTACAGGAGATTCCCTATGGTAGGTCTCACAGGTAGATGTCCAGATGGTTCTTGAATATTTCCAAGGAGGGAAACTCCACAGCCTCTCTTTTCTGCTTGTTCCAGTCTCTGTCACTCAGACAATAAAGAAGATCTTCTGCATATTTATGTGGAACTTCATATATTCCAGTTTTTGGCCATTGTTCCTTGTCTCATTACTGCACACTACTGAAAAGAGTCTGGCCTCATCCAATTCCCTCTGCACTTTAGATTCTTATAAACAGAAGATTCCCCTCTTGGCCTTCTTTTCTCCAGTCTGAACAGACCCAGGTCTTTCAGCCTTTCCTCATACAAGAGAGGCTCTATGCCCTTAATCATCTTTGTCTGCCCTTTGCTGGATTCGTCCTAGGAGAAACCTGTATTTTTTGAACTGATGAGCCCAGAACTGACAACAGTATTTCAAATATGGCTTCACCACGGCAGAGTAGAAAGTGAAGATCGATTTGCTTCATCAGCTGGCAACACTTTTAATGCACCCCAGGGTACCATTTTAACCTTGTTGGCCACAAGGGTGCGCTGCTGGCTCATGGCCTACTGTTTCCCATCAGGACACCCAGGTCCTTCTCTGCAGAACTCTGCAGCAGGTCAGCCCCCCACCTGTACTGATGCTTGTGATTATTTCTCACCAGGTGCAGGACACTACACTTGCTTTTTTCGAATCTCATGAGATTCCTCTCTTCCCAGCTCCCAGTGAATGGCAGCACAGCCTTCTGTTGTGTCAGCCACTCCTCCCAGCTTTTTATCATCAGCAAACTTGCTGAGGCTGAACTCTATCCCTTAGTCCAGATCGTGATAAAGATATTAAGCAAGACCAGACCCAGTACCAACCCTGGGGGAACACCCCTAGCTACAGTTCTCCAACTGGATTTAATGCTACTGATCACAACCTCTAAGCTGTGCCATTTAGCACAGCTTCTCAACCCACCTCACTCATCTATCTTGCACTTTCTAATCTTCAAAAGTGATCCAGACTTCATCCAAAGTGGAGAGAAACAGGCCGTCTAGGTCCTGATATGATAATGTCCTTAATGGGACTCTATAAATCAGGTCATATGAATCACACTGTAGAAATGTCATTAAGTATAAAAAATTCCCAGGGTGACTGCGCTGCAGGCATCTAGTGTTAGAATAGGTATATCCCCAAAGGATCTGACTGCCTCTCCTGCTGCCTTCATCCACACAAGAGATATAGGTTCATACTTTTCAGTTATGGTATTCCCTTCCCTCTCCACTTTCAGTTCCTTCAATTGTAATATTTTGTGTTCAAAACAGCCATGTCATATTTTTAACTGAGGTATTTCACATGTGATATCTGTGCTTTCATGCCATTTCAACCCTCGAGTTGTGTCCCAGTCTCAGCTCCACCAAACAAATGCTTGAACACAGCTCTGTATTTGTGTATTCACAGCAGCCCAGGAAAGTGGCAAGACACGACTTGTCAGAGTGTCTGGCTTTGGCTTAAAGTGCACTAATTGCTTTAACTCCTCTCAGGTAGAGAGCCCAGTGTTCATTGACAAAATGCCACTTCCACCATGGGGTTGGCACAACGTTTTAGAAAGTCTACATTAAAAAATGGGTTCCTAACCAACAACAGAGCATCAAAATATTGCAGGCTTCTCTTCCTGCCCCTCCGTGCAACTCATTCCTGCACTTGGAATTTGGAAGCCATTTTACACAAATAGGAGAAAGAGACCTACAAAATCCAGGATGATTTCACATGTGTTTGTACATAAATCTATTCCTAGTCACACCTATGTGATGTGAACAGCTCAATTGGTTGCGAAGTGGACTACTGCCTTCAATTATTTATAAGTACACACTATTAGTTAAAAATACAAAGGTGCTATGGTGCATTTTCTGTGAAAGAATCCTTTCCATTTCTCCTCTTTTATTCTAGCAGCTATTAACTCTGTGAAAAATGATTAAGTAAGAGGTTCAGACTAAAATGCATTAAAGAAATCTTTTTCATGGCAAGCTGATGCCTGCATAGTGAATGCATTGCAGTTTTGTCTCCAGTAATTGCAGATCACAGTTTTAAAAGAGATACATTTCACTTGATCAGGTAATCACATAAATTAGGACATTTGCAGTTCATCATGAGAGTAATTACGAAAATGTATGAACCATGATGTATTTTTTCTCCCTTTTCAAACCTTAATTTAGGACCTTGCCACTGACTTTATTTGTAGAAGGAAAAAAACAATTAGATTGTATTATGAGCTGTTGCTGTTTATTACTGGCATTATAGTGGCACCAGGCTGCTTCACATTAGATGACATTTCCATTACATACTAACACATTATAGACTTTAATCAGCTAGATTACAGACCATAGTGGAAAGACAGATGAGGGAATTATTCAGAGTTCCCTGTCTCCAATGAAAAGAAAAAGATAATAATAATAAAAATAAGAATAAGCCAACCCCACAAATCTGATAATATGTATTGATAATATAAACTGTGTGATTAAGTAAGGAAAGAGTTCCTGTCCTGGGCAGAAAGGATAAAGACGTTATTTGGCACTATTTTAATCTTAAATCCATGTTACTCCTTTTGAATAAACAAGGATGTATTTCTAAGATGAAACATATTCTCCAGGGCTTTCTTAACTAGAAACCATAATGACTTGTACGCAGTCGCACAGTTTATAACATACAGGATACAGGATCTTTTTCAATTGTGATGAAGTACATCAGCTCTAAGATTCCTCCTTCTTGTATTGCAGTACGATATTTTTAGGTATTAATGCTCCTGTTAATATCTATAATAACAAAGCACATGGTTGCACGTAAAATGGTATGTAACATAATCCCTTCCATTGTATTTGCTGCTACCAAATAGAAATCACATTTTTCAGAATCCAATAAACTAAAAATATATAGCTGAGCTTTTCTGGAGGGTGCCTGGAGCTGAGTCATACAGCTTGACAGGGACATGAAAGGTGTCAGCTAAGGCAGACGGCAACAGATGAAAAGATAGAGTTTGCTGCTAGTTTGATAATAAGAGGGCGAGCGCTCCAAAGTTCACTTACAATTCTCCGCTACTTGCAATAACTAAAAAGTCTTTTCACAGCAACACAATAACTCATTTTATAGAAAAGTTACAATTTGGTAACCTTTCACAATTTCGCTGCCTCCATTTCATTGCATAGGACCATAATGTGGGTCCTTTGAAATCCTGAGAGATAAGAGACAAAGAAAAAAGAAAGACCGGCAAAAGGTGTAGGAGAGAAAAAGAGGGAAAAGGTTTCTGCTCACTGCTGTAAATCACTACATTATTGATCAAAACTTGATTCAGCAAAGTTCAATGATTAGGTCATAACTGGCCTTTTTTCTTTCCCTCAATTCATATACAGTCAATATCCTATTATATTGCTACATAGGAAAGATTTCTAGAGTAATAATGAGTTTGAACCAGGCATCTCAGTTAACATATCCACCTGTAAAGAGAGGATTTATTTTCCTTGAGTTACCAAAGAAATAAATAGAAATAGAATACAGAATACCTGAATGGCACAGGTGCTTCTGCAACAGTATGCACACTAATATGTATCTGACATTAACGAAACCTGTAACGATGTGTAGCTCACAGTGTGAGAGGAAGGGTATTGTTGTTTTTAGTTGTATATTGTTGGATCGAATGCTTCCACTCCTTACTGACTCAGAGGGAAATAATATCTTCTTGGTACTTTAAACCCGTGTTAACATGCAGTGTGGCTTCATTGGCTGTACAATGTTGAAACTGGCAGTAGGCGACTGTAGCTCAGTCATAGCTGTGCATACTGCATGCACAGACATCACCCAGCCACCCGCCAGCAGCAAATAGCACATCTGAGACAGTGGAACCTTCTGGAGTCTTGACTTCCCCTCTGGGGCCAGCACTGATGAGCAAACTGCTGTGAGGTTGCCTGGCACTGCCAGCCCCAGTCTAGGGGGGTTAAAATTGTCATCTTGCTCAGGTGAAACCACAGAAACCGGTAGATTTTTCTGTCAGCAACTCTTTGACTTTTCAGAGTGGGGTCTTAATAGAAAGGTATTCCAGTGATTTTCATGTGCCTCTGTGTTCAGCTCACCCTTCCTCTCCAACCAAGATGATGTAAAATGATCTCACAGTCACTCACTTAGAATGCATTGAATGCAGCATACGTTTTGAGACTGTTTCTTTCTGAGGATGTGGAGTTCAGGGCAAATTTAACAGCACAGTCAGCTCTTGTTGGTCCTCTCTCTTTTTGTTCTGTTTTCTTTTTTTTTTTTTTTTTTTTTTTTAATTATTCCTTCTTGAGAGATAAAAAAATGTCTGTACCATATTCCTGGGTCTGAATGAGGCCCATGAGGTTTCCTCTCCAGCCCCTTTCTTCTCCTTCCTATTCTGGCTGCAAGGACACACAGGGCTATGGTCTGATGACACCCGGCTGCTGCAGCCAATAAAGTGTTGGAGCAAATTAGGGCAACCCAAGGCTGTGTGTTTAATAGGCACATTCCACATTCATTGCTGTGTTTTCAGTACCATGTGGGACCTTTAGGATCACCGCCAGTGCAAGTGATATAACACAGAGGGCTTCCAGGATGCACAGTAGTTTGCCCAGTAAGATACAAAATGAGAGCCAAAGGAGAAGGTATCCATGATGAAATAAGGGGGAAAAATGCATCAGGAAGAGGGAACTTTCAATTTAAAGCTATTTTATTTCTCTCTATATATAAATATATATAACATATATAACAGTAGTAAAGCATATATAATAACACATATTAATAAATAACATGTAATATACAAAGTATATCACACTCATGCATTGGCTGTGTTAGGTGTGTTGGTCCATTATAATGAAAAGATACTTCATTTTCTGATCCTTGTGAAAATGTTTTTTGAAGACAAGTAGCCAAGCACAAATCAAACAGTCTCATTTTGTGTAGAAAGCCACAAACCTTGATATTCTCTATTCAACACATGTGCAGACGACCTGCTAATGTAGAAGAAAATAGAAATGCTCAGAGAAACACTTATTCCTTTCTCTGTTTCTTCCTTTCTTCCTTTCTTTCCTTCTTTCTTTTTCTTCTTTCATTCCATCCTTTTCTTTCTCTCTCTCTTCATTTCTTTCTTTCTCTCTCTTTCTTTCTTCCTCTCCTCTTTTCCTCCTTTCTCCCTTTCTTTCCTCCTTCCCTTCCTTTCTCCCTTCCTTTCTTCCTTTCTTTTTACTATCCACAAAAGCAAGAGAAGCTGCAAGACAATGAGTGCAGCATTTTTTTCTTAACAAACAGCAGGTCAGAATTCCCATTTCTGTCACTCAGCCACTGCCTCTTCTCCTCCCTCTCTATCTCTCATGAAGGGAAGGAAAAGAACACCTACTTGGATGTGCTGCTGGAGTAGGGATGTGATGGAAATTAGGTTATTATAGAAGGACAGCAGCTCTCTGACCTTCATTTCAGCAAAGGCAAAATCCATGTTTGGGTGGCCCATAAGCTTAACTTGTAGATGCTGAGATGGTTGACTGTGTGATTCTAATTGCCATTTAAATAACTTCTTGCCAGCTACTACATGGATGACAACTGGTCTTTGCAAGGCTGATTTCTCAGCTCCCTTCCCCCACCCCTGTGCTTACAGTGGTGATTCTATGCAGTGATGAATATGAAACTGGAACTTCTGAATGCTGTAGCAATAAGCCCATTAGAAATTCAGTTTACAGTCTGACCTCTGTTCTCTGAGGAGGATCTTAAGGACTTATTACCAGTTTGGTTTTGCTGCTTGTTAATGCTTGTGAGCACGTATGTACAAGAAATTACATTAAAATGATATATTAATCTAGTAATATATTAGTCTTCCATCTTTAGAAAGTTCTGCTTGAGAACCACTGGGGTATAAGAGAAAATGAATTATGAAAACTAGTGCAGAACAGAAAGAAGAGACTATTAAAAACACAGCATTTTAATTGTCCATTACAGCCTTCTTCAGCACTTCAGTTTTGTTTAAGGGAAATAGAAAATACATTTTCTAGAGGACTGGTTCATTGCTTAATTCCTGTGTATGTTTCTTTACCTGATTCCAGGGGTAAATCTGTATTTATCCTTTGATTACTTAATGAATTTCTTAATTAAGGATAATAATTCAGCCTACAACAAAGTATTAGCAGTAGTGGTAGCTATGAAGTACAAGAGCAAGAAGGGGACAAGCAGTTAAGCAACATGTGGAGTATTTCACAGCTGTTTAAAGATAATAGATGTCAAATAATATTTTCCTTATGTCTATTAGTGTTGATAATGTAGATATTTGTTGGTGTATTTAAAGTTGCTGAGTTTGTTCTTGGAACTAAATAGAGAATGTTCATTATCTTTGCAGTATATAAATGTGAAATACCAAAGTACCAACATGCAGAGATTTCCTTCCCACATATTCCTATGCTTTTATTAGAGTACAGCTGAAAGGTACTGCATATAAAAAGTGGCCACACATTCAAACACTTCCCACTAAAATCTCACAATCATTTACACTTTTATTAGGACAGTCTTCCCTGCTAGCACAAAATTGAGAGCTACCTGGAAACTCTTGGATCTGGATTTCTGAAAAACATTCACAAGCTCAAGAACAAATATGATGGAATCCTTCTGATTCTCACTGACAGATGAAAGGGGTAAAGCCCATCTCTGTTTTTATTGACGATAATCACGTTATTATTTCTTCTATTAATGTCAGTGTCAGAAACACAGTGCTGCATTCTGTTGCTTTCTAGATGTGTTTGGAATAGGAGTTTTTTTGTAGGTTGGTTGCTTGGTTGGTTTTCTTTTTGTTATGTTTATCTCTGTGCATCCCCTCCCCACCCCAGTAAATTTGAAAATAAATGTTCCCTGAAAATGTGGCAAGATTGAAGAGCTCCAGATGATACCAAAGTAAAGTCCAGCATATTGTTTTACTAAGCTGATGTAAAACAAATTCAGTACTTCAAAGCATTTCATTTCTCAAGGTCAAACTGCAGATCTAGTTGCATTTTCCTGTGCCATTCAAAGACTACACAAACAGCTGAATTCACTTGTTGCCTTTGAATATCTCAGGTAAGGACTTACCCAAGCAGCCCTCCACAGCTGTCCCACAACACAAGGAAGTGAGTTTTAATAGCTTCATAAGGCCTAATGTGTTGTGACTTACTTAACAGGCTGCCTTCACCAGTGAAGAGAAGTCATACTTGTTTCTCTTCGGTGCTGCCATCTATTAATTCGTTTTCTTTTTTCCTACCTTTTCTCTGCATAAGGAAGTGCTCAAGGGCTAACTTGCTAAGCTGAAGTGTTTCTGTTACCTAGCTACAGGAAATGGAACAGTAACAATAAGAAACACATATGGGCTATGGGCAGAGCTCTTCAGATGTTTCCAGCATCCCAATCTGTCAGTAGCTGAATGTTTGTTTTAAAAGAAATGTAGTTAGAAACATACATTCTCTAATTCATTCACAAACCTTGCTAGCCAAAAACAACTTAATCTAGACCACCTTTCCAAAAAAAAACCTGTGTTATATTTGATTTCATGCTACGCTGTGCAATGCATTTCAGGGTTAGAGTAAGAACGGGATGAGGTACTGACATTACCAGTCCATGTGGGACATAATCCTTGCCTCCACAACATGACTTCCTTTATCTTTGTAGGAACTTGCTTCTCCAATCCATTACTAAGGACATGATGTTGCCATTTCCTCTGGCTTGACATGCAAAGTGAACTTCAGCATGTTAAATCTCAGAAGCATTTGTGAGACTGGGCTGCTTAGGGTGCTGGACACGTAGTGCTGCCAGTTCTGATTTTGAAAGTGTCTATAATTGCTATCAGCATCGAATTTCCATCCTCTGTTCAGTCGCTGAATAATTTCAGGATATTGTTTGATGAGGGATAACCTTGTTTCATGATGTAGTTAAGTATCCCAACTATTAAGAGTCCAAAGAAAAAGCATGAAGTCAAAACACTTTCTTGCCTTCCTGAGATGGTCTGGTCCAGACTCTGTCCTTCACTTGATCTATATACTTATTTTTTTTATTACTATCCGTTTCTTTCTTTTACAGTACCATTAATTTTCCATGGACAGTACTGCTCATTTTATAGGTATGTGTATATTATGCCTGCTTTAATAAATGGCAAAAATAAAAATTTTAAATGTTTTATGAATGCCTGAAGGCCCCCCTGTTAATTTCCACAGTGTGGTTTAGAGCGGGGCTGCCAAATAAACGCACACCATTAGCATCTATTGAGTTGTCTTGGCAACAGAAGAAGGAATCTCACCTCGCAGCAAGAACGTGCAGAATGTCCTTGTGCTTGTGGCTGATGGCAGTTAGTTCCCTGGTACAACATACAAAATGGGTTATGGTTTTGGTGTCTAGGATTTGTAGGCTTCAATGTGTCTGAAATGCTCCACGTAAACAAATTTGCTTTGTGGGCTGCTTTTCTTTTTTTCTTCTAGTGTGCAAATACATACTGCAAACAAAACATTCACTGCAACTAAATGCAAGGATATCAAGCATGCAGTGTTTTAGTCAGAGCCTTAAACTGAGCATTTAATAAAATGCTGGATGAGGTAGTATGTTAAAACTTATAGGAGAATGTGTCTGTAAGTAGCTCCAGCACTGTCCATCTGCACCTCATTCAGACCATAACCTTTTACTGACGGTACTTTTCATTGCTGTGTATCACTCTTAATTGCACTTCTTGCTCTATAATAAATATTTCACTTCTGTATGGGTCTATGGGCACAGAACTTTATTGAATAAAGAAGCTGTTGAGTAAATCAAAAGAAGTTATAGAGCTCCTTGGAACAAACAGCATCCCTTCTTTTCTTGTTCTTCTTTTCCTGTTCAAAAATGTTTTTACTTTGACTTTCTCGTCATCCATTTAAAGGGATAGTAGTTCAGGAAAGAAGGACTAACAGTATTGGCAGCATTCAAATAGTAATAGCAAGGAGAAAAATACAGATTTCAGTAACATAGGCAAGTTAATAGACAGTTGTAACATCTGCACCTCTCTTGGCACTTTCTAGAATTATAGTCTAGAAGTCAAAATTCAGCTTCCTGTGAAGTTTAACATGAACTAACAACACACTGGGAGTTCCTCAGTACTGAAAGGTCACAGAAATCATCAAATAAATCTTATTTCCCTCTTAAAAGAAGGATGTGTGTGGTAAGAATTTTCAGGTCTAGAGATTTAATCTCTAGAGAGATTTCAGGGTGAAGCTGCCCCTCAGAAATGCAGGTAATTGCTCAGCACTGGGATTCCATGACTTTGACAATATTTCAAGATTTTTGGAAATATATTTCTGAGCAACTGATCTAACAAAACCCAATTGGAGGTAGTTCTGTAATCCAATGAAACTTCATTCATTCTAAGCACTAAAGAGGACTGGTATGCCTTTCTGAACAACATCCTGAAGACATTGTGTCCTGGTGGCCATACTAAATAAATGAGCTCTCTGGAAAAAATAAAAATTATATATATATCTTGTGCATATTTCTGCTTTCTACATAAATCACATCCTTTGAAAGGAAAAGGTGTTTGAAGGACTGATTCATCAACATCTTTGATGTCCATGACAACTTCAAATGAAAAGCTCCTAAGGAGAACTTGATATTCTCTTCTTTACAACTTCTCTTTTTATCCACTTAAAGAGGTCTCAGTGCAAACACTTTCCAACATATGATCAAAGCTCAGGATTGTGTCTTAAAAGGTGTTAGCTTTAGAAGAAAGTGCACTGTCACTCAGATACAGTCTTGCAATCAAAGAGATGAAAACATGCAGCATCTCACCCATTGTAGTTACCTGTGCTGTGAAGGAATTATTTCTTTAGCTTACCCTCTGCAACTTTCTACCTCTAGAAAACATAGCGTTTATAAAATAAAAGAACTTTTCTATCTCTAATGAGGACTAAGGTTTATTGTTGTAGTTAAAATAGAAATAAATAAATAATAATAATAAAAAGCCAGCAGCATCAGCACAAATAGCCTATCCAGTCATCGAGGACTTTCCTTCCAGTCTCATTTTGTTCCTTTCCCTGACTTGGTGCCACAAGTCACTTTTTAATTTTTGCCCCCATTTCTCTGAAGCTCCTTTTTTCATTATTCACTGCAAGACATTCAATCACTTTTTCTTCTAAACTCTCTCTATAAAATCTTGCTTTTCTCCTTAACTCATAATCAGCCCTCTTGCTGCATGGTCCTCTTTGATACTTACCTAATAACAAGTTATATAGTGAAGAGCTTGCAAAAGTCATCCATACTTCTTCTGAACTTTTCTAAGCCGGCATTTGGCTTGGCAGTACATCAGAAAAATGACTCTTGTGTTTATGTTTCCAGAACACTGTCAGGAAGAAAATCAGTTATCTTACGTCTGAGTTGTTTGAAAGGCTGTTGTGTTTCCAAGTCCTATACTAACCACTCAGCTCACGAAGGATTGTTATCAGAACAATTCTTATGGAAAAAGACCTGGTCTCTTGTGCTCGCTGTTTCAAATCTCACACAACAAACCAATAAATCACTGTTCTGGCAACTGCCTTGTAGGAAGCGAGGGAGCGTAGTCAGTTCCATTCGCTATAGAAATGTTAATTCCCCAAGAGCTACTTTACCTCTTTCACTGACACCTTTGAGGGTTCATTTGTTGTGTTTTAGGCGTGGCTACGTGCCTCTGAGCCTCCCCGGGGCCTATTAAATCTGCTACAAAGTTCTCTTTGGTGTTGGGGTGCTTTGGTGCTGACCTTGCTTTTGAGCCAGGTCGTGGTTTGCTTAAAAGATGAGGGATGTGTATTACACTGTACTCTGATCATATGTCCCGAGCCCGGGCGTCGTCTCCTAAGTCTGTACAAGGGGGTCTGGCAGTGGCAGATGTTTTATGTGTATCTCACTTTGGTGAAGCCTGAGGTTGCTCCTTTTCTCTCATGTGGTCCTTGCAAAGAGGGGTGCTGTGATGTAGATCAAGGGATACTTGTGCTCAAAGGACAGTGTTGGAAAGTTTATATTTAGTAGGAACAGTTCCAATGGATATACAGAAGCTTTTCTAGCAGTCTGAAAAAAGCCCAAGTGGGTGTGAGGAGGAGTGGGGAGGACAGCAGCTCCTTAAGCCATGTCCTGATGCAGCATGTACTGAATAATTGGGGCCTCTAAGTTCTTATATAGTTGAGAGCCACAAACCATTGGAGTGGCTTCTTATTTCATGCCTGAGTCATACTTGCTTTGCAGAATTTTCAGTTTTCTGGCTTAGTGCATCTGGAGACAGATCTTGAAATTACCAGTGTGTTAATCCACAGGTTGCCATCAGTATCTGGACTGTGTATCCTTTGCTGTCATTCAGATGGGCATGTGCTATGAATTCCACTCACAGACTTGTGAAATGGTAGTAAGAGTATGCAGTGCATAAGATGTGCCTGGAAAAATATTTCCAAGAATATTTCTTGGTTCTCATTGGACTGTCATGCCCAGTCTGTGAAAGGCTACCTGCATTAATGGGCAGCATTCAGGAGTTTATCAAGGCTGAAACCAGCTGGTGGTTATTACTCCTGTCCTCAGTAAGCTGTAAAAGCTGATGTCTCTTATATGAGGGTGAATGAATTTCTTTAGGCAGTGCTGCACACCTTAATTACACTTGTCCTGGGGAGTCTGTGCTGCTGACAATAAACTGTGGTAGCAAAATTGCAATGTGTTCACACAGTCTAAGGTCTGGGAAGGTCAAAACACCTGAAGCCATTATCTAGCCCTGAAGCAATGCTGTATATCCTTTATGTTATTCTAGAAATAGTAAAGAAATCCTGGAGCATCTTTTCCTCTTATTTTACCAACCAAAATAAAACTATGTAAAATCTTCTCTACTTTTCCATAGAAAATATTTTGCATAGTCTAATTTTCATCCAAAGTTGTGAGCTTGGATTTTGACTAGGAAGACAATATAATTATGGTTTCCTTGCTGTCCTGTTTCTCTTATACTGCATCCAACATTTACAGTTAAAAAGAGTGCTTGCTTCACTCATATGTTTTATGTAATGCCTTCTAAATAAAGGAGAATCCTTAAGTTCAGGATTCTTATAACATGTGCATATATGTGATCTAATTCAGATTTTTATAATCTTCTGCCATGCAATTAATCTATTTTATAAGATCAAAGGCCAGAAGGGGCTGCGATCATTGCCTGTTCACAGCCTGATCAAAAAGAACTACAGCATTAGTGAGCTACACTTGAGTGGTTTTCACTGTGCATTTCAAATGACCCCTTGTAATGGATGCATTTGGTCTACAAGGACACAGCATTCTCAGGGTGTAAATGGTTGGGTTTTCACCTCATTTTCACTGATTTCTAAGTGGTCGCTTGTCATTTGGGCACTGGACAGCTAGAGCATCAAAACCAGTGAAGATCATGCAGTCATTGCTGCCCATGCAATGCCATGAAAGGGTTTTACTCAATGTGATCATCAGCTATAAACACTACCAGGAAAAAAAGGTTAATTTAGAACATATTTGGAAAATATCAAAGCTAGTTAAAAAAATAACCTCCAGTTTATATTGTTACATGACGTTTTAATGTCTACACTGCATTTGTGTGAAAGTGCTGCTAGATAAGAGCATCATAGAAATATGATTTTAGGTAGTTCTGATGCTGTTGTTCTGCGTCTGTTTGGTACATTTCTTATCCTACAAAAGTAGGAGGTGATAGATTACGTTACAGATTCTAAAATCATTTGAGAGTGAAGGAGGCTGCCCAGCATTTTTAAGACTATTATACAACACAAACATATGATAATTTCACCTGTTACTTTATACTGTGAATTGGACCATCTGCACAGACTACATTTTTTTCTGTCTCTGGGAGCAGAAGACCTGATAGCAATTAGAGGGACAATGTCCCCTTCTCCAAATTGACTCCTTTCACCCTTTACTCCCCTTGGTCACTCAGGCTGAACTTGAAAAACTAGAGGTGAGTTTGTCTGCCTGGTCTAAATGAGAAATCATATCCTGAGTCTCTCAGGGCCATCAGTCTTTGGGCCTGTGTGGTGCTGGAACCAATCAACTCATACAGATAGAACAAAGTTGTAAAAGCAAATCAGCTGGTTTACTACAGCTCAGGCTCTGGGTGCCTAACTAAGTGTATCAGGGATACAGGCAGTAGCTAACTATCAGGGATGCTTGGGAAGCAGAGCAAAAGTTACTGTCAGGAGAGCAGGAACAGGGGCATAATCTCTTTCCCTATGGAAAACTTAGTATGTGCCCATCTGAAACGTCGGGGCCTGGATCATGTGCCAGCTGAGGCTAAAGGCTGAGGTCACAGCAGAGCTGCTGTTGCTCATGATTGTCCCCAAAGCGTAAAGTAGTGCAGTTTGTTTCTGATTTGTGTTACTCATTTCATGGAAGTATAGATGATCATACAGGGAACAAAGGAAAGGATAGAAAGGGTATTACTAGGTAGCATGGATTTCAGGTGTGCAAAGGTATATGTTTGTAGTCTGTGGTACTAAAGGCTACAGCCTTTTTTAGCTGTAGAATTCAATGTGATCTTTAATATTAAATAACATACCCTTGGGAACAGTAATATTTACCTTCTTCAGACAGTGCTTGAGAAGGAAAATATCAGAAGATGTATTACTACAGTTAGAGAGCCAAGTAAGGACTCAAATACTGTGTGCCAAACAGGTATATGGTTTCTCACATTTAAAAAACAAGAAACAGAGTTGTAAATTAAAGCACATTTTCTTTTTTTTTTCTTTTTTTCTTTTTTTCTCTTTTTTTGGGTCTAATGCTTTTACATAAATAGTGTATATGTCCCCTCCAGTTCTCTTTCATGTTTATCATGGCTTTAATCATGTTGCATTTGTACAACTCTTCTCCAGGAAAGGGTTTAATATAGTCAGTTTGAGAAATGTAATTTCAACATCAGTGGAACATGTTTCTATTATAAGCTCTTTCAACAAAGCACACTGTAACATTTGTGAATTGAAAAAAAAAAAAAAGTTAATGTTTATTCACTACATGCTATTTGCTGGTTGTTCTGCAAATTCAGTAATTGAGTGTCTCCCTAGGAGAATGATAAGCACGACACCAAAATCATTGCACTGCAGCATTCCCATCGTTCCTCACAGTAACTCTTTCATTGCTAATTCAATTTTGCATCCCAAAGCTTAGTAAAATACACAGAAAGATACTGAAAACACACAACTACCTGTTTCTGTGGAATTCAGAAATACATGCACCAGAATCAGAGTGCATAGTGCAATCAGGATAAAAGTGGTTGTAAATCTGTTTGCATGTATATATACATGCATGCACAAATACACGAATGCATATACGTACATATGTGAAAGTTGATAAACCTAATGTTTAATTACTGTTTGCTCATTTATGTAGATTTTTTTTGGTAGTTCTTAATAGAGTCCTCTTTTTATCATTGTGTTATATGGCACTTGATGCATTTTTAATGTTAATTCACTTAGAAGAAATTAGCCACTATAGTATGCCATTAAGTAAGACTGGTTTATATGAAAACTGAGTGTGTACGTGTGTGTGCACTTGCATGCATGTGTGCAAGTGTCTATATGTCGCTTTAGTGGTTGCATGTTCTCCCTTCTCTTACTTAAGATTTAGAATAGTTATTACATTGTTTTAACTGTTTGCTTGAAAAAGATGAAACAGAATTATAAATTTTACTTTACTTTTTGCCATGAAATTGATAGTTCAAAGCAGACAGAAATATGATATTCAGCATCAGGACATTTTTATACATTACGTTTACATGGTAGGCAGAATAAGCTAAGGTTATCCTCAAAATAAAAGCAAGGAACAACTGTATGTTGTGCTGAGGGACATGGTTTAGTGGGAGCTATTGGTAATAGGTGAATGGTTGGACTGGATGATCTTTTAGTTCTTTTCCAGCCTTGGTGATTCTATGATTCTATGAAATTCAAGGTGACTGTGGAATGAAAAAAAAAAACAAGTTAGGAATACCAGAAATACCTTAAATGTAATCGCTTTAGTCATATTTGGTCAATTAATTCAACTTTCATCTGTAAACACTCCACTATCTAGTGTCCATCAACTAATGGTTTTTACCAGTGATTTGAATGGTCGTGCCCTTTAGAGTTTGCCAAATATTCAACTAGCAAAGTGCCCTCACATAAACCAGTAGAAAGATCTGTAAGGGTCACTGACGGGCTGACATGGCAGACACTGGGGGGCTGAATGACGCCCATTCAGCTGAAGAATCTGAAGACCTTTATCTTTCTTGTGGTCATCTCCTACTTGGGCATTCGCTGTTTGTTTCTGCTTTCACCAGCAGGTGGTTCACTGGCATTGGTAGAGCCTAGATATTTTTCACAATTAAAAGTATGCTTTGTGATTTCTTACAAGAAATGAAAATTAATTGTATACAAATCAGTAGGATAGTTAAACTCCAGCTAAAGGCTGGGACTAACATTAGGTGAGTATTATTTATCTGTTTCATAATCTAATACAAAAAGATATCTGACCGAAGTTAAGTTTGTAACAACCCTTAACAGTTCTTTAAAAAGGGCAAATAGTGAAACTACCTTTAAACTCTTGTGCCATTTCAAATATTTTTGTTCAATAGAACAAAAATGCACTAAAACACAAGAGGCATAACATCTTGTTATATCAACAATCCACACGGATGGCTCCAGTCATGTAAATGACAAAAAATATCAATCAATCATGTCTGTGAAGTGCAAGAACAATGTAAATCAGTCATTAATAACAACAAATTATATGATTAACAAGCGTAGAGTTATTATTTTCCAGTCAAATAGCCAGAAGGTAAATGATTATTTCTTTTTGCGCACTTTATTTCACCTCCTTCCAGAGTTGGGTATATTATTTTGTTTCTTAGTAGAGCATCTAGACATGGATTTTCTTTTTTCTTTATAATAATAAAAGTGGAGTGCAGATATCCAGTTGCAGTTTTAACTTAATTATACAAATAATCTTGGTCTAGAATGAACAGTTAGAAAAATGCTGACTTGACCAAGAACAGTAGGACAGTTGCCATTGGGGTCAGAAAGACAGATCTTCATTCGTCACTTCATGTTAAGTCCAGCATAATGTGCCATGATGCTAGAAGTAGGCTTTTTTTTTAATTCACTATTTAACGTCAGTTTATGTCTCACACTTTCTCTATAGGATGTTATTCTAGATACACAATTCGTGCTCTGGCTTCCCAAATTGTTTTTCATCAATTATAAAAAATAAAAACTAGTTATTTATATCCATGCTTCCACTTTTCTCAGATTATCAAAAATGGACTAACTGGACTGAAGTTACTGTATATAATACTCAAAAGAGAAGATAAATTTAGAAGCATTATGAATTGTTTATACATTCACTGTTCAACAGTTAAAAAAAAAACAACTTGCATATTCTTTTGCTTCTTTTTAGTTGTTCTGAGAATTCTTAATATCAAACCAAAATGATGCAGTGAATAATGAAGAAATCCACTAGTTTTCTCAATATAAAAGGAAAGGTAATAAAGCAAACCTCATGCAACACAGAGACAAAGTCTGGATCTTTTTATTGTAAACTATAGGAACTAAAAAGTTCCTAAAAAAGTAAATTAGTCAAATGAATTGAGAACAGTTTCATTGGTACCTATTTCAGCTGATGGTCCAGACTGAATTCAGCCTCTTGCTTTGAGGCACAAAGTGAAATTAGGATTCACAAAGCTCCTAAGCACAAAGCATATCTTTGTCTAATAGAGAAGATACAAACCTATAATCTAAACTTGACAAAGCAGCTCTGAGACTAAAATATATCATAAAAGTACCTTTTTTATCTTTGCTTCCTCATCAGGAGGATGAGAATTATTCTGGGGAATGGATATTTCAGTCAAAAGTACTTTCAAGTCTTTGCTGAATATTTTTCATCCATTTTCCTCTCACATATGCCGATAAAAAGAAGTACAGCACAACAAACTGTAGAAGGGAATCGGTCTGAGATTAAAATATACAGCAAGGTAAAACAAGAATCGATTTGAGCCTTCTCACAAAATGTAGGGGACAGTGTGAATTATTCTGAGTTTAAAATATGGCTGGCTTCAATCTCTGTCTCTGCACTTTTTCATGTCAACAGAGATTAAAAGTAAAAATAAAAGCTACCTGAATGTCCTAAAATATCTTTCTGATACATTCCCAAACTTCCTTAAAAAAGTCTTTTGTATACTTGACCTTGTATGTTTTGATGATGTTTCAAGCTATGGCCCAAGTCAGAATGAATGCCAGAGGCATAAAACAGAGAGAAAACCCTTTAAAGAAAAACATTACCCTGATTTAGGCTAGTCCAAGAAATCCATTGACAGCATCTTGTGTCTTTGTGAGCCAGATACAGTCCAACTGAACAGAAAAACCTCCAAATATCTGTTTGTAAACATCATTCTAGTTTGTTGTTTTATGTTTTTGTTTATTCTTTCTCTTTCTGCTACCTTCTAATGCACAACAATGCAAGCAATACTACTAATCACAATCTTGTCAGTTTTGTGTCACAGATGTTTCCATTTGCAAGCAGAAGCTCTTCATGGTGCCGAAAGTTCCTCAGCATTGTTGTTATTTGCATACCATTAGCCATGATGTTTTTATTTGGAAAAGTTGAAATGTTTGCTGCTTATTGTAACCTATTCCTAATGACATGCGGTACATCTGTGCCTAGGCAATGCTCTAAACCACAAACATTTTTTACAACTTTTACTGTCTCCCAAGTTTTTCATTTCAGAGATGCTTAAAGACTCTGCTTTATGTACACGCAAATTGGAAAATAACTACAGGAGAACAAAGTAGGTTTGTAAGCTGCATACTGCATCTGTATTTTAGCATCTATCCTAAAAGCTTTATGCTGCATTATGCAGACACCTCACAGTTTTCATTTGGGTAGGCTCATAAAATTAATGTCTCTTTTTGTAGATGGCATAGTGAACTAAACAGGTGTAACAGAAAATGACAATAAGAAGTTTAAATGGCAAGTAGAAGACATCAGTAAAATATTGTTTTATTTAATTATTTATTCTTTGTTTCCATACCCGAAACATCCTAGCAAACAAGTGTCTATTGTTGATCTAACACTAGAGCAAATCCCAGTCAGAAGCAATAAGTGGAGAATAGGCAATATTTCAGAGTTGTACTTCTGTTCTTATATAATATTCTCCTACAGCTTTATTCCTGGTACGATTGCTCTTCTACCCACTAAAGTGGGAGCACAAAGAAGAAACTTACATCCTCTGTTTCTACCGAGATGTTTCAATCTGTGTGGAAAAACCAGCAAAAACTTCAACACTTGATACCATACAGGGGTTTTTCAAATAAACATCTTTGTTCTCTTGCCCTCAGAATCCTGATCAAATTCACAGTCTCTGCATTTCTGGGCTTTTCTTCCACATTCCCTTTTTTCTTTTTTTCAGGTCGCTTTTATAATTGTTTTCTTCATCTCCTTGCCCTGAACATGATTTGGCAATTTTCTCAGTGCTTCTTCCTGTACTTAGAACAGCCTTTCACTTGCCACCAGCCAAACTCTCCAGATTTCTTCCAATTTCCCACCTGCACTACACAGCACTAACTTTGCTACCCTGGTATTTTTCCAGTTGCATTTTGTTTTTAGCTCCTAAGGCAGAAAAATGCTCTGTGCTTGTAGTGTGTAGACTTCACATGCTGCATAAGTAATATTTTAAAGGCCAGTGAGCCTCACCTCTGTGCCTAGGAAGATCATGAAACAGATCCTTCTGGAAGAAATGTTTAAGTGCATGAGGGACAAGCAAGTGATCCAAGACAGTGTAATGGGTCAGCCTGGCTCGGCCTAGTTCCTTGACAAGGGGTGAAATGATCCATGGACCCATGCCCTGGGAAGGTGGTGCAGGAGAAGGGAAAAAGTTGGGAGATGGGCCTAGATGAGGAAAACAGCAGCAACAAGATAAAGGCAAATCTTAGTGTACTAAATATAATAGCAGAATGTGAGATAGTACAATGTAACATGGTATCATTGGAACTGAAGCTAAGAAATCAAATGAGAGAGAGAGTTTCCAAAACTGAGAGTTCTTTCTCTAATGCTGTAGGCTAAACAGCCAGGGAGCAAGGAGGGCAGTCTTGTGACTCCAAGTCAGTTTTATTGTTCCCTCCAAAAGGAAAATGGAAATGGATGAGTGAAGTCTTCTGGCAGTTATAGTTCATTCTAATCTTCTGAGACCAACAGACTGGTAATATTGACAGCTCATAGAACTGTGGCATTAACTTTTTAACTCTCAGTACACTACATGATGTTATGGTAAGGAACACCAATCAAAAATCATAAAAACAAGACAGACAGACAGCATGGCTTCACCAGGAGCAGGTTGCACCTGACCAATCTGCTGGCATTCTATGATGGAATGCTGGCATTCATGGGCAAAGGGAAGAGCAACTGATGTCATCTAACTGGATTTCTGCAAGGCCTTCTTTTACATGGTCCTTCACCACATCATGATCTCTAAATTGGAGAGATATGGCTTTGAAGGCTGGACTACTCAGTAGATAAGGAACTAATTGGAAGATCACAGCCAGAGGGTTGTGGTCAGTAGCTATATGTCTGGGTGGAGGAATGATAAGGAGTGGATCCAGAGGATGATTGCAAAGATGATCAGAGGGCTGAAGCACCTCTACTATGAAAACAGGCTGAAGGAGCTGGGCTTGTTCAGCTCAGGGGAGGCCTCATTACAGACTTCCAAGGGAGATTATAAACATGAGGGCAACCAACTTTTCACATTAGTAGACAGTGATATGGCCAGGGGGAAAGGCTTTAAACTCAAGGTGGGGGAAGATTTAGATTAGATGTTGAGGAGAATTTTTTCACTGAGAGAGTAGTCAGATGCTGAAAAAGGTTGCCAAAGGAGGTTGTGGACGTCCCATCCCTGGAGATATTCAAGGCCAGGATGGATGGAGCCCTGGGCAATCTGCTCTAGTGTTTGATCTAGCATTTGGCAATTGTAACTACATCAGGGTGGTATTTGTCTTTCTACACATGAAAAATTATTAGATAATAATACATGATTGACCTAACCTAACCTAAATTTGAATCATTGTTTTCGAAATCTAAAGGTGTGCCATGAATGCAAAAGAATTTCTCTCACCTGAAATGAGAAGTGAGTAAACAATAAACAGGTTCAACTTTTTGTTATCTCAGCTATATATTTTAACACACTGCTTTTCAGGCATTCCACAGTAGTAAAAATATAAGCTGAGTTATACAAGAACGGCTCTATTTTTAATGATGGCATTTGCTCTCAGCTAGATACCAATTAGGCAGTCCCTGGCCATTCAAACCCAGCTAACTGCCAAGGCAGCACTGGCTGACAGTCAGGCAGTCCAAGAAAAAATCGTACATGTAAGATCCAAAGCAATACTGAACATGCAACCCAACAGCTACCAACTGCTCCTCAGCATATGCCTACTAATAGCTGCTGGTAATAGAATGCAAGTTCGGAGGCAGCTGAATAAAAGACTTCCTATACGTGGAAATAAAAATAATTGGGAAATGTCAATTAAAAAATGGATTAGGTGGTGTTCGTCACTGTTTGTAATGCATCTATGACAGTTAATTGCACTAGAGAAGGCAGACCAAATGGCAAATATTAAGGACCTGTGAGAGCACAAGTACTTGCTCCAGATACTCAGCGTTCAGGAACTGCTTTCTTTGCTGTCCATGGGAGGACAAATGGCACCCTGGTGTCTAAAAGTTTATTCAGTGCTTGGCAGTATAGATGGAGTCTATGGCTTAGATGGAGTCTGAACTCAGCTGCAGCAGCGACTGTGTGGCTGCAGCTAATTGTGAGCTTTAGCTGCTGTTAAGAGTAAAAACTGTCTCAAGGCAAATATATGAAAGAAGATGAAATCATCTCTTTTTGTAGATGTAAACACCCTTGTGCAGATATCATATTGTCAAGGGGTTGATGCTGGGATGTCTGGAGGACAAGAATTCTTTTTTTTTTTGCTAACTGATGCATTTTATATCCTACGTAGCAGAAAGGACTTGCAATGTGATAAGACACACAAAAATAACAGTTCCTAACCATGTTGATGAGGAAAATGAGTAGTTCAGTGAATATCTTGATTTCCTACAGATCTGTATTATATTTTTTTCTGAAGAGGCAGAGCTTCTGTAACATCTCTGTAACAGAAACGCTAAGTCACAGCCTGAAGGAGTGATTGAGCACCTGGTGGGAAGGCAGGGGAAGCTCAGGTGCATGCAGTGCATCTGAGTAACTGCAAGGGGTGAAGTCAGGACTCCTTCCCAGACCTCATTTAGGGGTTGGCAGTGGAGGTGAGGGGCTCTTACTAGAGACTTCTGCCTACCTGAGGTTTTCCAAAAGTAAGTGCTTTTTCTTCCTTTGTTTCTGTGGCTGCTGCGTTCTCGTTTGCTGCAGTCTGGGTTTATGCCACACTACTACGGTTGCTGTACTTTTCATCACATTATAGCATTACACATCTCTCTGACTTGAATTAATTCACTCAGATATCTTTTCTTTAGTAATGGTACTAATAGGTTATGGCTACTCTATTTTCATTAAACTAATAGGAATTTGATACGCTTGAAAATGATGTCTCTTTGCCAAATTCAACTGAAATTATCCAAGTAGTTCCACACTTATTAGAGCAGAACACATACTGTGCAAACAGTCCTGGCAAATATTCTGGAAAAACTACTGAGTGATCACTATCAGTAAAACAGAAGATCATAATGTTTTTGCATATATTGTAATCAGCTCAGAAGACTCCACATGAATAGTGGAAAAAATAAGATAAAATCATCACGTAATAATACTGATAATTAAAAATACAGATGCCTAAGCTTAGGGAGACTACTGATATGGAATGAAAACCAAACTGCTTGAAACAAAAATGATCAACATTTTAAAAATAGTAGAATTAACCTGATTCCTATTAGTAGGAATGCTACTAATTACTAATAAATGCTGATCTTGTGAGAAGTTTATGATGCAGATTATGTGGTCTGGAAGCCAGTTGTGTAGGCAGTCGTGCTTAGCACAGGCACCTGGTTGTCTACGGAGCCCTTATCCAAGAGGTTTCTTCTCACCTAGCCCCATCCATAGGAACTTTGCTGCCTTTGGTAAGAAAGACGGGGAGGAAGATATGGCAGGTTAGTAAATGTCTGAAAAATATATCGGACATCTCTGAAAACCTTTTGGGTACACGGGGTTGAGTTTTTTCAAGTCAAGTTGGTTTTCAAGTCACGGATTTTACTCTGAGAAAGCGTGCTTTATGTGTGAAGATTAATTTCTTTCCATCCTGCTGTGTCTGCTAGCGTCAGTGTTAGGGAAAAGCAAAAGAAACAACAGATGGGAGAGAGAGTAGAATAACTGGGTTTTTCTTTTGTCATCGTGGTGGTGTTTGAGGCCTTTGTTCTTATGTTTTTTCTCAGTTGGAATGTGACAGAAATTTATCCCACAGAGTGTGGTCCATAACAGCAGGAACAGGAATAGTGCCACACCAGACCTCTGTCCTATGGCCTCGTATGTATGCACCCTGGGTACCTGTATCTCTGTGAGCATGCAGCACTTGTCTGCCCAAAGCAATATGGGGGCCAGTGTAGGAGCAGCCTGCCAGCCTCTCACAGCCCAGAGCAATTGTTAGATTTTCTTTTACATCTCCTTGCTTTTTTTTTCTGTAAGTCAGTAAAGAAACACAAGCATTTACTTTCTCCATTGCTGAAGTACTTACAGTGCAATGGGCAAAAAAGTAATACACAGGAGTTTTATTGCCCAAATGTGTGCAAATAAAAAAAGAAGAGAACAAAGCAATCTAAGGAAGGGGTTACAAATATTACTAGTTTTAGAACATCTGTCCTTTCTAATCCAAGAGCTGTATTCTTATCATGAAATTAAAACACAAGTGGATAAAAACCAACCCAGGAAAAGACATGGTGTGTGCTGATGTAGATTTTATTCCCCTTCTATGTTCAGGTTTCACAAGTAGTCCTTTCTTCTAGTTCCTCTGTCTATTTTAAGTTTTTACCAGTGTGTTGAACTGCACTAGTGCAATACTTAAGATTAAGGACTGTAAATTAAAATTAATAATCTCAATTTTATGAAGGTTAAAGACTGAGAAAGGTTAAACAAGTAGGCTGTGGTGATTGATTGTACTTGAGTAGGCAACGTGACCCAGAGGAGGGAGAAGACCCAATACATCGAGTGTAACTAAGGAAGGAAAATAGCACGGGAACGTGTTCTGTTCTTGCTCTAAATTTGTGGGGAGGTTCCAGATTTTGTCAGAATAACTTCTCATCTATTAGAAGCCAAGTTGTTTTCCAAAACTGAGGCTTGTCAAAAATGGTGAGAAGTTACCTGCTGATTTTCTAAGTGAGCTGATAGTGATGCAGATTGCAGGAGCTGAGTAGCCTTGGAATCCGTTCAGCAGGATGCCTGAGATTTTATAAATTCTTTTGGCTTCTCTCCTATCAGGCTGACATCTGCTTTTATTTTAAACTGAAATCTTCCTAACAGGAGAAAGTACCAAGGGAAACATCAGGTAATTAAAGATAAAAAATACACATCGGTTGATCTGCTCAGTATATCACTTTTATATTAGTGTAGTTATCATAGCTAACTCATCCAAGTTCACAGAGAGGTTTGAGTAGGAGGTAACTTAGCATAATACCAGAGATTTCAGAGCACAGGTGAAAACGGTGCCAGCAGTGCAGAAGGAGTAAGCAAACAAGTCCTACCCTTCTCAGCCCCTCTTGGGAATATGTTTGGCTCTTGCCTTTCCCATCAAAGCACTGGAAATGCCAGAGCTGCACTTGCCTCCCATTTGAAGCCTCACTCCCCACACAAAAAATGCCTGAGATGTGATGCTGTAGGTATTCACGTTCTATATTCTCAGCTTAAAACTGGCTATAGATATAGAATTAAAATCCTCCTGCATTTGAGTTGTTCCTGTTGCTTGCTTCACTCAAATAGAGGTAGGAGGGAGGCAGGTTTATTTTGTCTACTTTACAATAAGGAACATGTTTTTCAATGCAGCTGAGCTTCCATAGTCTAAGAACATAATTCCTCAGAGGGATAAAGGCAGCCTGCCTAGTCATGCCACAGTTGGGCACAATAAACTCCATGCCTATACTTTGTAAATCCCACCTCTCCAGCTTATGTACAAAGATGTAGCGCACGCTGCTGGGAACCATCGCAGACTAGGAGCTAATGTTTGGATAGGGGTCTATGTGAGAGAAAGGAGGACTCAGGGAGGATTTACACAGCTTGGTAAAGAGCTTAACAAGGTGATTTATAAGAGAAGAGAGCAGCTTAGAGAAAATTAAAAATGGGAACAGAATAGAAAAGGTACAAAGATAGGAGCTAAAGCTGTGTAAAAACCTGATAAGGAACTAAGGTCGAAAAAGTATAAATATAGCAGAGGAAGTACAAAAGACAAGGAACAAGAAGCATGTTAGCAGAGAAAGCAGCAAGGATCCAGGCCTGTATCAGCCAACATGGGGGGCCAAGAGGTCAAAAAACCACGTTAATGACAGAGATAAGTTTGACATCCCTGGAACCTGGGTTCATTTCTTTCTTTCCTACTTCATGGAGTACTCTAAGGGGGTCATGACTGACTGCTAGATTACTACAGGGGCTGGTTGAAGGGATGGGTAGTGCAGTAAAGAGGCAGTGTTAAAAGGCTTTGTAATGACTTCTGAGCAGATAAGCTGTGAAAGAAAGAATTAAAAATCACCTGGTGCCTGTGGGTGCATCACAGAATGCACGAGTAGTAACAACAAGGTAGAATAGTGAGGAGCCTTTGGAAAATATAATTTAATGTTCTGTGAGAGCCTGGCAAAGAGTAGAGGATATAAAATCCAGGAGGGCTTTATGTAACCTTAACTCACTTCAGTATTGCTAATGCTATCTAGTTATGGAGTAAATAGAGGCAGCTCATCCGCAGTATTACCTGATAGATTACCAAACGTGTCTGATGGCATTGTCAGTACAAACAAATGATTCACTTGTAGAAGAACAGAGCCTAAAGTTTTTTTTCTAAAATGTTTCAATTTCTTTAGTTAAGAGTAATAAGTGTGTGTGATTTCATTTAAAAAAAAGAAAGAAAATCTAAATACCATAAATGTGTAGTAGTAATGTCAGACGAGCTAGAAATATTTCTGCACATCTTATTGTTCATACATATTAATGAGAAATGCACAATATAAAACTTGGAAAGGTACGTGACAAAGAATGACGACTTTAAGGCTACAAAAAACATCAGCAGTGGATTTCATAGAGTGTCTACTGTGTACTGAAGCATGTCAGGAGGGATGTGGAGATAGGTGAAGAAAGCCTGTGCTGATGTGGTCCAAATGTATTTGTTTGAGGCTTTTAGGGCTAGTATATATATAGAGAGAGAGAGAATCTGCATTAATTCATACTCTGCTGAGTGAAGGGTTTGGTGATTAAAAAAAAAAAATCTGTTAGAAAAAATATGGTAATGCAAATGCACCTATTGTTAGACCTGCAGGTATATTTAAATATTCCTAGCATATATTAATATTTCTGTCATCCTTTGTGGATTCTCATATAGTTTAACAAAAGGGATAGGCTGATAAAGCTACACTTGAAGGTAGTAATAATTTTAACTTCAAAAAGTAACGTAAACTGAATGGGCAGGAATGTTTTGTGTAACAAATACAATGGAGAACTTCTTCCAAGTCTCAAATGTGAGATATTTTGGTAAAAGAAGTCTGTCATTAGGTACAGAACTCAAGTTCAAAACTTTGTATCTATTCTCAGCTCGACTTCATCTCAGGGTATGACCTCTGACAAATTATTTCAATGGGGCCTGTAAAGCAGAAGGAAAGAGTTCATCCTTACTGTGATGAAGAGCAGATCAATGCTTCACCCAACAGACAAGTGACCATCCTGTCCCATCTGGCCCAGTATCATTTCTTTTAAGTGTCCCTAAAAGGAATCAGTGGGTGCCTTGAGCAGGGCAAAAGAGCATGTTAAGTATGTAGTGCACTTTTCCTCAAACTTTTTTACAGCTTTCCAAAATGTTCAGTTTTGGGATGTCTTACACCTTGTATATTTGTTTGCTTCCCATAGGTATGTGCTAGTTATAAGCAAACAACAGTAATACTGAAAGCTTCCTACTCACGTCATTTGAAATTATGGAGGAATTCATTTTTCCTGCGAAGAAGGTGAGTGTAAGTTAACTTGCTTAAAGTTACAGTAAATTGCACTGCAGCATGTGCACCTTGCAGAAACATGTAAAAAGATGTTCTGAGGCATTAGGAACAAGGGTTTTGCCAGGGGTGGATATTGAAGAAATTGTCAATGCATCCTTGCTGGCACTGAGAACATAGGTGAGAGTGGATTGGCTCTGCGAAGCTTGGTGAGACTTAGTTCTCTGAGTAGTGGTTAATCCTTCCATTACAGATAACTATCCAGCAGAATCTCATAGCTACACATTCAGGAATGTCATGTGCAGTGGCCCTGCCCTTGCTGCAGCTGTGTTTTGTGCTGTCTCACATGTGATGTCCCTGTACCAGGTAAAACAGAAACAATCTCAGATGATAATCTTGCACTGCTCAGTTTTACTGCTGGCCCAGCAAGTCCTCTTCTTTGGGGCTGGCTTTTTTAGAGGGGTTGTACACTGTGCTGTGCTGACTTTCCACCAGGAGAAAAGAGACCAAACGGATGTGTTGAGTGTAGTTACAAAAGTTATGGAGCTCAGACTCCATTATGATAGAAATGAAGTCACTGGTACAGTACAATACAGACTGGCCAGCCCCTCTGCTATCCTTCGGGAAATGGAGCTGATAACAGAAATAAATCAGGTGTAGCACAATGGTATGGACTGCAGAATTTTGTGAGCAATCATCTGAATAGAATAGAGAAGTAAAGCACACAGAGTTAGGAAGATTTCAATAACTAATGCAAAAAAGTGTAAACTGCTTATCGAGATCTTAGGGATCTTGGGAACAGTTCAAAAGAAACCTAACATGCTCCTCACCTAGCTGTGTTGCTGTCAGTGAGAAAAATGTAGCTCAAAACAACTTCTATCTGCACCCTACTTGTAGTAAAACAAATACAGTACCCACAGCATCTTTTTCACTTGGACAATTTATTGGACCTCACTGAAGTTCTTGTATGGTACCTTCTGTGAAGGGTGTACCTGTTACCTGTACCACACCTACTCCTGTTAGTAATTTGCAGTTGCTTGGAAAGCCATTCCGAGAAGAGCAAGATATAGTCCATTTCTCACTCATCCTTGGTTATTAATGGCAATTTTAGCAGTATGTATGAAGAGTATATCAGATCTCTGCTGTCGCACACCAGACAGATTTTAACTCAATTACTCCCCTCTCACCTTATCTGAATGCATTTATTTTCCTGTGTGAAATTAGATCAGCTGTTATCTCTGAACACACACCCTCTGAATTGTGGATGGAAATCTCCACAAGGAAAAGCAGATGCTCTTGTGATTGACAGGAAACCCTGAAACACTGTCTGCTCCACAGAAACAAAGCCAGAGTTGTCATAGGGATGATTTAGTGGGCTATATTACACTGGCAGATAGAGATTTCTGTATGACTAAGGGTCTGTCTCATTGCAGAATAAGTAAATACACTTGCTTCAAATTCAATCTAATCTAATTTGCTGCAGAAAATTAGAAATATTAGTATAGCAACTATTAAATCAAGTGATTTAAACACAGTGTAGAATGGAATGAAAAAAACATAGCTGCCATTTTATGGTAGGAGATCCCATACTTCATGTTTTGGATAAAATCAGTGGGAGAAATCAAACTAAGTAACACCTAGAAGATTCTGGCGACTGGTGAGATGCTATTCTGCTGATGTAATTTAAATTGTGTATTCATAACTTTATTCTTTACTATTTATTCATAGCCCCTAATGTCAGTGGTATAATGTACATGTGGTGAAAATCAAAGAGGCTGCAATTTCCTGGCATTATAGTTTCAGTTGTCATAAAGAAGACAAAGTACCCTAAGGCCTCATATATAAGAAACTATAGATGTGGGGTTTTTTGTGTAAATTGTTGTTTTTATTCCTAGCTATATTGAGTACTAACACAGCTCTTGTCTCCTGATACTGGCCTGTGGCACGTTTCTTTTGTGATAGCTATGACTTAATGAGAGGGACTGATGACTTCTGGTAAATCTAGTTACTTGCAGCCCTGTGGGACTTAAAAGGTGAAATATCTTACCGGTTCATTAGTAGTTCTCTTCAAGGAGAGATCTGACATGTATGCTACAGTGAATTAAGTCTTGGAGACATCTTATTTTACTCTGGAGATTTGCTGTTTTCTCCAGGGAAAGATGAAAGAGCAAGAATAGCATCAGGAAGGTGAGAGACTGAGACCTTGAAGGGTTTGTGCGGCAAAGCATGAAGCCAAGTGATAGCAATGGAAAGATGAAAATTGGGTGTCTTCTATTTTTCTATCTGATCTGAAACTTTGGGTATTTCTGGCTCCACTGTCCATGATATGCAGTACACAAGTGAGTACATGGCATTTTCTCTTTTTCCCTCGGATAGTAGAAAGACAGCACAGCAATGTCAGTGCTAGTGAGAATGCTAAGCATGGCACTGAGTCAGTCTTTGCACGGATCTAAGTCACTGTGAAGGGACTAAATTACATAGCTGAGAAGGCTTTATGTGCTCATATGAAAAATGAAGGGTGACCTATGGGAAGGTGTTGAGTGAATTTCAGCTGAGGAAAGAACTGGAGGATGGCAAAAAAGGAAACAGGAATCAGTGCATAATGATGGGTTGCAAGCTGAAAGCACCAGGGAATGGGAAGGTCTGTCAGGAACCTTCTGAACAGGTCTGTGTCATTTGTTGCAAATGTGGAGCCCTCAACTTGCTCTTTCATGGGTGTCACAGTGCCTCTTCCAAGACAGAAAGGTTCCTTGTCTTACACTAACTTTGCACAATTATCTATTTCAACATTTTTCTGCACATGTGCCAAATAAAATGGCAATGTGCTTCTTTTCAGGCTTTTACCTTCACCTACTTGTGATTCATCCATGTGAAAGTAGGCGGGACATCTCTAATATTCATGAAGGCAAAAAAAAATATTCTGGAAATCTCCAAATAAAACCTTTATCGAAATGTGCCAGCAAGAGTTTCTTAAAAATCACCTGCAAAGTCTGAAGCAAAATAATTGCTTAAGCACATAGCGATCTCCATATTATATGAAGAGTAGCATTTTCATTATGCTGGATTATTCTCAAAAGCTTTTTAATTAAATGACTTCATGGCTCTGATCATTTGTATAAATGTATCCAAAACTGCCTGGGGTGAGCTAGCTCAACTTGCGGGCCCACAATGAGAACTGAATATCATATCATGGAAAAAAAGAACAAAAGAACGATTTATCAGAGATGAGCTTCCTTCTGAGGGTCGCATCTGGAAAGCAGTAGCTCTCCCAGAGATTCTCTGTCCTTCAGGAATGATGTACTGCACACCAACTGTGGGAAGGAAAAAGGGAGAGTTTTACAGGAAGATGGCTTCCATTGCTGGAAAAAAAAAAATCTCCGAAATGTGAAATGGCAGGAAAATGTACAACACTGACAGATTCATCACTTAGTAGTGCAGTTAAGCCAAGTGGCTTTGTTTAGGCATACGCTTTGGTATCATTCCCTGCAGGTATTAGGATGAAAGTCTGCCCTGTGCTCTGTGTTCGGGCTGTATGCGCAGTTGTTGGCTTAGCCAGAATAATCTTGCGTCAGGTGGGCAGAGTACTCAGAGTTACCGAATGACCTAATGTTATTAGGTAAGAACTAATGTGGAGAACCACAAGGCTAAGAAAAACATATGTACTCTTCATATAAGTACTTCACTACTTGATATCTGAATACCCTTTCTTGAGGTGGACGTATGAGGTCTACTTCATTTCCAAGGCCTAGTAGCAGTGAAAAGCTTACAGGGAGAATGACGTTATGTTTGTGGGCATGTTGGAATTATTAAAATTAATATAGAATAAGAAAATAAACCCAATGGGTACCATTACCTTACAAACACTGGATAGAAGGTAGAAGAGCATGTTAAGTGCCTCTTTCCTTGTAATTCCAGCATCTTGTCAGAAACCATTTAGTCGAATCAAATTGCAGAATTGTATTTAGTTGAATTCATCAAATAAATGGAATTGCGGAGATAGTATTTTCTTTCAACTTGCAGAACTCATTAATTTAGTTCTTTAAAACCCCAGCAAAGAAGCTCCAGGAAATTACACCATGGGGACAAAATAGTTTTTAACTGATAAGGTATAAAGGCTGATAGTAAAATGACTGATACTGCAATTGTTGAACAGTTGCAGCAAAGCCCAGTCTAGCAATAATCAAAAACATTTGTCATGGTATGTGGGAGAAGCAAAAACAAGAAATGGTACTTGTGTATAATTTCTTAATAAGAATTTAGCACAGGGCAAGATACGTGCTTCTAAGACGCTCATTTGCATGAAGCAATTCAGATGTGTCTGTCGACTCCTGTGGAACAAACAGGAAATATTCATAACTGTTCTGATTTCAGAAAAAGCAGGCAGAAAATAGGTTTGAGATTTTAAAAAAAGAAATCCACTAAAAATAATTCAGAAGTAAAAAGCAATGAAAAAAATAGTATGCTATTTAAAGAGTTCCCATATATTTATTGACATCTTTATGTTTATTCCCCGCATCTCTAGGATATTGTTACAGACTACTTACTGTCCACTGTTTTCAACTAACTGTCTGAACATCTTGAGTTTTTAACCTACATTATTATCCTATTTATTGAAAAGAAAGCAAAGAGGAGGGCAGGAATGCCTTCCTGTTATTTTATAAATATCTCTAATATTAAAATAATACTGTATGTGACTAATCATGATCATAAATTATTTGCTGTAATTTAATCTCTTTAGCTTCTTATGTAATCTTCTGACAAGAAGTTCTTTTACTGTTTTTTTTTTTTGTTTTTGTTTTTTGTTTTGTTTTGTTTTTGTAAGGAATTAAGTTCATGGTATTATATAATAAAATCATAAAATGGCTTAAGTTGGAGGGATCCTGAAAGATTATGTAGTTCCAATACCCTTGCTGTGGGCAGAGCTGCCAGTCACTAGATCAGGCTGCCATCCAACCTGGCCTTGAATGCCTCCAGAGATGCAATATCCACAACCTCTTTAGCAACCTGTTTCAGTGCCTCACTGCCTCTGTGTAAAAAAAAATTCTTCCTAACGTTGAACTTAAATCTCCCTTCTTTTAGTTTAAGGCTATTTCCCCTTGTCCTGTCACTGTCAGACTTTAACAAGTCAGTCCCCCTCCTGCTTGTAGATCCCTTCAGATACTGGGAGGCTGCTGTGAGGTCTTCTCAGAACCTTCTCTTCTCCAAGCTCATCAAGCCCAACTGCTTCAACCATTCTGTATAGGAAAGGTGCTCCAAGCCTTTTGATCATCTTCAAGACCCTCTTCTGGACTCACTCCAACAGCTCTGCATCCTTGTACTTGGGGCCCCCGGCTTGGATATAGTACTCCAGATCGGATCTCACAAAGCCTGAGTAGAGGGGGGTAATTACCTCCTTCACCCTTGTGAAAGACAGAACTGGTTTTCTTTTATTGTCTCAAAGCTTGCTTCGTGAGGCCTTTCTGATGATAAGACTCTGACTGGCGACTGCTAACTATCTAGGAGGGTGAATGGTGGGTGTTGTTGTGCCACAGTACCTCTGCTTATGATTGCAAAGATAAGCAGAAGCAGGACAAGCAGTCTTCTTCAGGGGTGCTGCTTGAAGGAGCTGACCACTGCAGAAGGCGATAATGCTTGTGTCTGGCAACAGAGCCCCCCTCCCCTCCTTGCTGGCTTATCTGTGGCCAGGAATGTCACAAAAGCTGGTTGTAAATCATCTTTCGAGAAGTGTTTGCCTGTTTGTTTGGAAGTTTGGTATTTCCCCCAAAAATGCTGAGCTGCAATTCTCAGACTTCGAAGAGGAAAATTCCCACCGAAACGGGGGATAAAAGGCCCTCGCTAAACTGGGGACTTGGGAGACAAACTCCCAAAGACACCTTCGACGGAGAATTCCCTGAGGGGAAAACCTCGTCGGAAGAACCCCCGGGACCGGCTTGCTGCGGAGCTCCCTGGCTGTCTCCCATCTCCCGCGGTGATCAGACGAGTTCCTGAGATTAACTGCTGTGTACCTCGCTGGATCCACGGTGGTGACTATGTCTCTTTTGCTATCTGCAAAGACTCCTTGCTTACATTTCCTACTTTCCCTATCGCCTACCTTCCCTTCCCCATCTCCCTAAAAAAAACACCTAGGTCTTTAATAAACTGGTTGGACCAACATTTGAACCGTTGCTTCTTAATCTCACGCCGGGTATATACACAAAAGAACCTTGCCTCCCTCCTGTAAATTGGAGCGAGACAACCCTGCTGGCTACAGCTCTTCTGATGCAGCCCAGGGTGCTGCTGGCCTTTAAGGGTCAAAGTGTGCACCCTGCTGGCTCACATCCCACTCAGAAGGGCTGCTATCAATGAGTTCTTCTCCCAGCCCATAGTTCCCTGGGCTCTCCTTTCTTCCTTTCTTGAATGTGGGAGTGATATTTCCTTTTTTCCAGTCATGCAGGGTTTCACCTGAAACCTAGGATTTTTGAAATATGATGGAGAGCATCTTAGCAACTACTTCAGCCAGTTTCTTCAGGACCCTGGGATGTATGTCATCTGGCCCCATGAGCTTGGACACAGTCAGGCTCAAGAGATGGTCTTGGACTTTGTCTATTCTTACAAAGGGTGCAGTTTTAATCCCCCAGTCCTTCCATCTTCTAAACATAAAGAAAGCCATATGGTGTGTGCTTTTCTTTCATATATGTATATAAAAATCATTTTCATTCTACACTCAGTAGTGTTATTTGAGATGGCTATTAAAAGGATAGAAAAACATATGTTGTTTTTTAATGAGAAGATATTTGTAAATATTGTGACTTTTTGTTCCTTCATCTACTATCAGCACTTTTGTATCTCCTGCAAGTTTACTTTAGCTTCATTTGTGTTACGGCACAAATCTAGCTATCTTCTACAGCTAGATCTGCTGTTAGCAATGCATTAGTTTTTAAGGAGGAAGAGAATTAGTTGACTGGCTAGTAACTAAAATTATTGTAAAGGAGAACCTAGTTGTTTTGAAAGTTGTCTAAAGCAGTTTAACCTTGAAAGCCTTCCCCTTGCCTGGTAAGTAGAGCAGGTGTAAACTACTCTAAGGTGGCCAGGGTAATGACAATCTCAAATGGGAAATCATTGCCAGTACACAGCTGACACTGTCCTTACATATTCTCTGTAGAACCAAGGGTCTCCTTCCATCAGTACACATGCCTGGGTGGACAAACTTCTTCTGGGATGGGGATTTAAAAAAAAAAAAGGGGAGGTGGGGGGTGGTGTAAAATGTCAGACAATTATTCAGGATAAAAATGTAATATCCTGCACTGCTAGGGCCTTGGCTAGTAGGGTATCAACCTACCAAGGGAAGAAATGCAACCTGAATTGCCCTGACTCTTTGTGTTTGGAAAGCAAGACATCTTTTCCTTCCCAGCACTTCTGTGTGCTTCTGGCCCTCCATTTTGGTCCAAACTGTGAGAATCTCTTCTCCTGTTTCATCCAATTGGCATTAAATTCATGATAGAAAACATGCCACAGTATCTGGAGTACTTCAAGCTCTTGTCAGAGTATCTTACTGCATTATACAGTTTGGTCTCTGGCAATTTACTGTCCTCTCAAGATGTAAGAAATAGTTTTTGTTCTCAAGCGTTTTCTTTTGAGCACTACTTTCTCTTGAAAACCTCTGAAATTAAAAGGGGTCTTTCCAGAGTTTTCTTTTGAACATCTACAAGGGGAGCATCTTTGAGTGAGACTTGAGAGAGTCATCTATCAACCCCATCTGTAGTATGAAGCCTTGATGTATTACAACCCATGAACTTAGGACACTTTCTCCTTCTGTTTCTGGCATCAGAAACTTACTTGTCATGAAATTTCATAATTTCGCTTGTCGTGAAAGCTTAGTAGACAGGTGGAAGAGCTACTTGTAGAGCTTGTAGATTTGAGTAAGTTTATTTTGCAAAGAGAAATTACACATTGCTAATTAAAGAGTACTCACATCAACTATTAAAGACAAAGAATCAGCACAGAAATACAGGTATTTGATGTGACTGCACACATAATTCACCAGCACTTGCCTTTCAGTAAATAACACAACTCTTACCACTCTGCCCTATGATAAGTTACCCAAAGTAAACAAAACAAGAAATAAAAGCAGACAAACAAAAACCACAGGAATGAAACATCAACAGTGAAGACCCATCTCTTCCGCCAAGAAAGGCTTTAAAGAAACATTTAACAAAGTACTTCTCTGAAAGGCTTCCATTTGCATTAAAAATACCTAGACTAGGTTGGACTATAAAGCATTTCTTGTCATTCTCCTTTTTTGTTCAGCCCTGGTTAAATACAGAGTCTCAAGACAACCTGATGCACTGTCACTTTCAGAAGAAAAGAAAAAGAAGTCTTTCAGCAACAGGTGCCCATTTATGAAAATTACAATCCTCAGGGAAGGAAAGCATTTTCTGGTTTGTGAGCTGATGCCACCAATTTGTTCCGACATAATTCAGCGTAGTGTTCAATTAGGAGGAGCAGTGATTTTAAGGATTTAATCGGTGTTAAATATTTTTGTCAGGCTGTAGTATCTTTAAGGTAGCTGTTATTTCATTTGAGTAGTAAGGAGAGCAAAAAAAGCAAGAGCACAGGAGACATAAGGAGAACAAAAGAATACAAAAGAATAAGTTCATACTTTTAACAAGTACATTTATAACTCTTCGTTACCTGAATTTTATGCTTTTTAGGGTGTTTATAATAAAGCACAAAGGCAATAAGTAGTCATGCAAATGCCCTGTCTTCCAGGATTAATGCATATCCATTTCTTTCCTTGGGAAATTGGAAGTTAAACATTTCCCACAAAGCGTAGGAAGAAGTTTGTGTCTCTACAAAGCACTTTCAAGCAAGTAGGTGCTGACTGTATTCTGTGCTTTATAAGGAAACGGAAAGTAGTGGTCAACATGCTAAGAATCAAGTTTAGCCTTCTGTGATGCTGAATCTACACAGAAATTTAGAATCTAAAAGAGTCTGCATGCTTTCTGTGTTCTGATGTTATCCTAGGAGAAGGAATAGCTGAGATGTTGAGCAGTAAATGGACATAAATCCCAAATGCAGTAGCGTACCCAATGAAAAGCTTACTGAAAAAGGGGAAAAACAGTGAGAAGATTAAAAACGCCTGTTGTAGGGGGAAAATGGGACTGCCTGATAGTTCAATAGTTTGCTCAGGCAAAAGCCTGAACCAACTCTAATAGCACTGCTGATGAGATAAAAGTGTTTTTTCTGAGTGTAACGGGGGCAAAAATCCTACAACTTGCTGTGCAGATGGAAAGCCTTTGTTAAAGCAGCAGACAAAGCTGCTGCTGATAGCATAGAAAAAAACATCCAGAATCACCTGTTCCCAGTGTTGCTGGCAATTTGAAGAGTATCTATGTTTCTATAAGCAAATTTAGAAGAAAATTAGCACTTCTGTGTATGTGGCTGAATTAAAGAAGTTGACAGAGAGTTGCCAGTTTGAAGGGAGTTTAAATGATGCATGAGGAGCCCCAGTAGCGTGTTCTATGTAGAATGAAGCAATCCAAAAATGCTGAGACTGGTTATCCCCTAAGGTGGTCTCTGGAAATTGATGTTTTGGTGGGGGCAGCTTCTTAAGTATCTTAGAGTTGCAGTAATATCATACGAGATGCTCAGCAAATGAAGCAGGGGTCAGGCCAAAAGCACTCAGTGGCACTATTGGCTACATTCCTAACACTGGAGGTGCAGAAATGTAATGAAGTAAAGCTTTCCTATCAAACATTCCATGAAATTCTCTTGCACTATTTTTCACTTACATTCCTCTTCCAGGTAGAATAAAATGCAGCCGTTCAAAATTAACAAATGGTTTCACTAACCAATAGTTATATTTTAAACTAAATAACAGCTTTATTCATGTTGATGCTTGCTAAGACAATAGGAATTGCCTAATGGCATGCAGCTTCTTACAAGATTGGTTCAAAGCACAATTTTTGCACTAATTTGTTACCTAATCTTCTCCCTACCATTGACTTTTACGTTTAGTTCTGCCTCTGATTAATTCCCTATATACTCAGGCACGACAAGGTCTTTATTATTATTTTTATTTAGGACAGAATTTGTTTGCCAGGTTGGCTTTCTTCCACAAAGCCTAACAAGTCCAGTTCTCCAAGCTCGTTAGGACTGATTTTTCTCTAGCTATATGCATTCATTCACGGATGTGATTAATTCTCCTGGAGATAAAAGATCTATGCAACCGATAGCTTTAAAAATGTATAACACGGACAAGTTTCACACAGCTGGCTATGAAAAGACAAGGGTATTCATCACAACATTTAAATTAGATTATAGATACAGTTGAACTTTTTTTGCCCTTGCTTCAAGCATTCTTTTTGGAACAGTCACTGTTTTGCAATTCTGACAGGGAGAAAAACACAATTTATACAGCTGAAAAGGCTTGGCCTTAGTTTCAAGATCCTCTCATGAATTTGATCAACGTGGCTCATTGAAGAGTACAGGCTCAAAGAAAGGAATTACCCGTAGTGTAAGATGTAACAGGCCGCTGAAATAAATAGTATCTCTAAGAAACAAAAGTCTCTCAAGATAGTAAACACGTTTGTTGGAGGCAAATGTACTATGTTAATTAAAATCTCAGGCAACCTTTATCCAGCATGGAATTTGTGACTCTTGGAAGAATCACTGTGAAGCTGAAGCTCAGAGCTTTAGCTCCTCTTGCTCTGTGGTAGGGAAAGATATCTACTCTAGTGTCTTAAAGGGAGTTAGAGTACTCAATTTTTGGTTCTCAGTTTTTTTACTGCTTAACATTCCCTACAAATAAAGGCAACAGGGCTTTCTTCCTTTTCTATCTGTCTGGACTGCTGTGAGCTCATCCCAAAACCTGTAGATGTTTATATGAACCTCAGAATAGGTTTTCATAACACACTTACATGGTGGCAGGGAGTAATGTCCTCAAGAGATGTTGAGTGTTTTAAAATGTTTGTGGGTTTTTAGTCTGAAAAGGCTTTTTGCTAAAATTGCAATCACTGTAGATGGTGTTTCAGATGAAATAGAAGTAAGAAACTGGTAAAAGAACCTAGAAACTAGAACAATTAGTATCATAGTATCATAGTATCATAGTCTCGTGCGGGTTGGAAGGGACGTTAGAGATCATTGAGTCCAACCCCCCGGGATTCGAGCCTCCTGTGTAGCAGAGCGGCATTCCTACCACTTGCGCCACCAGGGCAAACAAGATGTTTATTATTTTTAACTTCCCACATAAGAAATTGTATCAGTTTTCCTAAAAATACATAGTGTTGATGCTCAACAAACACAAATGCATCAACAAGAGAGAAAACTAGTTCTAGAATACTTGTGGTTTAACTTTCATATCATATGTGTGTATGTAGATGTGTTTGCATGCTAGTACTGACACTGGCCTGTCCAGGGAGGTGGTGGAGTCACAATCCCTGGTGGTGCTAGGAGATGCGGTTTGTAGCTTAATGGGTAGTAATGGTGATAGGAGGATGGTTGGACTGGATGATCTTGTAGGTCTTTTCAACCTTGTGATTCTATGACCTGTGTATACTTGACCATGAATTATTTCCTTGTCTTATTTGCTCTCTTGTCTTATTTTCATCTCTGGCAAAAAAATGCATAGTTAATGGTGGTGATTATGTTGAAGAGCGGTGTTTTGCAGACAATTTTCTCATTCAGATAGTGTTATTGTGCCCCTATCTATTGTACCTATTGTAGTTACCATGGAAATAAATAGGTGACATTATTTTTGAAGCATCGGACATGTATTATGTATTTATAAAAACACCTTTTGACACATTTCCCACAATACTTACATAGATTGTGACCTAATCTAGGTGTTCCTGCTCCTGCAGGGGAACTGGACTTGATGATCTCTCAAGGTCCTTTCCAATCCCTGCCATTCTGTGATTCTGTGACACACGATCTCACACTACTCACAGCGGCCTCCATTCAGCTCCCTGGCATCTCCTCTGCAACCCCTTAATTTAGTGATAACCCCCTGCAGGGGATACGAGGATACAAGGATGGCAGCAGCAGCTCCTGCAGGACTCTTGCCCACACAACTCCATCCTGATACCATGCACCCCCTGAGGCCAGCCATGGCCCTGTTCTTGTGCTGCATTTCTGCCTGTCCTGTCCAGCACCCAGATAGGTTATTAATGCGTGTACTTCTGGCTCAGTTTGCTAAATGTAAAGTCACTTTACTTTGTTCTCAGGCTTAAATTTTAAAGAATTTCCACTACTTAATTCTCTTTATTATTAATAGACGATAATTTCTGGGTATATATCTTTTTCTATTAAATGCTTTCATTTGGAATTTGCACCTGAAGGTTTTCATATACTTTTCTAATAGCTCATTAAGAAGTGAATGTAATGGGTCAGGACATTATTTGGGAACATAATTTCACATGTGAGATCGATCTAGTTACTAATTACTGTGTGTTAGTGCTTGGAGGGCCCGACTGCTTTCTGAGCAGCCCAAATTCACACTGACATGCTGCATAAAACATCTCTCCTGTATTAGGCAGGCTGGGAGCTGGGAGCCTGGAGTGATTGGGATGGGAGTGGGGCTCGACTGCTACACTCCTGGAAAATAACAGAGAGCAGCAGCTATTCTTCAAGGTTCTTTAGTATTTAGTAAATAGGATTTATAAAGCACTACATGGTATTTAATAATTAGTGGTATTTAAAAATTAAAATGCTGAAAGTCTGAATGTTGCACAGGTGATTGACAAAGAACAGAGCCCAAAGGTAGTGAGTCTGTGCTGTCATCATAGAATCATAGTCATAGAATCATAGTCTCATGAGGGTTGGAAGGGACCTTAGAGATCATCGAGTCCAACCCCTGGGATTCGAGCCTCTGTGTAGCAGAGCGGCACTTCTACCACTTGCGCCACAGGGGGATTCAAACCTGGGCCCCAGTGTTGCAAGGCGGCATTCCTACCACTGTGCCACTGGGGCACACATGTCATGCTCCTTTCTGATACTTCTGAGTCCCCTCACTGGCCTTTGAGTGCCAAAAGAAAGGAATGGGCACTTCTTTAGAAGTGAAGGACTAGGCTGTGATGCAAGGAAAATTAAATGCAAGGAAAACTCTGGAGCACATATCACAGTGGCGTATCACATGTAGTGAGCCTGTGTCTCGCTCCAATTTACAGGAGGGAGGCAAGGTTCTTTGATATGTGTATACCCGGCGTGAGATTAAGAAGCAACGGTTCAAATGTTGGTCCAACCAGTTTATTAAAGACCTAGGTGTTTTTTTAGGGAGATGGGGAAGGGAAGGTAGGCGATAGGGAAAGTAGGAAATATAAGCAAGGAGTCTTTGCAGATAGCAAAAGAGATATAGTCACCACCGTGGGTCCAGCGAGGTACACAATCCGTTGATCTCAGGAACTCGTCTGATCACCGCGGGGGATGGGAGACAGCCAGGGAGCTCCGCAGCAAGCCGGTCCCGGGGGTTCTTCCGACAAAGTTTTCCCCTCAGGGAATTCTCCGTCAAAGGTGTCTTTGGGAGTTTGTCTCCAAAGTCCCCAGTTTAGCGAGGGTCTTTTATCCCCCATTTCGGTGGGAATTTCTCCTTTTTCTTACAGCTCAGCATTTTCTTGGGGAAGTACCGAACTTCCAAACAAACAGGCAAACACTTCTCGAAAGATGATTTACAACCAGCTTTTGTGACATTCCTGGCCACAGATGGGCCAGCAAGGAAGGAAGAGGGGGGTCTCCGTTGCCGGACACAAGCGTTATCGCCTTCTGCAGTGGTCCACTCCTTCGAGCAGCACCCCTGAGAAAGACTGCTCTTCCCATTTCTGCTTATCTTTGCGGTCGTAAGCAGAAACACTATGGCACAATGACACCCACCATCCGTCCTTCAGGATACTTCTCAGTTGTCAGTCAGAGTCTCATCATCAGGAAGGCCTCATGAAGCAAGCTTTGAGACAACAAAAAGAAAACCAGTTCTGTCTTTCACAGCCTGGCAAACACCGCTTGTAGTCTTCTCCCAGGGATCAGCCATAGCAACTAATCTGAAACACCTGTGATTCCATCACAGTCAGCTTTCTGGCAGTGCTTTTTACTCTGTTCCACAAGTAGTGTGTTTTTTTTCATGTTTATTACCCTATGAAACAGGATTTTCTATCATTTCTATTTAGGGTTAAGGAATATTAATTTCAGACCTAGATGACTTGCTGTAAAAATAAACATTCATCCTTATCATCATGCACCCATGCAAAGGCTTTCCTGGATCAAGCTGGTTCATTCAGTCATGGTAGTGCATGAGAGGAATCAGCAGTGTGCACTTGGCACACGGATGTGAGTCCTTCATTAATTTGAGAGAAGAATACTGTTAGAAATATAATTTCAAACGAATACATTGTATTACACAGGAATAAATGCACAGATGCTGGGGACAGAGTTTAGCTGGGAGATAAGAGCTGTCAGTGGGAAGGAGCAAGACCTGAGAGGGGATGAGAAAGAGGAGAGCCAGGCTGTAGAGCATACATGCTGTAGCAGTGCGATAGATGGATTCTTGACCAAGGGCTTAGCAACCACTGGTCCAAATCCAATAAATCTTATCCACAGGGTTTGCAGAAAAGTCTTCCTAGTGAGAAATAATTGACTGTGCCTCAGGGCAAAAGCAAAAGAATTTCATCATGCACACAGCTGCAGCTCTTGTGATGCTCCTGTCACAATTTAGCTGAAGACTTCACTCCATCTTCCAGCGCTCTAACCTCTGCCCTAATGAATTAATAATTAAAAAACACATAATGGGAATACTGAGTTAGTTAAGTTAGTTACCGGGATAGCAGAGGGTATTAAAGCTAATGTAATATCATCTTAGAATCAGTCTTAGGCAGTCGTAAATGTCAAGTGTGTATTCATCCTGTATGGTCCTCACCACACTCTTTCCAGAGTTGCAGTCCCTATGGCTGTCTCTAGACAATAGCAGACAGGTCACATCAGCTTCCTCAGCTAGCCCTGGGCAAAGTCAATCAGGTTGACCTGAAACGTGGTAGAAGGTCTCTAGGTCACTGCACTGGTGCCATTGCATTGTAGTCACTGTGGTACCAGGCTGGGAGCACTGCTGGCACACTGGGCACAGCTCATCCTCATGCCAGGGAACAGCAGGTGAGGAGTTGTAGCTAATACTGGGAGCACTGCTCTGCAAACTGCATTGCGAGCTCTCCTCCCCTCCTGAACTGCTCACCTTTTCCATATTCAGAGGCTTCTAAACTTGGGAAGCACATAAAACTTGTAGTAACAAGTGTAACTTGGATATCGGACTATTGTATTTATGTTTCTGGCGATGCAGAATATTTTTTGTTCATAATCTGGAAGCACTAGAACTTAACATAAACTCTTCCATTGATATACTTCATAGAGAAGTGCTTAATTCATTTAACTGCTCTTAGGAAACAATAAGGCTCTGGGTGCTTTCATGTTCAGAGCTAACCTCTTCTGTATGTATTTCCTATTTCATCAGTCAGATTAACATATGCTCTTTAATGAAAATCATCAGGTTAATTTAGATGTATTCAATTACTTGGATGTTCGCCACTGCTCTCATTGCACAGTGCCAAGCTCATGGAGTACCTCAACACCCGTGGGGGGCAGTGGTCAGCATTTAGTGGTCACCTAATGACACTATTTGTCCCTTTACTTCTCCCAAGTCCTTCTGAAATGACTGACTGCCATAAAAATGTCATAAGGGCCTCCGCTAATTCTAATGCATACATCTGGGGAAGGCTAAAAATTTAAGTCTATGTTTTTGTCTAAGAGAGATCAGCTTATCAAATTCTGGCATTTCTCTTTCATAGTTTGGTAATGGAGAGTTATTTTCAGTTTACATATAGCTGGATGCTAGAGTTAGACTGATAGTGATTGCCAGAGAAACATAACAACGTACATGGAAATTCTTAAGTTTTAATCTCTAAAGTGTTATTTCTCCTCTTTTTTTTTTTTTTCTTTTTTTCTTTTTCTTTTCCTAGTGAGACATTAGGAAAGCTCTGGTAAGCAATTAAATCAGTGCATTGAAGTAGAATTACATGAAATATTAACTGTGTGTTTTCAAGGCAACCAGGAATTGCATAAACAAAGGTAGTAAGGTATACGACTTGGAAAAATAAATAGCAGGTAATTCTGCTATAATTCCAATCTCCAGTTTGACAAATTTGTTTGGACTTGCCTGACCCAGCAGCCAAATGCCAGATCTGCTGCGTGGTTTGTCATGCTGTGTACGAGCAAAATAATTGTATAGCTGGGTTTTAGAATGAGTCTGTTTGCTGGATTTTTGTATGTGATTTTATTTAATGTATGTATTTATAAACGTGTACTGTTAAATGCACTCACATCATTATGAATAAGATGTTCCTCCTAATCATTTCCACTCGTAAAGGTTTAAAAGTGTATGTAGGCAAAAGCACGTGTGAAAATGAGTTATTTTCAAACACATTTGTGATCAGTACTTATTTGTTAAAGATACAAAGAAGAAAATAATCAGCTGCAGCCCACTTCTGTATTTTTGTAGCACTGTTTCATAGACTGAATTTGTTACAAGTTGTCTAGAATAAACGAATCTGGTCACTCAAATCATATCTGGTAGAAGTGCCTGCCACTAGAAATTTTATATTAAGTTTTAGGCTGAAGCAAATTTAAATGGCCGAGCTATAAACTTCTACATAAGAGAGTCTGGAGAAAATGCTGACAGGCCCCTATCTGCAGCCATGCCGCCAGGTGCTGTTATAATTAGTTCTTTGGAAGCAGAGAACAGTTCATTTCTGCAAGCAAAGTAAAACCTTGTCTGCAGAGCAGGTCTGTTAATTTGAGACTGAGCATTATTTCAGTACTTGGTCAACTTAAGAAGAATAAAGAGCTTTTGTGTAGATCTGTGGTGCTGAATAAACATCCTCAGGTCTAGATACTGGGTTCTCTTAGTCAGCAGAAACTGGCACGGGTTAGGGAGAGCTGAGCATTTTCAGCTCATTTAAGACTTAATTTCTGCAATAAACCTTTGGACAGACATTTAAACAACCAGCAAAATGCAGAGGAAAAATAGCTTTCCATTCAGCAGGGCAGCTGACAATGAGTTTAGGGTCAGTAGGAAAAAGCACCTGTTTTACTTTTGAAAGCTAAAAAGAAAAGCAGAGCAAAGGAAGAAAAAATGAACAACACTTGAAAAGCAAAGAGGAAAAAAAAAAGAAGGACTTCAAGATATGTCTTATCTATCTTAGCATGCAGATGCAGTCATATTTTATAAAGATACAATTTGGTCAAGTAAAAAGAAGTCAAATCATACAAGAAATGTATTGGTACTGTATTATTGTTCCAGTCTCTACCATTCTTACCCTCTGTGCAAGCTGAACCTTAATTTATCTATTCATAAAATACAAATGCAAATATGTTTTATACCCCAGGGATATATTGCCAGGCTGAATTAGTGCTCTTCATTAGAGTCCAACACTTCCAGAATGCCTACTCTCCTCTAAACTAAGGCCCAAATGTAACTAGTCACGCAGTGCTAGTGAAGAACTCTAATTTGCAAAGGCTCACAACATCTCAGCTGTGGAACGTGGTCATCATCACCCTCAGGTACCTGGTGAGACCCTTCAAACAGTTGCTGCCTTCCTGAGAGCATTTGAAAGTAGTTACAAACACCTCTGTCAGAAGTGAATTGCTGGTACCAACTGTTGAGGGCAGCTGCTCACTGTGCATAGTCTGAGAGCAACTAATAGAAGCTTATATACGGCACCCATTTCCCTCAGTGCTAATCTAGAACAAAAGGCACAAAACTGAGAAGCAGCTGTGATACGTTTACAGACCTTTACAGAGAGAGAAATAGGACGATGAAGATCGTTTCCAGCTCTCTTGCCCTCATCCTGGTGTTAATAGCTGTTTATGTTTTTGCACATTTAATAGCTAGAATGTAGTTAATCATCAGCAGGGAGAGGGGAGAATATGACCCACAGGCTGTATCTGATCATGGGACTGTCGCCTCACTGCTCCATCCTCTTCCCAACCAAATATGAGCAGGTTACCCCTTTAACCATTCCTGTGCTGATTCCCCAGTTGTAGGCAACAAGTGAGTCCTGCCTCTTCGTGCAATCAGACTTGACCACAGTTGCTGCCAGGGAACAAAACGTTCCCCAGGTCCTTCAGCTGTGGGGCTGCTCAGACTGCACCTGAGCAGCAAATGTCTGAGCTCTCCCCCAGTTTCATAGAGGAACCTGGAGCTAGCGAAAGCTCAGTTAAGTTGCTTTCCTTCATTCTTTTTTCTGTGTAACGTGTTGTTGTTGTTGTCTTCTGAAGGTATTTTTACACGATTATTTTATGAAATCTTGGGTTTGAGTTCAACCCTGCTGTTTAATGAATTAGTCCCTTTGTAGTTTCCAGTATTTGTGGGATAATACTGAAGAAGACATGAAAGTGCTGTATTATGTTCTAAGAGTGGGATTTCTTGTCTGTCTGGGGGTTGTTGCTGTTGTTTTTACAGGGAACTGGGTAGGTTTTCTGCCAAAACTGTGCTCCCTGGAGTCTCCCTGAGGACTGAGAAGAGTGCAACACTGATTACATTTAAGCATTGTACCTCAGGGCTTCCTGTGAGTCTCACAAAGTTCTTATGTCACAGCAATTCTCAGACTGCTTCATGCTGCTGCTTCAGTTCTCACGTCTGTGACTTTATCCCATCTCAAGAAGGGCCAATTATTACAAGTAGATGTAGAGTTGAAGTTGATGGTTTAGGGCCCATATGGGATGAATGTTTTGGTAATTCACTGCTCGTTACTGCCAGAGTGGGCTCTGGAGAAGGAGAGCTACCAGGAGGGTTGAGGGGCTTGTATTATGGTGGGCTCTGTTGGTGGAACCCAGTAGTGGGTTAAGTGGGTTATTAAGTTTGAATCCTTAATATGTGCTGTCTCTCTTTCTTGTTTATTTATTCTCTTGTCTGCATATAAATCACTCAGGTGATGCTGCTGGCAAGTCCCGTGGCTAAATTTAATAATGAAAGCATATGTTTTCTTAAGCTAATTATCTCTTCTACACTTGAAATTCAGATTAATTTTCTGCTTGCAAAGAAAGATGTCTTAAGTGCATGTTTATAGTATTTGTGTGCTTGCTGGTTCTATCCATTTTCTGCAAGTGTGTACTTAAGTGTACCTTCTAACGAAGCCTCTTTTGAGGCAAAAGTAAGGGTTGAGGAGATAATAGCTAGCCAAATAAAAGGGCCATCGCTTAAGATGTGTGTGATACATGAGTTTGCTGAGAGGCAGAGAAAGAATCTTGTAAACAAAGCTGCCCAAATGTTGCATCTTGAATATCTTAACAAGGAAGTTGATTATTTCTCCGCTTCCATTGTCTGACAACGCTCACAAGGGTTCATGATTTTGCACTAGTAAAGCTGCAGCAACTTTTTTTTCCTTTTGTGTGTGTATGTGTGGAAATAGAGAATCTAAGGAGCATCTCATACAGCAGTTCACAGAATAGATGAGCTCCCAGGGGGCTTAGCTTCTTAAGGTTGGCGGATGATAAAGGGAGAAGCTTGTTTTGATGAAAGAATTTGGAGAATATGAATGAATAATGATAACAAGTATTTATAGAAACAAGAATATCTTCCTGTGGTGTTTTTTGACCGTGCATGAATTTCTTAAAGCTTGTCATCAAGATAAGTGGTCTGAAACTATATTAATGATTAAAGTGAGAGGAGGCTGTGGGAGGCAGAAGAAGAAAACGGAAATGCTTACAGTGCTGTGGGTGGTTTTTTCTTTGAGAGCTTTCTGAAACAAAGGTGATAAATACAGGGTGGGGACAGAGGAGCTGAAGGATCCTCACAGAAGGAAGAAAACAGTCTTTATGAAAAATCTACAGAGCTCAGGTGGGAGAGTAGGAGCATGCAGCCTGTCTGGGTAGTGAGGGGGGCCATCTATCTCAATTTGGAGCCTGCGGCCATGTAAAATGGGACCAGGAATTAATCCCGGAATACTGAAATAGAAGGAACCATATCTGAAAGAAAACTGATACAAAAAAAAAATAAAAAATACAGTGAAGGCAGCTCAGGATGGAAGCAGCAAAGTAATGAGGAGGAAAGCGGAGGCAGATAATGGTCAAGTTGGGAACCGAGGAATAAAGTTCTATCAAATAAAACCTCCATTTATTTCACAGGGTGAATCAGAAAGGGCTGATTTTTTTCCCTTCTTTAAACCACTTGGCATTAGGAGAACTCAATGAGAATCTTATGTTCTTCACCAATGCCGAAAGAAAGAGAATCAGACTTGATACAACTATTTGATTTTTTTCATATATCTTGTTTTCCCCGTAGATTTTCTTTGAGAGCTTTAATAAAACCAAGAGAAGCAAAGTTTACTGATGTTGGTGTTACACTAAAAGAAATAGGAAATAATGGTATGAAACAACTCCTCCTTTAATACCACAGAAGTTAGTACTGTGTTTGACATATTGTGATGTGTGTTTTCACTTTTCATTGTTAACTGCATGATTTGACCCACTTACTGCAATTTTTTTCTTCCATGTTCAGTCTTCTCTGTGCATTGCTCCCTGGATTCTCCTCTTTTTTGCTTAATGAAACCGTACCAGATTATGTTGCTGGTTAAACAGTATCAGAAGCCAGATATTGCCTTTATTTTCTATTCCTAAGTGTAATTTTAACGATTAACCTTTTTATGCAATGAAGAGAAAGTAATGCAGCAGAAGTGACATTAAGATTAAAACTGTGCTGTTATTAAGAGCTGCTATCAGGATAAATTAGTATTTTCACAGATAATTGCTTTCATCTTCTGTGCCTCCCCATTCTAGAGAGCAAATCCCCTTCTTCCCCATATGCTGGATATCTTTTCATTAACTCTTCTTAGGGGGTTTGGTTATCAGTAAGAATGGCAGAGTTTTTATTTCCTCTCTGCCACGCTGCTAGAGCATTATAGACCAAGTGCTAGCATCTTGTCTGATTGCATTAAGCTGAAGTCTGTGCCAGTGTGAAAACCACAAATAGCATTTCTGCAGTGATCTTGTGTGTGTTCAAAACAAACTCATGGAGTCTTGCTATGGTGAAGTCAGACGTGGGTGCTGCAGTAAACTAGTATTAAATCATTTTTAGACTTTAGCACTAGAATAAGTGATTGAAGCTGCTGCTTATGGAGGGGAAGCAAACTACATGTGGAAAGTCTAACTCTTGTACCAAACCTGTCAGTACTAAGAAGTCCATAATCCTGCCTTAGGCTCTTCCTAAACACTCAAGGGCAGTGTTCTTGATTGTGGAGCCAGGCCAAACAAGCGCAGTGTGCACTGCTGCTGGGAGTGCAAATGATGAGTGCCACAACAAAGGTTTTTCAGCTTTTGAAGTACTGATGTACCAGAAACAGCAATATCATCAAAATATGAAGGTACTGGAACTTGTAAACTGCTGACCAAGATGTGAGGAGGGACGAAGATGGGACTGTTGTGCTTTGAGGGAACCTCTGGAGGGATCGGGTAGTGTGAGGGTGAAATCCCTGTTTTGGGTCCTATTGCTCCTGAATAAATTGCAGGAGAGATTTATGGACAAAAGCAATGCTGGAGCTGGAGCTGACTTAATCCACAGATAAAGGACTCCTTCAGCCTGTTCTGCTTCTGCAAATGCTGCTTTGGTGCACTGCTGGGAAGGGAAATATTGTTGAAGACAGTCTCCTGGCTGGTACTGGTTCAGTACTAAGACATAGAGCAATTCCCAATGATAAAAGCTTCTTGAAGAGGTTGAAAACAACCAGTGGTGTACAAAACTGTTCTGGGAATAAATCCTGAAGATGAGAGTTGATGGGGACTTCTATACTTAGAATTAAAAGTAATTCCATCTGCTTACCAAGTACAGGACCCTGTGCCAAGGTGTTGCAAAATGTCACCTTGGTATGCAGTCCTTTCATGAACGTGATGGTGACTGACATGCCCACTAACGGGCACTAAGGAAAGCTTTCCAAGTGCATCTGAGAATGAAGTCTCAAACCTAATAATAGAGTATATGTTACGTGAGTGTTCATTATGTGAGTTTAGCAATATCACTGAATTTAAGGCCAGGAGGACTATTAATATCAGCTACTCTAGATTTTCTGCTTTATATATGTCATATAAATTTCAATTCCTGTGTGATGCTCATCACTTCTACTTAAGCTTAGAATGCAGTCTTCAGAAGTTGAAATTGATACGAATGTTTAATGTGATGAAGAATCCAGGTCCACCACTTTTTAAATTCAACAGAGAAGTTAATTTACCCATATATGTGTATACATCTGTTTGAATTTGACACATCCATAGCCTTCATAAGGAGAAACCACCTGAGGCAGTGACAGAGCTGCTCAGCCTCAGCAGGTCTTCTCCAGATGTGCTTGGATGTCATATCGCTATGAACCAGAGAGTTTCCATCGAGCCTCTTGCATTCCCAGCTTGCAAATATGCTCTACAGGCACTTGTAGGATCCGGCAGTGTGCTGATTTTTCTTCTCCTATGTGGATTGTTTTTCATTGTACAACAATGCTTGTCTCTAATGATGCTTGTGGAAGTTGTACTTGATATGTTATCGCAACACAAGTATTGACAGTCCTATTAGTAGACATGTTTCTACAAGTATAAAAGTGATAGAGCATCAAGTGTTGCATTATTTCATATCAGTCTTTACTGAGAATATCAGCTTCACACAACTCTATGAAACAATGGCATGTTCAGATTTTATGTGTGTACCAGGTATTTAAAACTCTAGCTGAATCCTGCTGGTGTTAGCTTATGTGGCTCTTAGGTTCTTACATTTGACTATCAATAAGGGATTACTTGAAGCCATTTTTCAAAGCTGCTCACCCCTGCTGTCATGGAGGCGGGTATCAAAACTCCCACTGACTTGAGGCAGCAGCTTTTGAACTCTCCTAATCGCTATAGTTTCTATGCTAGGGTCAGCAGCATTTATTTTATTAATTAATTCTGCACATCTGCATTAATTCTCTGAGGCTTTTTAGCTTGCAGTCATAGGTATTTTGCATCTCTGAATTATTTGTGAAGAACATGATTAAATTTAAAATGTGTTTTAGGGCATAAAGGTGCTGAAAAAATCAGAAGCAACTGAACAATGATAAAGATGCATAACAACAAGACTTGGGGTCTTTTAAAATCTAGATCAGAATCTTTCTTTGAATGAATTTGGAAGTGTCAGGCTGCAAAATGTCTGAGGTATAAAATGGAGTATGAAGAGTTCAAAAGGAATACATTCTATCAATCAAAGAATGGTGCTGGGTTATCCTCGTCTTTCCAAAAGCCTTCAGGTACAGGGACTGCTAAATGCTAATGAGTTTTCTGTTCTTTATTATGATCTTTTAATCTCTTTAAAGTGCTAAAAGATTTTTCTTACATCAACGAAGCAGAGATTGCAGTAATTCAGTGGGTGTGAATCATGTTTCCAACTTATTTGCAAGCAAGCTGAGTATTTCTGTACTCTTAAGAATCTTGGGCTACAAGCATGTTCTGCAAGATGAACTCTGACACAGGTGTTCTACATACTAGTAAGAATTGTGCTTGTTGGGAAGTAATATTTGCTAGGTCTCATTGAGAGATAGCCCCATCACTCCACTAAGTTAAAATTTCACATTAGGAGTGGCACTGATCCAGTGTGCAGAGGTAAATAAATGTCACACATTTTGAAACCTAAAGTTAAATATCTGACAAAGCACACGGAATCTGGGGGAATAAATTATGTGCCATATATACATTTTGTCTCAACAGCTGCATTATATTTCTAATATCTACCTAAATTATGTTTACTGAATAAGATGAGCTTCTTCATTGTGTAGCAAAGACCACCTCCTATGTGTTATCTCTTACTGTAATTTCTCTTTATCTAGCAGGGTAAGGGTTGCTAATGTTACTGCTGTGTTCGTAAATTTTTTAACAGAGGGAAGCAGCACAATCACACAGGCAACAATATATAATAACGAGTAAGACTGTAATAAACACATCTCCCTGTTAGACATACTTGGAAGAAAATGTGCAGATAACAATGCAGTGGGTGGATCTCTCACAGGCTGCTGAGTTTATTGTCATAGCAATTTAAAGAAATCAATGGTCGACAAAAGGAAATAGGTGAGCAAGGAAGCATCGCCAGATCAACGTACATGGCAGCATGTTAGAGGTAGGCTGTGAGGCATTTTTATAGAGAAGATGCAGCTGTGTGTGAAAATACATGAATTACACAATGATACAGAAATGTGTAGAGGTTTGGAAGGAGACAGGCTGCAGTGTGTTGACCCTGCTTGTGTACAGCTAACTGGCTTTTGGGGACACTCAGTAGTTTCTTTGGGAAGCGTGTGTGTTCCGCTGTACTTCACCATCAGCTGTGTTTGGTCCCAGGAATCCCACCCTGCCTGTGTCAGCTCTCGGGGCTGGAGCTGATGCACTATCCATTCTGTGCAGCTGAAGGCAAGAGTCTTGCAGTTGCTTAACTGCTGGTCTACTATGAGAGTAAGAGTCAAATTTCTCAAGACTATGTAATATGGTTTCTAATTTGATGAAAAAACATGGCACATTTTTATAATCTTGCTGAGCTTATTGGATATGAAGATATTTTCAGTCTCTGAATAGAATGTCTTTCAGCATCACCTACTTCAGAATGTGTTACGTTGTGATGTGCTGAAGGAGCACAGCTGGTAGAAAGTGCTTATCATGGAGTCAGAGTGTTGCTGCTTCTCAGCCCACAGGAAAGGCATGTCTCTTTTTGCTCTCGGTAGCTTTGAGTGAATTGAGCCACTTCCTGTTTTCATATGCAAACTGTATTGATCTGATATTGATGCTGAGGAGGTAACTGTGACTTAGGTAACCTTGATGAAAAAACCCAGCATCATTATCCACAACCTTTGTTGACTGAGGAGTAAATTCAACCTTTGTTACTGGAAGAGATGGTTAGCTATTTGCACTGAAGCCATCTGCACTGCGGCTGTTGTGGCGTAGCAGTTACACCTATATACAGGTGTAACTGTACATGTTATATACATTACACACATACAAGGGCTCTGCTTTAGTTACCTATATACCTATATAGTCACCTATATACAGGTGAACATGTACATATTACAGTTATACCTGCACCCTGCCCATTCCTGTGACCCTGGCAGGCTCAGTATCAGTGAGTGGAGTTTTGCAGACCACACTATAGAGCATGTCCTGTTAGCTGCTGCTGTCATACAGCAATATAGGCTGTTGCTGGGCACAGTTCTGGCTGGCTCAGCCCTGTGGGCTCCACAGCTCTTGCTAATAAGCGTGGGAGTGTACTGCATTGGGGTACTGCTAAACAGAGCATTGCTGGGAATTTTTCGATGTTAGAAGTCTGTTATGATGGAGAACACATGCAAGGAAGGTGGTGTAAAAAGAGCTGGACATAGTTCTTGCCACCTATGTAACTTGAAGAAAAATTCTGTGATAAATAACGTTAGTGTAAGTGAACCTAATGTTTATGTATCTTGGTTTATACTGTGCTTCCAAAGGGAGTGGAGGAAATGTTGTTGTAAATACAAGTGTGTAACTTCAGTGAAGGAAAGAACTAGAGGTGAATTCTTGTTGCTGCCCAAGAGCAGGTGCAGGGAAGTGACAGCCTCACGCTGTGCACCAAGTTACAGCGGGCTTGGAAGAGTTGGGTAACAGCAAACAGTGACAAAGCCCCTGTGAAGTGACCTGCACCAAATTCATGCTGTCATTTCAGACAAATACCCAAGAGGTCCGTGCCTTTTTGCATGGCATGCTGATAAAATCTCATTGTGTTGTGTTCAATTAGCACATAGATTATTTCTGTTGCTGGTTGTAAGCTGCTTTGAAAAGGTTGTCTAAATCCCCTGAATGCTTAGACACTTAACCCCCAATTAATCTGAAGACTTCTTAAATGTTCAAGGGCACAGGAAAAATACTCTGAAGAGGCAGAGAAGCTTGCTTCTCCTCTGGTCCAAAACCTCAAGTGTGAAGAATGACTGGAGTGGAGGAGATGATTGGCTTAAGAACAAACAGATGGGAGCAATATGCTCTTTCAAACATCCTCGCTGTGTTATTCTAGACATTATAAAAGAAAGGAAAATAAAACAGAACTAGTGCTTTGAGTGAAGTTATTTTTTATTATATCCACAACTATTTGCACTGTATCCAGCAATGAGTCCGAGGGGGGGCAGTTTGTTCTCAAACAACCTGCAGTGCATTGGTATCTTCACTGGTAAAGCCTTTGGATTTCTTGCTAAGTTCTCAGAAATGTGGCTCTTCACTCAAAGCAGGTAAAGCGTGTGATATCCATTCGAATCATACCAAAGAGCTTTTGCTAAGTGACTCATAGCAACGTGTTGTCCTCCTTTTATTTAGTAACTCTTGCATTTGCTTTTCTTTAATCTCTGAAAACCTGGATCATTATATACCATTTCTTAGATGTTGATATGAGAGCACTGAAGTAAATATATTAGAATTACCTAAATACTTTGTTAGCCAGACACATCTGTGTTTTTCTTACTGGAGGTGCTCTTCTGAATTCTTTTGTAGGACTTCATTAAAGGACTTCATTTAATGTTCCTGGCAGTGTTAGCCTGATGAATTCAGCTGAATGAATTTGTCCTTTTATTTATCTACTGAGGAGACTCAAATCTTCTAGGAGAGCAGAGAAACTTGCTAACCAGACTATGAAAATGTCTCATAAACTGCGTTATTGCTTCCAATTTTATTGTGTGAGGGGAATTATTTGGCTTCCTCTTCCACATTTTCTCTCCTATTTTATGTAGTCTTACTAAAACCATCAAATTGCAAAAGTATTGTAGAAAGGATTTCATTTTCTAATTGTAATTTGAATTGTGTGAGTTAATGCATTTCAGTATACTCAAAGAGCTTTGCTATCCTGAAGCCAAGCTCAGACTATTTATACAATCTATTAGTCACCTGTTATGTTTACCACTCCTTTAGCTATCAGCAGCAATGGGTCACAAAGAAATGTTGGGTTGCCTTTGCTTTTTGCAGAGCAGTCAGAGCAGTCCATCTCTCTACCAAGAGATCCGGTGTATCATGTTCTGCGTATCTTAATTACAGATCTTGAAGTGAAGTTTCATGCCATTATAATCAATAGCTTCAGAGAAACACAGTAAAAAAATGTCTCAAATGCGTGTCATCAGTGAAGTGCATTTGGAAAATATTGTATAGGAAAATACTTCTACTCAGTCACTTATCACTTCAGTTTATCTAAGAATAAGTCTAAAAAAATTGAAGGAAATTGTTTCCACACAGGAGTACTTGACAGGCATCTCTTCCTTTTCATCAAAGCCTGTAGTAGAAATGATTGTGTAGTTCTATCGCAAGCTTTACATTAATTTGGGTCTATTACTGTTGCATCTAATGATCACATCTAACGATGTGACAGACTTCTGTTAAACTTTAAAGTAAGTTTATTGGTATGGGTGCTTTTAAAACCAGAGAACTGCAGGGGTCGTTTCATATTGTTGTGACACGGAAATATTTTCCTGTATGTTAACACATTTAGATTTATTGAAATTAAAAGCTTTGAGTAAAGTAATGCTTTTTCTGGCCAGATTACTTATAGGCCTATTTAACCTCTTAATTTTCTAGCAAAAACAGCCTACCCCAAATAGCAGAGTGAAGTAGTATTTAGTTTCAATAGGAAGCATGATGGTTTTTTAGATTAGTTTGTGAGACTGGAGCATCACCATAGGTAGGTGATGTGTGCCCAGCACCTCTTCTATCTGTGCGTGGGGAAGATGGTATGAGCTCTTGTTTAGTGACGTTGCTGAGAATTGCTGTAATTTGTCTTAGTTGCAACAGCAGAATTTAGGATTAGATACACACAGCACCCACTGGGAATGTTCAGTGTTTTCTTATTTACTTCCCAAATAGTCTTCTGATTTGTCTTTGCATAAAGACTTACGAAAGTTAAGGTTAGGAGTAAAATAGTCCAGCCGTGCCTATGACTACCTCTGCTTAATATAAGGGATATGAATTTTTAACTCAATTAGTATGTACGTTTTCCTTTCCAAGTTTTGAGGATCTCTGTTGTTGTTTTTAGGATATGGAAACACTGCTCCTCTTTCAGAACCCTGCTACAATTGACAGTAGATGAATATGAAATGCTAGCACCAGTCCATATACTATTAAATACCAATATATGATGACAACGTGCTTGTTTGTCTACATTACTTCCTGTTAGATATTAATTCAGAGCAAAGGAAGGTGACCTGGCAGGACAAAATTCAGCTGATCTGGTACAAGCATAGCAGGAATTAGAACAATAAGGTTGACTAAAGCAGAGCCCTTGTATGTGTGTAATGTATGTAACAATAATAAGGATTAATGTCTTAAGGATTTCACACTGGAGGTTTTCTGAAGAGAAAATAACTAATGGGCTGCTAATAATTTGTAATGTAACTTCAAATATGCTATTACCTTATCACTACAAAGACTATTTTTTTTTTCCTGTGCACATTAAACCACTTTCAGTAACAAGAATTACACTCCTCATAAATGCTTATCTTAAACCTTTCAAAGGCTGAAGGTAACATTCGAGAAGCAAGCAGGCAGCACAAAACAAAAGCAAGCTCTAATCTGTTCTGTTTATGCCACCTGAGAAAGCTGCTGGGCAGTGCCATGAGCTTCTGTGCACTGCCCTCCCCCAGACCCCTTTGCACAGACATTGATCACAGGTGTTTGGCCATTATGGGAGCTCAGTCCTTTGTCAGCCCTTCGTCATGGCAGGATGGGGGGGAAGTAAACAAAAAAAACAACCCTACTCTTGAATAGGAAACTCTGAATGAGGCTTTCATTCTAAAATCTTGATTGCTTTATTAAAATGTTCACTGTACCAATGTGCTCTAGATTTGGTGATTTAACTCACCACATCCTTGCTCAAATAAGGACGCTTTTGTAGTCTGAATAAAGCCTTCCTCGCTCAGCAGCCAATCTTGCAATGAGGCTGTAACTGGGAGTTTACGGTATCAGAAGAAGATGGGGAAAATAATTGCCATCACCAGCTCAGCTTCAGAGAGACAAGATGTGATGCGGAACTGCTTGAGTCCAATGAAATTCTGCAGAGAGTAAACTATTTAAAGTGTGGGACGCCGTGTTCTTCCTATGGTGAGAATGCCTGGGACAGCTCTCCAGCTGGTGGGAGCTGTCAGCACTGCTCTCACTTCAGCAGAGCTGTGCAGGCTTGCAGCAGCAGAGCTGGAAGCCAGCTTGGCACTGTGAGTGGGTTTTTTCATGTACAGAAGTTTGCTCTAATTCCAGCTTGTGAGAGTTTTAAGTGTGGGAGGAGACTTGTTTGCTCCTTTCTGTGAGGTTCCTGCCCCTTTGAAGCTGGGTAGTTGAAATGCTCCTCTTTTTTATTTGTGTAAATATACAATATTTCTTGGCCAAAAAGTTTAAGAGCACCTAAAACTTCTCAGGCAGAGTTCATCTTAATAGCAGATACCCTTAATATTTATTTTTTTATTCCCATCTTTTCTCATTGCCCAGTTTCCATTTTACTAGCAATATCTTTCCTGTGTTTTTCAGAAGAGAAAGCAGAGACAGGTGGGCTCCTGCATCAAGAGCCACCCATGAGCTCTTCTGTGGGCTCTGAGGCTCCTGTGGGCAGAGAGTGAGCCTTCCTTCTTGGAGCCATGCTAAATCTCTTTGAAGCTTCAAAGTGGAGTGCAATGACCAAAGAGAAATCAGTTAATTGCCTTGGTTCTGCTTAATTACGAACTGCATTCTGTTGTCTTTTTTTAATCTCATGTGCAAGATCCAGCTCAAAATTATTCACCTTAAGAGACAAGGATAGGAAAGGAGGGGGGTGGAGGGGAAGAAGGTTATCATCTCCCTGCAGGTAGGTGGATGCTGACTGTATTCAGTGATTTGATGTGTGACACTGCTACAGTCACCAGACCCCCTGCAGTAAATAGATTGTCTGCTGCCTGCTTGCTGTTTTTTCCACCTTGTCACCTTTCATAGGTTTTCATCTGCTGTATTGTCAATGGCAGCCTCCTTCCATCACTTAGTAGGAGAGGGAAAGCTAATAACTTTCTTGACCAATTTATCTTGGCTATCTTACAGAGAATCCCTTTCGTTTCACTTATCAGTAATGGAAGCCACCAGTTGTCTTTGGAAATGCTCACATCTCATGTATTTATACACAGCTGCCATTTATTGATAACTAAGTAAGCTGTAAATAACGGGAACATTTTAAGCACTATTTTCCCTTCATGTCTTTTGGCAACTCCTGTGCTCTTTAGCAGATGTGCGAGCTCTGTGTAATGTAGTGTAGAGAGTAGTTAAATCCTTCATCGATTAAATCCAAAATAAGTAACAAAACAGATGAAATTAACAAAGTTGTCATAATCTTTCTCATATTAAAAAGGGTTCAAGCAGCATAACCATTGAATTCTAACTTGATTACTAGTTGGAAGCGCTACACTGTTTTTTTTTTAATGGAAATAGAGCAGCTTAACTATGCTCCGTGGTTTTTGACAATGAGAGATGAGATTAAAAGGATCGTTAATGATAAGGGTGTTCAGAAAGGCTTAAACTTCATGTGAAATCTATAATTCTTCCTTCTGAACTTCTGGCCCTTGAACTAGGAGGCAATTCTTCATTTTGAGAAATCAGAGTGGAGAAACATTTGAAATTATACTAAGATTCATTCGACTTCTGCTCAATGTGTCGGTACAACTATAATCCAGTGGAATCAAAGATATAGGACTAGCTATTAGAATGTAACTGTTGTGCTACTTGAATATTATTAGGTGCATTGTTGAGCTGTCTGTCTTTCACGCTCCTTAATGTTGCAGCTTAACGTATTTGGGAAAGGCCTTTAGAAAGGCTCAGCTGGCCAACATTAGTGAGTACTGCAAGAGTATCTCTCCTAGTTTCCTTATTCAGTGCTTTTTCCTACCAAGTTGATTGTGTTCTGTAGAACGTTTGACTTGCAGAACCATGTGTTAAACTTATTCCTAGCAAACTCTGAAGGACAAGAAATTTTCTGTTTTCTACCAGTCATCTCCTCCCTCCTCTCTCCTCAGAGAACAAGCAAGGCTTACATATCAAGCCACCCCACAAATGAAATGCATGGAAAACATTCATACTTAAGTCAAGAACCAAATTCAGAACTGGAGGAGCTACAGTTACAGTCTAACATAGCTCTTTTTCCCTCTCTGCAAGACACCTGCTCTTCTCTCGGGTCCTCTTATTCCTGATTTATATATATTTAAAAACTCCTCACAAGCATTATCTAAGACACACCGCATAGGAAGTTGTTGTTCTTGTCCATTAGGATTATTTTAAAGGCCTCTTATTGCAGCAGCATGAAGTCTAAGTTTACCTTTAACTTAATCACAAGTTCACAGGAGGCTGGTAGAGAGGGCGATGCTTAGTTGCAAACAGTTGGGCAATGGAGACATAAAAACGAGTTGTGCTGGAAGGTGATACTGGCACACGTGGGATATATGGAAGCTGTACAGGAGCTTCTGTGAGTGCTTGTGGTAAGGGGAAAAAAGCAGGTAACTTAAGCACAGAGCTTGAGAAATGGTTGCTGCTTTTACACACCGGGGACTAATGTGGACTAATACCTCCTGCAAGTCTGGCATTATTAAAAGAAAGTGTGAAGCTGCTATCTGTCCTGACTAGCTGAGTTGAAGTGGATCTCCTGTGAATCTGGTGATGTTGATGTGGCACAGCTTTCTTAATGAGAAAGCAGAAATTAATCCATCTGAGGGACTCCAGAGCAGACACTGCTGGGGTAGCACAGCCCGGAGCTCTCAGAGAGGGAGAGGAAACACTGCAGCTCCTCTCTGGCACAGAGGGGAGAATGAAGCTTGACAGCTTGCTGCCATCAGAAAGACACAATAAACCAGTTACCAGGGAGATGTAGTCCCTGAGCCTCTGCTGCAAAACAGTTTTCACTCAGTGCTATTTCCAGGGTTGGAAATGCAAAGGTCTGTTTTGTGTATTTTATGCAAAGCAGATTGAAATCAACATCACACTTCACTTGACTCCCAGGAATTGTACAGAGAAAACATATAGAACTATAAACATATTTATTTTGGAGCACTTTTCAAAGGAGAAAATTGACTACCTGAGCCAAACTGACGGTTTGGGTTTCGGGCAGATTTAGGATGAGGAAATCATTGCCTGTTTCAGGCTGTAACCTGTGGATCAAGCAATCTCCCTACTGAAGTTCCTGCATGAAAGGGACGTTCCCTACCACTTGTCCTGAGGAGTTTGCTGCAGGTACATGGGCCCCTCTGTGCAGTGACAGCACTGATCTTGGGTAGGCTTTCCCATACTTTTCTCTATGATAAAGAAAATAGTGAATTGCAGGAATTCCATGATTTGTTCTAGCAAAAGCTCACCGACAGTGCAGCTTTCTTGTTTCCTGTGTGCACTGTGCTTTTTATTGTGTAGGGCTACTCAGGCTGTGGCACTTCAGAACGGATGGGATTTATTTGCTGTAGTTGGTATGTTACCTGTGACGTGTTGTGAATGAAAGCAGCTTCAATGGGAGACAAAAACAAATGAATGTATGCATTAAGGCTCAGCAGAGATAAGAAAGGTTTGTTCTGGTGCCCTAACTTTAAAAGGTTGGTTTAAAGGTTTTTAACGTTGATGTTTAGCAAGAGCTTCTTGCTCTGGGAGCTTCTAACTCTAAAGCATGCTTTTGTGTTTTGCATCCTGCCCAGCTCCATTTCATAAGAAAATGGCTTTTTCTCTGCTTAAAGCTGAGAGCTCCTGCCCTGGGGATTTCTGCCAAATACAAATTTTACAGTCCATAGGATCCTTGCCACTGCTGAGCAAGTCTGTGCTGCCCCACGCTGCTGCCTGCAGCCAGCGCTACCTGAGCAGAGCTCTGTGACAGGAGCCATGTCTGACAGAGGCTGTGGAGCTGCAGCTGTTCTGCTCCAGCATCAAGCCTGTTCTTGCTCTTACCTGTGTGTTTTCACAGCTGGTTTTGCATTTGCCAAGTGAAGCCACAAGAGACACCTTCCTTCTGAAAAGCATCTGTCTCCAAGCTTTATTCTTTCCCCACACCAGCAGATTCCTTCAGTGTTTTTCTGGCAAAAGGTGTATGACTTCTGATTGCCCCTGTAATAATATTGACTTTGTATCTCCTGTAAAGTCTTTCTGAGACAAATGACATCAGTTGTGCAGTCCTCTCACCTCTTTCCTTACTGCATTAGTTTATTTGAGGGCAGGGCTTGTAAATTACTGTGCGGATGTGCTCGTATCCAGGTGCAGAGCAAACACTGAGCACAGAAGGCAGGCAGCAGGTTGCTGGTGTTTAATTTCACAGTCTGGTATTTTCATTGCAGGAGAAATTTCATCCCTGGGTTTTTAAAGCCATTAGGAGTTTCAGGTGATCAAAGTCAATCATTAAACAGAACTTGTTTGATTCTGACAGACAACTTCTCCTTTTATCCATGCACCCTCTGTCACCTTGATCCACATCAGAAATGTGAGCCTATCCTTTATTCCTCTTATTCCTGTGTCTATTTCCACCAAACAATATCCATGCCAAAACCTCCCACATGAGAGACAAAATCCACTTGACACTAAGTGAGTTTCTTTGCTTTCAAGTTCAGAGTGTGTGCCGTCCTTTCCATCACAGGCAGCTGTGGCTGTTTAGCTCTAAGTGCCCCTTTTGGCTGTGGTTAGACAAGCAGTGGTCTCTAGCGTGGTTTGCTTAAGACTGCCAGTGTGCTGAAATGCTTCTTTTTGCTGTTACTGCCTTTCCAGCTCAGCTCCCCTCCTCATCCTGATCTCACAGGGCACTCCCACCCTCTTGTGCCTCTGGCAGAGCAGTCGTGAGCTCGCTGCCAAATTGTACAATTATAATGCTTTTTCTCACTCCTGACTGCACCGACAAAGCTACCATCTTACAGGATAAGTAACTCCCAACCCACAGCTTGTCAGCTCGCTGTGGTGCCTTACCAGCAAATAATCTTAACACAAAGCAATCGTTACAAATGGGACCTGTAGATTATTTTCACAGTGAAAATCATTAGCAAAGATAATTAACTAAGACTGCGGTGATGAATAGCGCTGCACTACTGATCAGTGTAATAAAGAACAGAAGTCACTAATTACAGATAGCAAGCCTTGAAGCCAACGAGAAATTTAATTTAACATTGCTACACAGACTCCACACAGTCTAATGTGACTTTGCAATTATCATAATAAAATCTTGCCACAGACAATGCTTCTGGGAAAGTTCCAGGTATAAGGATGTGTGTCCATCAGGATAAAATGGTTTGTGATCTATCAGTTACAGCATCTTGAGAGAACAGATTAAAAACCTTGTGTCTGAACAGGCACAGTGCTTCTGCCTCCCTTGGGCAGGTTCTGAGCTCAGACACCATTCCCAAGAGCTCCAAAGGTTTCAGCTTCCAGAGCAGAACCCTAATGCCACTGTTAAAGATCTCAGATGTGCGTTTTTACTCCAGGCATCTCAGAATGTCTAGTTCAGCGTTTCAAAGCACCTTTTTCACTTGATGTGTGTCATGCTCCATCACATTAAAATGACAGATCCTGGGCAACACAAAGTGATGGGAACCAACCTCGTTATCCTCACGCACATAGACAGTAAGCTGTGTTTGACACTGACTAGGAAATGGCCTTCAGCTGCAGCATCTTCTATTTCAACCTCTGAAAAGAGGCAATGTGAATTAAATGCTTGCACTGGCAATGAGATCTGCGACATTACTTTCAGAAATAAGGGCAAACTTTCTTTCTTGCCTGCCGTCCAGCCTTCCTGTCATGTGCACTTGAGGAGTACATGAGTGTAGAAGCACTGGGGTTTCCTGGTGTTATATTTGTTTGAACAGTTGTTTTTTTTTTTTTGTTTGCTTGTTTTTGTTTTGTTTTGTTTTGTCTTTATTTTTTAATTCACTGCGTATTATTTCTGATTGCCAAAATGCAATGCCAAAAATTGCCAGAAAATGCATTGCTTTGGTGGATGTGGGATACCCCAGCAGGTGGCTCTGCACTACACAATTGTTCACTCATTTCCCCCCTTTCCAGAGGGTTGAAGAAGAGGATTAAAAGAAAAGAAAAACAATTTTGAAGTTGAGATAAAACAATTTACTAAGACAGAGAAAAGGAAAATGATAATAACTATGATAAGATGAACTCCCGCCCCCTACAGACTCCTTCTACATGAAATCATATTGTATGGAATATCCCTTTGGCCAGTTTAAGTCTGTTCCTTCCCAGCTCCTTCAGGCATTCTCTGTGAATGGCCTTGGCCCTGTACAATACTGCTTGACAGCAGCAATAAACATCAGTGTGTTATCAGTGTTGTTTTTCTCCTTGAACCAAAGCATAGCATCATACCTGGTGCTCTGAAGAAAACAAGTACATCCCAATGGAAACTAAGACAGAGGTGAGGAGCTACATGAGCTGAGTGATGGCACAGCCATGTTTTTACAGGAGTACTGATTGTTCTGATGTCCACAAGATCCTCTTGTAAAATAAGACTACATAAAGTGGGAAAAGGAAAAAGAGGCAATTTTCAGAACATGTAAGGGCTTAGGGAACACTCCTGGGTAACGCACTGTCTTCTTGTCAGCCTGTATGGGAAAAGCATTAATATTCCAAAATTAGACAGATTTGCAGAAAGCTATTCATTTGAAAGCTTAGAGAATAGTAATTTGAATACATATCAGTTCAGAAGACTTTGAGGAAACCCTTAAAATCTGTTATACAAATGCCTGTCAGGAGCTGTCTGTCTCAAAGTGTTGTTGCCTTGAGGCAGAGGAACAGACCATGTGGCTTCAGAGGCCCTTACCAGCTTTATTTTGTATATTCTTCTGTAATTAATGCTCAGATGACCAGTCATCTTGGCTGTACCTGTCACAGAAAGCTCCAGCATGGTTTAGTTGCTTTTTTCATTCCTGTGGTTTCCAAGTTAGCTTGAAATAACTATAATCTTAAAGTACAGGTGAAGAAGAAAGAGATAAGAGACCTTCCTCTCCAGAAGAGGCACAGAGTGACAAGCTGGGTTCTGGCCAGCTGCTGCCTGATTCTCATGTGCCTTGAGCATACCTGTGCTTGCTCTGAGCATTTTGATTCTGTAAGCTTAGGGCAGAGATGGGGAGCCAAGGCTCAGCAGCTGTCTGTCACACTTTTTCAGTCCTGTGAGGAGGAATTAACCCTGCACTGGATTCTACCTGATCCTCAGGATCAGATACAAATACAGGGTCATGACAGTGCCTTACCACTATGTTTGCTTCTTGAATCCGTACAGTGAGTCAACAGCCCTGGCTGACTGGGAAATAGTGTAGTGCTTATGAGATACTTTTTGTCGTGTTCCTAATTCCACTGTGATCATTGTTTTTGCTGGTTTCCATTTGCAGTAGTATTTTTGGTCAGGCAGTTTCAAGAACTCTACGGGAGGTATAAAAATGGAAGGCTAAAAATAACCTTCATTAAAAACTGATCTTTTAATTAAACTCCTAGAATTCATTTGAATGTGAGTTAGTGTGACCAGACAAGAAAAGGTACAGATTGATTAAGCTATTAGCATTGACATGATATGATATTAAACCAATAATACAAATGAGTTGAGCGCTCGCTAGAACATGAAGAGAGCAAAAGGTTGTGATCTACTGCAATGGAGAATGTGTCATAACCAAATGGAAAGTCACAGCGCAGAACTAGGCTGGTCCTCTACTGAATTTAAGATGTCTGTGTAGTGCTCATGTTTAACACAACTTGCTGCTCTTGCTTCTTTGCATTTTGGTGTTACTTGTTTGGCAGGAGAACTACAGGTGATGCTTTAAACATAAAGTAAGGGCTTCCCTGTCCCAGAAAGCTGATGCTGTGACTGAGGGGTTTAACCACTGCGATAATAATAGAAAAGGGGTCAAAACTCATGCTTTATGTATATGGTGGTCAAAGAAATCAAACAACAAAACACACACACCAAAACAACCCCACATAGAATGAATTGTCTTTTCATTAATGAAAGGAAGATGTACTCATTTTTGCTGTTGTTTTTTCTATTGGCTCTGTAAGAGAGGTAGATAAGGTACCTTTAAATATTCCATTTATTCAGCGCATGCAGACAAAATAAGCCTTCTGTGAACAACTTGTTAGAGATATTTAATGTTGCTGGATTGCGTTGGGTTACTTGCAGCAAATGTTGTCAAAATAAACTTGTTCCACAGGATATATCTATCAGAATTCTGACATCCCCCTCCCCCCCACCCCCCACCATTTATTTTTAATTATTACTATTATTTTTTTAATAGAGACTTTTGTACCTATTTTCAAAACCTGACTCATAGTGAAACGCAGTAGGTATTTCAGCCTGCAAAAGGCAGAGGAATGAGAAAGTGAATTTAGTGTGTGTGATAGTGAAGTACATGATACTGGTATGGGAGCTATTGAGAACTCTCCCGATTCCTGATCAATTCAGTATAAACCAAAATGAAGAGATTTGCATGGTCAGGATGATGTTATACATCCTCAGGTTTATGACATCATCTATTTGTAAATCCTCTCCTATGGTAAGTAAGATCAGAAGCTATGTGCTCTTTGGTTGGTTGTTCTATCTTGTAAATACTATACCCGTTCTGTTTTTATTGTGAAGTCAAGTGAAACTGACTTGTTTGGAATGCCTCAAGCTGCAGCAAAACAAAGTTGTCTTTTTCTGGTCTGTAGCCGAAGAGCTGCCTCACTCCTTCCTTTGTTTGTCTCAATTTATCGTTGTGTCTAGAACATTCAGAAAAACATCATAAGTTCTAAGGTTTGATTATAATGGTTAATTTATGTAGGGAAGAATGCAAACAGATTTTAAACTAATGTCTTTTCTCATGTTTCAGTATCAATTACAAATGATACGTATGTCCCAGTATAATTTTAGCAGCGAAGCACAGATTAAGTGAATGGCGCAGAGATGAAGTAGCTCACTAATGATGCATGTTGCAATCCCTGAATTCTTTCAGTTAAGTTCATTTTAATAAAATACAAAAAGAAAATGCCTGAAATGAACTCAAAGGAATTACGAATCCGGTAGCTTATAATGACATTTCTATTTCAACAGCTTCTCACGTCCATAATTCTACACAAAGGAGATGCAAATGCGTACCTGAGGCCCTCATTCTCTTCTAATTTATACTTCATTTTGAGGGGCAGATCTCTTAACAGTCTCATTGCTCAAACTTAGACTGTCAGAGTTAAAATGATTCAAGACCAAACACCACATTGTCATGATATAGAATGCTGTCAGAGTGTATGCACTTAAAAAAGCCATTATCTTTTAAGCTAGCGCAGCCTGCGGTGTGCTCCCCCAGCTGTCCCAAGACAACCTCTGTGAGCAAGATTAATTAAATCTCTCACCACTGCTGGTCGGCGGTGACATTTCCTTTCTGCAAATCCAACTTTCACATTCTCCCTGTTAAAGCAAGTTAAGTTGGCTTTTGCTGTCCAATAGTTTTTAAGACTTGCCAATTCAAATGGCTTACTGCTATGGCTGAATGTTAGACAGATCTCCTACCCTCATGTGCACCAGGAAGAAGTGCCTGAGTTCAGAGGAAACAGAAGACTTGTCATCACTTCGTACATCCTGTGTATAAGGAGATGTTTAAAAAGCAAAGGAAAGAAAGAAGGAAGAACACACTTAAAAATGAAGCCATGTTTGATATCTATATTAGGAATAGGCTTTTTGTGTTCTAGGGTCATAGACTTGGGTGGGTTGGGAAAGTTAAAGGGGTAACAGACTTTACAGTAACTGATGTGTTACGGATTCGTGATTATTTGATGAGTGTCTTTGAAGGTACTGATAAATATGCTTATCTGAAGAAAGAAACAAACAGGACAAAAAATGTTACTGCATTAGTGCCTTTTTAGAGGTGAAATGTGCATCATTTGATATTCCATTTGAAGGAAGAATTAAAAAAGAAAAAGAAAGAGGGTCATTGGGAATGCCACCTGATGCACTGAGAGCTACCCAGCCCAAAGACTTCTCCTGCATTCAGTAGCTTTTACTTTGTGTTCGGTGGTGGGGACTGGGACAGGAAAATGAATTGCTTTGGTTCTGTCTTGCTGAGAAGGTAATCCCCAGTACATAATCAAGAAGGAAAAGTGGCATCTTTTCTCAACAGTGAGCGGAGCTGCAGTGAAACATGTCGATGTCGCCTGTTAGTACAGAAGGATGCGATTTAAGTTAGTGCAGTTTAAAAATAGATAAACAGGTGGGAAACAAGCTGACACTGTTTGCAGAGATGAGTCTATATGTGCAATACCTTTAATAGCAACCTGCAAACCCACAGGGGTGGAATGCTGCTAGACAGCAAGAATGGATGCAATTGTGTCAGTCATATCTGTTATCAGAATATTGCTTGGGATAACTGGCTGAAGGAAAGGAAAATGATAGAAGTTTAAATGAGAAGTGGTTTTAAATAATGTGGGTCTGTAGAAAAGTGTGTGTTAGTGTTCACATATGCCTTGTATCTACTGTCTTATCTGAGTAATAGACCTTCATGAGAAATACATGAAGTACAGTATTGTTCTCCTTGGTAGCTTACTATTTTAGCAAGCATATTGCCATTTTCAGCTGAACAGATAAAGAATTAATGTTGATTCTATGAAAAACTAGGTTATTCTGATTTACAATTTAATTTCCTCCAATTCCTTAAAAACTTTGAAAGTGGGAAATGCTGGGCTTTCTTTGTGCTGGTTTAAATTGCAATTAGATTCCAGCTGGAGACTGCAAAACACAGCAGAGCCCTTGCAGGGAGAGTGTTTGCCTTGGCTTCTATTTTGAGAATCCTTAGCAATATCACCTTGTCGCAACAGCTGTTCTGAGAGATGGGATTGGTGTGAATTTCTCCTCTGCTGCCTGGCAAACTGAAAAGTTGTAATACGTTTTCGGTTCATTTTAGGTTCAGGTATCGCTAGGAGCAATCTTCTTCATGTTCATCAAAAGGAACGAGATGATGGGATGGCAAAGCTGAGTTTCAGGAACTTAGGCAAACCGCTCTCAGTTGGAAGCCTCAACTGGGACCTTATTGCAAAAGCACCAGGCAGCAGAAAATCTGTTGCTAAATTAGCCAGAATAAATGTCCAGAGGTACAAAACAGCTGCCAAGTCACTCCTCGGATATGAGCGGTAGGCTGGCAATAGGCCTGAGAAAAGGTCTGAACAAACAAAAACAAACTCAGTACCTGTGCCATTTCAACAATGTGCTAATCCGCTCTCTTGCTTGGCAGTAAAAGCTGTCCTAGCTGTAGCTCCTCAGCCACACTCTTAGCAAACTGGTAGCCTTGGTTACCGAATGGTAAGCCATGGTTAGCAGACTGGGCTGGGTGAGCAGGAAGGCTTTCTCTGGAAACTCTGGTGCCTTGAATGGTGAACTGATGGGAACATTTGAGACTGGACATTAATTAATTTTGGGGAAGATTCTGCCTCTGCTGTTTGGCTGGTCCTTGCTCTCACTTACACATTTTGGTTCTTGGCAAAACCAAGAACCTTCTTGATTAAGTGTGTCCAGAGCATTTTTTCATGTGGTACTGAAAACCAGAAACTCTAAGACTTTCTTAGTTACCCAGCTGAAATCTTCAGATCCAGCAAAAATATTCTTTATGTCACCATCCTGAATGGTCTTTCCAGTTGTTCAGACCCTTGAGAAGAAAGTAGGAGTCACAGGAACCCAGGTTCCTCTTACCAGAGGACTCTCATGACCTCTGCACCCTGGTGCTGACTGGGAGCTGCCACACGGTGCTGGGGGCTGCTGTGCTCCTAGGACAAAAGCTATTGTGCAACCATCCCAGAGGGAAGCTTTCCAGTAACCATTTAAAAGATGTGTTGGAACAAAAGAAAGTCATTCAAAGACAGATAGAACGTTCACATTAATTCTAAAGTTTTTTCTCAATTTAAATATAAGCTCTTTGCCTTTTGAGGGGATCTGATTTCAAGCCACCTTCTTTTTTTGTCTGAATGTGTAGATGAAGAATAATACTTTCCTGCACGCAGAGCATAGCAGTCCATCATGAATTGATGTCTGCAGCTCCAAGAATCCCCCCTAAGGTGTACTGACGGAGCCTCACAGCAGGGTGGCTTGAGGCTCCTGTGCTGTGATTAGCTGGCTGGTGCCTGCCTCAGATTAAATATCGGCCTGAGTGTGAGAGAAAAGGAAATGTGCTTTGCTTTCTGTTGCAAGCCCTGACATCAATTCCTGCAAATACTTACTGATGTCAATAGAACAAGTCTCATGTCATGAGACTTGTCTACATGTCATGGTACCCACATACCTTCTTCTATTGCTTTTCTCTAAAAGCCAAGACTCAGTAGCACACACAGAACTTGGTTGGAGCTGGGATGACCACACTGTGACGTCACTGGTACAGTTAACCCAGAGTCCCTGTGCTGATGACATTAGGGATTCATTTGCTGCTGCCTAGAAAACAAAGATGCAGATAGAGCCAGTACCATGGCATACTCTCTTTAACAGTTTACACCTTAGGCTTTTTCTTTGTGTATTGGGAACATTGCTGAAGTCAATGTAGACACTGACTAGCAGTGAGCTATAACTAGGTATGTATTTTAATTGTGCTTATTTTTTGACAGTATCTATATGACAACATTTGCAGCAGTTCAATAGCCATTGTTTATAATGTGCAGAAACTACTGGGCTTATCATTAATGTGCCTGTGTTGCTGTAAGAGGAAAGCAAGTATTTTGAACATACAGATGATCTATTACTGAAAAATTAGAGCGATTAGTCAGAGCAAAATTAAGTTATCTGTATCATCACCACTTTGCAGATTTATTTTCAAAGACTTTTCAATCAATTGCTTGGCTATTAGAACTAAGAAGTTAATAGTTCTTCCAAACATCTAATCATAGACCGAGATGGAAATAGTTCCACTGGGAAGCCCTTTCAGATGAAAGAGTTTCAGTCAAGTAACATATGTATTTCTATTCATTAGCAAAGAACCACACTGACCAGGTTCATCACCTCTTTCTGCAGAGCTGTGAGGGATTCTGGATCCCTCCATATCATTGTGCAGGGAAAATTAAATGTGGGGCACTGTTGTCAAATTGAAGTGTGATCAAGTGCTAGAGAGCCCACAGGTACCCTCAGTCCAGAATTAAACCCAGTGCCGGAATCATCTATTCAGTCTGTAGAGTTTAAACCTGCGGTAGCAATTCTGATACCAAGGGAAATTTCTCTCTTCAGAGAATTGACATAAAAGCAGACTTCACATCCACTATCTGAATATTTTAGTTATTTCTAGGCCTCTGCAGCTCAGCTTGGAAAGTCAGTTTTCTTCTCTCATTAGTGATTAAGTGTGTTTGTGTGAATATTTTACTCTTTAATGTTTGTGAGATAGTTTTTGTTTGCACCAAAATACCTCTTTTTCTCCAGAGAACAAAGATGATAGATTTTCTGGCCATATGGCTGCAGCAAAGTGGTTTCCCTGGCAACTGTAACCCACAGAACTCCTTAAAACTTTTTTTTTTTTTTTTTTTTTTTTTTCCCTTTGTGGATTTTTAAGCAGTTTGATTTCAGGATCTTGTCATCTTCTTCGAAATCATTGCAGCTGTGGAACAGAGGTTAACCATGGAGGCCTCTGAGTGTGCTAGGGCCCTGGGTGCCTTCAACAATCTGGCTTCATTTGCAGTGATTTGAAGGTTTTTCCTCCCTGTGGATGTTTAGCTCCATATCCAGAATGTTTAGCATATTCTTCATGGGGTTAGTGTGGTAGTCTTCGCATAACCACTGCTGAAAGGTGTCCAGTATGATTTAGACAAACCAGGCAAACACAGAACCAGTGATAGATGAAAGACGAAGCCAGTGGGGCTGCACAGCCATCCTCTTGCCAGCTGGCTGGCTTGCACCCTGTACAAGAGGTACAAGAGCTGGGACCATGCTGCGACTTTCCTACTTGCCTCTTGTGCCATGCAGGGAGGGGACAGGATAGGGAAAAGCAAAGCTGGTTCTTAATTTAAAAGTAAATAAGCAAGCTTGATTGCCCAATAGAAATGACAGAACTTTCAGGTACAGCTTCTGTAGCAGATCAACAACTTTAGTGAAGCCTTCACTAAAGACAACATCACAGATGTTACTGCAGGAGATTTATCTCAACTGCTGTGCATTTGGGCAAACATCCTGCCAGTGTCAAGTTGTAAGGATGAGATGCTAGGTGCCTTTTATGCTTGGTAATCCAGATGGTGCTATTGGTTGTGTGTATTGTACCTCTGACAGCCATCACACTGATTTCTTTCTTCTGGTGGTTTTGTTCTTTCTGATCTTGTTTTGAAGATAATTAGTAGTCTGAGTATTGAGCAAATGATCAGCCATTTTGTAGTAATAGTAAGGAAGTAGTTTCAAGAATAACTTAAGTTTGCTATGATTATCAGAAAAGTCATTGAGAAGAACTCAAGTCCTGCTAAACTGTGTGAGTATTGAAGGGACTTAGAAGGGATTCATGGGCCGATAAGCTCAATTTTGATATGACTAAATGCTGGCACAGGTGGTTTTTGTGGTGCCTAGCTGTCCATTTTCAAAGGAATCACTGATACTTTCTAGATGTACAAGGAAAACGCATTCATCCACTTTGTACGTACCATATTAATTCCAGCTACTAGTAATTCTATTTATTTCTTCTGTGGATTTATTCCTGTCTTTCCCTAGATGAGAGCTAGCAAGATAAGATGCTTCAGGAAGTGGGCCAGAGCTCCTTTACCAAAGCAGTCAAAATGTATAAGTTTATATATTCATATATATATATATATATATATATGTGTGTGTGTGTGCATGTGCATACATATACAGTATATTTTTGTTCATTTTTTCCTCTCTTCCATAATCATTTTATAATACTGCAATTCTTTTAAGGAGGGCAATTTGGAAACCACCTGAATTAATCAGTAAGTTGTCAAAAACTCATCAGTTGTTCCATTCAAATATTAATAATGTTTTTCAAACTCCTGTTTTCTTTCACAGTGAAATCAGCAACAACAACAGCAATCCAGAATGCCACGCTGTAAACAAATCCCACAGGCGCACTCATCATTAGGCAGTAAAGCACATAGGACAACAGATGCTGGATCTGAAATTTTGCAGGATAATAAATGTGTTCAGTGTCCCCAAGAAGGAGATTTTAAAGAGCATTTTCTGCAGAGAGCTACATAATTCATCCTCAAACCCTCTCTGTTTTACACAGTGTGTTAAACGAAAAAGCACAAAAGACTATTGGAATAAATAGTCATAATGTGCTGCTAAACCAGGGGGACGGTGTTTTAGAAATAACCAAAGACTTTAGCATAGTTAATTACACAGGAATATGAATCACTACTTCAGCATTTAACCCTTTATTCTATGCTTTTTAATTGGAGTGCTGTTGGAAAACAAATGGAGGACATTTTCTCTAGAAAAACTTGAAAGCAGAGTGGTGCACAGGGTTCTTAGCAGCACAGCTAATTTTACTGCCAGCACCGGGATATTTGCCTAAGCATTTGAGGCATCCTTCTCTTTAAGAGTAAAAGACTGAGTCACCTCTGGAACAGCTTTTACATTATTTTCCTTATCCATTTGAGGATGTTATCCTTTTAATTATTTCTCAGATCTAAGTCATTCTGTGTTTGCTTACGAGCCAGTGGATTAGGATTTCCACCTGTATCCCAATAGGCACCAGTAAAGAACTCAAAACTGAATTTACCTGCCTTATCCTGCTACTCTGGCAGTCAGAGAGCTGGAGCAGTTCCCCTATGAAGACAGGCTGAGGGAGCTGGGTTTCTTTAGCCTGGAGAAGGCTGCAAGGAGACCTCATTGCAGACTTTCAGTGTTAAAGAGGGGATTATAAACAGGAGAGAAATTGACTTCTTACTTGGAAAGACACTGATAGGACAAGGGGGGATGGTTCTAAACTCAAGAAGAGAAGGATGTCAGGAGAAGGATTTTCACAGAGAGAGTGACGAGGTGCTGACACAAGCTGCCCTGAGAGGCTGTGGATGTTCCATCCCTGAAGGTGCTCAAGACCAGGCTGGATGGGTCCCTGAGCAGCCTGGTCTGGTACCCGATTTGGAGCTTGGTGGCCCTGCCCGTGGCAGAGGGTTGGAACATGAGACCCTTCCAACCCAAGCCATTGTATGATTCTGTGATACTCCCACATATGACAACTTGCTGGATGCCAGATGAAGTTGTCCTCCTCCTTCTGACTTCAGGGCTAACATAAGTTGCTGATCTCCTTTAAAAAAGTAGCTGTACTATCCTAAGAGCTGTAAAGAAATCATCACGTGGTTGTGGCCTCTATTTAGTAGGAAAACGTAATCTTGAGTTATAGTTTAATGTAGAATTGAATTTCAGACAGCAGTCCTGCTGTTGCCTAACATTGTGCTGTGGTGGTGGATTTGGCTGTGGGCAAGCAGCTGATGTGGGATCAGGATCAGCTCTGCCTGCCCAGCTGCTTCAGGTTCATTCCTCACAGAATGGCACAGAAATGGCTGTGATCCTCAAAAACACAGCATCTCCACCATGCTTTTTTACATTTATCTTGTATCTGTGCATCATTATTTCTTGCATTCCTGAGAGGTCAATTAATGAGGATGTCTTGTCAGCAATTTCTTGTTTAACTGTTACCAACCCAACCCCCAGACAAGAGTCATGAATATTAAAAGTTCTTTCAACTCAAATCATTTAGGCAGGGTAACGAAAGTGCTAAGTTCCTTCTGGGTGCTGTCAGGTTTATTAAATGATATTGTCAAGACAAGGGCTGAAGCACAGGTTCTGAAACTCGGTATGTTTATGGCAAGTTGTAAAGGAATTTCTGAACAAGACAGCATTTCTCACTCATAGAGAAGGTGTTCCTGTGAAAAAAAAGCTGAAAGATAAATGTATTACAGTTTGGACCCACAAGTGTGTATTTACACCTTCTGCAGAAGTGTTCTGATGTTCTGTGCCAGATACTTGTTAGCTTCATAGAGCAGGCTGTGTAGCAAGTTGTCTTATTAATACAGTTTCTATCTTGGAGACCACATATTTCCAGGTCCACTAATTCATGATGAATGCTATTAGTATTATACTACTTATTTTACTTAAGGTTTCTCATTTCTTAACCTCTCTTTTGCCATTCTTTATCAACCCCAGTCAGGTCCAACTATTTGTCCTTGTACCAGTAATATTTTTTATTCAGACTTGAATCTAGAAACCACAAATACGAAGCTCAACGTGGAAGCTGAAACAAATGTAAATGTAATGGGAAGTAGTATCTCCCTCTTTTATGTATTTGCCTTGGAAGCCCTGACACCTAGAAGAGAGGAAACTTCAAATACTTCTTGAATAGTTGCTTTAACTAATGGGAAATTTGGATGTTACAGTTTGAGCATGGGTGGAGAGAGTTCATAGCTTTAGACTATGTTTCAAGTGCAGCTTGTAGTCACCTAAGGAAAAGGTGATGAAGGATCACCTGTTGATTCTATGTAGGCAGCATCTTAAAATCAAGCCTCCTAGGGTTGTGCTTTTGGAAGTGTGATGGAGATAAACTCACAACAGCTACCAAGTATTTATCTTCTTTTTCACTGCAGTAAAGCTCTGTACAGTGTATTTAACTCAAAGTCTTCTGTATTCATTCTGCTCTTATTGCTACATGTACAGTAAGAGCCAAGGCTAAGGTATCAGAAAAGATCTTCACACTTCCAGGATATTTGTGTATCGTCCTTGAAGAGAAATTTGGTTGTACTTTACTGGTTCTGTGCCACAGTTTGGAACTGCTTGGTTTTCCCTGGATCTGTTGCTGTTTTATTTTCCTTTTGGCACCATCATTTTGTGGAACTGTTCGATAATATCAATTTCTCTTATCATTGTGCTTGGGCATTAAGTCAATATTAGGGATATAGTCACTATCAGAGATAAGCTGTTGCATTTAAGTTGTAGTGAAGATGAGCTTTTCACAGAAATTGTTAAACAGTCCTTGACTGAACAAGGCTGATTCAACTGGGTGAAACTGAATGTATCAGTTGGCAGAATATCAACAAGCTGGAAGTCTTCTCTAAGGCAGCGACTTCTGGCAGAGGAGTGCTGCTGGGAAGTGCTCTTGTCTCAGTGTGCTGTGCCAAAGGAAAGTTTTCGCTTCAAAGCAGTCCAATATCATTTGTAGAAAGGCTCTTGTATGACAGGAGAGATGCTGGCCTTCTGTTTATTGATAAATGTTGAATTATTCAGGGCAAACAACCTTACAGGAGGAAAGATCAAGTTTTAACTAAAATAAAATCTAGATAAGCTGAATATTTTAACAAGTCATAGTGTGAAATTAGAGAGTGGAGACACTTTGCTTTGGATCCCAAACATAGCACAGGCTATTTGTCAAAGCTGGTCCTGTGGGCAGATCTGTGAGACCGTAGCAGAGGCACAAAGTCACATGGACAACTTCTGTCCCCATAGAAATGAACCTTTTTCTACCTGCAGCAGCTTTCTCCTTTCTAAAGGTATGGACTACAATACATAATGCCAGGCTGTGGAAAATGGTAACTTGGCACATTCTTGTGACAGCTGGGACACAATTTCTAACAATAGACAATAACTGTCTTCAGTTTTCTTGTTTGTTAAAGAAAATTTGTCAATTCTTGCATAACTGACATAAGATTGACACGGGATTTCTGTTTCTCTGCTGTGCTACAGAGCAGCTACATCATAATCATCCAAAGCATTATTTGCTAAATTATTGCATTGCTTCTATGGAGAAATTTTTCCATAGGAAGTTTGATATGTGATTTAAAGGCAGGGAGGTCCTGCAATGTGAGCTTAAGGAGAAATGAATAGTAAGGAAGAGAATGGTTTTCTATCTTGATATTCATTTTATTAGCTGCCAGCATCTCTGTCAGTTTGTCACCACAGCTGATGTTTTCTTCTCTTCCATTTACACACATATTTAAATTGATCAATATTTGTATTGTGCTTGCTGGCATAATCTTATCATTTGTACGCTTACATGAGGGTAAGTTCCATTTCTTGGTATTGATCCTTATCCTACACTGAGAAGCAAATAAAAGTCGTTCTGTCTGCCAGGGCTGACCTTTAGTGTAATTTACATATTGCCTCTAAAATTGGATGGCAGCACAGGGGAAGAGAAAGCAGAAGGTGGTTTTGCCATTTTCTTGTCTCCAAGAAATGCGAATATCCCACTGTGGAAGTGGCGGCAAGCAGAGCAGAAATGGCACAGGCTTCTGTACAGTAAATCCGAGCTTTCCATTGGCATCAGCCTTGGTTTTCAGCCTGTGGATAGGATTTATTCTGATCCTAAGTTTCCCGTGAGAAGAAAAGTCAACATGTCTGACTATTCCTGTCAATCCTACTCTCTCTCTTTCTTCCTTTCTTCCCCCTCTCACCTTCAGTTTTCTAATTTTGACAATTCATTGCTGGCTATGTATTTGTTTGTCTGGGTTTTTATTCCTGCTCTGCAGAGAAAGTTGAGCACAGACTGTGATATTTAGTTTTCGCTGTTTCGTTCTCATCTTCATTTTACATGAAAACCTTTCACTGCTTGTAAAGTCACACAAGACCCCATCCTGCTCCCTTAAGTCAGTTAATATTTTTGACATAGCCACTGCAAAGTGAGAGTCTCACTCGAGTTCTGTTAGGAATATGATTTATGTAGTAATGTGAGTTTAACTTATTTTAATTTATGATTGTTGAGGAAATAATAAATGTTCTGCATGGTGCATTTTGCCTTAAAGATTCCTTTGACTCCAGTGTCCCCTGCAGTTTATTTACTAACAGCATCCAGAATACCTCAGGAAATGAAGATAAATAAGATGGTTCATCTCCATTTTTAGTTTCTTCTAGCAAATTCTCACTTATCCGAGTAAACGAACAGCTCAGCAGCCACACAAGATTTGTTTGTGTTGTTATGGGCTGCCTATGTAATCGTTTCCAGCGCCAATGGAAACCTAAAGAAAAAATGTGCCAAACTGCAGCTGGAGCGCTACAAACAAACCATGACATTTGGTGAGAGTTTAAATTAACATATGTTACAGCAGGCAACAAGGAAACAGCTGGGAAATATGACAGCTGTTATCCATAAATAATGTTACATTATCAGCACCTATATTTATATGGGATTTTATTGGGTAAAAATGCAAATAAGTATTTCATTCCCTAACGTGACTGCACTGTAGGAAGAAATCTTGGCTATCTCCAATGTGCACTTGGCTATTTTCAGCATGCTTCATGTGCTGTATGAGCATCCTCAGTGCTTACCAAGCTGACATCTGAAAATCCAAAGCTTATGAACAGTGACTGAAGGTCCACTTTTGGAAAGTGAAGTTCTTCTGGAGCTTCAGAACACATTCTCTGCTATCAACACAGAAGGTATCACTAGTTACTCTTTAACCAGCATTTTGTGGTTACTTCTGGTAATTCTTAACTTTTACTGTCCTTTCTGATACAGCAAGATACAAGCTTGGCAATTTTCCTTATAATATCTGCTACACAGATGATGGAAAATAAACATGAGATAATTCTATGTGCAGCTGTGTAGATAATAATTGATCCTTTCCAAAAGTGATGGCACCTGCAAAATTAGCACCAGCAAAAAACCTGTACTGTGTCAGTTGTTCACTTGTTATTATTCACCGGTGTGTGGAAATAAGCACTGCCTTCATAAGTACTTCCCCTAGAATTTTAGCATCTAAAGGAAGAGTTCACAATCTTTCTTAGGAAAATAGTAGTTTCTTTGTGAAGCTAGATGGTTATTTGTTGTAAACAGAAGGGCTCGTATTGGCAACACCTTATGCTAAGCAAAATATTCACTGGGAATATCTGGAGCTTAAAAACAATGAAATGAAAAAGGGTCTTATCATCATCACACTCGGCATATTGCTTTTAAATAGTTCTGTACTACATATAGATATATTCAGAGACCTGTTTAATTTAGGCACTTAGCCAAGAATGGGCAGTGATGTTGTTTACAGTTTCTTAGTGCTGAATAAAGTGAAATAATATTCAGTTTTTCCATCTGAAAAAAGTGTGGCTCATAGAAAAGTCAGACTGTAGAAAGGCTACCCAGGTTCTACAAATGCAGAAGCTGAGATCCAGAGAATTGCAGTAAAAGTATTTGTAGAGTATTTAATAGGAATCTGACCTGGATTGTTTATCTGCTCTCAGAATGCTGTATCACACCCCTTCCCATATGAATTATCATATATGTTGACTCTCTTTAAACCAAACAAAGGCAATGTGAAAATAGGTAGAGGCTGGAAAAAATAATTGTAACTTTAAACCAAAAATTGGCATACCTGACCTAGAATTACTTTCAGTCAATTTGCAATGCCTCATGTGAAGAAAAGTGAGGATCCATTTAAAGTAACCAATTCGTAGCAGCAATGACACAGATTTGCAAAGCTGTACTAAATTACTACAGCTACTGGGGGGGAACAAATTGGGTCATCTGTCGTTGAAGAGAGACTTTTCTACCCGTAATATTTCTTTCCCCTGCTCTCAGCACAGTGAAAACCAGTTACTGGCCATCCTCACTGTCTTGACACGTTCTCTGTAAAAGCTGGCAGTATTAGTGGGCACATCTGGGAAACAGGACACACAGAACAAACCATCCTTTCTGTTTGAGATTTTTCCCTTAATTAACCTGTTGGTGTCCTGATAGTAAGAAGTGATAAAAACTAATTAACATCTTAATTTGATGGTGACAGAAAAGGCTGCCTGCCCTCCTTTGTCCCAGAGGACCTAAATATATATGTGTATAAATTACTTGAGGACTTTCTGTGGGAATTGGGGAGCAAAAATGAAGACAGAAGTATGTCCAATGTTCCAAGTAGTCTCCATCGGGAGGGAGGGAATGTTTTCCAAAGAACAGGGAAGTGAAACCAGTGCTGTAGCACTTGCAGATATATGCAGGATGAGCAATACCGGTCTAATTCCTGTTAGAACAGTCCATTAAGATTTTGAACATTAATCAAATTGTGCTGCAGCTCTGTGCATCATTATAGTCCAGAGATTATCGTTTTGTAAAGATCTAACACCTTGTTTTCTTTGGCTTTAAAATTTGTTGTAAGTGGATCACTGCCATCCATTTCCAAGGCACATGTAGCACTGGGATAGTAAAATTCAAATGTCAAAGGAGAGAAAATGAAATAATTCCTCTAACAACAATGTCTTGAATCAGAAATTGCAAGCTTAAATTCTTGAGATCAGTCTCCAGCTTGGTGTTGATGACAAACTCTTCTTGTCTTGGTTATTCTTAAAAAGTTTCTCATAGAAACCTCATGGGAAGATGTTTGTTTCCCTGTGGGACTTTCTTATAGCTGCAGGATCTGAATTTTGACAAACCACTAACAGTGAAATATCCAGCCCAAAAGAAATCTGAAAAGGGAGAACATCCCAGTGAACATGGAGCTTAGTCACACAGCCATCGAGGTGTGCTCAATGTTTTCTGCCAGCTAAAATGAAGTTGTAGAGTGGACTGTTCTGGGAAAGTGTTGGCATTGTTTCAGGCTGTAGAAAGCCTTAAGACATCCATTATTAAAGCTGTGATGCAGTGTTACTTTTGATCGTGTACCCCAAAGAATTACTGTCTGAGCATCACAAATATTATAAGGCATGTCTGTCCTGTGACTTGAGTCTGCAGATATGGGACAGGTGGTTTTGTCCTTCCAAACTACATTATATACCCTCAGTTAATCTCTTTCCCTCGATGTTCTGATTTCCAGTCCGAAATAATAACACTGAACTAGAGGCCAAGTAATACAACACACTCCAATGTGATCTGTATTTATTTTTAAAAAGAAGAGATTGAATATTTGTTCTTGTTCCCTATAGCAACAAAAAGGGTCCGAGCATTTTGGTGGTAATTAACCTGACTGCAAATGCAAATTGGTGATCAAACAGTTTCTTCGGCAGGTCTGTGTAATCTGAAAGAGCTTCTCTAGACAAAGAGAAATCAAGGGTGTAGTTTCTGTGTCTCGCAGCATGCGCTGAAAAAGAACTGCTCTGAGTTCCTCAGGCAAGCCAGAAGAACCCAAACCATTACAGCAGTGAGAGGCCTTCAAGGGTAATATGTAAGAATATTACTAAATAAATCTGACTATATGAGCAAATGTGAGTTTTAGTGCATTGTCTTAAGATATTCAACTAGTGCTCTGTAGAACGTTTGCTGTAGGAAGTGATGAGACTGCTGCTAATTCACACTGCTTTTCTCTGCTGCTTTTTTGTTTTGTTTTGTTTTGTTTTAAAATCTAACTTGGTCACTGTATCATCTACAAAGAGCACATTTTTTTTTATTCCACAGCCTTTGAATAAGGACTGACTGATCCAAGATTTGAAGCAAATTAGAAGTCTCTTGTTCTCTTTGACAGCTCTTTCACAAAGCAAAAACTCACACAGTACTAACTTGAGTAGATACTAAATGGAACCTTAGGATATTACCTTTGAATTAAATATTTATAAAATCACAAGTGAACACATTCTGATGCAGACTGACAGATGCAGTCATATTCTATGGGCAGTGTAGTCTGACTAAATGGTGTCTATCATGGAAGCATGTATGAACCATAAATATGGAACTGAGTTCCTGCACATGGAAAAATGGCACACATTGACATTCATTGACACTTGCTGAACATTTATGGAGGCAAAAAGTGGATGTGAGTACAGTGATGTAGTAGGTGGTGCATTTCAGCAGTGTCCACAGTAATGTGAAAGATGAGCCACATCCTTGGATGGGCATGCACAGGTGTCAAATCACTAAATGAAGAGCATATCCATCTGCTCATCCACACAAACTGCTGAATTGCTACCAGGAAACTGCATACAGAGATGAATATCAGTCTTGATGCATTGGAAACAATGGTGGCAAGAGTGGAACATCATAAAATTTCCTCCAGGTGCGTCCCATGTATGTTCACCAAAGGTAGCGTAGGCAAGCGGTGGGATGTGGTGGGAGTGTGGTATCTGCCCATGGAGCATCAGTTGGAGCTCCTGGTCTATGACTCCGGTGAAGAAGCTCTGCTACCTACTCTAGCATGTTAACTGCACCACGTAGATTGTTGTCACATGCAAACTTGATGAGGGTGCACTTGACTCCGCTCTCCTAGTCATCTACAGAGGTGTTAAATAACACCAGTCCCCACAGTGATCCCTTAGGAGCATCACTCTGGTCACTGGTCTCCGCGTGGACATTGTGCCATTGGCTGCAACTCTGAGTGTGACCATCCAGCCAAGTTAAGAACAGTACACAACAAAAAAGTCCAAGTATCTTAAGGTATTTATTTGTTATTTCTTATTTGCATTTGAATTTCCAAGAGAGTGCATGAAAAATCCATGCGGGACAGATATATTAATGAAAAGGAGAATGTTTGTCTCTATACTGACATTTCATACATCCAGAGGAACATCAGACTGTTTTCTTCAGGGAGCTGAGTTACTGTATGCACAGACATGCACAAGTAGTGCTTAGTGTTTTGGCAAGGAGACAGTAGTACTCCATTTTCTCTCGTAATTATGTCATTAACACATCTTGATCTTTTCCTAGCCATGACCTTAAATTTGAGAGTTCCCTTTGGTTTTTAACATTTCTTGTGTTAGAGAGCAAGCACCATTTGAAATGTTAATAGAGAAGGAGAAGCGAGATATCAATTCGTGCAGTGAAACAGATTGCTGATCATGGGCTCTTTATGTGAAGTAAGTTTGCTGCTGCCCTTTGGGATAAATGCCATTATAAGTGATGTGGAGATATTCCATGAGCGTTATTAGTATTGTCCTACTATTCTGTACTCATCTACTGTTAGGTCCACAAACACTAACTCATCTCTGTTGTACTCATCGCTCTAGCAGTCTACCCTATCATTGCTCTCTTTTTTATTAATCCTTTCATAAACTGAAAGTAGTGAAAATTCAGAAACCTCCACAAGCACGTCAACTTTCTGGGTGACATTCACATGTCCTGAGCTGTGTTTGTGTGGAAGATGTTTTGGTGTGTATGTAGTATGACTGGACATATACCTCAAAGACTGTCTATAGAATCATGAGAAACTCAGCCCATCTCCTAGTGGATTTGGTCTTCTTTTACAATTACAGAACGAAAGAAGGAGATAAGGAGATCTTCTGGTGTATTTAATCATGGAGAGGTCTCACTGGAATTATTTTTGCAATGTGTTGGTCTTTCTGGAGGGCACATGCATCGCACAGAATCGAACCTTCAGCTTTGAACCTTGCTTAGGGATTACAAACACAGATCACACAGGGCATTGTACAAGAAGTTAACTTTACCCTGTAGACTTTGGAGACTGTTAAGTAGTTTGTATATTGAAGATTAAATTACATATGTGGCTTTGCTTGGCTTTTTTTCCCCTTTTTTTCTTCTAAATCTATGTTATGGTATAGTAACAACTTGTATTGATTTTCTCTGAGTTTCTCAATTATGACAAAGATCAGATCAAATGAAAAAGATCATTCAGATTTCTTCTGTTCCATTCTTCTCATTTTCCCCTCTCCCTTAAGGACAGAATTTCTTTAAGTCAGACTGAAGTTGAATTTTATCTTCAGGATTTTGCTATATACAGTGACTGCATTACAGGAAAAATTCCAGTGTGTAACTTGTAAGTTATTGAAGACTAAACCTAAGCAGGTAGAAAATATAGTTAAGCCATCATGGAGTAAACACATAAGTATGTTAAGACACTTGTTATTTTGATTTGAGTATAAGGCTATAATAGTGCATTTATTCTCAACATGACAGGCTACTTTTTCATTACATTTAATCAACTATGTTCTCTTTGAGTAGCAGTTTTGATTCTGTGTCTCTCTGTGTTTAAAATACCTTTCTGCTGAAGAAACCTGATAGCAATGCAGAGGAACAGGAGTGATTCAAGTGGGAGTTGAACTATCAAGGCTGAAAAGCATCTCGCCAAATGAATGAAGGCACAAGTGGAGCACGTTTCTTTCAGGTTTGCTTGATGTCTGAACACACACCTTAAACACGAAGGATTGAACACAAGAGGCAACTGAAATCCTATTTTGAGCCATGTTGTTGTAGCATCCGTGCTTTCTGTGAGAGCATGTTTCCTTTGCTTAACATATCCGTAAAGATACAGTTTGTCTCTGGGAACAAAAGGCACTCTGCCTATGAGGAAGAGTGAGTGAGTAAGGCATGCTGACAGTAGTTACAATGGAGCCCATCAAACACTGAACATGTATTCTCTTGCTAAACACAGCTCATCCCATTGTAGGCTGTGGTGCTAATGAACCACTACCGCTGTGTCAGTGAGATAATTGTCTACTCAGCTGCCCATTCTATCACTGTCCAAATCATGACCCCAGTTAGGCAGACTTAGTTTGGTCACAGCTCAGGATTTTTCCCACTAGAAAGATAATAGAATATGCAGTCTGTTTTTCTGTGTTTAGCATGTTGAATAAAGAATCTTCTTTATTGAAAAAAAAAAAAAAAAAAAAAAAAAAAAAAGTGCTTGAAATAATTTTGGAGTCATATTTACTGTGAAGGAAGAAGTGATGTAGATCAGTTTCTCATCATGCCATTAAATACATTTCACGTCACTATCCATTCCCCACAGGTGAATAAATGCAAAGCGGAACAATTAAAAATGTGGGTGATCATAATTTGAAACTTGTTTCCTTTTCTACCCATTTAAGCATGTCATTTTCCCTTTAGCTCTCATTGTGTCTGATTTACTTAATTACTGCACCATTAGTATCCATTCTTCTCAGTTTCAAAAACCTCCTTGCTAAATTTTTAACGACAGTTCTTTAAGGACACAATTTTCCATGTCTTTCAAGATTACTGGATGAAATTGTTGTCGGTAATGATCAGATCAAGAGCACAGTGACCTGCTTGCTACTTCTGATTATTACACTTGCTATGGCAACCACTGCTGATATTTAAGATACTTATTAATTTCCAGGACTACTTGTGCTTTCCAACTGTATTACAAAGAAGACCGTAATACATGGTCCATGATGATCTGTTCGGAGGTTTCCTGTGCTGCTCTGGGGGGCTTCTCTCAGATTTGGATCTGTCTTGAAGTAGATGCTTGCAATTTGCTAATGGAGAGAAGCAGTTAGAAATGATACATACTTTGTGCTATTCTGCTATGACTTAGTCATGTTGGAGAACTCTTGGCGGTTGCACGAAGCTGTGTGTTCTGATTTGCAGGTTATGAGATGGCTTTGATCAGGCTTTCTTCCTTCTACATTGCAATTTTACTCTAGTAAAGTGGCATTTTTATAACACGGATGTTCCTGAAGAGGCCTGATCGCAGCTGATGCTAACTTATTGCATCTCCAGCTGCAGGAAAGTTGTGCTCTTGGGCAACAAGGGAAGAGTGGGGCAGCTCAAACACAGTGTGTTTGCTGCATAACATATTTGTGCCTGGCCTGACCAATACATACTCAAGTATTTCTGTAATCTTGTTGTTGCTGACTTGGCCAGGTGCCATGTGAAATGTGTAAACTAATACCGTTTTCAACCGCGTTTGCTGTGAGGAAGTAGTGAAATTGCCAATTACAATAATAAAAAATGAAAGGACCACAAGAACTGACAGCGCATTGTGCCGAGATGGCTGTAAGCTGCAGCCTGGTACCTCAGCTTTGTGACAGAGACTGTAATGAGAAGAAACAACATTGCATCGGTTCATCTTTTGTTTTGCTGACTGTAACGAGAATAGGAAATGATGTTAATTTAACCCATTCTTTCTTCTTCTGAAGTATTAAGAGTCGTTCTCTTCAGTGCTCTTCCCCTCTGCTGCCAGTGCCAATCCTCTCTAGTGTTGGCAGGGCTTCTGGCAGCTTGCACACCTAGTCACAGAATGGTTTGTATTTAGTGCTCTGCCAACCTAGTGCAACTGACAGATATGTTAGCAAAAAATTTCTTTTTCTTGTCAGGCTGAACAGCAGGCTACATTCATTGAATATGTCAAGTATTATAATTCGATGAGAGCTCTTTCTCCTGATACAGATGCTAACTACATGGCTCCCATGAGCAGATGCTTACTCAACCCTTCCTGCACATTAGTGTGATACGAAGACAGATATTCTCTTATTGTTTCTCTGAAACACAACTCACACCTTTTATTTCAGACTATTTTCAAAGACAGCTCACAAATCAAAAAAGATGAACAAATGTACTATATTTACTGATTTATTTAGTTAAGAAACAAATTATTTTGTGAGCAGAACCTGGTTTTAAAAATCATTCTTCCTACATAGTAGTGCTTTATGTCCCCCTAATTGCTTCCCACAGCCAATTTTAACCAGTTTCCTCCAGTTCTCTCATTATTGCTTGACAATCTCCTTCTTGCAGGAAGCCTATCTCCTCCTAGCATCCCCAGTTTATTTAGCTGGACAAATTGCTGCGGCTCGTTCAGAGCACATGTGTGCTGATTTGCTGGTTGTTATCTCTGAGAATGGGGAAAGATCTTTCCCTCAGCTGAGACAGCAATTTGGATTTCTTTTCAATAATCTACTGTTCTCATGATATTTGCAGGAGTTTCACACCTCTCAAAGCTGTGCCTTTTAAAAAGTGACCATGAAGTTCAAGAGTTATTAAAGTAAGCAACTATATAGGTGTGCTGCATAGATTTATTTTATCGGGAATCTGGAGAAAATAGTCAGAATCCAGGTGATTTGGGGGCAGAAGAGAATATGTAAGGTGAATCAGAGTCATTTTTATTGCCCTTAAAATCAAATCAGAACTACATACTTTTGTACTTATTTGGTGATGAGGATAAATGTAAAATCTTTTGTTGATGAGGAAACTGTAGAATCCATTTTAAGTGAATAGAAATTAAAAGTGTTCACCTTGCTTGTATTTGTTAACCTCCATAAGCACCATGCGTAATGCTGTTACACATAGTACCAGGAAAAGAAACTAAAACAAACATAGGGGATCACTTTTGGAGAAAAGATTAAAATTGCATCCTCTGACTGAGTGTATCTCAACCAAGGCTTTCACCACTGCACTATGAGAGACTGCTGGTGTTTGTTTTTGTGTAAATGTCAGGCAAGATAAAGTAATCCTTACCTGAGGTTGCTAAAGATTTTGGAGGAAGATGGTATGGAATATTACTTTCCCCACAGGTGAATCATTATACAGCTAATCTGTTTTACCCTGACAGGGTTCTTTCTTCTGATGTATCTTATACAGTGAATATTGATCTGCCACTCTTGCTTTGAGTTGGCTTTTGCTCTCTGCTTGTTTCTAAGATGTTCCTTGGTTTTCTATTGTCTTTCTGTCCGTTGTGGTCTCTGAGATACACTTCCATCCTCTGAGATCTGCAAGTCCTTCAAAATTTTCTTTTGTAAATATATTACACATTTTTTTTTCTTCTCACTCATATTAAATCAGGTCAAGGAAATATTTCTGCCATAGCTTATTTGTTTGTATTAACTTGTTAACCTGCTTTTCAGAAATGTGACACATAATGAATGGGTTTTTGGCCATGGTGTACTACATAATCCTTCACTGCATTAAAACTTCATACAGATAAGTTTTATATTCCTAATTGTCTAGGTGCAAAAGAAATACTGATTTCAGGAGAATATAAATTAGTTCAGTGCAAAGAAATCTGAAACCTTCACCTTTGTTACCTTCAGCAAACCAAACAAAATAGATTTACAATAACAGAGAATAATGCAGGAAACAGATAATGGTGCTACTTAACCTCCTTCCAAAGCAGTTGCTGGATTCAGTTTCTAGTAGGGACTGGTAGGTGACCCAGTACAGGGGCATGAGTCATAATAAATGTTTCCAACAAGGCAAAACAAATGGCAGTTCTTCTCAGTTCCATTAGGTCTAGTGATAGCACTGGGAGCCCATTCAAAGAACTAAAAAAATGGCGAAGGGGGCTATTGCAATAAACTATTATTGAATAGAGTGGATCTTTTTTATTGCATGGAAAAGATGAAGTAATCTTCTGGACCCAAAAGTGCTCATGGAGTTAAAAAATTATGAACTTGGGTTTTTATAAGATTTGAAAGGTCAGGAGGGTAAGCAGATGGCTAGCTGTAGAATTTATTGTGCTTTTAGCAATTGTTTTTATGTTCCAGGTGAAAGCTTGCAAGCTGATGAGCCTGTAAAATTCTACAACTCTGCATTAGAGTGAGAATTATGCTCATAATATGCGTGTGATTTTAGAGATCAATATATCATCTGTTTATTATCTGCCAAGCATTCACAGGATTAGTAACACAAAGTGTAATTTTTACTGTTCTGCAACAGTGGGTCTTTTTCTTGTCCATTTTGCATTAATGTTTCCTTTATGAAATAGCTTGAATAAGCTAATGATAACCAAGTGATATCCTGTGATAGCCTGGTAATACCAAGTGACATTCCAACAACCTTTCTGTACTCAAAAATGACAAAATTTTACAAGGCATGTTAAAAGAAAAAAATATTGTTCATACTTCCTCACATAAGACAATCTATCCTTAAGAGATTCAGTATTACCAGGGTCTCAGTGCAGTGCCTTGAGAGGAGGTTAACAATGTCAGTGTGGAAGTGTCAAGGCAGGGTTCACCAGCACCTACACAGCCCCACTGCCAGACAGTTTTTTCTCTTCTCCCAAGAGCTCTGTAGGTAGCAGCTCCCTCTCTGTAGCTGTGTTGTGTTCCAGTGGGAGACATTTTGTGTCTCTATAATTTTATTTCTTCACTGAGCAAAGAGATGCCCAAATACATAGACAGCATCTCAGGCTATGTACCAGAATCAAGCTACTCTTCTGGGCTTGCAGCAGTAACTTGAATGTAGGTCAATACAAGATCGCAGCTAATTTGACAGTTAAGCTTTCAAAGCAGGTCCTTCTTGTTCTGACTTGAGTGTGTGAAGCCAAAGGGCACATAGCTGTGGCTTCTGGACCATGACTGGAGTTTCTGCTGGAGAGTTAATAATGAAATAATGGTAGAAATTTCCTGGTGTCCATTTGGAGTTGAAAAGCATAAATGTTTTGTTTCTGTATTTAAAAACTTCCTAAACATTTTTTCAGAGATAACAAACTCTCCGTGTTTGAATATTCTGTGATAATAAAAATAAGAGTGTAGGGTATATTCCAGTGTTTTCTAATTAATTCAACTCTCTGTTGGTTTTGGTCTCCTATCTGAAGGAGACTGACCAGGCATAACAAGTGGGACAAATGAGGATGGCCATCAATATTGTGTTAAAACCCTCACTCAGGAAAGAGAATAGAAAATTCTTGTCATTCCAGACTGATGATTGGCTCATCATCAGTCTGGAATCAGATTGATGATGTTTTAGTAAGATTTCTGGCACTGAGTAGTGATGGGGGAAGGAGTAGAGATAGTGGGAGGTTGCTGTTTTGAAACCACACAGCCCGATTTTCCAAAGCTTGGACCTGTATTCTTGTTGAAATAAAGCATAGCAACTGTAATCAGATGGATCTCAATCAGGCAGAAATGAGGGCAAGTGGAAATGGTAGGAACAATAACTACAAAAATTGTCTGGTTGAAATCTCTGTCATCTATGCAGATGTAGCACATTTACCATGGAAGATATTATTTGTCATTATTCAGAATTGACTGTGCTCACATCTGGGTTGTCCTTTACTAGGTAGAACCGCATTATGTTCCATTGCACAGTGGTTTGAAGTTTGTTACCTAAGATGAATTATGAATAATAATTACTTCTCTGTTGAGGTTTCCTTGTTGTCATGCATAGTTTTAAATCAGATTCAGTCTCAGAACTGGTGCTCTGTTAAATTCAGAATCTAATCTATATGGTTTCTTTTCAAGTAATTCCACCCAAACTCCCTCCCACACTCATGCTTGCCCTTAGATTAGCACCTCTGTGTTCACTGGAGTCGCTGCATAGTTTCTGCACACACAAAAAAAGAGCATTTAACTAAATGCTAATTAAAAGCAGCATGTCAGTTTATTGTGCACAGTAGGAGCAGTCACAAAAGAACACGAACCTGAATGAACTTTTTATCTTTTTTTTCCTCTTTTTGCTTAGCAGACCCCAGGAGGGTTGAAGAAAAATCCTATTAGGATAACTCAAATTAAAATTTGAGATGAGCCTAAAAAGCTTCTGTGAAATATTCTGTTAGAGCCTCCAAATTTCAGTGCAGTATCTTCTCAGCCTGAAAGATAAGGGTGCCAAAACTTCTGAAACCCAAAATTTGCCAGATATCTTGGACTCCCGTTAGTTCTGGTACCACTTCTTGGGTTTGTGCTTGGTCCTGTGAGGCTTGTTGATGGTACTGAGAGTTCAAGGCACTCAGCAGCTCACAAACCTGTTCAGTATCCACAGTGACTAGTCCTTGCAGGCCTGACCTAAAGTACGTTGCCTGGAATGAGGTTTTATATTTCACTTCAGTGGGCTTTAGGTGAAGCCTTAATATATGGGATAGAAACAGATACTGAGGGCAGTATGAAAGGCAGATCAGAGGCAAGTGTATGAAGAGAAGTAATATGTCAAGAGGAGACGCTTGAAGAGCTGGAGAAGCTCACCCAGACATACAGAGCTTGTTTATCATCTTGGTTTGCCTCCTAATATTTGTGACCAGCAAACACTACAATAAAGCAAATTGAGATCATTTTCTTGTTGGTAGCATTCAAAAATGTGTCTGTACAAAGCAAGAGCAGACTTTCATTGATGCAGTGGAATTGTACCCATTTACATCAGCAGGAGGTAGGGATGCCAAGAGTTATAAATACATTTTTGAATGCTCCCAGCAGCATAAGAGAACGAAATTTTTCATATACTTCTTAAGTACAAAAGAGCTGGTTCCTTTAGCTGATGTCTGCCATCTTTCATGTTGCTTTTTTTGTTTGTTTGTTTGTTTGTTTGTTTGTTTTGTGTGTGTGTGTGAAGTATTTGAAGTCCAAATATTTTCTTAAGGTTGAGTTTGCTTTGTTGTGAAAACTAAGCAAATTATGTGTGCATTATGATTGATCTACCATATTGTCTTATAATTTTATTGCTTTCAGGAAGCACTCCATCTTGTATGTCTCTCCTATTGCTGCCTTTGCTTTGCTGTTAGTGTGCGTCAGGTTGTGTGGCCTTCTCACACATCGTTTAACCCCCACTGACACTGTTTACTTTATCAGACATCAGTACTATATAATAAAAGAGCCCGTGTTTTAAAGGAGACACTGGGTAACTTAGTGGTAACATCAGTTATGCATAAGACAGAGTAATAATTTATGTGAGCAATAATGATTTTACTTGCAAGGTTTTTAAGCAACCAAATACTATTAGGTTACCCAAGTAGATGCACTTACTAAAGAGACTATTCTCATTACTCAGCACCAGAATATTATTACAAATATATTAACAGCAAGAAGAGGGCTAAGGAGAATCTCTGTCCTTTATTGGATGGACAGACAATGTTATCAGCAAGGATCTATGATTCTGTGTTAACATGCAGTATTTGGAACAGCACAGAGAGTCCTCTAATCTAATCATTAACGAATAACAACCCCCCTCTGGAGGGCTGGAAAACATAGTGCCACTATATCCAAAAGGGTATGAGTACTTTCATTCCACCTTCACCTGGAATGGCAGTAAAATTACAAATGTGGTACTAGGACAGGTGTCACCATGCAAGTAGAGAGCTGACAAAAGTAGCAGATACCGTAGTGTAATGCATTACTACCCATCCTTGTCTGAGCTGCCTGTTTTGTCCTTTTATACCAGTCATTTTCAGAACATTAGGCTTTCCTTTTCTGGTCTGTTGCTTTCCTCTAGCTCTTAATTTCATCTGGCTGTGAAGCAAAAATCATACTGCAATAAGAGGCCAAGATATCTTTAGATTTGCCAGTGTCAAGTAATATTTGTAAGCTTTTGGCAGTCAAACCATGTAAATCCAAGAGATTTGAATTGTTTCTGATGGGCTCCGGTTATTTTCTTATAAACCCCTAGAGAAGATACTGGGTTTTCATGCTTTTCTCGAAGCTCATAAGAAGGATAAAGATCTTTCAGTACTACCAAGTACCAAGTTATTCCCTTAGCTCTAGATTCATCATTCTAGCTTCAGCAACTCTGTGAATGGGATCATCTTCTGAAAGCTTCTGATCCAGTTTCTTTAGTTGTGAAGACCCCTAGTGTTCAAAAACGTCTCATTTTGCTAGTGAAATTAAGGATCCCATGATACTGCCATATCCTTCTATGTCTGTTCTCTTCTCTAGCAAAGTACTTTAACATACTAAAAATGCAATCGTTACTCTCAATTAAATCACTGACTTGTTTTGTTCCTCAGTATCTTAGGCTTTGGGCCGTTAGTGAATGTGTGAAGTATGGTTCATTGAATCATTACTGGTCATCTGTGGCATTTTAGCATTAAGGAATTCCTTCAATTTTGAGACAGCTGTTGTAGCAGGTTGAAAAATCAATGGATTCTTTCCCATCAGATAGCACAAATCCCTTCATGATACCAGCAGTTTCTCATTGAATGCCGACAGTTTATAATGATTTAGGATCACAGGAACAGAAATGAGCTTAACCACAAGTCTGTGATAGAGGCTTGAGAAGATGTTGTGAACTTTTACTCTGAAACCATCAATCTTATCTATCACTATTTATTTCCCTTTTTGTTAGACGGTCCTGAGCAGCACAGATCTGACTTTATTATATGACTACGCTAAGCTTTCTGTGTGATCTCGTTTGTGAGAAAGCTAATTTACTACCTGCCTTTATAACCCATTATGTTCTGTTTCTTTAATATACACACTGTATAGTCACCAATATGGATCTTCAGGAAGTTGACGCATAAGGGTACCATACGCCTTGTTTCCATCAATTTGTTTTATTGTTTTTCTCACTGGAGCTGTACAGTTGCTCTGTGCATGTCTCAGCTCTCTGATGGGACTGAAATGTCTGAAGTGGTTTCAGCTCAGTGGAAGTGAAGCATGAAAACATGAAGTAAGCCCACGTTGTTCTTCACATATGGTGATTTTCTGTACTTGATACAGAGAGTATTAGCAACTCGCCAGTTATTTTTGCAGTATACTTTCTATTGTGAAGCGTAAAATGTTCTAGAATTCCAAAAGCACTTACTGCAGCAATCACCTGGTGTATTAATGCTTAACAGGAAGTTACATAGTCAACATAATGGAAATGTGCCATTGTAAAGCTCTGATTACTTTCTCTGAACATTTGGAGTATGTGTGGGCTGTTTACTAAACTAAGATCAGGCAGATTGCTGTTATCCTGCAATCACTATCTTTGATGGGCCATTGGTATGTGATGGTAAAGTATGGAGCAGATACCAAAAATGCTGATAGGATCACTGAGAAAACACATGAATGGAACACTCTGAACTAGGAATGTTTTTCATTAGGCACAATTTTAACTGCAAAAACAAATTTCAAACTGTTTTCCATTTGAGCTAACTGAAGATAAAGTTGTCTGTGTGCTAATCCCTACTTAAGTGCTTTATCAAATTATTGTAATGAATATCTCTAATATGATACCTACTGAACTTATTTCTTCTATAATTTCCCTGGAAGGCATTTAGCACAAGGTACAGGAACTGTGCCAGGCTTAAAACATGCAGATTTTACTCAGTATTATTCCTTGAGTTTTTTGCATTGCTTTTTATACCGTAGTCTGGTTTAGGAATACTGTCAAGCATTGTGTAAAAGCCTTAATGGGTATAAAGGACATAGAATATTGATGATGAAGTACTTTTTTATTGTTCAGAAGGATTACTCGAGGCTACCCTTTGGGCTTTTTTTTCTTGTTGAAAGGATGCATCCCAGAGCCTTTCTGATTTTCTCCTGACAAAAGAGGCTGCAACTACAAAACAGGGGGAAAAAAAACCTATCAAATATCATTCTAGATTAAAAGATCTATGTTAAAATTAGTGACGCTTCCCCATAAGTACAGCATGTAACTGGTAGCACATCTGGAAAGTGCAAAGGGGTTTTAGAGTCTGTCTGATCCTGTCTTGAATGGTCTGATTGATGCTACTTGCAGACAAGGTGTCGAGGGCTATGAAAGAAGTAATTGCAGAGTTTCTATTTGTCACAATATTCCTTGATGGGATTTCTGATGCCAGTAATTTGTCACAGCAGTTCATTGTCTTGCAGGATGTCAAACAGAATGGAGATGCCAGAGAGCTGATGATTTGCTTTGAGAACATCGATGTTAGGACAGTGGGAGCAGATTGATAGCATGTATTGGGGTGGCTGAGGAAAGGCTTGTTGTTTTAGGAGAGGATTGGTGGCTGCTGCCATTTTTGAATGTGCTGCGGTTCCTATATTCAGACTGCTGTTTTTCCATGAGATTTCACCTCAAACACATTTCATTTTGTGCTCTATGGCAAACCTAATGTTATGAACCTCCCCAACACTTGTATAAGCAGCATTTTCCCAAGAGTTTAGGAAGTGTGGGGGAAGGCATTTTTCCTTGCGATGCTTCCCCATGCCACTAAAATGCTACGGCCTTCTACTGACAGGTTATCCATCTTCAGAGGGACTATCTTGGTAGACACTGAGCTTGCCCTTAGGGTGCCACCCCAACATATTTGTGATTTCTTCTTCTCTTTGGTCTTTTCCTCACCCAGAGAGGGATGCAATGGGAAAAACAATATTTTGCTCCTCTCACTCATTTTGTATAATGAAATTTAATTAAAAATACCTTAAGGCATAGGCAAGTCCTCCCTATACAAAGTTATTGCCCAGTTTAGAGAGATCTCAGCCTTGGTGCAGAGATTTATGGGGATTAATTCCTATAAATAAAATAATAAATCACATTCCTGTTTCAGTGATGCTCTGCATGGGTTTAACATTAAAAAATATAAAGGAAAAACTATACAAGGAGCTGGAATTGAAATCCTGGCATTTCTCAGAAATTCTACTGTTAGGCCTATTCTGTCATTACTCTTCAAACAGATCGTGCATGCATAAATGAAAGGAAAGACCAGTGATCTCCTCTGGAGAGAAAGGCAGCTATGCCTCCTGTCATACCAGAGCATAGGAAAACAACTTAATTGTTAGACATGTAAGTGATGGCAAGTCCCAGGCATAAGCTGCTAAAATAGCTCCAGAAAAAAACCCCACAAACCCACACAAATGAATATACAGAAAAACTGACTGTCAAAGCGCATCTCAGTAAAGTGCCCATGCATGCTCAGGGAGTGTAAATAAAGGCAGAAAAGGAATGGTAAATGCAATGGTAAAACTAAACATGGTGCAAAAAGATTGTTTTGAAGGTTGAACAGCCTTGTGGCCTCTCACTGTGGTATTTGGTGGCTGCCATATGGCTAAAGAGTGGGTGAACAGTCAGAAAAGATCACAAAATCAAGGGAGCAAGATATGGAGGCAAAGTATTAAGCTGTATTCTGTACCTGTTTGTTTAATTCTGAACATAAAAATTAAAATGCAGAATGAACGAGAATCTGGCCTGAAATATAGGTCCTTGTTGGCTTGACAGTTTCAGTACACTGTATATAATGTGAATACTTTTATTCTTATCCATGCACATTTTTATTCTCGGGCTGCTCATTGGTCTCTGAGGGGATGTATAGACTGCATGCTAGGCTGGGCTGCCTGCTGACTGAGCAAGTGCACTTGCTCTGCTTTTACAGCCACTGCTACAGCTCAGGCAGGAGTTTAGGGGACATCCAGTTTAATCTCTTGGATGCACTTGCAGGTGTTGTATCCTGGAGGCATTAGGAGGCCAGGTAAGGTAGAATGTGGCTGCAACAGGTAAGCAAGAAGAGGTCACTGTGAGAGGATGCTGTATCAGCCAGATAGGATTTTGGGAGAAGCTTCAGGGAGAAGGGAGTGCAGAGCAAGCAAAAAACCAAGGGTATACAGTGGGATATTATTGAGTGGGCAGTGCACCATGAGATGTTAAAGGGAGGCAGGATAGAGATAAGTGAGCCAGGAAGGGAAAATGTCAAGGTGGCAATAATGAACAAGCTATCCTGAGCAAGGTCAAACTAACAGTATTCAGTAACTAAATTGTTTCTTCGCTTACTGCATTCTACCAGGATACAGTAAATAATTTGTCAAATGCACTTTCAATAGAATCTGGTCACTTCTTAAGGTAGACGGAAATACACTGGAATGATGATGTGTGATCAGAAAAGTGTGAGTAACACCTGAAAAACATACTGGAGTAATTTTTCTTTCTGCTGTTCATGCAGCATAAAGTAATGATTTCTGAAGATACTCTTAGCAGTCACTAACAAGAACATTTCAAAATACAGTGACCTTACGAGCTTATTTTACTGCTTTATATTTCAGGAAGGAAGGCCAGATTTTTAGATAGGCTACAAGTGTAAGGCAGCTGTTGTCTTTTCTAGAGCTGTGTGCAGACTATGTCAGTGCTTTTAATTGCTTTTATTAAACTGTGTTTGTTTTTTCAAAGCTGACACTTTAAGGGGGTATTAAATACTTGCATTTAACAGCAAATAGCATTTCTGAGTTTGCATTGTCTATCAGAAAGAATTAACTTGGTAGACAGAGCTGACATCTTTTTAGTGTGCTTTCTTATTGCACCTCCTCATTACTCCAAGCTTTCCACATGCCCTGAATGATAGCAGAAATCTTTGCCCGAATGCATTTTGGAGCAGGCAGACAGAGGCGGTAATGATGTCACTATAATGGATCATTAGTTTTAGTTCCAAACTTTGTCAATTCTGTATATTCTGTCATTCACTCCTGGAATCTATAGGTTATAAAAGTTGACATATCCAACAGGTAGCAGGTGAGGGAAAGTTTTAAAACAGGCCACCACGTAGTGTAGCAACATCTCAGCAGGCACTGATAAAGCTGAATGATCTTATCTATAAATCATACTATAGCTTGGCACACCTCACCTCTGCCTTGCATGCCTTATGAGTTTTCCTATTAGAAACAAAGCCAGAATGTATTTATCACAAACAACTGGAGTCTGGAAGAAATATGTAAATATAATCAGGTGGACAAGTGTGATTCTCACGCTATTGAGGTGAGATTAAAAATCACTGTGTGAGCTGGCATGTAGGAAGGTGTGGTGCTGGGAGCAGAAGGCACACTGGTGGCAGCACCAGAAGACAGGACAGGCTGGCTGCAGCAGCCTGTGCTTTAGTGGATGAGGGTTTGAGAGGACACAAGTTAGCTGTGGGATACACTTGGCAAGATTTTGGTCAGTAGAGGGCTGAAAATACAAGTGGTGCTGATCAAGACTCTGTTGGAGGTCATTTGGAATGCTTCTCAAGGAAGTGCAAGGATTTCTTAGAAGATGAGGGCTTCAGCCTGGCAGTGGGGAGTTTAGTCTGCTAAGGGACACAGTTCTTCTCTGAGAAATAAAGATACTAAATGCTAGCAGTAGCTTCTCTGGTGACAGGCAGTGCAGGTGGGAGGCCAACCACAAGCACACTAAACACAAGTAATTAGACGTGCATTTTCCTGGCTAGTAGAAAGTTCAGAGCAGGCTCATGCCTGGACTAAATTGGGCAGCTGGGCAATTATGTGAGCCATGATCAGTTCATGAATGCGCTTATACAAGGTGGTTTTCTGAAGGAGCAGAGAACTCATCTAGGTGAATCAGGGCCCTACAGCAGGTAAAGGCTGTCAGGTCAGATACATTCTAGCACACTGACAGTATGCTGGATATGATGGAGTTTGTTGCAGATACAAGTTCTTCCTCAGCTTTTATGAGCTACAAATGCCACTATTTCCTTCTTACTTTATGTGCTCTTGTTCACTGTGTGAAATATTTGCTGCCTGGTAGTTTGACCTGTCCACTAATTATTTTATCAAACATTAAACGTTCTCCAATCTCAGACTACAATATTATTGCATGATTATTTCCCTTCTCATTTCCTCTAGGCACAGTCCCCTGCATTCCAAAAAGTGTTCTGTTTGTTCAGTAATTGACTGTATTTCATCTAAAACAGTGATATATTGATTTCCATTCAAGGTGAGCTTTCAGGTTGCCATTTAGAAAGATTTGTTTCAGCAAGTCTCTATTAAGCTACTCTATATTCTCACTCATCCTTCAGCTGGAAGAGAAGGCAGCATCGTTCCCAAGTACAAGCCTCCTGAACCATCTCATTCAGCCCCAGCTCCTTTATTCCGCTTTCTGTTGGTGTGGTCCATGATCTGTCAGCTGATATGCTGGTTGACGGAGAGTGCTTTACCGAGCACTCTTGGTCTCATATTTAGTCTAGAAACTCTCTTACCAAGCTTTACAACATCTCCAGAAATACTGCCCACACAGTCCTGCTGCCTGTGAGTGACAACCTCTGCAGACATTCTTCACTCCAATAGAGAGCATGTTCATTTGCAAACTGCTCCTTTGATGACTGTTGATCACCTTGTCCAAACCATGGAATCAAAAGGAAGGGTGTGTGTCTTTTTTTCCCTTTTTTCTTTTTAAAATTAATTGCATTCCATTTGCATCAGCACATACATAATAAGAAAGGCTAGTGTTCTGTATGGAAATACCTTATTTAACCTGGAAAATGACTGAAGATGTTCAAAGTGAAGGCAGTAGTTAATCCAGAAACTTGATGCAGCAGTAATATGGAAGTTATTTATGTTTTTTATCCCACCTTTGTGCAACTGCATTTGTATGAATTTCAAGTTTTCATTAGTCAGCAAATGCCAGTCAGACAAACTATTTCTTTATATACAGAACATACAAAAAATGTTTTCCATAACGTTTCTGCTCAAGGCAGGGAAACCTAATCTTGACTTTTCCAGATTTCGGAGGAATTTAACATGAGTAAAAATGACGTTAAGCTATCAGAACTATTCCTGTTTACTCTAACTATGGGAGTGCTTTTCTGAAGCTTGTTCTATGAGGTGTAGGAACCAGCAAAATATCTGGTAAATCCTTGTGTTAAATGATGCTTTTAATCACTCTGAGTTTTACTGATTTCTTTTCAGTATCCATGCAATATGCAGGGATTTTAGAGAGACCAATAACCTAATATTGCAATCTATATCTTACTTTATATTTCGCTTCTGTCCTTTGCTCAAAAATGTTATATACTATTGACATTTATCACCTTGGGTGAACTCTGGAAGGTTTAGATGAGTACGCACTGTTCTTAGTGGTTTCTAATATTGCTCTGGAAAACGTGCTCCGATTGCTGACCAGTACACACACACATTTAACAGCTCATACTAGCTTGCTTAGTAAGTGAATACCTTGATCATTGTAAGAGAAACAAGTAATGAAAGCAAGAGAGTCTCTTTAGAGGGAAAGATAAGAAAAAGGGAAGCTAAGATTATGGACAATGAGAAAAACAGGGATAAGATCTACAGGATCTATCTGCTCATAGTACAGGTGATAAACTTCAGTTAAGAATGACATAATGAGAAAGTAAAAAAAAGCAATCAAGTCTAAGGTACACAGAGTGAATCTGTTGTTTATCCCAACGTGACAATTTCAACTCTTGATTACTGTTGACATTCAAGCTATAGATAGATAAAGTTCAGTTATAAAAAGCATTATAGCATATCCTTTTTGTTTTTCTTTTTTTTTTTTTTTAAACATGGAAGTCTGATTATGGTGTGTTACCAAGAAGGAAGAACAACAACTAACTACTTCAAGCACTGAAGTAAAAAAGAGTTGCAAAGAGTTGAAAATAGCAATTCTAATTCGATTGCAGTGCTTTCATCAGCCAGGGGATGTGGCTGGGATGACAGAAGCATCTCTTTGAAAATCATTCCTGTTAGGCTCAGACCCATAGCCAGTAGAGGAGACAAAACAGAGTTATTAACCAAGACTTGAAGTTCTTACAATAAACTACAAATAACAAGATGTCCTCCCAGAAGGGTGAGTCAGGACATGTTTACAGATGGAAGCTAAACAGATAGTAAGCACTTTCCACAGCATCAGCTGGACACTACCAGCAGTACAGTGCTTTAGTAGGAGCTGTGGGAGTCCATAAAAAATGCTTCATTGAATTTCTAAATATCTTGAGGTTTCCAATCATCTGAGTGTTTGATTGAGGTGACTCACCAATGGTTTTGGATCATGGGGTCATAGAATAGCTTTAGGTTTGAGGGGACGTTAAAGATCATCTAGTTCCAGCTCCCCTGTCCCTTCTGAAAGGGTCTTGTTTACTCCCCATCACAGATATGGGACTGGAACAAACTGCCTGCTGTCCCTCACAGTGCCCAAAACCACCAACCCTGTTTTTGCCGTCGTTCCCTCAGGTGAATGTTAAAACCCACTGGTTGTCACTGAATGCAGTACTGCATGTGCCGTGTATTAAATTGTGCAAATGGTTTCCACATCTGTTTTTCTTCCTCCCTTAGACCAGACTATGTGACCAATGAATTCACAGGCTGTCATGCTTGTTGGTGAATGACAGAAATTAAATGAACGTGATTGAAAAATGCAGGTGAAGATGACCTGCAGAAGATTTGAAGGGGAAGAATTTCCTTTCGTGTTCTGTGAATTGGATGTCGGGGGTTGTATTGCTGTTCCTTGTGGCTCAGAGAGAATCTTGGGTTGTGTTCAGCTCTATACCCCAATGTACTGCTCTCTCTCACACGCAGACATGACCTGAGTCATGTACTAGGTGCTTTTTGCATTAATAGCCCTGTAATTGTTCATGCTTGGGGCAAGGACTGTCGAGGTACTCATAGGTACCACTACGGAGCAAATAAATCACGGGAATTATGTCTTTGCACTCTATTCTACACATTTAAATGATATTTTGCCTCCAGTTCCTAATTTTGGATTATAGTTTTTTCATTATTTTAGATTGATTACACGAGGGATTTGGTAACATTTAGAAATGGTCAACAGTTGTGAATATCTCCTTCTAAGGAAAATTACATTTTGGAACTTAATTAGCATCGTGGAGCGATATACATTTAAATTAATACCTACCTTCTTAAAGACATGTCTTGGAGGAGGGGAGGGAGGAATTTTCCTAAAGTAGACTTGAAAATGAAATGAATGACTAATGGATAACTAAGAACTTACTGTGTGTTTTTATGCAGGGCTTCCTCTGACCTATTTTCAGTCTGTATCCAAAATAGCTGTTTCCAGTCTCACTTTTCACGTAAATTGAAATATATATATTTGTTTTTGTTTTGTCGGTGGTGTGGTTTTTTTGGTTTTGTTTTAATTTTAGTCAGAATTTTAACGTTTTGGATTTTTAGCATGTTTGCAATACCTATCCGAATAATGTTGAGCAAAAGCAATTACCTGTTCGGTGTGGCAGAACTGCCCATGTTGCAGCTAGTGAGTTGCTACCAGGGTTAGAAATAATCTGCGTGTTTGTCTTTACTAAGCAGCTGGGTGGTTATAGACTGGTTTGTAAATATGCCTCAGTATGTGTAGCGCAGTGGTTAAGGCAGGAACCATCTCTGTGATTTAGCCACTTGTCACAAATTACTGCCATGTTTGTTGATTGAATAATACTGGAATCCAGAGTTAATAGCAATATAAATATCGGTCAGTTTAATTTATGTCAACATTGATTTACACCATGCTAGTAGTTTAAATGTTGTACAAATTCATTTATTAAGTCAATATTTACAGTACGAAGGCAATCTCCAAACCCTGTAAATGTCCAATTATTTAATATTAATATCCATACCCTCAAATGAAGTCAATTTTGTATCTTCCAAAATTATGAAATACAGTCTGTTTTCATACAGAGGATGGATGAACCAAATATAAGCCTGCAAAAACTTTTTGTGTTGTGGTAATAAAACTCTTTAAAATGCTGGTTTTACAAAGTAAACTCTGTCACTGGCCTTAATGTAGAGATACAAATGGGAACACTAATCCAAATATTCTTGTTCTGTTTGCCACCCGATGGACTCAGCAGGGAGATGAACTGCTGCCTTTTCAGAAAGGTGAATCTCCCATCAAGATAATTTCATACGTTCATGTATGTCTCATAAAGAATTATATTGTTAGGTTCATACTTGCATTTTTAAACGCCTGAAGCGTGCAATACTTAAGTGAACTAAAACAGCTTCCAATCCATATCTCCCCCATCCAATCATCTTTCCATAAGGGACAGAGCTGTGCTCTCTGCCCCCGTCAGTACTGAGTCTCTCAAAATCCTTTTATTCCAGGTAGTTTAAGATTCCTTATAGGGTTTATTGTAATTTCCTCCTCCCACTTTCCTTCTTGAGCAAAATTAGACATTCATTAATAAGTCTGTTTTTGTTTTAAGTCCATTCCACCAAAGACTGGACCATCTGAGGGCAACCTCTTCTCAGAAATTATAAGCTATCTGTTGCATGAAGTGATGATTTAAATGATACCTCTGTAATCTCAGTTCCTAGTCAATTTTAGAGATAATGGCAGGCAGAGCTATTATTAGTGTAACTGACTTGGAGAAATAAAGGGAAATGCAGATTTTTTCTTGTTGACAAGAGTAAGCTGAGAGCAGGCACTGAGAGCTGATCACTGTTATGGGCAAGATTTGGGGAGGAGAGAGAATGCAAGTGTGGCAAATGGGACATTTTTACTGTTTTTTAATGAAGACATTTCTCTAGTCTCCTCACCCTCTCTTGAAGGATTTCTTCATGATGCTGGAAGAGATCTGGAGGCAGAGATTGCACCTCTGCAGTCACAATCAGTGACAAAGGGAGTGGCCAGGAGCAGCCCATGCATGCAAACAAGTGCACTTACAAGTTAAGGTAGCCCATTTACAGGAACATATGGAGAATACTATGGGAAGGCTGGCTGTGATTCTTTCCCTTGCATGTGCTTCTGCAGTTGCAGCCCATTCTCTTGTTTTAAATAATCCAGGACCATGCCAGCAAATATTATTTCAGCTGCCATAATAATCTTTATGCCAGTCATTAAATAGTTGTATTTACTGCATTCAGCTTAAGTTCAGCAGTAATGAAAGATGGTGAGATGCAAGGGGATAATTTTTATCATTTCTGAGTGAACAGATTGAGTAACTGAGGTCATTTTAAGGTATTCATACTTACATTTGATAACGCTGCCATCTGATAGCACTTCCCTTGTGAAAAAGAGGTCAAGGAAAATAAGTCTGATTCGAGGCAGCATGTTTTAATTTTTTGTGGCCACTGCTATTTTCTCAGTTCAGTGTATTTGAAGAGCTGCATTGATTCCTTCAGGCTAAAAAAGAGGAGAGAAATTGCCTAAGAAATGCTGTTTTAATCTTTGCAGTCGGCTCTTTCCTGTAACTATCGGGTTAGACAATCCACCAATGACAAATCATTTGCCATCTGCACAACTGTATCACCAGATTTTTGAGTTCTATTATGAATAGGCTCATTTTGAGTTTTAGAAAGCAAGAAATGCTGAGACAAGTAGCTTAAAAGAAATTATTATTTCATCCTCTTTTTAGTGAATTCCAATTAGATAAAGGACAATTAATACAAGTCAATGGAGTGTTTGGTTTTTCATGTTTGTGTAAAAGACCGATGTAAAACATTTTCCAACTTTCTGGGGCATGCTTGGCATGTCTTAAACACGTGCAAAGAAGTGTACGTGAGAAAATTATTAATTAAATCATTTATTAATTTCTTTATTAACTTCAGCAGAGCAAACTAAATCCAAAGTGAAAAACTGGACAGTCACACACTCTGAGCATGAGAAAAGCACCATTCTCTTGTCTTGAATAAAAGAAAAATAAACCAAACGATCTGCTAGTGAAATGCATTTCAAAAAGCTTTCTTAAAGTCTTGAGTTTGCATGGCTCATCATTATTTAGAAGTACAGTGCTGTTTGATAAACAGTAAAGTGTTTATCATCAGCTGTAACTGATGTAGATTCTCTGGCTCAAAAAGGAAGGATAATTTTGCTGTCTTTCTTTTGTTTGTGGAGATAAATAGTCTAATAGAGATTCATGACTGCTCTTAGTTGTATAACCATTTGGGTAAACCCATCTCAGAACACAAGGGTAAGAATAATAGGTTTCTGGTGATGCAGGTCCTCTATCCATGCCAAAAGCAAGAAAAATTGACCACTGACTTTCCTAGTGTTGTATCCTTAGGTAATCTATACAGTGATAAGTCCTGGTCTGACATGTTAAAGCAGGTTTGAGTCATGATGAGAGAATTATGAAATCATTTGAATCAAAGGATTCTTTAATGAGTACAATTCCTTTTTGAAGTGTTGTTTCTTAGTGAGTTTCAGACTAGAGGAGTGACTCTTTAATGTCACTCTTGGAGAAGTACCAGTTGTAAAATGCATCTCTTTTCCCATTATTTTTTTTTTTTCACACTTTTTGACACTGGAAATTGTAAAGGAGAAAAAGCATTTTTAATGCTAAAGTTGGTTGGGTATGTGCCAGGAAGTGCTCTGAACCTCGGGAGAAAGGAGCGGATTTGTTAATGTTATTTGAGATGTGAATGTTTCAGGACAAACAAGGATGAACATTTGAATAACATTGTAGATTTGCATCTCACTGCCACAGTGCAATGCGACAGGGAACATAGAAATTCTCTGTATTAAGAATATTTCTGCTGGCTGTTGATGCTCTTTCCTACTCCATACATTTGAGTTCACAACACTTCAAATCCACTGTATAATGCTAAGTGCAGAGTACAACAACTGCATTGACCTTTACTAGATTGATGCCTTAGAGAATTTTGTCCAATAGCTTTCATGGCATATGGTGCCAAGTCCAGACTCCTATGGGTGTGAGCAAAATCACTGAGATCAATAGGATTACTTAGGAATTTGAAACTATGTGTGTTGATGTGCAGCATTGAATAGACACTCATAGGTCGAGAAAGCCAGAGCACCACCATCATAGTGAGAGGAAAGCACAGTACAATGCCCAAGAGTGCTCTACTGTGCAGTCCCCCAGGTGTCTGAGGCAAACATCCCTAAAGCCAAGTGTTAGCTAGTGCAGTTTGGGACAGAGCAGCCAGCTAAAGCTATACCCAAGGCTAGTAGCAGTGTGTAACTTTGAACTGTGGCTTGCTTGCTTTTAATTCAGAGACTTGTATTTAACCACTGCTGTTTGGAGAAGTGTGAAGTTAGGATTAAACAACCTGAACTGCCGTGTTCTTTAGTAGACTATTGTCACTATTCTTGGTCCTCCTAGTTCAGAAACAGCCAATTTTTTATGCTCATAAATTCACTTTAGTCGTGGTTTGAATAACCATGCAGAAATGCAAATCTGGCACCTTTCTAAATTCGCAGTCTTCCCATTCACTTCCAGGTCTGTCTGATGAGACTCTGACAAACACTGGTTACTGCAACGACAGTTCCTAAAGATATGGCTTCAGGATATCTAACATCTTAAGTCATGATAAAAGACTGGCTATTTAAGTCTTTATGTTATGAAATACCACAAAAAATATATTATCTAATAGTAAGATAGACCTACTCCAAGTACAATTTATTTTAGGATGGCTGTTAAGTGGTAAGTTGATAAAATCAGTGCTTTAAATTTTACACGTGTTCCAAACAATGGGTTTCTTCTCAAAGAGTGCCAAGTAAAAAGGTGAATTGCCAGGTAAAATCTTGATGAGTTTTGCAAGAGAAGCAGTAATTTAAAAACTTTGCTAGCAGCACAATGAGCATCTGCAAGGAGGATAGGGGTTTATTTTTGGAGAAATTAATGCTTTCTGTCAATATGAGTACACAAAGTACATTTCAGCATCATTTAATCAATTGCTTTAATTGGAATAAATCACATTTACTGTCAATAGTTGTCACCAAGACCATAATAATACTAAAGGCTATATGTCAAAAACCCCTTTCCTTTGACCAAAGATTTTTCTCCCTCATCCATTTATGGATCCAAAATTTAAGTTAAAAAAAGAAAATATAAAACAAAAAACGATTGATTTTAAAAAAGGAGAAGTATTTAACTGGACATTAGCTGATGCAGTTTTAAGCTAAAGCAATGTGCCTAACTCCAAAAGTATGTATTCTAACTGTATTCTCATATAGGCAACTGAATCTGTAACTGCAAGTTGCTCCCCTCGACTGTAGTGAATAAGTGACGACAGAACTTCACCTTCTCTTTGTATGCCTGAATTCAAATTCCTGGAGGAAAAATGACTTTGTTCCACGATCTTTCTGCCAGCTGACACACAAAAAGACAAATGGCTTTTCTTTTGCTCCATGGAAATCTTAACTGTAATGCATTAATGGCCTTCATTAGATGTGTCACCTAGCATCCCCCGAGCCCCATCATGTGCTTACTGTCCTCCCCTCCCACCAAGATGTTTCATCACTCTTCTAAATGACATGGAGAGAGGCACGATCTTTCAGTAGCAGCACCTGAGTTGTCATCAGGGGGATGATGAAACATTCTGCCATCTCCCAGGTGCTGTGCATCTACCCTAGCCATCGCTCTTCCTGCTTTCCTCAAATCATTCCACATTTCTTGATATCTCTCTGGAAATATTTGTGAATAGCCTGCTTTCATGCTTGGACTATGTTATGTGATTAGCGCTTAATGAGTTCATTATCCTATTCAACATTTCATGGATAATTTGTGACTATTTAAAAATAAGCATGTGTATTGAAGGTCTTCATTAATGAGGAGAAAAAAAACAAGTGCTGAAATACATATGTATTGATAGAGTAGGTAATTGCTTAGACAGGAAAAAAATCCCCTCTTCCTCTCTTGCATGCTCTCTAAATGCATAAATAGGCCAGTATCACATGCACATAAACACACGCACATATCTATGTTAGCTTGCTCTGTGTCCTTCTTAAAAAGTGTTAAGATTGCTCTTCCCAGTACAAGGAAATTCTGGATTCCAAAGAGATTTCTAGTACCAATTTCCTGAACTACTGAGAGCTAACCAGTGCTTAAGCATTAGGTATTCTCAACTTGAGCATTACGGTCTTTTTCTCACACAGAGGCATAGAGAAATACAGAGTGCAAGAAATAAAATTGGGTTATATTTGCATATATTTTGTTTGAAGACTTGTTCAGAAAGGACAGATCCTGCTCGTAGAGAGGGATGTGTTAAAAAAGCTTTCAAGTATTTCTGAAGTCAATCTACAGTGCTTTCAAGGCCTTCTCTGGCACGGTTTTTCTTCCCTATCACTACTGCTTTCATTCCAGCTACCTTGCTGTTTCCTTTGCTATTCTTCTCTACCTTGAAAGTAATGATCCCTACGGCATGCAGGACATAACTGATAACATTATCTCCTGGTAGACATCACATGCCAGGTAAAGAGATTTGTATTTAGCATAGAGCACCTGAAATGAATATATTTGCAGCATCCACTTGGTAATATCCTTTAGATTACAGTTTCTTTGCTTGCTTAATGCAGTACTATGCTAGATGAAACTTGTGAATCAGGAACTGTTATAAGATATTTGTGTCTAAATCAAAAACAATATTCACCCTAGATGAAATTCCAGTCCCCAACAGAAGCCAAGAAAAATTTGTCTTCAACTTTCCTGTGACTGGAATTTCAATAAGAGTCGTTACAAGAAAAACAATTGAATAGCTTTGGTGGTTATTATTTCAGTCAGAGTCTCCTGCATTTTTATTAAATTAGCACCCAATAACAATAACTTCTGGGAGCATTAGAGGAAAGTAGGAGAAAAGAAGAAGGAAAGGAATTCTTGACAGGTAAATACTTTCCTTAGGCAGGCATGTGCTCATCTTTGTCAATGGATGTAGTGATGTCCCTGTCTGTGGAAACCTGAAGAAGCACAAACAATTAGTCTGCTACAATCTGTATCAAAGCAGAATTAATGTTATCCCTTGGGGTTACATATGCACCGGCAATTTGTGATAGTGAGAACTTATTGAAAGAAATGCTCTGACTCTGCCCAGGAATAGATTTAGTTCATTATAAAGATAGACAAAGGCATCCTTATCATTCCACCCTAGCAATGGAATGCAGCTCACAGTCTTTCGAACTGTGGCTTTGTGAGGCTGGAATAAAAAAAGAATAGAGCACGTGCCTGTGGTGAATGGTCAAGTTAGCACAGAGCTGTAAAACTAGGAAAGGAACCGTGTTTGAAAAGAATTGCGTTCCAACCATTTTGAATACTGTTTTATACTCAATAGAAAGCAGGACAGAGATTAGGAATTTTTCTTTTACTTGAGATAGTTCTTCTAAACCAACACAGGTATCAGAGCATAGCTCATTCAACAGGATGAGAATTAAGTTCTGAAACCACATAGGAGCCAGAAAAAATAAGTGATTATAAACTTGCACATTGAGTTTGCAATTAGAGACTCCTAAGCTTAGGAACCACAGAAAATACCTATTTGCACTAAGTGTACCCAGTGAGGCTGTAAAAGAAAGACACAAGTTCAGAGTCTGGTTTCAGATAAAGCATTTCTGATTTTTCCTTTGCTACTTTAAATATTAAAGGCCAAGCCAATTCTATTTTGTAGCATTTTCTATTTATATTCATTTTATAATGGAAAAGGAGCCACAGAATTTCTACCTTACACTCCATCATCAAAACATTACTGAAATGTATTTTGCAGAAGGAAGTAGAATGCAATTAGCATTGATTAAGAACATCACTCACAAAATAGCTTAGAACTGGGCTGGCCTCATTTTTGTTCTTCAGATCTTCCTTTAGCTTTACACGGGCACAGACTATCTGCTCTTAGCAGCACAGGCAAACAGGATGGCATGACAGTATTGGTCATAACATACATTTTGTGCAATGATGTTGAGTGAGGAGAAACAACAAATGTAGTCAGATAATTTCTAAGCCCTGCAGATGGCTGTCAAGAAGCTTTGATCTGCTGTGGTGGGGTCAGCTGGAAAGGGCAGTAGTTGAAGGAAGACCCAAGAAGGCATGGAAGGGACAATGAAGCCTGAGAATACCTTGCCCCTGTCCTGATCTCTGTGGGATTATCCCTGAGCTGTGCTTTTTCCAGGTATGTCTGCTGAAAAAAATATCCATCTAGAAGTCACTGTAGCACACCACTCCTGGGCTATGGCAGCATGAGCTCAGCAGAGCTGGGTGAGTGTGGTGAGCAATGTGTGAGCACTCAGCAAGACCCATTTGCAGAACAGAAACAAAATGCACTCAGGCTCCAGCTCCAGAAAATGCTTGCAAGTTTGCCACCCAGAAGAGCAGCCACTTGTTAACAAGGATCTGCCCCAAAAGTCAGAAGAAATCAAATGAGAAATTTCCAGTCAACTAGCAAATACAGGGAGTCAAATATTTAAAACTTCATCTCTATATGCACTAAATGACTCAGATATTCAGCTATCACACCGATAGATAAGGTGGAAGTACTGAACAAAAACAGAGATCATGTTTTTCTTCATAATTCTGGATATGGCAATTTACAACTGAAATACAGACATCTCTGACAAATCTGAGCTAAAACCTTTCACGCAGTAAATGTATTTCAGCTGGAAATGCAGGAATGTTATATCATCTTGCAGCTAGGGTATAAAATCAGATGAAAAAGAGAACATTTAAACTAGATTTATCCCCTGTGGAGACTTCACACGGAAATTAGAAAATGATCAGATCTCTGAATGGTAATTTAATAGCTAATTTAAAAGCTTCTCTTGCTTAAATTGTAAAGAAACCACAAGATACATAGTTATGTATTATACAACACATACAATAACACAGGCATATGCTAGTGAAGAAAGGATTCCAAAAAGAGTTTGAGTTTCATATTAATTTAAATATATAAGATTACCTAAAATGTCAGGTGCACTTAATCACATCTTAAACTACAAATTAACAGGAAAACAACCTATTGTTCTGGCTTTAGGCAGCTCTGCCTAATCCCCATATACCACTCTGGGAAGTAATTCCTCATTCAACATCCTGTCTATTAAATTCACTTGCGAATGAAAGAGTGTTGCAGCGCATCCAGAGATGGGGCAAATTTATCCCATCTGGGAACTGAACATTCTTTCTTTTCACCTCCCTCTCTTTTACATCAGGGCTGGAGCTTCAATGCTTCCACTGAGCTCCTATGCAGCAAGAGCTCTGCCCTGCTCACTCAGGCAGGCAAATGTCAAGCCAAGTAGGTCTGCACCAACATTTGTACCTTATACTCGAGCCCTAACTGCCTCCTGCCATTTTTGTCTCTATTATTACCTTTAGGAGCTTTTTATATATTTCCTTTTATAATAATGTTCCTTGTGCTGAGAGGTCAAAGAAAAACAGAACTATTAAACTGATTGCACCAAGCACAATAGAATTAAGTAGCGCCGCATCAGAATTGTGCACAAAGAATACATTTAACAGTACTCTGTGCTCCACTGAAAAAGTAATTTCATAGTATTTTTTAAATAATCACTGGCCATTTTTTACACTGGCTTCTCCAGGCTTACAGACGCCGTGGTGAAATCTGGAGACAGGTTTGATTGTGCAGCTGCAGAGGAAAATGGACTTTGTTAATGGTTGTGATGCACTGCTCCACTCTGACCTCCATCAGATGGACGAGCTCCAAAGGGACTTGTCCCTTCTGTGAATTTCTTACAGTGAGCCTTGACATCCTGTGAGAGTTTCTCTCTCTCCTGACACCTGCAATAGAACAAGGGGTATTCTCTTCTCCAGCCCAGGAAAAAAAAAAAAGAGAGAATAAAGAAGGAATAGCAACAACAACAAAAAGAACAACAATGAGGAGTCAGCTCAATTTCTTCTCCAACTAAATAAGCTTAAAACACTCACAGATTCCCCCACAGGGAAAGCTTCTGACTGATATGTTGAATCAAGACAACACAAAGCTCTCCCAGCTGTCACAGCACAGCAAAAGTACAGGTTCGTTTGCCGGAAGCAAGGTTATTCTGTCACTGCTTCTGAATGAGCTGGTTTGCTGACTAATTCAATCCAGTAGCTTCTAAGATGGTTTCAATGAAAATAACTAACTGATATTTTATGCACTCAGTCTCTGCTTCTGTGATCTGAGCACAAATGTTTCATACACAAGGAAGCGTGAAGCACCTCAGAGCTGCCTCCTGGACACACAGACATCAGTGGGACAGGCTGGGACTTCTCTCTAATGGCCACAAGCTCCAGAAGGCATGGATGAATCTCACCCACAAAGAGGAAAAAGCCTCTGGAACAGGCAGCATAACAGGTCCCGGGGCAGATAGGCTTAAGCACGCTCATCTTTCAGGGTTTTGTATGATGCTTTTCTGCATAAAAGAGAAAAGAAGTACATATTTATGTTAAGGAGTCAACCCAAAGTCCTCTGAAGTGAAAGAAGGTTCCTGAGGGTGGTCAGACATGTTTAGTCTGCCCCAGGTGGGGAAGGAAATGTGTCTCTTGCATTCCACTCCTGGTGGCTTCAGAAAGTCTCGTCACTGCAGCATCCTTTATCAGAAGACCACCACCGAAGAGGTGATGTGTGACTGCAGTCCTTTTTCCTTGAAGAAAAACATCTTATTGTCACAGAGATTTACAGGTTAAAAAAGGTGTCCGAAGAGTGTGCAGTAACTGCCTAACTTTACTAGGCCGTCAATGATAAAGAAGAGAGAGGAAGAGATGTCTGTATTTTCTGTTATAAAAGTACCAGTCTCACCATTTTAAGGGGTGATTTCTCAATTGTACTGAAATCCAAAGTGATCGGTTTGATCAATGGTCTAGGTAGATGAAAAAAAAAAAACTGGTCAACCCATTAAATAAGGAAGTTAATAAGAAGAAAGAACCATCTCACAATTCATGAAATACTACAGCAAAGTGTAATTTTTCAAGTCTTAGTAATTACGTCGGCTATCATACCATTACCAACATAATGTGAAGCTAATAAGCCAAGTAATTAGAATGCACTAGGTCAGAGTTTTCACCTTAATGTGTGAAGGGTAAATGAGAATGAGGCATTACAGTATTTAGCATATAGCTAAAAGAGTCCAAAAGCAATACAACTGAAAGTTTACTTTTAGAGGGAAAATGTTAATGGAGTTGGTTGCTGTTTGCATTGCCTTACATGCTGGGCCTGATGAAGGTCATTACGGAATGTTAATCACGTTATGAATGCATCTGAGAGATGTCTTGAGTAGCCGAGTTTCTTGTACGTGAACAATTTGGTGCATTCTGTGGCTGTGGTGAAATTTGTTACTATCTGAATTGCGTTTCTTGCTTACAAGGCATTTATAAATCAAATGCTGCACTGAAAACACCACTAAATACAGATACCCAGATCAGTCCATATCTGAGAAAAGGAACTGCAATGTTCCTGAAAAGAGGAGAGAAAGGATTCTGTTTTACATCAAACTTTCAGGTACTTTCAAAGTAAATACCTGACTACAGATACAATTAAGCTCTGCTTGCTAGCTTTGTTGCAGGGAATAGTGATGATGCATGTTTTACTGTGATGCATGAGGCTACCCAGTATGATGCTGTGCAAAGGATTCCTAACCTTTGCTTGACTCTGCCTTGAATGAAACCTCTCTTTTTGATCCCCATTTGTCAGTATCAAAGGAAATGAGAGATCATGAAATTGGTCTGCAACAAGTGAGAGGAGAAATGCGTGGACTGAATGAAAAGTCAATGGAAGGAGTCATTTCAATTCTTATGGCAAAGCAGCAAGAAAAAGACTGCTTCCAAAAAGGTTTTTGATTCAAAAGGTGCCTTTGAAGCTCCCAAATTTCTTCATTTTCCATGTTGTAAATGATATCGAATGCTAATAACATGAAGAGCTCTGAGGAACGCGTGTTCCTACACTGCTTAGCAGGCATTACTTTGAAGGACATCATGTAAAATTCTGAAGATAATTTCAGATGAGATAGAACCTATGGCACATTTGATCAGTACTGAAATGTAGGCACTGTCACATATTTGAGGATCTGATGATCTGATTTTGATTGGAATGGGAGTGGAAGGCTCCCATCATCCTACGCTCGTTTTACAGACAGTGGTGTCTTAGAGGTCCATGTAGGGAATGAGCTTGTTATATGCAAAGAATGAGAACAGTGCAGGGAAAACCCCACCTGGATCATATCGGCAGGGAATGTTGGGTGACAGTGGTGGTGGATCAGCAGGTCACATGATTCACGGTCACAACCAGACCTTCAGGAGCAATTTGCTTCTTCTTGGCTTCTATTCTAGAACAGAAGCATGGAGTGCTGCTCACCAAAGCAAGTCTTCTTGGCACCAACAGCTTTTGCTTCTACTTGCTTAGATCCTGCTAAACAAAATGTCAATGGAGTGAATATAAATGAGCATAAAAATAACTTATCATTGCCAGACTATACGCTCAAATTATAGTTCCTCAATAATTGCTTGACTGATGCATCTAAGCACGTATCTTTCATATTCATGCTAATTAATGAATTGGCACCTCAAGAGATTTAAAAAATATGCATTTTCCTTCCCTGGAAATGTTGTGTAAGACTCTGGAGTATTTCCATGTAAAATTCCATCTAATATTTATATTTCATTAAAATATACTTTTTTCTTTTTCTTTTTCTTTTTCATTTTGGCACAGAATCTATCACGTAATTCCCACAGGTCTTAGCTATGTTCACACGAGGGCATGAATAATTCAGAACATGGCTTATGCAGTTCATTTCATTACTGGGGTATTTTGTTTTTTTTTTTCTGCAGCACAAAGTGTCCACAAACTAAGAGCAAGTTTCTCAGGTGCACTCCCTCCCAAGTGCAAGTATTGCATCTCCACAGTGAGCAGCTCTGAGCCTGCAAGAGGTTAAAAGGAGCTCCAGGGAGGAGATGTTGCACTTTTTTTTGCTAATCATTTCGGGAGATAACACAGGCTTAGGCTTTTGAATGATGGAGATCAGTGAGTTTCTGTCTTCCTGTTGCCTCTCTGAGAGGCTTTGTGATAAGGTGCTCAGACATCCATTTTTCTATTTTTTTTCACTCGGTGTGATGTCTCAAGCAGATAAAGGGCTGAAGAGTGCTCAGATTTCATCTATTCATCCACTCCTGTCCCCCTGCCATCCAAACATCCCATGTATATCAATGAGAAAAAGCAACACAAGCCATGATACTGAAGCACTGTAGACTTTGCACTTCTACTCCAGAGGAAAGTTAATTTTCATCACATTACGTGTCTCTGTCACAGATGCAGGTGTGAACATCATCAGCAGACATATACTGTCAGTTTGTATTTCATCGTGCGTTGAAACCTAGAGGCAATTATTCACTTTTAAGATCTGAACTTTAAATAGCTTTAAAGATGTCAATTTAAATAGCTTTAAAGATGTGACCACTGAAATACAAAAGTGGAAATAAAGTTTAAAATTCCAGTAGGCCTCAGAGGCATGAAGGGAAATATCAACTAGTGTAAAAACTGGATACAATCTGGAAACTTAGTGTTCTTGTTTGTAAAACAGGATTTCTTTCTGACTAACAAAGCTTTGGTGGAGCTCATTTCTCTGCAGCTATTTCTAATGCCTGTTCTAATGCCAGTCTGAATTGCTAAGGTTTACAGAAGCAGAGAAGAAATCTGCTAGGACGAGCCTTCCTTCAGGTGCTAAAAGTTTCTTTTTCAAGCCCTTAAGAAAACCTAGAAGAACAGGAGCTGCAGAGAAACAAAGTGCTGGTGAAAGCGCTGCCCTTATCATCTCTGCAGTGCTGCTGTCTGGTTGCAGACAGTGTGCTTGCTGTGGGGAGTAGGGACTCAGCCACCCATCACAGTGCCACTTCTGCTCTGGGACCTGCATCAGCAGGGGGGGCACAGAGCAAGTCAGGATGGAGCTGGCTCCTATCTGGTCTGGAAACCAAATGTTTTCACATTATGAACAAGCATCAAAGAATTCTGGTGTAAATATGGAAAAGTCTTATTTTTGCCACTAGTTTTTATGTAAAATTTTATTCCTAAATCTTACAAAAGCAAGATGTTTGCCATATGTAGACCACAAACTGCTGACAGCTGATCATCAGCCAAAGCTAAAAACATGACATCCAAAGCGACAGGTGGGGAGAAGCTTAGGGAACTTGACCTGCCTTAAGCACATCAGCATGTGACATCAGCTGCAGGTTAATAAATGTTCTTTACTGTGAGCATGTGCGAAGGGGATGCTCAAGTATAAGAAGCTGCCATATGGCATAGCCAGTATACCTGTGGTGTTGCAAAGAATGATGAATCGTGTGCTCTAGCAGTTAAATGGTGTCATCTGTTACTTGGGTGAGGGAGGGAGAGACCAACATATAAGCTAGGTATAGCACGTCTTCTCAAAAGGTTTGAAATAACACACCAAGACTGGACTGCAGTGTGCGTGTAAGAGCACATACCAAGTAGGTGGAAGAAAAAGGAAGATTTAACATGCTTAGTGCTATTTCTATCCTACCAAACCCATATAGGGATACATCCTGGAATATTTCAGACCCGAGGTCAGTTTTGACAGCTCTATCTTGCTACAGGCAACTCCAAATTACCACAGAGAGCTGGAATGCAGAAAAGCCTGTAAGATAAACTTAGTGTAACCAAGAAAAATATGTCTTCCTGGAACATTTATTTCCACCATATTTTCAAAACAGCTGAAAAATGAGGCCACAGGCAGCAGGTGCAACGTGGGGCATGGGGTGTGGGATGGCGAGCGCAGCGGATGGCTCATTGGCCACAATTGCAATCTGGTTACTGGTCACAAGCCAGAGAGCAACAGCTTAAGGGGTGGGAAAAATCTAGGTTTTGTGTTCACTTGGTTTTAATGGTCTGGCATTCAAGCAGAAGGTGGCTAAAGGCAAACGGAGAGTAATATACTCCGTGTCATGGCCCTTACTGTGCTTCAGCAGTGTTGTAATCTGCACTGGACTGATCTTCAGCCCTGAGCATCAAGTTAAAGCCTTGATTGGTAGAATAGTCTTGCCAAATAATCACACTGTTGAGATTATTAAGGTGTTACATAATGCTTTTGCTGGAAAAAGGCTCTTTAGTGGAGGAGCTCCTGCGAACAGCCCTCACTTTGCCTTCTTGGGAACCTACACGCCAAAGGGAAATAGCTGTGAGATGATGAAAGGTGTTAGGCAGTTTGCTGTACATCAGCAAAAAGTGGATGTGAATTTTGAGTTCAAATACTGCTCCCTAATCAAGGCACAGATTTTTGGCATTTTTATTCTTATGTTGTGCTTTTCACTGGATAAGACATTTTGCAGCATAAGTAGTAGAGTCTGCCTCTTTATTTGTTTTCCCTTGACCGGAATACACAAGAGAAGGAAATGAAAGACAACACAGAGTAAAAGACCTGTAAAAATAGATCCTTCTTTACATGGGGAGCATTCATGCAAAATTACAGAGAGGGAGAAAGTGAATGAGCAGTATTGTCAAGTAGAATGGTTCTGTAATTGGAGGAACAAGTGAGTGAAGTAAGTGCAAAACAAAGGTTCAGCAAATGGAAAGAACAGGCAACAGTGTCACAGGTGGGGAATAGCAAGTCTGAGTCTGCACAACTGACAGTAATCTGAGAAGAGGACCAGGGCATTTCCTGAAAATCAGAAGAAAATTGCCCGGGGGTTCATCTGTTCAGCTGAAGATCTTCATTGATGGCTGCCAAGGTACAGGAGAAAATCAACCGGCTTGAGGGAGGAGTTTCCAGGTTACAACATAGCACAGAGACAGATGAGGTCCTAAGGAATCCCACAGCTGCTTCAGGCACAGTAGCAGTCACTCTTAGATTGAACAACTCGATATTATTGGTGTTTCCTTCACCTGTTTCTAGGTTTTCTCTTTCCCTTTGTATTGTGCCATCCAAAGCCACAGAAGGGGAAACTAAACAACTAGTGATTCTCCTGGCAAAGCTACTCAATAGAAGTGCTGTCAAATCACAAAGGAAAAAGTTGGGTGTAGTTCCCTTCATCCTTTGAAATAAGGAGCTGGTTTATAAATAAGAACAGTGAGTAGAATAACTGTGATTTCTAAATCAATTCTAACAGTAATAGGATGCACATCACTCCTTTCACATGCATCACTTTCCATTCCCACAGCCCACAAGCCCAGGGCTGCCCACTAACCCCTGCTTCTCAGCAGTGTTACACCAAAAGGAGTCAGCAGGGGCTGCAGCATGGATCCACTCTACAGGAGCATCCTTTCATGTCGCAGAGACTTTCTCAAGCATCTAAAAGATGTCCTGCGCAAAGTCAGGATGCAATTAAAGCCCTGGGAAGTGCCTTTGTAAAATCTCCGCCATCTCAGACAATAGCTAAGGTGCTCACCTGAGAGATTTAATTAAGTTTCCTTTTACAAGCAGAATGGAGGCCCTGAATGAAGTGGGGATGAATCCCAGATGTCACCGATTTTGCTTCCTTTTTCTGATCAGAAATTTTGTCTGAGTTCCAAGAAAAAAAATCCATCCTTCAAAACTGGCGTGTCTGCTGCCATGGCTATTTCTGCTTGTGATGAATTAATGTCTTCTGAAAGCACTTGGACAGTCCTGCATGTTCTGAATTGTTTTGTTGCTTTCCTGTCAGGGAAAACATTTCACAGTATTTATGTGTGTGAAGAACAGATCAAAATTTTCGTATTATTTCTTTGTCTGATCCACCCATTTGTTTTTGTTTTGCTTCAGAATGAAAAACAAAAGGTGAAGCTCTTCTGCCTCTGTAAATGGTTCCCATCCTTGGTCCCCACAGGAGCTGCAATCAAGCAGTTGTGGTGGGAAAGGTAAAGTAAGAACAATTGCTAGATATCTGTGTTACGTTTCATGGAATGGTGGAGTAATGGCAGGACCGTAGTGCAGTATTTGAAACCCTCAATGTTCCTCTGAATAGGTACATGAAAACAGCATATTGAGTTTGTGTATGTCTATGGACCAGATTCAGTGAAGTATAGTTTATAAGTTTATTTTCCTTATTACGTAAGAATCATTATACTTCAGCTGCGTGTTTTGTAAGGAGATGATCCAAACAGCTGTCAGTGCTGAATACATAGGGTTACTTCCCAGATCTTTTATGAGCTGGTGTGGCATACCAGGACAAAAGAATCATTCCTCACCAAACACCACAGAAGCATTTGTAAGCTGAACCATGAAACTGCTGTCTGTAAGCCTCCCTTATTTGTACAAACAAGTAGCAGTATACTATATATATATTTTGCCTTCAACTTGTTTAGTGAATATTAGTTATTTTCTTGAGTAAGGAGATTTTGCCTCTATCCACCCAGATCATTCTCACCCCTGAGAACAGGAAATGCACTACTCGTTATTATGTTGATGCATAAATTGTACCATTAAGTGTATTCATGAAAGAAATACAGATTACTTGTTGTTAAATACTAAAAGATATAAGGTATAATAGAAATGGATCTTTTGAGATGCTTGCCGAATGCCAAAGGATTTGTCTAAATACTGGAAATGTTGAGATGATGCAGCTTAAAACTGTGGGCTTTTTAACAAAAGAAAAAGGGGCTAACTACAGGAATTGTAATTACCTAATGCTGACAATTGAAATGTAACTCCGTGGAAGCTTATAGGAAGGTTTTAGCCTGTGGGAAAAAAACACTGTTTTGAGTTTCACTCTGAAAGTTCCTTTTCTATTCCCAGCGAGATTGTAACACACAAATATTTCCTTTTGGTTTGACCTCAATTTCCCAACTTGAAAGAAGTTCATAAGAAATAGCAACAAATGAAATCTTTCCGAATGAGCTGTCTAAGCTTGTGGTAATCAGCATGTTTGCTCTCTTTTTATCCCCAAGAATTAAACCCAAATTGAATACTTTCTCTATAAACATTTTGAAAAGCAACCATTGCCTTACTTTCAGAAATGTAAGATTTTCAACTTTCAGATACCAACACAGTGCTAAAAGAAAAGACAGGGAGTAATGTCAGGATGGTAGTAAGGAGCACAAGGTACCAATCTGCTGGCTTTGAGTGGGCTCTGTTGAAAATAACCTCTAGTGGGTTCACCGAGAAGAATATTCCCCAACTCTAAGGCTGTCAGAAGTGAGCTACACCCTCAAGATGGGCTGGAGGCTGCAGTCCTAACTTAAAACTCTTAACAAAGAGGTGAGAGTCGCAGTGTTGCCCTTCATGCGTCTCATTTTGGATCAGGCTTACATTATGAGCAACTGTAATAATCAGGGATTTAGTAACAAAGGGACAGAAGCATATGCTCACACGGACTTACATGGAAAAGAGGTTTTATTGCAACTCAGAATAGGCTGTCACCACGGTGAAGGAATAGTCAGGAAATGAGAAAATCATATGCCAAATAATGGTTTAAGCATTCAAAGCTGGGCTTTTCTAGTCACTGTTCACAGGATCATTAAAGATCAAAAGTAAATTTATTCATGCCTTTCTATCTTGTACAGTCTATCACTTTCATATTTAAACAGTGACTTCCATATATGTGTTTGTGTTTACGAGAAATCGAGGTGACTAGCAGAAATCTGATAGTCTTTTTTTTTATTATTAGGGCTTCTTGAAGCTTAAACTCCTAAATCATATGTGGGAAATATTAAAATAATACTATCAAAGGCTCCGTCTTTTGGAGATTCAGTTCATAAATATGCACTTTGATGGAGGAAATGCAGACCCTTTTATGCAGTATGAATGTCATCAAGGAGATATTCTCATGCTAATTATTACAGACAATTCATGGCTGAACAGCTTTCAGATAATGTAAAAAATGGTGGGGGTTTATTCGTATGTTCTGCTATTCTTCTTCTATAACTCCCATTAACCACTTCTTCACTCGGTCTGCTATTTGCTTGCAACTTCCCCATCTCCAGGGAGAAATATAGTTCAGATATATCTGTTGGAGTTGTGAGGCCCTAAGGGCACTGAGCAGCCTCCACTGGAACCCCAGACACCCCCTGAGGTGCAGGAGCTGCATTTCAGCCCTGAGGGCTCCCTTAGAAGTGTAAGTGTGCTTACCACACCTGCTTTGCTGAATAGGAAGCTTTTCAGGGCAGGTAATGATGTTGTGTGATCAACCTGTCTCAAGTGGTGGTGAGATCTACTGTAGACAATGGCTACACTCAGAACGTGAAATACCAGTTCTTGGCATCTGACAGACACATGTGATGAAATTGGAGGATTAAGTTGTGTTGACCAAAGTGCTTATTTTCGTGAGCATATTATCTCCGTGCCATCAATGGGATGAAATCCCAGCGCTCAGAGAAGAAGCTGAGAAAGCCATCATGAATACTGACTCTTATGCTCTTAGCCAGAGATGTGTGCATCTTGAGCTGGAAGAGATGTAGAAAACAAACAAGTGAGGAAAAACAGCTTACAGCAGAACAAGTCTAATACATTTTTCCTGTAACCTTTGGGTTGAGGAAGGGAGGGGAGAGAAGTGTGTGCCAAATTTCAAGTTGACTGCCGATGGCCATTACTTATGTAATGAACTTCCACTTGCCAGCCCAGCGCACAAGGCTGATTGACCTTGGCAGCAGTACGCAGGTATTATTCTCACACAAATCCAGCAATCTTTGGCAGCTTCTGCAGCACTCAAAACAGAAGCAGGCTTGTCAGCTTGGAGAATACATTCCTCCTAATTTATTGTTCTTTGCCATTTTATTTCAAGAAACAAGGAAAAACCAATGCAGGTTTCTGTGTCCATTCTAAAGAATGTTGCAGCAAGGCAATTGTTTTAATTTTCTGTACTAAGAGAGCAGTTGTGCAGCTGGGCAGTATATAGAGAACACTGTGTAGAAAAGCGGTCACTGGGAATGGATGCTGGAAAAAATGAATGTAGGTAGTAAAGGAGAAATAACTGAGGCTGAGCATTCTCACAAGGTTGTGATGTTCGCTTTTGATCTGGGTGGGTACAGACTCTATTTTCTGAGCCATTTTGCTGTCAGTATCTATCCTAAACAGGATTCAAGAAAAGCTGAAATGTGCATAAGTGTGAACCAGAAAATGTCAGGTTTCCAGGTCAGGGAACTTGCAGAAAAATAAATAGGAGGAAAAAATCTTGTTGTTTTTTTTTTTCCTGCAGAAGGGCATCTGCAATAACTGGCATCTGAAGCAGGGATTAGTTACAGCAGAACATTAGTCAGGTCTGCCAGGATTTCACCACTGTGGACCAGTAGAGCCCCATGTTCTGGATGGGTTTGCAGCTGGCTTTCAGGGCTGGTCCATTGTGGGAAATCAGAAGCCCTGAACCCAGCTGTCCTCCATAGCCTGCACAGAGGGACCGTGCTCTCTGAAGCACGAGAGTCATTCTTCTGTGCTCCAAGCTTGTATTTGGTTCTTTTTGTTTGGTTGTGTCCCAAATCTGAAAATAAGCAGGGTAACCTGAAAAGCTCAGTTGAAGGTTTGTCAGAGTGCTATCCATTCCATGAACTTCTTAACATAACATCTTAGAAGAGCAATTGTGACAGCATGGGGTAGCTGGATCCTTGTGTAGTGGCTAGCACAGTGACACACAGCTCTGATTTCCTTCCAGAAGAACACAGCTGCCATCTTCTTCTGCACTGTACCTTGGTCAGGGCTCTGTAATGATAGCTGTCACTGCCAAAGAGACCATTTAGCATCTCATTCCCTTCAACATGAATGAAATTCACTTTCAGCTAAGTACCTGTATCTGAGACAAAGCCTCTGCTTATTGCTTCACTTACAGTTTGTGTCTGGTTTATGCTTCGTACATTCACAGGCAGGAAAACAGAAAATGAAAGAGGAGTTTGCCCCCTCTTACTCCTTCCATCTGCTGCCAGGATCTGTGAGCATGGGGTGGCCAAGTCAGGTAGCAGACATAAAGCTATGAGATGTATGTATAGGGAGCTTGTTTTAGAACTGCCTCACTGGGACAGGGAGACTGCTTGATTTATGAGTTCATTTGTTTGCATATACACTTCAGCCATGAACGAGATCTTTTTATTTAAAGCAGATAGATATCATTTAAAGTGGAAATCTCTCTATGCTATACCTTTCATCCTTGTTCAAAAACTATGCATTTTTAATCACCTCTCTTTCTGCATCCAGTAGTGACTTATAAGCATCTAATTCTGCACAGGGTGAATATTTATTTTGCAGTGCAATTCTGCAGTTGTTGCAGGTTCACCCAACCCTTAGGCATCTTGGATGTACCAACTGGAAGGATCAGAGCTGCCTTTTGTAAGCTAGCTTGGTAGCCTGTTAGTCTGTCATGCTGATACAGGGGATGGAGCAATGGCTCTGAATACAAACCCTGCACAACCAGCTGCTCCTCTGAGGTTTCCCTTAACTTTTGAACCCTCCAGCTGTCAGCCCTTCATTGTCTTAAGAAACTATATGAGAAGGCACTCCTGAGACACAAACCACGCTGATGTATATGTATATGTATGCTTCCACTTATTGGTGTAAATATTTGGGGTAGCCTTTTCGTTTTGGTTTGATTTGCTCCTTATGCTTTCACCCAGCTATATAGGGTAAGTGCTTCAAGATGGGGTAGCAGAGGAGGGTGTTAAGTTTGAGCATCTTAATCCTTTCAGACTGATCCCATTAGCAGGTCCCCGTGGAGAAAATTTCCAGATTCAATCTGGAGAAGCAGGACTTGCTGGGGAGCCCACTGGAAAACTCAGGCAGCAGGGCTTGACCTCAATGGCAGAATGAAGGCAGCTAAGGGACAGCACACTTTGTACTTGTACAAAGTAATTATCTGCATTTGTATGACAATCAGAAATGGGTGCCTCATGAGAGCGTTTCATAATCTTCCTTCTTTTTAAACCAAAAGTTTTTCATTTGCTTTAAAAATACTATACACCGTACTTCCCTTTCAGCACTTTATAAGCTTCTATTTCTTTTGTGTCTTAATAAGGAAAGCAAAGCTGAGCTGAAGTTTTTAATATATTAAATCAGAAACCTAGACTGGAATGAAAGATAAGAATCCAATAACACCAAAAAGACACGTAGAACAGAATCGGCTGTAAATGATTTATGCAGCAGGATTAGGAGGTTAAGAAGGCAAAATCTTTAATGTTCACTCATGCAGCAATGTCAAATCGCTTGTCTAAATAAGGAGTTTGACTGTCACAGACTTCAAAAGTAGGCATTTTGAGGTAGCACTGTCTGCCTTAATAGAACTTGGATTGGAGTATTTTCCAGGTGGTTAATGGCTACGAGAGTCATCCATCTGAACTTTGAAAATGTGTTTGGTAATCTGCTTTAATAAACAGCCATTAATAAAAGGCATGTTTACGTGGCTCAGCAAGGCCATGCTTCCTAGGCTTTTTGCTTTATCTGCTTCTCTGCAGTGCTTGTGCAATGAAAGAGTGTGCCTCTAATCTGGGGGGAGGGGGGGGGGGGGGAGGTTGCCGCAGGGCTAAACCTCATCTCCATGCTGCCTAATCTAGGGCAAAAGTTGCAGGCATTCGTCTTGAAAGTTGGACAAGAGAGGGATTTCTAGGCACTGAGGAAGGACACGTGTCTGAATGGCCTGGGCTGGAACTTTTAGTTCTGCATGGCACGTGGGCTCTGACAGGAAAGCTGTGTTAGTTAACTCCCCAGAAAATGAGGCCTCCTCCATGCCAGCAAATATCACTGAAGGTTTGCATCTGTTGCAAACAATGGAGAGCTGAGCATCAAACCTAGCTGCAGGCAGGCTAAAAGCAATGCCAAGCGTCCTGCTCTACTAATAACAACCACTCTATGAATTGGGAATATTTGAGGTGGAAACTAAAACCGTGTTACAGCAATTGCATTGTGGCAGGTGCTTTAATTCAGGCCATGCTTCCATAGCATTTGTTACTGGCTACCAGGTCAGAATTTAGGTGGGCCCAACCATGGTATTTTTGGCTGGAGCCTTTCAGGATAATGAGCAAAGCTCAGTAGTTTCTTTTCAGAAAGCATAGGTGTGAATATCCATAGCTGCTGAGTGTTAGCAGGGATGCACATCTTCATCTCTGCAACCTCTGCTGGTGGCACAGCAGGTGTGTAGGGCTGCACTGCCCGCACACAGAGCAGTTGGACGTGCTGGGGCTGAGCTGGGGATGCCGGCAGGGATGGAGGAGGAGACCGTGCTACCACAACACTCTGGGAGCTAAAAAAAAGCAAGGCAAGAAGAGGCCACATCTCAGCCTTTCTGGTGTGTCTGACAAATTAGCTCATGCCTGCTTCTGTGCGGGACAAGGCTGACATCGTCTGGATGTTGGTAGTCACTGCAGCTGCTCCCGAGCTCTCAACTCGCTGCCACTCCGGGGTCAGCTCTTGTCCGTCCCCCACCCGAGCCATATAGTCACAATTCGTCTGTTTATTTCTATTTGTTTCCCAAAATCTCAGCAGAGAAGTGCTTCGGTGCAGGTGATGCTCAGGGGGGCTGCAGCAGGGCTCAGGGCCGTCCTCAGGGCCTCAAGCATCTCCCCCTCCTTACCACCTGCAACCAAACAGCAGCTCGCCTCCCCGAGAGCAGCCCCTTCAATGGGGGGTGTGGGGGGGAGAGGGTGCACAGCATCACGGCAGGCAGAGCGCTAATTAAAAAGCTCCTCGCCGGCATGTACAGAAAGTTAAGAGATGGAGAGACAAAACTACTGATTTCCGTTTGAAAAATGTTCAAAGCCCACCGTTTTGACGAAAGCTCAGGAAACTCTTCAGAGAGCACAAGCTAGTTAGTCATTAAATTGGTAGTTTATTTGTTTTTCCGAGGGAGATGAGATGAAGTGGGGAAAGCAGGGGGGACACGTAGGAGTTGAAAGAGCTCTCCTGTTATTCACCGTGCAGCCGGGAGCAGAAATAAAGAGGCAATTAGAAGGTCAGAAGCAATAATAATACGCTGGCAACCCGCGGAAGCTGCAGAGCAGGTGTTTGTTTGCTTGGTGTTTTTTTGCCCTGCAAACCATCATTAAAGCTGTGCGACACCACCGGTTTTCATGCCACGATTATTTGCATGCAAATTTGACATCTTCAATGCAAAGACAGATTATATCTTCACTAATTCGGTCCAAGGCAAATTGTAACTATTTCCTTAAGAAAACACTGCTATTCATGAGGAAATTATTGAGCACAAACTGAGTTTTTCATGAATTTAGCCCAGGCAGCCAGACAGAATCATGCTTTTATTATTTACTTCCACTGTATAATCAGCTTTTCATTGGAGATGACAGCTTTCAGCCTAGTAAGTCCAACGTGTTTTTTTTCCCTCAGGAAAACATGACACAGAGGAGGCAAAAAACATTGAGCTTTCCCTGGGTCTGAAGAAACCTTCTGGATTTTACTGTTTTCTTTACAAATATATGTACACGTGCACTGACATATGCTCCCAATGTGTGCAGGAGGGGAGCTCTGAGCCCCCTTGAGAGCGATGGACCTGCATCAGTCCAAAGTGATGAGGTGAAAAGGTCTTTTGGGGGCTTGAAATGGAGAAATCAGGACTGAAAGTTACTCTGGGAAATGTAGAAGTGAGAGGTATATAATAATTGCTGCATTTATATATTTATCACACAAGTGATCATCATTCTCAGGCTTAAAATGGAAGCGGCACGTGGTAAAGGAGTCGTGCATTATCATTCAAGCATTTCCCGTGTTTTGGGGTATGTGTTTCCCCTGATTTGGGGTATATACAGCAACCTGGTACAGCTCCTGTTCTCAGCTCCATACCTTCAGGGCGGCTGTCACAAAGCAACTTGGATTTTCTGAAAAGTGAGCCTGGAATTTCTGGGAACTGTGTTCACTGCAGTAATAGGCCCAGGAACGACTGTGCTTCCCTTTACTGCAGAGCTGGAGCTCATGGTTCGGGATCGTGGTTAAATACACAGTCATGGTGAATTATTGTGAGACAAAATGGATGAGCCAGTCCTGCTGTATGAGCACAGGCCTGCAACAAAATGTGCACATAATCAACAGCTGAAAGGGGGAAAATGGGAGGGAACTGCTGCCGAACTCTTTTTCCTTTGTATTCTTTTCTGTGACTTCTCTTGGTGTATTTTCCATGTGTTCATTTTAAAGTGAGTTTACCTGCATACTCAAGGAGCAAGATCTCACGCTTGGTCCTTCCATAATGCATCTGGATGTTGAGTCCTTCTGGCCTTTGGCTGAGGCTCAGTGCATAGAGAACACTGGTGCTAGTGAGCATCAGCTACTGCCTCTCCAGAGTCTTTGCATTTGTTTCTATCAAAACAGACAGCAAAGCATCTATCTCCCATGCATACTTAAAGCAGAAGATGGAAAAATATTAATGTTTCATTGTCTTCATGTTTAAAAGTGAGACCTTTTAAAGAAGTGTCTCTTCAGCAAGGATAAGAGATGTTTTTCTTAACTGCATAGCAACAAGCTAGAGCTGCAATTATTTATATCGAGCATGAAATTCCCTCAGTGCTTCATTTATTCAAAGCTATATTTTTTACCAGGTTTTTGTTTTCACAGATGGCTAAGCTAAGACGCTGTCTTGGGCTTAAGTATCTACACAAACTTTGGCAGTCCCCACCAATAAATAAAAATAGATTAAAAATAAGTCAAGGCAAAAAAACCAACAAAACCTTGCAGTTAAACATGCAAAGACCACTAAAGAGCACAGCGATATTTTAAACTAATTTAAAACTATGATTATCTACCAAGAAACATAATGCAGTTCTGTCATGCTATTAAATAAGGTTTTATGGGAAGCACCGGTTGTCAAATGACAATTGTAAGCTGGATTTTTTTTGTCGCTTTACAAAAGACACGAGTTCATAATTTGACTCTGGCACTTGTTCCGAGTGCTTTGTGCAAGGAAAGTTTGTTTTGCTTAAGAACAGAAAGTCGAGTACTTGCAACGCTCAAACTATTTGATTTCCATGTTTTTTCCTCCATGCTGCTTCATGGTGAAAAGGAATGGTTTGCCAGTGTTGTCATTCAGTCTTTCACTTAGTTCAGAAAAGGCACCCTGTGTTTGCTCTCAGTAGCCCTGCCTGGGTATATATGGGGAGCAAATTCTGCGACTGGGGCACAGAAACCCCTCACTTTGGAATCCCTTGCAGTCCCACAAGTGTTCTGAGCCCAGGCAATATGGCACCAAGGCGTCTGCCTTGGAAACAAGAGCATTTGTATTTGGAACGAATTAGCACCCATTCGTTTTTCACATAATCTGCTCTTTGAGATGTTAATTCTAAAAGTAACTAAAAGTCCCAGCCATTTTCAATGAATGAACTGGGGTGCAATATCATTTTGTATTTGGGAACCATAATGAAATTGATTGCTCCCTTCCCTCTGGAACAAGTATTGGATTCCAGAGAGTCCTTGTTCTCCATTTGCTTCAACAGTGTTGTGTTTTCCTACTGTTTTCTAAACATTATGTAGTGTTTTGATGTAGTTGCCTTTCTTCTTTGGACTAACTCAGCTTTCAGCCAAAGCATTCTGTTTTTTGAGAGCAGCGCAGAAGCAGGATGGGTTTGCCAAGACCTCAGAGACCACAAAGACTGTAGATCAGAAGGACAAGGGTAGCATCATTTCATAAGGTATTTGTGGAGGATGCCTTTTTCAGATGAGAAGTTTCTTCTTCACCCAATCCCAGCATCAGGTTTCATTTCTCATACAATGTATTTAGGCTCAGGAAATGGTTTTTCTAGCACTAAGGAAGCTTAGAAAGTGCAGCATAGATGAGTGGACAGTGAGTTAGATTGAGAACTGGCTGATTGGCAGAGCTCAGAGAGTTGTCATTAGTGGCCCTGAGTCTAGTTGGAAGACTGTAGCAGGTCAAGGGAGGTGATCCTCTCCTATTCCTCCAGGTTGAGACCACAAATGAAATGCTGTGACCAGCTCTGAGCTACCCAGTTCAAAAAAGGCAGGTTTCTCCTAGAGCGTGGAAGTTGAGTCAATGGAGACTGACTCTTTTTGGTGATGTGGAGCAATAGAACAAGGAGCAATGTGCAGAAACTGGAATGCAGCAAGTTCCATACTAACAGATGGAAGATCTCCTTTACTGTCGGAGTGTCATAACACTGAACAGGCTATCTGGAAAAGTTATGGAGTTTCCTTCTCTGGAGATACTCAAGATCCATCTAGACACCTACTTGTCCAGCCTGCTGTAGGTAGCCTTCTTCAGGAGAGGACTGGGCTCAGTGCTCTCCCAAGGTCCCTTCTGTCTCCTACAGTGCTGCTGTTCTGTGAGCTTCCTAAATTATGTACTCCTCAGCTTAACTCTTCAGCTTGAGGGTTATTTTGGCTCTGTTATCTAAAAGCACCGAAACACTTGTTCTGTTCCTCTCCTGTTCAATTTTCTGAGCCATAATACTGGACTAGGACTCCTTTGAAATCTGTCAGAGATGTGGAAATGACCTCTATGGACCAGGTAAAGGAAAAATAATGATTCAAAGCGAGGTTTTGAAGTAAACTGAAGTTGCTTCAACTTGTGTGGAGATCTTAGGAATGAGTTACCATCCTGTGTCACAGAACGTCTGTGCCAGTGCCATACTCATCAGCCGGCATGAGAGGGGCTGCCACAATCAGAAGCAATTACTCACTTCTATTGTAGTTCCAAACAGCAAGAATAACGAACATTTTTCACCAGCTCCTGCCACATCATGTTTTCATATCAACCAGTCAATCAGAGTCTGTATAAAACAGCATGTGTCTGTTCATTAAGAGAAGGAAAAGTTGATTGGTACCAGAAGATGAGTGCAGTGTGATTTAATTGTAGCCCTTTGGCACATCTGTGTTAGATATATTAGGCATTTAGACATTTCACACTGACAGCGACAATGGGAATTATATTGGGATGATACAGTTTTTAACGCTGTACTTACAAAAATAAACCCCAAAAAAAACACACACCCTTTTGATCTCTGTGATTAAGCGTTCCAGGTAATTTCACATCATCATTCAGTCTTTCTCCTGCACCAGACTGAAAACTGTTAACTCCCCTCTCCTGCACAAGCTACCTGATCTATATTGTATTGTTACTGTTTCATTATTCTTGATCATTACACCATTCTCTCTTGCCAGAATTTTGTATTCATCGCTGAGTTACAGGGTTGCAAACTTTACAAAGGCATCCCCTGTAGCTGGAGGAGATGCAGCCTTTTGGCCAAAAGCAAGGTTTACCTGAATGAAACCACTGACAATGAGCCACTGTTCTACCATTAAAGTCATTTGAAGCCCAACCCAGATGCTCCTAACTGAAATTTTCAGGATTCCTTTAATATTTCAGTCCTCTGGAAACTGTGAAAGGAGAGCCATGAGAGGGCAGCCGTCTGGAAAGACAAACTGAACTGCAGTTTCTTCAGGGAATTGCAAAGTCCAGGCACTTATTGCCTTCAAACAGAGAGAAGAAAGACACATTAGTTGTGTTTGCTGCTACTGAGTGAACGTGATTTGTGATCTTTCTAATGGTGTTTTAGTTATTCAGTCACAGAGACAGCCCACTGCAGAGTAGCTGATTGGTAAAGGGCAGCAGCACGAGGGCTGTGGTAGCACCCCAGCAGGGATGCATGCAGCTCCACTACATGCAGTTCAGCCTCTGCCAGCACTGCTTCTTGCCAGGCTGCTTCAGCATGGCTGGTACACTTGGCTGTATCTGAACCACTCACTTTGCCAACTTCCCCACCTTGCTGCAAGACTAATTCTGTGGAGTGTCTGCTAAAACCAAGTGCACCTGACAAATGGAGGACTGGGCTGTGCTGTTTGGCTGCCTGAGCACACCGAGCCATCTTTGTTAAGGAGCCAGCAAGCTTTCAAACACTGTCCTAACAATCCCAAATGTATCATTATGAGAAAAGCATTGCTGAGTTTCTTTTATGGTTTCCATTTGAGACATATCCCGCACTAAAACATTTTTGTAGGGCTGGAAATTCTTTTCAGAATCTGCTAATTATTTTCACAATCTACGGTCTGCTCTTACATTTCTAATTGCAGTTATTAATCCTCACTCATCTACACGCCCTGGATCTGTGCGGTGCAGTAATGCATTTTATGCTCAGCAGCACCGTGCCTCTTTACTCATTTGTCAAAAGGGTTATTGTAGAATTGATGCTGAATGCAAGGAATGAGCTGCATAAACTTGGCCATTAAAATGAATGCCTGTATATTACCTGTGCTGGGCATTGCTGTGTAAAAGCAGTAATTTTCTCCTCAAATATGTGGACACTTATCACCAGTTTTATTCAGATTCATACAAGTAGCAAAAAAAACCCAACAAAACAAAACAAAAAAAAAACCAACAAAATACAAGAACTGCTTTGAATGCAGTTTCACCTTTGTTTCAAGGTGTCAAATGGTATTAAAATTGCAATTAACAAGCACCGGGCTTGACTTCAGTCTCTTGAGTCATATTTGGTTTCCAAAATACTTCCTAATCTACTTTAAAACATGGCAAGTGCATAACACAATCTATTGTTCTCAAAATGTTGTCAGGTAGCAACTCACACATATTGACACCAAAGGACTGGCAGCTATTTACAGTCACCAGAAACTCCTCAGTGCTGCCAAAACAGGGCAGCATCCCTGCCACTGCATTTGGAGTTGAGGAAGCAGTCATCCTAGAGCCATTTCCCTTCAGATGCGTAGAAATGATGTGCTTTCCATTTCTCTCTAACAGCAAAGAAATTCCCCTTTTCTGTCTAATGAATGTTGTCTACCCAGGCATCTCTGGACACAATTCAGTGTGTTGTTTGATGGTGAAATCTGTTAGTAGCTGCCTTATCTGGACAGCAGCTGACAGTGTCCCTACCCTCACTGCCAGAGAAAGCAGCCAAACATTTTGTGTTGGCTAAGAATGAAGAAGTCCACCGAAGCATTCATTTATACTGAAATTTGGCCCACTATTCGTATGGACAGCCCTCAAACTGCACAAAGGTCTGTTCACTTCTTGGCTTAAGGTTATTTACATTCATCGTACACTCTCTATGAGAAGACTTGGAGATAAATAGTAGAGGAGACACTTAATTAGTTAGATCTTTCCTATTAGTCCCAGCCGAGCTGTGGATAGACACATCCATTTATGTGCCCCTTCGCTGGCATGTGGTCATGTTTCATCTTCATCCTCTCCAGCCACCACACAAGCTCTTCTCCAGGCTCTTGCACGAATCCAACACCATGTCACAACTCTTGTGTTTCTTCTATGAAGATATTGAGATATGTGAAGGTCAAAAATCCTGCATTCATCTCCCATATCAGGGGTGTCCAGGTTTCTCCTATGGTCTCCCCCAAGTAGTCCAAACCTTCATTCCTCCTGCCATTTTGGACTCATTTATATGTTATATGGTGTGAATCTGCCCAGCCCTGGTTAGCCAGTGTATTGCCTGACTTGCATTAAAGCTCAGCTCTTCTGATCAGGCTGCTCCAGGAGTCAATCTGTTGAATTTGTTCTTTTCTCAGTGGTCCCTCTAGGCTGTCCCATGAGTAACGACTCCTGTAGTAGGAGGTACAGAGCCATTTGTGGCAGTTTTCCTGTTAAATTTCTGTAAATGCTGTACTGCTTGATGTGAATTGAGTCCAGGTGCTATTCTTGTGGTTCAGTTCACTTTTAAGCGTGGATAAAATCCTTTCCTTCTCCATTACCTTGTGCAAGCTTTCGTAGATGATTACACTTACCCTGCTAAAGCTTGAAGACATATCAGGGTGAAGTCTAGTACATGTTTAGAAGTAACTGGGGTGCCATGCTGTGATGGGAAATGCTTAATTAAAAGAAGTTTTGCTCTGGAGTTCAGAAAGCAATCTCTTTCTGAAATAGATCAAATACTGCAGGTGTCTTTTTTTCCTGTAAGACCTACTGGTGTGCAGAGATGTCATCATTCAAGCTGACAAAGAAGTCTCAACTTTAACCTGAAATCCAGCCTTGCTGTGCAGAACAGCCTCTCCGCTCTGTCTACTTTCCTGTTTCACCCAAGCTGTTTAGCCATTCACTTTCCATTTGAAACAATAGCATTTGTTCTAATTCTTCCTTCACATTCACCCCATTAAGTTTCTGTTTGCAGTCATCAGATGCTGAAGAACCTATCTGCACTGCTTAGCAAACCTCAGTATTGGGCTAATGCCAGAACAGCTCTGTGCTGTTCTTTATCAGCTTCCTGATGCTGAGGCCTAATACATTTTATCTTCTCTGGAGGCTGATGCAGCAGAGTCACATCTAAAACACAATGTGTAAGGGTGGCTAATACAAAGATGTTGACCAAGATGCTGATTGGTAGTCAAAGGTTATTAGTAAAGAAAACCCCTTCCAGGAGCACAGCTAGATTACTCTCACCTGTGCTCCCGCAGCTGACTCAACACTTGCCTCAGCTGATGAATCAGAGGTTCAAGCTGTGATTTCCCATACACAATGTAATTCTCAGAATGCGATGGAAGTTCTTGTTTCAAGAAATGGGAGTTCTCAGCACCATAGTGTGGTACAATGCCTCAGCCTGGGGACTGCACCCCAGGGCTGCTGGGAGAGCTCCTGAAATGAGTCTGAAATGCTGTGTTATGCAGTATTTTATTAACTTATTTTTCATTCTATGGTCTTCAGTAAGCGTGCCAAGTGCAAATGAATTTCTGGAGTAAGGATGAAGAAAGATACCTTCTTCAAGAAAATGGCATGTATCTAATAACAATCAAGGAGAAAAAAAAAAAAAAAATCAAGTTAAAATTGGGCATAACGTAACTTATTTTCTGTCCCAACCACCAAAAGAGAAACTACTGAACACAGAAAGGCTGGGTACAGACTAACATGTGTATTGCATCCAGGCCGTATGCATGCCTGCCTTGGACTTCCTAACCCTTAGCAGCCAGAAACCCCTTGAACATAGAGTACAGAGCTTTCAAAAACATGCTGGTATTTAACACCAGAACTATCAGAAGATACTGTGTTTGAAAACAGAATGTTCTGGAACTATGATTGGAAAACATGATTTTTTCTGAGCAGTCTCTCCAATGATGTTATTTTTTATTTCCCTAGCCTTCATTGAACCCCTTCAGTACTCTTTTTCTCGCTGTTTTAAAGCACTTTCCAAGAGAGCACGCACAGGTTTTTACTGCTGGTCCTTTAATTTACTCCTATAAATCTTATATGAATTTTGGAGTTTAGATTCTCTCTTCTTTAAAGATCTGACTTAAGCCATCATTTTATCCTTTTCCATACTATTTGTGAAGCATGTGTGAAGTCTGCTATTTCCTCATAACATCTTTAACTTTCCTTCTCATTTGTCTTCATTCTGAAGATACTTTCATTAATGCTTTCATGCTTCTGTAGAAAACACACAAAGCCCAAACAATCATCTCCACCTGTGGGCAGATTGTTGTTGCTGGTTTCCAGTGAGGGAACCAGGTGCAAATGCTCAGCATGTGAACGATGAGGGCTCAGAGGCTATAAATGAGAGACCCACAGCAGACTCAATTTTAAAGAGTGGTGTGCTTCATGGTGACTCGGTTTGGTTCTTCGTTCTTCCATTCAGCTAAAGGTAGGGTTTTTTTAATGTCCTTCGTATTGTAACTTTCAGCTTTTTAGTGGTTTAATAGTTGAAGTGAGTAAATGTTCCTCTGTGTGTTACTTGGTAATTCTTTTTTCCTTCTGAAATACTGTTTAAAAATGAACCAAAAAAAGAATAAAAGAAAAGCAACCTATAAAGCACATCATAGTTTTGTTCACCAATGGCATTTCTACATTTTATCTTCATTTAAGACATTTTGGGTTCAAGAATCTGGGTGTTCTTTGTTGTAAAGGATAAGAAGAGTCTATAACACCAGGAGATGCAAGGGTTGTCTTTTTCTTTATGAACTGTCTACAGTAGGTTGTTGTAGGAAAGATGGCTGATTTAAGTTCAGATGTGCTTCTTAATAATGGGAGTTTGTCAGTGTAAATGTAAATTCAGAAATCCTTCCAGGATAAGAAAAAAAGGTCCTGCAAGAGTCTTCAGCTTGGATTGCTGTGTGCTGGGTGAGTTTTGTCTTTTAATGTTATGATGGTACATGTGGAATTTGAAGACTGATGTTCTTACGGTCTGTTTTTTTTTTTGTTGTTGTTGTTGTTTATTTGTTTGTTTTGATAAGGCAAGTGAAGCATCTCATAGTGAAGGGGTTTATGTCTTCTTGTTGAACTTAGAGCTGTATCATCCCAAGAAATACAATACCTAAGCTCTTTAATAATCTGCACAAGAAATATTTTTTATGTTGCTCAAATATTAGATCAATATCTCATGCTGCACAAGGATTTTGGTTTTTTAGTGTCTTCCATCATTTATGAATGTAGTTTATTTTTTCTTTTTTTTTGGTTTTTAATTTAGAATGTCTTGCTGCCTTTTGAAATATTTCAGAGCAAAATCTCCCGTACTTGTTTTTTGGCACCTGTTGTAGAGGCATAAAAATCAAAAGCCAGAGTCTGTTTTACTTACAGGGTGATAAGCCTCAGTCCTTTCCCCTTTTTCTCATACTTGTTGCAAAAATTGTTGCTGGGATATCTACATTTTAGAACCTTTTCTGGCAGATAAGGAGGAGGGGATAAGTGAAATTATGAGATAAGAGCTAGACTTACTGCTAAATACATTTTCTTGGCTGAACTGGATAAACTAGCAATTGGGGACCTTGTGTTTGTGTAAGTGGTGTCCTTTGAAATCCTGCTCTGAATTTAAGAGAATAGATGATGACTTCAATGTGTGGTGTGTTGTGTGTAGTAAGAGCCATTGTTGCTGCTTGTCCCATGGTTTGTCATACAGGGATTTGGTTATGCCCTGCTCAGCCTACATAGAGGTGCTAATGAATTATGTATGTGCCTTAGGGACATGTCCTGGCTTGTGAAGCAGAAAGTACCAGCACAGCTGCGATAGAAGCCTTTGGACCTACTGGGTCTGTGATGTTCTGTGCAGTGGATACCATTAAATGGGCAGCAGAGGTAGCCAGTCTCAGCTGTGCATGCACAGCAAGCAATGAAGCACTATGACCCTCCCAGTGCTGGTGTGCTTACGGGTGCTGAGTAAAGGACACCTGTGAAAGCTGTGGGGGTGGGGAAGTGCTCCTGCTTTGCCTTTGAGTTGCTCCTTGGAGCTGGGCTGTTGCACGAGGAAGTATCATTAGCAGCTCTGTCTGGCTGTGCTGGCTGTTCCAAGTATGCTATGTTTATTGTGTGAATGTGTTTAAGTCAACTCTGTCATCAGGAGGAGCCCTTAATATCTCCTGAGCATTTGTCCCTGGATGCACAGCCTCAGGGTTGATTGCTAATGGACTGTGCTGTGCAGCATGCTGTGTGCGATGGTGCCTTGCTGATACAAATCAAGTCATGTGTTTTAGTTTGTGTTATCCGATCCATTATTTTAAAGCATTGTTGCACTTGCCTTGAACAAGTAATTTTTAATGACCCTTGTGTCTTTACATTCTCGTATGGCTTGCCATAATCCAGGACAGTCAGAGTTTGTAAAGTTTAGAGCCTGCACAAATGACAGAAGATCTCCCCAGTCTACTTAACTCCCATATAATCTGATATCATTTGGGTGAAGCTGTAAGAATGACCCCCTTCATCTATCTCTGGAGCCTGATTTATGCTATTTCTTTGGTCAAACGCTTCGTGTCTTCATATGTAGAATTGCCAAGCTGTGGTGCAAGAGGAAGGTTTATCAGTGATGCATAAGAACAGGGCTTGGATGGATGGTGGCTCTGTCTGCACTCTACAGCGTAAGGTCTCGGCTTTGGATGCTCTCGTGTTTGGTTTGATTTTGCTGGATTTAGTAAATTAACGATCCTCTTCAGATCATTGCCGTAGCTCTGGCTTTATTAGACCCATCTACTGTCTCCTTACCCTCCCCCTCCCTTTCAGCCCTGGAGTCCCAGATCGAGAGGTAATTTTGTGACAGTGGGACGTACATACCGGCTGGTAGTAACGGGGCTCCTGTCTTCTGCTAGTGACTACTTAAATTTACTGTCATAAAAGTTGTTTCACTGAATGTATTTGATTCTTTTCCAATAGGCATCGTGAAATTTGTAACTATCTTTTTGTTACATCTTAAAGTATTGTGGACACTATATTTGTATTTCAGCATGGTGGATTTCTCGGTCTGTATGGGTTAGTTAGGATGAAGCAGACGTGAAGTTGTTTAACTTAGGCTTTCAGTTCATGCTGTGGAAAATCAGGTGTTTATCCCGGCTGAACTGAAAATGAAGAGAGGCAGTGAATTTCTCTCTTCGAAGCCTGTTGCCACACTGGATTTGTGCATCAGTCTTGTTATGTTTCTCGCTTTGAGACAGGATGAAGTGTGTGGTCGCTAGTTGCGATTGGCTGACACTGAAAAGATGGAGATCGGGTAGGTTGTGGGTCTTTCTGAGCCAAAAGAATTCAAGCCAAAATCACTGCTCAGTTGAAGTGTCCTTGGAAGAGCTACGGAATACGTTCAGCAGCAGCTCTGGAAATGAATTTGACAACTCTTTTACAATTACAAGAACCACTTTTAAAAGTCTCCAGGGCTTTCTGGGACAATTACTGTAGGCTTAGCCATGTGCTTGCTTTTGCTTTTCCAAGAAGGATAAAATAGGCTTTTCCTAGCATGGAATCATTGCTAAGATTTTTTAAGGAACTGATCTGTAAAAATGTGGAATAAACAATATACAGGTTGATAAATAAACAGATGAATGGGCAGATCTAAACCCCATTTACTAGAATAGAGCTGAGAGAGAAAGTGAATCATAGTAGTACCTTTGAGTCAGAAAAAATATAAATGGATGTTGCAGGATTAACTTTGTTGAAGGAAATTAAGTTAACAATAGTTTATTCTGTTCTTTTAATGCTGTTAAGCCTCTTAGGATCTTTCTCTTCTGTAGAAACCAAATGTTTAGTTTTATTAAAGGGACTTGAAATTATTCATTCCATCAGTGGGGATGATATTTTTTTTATAATGTTTTGCCAATTGTTTCATTATGTATTTATACAAGTCACATATTTTAATTTCTGAACGTCGTTTATCAGTTGACACGCTGGGGAGTTAAACCGAAGCGGGGAGGATATGAAGATTTAGTCCTTTGTAATAAAGAAAAACGCTTAATTTCTTTCTATGGAAATAAATAGTGAGAGGTAATTTTGGTGGAGGATCAGTATGTAGATGGAAAGCTTTTTCCAGTCCTCCTTTGTTCTAGAAATAATGCAGTTGTACAACTTTGTGCAGAGTGAGTCCTGTAGTGCCACGGTTATGTTCAGCTAAAGGATCTGTCTGACTCCAGGTTGCTGTTTTGAATCCAGCTGGGTCTGAGAGAGACCAAAATTCACTTATTTCTTTTGTCCGGATCAAACAGCAACTTTTGCTGCTCTTTAATACTTTTCTGCCGGTATTCAAATCTGATTTCCTCCAAGCATTCGGCAGCACCTGGGGTTGTTGTGAATGCCAGAAAGATTGTGTACCTGGTGGATCAGACAGCAGTATGTTGACTGACCATGATAGAGTGACCTGCATTAAAGAAGTCAGCAGTCTCGCAGAAGGAGCTTTCATCTCAAGTGTATAACCAGCGTGGCATCTGATCGGGTGCCAAGTAGATGATGGTATGCCATTAAGTAAAAAATGCTTGATGGTTCAGAGATGGGTAGCTGTGTTGTTACTTGCAGTGCAGGAACAAAACAAGAGCATTGGTTTTGTAATGCTGAAAAACAGCTTAATGGGCACTAGTTTACGGCAAGCTGCAGTTATTCTTTAAAAGGACTAAAGCCAGCATCGGCCCACTTGTTTCATTCATGGTGCTGCTTTGTGCAGGGGTGTTCATTGTGCTTGCAAGCTACCTTAGCCAGGTTTGTAAACCACCCCCACTTGTCTGGGAAGGGAGGTCAACACACCTCAGCACTATTGTGTGGTGCAGCATTGGCAGGTGAAAACAAAGGGGAGGAGACTGGAAATGCAACTCTGCGATGTGAGTGTGGTGGTTTCCTCTGGCACCCCATGTAGGCTGTACGCTGTGCCAGGCTGCACTCAGCTTCACTCTTGTCATCTTTGCTGAGGCACTTGGAGTAAATTATGCTTTGTGGAGACAAAAACGATCATATTGCATACAGCAGAGACAGAAGGCCTCCAAAAAAAAGAAAAAAAAGGCATTTAAAATTGTGTTGGAAAGACAGCACTCATCTTTGCTCAGTATTATTTCTGTCAGCATGTCTATCACTAAACCAAACACAAATCATTCTTGTCTTCACATCGATTCATGTGGCATTTTGAGTGTTTTAATGATTCGCTGTGTTTTTTTCATTTATAATTTGATTGTTGTTGAGCTGTTGTAGTTAAGCTTTAGAGTAATACATTTTGCATGGTGGCCGCTGGGAATGCTTTGGGATGCAGCACTGATTTCTGCTCTGCCTTGCTAAGGCAAACTCTTCAGCTGTAGGGGGTCATTTAACATGGGGCCTGGGGAGGAAAGTGATTGGCATCACATTTCAGGCATTGTAACATGAAGGGTGCAGAATGGCTGCCCTGGTAATTCAGTTGTACGATCAAGGCTTGGCCAGTGATGACCAGGTCTGCCAGCCAAAGCTCTTAGGCAGGGAACACAGCACACCCTCTGGAAAGAGTTAGCATCATTAATGTTATTCAGTGCCCCCAGAGCATCTGAAGAGCTTTAGTCTGGTACCTTAGAGTGAGATAAAGACCAGAGGAGTGGGAGGAAGAGCCTTTTTTGGAGGGGTAGCTGAGCAGAGATGTAAAAGAAATTTCAACTGGACTAAAAGATTTAATGAAAGCACAACAACAGTCAGGATTATTAGTGTAACTCTTGCAGCAGACTCTTAGCAGATCTGGAAGAAACAATGTCATATGAATTATTTTGAATTGGGTTGTTAGTCTGTGGTATGAGAGGGTTACGGGTGGCCACTGGAGTAGGAGGAGTGAAGCTATAGTAAAGAAACCAAAGTAATGACTTTCTGAAGTTGCAGCCCATGTATGTGTTTTTGTGCAGATGTAAATCTGTATAAATCTGTATTGAGAAGGTGAGGAAGAGAAACAATATCATTGCGAGTCTGAACGAAATGGAGAAGCCCATTATCCTGCTTCTAACTTTAAGCCTTTTTTTATATATAGCTTCTCTTTCTTTGTGCAGTAGCTGCTTTTTGAACACTGTGGTCTTATTCATTTAATCTGATGATGATGATTCTCAAAGCATTTATGCATTCTACTTATATCAACCACTGCTCTTTCACCACAGGGTTTGTGTTTAAGATTAGACTGCTGTGATTTTTCACTGCTGCTCTGGTTGAAGGTCATTCTGTTTAGGAAATGGAGAGGGCAGCTGCCAAAAGGTAATCTCTCATTTTAGCTGGCTGTTGGCTGTCAGGTTCAAACCACAGCATTAAAAGTTACTCTAACAGACTCGCCTGTAGTCTAGCTAAAAACAAGAACTGGATGGGAGACATTCTGCAACTGTTTCTCAGTCAATTTTAATCCCGGCTTTTCTTTTAAGTTTACTTTCCCATTATAGGGTATGCAGAGCAGGTCTGATTGCTAGTGCCAAATGCTGTGTGTAACTGCACTTCTTGACTATGCAGCTTGTAATGTGTTGAATCGCATTACATCGCATTAGTACTCAGTGAGTCTTCAAATTTTCTTCCATTCTCGGTAGCGCAGTTGAGATTTAAGAAAACAAACCTGCACACAGGAAAGAAATGAATGCACCAACCTGTTGTGTTTGCATTATGTTCACCAAGGCTTAGTTTCCCTGGTTAGGAGAAGAAAAACAATACTTGATTATGCATAGTATTTTTTATACAGTGATTTCAAAGATAAAGAACAGTTTGCTTTAAGGAGAATCATGGAAAAGTTGGATTCATCTTGAGTGGCTAAAAGCTATAGCTGGAAATGTTATGAGGGAAGCATTACTCAAAGGTCAGATGACATATTGAAAGAAGAAATGTCCAGTTATTTTTGTTCCTTGCTTCTACCCATTTCTTTTTAACAGAATTCCTATCGTAGTCAATGCTGCCAAATTTTGAAGACTCTGTATATTATATTTATTTAAGGAGAACACTTGCGAAGGATGGAGAATGTGGCACACCATCTCCCTTCCCTCATCTCAGCTAATTGTTCTTTAAATAAATCTCTAATTTGGAGTGACATTGGTTTCACACATGGTATAAAGCAAAATGGTGTTGAATGCTTCCGTTTTGCTAACAGACATCTCCAAATGTCCTTTACGTTACCTTTGTTCCATGTATTTTAAGGCAAGATGCAGAGCATTAAACTGAGTTTACAGAGAAAGGGCCAGCATATGGCCTTCTCTGTGTGATACCCGCTTAGAGCTGTGAAGTAGAGATGTGGCTTTAACTGATATTCTTACATCTATGTGGGGAGCACAGTGGGTAATATAATTGGAAGGAATGAAAGCCATCAAGAGGCCTCTCTTGAGGGCAGTAAATATTGGAGATGCTGAGCTTCCCTTTGAGAAGCTGAGAAGGAACTGCAGAAGTGGGTAGCAATTTCCATCCCCTGACTAGCATCTGAGAATAAATGAAGGGTAACTGGAAGCTTGGGTCTGGTATGACTTCTAGTTATGAAAGGATATGATGCTTTATTCTAAGGTCTGTGCAAAGGAAAGCCTGCAGTCCCTGGTTTGGAGGGCAGTGGGCTTTTGATTTGCACACCAAGTGCTCTTCTGATGTTTAGCAGTTAGAAGGAAGCATCAAGCTACAAGGAAAATCTTTAGCCTACAGTTTCTTAATGTTTTCCCATCAGTTTCTAGAAAGTTGGAGTAGTTGCTTCTTATTCCGTGAAGGTTTAAAAATCATCAGTGTGAAGGCAGTCTGCCCGTGTGATTAATAAGCCCACATAACCATAAAGCATTTAAAGACAGTCTTTAGTGAATATGAATGACTGCTAAATTGCTTTTGCCTGTTTGAACCTTGGAGAACGTGATATCCCGTGCTCAGGGTGTTCAGCTGTTCATGAAATGAAAACTTTGGACTACCATAGGACACTGATTTATCTTTTCATTTTGTGCAGTGTTTAAGTGCTGTTTTGATTTTCTAGTGTTTAAATGTTCACAAGGGCCTTTTGCATCGGCTGTTGCTCTGTGCTGGGGCAATGGCTGAGCTGTTGTGGGAGGCAGGTGCCTCCTTCTGCCATTCCCTGCAGAAACTGAAGTTAGGATTTCCTGAATCCACGGGAGATGTGGTGTTTATCTCCTGGCTTTCTGTTCCCCTTCTCTTCTGCCTCAACTTGCAGACTTAAAGAAAGTGGAGGCTGGTTGCAGTGTAGTTGATATCTGCACAAATGCTTCCTGCTGTGCCTCGTGTTCATTTGATCTAAGGAAAAACAAATGTAGGCAGGAAATGTGGTTTTGAAACCATGCTTTTCTTAGGGAATAGACAAACGAAGATGAAACTCTTAAGTGCTGAAGATGCTTTGTTTTTGTGTTCTTTGCTGGAAAGCCTCTGATATAAACTAACTGATATTCCTCCCACGTGATGAATGTTTGATGTGCAAATAGAGAATAAAATGACCTTGATTTACTTGGGTAATAATAAAGGAAGTTATCTGCATGTAATGTATTTATATTCCACGGAAAACTGTGGCAACACTTACACAACTTATTTACTGAATGTGTTTGGTTGGTGGGAAAAAAAAAGGATATAATTCCTGACAACCAAGTATCGTATCATTTTGATAAGTATTAATTTAATTTAAAAAATAAAACCACAAAGTCTCCTCTGAAATGGGATTTCATCTTTGATTATTATTTTTTTTTACCCTGATAAAATCAAAGGGATTTCTTCATTTAAAAAAAAATATAATAAAACTCCAGCTGATCTTATTAATGATTTCCTTCAATCTTTTAAAGCTGAGATCTTCTGTGTGATAGCACTGAAGCTTTGATAAAGCCTCCAAAACATGATTATCGTATTTTATTTAACTGAATTAAGTCACTCCTTTTTGGTGATTCACTGTGAGTCTTGCATGCTTATTTTAGTGATCAGTATAATATTAACCTTCATTGGTTTTTGCTGCCATGCAAACTAAGTAACCCATAATAATGGTGGCATCTTTCTGTATTGTTTTCTATTGCCTGACTTGCTAACTGCAGAATGAGGCTAAAAAGTGCTGTTTCCCATGGCAGTACGCAGCTTGGGGAGCCCCAAGACTGGCTGGAAGGACCTTGGAGCATCTCTGTGAGCAATGCTTTGGCCAGGCCTGGTGGGCATCTTAGGGAGCAGCCAGCTCTGGTAACCTGCCTTGGCAGTCAGAAAACGGAGGTGGCCACCTGTGGGTGTATGGAGATAACAGCAGTGTGTTTTGGAGACCTTGTGATTAATGAGGGCTTGGGGGCTTCACTTTGTGGTAACTTAATTCTCAGTTTCTGCTTTTTTTTGGTTAGTGGTTGCTTTTTTGCATATCTATGTATTAATTAATCCTCATGGTGTCCCCAGTGTGAGGTGCCAGGGCTGAGGCCTAGCTGCCTTGTGGACTTGCCTCCTGGGCAGACTGGCAAGTGTTCTCTTTCTGCTTAAGTAGCAGTTTGATAACAATATTTCTCTTACCACACTTAAGTCCTCTTTGTAACTGCTCCTGTCACCATATTTCCCCTTGCCTTTTATATGCCCCATGCTGCAAGCAGAGGAACTTTTGCTGTGGCATGAAATTTGAGGTTTTCTATGTGTCATTACTTACATCTCTAAAACAAGTAATCTTTCTATTTTTATTTAGTTAATTTGCTTTCTTTATCTCTTCCGGATCTGAAATGCAAGCGCGTATGTTAGTTTTATTGCAATTGTGTGCAGGCCAGACAACAACAGAAAGCAAGGCCTGAGAAAATACTCAGAGCTGCTTGTGTGGATCTGGGCTGAACTTTGTAAGCAAAAAGATTATGTCCTTTGCAATCCTGCTTTTAACTTATGTTTGTGTTTGGTCTGATCAGGGAGGATTCCTGTCTGTTGGCTGCATTGGTGCTAGGAGGCTAGAAGCAGCCTGACTTAACGTGTGTACCCTGAGCTTGATAAATGGTGCCAAAAAACATTGGGTGCATCCTGAGTAGCTTGTGGGGCTCCATGAGGCCCTGGGGAATGCGGCGGAGGTGAGCTGGTGTCCTTCAGTATTGAGCTCCTGGGGACTGCTGAGTCCTCTGAGACTTGCAACACTTGCAATTGTAGTGATACTTTTTATCTCTTAGCAGAAGGGAAAAGGAAGAAGGGGAGGAGGGTGAAGGGGGACCCGACTGCATTTGCTGTCAGTTCATTCTTTATTGTTGTCAGTTTATTCTTTATTGCTTGGTAATTATGTGTATAATTAGGTGATCTAAGGCTAAATTACCAACAATAGTTGTTTTTATGACCTTGCCAGAAAGTATTTGTCCCACTTTAAATTGCGGCTATCAGTTATATGTTGTAATAGTTTGGTGGAGAACTGTGTTATTTTTGTAAACTGTTGGATAACTGCCTGAGTACATTATGCTAAGAACCTAAGCAGGTGTTTTATCCTGTTTAAATGGCTATTGAAACTACTTCTCTATATCCGAGTATTTACATACGTTTTGCTGGCAATTGTTGCCAATTCCAAGACATATTTTTTTGCCTAGAAGTGCAATCAAGAAACTAAATTAGAACTAAAAGAAATACAAGAACTTGACACTATAATAAATCAGAGCAACAACAGAACTGTAAAAATCATTTTTAATGGCATATTTTGTTGCTGTACTTGGTTGCTAGATTAGTTTTCTACTAAAGGTAATTGAAGAAAAATTGTTATGGTTAGAGGGATAAAATACATTAAAATTAAATGAGCTTCTTGAACTCTGCTTAGACTTTAGAATGTCATATTGAGGTAAGAATACACATTAAACAAGCTTAATAGTTACAGTGTGGGGTTGACCATCAGGTACCATAAGCTTTTCTGTTGTGCTGACATGAGACCTCAGGTCGTGGCCATGATATTAGGGCAAAATGTCTTTGTTTACCACAAAGCACCTTCCCTTCATGTTCTCTTGCACAAGTGGTGTGTTGACTGCTTTTTGAGAATGTTTTAAGCTGCTACTAATTCTCCCCTAATCTCCTACTCTCCCCTGTTATTTTTAGCTTTCCTTTCTCTTCTGTCCTTCTTTTCTCCCCATAGAAGAGTCATTCAGAACAAGAAAAAGATGAAAAATAACAAAACGATCTTTCTTCAAACAACTCTGCAACAACAAAACACTGTTTTGACCATAATAGATGGCTGTTCCCTCCTCACTTGGTTTAGGGCAGGTAGCAATAACTCTTGAGAAGCATCTTTGCACATCTGTAGGAAACATGATTTATTTTTTAATGTTTACTAAATTAAATCTAAAGCTTACACTGATGATAGCAAAATTTATGAAGATCTTTCTAGGAAAAACAAAAAACAAGCAACCCTCCCCCCCCCCCCCCCCCCCAAAAAAAACCCAAAATTGTTTGACTGCAGATTTAATATGTATTATGCTGCTTCTCTTAGTTTGGGTCTTATTTTGTGTTTTTCTGAGGGTTTTTTTTTGTTTCTTGGGGTTTTCCCCTCTCATGTTCTGTAACTTTGTTATATCAGTACTCTGTTAGACTATCATAGTGTTTTCCCTTTGAACCCTATGCATGAGATATGTAAAGGAGCTGGCTTTGCTTTGTGAATCAGCCTCTCTCGTAGGTCTTCTGACTCTGAAATCATTCCCAGAATTCAGAAAGCTGTCAGACAGATCTTCATCAGCAGTTGAGCACTGAGCGCACACTGCAGCGCAAAACTTTGAAATTACATAGAAAGATCTTTCTATTCTGCTATTCTGCATCTTGAAGGGGGAAGTGTTATCTCATTGTCAGGGGATTTGGAAGGGTAGGGTGAAGTACTTTCAAGCAGTATAGCCACAAAATATTTTTGATGGAATACCGGGTTTTGTCAGGCTCCTTGCAGTTCAAAGTTGCTCTCCTTTGCTTTTGCTGATGTTAGGCTTTAACCTGTCTGAAAACTTTAAACAACTGATAGATAGTTACAGAGAAAAATATGCCATCAAGTTTCTCAGTTCCTGGACTTGTCCCCATTAATTAGCTCATGCCAAAATTTAGGTTTTCTGTGACCCATTTTGCTGGTGGTTCTGGGTTATGTCCCTGCCAGTTGGTAACATCAGGCAGCTCCTATAACTGGGGCTATAATCTTAGCCCCCTTGACTTTAGTATACTCTAAATTGGTGCTCCTCTGCTGAATTAAGTGGTGGTAATTTCCTTCTTATGAAATCCACTTCAACCAGCGTGGCTATAACCACTGCCATTGTAAGGAATTTGAGGAGCGTAAACTTTGATTGCATTTGTTTTAGTTAGCAGATAGACAGCATGACATAGGAGTCAGTAAGCAGGGAATTCTTGTTGGACAATAAGGAAAATCTTGAATTGTGTCTTACATCTGCAAATCAGTGTCAACTGAGACACCTGCTGTTTCATCATGCTTCTTCTAGTAGTGCCGCAGGCAGGACTTTTTGAGAGGCTGGTATCTTAAAAGACTATGGGTTCTGCTTTCTACTACCAAGTCAGACTGCATACCAACTCTGCAATGTTGAGACAGAAATGCCTACAAAGGAGGCCACAACCAGTTGAAGGTAGGTGCTTATAGAGAGCATTGAGTGTAGCTGCTGACATGTGTGTTGTTACCATGTGTGATAGGAAGGTGAAGGCCAAATACCCTCTTGCCACTGCCAAAAACAGCAGCTACCAAATGGGAATCAAGCAAGATGTGTCATGAGATCTCACCTTTACAAGTTAAGGCTGTATTTTAAATTGAGGGCAACAGGGATCAGACGCCTATTTAGAACTGTTCATGCATTTTAACCATCAGTAGCTTTTTGTGCTAGATGAGAAAAATGTAATTACAAGAGCTCATGAAGCTCTTACTCTTGATGGTATATTTGGATGTATTCAAATGAGAGGTAGCCTACAGCGTTGTAGCATCTCAGAATCCTTCTCATAAACAACCCCAAAATTGTTCTGCAGAGCAATATCTACCTTGCTGACAAATTCAGAGCAAGTTGTGCTATGTGAGATTCAATTTTTAATAGGAAAAAAAAAAAAGCACAGCTATGCAAATATTTCAGCCATTTGGATTACTGTAATCAAATATGGTGAAGAAGCTCTAAGTGCATTTCAGGTTTATAGCATGCCAGTTCAGCTGGCTTGACTATTTTATTCTGTAGCAAGTCTGTTGGAAAATGCATTCAATAGAGCAAATTGGTACTGCTGCTAATATTAATAATAATGCTTAGCACTTCAGTTGTGTTTCTTATTTTCACAGTGCTGTACAGATGCTAATTAATTAGGCTGAGAAACTGAATGCCAAATGGAGAAAAAGGCTTGTGTCGCTACTTGCTGAACAAGTTATCTTGATTATTTCTCTTTTAATAATTTTCTTGCAAAAGAGCACAAAGTCCAAAAGAACAGTTTGAGTGTACAGAGTGCTGCAGGGTACTGAAGGAGGCAACTGCTGCCCAAGTAAGTGGAGATATGCTGATCCTGAAGCTCTGGTGACTTGGTTTTGTTCAAAAGTAACTGGAAGCTGCTTTGAGGTTCGATGAGCTGCTATAAACCACGTAGGGGAGTTGGGTTTTCACTAGAAATGGTCATGAAGTTTCACAGGAAATTAAATACTAGTTAAAGCCATAGTTTGTGCTCTCTTAGCAATCATCTTGTACCAGGCAGTACAGAGATGTCATCCACCAGTGTATCGTGTGCTGCCCTGCTTCAGGATCTTCTCCCTTGTGAGCAGTCACCCTCTGAGCTTCTACAGGTTCTCAGGGACTTGCCTCACACAGCCCTTCTGCTGGGGTAACCCATCTTCATCTCAGACGCAACTTCGTGGAGTAGGCTGTGGTGTTAGTGTTTCTTGGAGGCCAGGAGATGGGAGAGTCATTCTGTCTTGATGCCTATCCTAAGCATCAATGACTTTTTAATTACATGACATCAGTAGCTGTGTAAAACTGGAATCTTGTAGAATGGAATCTACCAAGGAGAGAGACATATGAGTGTTTCTTTGGGTAGTCTGAAGTGGTCAGTGTGACTAACCAGCATTTCCAGTAGCTGTTTTGGTTATTCACAGATGATTTCTGGCTGAGGAACAGTAGAGAATTTGTACAAGTCAGCTGTGAGTTGTCAGAGAGAAATACAAATCTAGCCCAGCGTCACAAGTAGGTCCACAAGGGCTGAAGCCTTCCCTAGAGCTCCAAGTGCAGTTCTGTGAGCTTTACTCAATATAGTCACTTTGTGATGCCAAAGGGCTGACGATTTAGCAATAACTGTCATCATTGACAAACTAACTTTACTTGGACTGAGGAGGGAAGGATGGGGGAAGGGTGCAAGGCAGGAAATAACATTTGAAGATGCTCTGCTGATAATTTGTTTGTATAAGAGAGCCTCCTGAGTTGGCTTTATAGGCAGTTTTCCCAGTCTGATATGCTTTATTACACATTCAATAGCTATGGGAAAGAACTGTGTTTAAATAGACAAACTTAGATTCTAAAGGGACTGCACGGATTATTGTAGCAAATATGAAAATCAAAGTCAAGGTGAAATAGTAGTCCTCTTTTCTCCTCTACCAGAATTAATGGAGTGTTTGCTAACTGTTTTTAAAAGAAATGTGGTTTTATTCTGAGATGCTGCCACAGTTGATTGCTGTTTCCAAAAGACAAATAGGCTGCTATTTCGGAATCAACAGTTGAGGAATTGTCTTTGCCTGGACTGCCTTTTTTCCATTGCTTTCTGTAATTATGATGATGAAACAGAAGCTAATTGTTGGTCTGACCACCAGGCCTTTGTTAAACAATTAATCTTTGGTTTGATGACAGCAGTACGTCTAGCATCCTATTTCCAAATTGCCTCTTGAAATTGTCTTGTTCTTCTCTATAATACCAAGAAATCACTGTTATTATATGTCTACAATTTGCATGTGAGTGGTTCCTTTCCTGCTTTAAAATACAAATTTTAAGGTGTTTGCATAACTGTGTTGACAGTAATAGTGTGATGATAATTTCTTATCCAGTGCTTTTTAAAAAGCATCTATGTTGATGCACGGAACCGATTTTATATATATATATATATATATATATATATATATATATATATATATATATATATATATTTTCCCCCCCAGACTTGTATTGAGAAGGAAATAAAGTAATAAAACTGGTTGAGTTCTTTGTGAGCCAATTATCCAATCGTTTTATTTCATGTTGTGGCTGGCAATTGTTTTGAAGCCTATTGTATTTTCCTGTACTGGTATCAGTTACTGCATGCAGTTGTAGCTAGAGAGTTTTGGACCAGCCAGCTTACCAGGAATTTGGGTGTCTTGTGGTTTTAGTGGTGGCAGATGGGTATGTGGAGCAGCGTCCTCTGCAGCCTTGGCAACGGCTCATGCAGCATATCACTCATCCAATGGCATGCAAATAGGCGCAAGTGATGCTTGCAGTCAGTGAATCCTCTGCAAGTGAATGGACTCTTATCTAAGTAAGACATTGAGGAACATATATATATGTTGTGTTAATACTGTTTAATTTCCACCGTTTTTGGGTAAATTGCTTGCTATCAGTCCCTGGAAGCAGTGGGCTTGGTGTCTTTGCCAGTACTTTGATGTTGCTCGCTGCACTCTGCTGTCAGTCTCTTCTGTAGCAGAAATTAAAGGCACATTCAAGCTAATTGAGAAGTTACACAAAATACTGCAGAACTCTCCTGCTCTGTGGAGGGATGGGTGGTTGAGTACTATTGAATTCAGAATACATTTCATTTGGGTGCAGCACTTACCAGTGAATAATTATTCTTTCAAAGTTGTGCAATCAGAATGGTTTGTGCTTCTGATGAACAAAGGCTCCAGTGAGGTCTCCAAGAACAATTCAGACCAAAACGGGCATCATGTTTTCCCAGTAAAAGTGAGGGTACTGTGACTGTATTAATACTGCTTGACCAATTGAGGGGAGACGTTCGTTTGCAGTTAGCATGGTTAGACACTGACTCTATTACTGTTCCCTGGATGTAGCTCTAAACCATTGCTCAGATGCCAGAACCATTTATTTTACACACTCATGATGGACAGCTGTAAGGCACCTCTGCACTCCTGGGAACCTCAGTTGTGTTTGCACTAAGATCCCTTAACACTCTTGCTGAGCATTAAAATCACAGTTCTTTTAATATGCAGTGTATGTAAATAAGAGTCAGTCAGCTGTGTTTATTTAATGGAAAAGGGCTGATCTGGCTTTGACAAATGGCATGGTATCTGTATCTTCATGTTGAACCTGCTGCAGTGTTTAGGTTTTTTTTCTTTCCTATATCATTCTGAAATCAAATTAGTGTATATTGCAGCATTTTGTATTATGTTTTTAGAAATGTATCCCTTGGTGTATATGTGTATATGTATAACAAACTGTAGATCTTATCTGTTAGGCAGGTATGCCTGCAGACTTGGCACTGAATGTTCTGTTGCAGCTCAAGATGTGAAAGGTTACCTCTGAGCCTTCTCCAGACATTCACTATGTACTTCTCTGCAACCTCCCTGCTTCCCTCTGCTCAATTTGGATTCTCCTATTTTAGCTGAAATAACTTTATGTTCAGCAGCCAGCATTCTAAAATGAAATACTTGTAAACCCACTTTGCATTGAAGCTGCATTAGAAAACAAACTTTTGTAAGAGTCAGTTTTATTCTTTTTTTTCAGGGCACATCCAGTGCATCTGCACTGAAGGTGTACAGTGGGATAAGCAAAAACGAAACCTCACTCATACAATATAAATGACTTGGATATCTGAAGAAGTAATTATCTGGTGTTGTAGGAAAAGCAATAGTCATTTCCTAGCACATCTTCCGAGTGACATGGGAAGCATCAGTTAGTCTGTACTGCAATGTACAGGAGATGTTAATGTAGATTAAAGCTGAATTAGTGGACATAGCAATGCAGTTGCATCAGACAAAAACAACAGATATACCAGATTATAGTTGTAAGCACTATTTGTGTTATGTTCTCCTGTGTGCGGGCAAAAATAAGCATCTCTTCCAGTCCTATTTCAGTCATTTTTTTCTGAATGCTACAGTTTTGTTCTTTTTCCCCACTGTACAAACCAGGTGTTCCTTTTTGCTGCAGAACAACAGTACATCATTTAAGTGAAGTTCATTTTGTGAAGCTAAGTGAGTTGAGGCTTTCTCCTTTTCCCTGGCTATATCCAATCAGCTAGTGGAGGTACTGGCATGTGTCATAAATTCTGCTGGTAATGTGGACCAGCTGAAACATACTAAGTCAGAGACGGCATCTTCTCAGCATCCCACTAGGCAGAAAAGGAGGCAAAGTGTTTGTATTCAGCTGAAGCAGGAGGACCGAGCGGGAGTGGAAGCAATTCTTAGCAGTAAAGGAGACCCCTCTTAATAGAAAACTGGAAAGGAAAAGCTAAGTATTAACCCCCAAAACACTGTATGTACTTTTCTGAGAACCCTTTCTCAAGCAGTCTCTAAGTCCAGCATGCCCTTTACATGGAGTGCTTAAGAAATTCCTTTTAATTTTCCTAAGCTGTGAATGTGTCTTCTACTCCATAGAGAAGTCTGCTATGAATTTGTTTTATAACCAGTGTGTTAATTGTGTTGAGGATGAAAGCAGATTATAATTGAGTGCTGTGCTGACTAAGAAAATTCACTCTTCTGTCAGCAGAGGTGGCTTTTGTGACTGTTTCATTTCCTCTGTTGTCTGACATTCTGGTGCCATGTCCAAGAGTGATACAGGGGTAGAAGACACTTTTCCTTTTGTACATTGTATGTGTTATCACATAAATGTGGCCTCAGTGATCAAGAAGCAAGGGTACAAATGTCCTGCCTCTATTGTCCAACCTCTGGAACAACTCACTGCTCCTAAAGTAAGGCACTGTTGGAGTAAGTTGGACATTACCGACCTGGTGACTTCACTGCCTTTTGTGCCCCAAGTATTTCTCTTCTATATAGGCATTCTCAGTGCTTCTACTGTTACATGTCATATTCATTGAATGTTATTCTCCCTTATTAAGTCTCAACCATTTGCTGTTCTCCAGACATAGCTGTGTTGTAAGAGCTCACTGGACTTCATTTCCAAACTCAAGCGTTTGTCACAGGAGAAAAAAGGGACATGTTGCAAATTTAGAGATGTGGTCATCCTGAGGATGCCAGTTATAGCTCAGAGAGTAGACTGTGCTATTCTGCAGTTACACTCAGGCTCCTGTATTATCCCATCTTTGTCCTGCTCTCTCAGAGGAGTGGAGTTCATGGTGATGAAACATATCCGGGTGGGTTTTTCTTCTTACTGTTGGGTATTGCATGTCCTCAGAGACTGTCCTCTAGTCTGTACCACAGGGGGATGAGCAGTTTGAACCACCTGTAAGCAGACATTTGAAAATTCCTTGGAGCTGTAGAAAGTGATTGTGCATGAGTAACACGTGTATTGATTTCAGGGTGTTTCCATGATGAGCGATCTTCATACAGAAAATAAGTATGCAATGGTAGATGCTCTTAAGTAGCATGTGGTGAGAAGAGGTGAAAGTGGAGAAAGATGTAACTGTGCTTTGTCAGTCTGGATTACTTACTTTTGTCTGTTTGCTTCAGGGTTTTTTCTTGACTTTGCATCAAGGGTGTGTATTGACTTTGCTGAATTGTTGAAGGTAGTTGCAAATGATGCATGAAATGAAAAATCCTTCTTCAACCTTTGCGCAGAGTGCCAACAGACAATTCTTTGCAATCATTGCTGAGCTGCAATGTGCTCTTAAGTATACCAAGATACCCACAGAAATTGTTGAATTCAATGGTAATGCTTGTGACATTTCTCCTATTTATTTCACCTGCAAGTTTCTGCAGACATGTAAGTCATTGCCAGGGCAGTTGCCATGCCTCAAAGCAGTTGCACTGTAGTCCTACTGTGGTAATAAGTGGGGGTCATAATTAAGAGGTAAAGCAAAGAAAATAGATCGTTCCCTGTTCTGTTCTTACCCTACCTTCTTGAAAGCAATTCCTCTGGTATCTCTTACATTTCAGCATGTGCAGGTGTGCCTTTAATTATTAAGAATATTTGTGTAATCAAATACATAAAAATTACCTAAAAGCTGATATAAAGTAAAAAAGCGGCACAGTGAGAAAAGGACCAATATTGAAAATATGAACACTAGGGGTTGAATGCAATTAGAGTGACACAATAAAATGCGTAAGGAGAAAGAATTGCACGTGGACAAAAAGCAAGCAGGTAGGAGTGGAGTGATGAGAAAAGAAAGCAGATCGGATGGTAGGTAAGTAGCTCCATTTCTCAGGATAAACACCAAAGCATCATTGAAGAATGGCCTGTGTTGAAAAGGACCTTAAAGATCATCTAGTTTAAATCCCCCAAAGAAAGCATGATGGGCACACTCTGAATAGCATGCATCAGGATTGAGGCCTCTGGTGGTTGAAATTGCTCTGGTTTAGAACTGGGGTAGGCATTTTCCTTTCACAGTCTCCCCACCTAATCTCAGCAGATCTGAGGCTGTACCCACAATGGGGGTGGTCCAGTGGCCTCCAGAGCATGCTGCAGGCTTCAGAAAGTGAGGAATCCTCATTTAATGACATGAGTTGACTTAAAAATTAAATAGCTTTGTCTGTTAAAGGAATTTTATTTCTGGAGGCTGTTTTCTAATAGCTACAGTAAGAAAATGAGGCTACGTTAATTGGGCAGTGTGCATGTACAACAACTACAGAAAGCATGCAAGTTGCATGTTTTTTGTTGTGAGTGATGTTTAATGTCTTTTAGCAGAGGTTCCTCAAAGGCCCCTCACCCCACTCGAGCATCTGAAGAGTAAGTGGTAATGTTAGGGCATGGAGTTTAATTGTGGCAGTGCTTCACAGCTGGTAACAGCAGCCTGTTCTGAATTTATAGCCACATTTAGGTTTTTCAGGGAAATTTAATTGGAGGAAGTGGTGTTTGTCCACTTCCTGGCTTGCTGACAAGCTCTTTTCTTTTTAGTATGAGGTGCTAATTATGTTGTTGGCTGATTTCAGTAGAAATGAGAAGTACTTGGCAGTTGCTGACAGCTTTGCAAAATAGGTTAATATCATGTGAACTTGGAGGTCTGAACATGAGATGGTGCTTCAGAGCTGTATAGCTTAACAAGTGTGTTTTGTGTTACGGACAAGATGATCTGAATGCTGAGGTCATTACTAGACTGAGCTGTTTTGGAGAACATAGTAATCACCTGAAAGAGTAATAGCGCTGAACTTAAGCAGCTCTGGTTCTTTGCCAGTATGGAGCATGAGGAAATTGGCCTATAGTGAAATCCAAGTTTAAATCAGATTGAGCAGGAGTACGTGTTTGAGATTGCTTCATGTTTTCACACTGTAGTTATAAGAGTAAACCACTCAAAAGGGGCGGCATTCCCTTAATTATGAACAAAACATGTTCTGCGTTCCATCAGTTCCTATCCCAAGACAACATTTAGATGTTAATGGAGGAAAATCTCAGAGAACTTTTAAAAAGCAGAACCAAGTAAACCATCCGTAACAGTGAACATCAATTTTGAAATGATTTAATTGATGATTGACATTCACTTTTAGATATGTTGCATCTCATAGTAGGAGATGTTCTTAAATACAAATGCACATTTATCCTTTGGAGATAGCCAGTAGGGGATTATCAAAGGTGTTTTTGTTACCTTTATTTCCAGTAACAAAACCAAAAATGGCATCTCACTAAGAGGAATGGATGAAGGCAGGAATACAGTTCAAATATAGCACAAGAGATGGACATGGTTTTCTTCTACAGGCCATCACATTAGGAACAGAATCGCGTAAGTGCAGGACAGTCCTGTCATTCACTTTGACAGTGACAGTCTCAATAGTGGTATTATAAAGCTAAATTAGCTGTGGGCTGCTGTGTAGAAGAAAGGATGATGAGGTATTGATCGTATTTTAGTAAGAAGAGATGGAAAGCGAGCAGTGTGTGTGTCTGATTACTGCTGTAGATAGATGCGCAACTGGAAAGTCTGGAAACCTTAGTTTTGACAGGAGGGTGTAATTTCACTGAGGTCTCAGTAATATTTACAAAGTATGTCACTGATAGAAAAACTGGAAGATAGGACAGGTGAATAGGAAAGTATTTTGATATTATTAGGTCTGTTTAGAACAAGAAGTTGTTTAGTTTTTGTTTTCTTAATTATTCTTTATTAAAGAAAATTGAACTCTTCGAATAATATCTCTGAAACATTGTTCTTAATCAAAACTCACTATTTATTTACTTAAATTCTTGAAAAAGAGATTAAAAAAGCATAACTGTTCCAACAAGCACTTTTTGAATAATGTACTTTGCTAAGTTAAGTTTTACGTCTCCAATGGAGGTACAGCTGTAATCTTTCTTCTTAGTACAACTGGAAGGCGCTTCTGAATCTCCTTGCTTCCTGAATATCATATTTAATTATTTCTTCAGAAGAAATACTGTAACTTGCCCTTTTCCTTCTGCTGGGTTATTACTAGCATTTTAGAGTTAGTGTCATGTTTGTATTCTTCCATTGCTTCGTGGCTCTGTTTCCTCAAAGTTAGTGTTAGCATCTTCCTGGTACAATGTGCTCTGGGACCTGAGCATGATGATGACAGGAACATTTACAATGTTCTCCTTTTGAGCTATATCTTCAGCTGATCTGCTTGTGCTTGCACGTGATGGCTGCCCTCCTGAGGATACACGGAAGTGGAATGGCCCCAGGGACTCCTAAAATACTAGTCAGGCAACAAGGATAACATCTTTTTCCTTCCCTCAGGAGCCACTAACCATGCTCAGATATAGAAGATGAATACATCTTTCTTATGGCTGCAAGGAAAAGCAGATAATTCAGATCCCCAAAGAGATTTGCCATATAAAAAATGTGTCCCTTTTCCCTACCTGAGCTAAAGCAAATTCACTTCTCTAGTCAATCTGATTTAGGTCAGCATTCCAAGCACTAAAAGTGCTGCTGAATCCCTTCAGTGCAACAGCTTCTTCAGAGGTGAAACAACATTCATTGTAAATGTACCCACTGGCACCACACTGCTCCCCCATCATTTTAGGACATTATGTTACTCAGTGCCATTTAAATATCTGCTTTTCTTCTCACTACTGTAACGTGTATATTTCTTTGTGGTTTTTATTAGAATGATTTATTTGGATTATTCTATGATTGCATTGGGGATAGTATTTCTCTTGCATCATGCTAATTGCACACGTGCTTCTGGTGCTCTCTAGCATGCCCTGAGGCCAGCCTTGCTTCCTGAGGACAAACCAAGCCCTTGGGGTTTGGCTGATAAAAGACCTTTGTGAGGTTTGTTCTGGAGATAACTGCACTGACTACACTGAAGGCCAGCAGTCGTTTGTGTTTTCACTGGTATTTTTAACTATGAGACCAAGTTTTATTCCATGTTCAGTGTGGGAAGGGCAGTGGGAAGCCACTTGCTGAGAGTGTTTGAGTTTGCAGTAGACCTGAAGCACTCCTGGAAGAGGAAGACATTTGTACGTTAACTATCTTAACTCACAAAGCCTTGAAAACAGCTTAATGTGAGTAACTTGGTACTAGTGATGGGTTTCAAGAAGTTCAAACAAACCCCTTAAAGCGGGAGGTTGTCTTTGTGGTAGCTTGGGACAAGGAAATAGTTTACTTTCCTACGTTAGTTTCTCATTAAGTGTACCCCGGTGGCGCAAGTGGTAGGAATGCCGCGTTGCAACACCAGAGGCTCGAATCCCGGGGGGTTGGACTCGATGATCTCTAAGGTCCCTTCCAACCTGCATGAGACTATGATACTATGATGATCTGTAAGAAGAAATCCAAGACCTAAGTTTTGCAGTAATCTTCCACAGAGGTATTGGAAACCACTGAAGAGTTTATGCAGAGTGCTTTCTGCTTATTTAATTGTAGACACAAATCATAAAGCAGAGAGAGGAAACATAGCCCAAAAGTCAAACCAAGCCTGAAGGAGTGCAGTTAAAAGTGTATCATACTGACATAGAAAAGGGTGTGGTGGAGTGCCAGCAGAATCAAGCCTTGTGTTTTCAGATCCACTTAGCGTTGGAAGTTTCCTCTTTTAAAACAGTAAGCTGACTGCATTTTGGAGGATCACCAAAGTGGTGTTCCTTACTTATATATGAACTCAATTTGCCCTTAGCTATCTTTGGCAAGCTTACGTTTTGCTATGAAGTGTGGTTCAGATTATTAGGTCTAGAAATCTCATGGGGTAGGAAGGGGGAGAATATTAAGCTACTCTTGACAAGTGGGCTGCACTGATCCTGAGCGTGCCTGAGGAGCCTTTCTTTGGTTTAAACTTGATTGTATGATCTTCAAGTGCAAAACATTGTCTCTGCTAGATTCAGATCCTGTCAAAATGTACATCTTGTCCATCCTTTTGTTTTTCATAGCGTAATTGCAGTTTAATTAGGCATAATGGAAAAAATATTCCTTTGGGGTTTAAATATTACTTAATGAATGTCCCAGAGTGATACACCATTGTTCTCTTTCTGCCATTGTATTTGTAGACTTGAAATGTCCTGTGGTTTCTTTATGCAAATAATTTAATGTAATTCAAAGGAAAATAAAAAGTTCATTCAGTCATCTTCCAAGTTTAAATTTATATGTGGATTCCCTCCCGCCCCCCCTTCAATTCAAGTGTTTCTTATGGCCAGTGCAGCAAAGCTATGTTTCTTTTATGTCATAGAAATGAGAGACTATTGAGATTCACCGATTCTTTTTGGAGACCACGTTTTTTTTATTCTAAATGTCAGAGGTGGAGCAGAATCTCAGTCATTTCTTTCCATGACATGAGCAGTATTAATAAAACAAATAAAGGAGCCCATACTGTAAAATGTGAATTTTTTAAGAAAGAAAATCAAAAGGCAGCACTGAAACTCACAGCCTGGAAATAAAAGGGAAGAATCTTGAATTTTTTATCAGAACTGTGTTTGGTCTGCAGTTTCGAATGCATTTGTTATGCCTTATATACACAAAGAACAATCATAAATCAGATGATTTTTATTATTTTTCGAGATTAAGGCAAGAAACAAACAAAAAAGAAGACATAAACAGCTCATTTTTTTTCTTTATTACTGTTTGGTTGTTGACTTTGATGGAGTGACTTCAAAGACTTTCCTTTTCTTCAAGCATGAGAGTAAAATCAGCCTTAAATTCTCCGTGTATAAAAGAGAACCAGCTCAGAAGTGTTTTCCATCTTGAGCTTTATTTCCTGTGTAAGAAGTTCTCAAATCTCTTTGTATAAACCCAGTATTAAAACTGAGTATTGTGAAATTTCAGGAACGTTGTTGATGTGCAGATAATGTCTGACAGGTCATGGGGTGGAATCTCATTATGAAGTGTTGAGTGAGAAAACTAATCAGAAATGACAAAGGTGTTTTTTTCTGAAAAAGAAGTGTAGATCCTGTCCCATCCTGAATTAGGTTCACTGTGACCCACTTTTGTCAGTTAGCTTTTGAGCTGTAACCACCAAAACTCGCAAGTTGCTGTTTCACCCATTCCGGGACCTGTGCTGACATGGTGGCTTCTTTTCTGATAAGTCATTTTGTTTCTTTTACAGAGCAGAGCTTTTTGGGGCTTTGAGATGGAGGTGTTGGTTTTCCTGCCTTTCCCCATTAAGAAAGACTTATTGCATCAGCCTGCATTCCAGTTATGTCCAATTGCTGTGTAAAACAGCCTTTAGATGGGTATTTAGACCTCAGTTTGTACTAGCACAGAGAGAAGGACAATGATACCATGTTTCAGCCAAAATTTCTGTGACCCACTTGTATCAAGAATGACTAATGTCTTTAAGAGCAATGCAAAGAACTAACTGCAAGGAAGAATTGCTACAAATTTGTTTATAGTCAGTAAGAAAACATTTCAAGCAACCTTCCTGTTTGTTTATTCTGGGGACTAACTTGAAACTGGCATGGTTTTAAACCAAGATGGGAGGTTTAGGTTAGAAATGAAGGGGAAGTTTTTCACATAGAAGGTGGTGATGCACTGGAACAGTTTGCCCAAGGAAGATGTGGATGACCTATCCCTGGAAGCATTCAAGGCCAGGCTGGACGTGGCTCTGGGCAGCCTGGTCTGGTCATTGGCCACCCTCTTCCATGGCAGGGGGTTAGAAAGTAGATGATCATTGTGGTCATTTTCAACCCGGGCCACTCTATGATATGATATGCACTGACACTGTAAGTGTGACTGGTGGGGGGGGTAGAAAGGTAAATTCCAGTTAGGCATGTCAGTAACATTGTGCAAAGTAGAAATGAATTGAAATCTTTTTCATCCAGAATGGAATGTCATAGCTCTCAAGCTTAGTATTAATATTCTATTATTTTGAAGCTGTTAATAAATATTGGGTGAAGTATGTCACTGTCTGTTTCTTGTTCTTGCTGGATGGTGAGAAAACAGGTTCTGTGAAAGTGGCATGGGAAAGAAAACACATCAAGCACCTAAGAAGCTCCTGTTAATTGCACAAACTGCTAAAAAGGGGTATACTTGCAAGAGAGGAGATAGTAACTTACTCACAGAACTTCTTTGCAGTTGTTAAAAACAGATTATGTTATAGAATGTGGTTTGACAGTATAGTATAGTAGATAGAAAAATCAGACTATGGGATGTGAGGATGGTTGCAGGCAGATAATGCACACTTGTAGTCCATCACATTTTGACTTAAAATATTTTACCTTATGGACTGGGTTCTTCAAATGTAGCATAGAATCCAAGGCTTCAGTAGGTTGCATAGTGCCATTGAATGATGCTTGCTTCCTGAATGAACTAGGCTGGCACTTGAATGTGGTGATGAGCCATGAGCCAACCATGATGGTGTGGGGCAGAGCAGTCTGTAGGAAAATTAAGACTTAATTTTCAGGAAGATGAAAGAGTAATGTCCTAAGAGGTTAATATGTAGCGAAAAGGAGGAGGCTGGAAGGTTATAGGAGATGAGTTCTTCAGTACAAAAGGGTAAAATGAAAAGCAACACCAATAAAAATCAGAAATGTAGAGTGTAATTTGATTTGGATGTGAGTCATCTAGTCTGAGATTCCACTTGTCGTTTATCCAGATAAACCTAGAACAAAGAAAAGGACTAAATGATTTTTGCTTTCACCCCAGTGCAGTGACCAACCTGTATTCCTAGTTATCTGTCAGAAGAATTCCAGTGCTCTGAGAGAGGTTTCTAAAATATTCAGTTGGGTGGAAGCTGCTATTCTAAGTCTACTGTAAGGATTACTTTAATTATTATCTTTGGACTTGAAAAGAGCTCTAACTCCCAACTTTTCTTCAGTTTTGAAGTTCTCTTTTTCACTTCAGTTGGTTCCACTGGAACTGGAGCACATCTGCATCTCTGAGGTGTTGGATACGTGTTTTCCCTTTTGTCGCAGTGAGAGGGCAAGAGGAAGTGCTGGCTTAATGAGAACTGGAGGAGAGTTCACTGAAATGCTTCTTTGTTTGGAACTATTCATTTTTAATTCTGTTGAATCAGTTTAAGAGCGGTGTCACTTCTGCAGTTCTCACAGATATCAAGTGTCTGTTGTACTGCTGCTACTGTACACACCTGTAAATCTCATTGTTGCTTCCCAGAGTTCTTGCTGGGTTTTTACATCAAAAGAATTATTTGATATGTTTATCGCTTTATAAGGCAGGGAGAGATACATGGAATACATAAAAGCATAACTGTTAGCAGTGTGGGTAGTGGGAGATCATAGTTTGAGATTTTAATGAGCTTGGGCAAAAGTAGTTTGGGGAGAAAGATTCCCTAATGGAAACATCTGAACCAGGGGAATGGAAATGCATGTGTTTCCAAGTATGTCTAAGTGGGGTTTGACCCAAAAATTCTTAAATACCTGTTTTCTTCTTCACCTTCATACTTGGTCTTCTTCTATCTATTGAAATTGTTGAACCTCATTTGCCTCGCAAATATGATGGCTTGACTTTCCTAATAACAAACATCAACAGTACAGAGGCTATTTTTCCTTTTCTATTTGTTTGAGAGGTATGCAGTCTCTGTGGGAGATGCTGAAAAGACAGCTTTCTTGTTTTTTTCTGGACCCAAATTTCTTCTGGCCCATAAGGTTAGAAAAGTTTTCATCTTGTTAAATACAGTAGGGAAGATGGGTAGTTGAATAAACCTTCCCCATTCAGCACGGTAAAGAGCCAAGAGTGGTATCAAAAGAGAAGGGACAAGTGAGACCAAGTGGGTTTGAGCAGGTTAAATGTTCTAAGTGCAATAATGAAACATATGAAGATTTCAGATGAGGATGCAAACCTTGTAGAGATGGTCTGATTTCTTCCCTGAACTGTTTTGTGTATTGATCCTTCTGGAATACTGAGATTTAAAACAGCCTGAAAATGTAAAATACTGTTGAAATCAGTGTTTTAATTATTACTTTTTCTCACCATTCTTTCATTTAAGATACTTGATACTGGTTAGTATTAGTGATTTTAACTTGAAAGCTGAATACTTAGTTTTGTCAGACAAATAAATAACCTGTTATGTCTGACAAGATTTTATCCAATTAATTGAAAATGAACTTAAACTAAGCTATATGGTATGAATGTTGAATCTGCCTTTGCTATGCTAAGATTACTACTGGTGTAAGCACAGGCACCTTTCTCAAAAGAAACAGCAAGGACTGCTGGAAGGGCAATGACCTGTAACACTGGTTAGAAGCATGAAAGTTTTGAGCTCCTAAGCATTCTTAGATTTGTTTGTGGCTGAGGGAAATATTAAAAAAACAAAACAAAAAACCCAAACAAAACCAAAACACTTGTCTGAAAGCTGTTTGCCTCCATCATTAAACACAGAGAGAGTTTAATCTTTAGAAAATTGAACTAGTTTGCAAACAGACAAGAGGCTGTTTTAAGGATGAAGCAGCAGGATAGACTAGATCTCCTGTCTCAAGGGAAAATTACGGTGGATGCAGCTCCCTGTGGTGTGAAACCCTTGCTAATCCTCCAAGTGTGTGTTCTCTGTCTCATCAGGCATATCTTACTTGCAGCACTCTGAGACAGGTCTTGGAGATAGTGCGTGTGGGAGCAGAGAGGCGTGAGAAAATTGCCCTGCATCCCTAGAGGAATTCAGCATAGAGAATGTGAGAGAGTCCTGAGGAGAAAAGGTGCACCTGGCAGATATGCAGCTGTTAGAACCTGTGCTAAGCCTTAAGTTGGGTGAGAAAAGCTGGGGAGGTCTGCACTTTCTGAATCTCAAGAAGGAATGTTGTGCGTGTCCAGTGAGCCCGTTGCTAACATAAGTCAGTACTGTCCTTATGTGAAGAACAGGCAGAGGCTCAATGTTAAGAACATCTCCTATACCCTATAATTATTTGCACTGTCTGCAGTTTACTGTGTCTCACAGTTCTACACAGCACTTAGTTAAACTTCTTCTCTGTTCCTGAGATACAGGTGCTTTTTCATTCCACTGCCACAATTAAAATTGTGCTATGTGTGATACAAATGTACTTTTTTCCCAGTCTCTTACACTGCACTCATGAAGAGCTTGATTCCAAGTCCACCAAAGTCAGTGGGAGCCTTTCTCAGTGCAGATTGCCCCAGGCCAAGTGGAGGCGATGGGTGAGAGGAGACAACATGACTATCATTTCTTCCTCTCGTCAGGTGGTTTAAATGAGCCTTTTTCAATACAACTTCTGCTTCTGAGATTTAGAATTGGGGCAATTTGGATTTCCTTTAGTAAACAGAGTAGATAGCATACAAGTTCAGGGAATGGTTGCAGTGAACTAAAGAATGTGATGCAATCAGTGGGTGTGTCTAAACTTGCAAATGTTTTTGTTATCATATTATTCTAATGATCATTTGAGTGATTACCTCATTGTCTTTTCTTTTTTTGGTTAGTAGTAATTCCTTTGTGATAATGAGTGAATGAGAGACAGATTTCCATGAGGCCTGTCAGTTGCTGCTGTGATCTGAGATTGATGCTGTCCCCCTTGCTTATTTTGTTTTCCCTCTCTTTGCCTGGGGCTCAAGGAGGTGATGGGGAGAGGTCAATAGCTACGGTACTTCTGGAAGCAAATAGGAACTGAGCTATAGTACTGAGGCAGAAACCAGCTTTCTGTCCTATGTCTAGGGTGGCATGAATGGAAATGAATGCACTTGCTATAGACACCTTATTCCCAGTTGTCTTGTTGGCTCTGAGTCAAAGCGGATCATTATGTTGGAATTGTCGGTTGACAGACTGGGGACTTGGAGTAAAGTCATGCCTGTGTCATTACTCAAGATACTGTAGAATTTTCACATAAAAGCAAGTTTAATAATTAAAAGAAAAAAAGAAAAAAAAAAGAAAAAAGAAAAAATCATGTTAAATATTGAACTCTTTCTAGATTAATGGATGGCTATTCTTTCTATTAGAACAGATGCCAGAAAATGCCACCTAGAAAGTATTCCTTGAGCTATCAGCCTTACTGGGATGAAATATATTGAGTGACAGGCAAGATCTAAAATAATGATTTGTCTCTCACTCTTCCTTTAACCTGATGCAAGTATGGCAAGAGTTGGAAACTCAGGTGAAAGGCTCGCATTAAGTCAACTTTCTGCCTTCCCACAGTAGCACCTGGGATGTCTTAATATTTGGAGTTTCATTTTGAGGTCATCTTTATTTTGACAAGGCCAAATCCCTGGTACACTCAGGATCACGGTCAACTTCTAACATCTCTATGCATTGTCAGAGAAGTATGCGTGAGGTTTCTGAGTGATAGCTGGAGAGCCATCTGCTCCCGGGTTTTAGCTGCAGCGTGAGCAGAATGGGGGGAGGAGGCAATTCTACCTCTCTTCAAGTCAATTTGGAGAAAGCTCAGAAGAACTTGTTTCCATAGATAAAAAAAGGGACATTTTTCCTTTTGTATGCACTCATATCCCATCTTGTAGCTTTTATAGAGTTCTGGGTTTCCATTTTTTTGCAGATTGTTTGTCAGAACTGTTGGTGTAGGCATGATGTCTAGGGCCTGTGAAGCAGTTGAAGTATTGGCCACTTGCATTCTTGAAATATAAATGGTTGTAGTTGTCTTGTATGTGACCTGCAGTCAATTTGGGGACATCAGATTGTAACTTTTTAGCAGATGCAAGTGAATAATTGCATGGATAATGTGCTACCATGTAGGGCTGCTTTAAAGTCTGTGAAATCAAGCATGATCTGGCTGAGGAAGGTTTGATGCTAAGGATGCAGAGCAGCAAAGGTAGAGGTCTTTGTGGCTTGCTGCTTTGTATCAGGGAAGTAGTGTTTGTCATTCTTGAAGAGACAGCTTTCCTTCAGTTCTGTCCCAAAGGTAGGGACGTGCGGTCTGTAGGGTCAAGTTAAGGATGTGAACTGGCAGCTCTGAAATCAGCAATTAAGTCTTTTCCAATGTTTATCTTTTGAAGCAGGTTGAGTAGAGTTGGTCCAGCTGAAGTTGGACCAGATGCAGTTTGGCTTTCTGATTTATGGCTTCTCAGTGGAATCAATGTAATTATGGCCACAAGACTTAATTCCAAACTTCTACTATTGAGATTCCTTTGGAAGTCCTAGTTTAGCTAAGATAACAATTTGTAGTAATGACACTGAATTGTGGTATTGTCAGCTTAAAGAAACCACCCTATTTTTTGCTATGTAAAGCTATGTTATTCATACTTTGCGTGATAAGCATGTTTTAATTTGGGATCTGTGCTCTACTACATCTTATTTGTTCAAGTGAGTTTTTAATTCACTTTGGAATTAACATGAAATCAGGAAAAATGAAGTTACTTTTCCATGCATTTAAAACTTCTAGATCTTTTTTATAGAGGCAGCTTAGGGTGATAGTAAATAATCAAAATGTTCAGGAATAGTTGTGAAAGGAGTACAACAACTCATATGAGATAACAAGATAAGCAATGTATCTTCCACATAGCATCAGGACACCAACCACGGTCTATGGATAGGTTATCTAAGTGCATATGACAATAGAAGCATGTACACATTACTCCTTTAAAATTATTGCTTTGTTGCAGTGAAGAGAATTTATACCACTGAAGGACTTGCTATGCCAGAGTTTGTTTAGAGGAACCGTCTTTAACAGGGAGGGGATTAAAAGTCAAAATTAGTTTAAAGCAATTTATACAGCAATAGAGAAACTGCATCTAACACTTTTCTCAGATTAACTTACCACAAAAACCCAGCTTGTACTTATGCTGCCATTTGATTGCTGGGAACTGAAAGCCTCTGGTTCTTGACCCTGTCGAGTGGCATGTTCAACAGCAGAGGGTGCTGTCCATCCTGAAGACCACTTAAGGGGTTGTAGATTGGAGAAATGGACAGGGTATTCCTTACTGCTCCGTTTCTCATCTGAATCCTCTGAAATTCTGAATGTGCCTGTACAGCTTAGTAAGTAAAACAGAAGATAAAGGGAAAATATAATATTATTATTTTTCTCTTAGATTTTCTGTCTCAGTAATGGTAGCTTTTGGGCTGGTTTACTGCTGATGGAGCACCGTTTTGCCCTTTGAATGGGGAGCAATAATAGTACTTGATGGAACTTCTAATTTTTAAACTCTTCTCCAGAAGTCAGTGTACTGTTAAGTACTGTATTTGTAAACCCCTTATTGTAATAACTAAGCCGTTTTAGCTTGTAGACCCAACTTGTGATAACAGCACATCCAATTCCTGATAGGCTGAAGCGAACAAACCTTCACTTTGACATACAGGTTGTCACTGAACAAAATAGGTTTAGCAAACCACCAGAACTTGTGGATGATGGGAAGCAGATATATCATTAAGTACTAAATGGGAATATCATTTACAGTAGGTGTCATGTTTCATTTTGATAAACCAAAAAAATCCCACCGCTATGTATCCAGTGCTGAAAGCAGTATTTTGAAAGTTAAGCCTATTAATACCGATCTAGGTTTGCAAATTGAAGGTTTATTAGAAAGTGATGTAGGACTCGAGCATTAACATGAAGGATGATGAAATGCGAGCTGATAAATGGGACACTATTCCATGTGAAAAGCTGAGAGAATAGAAGCTTGAAAAGCCCTAACACCTGAAAACAGTGAGTTTTCTAATTTTAAGTCTTCCAGGTGTGAGTCTTCTCACTGTTTATGGTCTTTGAAGTTATGAACTAGCTATCCCAGCTGTCCTGGTTTATGGAAAATGCAACCTCCAGTTCATAGAAAAGGCAAATGGAGATCAGAGACTTGGCTAGAAACAGCCAAGTTGGCATCAGCTGTTTGCAGGCTTTGTGTTGCTGTAACCTAGTCTTCCTTATAAGCAGTGACTGCCCCTCTAGCTGAAGAAAAATTGTTACTGTCATTTTTCATAGCATGTGATGATCAAATGCATTTTAATGCAAATAAGACATAGTGAAACATGCTTGAAATTATTCTGTGGTTGGGGGGGAAAAGAATCCTTTGATTAATATATCATACTCCTGTCACTGTTACTTGAGTGCCAATTTACCATTTTTAATGCATGTATCTCTTCTGCCTTTTCCTCATTTTGCACATTCCTCCTCCTTTTTTTCTTTTTCTTCTACCTATTTAATCTCATATTTAATGTCATAAGATGTTCATCTTTTAAATCCCAAGGCACTTGGAAGAAAAATGCGTGGAAATCACACTCCTCCTGGGGCTGTTTTAATTCCTGTTTCCATGGTTAGTTTTGTTAAGCCTTTGTTCATTGCAGATTTCCAAAGAAATGCTTCTCAACATTTGTTTCCTTTCAGGATTTCATGTATAAGTGTTATAACCCATTATGCGCTTTTGTTAGGTATTTACTCCATTCCCTTCCTTATCCATGTGAAACATGTATGAAACACAGAATCACAGAATGACCCGGGTTGGAAGGGACCTCAAGGATCATGTAGTTCCAACCCCCCTGCCTAGCAGGGCCACCAAACATACACCTTTACTAGATCAGGTTGCCCATGGCCCCGTCCAACCTGGTCTTGAACACCTCCAAGGACGGGGCATCCACAACCTCCCTGGGCAGCCTGTTCCAGGACCTAACCACTCTCCTAGTGAAGAACTTCCCCCTAACACCCAACCTAAATCTTCCCTCTTTTAACTTAAAATCATTTCCCCATGTCCTGCTATTGTCAGCCCTTTCGAAAAGTTTACTCCCCTCCTGGGAGTAAGTTCCCTTCAGGTATTGAAAGGCTGCAATGAGGTCACCCTGCAACCTTCTCTTTTCTAGGCTGAACAAGCCCAACTCCCTCAGCCTGTCCTCTTAGGGGAGGTGCTCCAGCCCCCTGATCGTTTTTATGGCCCTCCTCTGGACCCTTTAAAGAATCTCCATGTCTTTTTTGTACTGAGGGCTCCACACCTGGACACAGTACTCCAGATGGGACTTCACAAGAGCAGAGTAGAGAGGGACAATCACCTCCCTATCCCTGCTGACCACCCCTCTCCTGATGGAGCCCAGGATCCCATTTGCTTTCTGGGCTGCCAGAGCGCACTGCTGACTCATGTTGAGTCTTTCGTCCATCAGGACCCCCAGGTCCTTCTCAGCCGAGCTGCTCTCAAGGACCACTCCTCCCAGCCTGTACAGGTGCCTGGGGTTCTTCCGGCCCAAATGCAAAACCTTGCACTTTGCTGTGTTGAACCTCATTAGGTTCACCCGAGCCCAGCTTTCCAGCCTGTTGAAGTCCCTCTGAATGGCATCCCTTCCTTCCACCGTATCGACTGCACCACTCAGCTTGGTGTCATCAGCAAACTTCTATCAGAGTTGGATGGTGCTGCTTGGTGGTATTTACCCATAAAAGCAGCAGTAGACTGATGGGCAGTTCACCTTGAGACACTTGCATTTTGGTTTTTGCACGGGGACTGTAGGTAGAACAGGAGATAATCTGTCTTCTCTTTCTTATTATATGAGCAAAGAGGACTCCAGGAGGAGAATAAATTTGCTGAAACACCTTAGCTGATATTAAATGCTGCCAGGTGACACAGAAGAGCGTAGCGAGGACAAGAATGGTGATTATGAATGGCTCTGAACTGTGGAGTGATGGATGTCCTTCACTTTTAATCACAGTGCTGCAAACTGCTGGGTCCACTCTGTGAACTGACCTCCATGCTCTCAAGTCCCTCCGAGGTTTGCTATGCAATTACTGATAAATGAGTAGCCATCAAATTAATTTGAGGAAAGCAATAAGAAACTGATAGCAGTAGGGTGCAACTGTTAAACTGTTAGTGGTACATAACTAATCGTGATCACAAGTTGGTGTCTTTTTGTTCTTCTGACATTCGTAACTTGCTAAGCATTCTCTTCTATTGGTTATGATGTCAGATGAATCCCTTGGGAAGATAATTCCCTTTCAGATAGTGTATAAATGTTTATAATTCTATGCTGAATGCAATTTACTAACAATTGCAATGCTTTAAAATACACAGTAAACTCCCTTATTTCTATATCAAGCAAGTTGACATTTAAGATATCTGTTTATCTGCAGCAAAAATATAACAACTATGTAATTTTTTTTGTAAACAGCTGCCATGTAAGACATGCAATAATCTCTATCTTGAATGCAAACAGTGCAGTTTTAGAGAGTCTCATATTGAACATAGGAGTACAAAGTCCAAAGAAGGCCTTTGGGTTCTACCTGTGTTAGGTCTGTTCAGCTGGAAAGGCAAACCATTTCTCCTAACACTTGTTGATCTTTTTTCTATCACTTAGCAGCTGTGGGAGCTTTAGTCCTGCAGATGATTTTGATTCTTCAGTCCACGTTTTGTGTTTGTGGTGTTGGGACTAAAAGGAGCCCTTGTTTCTGGCTATCAGATGGGCCAGGATCACCATACGGATCTTAATCAAAGAGGTTTTATTAGTAAGGTGAGAGAAGTGCGCTGCAGCATACAGCAATGCACAGAGACTTCAGGTGATAAAGAGAGAAAATATGTAATCACAGAGGCAATGTAATCAAATATTCTTAGAGATTCCTGGTGATAAGCTTCCTCTTAACAACAGTTTGGAGGATATAACAGGTTGCTTTTTTTTTTTTAACTGTGCCAGCACAATGCTTTTTCACTGACTCCCCGAAATCATTAACAGTCTGTAAGCTGTGGTTCTTAAGTGTGCTTCTGAGTGAGTAGAAAGAGGATTTATTCCCAGAGACGCATTATTCTGAGTGCATCCTTCATCTGGACATAGAAAAGATTCATTTTCCTCTCCTATTCAGCTTGCTTCCTTGCAGGACTTTTCTTTTTTTATGAGACATCTCTTTTCTCATGATCTCAGCCTCTTCTAGGAGATAACTAGGCTGCCGCAAGCCTTCACCGTTTGCTTTTGCTCTCCTATTATTAGAGCAGCTATCCTTTGTGGATGCTATTGTCCGCTTTACTTCTATTTTGCTGGAATCAGAATCAAATGCTCTGTTTCCCCCAACACATAATGGTGGAAACGCACTTTACACAGACAAGATCTATATCTCTAGTCCCACTAGTTATCTGCTTCAGCATTGCAGTCTTTATTCTGAGTTTATATTATTCTGCTTCTATTAAAATTGCACTCACAATATATTTAGAGGTATGTGAAACATTTGCAAGCACCTTATCTTTATTTAAAAATAACATAAAATTTTATTTCCTTCTCTAACATGGTCTTCTGGGGGAATGCAGTTTTCTGTGCTCTTTGTGCATGGTAACGGTGTTGCTAGGGGGACAGTATTCCTGCAGAATCTCCTTCAGTTGAGATTTCATCTTAGCATTTGTCATCTTACTCAGTGAGGGGGAAAAAAAAGATGATTAAAAACACATGCACACACACACACCCCATTCATATTGCCTTAAACTTTCTATGTGTTCAAAGGTTATGGTAGCAAAGACTTGCATCTGCTTTCTATTGAGCATGATGTACATCAATTTTGTGTGGAAGTAAATGACATCAGAATACTATTTTCTCTTCAACGTGTGTGAATAATGACTTTGTCATTGTGATCAAGCTTAATTACTGTGTGGAGAATGTGCATCTGGCACATACAGCCGCAACAAGTTAGGAGTGCTTTTTACCTGAGGAGGATGAAGTGTATAAGTGCTTTGGTTTATTTTGTTTCTGTGGAAGCTGAGATGTTATGGTGGTCCACAAGCTTTCCTCACAAGTGGCCAGGACATGGATTGAGTGAGGACCTATTGAACCAAATGCCACTCGATAAACCTATGGGTGCTCACCTCTGAATGCGTGTGTCTTCATGTAAATATGCGCTGAAGCATTCATCCAGTCAGCAGCGTTCGGTGAAGGCTTTTTTGTGTTCTAAGTAGTTTTATTTACAATTTTAATCCAGTTTGAGTTAGGCCATACCGTAACCTTTCTTTCTTTAACACCATCTACATGGCGCACACGGCAACAGTGGTATCACTACTACTCTTTTAGACTATAAGTCCTGGATGTGTCGTGAGGCAAACAGCCATTTAAAATAAGGACAGGAACCAGATATTGGCTTTGCAGCTAAGGGGGATGGATGGGGAGCCTGCATGTTGGTACTGGTTCTTCACATGTGGTGTTTAGGTTGTGATTGGTCCGTGTTATTTTCAACAAAATCACAACTGTATCTCGAGAGAGATGCAATCTGTTTCAGTTGAAGTCATTTTCAAAACACGGTCAGAATGTAAGGTTTACTCTGTTCCTTAATTGGTTGAGGAGGAGATAAGATGCTGCTTTTCATAAACAAGCTTTTTATTTCTCTTGAAAATCTGTTAGATTCTGTTCCTTCGCTTAAATATTTATAAGATCTAAATAACCTCTTAAAGCATCCTCAGAGAAGGCTTCCGTTACTTGAATGTTTCTGATTTTTTTTTTCTAGTAGGGGAATTGTTTAAGAACTCAGTAAGCCAAATAATTCCTTGCATTAATCACAGTGTTTTTATACTCAAATGTCAGTGTAAGCAGAGAAACGCAGCAGATGAACTCATTATATTTTTGTGTAAACTCAGTACTTGTATGATGGGGATAATTATAGTGTGGTTCTGGGCCTGCTTGCAAATTGAAGATGTTTTTAAAATAAATAGCTTAAGAACTTTGTGTCCACAAAATATTTCTTACCTTCACATTTTCTTAAAGCCAATTGTAGAGTCCTTTGCAAATCAGCTGCTAGAGAATAAGAAATAGCCATCTGTAGAAGGAGCCGTGAGTTATGTGAAGAAGGCCAGAATTAGAGCCATAGCTGCAGAGTAGCAATATTGCAGCCTGTCATAAGGGCTTTGCTTACAGTAAAAATGTGATGCATGCACAACCTACAAAAACAAAAGCCAGAATCACCAATTACCTATTTTCAGTAATTCAAACAGTGTGGAGACAACCTCTGGCTACAGCTTTGATTTCTTGGGGCTGTAGGAAGTGCTTACCCACTGTGTATAGCTTCCTTTGGAGAGGTGTCTTTGCACAGTCAAAATCTTTGATAGAGTCTTATATGTGTTTATTCATGTACTTTCATATATAAGGAGAGGCTCTTGGGCTTCATTTTTTCAGTTAGTTGGGTCCTGGTTGTCTTGGTTTGTTCTGCTCAATGGCGTACTTGCTTTTCTGCTTGCTTCTACTATCAGCGTTAGTTATTACTTATCCACAGAGTTAAATGCCACACTTAAGCTGATGCCTCTTCAGAATGTTTAATTACACTCAGAGCTATAGGAAGGGCATTCTCCAGGACTCAGTTCAACAAGTATTTTTTTTTTGAGTGTGTGTGTCTATATCTGACTTGTGCCAAATCCCTTGGCTTAAAGTAATACCGCTTAGGCACATTCTGCTTAGAAGCAAATACTTCTCTGATTCCAAGTCTTGTGTTCCATGCCCAGCGTATCACCCAGTGCAAATATCCCAGTTAGGTAGCAGTGGCAGACTTCTTTCTTTTGAGAGTAGTAAGTGAGAAGCACCAAAACCATCTGTGCACGTGGTTGTGTCCTGCACAAAGATGTTTGTGAATGTGATTCCTGGTAATGCTGTTAAACATAACACACACTTTGTATCTGTAGTCAGCAACCCTGTAAGCCTAGGGTACTTTCTAATGTTAGCTTAAGCCAGGGGTGATAAAAGTAAATGATGCTTTGCCTTTTTAATTGAGGGACTTAATTGAGGGACAGTATTCTTGTTGGCTGATGGAAGTGTATTTATTAGAAGTAGTTTTCTATAATAAACTATCTTGTTAGGGCAACGAGTTCTTCAGGCTGGAATCCTTTCTTTCTCATTAAATTAACTAATTACTGTCTCACTAGATCAATGGATTTAGGAGTAACTGGCATAATCTGGCAGGGAAAGGAAAGCTGCTGAATTCCTTTACTTTTCTTAAATGTATTAGCCTGGGATCAGTGGGCTGGCAGCAGTTTATCAGTGTGCAATCAGTGGATTTAGATGGTGAAATGCCGTATCGAAAGGAGCGAAGATGGAAATTGTTACCTTACAAACATACAAAGCCCCTGTGTGAGCAGATATTTGTACACTGGGAATGTGTCCCAGGGCTGCCTCTGTTTTTCCTAATGGGAACTGAATGCTCAGCTGAGGACTGCCACATTGGCAGGGGCAACTGACCCTCCAAACCATAAAAGCACCTATTGTTCATGACTGCATTAAAACCCTGGTCTGGCTCTGCAGGAGAATGTTTAGGGTCCTGTCTTGAGCAAGAAATAAAAAACAGGATTTTACAGGTTTAGAGAGCCAATTAATCTCTAAAACACTTGGTCCATAAGGTAGGAGGACTGAATTTCAGAAGGTTAATGGTGCAAACAGGCAAAGCCATTTCTCAGCTGCAAGCACTGCGCTATATCCCACTCTCGGCTTAACTATCCAAGAGGTTTTATTATGTTTGCTCAGCTTTAATTTATACGTGCTTTAACATGCTCTTAGTTATTTTTAATTTTAAACTAAGAAACCCTTGGCAAATCTCTTCCAATATAATTAGGATTTTTCCTTCTGTTTGCTATTTAGTCATTATTTTCTTATTTCGGCTTTATTTTCTGGGGGATGAATCCTCTTATTCATTTGTTTCAATGGAGCTTGAATAAAGGTCATTTAAATTGATTCACCTTTCTTATCTCCCTTGCATTTACTCTGTAATCCTACCTTCCATTGTGAGCAGGAGAATAGCTTTCTTTTCTCTGCCTGTTTCTGCTGAAAGAAAAATGGCAACCTTTTATTAAATAAATCTAGAAGAGCTGTGCTCCAAATCCATATTATCAGTAGCTTGGAGAAACAAATTATTTCACTAACTTAAAGAAAACATACAGCACTTTTTAGAGTTTGTCATTAGATAGCCTGAACTTACTGCTTCAAACCCCATAAATGAGTAAGTGGAATACTTGGGCACCATTTGTGGAAGTAAATGCACATGCAAAGACCCAGGTGGCCAAATAGAATAGCAGTTTTCTTTTGTAATTGTAATGTATGTGATTTGAGATAGCTGCTTCTGAGATAGAAAACTTTCTCATTCTGCTTCATTATTTGTAAGATGGAGCATAATGCTATTAATTAATAGCAGCAGATAGATTACAGAATCATAGTGTGGCTTGGTTTAGAAGGGACCTCAAGGATCATCCAATTCCAGCCGCCTGCCACAGGAGGTGTAACCAAGTGCTAGATCGGTATACTCAGGGCCCCATCCAATCTGATATAAATGATTCCAAGGATGAGGTACCCACAGCTTCTCTGGGCAGTCTCTTCCAGTACCTCACCACTCACTCAGTGACAAAATTCCCCAATATCTAATCTGAATCCTTCCTCCTTGAGTTTAAAGCCGTTCCCCTGGTCTTATCGCTGCCTACCGATGTTAAAAGTTGAGTTCCCTGTTGCTTATCATCTCTTTTGGAAGTCTTTAATGAGGTCTTCCCTGAGCTTTCTCTTCACCAGGCTGATTGAGACCAGCTCCTTCAGCTTGTCTGCACAGTAGAAGAGCTTCAGTCCTCTGATCATCTTTGCAGTCATCCTCTGGATCCTCTTCAGCTGCTCTTTCCTGTATTGAGGGCCCCAGACCTGGATGCAATACTCCAGATAGGGTTTCTCAGGGTAGACTAGAGTGACAATGTCTTTCCCTTCCCTTCTGGCCACCTCTCTTCTGATGCAGCCCCAGGTACTGCTGTAGTTCTGCACTGCAAGTGCATGCTGCTCGCTCGTGTTCAGATTTTCACCTACCAGGACCCTTAAGTCTCAGCAGGGCTGCTCTGAAGGAATTTTTCTCCCAGTCTGCATACGTGCAGATTTCCAGGTCTACTAATGTCACTCTGTACCTGGACAGATAGGGTTTTATTTCAAGTCTGTTTTCCTGATGCCGAAAAGGTGCCTGAAACCAGTACGAGCAAACAGGCACCAGCATTTGCTCCTGCCACAGGAGGCATGGATGCACACAGAGGCTCCACAGAGTGCCAGGCACAGCTCCCATCCTAGGTATGCAGTATCAGTGGCACTGGTGACACTGGCTGCAGGGCAAGCATCTGTCCCATGAGCTGTGCTTCAGCTGCCGCTAAGCCTATAGTAAGAGGTCCCAGCATGAAAGAAATTGGGTTTTACTGAGCGAAGATCTTCTGAGCCCTGCTGGAATGTTGTTCCTTATTCACTATTTGCAGGCATTTCTGTGTTCGCAGCCACAGTCCTCACTCACCGAATTAACCTCTTCACATGCGTATCAGCTTCTGAAGCTGTACCAGATTTTAACTCGAGGGAATGTTTCCACTCTTTGTTTCCAGGCCTGAAACAACATGCTGGTTACCCCTTAATGCACTTTTTAGTCTTTTCAAATATGATGCTAGACTTCAGGAAAGCACCAGCTGGAATAGAGCAGGTTCATAGCATTTCTAAATGTCTTGGTATGAAAATAATCAGGAGTGGCTACTCAGTTTGCCTTGAAAAATTACTTGAGTGCCTATTTTAATTTTTCATTTATTTTCCATAGGCTCTGGTCTTATTGCAGGGATAATGTTGTTTTGTTTTTTGTTTGTTTTTTTTTTTCCCTTGAGTAAATATCATTCTGCGATGTAGGACATGTTGTATGTAGCTGGAAACAAAAGGTGTTTTTTAATACTGGAATGTTTAAGGAAGGAAGAAAAGGAAATGTGAGATGAAGCCATATAATTAAGAAAATAAAAACAGCCAAAGCCAATCTGTTAACAGTATGTTCCCACATGTAATGGTGTACGTTCCTCATTTTAAGCAACCAAACCAGTACAGCATTTTATTTTGTTGCCAAGGTTACTGAATTTTTAATAGTCTCTAGAGGGTAGTGGTTTTAACTCACTGAATGGCAATATTGTTTAATTTTAAGAAGATTCTGATAAAAGCCATTTGAGCAGAGGGAAATCTTTCTTCAATGGAAGAAAAAACAAAAAGAAACCCACAAAACTGCATAAAAATGGAAACTAGGTTGCCATTGAAAAAATAATAAAAGGAAAAGGCAATTTGCTGGCCACAAAATGGATGTAAAAAATATAGGAGGAATGAGCAGTTCTGTATGGCACCTCCTGCATCACTCCATTGTGCTGCCAGTGATATCGGCCCCTGCAGTACCACATGGTGTGTGTGCCCTGCAGCACTGAGTGTGGCAGCCCCAGGCGTGCAAGCAGCCAGTGTGGGGTTTGCAGCAGAGATGCAGGGAGAACTTATCAGAGTGATATTGTGGATAGAATACAGAGGAGATATAGGCTCAGTTGACAGCAGTCAAGTGATGTTAACCAAAGTTTACCTTGTAATCACTGAAACAAACAGGTGAAGTAACTTGGTGCCAATCCCATATAATAGCAAAGATAAAGTTGGTGGTAAAGAAAGGGAAAAACAGGACCACAAATTGATCTCTGCATTCTGAAATTAGAGGTATTGAAGAGAGGCAGGATTCTTCCATTTTAGCTGGAATATATTTATCTTTATACGTATTTGCATGCAGTGTTATTATAATGAGAGAGACTTGAAAAAGGAGTTTCACATTGTGATGAAAGAACAAATTGCCTGAGGTGAGGCCGGATACTCAGAGGTGGCTGGAGCTTTTGGGTGTTTGTGATGTGCTGTTTAAAAGGGGTGTGCCTTGTATTAAATGTTCTCACACTCAGGACAAGTGGACAGCTTTGGGGTAACCCACTGGGACAGGTAGGGCTACACTGAGCTGAGGGATCAGAGGGGAGACTCGGAATACATCCCATAAAATCTCAGCTCTGCATCGGAGCAGTACCTAATGCTGGGTGATTTATTAGTTGGATTTGTACCAGAAGCTTTTTTGTGCCATCAAATCCATTGTCAGACTCTGAAGCAGTCACAGACTGCAGCTGAACCCTTGCACTGTCAGCTCAGCCCACCCTTCTCTGAAATTCACAGTCCAGGCTAGGCTAGTATCCATGCTTTTCCTCTCAGAGTGCTTGCTCTCCTCTGCAGCACACCTCACATTTGCAAACATGCATAAGGCAGCACCCACCGTATCACTCTCCAAGTGGCTTTTTAGAATTGAGAGTAAGACAGTCTCTAATAAGTTAGAAATCTCTTTTCTCACTGGTAGCCCAGTAATGAAAGTGAAAACTTTTTGGTTTCATTAGGTTTCAGAAAATTGCTTTCTTCTAACTACCCCGGTGCTCACTTCCTCGGCAATGCTCTTCTGTGAGTGTGGCTGTTAAATGTGGAGTGCCACCATGCGAAACTGAGCCACACTACTGGGTGCTGCTATAATGACCTTCCTCATGCATATGTATCGCAGGATGAGTAAGACAGAATAAAAGATTAGAAACTTTTAACACTCAAAACTCTCCAGAGCTTCAGCATTGGAAATTGGAAAGGCTTTCTGCCACTTCCAGAACAGAGAGCAGAGTGAGCTCTGGGCTCTTTCTGGTCTGTTGTTGCTGCTGCTGCTTGGTATCTAACAAAGAAAATGGAATAGCAGACCCAGTTATTGCAGTGTTACAATATTCTATATGCTAAAAGCAGTGACATAAAGGCACTAAGCTTTTTGCACAATATGAGAAAATTAACCATCAAGGACTGGCGGACTAATTACTGGGAGAAGTCTGGTTCTGGAGCGCACCCGGGTATTAAGGAGTTTGAATTCATTTCAAAATTAGATGAATTTAGTTGTGCATGGAGTGGATCGTATTTGATATAATCACAATGAACATTACCATGTACTGTGCAGTGAGGGAACTCAGCTGAGCTTGCCAAAATTCATTCCTGAAATCACTGCCAAAGCCAAAAAAAAAAATAAAGCTTCCCCCCAGGCACAGTGTCGAAGAGTTTTAAATATACTTCAGAGCGATGTTAGAGGTCTGTTTCAGAAGTACTTAGGGTTTGGAGACGGCATCTTGTTACTCATTCCCCAACCAGAGTCTTTTCCAGTATCTCAGATGTTATGACTTTGCACAGTCATTCAGCAACCATCTGTCACCTATCTCCTTTGGCTCTGTGTGTCCTTTGCTCAGATCATCATCGTTGTTGGCTTTTTTTTTTTCCTTTCCAAAAGGAGAACCATAAACTAAATGCTGTAATTATTGCTTTCAGGTCAAGGAAAAAAGCCCTTTGTTGCTGTAAATTGTTTATGTGTTTCTAAAGTGTTAGTGTGAAACAGCCAACAAAAGGAGAAATGATTTTATAGGAGCCCTTTCACACTGGGATCATTAAGCTCATGTCTACAGCTTCATTATCTGCCTTTATTTTCAGTGAGGTAAAAGTCATGGGCAAAAATTTCCAAGCTAAGTTTTAGTGCCGCAGAGAAGTATTGACTTTGCTGCCTGAAATCTCGTGACCTTGTTCAGTTCCTTTTGACTGTTTTCTGGTTCTCACCCAAACTTCCTATTTCCCTTAGAAAGCACGCTCAGCAAGCAAGCTGCTCTTCTCCTTTCTCTGCACTGACTGACCACTTTGCATAGCTCCCATCCCAAGGCTGTTCTTGGCTGCCTGGTCCCCTTTCAGGTCTCCCTAATGGCAGTGTGGGCGAAACAAGGGCAAAACTAGGAAAAGCAGACCTGGAAAGGCATAGGAGGCATTATCATAAACAGGAGTAATGCAGAGAGCTAACTGCTGTGTGTTTTCAGCAGAGGGTTCACTGCCTCAAGCAACACGTTCAAATGTGAATTCAAGGTCAAAAAAAAAACATCAGTGGCTGGGATTGCTCGTTCACCAGAATCAATGGTATTTTCACTAGTGAATTATTTGTTGGGAAAATGAGCTTATTCAAGTGGGGCCCTGAGCCTCCTCATCTAGTGCCTGATTTACTGGTTGGTAACCATATGCATGGTAGGTAGGCTGGAAACAGATGGTCACTGAGGGTCCTTCCGGCCCAAGGCATTCTAGGGTCACTGTAGCACTCACTGCATGGCTGTCTGGATTGCACCGTATCATCTAAACCGTAACGCAAGGAAGAGGGTTGCTTTACCTGGCCTGCTGGGACTTCACATGCAATCACTTGTGCGTTGCTGAACAAAGCATAACTTTAGCAAATAGCTGCCAAGCGGTGGTTGCAGAACAGGAATGTGGTCTGTATGGTCTGTGTATCCTGATCCTGTTGCACTGCACCGCTGCCATAATTTTTACATAAGTAAGTTTTTGGAATATGGGTGTTCTTTGTTTCTTGCCAGTACAGAGGCCTCAGGCTTCCTGCCGTTCAAGAAACTGTCAGATCCACACAGGGGGGAGTATGTAAAGGCTTATGTTCTGGCAGAGTTATACTACTAGAACTTTTTTAAACCAATCTGCCACCAGTCTTCTCCAAAAAAAATAAATAATATGAAGAGCATCTTTACTGAAGTCAGTGGGATGTTTTGTGTTGGCTTCAGAGGAACTCAGTTCTACTCCAAATGTTCCAGGAGACGTAGAAGTGAGCCAATGCACTTGAAGGCAGGAAAAAGTATCTTTTCTACGTGTGGAAATAAGGGATTGAGATCCGTCTCAATGGGACTTTGGCGGTGTTACACTCAGTCCTACATTGCCTAAGATACAAACAACAACAATTTGTACTTTGCTTTTCCTGCATATTAAAGAGAGAGTGGAATTAGTCATTGCAGCAACTAATTACTAACTTTGAGTACGAAATGCAGAGGCATGTATTGGGAAAGCAACCCCCGGTGATGCAGTGCAAACAGCTGTCAGAGCCACAGCACTTCCTGTGATACCCAACACAATCGTGCGCTTGTAGGTAGTTGCAATTAAGACTATATTGGTAGTGACTCCTCAGAGGTGCATTTTTTACTTTGTTGTTTTTTGTTATTTTTTTTTTTCCCAAGTATTTGCACAGGTGTACAGTTGCAAAGTGATGTGGTAATGAAGTCTGTGTTGGCCTTTTTACTGGTAACTCTTTGAAATGACATTGCTAGAAAGATGCTTTCAAAGTGTTTTCTTTTCTTTGCATTTATCTCTGCTCTGCCAGGTTTCAAATGTTCCGTCAGTGGCTTCTGGGAATTCTAGTTGAGTGAGGTGTTTTTTTTCCCCCAAGTAAAGGTTTGCAGTAAGAATGCTATTTGCTTTCCAAAATTAGAATGTGTTGAATTCCTAATTACAGCAATTGATCTCATACCTTGTCATGAGAGTACAAGGGAAAAACAACCATGTGTGAGGCTGCAGTTGTGCCTATGCAGCCAAAAACCCCTTTTGGGGAGGAAACTTGTTCACTTGACACTGCTTTGCCTAAGCAGTTCTGGAGGGAAGAAGTGACGGAGAAAGACTTTGTGTGTGACTAATCTGGTGTGTAGCTTTACACACACAGACACACACAAAGAAAAAAACATCATCAAAGAGATCTTAATTTCTGTTCTGCGGGGATTTAGGAGGATGCTTAAATATATTTATTTACTTCCTGTTCGGAGTTCTGGAAGTGCAGAAGGCAGAAGGCACAAAGTCAGAGCAAGAATCCCTAATTTGGAAACAAATTCTGATTAAAAAGACAGCAAAATGTTTTCAGGCTTCCAGTTACCACTGAAAAACAATTAATTGCATGGCTAATAGTTTGAGACTCGAGTTACTTCAATGCTTGGTAGAGTCTGTGAGGCTGAAAACCTATTTATATACGTCACCTTCATATGTGCCAACTATTTACATGTGCAATACAAGTATGTATTCAATTAAGTAATAACTAAGAACTTTCACACAGACCCTTTGTGGGTGAAACAAAATATAAAAGTACAAACTATGATTGTTTTTTCCATAAACATGATTACAAGTAATGTTGTCTTTGAATTCCTTTCTTCAAGAAAGCTATTTGCTTTTGGCCTTCAGGTGTTATGGTACAGCACTGCAAAACGGAGATTGTTCTAAGTGTAATAATTAGCAAGGATTTTCGCATTACTATTGCACATTACTTTCTTCATGTACATCTTCAAATTGTGCATGCTTTGCTATGGTCTTCTTAGGCAATCCTATTGTCGTTTTCCCCTAATTTAAATACCTTGCTAGTGTTGTTCTTAGCAATGCAAGCAGGTTCTAACTTGTAGCTTATACAAATGAAGTGAATTTGGGTTTGGAATTTGTTACTTGTATTTAAAAGACAATCAGTTTACTTGAAGCCAATAACAATAGCTGGGGGGATCGGATAATTAATCCCAGTCTATGTAGCTGCTGATATACTTTGCTGTTTCTTCTTTAATATGTTACATAAGTTCAGAGATTTGGGTCTCTTCTGGTGTAGATTAATGTTTGTCAAACTCTACTGGCAGGAGTGAAATTATTTTTCATTTCCCTGAGAGTATGTGACACCAGAGATTGATTTTTACATGCTGTGTCTTTATGTTTCTAATACATGGTACTGATGCCATGCACCTATTCAAAGTAAAACAAACAGATTTCTCTTACTGATGATTTGCATTATGTTAAAATATCACCTGTGGGGGTGGGGAAGTGGGACGGACATTGCTTTCTTTTAATAAATTTAGAAATTCAGTATCTGTTAAAATGTTCCTTTAATCTTTGTTACGTAAGTAGACATTTGATATCCTGAAAATGAAGCTTCTGTCTGCCAGGATGTGCAGAGATTTGTAGCTTACCAAGAATAATTGCATAGTGGGAGCAGTGACCACCCCTTTCCCTTCTCCACTCGCACTTTCCTGAGACCCATTCATTCTAATGCAGTAGGAATGGGAATAGAAAACATCAGTGCACCTCAGTTTATTAGTTGATAAACCCAAGTATGAGTTTAAAATCTCAACCACTGCCAAAGAAAAAGCAGTTGAGATGTAGACAATGGACTCTAATCCGATTATCACACCTCTATAATGTTTGGTCTGGGAGTCATCTGTGGATCTCTAAAACCTGATCTTGCTCCTGTCTTGTAAGAACAGGACAATACAGGACTGTTACGATTTCTTTCTACATACAGACAGAATAAAATACCTTTTCAAAGTAGCAAACAGCGGATTTTCTGTAGGAATCAAGAATAATGTAGTAATAATAGCTGGTTTGGCATGCTACTCATGGGTTCCTTATGAGCATGACTTGCTTCATTGTGTAGTTTATATATAGATTCATTATGAGCCAAAGCACAATTTACTGGAGCATTATTTCCTGAAAGGCTTGTTTTATGCATCATCTATTTTTTCTGGCACCTTACAACCATGTTTAAACTGTACAAAATTATCTGTATTTATAGGTGATATCTAAATGAGCAGAACACGACTTTTGTTCTGCAGCCTATTTCCTATATCAGATACAGTAGTTTACCTCAGAACAGAACAAACCTGATGAATTTTAGTTCTGGTGAGACCTCTGCAGCCAGCTCCATTTCTGCCTTATAATAACAGGAGGCAGATTGCCCGCAGCAGTTTACTTTTGTCTTCTGTAAAATCACATACTGTAGGTCAGCTGGAATATGACTCATCCCCCAGGAAGGATTTTGGGCAAAACCATGTTCCCTAAAAGAGCCAAGAAGTTTTGCTTATTGGAAAAAAGGGGGGGAAGGCATTTTACTCAAAATACTATTTCCATGTTATGTAGAAGATGAATTCCAATAATTAAACAGCTTGTGGTTTTGTAAAGCGGTAAGGGGAGAGGAGTTTACTATTGTGTAGGTTGGAATGTTACTTGCTGCCCAAGTACAGGCCTATTTGTCTGTCAGAATTCCACCTTCCAATGGTAGCTAGCCATCCCACATTTTAGTGGTTGCTCTAAGGGTTATTGCTTAGAATGACTGTCTTTTCTAGCACCTGCAGAATCTTAGTATTGGAGGAACTCACATCCTATTCAGCTTCAGTAACCTGTGTATTAACTAACATTTCTTTTTATCTGAAACTTCTTCAGGTCAAATATTGAATAAAAGCTCTTTTACCTACATACGGTAATCACTACCTTCAACCCACATGCAGTCCCTGGACCCAGTTCCTTAAGGCTCGCCTTGAATTTCAATTCAGACTCCACATCTTATTCAGCAAATATTCATGTATAATTAGAAAGTGTAATATGTGGGCAGCAGAAAGTTTTCAATTAGAGGTCGTTATAGTTCTCTATGGTTGTAATAAGAAATGATCTTCCAGAAAAATCCCAAAGCTGTTCTTTTTTTCTCAAACCTACTTTTCCCCAAAGAATATTCATATGGCATGCTGTTCTTTCTTCCTTTCTTTTAAAAAGAGGATGAGAACTATCTCAAACAAAATGATAGAAAATGATGTGAAGCTTTAAATGTCACCTTTCTCAATGAAGTTAGCAGTTGAAAGTCACAGGAAAAAGATGTGTTTTAAAGTCTGCTGTGTGATAAAGACATGGCAGCCTCCCAGGAGAGAGATGCCGCGCTGATAAAAGGCAAAGTCCGCCGGCTGCACAGCCACCTCGCCTTGAGCACCTTTCCCAGTGACCTCTCCCCACAGACCACTAGTGAGATTAGCACAGACTGAGGAAGCTGTGCTTCTGTATCTAGGATAAGAAGAGATGATCATTCATTACCATATAACGACCTTCCAGAGTGGGAGTTCATCTCAATAGTATATTAAAGCAATCCATTCAGGTATAGCAGAATAAATAGGCCAAACTATATCAAAATCCCCGAGCCATAAACTATTTATTGGCAATTGAAAGATAAGCTTCACAGAAGCAGCTACTGTGTATTTGCCTTCTGGTATAAAGCTATTTTTGAATCCTCAAAGATATATTTAAACACCCTTGCAAAGCCACCTGTCAGCTGAAGGTCTGTGGGAAGAATCCGCTTCTGTCTAAAAGCTTTGAACACAGCAACTGCTTTAGTTTTCAGCTTAACAGTTCAGTGTTTCTTACAATAGTCTCTCATACATATCAAGTAGACTGTCATGGTGAGAAGACTTGATGAAATTAGATTTAAGAAATTTGAGCACTGTATATCCAAGCATTAGCTAAATTCTTATCTTTGTTTACAAATATGGTTCAAAAAGCATCCTTTAGCCAAATGTCCCTCTTAGAAAAAAAGTGGTTTAAATTTAGGGCTTGAAGTTATAGTTACAGATCAGCAATTATTCAATGAAAAGTAGCAAAGTATTAATGGAAAATCTGTATTGAACTAATGTATTGTTGATGTGTCCTTCAAAAATAGCAGAAATGAATTGTGTTACAGCACATGTGTTTGTGCTTACTGAATTGCTTCCAGATCCATGCAAGTCAACTCTGTTTAGTTCTGAAGAATAGTTTCCTGTTTATCTGCAAAACAGCATGCAGGACAGTCCTGCTTTGCTCTAGGGAATTGCTTCTGCCAGGCCCTACATTGGAAAGTAGAAAGAAGTTAAAATGAGGTTTTGTATATCAAATCATTATGAATCATGTAATTATTTAGGTAGGAAAAGACCTAGAAAGTCATCAAGTCCAACTATTAATGGCCAATGTCAAGTCTACCAGTAAACTATAGAGATCATGACCCTATTTTCAATCCAAGATCTCCAGAGATCGCCTAGGGTTGGTATTTTTTAATTTTTTTTTCCTTAAATGAAACAGAGCTTTCTCTTGTTGTTTTTTGTAGTTCCACAGGTCTTTCTAAAACATCTTTAGACTCTAAGCCTCAGTGACCTGGTAGCACAAACAAAAACAGGCTGATAAAATACAGAAACGTGGGGAAATGAATGTTTTAAGTCATCCTTGTTATAGATTACGTGGGAGATATCCTGCAGTTTGCCTGTGTTATGTTGGAATGAATGGTCTTAAGGTATAATGTGAATGTTAGGAATAAGTAGTAGAAATGTTCTTCATAGAAATAACAAATGGTTTTAGGCAATAACGCTATCTACTGGGGCATTAGCTCAGGTCCTGAAAAAACCTATCAAAATGTCCAAGAACCTACCAAAATGGCCTCTGGGACATCAAGCTTAGCAAGAAGTGGCACAGTGCTACCGCTGTGCCGCTTTGCAACTTCGGGGCCCGGGTTTGAAACCCCCTGCGTCGCAAGTGGTAGAAGTGCTGCTCTGCTACACAGGAGGCTCGAATCCCAGGGGTTGGACTCAATGATCTCTAAGGTCCCTTCCAACCCACACAAGACTATGATACTATGATGATACTATGATAACGTCCAGATGATAAATAACTAATCCCCACAAAGGAGCAATATTGTGCAGGAAAGGTAAACTTGAGTGGCCTTGTTCTTGTAGCTAACCAAGAGTTAGAAACGTTGCTTAAAGACAGTGGGAACAAATATTCCAAAGGAAGGCATTTTCTGCATGTTCTTTCAGTTGTCTGGGCTAGAACAAGAGAATAATCAGTGACAACAGTTGCAAAACTTGTCTGAATTGCAACGTTAATATGTCCATGTTATTTCAGGTGGAAAGATACCATTCTAACAGCCGAGCCAGATGAAGTACTGCTGTCTAGGAAGAAATCTGTTCTGAAAGTCAAAACTTGTTCAAGATACACTTATGGTGTCACTATTATTTAAAAATGATGGTTACTTGAGGAAGCAAATTGACGATTATGAGAAGCTGAATATCTATTCAACACATCATGTAATTTTTAATTTTTTTTTTTATTTTTTTTTTGCTAAGTGCTTTCACAGTAATTGCATTCACTTTAGAGGTATAATCAAAAGGCTGGAGCTGTTGGAAGTAGGACCCTTTAAACAGGAAGATATAGATTTAAATGGAAGCTATAAACACTGATAAGTAAAAAGTATGAGTATGTTTATAATGTGTGCATGGGCTCCAAGACACTGCAGGTGTGATTATCAGTAAAAAAACATTATCATGAACACTTTTGGTGTTGTTAAGATTTCTTTGAGTCCTGTAGGTTTATGATGTGAAGAGCTTGGGTGTGACTTCTAGCCATTAAGTATTTTATTCTTAATCAGCCTTCCAATCAGTGCTACTCCCTGCACACAGCAGACTGGGAGGCAAAACAAAGAGAAATGTCTTCCTGTTTTATAAAGAAATAACACCAGAAGAGACAAATAATGGCTTAGAATAACTGCAGCATTACTTGGAAGTTCAAATATAGGGTATGTGTAATAGAGTCAAATTGCTCTGTGTCCATATGTTGACAAACAAGACACATCCCATTTCTTGCCTCATCAATAAACCATGCTTAGTTCTCATTCAGGAATGGAAAAGCTCAGAGAGCTGGAAGCAGCAGACGACGAAGTTGAGTTCAAGCTGCTCTCTATGTGTCCAGGATTGGCCTCTCCCCTTTAAGTGTTTCAGAGCTACAAAATTCTACTGTTTGTAGAGCAGCAAATAGATAAGTACAACTCGCACTACTCTTCCTTTTGGCTTAGCACAGTCCACCATCACATTTAGTGAGGGCAGTAACCAAACTGGGAGCCAGTTCCCTATCATTCATCAGACTGCAAAGCAAAATGGACAGGGTCTGCAGTACTTGCATATATGTTTCAATGTTACATTAGTCATTAAGTGTTAGCATTTGACAAGGGTCACGCTGCGTCGTTCCGTACCAGATCAGTTGTAAATCAGTTGATAAGAAAGCAGGTATTCTTTGGCCTAGATGATTATACCTATTAACTTAAAAATCATTTTATGTATATGTGAAAAAAATTCCTGAAGTTGTCTTTTTGATGTCAAGTATGAAAAAGCATACACTTCATTAAATGGCACATCAAAAGGATAAAAATGCAATCATTAATCTATATTTTATGACATTCTCCTAACAATACATTGGAGAAATCCACCTTTCATCAAAAAAGAAAAAGTCCTGAAAACATTCCTTGAGCCTTTTTTAGTTTTAGCCTTTTATATCTTAGGAAACCTCACTTTTATAGCCACATATAGCCATAATTATCATTCTGACATAGCATTTCCAAAATCAGCCCCACAGAGGCAAGGTGAGGAGTGTAATATATAAACACATGCACTGTGTATAAATCCTTTGCCTTGGCAACAATTCATTGCATTTTATCTATTTGACTCTAGGAACGTAGTGAGCTTCAGACCTAAATTTAAGCAGGATAATTTCTTCTGTAGCTCACTCAGCTCCTCCCTCTAATGTACTGAGGAACGTCTCTGTCTTGTGACACCACCCCCAGTGTCAGATTTATATTGCAGTAGGTATTGTTTCTGATTGCCAAGGAAATCTGTAGCTGGCAAGAGGGGCAGATCTACATCCTTGGTAGCATAACAGACGAGGGCAGAGCCTTTTGGCTTAGAAGTCCATCACTGATTTTTTTTTACCATATGAGGTGGTGTAGCTGTGAGCACATTGCCTGGCAGGAAGTTATTGAAGGACTAAACCTGCAGCACTCGTTCATCTCTGCTGCTGGTGGAAGGCAAAAAGTTATCTGAAGCTTGAACCTGTTTTGTAAGAATCTGCCTAAACAAACGTTTGTTCTCCACCACGCGATGCTGAGGGAAGAGGAAATACAGAGAGGACATAGAGGTGCGGGTGCACTGTAGGTCTGAGTCAGCAGTGCTGAACTACTTGCCTGCTTTGGTAGCTGCACCTTTATGGCAGATGCTGTGAGCCAGATGAGGAACTGAGGAATCTCATTTCCCAGTGCAGACCTGTTCTGTCTGATCACAGGTGCATCTGAGCACCTATGTAAGGATGATGAGATCCAGAGTAGCCAAGGAAAATCAGAACTCGGGTCTGGATGCTGGATAGTTTATTTCTGATGTCTGGTGAGAGAGTCTTACAGGGTAGATGGTGTACAGGTGTTGCTGCCAGACCTCATTATTTTCAGTGGTCTGATATTTTATGTTGTATTTTGAAGTGCAAGCTGATAACCTCAGCATAGTGTGGGGCTTTGTTTTTAAAGACAGCTGCAAGATGTTTCTTAAAAGTTAAAAGTTATTTGAGTTTCTCACATGGCTTAAAATCCTCAGGAGGGAATAAATACTCTAAAATGTGTTGTGACTTGAAACGTGAGAGACTTGATGGATTTAATGATGGATGACATCCCAGGAAATACAATGATTTTGATTGTAAGTATTTGAGAGTGGTAAAACTGAATTGACCCTGCTACTATGTCCTGAAAGCAGTTACGTGGACAAATCTGACTGTCTACATTTCCCACAGAGCTCGATGAAGAAAAGCAATTGAGTTTTTTCTTGTAGCTTTCCTGTTGTATTTGCATTTCCCAAAATATGCCACTGAACAAGTTTTTCTGGCAAATACGTTGACTTACACAGAAGCTTAAAGCAAATATTGGAGAAGGTTCACAGAAGATTCTTTTTTCTCCAACTTGTGAGTGAGAATATTAGCACTGGAAATATGTTCTGCAGCACAATATTTATCCTATAGTATTATGACTTATTTATGCTATTAAGCCCAATCAATAGAGATGGAAATAAACAGGTAGATGGTCACTGTATCAATGAAGCTACTCTATTCAAACAATTTTCTTTCTACGAATAGAATAATAGTAAATAAAGAAGAAGAAAAAAACATTTTGAAACATTCATTACCAGAGCAGAAGGGGAATTTAAGTTTTCAGGCCGCAGGATTTGTCAAAGCAAATGTTCTCTTTTCAGAATACTCTCATATTACCTACTTATAGGGCATACATCATTCAGTCTTGAAATAGAAGCGATATCATATGATTTAACAGGATAATTTGTTTTCCATACTTCCATTATCAAATGCTAAGAATAATTATGCAGATATTGCTAAGCTACAAGTCACGGGAGAAGTTTCACTAGGGTGTCAGTAATTCTAAGTGAAGGATAAATTTTCTTTACTCTGTTTATTAGCTTTTGTATAAGAGGAACATAATTTTTTATGTATTGTGATCTTTTGATACTAGTCATTTACATATACTTAATACAAATCCATTATTTTGGATACAGGCATTGTTTAAAAAATCTACTTTCAGTGGTGCCAAGAACAGCCTCAGGGTTGTAGATTACCCTACCACAGTATGGGGGCAGATTTCTGCTCTGTGCTTCCTTTGACAATGCCCAGGAACCAGGAGATAGTTTTTCTCTTGGTTGTGGTAAAAGCCCATCAGCTCTAAAGTGTCTGAAAGGAAGATGGAAGTGATGCAAAACTTGTGCTAAGTGTATAAAGTAGATGCCCATGCTGCGTGGTGGGCACCTGGCTGCAGAAAGACCTGTCCAGGGACACCCAGATCCTTCTTCACCTTCAGGGTTCCTCCTGGAGCAGCTGGGACTCCTTGCCTTGACAGTGGAGAAGTGTCCCTGGCACACAGCAATTCTTTGTGTTACTTTTTTCCCTTCCAAGGTTTGCCAGGCAGCAGACAACAGTAGATCTTCATAAGGCTGGACTCCTGGCCAGATTCTACCATTTCTGGCACTTAGAAATTGTTTAATGTGTGTTGGGGGACAGGTGGGGGGAGAGAGTAATACACATGGATTTTGTTTCCTTGCTAGGCTGGCACTTAGGCAAGTTGCTGGTCAATACTTGATGGTAGGACATAAGCAGAAGCATCTGTCCTGTCTGTGCCCCAGGTCTGCCCCATGCAGGAGAGGAGGACTTCTAGGAACAATTCACATGCAGGAAAGGAGAAGATTTATATCCCTTGTCCAGGCCTTATGTAGGTGAGATTTTGTCTTGCAAAACCATAATATGCTCACAATCTTTATGTCTTCCCCATGCAATAAATAGCACAAAGAATGACAGGGCTGACAGTAAACCAGCTGAAACAAACCTTTTTTTTTTTTTTTTCTTCTTTTTCTTAAGTCGGTCTCTAAAGAGAAAAGAATATTTTAGAGTTTCTTCTCAGACTTTTCAGCATTCAGTAAGTAAAGCTGTTGTCTCTGAACATCCTGCTTTTCTCTCAGCTTTTTCTTCCTTTAGTTTGAAGGTCAAAGGTTTAATTTGTATGCTCATCTCTCTCTTTCACTTTCCAGCATATCCCTAATTGAAATTTGACACATATACCCATTAGCTGAATTTATTCTTTTTCCACGCTTCATTAACAGTGCTCTTTGCTATATTACGACGATAATGCTCGTCATAAAACGCTCTCCTATCCTATGTGGCTTACAATGGATAGTGATTGATTGTATCAAAGGTAACGTGGAATCTAGAAGGTATAACTTTAGCAGTTGAAATAGTGAGCTGTTACAGGAATCTCATGAGTTAAGATTGGATTCTGGTTTCATAGGGTCTTGTAGGGGGTTGAAAATTGCCAGCTGACTTCTCTGGTGCAGTCACACTGACCCAGCTTCGTGATGGGCAGAATCCATTCCGTCCTGCGTGTTCTGCACCTGGGTCTGTTGCAGCCAAGTTCTTCTAGTTGAACTCGATCTTAATCTATGTTATTCACCTGAAATGTTGAATATAATTTCATACACTAAATTGTGCACAATTGAGTCTTGTAACTAGAAAATGAAACTCAAAACCATAAATGCAAACGAGCTTTTTATTTTAAGATTGTAATTTCCTTTTCTGATGTATGGTAGCACTTGTCCATGAAGTTTTGTCTTTTTTGGAAAATGACATTTTCCTATGGCATGTAAGTTCCATTGGGTTGCCATGGAAACTGAGCCTCTCTTTTTCTCCGTCTCCAAGTCTTTCACCTTGAGAGGAAAATGGTTGTCATTTACAGTGCATAATTTTGCAGGTTAAACTTTCTCTGATCGCTCTGATAGTGATGAAATACAATTCTGGAGTTCAGGGACAGGGGAAGAGGGGAGAGTGCTTGTGTATTTCTAAAGGTGACAGTCAAATCCTTCAATGCCTTCTAGACTCACTTCAGCTGCATAGCAAGGGCTGGGCACCTGATGTACTGAGCAAATGACCCAGGTGCTGTACTTTATGGCATGTTTACAAGACAGAGCAAACAGAGCAATTCCAGCTTCACTGCCCTCGCTCCAGAGTGGGATGTGGTGAGCCAGACCCAAGAGTTGAGCTTGTTTTTTCCTCCAGACCCATAGATCTTTCCCCTTAGAATTGTAGAGTATCCTGAGTTGGAAGGGACCTGTAAGGATTGAGTCCTACACCTGGATCCACAAAGGACTGCCCAAAAATCAGATCATGTGTCTGCTCAAAACTGGTTTGTTTTAGTCTCTGCACAGGGGACCATGCATGTTATGGGTAGCCTGTGGGAAATAACCCAGATTATGCCCCAGGTGGATGCTTTTAGAGGAAATAAAGAGCTTGTGACACGGTGCCCAGCCATGGGGACCCTGCCATGGATGTATGCCATCTCTGCAGCAGCCAGCCAAGCACATGGCACCCCGAGGCCTGGAACAAAATCCCTGCTCAGGCTGCTGTCCACTTAGGTAGATATTTTTGCCTGTGAAATCTGAACTGTATATAAAAATTGTCAGTGTAAAAAGTATATGAAAGTAAATTGAAAGGCAGTAACATGAGTAAAAGACATGCTGCTTTTATGGCTAACTTGAGACAAGATACAGTGGCTATCTCTATGCTAAGTGCTGTCTTGGAGGCTTTAGGCAGAGGAGGCTGAGATGTGTTTAGAAAAAAATTGGCTAATGATCTGAACCTCTGAATGCTTGCCAGCATTATCGGAGGTTTACCAACCATTTGCTTTAACCTCTGCAAACCAATTAGCTAATGTGTGCATATGCTTGAGGAATGATTAGTCAGAAAGAGTCATTTTAGGAGCAAGTATTTAGCAGAGAGAGAAATGGATGTTAGCTATGACCATGCAGCAAATGGGTGCTTGAAAGCTAAAAGCAGCAGTAAAAGTTTGTGTCTTGGTTTTGGGGGTTGTTGGGTTATTTTTCTTGCACTGCCAGTTTCACCTATGGGACGCTGTGAGTGGGAATATTCAGCTCAGTGAAGGCCTTTTTTTCAGCTGTTAATGAACAGCAGTACTGTGTGCTGCACAATGTGAAGTGAAGAGGCCTGAAAAAGCCTTTGCAGGAGCACCGCGCTGCACTTTCACTTAAAGAAACATTCGATACGTGTTCCAGCTGTTTCTTACAGATGTCACATGTATGCTTAAAGGTCACTGTTCTTTTGAGAGCATCCACAGCCCCACTGTTCTTTAAATAACACACAAACATTTTGTGCCAGAGTAGTGCTTCAAATAAGAGAAAAGTAACAGAAATAAATAAGTCCAAGCAGCAGACAAGGTGTGGAAAAGAAGACAACTGAAGGCAAAGCTGCCTGCTATTTTGACCGCTGTTTCAGCTTTAGAGAGCAGGGACTGGTCCTGTGGGGAGAGTATTTGGCACGTTAGGAGGTAAGGAAGCTGGGCCACGTTGTGGCTTTCTCTCCTCCAGCCACGATAGCACTGTTAGAGCCACCAATCCAGGTCACTTGGGAAGGTCAGGCTGTCTGGTCCTGCACAGTCTGCCCTGAAAAACCACATGCCTTGGGAGCTGCTGTGACATGGGCAAAGCAGTAGCTCTTTTAGAGAGCAATGAGACTTCGAAACAACAGATTTTAGAATTACTGTGATATCCTCACAACAATGTAGTCAGATGAAGACTCGCTCTTAAAGGTTTCATACGGACTTGATTTCCTTTCCTCATAATTAAATTATCCTGTGATCGAAGGCAACATCTTTCAAAATACATAATCATGTAAAATGAAAGCATGTTGATGTGCAAGTTAGCAGTGGATAGTGTTTAAGGCCTCAAAATGACCTCCAAGATAAGAGATGAGAAAAATTGCAATATTGGGCTCCTAAGAATAATTCATGAAAATGGAATGGCAGCTCACAAGTTTTTCTGCTGGGATGTGTGGTCTTCATACTCTGGTTCTGCCTAGTTAAATTCGTATCATGAAGTGAGCACACTTCTCCTAGAAATGCTGTGTCTGCTTCTCTTCCGTGCATCTAGTTGCATGTAAATTTGGTCAGGAACAGCTTGTACAAAGAGAAAAGTGAGTAAGTTATGGTGCTTTGATAATAGCCCTTTATCCACCTGGCAGTTTATGAGAGGTTTCATAAACCTATTTACTTCAGGTATTTTTTCAAATACAGTGGTACATTAGCAAGCTGTCACAGTACTTAGAGGTATCTCTCAGCTGCATATAAAGGAAGTGCACATAATTACCATTTGTTTCTTTATGGTGTTTTATTACAAGAAAGTAGCACAAACTGTCCTACGTTCTGCTGTGGAATACAAATTTGTCTCAATATATCTGTGAGTTAGTTGGGAAGTCTTTATAATTCCTCTCTCTTGATATTTCCATTATACATGTTGAGGTATTTTTTTCTTTCCTACTGGACACTTCTGCTTCTCCTTAACAGATGGAAGCTTGTGCTGTTCTGATGAAGTACATTAATTTTTATCCCCCAAACTTATCTGCAGGTGTGCAGACTGCTCTGACCAACACATCCAGCTTGTGCTTATAGCCCATTTTCCATGGATTGGGGTTTGCTTGGGGTTTATCACTTTGCTTTCCCCTCTCCCAATTGCTGATGCAGGTTCTCAAGGCTTTTTTTTCACTCCTATATGAGTTTGTATAGCAGAATGAGGCCATCATCTTGGTTAAGATTCCTCAAATTTAATATGCTGCCAATAAACAAATTGCTGTGTGTTGCTGCAAGGAAAGGCAACTGCCAGCACTTGTTTGCTTCCTGATGCTGCTTCACAGACAGGTTATGCTGATTTGCTTTGCTTTAAAAAAGGAAAGTACAAATCTGCTGTAGTGTATAAGTAGCACTTCCTACAGCTTCCCTTTCCCTGTGAGTTGGAGGACAAGCGTGAGGGCAGTAATGGGTGCATCGTATGAGCCAGCAGAGAGCTTGTACTGGGAGGCCATTGTTCTATTGCGGAATTGGTACCCTGAAGCAAACTGCAGCTGCCTTAAGACTGAGCAATGGGAAAAATGGGTTGACGGGGCTCCTTTTATCTGCTACATTGATCCAAATTTGCATCAAGGTGAAAGGAAATTCAGAAGACGATTCCTTCAGGCTCCATACAGGCAACGTAGATCAGGCTTGTTCAGATGAAGCTCAGTAAATATTGTGATAATTGATGAAGTTATTGGGCTGATATCTGCTGTTCTTGCATTCTAAGCTGTAGCAGCATAAAATAAATTATAAAGAGAAATGTTAACTCAGCTCAAGCTATCAACTCATTCTGGTGCTGGTACCATAAACCAATGCTGGAGACTCTTTTTCTCTTGTCAGTATGCTCACCTTTGGGTTGGAACTGTATTGTTGTGATCATCTGCACATGTGGATGGCTAAAACGCAGTATAAACACTGGAATTCCATAAGTAACGGTAAATGCTCATTTTTGCTGGCTTTTTAAGAGTGTTTATGTAAGTGCTTTTCATACTCTATTGAGAAGTGTTTTGAATGTGGCAAGAGTATTTTCAAGCCTCAAAGCTCTTGTTAAATATTGAGTGAAGAGGAGGCAATGATTGATGTTGCTACATGATCACCATTGGCTTTGTTTTTAAGGGTTACTTAGCAATTTAGCAGAAGGGTTCCTGCTCTGCTAAGTAACACTTAAAACATGGCTTGGCAAGTGACCTTCAGGGCTTATTCAAGAATAAGGCAAGACACAGAGCTAAGCTAGAGCAGCAGGGAGCTGACAAGCTGGGAGTGAAAATGCTTAAACTAGTTCCACTTATTAAGAGAAAATGTAAGCTACTTTTCTATGATGCGCACCGTGCAGACAGAGTCCTACAATTACATGGTGTGCCAATGTATCCTAATCTCCAGCAGCAAAAGCATATGGGTCAGCAGAACAATTAGGAGCAAGGCAACACATAGCCTCCACAGCTGGAATCCTTCAGGTGTTGCCTGTCAATTGCTTGAGCGTTAGGCACAGATAATGCAGGCCATAGCTGCCTTGCTGCTGTCTAAAGGCAGGTAGATCTGAGACACCCCGTAACAAAACTTCAAGCAAACCTATTGGTTTGCTGTATTTTCTTGTCCATGGTATACTTCAATATTGCCTACAAAAGAAAAATATCTTTCTTTCTCATTGCCACCCATAACAGCAGGAAATGAAACACAAGGGCGTACTTAGTGACATATTTTGGCCTTCGTCTTAGTTGTAGTAACAAGTAGCAAGTGTTTGAATCTGATTGCATCCTGTTTCTAATACTGAAAGGAAATAGCAGCTAATAGGCAAGGAGGATGCCACTGGATTTTAATGTGTTGAAGTTGAAAACCTGCAGGAAGTCACAGGAGGAGTGCAAATAGTGAGTGATGATACGAGAACAGCAAATGAGGAGGAGGAGCGTGGTAACAGATAGAGAAAAAGCAGCCTTTTCAATAGCTAAATGCTAGTTAGGATATGATAATTCTAGTGGGAAAAGCTGAAATGAAAGAAATGAAGAAATGCTTAATGGAAAAAAAAGCTAGCAGATAAGGGGCGAGATTGAAAGATGAAACTTGAGAGCTCAGTTTATACTTCTACTTTTTTATGACAGGATTTTATATGTAAAGTTTGTATATTAAAGAGCAAACACTGCTGATGGAATATTTAGGGTAAGTGAAGATCTCTATCCCTGATATTCTCAAAGAAAAAGAAACAGCTATTCTTAGTTGGGTCTATTTTCAATTAATAAAGCAGTCCGGAAGAAATGTTGTTCCTCCTAGGCTGCATGTCCTGCTTAAGGGAGGGTTTTAAATATTTTAGTGACTTTTGTTACGCTGAAAGGGTTCGTGGTTGCTGTCAAATGGATCTTCATCTAGAAGCACTGAGTTCACTGAGGTTGATGAGCATACTAGCTGCCTGTCACTCAGGCTAAAATGAAGTAAAAACCATTGTGCTCTTTTATGGAATAAGACACATTAAACGAGAGAAGCTATTCTCCAAGGTGCAGCCTGACAGGGCCTTTATAGATGGTGAGTCAGGTAGCCAGGAGTGTTAGGTACACTCCATTGTGCTTGGAGAAAAGAGTCCATTTCTGTTCTCTGATGTAGTTTCCCATTTAGGGGGGGTAAATCAGGCTTGTGAAAGGCTCAGCTGAGAAGTGGTGTGTATGTACAGCATTGAGAAGTGCCATGCAGCCCTTTCAGGGTGGTGGTGGTGGCTGCAGTAGAACATCAGACAGGCCCTGCATCTATGACATGCTGCATCTATGCAGAAGAGGCAGGTAATTAGGTTTATCACCTGCCCAGCTGATGTATTGCTGTGAGAGAAAGTGTTTTGAAAATATGAGGAAATGAAGGAATGTCTGAAATAATAATGAAATGAAATACCATGTGGGCTGAGAAACCGAGTGGGATCATCAAATTAAATGGTGCATAACCAGAAATTTCCTTTAGAAGCTGTTATTTGAGGATACCATTACGCTTCTCAGAGACCCAGTGGAGTCCAACCACTTAATTAACTTTTATGATCTGGATAGAAACCACTACCAATCTTTGCCTACTTGACCTGGCACTTTCATTTCTCACTTTTAAACAGACACACAGTACTTCAGAGATTTGTTAGTATTGCAAAGGCCTCAAACTACTTGGCCATGGAAAGATAAAGGAATGTTTGCTGCCACCCAGAAAACCTTCTTTGCCTTGCTGATCTAGTTCTTCAGTTAATTGCTAAAAGGCAGAAGGTTGTAGAAGTTAACTGCTAATTCTTTCTCAGTCCTTTCAATCAGGAAAGGGTCATACCAGAGCTGAAATAAGGTTTTCTTCTTGTTGAGGTAGGGAATTTCAGACTAAGATTAAGTTCTTAATCCAGGCACAGTTTTGTCCCAGAGGGCAAATCAATTAAAATTTCTGTTACCCACCAGTAAATTGAATCACTATTTATTCTCCAGCTCTTTTCACGTTTGCCAATTAACCTGTGTATATCTAAACCTCAAGTTCTTGAGGACACTGTCTGTGATCGGCATGCACATGTCTTGGATGCTGTGAGTTCTACCATTTTTTGGAATCCAGCTGTAGCAATACTTAGAGTATGTAGTAGAGCAAGGCAAAAAATAGAAGAACATACATATCCCAATCTCATTCTCATTTCATTTATAGAAGTCAAGGAATAAATTTTAGGACAGTTGTTGGAAGACACCATGAGACAAGATAACAAGAAATAATGTAACATTCCTTCAATTACTGATATAAATGATCTTGCTTATTGTTGTGACTATATCCAAGAGCTACATGAATGACATGAACGAAACTTGAAGAACACAAACCAGGTAACTTTTAACATCTCCACTTAAATTGTTAACATATTTTGTAAAAACAAAATTTTTTACTGAATTAGACCAAGAAAGGATAATATGGTAACAAAAGCACAGTCTACAATGTGAGTTCAGTATGTGGCATCGCTGGGCAGTGAAATGTGTTTAAGGACTCTGCAAAACTGCTCAACTGAGCACAGAAGGCAAATCTTCCACTGCAGATCCAGGTTCTATTTCAAAACTAAAAGAAGGTAAATTCTCCTAATCAAAGTTACAAATTGACCTAATTAATTTTATAATTAACCTTGATAATTGAAAGGAAAAAAGGTGACCTTCACTGAGTTTGTTCAGTGTTTAGTTTCAGACTATAAGCAAATTCATTCCAGCTAATAAGGCCACTACTCCCAAATGCTGATGGGATAAAGTAGAAATTAATTAGCACATGCAAATGAAGACTACTTTTATTACACTGTAGTGTAGTTCCCAGTTTATTCTTCTAAAGTATTAAACTATTCTAATATTAAGTTTTTAGGATAGTGTATCTTAGAGATGTACAAACATGTGTCTTCTAGCAGAATATCTTTCCAAATAAGCAAGCTGTTTAACAATAAGATTAGTATTTACTGAAACCACATCTTTAAAACAAACAAATCCTTAACAGTTTTTGTGAATTATCCTAATTGGAGTAAATTTTGCAGTACTTACTCCTTTCAGATTTAGGTCATCTCATCTCATGTTGAAAAGGTAGAAAAAGCGGATTCATTTGAATTTAGGGTTGAATAAAATAAACAGGATTTCATTAAACCTACAGAGCAGTGATCTTCTACATCTGCATATAAATAACTGCCTACCTCCTGGCAGGGCAAATAACCTGAAATAAGTTTTAAACTGTCTGCTATTCCAGCACTGTCAGCTTGAATTAATTCTTCCTGAAAAAGCTTTAGAGACTGAGCCTCATGCTAGAAGCCAGGGTGGTGTCTCATATGGGCTGTCCACTAACTTGTGTGAATGATGGCAAACTTCTGACTACAAATCTCATTGCAGTCTGGCTCTTTTATCTCAGTGATAGGGGGCAAAAGAAAACTTCTCAGGTGCTATTCAAATGCTCTCGCACATGCAAAAACTTGCCTAAGAGGTCCCTAAAACATGTTTTGAATCAGCAAATAGCAGAGTGCTCCAAAAATAGATATGAGAAGAATATTTTCCTGAAGAAGGGGCATCTAACACCCAGGGCTTATGAAAGGAACTCCATGCAGTATAACCGTTATCCTTGCCCACATCCAAACAGTTTCAACTTAAAACTTATGAGTGTTTTTTAAAACTACCATTGAACAGAATAAAGATTGGGATAAGTGTGGAAAGGGAGCACTGGAAATATTCGCTTGCCCATCTGTCCTTTCTTTTCTTGGTTCTAATGTAATGCTTTTTGCGTGTTAGATTGAAATTACAGTCCTGGGATAGAAGAACGCTATAAAAGCATTGCAGCTCTGTGTAAAAAGTGGCTGAAACTGGAAATATCCATTATGCTTTTATTTTAAACTGACAGAGTGGAGTTGAAAAGATGTGATCTTCGGGTATTGCTGCTCAAATAGGAACTACCAGAGGGGTACAAGTCTCCAGCAGTAGTGGCCTGCTAGCATCTGTTGACTTTTATATGCGTTATCAATTGATTTTCATTCTCATACATCCACTTTGGATGTCTTTTTTCCCAAGTTCTTTCTTAAGATCTGCCATCAGATGGGAAACTACATGTCTCAGCGAGAGGAAGCAAGCCCTTCCATCCTGGCATGCGTTGTGCAGAAACTGTACTTGGAGGACCCCAGTACTTGAGCTCAGCACTGCTGCCCACACAGGGCTCTAGCCCCTCCAGAAAAAACCAGCTGGAAGGGTCTTAACAGAGCAAATGCTCTTTGTGAATGGCTTAGCCCTGAGTTCCTTGCTCGCAGACATGGGGTGTAGGAATAGAGTAGTGATGGTTTATAGGATCTCAGACAAAAAGAGCTTTAAAAATCTCTACCACTTGCCCTGACTTATCTGTTTCACAGTAAATCAAAGCAAGCAGTAAACACAGCTCCCACTGTGAGTCTGGCACTTTTTTAATGATTATCTAAAGCTGTCTCCTGAAGTAAAAGCAGCTCTTCTGCTCCTGACACCTTAATAAAAAAAAATAAAAAATATATAGCTCATTTGTCCTCATTCCTTGAAAGCCTTTTAAGTACTTTAAAATGGATGCTTATGTTTTTGTGCATCAAGGACAGTCTTACGCACTGGAATTGATCCTGGAATAGAACAAGACTAAACAGCATTTTGTTTTAGGAACTTATTGAGGTAGATGTGGACATTATGTAGTGATGGCCACTTGTATTTTTATGTTCTTGTGTCAAAATTAGAAGTGGAGCAGGCAGAACTCCTTTCACTGAAGTAATGCGCTCATCTCTCCCGCTATACAATTCTCAGTCCATGTGGGAGCTTTGGAAGAGGGGTTAATTATCATGGGTTGGAGCATTTCTAGGACGCTCTTCAGATGCTTTTAAAAGTGAAAAAGGCAGTTCTTGATAATGCAGAACCTCTCAGAGTCCTTGGTTTTGGCACAAAGGCCTAAACCCTGACAGGTGGTAGGTCTTCAAACTGAGGACTGTCTGCCACCCAGGGCAGTCTCACTAAGCTCAACATCATGTACAGCATTTTGAGGAAGTGCTTATATCCATGCACCAGCTAGAGCATGCCAAAGATGGCTGCAACTCATCCACTTGTGTTGTCTGGTCAATGTGTTTTATTTCCATAAGGTGTTAATGTGGCATTGGCAGAGTGTAGCCACCAAGAGCTGGGCTGAGTGAACTGAGGAAATGGAAGTCTGCAATGATATTTAAGCTGTTATTTAAGGAAAATAATCTTCAGTGCTTGCATTCATAAGGCTGCTTCTTCAGAAAGATGAATAAAAAAGCAACTGCAGAGTGGCTGCCAGAGCCTGTGTGCTATTATATTATTAAGTGGTAAAGTTTCAAGGTGGGAACATCCCATTTTTATTATAGCTCTATGTCATATCTGCATCCATATGATCATGTATACAGATTATCCAGAAAGTAATGTCTCTTGTTTAGCTCCCTGAAGACTGCAACAGGTACAAAGAACACAGTAATGCTGTTCAATAGAATAAATTCCCAGTTAAAAAACACTATTTTTTAGTGTAGGAACCACAATTAACTATACGTTTTTGCCAGCAAAAGACAAGAGCCTGTATGCTGTGCTTTTGAAAATCTTCATGGCCATCTGGAACATGGCTTGTCTTTTGCATAGTGCTCTGTTGGCGGGAAGAGTCAACCTCTATTGCCATATCGCCAACATCTGTCTCTGATGATGTAGGCCAATGTAATTAAACAGGAGGCATTAATTTTGGAGCAACCTTTGTATGCCATATATGCAAACAGCATTCCTAGGTGTGCCACACCTGGACAGGGTGCACAAGAACAACAACAAAAAGTGCTGCTCAAAGCAAACGCTGGATCAAAGTCCTTAAGTGGAAAATCAAATTTATGGGGGTTCTTTTTGTGCGTGTGTGTCTTATCCTTTTAATCCTTTTGTGATATCAGCTATTGCTTTTTACTACTGATATTTCTAATGATTTTAGCTTTCAGGCACTTGTGCAATTCAATCCTGGTTCTTGGCACAACAGTATAATAGACATTCTTGCAGTCCTGTTCAAATCTCTTGTGCAAAACCAGTGATGTCTGCACATCCAGTGTGGCAAATAGTTCTGGGCAGAGTATAATTGCATTGATGTGTCTTCTATTATTGTATTCACCAAATCCTTTACTTTTAACTACTGAACGAAAGACTGAGGAAGATGTAACATGCAGAATTAGAGACAGCCTGTTCTTACTTGCAACGCTCAGTACTGTCACCACTGACTTCATAAGTGGAGAGCAACTTCAGCCTTCGTTTTAAACTGGCTGGAATAGAAGATGACAGTTTAATAGGTTATATCCTTCTTAAAACACTAAGTCAGTAGTTTATGTGCTTTGCCAGCTCTGTTGCATTTGCATCGTATCTATGTCATCCACGTGGGTAAAGATCTCTCAGCTAACAATACCTGGGGACTTGGGATATTACGCTTTATTTTTTTATATATATATTTTTTTATATATGTAATCATATGTTGGCTTTCACAACTGTGAGTTTCAGTTTCATACAAAGACTCCAGAAGCTGTAAACAACCCTTTGGGTAGATAAAGACCACTGTATCTATCAAGTAGAGGCTCAGAGGGATTTGTTCAACAGAGAGGGATAACTTTACCCTGATTACATAGAATGTCTTCTATTATGATGGGTGGCTGGAATAGAACCCCTTTATAAGTAGACACAAACCAGTGAAGTTTTACTATTTCCCGAGACTGCATCTGAACTTACTGTGTATTTTCTTATTTTTCCACAAACTGTGTCTGATTACAACACTCATACTCAGAATGCATTGCACTTCTTTTAATTCTCAAGTACAGTGGATCACAGACAATAACTGTATCACATCTGGTAGTGCTGTGTTAAGAACCTGTGCAATTTTCTTGCTGAGACTACGCAGGGAATTATCTTGGCTTGTGCTATAGAAACCTGGAATTACCCTTTAGATTTTTTAAACTACTTGAAAATGATCTACCTGTAGCCAGCAGCTGGTTCCCAAAGCGACTGCCAGTTTCAATGAAGAATCTTCTCAACAGCGTGCAGTATATGATATTTCAGGTAACACTGCATCCAGCTTTACTGAACCAAATGTAGCAGTTTCAAGACAGGTTTGTTCAGAACCAAAGGTTCATTTTATGAGAAAATGAAAGTACAGTGCATCCTTCACCTTGCATAACAGCAGTACCTATCCTATGAAGAATCTGGTGATGTGTCCTTTTACTTCAATATATGATGTATTTTTGCTCTGCCTCTGATATATTTAAAAGAAAAGATGCTAAAACTTCATGACCCATTTGTTAGAAGTAGTTGGAAACTTTGCAGGTTACACAAAGCACCTTTTCCCAACCCTCTGAAGACTGAATGCCTTACACCTTTCAGTGGCTCCTTCTAAAACCCTTTACAAGTGTGCTGGCTTCAGGCACCGTCTGATAGACAGTCCAGGATGGATGAGCAGAGCCCAGGACACTTCTCTGTAGCCTTTCTTATCTGTACTTCTTTCCTCAGGCTGACAGAATGTTGAATCTCTCTCTCAAGCTGAGGAACATGAGTTCACCACCTTGCCTAGCATTGCTTCTCAAAGCCATATAGGAGATTGCCCTGAAGTAGGGAATAGCTACAAGATTGCTGTGAACGTATGAGTCAGTCTGAGTCTCTGTATTCTTTTGTGAAGATAAAGGTGTTTGAACCTTTATGAAGCAAAATTCCCAGGTCAGGCCTTCTAGAAATCAGTTTCGTCTGGACTTTTCCTTTCAATTTGTGTGATGGTATTTATTTTACTATCTCAACCTAGCAGTGAGCCAACGTGGATGGTTGTCTTGTGTTCTTGTTGATGGGGACTTGTGATGTTGTTATAGGTGTGTGTGATTAAGGAGTTTATCTTGGAGGGAGACAGTTACTTCAGCATTTGTGTTAGAGGTTGCTGCAGTAGTGGGCATGTCTTCTGAGTTCAAAGGAATGCTGATCAATGTCTTAAAATATTGTTACAGAAATTATTTGATCACACTAGTGAATTAAAAGTTGGAAATGATTGGGAAATCAGAATTAGTGAACGTGGGAGTCTGACTTATGTGTATCACACAAGGGATAAATAAATGCAGAAAGTTAAAGCTACAACTTACACAGCTTTTAACTGTATGCAGAAGCTGAATATGGGGAATTACATAAACACCTATAGAAGAAAAGGAAATCAGAAAAGCAGATTACAACCTGCTTCAAAAATAAGCCTTGTATGTAAACATACAAATATCTTCAGACTCATTTTTCATTGTCTTAGATAGAGTGTGGTCACCTCGTCAACTGTCCTGAGATTTATTCGTAAATAAACTAAAACATTCTTAGTAGAAAATTAGATTTGCCAAGTGATGGTTTTTCTAAGCCATCAATAAACATTCCAGACAATCAGCTCTGAGAGATAAATGTTTCAATGGAAAACACTGTTTGTACAGCTTCTTGTACATAGAAAGCTTAGGGGTTTTTAACCCTTGAGAAATCTTTGGAGTGTTGTTATTCTTTGATCAAAGTCAGTCTATGATTTTCTTTACATAACTTGAATGATGTCATAACATTGTGTACCTAATTAAAAAATACTGGAATGTCAAGAATGGCATAGAATATAAAGGACCACCAAAGAGAGCAGTCACTGACTATCCCTGCTCTGTATTTAGCTCTGGAGTTGAATGCTGTAGCCCATTATCCAGAGATGAAGCTTTTACTAAACCTTTGCCCCTAGTTGAGAAACTGTACAGAATAAAAATTCTCTATCTAAAATTCTCCTGGGGAAACTGCCCCATCTTGTTATTGTCCCTCCCCATGGAGGAACCTTCATGCAGTGTTATTAGGCACAGCAGTCACAGATGGCCAATAGGTTAGCTAGGGATTTGTAAGCCTATGAGGTAGAAAGGAAAACAAAATTTACATGATGTGGTTTTATGTACATTCAGACACACGCACCCATAAATTAATGCATCTCTCAATTAACTCATAGCATGCTGTTTAGGAATGGCAGTCTTACCAATACTTGCTGAACTGGTGATTGAAACACCAATTTAAGCACCTTCAAAGACACTTTGGGCAAAATTTACTTGTCTGTTTTAATATAAATACAATTTTGTGCTATACAAGACAGCTGTTGTCTGCACGTGGATAATTGGCAGAGATATAAATGAGACTACATGCTTGTCCATCTTACAGCACACACTGAAACTACAGTAGAGGTACGGTTTACATTGACAAGCTCCAGTAACAAAGGTCAGAGGGTAGTTCAAGTGTATAAGCAGAGCAGAAAGATCAGAAAAGTTATACTAGAGGCTGTATATCTTTGTGGTCATCTTTGATGGGAAGGTCAGCACCTGTCACTCTTTCTCTACAGCCAGACATCCAAGAAGACAAACATCATTCAACTCAGCATAGAGCCCATGTTAGGTTGTGCCTACCCTGCACAGCAGTGTGTGCCTGCGGGTCTCATAGAAAAGGAGACAAACATCAACATGCTTTCACACCCTTTCACACTTAAAGTCCATGGTCACAAGCATTCTTTAAGTGCACATATAAAAGAAAATCCTTCCAGGAATGGTGATTATTGACTTGCTGTTTAAAAGAAAATGGAGAGGAACTGAAGTGAGATAGGAGATGTATTGTGGATCGAAGCCATATCACATGCAGTTCACTGCAGGAGGCTGGAGGCTATTCCAAATCATCAGCAAGAGGGGAGAGAATTTTTCATTGTGAGTTCTATCAAAAAGAAATAATTTTTTAAACAGACCTGAAAAAGAAAAAGCCGAAAGCTGATGTCTTTCTCCCTCTTGTTTTCTGGCATCAGTGATAACCATGGGGTGGTGGATTAAGACTTACCTAAGGAGGAGGGAGATAAGTCATTTTTTTCCCTTTTAGATGACAGCTGATGGGGACCACAGCGTTAGGTATATAGGCATTTTGGCTTGCAAACAGTGGCTTTCACAGCACAGTGCAGCTGCTGCCATGTACCTGCACAAGCTGGATCCTTTCTGTGGGAGCCCCCTGTGCTCAGTGGACATTCATGACCCATTGGCCTGCAAAGATACAAGCATGAGAATAAAGGATGCTTGATGGCATTTCTGCCTGTTGCATACCAACAGTCTATAGGATGGGATCCCACTGCAGGTGAAAGTAGGTAGGGATTTTCTAACTTTGTATGGTGTAAATTACACTGTGTTTCTATATGAGGTTCCTGACTTAAAGAGAAGTAAAACATTTCAGTGTAAGGCATGCAAAACACACCATTTGAAACTGTAAAGTCACTCTTCCACCTTTTCTTTGGTAGTGTTTTTCTGAGTCTGTGTCTGAGGAACCTGGAAATGATTATGTATATTATAGGAAGGCATGGTGTTACCCATTTTCTTCCCTTTAGAGACCAAAAAAGGCACTATGTTAACATTTTAGGAAGGATTCACATAGTTCTCAGCAGTGTTCCACATACCATTACAAAGGCTGACATTTGCTAATCAGAAACTGAAAGGGTTAATAGGAAATAAAGCTGTTTCTTAGAAAAGGAGCTGGTGCCAAACCAAATGCTTCTGAACTTCCTGAACATTAGAAATGAGATTTACCTAAATTCCTATTTTATTCGCAACCTTTATCATTATACCAGGCAGATCCAAGATAGCCTGAACACTGTAGGACTTAAAATCCAAATCCAAATATCACAGCTTCTGCCTATCTCTGTCTCTCATGTGTTTGAAGTCAATGGCATGGGAGATAATTTTTTTAACAGCAGAGCCAAAAAGAAGCATCAGAGCTGGCCTTTGCAGGAAGCGGGATGGAGCTGACTGCGGCTCGGAGATATCAGCAGAAGTGCTAATGAGAGACTGTCACAGCTCCCATCATCTGCTATGGCAGATAAAGCAAAGCCACTTGCACAAAAAGGTGGGAAGGGAGAAAGAAGTAACAGTAAGAGAAAGATTAAAAAGCAAGCAGAAGTGTAGGTATACTCGTACGTACAAGAAAGATGCTTATGTATGCATATATGTATGGTAGGTAGCTTGCAGTAGCTTATTTCATCATTTTCTTAAAAGCTTGGTGGAGGTCAGTGCTGGTCACAGAGCAGATTCAGAGAGTGCAGAGTAGAGGAGGAAAAACCATAGGAAGGAGAAGCAGAAAAGTGGAGTCAAAAGAGGGCATTTAACTTTTTGGGTGGGAGTTCTGAAGAGAACTGCCTGAGATAAGAGAACTAATGCAACCCAACTTCCTTATTTTTTATTAATGTGGAGCAAAGAGTGTAATGAGGCTGTGTGAGAGATTACAGCAAACATTGCAGGAGCACCTAAGGGAGAGAGAAAATCCCTGAATCACTTGCCAACTAGATAAGGAAGCTTTGATATAAAAATAGCTATGAATGCTGGCTACAGATGTTCAGCACCTTTGTTCCTGTACCACAGGAAAGCCCATTAAGTGAGCTCTGGTATTTCCAGCTTCGTGTTGGATAACAGATCTGCCTTGAAATGAGAGCTCCAGTGCGCAAGCCCAGCTCCTGTTCTCTGGGGTAGGAGTGCCTGTACCAGCACGGTGGGTTCTCTGCACTGCTTGACCCTCTGGCAGTCTGTCTTGCTTAAGTTCTGTTCTGCACACGCTGCCATGCCAGGAGGAGGGGGTCTGTGTACATCACCTCCACCCTGCAGACAGAAGTCAACCAAGAGATTCTGCTGTGCGTGTGACACAGCAGGCCAGAGCATTCAGATGTGAGCAGCGCAGCACTGGTGTTTGCAATAGGTGTTCTCAGAACTCAGTATTTCAGTATATTCCCCAGAGCAAAAGACAACAATTTTCAGGCCAAGTAGAATTAATGAGGTGGGTAATGCTTGTATCTTTTAATACTGCAGTTCCTATGAGAAGCGGTGCTTATGTTCAGCAGTCTGAACGTTACAAAAATATTCATTTTTGCCATATTGGATCAAGTGATCTTGGGGTAAATACAGCAGAAATTGTGTGCCTGGCTTATTGTAATTAATACTCCAGCTAGGAAAGAACTTGTTGTGTGTTCCTGGTTTGCTCGTTCTGTGCACTTTTTAAACGTAGACACGTGTGCTAGTGTATTTCGCAAGCCTTTTGATGTTTTATTATCTGTGTATGTGGGTGGTTTGGTTCCAGCTATAGTTTGAAGTGCAAATTTGCCTCACAGTTTTCCTGTGTGAAGGTTAAAAATACAGTCACAAAGCAGCCCCCGCACGTTTCTTTCTGTGTTTCCAAAGCAGAAACCTCAAACGAGGCCCTTTTTGTTAAACATCTGCATATTAAAAATAATAATAATAATAATCACCAGCCAGCTGTTAAATAAACATAAAGAGCTTCAAAGCCCTCCATCCCTAAATATCTCTCCATATCTCTCAAGCATTAGTCGCAGTGCCCACCCCTCTGAAGGCCTCCTGGGAGCAACAGGCAGAGCAGCAGAAGGAACCACGCAGTGCTGGAGATTAGCTCGGTGCCTGCCACTCCCAACCCGCTGCGCCTCTCTGTGCTTTGCGTGTTCCCGTGACTCATATGGAAATGAGGAGCTGGAGCCCAACCAGAGCGTCACATCTAAAATCAAACATAAAATCAGATATTCATTAAATGAGCAGTTCCGTCTGAAGTACCAAAAAACAAAGATGAAAGTCTTAGCAACGTGTTATATTTTTTTACTCTTTCTTCAGTGCTCTCGCAAAGCAGGAAAGCGTTATCCCAGTTTTGCTGGCCCGCTGGTCAGTGGTAGCAGCAAATACTGCTGTGTGGCTACTGGGAATGCCTGTGGAGTTACTGAAGTCCTATCAGGTGTGCACATGGCAGGAAACAGAGAAGGAGGCAGTGTGTTAATTGAGTATTTTATTCTCTGGTATGGGCGAAACAGCACATCAGAGGCTTTTCTGAAAAGATTTTCTGTGAAAATTAATGTTTAAAGGTTAGTAAAAGTAATACTGAGGCTCTCAAGCTCTGGGGTTGTTGCAAAGAAGAATAGAAAGGCCTAAAGGGCTTGTTTTTAAAATGTGCACTTTTTAAAAGGCAACAAGTTGCACATGGGCCTTTCCAGGCCAGGAGGCAGCGGGTCAGCTGTGCCATACGGGGTGCGATGGCCCTCAGCCAGCTGGGAGAGCTGGCTCACAGCAGCCTAGTGAGCATTTGCTGCTGGTACAGAGCCACAGCACAAGATTCCTTCTGTACAGCCAAGGGCAGAAGGGAGAGGAAGGTGGCTTGCTCTGTCAAATTTTCTCCCCGTGATACTCTTGAGGCACTTCATGCCATGTGTTGTCCTTTATTACAACAATAACCTTGTGAAGTTGAGCCCCTTGTTGAAACCATCAGACAGAGAAGGAAACTAAAAGGGAGATTTTCCCAATTTCTTCGACTTTCTGCAGTCTTGAGGTGCTGCTTTTTATGTTTAATGAGAAAGGACAGAAGTGTGATTTTCAGGCTAGTGTTGCTTTCTCTAATAATGCCAGCAGACTAGAGCTGGTGACTAGAAGTGACCTGATCCCGTGCTGCTGGTACACTGTACCCTTCCCAGAAGGCAGCTACTCTGCTGCCGCAAAGCATAAGGAGGCGAGGTGAAATACTGATGGTGATAAGGTGTGCTTTTTAATCCATGCCAGCCAATGGTAATAGGATTCTTAATCCACCAAACGTTACAGTGACAGAAGTAAATTGGATCTGTGGCTTGGTCTTTCTTTTATTCCTTTGGATTCATTTTGCTTTATTAATATACTTTCCCTTAGACAGCCTCTTTTCCATCCTTTCCAGCTGTGAGACCCCTTTTCCTTTGCTTATCCCTGACTTTCAATTTCCTTTTGACACTGCTTTATTTCTGCTCTGCTGCAGCCTTCTTTCCCTTTTTCCTTCCCTCCCCTGCCTTGGACCCTGATATAAGCCACGCATTTTCCAGCCAGGCTGAACCTTAAAAGTGTGTCTTTTCATTTGAAGGAGATATGAAATATTAAAAACAATATTTCCTCGCTTTGCTCCCAGTAAGGGCTTTAAGGAGCTGTTACAAGGATTATTTTTCTTCAACTTACTGGAAAACAAAGATAAAATTGTAGCTTTCAAGCAGGTCATTTAATCTTAGAACATTTAATTGTGAAGTTGCCAGCCGTGATTTGATTTTTCATCTTCTTTTGTTCCAAGGTTACAAACCTTCCAATTCATTTATATTTATAAACAATGTTCCCTCTGCATTACATGCATGGATTATTAGGAACACCTCGCAGTAGAGTACTGTCAACTTTTTGTACTTAATTAATTAAAAGCCTCAAAGTTACCTTTCATCAAACTTGCACAGAGCTTTAACCTATCAGGAATCTTAAAATGAAAAAAAAACCAAAAACATTTAGACCAAAGGGCTGCCCAGCTTATACCCAAGTAAGGAAATACTCGTTATTTCATGGGATTTAATAAAAAAAAAAAAAAAAAAAAAGGATTAAACCCTAAGTGGAAATCACCTAGGGCAGAATGTGGTTGCACTGATAACAGAATTATATTTCACAGTAAAGGGAGCCAAACCCTTGCTCTAATTAACAGTCCACTTCTGATAAAACAAGTCAAAGGAGAAAACTGCAAGCTCAGAACTATGATCTTACCAGAGAAGGAGTTAAGGTGCAAGTAATAACTGACCCCTAATGGTTAAAGTGCTTATAAATAGTCCTCAAGAGGGAAAAGGTCTGGAAATGCAGAGCTTTGCCTATCTACATGACTGCTGCTTCCTCCAGCAGTTCCTCAAAAGCAAATTGAGTTTTTCAGCTTTAGATTAACTTGCAAAACTTTGAATCCGAGGCCAGGTCAGCCTCTTTCACACCTTGTGCTCATGGGATTCCACAAGTTGTCCTCATTTCATACTTGCTATGTGCAGTTTGTTTGCCATCCTAGCAGATTCTGGTCCTCTGACTGAGCTCTCTTCTGGGCTAAGTGCCACAGTCAGTGGGATTCATAGGTGTGAATTGTCCTTTTGGCTCAGGCCATTGCTAGCACACAGCAAATACATGGAAAAGTGGTAACAGCAAGTTGCAGTGTTTACTTAGTGCTTTATTAGAACTTACTGCTTATTCTCTCACTGTATAAATGTTACTTTGCAAATTCAAATGCTTGGGGAAACTGAGGGGCTTATTCCCCTTTTTTCCCTTACCACTAATTATTTTGGAGCCACAGGCAGGTCAACAGCAGTGTAATGTATGCAGGTGAAGCTTCTCCTGCTGCACAAAGGTGGATTATCTGGACTACGGTTGATGCTTATTCTTCCACCAGTCATACCAACAGTCAGGAGATAGCAGGGGATCTCTGTATGAGCCAAGGAAGGCTTTGAGCTGCACTGCCAGCTCTTATCATTTTTAAAAGCAGATTGAAATTGTTTCCCAGGTTCAAGAACTTTCTGGTTTTCAAACACAACAAAAGGCAGCTCTGCAAAGTGGTTGTCAGCCAGGGAGTTCTCCTTCTGCTGGTAGGGCACTGCTGGTGCAGCAGCAGCAGAACTCAGCAGAGTTTCTCTCTAGAGAAGTCATACACTGAGCAGCATCTCAAATGCTAGGTTAGATGTCAGGTTTTGTTTGAAAACTGAGATGCTGTAATTCAGAAGGAACTCTGGGCAAGGTATTGCTGATTAAACAAGAGGGTGTTGGTTTTGCTGAAAGGAGTTCTCTCATTCAGTTTCATACTGATTAACAAGTTTTCCTAAAGAATTCAAGAAACCTAAGGTGAGTAGGCTTGCTCTGAATTTCTCCTAAGTACTCAAAACCAACAAATGTTAAAGATCCTAATGGCAGAGGCTTTGCTGTTGTCAGTCTAACTAGAACTCTGGGTACCACCATACTGAGAAAATAAGAGAGAAAATCTCTACTTCTTGGAGTCTGAAATAGTATTGTTTTATTTATAAGAATATTACACCTTGCAGTATTCTGAGTAATTCCTTATACAAACCTTGAACACAGTAGTGCATTTTATATTGCACTAATTCTAAGTTGTCTGTATTTCTTCTGTGCAGATAAGACAAAACATGGCTGTTCCTTACAGAAATGACTGCACTCTTTGCCTCATTAGGCACAAATTCTTGTTTTACTTCATAAACCTGTCAACAATCTCACCATAGCTTATGTGTTTCCGGTGTACATACCTACATCTAAGGCCTTCAGCCTGGGCTTGCTTCAGTGGCAGTCTAGTAATTGCTATCTTAATGTATAATTAGTGCTTTTGTTTAGATGTACAACATTTGGACTTCTCCCAGTGATATCAACTCGATATCCAGTGGCAATAGAGAGATGTAAACAGAAATACTATCAACTGTTACCTCCTTTATTTAGTCCCCCATGGAGATTCAGACTCAGAGGTACTGACGTAGCTTGCAATCATTTTCTTTGCATATATACCAGAGGAGGCTAGGGTAAAGGTACAGCATTAGGTAAGAGTGGTTGTTCAGTACTGATCTAGTGGCTTTAATGAAGGGAGGTGAGCATTTTCTTTCCGTGTAAGGAAACAAGTTCACTTGAAAAGGCCTGGCATTGCCAATTTCCTTAATCATTTTCATATAACTCCGAGGTTGTATGAACTGCAGTAAAAAGCACTGATTGCCACTTCAAGACTCGTAGTTGAGAGCACAGGGAATCCCCACCACTGTCTGTCTTCATTCTGTGTAACATCTTGCAGAAATGTTAGTGAACTCCATTGTCTTAAAGTGAAAGAAATCATTGTCTGTAATGTCTTTCAGAACACTTTCTATAAATAGTTTAAATTGCCCTGCTTTCCTCAGTTTAATTATTTATTTGCAGAATAATTATATTACATGTCAGATTCCATTATCATTGAAGTTGCAGACAATCCTGGAACTAAAACAAATGCTGTCTTCTCAAGGCCAGTAACCTCAGCATTTCAGACACAATTTTAATTGTTGTTTCACTGCAGAGTCCATATAGAATAAGAATGAATGTGAACATCCGAGTCTTGAGATTTACTTTAGAAGAGTTAACAAAACCTACAGATAACAAGAAGTGAAGGATTTCCCGTTGCAGATTCTTGAATGTATCTGTCAAAGCCTTGCAGGAAATAATACATCCCTCAGCAGCAGTGGAATAGGTAAAAGAAAGAGTGTTGATGGTCAGTGGATGTGAAATGTGAATATACAGTGTATTACAATAGAAGATCATTATTAATGCCAGAGTTGATGAACTTGAATAATTTACCTCCATCAGAATCTAAGATTTTCAGTCACGCACAAAATAGGTGCCTAGCAAGCCCAAAACTGAACATGCTTATACTCAAAGAAAGATTGTTTTTTTGTTATTTATTGAACATTGAATTCGTTTCCGGATTGTTTGCACAATTCTATGAAACATCAACCTTGCTCAAGGAACACGTAAGGACATGGAACTTTTCCACTAACCGTAAAGTTGCTTTTAAGCACTTCCACAACATTCCTTACCTGTCACCAAACTGCAGAATACGTCTGTCCAGTAACCTGTTAAAGCAGTGGCTAGAGGCAGATGGCCAGGAGAGAGCTGAGGGCCATGGCAAAGAAGTCTGACACTTCCCCTGATAGTCCCTGAGCTGCCAATCATCCGTAGATCAGGAACATCCGCTTGGAGTCCTGTCCACTGGATTTCCCCTCCAGCAATGTGCCCTATCTTCTCCTTGAGCCTCACAGACCTTCAGCTTTCAGTATTATAGCACAGGATGTTACGTGAAGTCCGGTCTGCACAGGAGATGGCAGTAATCGTGTTCTGTCTGTGCAGATTTTCCAGCTGTACCTACCTAACTTTATGGTCTTCATATCTTATTCTGTGCTGCTCTACAAAGTTAAAACCTCTTCTGTATACAGTATATAGTACATAGCTCCAGTACTGGTGCTTTATTGTTTTGGTGCTCAGGTTTGTGTTTACAAGTTTATGAACTAAGGAGAACTGTTTATACATAGAATACTAAGCCAGACTTACTATTTGAAGGGAGCAGGGTCTACAGAGTGAAGATGTTTTGTTTCGTGGTACAAAAGCTGCTTAGACCCTCCCCTTCATCCATAGCACTGCAAGCACCACTTCAGTACTGGTCCTCAAATGGAACATTCAAAAACACAGAGAATAAGGAGAATGTTACAGACTAAAGGACTTTTGGTACTCAAAGGACTAAAGGACTCAGAAAAGAGCCCGTTATTTGCTCTCACCTGTGTGAGGTTCAGTCCCAAACCCACCATGTATTTCCAGCTCATTTCAACATTAAGGGCCTTTTGTGTTATTTTTACCAGAAGCCATATTTCTAATTTCTGAACATATAAAATGTTGTTTTTCCAACTGTCTTTCAAGGCTTACTAGATTAATTTTGAAATCTTCTCTACTTCTCATTTGCTATATGCCACTTTTTCTTATTTGACTGCAACCAAAATACCATCTGTGCTGAAATTTGTTACATTAGGTTTTTGCTTTGGATATCAACTATTTCTATAAAACATCACTTAAAATCAATTAGTCCCTTTGGACATGAAGATAAACTAAACAAACAGTTACATATATCTTCCTGTGTTGTTTTTTTTCCCTTTCGTTGTTATGGTATTTTGAGATGTACCAGATTTGTCTGATGGATGAGTCGCTATGTAATGACAGCAGATAAAAATACTGTGATAGAAGTTGGGAAAAACATACAAGGGAAAAAAAAGTATATCATTCTGCTTATTGCCATCCTGCATGAAGGAAAACATCCTGATGCCTAGACCAGTGAGTGACTGAAATGACTCAGATCTGCCCATAATGGATGATGAGGATGCCATGCCTTTCACAGATTGTCTTCACAAGAAATTCAAGTGGACCACGGATGAAGTCTATAGCCATGGAGGAAGTCTGTACCTGTTCTTTTGTTTGCGTGCTTCTCTGACCATCACTGGACTCCTAAATAATCTGATGTTATTTGGTAGCACAGCACAGGCTTGTGACTCGGGGCTGTTCTTCTGCTGTATGTAGATCCCTAGCTGTTTATAAAGGGAATGCAAATTTGTAGCTTTTTGTCCCCCTAAAATTTATCTCAGTGGGAATATTTACTTGAGATAAAGGTCACAGATACAGCATCTTGTTATTAGCAAAAACATACAAAGATTACATTATTTACACAAGACTAATTATTTAATTTCTTTTAAATATATATATATATATTGAAACTATATCTTCACTGCAGCTTCTACATTTTCCACTCCCATCTAGGAGGACAACACCTCTTCTCTGTAGGATGAGCAGTGTAACCTAATGCTCTAGAAATTTGAGAGAAGCAAAGAAAAAATACCATCTGTTAGACTTAGACAAGGCATCAGGATGAGAGTATTTTGCTGGCCTCCTGGTACCTTCTGCATCAGGGCTCCCAGCATTGGGTCCTTCATCTCGGCTTTGCCAGATTCCGCCCAGTGTCCATACCCATATCTTCCTACCTTTCTGTGCCTCGCTTTTTTAGCTGGGAAATACAGACATCATACTTACTTCTTTCATCCTTTGTCAGTCAGGTATTAAGACTGCAAACCCTTCAGAGATCAGGGTGCTCTTATCTTCCTGCCTGTACATAAAGGGTCTTATTTGGCTTTTCACGTATAAGTGGTGGGTAGCAGTAGAAAATAAGCAGAGGTGGAGCATAGTGCTTCTTGCATTTCCAAGAGGTTCCCTGATGACACTCAATCCTCTTGTGTAAGTTATACGATGATTAATAATTCTGTTTCACACTAATGAGAGCTGGAAATGGCCCTCCTTGACCCTTTGACAGTTATATGCAGTGAATCCAGAAATGCAGCAGTGGTTAGCAACCAGGAGGAATCCTTCTTGACTAAGTCAACCTCTTCTTTCCCTGCCTTCGACAGAAAATTTGCATGTGCTATGGTATCTCCATTATACTCATGTACGTGTAATCTGGACCTATGATATGAATTTTACAGGGTTATGAATCTTGGGGCATGTCATTAAGAAACAAGTGCTTTGGAAAGCAAAAGAATAAGCCTTGATATTTGAGTACAAGTGTTTACATTTACTCGTTAAGATTTGAACATGACAAACAGTTGCCTCGAGAGGGCAGACTCTCAAGAAACAAGCTCTGAAGGGCTGATTTTACTAAATGCCAGGCAAACAACAGCATAATTTTAAGGATGTTGAAGCATGTAGTAAAGTAATATGACCCTGAAGAGGTGGGGTGATTTTTTTGATTTTTTTTTTTTTGAGTATTGTTTATTTTTCTTCTCCAGAAACCTCTAAGACAGAAGCTTTGCTGCTGTTGGGAAACAGTTTTCCTAAGAACCCATCAGATGGCCTAGAATGGACACGTGTAATTGAAGAACATCCTTATGGTGGTGATGCTTCCAAGGGGGTTTTCAAACACCTGGGTATTAGTTGGTAAGAAGCATGAATGAAAGCTAACTATAACCTCACCTCAGTCTTTCCTGTCCAGGAGTCCTCCCAGGTGGGGGCTAGTCTGCAGGGTCAAGATGTACAAGGTGTGCTGCTGAGAATAAAACCCTATCTTGCCACACCGCTGAGAGCATTCCATGCTGTAGGCAGCACGGCAGTACAGTGGCACATTAGCGCATCTTAATGTATATGACAAACAGTGGAGAAAGTAAAAAGTCTTGGCAGCTCAAACTGCTCCTTCTGACCCCACACTTCCCTTCGGTGTGAGTATAGTAGACTTCAAAGGTCTTTCATTTCTTTTGGGCACATAGATTTGTAATTCTGATCCAAAGCAAATTAACAGAGATCTCTTGGCCTCAGTGAAACAATGTCAACTTAGAGACCGAGGTGGTATTTTTAGTTACTTTGTGCTGTATGCCACGTGTTATTTAGGGTTGAAATTTCTAACCGGCACTGTAAGTCTAGGCCTTCTTTTCAGACCAATCTTTTGAAAAGTAATTCAATATTAATTCAATAATTAAAAACAAATAATTATTTTGCATAAGAAACCTCACCTGGTGGCATCTACTGACAAATCCACATCTTTATTTTCCTCTACTACTAAGTAGGTTGGCTTGCCCCTACATTTTTCGCTTACAGCAGCTTTGATTTTTTTTTTTACTCTATAAAAAGTCTGCATCTGACAGCATGGAACATATTTTTTTCAAATGTGGAAAACTGTAAGCAGATAACAATAATATCCTCTTCTATGGGAGAGAGTGAATGAGAACGTCAGCTTCTTCTATGCTATTATCAATTGGAATGAGGTCAATACTTAGCTCTGCTGACCTTGTCACAGGGATCACAAATTGCAAGACAGAAGAGGTGAAAAGGAAGGGGCTTTAGTTAGTCAGTAGTATGTGGCTACAATACACAGAACGTGCAGTTCTCTCAGAGACTAGTTTTCTTAAAACAGAAACTAGGTTTCACCTTTTGTCATTCAAGGGTTTCCAATACATGTTTCACTGTAGTTCCTAACACTTCTTAGTGGAAGTAAAGGAAACTCTTCTTCATTTAAAAAAAACCCAAAATTAAATAAGGAAGTTCCAGAAATATGGACATTACAGATTTGCTATGCTTAATTTGGGTGTAGTCCTTCTTGAGGAAGCTGCAGACAGGTTCAGCAAGATACAGTAATTTCAACAGGAAAGTTATGGTAAGATTGATATCAAGAACATCCAGATTCTAATGGCTGCGTGACTCCTTGTTTGGTAGGGCTACTTAAATCCCCAAATGTACCAAAACCCTATTTAGGTTCTTTACAGAATACAGAGGCACAGAGACTTTGCCCCATAGCTTCAGAATTCACAGCTCTCCCTGCCCTGATATGGTCAGTTCCTAAACTCACGGAACACTAAGCACCATAGAGCATTTAGTTATAAATGCCACCAAAATTAAAAACATATAGATCTGCTATGAACACCAGAGTCTCTCTCTGCCAGTGTTAATATTTAACATTCCATGCCATCTTATTAAGGACTATGTGAGTATATAATGTAATTTAGAAGAGCTTTTCTGCTCATAAACTATGGCATCTCTGGAGCAGTTCATATTTGTTCTGGGGATCAACTGGTGCTATAACTGAAATTAAAGATGACTTTTTCATTTAAAAAATCCTTTCTAAGCCTCATTGACTTTGTGCCCTACACGCAGTCTAGGGTTTGCAGCAAAAACAGAGACCTGGAATCTCAGACTCCGATGACAGAGTAACTCAGCTATAGGAGGGCTTTAGCCAGTTTGATTCTACTTGGTGTAGATCTCAATTTCACGTGGCGTTTTTAAAAAAGTAAGTTTTATGAATATCCATTTCTGTTTATTCTAATGGATTCTTGGACTGAGAAAACCATATGCTAGGAAGTAGGACCGAGCCATTTAAATAATTCTTATTAAGTACCATAAAACTCAAGAAAAAAGGCATTTCAAAAGTTACTGCATTAAAGGAACTAAGACACCAATGGACTCACTAGGTGTTTATATAGTAGTACTTGGACAACACCAGTTAATTGCATAAATAAGTTACAAAAAGCACAATTTAGAAGAACCAAGCAGGCCCAAAGGCTATGTGCAATTTTGCCACGTAGATATCAGAAGTGTCGTGACTTACTTATGAAGTGGCACAGAAGCTGAAAGATATCAGTCACCATCTTGCCCTTCCCATCTCTAGAACAGCACCTTGGGGGCATGTACTCTGAATGGCAAATCCTATCAAAGCTGCCAGATCTGTCCTTAAAGAAATACCAAACAATTAAAGAATGTGCTTCCTTTCCCCGAGCATGTTAGATCAAGAGGAAATTCAAAAATCAGAGCTGCTTTCTAAATTTGCCTTTATGCAACTTCATGTTTCAAAGAGAAGAACGGAGTGCCTGAAGCTCCAAGATAAAAATGATAAATATGGGAGGGGTTTTTTTATCTTTGCAAAGTTAATCAGGATGATAATTTTTTACAGATGCAATGCATGGACCACCTCGTGGGAACTCAGATTGTGATCCCGTACTGTGTCAAAAGGAAGGAGATAAGCGTGACAGGTAGAATACTGTTTTCCTTACCATTTTCCTATTTCACATATTTGTTTTGTCTGAAAATCTGCAGTCTAAATTTGAATGAAGGCACCAATACCCTGCAGTTTTAGCATATCTTGTTTATAAATAAGGAAATTAGACGATTCAGAAATGTGTTTTGAGATGAGGAAAGGCAATGGAAATCTGTATGCCTGAGAGCGATAACTCTCAGAAAACAGTTTAGAATCACAGTGAGAAAAAGAAGGGATGCCAATATGCCTGCCAAACAGCAGAGTTAAAACTGGGACATTGTTTTGGATATTTATATTTGACTTATGTATAGAAAACAATTTTGAAGGCATTGTGTTAAAGTGAGGATGGCTGGATTTGCGGGGGCAGAAATAACACTGCAAACATGACTGCAATCCCTGAATGTCTACCTGGGAATGAAAATAGTTACCGAGTTTACAGAAGCCATTCATTTCTGAGGGAAAGCAAATAACCATATGGACTGTTCACATCCATTCAAAATTGAATGTTTTATTTCAGATGGCCTCCGGACAGTCTGTTGTAACTCCTTTCCAAATCTTTACAGATGTGCCTAATTCGAAACACAGAGCTAAAAGTTAGTTCCAGAAAAGTCTTGTGATGTATTTAGCCATAGGATCATAAGGAGGGTCAAGCAGAAAGTGTCCAGCCCACAGTATTTTTATTATTTATCAGCACTCTTCTCTGAAGAATATCTCTAGCATGGCAGTTTCTCTTTTCTGAATGGCAATTATTAAATCACCACTCATTCAGAAATGTTCCTTGTGACATATCCTTTATTATTATTATTATTATTATTTTTTAACAAGCCATTTTCCCAGCATGAAACAATACTTATATATATAGCATATTGAGTGGACCTGCAAACCTCCTCAATGAGCAGAAGAGAAATTGTGATGGAATTTTGTAAGTTGCTCCATACCATTCGTCACGTTTCCTGAAGTTAAATTCATTCCTATAGGAAGGCATAAATGTAATGCACATCTTAAGGAGCCAGTAAGTTGGCTTGCCCTGTAGGCATAAAATAAATATGATAGCCACTTTCTTTCTCAAGAGATGCAAGTTTTGCATGTGCACACAGCAGAAAATCCGTGTCACTCAAAATGAGGGGATATTCTACTAACCAGCCACACAGCACTGGCTTTGTTTTCAGAGTGAGCAAAAGTTCGGATATAATCTTTCTTCCACTGCATTCAGTGAACACTTTTCCCTCTGCAGCTCAGGAAGAATTTTATGTATATGACTTCTGACCTACCTCTCATTTTGAGCAATCAGATTAGAAGTGCAGACTTGATTTCCAGGTGAACCGAGAGGCCACCAGTGTCTGGGCCAGTGCTACCCAGGACCCCATGACGACAACCACAGAGACAATGTTATGTCTGTAAGAATCCGCATAAATGGAACACATAAAATCTTTTCCTTTTTAGTTGTCAAGTGAATAAAACACAAACCGATTAAACAAGTCTTTTCAGTGAAGCTCGGTGCAATACTAAAGCAAGCTTGACATCCAGTGGCCAGAGCTAGCATGGGAATGACTCAGCCTTTAAAAATCTGAGTTTACTCTCTGGAGACAGCATTACCCTTTAGGGCTCTTATTTTTGTTTGAGATAGGTGTTACAGCCTTGTGACAAATGAGTAAGCAAGCTGGGAGAAACAATACAAAAGTGCACGCTAAATGTTTCTGGCAGCACATGACTAGGTGCTGAAAGAGAGTGATTCCACGTAAAAACCACGAGGGCTTAATCAGAGAAGTAATTAAGTGGGGTTTACCAACCCCTTCATAGTCCAGGGAGTCTGTGCGACTCCTCCAGATCACTCCTTCTGTCAAGGAGCTGCAAATACAAACGTAGGGCTGGAGACTGAGAATGAGCCAATAAGAGCACTCCAAGACTGGTTTCTCCAAAAAGAAACTGGTGTAAGCTGAAATTTAAATGTTTTAAATGATTATTTATAATGTCTTTTTAAAACACTGCTGCTGCTTTTTGCAGCCCAGATTACACCAAAGAGCAGTCCTTAAAATATATTAGCAATAACTGTTATAAAACAATCACATGTAGCAATCTGGGCTTATTGATGCACAAACAATGTACCGCATCAATCACTGTAAACCTTTCCAAACTTACATGTTCATATAATTTGGGAGAATTCATCCTACAGCGAAGATAGCAGGGCAATTTGCTAGAAGTTAATGTAAAATAAATTATTTCTGTTAAAAGAACAAATGGTAACAAGAGAAATATCTAGATATCACAGTTACTGAGGCAAGACCGGACACAATGCCTTGGGATGAGTAGTGCTAATATAATTAACAGAAGGTTGTCTTTAAACTTTCAAGATCATCAGTATACTTTTAAATAGAAGTTAATAGATTTTTTGGTAGGCTAATTAAGACACAAGGAGTATTCATTTGCTCTTGTTTTGCTTCTTAGAACATGTACAAAAAATTACTGCTACCTACTTTACTTTAAATATTCAACCATGGTAGGCGTTCCGGGTTAACTGCTTGGCCTTTGGTCATGTTGGGAAAAACAATGGAATTCTGCATACTTATTCAAATTTATTGCTCCCTTTTTACTTCTTTTTTGTATAGTTGCTCAAGACAGCTATAAACTTTTCATCACTCTCAAATGATAGCATTACGAGAATACATATTTTGATTTTCTAACATTCCTTTTTTAAAAAGGTTTTTTTAAACATGGCACTTTAGTGCACGCATCTTTGGAGAGACCATTTCCAATCCTGAGGAGACAAAGCAGCAAGGAATTTGAGTATTCAATTACTTCTTCTTTTTTATACTTTGAGTATGCGTGATTAATTTCATAATATTCTGGCTTTCTTCAAGTTCAGCACAAAGCAAATTGCTACCTCACTGAAAAAAAAAATTTAATATGTTTTTACTGTTAGAATAAAAGGTTATCAGTGATACAGAGGAGCATATGGAACGTCATTTCAGTTTTAAAAATGGGTTTTAACACTTCACATAGGATTAATGTTCCTTATGGAAAGGCATAGCAATGGTTTGAGATACACAGTTGACATTCCGGGTCTAGTAGTTACAAAGAGTCATCTTTAAAACAGGGAATTTAAAAAAATTATAGAAGAAAATAACACCTGGAAAATAACCCCAGTCTGTTACCTCGCAGAGATATTCTTCTAACTATAAATGTCATTTAATCTGATTTGATTTCTCTCTGTGCCTAAAAATCCAGAAAACTTCAGTGTTAATTCTTTAGCTTGAGTTTGTTGCTGATTAATCGAATGAAACTTTTCCCCAAGCTAAAATAACGTGTACAGGTGCTTCTACTAACTGTGTGCCCCGGTGGCGCAGGTGGTAGGAATGCCGCATTGTAACACCGGAGGCCCTGGGTTTGAATCCCCGCTGTGGCACAAGTGGTAGAAGTGCTGCTCTGCTACACAGAGGCTCGAATCCTGGGGGGTTGGACTCGATGATCTCTAAGGTCCCTTCCAACCCGCACGAGACTATGATACTATGATACTATGATGAAATGCTAACTCAGTCTTAATGACTCCTGGAATGTTCTGGGTATTCATGAGATGAGCAGATCATAACTCTTGAAGCTTTGTTTACCCATCGAAAAATCATCATCCTAGACATGTACATTCAGAAAGTGTATAATCTGAGTTAACTAGAGATAGAGAGCTATTTCAGTAGTTCTGTTCTATTGAGACACTGGAACAGGCTTCCCAGAGAAGGTGTGGATGTCCCATCCATGTTCAAGGCCAGTTGGGATGAGGCCCCGGGTAGCCTGATCTGCTGGGTGGCAACCAGCCAGTAGCAGAGGGTTGGAACTAAGTAGGCTTTGAAGTCCCTTCCAACTCAAGCCTTTGATAGAATTTTTAATTCTATAATTCTAAGGTAACAATGCACAAGTGCAAACAATGTCCAGGTTTTTTTGTTTCAATTTTTGAATTATTCCATGTTAGAAAATGGCTGAGCACAGTATCATTACTATTATGCTTACACTATTTTCTGTTTCTAATCATCAAATAATTATGAATGTGTGAACCCGTATTACTTAAAGAGCTTCAGCTATGCAGATGAATAAGCAGACCACTCTCAAGAGCTTGTTTTCTTTTAGCAGGTGTGTAAACACACAGGAACATGATCTTCAGTTTGCAAAGGTAGATGGTGACAATTATAATCAGAGTGGAGATGTGACACTTCAAATTTGTGAGCTGTTATCCATCAGTATTTGGGCTAGGAAGCATCATTTCATTCTGCTATATGCTGAATGTTCCTGTTGATTGAAACTATTTAAAGATGTCAAATCAAGCCTTTTTCTCTATGTCATACCACACCTGTTCAATTTGTATTTCCTTGTTATCACAACCTCCACAAAAATAAGCACTTCCTGTACAACAGACTGTGCAAACACTTCCAATGCTAAGCATTTTTTTTTGCAAAATAGTTTGATTTGTGGAGTAAAAATCTCAGGGGTACTTAATGTAATTTTCAAACATAACTCTAGTCATGTTAGGTGTAATTTTAATGGTCTGTCATTGGACTCATATTATTTAAATATTTAAACGTAAAAACTACATTTTCAATAAGGATGTATTCCTTACATTATTCATGTTGCATTTCAATGTAATTTCTGCTGTCACAAAATTAGGATACCTTTGGAAATATTATACCAGCCTACTAAATGATCTGTGTGTTTTTAGGTCACTGACATTAGCATCTTTACCTTTGCAAAACTTGCCATGGAATCCATGTCCTGGTAGGTGCCATTCTAACCTTATGCTTAACTTCAGTTATGATCTGTATGAGCAGTAGCTGTTGGACAGCTCAGCAAATGAGCTGGTCTGGGGGAAGTGGAATGGGCCGAAGGGTCCTTTTCTGCAGTTTGATAATACCAAGAGTGAGGCCCCAATGTATTTAGAGTTGGCCTGCTCAGCTATTTAACTCATGGCTACTCATTAGTGTAGTTATACCTACATTAGAAACTTTGAAACAGCAGTTTCTAAGAACAAAATGTAACAGTGTTTTCTATTTCACTTTTTAGTTGTCCTCTGAAACCAAAGAGAAGGCGAGGAACATAAACACAAATGTTGAAATGAAGCAATTTTCAAAGATTTAAGAATACCATATCAGGAAGAACATAGTTTAAGATTTTAATCTAATTTGAAAGTAACATAATAATAATGAGAGACAATTGATTTGCTATTCATCATGTTTTGGATAACTGTACGACAGACATGGGCACATTCAAGAAAAAATTAATAACATGTAAAATGAGTTATGATGTATTATATTTATGTTTTCCCCAGCTACTAATACAGTTTTCTAATTGCACTGCTGGGTCTCATACTCCAATCACAATTTTTAATTATTGACATATAAAACAATCCAATGTGATGCTTCAGCAATAAATTAGCATGATATTAGAGGAAAACAAGCTGAACATATTCACTAATCAAGTCAATGGCTCACTGACATGACTTCAATCTGCGCAATTACAACTGTTGAACTACGCAGTCCAGGTTTTCCAGCAGTTTGCAGGCAAAGTCAACAGCACACAAGGAAAGATGCCTAAAGAGCCTGCTGTTTGAGCTGAGCTTCTCTCTTTTTAGGATCCAATCCAGCACTCATTTAGGCAAGAGAACACTTCTGTTCTACTTGCACAGGCACTAGATCAGGTCTCAACTGACATATTTGGAGAAGGGAGAAGCTATCATTTCCTTGGTCATTTAAAGAACTCCCACTGAGGGACTACAAGGATCAGGATATAATATTTACCTGAAATAGGTTAGAAGATCCCCTGAAAATGAAGCAAAGCTACTAGGATGGAGGTTTGCTGACTTGAACATGTCTCTTGCAACCTCTACCACATAATGTCAGCATTGTTAAGGGGACTAATCTCCTTACTGTAAACATGCAGAACTGTGTTATTTAATGTCTTAGTTACTCTGTATAGCCTACATGCACACAGAGCTTTTAGGGCAGGCTACACACAGTTTCAGCATAGTGCTTAAAATACTGTCTCTCTACTTTTCTAGAGAAATCACAGTGGTAAGAGATGCACAGACAGTGGTCCCGAAGGGGGCAGACAAACCAGGAGAGCATGGCTGAGCTGGAAGTAGAAGGGGACAATGGGCAGAGATCTTGCAGTATTGCAGACATACAAACCAAGAATTCCTCCTGCTGGTGAGTACCTGCAACAAGAGCTTTACATACAAGATTCTGCAGGGTCAAAGCCTTTATTGGCTCTGTGTGCTCATCTCAAGCCCTAAGGAAAGTGTTTGCTTTGTGTGGGAAAACAGCTTGGAATCTTGTACTCTGTGATGTTACCACCAAAGTCTCAGAAATAAGGTAGTTCAGACTATTTTGTAGCCGGAGTTGCACTGAAAACAAAACTCGATGAAATGCACAGAGTGTTTTGGTATGTTCATTCCTCTTGCTGCCTATTTCCTCTCCATGAAACAGCTCTGTTCCCATTTGTGGCAGTGCAAAATACAGAGATGTCATATTTAGTGCACAGCCGCTCCGCTCCTCCTTGGCATGGCACAGCGCAGAGCAGCTGAGCACTGAGTGCTGCCAATACTCCCCCAATCTGCAGGGCCCTGATGCAGCTGGAGTCTTGGCAGATCAGAACTTTTAAAGGCACAGTGAGAGGCAAGTTTTTACCAGCTTGTTTCAACCGAAATGGTAGTGTTTTCTTCCCATGCTTTTTAACTATAAATAGTTTTCCATGGAAAAAAAAAACAGAGCCAAGTGTCAGTTTCCACTTTCTTCCTATTCTGCAACTGTTTTTGGAAGTCTTTTCATTTTCTGTGTCATTTTCTCATACCCTTCCAACAAACTACTGTGCAAACATGAACTCCCAAAGATTGCTCAGGTCAGTAAGATTTAAACCAGAGGCAAACATGCAAAACAATGTAGAAAAGCAGTGTTTCAGCAGTGTAATAGTGGGGTTTTTTTGTTTGTTTTCTTTTGGTTTTATGGTTTTTTTTTATTATGGTTGGAAGTCTCCATTTTGATGACACAACATGGTTTCTACTCAAGCAGACCTCAGAGCAGGATGTATGAAAGAGTTACTGATTTATAAATTAAAGACTTGATCTTGGGTTTTCTGTATCATTTCCTTTGTCAAACTGGAAACTTAGTATTCATTGCTTGCCTTATATCCTAGCTGCTAAAAAGCATCCAGCCCCTGCATATATGGATGATATGAAGCTATCTCATATTGCTTAACGTTAAGCACAGGGGGCTTTAGAGGTCATTAGTTCACAGCTAAAGATTAGGAGGCATAAACAATCCTCTGTGTGTGCATGGTAATTTAATATGGCTTGGAGAATTTCCAGTGCAGTTTAAAAACACAAAATGAGTTCACTTCACATTCTTGAGTGCTACTTCCGTAATGCAGCCTTTTTATTTGTGTGATTGGTTTAGTTTGGTTCATTTTTTCTGAGAAATCAAGTTTTCATTCCACCTGATGCAATCCTTTTCCAAAAAATCCTGGTTTTCCACTGGCATTCCATTTCAAGTTGTGTCTTGCCTTTTGAGTAGAGCTGGCATTAAAAGATAACCAGGGTCAAATAGGATAAAAATAGCTCAGCATCTTTTATCTTGATTATTAATATTTTTCTTCCCACGTTCAGTTTTACTCAACTCATTCCCCATTTTATTTTTCATAGTCCTTATGGTCCACATTCTCTCTCCCTACTGACTTGTTTGCGTTGCTAACTAGACCCCAAATAAGTGTATTCTACTCTTTAGTTCTGTAGAAGTTATGATAGAGTTTCTATCAGAGTTTTCCTTCCCCTCTCTCCCTCCCCTCTTTCTCGTTATTAATCTTTGATAACTCTCTTTTTGATCTGCACACTACACTCTGCTAATTTATGGATGCTTTTAAAACTCAGACATGGGATTACTTCATTTGATTCATGGAAGGCCACGAGCACTTCAAATTAACCTTTTGCTTCCTTGGAAGGAAAAAAAAAATTACTTTGGGGATTTGGTTCACCTGTTGAAAAGGAAACTGTCTCTTCTTATTTACTGAGATTGCCTCAGTACCGCGGAGATGACTCATGCATGCTCTGCAGGGCTTAGATGGCACTGTAAATTCACTGCTGGACACCATGGACCTGATCCAGAGCAAACTTAGGTCAAAAAAATCATTCCCATTTACTCCAACTGCAAACCTGCATTATACTGAGTGCACTTGGTTCACACAGAAATTAATGGAAGGAGACAGTGTTTAGTATATCAGGGAACCATATAGAGGTGACACAGTATTGTCTTAACTACTGCAAAACAAAAGCACAAAGTGACATCACCACACCTCTGACAATGTTATGGTGACCTTTGCCTATCTGTGCTTACTGTATTTCTAATTTTAATAATAATAATAATAATAATAATAATAATAATAATAATAATAATAATAATAATAATAATAACTTGACCAAAGAGACATGTCGTCAGTGACCAAACTATCTATGGAGCCTTTATTTTCTACCAACCCACTAGGAGGGCACAATATTTTTTGATATGTCATTAGAACGGGAAGGATGACTCCCTAACAGAAAATGACAGAGAAAACCCTTGAGAGGATAGTTTAGCTGAGATGTGGGGTAAGAGCCTTCGGAGCTGATCTTCAATCAGACCTGCAGATTTCTGAGTGTGAGAGACTTCTCTGCTGAGGTCCGCAGAAAGGAGCTGTGGAAAGCAGTCACAAATCTCAGTGCACCAAGACTTTGCCCTGCAAAAGGGACTGAGCTGTAGGTTAGGAAGATTTCATATCATGCTTGTCTAATGGCGCCCATGAATATAGCAGTGTTACTATTTCCTTATATACATATATCAGAATGTGAATGCAAGTACTTTCAAGCACTGAATATGATTCCTGTGTTTGAAAAACAGGTGGATCAGAGGTTTTACATCCTGACCTGTGGCCATAAGACAAGAAGCATCACACCATAGTTGTGAGAAAAATAATCCCAGGCCCAGGGTAAAACAAGAGCAGACACTAAATTTGCTTTGTGCTTTTCTAAGCAATTTTCAAACAAGTACTGGCTGTTAATAAGAACTCATTTTCTGAGTTTATTTACTATATTAACACTGTTTTCTTTCTTTACAAGTTGGTCCTCTGCTACCCTCAGTATTCAGAGACCAAACCAATTCTTTAAGTCTGGTCCACAGCACTGGTCTCATTAATGGGCTCCTTTACGTAACTACTAATAAACGTCACAGTCTTATTGTTCAAGCACCATTAGTGTGCATGCCATACAAACCTGCACAAACAGCCGTGAATTTAGAAAGGCAATTGTGCCCTTTGAGGCTTCAGTACAATGCTACATTGTGCATATCCAGCAGGGCAGAACAGAGCCATAATGGGAGCCCTTTCTGTTAAAGCCTGTCCAGTCAGACCATCCATTTTTGACTCCACAGGTTGCCAATATAAAAATGAATAAAAGGAAATACTTTCTGGCATTGAATGTGAGTATTACACCCTGCACAGCTTATCCCAGATACCTTGCTTCAGCCTGTCTGCCTCTTAATGAATCAAGACTCGATAAGAGCTGGCTTGATCTGTTACACTTGTTCACTTTTAGTTACACACAGTTTATTGTAACAAGTTATTGTGCAGTTTATTGCGTGCAAGAATATATGTGATATTCAAATATCTCATTTGAGCACAGTTTTCTTGCTTTTTATCCCACAGCGTAAGGCCATTTGTCAGGGGGAGGATGTTTTTCATTAGAGCTTACGCTAAAGGAAGAGAATACTACAGTCTTACATCCCTTTAGATGCTCGGAACTCACGGTGATATAGCATTGAATGGACATTCCATTCACAAATGGCAAACCATGAGCTCCCCATCCATAGCACAGTGGGTCATTAACTCCTAGGTGCACAGCGGTATTCTGGTCAGGACATACAGTATTACTAACACTAATATTACAGGAATCAGTACTCCCTGTAATGCTGTTGATTATCTGTTCCCTGAAAATAATGTTTCAGATGCAGATTCTAATAGGACTCAAGAGAAATGTAGCAGAAGTAGAAGCTTTTTCACCTTTAAAAACTTGGAGAATAGTTGAATGTACAATGAAAATATTGGCAATTTAGTGACTCAAGTTTAATTCACATTTTCAAAGTCTTGGAATCAAAGTGGTTTTTTTTTCTGAATTCACATCAAAACATTTCTTACAGAGAACAATTTGGGCTACACAGCCCAGATTCTTCTTGCCTTTCTTCCTCCTCTTTTGTTTCTCTACATAAGCCAAGTACTCTCATAAATCAGCCTTCTCCAGTTCTTCGGGAAGCAACTCGAATGCCAGTGGGACCAAAGAAACAGCAATAACTATAGTAACACCAAAAGCCACAATAGCACCTGGACCTGCACTAGCAGCAAAATGTGCAAGATTTATAGGCATTACTGAGCCAGTGCAGAAAACAGAGCTGAAGTCATCAGCTTAGAGTGAAGCAAACTTGCTATGCTGTGGAACTGGTGAAAAATTTTGTTCAAGGTCACTTGATCCCACAGGTTCCAGAGTTTTTAGGATGAAAATATCTGTAGCGTACACATACAGTCCTGTTTATGTGCTGCTCCCTTTTATCTCCATGTTAGCCTAGTGAGAATAACCCCGTGTGCTGAGACATGAATTAGCTGTACACAGCCTCCAATGGCCAAACTGTCCACTGCAGTGAAAAGCATTAAACATCAGCACAATGCAGAACAGATAGAAATGGCAAGAAAAGGAAAAAATGAAGCAAGGCAAAAGGAAAAGACAAAAGAAGTATCAATATGGCCCATTTTACTCTTTGTGCACTTCAAGTGACCACATAAGAAGGGAGTGTGTTGTCTGGACACCTTTGTCCTGGAGTAGTCCTTTAACATGCATCCCAGCCAGCAAAACCAATCTTACTGCCAGTGCACTTAAAGAAATGAGGCAGAGTTGAGTTTGTCTCAGTGCTCACAGTCAGATGCTTAGAGAGGTACAAGTGTTTGTTTCTTGAGGTCATGAGCCAGCTGATTGGTATAAAAGCTTTTAGTTGTTGCTGAGCACCTTTCAAGACACTACGAGGCCATGTTCTCCAGGGTGGTTGTGGTTCAATCTAATGAGTCGTGTTAGCATTTCCTTAATACAGTGCGATGCCATATACAGGTGTGTTATCAGCAGAAAGAAAATAACACGACAACAAGCTAATAATGAGAAAAACTGCCTTGATATTTCACTTGGATTTTTTCAATAAGCAAGTTAAATTGTCCTTGTTTGCTTTCAAAAGCAGCGGGCTTCAGTGCAAGCACAAGTACATGCAGAACAAAAAATGGACTCTGCTGCATTATTTATAGCACCTTGCTCAAGCCCTTTTGCATGAGCATTTATTAATTGCCTGCAAAATCAGCAAAATATGTTCCAGGTGTGTCAGCTCAGCATATATTGAGCATAATTGCGTGTTTGAGCCACACGGTTGTTTATGTCACTCTGTAATCACACTAATAACTACCAAACAACCAAGTAATTCAATGATCAGGAAATGTAATGTGTAATTACTTTATTAATTTACACATAACATGGAAGGAAAAAAAAATCCCCATTTCCATGTATAATTTTGCTCTATTTGCAAATGTTATCTTGTTGCAGATATATGAGAGAAATTATGAAAACACAGCACAGGAGATGCACAAACATAACTCAGTGTTTGCTTGATGTGTTTTTGTGTTGGCACCTCTCCTGCCTGGAGCTTTGAAAATTTATCCTATAACATCAAGCAACTTCAAGGCATCCCAGACTTAGAAAATTAAAAGGAAAAGAAAAAAAATAAATAAATTCTGCGCTGAGATACAAATTCCACCTTCTGTCAGGGACTTCCTGATTAGAAAACTCTTTATAGGTTAAGCCAACCATTACATTTTTATGTTGCTATATATTTCAAAACATAAAAAATAAAACATTTTCCCCATAAAACCTTTTGGAACCATAAATACTCTCACAGTTCGCAGCTCCAGACGAAGTTACAATTTATTATTTATCTGCTTTTATATTCTGCTGTAGTATCTCTTTCTTTTATAAGCCTGGCAAATCTCCCACAGAAGTTTCTTCATCAGCAGTTATTTTAAACTGTAGCCTTAGTTCATACCGTTCCTGTTTTGAACCATTCTGCAAGAGCTACGTACGTTTTCTCAGCGAAGTTTTTCAGTCCAAGAGATCACTGAATTTATGGAGCATTAAGAAAGCATTTTAAAACTCGTAAGCATTGTTTTTAACCATGCCTGAATACCTGCTGAGCATGATTTCTTGTCATAAGTGTTGCTGTGTTCATGCTGCCCTTGGTAACGGTGCTCAAGACAAGCTTGTTTTCATTGTCAAATGATGCAAGCCTGTCATATCCACACCTAGAGCAGAGCTTGAAACTCAGCATCTCAGTTTCTCTGTCTGGAGACTCTCTCATCTGGAAACAAAGTGTGAGCTGTTTTTCTGCCTGTTTTTATGGTCCACGAGGAGTAGAGTGTCTGAAACCCATGCTAACATGGAAGTGTAGATGCAGCCTCTGACGTACATGTAGCTCTTCTTGCTAGATACTGCTGGTTGTAACTATTAGCAGGATGTGACCTCCTCTCTGAAACCTGTGCCTGCGAGCTCTGAAGAACATACTGGGTAGAAAAATAATGGTGCTGCACATCTAGCACATGTTTGACTTTCAATGGCAATGGCAGAAGGTCTGGTCCAGCTCACACAGTGTGCTCTCACAGTCAGAGGACTCTCAAACCTGTTTGTCCTTGTCTGCTAAGCATTGGGGTAGCAGTTATTTGTACCTTCTTAATGTTGTACGCTGACACAATCTTAAAAAGGAAATTTTTATTGAGGTTGCTATTTGATAGTAGGACAAATGCTAGGGGTTAACATCTCTTAGATTACAACGTAGTCCTACTATTTTTCCCAGAGAGACCTGAGGTCCACTCATAACTATCTATATATGAAAAATGGCTACAGATGGGTCTGGAACCTATCTCATCTCAAAATCATCTTTGAGCATATCTCTTCATGTACAGAAATAGTTTGTACTTCTTTTGTCATTTTATAAACTTTCAGGCATTCTTTGACAAGTGATTGGCTGGATAGTTTACCAAGAGATAGCATGAGAAAGCAGCGAAATAATAGACTGAATATAAAAAAGGCTTTAGCGAAAAATGTAAATGCTTTGCTTTGTCCTTGATGTTTAATACTTATATCTTTCAGCTCATCTACTTTATTTATTAGACTTTCACCTTATCCCTCACATTTACTCTGACACACAGAAGTTCTTAGTTCAGAGAGTAAATATAGTACAATACAAAGGGTTATGCACATAAAAAATGCATTAGGGAAAAATGTAAATGCTCAGATTTGTCCTTGATACTTAATACTCTTATCTCTTAATCCATCCACTGTATTTATTAGACCTTCACCTTATCTCTCACCACTGGTTTGACAGTTAAAACTTCTTAGTTCATCAAAGAGCAGGATTGCTTGTATGAGTGCTGAATTGTACTCAAGCTGCCATTGCTAAACCTGCTGTGGGTTGTGCAGCTGGTGACACTGCTTTGGAGAGAGTAATATGAGAAGTTTTGTATGAAATCTATGGTGGAGATGCCCGTATAGCATCAGATTTGTTCTTTTATTTAGAGTAAGTAAATAGTCATTTCTATTAGCAGTACTTCACAGGGACGTCTATGTATGTTAATAGTGCTACCAGTGAGGATCTGTGACCATTTTCATCTCTAACCTCACCAAAGAAATGGAAGGATTTCATGTATTATTAGTGGTATTATGCTTGGTAGCACTGAGAAGTAAGCCTGTTTGGCTTCAGTGAACACACTGAGTGACATGTTGATGTTGGTTATTTCACTATATTTGTGCAATGCTATTTTATTATTATCTTTTTTCCTCATTAAGTGAACAAGTAGTAAGAAATATGGGGTTATTAATTTTTAACAGGTCTATCCAAAATTTTAAATGAGGCTGGACTCATTCCAGTCTGAACGCATCCTAACAACCCATACCTTCCACCAGTGTCTGGAGTAATTGTCAGTAACTGTTCAGACAGCTTCAATTTTTAAGACATCATTTTCAAAGTTCTTTGATAATGCATCCCAAAAATACCTCAGTGCTGATTTAGAACTAAAGCTTAAACCAAAACATCATTAGTTTCCCCCAGAGTACAAGCTGTGTCTCTAGAGCAGAGTTTTATGCCAAATACCACTACTCTTAAGAAAAAGAAAAGTGAAGATAATAAGTTGTCTAAGATATGGTATTGAAATGTTGATAGAAGTCTAACTTACATAATACAAAGACAAATGCGAAGGATTAAACTACCGTATAATTTTGAAACCATTACAACGTGCCTGAGTGATTCTTTATTAGGATGTCTCAAAAAAGCATACAATTTCATCTTCCACAAAAGCTGTAATCTCTCTGTTGGGTGTGTTAAAAATGACATTTCAACCTCTCCTTTGAAAATCTTTGATTGTGTGGTTTTCTGACAGGCTGCTGTCATTATTTTAATGTATCTTGTGTTTATTGAAATAACATAAATGATCTAATGTGCTTTTTTCTCAGATCAGTCTGGAAAGCCATCTCTAAATTAATCCTGTGTAACGTTAGGTAAAGAAGTTATAATTGGATTAAGAGAAACTGTTGGCCACAAAGAGGCATTTAAGCTATATTTTGTTCATTTTTAGAGAACAGGACTTGTAGCATTAGACTTATGTAAAACCACTTCCAAATGTATTTGTAGTTCTTGACTTTTAAAAAATACTTGGTTGAGATAGATGAATTTGGGAATATATGTATGTATGGGTGCTGTTGAGTCACAGCCTGAACCACTGATGGAGCACCTGGGGAAAGAACCCAGTCAGCCCTGGGAGCACAGATGAAGGCAGCTGTGTGACTGATAGAGGTGGTGCCTGGCTGCTCCTGTCCTAGAACCCAGTTATAAGGGCTGACTGTCACCTGCAAGCTTCTTTTTCTGGAGATCCCTTCTTGGTGGAATTTTCTTTTGAGAACCTGAACTCTTCTGGTAGGATTAAGTAATCTTCTTCCTTTACTTTATAGCATCTTTCTATTGTGTCAGTTTTTCTGTCATGTCAGCTCTGGTGGAACAACTATGTACAATTCTAATCAACTAAGTAGTATATTCATTAGAGGGAAATAAAAGGTTGAAGCTTTTAGAGTTCAGCAGGCATATCTTAGTGACAGTAGCAGGAAGGAAATAAAGAAAAGGTCAGTTTTCCCACTGAACCAGAACCATCAGGTGGTCACTTAATGGTATGTCAAATAACAATGCAACTGCTGTCCTCATGCATTAAAAAAGCTCCTAAGCTTGTGTATACAAGTCCACACCCTTAAACTGGATTAAAAATAAACATGAAGATGCTGTTGTTGAGCCCCTTATTCTGATAGCCACTACTTTTATGCTGAGTTATTATCTAATTTGAGTAGTCATTATTTAGTCCTCTGAGTGGCTGATGCTCATTAATACTGGAGTATTTTTATTTTTTTTTAACACTTACTTATTGGCTATTCCCTGAAAGGTTCTTAAACAAATGCTGATCCATAAACATGAAAAGATTTTAATAGGGATAATTTAACACTAGCTTTGTCTCACATGCACTAGACAGCGCCAATAGGCATGGGGTTCAGTGAGTCCAGTGCACAACCTGATCTAAACAAATATTAGTGATTTCTAATGTGAGCCTTATGCACGTGACTTGTTGCTCAGCAGAGATGGGCTCATCCTTTGGCTTAACCTCTGGCTATAATAAATCTGAAACAGTTAGCACGTAGTCTTCCTGAGCGCTGTTATTAAATTCCAGATTCTTACTTCCTAAAATTAAGGATATCCTGTATAATTTACAGGAAATATCACTTTATGAAGCTTTGCATTCTGACTTCAGAAGTTATCTGAGTTTGCCAAAGGGTGTTTCTTTGCCTGGAAACCGGCAATAGATTATTGATCAAATGTCATGTCTAGATTTTCCTGTTTTGACCATATGGGAGAGATTGGACTCACTATTTAGTTCTGATGTTTTGTTCCTGTTGTTGGACTGCATTTCTACTCACACCATTTATTAGGAAGAGGGTCTGTTGTTTTTTTTTCCCCTCACTTGGTTATTCATTTATCCAAGCAAAAAGGTGCAATGTGGGCTCAGGAGATCTCCTGCCCAGTTCATACTGGGCTTAACATATCAATCCTAAATATATTAAGATCATTATGGAGACATCTGGGGAACCCGAGAAGAGGAAAACTATCAGAAAATAAAACCAGTATAAATGAAGAAGAAGCAAGAGAAAAGTACTTTAAAAACTTGGTAATGATAGTAAAATAATAACAGTTGTTTAAAAGGTGAGGGAGTATACTGAAATACACGGATACTATGTCTATTCATCTCAAGTGAAAACCAAAATCAAGAAGTGATTTAAGCCAGATTTGCAAAGGTGTCTTTGCACCTGTGATGCAGGCAGCAACTCTGCAAGTTGCTAAGGAGGTAAGTTGATTGAGTCCTACACTATTGTTGAAAATCAGCATCCAGCCTGCTCCAGGTCTTTTAAAAACACCTTGTCTATACTAGCACGTGTTTATTCATCAAGTCACTTTTGTGACAAAAGTGCCTTAGAAATAATTAAAAATGGAACTGGCTGTGAAGATGTTAATCATGTTTGCGCTATTAAAGCTTTATTTTCCTATTCCTGAGCTCAAAGTAATCTTGGGTTTGCCTTTTGTGGTCAGTATGTGCATCACAGTTCTGTGTAAAATCAAGCTTAAGTTTGTGTTATTCCACGTTGTTTTTCTTTTTTTTCTCTTTGCTTTTTGTATTTTGTATTTAACCAAGATCATGACGCCTTTATATCTGTACTTATATTTTATTTATACAGCTTCCAGCATAGCAAGGAATTGGTTGACACCATCGGTCCATTGGCACATTTTCATCTCACACAAACGTGGGAAAACATAACTCCTGAGCCTTGGTGTTCTATTATATAATATGAATAATCTGTTTCTGATATGGATTGAAGCCAATACATTTGAGTGACAGTGGGCACAGAATGAGCAATAACCAATAGATCATCAACGCTTAGAGTGTTAAAAGCAACAGATCAGACTGGGGTGGATGGTTCCTAGTAGTGTTAGACTTGTTTCAATTGTTAGCAGTTTCAAATGAACAGCACAGACACTAGTGGAATGGCAGGCAGAGCAGGGAAACCTTAGCTGGTCATTTAAACCAAACTTGAAACTTTGACCTTAATATTTGTTAAATGTGTGAATGGCCAAGATGCCTCTGAGTATGGATGGAGTCTTAAGCACTTCTGCAAATACATGGAAAGTACAAAAACAACAATAAATGAATTGGTGAAATCTGTTTAATGTTTCCAGGAATGAAAAGGGATCAAATTGATTTGTCAGTCTCCTTCTGTCATTGGTTAATGTATGTCTGTGGGCTCTTACTGAATTCTTTCATTTTTTTTTCCCAAGTAGCATAACCAACTCATATAATATAGGTAATAACTTGGTGTCCTAAATCAACACGAGTTCTTGTAAGAAATGTAGGGAAGAGTAAATCTCTGTATCAATTGGGTAATTTTCTACATAGCATGGTACTATGCTCATTCAGTATGTGTGGTTGTTCATGTATTTTAAGAAGTCAGATCCAGTCTCTCCTACAACAAAGTTCTGAGGCCTTGGCATAGTCCAGTGCTTTGTAAAACTACCGTTCAGACTAGATCTAGATGGAGCACAGAGCTGATTAGAGCAGTCACCCATGCAAGCTTATATTTTCACTTCCTTCTTATTGAGAAAATGGAAGAATTCTTCTTCATACTTAAAGATGCTGACATTGGTATAAATTCAGGTTTAATATGGTAGCACAAAGGGGAGATGTTTCATAAAGTTGGGAGTGACTGTCAATAGGGAGTTGCAGTGCTAACTACCTTTCAGCATTATTTATAAAGGCTGCTACCAGGTCTATTCTATAAATATCCACCCTCCTTCTCCAGAAATAACAAGAGCACTCCTGTGATCCTGTTATCACACTGAAACAGGAATTCTCTTACTTGAGTTTTTTTTTTGATGCAGAGATTTATCTTACGAGAACCAAATGGAGGGAGTATTTAAAACCGTACATACCAGAGAAACCTTTTTTTGTTCATGAATGTGTTGTATTTCTGAAGTAGAGGCATGGCAGTGTTTTATTTATTTGACATCTTTGCAGTCAATGTGTAAAGCATCCATACAAAACTCCCGCATAGCAGAACTTACGTTAATTCACCTTAGGGCATTTCTGAGTTGCATTTTGTGTCTCATCTCCCCCTCACATGTAGGGGTTCCAGAGTTTTCTGTCTGCTCAGGGTCGCTGTTTAATCTATAAGTTTACACTTGTATGCATGAAATATCTGTTATTTTTTCCCCCGCTGTGGTATTATTTGTCTGGAAAACACAGCAGACAGTTTGTGATGTCAGTCAATATCGTAAATGAAAAATTTTAATCCAAGTATTTTTCAGACTGCTACGGTAACAGGGTTGTGATGGCAATGTGTCTTCTTCATGATCAAGCTCCCTCTCACAGTTCTGGGAGTGTAAATGACCTCTTAACTCAATGAATTTCAAGAATGAGGTAACTCATGTTTTGTTCTCTCTTGTTTTGTATTAGCAGGTAATCTAAGCAAAGCACAAAGGGGAAGTTTCTTGCAAAAATGAACGCTCCTTTGGATATTGGCAAATGCAGATTAAAAAGCATGAAGAAGTACTACGCTTACAACGTGACTTCATGATATAATCCCTGGTGAGACACTGTGATTTAAATGATTTAATAGCTACCCTATGTTAGGCATTTAATAGAAGCGTTATGGTCTGGATGTTGAGTACGTTCCTGTTTTTACTCCCTTCTATATAATCCATTCAATATGATATATGTTGGTTGTAAATATCTTAATATCTTTATACCCACAGAGAAACTTCCATAAGGGTGATTGATCTAAATACTGATAACCATTTCAGTCCAAAGACATGTTCATTCCCTTCCCACATTGTAAAAGCCTTAAATTGTCTTTCCTTACTAGCGTAACTACAGTGACTCCCATTGAGTTGGAGCATCCCATTTGAAAAATCGTAATTAAATAGGAGAAAAAGGTGAACCCTTCTCACATCGCACTCTAAAAATGTCAAGAGATATTTCTGAACAGCTCATAATTGGTATTCCACATATTTCCTATGTCAAAAGTTTATGACTAACATAAAGCTCTTCTGTGGTAATTTTTTTTTCAGGATTTAAATCAAATCTGTGAGGCATAATAGCATAAATGCAAAATTTGGTTTTTATTTTACTATTTGTTCAACTTATATAATGTGTGAGAAATCAATAAATCAGAAGGAAGGATATTCATATTTAAACACAAAGTCAGCAGAAATTTTGCTCTTAAGCCTCTTAGTATCTTTTAAAAGTTTCCTTCCCAACATGTATCTGTTTTACTGGGGAAACTTTAATAGCAATGTAATTTATTCATGCTAGGAGAAACCTGCAGCACCAGGATGTTGGACACCATCTCCCCGATCAGTATCAAAAACCTCATTAGAGATCAAAGCATGTGCACACACTTTAATCTTTAATACCTATTAAAAATAAGGTTAATTATGGAATCAGGCTTCTTGTGAGGTGGGAGGCTGTACCACGACTCAGCCATTTCAAAGTTAAGGGGGTGTTTGCTTTTGAAGTGATTTATCAGAGCAGAAATTCCAGTTCACATGATGGAGTAGTGATCTGTTGAGATGTCCACAGGTGACCGTTTGTCAGACTGAAAAGCTCACCACTTTTTGCTACAGCAGTGATTATTAGAACGCCTGAAATGCAGCTTTTTCAAAACATCAGTGTAGGAAAACTAAGGCTGTAGAGAATTGAGATGCCTTCCTTCTCTTCTGTAACTACTATTCTTCTGTAAAAAGAGTCATCTTATTTCTTTTTCCTAAGTGAGTTAGTATGGAAGTACTTGGTCATAAGTTTTCCAAGGAATTTTAGTTTTTGGAGCATTTCCTTAAACTTGGAATAAACAAAAAATAGAATTACTGTGTACTACGAGCATTATCCCCCTCAAAAATATTCCAAATGAACTTACCTGGAATTGTATCTGATTTGTCCCTATCCAGATTTTTTGTCTATAGTCTATAGGCCTGTGAAGGAAGACATTAACAATTGCTCCTCAGGGTTAATACTGTTCTACAAAGAAGGAGAAGTTTGTTCTCATAAGAACAGAGCTGACTCAAATCCTGTAAATGATAAGCTGAAAAGAAGGAAACATTTCACCTTGCAGAAATCATATTTCTGGGTAGTGGAGCAATGAAACTATGCTGAGTAGTCTGGAGCTCCATCTCCTGGCGCTTATCTAATAGTTAAATAATTTCCAAGTGTCTCCTAATGTGTGAGCTGACACTTCGGAGCACCCAAGCTTTGTTGCAGGGGCAGTTGCCCAATTCCTCACATTGCAATGCATTTAGTGTCAGGCTCTAGTCTCCTGTGGGCAGAGCAATGTAGTAACGTGTTCATCACATGCTTTTCTGGGTCTCTCCAGCCCCTGAGGGTCCCTCTGCATTCCAGCTACTTCAGTGTGAGCTGGGCTGAAACAGCATGATCCAGCTTTTAGTGAAAATCACATGAACTTGAGTGTATTGCCCTGCTTAGGAGGTTTTATTTTCATTAAGGTGAAGTCTGAAATTATGTAAAAGCACTGTGGAAAATAGAATAAAAATTGCATGTTCTGATACATTTGTGCTGCTCTCCAGTTGTGAGTTGTAGAAGGAACTGTCATTTGGGGGTCAGAGTACAGTATGGGAAATAACCATATGAATTTCTTAGTTAACAGTTTAACTTTGCATTTATTTTTTTCTGCCTATATATATAAGTAGGTATGACTGACTGTGTGTTTATATATATATGCATATATAAATATAATTACACATGCAAATTTTACCAGAACATGTTAAAAAGTGATTGTTACATTGTGAAATGCAGTACAGTGAGGTGTCCTAAATGTACAGTAAATGAGTGTAAGTAATATATGAGAGAGCAGATAAATTTGGGTTAGGATGCCAGTTTGGTACTGTGCATTATGTGGTCACAATGGGAGGGTAATTAATTTTGTCTGTGCATCAGCCACAGAAATATCCATAATAGGGAAGACAGCACCAGTAATGTATTTCAGGAATATTTCTGTATGAAGAACATCAGCACCATTATGAATGTTTATTATTTTATTATACTCTTATTCTGTCATTTTGCTGGTAATGCACCCAATGTTATCCTACTTGCATTAATTTTTATCCATAAGTAGTTTCAGAAGTCAGTATCCCATTGTTTCTTGAGATCCTTGTATGTATATCACTCTGAAAGTAACTCCGACGATTATTTCCTTGGAATAAGGGGAAATATGTTTTGGGAAGTCTGTGAGGCTGTCTGGAACATGGCTTGTCTTTCAGGTCACCATTGCCACATGCGATTGTACTACCTGCCACCTCATAGTGCATTACTTTTAGAGAAGACCTCATATGACTAATTTAGAATGCCTTCACCTCTATTTATGTAACTAAAAAAGCAAATAAGTGGTATTATTCAGCCAATCAAAAACCACATAACTCAAATTAATTTTGGTTAATTAATTTCATATGCTTTGGTGTACACAAACATAGGCACTGTCAGCACAAGCATAGCCAATTTAATAGTTAAGTTTACAGCCAATCCATTTTTACTTTATTTCTTCATCATTTGAAGGGTAGCAGGTTCACAGTGAAATCTGGATCTACCTGAGAGAGAAGTAGTCTCATGAAACAAAGAGCACATACAGTGAAGGATGGTGATTTGGGTCGGCCAGGGGAATGAGCAGTAACTGTGGTCTGCATTTAAGTCAATTATTTATGTGTTTTTTGAGAAGCATCCATTGCTTTCCCAGTTCACCAGGGCAGTCTCCTTAAGTATTTTTGTGGGTTTTAATGATGGGGAATATGAATGAAGAAAGTATTAAAAAAAAGGAAAAATTATATTGATGAGCTCTGACAGGATTCTTTGAGAGTACAGGAGTAATATATACTCACATTTTTACTTAAGTTTAATCACATATAGTCTTGGTCCTGGAAAGACTGACAAGAATTTATTTGGGACGATGAACTGCCTTGTTTGTGAATCATTACGCAGCAAATTCCAGCAATATATGTCCATCCTCCCACACAGGGTGTAAAATACTAGAAATCACTCATATTATCTATGGGGCATTTCTCTTAGGAACTATTATTGCTGCTCAAATCATTGCAGATTTTTATTACAAGTCACGTGCCTGATCAATAGCCTATTTTTATATTAGTTCCCTTACCAACCTTCCAATATATTAGACATAACTGATTGAACTTGAGAGAGTTAACGGAAATAATGCAGAAAATTCTCAAAGCATTGGTTTAAGTGGAAAGCTTGAAGTAGCTGTTCTTTTCTGCTCTTATTCTTGCAGCAGTCTAAAAATATTTTAATGAGCTCTGGCCTTTAGCTCAGACTCTGACAGCATGAGTAGACACAGACACATAATAATTCTTTAAGACCTGTCTTAAAATGTTTCTCTGAGCTTTTGTTTCCTTGACTCTTTGTGGATCACGCTCTTCTGTAGTACCCACAAATGAAAGGGACGGAGTTTATTACAAAGATTCAGGTTATTAGGTTATTATAAAGGATCAGGTTTATTACAAAGCCTTTAATGTTTTGTTTATAATGATATAATATTTTAATAATATATGAATGTTAACATTATTGTACAGTCCGTATCTTTTTTTGCCAGTTGGTGCACCACTAGAGAGCAAGAGTTTTCACATTTCCAGCTGGACCCAAACCTGATTGCCTGATATGTTGAAAAGGACAGTAAGGAGAGCAGAAAGGTGGTTCAGATCTTTTGTAGATGGCAGGTCTGCTGGTTGAACTTAGCATAAAGAGGATAGAACACTCGAACTACTTCGTAGGCTTAGTGTTAGGCTGTAGGGCTTTTATGCCTCTTAGAAAATGCTTGCTGGGGTAGAGTCATATTATCTTAAGTGTGTGGTAAACCCACAAACACACTGAGTTTTAAGAATCAAAATAGTTGTTCTGAGTCAAGCATTTGCTAAGATATGTTTTAGCTGTTCAACCTTGATTGCTGATCCGGTGCTCTAATGTTGTACCTGATTTCTAGGAAATCCATGCTAATGCTTACAGCTGTAGCTTGTACTTATAGATCCACAAAAATCATTACAAACATGACCTTTAAAATAAGAGCTAATGCTTCTAGAACTCCATCCTAAGATTTCTTAGGAGTTTGTGGTTCTCAGGCCTTGTAGTAGTGCAAACCCAATACAAAATCAATTAAGGAGGTCCTGAATGAGGCTTTACCTCTGCTGAATTTAGGATTTTTGTAAAAAAAACAGTGTCTTTATTATCATCTAAATCCTTAAGTGCATCTCCTATTCTTCTGATGCTTATTTATGCGTTGAAGATTTTCAGCTTTGTATCACAATCAGTTTCAATATTATGCTTTGAGTTTGTCACTTAATTAATGAGAATATTGGCTGAAATAGAATGCAAGGTCAACCCCTTTACTAATAACTGCTCTGCATCATGATTATTCCCACTTTATATGAATTATCGTTAGCTATCCATTATCTGTGTGGTTACCTTTCTTGTATTCTTGTGATGTTCTTCAGCTTAACATGTAGAATCTCATGAGATATGTGTCAGTTCTGCAGAAGCCCACAGCTTATTTCTTCTCACCAAGCAAAGGCAGTAGCATGTATAGTTCTTTACAACTGTCCTTGGTGAGTCAGTCATGTGCTTTATTTGTTGAAATCCAGTGGTCTATGTTCTCTTATCCATTTTGTTAAGACTACTTTAAAGCTTTTCCTTACGGAATATTGAATTTAACTTAACCAAGCACTGTTCATGACTAACTGTGTTAATAGAGTTGGTTAGTACTTACACAGCTGTGCTATGGCAAGCCCTGCAAGTTCTGTCAAATGATGGATAGTTATGCCTAACTGAACAGAAACTCTCTGCAAGTTATTGTACTACTTAACTTTAACAAACGTGCTGTCAACACATTAACTTGTGGGATTTGACCAAATATCTGGAGTTACTATCTTTAGACCTCCTGCCCACACTTCAGGCTTAAAAGCAACAGCTAGTTCTGTTGTGCAGCATAGCACGCTAACAGAGCATCTTATTTAAGGAACACCAACATAATGTCCTTAACAAAAAGAAGAATTAACGTTTACTATAAGCAGTGGCCTAGTGTAAGACAAGATGGCTGACAAGGAAACTGCTGAACCAGACTATGGCACAGCTGGCAAACTGTGTAACCACAGGCTGCTACAGCTCTGTAGCCTTTGCTTCTCCTTTGTTATTGAACAGTGGGCATGCAGATATTCAAGATGTGCTTTGAGATTCATGTTAGTTAGTTACTAACGAAGCTATTACTAACTGTTCTAGTTGAGAATAGTGGCTGGATATTTCCCATAACCTTGAAGTGAAACTGATTAGGGCAGGTCTCAAGCCAGCAATGCAAAGAGGATGCATGAACAACGGATGCAGTTCAAGTTCTCAGCCAGGTTGGTGCCTTTCTTCCCCAGAGAGTATCTCCAAGTCTCTTCTTAGTTAAAAAGTCTAAGTCTCCTTCATTAAGTTTTTCTGGAGTTTAGCAAACTATAGCAGGACTCAGTCTTAAATTTATCTGTATCCATATGTTCCTATGCATAGAAGTTAGTTTTAAGATAAAAGTTTCCAGTTTTGTGTTTGGAGGAAACCAAGAGTTGCTGTTAACTATGCAGTATCCTTGCAAGTTTAACGTGACAACTTTCTGTTATGTTTCTTCTTGTTCCTGTTAAATTGGCCTTTTGAAGACTGAGGGCTTGTGAGCTTTGCATGTTAAAGGCTAAACTCTTGTTATAGCAAATGTGATGTTTTTAAGGCTTGAGGGAGATTGAAGCTAAATTGAAAAGAATGCCATGAAGTCCTTGTGCAAGTCATTCACCTTGTAGAGCTCCAGGCTGAGAGAGCTTGAATGCCACTCTACATAACAAGCTCAAAAACACTAATTTAAACAGCAAGTGCAAGCTCCACTTGGGAGACGCAGTGAGGCAGCCTAAACTCCTAAACAACATTATCTGAAGAAAAAGTGTAATTCCTTTTTTCAAAGTGGTAATTCAGGGCCCGAGTCTCAAAAGTATTTGAATATTTCAAGGACTATCGCTTAACTCCAAGTAGTAATTTTTAAAAGGGATTGAGTACTTTTTTCAGGTTCAGATTGTTAGCCTTAAGTCTCACATGAATAATCTAATGGTACATGTGTATTTTTGTCACTTCAGCTTTAGTGGAAAACATATTTGTGCTTTAAGGCTGAAAAGTTAATGCTTGCAGACCACTGAAGTAGACTATGTCGGAGCACCATCTTAGTGGCACAGAAGGGGTGTGGAAGAAGAAAATCTATAGCTCCTATGTCTGATACTGACCAAATAAAAATATTTGGGATGGTGTAACTGTTTGTGAGAGGAAGATTCATTGTGGATTAATAGATAGAAAGACATCACATCTAGTCAGTGAAGTTCTTTAGTACAAATCTTGAAGTGAAATGTCACAGAAGTACTGCCATGTGTTGTTCTGATCATTGTAACTTCCTCAGCTATGTCAAAATGCTATAGTTAAAATTCATTTAGTGTAGACGTGTTTGCAGCTGATATGAACGTGTTTGTGTTCAATACGTTCTTCACAGTTTTAGAGCAGAACATGCATTTAGAAAAATATGTAAGATTATTCATTGGGGGTTTTTTTGTTTGTTTGTTTGTGCATTTTTGCATAACAACATTGCATTGTGAATGGAAATATTTCTTAATTTAGCAAAAATGCTTTCTAAGTTAATGGTAGAAATAAATATATTTTGCCCAGTCACCATCAGTTTTAAAGATGAGTAGTTCACAGAATAGGCGAGGTGCTAATTCTTTTTCTTTAAAATGAGCAAAATTAGATGTTGGAAATAAATTCTGTGCATCTTAAGAGGACAAATTTTACAAGTCTCTCTTCTAAGTCCACTGAGCACAGTATTTCCATACTTTAAACAGATTTTCTTTGATTTTAGAGATTTTAACATACTTTTATTTTTTTAGAGTGGAGTGGTACTTTGATTTAAGAACGAGGTCACAGTAAGAGAAAAGAAGGGAGATTAACAGATTAGTGTGCCCTGGTGGTGCAGTGGTAGGATTGCTGCCTTGCAACACCGGAGCCGGGGTTCGAATCCCCCCTGTGGCGCAAGTGGTAGAAGTGCCGCTCTGCTACACAGGAGGCTCGAATCCCGGGGGTTGGATCGATGATCTCTAAGGTCCCTTTCAACCCACACGAGACTATGAGACTATGAGAAACAGCAGGATCTTAAGAGTTACCTTAGTTCCTATGAAGGTTTTTGGAAGTACATGGATTAAAAAGACAACTAAAGATCATCTGCGGAAGAAAAATATGCAGAGGTAATGAAAGTTTATGGCTTAAAGTCCAAGTAATACATAACTCACAAAATGTCTGGTTTCAAACTCAGCTTCAGTATCATGCACGCTTTCTGTTAACAGTTTTTCATGCTAGTTTTGAGACAAGTCCTGCAGTTCATATACAGTCAAAGCTTCCATTCAGTCAATACAACTCTGTCCCCCTGCAGAAGTACAAACTGCAGCACTTCATCCAAAGGATTTCATGTACCTCTCATGCCTCATTATTGTGTCTTTATTTGAATTGTGTTTTAGTCTCAGCTGATGAATGTAAAAACATGAACGAGAAGTTGTTTTTCTTTGCGTTAGCACCAATTATTTATCTAGAAGGTTCAAGGAGATGCATCTAATTGTGATGCTTCTTTAAAAGTACTTAAGTGCTATTATTAAATATCACGTGAAAGAGCCTTATGGCCCTCCTGAACACTGCTAAAATGCAAAATTCTGTCTTCATGTGTTTAGAATTGCCCTCAATCTACTTTTCTTGGTCAGAAATAAATATAACAGGTATCTTGGTTGTGTTTTGGTGTGCTGCTCACCTGTTCTTTGGGGTTACTTATTCCTTCAGAATGTGCTCGTGTTGGCCTGCAGAGGACAGAAGCAGCAAATATCACACATCAGAAATTCCTGCCAAGCTACGTACCTGACATTCATGAAGAGAATCATCAGAAAAGGTATGTTTGTGGGGTTATGTGGCTTGTTGGTTGTCTAGCTGAATTCTGTTTGGTCAAAGACACATAAGGACCGTGGTTAAAAAAAAGGTGCAGCTGTAGAAAAACATATGGATGTTAAGAGAGTACTCTTCAAGCAAATTCAGACTATAAATAGTGTGATGTGGTAGAGCTGCTCAGCTGTTGAGCTCGAGCAGGAAAAGTAGTAGTCTGACTTAGGGTTCCTGGCTTCTCTCCTCTATGGCTTAAGCACATAGTGATCCTTCTTGCTGAACTATTAAGGTAAAGATTTACAGTCTTTCACAGGTATGTGCCATTAAGAAAATGTGTTAGGTTATTTTCTCACTAAGTCCCTAAACCGATCAGTTCAACTCTTCCTGATCTTAAATTTCAAAACTACTTGTCATTGTTATTGATTCTTTCTTCCTCTCTTTTTCACATTGGTGTTAATGTTATGAACATTCTCACACTGTGTTTCTGTTGCTTTTTCTCTGCGTTGTGCTTCTCAGTCTCCTGGGGAGACTTTCTCCTTGATCCTCCTTGATCTCAGAGTAGGCTGTGTACTTTACTGCCTCCACAGTGGCTAAAAGCTATCATTGGATCCAATGGGGACAGAAGAGCTGTAGATGAGGAACAAGGAGAAAAACGCTACAGGGCAGCTTGCCACATGTACTTCCAGTTAATATTAATTAGCCATAAACCTTTCTAGACTGCTCAGCCTAGGGGTGGGCTATCGGTTCCATCCTTAACATCTCTTGTCTTGCTGTCAGCTTTGTAAGTAACAATTAAACTGTGAAACCTGAGTATGCAGCCTCTTTAATAAATTGTATCCTCAATCCAGTTTGCTCTGTACTATTTCTATCCATGGTTTTTTTTCCTCTGTAGAAGGCAAAAGATTGCTGGTTTGTCCAATGCTTTACCAGAATCAAGAGTATCAGGCTCTGTCATTCAGGCTCTGCCATTCAGGCTCATTCACAGGGCTGTAGCTTGTTCCTTCAAACTAGAAAAGCAATTGTAAATCATAGCACTCATAATTTACTCAATTTCTTTGTTGGGAGACTAAGGTAGAAATAATAAAAGTTGTAGCCAGTTTGTAGCCCCCATTACAGGAAATGTGTGGAGCGGGATGAAAGATGTTGGAGAGAGGGTCCAGAGGAGGGCCACAAAGAGGATCTGAGGACTGGAGCACCTCACCCATGAAGATGGGCTGAGGGAGCTGGGCTTGTTCAGCCTGGTGAAGAGCAGGGTGTGAGGAAACCTCATTGCAGCCAGTATTTAAAAGGGGATTATAAACAGGAGAGGAATTGACTTTTTATTAGGGTTGACAGTGACAGGACAAGGGGGAATGGTTCAAAGTTGAAGGAGAGAAAGATTAGACGGAAAGAAGCAGTGAGGTTCATCACAGAGAGGGTGGTGAAGTGATGGAACAGGCTGCACTGAGAGATTGTGGACTTTCAGTCCCTGGAGGTGTTCAAGATGAGGTTGGATGGGGCCCTGGGCAACCTGGTCTGGTACCAGATCTGAGGTTAATGGCCCTGCCTGTGGCAGCGGGTTGAAACCTAATGATCCTTGGGGTCCCTTCCAAGTGCTTGTTATCTACCTTAGCAACCTCAGCACATATGTTATGGTTCTAGCCATAAGCAGCAGTAAAATATAGTTAGATTCAGGTCTAGAATTTTACAACACTTAAAAAGATTTAGAAGTAAAATTCCTTAATATGTGGTCTAATTGTAGATTCACCGTCATGATTTCCTGATCTTATTACTGTGTCATTACATCACAGGCAGAATTTCTTTAAATAAAACATGTGGGGAAAAAAAGTGGAACAGGATAAAACATCTGCAGCCCTCCATCTTCACAAGTGTGTCTATGGAATACAAAAAAAGAAAAAATAAAAAAATTAATGTTAGTAATGTCTGTGTAATTTTTTTCCAAATAACTAACTTTTAGCCTCCAGCTCACAGTAGTCAGGTGATGGGCAGTTATGGTTAAGGTAGCGCTTTGACAGGTGCGCTGGAGAAAAAGCAGTCAGATTCAAATCACGATTGTGCTCCTTTTTTCCCATCTCAAAAGATCTATCTAGATACATTAATACTCGTCATTAAAAAATAGCGGCTGGTAGTTTTCAAAAGGTAGGTGAAGAATTGCATGTAGTGTAGCAGAAGTTCAGGAGCGTGGGGGTGTGGCTGCAGTGATTTCATCTCAAAATTGGTCTTGATTATTCCTTGCCTTTTGCCTCCCAGGCATGCCTTCAATGTAAGAGGTCTCAGGGATGGGATTAATGACAGTCTCCTATGACAATACCTAACCTAATCAGGACACAGTCATCTCTTTAGCCTCTTAAAGTGAAAGGGGCTGTAAGAGGGGATTGTGACCAACTCTGCAATGCAGTGCACAAGAAGAAAAGCAGCGTGGCAGTGGGAGCAATGGGAGCTCTGGCCCCTGCTGTGAGACCTAACCAGGGCTATCAGAAACCATCAAACTCTCTGCAAGGGCACCCAGCAGGGAAATAGCAACAGCTCTTAAACCCTCCACAGGACATTAGAGATGAGTACTAAAAAATACTAGAAAATCACACAGGAGTACTTAAATATTACATGATCATTAACATAGTAATTACATCAGTGCTGCTCCTGCCTGATGCCATAATTTAGGAGGTTTCAGTGTTTTCATTATAACCAGTAGCAGTTATTTCCTGTGGTTCATTGCCCATAAAATGTTCACCATGCAAAAATAAAATAGAGGAAGAGACTTTGCCATGATGACAATTAACATCCACCATGGAGCTCGTGCGTCCCTGTGCTGCAAATCACTCTGGTGTGTTTTATCAGGCTTCAGGGGGGCCACACAAGGTTGTTTTCTCCCTGAAAGCTTTTAATAGAGGCTTTTAACTTAGATTTTTATTGGAGAAGGGCTTTCCTGAAGTGCTGCTGCAATACTCCATCCCGGAGAGATCAAAGCGGTCTCCTGAAAGAAGAGAGCTTTTTATTTGAGTTTTGAAAGTAAGCTATTTCATGTTCAACTTAGGGAACATCCCATCATGAAGCAGATGCCAGTCCCTCACATACACTGATTTGATGAGTGCTGTAAAGAGGGAAGCTTCTTTCCTTTACTTGGGCACAAAAGGGAAGATATTGCAAACCCAGAAAACCTTAAGTCGCGTTTAGCACATTGGAACTACTGAATGTTTGGTTGGGCACCTTGTCATCAGTAGTTTGTTTACTCAGTGCATCTCATTCAGCTACTCAGTAATGTCTACTTGTCTTCTTTTGAAATCTTAAGGATGAGGTTTGATTCTATGATGTAGAAAATAATTACAGAGAAAGTGTCTAGAAGAAGATTCAAGAGATCTTCTAGCCCCATTTCTTCTCCAGGTTAGGCTCCGCTTTGCCTATTAGTGTTTCCTATTGTTACATGTTAATTTGCTCTTCTAAGTACTGAAAGAAAGAAAGAAAAAGAGGAGGGGAGTGCTGGCCCTTCATTATAGTATAAAAGTGTTTCATCAATATTTAGAAGAGGCTACTTATTATATTCTGTGGATAATACAGCAGTTATTCCATAACATTGTATAATTCAGCTTGCGGAATACATTTCCTATGAGGACTGTAGTCCTTTGACCTAAGAAGGATATAGGAAGCAAACTATCAAGCTCTGCTGCCATCAGTATGAAACCTTGGGGAAGTTATAAAATGTGAATTCATCTAACAAGCTCTCACGGATTGTGCAAATGGGAATGTAAATGATGGTTCCTATCTACCAAGTAGACGGCATGATTAATTAACGCACTACAAAAGAAGAAAGTTTGACATTTAAAGCCAGATTGGGTGACTTTCGGTGTATTAAGTTTTATGCTTTTGATGTGAACTGGGCAAAGAATTATAACATTCAATCAACGTGAACAGTTTGTATTGATCTGCATAGAAAATTGGAAAAAAAGATATATGGTCTCACTATAAGCTTTTTTTCCTGGTTTTATTTGCTTTGCAAGAGAGCAATATTTTTCTAAGCATAGATTGAGTGCAATGACTCCATAAAATGGCCCGGGAGGTTTCTATAGCACCATTAGAAGTGTGTTCACTCTGCTCAGAAGCCAGTGAGCAATATTGCTGACGAAATGATGTCCCCTGGTATATTATTCCCACAGTGGATGTGGTGAACCGACACTTGAAATTCACTTGAAAAAATTCCAGGCTGTGGTGGCTACTACAAAAGCAGCATAGTGAATTTTTCCCATTAAATGTTGTATTCAAAATGTAAGAATCCTTCAGAAGTTAAGTACCTCGGGAAATCATGTGAGATGAGGTAATTAGTATTAGGGCTGTAATTGTTGCTTTACAATTCTATGACATAGTTTTGGGTTGGATTTTTTTTTTTTCTTCCCTCTTTATTCCTTTTTATACTTGAACTTTCCATGAATAGGCTGTGGTTTCCTTGACTTCATCTGTTAACTGAAAGGAGCTGTTGGACTCAGTGCAGATCAGAGCTCTAGTGCAAGAGGAGATAATATGTGACATAGGGTATAGCTCTTCTACTCTCTTCATTCACGTGAGGTGGGGAAGGTGTGCAAAGTTTGTTCTCTCACCCATTTGTGGGGCATAGCAGGCCAGGTTGCCTCAGCAGGCTGGGTTGCTTTCGTACCCTGTGAAGAGGGGTTTCAGGGACTGGAAAAGACTGAGTTAGCAAGGAGTGATGAGCCAAGTGTGGCACAGGTGTAAACCTGCTCTCCACAGAAAGACCAAGCTAGTGAGATCGAATAGACCGCTGATGTGATACCCTTTGAAAAAGAGTGAAAGGAAACCACTCTGAGAAAACAGAGGCATCACCTCTGAAATTAATCCATGCCATCGAACTGCTGCAACTGGGAAGACAGTTTGTTCCCAACTGTTTAACTTTGTCGCATTTTGACCACCTGCAATGACATTTCATTACTATAGAATGACAGCAGCAAAACTACCATGCAGCTATCAGCAGGAAAAGAAATTAGTGATGATTATGATTAACAAAACAGCTCTGGCTCAGCCAATGCCAAGAGAAGACAGCCTCTAAAGGAATCAAAGAGTGCAAGTATCAGGAATGTAATGTCAGCACCACCCTGTGGATCCCATGATCTGCATCCTCCTTGTTTGGGTCAAAAGGAGCCAGAGCACTGTTTCTTTCTGGATTTTCTCTGGTCCTCTTTCATGTGGACAATACTGGAAACTCAGCCTGCTTTCCTCTCCACCTGAATGAGGTCCAAAGCACTATTCAGGAAAGATGCAAGGTTCCGTGTGACTGAAGGCATTCCTTAATGAAAGCCCTGCTTGTCAGCAGCCCAAATTCTGTACTATCTTCACTACTGCAGCTTTTAAAACTGTTCCCAAAGGGCAGTGCAGTCTGATGACAAGTTTAAGGGAACACAAATGAAATCTAATCCTGCTTTAGTCATAGGTTTTATAGATTTCCCTGTTGTGTTCATCTGATTCAATTAATTGGAAAATGGGTATAGTGGAAGAAGGTTCACCTGTGAAGTCAGTGTTGGCAACAAGTTCTGTAGTAAATAGAGTGCTTAGGTTCTGAAAAGCATCACATGTGCTCTTCTGATTACAGTGGAGCATTGCTTAAGGTAGCAAATTAAGAAAAAAAAGAGGGATAAGCTGTATATCCTTACAGTATAACTTTTCGTTGTGGCAAATTTCAAGTCATTTCAAGTAAAATGATAGATTCACATAGAAGTAACAAATGTCATTAAAGAAGATGCATATGATGAACCAACAAGTGAAGCCAGCTCTGCTTTCCCTGTAAAGATAAATAAATAATATTAATAATAAAAACATGCAGTCTTAACAACTAAAGCAGTCAAATACACAGACTGATCTTACATGCTGAATGTTTTTATTAGTGATGAGAGTACAAGTCCCTGTCTACATAGACCACTGAAACAAGTGAGCACGTTCTTTCATGTTCTCCTCATAGTAGCAAGTTATCCAAGGATTTGATAAATTTGTGTAGGAACTTCTTTTAATCTTTCACTGCATTTTTTGTCTTTTCAGAAAATCAGCAACATAGATGTGTAACTAAGAGCTGTGTTTTAATACCCACAAAATGACTTGACTTTGATTGATTTGTATAATGAAAATCCAAATAATAATTTTATCCAAAATATATACTGGCTTTAACGATGCACGTGATCATGCAGAGTGTTGGTCCAGCCCCCATGCTGTATGACTGAAACATAAGAAGAAACCTACATTCCAACAAAAGACATACTTGTGCAAATGCTCACAACTGAGGAGATGATTAAAGCCAAGGCAATTCGTGCCATTTGTCCAGTTATCTCAGCAAGCTGTCTTGAAGGAGATATGTCCAGGTCACTAAATCAAAGGAAAAAGCCATTATTAAACAGTAGGCTGGGATCCCGAAGCACTCCTCTTGTTAAAAAGCAGGGAAGAACGTAGCAAGTCATTTCTGTAAAAGTTCCAGTTTCTCAAGTTACTTTCTTTCCATACTTTGATTTATTTTTGGCTCAAGTGACTTCAGACTTTCTTAGAGAATGTTTTGCAGGCAGGATTGAGGGTTTTCTTCCCACAAGGAAAGAATGCGAAGGTTTCTCTGTAGGAGGCTGTCGGACTGAGTGATTAGTTTAATACTGTTGAGACCTTATTGTAATATTAATGGTGCGTTATGGTGCCTAAGGTGTTAGATAAGCATCATTTATTATTTTAAACCTAAGTAAATAAATTCAGGAGTCATAAGAAGAGGCTTCTTGCTTGATCTTATCAGCAGCATGGCATAACTGTAGCCAAAATTATGTATTCTACTTGTTTAAGGAACTATATGTATCTAAACTCTAATTTTATTTAAACAACCAGGAAAGCATTAAGAGGATGAAACTTTTCACCAAAGTGCATATTGCCACTCTACTGGTCTAGTACAAGAGTAAAGGAGAGTTTTAAGCCACTACATGGGAAGTACAAGTATCACTTCTCCCTGATTAATAGGTAGATTACTGAGTCAATGTTTGGAATCTCTTTTGTAAATCAAGTCTCATCAAAACCAGTAGCATCCTTCTCATTTTACTTATTTTAAGTATTTTGGTTTTCAATTGGAGTAAAATAAATTTGCAGACAAACTAGACAAATGAATACAGCTCAGTGATTTTTAACCATTAGGTTTCTGGAGGGATGATTGTTGTTCTTCCCACTGATGAAGATATTTCTTCCTCATTATTATTATTATTATTTTCTGTTGATGTGAAACATCAGCTACCCACTGTCACATCCGATGCACATTTTAAACACGTGGGGGGCATTTTGAGTTTGGCATTAATTAATCAATTGGTAATTCAGCTCGTGAATACTTTCCATTCTGTATTAGCCAGCAGCATGCTTTTTAGGGAGGTAATCTGGTCCTCCATCATGACAGGAAAAGTATAGTAAGGTTGAAGAAGCAATGAAATTAATTTTGTCAAAGAACTGGTTGTTATTAAATTCCATGTTAGCTAGAGTCAGGGAAATATCCTTTGTATAACCATTCCTGAGCTATCTGAGTCCCATCTCGAAACCAGATACATCGAAGGAAAATATGTGGCTTTGTAAGTGCTAGACAGAAATTTAAATATATTCTAAACATTCTGTTCTCTGTAGCTCTATTCTATGCATTTTTTCATTAAGCTCATTACAGATTATCTCAGGCTGTCCTTCAGGGAAAGGATTTTGTTGAATGGCTGTCAAATGACAAAGCAAGAACCAATAGATCTGAGCTGCGGAGTTTTATGTGTGATCTGATGATGTGATCTGGATCAGTCAAGTTGAGTTGTGTAATTCCCCCAGTGAAAATTTAAACAAATGTTTTCCCCTATTTACCACTGTCCCTTTAAATGATTGCAATTCCTGTCTAAGTGAAGACTTTAGGTCTGTTTTTCTTTCTTTCGATCTCCTCATCGTCTGAGAATGGGGCTATCATGGGAGTTTTTCATGCAGTGTATCTATGCTATGGATAAAGATCTATAGAGCACTTCAGGGTACGCTTCTCTTTATTGCCTAAATTATTCTACTTCTTTACAGAAACTTAAAATGAGTAGGTAAATAAAAATGAATGCTTTTTTTCTCTTCTCTCATCACTTTATGTATCTCATACGGTAAGGAGTACATTCCCTGTACATGTCTATGTTCGTAGTGAGGTCAGGCTTTTTGTTATGCCTAGAAGTTCCACTTTCAGTAATTACTCGACTCATCCATGCATATAGTTATCTACCTAGCTGAAACACATTTCTGATTGGGATTTTTTTTTTCCGTGGCTTTAATAGAAAGAGGCAAGGAAGCAGCTTTAGACTGACTTTCAGAAATGAGTCTTTCTTATCAGGAATTAGCCTGTTCTGTTGCATTTCACCAACAGTGTCATTAAAGTTTGATGAAGATGAGCCGTGTATTTTACAGGTGGTCCCTGTTTTCCCCTGGGGATTTGTTGGTGTGAAAGCTCATGCTTCATTACCTGATTTGGATGACTCAGGATTAGCCATGGTCCAAACAGAGTGAAGTTGGAGCCTTTCAGAGTTTTCCTTGCTGCTGGGCCAAGCCCATAACTGAAGTACATTTGTTGCAGTAGATGCAGATGTTTGCATTTGCACAGAATGAGAAAATATCTCCATGCAAAACAAGAAATCATCCAGCACCACCATACTCAGCAACTGCAGGCTGTGGGCTGAGACATTTAAACTAGTTCCTGTAGCTGCTCAGCAAAAAGAAAAGCAGTGAAGGCACACTTCCCTTCAAACTGCAGCAGGGCAAACATTATGGACATGCAGTTCAAAATCACTGATCCGCTCTATTCCTTATGATAAATGTAAATCTGGGTGAAAAGAAGGAGAAAAAAAGGCTTAGTTCTCAATGTAAATGAGCCAAAACTACAATATTCTCAATTTTCAAACAGTGAACTACTGGATTTTCCTCAAGCAGAAATGATTCGTTACCAGAAATTGTATCATGGCATCCATCTACCTGAGTCTCCCTCAGCCATCTAATACAGTGTGCAAAGAAGCCAAGAACTTATGCTTTAGTTACCCACTCTGCTGATTTTCTTTTAAATTTTATTTTCAACCTTTTCTGCTTTGTGGAGAACTATGTGTCAACAGACCAGAATTTAAAAGGTGACAAACTGTGAAGAATTAAAACTTCTAATTTAACAGATGAGCGACTGCAAATAACAGAATCTCAGACAAACAGTATTTTAATGAAAGGTGACATGCCAGAGATAAGACAGTTTTTTCCTCTCTCTTCATCAGGTAACCACAAATTAGTTTAGGAAACCATACAATAATAATGTGAATGTGGTAACAAATTCATATCCTGTGCTGTTAGTTTTGTTTGCTTGTTTGCTTTCTGAAACCATATATGACATTTCTTTTGTAAAGGGATAGTTTCTTCTCACTAGAAGTGTTAGGATTTGTTCATGTCTGGAATAGCTCTCATTTTTATTATTCTCAGCTATAGGGTTTATATTTGTTCTCTATTGCAGAGCTTTGCATTTTAGTGCTGAGTGGTGGAGAGTGGTGGGTAGGCACTACAGCAGATCTCCTGAGTTTTTCTAGCATTTTGTGATGCTTCACAGGTACAGAAGTGGTTAGGTGCATGTTGGCTGGTTGCTTCTAATGAAGTTTTCCAGTGCAATGTGAATCAGAAGGAAAACTAAACACAAATAAAGCACTCTAAAAGGACAGTTATGTCGGTAAGCATCACTTGGCTACCTGTCTTAGGATCATACTGAAGTAAGCTTTTAGATATCTGCGATTAAACTCAAATGAGTACAAAGGCTAAATAACTTCAGATGACCTATTAGCAACATACTGTGTCTATTACACAGCAAGTGATCACGTGCCGTTGTATCTAAGACCATGGAAATCGCTCCTTTTGTACTATTGTACTTTAAAGTGTGAAGCATGGCAAGGAGAGTTTTTCATAAGTCATAATGACATGAAGAAAATAACCAACAGCTTGATAACGGGATCCTGAGAAAGAGACGTCCAACTCGGTGACAGCTGACTAGGTGTCTGCAAGGTGTCACTATTAGCGCTTGGCATTACTACCAGCTATAGACCCAAATGTATGGTGTAAATGCCCCTCGTCAGTGGGCCCCAAGATAATTCTCTACCTTCTCTCTACTCACAAGCTGGAAAATAATCTTTAATTTGTTTTCATGTCTGTGGCAGCCACCACAGTAAATCAGCCAGTGGGATTCTTTCATATGCACCTCTGCCTCACTGGGTATTAATGAGATTTTCATTTAAATTTCATTAGGGAATGATTTCATGAATTCAGCATATGGGACTTATGGTTTAAATTGTTTAGAAGTGGCACTTTGGCTCTGCAGATGTGAAGTATATATGACAATGGGGTATGTTTGCCTACATAACAGTCCTGTGATTAATTGGTCTGTATTTTATGTAATAATCTGAATCTGAAGCAAATGCCACAACTTGCATTTTTCCATTATGAAAAATAGCATGAACTAGCGATGCCTTTCTAGGCTGGAGTAAATTTAATTATAAACGAGTCTGGTTTATGTGCATTTGGGGAAAAAGAACTTTCCCCTTTAGCAATATCTTATAATAAATAATGGAAATATGAGGTTGTTTTGCTTAGATTATACCTGGCAATTGAAAGACTATCAGGTAACAAGAAGTAAATATTGGAAATTATTGGAAAAAAATAGCTCAGATGGACAGTCCAGTGTGAGGAAAAGTAAATGATCACTTGGAACTTCACCTGAAATGAAATGACAGCCATTCATTTGATATTAAGGTTGAAATTAATGCATATATTTATCACAACAGCTAGGAACAGCAGTCTGGATTGTTTCTTTCCTGTTCTGCCTAGGTACAAATGCAAACAAGAGGTGGGAATAGCATGGCAGAAAGCATTAATGTTTTTGTATGAGACCTCAGGAAAAAGACATAGAAGACTGGCATTATAGGCGAGAGAAAAATAGCTGGTGGGATGGAGATAGGTAACAAAGTGCAAGGTGGTGAAAAAGAGTGAACATAAAAAGTAGGGAACAAGAACCAAGATGAATGCAATGCAAGGTGAGGTGTTACCAAAGGGCCAAGGCAAGGAAGCAGTATTTGCAGCTACATTTAGCTAAATAAGAGCATGTGAAATTTAGATTCTTTGAGTCAGATGAAGGACTTGGAATGAGATGAACTGGGAGTTAGTGTACTTGGTGAAATTACTATGGGTTAATGAATTAATAAAGTAAATGTGAAGGAGAAAGAAGAGCAGTAGCTGGAGAGCTGGGCAAGGGCAAGTGTGTTGGGTGGGAAAGAGATTGAGAGATGATATTTGCATTATAAATAGATGAGAAGAAGAGATGATTATGGAAATGTGGGTGGAATATGACCAGGAAATATCAAGGGATGGGCCAAAGGGAGGAGTGGTTGGTCTGTATTTCTATCAGTTTCAGCTTTGACCTACAGTTGAAATCAGTCCTGTTGCAGTGAAAGAGAATGCTGACCCTGTCTTGAAAAGATAAATGTGAATCTAAGCAAATACCCATTTCATAAAAGCATGAAACACAGCGGTTCCTCCTCCCCTTACGCAGTGATTTAGCAAAGAGGGTATGGCAAGGGCTGTCCCTGCTCTGACATAGTGACTGCTCTGCTCCAGACTGAGGACAATAGACAAAGGGTAGGGTTCTGAAGTGGCTCATGGATTGCTCTATACATGTTACTCAAGAACCACTCCCACTATTTTTATTGCTCTTGAAATAAAAAGATGTTTAAATTGAACAACTCACCAGGGCACATGCAGTATATGTTAGCCGTTCTCATGAGAATTGCTGTTTACTTTGCAAGCTGTCTGATTTTGCTGCAAATTCTTCTCTGAATCTGTTTACTGATGTGTTCGGCAGTTTTCTTTCCAGAATATTTCTTCTCTAGTCAACCCTGCAGTTCTTTTCAAGTGAGTGACTGAGACTCCCACTCACTACAAAAATCAGATCCTGTAACGAGGGTGTCCTGGCTTCCCTGCCCCTATCAGGGAAACATCACTCTTGATAAAGCATTTCCCTAAGAAATAAGCTATGATTAGTTAGAAAAAAAACCTGTGATTTGTTGGAAAGAGGAAAACAATAGATGGGCATCTTGTTGCAGTGTCTTTCAATGGCACAATAAATTAAATAATAACCATGAGTTCTAATTTAATACTGACAAAATGTGGGGTATAAATGATTTATAAATTAAAGCATTCATTCAAATTAACAAAAATACTGGTGGTATGATGGAGGACCATCTGTACTGTGCCATCTGGCAGGTAGAAGGACAAATAAAAATCAAATAAGCTCATTAATAATCTTTCAGGGAGGACTTAAATTTTTCAGTAAATTACATTTACAGAGATCATTACTTTTTTTAAGCAGAAACATATTGTTGCCATTATTTATGTGTAAGAAGCAGACCTAACGTGGAATATGTCACCTAATTAACATTAGTAACACTTAAACATCTCTGCAGTATTTTAAGAAACCTATAGATCATTTGTTATTTAGAAAATTTAGTAGCCTGAAGATGGCCCTGTAATGGTTCCCAAGCAGCTGACCCTCTCCATTTCAGTTGGACTTCAACACCAGACTGGAGCCCTGTTAATGTTTAAAATAGGTGTGAAACTACAAAACTCTGAGGTTAGAGGATGAAGGAGGCTTTAAGTCATACAAGCTGTGAGGAGAGCTCTTCAGGAGGTTCCAGGGTGCACCTGCAAGCTAACAGGCTCTTGGTCTACAAAATGCATCCTAAAAACTAGGTCTGCGCGCTATAGCTAAAAATAGGAAGTCCCATCACTTTGATAAAGTAGTTCTCCAGGAATGTAAACAGGGCAGTCAGGCTCCACATCTGCACATGTTTCCTAAAATAGAACTGTGGGAAAAAACCAAGAAACATAAATTGCATGCACCTGCAGAAGGCGAGATTGAAAGACCAGTTTGTCCATTTCCAGCCCAGCCCCTTTACCTGCTTCAGCAAGATAGTGCAAGCAAAAACTATAAATGATTCTCTGAGGAATAACCGAGTTTGTGATTCTCTGTGTTAGCCATTAACATGAAATTTCCATTGATTTTGGTTTTTTTGCCATAACTGATACATTGAAATTATTCCAACAGACCTTCCAAACACCATTTTCTTAACCACATGCCTCCTCATTCCTATGTAAACAATCCATTTTCATTTTGTTTACACAAATGCAACAATTCAATTCCCTTTTTGTTTCCCAGACAAACCAAGTTTCAGTCTTTTAATCCTCCCTCTTAAGTAAAACCCTGCAACTATACTAATGATTCTGTGGTTCATCTTTGAACTCCATTCACTTTGCCAAGATACTTATCTGTGGAAAAAGTTACACGCACATCTAAAAAGCCACAGAAGGGTATTTTGTTTTCCTGCTCTGTAGCGTAACGATGCTGTATGCTCCCTTAGCTTTCTACATTGCTGCAAAAGCATCTCTAGTTTCCAATCTGTTATCTCCTCATGGTTTGGCAGTGCTGTTTTTGCAAGGTTGCTCCTTTTCACTGGATCTCTTTTGTATTAAGTTCTTCTGGACATACTTATCTTTCTTCTTGATAGATACTTTAAGTCCTTTTTTCTTTGGTATTCACAGCTCTTCATCAACAGATTTCATTATTTCTGTTTTCCACCCTTTTATAATTATTTAAATAATGCAAATATCACATAACATGAGATCAAACACAAGAAAGAAGTTACTTTATAATTTAATGATTCATCTTCGTTAAGATTTCAGTGTATATTTCATGCCCATGCACAAACCAGTTGCTTCAGGAGCACATTTTCAGGTACATAATGAATTCATAAAAAATCATTTTGCAACTGTCATGCTCTCTCTGGTGTCCAATGCTATAATTCCTTTGCATAAACTGCACTTGAGTTTGAGTGACAAGGTCTATACTTAGGAGCTTAAATGACCTCTCTGTTACACCTCTAGATCTTTAAGGGCGTTTATCAGCTCTCACATTAATTTTTCAGGGGCGAACTCATTTGTGCAGTTGGATTGTGCCGGTAGGCACACCTTGTGGCATCATAAGAGGACACCCTGCCATGTAGATCTGTCCTACCTTGAGGCCACGCAGACTGTTTTGGAGAGACCTGAAATTAAGAAGACAGGGCCATGTTAATATAGAGGTACGGTTTATGGGTCTGTACTATAGAAATGCTTTTCCACAATTGTATTTGTATGTGAGTGTATGTTGTACCTTCTTGTATGTGCAGGCTCCTTCTAGTGCAAATGTTTGTTATTTCGCTTTAAAATTTTGCATTAAAAATTAACAATCAGAGCTAGTGGTGAGATCAAGACCGCATTCAGATATTCTGCATGTGAAAGACAGCAGAAAGTTGGGTGCAGAGTAATGCATTACTAGAATACAGGGCAAACTGCAGCATTAATCAGCAAGCATCCATACCTGCAGCATGTTAAAATGGAGAGAGATACAGATCAGGAAAACCTGCATTGTGTCTAAGAGCTGAGGTTGTCAGAATCGAAACTACCTTGCTAAGTCATTTTCTTTAAGAAGCAAATGTGTTTCCAAGCCATTTTTATGAAGCTGGACTGTAGTTCAGCCTTAGAATCAAAATTCCCTGCATTGTTATCCAGGTAAAGATGGCCACAATAGATTGTGGGTACAAACATGAGACCAAATACAGGGACTCAAAGAAGATTTCAGCAATTGAATATCATCCAGTGCACTATTAGCTATTCCCGGTCACGTCCAAAGCCATTTCAGATAACTATAAGGGCAATGAGGCATCCTACCATGAGTTGCAGGTATTTCTTGTGATTTCTTGGTTCTTCCCAGACACTAGAAATGTTCAGGGTTGGCTGTGCTGCTGTCCTTGAGAGGAACTGGAGGACAATGTCTCCACTTCCAAAGTGAGAGCACAGAGTAGTTGTAAAAGTGAAGAGGAGTCTTCTGTTTATTGCATTCCTTGGTATTCTGTGCAGTCCTGGGAATACAGATATTTTAGAATATACAGTATAAAACGTCAATATCAGAGGTTTGCTTAACCTTTGTAGTTTCTCCCTATGGAGAAGATTTTGTATTTTCTCTATGAATCTATGTGTGTGAGTTTCTGTGTGTGTGCAGGAGCATATATATATATATATTTATATTAAAAATGCGTATGTTTATAAAATACATATATAGTACTTCCTTTAGTTTCAGAATGTCATTCCCTGTGGCCTTACCTCTATTACACACATCATTCATTAGATTATGAAAACCATTAATGTCAGGCAGCAGAACCAAATGAATTCACTAAGGGACCACCATTAGCATATCAAGTAGCTATTTCTCAGCTAAATATTCCTGACAGCCCTCATTACATATGACAGATGAGCTTTATAAGAGGTAGTAGTTCCAGAAGAAAATAAAATCTCAGCATTCTACCACATGTGGCCCAGTAACTTGATATCATTTTTGGACTGTCTGTTTGCATTTCTTTTCTTTTTCTTTCAGAACGAAACAGTTATAAAACTCATAAATAGATTAAATGCATAATTCAAAATTCATTAAAAATTGTGGGCCTAATTTAGCCCAGTTTCTGAATTCTGTAGGTGCTTTAGTCATGGGGATATCAAACACTGTGTGCCACCATAGCTGGATTGCCAGCAGCCTGTCAGGAAGAAAAAAGACACAGCTGGAAATAGCAAGTGAGGCTGGATTTAAGACCATGTATAGCAGGAAGTTTTATGTCTGGGAACCCAGAATCTTCTAAGGTAAAAACAAAGAAACAAACCAAATATACATTTTGAAAATAAAAAAAATACAACTGTATCAAAGCCATGTGAAAAAAAGGCACAAACCGCAAATAAATCAGTCTAAAAGCCTCCTTTCACCTGCAGTCTCCTGCTAGGGACCCAATTGTGGCAACTGATGACCCCCTTTGTGAGAGTACAGACACCAGCACTTCATTCTACAGCATGATAGGACATTTGGAACTTGTTGCTGTGTAACATCATGGAAATGTCCATAGCATAGCACATGGCCACGTAACAGCAAGAAAAGCTGGCCTGTTTATGCTTAAGGACAGAAACTTTATGCTGCAGAAAAGGCTGAACCTTTGGACAGAAACCAAGACTTCACCACTTGCCTCCAGTGCCTATCTACAGGACCAGAGAGCCAGGGCATCCACCTCTGCCCACTGTCTCTTCATCCCAGCCTGAGGCCAGACTTCCTAGGGAAAGTAAAGTAGGAAAACTGCTGTCCTTACCCTATCTGTAAAGAAAGATAATATATTTCTGTGTTATTAAGTAACGTAGATACCTAATCATCCATTGCTGATGTCTGTACACTTTTATTGCTATACTGCTTGGTAGACCAGCAAGGCAGACTAGTAACATAGCAGCCATTTCTGTATTACATAGAACACCTTCAAATATTTCCAGACTACTAACAGATTCCCAGCTGTAACCCTTGTGACATATTCTGCTAGATGATCTGAAGTTTCCTAATGAATCCATCTCTCTTGCAAACTGATTTTGACTTTGTTGAATTACAGTTGTCTGAAATATAGCTTTAGAGTACCTTCGTGTTCAAAAGTAAATTCTGCATGTTCTGCATAGTTGATTCAAAAGGAAAAGCCCTGGATAGCTATGCCCATCCTCTGCAAGATCATATATTTAAAAACTTCCCAATACACCTGGCTCCTCCAACTGCTTTATGCTAATATAAATCAGCCCTTCATTCACTGCAGCTTCCAGTGCTTTTTTTCCTGGTGGCCATCTAATATCATGCATACCTTCCCCATATTTCTGAACTCATTTTTGTCAGTATGGGCCTCATTTTGTGATCCTGTACTCCTCTCTGCAATTTCTTTTGTTATGTTCTTTTCCCTTTTTGATTCCTTCTGGTTACTGCTTATAAGTTAATGTTATTTATTGCTTCAGTCTTGCACTGTTACTCCTACTTCAGTAACATGCCTGAAAATGTTATGTAAGTCAAACCCTCTCCAAGGCCATCCACCATTATCCTTATTGTTCTTCATACAGTGCTTTAGCTGCATCATTCCTCAGCCCATATTGTACTGTTCCCATTCAAAATAAGGGAAATCAACATTTCTAATGTGTTTTCCCACCGATTGCTATACCAAGTGTTTTGCTAAAATTTTTGCATATAATCTCATGCACTTATTTAAGCACCCATTTCTTTCTCCCCGCCCCCTTAAACACAGCAATATAATTTGACTAATATGAGACGTTATTGATAGTGCTAAATTTTCATGGTGCTGTTACCATCTAAATCTTCAGTGATTTGACTTAAATGAGGCAGAAGACTCCTATGTAAACCAAATTATGAAACAGCAGGGCATTAATTCTATTATTATTCAAAAGCATAGTAACATAGTATTACTGCTGAATTAGAAAATAGACTGGACACATACTGCACAATGATTACCAGTGCCACATAGTGATATAACAGGAAGGTATGTTTACTCCATTTCTTTTCTCAAATTCAGTTCCCACTTAGTACACATTAACTTTTTCAATTGCCTTTCTTTCATTGTTATTTAAAAGAAGAGAGCTTCAGAAGTTACAGAAAGAGTTTCATTAGAGAAAGTCTTTTAAAATTCTTTTTCAGATATTTGCTGGAATCTTGGGGATTTCAACTCTTTCAGAAACATTTGTTCTTTCAGTATAACTCTGTACCATTTCTATGTACAAGTTGTGACATGGTAGTAACACTTCTAAGATGTCTTCTCATAACCCAGGAAAGATCTCAATTCCTGTTTTCATGGCTTTTTTTCCCTCTCCTCTCCCATCCTATTCTGTCTCTCACCTTCCCTTCTCTCCGCTCCTCTTCATTCCATTCATTCCACGTACACTGCTCTACACTGTGTAGTCTGCTCATCCTTGAAAACTAAGTCCTCTTACACAAATGATATTTACCACCTGTATGTTAAAGAACTCAAAGTAAACATTTACGACCAAGAATCCCATGTGATACAATTGTAAGCAATTGTGAAATTATTGAAATCTGGCTGTCTAATAGTAGTATTTTTCAACTGCAGTTTATATTCCTGGACAAGACATATATTGAGATAACTTAGATTTTGATGGGAATTTTAATGAAATATAACGACAGTAACACTTATTCTCTATGAAAGCACTAAAATGTTTACCATCACCTTTCCCATGCAATTAACTTCAACATAGCATTAATACAAAAGTGATAATTACTATGCAAAAGAAACCTCGAGGGCATATTTCCATGGTGTAATGAATAATTTTCTTCAGATTGCCTCAAATTTATTCTGGTGTCAATAGTTACATAGAAATGAAAAGGAATAATTAGTGATAGAAGATCAGTGCAGGAAAATCAACTCTGCTACATTTCACTTATGAAAAATTAGCTTATACTTTGTTTCCATCAGCAAATGTGAACAATTAGTCACAAAACACCTCTTAGATGATGTAAATTGTCAGATAAGAGTAAACTGTTTTAAAGCAGTTAACAGCTGACTTTGTATTAACCTTTCTAATCACCTGCTTGTCCTGAGATATTAATTCTGATGTTTCTTGCTTCCTATAAAATTACTTAAACAGACATTGATAAAGAAAACCATAATGCAGTTAGAGAATTTACAATTGAGAATTCATTTATCAGGGCCAAAAGCTTGTTCTTCCCTACGTAGATATCAGTTCAGAAATCATTCACATAATGGTTGGAATTGGCAGGTCTAGGCAAGAGATTGGTAGCCAAAATAGCCATTGCTCTAGTCCTGCCATGTTGCTCATTTGCACGTTCTCTTCATATTTCATTTACTTCTGTCTACATGTTCCTACCTGCAAAAGAGGAACACTAATACTGGCCTTGCTTGTAAAATACTTTGACGCTTACACACAAGAAATACAATTAAATTTAGCTGTTATATATCACTCCCTGTTCCTGTATCACATGTAAGTCAAACCTAGAAATATTTATAGATCAGTAGATACTTTTGTAATTCTTGAGTAGCAGAAGATGTCACAGATGTTCAGTACTATAAAAAAAAATGCAAACAGGCAGACCAGAAAATAAATCACATTTGTGTTTCTTCTCTTTTATAAGTAGTTTCTATGCATCTTTCATCAAAGAGTGATTGATTATTCCACCATTTCCATCCTTCTGGAGCTCAGCCTTGACAAATGCTATTGACTGTTTCTTCCGTCATATGAATTTTAGAAAATATTTAGACACATTTCATCTAAAGACCTTCATTCAGATCACAGAGAAGCCTACAGTGTTAGTGAGTTAGATTTGAGAATATGCTATAGCGTTGAGAATCTTTTAAGAATGTTTTATAAATATTTTCATGTTGCAGTGCATTGTCTCAAAATTAGCACGCTGAGAAGAAATGTTGGTTGAAGGTCTTGTTAGCTCTTTCAGCTGCAAGTCAGAGTGTACAAAGTTTGCTCATACTAAAACATAATACATTTGATAGGTTGAAAAGAAAAAGGGTTTTGCAGAAGTAAACGTAGTAGAAAGCCTCATCAAATAACTACTGCAATATCATTACCATCTCTAGATTATATCTTTAGAAGAGGCAGGGACTAAAAATGTGTGATGATACAGTGCAGACTCCTGTATCTTTCCACCCTTAAGAGACTGTTCAAAGCACAGAGTTGGGATAAAAAAACAACAACAACAAAACATAATGACAACCTGGTGTAAATGTTTCCCTCTCAGGAACAATCTTGGAGAGAAAGGTTTCTCTGGGGGTTCAGCCTCTATCTGTAGGCATATTTACATATAAGAGCCAATCACCAGGTCAGTTATCCACTTTTTGCGGCAGCTCTGTTCACTATTGGTGCTTTCTGGAAAGGTCATCAAGGTTTGCCTTGAACTTTCTCTCTGACTTTGACCATCTACAGTCACATAATCCTACCAGATTCCTTTCCCTCCAATAGAATCAACTCCTTTGTGTTCTCAGAGATGCACAGGCAAATTCCAATAGGAGCTTCAATATCCCATCCCGCTTGGTGTCAATCAGGAGAAAAAAAAAGAAAAAAAAAAGAAAAAAGAAAAAAAAAACAGATTGAAAATAAAAGACAATAAATGACAGAATCATGGAATGGCCTGTGTCGAAAAGGACCACAAAGACCATCCAGTTTCAATCCCCCTGTTGTGTTCACAGACTCTAGCCAGCAGATGTGGCTGCCCAGAGCCACATCCAGCCTGGCCTTTAGTGACTCCAGGGACGGGGCATCCACAGCCTCCTTGGGCAACCTGTTCCAGTGCCTCACCACCCTCTGCTATGCTTTTCTTCATATGCATGTGAGTTTTGGGAAATTGTGCAGTGAAAGCATCTCTTTCAGAGGTGACAATCTACATAGATGGTAATAACAAAAATTGCTGGTTCTGATATCTTTATGTAGTGTGGGAGGAATTGTCAAAACAGAGGCTTTGGATCCCACCACTGTGATATGTCCTGTCTTGAGAAAATGTTGAGCATTTCTCAATGCAACATTCCTCTGTTGTTTCCCCTGTGTCAAGTTTCTAAAGAGCAGACATACTTCTGTGCTGCTCTTTGCAGATCTGTATTTCTTTGCAAAGCTCCCTGAGCTTAGCCACTATTGAGGGGGACAGGGAGCACAGAGGGACTCTCATGGGCTGAGGCCCATGCTACAGAGAACAGAGAAGGAAAGAAAAGGAGAGGAGACAAATGGAAATACAGGAATGGAGAAAGACCTCAGTAAGAAAGATAGTGATTAACCTTGGTCAGGTAATTAACAACATCAGAAAAAAATGCTGAATATTTTAATAGAGAAAAGGATTGTAGAAAAAATACTGCAAACCACACAGGGAAAATAAAAACACTTCTGAAATAAAGCTTCATACCTGGGACAGAGAGAAGCCAGGAAAGTGACGTTACTGTATGATCTTCCTTTGCCTTAAAACAATAACAAAGCCTGAAGAGTTGAGCCCTTCTGCAGTGCCTGACCCTGCAGCCATAAAAATCTGGCAGCTCTGCCTCATTAATACAGCGGCACCGCTGAGATAATTTTGTTCATTCTCTTCCTGTGATTTTTAGGCAATTACCCTTCTATTTCTAAAGTCTTCATTTACCGATTATCATAAATCTCCCAAAATAACTCAATGTAAACAAAAGCATTAGCTTTGAAAATCGGGGAAGAGAAACAGAATGGGAATCATATCAAGTAATCATATCCACTTCACTACAGAGAGCAAAAGGCAGAATGAATCTTTTGGTTTGTGCATCTGGGAGCCTAGATAACATCGTCAAAACCAACTTCTACATCATTTTGTCTCTTAATTCATTAAATAATGCAGCAATACAGTACTGTGTGCTTACAACAGACAAAAGCCAAAGCCAACTGTTCTTAAAAAAGCACCACCATTCTCTAAATCTCTGCTGAGTTTCTGATATCTGCAGATTTTCTTTTTCATTAAACATAATACATCTTCTCCAGTTCCTCTTTCTCCTCCTTCCCTTCTCCCAGATGGGAGAGGAGTGATATGGAAATAGTAAAGAATAAAGTGATTGTCTTTGTGCAGGAATGTGCTTTTAGGACAACTGAGGTAACAAATTGCGAATTTAAATCCTATAAAGAATGCAAGAAGTACAGATCCACACTTCTTGGTAAAGTCTCATCTTAAGTTTGGAAAAAACGTTCAGCTAAATTTATAAGCTCTTCTCCCTGTTATGATTTGAACTTGTTTGTCATTGAAGTTTATCTTTTCCTCTTCCCCCTTTTCTCATTTCTTCCTACTAACTATATGAATCTACTCGTCGTGACTTACATGTACCTCGGACAATGAATTAGAAAGCATGGCACAAATCCCAAGCATATCCATCCCAACAGAACATATATTTCAGATTTAAGATTTTGTCTGGGAAAGAAATAGGTACCTATCAACAGTCATGAATTTGAGCAAGAGTAGCTGACTACAGCAGCAGGTGAAGAAATGCAGAGAAATAACTTGTGGACCACAATGATGAATTTCTCTGTTTTTATAGACTTCCAAAGCAATAAAATTACTTGCTTCCCTGTATATTCCAAGTAAAGGCTGCTCACTACTCCGTGTTGCAAGAAAGGGCTCAAATTCAGAAAAAAACAAATACAGCTAGTACTAATTCAGAAATACTGGACAAGTTAATGGTGCTCCTGTTTTTTATTGAAGTAATACCTCCATGCAAGGATGTATGTTGGCAGTTTGCCCTTTAAAAGGGCTGTATTTTCTCTCACTTGCAAGCACCCTCTTATAGACACGCTTCCATAGGTTATGGCAGGCATAAAGCCTGCATGAGCTGCTGTGCTCTTACTGCTCTGAAACTACAATACACAAACAAAGCCACTTCAGAAATCTTGTGTGTCCCTTAGAACTGTCTCATACTTATTTCTTTACTGCTCTCAAAGGATGCCTTGTTTGACAAACAGAACATTAAGGCTTCTTCCATTCTGCTAGACAAAGGCAAACAAAATACCAGCACAAATTCAAATGAGAAATCAAATGCTGATTTAGTAGTCAAGGACAGTTAGGCTTTGCATAAATTACCAAAACCCTAATTTTCCCTTCCTCTATAAAGCAGTTCAACCAGAATTGAGCTTTGTATAAGTTAAACGGGTCACAACTGATTAGCTCTACAGAGAGAAAGTAGTCTAAACCATCTTTTACTCCTAAAATAATCTAAAGCATGTTTCAAATATTCAAATACATTAATGTTTGGGATAACTGTGCAGAAGGTAAGTATGGCCTCAAACAATCAAGGAATATTCAGAGCAGTGTGGTTAGGCTAGTATTTACTGGTCACATAGCTAGAAACATTATCAGAGTGGAAAGGGGCAATTGAATGTGAAAAATAATACCTGTGTTGCAGGCTCACAGAAAATTTCTAAAGGGAGCAATCTCCAGAGAAAGAACCAGCCCCAGTGGCAGTCAGCCCTCAAATGGGGTCTAGGAGAGGCTCAGTCTCCACCCCTCCCAGTCACACTGTTGAACTCCTTTCAGCCGGGCACCCAGGGCTGACTTGGTCTTTGCCTCAGGTGCTCTATCAGGTTCAGTTTCCTACACACCCATATTAAAACCTCCAAAATCCATGATTTTCATTATGTATTGTGGTTCTTTTGAAAGCCTGAGATGATTTTTAATTTTCTAGAATGTGAGAATAGAGACTGTGAGACTTTATTCCCATTCTTGCAGTATTGGGAGTGCATTTTGTCACATTGCTAATGTTAGAAGCAGTGTCCAAACCTTTGAATTGTGTCTCTTTAAATGAATGAGTGAAGGTTAAATTCCTAATGAAAATCTCAATTCATGAGGCTTAGCTTGTTTCAAATCATTCATTTCCATTTCTTCTCGCCCTTAAAAGAAGTGGGCAGGAAATAATGCATCTTAATCTTTTGATTGTTATGAATTGTTGTGCCACAGAAAATAATCTGAAAGCATGGAGTATTCAAATGTTTATCACACAAAGACATTATGGGCACTATTGAGGTGCTTGCCCTAAGAGGACTGTGGATTTGAGTCTGTAATTCCACCTTGGATTTTCTGTGAAAGATACTCCAAAAAATTCCCCAAACTAATTAGGCAGACATTTGGCATGATTAAGTTTTGTCCTTCGAGGCTCGGGAAGGAAAAGCCTGGTCTTAGCATGGTACAGCAATTGGGAAACAGATCAGCACTGCTTGAAGCCTGTCTCCATTCAGGGCTGTCTGAAGAGCTGATGTATTGTATGCAAAGGTGGGGAAACTTGGAAAGGAAATAAAGTACAGGAAGTGTGCTGCTTTAATTATAAGTATTTAGACTTTTTTCTCTGGCTGTGGGTAGATACCCACCCAGAACTACTTTTAATTGTGCTGAAAAACAAGAGCATGAAAAATACCAAGGGAAAAGGAATGTGTAGTGGAAGGGAACAATAGCATTCATTGCCAGTTGAGGGTCTGGTTTCAATTTGTGTAAAACGCCCTTTAATAAGTTTGCCTTAATTAGCTGTCCATTACAAGTCTAAATTGTTAATCAAATGGAAAGAATTTGATTATGTTTTGCTAGATTTTCCCCTTAACAATATTGACTTCAAGTAGCTGTCCTAATTGGACATTAATGGCAATAGAAAACAAATTAACGGCAGACTCACCAGTTTAAGCTAGAGAAGCAAGCAGAAGTGACAGCTGAGAGTGAAACCAGTTCCCAGAGTTTACTGTATCAGGATGTGTTGGAAACACATTTCATGACATCACTGGAGATGAACTATTGGGAAGGGGCTTCATGGGTTCCATTCTCACGTTGGTATTTCTAAACGTGAATATTCACATGCCTCTATTTAGCTCTGGGTTAGCCGCTGTAGATACAAACTTGAGACTCGTCCCTATGCACATTTAAATTTGTTTGTTGAAAGCTGATAATATCAACTGATTTGTTGGGATTGTTGGACACTTCCCCCATTTCTGCTTATATGCTAGGGTGAGGCAGGATCTGGTTAGTATTTTCTTGCTTAAAAACATCCTCTATTGCACTGGAAACAAATTATACTAAACTTAATATCTTCTACCTCAAACAATATTCTTCTCTAAAATTCAGGCAAGACTTTCAGAAGCATCACAGCAAAACAGTTCAAGAGATAGTGTCATACTTCTGTGTATGCAATAGATGTTTCTCTGCAGCTGCAGCAGATCAGACACCTCTGCAATTAAAGTCTCTTAAGTTAAAGGCTTTAGTTCCAGTGCTTTTCAGCAAATGATGCTGCCAGAACTACAGAGTCACAAGGAAGAGCACAAGAAAACATTCCGGGTCCACTAACACATTTCCATTCTCCTAATCTTGTTAATGCCATCTTGCAGTGTATTATTTTGTCATCCTAGAGAAAAGTCTAATTGGCTTTAGTACTCTAATCAGTATGGGAAGACTAAAGGAGAAAAGTGTACGCAGATGGGAAGTGTTTCACTTAGAGAAAGAAACACAAATAAGGAGCTCTCTAATATAGGACGTTGCCCTTCTTGGAACAGATATCATTAACTGCATGTCGTAGCTGTCAGCTGGGCACGTGTAGACACATTAATTGCAGATTCCCTATTCATCTGTTTACGTATGCTTGTGGTGACTATTACATTTTCTGCTGCATGTGAAATAGGTTGAAGCGCTGCTTTGTTATAATTCACACGCAAGTGTTGATGAAACACACAACAATGAAAATTAATATACCCAGGGAAAGGAAAGGAGGAAAGAAGGTGAAAAAAAAAAAAAAAAAAAAAAAAGAAAAAAAGAAAGAAAGAAAAAACAGAAAGAAGAAGGGAAAGGTTTTATTTACTCACACAGTTATTTCCATGAGCACACACAAACGAAAGCCTACTTTCTAAATAGCTGTGAAACAAAAAGTTTAAAAATATTGCTGTGAGTTGGGGAATGTAGCTACTTTATCTGAGTGTCTGCCAGCAGAAAAGCTATGAGTTGCTGTGAGGAGGAGGGCAGGCAGAGGGCAAACTGCATCCGGCAGCTTCAGGTGCTCCAGCACTGTGGCCATACTTGGCTGTGTTGGCTGCCTGTCAGACTCTTGCAGCTCGTAGGATTTGCAAAGGAGGCTCCCAAAAGCAATGTATGCAGTGCCAAAGAGCTATTTGTATTTAGCAGTTGTCAAGCCACGTTTCACAAATGCTTTGCAAACAGATAAAGCCCCTGTTTGTGGAGTATGCCAGGAGTGTGCTGGCTGCGGGAGGGACTGAGCGGAGCTGCCAGCAGTGCAGAGCTCTGTTCAGAAATGTGCCGGCAACTTTGTACAGCGACGTGAGAGCTATTTTAGATTAAGAGCAGCAACCTATTGGCAGCTTATCTGCTCAGCTTTCTAGCTGTTCTCTTTCTTGCTCTCTGTATCTTGCCCAAAGCTGTACTGAAAATAAATGAAATTTTGCTGCTGTTGCTGCAGCTGCAGTTTCCTCCAAGAGAATCCTGTTTGCGGCAGCAGATGAGAAAATCCAGGTTATCCATGTTTAGTAAGAAATGCCTTCAGCACTTCTGTGTGGACACTGACTACATAATACTCACACATTTTAGGCCACAGAGCACTGGACATTTGCTTCGTTCAACAAATAACATCTTCAGTGTTTTTTTAATTCTAATATTAACATGCACACTTGTGAATATTAGGTAAGTTCTTGTATAATTCTGCAGGCTTTCAAACCTCACCTTTACATCTTAAACGGTGCCTAATAAACTACGTTGGGATTAATGATGCTCTTAAAATTGGGAAATGCCTGAGAGAACTACAGGAGTTTTTGTAGGCATCCCACAGTCTAATCTTTCTGGATATAGCCATTCCCAAATGCATTCACCATTAATTTGTTCTATACCCTTTCTGTGAAATCTCCATTTATTAATTTTGAGAATTATATACCTTTTACTGTGAAGCCTAATGTTCTAGAGTTAGATACTAAAATGGTCCAGTGTGTTCTTTGAGTGTGATCGCTTTCCATTCTTTTTGCTTTATTAATAAGTTTTCGTGTTCAGTATCATGAGGTATCTTTTCTTTAGCCTTTGCACCACCTTCGTAGTTGTTTGTAACTCCTTCTACAAGGCTTTTTTAATGTTAAAGGAAGACTTCTAACTGGTCGAGCTTTTTATGAGACTATTTTCTAATAAAACCGGGAAGAAAGGAGAGGAAAAGATTCGATAACCACCCATGACCTTACTCAATCTGAAGTGTACCAGAAAGAGACATTGGACCGATGTATTTTTGAACTCCCAGTTCGTTAAGTATCTGCTCTCAAGTAGGTTTTCCACAGCTGTTTGTTTTTGCACTTGATCTTCCTGCCTGATGCTGGCCCATCAAACCCAGTCCCAGCACACACGCTGCTCAGCTGCTGTATGTGCCCTTCACTCTTCTTTAATTGAAGCACAGTTTACGCTCTTTGCAGGGATTCCGCAAGGACAAAATTTGTGCAGGCAAAATGCCAGAGCAATCTTCACTGGAAAGCCAGATGTTTCATTTCAACGGCTGGCTGGCTGGCAAGGGTGTACCAAGGGAGAGGAGAGATCTGTGTCTTTTTCTAAAATCGGGCCCAGAGTTAATTCACCACTAGGTTAGCAGCCTCCAGTTTTGAAGTATATTTGGTTTTTTTCACCAATGAATTGGAATGAATTTGAAAGCAAAACAAACAAAGCTCATCAAATTAATTGTAACTGTGGGCAGAAGGAAAGAAACCCAGGGAGAGGCTTCTAACACCTTCTCAGTGAAGGCATTCTTAAAAGACAGATACCAGAAACTGCTGTCATGTGGATTGCAAAGAAAAATAAATAAATAAATAAATAAGTAGAAGAAGCATGACAGTTTTGCTTGTTAATTGTGTTTGTTTTTCTTATGACTAATTTATTAGGGACAGTTGAGAAAGCTAAAGCGTTTGAACTGAATTTCCATTTGTTTCGCTATTAAAGTTCCTCTGTGAAATGTATGTTTATTTAAAGCATCTCCAGCTACCCATTCACAATGCATTTGTTAAATTAGTTAAGAGACTTTAATTGGGCTTCTGGGATTTGTTGTGCTATTCCCAGATCTTTTTACTAAAAATACATGAGTGCAGTGAGCAATTTATTTATAACCTTGTTACATGAGGCCATTACCAACATCAGAGGGTTTTTTCCAACATCTTCTGCATTTGCATAGACAAAATTCAAGCAATGTTTGCTTTATTTTATTTTGTTTTTAATAGAGCAGCCAGCAAACTGTTTCTAGTTAAATACAGTAAAACCACCTGTTATATCTGGGAAAGTGTTGAAAGAAAAAGATTTAATAAGAAAGAAAAAAAAAGTGAAAAAAGGAACAGAATTGAATCAACAATAGAGTATACTCTTCCTTTGGTATCCAGTTGTAGCAGGAATGCTTGGTTGAGCAGTGATTGAGCACCTGGTGAGATGGCAGGGCCAACCCAGGGGAGCTCAGCTGCATGCAATGTATCTGAGCGAATGGAATGGCTGGAACCATGATCCATCCTTTCCCAGAGCTCATTTAAGGGTTGGCAGTAGAGGTATGTGGTTTTCACTGGAGGTCTCTGTATTTGTAGTGCCTTTCAAAGGTAAGCAAGTTTTCTTCCTTTGTTTCTGCTTCTGTGGTTGTTGCATTTGGGTTTGTTCTTGTTTGCTGTGGGTGAAGGTTTTGCCACCCTGCCATTATCATTCTATTTTCCATTGTGTTTTAGTGTTACACCTGTTAAGATCTTCAGTTTAAGCATGTAACTGTACTTGAGGTTATCGATGCACTGTCTTTCTGTATTAGCATTATCATCAGATATTCTTTATTTTGATCTGATCCTAGGCAATTCATACCCACAAAAATGCCACATGCCTAGAGAACACCCATCACAGTGCTTTATTTAGAGTCTGGCCTATCCTTGCCAGCGCATAGAGTGATTGCGCCAAACCTTGCTATGCCAGCATTGGCTCTGTAACTATGAAATTGGTCCAAGAGAAGAAAAATGGAGTATTGGTATAACTGTAGGCTTGGAAGCCTAATTTCGTCCAAACAGATGGGAAGCCAAGATGATATTTCCAACGTCTTAACCAGAGTTCAAAACATCAGATTTTCTCCAGAGTGCAGGAGGCTGGGTCTGTGTTATGCCTGATCTGCTTGAAAGACTAGGATTATTTACAGTGATTTGGTTTTTTTGGGTTTTTGTTTTTGTTTTTTTTTTAGTTTTGGTGTTTTTTTTTTAAACCCGAATTGTCTAAGAATTGTCCATAAAGGCTTGACCTTTTGCCCACAACCCACAGATTATTATGAAGTTGAGAGAGGGGAGGGGGGGGGAAAGGAAAATGTTCTTGTGTTATCATGGGAAAAGTCAAGAAAGGTGTATGGATCTTTTCTGTTCCTTTCTAACATAGTCATCTACCAGCAGAGAGCAATATATGTGGAGAAGTAGAGAAGTATAAGCTTGATTTTAAGTAGATATAACCTGGGAATTCTGGCTGAGCTGAAATCCTCATTAACAGGAATGATCATTCATGTCCCTGTAGTAATTTAACAACAAAATAAGATTTATTTTTTTTTAACTAATCCTTGTAGTTTAAGGGAAAATCTTCAAATTTAACTTAAGTGGAGGCTTTAAGGGGGGAAATAAACAGGTCCTGAGTTTCAGCCCCCCGTTAGTTGGATTCAGTAGACAGTGATTGAGTTTTAAATGCCCCTCATACATGACACAGACATGAAGGTGCTCCTCTGCCAGAGCATCCAGGTTTCAGTGCTTTCCAGACCGGAGCCTCAGTGTAAGAAGCTCTGTACTGGCATATTTCTTTGCTCACCTGGAGACCCAGGGAACCTGTTGGACTGGTGATAACAAGTCATTCCCAAGAAATATACCATAGCTAGAAGTTTTAACTTTCCAGAATTAATTTTTTGTCTTGTTAAATCCAGTTGCTTGAACATAATTTTCACTCCTGCTGAGACTGATCTGCTGCTATTTGATGAGTGTATAAGTCAACAGCTGTAAATGGTAATGAGTGATTTATGTAAGCTGTTACGGAAGTCAGGCTGCTTTCATGTAGGGGGAACAAACACCATATTCTCAAAGCCAAATATTTATACTGAACATAATGTTGTATGAAGCTTGAGTTGTTTTTCCATAGCCCAAGTACAGCGTTCTGTTACTATACAAAAAACATGCTGTCACTTTTCAAAGGACTGTATGGCCCTGGTACATGAGGAGAGTCCTGAATTAGTGCAAATTAACGTAAATGTGTTTCTTTCAATGGAGCCATCCCAGTTCATGCGGGCTGAGTTCCTGCCCATATGTGTATTGTTTAGCAAGATGGCAGACACAAAGTAACGCATTATTTTAGTTGAGCTCACTGAAGGTAAGGAGACGGGCCAAGTTCACTTCCCACATACTCGCTTCCCACTTCCCACATCATCCTACATAATGTGAGTTAGAGATCATTGTTTCTTCTTTTCCTGTAGGCTTGTCTGTAGAAATTATGTCACAACATTTCCTCGGGCTGTACGTTGTATCTTCTAGTTTAGAGTTAAATTTTCCATTCTAGCGGTAGGTTGCCATTCAAAAGTGGACAGCTTTTCTTGAATCCAAGAGCTAATGTTGCTACTTTGTCAAAAGCTGTATCTTTACCCTTACTCTGAGAGCCTGAAGTTAATGACAGAATGCATGTGGACCCAAGCACCTCTTGAAAGATCACAAGCTCTGCTTAATTAGGGCCTGGTCTGGTTTTCAAATGTGTTTAAGAAAGTTCTACCGAGGTTAAAACCTTTATTTTTTTCTGCTTGCTCCAAGTTCATGGAAATAAAAGTGAGAAAAGACTTAATGAGTCCTCCTGGGGTTTATGGCTGCAATCAAAACCTTGGAAAGAACAAGTGGTAATAAACCAATGGATGGCACTGTACATCCTGGCATACTGTGTGCAGGCAGCACAGAGGAGGGACTTCTTGATCTTTTTTAGAAAGCTTACAGCTTAGTCTCATATTCAAGAATGTGAAATAGCATTCAGTGCACTTAGGATTGCTCTTAAGAGATTAGAGACATTCAAAAATATGTCTACTACAACAATGGGAAAATCCAGGGATGCTTAATTATTAAAAAAAGTTTAAATGACAAAGTAGATTTCTGTGATACTTACTTACTTACATCTTATTTTTCCATGTGACTTAAAGCAAATGTAGTTTTAGAACGCAGGCAAGATAAACAGTGGGAAGAAATTCTCAGGACAGTGTGGGTGACAGATATTTCACATAGCTTATCGGGAACCATTTAGAGCAGCCTTTCTGGTGAACGCTGAGTTTAGCAACTAGTAGTTAATATTCTCACAATGCCATCTTGACAAATTTAGTACTCAAAAACTTGAAAGCCCAGGCTTATATCTGTTTGGCACTACCGAGAGACAACACTTGTACATCAGATGTGCTGCTGAGCTGACATTCCCATACAGGAGCAGAACTTATCCTTCTGATCTCAAAGTCACCAAACAACACATTGCTCCTGGTTTTCTTCTTCAGAGCTTTGTGAATGTAACCACTTGGAAATGGCAGGGGGTGCTTATAATATTGGAAAATGTCCACTAAAAACATGAAAATAACTTTCTGTTTTGTGACAGGCAAGAAGAGAAGTGACTACTTTTAACACTGACAGTTAGAGAATCAATCTGGGTTGCATTGAGTCCCGATGAGTTTCTTGCACAAGGTTTATTTTTTCAGTGAAGGCGAATCTCTCTTTTTGAACATAACTAGTACTGATTGTGTTGTCTTTTCCAGGTGCATGTATTCATTTTCATACTCAGCAATGCACCACACATGCTGGAGTCAATCCTTTTATGCGTGCAACTAAGCATAATGGCAGTAGGTGACAAAACAGATGGGAGCTGATCTGATAGTTTTGTTTTGTGTTTTTTTCCCTGTAGTAGGAAAGCTGACAGTAGGACAGGAATCTTCCTCTCACTTCTTCCTGAATCAAACAAGCACAATGAATGATTTCAGAGCTAGTTCGTAACACATCAGACTGTTCTCTTCTACTTACCCTTGCAGTGGCTATAACAGCTTCCACTTAGGTTTTTGGGGCCTTTTGATTGTTGTGTGCTCTGGAATCTTTCATACCTGCAAATGGTCTTAAATGATGATCTATTTTCAGGTAAAAATTACCCTTTAGAACTTTTCCATTTTGTTCACAGGGGATCTGTGCCATTTTTGTCATAACAAGTAAGCCCTGCAGTGAAAAAATAATGTGTCATTTGCCATGGAATTAATTTCTTTTTCTGCCTTTTAGTGCTGCTTTTTTCCAAGTTGAATTAGAGCTCAGGCTCACATTCAATTTCTAGGAAATTTTTCTGTCAAGGGGACAAAACCACAAACAACTTGCCAAATAGGCTACTCAGTGGGCTGTAAGGAATGACTTAGCAAAGTCAGGTACCTACTTTAAAAGTTGGTGTCATTTTTTGACTATTGTTCTCACAACTAAGTTATTGAGGAAGGTTTTTGTTTTTTTTTTACGTGTCAGAAAAACAATGGGATATGCTTGGGATACGCAAGAAAGGTGCTACTGTACCGGTGTTGGACTCAGTGTAGATTCTCCACTCACACCTGCACGTACAGGACAGCCAATAATTTCTACCCAGTGAAAATAAGAAAGGCTTTATTTTTTTTGTTCTTCATTGTAGTAAAGATGCTTCATAGGTCAAAAAAGTTGCAAACGTGATCCAGTATTCCCAGTACTGAAGACACATAATGGTAATATTAGTGATATGAACAGCCATTCAACACACACTTGAGCAACAAGCGTGTTACAATATGAGTATAGATTTCCATCAACTTTCAAAATATAAATTGCATTGTTTTTGTAGCTGTCCTCTTCCAGTACTCAACACCTTTGCAGAATAGCCTTTGTTTTATACAGATGCATCAAGAGTTGGAAATGTTTATTCATTCATGTAACTTTGAATATACACACATACTTACGTGTAGATGGGTAGTCTGCTTGTGCATAAAAATCTGAATATTTAACTACTTTAATCCATACTTAGTAAGTATATGAATAGCCAGGTTTTCAAAGGAACTTGGGATATTATGTCCTTGTTTGAACACTAATTAATTAGTATTGACATGTTAAAGTATCCTGCTTTATGTACCTAACTGTGTTTCTTTCCCCAAAACAAACACACACAAAACAGATGTCTTAGCATGTTTAACTAGCTATCTATGTATCTCTGTATATACACACAAAGTCTGAGATACTGTGATCTAATGAGCCCTCTGAGATATACAAATTATTAAAAATATAGAACACCAAATTCTCAGCTTAACGACACCTCTGAAGGGAACACAAGGAATGAGAAAATAAAACTAGACCAAATACTCAACCTAACAGCTCCCCAGTGAGGTATGGCAGTCTAAAAAAGTATAATAATGAGTTCAAATACAAATTACAATATGAAAAGTGAAAATTCAATATGCAAGTATGAATAATACAAAATTACATTAGTGAAGTGACATATTTTATTAGCAGAACTTTCTACAGCATATGAAATGATCTTTTCCATGCAGTGCACCCATGCTTTTATATTTCCTGAATGTAACTGTATTAAAATTTATCTTACGTAAAAGTAGCTAAGTATAGGAACGTAGAGGAAGCATCATGCTGTGTTAACAAAATGCCTAACCCTCACCTCTGCTGCTTTTATTCAGAGCTGGCTTGGAAGTGAGTACTTATCTACACATTTGGTACGGTCCAGACCTCCCTTGAGCAGCATTGGAGTTGAATGGCACCAGTACACAGGGAGGTGTCGTCAGGAATCTCTTACGGTAAGGATACCCTTTTATTGAAGGTGGCATTTAGAGTTTAATGGAAAATGAAACTGGTAGGGATTACAAACTTTGACGGATACCCTGAGACGTATGTGAACCATGTACAACCTTCCTTAGTTACAGTAGTTTTTTGGAGAAAATAACATCAAGTTATTGTTCAGCTCTATCTTCAGTCCAGCTATGGATAGCAGGGGGCTTACTGGGACTGTGTTATTTCATATGTTGCGTCTTCACGCGTGACTTTCTCCATCCATTTCATAGACCAAACACATAACTTTTGCTCTGTGGAGTAGTCCCAGACATTCAGGCCAGAAACAGGGCAACATCTCTCCATACACCAGACAATTATGAAACATGTACTTTCTTCCTCAGCTGCACACTGTCACAAGGGCCATTAATAACAGGCTCTTCTGTAACATAGCCTACATTTTCATCTGGTTCATCCTTTGTCTTAAGAGACAGATAGTAGAACCGGTACTACAAAACAGACTCATAGCACAAAAAGCCTTCATGTAAATAAGGTTGCACAGAGCTTGTCCTGATTGTGTGTAGTTATGCCCTGCAAAGGAATAGAGCTGAATGTTAACTTGTAATTTTATATGCAGTCCTCTAAAATCCTCCAACACCGAAGGGTAAAAAACAAAACAAACAAACAAAAAAAACCAAACAGTTTTTCAGGTACATCCAGAAGTTAAATTAACAAAAAGCCAAGAATGTATTTTTCTCTTCGAAGAGGAAATACAAGCCTGTGATAGCATTACATTAAATCAATGATACCACTAGAAAGAAACAGACTGTTCCTGGACATAACAGATGCCAGGGAAGTCAAGCTTCTCTGTGTTCTGTGTAGAGAAGCTCGAAGCAGCACAACTCTGGAAAATTTCAGCTATGCTATTTGCTCTCATTTGTATTTCTATATTGGATTTGGCACAGTGGGGAATGCTCCTGAGCAATTTATTTTCTCTAATCATACTGTTGTGTTCTTCTCATGCCTGGGGACTAAACAGAAATCTTTGACAGGTAGACAGTTTCTTGCATAGGAAAAAACAAACAAACAAAAAAACCCCTAATGACAGGAGGAAATCAGTTGCTGGCCAAACACAGTAAATATAATAAAGAGAAACAGCTAAAGAAAGACATTTGAGATATTTGACATTCATAGACAGCGCATCAGAAAACTGGCTGCCTACCAGCTTGAGAGTACAATGATACAGAGAGGTTGCCGTATTGTTATGTATATCTTTCCCTAAAATCCCTCAGCCTGAAAGGTGGGATTTCTTGCTGAGATATCAGAGTTGTACATAGAGTTTTAATTATCGTTAGGGATAATATTTTATTCCGGTGAAATAAAAATGTCATTGATGCTATTGCTGATGCTAAATATTGTTAGAAGTGCTGATGCACGCTAGCACTGGTTTTCATGATGTTGTTTGGTTGTTTCTCAAAGAAATGTTCCTTAAAGTGATACATTACTTTAAGGTACCAAACAACATAAGCAAGCATCTTCTCTGACATAACAACTTTCACCTTTGCAACGTAGGCATCTGAGGACACAGACGTTTAAGTTCTAAATATTTACTATGGCCAAATCATTAATTTCTAACAGCGATGACAACATCAACAACCACCATCTCTTTGCAGTTATTCCATAAAGTTGTGCATCAGCACTGAATTCCATGTGCACATGAAAATTAAAGAATTTTTGACTGGGAATAATATCATGGATTCTCACTCTTCCATAAACATTATTCAGAATCAGACAGCCCAGGAATTTCTAGTTTTGCATTAGGGAAAAAACATTGACTTCATTATGTTCTACTTCAGTGCTTCTGAGCAGGAAGAATTTAGGTCAGTGTTGAGTCTGAGTTACTGCTGATAACTGTCAACAAGTAAAGCTCTGCCCCATATTTCATTCTTTACGAAAAATAACTGAGAGTGGGGTAGGGAAATTACCTATCCTTCTGAGACAAGAATCTGTTAGCCAGTGCATTTGCATTTTGAAATTACTTTTGAAGACTCCAGTAATGGAGTTTCCACACCAAGCTTGGGACATGCGAGGCAACATCAGAGAACTGGTCCTGTTTGCTTTTGTTGGTCCATGGCACATGAGCCTCATCTGCAGATAGAGGACTGGTGTTTTTAGGAGTTGTGATGTAAAAAAAAATAAGTAGTAATAAGAAATTGGTGTTAATTCTGCTAAATATGAGAGCGGCCTAGAAGCATGCAAGGAAGGATTTATTTTCCTGTAGTGGAAAAAAGGAAAGAGAGGTTAAAGGGTTTTTGGCTATAGCTCTTCAGTAAGTTTAGCACTTTTCACGTGTGGCTGACTTTGTAATAGTTTAGGAAATAAAATCTCTGTGATATATTTTTGAATTTATATTATGCTGCTATAATTGCACTGTCGAAGAGTTGGAAATACAAGTATAAGTCTCTCTTCCCTTTTCTCATTCTTATGGTTTGAGAGAGGACAATTTCATGGTACAGGGAATGGTATCTGTGACCAAATACATGTGTTCAATTGTTTAGATCATCCCTATTCATGATATCACCTGCTAGTCTTTATGTCCCAATGAAACTATCAGGGTTTAGGCACATGCTTCAGTTCTGCAAGTCATTCAGCTTGAATGAGCATTAAAATAAGGATCCTACCTCTGCAGGAGTTGGGCCTTGCACCATAGGAAATAAGTAAGTTCTATTGGCATTTATAATTCTAGCTCTTTCCTTTATAATCTCTCACTAGATTTTCTCTCTCTTTTTTTTTTTTTTTTTATGAAAAATAAAGTGGTGATGTTTTTTGTTGTTTTGTTTCTTTGTTTTCTAATTGCTGGTCTTTGTAGTTAAGGAGAAAAAGCTGAACTTATGGACAAAAGCCATTCCTTTTTATGTATGTTTTCCTTTAAACATGTCTAGGGCATTCAGTAAACTAGTTAAGTTTTAATTAATTGTTTTCTTTGTGCTAGGATAGCGTCTATTGTGTTGCTAGAACAAGAAACTTAGTACAATGTAGCTCAACCTTTAGAGAGCATGGGAGTAGATCTGTAAAAGAGAAAACAAAGCAGCAGTTATAGGAGAGGGAACTTCTGCTGAGGTGCATAGAGTTGTGACATGCTTTAAACCGGCACAAAGTAAATAAAGGCTTTGATGTTTTAATCTGTTTCAGCTACTAGATATTCCACATTGCCAGCTAAAATGTGCATTTTGAAGAATACCATTTTGAAGAATTAGCCTGTTACTCAGGCTAATTCCTTGACCATTTTGAGTCAGCAGTTCGATCTGTTCTTGCTGAGGTTGGGATTTCACCAGTGATGTTGGCCAACCTTTCATCCCTTGTGGTTACAATGCCTTAAAAGTAACTGATCTTGGCCTCTCACTCACAAAGACTAAAAATAAATAGGCAGGTAACACTCATCCCCATAGTTAAGCCTGTTGCCATCACAGTAGTTGACTCTGTCAATTGCATTTTCTTCTGGAAGTGGTTTTCATACCTGTAATGAATATCCAATGTTATAAATCCTGCTAAGACCAAGGCAAAGCCTTCATTCATTTTGGACATCATTTCTAGTTCAGTTTCCATCTCTGTGCATCTTCACAGCAGATGTATGCCATTTTTCAGTTTTTGTTTAGGTGAAGACACGCTGCCAGTCATATTTTTTGTTAGATACCTGAGCAGCTTAACCATGTTTGATGTTAAATACAGTTATTTGAAAGTTTGCTTTTAACTTCCTGTTCATCAGGAACAAAAGTTAACGTAGTTCTCCATTTACAGTGCGTAATAAAAGAATTACTTACACAGAAGTAGGGTTCCTGTTGCAGTCATTGTATCATGATATCAATACCACATTTTAAAAGAAAAAGGTTATGTGTGTGATATTTATGCTTTGTGGTTGTACTGTAAGAGAAACAGAATGAAATTCACAAACAGTGGCTTCCTACCAGCTGAGCTGCAAAACAACGATATCATCTATGTCAGAAATGTGTGAAGTGATTGGAATGTAGAAAAAGACTGATACGAGTTTTCAAACTAAGAATAATAATTAGTATGTTGCCTGAAAGGGATGTGGCAAATGAATTGGCGTATTTCTGACTTCACAAAGTGAAATAATTCCTTGAATCACTGCAAATAAGTGGTTTGGGTTGGGTTTTTTTGGTTTTTTTTTTTTTTTTTTTTTTTTTTTGTATCTGTCATTATAGCAATGTAGTAAAAGTGAGGAGATGAAAAAGGCCTATTAGTACGTCCAGCACATAGCAGTATATTCACGAGTGCTTTGTCCAAGGAAATGTTAATAAGCCCATGGAATAGCACTTTGGATGTTTCTCACCGGAAGCTATTCTTCAGTCTGTTAAATGTTAGTGTAAGGAATTTTTTCTTTCCTAAATCTAGTCTTTGCTTTCATGCTACAATTCCGCCATCTTTTCCAAGTGAAATCCTGGCCTTTTTGAGTTAAGAACAGGTTTTTGTTTTGTTATTTTAACTGGCTTTAAAGTATCTGTGATTATTTTTCCCCCTGTATGCTACTTCTACTTTTTTAGGTACAACTATTGTGCAAATCCATTGAAGGGCGCACAGAGCTGTGCAGGTTTGAGTCTGTTTGTTCAACTAAATTCTATCAGTGTTGCCAGAAGCTTCTTCCCACTCTTTTGTCTGCGGGGCTATGTAGCAGAATGTACAAATTCGCTCTTGTTTTCAGCCTACTCTCCCCATTGCTTGCTTATGTCAGTCTCTCTCCTTAAAATCAGGAGTCATCTCTCTCCTATTCTTATAAAAACCTATTAAATTTCTCAGAGGCACAGGAATACACAAAAGGAAACAGAAACGTAGAGCGTTGTTCTCCACCACCGGCAATTCAGCAAGAACTAAAAGCGTGTATTGCTTTGCCACAAAGAGCAGGCTTTTTCCACTTGAGATGGAAGGCAAGTCCATTTTCTGGTAGCAGGGTCAGGCACAGGTACTCTCTAAGGGTCAGTGTACCCTGATCTCTCTCAGATGCACAACAAAGGGAAACAAAGTGTCTGACAAACATTCCCGTAACTTTCCACCACAATGAAGACAGGCTTGTGGCAAAGGCCTAGCTCTGTAAAGTGGGCTCCCCGATGCTTTGATACCTATTTAAATACATCTGCTGGAATTGTGATAAGAATTCTGACTGGTGCTTTGTTAATCTTAGCTGAAAAGTTTGACAGAAGTGCCAAGTGCCATTTACAGTCTCTTTTAATTTTGTTACGTTTATTACTGGGAAAGCTGAAGCCATCTATCAAGTCTGTTTAGGCTCCCGTACAATGCTAGAACTAGTTTTGCTTGGTTTCAAATTGCCATAGTAGGAAACCAAGGCATGTTGTGCTAGTTTCTGCCTTTCTGATGCCTTGTTAGAATGATGCTTTCCTGTATTTGTTGTATGTCAAGGTTGGATTATGATTTTTGGTATTCACCTCAAATGTGTATTTAATTAGTATTAAGCATAAAATTACTGTATAACTTCAGAGACTATAGGGAGTACATATGCTTCATTAAGCTAATATAGCTTTAGAAATTGATAGGATTTGTATGTGTTAGCTACTGAACCCGGTAAAAAGTGATATAAAAACAACTTGCTCACTGTCAAGCCTACTGCAAAGGCAGTGTACAATGAATTGTACTAAGTCTTTTATGTTCCTAACAAAAAGCGAAGTATTACTATTTCTGTTGTTCTTCCTACCACTGGGTAGTTCATGACCTTAATTCCAAGAAGACTCATGATGAGCCAGGTGATGCAGAAACTAAATACAAGAAGTAGGAAATTGCCTTAACCGTGTATGAAGGTAACTGTACAAAAGAAAGCATTACTTGTTGCTTAAACAAATGCTTTCCTCCAGAAAAGTGGGAGTTAATCAAAGGAAGCGTATCTGCCTGTGAATGCAGTACCATGATAAATGTTCTATATTTTTTTTCTAAATAAGTGTCTAAAGAGGTACAGAAGTGAGAATTAAATAGCAATGAAAAGTATAATGAAAAGTGGGCTGTGTAATTATGACCATTTTATCAACATAATAAATAATCCTAACAATAAGGCGGTGTTAGTAATAATGTGCCTTTTTGGGCTCATTCCAAAGCTCAAGCTGCACCCTCCTGTGGTAGTTTACGTTTTGAGTTAAAATAAGAGCTTTCTTTCCCAGAACCCATAGTAAATGTGATAAATTCAAAGGCTGCTGCAGCTGTTTTGCTGAAGAACAGAAAACGTACCCTAAGGTGCACAGCACTAGCATCTTTCATTTAATTGCAAGATATTGTAGTGATACGTTTGAACAAGGACTCAGAGGTCTTGTTGGCTGCTGTGTGAGACAAAAGACAAGTGATGCCATGAGGGCCTAGAATAAGGCTTGATTACTGCAGCGAGAGTAGACAGTTAAATGCAAGCAGCAACACGTGGCTTGTTTTCCATAAGTATCTGCATATTTGAGTTTGCAAAGGAGAATAGCACAGAGTCAAACACATGTTTATATATGTTTTCCTGTGTAATTTTTTTTGCTTTGAAATTTTGTTTCAGCAAGGATCTCAGCATCCAGAAATAGCAATACGGGATTTACTTCTGGAAATGGCTTAAAATATCATCAACTGATCAAAGTTACTATGTTAGTTGTATTACAGAGCTTAGTTGTATTTATTAGGAAGCTGCTCTCATATTTGCTTCTTCTAAAGTTTAGTTTTTGGTGGGTTTGCTTTTTCCTTTCAATCAAAACAGCTTCAGATATCATTTACTGCAGTGTCATAGCTAAAGCTCTGATTTAATTCAGATTAGATCACCTGTTGAGCTTATCTGATTCCCCAGGGTGTTGACTTCTTCATATGTAGAGGACTGACTGATCAGCAGGTATGATAACTTCACATGTTGTGGGTGCAGAGGCAAGACAATTAAGGAAGAAGAAACAGATTGTACTACTGGAGAAGTCACCCTCGTGTCTGTACTAGGTGTCCTGTGAACCTCTGTGTTTTATAAACTTAACTAGCATCTTAAATTAGCACTGAAGTCAACTGCTTTACATAATGATACTGATTTTCACCTACTGCACTGAACAAGTAGCAGCATAAATGTTGTAGCACAGTGGCACTTATAAAGGAAGTGGCTAAACTGAAATCTCCTCCTAATGGTCTTGGAGAAGCCACGGGCCAAGTGACACTGTATGAAGGCATAATTCTTGCAGGCATTCACAAGATTTTCTGGCTGTGGTAATCAAGCTGTGATCCACAGTGGCAGATAGAAAGGAAATTACTCTTGCACCGGCTTGAGAAGCTTTCTTTAGCTTGGTCTGTCTTTTGCCAGTGTCTGGCAAGTTCATCTGGGTGACAGTTTCAGACTGACTGCCCAGGACCTATTTAGCAAGGCAACAGAGGCCTTTTTTACAATTTAATCAGAACTGGAATCTCTACCAGTGACAAATGAGTTGTAGCCTGCAGAATATTAATGAGAACACAGTCTATGTTAATCAGAGACTTTTATTTTTGATTTAACCAGCATTGTTTAAGTGCTTTCTGCCAGCGACTCTAGCTTTTCCTGCATAAAGATTCAGTAAATTGTATCAGAAGTGCTGTAGATCTAAAAGATATTCTATGCCAATAACATGGAGTTTTTAATTCTGATCTAATGGTGCTTTGGAAGATAGGGATTGATCTTTATGGGATTTCTACCATTCCAGAGAAGAATGCTTCGTGTATGCATTAATCCACTCAAGAGGAACCTTGTGGAGTTTAAATGCCAAATGAACATGTGAAACACTAGGTTTTAAAGTGGAGTTTGCACAGCTACCATACTGGGTTACGAGGGAGTAACTATATTCACAGTTCACTATAATAGGAAAACAAAATTTTGGGTGGAAACTGCCTTTCCACTGTTTAGCAGAATCTACCTTTAATGCACTTGGCCTTAGTTTTCTCTCTCCCTTTCTTTCCCTCTTTCTCATTGTCCCATCCCTCCATTCCTCCTGTGCTCTATGTGTTTTCTTTAAGTTGCTTAGATTAAAATTTCTTTGCACTTTTTGCAAACGATCAAGTAAATTTTAATTGCTGAACCACATCAATAAGAATTTCATCATTCTGAGTCAGTTACCATATAATTCAATTTACATTGTAAGAAGAACCGTAAAACATTTCCACAAAAATCAGTGCTTATTTGTTTTGTTTCCACTCTTTGTAGAGCCGGACCAAACAATTAAGTATTTTGTACTACAATGCAAAATACAGCAGATCATAAATATTAACAGTACCCAAACTATTTTCTAGCAGCTAACATGCAAGTCCAAAAAGACTTGATATCAATAGCTTCCACGTTGGGAAGCTGAAAATCAAAACTCTATCTCTGTTTGGTGCTTTGAAGGAAACAGCTCTCTTATTTCTTCTGTACTTTGACACTAGCTTAAGAGTTTGCATTGCTTTGGAGTAACAAATACATTTTAAACTCTAAATGGTCTTTGCTACTATTATCAGTCAGAGATATGAGGTATGTGTTTTTCTATGAAAGAGAGATGTAAGGTACTGGGTTCCACTGGTTGGGCCATCAACCCAGCAGAAGATTCCCCAGTTGCACAAGGCTTTATGGTGCCTCATGGTAGATTTAAGCACAAATAGTGTTACTTTCCAGGCTTTGCTAATGTATCTCATTTCATTGATGATCTGGGATGCTCAGAATCTCTGGAAGTGACACCAAAGAATTGTTATTTTCTTGATCTGTGCTGGGCAGACAAATTAAATACATTTCCTGAGATTGGCAATTGCACAGGCCAGATTTGGAATGTGAAATATAGAAATATGTGAAATGAACACAATGTAGATACACTTGTTTCTGCATGAAACAGTTGCACAGAAAGGGATTAATATGCAAGTTTGATTCATTTGGATCCTGTTGATTTGACACAGACTAGATCCCTCAACTTTTAGTTTGACGTCACACATTTGTCTCATGTTTACTTCTTCAAAAAACTTGATTGTGAACCAAAACCTGGGAATTGTACTCTGAATAGATTGCTCCAAAGCAAACAAGAAAGAGAAAAACGTTTCGATCTCAGCTATAGTTTTATATGTTGAGGTTTTCCTTAAAGGACTGCTTTCTGCTTTTTTTTTTTTTTTCCCCACTCCATCTCTGTCTGTCAACCAAATGCATTGTGTCTGTCAATTCTGCTTCTTGTTCGTATCTGTATAGTCAGATCTTTATAAATAAATCATAAATGGGACTGGTTGCATCTTTAGAGGAAAATGAGTAATAAAGTAAGACTATGGTTTAAAACTCTTTACTTCAGACAAGTAATACGTAAATAGAGTGTGAAACCAAAACCCTTCTGGATTACAAAACATATTCATAGCTGCCTTGCATCTCCTTAACTGAAAGGAAGCTGAGACTCAATCCAAGTAAGAGATTTTAGTTTTACCAGAAAACGCTGATAAGATCAGATTATTGTGGAGCCTTTGAAAGTAACCATTTAGAAGTGAACCAAGTATAGTGAGCATGTAAATAAATTCCTTTTCATTCACAGTAGGGTCTGACCATTTCCTTTACGTTGTTGTGCCTTTAGTTCATAGAAATGCTTACAGAACACAGAACAGCTCATTGGATTCAAGATGACTATTTATATTGTTAAAAAATGGTTAAAAAGCTTTCAGCTATTAAAACATGGAATTCTAAAATTAAAATCGAGTTGTTCTTCAAAAAATATACAAGTACAAATCTACATTGCTTTGGTGTGTTTTGGTGTATAGAATGTTACTCTAAAATCTTTGCATTGTCTTCGCTATGATTTTGAATCAAGCCCATATTGCTGAAATGTTTCATCATTTGATTACAATTATATTGTATCTCGAGACATACTGAAAGTTGGCAAGCTGTGTTCTGTGTGTTACTGTACTTTTGGTCTCTATTCTGGTTATACATGAATGCAATGAATAAAAACAATCATAGCCTAACGCTCTGACACTACAAAGTCATAGACCTGAGGAACAAATAAAATCTACAGCTCCCACTCTACATTGTGTGAAAGACCGATTGATTTTATTATCTTCTAATTAAATTACATGTACCTCTATCTTATCATCCCTTTTTGCCATCCCTAGCTACAGTTCTGTAACGTGTACAGGTGGTGTCAGAACTAGAGTTATTCTTCAGTCTTACTATCAAATATGTGAGATGAGTGAAATTGATACTTGTTTCCTTACAGGTGAACTGAGGTTAGTAATACATAACAGTAGTAGGTCTTCATTCTTTGTCCAGTGCTGCACCACAACCCTTCAACGTATATTACTTGGTATTTGAATTACCATGACTCAATTTTCAAGCAGCAGCTCCCTCGAGAACAGGGAAGCATTTCAGTCTTTCATTTCAAGTCTATTGCGCACTCTGGATGTTTTCACCCGCTACCAATGATCTTTGCTCAGGTTATGAAAGCATAGAATAAAGAAAGATACATCCTAACAAAGCATCGTTTTCAGTTCTAGCATGTAAGCATGAGTTGTTTTGTTCATTTCTTTAAAGAAAAGCCCTTCTTAATTGGGGCTCACATCTCTACAAAATATTTTCAGAGTTTTGTTTGTACTGAAGGAAAACATGAATGTTTTTGTTTTTGTTTTTTTCTTGACTGAAAAGATGCCAGCTGGAGCAAACTGATGAGTCCCAAAAAGAGAACATTTGTACAGCTGGAGTCCGAATGTTATCAAGCTTCTTGGTTTTGATTGGCAATATAACAGTCACGGTAATGGAAAGTAATCAATAATGCTCTCTCTGTAACAATGTTAATAGTATCATCTGAGAGCAACTGGAGAACAAAGTATTCAGAGGTTCTGCTCATTTTGGGTAAGTGTTTGAGCCTCCATATCTGTGCCTTCCCCGTGGGGGGTTCAAATACTCTTCAAAAGTAGGTTAATCAGTGTCTTACTTAGAGCATTCACTGTTGCTCTAGTAGTTGGTATCAAAATGTATCAAAAGGAAATACAATGGTGGAAAGGAATACTTTTTAGAAACAACAGCACTTAGGCTTTTAAAAGATTTGATTTGGAAAAGTAGTTTAACTCCTGTTATTTTCAACCAGATCATTCTTCTAGTGTACTTAACACACAACAAGATGGTGGTGTTACTCATCTTGATATATGTGGTTTTCTTCACGATACACAGTACTCCAAAAAAATTCAAAATGCTTCTACTCAGCTTTAATCCAGCACCAGTAGAAACAGACATTTGTGAAAATAAGTAAAACAGAACAAACACCATCTGAACACAGAGTGCAATGGTATTTGTGGAGAGGCTTCAAAAATAAAAATACAGAATGATTGAACGTACTTGCTAGGGAAAGAGCATGACCAACAAACAGACCATAGAAGCACTTACGGGACAGATTGCTGGATGCAAAAAGGTGCATAGATAAGGTTTTAGGTAAGAAAGTTATAGAAGTAGATGATGTTGGACCTTAAGTAGTGCTTGTGTGTATTTTTACTGGAGAGTAGAAATGCTGTGCCCAGGGTTAACACGGTAAGGTTCAATACTTTGTACAAGTGGGTTTGGTTTGGTTTTTTGTTGTTTTTATTGCACTTTCGGTGTATTTAATGCCTCACTAGATCTAAAAAAAAAACTAGGGTCCTCTGCTCATTTCAATTCAATTAAGATATACAGAATGTGCAAAATATACATCAATAGGGAGCCACATTTTCAGAAATAATTGCTTATCCGTGCACTTTTTGGCTCATTATAACAGGCTCATGGAATCCAACTTTAAATAAAGGCTGTTGGTGGAGTAAATTACAACACAGTATCAGGAGACTTCATGAGCTAGATATCCTCTATTTTATTAAGCTTTTATTATATATAGTATGAATCAGCAAAGCATTCAGTCTCTGCTAACTATAGTCCCTGTACTTACTTTAAATCTTGAAGGTAAATATTTTCTGCTAAGGGTATTCTGTTAATGAACTGTAGCTTTTGGGCTTTCTCTGTTAAAACTGACCAAACAGAAACGTCTCCCAGGTACTTCTGGAATTTCTTCCAAAAAAAGCCAAGATCATCAGCAGAAGGTGTGCTTACATACCATTGTGAGGTAGCGTGAAATTCACTTCTGTGCTGTATTACATTGTATATGCCCATGACCGTATCTTTCCATGGAAATACAGCATTGCCAAAGTCTTTTAAGATGGAAAGGATTTATATTTATATATATCCAAAGAAACGAACAAGTTCTTTCTCTGACAGAATTAGTGAACTCCACTTCTATGCAAAGCCACCGGCTCTGCCCCTACATCCTCCCACAGTGGCGGCGCTGCTTATTCTCCATCCTGTCTATAGCCCTGCTGCTGTGGCCCACCAGGCAGCGTGTCATGGCCAGTTTGGGTTGCAAACATGCTGATGCATGCTAAAAGGGAATAAGCTGCTCTAATTTTGATAGTGCATGTAGGAACTCAGTACCTTTTTCAAGTTACTGCCTCAGAAGCTTGAAACTGGGCTACATTTGAACGGGTGTAGGGAGGACTGTCAGGGAATGTTAGTGTTTTTTTCTTGAGCAATGAGAGGTAGTTTTTTGTGTGGTATCTAGTGCATGACTTGTTTCTTCATTGAAGAGATCTTAGACCACAAGTAACATTCACCATTGTGCAAGTCAAGTCGAAGAACCCTGCTGTCTTCCTGCCCAAATAACACCCTGTCAAGCTGCAGAGGGATGCACTGTCAGCAGTGACTCTGTAACAAGCAAGTTGAAGTATCACAGCATAGCAAAATACTAATCAGGGATTATTACATTAATTTTCTCTTCCTGGGCCCAGTTCATTTACATGAAGAAGATGGCACACCTGGGCTGCAGGTCCCTGAGAGCTAATGAGCTGCAGCTGTGTGTGGGGAGGGAGTTGCCTCTGCCCCAGCGTAGCTGAGGCTGTTTGGCAGGGAAGAAGTTACCAGAAGGGGCTAGGTCAGTTGGTGTGGGAGCCATCTCAGGAGCAACAGGGTAATTCTTTTGTGACTTGTAGTGTGCTTTGGTGTGTTTTTTGGTTGCTGAGGTGAGGCAGGAGTGTTACTCATGCTGTGGTGGTGCTGTTATGGTTGTGGTGATGCTCCTTTGGGGAGTTTCTTCTGTCTGGTCAGTAGTGCTTTTTTGTGGTATATGTTTTGTTTCTGGAGAATCACAGGGTTAAGGTTATGAAGCATATCAGCTTCAGGCCAGGGTGTAGCTTGGTGCTATTGGGGGATGTGAGGCCTGCTTGGTGTGGAGGGAACCTCCAGTTTCTGTGGGGGGGCTGAGGGGGAACCTTTGAAAATACCTGTTTGAAAAGAAAGTGTGCAGGAAAGTAGTAAAGTGGCATGGTGAGGGAAAGTTGCAGTTCCAGGGTAAGCTGTGGAATGGGAGCCTTTCTCTGCTGCTCTAGAGTAATTGTATCTTAAATTCCAGGGACTTAATAGAGGAAGAGGAGAAAACTGTCAGCTCCAGGAGGACCTGCAGTAGTCTGGTGAATTTGTTGCATGTTTTGGTTTGCAGTTTGCTTTTTCTTGGAAGTCGTATCTGTTAGTAAATGGTGGTGAGTAAGGCTTGAAAGCATGATGAGGCTCTTCAGGTACCTCTAAGAGCCAGTTTGCTCATTGCTAATGTGCCTGGAGTGGTGCTGATAAAATGTCATCTGGTTTATAAAGAGAGGGGAAAAATGAATAGTTCTGATGTTGTTCTCAAAAGGTCTGATAAAAGGAGTATCTGTGGGCTGGGATTGGTGGTGATTGTTATTTCTTGCTTTTTTTGATCCTTTTTTCTGGGAATATCAAGTCAGAGGTCATAGTGGAGGCGGTTCTTGGCCTGACTTTGTTGAACAATCATAACTGTTAAACATAGTTCTGTTTTTGCTTATGTATTTATTATAGTAGCAGCCTTCATGTTTGTACCTGTTAGTTTTCTCACAGTGGAAGACTTAAAGGCATCTCCCTTATAAATAAAGGGGGGACATGATCTATCCTTGAAGGAGTTAGTAAAACTCCAGTAAAATATCGTAATATTTGATTATAGACTAAAATATATCTAAAATGGCGTGTACTCAGTAGCACTGCTCTCAAACCTATAGAGAAAGATAACTTGAAATCATCATTCTCAAGACTGCATAGTTACTTTTTGCTTTTGCTACAGGGATAAATTAAGAACCTTGCTCTGTTTTTCTCCTTTGCTTTCTTGAGTCTCTTGCATCTTTCATAATACAAGCTAGTAGTAACATGTAGGCACTTGCAGACAATTAGAGCATTATAGCAATATCTGCCATTGTCAGAAAAATAGCAACCAGAGTCAGCTGGTATTATGTATACAGTGTAAGTGTTGCGTACATATATATTAAGACCTGTCTTACATTTTCAGCATATACTAAGTCCTCATAAGCGCTGAAGGAGTTGTGGAGCAGTATGATTTAAAACAAGGGAAACACTTACAGAAAGAACAGAAATTGGCCAGGCATATATGGAAAATCATAACAGGATTATTCAGAAGTTGAGTGATATCACAGTTCACATCTTACTCAAAGAAATAATCAGTGTCAGCAGTTTGAGTTGTTTTTTTGTTTTTTTTTCCTTTGCATAGTATATTAAACATTCAGTTGAATATATAAACCAATAAATAGGCACTGTGTGGCTTAGTGTATTAGTGATTCTGAAGTACTGCCAGGTGTGAAGGTTAAATATTGGTTTTTAAATCACTGAGTATCAGTCAGGAGTCTTGTAAATATGATACCTGTTTGGGTTAATAGTGTGTATTCTAGCCTGTCTATTTATGGTCTGTTGTCTCTGTAGTAAAATCCCACTGTTTGCTGATAACTGCTCAGTCAAAAAAGAAAAATTAAGTAGACTGTGGTATAAACTTCAGGTGCCTTGAATCTTGCCAGAGATCTGTGAGTGTTCACTGCACTTCTACTGTCCAGTGAGTTTCAAGTCTGTGATGTTGCTGAAGGGCTAATGTGGGTATATCCAAAACGCTATATGCAGTCCCTTCAGCTTCCAGGAGTTTTTTGATGTGGTCTTTAGGGAGTAGGTGGGAGAAAGAAAACTATGTTGGCGTCTCTGTTACTGTAGTATAGAGCTCTTATTTCTTCTGCGTTTATTGGTTCTCCTGAATGTGGTAAGCCCTTAATTCCAGTGATTGAGAATTTGGCGTGGTTTTATTTCTTTTTTGGGTGTGGTAGTCTTTAGTACTGGTAGAGAAGCAACTCCTTTCAACAAATACAAGTAGTATGAGATAGGAGGCAATGCTTTGAGTGACGTGCATACTATTGATTTCCATGGCAATTACAAGAGATACCAAGAGCTCTGGTTGATAGGAGAATACCTCAGCTATGTAACACTTATTTTTCTGGCTCAGTCATCACCATTAGCTCTTCATTTTTGCTAGTGATGAGCAAGAACCTGTGTGCTATGGAGATAACAAAAAACCTGCTCCAGTGGAGTTGACCTGCTGTCATCACTGCTGACATTCATCACCCATCACCTCACTGTGCTCACATCCAGTATGTGGTCTCTGTAGTGTTTAGCAAGCATTGGTAAATGTCAGTAGGTGCAATTTTCTTTTTTTATATGGAGGAATTCCATGGCACATCTTTGCTGCATGCACACTTCCTTGTCAGGTGCCATTCTGTCAGACTGCCCCTCTGCTGCTCTCTGTCACACAGCAACAACATGTAGTGGAATATAGTGGGGAGGTTCAATATCCCCTGCTATATCACCAGCATCTACCTGTGATGTTGTGGGCCGCTGTAACAGAGTAGGAGTTTCTTTTTGTAGAATACCTAGCTTTGCTTTGGGCTCAGTCCGGTTTTACTTGAACAGTTATCACACCTCCATTTAAGGTTTTTGTTACTCGTAGAATGTATGGTTCCTTACCAAAAAAACCCAACAAGTAATTTTAACTTAGCTACAATGGAGCAGCAGAAAGTGGCGTTCCTGAGTTAGAGGATACAGAGAGCACTAGCTGCGATTGCTTTATCAAAAGGGTAACTTTCCAAGACTTGGTGTGCCACGCTTGAACCCACAGTGGACTTGAAGGGTATTACAGAATGCACATTTAGAAATGGAAACCTTGACAGATGTAAAAGCAGAGTGGTAAGCAGGTGCCACTATAATTAAGAGCAGTGACCCTTCAAAGAAAAGGGTTGCCAGCAGGTAAATCAACTGATGTTGTGCAGCTCACCTTGTTAAACAGGAAGGTTTGGAAAATCATTAGAGAAACAGCATCAATCAGTGTTACTTTATACATCAGTTATAAGAGACAGCTGCCTGCTGTGGGACTTACACTGTACGTACTACTGAAAACAAGGTCTTTGTGCTGGGAGTTGTGCTACAGGTGATCTGAGCCCTGGAAATTATTTTCTGTTTATAGTTGTCAAGTTCTTTAATATAGCTTTTAATCATGTCATGTTTTCCCCTCCAACCCAGGTTGTTTTTCTTAGCAAGCGTGTCTCATTCTGGAGTTGCACTTAGCAGATTCTTGGCCCTGCATTCAAGCTTCTCTCTGGGATGGTGTTGTGGTTCTTTTCATGGGTGAGTATCTGATGGCCTCAGGCTTCAACAGATGTTTTCAGGCAGCTTTCTTTTTTTGCTTTAAGAGGTTCTGAAGGGAGACTTCTGAGACTTTGTGCAAATTCTAATGGCTTCTCTACCCAAGTAGGCAGGTGTGTGTTTGGGCAGTGACTAATTGCACTGCCACGAGTTTTCTACTGGAACACATTATTTCTAAACTTAACATGCACTTTTCTGGATCAGAGATCCCTCAGTTTAAAGCAGTAAGAATAATACTCTCAATTTTAAGCAGTATTGTGCTGTTGAGCTTTTTGATTCCTATTTTTTTCTTATGGTGCTTTCAGTTTAACAGTACTTTTAAATTAGGCTTTTATACATTAGAAGTACTTAAAGCCCAAGGTGGACTAAATCATGAGGGATGGAACAGTATAGAACGTTGGTATGCAAAATATTCTGTGTGTTGTTTGCAGTGAGTCCAATTGTGCCTCTTCATTCTGACCTTATCTAACCAGTGCTCAGTGTCGGTCTGCATGGGGTGTTGATGCAGGTGGCTGGAGATGCCAATCTCTGCCTCTGTGGCTAAATTGGGACCTATCCTGGTATTTAAGTGAGTCATTGAACTTCCATTTTAAATAGGCTGTTCAGTAACCTTGATATGGACATGATGAAACATAATTTTGAGAAAATACTTGCTGAGAAGTTATCAATTATCGTATCAGTCAGTCTTGTTTGTTGTCATGCCAGTCCTCTTAAACTATGCCTATTATATAGACCCTGACTTTGGAATACTGCCGTCTGCTGCGATTGTAATGGATTGTGTTCAATGTGCCTTTATGCAAGCATCTTACTGCAGTGTAGACTGATAAAAGATTGATGTCTCCCTGCTGTAGAGTATCAGAATGTTGTCTTAACTGATCTAATGAAGCGTCATGAAGAGGCATGCATGTTTTTGCTTACTGTAGTTGGTATTAGCACACGTTATTCAAGGATGGCAGAGAAGCCTGATTGTAAGGAAGCGTACCAAATAAGGTCTGTGTTTTCCAACTCTGCAAGTATGTCACAAACAAAGCGACTGTCAATAGACTTTTTAGTCTCTTGGTTGCTTAAGTTACTTTGTTTTTAAGCAGTCTTAAATCAATGCTTGGGAAGGAGTATTCAACTTTTGTATTGGATCAGTTTGGACTTGTCGGGCTTTGTTGCTAAGGCCGATTAAAATTTAAATAAGCCTACAAAATAATGCAGTTAGTAGTGCAGTAATCCTGTATACCCACTTTCATTTATATTTTAAGCTAACCTGTTCTACCTTAACGCCAGGTGCTAGACCTTAACTATTTCTCTACTGGGGAAGAGAAGTAAAACAGTACGTTTAAGCTGTGATATCCAGAGAAACCTTATCTGACCAGTCTGATACTTCCAACTTTTCTGTCAACTCATTTTGTAATATTGGCAGTAGAATGTGATGCAAGAGAGTTGGCATTCCTGGCTGATGGCTGCAGCTTGAGAAACACAGTTTTTCCTGTGTCGGTTTTCACTTCTAGGTCCGGCCCAACTTGTTTAATTTTACCGGTTGATACAGGGTTCCTTTAGCAAAAATCAACATGTAGTTGTAATAAAAACTCATCTGTAAATCTGTCTGTATTTTTTAAGTGTCTGCATAATGTGCATTGTGTATGGTCACCATGGCTTGAAAGCAGCTTGAAACTTTAAAGCTTACAAGCAGCTGTAATTTTGACCACTGAACAAGCAAAGCATGGCTTCTGAAGGTTTCACTTTGTTAATCCCTTTTTAACTCCTCACAGATTGCTTATTTGATGATCAGAGTGGCTTCTTTGATAAAGCTGCTTATCATGGAGATGAAGAGCGCTGTATCTATCAGCTTGAATTTATAACATTCTGGGAATGAGTGACTTCGTCATTATTTGGATTTTCATGGTACTTTACTTTTGGAAAAATGGTTTCCACTTAACAAATACTTTTCTCAAATGTGGCTTTTATTCTTGCCAGTTAACCACATTTTTTCCCCAAGAGTTAATCAAAAGCTTTAACACATACTGATTAATGGATGTCTCTTGCTATTGGATGTGATCCTCTCTGTACAACCTGGGGCGCTCTCGGCTCTCTTTGTTTTTTTCTCTCAGTTCCCAGCCTCTGCTGTTGCCTGGACCTTTTCATTCCTGGGTATGTAACTCTGATTCAGTTTTTGCTCATTTACTTAGTGCACTATTTCATTCTTCCTGTCTTTCTAGGTCTATCTAAATAGCATCCCCGCTCTCAAATATGTCAGTGCTCTCTCCAGTTTGGTGTCATCTGTAACTTTGACAGCAGAGCTTTGTCACTAATAAAGGTCCCTGTGATACAGCGTTGTTAATGTTCTCAAGTGGCATATGATGATGAGCAAACGATCTGAGCAACTACTTGCCTATCTAATTGTCCACCCAGCTAGATAGCAATATCCTAGTTTAGGTAAAGAAATCCTCTGGGATTCTTCAAGTTGTCTTCTTCCCCTCTTTTATCCTGGAGGGCCATCAAGCTAGCCAGACACAGTCTGTAAAGCTGTATTGACTTCAGCATATATGCTCCATTATAACTTGTTCAATGATGTTCTTAGGTACTGAGGTAGGATCAGAGAGCATGCAACTTTTTTCTGTAGAATGATGCAGTATTTGTCTCTCTTATCCTGAACTATGATGATACCAGTTTATTCTGAATGTAGACTTGTAGAAGGATTTTCTGTGATCTTGTGTGCCTGAAGTTGCAGTCATTATGTTCAAAGTTTCAAACTATCATAGGATATGCTGAAAACTTCTGTGTCACTGTTTTGGCCTACTGTTAGTGATCGCTCATTCACTGTTCCCCCACATATGGATAGGAGAATAAAATAATGATGTTTTCAAGTTTCTATTAACAGTAGCTGCGGTGGCTTGCATTCAGTAATCCATGAAAGGGAGGACTTAGCTCACGTGCTGAACTGGAGAGCCTATTTGTTGTACATCTTGCAGCTTATCGGTGGAGAATAATAAGGAGCTCCAGAGGTGACTCAGGTCACCTAATATCTGGATGTAGTCAGGATGACATGGCTTTATTAATAAGGAATCTTCAGTTAACCCAGGTCGGCAAGCCCTTCGAAGGGTATTTAGCAAGACTTTGGCTAAGATCACTTCTCTTTCTGTCTTACTGCCCTTCTTAGCATCAGTAATCAAAGAGCATTTTTGTAATCTTTGGTACTTGTAGTGAGGTACAAACACAAGGAGCCCACCTGTTTTTCTGTCCTTTGTCAAGGATCCAGTGAGCCTGCTCTGAGCTCTGACCAAGATCTGTTTCAGAAGAAGTAGGACTAGATAGGAAGGATTCAACCCCATGTTTTGTGTTTGAGAGCCCTAATATGGAGGTTAAGTCTCTTTAACCTTGTGAGGTCAGTTTCCATTAGAGTTGTGGTGTTGGGTGCTTTTTGTTTCTTATAGAAGATGATGATTTTGGAAATCATGCAGCCGTTTGTGGGGGCCATTTTGTTGTTTTGGAGCTTGTTGTTTGTTGTTTTTTTTTTTTTTTCTTGCATACGACTCTATATTTCCGAATCCAAATTTTTCTATTCTGAAAAATAGATCTTTATTCTTCCCTTTGTAAGCTTCAATGCTTTTAAGCTCTTCTTGTTAAATTATAAGTGGGTACTGTGTGTTTAGAACGAACGGTGTGCCTTCTGCACTTAATCACCATTGGGTTAGCTTGAGTTTCTTGCCTAGAATTTTACTGGGATGCTTAGACATACTTAGCCTTTTGCCTTACTTAGCCTGTTGTGTGTGGTTTAATTTTCTACTTATGGATCTCTTTTGACTATTGAATTGCCGAACAGGTTTTCTGCAAGGGAAAATTTATTTATCCCCATAATGGTATTCAAGTTTCTGGATGCTGGGTAGTATGACGTGCATGAAAAAGAAAGAGAAGACAGAATCAAAATGTGGTAGAAGAGCGTGATGGTTATACTCTCATAGCTCCATAATATCTCCACTTTCAGTCATGCTTTTGAGTTGAGATTAAGGTTTTTGCTGTTTCTGTTGGTGTTTAGGAGACTTTGTGAATTGTAACACAGTTGCTTTGCTTTCAGTGGTGAGCACCTAGAATTATCTTCCATTTAGCATCCCCAGAAAATATTGTTTGTCAAAAGAGAAGTGGGAAGTTCTTTCTTCAGAAGTCCATACTTGCTTCATGTTGCTTGAACTTATGAACAATATGAACGATACATCTTCCGCTCTTAAAATAAAATTACTGCAGTGCCTAGTTGTTAGAGGAGATTTATTTTTTTTTTCTTTAAACTGATTAGAAGCCTATTGTAAGGGTTAGCTGGAATAATGACAGCTTTTTATTAATGCATGCTGCCTGCGTATTATGATAGCAGCACAGAAGAAACTTACTTTCTTTTCCTGTCATGAAAGATATGTGAACCTTTAATTGCTTTAACTGAAACACTGAGCTTTTGAAGCTATCTGGAATAACTCGTTCGAACACTATTAAGTAAGTTTGTTAGGAGGTGGTTGAGATAAATATAGTTGCTCTTCTGCTTCATAAGCTTTCTCCTTTAGTGTTTCAGTTGCTTTTCCAATAAAATATTCTTAAGGTGTGAGACGTCAGGCTACTTATTAATTCATATTTCAGAAAGGTTGCTGATCTTACACTGCTTTTCTAGTTGTGAGTGGGCATGTGCTGGAGTCATCTGCCATCACATGTAGCTTAGGGTGAAGCTCAAGAAAGTAGAATGCAGTCCTTGCAGAGTGGGTAAGCCACAGAGTGGGTAAGCCACTGACTGATGTCGCTATCTTCCAGAGCTTCTTTTTGCGCAGTGTAGTCTCAGTGAGAAGGGATGCAGTTGTAAACTTTTCCTTCTTCCTAACACATTCTCCTGTGTCAATTCAACTGTTGGAGGTCATGGTGCTTGCCTGAGCCTTGTTTAAACAAGGGTGCTTCTTATGAGACTTGCTTATCAGCAGAGGTGTACATAACTGTGCTCTCTTACCTGAAGCCTGGCCTCTGGAAGTGTTACCCAAGGGACTAAATGGACTTCGAGATAACCAGTTTTTTAGCGCTTGGAATCAAACATTATTTACCGGTGGAGCTGTTACTGGAAGCAAAATGATAGTGTATGCTCTCTCAGGATATAACAATGCTCCTTCAATCTCAGGTGCTGGCAATAGAAGTGTTAATTAGGAAGAGCACATAAGTATCTGTTGGCTACTTCCCTTGTAGTTGTCCAGCATTTTGAATTGTAGGGTGGATTTGCTTGTAACCTTTGGCATCTGTGTACAGGCATGTTTTCCAACAGATCCAACAAGAATGGTGTTAAAGAAAGGATGCAAACTAGCACTGCATGCTTAGGCTTAGTGTTCAGTTCAGAACCTGCTTAGCGCAGGTGATTCTAAGATGTCAAGTGTAACCTGCGCTAAACAGGTTCTGAACTGCTACCAATGCCACACTCTGTACGAGTCAGGCTACTAAGCTGACAGCATTGTGTTGTAGGAAACTTATATCTTGAAAATATCTTAACCCTTTAATACAAGCGAGTATCATTTAAGTTCCTCACAGAGGGTTAATCCATTCTCCACAAGCGAAGCGATTTTCAGAAATAACGTGCTCTGTTCCACTGTCATGCGTATAAAATATTGTTTACACTCCAGGGCAATTGCTTCAGGAAATTATTGATAGGAACTGCTGCTCCCTCACGAGAAGAGTACAAAAGTCCTTCTTCTCTGACCAGGGGCACTTCTCAGCCACCTTTACTTTATCACCAATGCACAGAAGCATGGAAGATTGGATTTCAGACTTGAAATAATAATAAAAATGTGTAGGAAATATTCTTTAAAACTTCACTCGGGAACTTTTGTGAAGCTCTGAGCCATCTCCCTGTGCTCAAAAAGACTTGTTCAAAACAAAATGAAATTCGGAGCAGAAGATAGACAGTACAATCAGTGTCAGACTTCAAATGCACCTCGTTGCGGCTGAGCTGAACATTATAATTACAATTATAACTCTGCAGTGCTTTATGCATAAATTATTTAAATTAAACCACATAGATTATTCACATTTTATCTCTAAGAAACACTTCTAAAAGGCTGCTAATGCGCACGTTACAACTCATTGCTAACAAATGCAAAACTATTCAAGTCTCGGGTTTTCAATTTTTTTCTAAGAAAAACTTTTGGGATCTCAGCTCTGGCAATGGCTAATTTCCAGCTCAATCAGTCTTGGGTGAGCTGTATTTGGTGGTACAGGTGTTGTGACTTCAAATCCACCTTCAAGCTTAGTTGACTAAACTGGTGTCATTCAGTCCTTCTGTTCCTGGCGATATTAAGTGAAAGACTCCGAGTTGTTTTTGTTAAGGGAAAATAATAATAAAACGAGTTATGTAATTACTTCACCATGGTAATGGCAATGAGTTGTGTGCTTTGATAATAACAGAACAATACTATTTGTAGGTGAAAAAATCTTCCTAAGAAGAGCCCTGAACAGAGTGAATCTGACTCCACAAGCATGTCCCTTGTTTTGAGCATGTATTGTAGCATGTATTGTGTTGTTTCCCCACAGCCTCTGTGGACAGAAGAAGCAAGTTAGACCTGCCTATTGCAGAACATTGGAAAGTGGGGAAGCCAAATAGGAATTCTTTCTTTGTAGCTGTTTATTACCTTGTGCTTAGATTGTAAAACCAAAGCAATCCAGAGTGTTTGAGTAAAATTTGTATTTTATTTGCTCATTACTCCTATAAACAGAACTCTCTTTAAAAATTACAGTACTGAAGACTGTGAAGGTGTTTAGAAATTTCTTTTATTAAAGTAAGTTCTGTGTGAGAATGTGGTGCTGTCCTGTACTGGGACTGGACTCTTTTACGTCTTTTGGGAGAAGGAAGTGGGATAAATGCAATTTTATTTTCTCTTTCCCTTTGTGAATCCTAAGCAGTATAGTGCAACAGATATCTACTTTTCTGCTACTATTCAAGTGTAAGGAAATGTTCAGCCTGATCTAGAGAGTATTTGAAGGAGGTGATTGATTATGATGGCTGACTGAGTTTACTGAAGCAGTACACACTCTTCAGCTCAGTCTGTGTTCCTGCTGTGGGTACTCATTAGCCAAAAAACTCCAAAATCTTGAAAACAGGAAAGGACAAGAAAAATCAAGTTAGGAATAAACTTTAGGTATGAGACAAGCACGCAACCAAGTGTGCCTGATATCCTATTTCAGGTGAGACGTATGCCTGTAGTACGCCTGCTTCTAGTGTCTTATACCCATAGGCTGGCAAACTCTAAAGTAATACACAAAGATACTCAGAGGCAACACAAAGTTGAATTATGAGCTTTGTTTTACTGTCTCCTAACTGTGCCAAGATAGTGATCTCAGCACCGGGCTTCAGTGCGTTTGGCGCTTCAGGTTATGTTGAGTTCCAAGTTGCTCTGTAGGTCCCTTGTGATCTTGGTCTTGCCAGGTGTTGGGTTGTGGTAGTCCTGTGTTTAGGCACAGGTTAGGTTGCTGCTTTCCCTGTACTGTCATAGAATGTCAAGTACTGGCAGGCTTTGGAGTTATTTAAGTGCACTAAAGGTGTTGCTGAGAGTCCCAGACCAATACAGTGAGCGTTATATAAACACAGAGCAGAGATGTGCCTAATCCAAAGGGATGAAAAATCACACAGGAGATGAGTGCAAGCAGATGTTTTCAAGCTAGACAGGGGACTGGAAGAGGAGGGTGAATAATCACAGACAGCATGTTATCTATCCTCTTCAGAGATGTCAAGTGTAAGCTTGCATTTGTCAGCAGTGGGTACAGAAGTCATGCCAGAAATAGACAAGACTTCAGGGTCTGTAAGTTTTTCCCCTATAGAGATGGGTAAAGGGAAGAGAAAATAGGAAAAAAAAACAACAACACAGTGGTCTTTTTCTGAGCTGTTTCAGCTTTGTTTAGTCCTGGAGCAAAGAAGAAAACAATATAGAATTTCTGTTGTTTGAAGACTTTTTTTCTCCCTTTTCTTGCTGTGACCTTGTAAATAGATGCACTTCTTGTATTTATTAATATAATTTTAGTGTGGTTCACTTCGGGTATTTGTTAATCTTTGTCCTCAAAAAACAGTGTTCAAGGTTTGTGTTTTAAGTGAAGTCATGGTACCTTTCAAGACCCACGTACTACCTTTTAAGGGGATTAGTAAATCATGTTCCTGGATTTTTTTGTTTTCTGTTTTCTTTTTCAGGTAAAAAATCATAATTGTTTTCAATAAAATGGGAGTTGAATTTTTTTTTTGTGCAGTGTAAAACATGCCAGATAACCCAGTTATCTGAAGCAGCCTGATGTATGGCTATCTGAGCTCATCTGGGATGGCTTGCATTTTAATACACCTAAAGGAAGGTGTTATCTTGGTATGAGAAACACTGTTCATGTGTAGTGACAAGAAAATTGGTCTGGAATGCAGTGACTGGAAAGGATATGGAAACAGTTGTGGCAAACCAGTTGAGGGGCAGTTCTGTTGGGTGGCTGTGGACTTAGGTGTATCTTGGGTTGTGTGGGCAGAGAATTAAGACTGTTGTCTTTGAGAAGTGCTGGGTGAGTTCCATGCCTGTAGGGAATGGAAACTAGCAGCCGTGGGTTCTCCCCTTAACATTTAATGTGGATTGAAACTCAGGTGTTCTAGAGTCTTAAATGGTGTTTTCAGGGGATATTGATATCTGAACTGGTGAATACTTAGCTCTGGAAGACTGATGCTGCATTCATCTGTCACTTGATCTTAGGTGTTGCTATTATGGGTATGTTAATGTGTATAGCAGCAGGTACCCTTTAAAATATCATTAAACCCAGGTCATTAATTACAGTACAGTTTAATCACTGAGGCAAATTAGTAGTTTGAAATCTGGCATTTCTATAGCAGTTCCTATGCAAAGTGTTGGTTGTTAACAGAGCAGCTGTGAAGCAGAGAATTAGAGCATTGCCACTTTTCAGTTCAACTTTTTAGCTAATGAATGTATTTGTCCCCCCTCATTGTCTGCGGGCACTCAGATTTCCCTAAGATATGCTGTATGCTGCAGCAAACAATTAATAACAAGATTAATAACAAGAGCAAATTCAATGAGATTTCTAACCCTTCTATCTGTCCCAGACTCCTACTCAGTCCATTTGGATCCAGTTAAATCACCTAATCGATACTTAATGTTAGGAATATTCTTAAATCTGGTACTGGCTGTGCACTTTATTAACATGAATCACTGAATTGCAGGATGGAAGAACCTGGCTTGTAATTCACAGGAGAGTCAGTTTTAATCCGCTTATTCTCAGACATCTTAATTCTGAATTCCTCAGCGTCCTTTCAGTATTTCATTTACTATAACTGTTGCCTGAAAAATCAGTGGGAAGCAGAGTTAAGCTGGCACAGAACACCTTTGAAAAATCTTAGCTGAAGCCCAAGTATTTTTTATATATTAACTGACAATTTACAGCTGTAGCAAATGCGTTGAGGGGGTTATGTTGTGAGTGTTGGTTTTTTGGTTTGTTCTTTTTTTAGATCTTGTCTTTATCAAACAAGTAGCTAACATGAGTTTGAAGATATGGTTATTTGCAGATGGAAATTGGTATTGCTATGGCATTTCAGGGCCTGATATAGAAAAATAGGCTTGCCCACCAAGTTCCTGTATTTGTGGGAAAGACAATAGAAGATCTAAAATAGAATATAAAATCTAAAATAAAATTGTTAGACTTGCTATCTCTTAATATGGAATAAATTGTAATACTTTCAATGTCATACACCAATCACCACAAGTCAAGTATTACACTGGCGACGTTTATAGTAACTCAGTAATAATTACATGTGGCTTTAGAGTCTGTATAGAGCTAAACAGATCATAAGAGCTATTTCTGCTTCCTAGCGTAGGCTAGTCAAGCCTGTCATCTTTATATAGTTGTGTAAGCGGTACAGTATGAGCTAACTGCCCTAGAAGTGAGTGTGCCATTGTTAAGACCCATAATATGCACCTGGTGCAGACCAATAGCAAGATAATCCTTCTGTCCTGCATTGATGGAAGTCATAATTCTTCTATATGCAAAGCTTATTTATCAAGTAGGACCAATTCAGTGCCTAGACAGGAATGTTCAGCTACTTAATAAGTTTGAAGGAAAACTCATCCTCCCCCCTTGCCCCAAAGTTACATAATTGTGTGTAGGTACCTTGCTGTTTGACAAGTTTAGAGTTTAAATAAATCAGAAGTAAAAGCTTTAAGCTGCATGCAAATTTTATTCTCATCGGCTGTAGTTGTGTAAAGTTCGTGCCTAAGAACAGTGTGACGTGAATCAGAATGCTCTCATTGCAAACTGCTTCAGTTCTATGTTTTTTTTCTGTAGTTTCCTTTTAAATTTCCTGATGTTATCACTAAAGACAGAACTGTGGTAGACTGTAGGGTGAATTTCATAGGCTGCCAATGTATGGTTCTGAGGCATAGTAGTGTACATTTTACACAGCTTTTATGATAAGTATTCACTGAATTAGTCCCGTTTAGTAACGTAGCTCTCATAGCTCAATTGGAGCAGAACATCAGTGCCCTGTTTGAATTGCAGAGATTAGCAGACTTAAACATATTACTGCATTTCATTTTTTATTATGTGTAGCAATGCAGAGTAGTATCTGGTGCTGTATGGTTGTTTAAAAAGTAAGTAGAAGTGTTGTCATGGTGCTTACAGTTTGTTAAAATCTTTTCCTAGTAAGAGTTGCTCGCGACCATAAGGCAAATCTTCACATATGACAAAACTGAATTATTTTTTTCTTTTTATAGTAAGAAAAGCTATTATTTGATCAAAAGAACCTGACTTAGTTTGTCTTTGATTTTGCAGTAAATCTATGTTGATTTGTCATGGAGGAGGATCTGGAGAGCTTAGAGGCTTGTCAGCCTGACCTTGGTGCTTGGGGGGGGTCTTCTTGATCATCAGGGAATATGGTCTTCAGTGTAATCACGTAGCATGTGTGGAACAACCAGGGTATCAGGCTAGGCCAGCACAAGTCTGTGAAAGGCAGATCCTTCTTAAACAACCTGATCTTCTAGGATCAAGTGTCCTGCCTAGTGGATGTGGAAAATGTGTTGAATGTTATCTGCTTAGATTTAGGTAAATCTTTGAACACTGTCTCCCAGTGTGTTCTCCTGGAGAAGCTGGCAGCCTGTGGCTTGGATGAGTTTACTCTTTGCTGGGTAAAAAAAGAGTCTGGAGGGCTGGACCCAGAGAGTGTTGGAGAATGGAGTTAGCTCCAGCCAGAGACTGGTCTTGAGTGGTGTTCCTTGTGGGGAAGGAGGTGTCAGTATTGGCTTTAGTAGTGTTTATTATCTTCATTGATGACATGGACAAGGGGATTAAGCACCACGTCAGTAAGTTTGCAGATGGCACCAAGTTGAGAGGAAGTGTTTTTCTGCCTAAAGGCAGGAATCAGAGTGTAGTCAAAGTGCAATTGTATTGCCTTCCACAGGACCTAGTGCTGGGTTGTGTATTTTGTTTGCAACAGCCCTCAACAATGCTGTGGGCTTGGGACAGTGTGGAAAAATGTGCAGTAGGAAAGGATCTGAAGTTATTACTCAACAGCTGGCATTACAGCCAGGAAGAGCAGTGGCATCCTGAGTTGTATCAGAATTAGTGTAGTCAATGGGAGAGTGATAATTCATCTGTACTGAACTCTGGTGAGGTTCCATCTTAAGTACTGTGTTCAGTTTTGAGACTCTCTGTAAGAAAGATGGTGAGGCCATGAAGCATACGCAGAGAAGGGCAACAAAGCTTTGAGGGGTCTAGAACACAAGTCTTAGGAGGAGTAGCTGAGGGAAATGAGATTGTTCAGACTGGACAAGAGGAGGCAAAGGGGAGACCTTGATAGTCTCTATAGCTACCTGATTACTAATTACTTAACTGATGTCCCACACAGACATCATGTAGACCAACAGGAAACTTATTTGAAAGCTCTAATATGATTCTTGCTGTCAAGCTTTGGATCGGCTAACATGTGATATGCAGGTATGGCCTTGCAGAGATTCCAACAGCCTTTCTGATACTGATGGTGACCTTAAGCATTTCTCAAGGAAACAAAAGCTGCTTTGTTTGAGTGAGCTATTTTCTCCAACAGTTCTGCTTAGTTGTAGCACCATGCTCTTTGCTGTTTGGTGTGCCTTTTTACAAGAAGCATATCCCACCTGCTGAGCTTTATTTCACTATTCATGTACTTTATTTTCACAGCTTAATATGATGACCTGTTGTGGTAATAATATTGAACTGAACCATTTCCAAACACATTTTCCTTTTGAAGGTTTTGGTTTTTTTTTATCTCGGTGAACTAAACTTCCAAAATACAGAGAACATTTTTTCCTAATCAGAGACATAAGCTTCTTGTATGCTCTGTGACCTCTTGCTCTTTTATAATACCAAAGATTCCAGATGCCTGAGCAAAGTATCACCTGCCTTCGTTGTTTTAATCAGGTGATCTTACTGTATATACAGTGGGCTTTCATTTTCCTTTGAAAATAGCAAGTAAAAGTCTCAGGTAGGAGTATGTATTTTGAAAGTTTAACAGTCAATATATTAGTTTTATTTCCAAACACAGTAATCCATAATTGATTCAGATTTATGAATGCCTGTTGCTTTATTGAGTTCTCAAGCATCAGAGAAGTTGTTGCTCAAGGAAGCTTGAATTTCAGTTTCAGTGTATTATTAGATTGTGTTCTTATGACTGATGTGTCTTATTATGGTCATGCTAATGACCTGCAAGCTGGAGCCTTCAAGTCTGTAAAACGACGTCTGCGACCCTGAGAGATGTCAGGGAAGTGGTGTGCATCTGATGATATGGTGGAACTCGTGTCTTTTGTCTCTGTCGATGTCAGCTTTCTGCAACTTCCTCTAAAGAAAACCAAGGAGTTATCTCTAGAAAGAAGCAAAAAAAAGCTGTCATGCCAACAGTAGGATTAATTGCAGATCAAGAGGCAAGTGCTGAAGTGATGGGTTTTGGTATTATGCAGACTTTCTGGGCAGAGCATCTGCCACGATAAAGGGATTTCTTACAGAAGAAGGGGACAGTAGGAAGCACATGAGTGAGAAGGGGCAGTGAACTCAAGGAGGAAGATGGTGGTTAGCTGTGTCTTTGTGCCAGGTGAAAATGTGGTGCAATCTCTCATCCACTGACTGTTTGTGGAAGTTTTTTGGAGTCTGGGTAAAACAGATCTGTTGATCTGCTTTCCAGTTTTAGTGAAGTAAATCACTGTAAATGTGGAGTTGCAAAAGCTGCTTTTGCAAGGGGTGCTTTAAGAGCTGTTTGCAACATCTTAGAGATGGTTTTTCAAGAGCTACAATGCTCAACTTTCTCACTTTCTTGGAGTCAATCCTGACGAGGAGTAAAAGGGTTGGAAAATACTGCCTGAAGTTTATACAGGCAGAAAACTCAAGTTTTAGGATGTGTATGACATTAGTATTGCAACCAGAGATATCTTTTCTATTTTTTAGTATTTTGGTATCATCTGCCTACCTGACCATTTCAAGATGGTCTTGAAAAGGTAATGCATAACTGTGGTTCCTTTACTCCTCACTTTCCACTCAGCTATCATGTGTGTCACTAGATCAGCTCTGCAAGGGCTGCCACTGGTTAATTTGCTGGAAAATCCATAGTGTTTGTTACCCTGCCGTCAGGCCTGTCTCCCAGCATCCCCTCACTTCACTCTAGTGTTGTTTTTCTCTTTATACTTGTGATTTTTCTGGGTAATCTGTGATGCTATAATTTATGTTGCAGTGTCACCTGCTTTAATTTATCTAAATTAGAAATAGTGTTGATGTTCAAGTTCTAACTGTCTCAACACTGTTTCTAGAACTGATAAGCATTTTTAAGATAGCTGGGTAAATAATAAGTAACCTTTTCCTACTGCTGTTATAACGTGACAACTCTTTAGTCTATATTTTTATTTTCCAGTGCTAAATTAATAGCTACCTCAGACCTCAGTATAAAGTCTCACATAAAATTACTAGGAGAGCTTTACAGATCCTCAGTGAAGAGAAAGACAATGCAGAGTACATTGGTAATAAGCTGTGTTTTTTTTCCTTTGTATTTGTCTTTATTGCATGATTGGGATGTCAAGTAAATGGAAATAGACATTAAAATTGGGGGGTTGGGGAAAGAGAAGACTTAAGTCTGAATCGGAATGCCCAATTTCCATTAAGTTAATTGGAATCCAGATCTTGAGGTAGTTTTGAAGACTTTATCCCTTTTATGAATATTTTCCATATCCGGCTTTTCAGTTAGACTGTTTTTCTAAAATAAAAATGATACAAGGCTTTCATTTGTACCATAAGGCAGCTGAAATCAGGGTGATTCCAGTTGGCTTCATTGAACATGCCTTTGCAAATAAGATCAGGAAGCCTTATGCAAATGTGTAGGATAGCACTCAGTAGAATAATATTGGTCATGTGCTGTAGACTTTTCTCTTGCCAAAGTACTTTAACTAGGAAGTTTGGGGATGTTGCTTTCCTTAGATCTTAAGTGCTTGCTGCAGGTGCCTTTCTGATTTCTTTTCCTTCATAAAGTAACTGGATTTGTAACTCAGGTTTTTGAAGTAAATGTCTGAATTGCAATGAGCTCAGCCCAGAGGATGATGGTAATGTGACTGAAAAATTAAATACACCTGCAGAAATTCAGTGTTACAAGCTCTCATTGCACTTTTGGGGTGGGAAAAAGGTGTTTTTCCTGGAGCAATCTCTTGTTTGCTCTTAGGACATGTCTTGATGTAGTTTCCCATAGTCCAAGAACAAGCTGTGGTTTCTAGCAGGCTGTTTTTTTGTGTTTAAAGAGAATGACGAATATCTTTAAACTCAACTGATGAGATCATATTTCACTGAGATGGCACTTTGAGAAAATTAGATAGCATTTATTTCCTCAAAGGCAAAAATGGAGCGTGAGTGCCATCCAGATACTACTCTCAAGTTCTGTGTCTTCCAACACTGGCTTTCCTAGAGCCAAAACTTATTTCAGCTCTTTCTCAGTGCTGCAAATGAGACACAAGATCTTGTTTGTTTTAACACATTTTGGTTTTCTGTGTGTATTGTTTTGTTGTTTTTTCTCTCATTTATGTTGCTTGATAGGTCTGTACACTTCTGCTGCCAGGACTGAGTGTAGCCTGGTATTTGTTTTGGCATTATATTGGATTCATTGGACAGATAGGAACCCCCATCCTGATTGTTGATATTTCCTGGGACCTTGAGGCTCTATGTAGTTCTCAGATCTTTTCTGTTTTAGGATGAGGTGCTAAGATGCCTTTCTTGTTTCTCATAAAAATCAAAGCCGGCCTCAGGCTACCTGTGCCTTTCCCCAAAGCATCTTGCAGAATGCCTGTGATCTGTGCTTGCTCCAGTGTAATGCTTCTCAGTAGAAACAAGATGTAGAAACAAGTGTCAAAGTTTATACTTTATTTAGAAATGTTTTAAAAATTTCTTGGGGCTTTCCTTAAAAGCGTATGATCTCAGTGGTGTGCAGGGACTGGAATGAAACTGCAGCTGAATGCATTTCTTCTAAAACCAAGAGGATGTATGGCATGTGGGGAAGTGACTTCAATGCGTTACTCTACTGCTTCATTTTAGGTTTTCTTTTCCCTAGCTCTTGTGTGTTAATACCTTTTCCAGGCAAGAATTGTTTCTTCCACTTTTTTGCAGACTTGAGAGGTGTGTGGGTTTGCAGTCCACATAGGCTGAAGAAATGTAAGAAAAGATGAAGTTCCAGACTGCATGGCAGGATTGGCAGAATGGGAGAGGAAGTCTCCACAGCTCTAACAAAGCTGCTGAGCAGAGTAGGGATTGTGCATGCTTCTGGTTTCTGATAATGGGATTTTGTAATCTCTTGATTTTTATTGTTATTATTTTTATCAGCAGTGGTAGCAAACCTCACAAAAGAAATGGGAATTTAGATTATTGAATATTTAAAGCCAGTCTTTTGAAGTCTATAGTAGCCCCAAGACCACCCCCCTGTATGGTTGCATAAGAAGGCTATGATCTTGGAGCACTTGAAGATGGTCAGATGGGAGATGTCACTCACCAGGTTAAGATGCATATCTGAAATACCCATAATTTCATTTCCAGGAGTATTGAGTGTAAGAGTATTGAGTGTAATTCATCATTTAGCACTCAGACTGCAAAGTGCCAAACTAGTGAGCCTAGAGACTTGAAGGGGGGAAAAAGCTTAATGATTTTCAAGTTAAATATTGGGTAAATAACTTCCCTCTAAATTCAACTATTTAATCAAATATGTACTTAACTTGTAGTTCAGGTTCAGCTCTGTTAAACCTAGCTACTTTTTTTTCACCTTTCTGTACTGCTTGTGTTCTGTGGACTGAGTACTTGCACTTGGCAGGAGCAACTCTAAATTGTCTCTTTGCAGTTCTCTGCAAGGGATCTGCAGTGACTGTCCTCACTTTGGGGAAAGAGAAAGTTTACTTACGTGAGAACTGAGTGTTCACTGTCCCAGTGGATAAGACACGCAGTGTACTTTTAGCTAATTACAATCTAATACAGTTTGTCTGTATTTCTTTTATGCCTCAGGACAAATTAGTGATTTTAAAGAAGAAAAAAAAAAGCCTTTGAAATGAAAATGGCGAAACTTGAAATTAACCTACTAGGAGTGTTTTTATTTCAGGTTTCTTTTGGGAATTGGAAGAACTGATAAATTGCTTGTAGGTAAAACATCAGTGACAGTTTGCTTGTGTTTTCTGCAGATAGATTTTTCTCTCATAAAACTAGAGTGAGACTTGGAAAAGCAATGAGAAAAATAGTTATTCCTTGGTCTTTTTCTGAAAGCTTTATTTCATGCCCAACATTTTAAGGTTATAATCCTAGAAAATCATGTTACCTCATTGCTCTGAAAGTAACGCCTCCAATGTCTGTGGCAACTACAACCCATTGGTGAAGAGCAAGGAGCAGGGGGTCTGTGAATGTTCCAGGGTGTTTATCCCAGCAAGAAGTAATGAGCATTAAGGAATTTCTTTTTTGAATCATTCTTACATTTTCAGAATGTGGAGAGCAATATTACTTTTGGCAGTAGGATACATTTACGTGCTGAGTCAATATGTGTGGTGAAATGGGGTGGCATTATGGTTCTTTTGTTATTTGTGAACTGAGTTACTGCATGTTGGGTTGACTTCTGCAGGCATAGCATGCCATGCCTGCCTGCTGTGTTTGACAGCAAGATTGTGAGTATGGATTGTCTGTTTTTTAATCACCTTACGGAAAAGTGTGTGCAGGGAAATACTTCACTGGTTTTATCCTAGTTCATTGTACTTATGGCTTACGACGTACTTAAAAATTCCTTACTTGTGAAGCATTGATGTTGTCATACTCAACCTTCATCTAAAAATAACGTATTGCACGAACGTTGTATTCTATGTGAAATGCCAGTATTGTTTTGCTTTTCCACACCAAGCTTCCCGGCGTGTTTCAGAGCTAAGGTTAGCTTTTCCTTTTTTTAATACAGTGCTAAACCTGACCCTTCTGCAGCCTTAGAGCTCTCTGTCATTTCTTTTCCCCAATTAAATCTGATCATTTCAGTGTGGAAGGGACAAATAGGAAAGCCCACTGACAGCCTCAGCAGCAATTTCATTCATGGCGTATAAGCCCAGAGGGTGAGTGTCAGGAAGCTAGCAATCTGTTAACTGCATTATCTGTGTTATGTGAAAAATTTTACTTGTCTTTTTTCATTTTTTGGTTTAAAGGGGCCCATTATTTTGTGGAATCTAATTTGGCTTGCTATACAGAAATGTAGTAGTTGAGTGGATGTATTCTTCTGTCCTGTCTTGGATAGTTACAGGGGTTGTTAAATCATTTCCTTCAGGGCAAACACCGGTCACCTCAAAGGTCAGAAAGCAATTGCCTCCCATGGTGAAGTGGTACTCTTTGTAATAGCTGGTGTATTAATAGTGATTAATTTTGCACTGTTCTGCAACATGGGTAGCCATGGCTTATCGGTTTGGTAGATTTCTATGTTGCCTGTGTCAGTTTCTCTTTACATTCTGTAAGCTGGACGTAATGGTTGCTCTGAAAGCATTTAGTACTCATTGCCACCAGAACTGAGTTACCAAATTAAATGTTCCTTTGGTCAAATTCTGTGCAATATGCCTACTTCCACAAGTAATAGCTGCAATTAAACAAATGTTATAGGCCTGTTCTTCTCTGCAGCCTTCCTTATTACACCAAGTCTTGTAATTTCCCAAAGCATTGCAAAGCACTGTCATTGTGTTTCATGCTGCTGTGCTTCGCTTTTGTGTACAATACTAGTTAGTGGAAGTACAGGCAGTGTGTTTTTTGAATGGGGACTCAATTCAGGAAGTAGCCTGCGTAGCATGAGACTGTTTTATATGCTGAATATGATTGCTTTTAACCTTTGTATGGCCATTAATGCCAGCACAAAGCAATCCATCATAAAGGCTCCCTAAACATTGAAGCTCCTTGCCTTTATCTGTACCCGAGATGGATGAGGTCATGTGTACACGGTGTTTACTGTTTAGTCTTTTAATATTTTCCAGTTATGTTATTCTAGTATAGAATCATGGAATTGCTCAGGTTGGCAAGACCTTAAAGATCATTGAGTCCAAATGCAACCTAATCATCCAACAGCTTGTCCTCTAAATCATGTCTGTGAGCACTGTATCCAAATGGTTTTTAAACACATCCAGGGATGATGACTCAAACACCTCACTGGGGAACCTATTCCAGCTCTTAACAACATTTCCTGTAAAGAAACCTGATATCCTGCCTAAACTTACCCTGGTGCATCTTGAGACTGTTTCCCCTCATCCTGTCACCTGTCAGCACTGAGAAGAGACCAGTCCCACTCTTGCATAAGCACCTTTCAGATGTTAGAAGAGAGAAATAAGGTCTCCCCTCAGCCTCCTTTTCCCCATACTAAACAGCCCCAGTTCCTTCAGTCTCTCGTCATAGGGCATATTCTCCAAGCCCTACCTCGTTGCCCTTCTTAGGACCTGCTCCAGCATCTTCATGTCCTTCCTGTGCTGAGGTGCCCAAAAGTGAGCGCCATACTCAAAGTGAGGCCTTACCGGTGCTGAGTACAGGGGCAGGATGACTTCCCTAGTCATGCTCACCACATTGTTCCTGATAAAAGCCAGGATATCATTGGCCTTCTTGGCCACCTGGATACACTGCTGGCTTGTATTTGGCCGACTCCATCAGTCATCATGGTACCTTTTGCAGGTGTTTACGTTAAAGGTATTTTGCAGTTAGATGATGAATGTCTTTTGGAAATCTTTTCCTAAAGATTTGACTGCTGATATTCAGAAGGATGTACTTCAGGTTTTATACTGGAGTTTGACTGCTGATGATTTTAAGTAGTTTGGTCTGGTTCAGTCTATTTCTAATTAAAGGAACAGGTTTGAATTGTGAACGTTTGACACCTACTTAATGAATTATGAAGCAGTACTTCAGCAATGCTGTGAGCATGTGTGTCATCTATGACAGCCAAGGTGCCAAATGAAAGCCAGAACTGACACAAATGAAGATGAGACCTAGTTTGTGTATATCTAATGTATCAAATTGCTCTAGCCATATTTATGTGTGCAGTTCTTTCTCTTCCGTGTTGGCTCCTTGTGCAAGACCTTTGTCTGAATGACGTGTTTGGTTTTAAACTGGTAGGACTGTGCCCAAATGCAAAGGTTGTATTTACTTAATACAGTGTTTCAGGGTATGCGGATCAGGAGAATGATGGTTGGGATGAAGGGAGAGGAGGGCGATGTGTAGACTCAAAAGCTAACACTGGTTATAAACCCTTTAAAAAATGACAATAATGAGAGGTGGGGAAATGTAAGAAGTAGTAGATATTTAGTGAATCAGCAGTGTTATGGGATGTGAAACTCAGAGGTGTTTAACGTAGTTATCTGATGCTGCTGTGTACTTTCTGAGTGGTGTTATAGCCTGAGAGGTGTTATAGGCATGTTTAGTGAAGCAGAAGCCTGCATTTAGTAGAGACTGAACAGGAGCCAGGATTGTGGAATTTAAACTGCTTTAATGCAGCACTATTTCCTCGCATGCCTATGGTTGAGTCTGGAGCCAGTTTGTTGAAGAACCGTTGAATCAAATCTGAGTTATTCTCTCTCAAAACATGGTCAGTATACAGGGAAATAATCTGTTACAGCTAGTTGAAGACTGTAGTATGATGTTCTTACTCATACAAACTGCTTAGTGATGTCCTAGACAGAGCTGGAAGATGAAAATTCATTACTGGAGTCATGAAAGTGTCATGTACAGAATTAGTTTCAGTCTTTCACATTTGGAATGTACTTTTGCAGAATATGGGGCTTTTTCCCTACAAACTGCATCAGAGAGAGATGCTTTTCTGAGCTGAAGGAATATTCCTTTACAGTTTCACCATTAGCAGGTATAATGTAGGCTTTGTTCCTCCACATAGCAATTAATGCCTGTGGAATTTCTGGATTCCTAAGTAATGACTGCCTGCTGGTCCTTGTGCAGGTGGTTTTTAAGGCAGTGTGTGAAGCTTGGTGAACTGTAGTCACAGCTCAGTGCACGTAGGCTTGCCCTGCTGCTGTTTCTGTACCTTGGAAAGTTCCTTGTGACCAACCCAATCCACACTTCTGCTAAACATGAAGTACTGTTTAGAGCTTACTAAATAGCGTGCAAGCAGAAAGGAGACAAAGTCTTGTCTGTGGTGTAGTTGTCTGGACTGTGTGCCAGTGAAGCACTTGCAATTGCTAAGGGTGTGGTAAAAAGAGAAGGTCTCACTTTTATGGTCAGAGAGATGAATTATGCTAATCGGGAGTTGGTGTAACCTTAGAAATAGTTAGCATGTGTTCAGTAGTATTGGTGCTTCACGGAGCCATCAGAATGTCCTAGCACTGCTAAGACAAGGATATGTTTCACCTTGTCTTTTTCATTGTTTCAGCATGGTCCTGAAAGCACATCTAGACCTGAATGTGTTTTCACTTGAAATTTTCAGTATTGTTTTTCTTGTTTAAATGTGACATCTCAATGTTGATTTGCTAGTAAAGCAGTTCTGAACGTAAAGCAGCTCAGTGCCCTTTTGTTTACCTCCCATTAGCCCTTTTGGCTGGTATTGATCTATATCTGTAATATAAAGATCACTATCACTTTTTTTGTTTTGTTTTGTAAGGTGAAGCATAATGATAATGTCTTTATCTCCTCGTTTTTCCTTGTTTTAATGACTTATCTGTTCCTGTTCATGAGAAAAAAAACAATAGAATCAGCTGTTAGCATTGAGTCCACAGATATAGCTCTTTCCTGTTCATGTCAAAAGAATTATTTGGGCCTGTTCTTACAGGACTGGACGATGCAGCATCTCTGCCAAGAGAAGTGTGCATTTCATTCTGTCCTTCCACTTTAATGGAATTCTAAGCAATGCACGTGCAGGAGGAAGCCCCACAGCTTTAGCCTCTATCACTAGTTAGAGATAAATGCCAAGGGAAAAGCAGGCAAAGCAGAGTTGCACCTGTCAACAATGGGAACTGTTATTTGAGATGGCTTCTTTATTTTCTGACTGGAAAAACAGAACAGTTGTTTCAGTATAGGAAGATGTAATTATTAATGTAGGTCCTTAGCATCTTCAATATCCTGTAGTCCAGCAGGAGCAGTTAGCATGAGTATCGTGCATATGCTTTTAAATTTGTGCCATCAAAATTTCATCACTCCAGATGTTCACAGAAGTAAATTCAAAAGAGATGAAAGTGTGATTGGAGCAAAATCACTGAAGTTACTTGTTGGAAAGGATGACTCATGTATCTCTGCTGGAAGCACCTCAGGCTTTATAATATTTATGGAGACCTGCAATGTAGGAGCACCATTAGCTTCATTTGCTGTTTTGCAATTACAAAATCTGTCCTAGAAAAGCAGCACTGAATTCAAATGCAGCCTAACCTAGAGAAGGATTTATCTGCATGTGTTGATCACATTGATAAGTCCCTGTAGTTCCTGAGAACTGCCAGATGCTTCTAAGGACTGACCCTCTCAGCATGCAGCTTTAATTGTAAAACATCTCCAGAAATAGCCTTTCCGTTTAGTATCCTAATGCATACTTTTGGGTCTCTCATCATGTCCGTATCTACTAGTAATATATAGCAGGAACCCAAACGCAGTAAGAAAAAGTAATGCACATCCCTTTGTTTCTACAGAATTTTAACTGATTTTATTAATCAAGTCTTCATGAACTTTGTGTGTGGTTTGGAGGCTCTCCACATTAACTTTCAGGTGTAGGTTGGACAAAGGCAGTGATAAACTGGAGTCAGAGATCAGCAGAATATGTGAATGTTTTGTCTAAGAAGGAGAGGGGACTTGGTTTTGGGATGGGAGGAATGGATGTCTTTGTATGTATTTATATGTAAGCACACACACACCTCTTTGATTTGGTCCCTATCTAATAAAGTGTGATATTTTAGTGAAAAAAATCACATCTGAGCATAGAAAATTTGAAGAATGGGTGCAACTGGAGCCGGATTTCTATGTGGCACTTGCAAGTCTTATGATATGGAAGTTTCTCTGAAGGTGCCCTATTGTTAGGTATGCACACACAGCATTAAACTGTCGGAGTTGGAGACTGGAATGTTTCCTTCCCTGAAGCAGAAGGGGGAGGTATTGTGCTTTGTACATCCTTGTTTAACAAATCATGCTACTTCTCTTCGCTCCCAAGAACAGAAGGCTTTAGCAGGGTAGTTGCTGCTTTTTTTCTTTTCTTTTTTTTTTTTTTCCTTTTCCCTCTTTCCTGGGTAGTTTTGCAGCATCTGTGCTTTGTATCAAAATCTTTATTGCTGTAGACTGATGGGAAGTGACTTGTGGCTTGTAGTGTAAGAGGTAGGACAGCAAAAAAGAAACAAAACGTTATACTTAGAATGTAGTAATTCTGTTGTGATCTCTTTGTGCAACTAGACACTGCTTTCTCATCTCATTTAAGCCCCCAGTTTCAGTCCTCCTCCATTGTTCTAGACCTTCGTTCCCAGAGCAGTCAGTAACTGGGTTAACCTGTGACAAAAACCCTGGTGTAGCTTTTAGATCCACCATGCTGCTTGACTCCTTGCAGAGTCACTAACATAATTCTCTCTTGTGCCTGTCCTGTTGAGCTGCAGTGAGAGGCTGTTAGCAGCTGTGCTGATGGAGAACGTGAAACACAAGGAGTTGGAAAAAAGACATTAAAAATTATTTCTAAAAGCACGTGAGTTTGTCACCTGCTTTTATGTAGTTTGTAAAATGTTATTCAGTAGTCTCCCCAACATCATCCACTTTTGATTCATTCTGTTTTAGCAGCCATATTATTAATGCTAGCAATTCGCATTTATGTGAAAAGCAAGTGTCTGAGCTTTTATATTGAGGTGTAATATGCCATAATATTTTGAAAAATGAATGAGACATGTCTGATTGGTTAAAAAGTCTGCATTTTTACATAAATGTTCAGCTGGCTGAGTGTTATGTGGGAAATGCCAGCGTTCTAAACTTTGATGTAAAGCTAATGTCATGAGGCATTTTAATAGAGCAGTGTGTCGTGCCATAATGCTTCATAGGAAGAGACATTTGGAAACATTAGACCAAGTACAGTTATGCAAAATGAAATATTGTACATGGTACTTTCAACTAAATATTCATCTCTCAGTAGTTTATGGCAAAACGATAATCACAGGTGAAGACAAAGCTGCCTACGCTGCAATCTGTAGTTGGCTCTTATTGGTGTATTGCACATGATATCAAGAAAACAATAGAGAGGAATATTCAACTGCAATGTTGTTCAATGTGCTCCTATTTTGAAATATTAACTTGAATTCTGTGAAGAGCTGCAGTACTCGATTATTGAAGCACAGCGTCTTTTCTCTTTATGCTATTTAAGAGTTCTCTCTTCTACATCTTCTGTGCTCTGGAAGAAAATATTGCTGTCACTTTCAGTGGCATTTGCCTTTCATCTCACTGCTTTTCAATGGCTTTTGAGTCTCTAAGTGGTATCCAATTTATTTGTATTCTGATGCCACTTCTGTGAAGCCTACCTTTCTGTCAGCTGAGTGTGAGCTGTAGGTGTTTTGTATTGAGAAGCTATGCTGTAAACAAATTGACAATATCAAGTGCGGCCTATCCCCTCACAGGCAATTTCCTCCCGTTTGCTATAGAGCATTACTCTTCAATTCATTCAGCAGAGCCATTTAATTTCACCCAAGTAGGGCTGGGGTTGATTCTCAGTTACCAGAGCCTAGTTTAAAAGACCTCAGATTTGTGTGGAGGCCATATGCTAAATGCAGAAGTAAGTCATTATATGCCAGAGATAATGGAGATAATTATTCCCTTCAACATTTTTCTTCATCTGTTTTCTTCCTGTGTTAAAGGTTTGTCAGTGTTTAAAGCAGTTCTGCTGTATCTTGCTGCTGAGTTGATAGCTCTTGGCTCTACACTGGATATGAAGTGAGCTCTCAGAGGTGCTAAATTTGCACTAGCACGTGAGAGGAGGATTTATTTTCACACCCGCTTTTCCTTTTTCTACTTACTTCAGCCTTGTACTGCCTTTATAACTTACTGCTTGTCTAAATAGCTGTAACCAACAGTGATCTATCATTGTAATGCTGCGCACTTTTCTTCTACCTTCATTTCTGGTGAACATTAACTTCTTTTAACATGCGTATTATCATTCCTGTGTATGTAATAAATGAGTGACAGGCTTGTTTGTGGAATCATTATTCTAGATAGATTTTTCAGAAAGCTTTATTTGGATTGTTTAAACATGCAGATATGGGTATGTTTTAGAGTTAATATTTCAGTTATAATTGAAGATGACCAGGTAGATGGGAGAAGATGTTGATCTATTATCTTGCTGTCATTTATTTTCCTGTGATGATATTTTCCAGTGTTTGAGATGCTAATGACAGGTATAATACAGGGCAATACACTATTACAAGAAAGTAGTGTAGGTACAAACGTGAACTTCTAGAAATGTAATAGATTACTAATATGATACTTAAATCTAGCTAGCCAAATTGTCCCCTTGTATTTGTTATGTCTAGTGTTGTTGGAAATCTAGCTTCAGTAACAGACACTATGTTTTGTTTGTGCTTTATGTCATTGTTGAGCATAATGGAATCTCTGACAATTTAGTTGGGGCTCTGATTTGTTAAATTTAGATTTAGAAGAACAGAAAATCAGGCAAGAATCTAAAAATATATCCTGTATTACCTGGTGTGTGCCAAAACTTTACAGAGCTGCAGCTTTCTTACAGTGGGACATGTGTCGGCCCCATACAGGTAATATTTGCTTGTCTACTTTGAGGCTTGCTAGAGGTTGCAATGGGAATCAGTTTTATAATATGTTACTGTTTTACTAAGTTATTTGGATTTCCTCAGATTGAAGACCATAGCACAGTGCAAACAAGCTTTGCCTAATATCACTTTTGAATTGTAATGAAGGATTTAGTTTTCTAAAGCTTGTTTTTGTTTGTGTATCAGCAATAATTGCTGCAGCTTCTTTTACTGTCTCTCAAAGTATTTTTATAAAAGCTGATAGTCTTGACTGGATCTTTTGAAGAAAAAGTCAGTTTTACCATCTGAAGGTGTGCTTTAGCTACCTAATAGTTTATATTAATCAGCATTCTTTGGAGAAAACTGTTTTGTTTTTGTTTTTTTAGCCACTGAAACCGTATCTAGGACTCAAAATACATCAGGGAGAGGGAGGCTAGTGGAGAAACAATGTAGCTGCTAGCATCCCTAATATACCTTCAGCCTACTTCGTTCAATAACCAACAAACAAGATAGATGCCAGAGCGTAGTCACTGCTGTTGTTTTCTTGGAAGTCTTGCTGAGAAGTCTGATACTCTTTGTATCTCAGCTGCCTTGTGCTTTAGTGGCATAACCTACATTGCTTTAGGTTGGATGTTAAGGGGAAGTCCTTTACTAGGAGAGCGGTGAGGTACCAGAACAAGGCTGCTCAGGGATGTTGTGGATGCCCCATCCCTGGAAGTGTTCATGGACAGGTTGGATGGGGCCCTGGGAAACCTGATCTAGTAAACGTGGAAGTTTGGTGGCCCTGGCAGCCAGGGGGGTTGGAGCTTCATGATCCTTCCAACCCGGGTCATTCTGTGATTCTTCCATCAGACCTCTAAAATCCAAGACTAGTTTTTCATAACAACAGTGTGTGAAAGGGACTGCTCTTGCTGATAGCAGTGCCACATTTGGCAGTTCCAGCATAGTGCCTCTTCTCTGTGGAGCTCAGGGATTGCCCAGACTTAGTTCCTTGCTTGGTCTTATTGCCTGCGACTGAAGGAAGGGAAGCGTAACAGAACAGCTGCATGGATTGTAATGTGATCTCGCTCATGCCCAGAAAGCATGAAGGTAGGAAGACAGGCCCCAGACAAATTGTTGGCAAAGTTTGACAACCTCAGGCAGGAATTGTAGCATATTTGTGATGGCAGCAAGCATGTGTTTTCCCTGGTCACCTTTTCTAGGTTTACATGCTGGTTTAGAAAGAGTGTACAAGGAGCTGTTTTGTTATCTACAGATATTTACTTTTAATTATTTAGGTTGTGTTTTAGAGAAGCATATGTGGAAAACGAGTTTCTTGGCAAGGTGAAGTGGAAGGACAGGTAGACTGAGAGGAATCAGTAAAGCTCAGCCAAACTGGGGAGTTTGAAGAATCTGGAAATTTGGTGCATTGTAAGAAGTTGCTAGTGCTTGGTAAGATTTGGTATGATAGTGATGAAGTTTTGTAGTAAGACTTCAGCTTTCATTACTGGTATTTGTGCAAGTAAAACAACATATAATGTTTCCATAAGGAGAATCGGTTCGTTAATTTTATGTCCAATTTTTATGAAGGATGTGTCAGCTTTTTGGTCTAGAGCACTGATCTGAGTGTTCGGTAAGGACAGAACTTAAACTTGGCTGCTTCTAGTTTCAGTGAGCTGGAAGACATGAAGTACGTGAAGGTACTTTTGAGATTTGATGGTACAGCAATTTAAAAATGTAGGTCTTAATCTTCTTCTGGAATACTGTGTCCAGTTCTGGGCTCCCCAGCACAAAAAAGACAGGGATCTCTTGGAAAGAGTCCAGCGGAGGGCCACAAAGATGGTGAAGGGCCTGGAGCATCTCTCCTATAAGGAGAGACTTAGGGAACTGCGTCTGTTTAGCCTTGAGAAAAGAAGGCTGAGAGGGGACTTGACCCAGGTTTATAAATACCTGAGGTGTGAGAGCCATAGTGGCAAGGTTGGTCTCTTTTCATTAGTGCGTGGGGATAGGACTAGGGGTAATGGGATGAAAGTACAACATAGGAAGTTCCGCACGAATGTGAGGAAGAATTTCTTTACAGTGAGGGTGACGGAGCACTGGAACAGGCTGCCCAGGGAGGTGGTGGAATCTCCTTCTCTGGAGATATTCAAGACCCGCCTGGATGCCTACCTGTGCGACATGGTGTAGGGAGCCTGCTTTGGCAGGGGAGTTGGACTTGATGATCTCTAGAGGTCCCTTCCAACCCCTACAATTCTGTGATTCCACAGTAATGAATTTAATGGAATTTGGAAAAACCGAATTCCTGAACTCCTCAGATGGCTTCTGTAGAAACTGTAGTTTATGTTCTAGTGCAGGTCTAAGAACCTGAAAGTCTCATTTCTCAACTTGACGGATAAATAAAGATGAGATGCCAAAGACATCGCTTTGGTTGTCAGTTTTCATGATCTGAGGGGAGTTTTAAAATGAAGGGCAGGATATTTTTTACCTAAGCAAAAACACTAATGTGCCTGGATGTTTTCAGCAGCTTCATTTGTCATGTGGGGGTGGAGTAGATTCACATTCTGTTTGTATTACCTTAATTTCTGTGCTGCTGTTTGTCCTCTTCCTTTGCTCATGCAAGGTTTAGCTGTTACACTTCCTCACCACAAAAAGAATTGAGTAGTACTAAAGCATGGGAGTTCTAAGGCCAGATGTTTTGCTCATTTCTGCCTTAAGAGTGCCTAGAGATAATTACCTATTGCATGTTTAGAACAGGGACTATATAAAACAGAAACCCATTCCAGGTTTTTCAGTGTGTGCTGCTGGGTGCAGTTGCTCTTAGTGAGATGTAGATCCAGAACAGCCACAGCTAAATGTAATTGTGGTGGGCATTCAGTCCTAACAGGAGCAGGCTATGTACTTGTTTTCCTGTCTGTCACAGGAATACCAGAACTCATGAAAGCAGTTCAAAGTTTTGAGAAGACCACCAGAGTCTTCCAGGTTTAAGACTGTCGGTTCTAGTTAGGCTGGGTTTTTCATTTAATTGTTGGATACAATTTCTAAGTATGCAATCAATACCCAAATGTACATTGCTTAGATATCACTTACTTACAAACTCTAGTCTAGTGTTGTTGTTTTTTCCCTTGAAAGATGTTTTATTTGATGCTTTTCTTGTACATTTTTACTGCTTTCAGTGTGTAATATATCATGACCAAATGACAAAGTATCTTGTAGTTTTCTCATCTTCCTGAATAGGGTTCTCACTGGTTTCAACAACAGTACTTTCCCATAACTTGGCCTGAAGTCTAGACACATTCCTATTATTAGAATAGGTTCTATACTCTGTCTGGCTTTGAGTTTGCTCATTCTGATGTTCTTTCTTAGTCTCCTCGCAGCTAAGAGGGAATTATTTTGCTGGTTTTTATCCTAGTTTGGCCACAGTGCTGTAATGGCTTTAAGCCCTCAACCTTCAGGAAAATTTTAATTGGGAGATTTTTCTTCTTATCTCTAATGTGTACTCTAGAGTCTTATTAGGATGGCATTGTTGATTCTGCTTGTAAACAACATTCTTGTGTCTGAGCTGAACGGAGTTGCATTTAACCTCGAACCCTGTAAATGTAGTACTGGGCTGCTGTTGCCATAAATGAGACTGCTGTTGAAGAAATGTGGTCTTGGTTGAACTTAAAAGATCACATCTAGCTATATTTAATGAAAGGACTTTCTCAGGGAAAATGTATCTTACAGTTTAAAGGCCCATGTCATTTTTTTTCCCCATAGATTCATTTAGAAGTACCAGTCATCCCTTATAAAGGGATGCAACTGCAACAAGCAACTTGCATATTAATATTCCATTTTGTGGGTATGAAACTAAATTACTTATAAATGCATAAATGTTGTACTTCTGTGTTGCTCAGTGTCTGGGTTTTGCATCTGAAGCTAGGAGAGGTAACATCTTCCACCAACTGCAGGTAAAATCCATCTGGTCCCAGTATCTTCCATTTTGATTGATGGTAGGAAGCACTGTCTTCAGATGGGTGAAGACTGACTGCCTATCTTATCCATTAGCCAGATGTTTGTAGAGAGGAGATCTGTGCTAGGTTCTCTGATCACCTCTTAAATAGTTCAATTGACTGGATGGCATTATTCTGTAGCTGAACAGCTGCAAATGAATCCAAACTCTGCCAGTGTTGAACTCCAGGGGTGGGGGGAAGGTTCTGATCACTTCTTGGCCTAAGGGCTTGGTCAGCTAAAGAAGCTGTTAGAGAAAAGATTGTGTTGTGTGTCTTGTTCTGGTAAGCCACAGCGACCTGTCTTTCTGCCTGAAATACATGTACAATTCCAGCATCAATTCAGTTAATTTTGCAGAGGTGGAGGAAAAGTTTTGTTTTCCTTACTGAGTTTTGTGCACTTCTGTTACATGACCCACCAATAAAAGTAATAATTTGCATTGCTTTTTCTGAAGAAGTTTCAGTTCCATTGGGCGAGCATGCATAAGAGATACAGCCATTGGTATGCGGAGCTTGCTGCTGTGGTAGTGCCTTATTACAGCATCACAGTCTCTTAAAAACCCAAGTGTGATACTGAATAGAATTCATATCTCACAGCGACATGCAGTAAAAGATAAGTTTTCTTTTGGTTTGATGAGAATTTTGAGGAAAAATATGTACTGGGAATTATATACAGGAATTCTGGAAATAACTCGGAAATAACAGTTGTAACATGTGCAGTTCAATATGAGAAGCTCACTATCAAATGTTCCCTGCATCTAAGATGTTTGTGTTTACGCTGTTGTTAAATTCCTTCCTCTTGCCTTTCTCCCCATTTTCTCTCAAGTGCTGGGGCACATTACAGTCAGATGCTGCGTGGCTTCCCAAGTATGTAGCTACTGAAATAGATTGCTCCTCATTACTGCTGTTTGATTCTCATTGCAGGGTTGGGCCTGAAATTTCCTGCATGTAATTCTTATGCTGCCCTGTGAAAAACACTGCATCTGAAAATAGTATTTTGCAAATTATCCCTCAGCTTATGTAATATACCTTGCAATTAATTATTGAAGGTGAGGTGGCCTGCTTTGAGTCCCAGTCACATGTTATGGTGTTATCACTCATTACTTGGGTTTATGTTCAGGAGTAATCTGCAAAGATGTTCACTGGTTTCATCCAAGTAAATAAAGGGTTAGTTAAGCTCTGACTCACAAATGTGTTTTGTGAGTCAGAGTTTCGTGAGCTTTGTAATGCAGGAGTGTTTTTAGCTTTTGAGTGAAGCTCAACAAAACCAAGAACATTTTTCTTTCTTTCTGGACACAAGAAACTGTAAATACAGAATTGCTGAGAACCTGATTATTCTCAGAACTCTTGCAGTCTGTTACCAAAATGAAAAGGGAAAAAAGCCAACCCATAAACAAACCCAACTATTCCCAAACACTTCTCTCGTGTTCAAGTCTACCTGCATTGGCAGATATAGCAAAGTCACAGCTCAAAAAGTGCTGAGGTGCATAAATAGCAGGGAACATGAGAGCTGTAGAATGTTGTTTTTAAGCAAGGGTGTGAGTCTGTGCTCTGACACTTTCTGTTGTTAGGGCATCTTCTAAAAACTTCAGTGAATGTTTATGAGAATTATATAGGTAACAAATCACAATCCTTTGATAATCTAAACTTAGTTATACCTTAGATTATAAACAGAGAAACTGACTCAGCAGTTCCTGAAGATGGCCAGCAGGTGCTCAGACTCTCCCAGTAACACTGCTATCACTGCTTTTGTAGCTAGCTGTTCTCTTTCTCATTGGGATTTCTGTCAGGAGCCAACAGGCTGCCACTTCTCACCCTTTAAGCAAAACAGTTCAAGGAAATAGCCAATGCTATTAGAGTTTGTCTGACTTCTTTCTAACAGTGGAATAGTGTTTTATTCACCCTCATTTGTTGCCATAGCAAGTTAATCTCGGTGGTAACCACCAAGAGGCAGTGAAGCTCCTGAATGTTTGTCATGGGTGGTTCTTGAGCTAAAATGGAGTTAGGAGCTTTCTTGGAGAGTGGACTGATTTCTAGGTGGAGTCTCTAAGAAGTGTTTATAGAATTACATGTTGATTCAAGTTTATATCAGCTTATCTAATAGAGAATAGTCTAGTAGCTTAGAGTAAAAACTTGCAGCGCTTTGCGAAGCAAAGGCAACCTTATGAAGCACAGTGTTGGTGTGCTCTCAGTTAAGTCCAATTGGTCCTCCAGATGTATCGTATGAAAAGTTACTAAGGCATATTTAGAAGTAGGCTTGTGACTTCAAATGAAGTGAACAGTTTCATCTCTCAGTGCAGGAGGAATGGTTGTTGTTGTTCTGTGTTTTTACATGCATGCTTGGATTTTAAGTTTTCATCTCTGTCAGACTTTGGACTCCTGCTGGCAATTGCTCTGTGTTTATAGGGGCTGAGCAATGAGAATAATAGCAACTTCACTGTCTGTATTACAAAGAGGGAAGAGCTTATCGATTCTGTGTAGTCTGTTTCTTCTTTTCACTTGTAATTCAAGAATTAAAATCCTTCATAGGGCTGAGAGCAGGAAACAAGAATGTATTTCCTTTCAGTAGGTGTGTGAAATAGGGCTCTCCACTTTCAAGTCTGGGAATCCGTAGCCCTCTTCAGGTTGCAAGTCTAGCAGCATTAATTAATTCATTTGAAAAAGCACAAATGTTTGAGGAAAGCCTTAACATTTTTCATCTGATTGATTTCCTGTGACTCTGAAGAGTTTTGAATATGTAATGGCTTCCTATCGATGTTGTCATGTAGTTGTTCCCTTCTTACTTGTAAATACAGCTTCTAATTAAGTGGAAGAAGTGTTAAGATGCACAAAAAAGCTAATCCTATTTGCAAGTAGTTCAGTCCTTTACTATTTAAGACACTTGCTGTGCAGTTGTGAGTGGCTGTTTGTGCACATGCCTTGGTTGCTGCAAATACTTTGTAAGAAAGGAAAAGTTATTTCATTTATGAAATGATTATTTTGTTGTAAAATGTTTGACCAGTTCTAGATAATAGTTAATGAAATCATGAGCACTGATAATCGTAAATAGTCTGTGAGAGAAGAGTTGCAGCTGGTTTGTCATTGGGCTGGTGGAAAATCTAGAAAGAGTCATCCCAGGCAATTGGAGAATGAGCAGTAACTCATGATATCAGACACCATTCTGTCAGAATGCCTCTCTGCTTCTGTCTGTCACACAGCAACAGAATGTGACTAGAGTACTGGCAGAAAAGTTCAACCTTTGCTGCTGTACCCCACTGCATTTGATGTTGTGAACCAGTATAAGGAAATAAGAGGCATTACTTTCAGAGCTGCCTTTGTATCTCCTGTACTGCATCACAGAGGAAGTTCCCACTTAGCACATGTCAACTGAGTGTCTTTGGGGGGTGCTTAATGTAGATTCTGAATGAAAGCTTTCTGAGAATCCGGGTATGCTGTTTTAACGCAGTCCTGCTTGTCTCCATGTGCCTTACCATTTCAAAGCATTTGTGTGTTCGGAAATGATTTATTTTACTGATGCAATATAATTATATGTTATTAGGTCTCAAACCTGGGAACCAAATCTGTTTCGTGTGATTTGTAATGTAAAAATAAAAATCAGATTGCAAACCAAAAAAAAAATGGTAGAATGTTTAAGTTAGAAAAGACCTCTAATATCATCTAGTCCAACTATCAGCACGTCACCATGGTGCTCACATATAATGAAGAATATCATTATGTAGAGAGCATAGCTGATTACCAGTTGGGTGAAAAGAAGAGAAAGCAAAGCAAATCTAATTTGGAAGCAAAAAGTGTTTGCTTCATGAACTGATAAAAGTGGTGGCTTTTGCTTGGTGCATGGTGGGATTGCCCTCTTGATTCTACGTATGTTTGGTTACTGTCATGAATTACAGTTTTTTTCCATCGCTAATGTCTGGGAGTTTACTAAGAGAAGTACTGAGATGCCACAGGCTCAGCTGGGCCCTCTGTTTGTTTAATCCATACTTGACTGTGAATATACTGGGTTTTTGTTGTAGGGAGCAAACAGCTGCTATCTAATAAGACAGCTTCTGGTCTCTATGCTCTGTTTTCCCATCTAACTTTGCAATGTACCTTTGGGACATAGGCAGGGACAGTTAATAACATGATGAAGAACAGCAGCATCTTTGTCCGTGTTCTGGAGAGTGTGCTTATTTTACAGTATTTCTATTACCTTGAGAATTTCTACACCTCCTTCATTTAAGAGGAAAGAAAAAATATTTTCTCCTAGCTCTTTTGAGAAGCAAGTTTGTTTTCACTAGGTTGATAAATAGATATTCAAAACAAGTAAATGAGCCACTCAAATACTGTGACACTGATTCCTCTTTGCACTAACAGCGTTCTTCTAGGGGTGTTAACATTCTTGATTTGGTTTGTTTTCCTTTTGTGTCTCTGTGCTATTTCCTGCAAGCCATTTTAATCATATGAAGTAGATAGCTTTATGAGGTGGACTCCTCCAGAGTTCTAGAAGGAGACCTCTGAGAAAGAGAAAAGACTTTTTTTTTTTTCTCTCTTGGACAGCTATTATGTTCTTGACATTCAGAATCTTTGGTAATAATGTAGTTCTGAAAGTTAACATCCAACTTATCAAGGTCAGTTGTATATTGCTTTAAAGCAGCTATTAAGCATGCATATTATTTTTGTTGACAGGTTTTTGAATGCGATGATGAAACTCAATGTGATTTAGTTTCACAGTCTTTTTTCCACAGATTGGGCTTCTTGTTATGCTATATGATATTATGAATATCCTTCTCGGACTAATTCATTTTCCTAAAACAAGGAGAGAAAATAATCACTTAGTCTCAGTTTCAGTGTAATGCAAATAAGATTTCAATTGAAGAATTCTCTGCATTTTCAGCATATAATTGGAGGAAAACTCCATATTTTGCTGTTCATGTTTTCAGTTAGAGAGATGTATCAATAGCACAATTCTGCTTTGTTCAAATAAGTGTTCAAGCCAGTCTTAATGCTTCAGAGATGTACGTAGGGACCTAATTTGATTTTTTTCTGGACTTCTTCTTTTAAACCAAAAGTTGTTCTGCAATTGGAATGGCCAATTTCAGTACAGTTTTTCAGCATGCTCTATCTTGTTTACTGAATGAAGATTACTTTGGTTTTGTACTGTGGCAGAGCTATGTTTATTTCTTCATTTGTATTATAGTTTCTATCCTTTGCATTTAGTTGTAGATCAGTTATTCATAGAACAGTTTTGCTGCAGATAAATTAAAACTCAACACATCTTATTCTCCCTGATTCTGCTATCCATACAATTATTTCCATCTTTTTTTTTTTTTTTTTTGCCTTCCTTACTACTTTTCTACAGTTTCTTGCTCTGATTTATGATGATTGCCATCAACTCTCATTCATTTGTGACTTGATTCTGGTAGGAAAGCGCTGATTGAAAGTAGTTTCACTCTTTTTCCCTTTAAATTCTATTTTCTTGTGCTTAAAGGTTAATCAGTTCCTTGTGTTTTTGACTACTGTACTTCACTGCTTGTGTATACACTGTTGTTACTTCAAGTACATTAATGACAGTGAATATCAGGACCTGGAAGATCCCAGAAAGTCTCTTTGTAATGCTGATGATGTCACTTAATACATTTTCTCTCCAGGCTAGAGAGTACCCCTTACTGATGAACATTTGTTATATGCAACATCCAGTTTAGTGCCATAATACAGACTCATCATCTCATGTCTGTGTTTTTTTCTATTCTTCTGAGTTTCTGCTTCGTAATAAGGAGGAAGGTTAAAGCCTTCAGAAGTTTAACTTTTTAACTGTTAACTGTTTAACTTTCCTTTTATGTAATTTCCCAGAAATTTGAATTCATTAGTCCTGTAGGGGGTTATCTCTAGCATTTAGGTGCTGGTCATTGTGATTGCCCATTTCTTTTCCTTCTAACAAACAGTTGATGACATTCTGCATCTGTTCAAATATTCCAGTGCAGTTTCCTCATCTTTTAATTTATTTCTCTTTTGCTAATTCCAGTGTTTCCTTTGAGATTTTACTCCCTTGGCCAGCCTTGTCCCCAGAGCCTTGTTAATGATTTTATGTCATGTCTATAGGCTTTAGATAAGGTTTCATGAGACAAAACTGCAGGCTGGCTTGTTGGGTAGTATTTTAGTAACTGCAGGAAATATAGTCTTCCCTTAATTACAATATGGATTAATGTTGGATTATATTAACAGAATTGCTTCTGTAAATTTTAAAAGTAAGGAATTCACAGAAATACTCTTTGAATCGGCTTTTCCATAGTTTGAGTACAAACTATAAGAACAAGTATTGTGTTTATCCAGTGAGATTCTACAAACGAGGTGGGGGGGAAGCAGTCCTGTCTTTGTATTGATCTGTTCTGTCTGTTTTGTAGGGTCTGAGTAAGATTTCAGACAGTATCGCTTGCCATGCCTTTGATTTCAGTTCTGACAAAGCTGTAATTTGGGATGCCATCTGAAATGCATCATCTGAGGGTGGCTGGTACCTTTTTGTATTGTGATGGGAACACCAGCTGTTACAAGTTTTGTGGACTGTGATGTAAAATGGAATCGAATCTCTTAGGGGAAGATATGAGACACAGAATATAGGAATGTGGCCCTATAAGAGAGAATTTATAAGAAAAACTATTAGAGAACAATTCTTAGCAAGTTTTGTTTTAATTAAAAAACATCTGCCTCTTACTGGAATGGTAATGAGTCGGGTTCTCTAAAGGCAATGAACTCATTTTCATGTATTTGAATTTGAAAAGATATTCATTTATGAAATACAGGATAGAGTTCAAGTATGAGCATTATACTTACAGATCATATGATATATAAACATTTTATGAGCATTTATCTTAAAGTATTTCGTAAAGAAGTCTTGGAAATGCAGTAAAACTCACATTGTTAGCAACCCTTTTGTGTGTGTGTTTCTAATAAGGCATAAGAAATGTATACCTAGAATGAAACTTAGAGTTGGAATACCCTGTAAGAAGCTGTAATGGTTAGGTCTTAGAAATAATCATATATATTAAAAGTTGTCGTGGTCTGCATGAAGACTTAAAAACATGTTTTCAGTACATCGTTCCTTAGAATAAAGAGCCTAGCCCTATAAACAGTTTCTTCTAAGGAGTGATTCTTAATATAAGAACTGCCTTTTTAATTACTAGGACATTAAGGGTTTAAGACTTGGGTGAAGCTTACTTCTCTGTTGTATTTCAAGAAGTTACAGTGCTTGTAGTGACTAGACATAGGTTATTTGGAGCCGTTCAACAAAGCACTGAGCACACAGTAGCGTATACATGACCTTGTAGTAGTAACAACAATACCATTTCATCCCTAGCTGGCAAACTGTAGGATCCCAAAGCACTGTATTCATCACTGATTATTTTCTGTTTTAAGAAGCGGGGTAAATGAGGTACAGGAAGGTACAGTAACTTTTCTATGATCCAACAGCAGACAAGTGAAAGGGATGATTAAAAAATACCTTTAGAAATAGGTAGTATTGCTCTTCTTTCAAAAGCTAACCTGCCAACCAAATCCATATGACTATGCTGAATAAAACCTTCCTGTTATTCAGGTCCTGGGATCACGCACCGAATAGTGTGGTGTTGTTACTGCATTTGTAGCTTCACTGTTCTGGGTCAAAATGTGGAATCAAGTCTGATTCCATTCCAGGGATGGTGTTTGCAAAGGACAGTATTTACTGGATACACAGTGTCCAGTTAATTCTGACCGTTTATTCAGTGAAGGAAGAGTTTTAAGCTGTAGCTTCATTCACTTAGTTATGATCAACTGACTAGTCATTTAATCCCTGAATTTTGGGTTGTGTTTTCTGCCAGGTTCTGGATTTTTGCAGATTTGGGGGGGGGGGGAAATAACTTGTCAGAGAAACATGTTTGTGTGATTTTAATGCTGTAACAGCAAAGCCGAGGAGGAGCACTGTTGAGCTTCCACAGGAGCTCTGTTAATGACTGTATTATTGTAAGTTGTAAAATGTTAGTGCAGTATCATTCATGCTGTGCCTTATGTAGCATAGTTGTTTTCTGTAGTTTTCCTTCCCTGATGGCTCATCCATGGTCCACGAGAACCATTCTCAAAGGTAAAAATGATAAGTGTGGTTATTTGTAGGGGATGTCACTGCAGAGCTCTGGTATCAAATATGCAAGTTGGAACCTCAGTCTCAAAGGGAAATGGGATACATCCCTGGTTTCATGGGTGTATGCTTGAGTCAGCAGCTAATGTATCAAGAGACTCCCTAATGTCTAGCCTGAAATGTTACCGTTACTGATTAGGTCAGAGCTTTGACCTGATGACAAGAAAGCAAGTTTACATGTCTCAAACAGACTGACACTGACCCTTGGGAAGGAGGAAAAATGACCCGTGAAGTTTCCATCTGCTGACAGGATTCTTATGTGTAGTGCTCATGTCTGCAATGAGTTCGGTAACAGTGGAGCCTGCAGTGGGTGATCTCTGGCTTCCTAAGTTGTGATAGCTTTTGAATAGTAATGGCTACAAATTGAAAGTTTAGGGACATCCCTTAGGAGTCATCAGTTCTGTCAGTTGGAGACAGCATAAGGAAAAGGACTTCAAGAATGTGCTAAATTTAAACACTTTTGATGAATGTAGATGGAAACTGAGTAAATCACAGAAATAATTGTGAAATACTGACAGGTACCAAAATGGTGTTATTTGGTTTTTTTGCATATAGACATGCTTAGTGTCTCTGTGTCTGTGGCCATAAGTGCTTTCTGCTTGAAATCAGAGATGCTGTATGCACATGTTTTGGGGAGTTTGTCTATCATCTCTACTGCAGTTGTTTTCTTATATTAAAGATTTACTTGAACAAAACCTTAAGTCTAATCATTTAGCTCTTCGGTGTCCGAAGAATCTTTTCTTATACTGTATCAAATACACTCTTAAAGTGTTCTGAAACAAGAAGTTTCTCCAGAACATTATGGAGAATAAGCTATTAGCACAATTCCTCTGTCGCCCTGTCATAGCAACTTACAGAGCACCCTTGAAAGATTCCCTGAGAGTTATTTACCTAATCATTTTATGTTGCTGTGTGCAGATTGGTTGAGAGAAGGGTACGGGTGGCACTGAAAGACATGGTTAGTGGTGTGGTGGTGTCAGTGGATGGTTGAATTAGATGTTCTTTAATGGTCTTTTCTGATCGTAACAGTTCTGAGGTTCTGCAATTCTATTTAATGTTTCTGAATGAGGGAGATGCAAGTTCAAGGAGGAAGAAAGCTTTTGTAATTTTATAAGAATGCAATTTCAGTTACTAAGTTGGCTCTCCTAGAAACTGCCGCAGTGTTCTGTGTAGCAAAAGTGATAACATAAAAGAAACCTAAGGCCTGACTCGGTCCAGTGTTTTTTGCCATCTAACCATTAATCACTGGTCTAGAAAAGAATCAAGAGACTCATACTCAACAGTGACAATAGTGTTAAAGCAGTTTCATCATCTTCTGAAAGCGGTATATTAAAATCTTTTCTGGTCTGAATGCAAAAAAGCAACCAAAATTAATGGCAAGAGGCTTAGCCAGACAACTACAGACTACTGCATCCGTTCTTTAATTTCCACTGTCACTGCTATGTTACAGCTTGCTTTGATAACTGCAGCGTGCAATTCTGAAGTACAATCTGTTAGGAACGTCAGTAAGGCAGTCTTTAAATAAGTCTATTGTCCTGATTTATTAAACACATAGATGTGAAATTTCCTAATTGACATTGTGCCAGTTCCTAGTTTTGAGAAATGCAATGAAGGTAGTTACCAGCATCCAGCCCATAGATGAAATGTAATTGTTTTAGCTACTTTATTGGAGCTTTTAAGTAATTAAAGTGAAAACAGGGGAAATTAAAATGGGAAGCCAGTAGCTTGAAACATGTAAAAATCAAGCAATACAGAATTACTCAGGTTTCCAGAAAAAGGTTTGGTTTCCAGTTATTCAGGTGTAAATTCTAATAAAAATATCAAGTATGTAATTATGAACCAGGTGTTATGTCATTTTTATAATTGCTATAAATCTAAATGATGGAAGCTATCAAAATAATCCTATTTCACTGTTAATTTCCCCCCACTGCTTTTAATCTTTAAATGAATGTTCTTTGGATTTCATGTGCTCATCTGTTTAGAATCTGTCCTATTAGTATAACAGGTCTATAAACCCATAAGTTACTCCCTTGATGATTTTTAATTCAGGAGTTTCAGTTCTAGAAGTTGAGTAAATTAATGTAAATATTTTGGGGGAAGAGCTGACGTCTTAGAGTGATACCTGACATGTTTTTAAACATTTGTATCAATTAGAGGAGTTCTAGGCTCCAATCTTTAAATGTAATTTGTGGCCATAAAGCACTCTTGCAGTTCTAGAAAGTGCCATCCACCTCATAAGCCATCATAATCTCCTGATAATATCTCACCCAGAAACTGGTAGATTTTTATACCTTTCAGTGCAATCTACAAAATCCATATGATGAAAAATGTTTGGTTTTTTTTTTTCAGTTGAGATTATACAGAAATGGACACAAAACATATTGTTTTTTGTTATTTGGGGTTTTGGTTTTATTATTTTTAATGGCCTGTACTGGGTGTCTTCAAATTTACTTGATCTGGTAGCTCATTATTGAAGTGGGGGACCCAGGCTTTCTCGTAGCTGCCTTTTCACCTTTAGAGGCAAACTGTACCCCACTGCTACTCCATCTCTTGTCGTGTGCCATGTTTTTTTAATCATCACTACACCATATTAGAACTCACAGTGTGGGGGAAGTTATTAGTCATCTTCCATTGAAAAGGCATTTGTATAATGAACTTGATGACATTTGGATCATTTAGGTAGACAATTCCAACTGTTTTGCACAATCAGGGTATTGCGGTTGTTGGAGTGGGTCTCTGGAGATCATCCAGTTGATTCCATTTGCTGAAGTGATTCCCTAAAGTAGGTTGCCCAGGAAAGTGTCCAGGTGGGTTTTGAGTATCAGCAGTGGAGGAGACTATGCAACCTCTCTGGACACTGTTATAGTACTCTGTCACCCCCAAAATAAGTACATTTTTTTCCTCATGTTTGCATGGAACTACTTCTGTTCCAATTGGTGCCCATTGCCCCTTGCGCTGTCACTGGATGCTGCTTGAATTAAGCTTGATCCCATCCCTTCACTCTCAACTTCTAAACCTTTGTAAGCATTGATAAAATTCCCCCACAGCCTTCTCTTCTCTGAACTGAACGGTTTCAATTTTCTCAGTCTTTCTTCATTTGAGAGATGCTCCAGGCCCTTTATCATCTGTGTGGCCCTCCATTGGACTCTCTCCATAAGCTCCCTGTCCTTCCTGAACTGGGGAACCCAGAACTGGACTAAGCATGCCGGATGTGGCCTCAGTAGGACAGAGTAGAAGAAGAGAATCACTTCCCTCAACCTGCTCTCCACACTCTTTAATTTGACCTAAGATACTATAGGCCTAAGTCACAAGGGCACCCTGCTGGCTTATGGCCAACCTGTTTTCCACCTGGATGCCCAGGTCATCCTCTCCAGCAGGTCAGACCCTGTACTGATGCATGCAGTTATTCCTCCCCTCGTGTAGAGCCACTTTTCCCAGCTTTGTAGCATCAGTGAACTCGCTGAGGGTGGCCTTTATCCCATCATCCAGGTCATGATGAAGATGTTGAGCAAGAAAGGATCGAGCACCAAACCCAGGAAGGAGTACACAACCAGCTACTGTTCTCTTTGCAAGTCAGACTCCTCTACACAATTGTTAATAGAAATAACCTGGGTTTCTCTCCATGCCTAGATCTCTAGTGTTTTATTTTTACAGGGTCTTTATCGTGTAGTGAATATCATACAAGACAGTTTGATATGGTTAGTTAATAAATTCACATCCTAACTTAGTAAACATATGTAGCTTCATACCTGTTGTCAAACTTTGATTTAAACCAAGTTATTTCAACTGAACGTTTGATTATACCATTAATAGCAGAAAATACCTTATGTCAGGCAGTGGAGTAGTGTTGATTATTGAATGTGGTTTTCTCTGCAGAATCCAGGCTATGATGTGTGCTTTCCATCCCTTCACTGTTTGCTCTTTGTGTCTTTCCTCAGTAAATCATAAGCACTTTGTGTACTGTTTTCATTGTTGCTCATTTACCATATGATTATGAGGGGTCTCATTTCACCTAATTTTCAAAATAAGCATGATTAATGGTAATGTCACTATTTTCACCAAATTAATATTTCCTAGTGGTGAAAATTGATTTGATCTGCTTCCCCCCACACTTTTTTTTTTTTTTTAAAGAAAAGAGAGATTAATTAGGAGTTGTTCCGCCTTCTTTCTTTTTGTTTTTCTCATGTGTGGATGAGGGATTGTTTTAGGCTTCTTTCATTTAATAAGGTTGGTCTTCGCTTTTTGAGATGGAGGAGAGCATCCATTTCAAGTTAGGAGAATATTTAAACAAGGCAAAATGTTTTAATCACACCTTTTCCTAGAAATATTCTAGGGCTTGATTGTTTTAGCAGTGAAGAAATTTGGCAACTAAGAGTACAAAAGGAAGAATGTGTAGCGTGAAGACTTTGCTTTTATGCTTCATTCAGTGCAAAGAAATTGAATAGAAAATAAAGTTATGCCAACAGAATTTGCATGACGGTTGGGGGGAAGCAAACCCAAGGACAATAGATTATGTTCAGCATTTTTTTCTGTTTAGAACAGAGGCCAATTGTGCTTAGCTAGAAAGCATGGTACTAAAATGCACCTGGCATAAATATACAGTGCACATTGAATGCCAGTTATGGGAAAGCTGTGCTCTTTGATGAGCAGATCCCAAGAATGCATTATTGACTTGAAGGTGTAGGGAAGTTATTCTGTAAGTCTTGTTAGAAAGGCAGCAGCCAGGAAACTTTGTACAGCCACTCCTTCCTCAGGGAGTGTTGTATGGTATACCTGTTCCTGCTTTCTTAAATTGCTGTTTCCACCTTTCTCTCCTGCTTGGTTCTGAGACCTTGAGAGGTGCTCTTGGTCATTTATTTGCAGGATTAAGGGAGATACCTAAATATCATTACTCATCACCAGGCAATGGAATGCATGTGTTTTGTCAATCAGCCATGCCACTAGCAGTGTTTTCCTGCAAAGTTGCAGGATGAAAAATTTCCATCAGTATTGAGTTAAAGCTTAAAAAATGTTTATTTTTGGTCTGTGTTTAAGATGTTTACTTCTATGTAATAATCACTGGACTGGTGAAAGGGCAAACTATAAAAAGAATCAACATGAATTTCCCATGTGTTTCCTTTTATGATCAAAACTACGTTTCACTGTTCTTAGAAAGGCATGCTTCACCCTCAGTGAGTTTGCTGATGATATGAAGTTGGGAGGATTGGCTGATATGCCTGAAGGCTGTGCTGCCATTCAGCTAGACCTGGACAGGCTGAAGAGCTGAGCAGTAAGAAACTGGATCAGGTTAAGCAAAAGCAAGTGTAGAGTCTTGTACCTAGGGAGGTATAATTGCATGCACCAGTACAGGTTGGGGGATGACATGCTAGAGAGGAGCTCTGCAGAGAGGGACCTGGGTGTCCTGGTGGATGATAGGCTGGCCATGAGCCAGCGATGTGCTGTAGTGGCAAAAGGGCCAATGGCATTCTGGGGTGCATTTACAAAAAAAGCATGGCCAGCAGGTCGAGGGAGCTGATCCTTCCCCTCTATTCTGCCCTGGTGAGGCTTCATCTGGAGCACTGTGTCCATTTCTGGGCTTCCCAGTACTAAAAGTCAGGGATCTCTTGGAAAGAGTCTAATGAAGGGCCTGGAGCATCTCCCCTGTGAAGAAAGGCTAAGTGAACTGGGTCTGTTTAGCCTTCAGAAAAGACTGAGAGGGCACCTGTCCCAGGTCTTTAAATGTCTAAGATGTGGGATGCAAAGTTGCGAGGCCAGACTCTTTTCAGCAATGTGTGGAGGCAGGACGAAGGGAAATGGCCAGAAACTGGAGCATAGGAAGTTCTGCACAAATGTGCACAAGAACTTCTTTACAGTGAGGGTGATGGAGCACTGGAATGGGCTGCTCAGGGGGGTTGTGGAGTCTCCTTCTCTGGAGATATTCAAGACTTGCCTGGATGCCTACCTGTGTGACCTGATGTAGGAAACCTGCTTTGGCAGGGGGGTTGGACTCAATGATCTCTGGAGGTCCCTTCCAACCCTTATGATTCTGTGATTCCTTCTGTACATTTGTGATCTTCATTCTGTATTCCTTACTTGCATCTCTTGGCTCACTGAGCTATTGAGGTGTGATAGTGATGATATAAATGACTATTTTCCTTCTAAGAGATTTTTCTTGTAACTGTCCTTGGCAGTAGAGGAAGGTTTTTCAGTTATGCTCTTTGTATTATTAGCAAATAAGAACCAGTAAAGGATGAGTTTTGAATCATTAATAACTAGAAAAATATATTTGTTACTGGAGTTTGTACAAGAAGCACTTAATTTCTGTGTTTCATGATGCATTTTCCTTGCCTTTTTTTAACATTTAAAAAGTACATTCAGTATGCTAGTTACTAATAAACTGCATTTAAATCTATTTATTAAGATTGCCTTACTGAGTGAAATTTCACTTTAATTCCTGGCACATAAGGGATTGTGTGAATGATCGTGTAGGGAAAAAATAGTTTTAATTGAATCATAATGTCTCTACTGGTGCAGTCTGTATAAAGTTGGGTGTGACTTAAATCAGAGCAAGCTGAAATAGTCACACAGTGAACAAACTTGCAGCCTAGAGGAGTTATTTTATGATATTGTAGAGGACCCTGGTTGTTCTCAGTGGCGTGGGATGCCGTGGAGGTGAAAATGTGTTCAATGTGCTTATTTCCCTCATTCATTGCTGGCACATTTGTCCTCCAGTCTCAGCCTTCTGCATGGACTTCTAGTAGCTGTGGGCTCTAGGGAGCTATGCTAATGGCCAGACTCCCCCTATGCTTTGATTGGGATGAATTCATTAATTTAGTAGTACACTTTTCCAGTCTTGGCTGAATTGCTCAGCTTAATAATTGAGATGTTATTTACTATTCTTCTTTCTATGTACTGTTGAAGATGAATACGCTCCTGATTTAATTTGTCACAGATCCGGGCACCTGTTTCTCTAGCTGAGCTGCTGCATGTCTCAGCTGTGGGTTTTATGAAGTACTTTGGCAACTGAGTTGCATCTTCACTAGTTAAACAACATACTTCAGCTGTAAAGTTATTTACAAACCCTTCTGATCAAGCTGCATACACTTGGGCTGAATTTGCTGCAGACAGCACTTTGCGGATGGGTCTGAATTCTTTACTAATCATGGTTGAGGAATTAATTTATTTGATTAGCAGTAATTTGCATTATTTGCTGATTACGCTCTTGAGTTCCCACTCTGAAGAGCTGTGTTGTTGCTAGTGCTGGTTAATTGCTTGGTGCGCTGCTTCAGAGAGGATGGTGTTTTGGTTGTGGATCAAGACATCTTTTTCTCTTCAAATCCTTCCCAGAAAAAATACTCTTTCTATGTCATATAGGGGAAGTAATGTCTAACAAATAGAGGTACATGTGAGCCATGTTTTCCTCTAATCTTTGATGACTTTTTGATTCTTGTGCTGCATTTGCTTTCTCTTTTTCTCATTCCTCATTATTGTTAAGCTACAACTATTTTTCTTACAATTTAAATGAGTGTTTTTTTGTTTTGTGTTATTTGTTTGTTTTACAACAGTGGCATGAGAGATTTTATAAGTGCACCCATTGGCGTTAGGTTCCCCACTGGACTACATTGCTATGTAAATACCCACTGATCTGCTCTCAGATGCGTGTGGCATAGACATGAAAAATGTAGTTGTCAGCTCAGAGTGTGGCCCAGTGCAGACCATACAAGTTACTGGGCCAAGCTGCCTTTTTTAATCTTATTCAGTGTGTATTATGGTGAACTGTGGTATACCTGCCCTGTTAATAAGAGTCATTCATTCAGGAGGCCGCGTGCAAGCACTACGCAGGCTTTGCAAATATTCCTTTTTCTAAAATGTCTTGGAAATACCTGAGGGTCTCTGTAATATGTAATTAAGTCTTCCTCTCTCTTGCTTAGAGCACCACTCTCTCTGTAGTGCCTTAGAGTAAGGTATTATACTTAGTGTTCTCACCAACAGAAGTGTTGTGAACTTGCATCAGTGAAGCTGGAATGCAGTTGCTGTCTGAGAAGGCTGGCATAGTTTTCTCATGTGTATTGCTATGTTCTGGAGCATTACATTTTCTCTGCTCCTTTATAGCTTTATCCTTCACTGTCTTGAGGTGCTCCCAGTTGTCTTACGAGTGTGTAGTGCTCCAAATCCCCTAAGAATTCAGAAATTACAGTATCGCATTAGCCACCTCTATTTTTCTGGCTCTAAGATAGTTTTAAGCAAAAGGTTACACATTATAGTGTTACAGTAATTTCATACCTGACTGCCCTTCGTACATCTTAGTGAATATCACTTGGTCCTGGGGATTTGTTGCTTATTCATTTTACCAATTAGTTCCTAATTCTATTCTGCTGACACTTATATTTTGGGTCACCTGTCTGACATGTCCATCACGTCCAAGTTTTAGGTATAGCTTGCCTAAATTTATTTTAAATGTGTGTACAAGTGAGGGTTCATTCTTTTGCCTTCTGTAAGCACTTCTTTCTCACCATAAATCTTTGTTGGCCTGATGAAATACCAGGCAGCATTCCTGCTCTTGAAGTGTGGAAAGAAACTAGTTATAGTCTATATCTTGTTAGCAAATTGTACAGTATTTTTTGTTTTCCTGTTGTTTTACACTTGTATTGCCTACTTCTGTTAAAACAAAAGACAAACAGAAGAAATCCTATACTAATAATTAGGTTAAACTAAGTTTAAGCTTCTGTAACAGAACTAAGCCTTCCTTTAAAATAATCTTTCACTTTCATGTCTAAGTTCCCCTTTCGAAACTGAAAATTGACGTAACAGGTCTGGTGCTCTTCTTAAATGGTAGTTGGTTTACAACGTACCTCTTCTGCTTTCTTCTTCAGTTTGTTGCCCTCTCTGTGTCTTGGCTTAGAGGTTCCTTGAAGCATCTGAGCATGGCTTGGGCTTTCTGCCCTTTCTTACTCCTTGGCTTTATGCAATGGCTGTTCCTAGTTTCTGAATGACTTGAAATATCAACTGTGTTTTTAGATATAAACCACATAGGCTTCCAAAACTCAAAAATACAGAAATGGGCAGTAAATTATCTGAATGTGAGGGCTTTCTACATACAGTTATTTTATCTGCCAGTGCGTCTCTGATAGGTTTTGAATCACATTCCGAGTCATTTCATATTCACTCAATTAGGCCATGGCGACTAATCCTGTTATTTCCTCATTCTTCATTTTTTGTTAGGGAATTCTCGAATTTCTCCTGAAACTTAAAGTAATTAAATAAACTATAGAATCTGCTTTGGAATGCCATTTTCTGTGTATGGTGTCAAAACAGTGAATTCTTTTGAGAAAGTGCCTCTATGCTTTTATGCCTTAAACCAAGCTGCCATAGATGGTTACTGCAGTCCGATAAGTAATTGGTCTGCTGGCATTACACCCACATTACTTCAAAGGGTGAAAATAAAATGAAAAGGGCTCCATAAAGGCTGAAATGGCCCCCTTTAAGTTTAATCTTCCCCTTAATGTTGTAGAGTCTATAAAAAAGCATTAATTCAAAAATTTAATAGCTTTTATCAATCCATCTTTCCTTTATAAAGTAGACAATTTCTAATATGTATAGTTTCTCTCTCCTTATGCTTTCAACCTCATGATAAATTTTACTATCTTGCCTTTTTAAGGTTTTAAAGTTATTTAAGCAATTTTTGGTCATCTGCAGCGTGCAAAACAATGAACAGCTCCTGCCCTTCTACACAAGGAGGAAAATGACTTGTCATATTTTAACATATTGGCAAAAGACTCATTGTTTTCATGTATACCAATGTCACGGTTTGAACTAAAAATCCACCTGCACCCGTGACAGGGGCCGTGGGCCCCGGAGGGGCCCTAGGCCGAAAGGAAAAAGTTAATTAGGAAAAGAAAACAGCGGCAACGATCTAAGGAGGCACACTTATTTACTAAATACTATATCGAAATACAGGATAACACAATATAATAAAATATAATTGAAAATTGAGCTAACGAATCAAGCAAAATAGGAGAGAGAATGAGTCCCGTAACCGAGAGGCCTACTGTAAATCTAGGCGAACGGCTGAAGGCTCCCACACACTCCCCTGAACGCCAGAACTCGAAAGACGTCAGTCTGTTCTGCGACAGAGTTAATATAGAGTCCAGGTCCCGTGACCCATCGTGTTGTTCCCTGGGAGATGTAGTCTTCTTCTGTAAGTTGCAGATTCAGTAAAATTATTCATGCTTTATATGATGTTATGATGTGGAATACTGATAGTAAAAATTACAAAATTATTAAACCATGACATTCCACCCCTTATTCTACATCATTACATTATATTTATACATACATACACACTCATATGTATAATTGTGAATAATCAGCAACCTTATTTTTTCTCAACAATCTATATTTATTCCATACAAATCCCTAAGTTGAGAACAAAACTCTATAACCTAATTTACTATTTATTAATTTTGAGAAAATGGCAAAACTGCCAGAAAAAGGAAAACATGTCAGCGGTAGAGGGGAAAGGCAGCGCTGGTAGGGCGTCCCCCACATCAAGGTGCACTCATCCTTTCCCAGCCACCACAGCAGATTTCCTTCTGACTTATACTTCTTTCCATGTGTGCTCTACACATGCATGGCCAGTGCAGGATATAGAGTCCAGATGGAAAACTTGCTTACAGAATGCCTAATTAAGGTATATAGAGAAAAGTGTTTCCTTAACATTGATCCACTCTATCTTAAGTCCTATACCTAATTGAACTATTCTGTAACCAATTGAAATATTTTCTGAGACTCTACCTATATATCTACAGGAAAATCATTGGCTGCACTCCCCCAACATCAAATTCCCTTGTGGTACACATTGAACATTCCCATTTTTGTCCATCACCCACCATGTGCACCCAGGTCCCTGGGCAAAGACAGTACCCCGGAGAGGTTTGCCCTTTCCAGATGCTGGAAGGACCCAAACTGTTTTTCCCAACACACTCTTTATGTGTACTACAGGAACCTTATCTCCCTCCACAGTACGTAGGGAGCTGGATTGGTTAGGACCATTACGATTACTAGATCCTCGAGTGTTGACCAACCAGGTGGCTTCTGCTAAATGGTTCTCCCAGTTTTTATACGTTCCACCACCCATTGCTTTCAACATAGTTTTCAACAACCCATTGAATCGTTCAATCTTACCAGAAGCTTGTGCATGATAGGGAATATGGTAAATCCACTCAATGCCATGATTTTTGGCCCAAGTGGTTACAAGGGAATTTTTAAAATGGGTCCCATTATCTGATTCAATTCTTTCCGGAGTGCCATGCCGCCACAGGATTTGCTTTTCCAACCCTAATATGGTGTTTCGGGCGGTAGCATGGGGTACTGCGTATGTTTCGAGCCACCCAGTGGTTGCCTCCACCATGGTGAGTACATAACGCTTACCATTGCGAGATCGTGGCAAGGTGATATAATCAACCTGCCATGCCTCTCCATATTTATACTTTTGCCATCGCCCTTCCCCCCAAATAGGTTTCATCCTCTTGGCTTGTTTAATTATGGCGCATGTTTCACAATCATGAATAACTTGAGCAATAGCGTCCATAGTTAAGTCCACCCCTCGGTCTCTGGCCCACTTATATGTTGCATCCCTTCCTTGATGACCTGAAGTCTCATGGGCCCACCGAGCTAGGAATAATTCACCCTTGTTCTGCCAGTCCAAGTCTATTTGAGCCACCTCAATTTTGGCAGCTCGATCAACCTGATGGTTATTTTTATGTTCTTCAGTAGCCTTACTTTTAGGCACATGAGCATCTACATGGCGCACCTTTACAACAATGTTCCTTATTCGGGCAGCAATGTCTTTCCACAGTTCAGCAGCCCAAACAGGTTTACCCTTTCGTTGCCAATTATCATTTTCCCACTGTTGCAACCACCCCCATAAGGCATTTGCCACCATCCATGAATCAGTATAAAGATGAAGCATTGGCCACCTCTCCCGTTCAGCCACATCTAAAGCCAGCTGAACAGCCTTTACCTCTGCGAATTGACTTGATTCTCCTTTACCTTCGGTGGCTTCTGCAACTTGTCGTGTGGGGCTCCATACAGCAGCTTTCCATCTGCGATGCTTCCCTACAATACGACATGATCCGTCTGTGAACAGGGCAAATTTCTTTTCGTTTTCTGGTAGCTCATTGTATGGTGGTGCCTCTTTAGCACGTGATACCTCTTCTGTAGGTGGTGTTTCAATTTTTTTTACTCTCAGGCCAGTCCATGATCACTTCTAGAATTCCAGGACGGCTGAGTTTTCCCATTCGAGCTCGTTGAGTAATTAATGAAATCCACTTACTCCAAGTGGCATCAGTAGCATGATGGGTGGAGGGAACCTGTCCTTTAAACATCCAGTTTATTACTGGCAAGCGAGGTGCTAGAAGAAGCTGAACCTCTGTCCCAACTACTTCAGAAGCAGCCCGAACCCCCTCATACACGGCTAAGATCTCCTTCTCAGTTGGAGTGTAGCGCTCCTCAGACCCTTTATATGCTCGACTCCAAAATCCTAGGGGTCGGCCTCGGGTCTCTCCTGAGGCTCTTTGCCACAAACTCCAGGTGGGACCTTTCTCTCCAGCAGCAGTGTAGAGGATGTTCTTCACATCCTGTCCCGTCCGTACTGGCCCCAAGGCCACGGCACGGGCTATTTCTTGTTTTATCTGCTCAAAAGCCTGCTGCTGCTCAGGACCCCATGAGAAATTATTCTTCTTCCGTGTTACCTGATAGAGAGGGCTCACTATGTGGCTGTAGTTTGGGACATGCATTCTCCAAAAGCCCACTACTCCCAGAAAAGATTGGGTCTCTGTTTTATTTGTGGGCGGAGACATAGCAGTGATTTTGTCAATCACATCTGCTGGGATGTGACGACGTCCATCTTGCCATTTTATGCCTAAGAACTGGATTTCCTGGGCAGGCCCCTTCACCTTGCTGCTCTTAATGGCAAAACCAGCTTTCAAAAGAATTTGGATTATCTGTTTCCCTTTCTTGAAAACCTCTGCTGCTGTATGGCCCCACACCACAATGTCATCAATATACTGCAAGTGCTCAGGAGCATTACCCTGTTCCAAAACAGCTTGGATCAATCCATGGCAAATTGTTGGGCTGTGCTTCCACCCCTGGGGTAAACGGTTCCAGGTATACTGAATACCTCTCCAGGTAAAAGCAAACTGTGGCCTACATTTTGCAGCCAATGGGATGGAAAAGAAGGCATTAGCAATATCAATGGTGGCATACCACCTAGCTTCTTTTGACTCCAATTCATACTGGAGTTCTAGCATGTCTGGTACAGCAGCACTTAATGGAGGTGTGACTTCATTCAGGCCACGGTAATCTACCGTCAGCCTCCATTCCCCACTGGTTTTACGCACTGGCCATATGGGGCTGTTAAAAGGCGAGTGCGTTTTGCTAATCACTCCCTGATTTTCTAATTGGCGAATTAGCTTTTGAATGGGGAGCAATGAGTCCCTATTGGTGCGGTACTGCCGTCTGTGAACCACTTTGGTGGCAATTGGTACCTCTTGGTCTTTTACCTGGAGCAACCCCACAGCAGAAGGATCATCTGACAGACCAGGTAAAGTTGACAGCTGCTTAACACCATTTGTGTTTACAGCAGCTATCCCAAAGGCCCATCGATACCCCTTGGGATCCTTGAAATATCCCATCCTAAGGTAATCGATTCCCAGTATACATGGAGCCTCTGGACCAGTCACAATAGGGTGCATTCGCCAGTTTTTACCAGTGAGGCTTATTTCGGCCTCCAACATAGTCAATTCTTGGGAACCCCCAGTCACTCCATGGATATAAATTGGTTGTGTCCCTTGGTGACTTGAGGGCATTAGGGTGCATTGTGCACCAGTGTCCACCAAGGCTTTATATTTCTGTGGTTGAGATGTGCCAGGCCACTTAATCCACACAGTCCAGTATACTCTGTTGTCCCTTTCCCCCCCCTGGCTGGGGGCAGGGCCCCTCTATTGTTTACCTCGTTGACTTGCAGCAACTGGAACTCTCCCCCGTTTGGAAGAGTTCACCTTGGTGGTTGTTTTGGATTGTAATTCTTTCACTCGTGCCTGAAGTGCAGAAGTGGATGAGTTATACCACTTCTTTATATCCTCCCCATGATTACTCAAGAAATACAACAAAGCAAAACGTATGGTCTTATCATTGTCGTTTGCTTGAATACGAGGTGTCTTATCGTTGTCATTTGCTTGAATACGAGGACGTCTCTTTTTTATGGTTGAGATTTTCGATGATACAGGTCGAGAGGAACTCATGTTGTTTAGCTCTCTCAATAGGCGATCGTGGAAATCCTGGTTTCCATCATCTGGTACCACCGTGGATTCATCTACATCAGGCACATTAGCCAATTTGTCAATAATATCACTTTGTGTTTCCTCCACTTTGTCTAACCTTTCCACTATTTTTTTTCCCATTTGGACAATGGCTGAAGTATAAAGCTTAACTTCTGTAGCGCTTATAAATAATTCAAGCTCCTGAAGTCTGCTAATTAGCTCATTTACAAGGGGCTTTCTTTCCCCTTTGCCATATACCAATGCAAGTGCACTGGCATGCTTTTCTGGAGCTGCCTTTGTAAAGTCACGCCACATTTGTCGTGGAACGTGGACTGCTTCAGGATCATGTAATTGGTTTGGATTGTTACGATTGAACTGGGGGCTGTAGAGCATTTCCACCAGAGCCCTTTCTCTCAAAAATTGGATACCTTTCTCCATATCAGTCCATTTCTTTTTCTCAGGCTCCAAGTCCCGTTTAAAGGGGAATCTATCTCTTACCGCTATCAACATCCGCTTCCAGAGGGTGTAGGACCGATTTTGGCATGTGCCTATACCTCTGTCCACACGTGAGTCCCTGGAAATGCTACCCAGTTGGCGAGCTTCACTGCCATCGAGCCACGCACTATTGGCACCATTGTCCCAGCAGCGAAGTAACCAAGTGACCATATTTTCTTTTGGCTGACGTGTGAAATCCTTTCTCAGATCTCGAATTTCACTCAGTTTAAAAGATCGATCAATAATGGTCGTAATACTTTGCTCACCTTTTGCTCTATCAGGAGTCCCAGGTGTTAATGTTGGCAGCTGTGTTGATGAGGCTGCCCCATCTATAAGTTTGGACTCGAGAAATTCTCGTAAAGAAAATTTAGCTTTTGGCTCCTCGTCTGACTCTGACCCTGACTCTGACGCTTGTGTTATTTCCTCCAGGCGACCTTCCTCCTTCTTCCTCTCTCCTAACTTTCTCTCTCCTAACTTTCTCTGCTCCTCTGACTTCTTCTCCTCCTCTAACATCTTCTTATACTGCTCTAACAACCTCTGCTCCGCCGACTTCCTCTGGTCTTCTGACTCCTCCTGCTCTCCTGAGTCCCCCTGACCTCCTGAGTCCCCCTGCTCTCCTGAGTCCCCCTGCTCTCCTGAGTCCTGCTCTCCTAACTCCCTCCGCTCTTCTAACTCCTTCTGCATTTTCTCTATCTGAGTTGAAACTCGTTTTGTTTTTCGCCCTCTTACAGGGGCAACCAACATTGTATCTGGTGCCCCCGGTGGTTGGTTAAGTTGGAGTACATACGGTTCAGACTTGAGGGTGTCGCATTCTGCCCTGAGGACGTTATAACTAGACTGGAGGGCGTCGTGCTCAGACTGGAGAGCGTTGTGCTTACACAGGAGGGCGCTGCGCGCTGCCCGGAGATTGTCGTACCCGGACTGGAGGTCTTTGTGTTTGGACTGGAGAGTGTCATACTTGGACCGGAGGGCGCTGTGCTCGGACTGGAGAGTGTCGTGCTCGGACCGGAGGGCATCGCGCTCAGTCTGGAGAGTGTCATGCTCGGACCGGAGGGCGCTGTGCTCGGACTGGAGAGTGTCGTGCTCGGACCGGAGGGCATCGCGCTCAGTCTGGAGAGTGTCATGCTCGGACCGGAGGGCGCTGTACTCGGACTGGAGAGTGTCGTGCTCGGACCGGAGGGCATCGCGCTCAGTCTGGAGAGTGTCATGCTCGGACCGGAGGGCATCGCGCTCAGTCTGGAGAGTGTCATGCTCGGACCGGAGGGCGCCGTGCTCGGACTGGAGAGCGTCGTGCTCGGACCGGAGACGCCGTGCTCGGACTGGAGAGCGTCGTGGTCGGACCGGAGGGCATCGCGCTCAGTCTGGAGAGTGTCATGCTCGGACCGGAGGGCGCTGTACTCGGACTGGAGAATGTCGTGCTCGGACCGGAGGGCACTGTGCTCAGACTGGAGAGTGTTGAGTTGGGATTGCAGGGAGCTTTTCTCATCCCAAAGTTTTTCTGCGTCAGCTCTAAGACTCTCTTTCTCGTACCAGATTGAGTCTCGTTGGTACAGGAGATCTTTTCTCTCAGCTTCAAAAGCTTTTTCTCTCTCTACCTTCTCATCCCAAAGTTTTGCTGCGTCAGCTCTAAGACTCTCTTTCTCGTACCAGATTGAGTCTCGTTGGTACAGGAGATCTTTTCTCTCAGCTTCAAAAGCTTTTTCTCTCTCTACCTTCTCATCCCAAAGTTTTGCTGCGTCAGCTCTAAGACTCTCTTTCTCGTACCAGATTGAGTCTCGTTGGTACAGGAGATCTTTTCTCTCAGCTTCAAAAGCTTTTTCTCTCTCTACCTTCTCAGTCCAAAGTTTTTCTGCCTCAGCTCTAAGACTCTCTCTCTCAGGAATGGTATTGACTAAGGCCCAATAAGCATTAGCTAGGCCCAAAATCATTTGTGCCTCCTGAGATCTGCCTGAGCCACAACATTCCTGCCTCAAATATGCAATCAAACTCTCAGGATTCTTCAAGTGTTCAGGAGTGAAGCTCCATAACACTGAAGATGTCTGTCCTTTGAGAATCTCTTCAATTCCCTGCCACTCAGTATTCTCTGGTTCTAGGGAAGACTTCCTCCGGATGTTATAAATCCAGATACTGAGTGAGATTATTACAATAATCAACAGTAAGATCAGGGAGATTAAGAGTGTGGCCCACTGATCATTCAAGAACTGCATAAAGGATTCATAGAAAGAAAGAGGAGCACGCTTAAAAATCACCATTTCTGTATAATTAGTTGCATTAGTTGCTCCCTCTGGAGCTGTATACAGATACGAAGTGAGCATTGCTAACCATGCTTTCAATCCATTATACAATTGTATAGCTCCATAAGAAAAAGTGGCTAGCTTAAACATGGCCCAATATGTTCGGAGCGTCTCAAAAAAGGAACCAATGGCACACAGTCCCTGGTAAAACAAATTTAGTAGAGAAAACATCTTTTTTCCTCCAATAGAGAGAAAAAAAGTAAAAGAAAACAAAGCTCAGCAGTGTTTATAAAATATACCGGAGTATTGGCAGTCCGCCTGGACTTTCAAGGTCAAGCTCGCAGGTGCAGAATCGCAAACACGAGATAGCTCCTTAACAGGGAAAAAAAACTCGTAGCTCTGTTAAAAGCTAAAAGAGCAACAGAAGAAAACACAGAAAAACAGCAACTCAATTTGCCCGCATTCTCCACCAAAATCTGTCACGGTTTGAACTAAAAATCCACCTGCACCCGTGACAGGGGCCGTGGGCCCCGGAGGGGCCCTAGGCCGAAAGGAAAAAGTTAATTAGGAAAAGAAAACAGCGGCAACGATCTAAGGAGGCACACTTATTTACTAAATACTATATCGAAATACAGGATAACACAATATAATAAAATATAATTGAAAATTGAGCTAACGAATCAAGCAAAATAGGAGAGAGAATGAGTCCCGTAACCGAGAGGCCTACTGTAAATCTAGGCGAACGGCTGAAGGCTCCCACACACTCCCCTGAACGCCAGAACTCGAAAGACGTCAGTCTGTTCTGCGACAGAGTTAACATAGAGTCCAGGTCCCGTGACCCATCGTGTTGTTCCCTGGGAGATGTAGTCTTCTTCTGTAAGTTGCAGATTCAGTAAAATTATTCATGCTTTATATGATGTTATGATGTGGAATACTGATAGTAAAAATTACAAAATTATTAAACCATGACAACCAATTAATATATTTCTATTGTCTATGTACTTTTCCTTGAAGTACAAACTTGCAGTGATATTTCTCAGCTTACTGCGTTGTTAATGAACTTCCTACATTATATAGGAAAACAATTTAATAAAAGGTAATACATGAGTAGAAAAACCATTAGTGATATTGTGTATTCCATCATGAAACAATATTAATAATTAATAGTGGATATTGCTTGCGCACGTCCGAGTATCATAATTGCAGTCATGCTTAACTATCAAGTAATAATACATAACAACCAGGGTATGAGTGTAACAAAGGGATAAATTTCTCTCCCTTGAAGTACAGGGAGATATGTAGGATTGGCAGGTAATGGAGGTCATCATCTGGGACAACAAAAGAAAGAGCCCACGCTGTCTATTTTTCTTTATATTTTTAGTTTCTATGTGTCTCAAGACTGGATGCTTTTTAGGGCAGCATCGCTTTAGCCGCATCTTCTGTCCTAGGCTTTTGCGATACATATGCAGGAGAGACTTTGTCTTCCCTCACATCTCTGAATACACTTCAAACTTATCAAATGTCAAATACTTACCTTCTTAACATGGTTTTATCATTAAGTTTTTTAAAAATATCCACCTCAAGAATAACTGATTAATATTTTTAACTGAGTGTTTAATGTTAACAGAGAAACTGACTGCCACTTGTGAAATATTTAGATTTCAAAGAAGACTTTTTAAACCTTTAGAAAGAACTGAGGTTGTATGGGCAACTTTCAAAAAATACTGTAAAAGAGTATATATGCTTCAATGTTTAAGCTAAGTGCTGCCATTAATTATTAGTTGCTTAGGATTTAGTTCACAAGACTACAGAATCAGTCCTTGCTCTTCCCTTTAAAACTACTTGGTGTTGCTCTGTATGTTTCGAGTTATGTCTATAGATGTAACTATGGAGGTCTTACTCTTGCACTTACTCTGCATCTTAGTCCATGGACTTAAACCATCCAGTTTCCCATCAAACTGTAAGCCTGTTTCGTGAGTGTTCAGCTGAGAAGTCTGTTTAGAGGTTGGTGACCTGCAGTGAAGGACCTTGGTATGGCTATAGCCTCTTCAGTAGCCCTTTCTGAATTCCTGAGTTTGTGTTAGTGTCCTGCCATCATTAAGGAGACACACTTGGGCTTTGGCTCTTTACTTGAAATTTTCTGAAATCCAGTTGAATCAATTTATGTTGACCCTTCTAGGAAAGGAGGAGTAGGCAACATGCTCAAAAAACAGGGTAGTGTCATTGCAAACTGGGGACTGATGATGATCTGAGTCTATAAACGAGAGCAGGGTTTGTGGCAATGATCAGGAGATTCCAGATAAAGGAAAATCAGGCTAGAGCACGTAGTCCTGAGATTGCACACTGCTCTGTGTAAATGGCCCACTCTTCCCACAACCTGGGAGCCAGTGAATGCTGCCCTGTGCTGGCTTTTGTCAGAGACCAAGTTTTGTGTGACAGACGGTCCCTTTGCATCCATGATAAGGTACAGCTCAGTATGTAAGAATGAGCCAGCACTGATGCTGAGTTTTCTGGTATTCAGGAGTCACAGCTGAGCTACTGCTTTTCTAAATTCTCCCTGTGGGTAACAAATACGAAAGGCAGTTTGCTGGAAAGAGGCAGAATCAGGAAGCTATAAAGTAGTATTGCTACCTGTCTCCTTAACTACCTTTTTTCTAGCAGTTCAGAATCAGCTCAGTGTTAATCCTTCCTTTCCACCCTGACTTTATCCCACTGGTGAGGCCTGTAAGGCCATAGAAGAGACCTTTCTGATGAAGAAGTAGTAATGGGAGCAGCGCTGTCAGCGATGCGAGTGGAAGCCAAATATTGTTGATAACTTTGAGGTGGGGAAAAAAGTGTTCGTGGCAGAACTTGTTGATCTCGGCTCTGTGCTGTAGGACAGCACTGTGTACAAAACTGGACAAGTGTCGAGAATACCTGCAGCTGTTGTCACTGGTGCTTCTTGGGTGTGGTAGAGGTTGCTGGTTGTACACATCAGTATTTGTATAACCTATTCAGATTATTTCAGTGGTGTCACCTATCAGATTCTGGAAGTTTTAAATCAGTGGTTTAACACAGGTTTTTCATACAGAGGCACCATTACATACGAACCAGAGCAGCTAAGACCAATTTTTGTGTTTGTTTTTTTTTAAAAGCAGTTAATTTTTATTGGATAAGATGCACAAATATAAACACAAGAATAACACAGTAGCTACAATGCATGCTGAAAACTGGAGAGGAGATGATAATTGGTGAGCAATTGGGCTTCATAAACTGTTACCTTCTGCAGAAAAACTAATGGTATGATTGTTATCTGTCTCAGAGACAGCACGGCCTTATATAACATGTATCTGCCGTGCAACTTCTGCAGAATTGTTAGGTCAGTCTATTTCAGTCTCTGAGCATCTGAATTTTGTTTCCAAAACAACAGGTCAAATCCTCCCCAGTCTGTCAGGTCTCTTCACTGCCTTTATGTTTCCTGATCTGGCAAAGAGTTGCTCAAGCGCTGTTTAAGAGCGACACCAAGTGGTTAAACGCTTCATTTCTCTGTGGCATTATTCAAAGTATTTCTGTTGCTCTGCCTTTGACTTAGAAACATCACTTCTGTTGTTTGGTTTTGTTGTTGGTTTCTTTTGTTTTGTTTTGTTTTGCTGCCGTGGTTCTGTTTTGAACAGCCCTGATTATGCCAGTGACTATTTGTTTCTCTTCTTAATGCACCCAAGTTCTCAGTTGTTATGTAACCAAACATCAGCCTCAGAGTGCTGCTCTGATTCTTTCTGCCCATTGAAATGCTATCAGTCTAAAATCTCTTTTCTCCAGAATAAAGAAATTGCAAGATTTTAATGAAGTATGTGTTGAGAAGGATATGCAAACAGAAAAGCAGCGACTGCGCTGAAATCCTTTGTAGAACAGCAAAAATAAATAGGTATAGCAGCAACTTGAGCTATTAGGTAGAGAATGTTCAGGGAACAGAGTATCTGGTCATGCCAGAATAATGCAGCCTTGTTTCTTCTCCACGTCTTTTCAGATGGGAGGTATCCAGTGGCAATCTGTTCCCCTGTTTTTTTCCTTACTGGAGCTCTTGTGAAGGACGGGGATGAAGCAGCCTGCTTAAAACCCTGCTGTCAAAACCAAAACTGATACTACTATTGAATGACTGTGGTGGTGTCATTCATAAATCTGTAAAATAACAGCTCTGATTGCAGTTGTTCCCTTCCTTGTCAATTGACTAGAGATTCTTGGTGCCCTAATTAGCACCGTATTTCTTAAATTTGTGATCATATACTTCAAAAAGAGCTCTATTGGCCTGAAGCGTTGCTTTCTGCAGTAAGTAGGATGACTAAGTTGAATTGGGCTTTCTTAATAGCTCTCCTAGAGAATCACCATCTGTAGAAGTCCAGTACTCTCATTTTTGTTATCAAAACCAGGGCGAGAGAATGAATATAGAAGAACATCTAAGGAAATGGCAGGCAGAAAATGACTATCTAGAAAACAAACCTAAGAAGTTGGGGACTGGGAAGAATTAGAGTGTAGCCAGTGTAACCAAAAACAACAAAATGTTCTTTTGACTAGAAATCATTGTTCAGTTGCTCAGTTAATGGCGAGTCCTGCTACTCACTGGATTAGTCGTAGTTGTGTAATTTCCTGCAATAAAAATGGTACCAAAGAAAGATGAGTTGAAGATGAGCGAGTAAAGAAATAACTACTTAGGTCAACCTGCTATGCTTGCTAAAAGTATCGCATTTAAATAACTACTGTTTTCTCAGGGTTGGCAACTATTCTAATTGCAGACATGAAATTCTTTCCCTAAGTGAGTTTTTGGCATGGATAGTAAGCTCTGTGCTGTTTGTGTAGGACAAGTGCATTTGTGCCACTGAGTTGGAAGGTGATGGTGTTTTTTGATGGTGCCCTTGTGATCTCAGTAATTATCAGCTCCCTTGCCAGCGTAATGAACTAGTGGAGCAAAATACAGTTGATGCCAGTGGATTTGTGAGCATTTGACTAATGCAGCTGCTACTGCAGAAGCAGCTAATGTGTTAGGATGCATAGAGACAAAACTGCAAGGAATACATAGTCAAAAGGAGGAAAGGAGAAACTTTCCTGAGGAAAGTGCAGGGTATATATATTAAGAGGCTTACACCATTTTATGTGATAGGCTATTGTGGGTGCTCCAGTTCAACATTTTAGTGTATGGGGTTTTTTGAATTTCAGTGAACTTGGGTATTGTTAAATTTTGGTATGTTTCTTGCAATTAAGCTGCTAAGTAAGTTGATTTCCTGAGGTAAAAATGTTAGTACACCCTCATTCCAGTTATATGATTACACATGGGAGTCTACAAGTGCTTTTGCAGCCTCTTCAGTTAATTCCATGTAGTCTCACTTGGGTTCTATCCCTGTCCCCAGAGAGCAGAGGTTAGTACCTGTCCCAGCATTTGCCATCATGAGGAAGCTATGGGCCGCTGTAAGGCCTCCTCTTCTGTGGGTTGAGCAAACAAAGGGACTTCTGCCATTCCTCATAAGTCTTCCATTCTAGACTTGTCAGCACTCCTTTGGGCATTCTCTAGCAGTTTTATGTGCTTTTTTTACTTTGTGTTGCCCAAAACTACACGCAGTACTCAAGGTGAGGCTGCACCGCTGCAGGGTATGGTGGGTCAATTGATTCACTTGACTGGCTAGCAGCATTGTGCTTAATGCACCCCAGAATGTGATTGGCCTTCCTGGCTACGGGTGCACTGCTGACTGATGTTCAACTTGCTGTCAGAGAGCTCTTTCAGCATGGCTACTCTCCAATATCTCATCCCCTGGTCTGCTTGTGTAGCCAGGATCTTTCTCAAGTGTGGAAGCAAGTGCTTAGTCTTGTTATCTTTTAGCTGTAGATGAAAAGGAAAATTTCTGGGTATAAACAGTTGGTTCCAACATCAGCTACCTCCCACCTGCAATACACCATTGTGTATTGTTTACATTGTGCTTGTTTAGTTGTGACTTTGCATACTGTAGCATTGTGCAGTGTTATGTTTTAGAGCATCTGGTTGCCCAAAAAGAAGAGACTGTTTTATGTATTATGTGCCCCTAATGACAAGTGTGTGACTCAGCTATTTCTGGCAATGCCTCTCAGTGTTCACCATGTCAAGAAACAGCATTTGTTTTGTTGCCTGAATTGCTTGATTTCCATGGAGATTTGATAACCCACTCACTGAAATTAATGTAATAAGAAAGTTTGCAAGAAAGGCTGTAAAAAGAGCTGCTTATGCTATGAAAGGAATTCCATATGGCTTCACATTTCCCATATTAAAAATCCTTTTGCTATTCCTCATTCATGCTTTATCAAGTTGAGAGTTATGTTACCGTCTTTATCTCTAATGCCCTTTCAGAGAGAGCAAAGACAATAAACTGTAAATACAAGGGGAAAATTAACTGTTTTTAATCACTGGTGAACTAGGCCTGTCTCTTGTAATCTCATGAATCGTAAGGGTTGGAAGGGACCTTTGGAGATCATCCAGTGAAACCTCACTAATAAATCAGGTATGCTGGAGTAAGTTGTACAAGAAAGTGTCCAGGCTGGTCTTGGGTATCTAGGAGGATCTTCAATATCCTAGAAGATGTTCCGAGATGATGCTATTTATCTCCATTTGCAGGAGGAACTACAGTTTTATGTACTTGATAAGTCAAATTCTTTAGTTGTTCACATCTGCAAATATCACATGAGTTCCAAGGCCTCAGGCAGCAGTCACTGGAAGATAAGCGTTAAATTTCTTTCACAGTGTTGTATAAATTGAGCAACATACAACTAGCGTCTTCCAAGACAGAGTCAGGAAGGAAAGTGTGCTTGAGATGTTTGCTGTGAAGCAAATTTAAGTTCTTGAGGACAAGAATTACCTTAACTTTCAAGATTTTCAAGACTTTTCAGGATGCGCACATTTGCTCTTTTCTTCTCTCATTGTATTAAACTGTTCAAGTTTTCAAATGTTTTTATAAGACTGTATCAACTAAAAGCTTGTTACTTAACAAAATTGTATAATACAAATTAAAATATAATCTATTGTTGCTGTACTGGTGCAATATAATCACGTCTCTCCTGAGATAAGTAAGCTCTTAGACTTTTCCATAGAAATCCTGTATCTGCTAACCTAGAGTATGTTTAAGGGAAATATCTTAAGTGACGTAATAGTAGCTGAGCAGAAAGAAACTTAGTGGCAATCACATGTCATCAGAAAATAAAATAAACCCCAAATTACTGTCTCTTAATGAGATGTACAATGAAGTGATACATGACAAAAGACTGCATTCTTAATTAGGAGATCATATGTAGTTAACATGCAATATTCTAAATGCTTTCTCTCAGTACTTCATAGAATAGCTACGTATTCTAAAGCATCCTCCCACGCTTTGCATTAACCGCTCAGGTACGGTGCAAGGGTTAAACCAGCATCAGCCCTTATTATTGTACATCACTAATTGATAGGACATAAATGACTATTCATTATTTCTCTATGAGATGATTATGCATGAGGTCTTAGCAAATCAGTTAGTGAAATCATTATGCTGTTCATGTTAACATCGTAGCAGTATCCTGCTCACAAGGGGGGAAAGAAAAAGAATCATTAGTGAAGGTGTGAAAATGAAAAAAAATTAGTTTTTTCTACTGGAAGTGAAATACCTTATGAAGGGAAGCAGGTGAATTGAAATTCATTTTATTTTTAGGTTTTCTGCCTCACCGTACTAGTAAGTGCTGGCAATCAACACAAGACTTCCAGCTCTTTGAGTGGATACTGCTTGTTTTGTCTTGCTTTTAAGACTCCTGGGCATTCCAAGCCTGTAAACCAGTGGTCTCTCTTTTTGGTGGGACACTTTAATCAGACTTCTTGGTGGGGTGGTAAAAAAATAGCTTTGGAAGTTTGTAATCTTTAAAGTGATAATTGGAGTTTTCATTTTAATTCACTGATGCGTGGAGAATAAGATTGAGTTCATTCAGTTTTACTTAAGCACTGTTGACTGCTTTTCATGTACACCAAGCGAGTTATTTCACTTCTGTGTACTTTTACTATGACTCCCGATGAAGGTGTCCTTTGTGTTTCTCATAAAAAGGACCAGACTGTTGACTGATAGAGAATTTGAAGTAGAGGCATCTGAATAAATTCCTGCATCCAAGAATAGAATAAACTGTCTTAATGTGCTTTCAACACCAAACTTTTCTATGGTTATGCCGCATTAAGGTAAATCAATACTTAGTGAACTCATAACTCTTCTTGTAACTGTAGTGGAAATGCAATTGGAAATATTCTGGGAAATCTCCAAATAATGAGTAACATTTTTGAGCACTCCTGTACATTTTTTTGGTGTAATTATATAGGAATTGTTCAGATATGCGTGGCTATTCATTCTGCTTGCTTTTCATACTTGAGAATATAAATCCAACAGATTTTTTTAATGTATGGTATAGGTTGGAGCAAAATACCATAGGTAGATTGGTATTTATATAATGTTTTTATATTAAGTTATGTGACTAAGTTTATCAACTGAAGGTTGATAATGAAAGCCATAGTAAGACGTGATAGTCTTTGTGGCTGAAAAACATTTGGCATTCTGATATACTTCAATGAATACTTCAAAAACCTCTGAGTTTGTGATTTTCTGTGACATTCTATAAGTGCTTCATTAGGGTTGTGTTTCCCTTGGCATTTGTAGGTATTCCTTGAAACTGTGTGAATGAATATGCATTGCAGCCCTGTCCTCAGAAAGCATTTACATCCTTGTCCTTGTAGTAGTGAATATACTACTCAAAGACCAGAAGCAATGACCAATTCAGAGACACTAGATGCAGACTTCATGAAATCTATGCTGCTTTAAATATTAGAATTAAGGAAAGAATGTTTTTCTTTTGTCCCTTTTGCTACAAATATGAAATATTAGCAAGTACTTCCGAAAGAGGGGAAATACATATTTGTTGTAAGTCCATAGACTTTTCATTCCCTGCAGACTAGGCAAGAGTAAGGTGGCCACTCTGGCAGTAGTGGAAAAGCAGACTGAACGTGTGATGGAGTAGCAAAAATATGAGCAAGATTCACAGATGGGTCATCAGTGATACTTAGAAATTCAGAGATGGTTTTGCTTGTCAAGAGCATATGTGCTTATTGTAATTATATTTATGTAAATAAAACCTAATTAGGTGCCCTTCTAAGATTCCTACCCTGGTTAGTTCTCCAGCAGCAGTTGTGCTGTTTTTCATACACAACCATTTCAAATCCAGCTAAAGGCAGCATTCTCACTGCACTGAGGGCATAAACATGTGCTGATGTTTATTCCTCTGAAAGATTTGTTTATAATAAACCTTTTTCAAGACTTCTTAAAATATTGGGCTCAAATGAATAATTACACGGTTCTTAACTCATTCATTACTTTCTGCAATACCTATTGTATTTTATACTACTTTCAGAGAAGCAACCCCATCTATGTATACCGAGGCTACTTGGAGCTACTGCTGTTTGTTTCTGTACTCATGTTTGCACTCTCTCAGAGAGACTTGACGCTCAGGCAGCAGCCTGTGATGTGCAGAAGCCTCCACCCTGAGCAGCAGAGCTGCACATGGCTGCTCTAGTCTGAGCAGGGGGTATGCTGCCTCCGAGGTTCCTCTCAGGGGACTTCATCAACTGCTGTCATATCCTTGCCATGTCATCTCCAAACACACAGCTGTGCTCCTTAAAATTGTAGGGTTTTGCTAGTTTACAGAGCAGTTAGTTGGAAATAGATAGTGTCATGGATAGAGTTCTGAACAAGATGGGACTTGAAGAGCTTGGAATTCAGGCAGTATCTCTGCTGCATTTTGTACTTTAATGTACAAGTGGCTGCTGTATCAGGAACAAACTGCAAAAGATTCCAGGGCCGTGGTGTGGCAGGGAGATGGGGATGGGGTTTTCCAGCTTAAGTGAAAAGTGTTGATGGAGAAAATGACTTCCTGTTGAAAAGAGTGAATATGTTTCTGGTTTATTTCTTTTTAAGACAAAAAAGATTGAATTGTTGGTGAAATGAAGAATTACATGTGAATTTTTCCTTCTAAATCTTTTGTCTTTCTTAAAAGCATTTATACTCAAGTGGAAAATGCTACTTTGAAAAAAAGCCATTGTCAAATTTGAAACATTTCCTGTAAAATTCCATGCCTTCCTTCTCAAAAACTCTTTGCCAGTTTTAAAGATACTTTCAGCTTCCTGCAGTCCAAATGAGTTGCTGCCTGCTAAGGAAATAAAAATTATGCCTATCTCTTTGCCAAATACCTTAAAACCCTGCAAAAAGGAGAGATAATTGCACTTCCTGCAAGCACATCTTTACAATTAATGAGGTAGTAAAGATGGGCATGACTCCCAGGTCTGAATTAAGGCAGCCTGGGGTTTTTTGTTTTGTTTTTTAGATCTTCCAGCACTATGACAGAGTTACCTTCCGGCCTTCCAGATTTTTTTCATAATTGAGAGCTGGAAGTAGTGTCTTATTTTCCTATTAACAAATCTGAGTTTCTGTTGTAATCGTGTTACTGTAGGTGCTGGTTTTGAAGGCTTTGGTATGTTCCGCTTTAACTCTTAATCAGGTGCTGATAATAGCCTGGATAAGGCTTCCAATTAAATACACTGTGAAATGTTTGCTGTGATGTTTTGAGCCATATGAAACTGGGGCAGTCCCATCCGCTCCTCCCTCTGCCCAGTGCTGAGGTATAGCAGCTCAGTGTCAGGATGATGATCAGTACTGGGTGGCTAAGGGGAGTTACCAGTGTCTGAATACATTCGGCAGAGGGATTAGAAGAGCAGTGTTCTAAAAAGTTCAGCTGAAACTCTTTTTCCAGATAGTTTAGTGCTTCCTTGGCTTGGCTGGTGACTGGAAGAGCAGAGGAAATTTTTTCCATCCCTGGTCTTTACAGTTTAGTTAGCCAGCTGCAGCCTTGTCTGTCTCATTGCTAATTTTCATACCATCATTGTTGTGTTTTCCATAACAGCCTCATCTTTTTGATCTGGCTTTTATTAGCGCTGTGAAAGAAACAAACTGTGAGGTTCCCATGCAGAAGCCATGCATATATGTGCGCTGTGAACCACACAGAACAAAGTGTTTCCTGTCTTTTCAGAACAGGCTGCTCTCAGAATCAGAAGGTTTGACTTAAAACAGAAATCTCAGTTCTTCTGTATGTCCCATTACTATATCTAAGTGAAAGCTCTTTCAGCCTGTCCATTCTGCACACTGGGTGTGCCCACTTAGATTTCCATTAAAGGAATAAGGATTGGCTTCTGTCGAGAGACCTTCCTTTATTTCAGGAACATTTGAAAATCGGGTAAAAATACACAAGATCTGATGCATACCTTAACTAGGAACCCCCCATCTTGCCACTCTTCAGTCCTTTTAGCTCTTTTCACATCTTTCTCCTTGGTTCAGTGGCATGTGTGGTAGAGAGCAGCTCAAACCTGCATTTCAGTAGCAGTTGGCCTGGTAATGGGGAGTTGTGGTGGGAACTGCTCTGAGCTTGTGAAAAATAATGCCTTAAGGTGGCAAAGCAAGAAGCAACCTGAACTGGAGAACACTTTGGAAAATTTGCTCCTACACACTTTGAGACCCTGACTGAAGACACTGCCATAAGTATATTTGGGTGTATTTGTCTTTGGTTTCAGCTTGCACTTTCAGTTAGACCTTCAAAATCTCTATCTTTCCCATGTACAGCTGAAAGTAAGGAAAAGAAAAAATGCCCAAATGCTACATTTTAAAAGTGAACATTTCTTTGTATAAGTAGAAACACTGTGAGAGATGGCTGTTTTTACACAAAATTGAGGTATAGGTCTTGAATATCAAATACTAGTGTACAGTTCTGAAATCACGGTACTAAACTGAAGGTAAATGAGAAAATAGGTTAAGCGTGTGGTCTAAAAAAGACAACCATTTTGATTAAGCACATCTAATTGCTTTTAGCCCTCTGGCAAGCTGAAGAAAATAGCTTCCTTTTAAAACTTACAATATCTCTTTCTTTTTCATGAACCTATCCAACAGAATTGTAACCTGCAGGCAGGGTTAATGTAAGAGCTATGGTGGCAGGGCTGCAGAATGCAGCTGATGGAATGAATGTTGGTCAATCCTGATCTGATTTCCCCTCTCTAGAAGCACTCATGGCCAGGCTGGATGTGGCTGTGAGCAGTCTGGTCTAGAGGGAACTACAGCAGGCGGTTGGAACCAGATGATCTTTAAGGTCCCTTCCAACACAAACCGTTCTATGTTTCTCTGGAAGGGTTCAAGATGGAATAAATGCTTGGGTGTATCAGGACTGGTGAGAAACTAAGTTAATGTTCCTGGTATTGGTATTGCTCACAGGAGGTCCTTTAACATGTCTGAGTAGTCAAGCTTTATTCTGTTGTGTAAATTTGACAGGAGACCACTGGGAATCTTTCATTTCTGTTCCCATCAATACTAAATTAAAATTCATATATTGAAGTACATTGATGTGAGAAGCCAGGCCCATGTGAGGCGTTCCAGTTAGGTTTTAGTAGTTGTAACTGGGACAAAGTCAGCAAACAAGTGGACTTTGCTTTTCTGTCAGAGAAATAAATCGTTGGACTCAAAAATCTACAGTAACTCTACAGTCAGTACAGAAAACAAGCACTTTATGCAGGTAATCCCCAGAGCCTCTCATATCATTGTGCAGTCTATCATCAGGCAGAGCTCTTCAGAACCAAGTTTTCTCTAGGTACTGTTTGAAATACCAAAGTGATGGGGGTCAGAACAGTATTTAAAACAAAACATGCCAAAAAACCCCCCATGCCATTACCAGTGTACTTAGCTGTGGTACATTCCTGCTCTTCATGAATACACTTCCATAGCCCACAACACCAGTATTGTTTTGTACCTAGAGCTGTGCATTTTTGAGGATGTTATCCTCATTTCTAAAAGGAGATTTGATGTACATCAACTTTATTGATGTCAGTACAATGCAGTCCCATACAAATAAATATACCTTGGATGTGAGATTTTTCTTCTATTGCGTTAAGACTTGCAGGTTCAGTTTAGGTGATTCATGACTCATTGTTTTTCTGCATTTGACTTCACTAGTAGACTAACAGTAAAAAGATAAACTACAACCTCAGTGTCCTCTGCAAATTTGACTTCTGTGGAAATTTATTTCAAATCTATACTCGAAGACATATTTCTATGTACTGTAAATTGCAGTTGTAAGTAGGCAGAACAGCCTGTCAGAAGGGTGCAAAGTAACTCCCCAAACTTCAACTTTGAGTTTGATGCCTTAGTTTGTAAGAAACTAGAGTGTTTTGTTTGTTTGTTTGTTTTACATGGTTGGAATATTCATAAATTGGTGAATAGGACAAGTAAATCACATCTAAATTAGATCCTTATAGATTTACAATGGATGTCTCTCGCAATGGAAATTTCCATAGTTAAAGCGCAGTTCACAGAATCACAGAATTGTTCTGCACGGAGCACACTTGAATCACAAATTGTTCACACTTAGATACAAAAAGCTTGAACATATTTTGTTTCAGTTATGTTGGAGATAAGACCAACAATTCTTTAAGGAGAATTAATTGTCTATGGCTGGGCACAGCAATGGTCTCAGAAGGATTCTTGACTTTTCTCAGGGTAGTCAGCTATCATCTGACCTTAGTGATCTTTGATGCTGTGAGTTGACTACAGGTGCCACTGAGGATATGGAGAGGCAAAAGTGATTTGGACAGAAAAAGCATTTCTAGAAAAAAATAGTGTTGTCATTGCATTTATAAACTATATGATGGCCCTGCAGTTCAACAGAGCTGTCTTGCTGGGAGAAGACACAAAACCTATTCTTCATTTGTCTTTCACAGTATCTTTATACCTTCTAGCAGTTTACGTTTACGTGGGCTCCAACATAGCTGTTGTTTAGGTTATTATTTCTGATACAATTCTACAACTCTGTAATTGAATGTGAGCTATTTCTTTCAGCTAGTTTGATAAATCAACAAATAAATCAGTTGGGTTTTTTTTGTTTGTGTGTTTTCCTTTTTATGACTTTGCTTCTGTTTCTGATGTGACTAATATGGCTAAAGTCTTCTTGGCATGGTTTAAGAGATGGGGCACATTCTTTTTTTTTTCTTCCTATTCCCTACTAGTCTCTCTTAATTAATATAAATTAGAAGAGCCTGCAGGAAGCCTGGTCTCTTCTCTGTGTCAGAGCCAAGATGGAACGTTAAGTGTTCTAAATGTCTTGATGTGTCATGGAAGTTAGGCTCCAGACGCTGTCTGTCTTTCAAAATATCGCTCTGTTCCTAAATCTGCCTGTTGAAATTGTTGCCCGTTGAAGTTTTCCTATGTCCAACCATCCAGACATTTAATGCTAACTTACCTCACAGTAGTGCTGTGAGGAATCCCGGTCTTGAATCTGACCCACCTCTTTCCTTGCGTTCATCAAAAAACAAACACCTATTTAGTTGTTTGATATACAGGAGTTTCACAATACTCTCTGGTCAGTTTTGGGGATGACCGTTTAAAACTGAATTTATAAGCTTAGTTAATTATCGCAGTATTGAACCTTGTATTGAATCAAGAATAATTGCGCTGTATTGAATCATTCATGGACACTGTTTTCACTATTTTAATAATTTCTAGAATCTTCTAGTAGAGGATAGTGGATTTTAGTAGCTATTTTACTTATCTTTCAGCAGTTGGAAAGTCTAATCTATGCTAAAATTCTTCTGGGCTTTTTATTAAGTTAGCTCTGATTTATATAATTTGCCGCGAAGTTCATTAAAGACTTCATTAATTTTTCACCAATCTGTAACAGTCTTATCACTGCTGTTTTTATTAGCCGAGATATGATTAACTAGGTTTGACTTTTTTAATTCGGGGGCAAGTCATTTACCTGCCCTCTCACCACTGTCATAATAATTACATTTTATTATGTCAGATTTGAAATGATTCTCTTCTTATCTATCAGTTCCAGTGATTAGGAGCCTCTATTTCAGAGCGTTTGTACTGACATTTTCATCTCAACAGTTTATGTTCTTATTATCTGACCAAATCTTCATTTATTTTTTTTTTTCCTCTTTCTAGAAGGATCCTGTGTTTTGATACTTCAAGGCTAAAGAGCTAAGGCAATGTCGTATTAACCTGCAGCTCAACCACATACCCTGGATAGATGGATGTCAACCTCAGTTTCTGTTGGTATATGTCCGTCTGCCTTCCCAGAAGCTTGGTGGCTCTTTCTTGGAACCAGAAAAGAGAAAGCCCCACAGAGGTATGTTGCATATTAGCCTACAAGTCAGGGTGCTGATTCCAAGTGCTTTATAGAGTGCGTTTCTTAAATGGCTTTCTGTACTCTGGTAAATCTTCTCCACGCCCCTTTGCACCATCATCTGTGGTACGCTGTCAGTCATTTGCACTTGACTTCCAATCCCTGCCAGTGATGTGCAAAGCATTAGTGTTGTGTGAGGGCATGGCCCCGCTGAAAGCTTGGAAGATCACTTGCAGCATTATGTCCATGATGGGCTAGGGCCCAAGTGCCAGCCTAAGGGCCTGATTCCTTACAGCCAAATAAAAGGAAGGTATCAGCAAGTAAGGAAGTAGTTACAAGTTCATGTCTTGAATGAAAGACATGTCTGCCTGGAGGAGAGTGGTGCTTCTTTCTCTTTTGCTGACGTGTCTGTTTCTTGCTGGAAGAGAGCGGGGCCAAGAGTGTTGGTCTCTTTGCGCTGAGTCAGCAGACCTTTTCTTTGAATCTTAAAGCATTATCAGCTAAGTGGTTCTCACAGGAGCATTTCTGTATTGGGCTGGCAAGAAGCCTGGCATGCACTCTTGCTAAGGCTCCCGTATCTGTGTTATAGGATTACTTTCTGTTTCTTGGTGCATGTTTCATGTGGAGTTATTCTGCCTCACTTTAGTATATCAGATCTCATGGGCTGATAAGGATTGGGAAGAAGCTGAAAATAAAGTGATGTAAAGATATATCAGCCCTAGTGGTTGGCTGTGTTTCAATGCATAAGTCATTTACTGTTTTTCTAAATATGTATGATGTAAATAACAAATATAAGTAGGTATTTAAGGGCAGGAGTGGGAAGGGGAGTGGGAGTGAGATTGGGAGGAGAAAAACTGACATTTCTCTGGATTACTTCAAGTCAGACATGATTGATCTTGAGTCTATCTAGGAATGACAACATAAATTACAATTTTCATAGGAGAAATGAGTACAGTACCCTTTATCTCCTTTTTTATTTCTTTCAGAAATAGCATTTATAGTGTTTTTCTCTACTACTAATTAGTAGTAATTAGAGAAGAAACGAGGTCTGGGATCTTTCAGAAAGCCCTCGTTTATTTGGTAATTATGGTTGTAGTTCCACATTTTCTCATTGCATTTGTGTTCAACCTTGTTAAACTAAAGTAGCCATGTAAAAGGTATCAGGGCTAATTAGATGATCACTCCGAACCTTCTGTAACTGCAGTATTTGAAGCCTTTTGTACCAAAGGAATGTTTTGATGGAGAAAGCAGAGCAGTACTGCTTTTTAGGCACGTAGCCTGTTTGGAACTCTCAGGTGAGCTTGACAAACGTGTTTATTGTGTCCAGTACCTTAAGTGCAGTAGGTGTAATTCTCATTATTGTTGGCATTTTGACAAACAACGCATCAAAGGGCTTCTGGGATGTGCAGGTGACTCCGGTTCACATGGTTTCAGTGCTATGTTGCTTGCATTTACTTTAGTAAAGAGAACGTGTGCAGCAAGGCTAGGAAGAAAATTTTGCATACATTGGAACCTGCTTTGATGCAGGAGTGTGTTCTGACATTTAACTGAGTTTATTCACAGATATATCTTTAAATTTAAATGTTATTTAGCAGCAAAAGAGTGAAAGAATCTCAGTTAATGATATTTCTGATTTTCTGCAAGGTTTTCCTTTTCTCTTGACAGTTGGGCAACTATTAATACTATATACTATAACTAAGTTTTAATTCTCACAATTATTGCAAATACTACTATCCTCCTGCACAATGTATTTGATGCAAAGAGCTAGAAAGATGTGTGTCAGCATGGGAAATAAGCTTGCAATTCTGAGTTGAGGTCTCTTGATCATCCTCTCTAGGGACTGTATCCTGTAAAATGCAAAAGCTTCTAATGGATTCGTTATTTCCAGCAGATAAAATTAGACTTGTTCAGGTGTCAAAATTAAAATACCTTTATTCTATTTAGGTTTCTTGATTAATTATTTTACAACTATTGTTTCAGCCTTTGGGTGTTCTCTAAATTAGTAATTCTACCTCTAATCTCCAGATAGCTCCTAAAATGTAGGCTCTACACCAGCATCAGTTGGAATGGGAATAGGAGCTTGTTCACACAGAATTCAGAGCTTTGTATGCACAGCATAATTTCTCTTGCCTGTAACAAGTTGCAGGACTAGGATTCTTATCATATCCTTGGAAGTTTGAATTCAGAAAGGTGAAAAGAAACAGAAAAAATAATGACTTCCGGGAAACATGTTAGAGGAAAGAAGGAGGTGGGACTTTTGTCTATTATTTCATATTTGTTTTCCTCATAAATTGTAAGTAATACTGCAACATTTTTGTGGTAAATTCTTAATATATGAAATCAAAGAAAATCTGCCAGTCTGCAGTGGAAAACAAAGCAAACTGATCTTTGGATTTGAAAGATGATGGATAGTTTTGGGATCTCAGTACCTCCAAAGTTAGGTTTTAAAGGCTTTTTATTAGCCTTTCATTTTATTAGCCTGCTCAGAACCCAGAGGTCTGGAGGGAGCTTCCTGTGATGTCTGTCCGTTGTCAAAGATGTTCTCCAAAGCTCAGAACAGAGATGTTATCATCCTTACTGAGTTGGCAACGTGGCCTGTTGTTCTCTTCCTGAGTTATGTTTACAGCTCTGCATCATTCCTGCCACTGTGCAGACATAGTTTACCTTAACCAGCAACCTTTGCAGAGTCTGAATCTGTAGCAGCTGACTGGGCGTAGGTAAAGATCACTTCTGATGCATTGGACTGTGTGCCTGCTGCTGTGCTTCCAATTGCTCCAAATGCCCTCTTCCCACTCTAACCCTTTAAAAAAATATGCCTCCCTGTCATTGTGCAAATCTGTAGCTTGGTAATTCTTGCCCATTTTCTTCAAGCAAATAGGGTGCTGATGGAGATTTGAATGACCTGAACGAGTCTTGCAGGTTTTTCCATGGTCATGCGGTGATCAATTATTCCAGCCTTACAGCGATCTTGCATGCAGAATGGCAGTCTGCCAGATTGTGTGCTGATTTCCCTCAGCCATGCACACACTGACAAAAATCCCTTAGGGAATATCAGAAGCTGGCAAACCCTTTTGGAGCAAGATACGTAAAGTCTGATCTTAGTGAAAGCAGCTGGTACATTGTTCACGCTAGCAACAGTAATGCATTGTCTTTTTTCTGTGAGCACTTCTCTTCATCCTCATGAAATATTCGCTTAGCCTTCTTCTGTAGCCTTATGAATGTTTTAAACTGTCTTCTACCAGCAGTACTGCTCTTACTTATTATTTTCCCTAAGATCTGTTCTCAGTTTATGTGCTGCTCATTTGTCAGATGCCTTACTGTATACAATCCTCTACAGTTCAGCTAAGCCTTCTTCAGTTTGAAGAGACATAAGCCTTGTGCATGTAAGACTCATTCAAGACTAGGCTGTGAATCTAGGTGTGGTAAAGGAAGGAAACAAAGCTGCATCTATGCCACATGCATGTGTATATTTTCTCAGTGTTTTCCTTGTCACCCATGTTTCAAAGTACTTCTGTGCTGGGATGTGAGTGCAGAACAGCAAAGAGCCCTGTGGAATTGAAGCAGATAGCTGCTCCCTAGTAAGTACCAATGTGTGAGTGTACACAATAAAATGTAGAATGTAGAGTCAACTTCTATTACGTGCTAGTGTCCATACTTGGGTTCCACTGATGCAAAGGTGGTGTATCTTAGTTTTACTCTTTCTACAGAATTCTGTCTTGCTCAGCATTACAGCCCATTCTCATTGTTCATTAAGAGCAGTAGGTGGCAATGTGTTTTATTAGACTGTCTCACACTGGAGGATCTTCAAAGTTACTTACAGTATACAGCACCCAAGAGAGACTATAGAAATATATTGAAGAGGAATCTTTTCAACCATCATGGAAGTGTATATTCTCTAATACAGAGTGCAAAATATATAAAACAAAGCATGGTAGTATGCAGAATGATTTCCAATAATATGAAAAATAAAACTGTATGTGCTAGAAGTTTATCTGATCAAGGATTTTTATGCATTCATGTAAAGGCAGTAACTTAAGTCATGTTGTCATCAAACTAACATTTTCAATACAGACAAGTAATTTGCACAGTGATGTTCTCAGAAAATTCTAATCACTGAAATTCATTTAGGATGGGATAGATGGTGTGAACACGCCGCTTTAATTCAATTTCAGTATAGTACATTGTCTGACCTAGGATGGCAGTTCTGTTGCTGTTACTCACATAAACACTTGTGTTATCACACTTGCTTTTTGTGTAGTTCAACCAGTTGTTACAGGTAGAAGCATTTGGTTTCTCTTCATGTGTAGGGATAAGAGCAGCTTACATGTTTCTGCTGGAAGTATCTAGAGATTAGTAGCCCTAGTAGCTCATTAAAATGGAGTTAACAGCAGAGAAGTATTCAGGCCAGTAAAAGATGTTTTAGTACTTCTGTAATGTGTTTTCTGCGGGGTACTTTTGATGGAAATACTTGCCCATAGGATTGAATATGCTGTATATTCTCTCAGATTTAGATTATTCTGTTTCTTATTTTTATATATGTTTTTTATGTATTTTTCAAAATAAAAGTATATGCACATTGTTTACATCTGAAGACTTACTATTCTCTGCTTGTATATTGTTTTGGATGATATTCTTTGTAATTCAGAAATAAGTACATAAGCTGGAATTTTTAGTTATTATTATTTCTTACTCTGTAGTGTAGAGCTCAAGCACCATCTATTTCAAATGACATTGTTGTTTGTTCTTTTTCTAATCACTGATTTTTCAGGAAGGTGTGAACTGTAAGAGACAGGTAGAAGGTTTTGCTCCTCAATGTCTGAAGGAGTATTGTGTTGTCATTGCCAACCTGGTGTCTTACTTTTTGTTATAAGTGGCAGAGAGAAGTAGAGCTTGGATTTATGTACTGTTTGGATAGCAGTCAGATAAGGTATGTGACAAGAGAGAGTCTTTTCTCTAAAATTCCATTCTAATGGGTTCAGTCAGTAAAACCCTCAGGCTTTGACCATTTCAGGCTTACTAATTTATGAAATGAATACAGAAGGATGGCAGCTAGGTGAGAATGGAAGAAATAAGTCTGTCCCACACTGTGGAAGGTAAGCAGGATATGCAGCACTGATGTCTGGTGTTGTTTGGAAGGGGCAGCAAAACTTAGTTCTGCAGACACGATAACAGCTGGGTGGCCAGCAGGCCTAGAGGAGCTCTGATGCTGAGCTAGCAAAGCACCTGGGCTGTGCGTTTGGGGGGAATGGGCAGCACAAGAGGAGTGGAGGTGCTCAAGGGAGAGCAATTCTTTTCCTCCTGGCTCTGTTACCATTTAGAATCCGGGCTGTGTTTCTTCTCCCATCTCTATACTGTTTATATGGCTCTTCTGTTTTCTTTATTTAGGGTTGAAAAGATTATGTGGGTTTCCCATAAGAGCTGCAAATTCTACATTCTTTCTATAAAGAGTGCTTTTCTATTTTTTTTTTTTATTTTTTTATTTTTAAAATTTTTTTTGCATTAGAGACAATGAACATAAACTGGGGTTTTGGATTTGTTGGGGGCCTAGGAAGGCTGTTTGCTTTTAATTGACAAGAAACAAATACTGATGTTACTTGTGATAGATATCTGCAAAATACTGAGAGATTTTAAGTACTATATATGTTAGCAAGACTGTCTCTGATTTCAACTCATTACAAAAATAGGTTGCAGTCATTTATATGCACTGTGCAGTACAGACATGTTACCAGCTAGAGCATTAGTTGTTCAACAGCGAGTAAAAGTGAGTGAAAGTGTATCAATTTTCACTGTCACAGTATTGCAGAAATACAAAGAGCATATAAATAAAAAAAGCTATTCTTTTTTACTTCTCATTCACTTATATTTCAGCATTAGGTACTGTGCAGGCTTAGTGGAACCTTAACTTCTCTTAAATAAAACCAATGAGAAAACTCTGAACAGAAGTCAAGATTACAAGACCCTTTTTAGGCTGCTGAACTAATGCAACTGCCAGATATTTTGAAGAGGATTTTGCATGTTGCACAGGGATGTGTCTGACTTAACTCGAATCCTGTAGTCATGAAATATTCATGTTATGCAGAAACTTGTCTGAATATGAATGTCATCAAAATCTGGTGCATTCAAATCATGGCTATCCAAATAAATGTTATTCTTGTATTCCAAAACTCAAGTCCAGACGCATCTAATCTTAGTTCAGTTCTAAATTTCACAGCTGAGATCTCTTCTGTTTCCAGTGCAAGCTGTTAGTGGATCAGTCTCAAATCTGCAAGAAAATTGTATGATGTTTTTAAGTAAACATTAGTCCTGTCTGTGATACTACCCAGTGCTGCTTCTTTTGAGAATCTTCCTTTAAGTGTGAATAAAAAAAAAAAATACTTTTAAAATTGTCCTAACGAATCAAACTGCTGTTCTGACTGTGCTATGTTTGTGTAATCAATCTGTTGCATTACGTTCAAGCTTTCTTGGTTTTGTTTGAAGTACGTTGCTCCTGTTGTAACTCTACACAGATGCATATACAAAAAATAATGCGTGAAACTGAGCAGGGATGTAATATGTTTGCATATCGTAGGTATTTGCTGTTGTATTTCCACAGCTGTTTTCTTTGTGTTTTAATGTACTGTCTGAAGCCCCTGAGCAATCTCAAACAGCCAGCAATTAGAGCTCTGTAGAAAATGTTTCCATTTCCCTGAAGTATGGAATTTCCCTTAATATTGCTTATGTTAGCTTAGTGGGTGGTTTTCTTTTGGTGTGTTTTTAGAGTTAGACATCCAAACAACAATGTTCCTTCTATCTGTAATTAACAAAGTGACTCGTGGAAAGAAAGTGGTGGCAACAGAAATGTAATTTTCTATCTATATTTACCAAGTGTGGAAGCTAGGGCCCAATTTCAGTTCAAGGCAGTAGGAATGAAAAGCTGTAGAAGCTGTAAACTCTTCCACTCGATCCCTGCTTTAAGCAGCCTTTGCCTTCCCTGCCTGCATGGCTGCCCACCTCTGCTTCCATCCTTGCAAACATCCTTTAACCTTCTGCATAGGTTCATGGCCACCTCCCCATGGCACCCACAGGACCCTGAGACCCAATTGCCTCTGCTCAGCTCCAGATCTTTCTCTGTTCTTATCTCTTGTCTTTTCATGTGACTGGACATAATTTGTCTCCATAGGAGCAATGTCAGTGTAGTCCATGTTCTTAACCATTACTTAATTGCCGAATGTGTGGCAGCACAGCCTCTTCCTTTTTGGCACTGGCCAACAATGTCAACTCCGGAAAAAAAAAAAAAAGAAAGAAAAAAAAGAAAAAAAAAAGACAAGGTTCCATTTTTCCATTACTGAAGGTTAAATGCGAAGGCCAAAAAGTAGAAAAAATCTAGGATAAGTTCTGAATTTCAGCATCACACAAAGATGTGGCTAGATGGGAAATGAAGCTCAACACAGGAAGTTCAGTTCCTTGGCTTTCTTCTAATGTAGCTTACTACAGACTTCAGCCATTGAAAATAAACAGTTTCCTTTGAAAGCAAGCTTTTAAGCAGGCTAAAAGGGAGGGGCAGAAGATTATTCCATCTATATAGCAGAATGTGGATTTAAATTAAACCAAGTGACAAGCTGCATATATTTCTTAAACTCGTGACGTTTCTTTAACAACATTTGTACTGCAGTTGGATAAATCATGGTAAGCAATGTGCTACCACTAAGTTACTCCATGATTAATGCAGAATAACTGCTTTTCCGAGCACCTCACACTACTCTTAAGAAGCTGGAAGTAGCTGCTTACTCTTCATTATACAGTTATCAGGTTCTTATCCTTTTATGCACCTTAATCTAGCTTTAGGCCTTTCTCCATCTGTAGCTGTGCCTCAAATTGAGTTTACTTAAGAAGTGAATCATGCACTTGTCGGTGACAAATCTGACAGCCTCATTTGTCTGGTTTTCAAACAGCTGGCCATGCAAACAACTGCATTATCAGGCACAATACCAGAATTACAATACCACTATTTGTCTGTCAGAATCTGGATTCATATGCTTCATTTCTTCCTTGAGTGGTACCACAATGCCATATGATAAAGCTGTTTTGACCAGTGCTTTAGTTTTGCTGATATTAGTTTGATAATATACCATAACTAATTTAGTAAGCATTGCCATGTATTTATGGAATAACAAAATCTCCTGGTCATCTGCAAGTATGACTGACGCTGCCTAATGCTTGTCAGTGTATCACCAACCTTTATTTCTCAGGAGACTTAAGTCTTTTAGTGTGCAGCTCAAAATAAGATATTTAGGCCTCAAAAGGTTTCTAGAAAGGTGTTTGTTGGTTTTGGGTTTTTTTCCTTAAAAACTTTTAAAAGCAATGTTGAAAAACAGGGATGGTACTTTCTGGTAGCATCCATGTGTCAATAACTGCCAATGGCAGCTTCTTTGACCAAACATGGGGTGTAAGTTGTGCTTCAGTATTTTCTGAATATCGTCTGGCTGATCATTTTAATTCCACGGGGCTTTCTTGGACAAGATAAATGTACGGAGATGCAAGAAACTGAGGAATGGTCCAGGCACTGAGATTTTCAAACATACTCATTCTTATGATTGTAATGGTAATATTAATACAATATTAATAGACATACTGCCCTTCTAGTTGAAGTACGTTGATTTTTAAATAAAGATCAATGTATGTAAAGTACTTTTCAGATTTGGTATGTGACAGTACTGTGGTCCATCTTAATTTAATTTACTTGAAGAATACTTCAGCTCAGAACTAGTGTATATTTACTTCAGCCATGTAAGTGAGGTTATCTCAATATAACTAAAAGCTGAACTTAGACGCATTAAGAAAAGTATTAAAAATAAAGTTGAACTAGGGCATTATTTGGTTTTATTTCATACCACTGTAGTATTTTGGCATCTGAGAGAACTCAAGCATGATCATTAAGCACACAGATACTACTGAGTATCTGTGGTTCCAGAAGATCAGAAAAAAGTAATCTTCAGTGTTAAAGAAAGTTTGCATAGGCTAATAGTTTGTATGGGATTTTTTTGTGGTAGAAACACCGAGCAAAGTGAGCATCTAGATATGTTATTGCTATGGATAGATCAACAGTAAAAATTCCATTATCAGAGGCAGTGGTTTTGTGGTAGATGATCAGTGTCTTATATCATAATTATCTGTATTAATGTTGTCATTTCATTCACTAATGCTGTCTAAAACCTGTTTTTATTAGGAGATCAAGTGGGTTTGGTTTGGGAGTAATAAATGTACTATATGCTCTGTATATATAAATGCTGCTTTTTCCTCCTTAAGTGTAAAATATGTTTTTTCCCCAGTAACTACTTTGTAGGAGGAAGGGAGGGGAGGGGGAACCAACAAAAAAGCCATGTGACTACTTTACTCTAAGGCAAAGTTGCTAGGCAATTGCTTTTTATTTTAATATTCCTTCAGATAAAACTTTCATCTACATTTGCTAGAGGCAGAAGCAATTCTGCAGTGGAATCACTGTTGGAAAACTTTGAGAATGATTTTTCTTCCACATAAAAAAAAAATAAATAAATTTAAAAAAATGGGTTTTTATGTAAAAGAGGAAGAACTCTAGTGAAGCATGATTTCCTTTTGTCATTTCATGATCAAAATACCATTCTTTTTATTTTATTTTATTTTATTTTATTTTATTTTTGTTCATTTTGAAGGTTTATAAATTAACTCAACATCATGTAACCAAATTTTCTATTGGTTACAAGTACAGCCTTTGCTAAATGAAATTGATTTGAACCATATTAAAGAATTTGAATGGAAAGAGAGCTGGCTGTAGAAAATTAACACAAACACAGCTAAGTCACTAAGACAAGTACTTCTTATAGCTGACATTTTATCCTAGAAGTATGTGACCTCTGTGTTCACATGAGAAATGTGCTGTCTAGAGATCTTTTTTGTTGCATCTAAATGTGCAAACTGTACTGTCTGCTAGAATATCACCTTCTTTCTCAAGTGTGCTAGAAGCCTGTCCTTTCTTATCAGAGTCTAATTTGGCAACACTGATGCACGCACATGCCTTCCAGGATTGATTGTTGCAATACATTATTGCTAGGAATTAAGCCATTTGCCTTGAGACATCTCCAGCCCACTCACTTGGCAGCCAGAGCCGCCAGCTCCCCGCTGTCCACTTTCTGCCCTACTCTCTGGCCTGGCTCCCTGTAGAATGCAGAATCCATTCCAGCAGTGATAATTCCTTAAGGGCATGGGCTGCCTAATCACAAGTCATCACTGGAGCTGGCACTGCTCAGTGCCTGTGTTGGATATGCCTGGAAATGGCTGTTCCCTTACATACAGCCGTGCTCTTCGTATTTTGGAAGCTAGCTCCTGATTCCTTTGTACACTCAAACGACCCTCTGTGATAATTAGCATTCGCACAGAATGAGGAATAGCCCAAGCTCTCTTCTTCTAAACTCTATTTGCTGAAATAAATGAGGCATTTCAAGTTATTCATTAATCATTATATGCGAATGGAGTTATCTTAAAATAGTATCTTATTGAGGTTCAGTAAAGTCTGAGCAACTGCTGTTATTCTAATGGACTGTGTCATCTGAGGCTCATAAGACAGAGGGATGGACCAGAACTCTGACAACAGCTAGTAGCAGATGTCTTAACAGAGTTGCCAAACTGAGTTAGCCTGCAAGAACAATTTCCTTAAAAGCCCTTTGCGTTTCTTTGCAGTCTTTTTCTTAGGAACATCCAAAACGGGTTCCTTGTGTGCTTGTGTTTAATAGACTTTGGATATATTGTGTAGTAAACTGTTAGGTACAAATAAAAGAGTGTGCGAGAGCGTGAAATTACATTAGTACTGTAAAAACTGAATAGAGGTTTTTCCTGCTCCACAGCAAGTCAGAGATCTAAACTTCAGTTTGCTTTGGTCTTTGTAGTCTATGTATGTTCAGCGTTCTAAGGAACAGACCATCTTCCAACTTACTCCTAAGAAGAAGTAGCAGAGGGTATAATGATCCAGCTTAAACACAGAGTTGAGCCATGCTGAAGCTAGAGTAAGTGTAAGCATTTTTGGCTGATGCAGAAAACCCCATTGTGTTAAGAACTGAGTAAGACTTTCTGTTGTCACTAAGTCACTGATGTTTATACTTGCTGTGTACTAAATATTCTCTATATGCCTTTTGCTGAAAATAGGAACATAAGGTGGCTGGATGAGGTTATACCAAAAGTAATTTATCCTTTGTCTTTGAAGACCAAAAAATGTAGGAATATGCTATATGCATATGCACAAGTGTTTCCCTGCCTGTATTTCATCTGCCTTTCTGGGGAATTCTGAGATTAGTCTAGTTTTGGCAAATATTTTTCACTTTGAGTTAGCTTTCTTGAGATGCAGGCCTCAAAAGCACCTTCCTTCTGTTTGCCTTTCATGACATTTTCTGAGCTTGAAGTCAACTTTCTCATACAGGTGTCATAGCACCAAGTTTTGAGTCATAATGTTCAGCTCATAACTCTTCATTTCATGCAACGCTTCTGTGCATCTGTTTGTTCATACTGAATTTCACCTGCAATTTTATTTGCCCCAACCTTTAATCTTCTAAGTTCCTTTTCTTTCTGGCTTTTTTTATTAATAATCAGTCTCAGAAGAGATAGGAAGTATTGTATGCTTACTGAAAATAAAAATAAGTACCATTAAGTAAGTGGAGGAAATGAAGTGTCTTTGCATGAAGTTAATGCCAAAGTACAAAGAACAGTATTTGATTTACTCTGAAGTGGAGAGCATAGTTTAGAGTGTAACAAATTGCCCCAGTTTCAATAGGTGTAAATGTGACCGGGTTTGTTTGGACCAACTTCTTTTTAAGTACCAGAGGGAACAGTTAAGTCAGAATCTGGTAGGAGAGTTTCTGATTAGGTGATAAGTACTAGAAATTCAGTGAATACCCTGAGCTGTTTTACCCACTCCTCAGCTGTTGGGTTTGCCCCCAGACCCATGGAGATGTTTCCCTTTTGAATTTTCATTGCATGAAGGAAATTAATGCTAGTATTTTAAACTTAGCCTTTTAATGTCCTGATCAATTACAGAAAAGCAGTAAAGGACAAAGTAATCTTAATGTGTGTATGGAGACTTTAACTGGTAATACATGGCAAAAAATGATTCTTTGCGAATGCAGTCACTCAAGATAAATCCCTGCCACAAAGCATGGACAAACATAGTCTTAGGAGTATTGTATGCTTTACTTTGTGTAATTGGCATTTCATGCAGTGAGTGTTTTAAATTGCTAGCCGAGAAGTGTTGCAGTGGCTCCAGTCTCCTCAGCTACTTAAATATAGTAGTTTCTGTATCAACAGGTGAGTTTTCTTCATTGACAGGACAAGTATTACAGCTCACAAGCAGTTTCAAGGTCTCTCCAGCAGTTTGTCTGGATATTAGTGATTGCTGAGCCAACTGTTAAGCATCCTCCTGTCAAGGTCTAGTGCAGCTTATTTCCAAATCAGTCTACATAGGGGGATAACCAGAGGTGAGGCCGAACTTGAGCTTGAAGGGCAGGGTCGCAGTCACAGGCATTTCATCTTTTTTTCCTCAGTAGCTGACATGGAAAAGAAAGAAGTGTGGGCTGTTGACAGTAGTGGAAATACACAAAAGAAAAGGTGAAAAATTTCAAGGGTAACTGTAAAGTTAGCTGGAAGAAATGGAAGTACATTTAAAAGCATTAAAATGTGTGCTTATCTGGTTGGGTGGGTTTTGTACTGAATGCTGGACAGAATTTCCTTGTTCTTTGTGAAATTTGAAGTAATTTATTATGTTATCATCTATATTGTTAGCGCTAGAAGCAGGATTGAATCTATAAATCCACATTAGTAATGAATGTCCGGAAGAAGTTTGAAAGCTATAATAAGAAGTAAAGCAGACAAAGAAGTAGCAGTGTGAATGACAACTTCACTAAATCATGAGGCTTCACCTTAGACCAGAATTATATGTTAGTGGAATAAAATTGCCAGTAATGATCTTGGTCACTGACATTTAATTATACATTTTGTTATGTAAAGTTCCTATTGTAAAGGTTTTAATTAGTAACACATACAGTGTCTCTTTTCTAACTTTTATGCACCTGTTCTTAATTACCATTGCCATAGTATTGAAATTAATACTGAAAAATGCTTAGTTACTTTGCATTCTGCATAGCACGCTCTACTCGATTAGAATTACAACAGCTTCAATGAGCTCTGCTGACAGTGGATATTCATCTGCCCTGCTGTTCTGTACCATATGGTTATTTGCTGAAGATCACTGTTAACATTACTCTTTGTTCTAAACTCAGGTCAAACCATACCTTCCTGTAAATCCAAGTTTCATGGTGAAGGAAGAAATTATCTGAATGTGAATTTAGTCAGCCTTTCTAAACCATTTCAAAATCACCCTCTTTTTTGTTTTCTGCTGTTCTGCTCTTTAGTATACTTGATAGCTGGGCAGTCCTCTAAAGATGCAGAAAGCTCAGTTTTTATAAAATTTAAATGGAAATGAGTCATACGCTTTCTCATGTAATTAGTGAAAATTTTCATTGATATACATCAACAATTATATTTAACACTGTTCTGCCACATGTAAGCAATCCTTAAAATAGTAGCCGTTGAAGTTGCAACAAATAATCTGTGAGGTTACGGAGCTCTGACTTAAAATTTAATGGAACCAACAACAAACAAAGGATTAGAATGAGAACTCCTCTGTATTTTTTCTCAAGCTCTATCTATATTTTTGTTGTGAAACTGTGTAGCCCACTGAGATTTCAAACAGACAGTTACTTAAAGCTATACATTAAAGCTAGGAGTGGTTTGTGGTAAGTTAAACCTCAGTGGGTACTTGTAGGAAGGCAGATGTGGCTTTCTAGATGGTGTCTGATTCCTCAGCTGTTAGGGAGATACTACCTATGCTTCAGGCAAAATGTGGCTTAAGGTACTTTTCTAGATACAACACCTATTCTCGTTTAGTTTTACACATATGTGAGTCAGACCGACCGCAGTCTTTTCCTTTCTATCTTCTCTGGTTATCCTCCCAGTTAGTCAAGCTACAGATTTATAGCACTGGCTGGTATATGATGAATGGTCATGTAATTCTCCAGACTGATCCTCAGCACACTCATATTCTAAGCTAAAAGATTTTGACTTTCTTGCATATCGTTGACATGTGCTTTGTAGTTTATGCATTTCCATGTGTCTCTCAGAATTCTCAGTATTCATGTTCCCAGTGGGAGCAAAAATACGGTGAGGTAATATTCTATTGATACTGGGAATTATTAGCAATAACCTACACAACATTTTAACACAAATTAGCTTATATTTTTTATAAGCACAGAAATTTGTTTATTTCCAATTATGATTTACAGAAGTATCTTCATGCTAAACTATAGCATCTTTTTTACACAAGAATGGATTTCTCTTACATTCTCTCAAGCAAACTGAAGTTTTTCTGTGGTTGCTCTCAACATTTGTTGGTATCTCCAGGTAGAATTACAGAATTAGAATTATATAATCATAGAATCACCAAGGTTGGAAAAGACCTAAAAGATCATCCAGTCCAACCGTTCACCAATAGCTCCCACTAAACCATGTCTGTCAACATAACATCCAAATGTTCCTTGAATACCCTCATAGTTGGTGATTCCACCACCGCCCTGGGCAGTCCATTCCAGTGCCTGATCACCCTTTCTGAGAAGTAGTATTTCATAACTCCCAGCCTGAATCTCCCCTGCTGCCGCTTGAAACCATTCCCTCTATAGTCCTATTGCTAATGAGACTAGAGAAGAGGCCAACCCCCAGCTCACTACAATCTCCCTTCAGGAAATTACACAGAGCAAAAATGTCTCCCCTCAGCCTCCTCTTTTCCAGCCTGAACGTTCCCAGCTCCTTCAGCCTCTCCTCATATGGCCTGTGCTCCAGACCCCTCACCAGCTTTGTTGCCCTCCTTTGAACACACTCCAGGGTCTCAATGTCTTTCTTGCAGGGAGGGGACCAAAACTGGATGCAATACTCGAGGTGTGGCCTCACTACTGCTGAGTACAGGGGGGCAATGATGCCACAATTTTTCCCCGTGGAATTCAAAAGTTGAAAAAGGAAGAAACTACAGTCATAGCAATCCAGCAGGAGGAACATTTCTGTCAAAAAGTGACTTATGTTGCAGATTCTCAAAGAGCTTTAAGAACTAAAGCAGTTATCTCAATTTCAGGGTAGCCAGTATTTGGATCTGAACACTGTGCCACAGACTCAGCTACGCACAAAACCAACCTACTACAGCCAGGGTTTGTTCCTAGTGTGAATGTTGGCTGACAACCCAAAAGTGTGCATCTAAAGTGTTTAAATTATTATTTTGTGTAGTTCTTTAATATTTGTATTTAAAATAATTATTCAAATAAGCAACCCTGACAGATCAGTAGGAAAATCTCCAGACTGCAGAAATGTCTGCAGTATGTTTACTTTGTCAATATATTAAGTTATGAAGGTAATTACAGATTATCTTCACAGGGAAGTACTGCAGACCATCACAAAATAATTGTTACACGTAGTCACAGAATCTACTTAATTCCCTTGTCCAAAATTAGCTCTTGTGGTTTTAGGGCTTGGTTTTAATGCTCGTGGAAGAAAGAGAAGCAACAAACGTTGTGTTTGCACTGTACAAGCATTCCTGCTTTTATCTTCCAGTCCCCTAGTGAGTTGTGATTTCTATTTCTCCACTTTTTTCTGAGTGAACTGCTAGTTTCAGTAGAATTTTTTTGACGTGGACAAATTATGTATTGCTTTCTCTTTCTGTAATGAATCCCAGCTTACTGATGCAGTACAAGGCTTTTGTCTAATTTGGGGTCAATCACTGAAACTCTACTATTGTAAAGTAACTGGAATTGTTCATTAATCTTCCAATCCTGTAGTTTTATCTTTTATGTAATAGAATTGATTTCTTTATCTGAGCTTGTGAAGGCCTGCAGAGTGCATTTTTCTTGATTCATGGCTCAGGATAACTAATAATGAAGAAGCTATGGAAGCTACAGATTTTAGACCACTAGAAATTGCTGTTTTAGGTGCAGAAGAATGTTATTTACTCATAGGAGGACTGCATATTGCACAATAACTAGATGGCATATGAAAATGAGAGTAGTCTTCACTAAAATCGATGCTTAAGTTTTAAGAAATAAGATCCTTCAGGAATATAAGCATTTCTGCAGATTTTAGTGTATTTATTCCATGCCAAAGAGCTTCAAATCAGTTTATAGGTGACAATAAATCTCTTTTGTTGCAAGACAGATACTTTTATTTTTTATTTTTTATTTTTTTTACTTATATACTGTGCTTGAATCAGCTGCAAAAATTAGAAGAGTCCTTGAGTTGAACTATTGAGTAATTTGTAGCTTATTTTTCAAGTACCAGCTGGATCAGGACCAGACAGCCTTTCTGCCGTAGTCCTGCCTATTTTCAGGCCAGATTACTATCTGAAGCAATTACTATCCAAGAAGCAATGAAAATCTGCTGAATATCCTGTTGGGTTGGTTAATTTGTTAGTTTGTTTTCCAACTTCACAGTTAGTGATCCTTCAAATCCTTCTCCAAATCAGTCGAGAGTCTTCTGAAAGTAATTTTAAGCCTAGCGGTAGCAGTACCTAATGTTACTTTGAGTCATTACAAAAAGGAGACAAGACTTCGTTCTCTTCTGTTTAACTGAAGTTCTGCAGTAGTCATCTGTCTAGAAATCAGCAGTTGAGAAGCTATGTTGTTTCCCATTTCTTTCCAGTGTAGTCTGGGAGTGTTCTTAAAATGCCGTTGACCTACCCCATTGGCTTTGCAGGAAAAAATGCAAATAGTTAAAGCCTGTAGTTTAATTAATGTTCCAGACCTGTAGTCCAGTTCAACATGACTACTCATTGACTAAGGTGACACTTGGTTCTTTCTCTTTCCACAGTGAAGATACTCCAGGCTGTGCTAATATGCTGTGGATGGAAAGGAGAAATAAGCTGAGTATACTACACTTATCCCTTGATCAGCAACATAATTTTATTAATAGCCATTTTTCCTCCTGTCAGATGCCAATTGATCCTATTTTCAGAACTGTCTGCATTAATAATGAGGCCATGCATCTAGATATTACTATTAGCAGGGCATAAGCTCTGCTAAAGTACAAGTTAACAGTTACTGTCTGTGCAAAGACTGCTGCTGACAAATGCTCAGAAGTAACAAAGGAGGTGGAATGTAGTCTCTCTTACCATTGTTGTCTTTAAAGCAAAGCAGCTGGAAACAAACCCATTCCACCAGGGGAAGGTCTTGATCTACTCCAACAAGTTGTCCAGAAGCACGAGCAGGGAACTATAGAGAAAACTGATTTTATGTTCTGTAGTTGCTTATTTGAATTAAATATTTTGAGTTGTCTCAATTTTCTTATTACAGTGGGATCTACTATCTTTTTGTGGTGGTGGTTGTTGTTGCTGTAAGCCAGTGGTGTGCTTAGATGCAGCTTGATAGATCTGTTAAAATTCCGCTGCGTGCAGAAGACCTGAACAAGGCCAGACTGTCATAAGTAGTGGCACCTCACCTTGCATCTCACCTTCATTTCCTACACTACTAAATGACTTTCAAATGGTGGTAGAATTGATTGCAGTCTAGTGTCCCCACAGGGCAAGGAGGGTAAATAGTGAATGCAACAGTAACTCATTCACTTCTACAAAGTTCTTCAAAAAACTCATTTTTTGGTCATTTCTGCAGGGGTGCTTCAGGAGTGCTTGTGAACAGAAGAACAGATCAGTTGAGAAAATGTAAGCACAGTACTTCTTATTTGCTTGATCCACTTAATGGAATCTCTGACAGAAGAAGGTATTAAGTATCATTATTGGGGGATAAAGTTAAAAGCCTTTTTTCTACATATGTCTGGATTAAAAGTGAAGGTAAACCCAAATACCAGTGCAAGGTAAAGTGCTGCATAATAGAAGAAAGTCAGTGAGTTACAGCAGTTGTCTAAAAACCTTAGTAGTTCAGTGGATCACTTTTATGTAGATGTTAATAATTATAACATAAATAAGACATGTGGAATAATGTAAAATAGCCCATCATATAGTATTCAACATGTTTAAATTATTTCCATCGTGTTGCAATTGCTGGAGTTTAATAGAGAAATATAGGACGCATAAGGGAAGTAATTGAGATAAAAGAGCACGGTGAATTGGTATAATCCTGCAGAAAGTGATGAGCCACAGTTATTAATTTCAACCATTTTAAACTTACATAAAACAAGCTCTGCTTCTCTTGTGTCAGTGAATGGCTGTGTTAAAGCAAATAGTCCATACTCATAATGTAATTTCCTTAGTTCATAAATCTGGAAGGTTTGTTAAACATCATTTGGCTCTTCTGCAGTGCTGTGCTGCTTGTCCTTGAGTGTTTCATCCAGTTGTTATGTTAGATGGAGATGTCTTGAAGCCCTGTAGAATATCTCTGTGCTTTGAAGTGTCTGTCCTGAATGATGTAGACATGCCATCAACCTGTCTCATTGCTAAGGGCGTTCATGAATCTCAGGTGAAATAAGCCAATTCTCTTTTGTGTCTCCATAATACTAAAACCTCTTCTCCTTTGCTATCCCTTGAGTTATCCCATGAGTCTTCTGCCCTTTTGAGTGGCGTTTTCAGATGGAGGTAAAGAAAATTGATTGTCTATCAAGAGAATACTAAGACAAAAAAACAAGAAAGAGGAGAAAAGAATTCAGAAAGGTACAATAGCAGCCATGCTTCTACTTTTCTGTTAGAAATAGGGAAGAGGTTTTGCGTAAGCAAAATAGTTACCACTGTAAGAAGTGAGTTAAGAGAAAAGATTAAGAAGTCCAGCAAGCACATCAACCTGCTGTTTCCAGGAGGAAAAGTTATATAAGAGAAGTATGGGAACAGTCTCTGCTTATGCCTTAAGGAGTGTGGGATAGTGTTTTGGAATCAGTTTGTGATTAATAAGGAAATCTACAAAGCAAAATGCTTGTATAGTACAATATCTAGCAAAACCCTTTTTAAGCTCCTTTCTGTGAGCTCTCCTGCTCTTCCATGTTAGTGACTTTTCTAAAAAGCTCCACCAAAACTCTTTGACTTTATTGCACTACTGCTTTGTGAGTAGTTACCTGGTCTTGAAATTGTCTAAACTATGTAGGTGACCTAATTTCACACACACCCGCACTGTCCGGCAATTAGTTCTTCTCTTCCCAGAACAATCTTCCCTCTGCTAGTTGCACACGTTTCTTCCACAGCTTTTTCCTCGCTCCGTCTTCTTTATTCCCAGAGGGTTGCAGGTCTTCAGCCATACTGCTCCGAAGAGCAGAAGGAGAACAAAGCTTGAGCTTTTGTGTCTTTTGCTTGTGGGCTGAGGGGAGAAATAAAACAATGCAGGTATTGTGAGATGCTTCAATGCTTTAATGAATGGAATTGCACAGTGAATGAAACACTCTGAAAGAGAGAAGGGAACATTTTTTTCAAACGTTTGTACGTTCAGATGTGTAATTAAGAATTTGTGTAGACATAAGAGGAACTAAGACTGGATGAAACTGAAAATACATGTCCGGAATGTGAATTTTTGCATTCAAGAGGATAATTAATAGGGATAATTTGAGAAAGATGAGGAGAAAATAATGGCTTGAAAATTTCACTAAGTAGAGCCTTATGATTTCCTGAAGTCCTTCAGTACAATATTTAACATATGCTGCAAGCTGCTCATTTTCAGAATCTGGGGAAAACTGGAGGTTTGTGCCTGTGTAACTGTCTCACCTGTGTATCTGAATATAAGGAAAATACATATAAAGCTGGGAGAAGGAATTATTCTTGGGACCATCGTGACTGTTTTCCTGCCAATTGAGGAACGTGCAGATTATCAGTCTGGGTATTTTAGTTATGGGATGGTGTCAGGGAATCCACGAGCCCTGTTGTTCTAGCTGCTTTTTAAAGCTGCCTAGGTCAGCATAAAACTTTCTGTGAAAGAGCAGTGTCTGCTTCCTGTCCCTCTATACACACACCCTTCTTCAGGCTCCTCACGGGAGACACGGTGTCATTCCTGATGGGGGGAAGGAGCAGTGTCAGGTGTCTGCTGTGTGTCTCCTCTAAGAAATCATATCAGAGCTGAGTTATTTCACAAACACCGAAATCTGTCTGTTGAGCTTTCATCTCTTGGTAGAGACCAGTTCCTAGGATTCATTAGTAAAATTAAAACTTGAAATATACTTTATATTAAATTAATAGAGTCAGAATTAAAAAAAAAACAAAAACAATGCATTACAGTTTCTTGAATGAGCTATTTCAAGCTTGAGAGCATTTTCAGACTTGCATTTCAGACACAGAAAGTCCAAATTGTAAGTTTTCATATTAAAAAAAATAAACACAGAAGAAGAATTCATAATGTCAGTCATTGAAGTATTCATATAAAAATTAAAAAGGAACCTCAGGCTTTTATGATATAAATATGTATACGTTTCCTTTGAAGTCTGATCCTATATACACGGGCATCAAATACTGGATCTCTTCTGGAGGAAACTAGTCTCTGAAATGGGTTTTGTTACCTGACTCTCCAAGTAATGAAGCTTTTGTGAGGACCTTGGTATTGGCATGTGTTTACAGCAGGCTCTATGGGTTACCACAGTATTACTCGGTGCTGTGTATCGTCATTAATGTTCAGATGTCTTTAGAAAGAGATATGCGGAAATGCTGTCATTTCAGTACCTGGCTGTAGAATGCATACATTAACTATATCTTTTTTGAGGTACTTGTGCTAAGTAGGAAAATCCACCCAAATCTTTTTTCTGTTTATCCATAACATTAACACATCAAAATTTATTATTCAAAACAAAATGTCATAAAAACACAGACTTACAGCATTTGCATAATTCAGACAAGAAATTTCATGTCAACTACTGCCAGTTTTATTGGCACTTTGTTTAAAGATCCGCTCCTGTATTTGCTTCACTGAGCTCTAATAACATTTGTCTTTCTTCCTCAATTGAAATTCTGTTAGTATGGCAAACACTAGAAGAGAAATCTTCTGGGTGATGTATGAGAATGATTTATGAGGAACTTGATACAGCATCGTTTAACAATACTGAATTCTGGAACCTTAGTCTTGACCTTCATTAACCAGATAAATACTTCCAATTGTTTGTTGGTTTGTTTGTGTTGTTGTTTGTTGTGTTTTTAAGGTGAATTTCATGTGCTAAAGGTTATCAAAGAATAAAAAAAAAAAAAAAAAGGAACTTGGTTTAAAGAAAGAAAGATACTAAATGTATTACCAAAATGAAGGTAAAAGCCAGAGAGTGATACAAGGCGTACCACGAATGTGGCATGACAAGCAGTTCCCTTAAGGTATAACCCAGGTGTGGCATAACAGGCAGTTGCACAGCAGTCATGACACCAGCAATGTTGCAGTACTTTCCTTAAGGTCTCTTGCCCTGAAGGAGAGAGGCATCAGGCAGATCAGTTCACTGTTCTGCTAGGTGTGCCCTATGGAGCCTGGACTTGGATTTGGGTGATAAAATCTTCTTACTTTATACAAGGACCGTGGCAGTAGTGTGGTTGAGATGGTGCTCATTCATGAATGCTTTTGAGACGCAATCTAGAGAATATATGTGCAGCTGGAGTACTTTTGTACAGATAAAACAAATTGAGTGCAGCTATGGTCCACTGTGTTCCTATGGTAAAGGTTGGCTTCCTCCTCCTAGAGAAACGTGCATCTTGGTGAAGTGTGGTGATACTACTGGTTATGGAAGTTACAATTGGAGATTGTCAGAGTCTTGGGGGGCAGGGGAATAGCTAAAAGATGGAATGCCACCAAGCAGGGCAAGTGTGTGCGTGCCAAGGTTTCCCTCTTACTGTAGGACAAAAACACCTATTATCGTTGTCTGTGCTCACAATCTGTGCTTTTGTTAGGACTTTGGGCAGAAAGTACATATATGGCTGCAAATTCAGAACAGCCTTTTTCTTCTTTCTGGGGGGTAACAGAGGTCTGATGAGACTGGCAATTTATTCCTTGGCAGTGACATATTTGCATGCTCCCGTATCTTTGCTGTATTTGGTTGTTTTCCTGCTATTAAAAGAAAGAGGATTCAAAATTGTTGAGAGTAGAGCACAAATGGAACCAAGCACTATATGCTACTGTTGACTTGTACTCTAAGGGCACCCAGCAGACCTGGTTATGGAGAAGGTCCTCGTTGTGTTCAGTCACTATTCTGCTTATGAATACTAAAGTACAAGCATCTAAATATTGCCATATCTGCACGACATTGTGATCTCGTATAAAATTCTATTCCACATTAATTTTCTATTAAAGTGTCTGTTCATGCATTTTGTGCAGATTGTGTAGAAAGAAGCTTAGACTAAAACATCTGCAGTAAGACAAGATCACATAAACATTATTTCTTGCAGAAGGTTCTGCCCATAAACTGTGCTGAAGTCTGTGGAAACAGGCAGCATCAGCACAATCCTACCCTTGCATTTACCTTTTATTATCAAAATGAAGAACAAAAAAACCCACAACAAACATAAGGGGAAAAGTCAAATTCCTGGCACATAATCAGCGTGCTCAGAAAGAAACTGACACACCTCTGAAAATTATGTCCCCAAACTGTAAATCTGTTCGATAAACTACATTAAATATCACTGCTGAGTATCTGTTTATGTACCTAAATTCCCAGTAAGCCATATGGAAAATTACTTTCTAATATAGAATCACCAGAGCTTTTTGATAGCAAAAACCCCCCATGCGTGCTAAACTGCTCTAGAGTATTCATGTAGTCAGCAATCTGCAATTTTCAGACCTTAATGGATACTGTACATGCTTAAGAAATATCACTATTTAAGCAGCAGAAATGTGTTCCATTGCCCCACAATACAAGCAATGGCATAAAGTGTCTTCAGATTAAAAGACAGTATAAATTACCCTTATAGTTGAGTTTAACCTGGACGGTTGGTATCTATACTCAAGCATTTTCTCCCCAGTCATGCCCACTAGGCTCTTATGGCATGTTGCTCAGCATCAGACATGTTTCAACTCTACGGATACTTTTATGCGCTCTAATCTGCTTATAAAATATAATAAAGATGCAGCTTGCCATCAGCACACAAAAAGCTTTTGTCAGCGAACATGCTAATTGCAGAAGTACGTGCTCCAAGACCTTCCGTGTTAGTTCCTGTAATGGACTGAGTATGCTTAATGTTTTCTCATTACATCATTTTGGATGTGAGAAGGAAAGCAAGTCCTAGCACAGAGTTTAGGCACTGGGGGCTGCAGGTTGTAAAATCTCGCATAACAGTGGAAAAATTTCCCAAACAAGAGTCATTTTTAAACAGGAAAAATGCTTTGACTTGATTATCTGTTAAAACACTTCACGCGTTCCCCTTGGAAGTCAGTGCAGCATTTGGATTCCCCTCTAACCTAGTATTATTTTGTTAATAAAAATCTAGAGTGATTTGTAGCCTTATATTTGATCTTTCTAGTTCAGCATCCTCAGTGGAAAATAAGCAGAAGAGTTATATGTTTGTGCTTTTAGATGCCTAGGAGGATTTCTCCTTTTTCTATGATCCGCCAAGCCAAAGTAGGATTCAATTAATAAAACATACTCCTCCTAACTGCAACTCCCATTGGTCTACTAAGTCAGAATACCAGAGCCACTGGTGTAAATGCAGACATGTCAAAACTTGAATGTCTGGTAAAAAGTAATTCATTTGCATGTATAATTTTAACCTAAATAAACAAATTTTGTAGGGGCAAGTTCATAAGATGTTTCAAAGCAGAGTGTGAGGAAAAAAAACTATCCTAGCTGCTGTTGCTGCAGAAGAGCAAATGGAGAAAAAGCAACAATTACCAAAGAGAGGAAATGTGAGGGAAGAAAGCTTATTTTCAAACCTTGATACTTGGCTTTGAGTACCAGCTTAAACTGGGGGTTAAGCAATGTTAGCTGCTGCTGAATTCTAAGTAACAGAACTAAATAACAGAAATCTCTGGGTGATGGGGCAGCCCTTGGGAGAGGAGCAAACACAGCTCTACGATGCTCAGCCCTGCTGCATGTAGTGTCCAGGCTGCTGCCAGAGGATCCTGATATACACAGGCACCAGCACGTAGAACAACAAGGCACAAGCACCGCGTCTTCAGCAGTTAGGAAGAACTGTGAGAAAAAACTTAGGGCTAAAAACTGCCTGGAGCCTAAACATTGGGTATGACTTCACTTTTTAGACTGAAAGGAAGGTAGGAAGTCCTATTATGTATAAGGAAGGGAAAAAGTCTTTGTGGCTCACTGGTGAAGTCTGAATTGGAAAGTACTAATTTAACACGAGGATAGTACGTGGAATGATAGCATCTCTTCATATGAATGCATAAATTAAAATGCATTTCACATTCTTAAGGAAACCTTTCTGTTGGTTATAAAGAAATTATCAGAATCCAAAACCTCTGAGTAATTCATTGTAATTGGATTCATAGATTATCACTGAACACTTGTGTCAAATGAGGAAAATCACATCTCCAGAGGTACTGAGCTTAAAATGAAACTGCAGCAAGTCATTCTCAAAGACTGTTCTGTTCTTGGCAGCTCTTCTGAGAGCACAATGACTGATCTCTGTGCACATAAAAGAAGAGCCTGCACCTAAGGCCTTCAATAAATTAAAGGTTTGGCTATTCCAAGAGGGTGTGAAGTATATGAGGAAAATCTAGATTTAAAATAAAATGCTAGATATTAATTCTCTGTACAGTACATCTGCTTAGTATGGGGGGAGATGAGTGAAATCCACTGTGTATCTAAATGAGTCCAGCCTTAAGATATAGACAAAATGTAATTGAGTTTCATGGGATTCGGTGGCATAGGTATCTGGCCAAAACAACTTTTGTGAGAGTGGTCATTTGCATTATAGTTATGTATTTCATGAGACTTCGTGCTTTAACTGTTAGGTAGCATCAGCATCAAATTCCGTTCTTTACCAGTTGGTCTTATTTTGGTCTTTTTTGCTTCTAATTTCTCTTCCTTTGTATCCCTCTCTCAAACTGCTTGTCCTTATCTACACCCAGGTATTTATTTCAGTTTCTGTTTGCATATTGCAGTTCACTCATATTCCTGTTCCTTTCCATCATCATCAGAAAAAAAAAGATACTGAGAATGTGGCATTAGCACATTAATTTTGCAGTTTTTCTTGCATTACTAAACCTATTTTAGCTAGAAGTTTGACATGAGAAATAATTTGCTGGTTTGTTAATACACCCTTAAAGTATGTATTGCTACTGAAAAGAGAACAGAGATCTTTGGAGTCCTAACTTGACAAACCCTTTTCTTCTTCCTTCTTACTTTTTTAATATACAACTAGAAGAGCCCTTGTTCCAGTTACAAATACAGTGTATTCTTTCAGAGGTATCTGTGTCAATCCATCAGAGAGGAATCTGCTAGAACCATTCTGGGCAGGCTTTCTCTCATTCCCCATCTTTTCTTTGGAGAGGCAGCCAGCTACTTTCCCAGTTCAAGTTAGTAAAGATATCAGTACTCCTGCAGCTAAATGGTAGTTCTTTTACAAAACTGCAATGCCTGTTTTATATATCAGTTAAATTTCATTTCTGTGGTATTGTCCTCTGCATTAACTTGTGTTGCAGTGAGCCACGTTATATTGAAAACTCTACCAGTGCACTCTTTACAGAGGATGCAGAAGATACAGAAGGTGCTGGTTATCAGACATTAATTTATTGTGAAATCAAAGAAGAAATTGATTCACTTGAGTCTCAAGGGTTTAAAACAGGCCCTTTTGAGAATGAGTGAAATTCTATGATGTTTTAAACGAGCAGATTTAAAGAATTCTTAAATTGTAGACTCTGCTACAAAATGTCTTGGAGATATTGAAGCTATTCAGTTATTTAAAAAGAATAAGTACAGAAGAAAGCAGTCATTTCCCCATTTGGGAAGACAAGAAGAACAAGGCAACAACTATTTTACAAATCTACACTGTAGATCCAAGGTGTCAGATGAGCAGAGCCAGTGTATCGGATATCCTCACTATAGGGTTAAGTTTATAGTTATTGTGCAGCAATTCAAAGTAAAAACAATCACTGCAAAGATGAAGGATCTAAACAAAATTCTTTATAAATAATTACATCTAAAGTAATTTTTTCTATCACGGATTTAGCAGTGGGAAAATAAAAATCTAAATTATTTCTAACAGCACAATTAACTTAAGCAATTAATAATAAATTTGCTTTTTCCCAAACTTTTGTTGCTGAGAATTATAGGGCATGAGTATTAAGTAAGGTCTTATTTCCTGGCCATCACAGCTTTTATAGTTGCTGAGGAACTACCTTATCTGAAATTTAAGCTTCTATAGCATCTAACTTTTTACCTGAGCCTGCACCGAATCAGCAGTTTTTCTGTATGCCTCTGTGAGATTACAAAAAGAAAGCCATTTTATCTTGTAAATGAGTGTTTACTTATTTTGCAGCAAGTGGTTGAGGATACACCTTGTTCATTAGCACAACTACTGACTTAGCTATAAATAAATGAACTTTGCATTTGAACGATTTATGAATTTACAGGAATTGCAGGAATGTCTTTTGGGGCTGTAGAAGTGGTACAGATTTCCTCACAGCCCAGATATTAGATACAAACGTTGTTCACATACTTGGACATCCTAGTAAGATATGCAAATGTGGAGGCAGGTGTTCTTAGGCTCGCTATAAATGGTGGTGGTGCATGGTAATGATTACAGGAAGAGGTCTAGAAAATGAATATCTAAATTAGTCAAACTGGGCATTGTGAATATCCCTTCATTCTTTGTGCTTCTCAAAATTATAATTTAGAGGAGACAGGCCAACACTTAGGATAAATGAAACCTCATATTAACCCTCCACTTCCATGACACAAGGCTGCTCTAGGTATTATAATGGTACCCCAAATAATCTGGCGTAGGCCTGGAGCCATTTATACTAACCTTGTACTGCTTTTGCATTAATGGAAGTCTGCACTAGCCCCTTCAGTCATAGGACCTTTCTAAAGTTTATATTCTGGAGTTAGGAAGAGTCCTGAAGCTTAGGGACAGCACAGTCACTGGTTGCTAGTTCCAGGCATCAACCTCCAAAAACGCTGCCATACCTGTGCTGACCCTGCCAGAGAACCTCCACAGACTGTAATAAGCAGAGGTCCAAGCAGAAGATTGTGAGCTTGTGTTTCTTAGTTCATAATTTCAGGATCAAGAAGGTGCTCCACTTTTGTAACTTTTGACGAGACAAATTTCTACAGTCTCAGGTTTGCTCATTGCTTCATAAGGTAGATTCCATAACAAACTGTGCTGGAAGGACAAGACACTTCTCCTGAAATACCCTTAGGAGCAAGTCAGTGGCAGTGCCTTTGAAAACCTGTCTCATTTCATTTGGTATTAAGAAAGGTTCTTATATATGTTATGATGCAGTGTGGTTTAATTGCTTGTGTTTTGTTGTTGTTGATTTTTCCCTTCTAACTCTTTTAGAATGAATGTTGGATACTGAGAATAACTTCTCCAAAAGAGTGATCAGGCACTGGAGCAGGCTGCCCAAGGGGGTGGTGGAGACACTGTCCATGGAGCTGTTCAAGAAAAGTATAGATGTGGTGCTTAGGGATGCAGTTTTGTGGGCAATATTGGTGGAACATGAACAGTTGGACTGGATGATCAAACAGGTCTTTTCCAACCTTTATGTTTCTATGTTTTTCCAATATAGCCTCACAGGCTATATGCCATTAATGATCATCCAGGCCACAGCTATTTATTTATTTCTGTGCACAATTTCATAGCATTCCAATCAAGTCTTTATTTTTTTAAGTTAGTCATTTGTATCTTAAAAACATGAACAAGAGGTCACCTGGTTGGTACCCAGACGTAATCAAATTCTACAAGAAGTATCTGCGCTGACAGAAGTACTTTTAAAATGTATGTGTTAAAGCAAGTCAAAGGCAGGGAGGTGAATCAATGTGGCTCTCACATTAGGATGAGATAACTCAGTGCTTTCATACTGCAGGGTAGCTATTTCATGATCTTTTGCTTGCAAAGGGAAACAGTAGTTCTGATTAAACGCTGTCTTATCTGTGCTCTTTGTAAGCATAACTGAGTGAAGATGATGGTGTGATATGGCTGAGTTTTGAAGGGTTGCACTCAAAAGGCATATAACTTTAAGGCTAGTACCTAACATGGATTCTCTTCTAATTAAGAACACCTGTAGGGGCCTGACCAGAACCTGTGGTTCAGCTGCAAAACTGCCGAAGGGCTCTGAAAAGGCAGAAAATTTGTTTTGTCTTTTAACCTAAATTATAGAAGTTAAATCTGTGCCAAGAAGAGTAAAGCTATATAATTTATGAGCTATGAGGGCAGCTCTTAGGCCCCTCTGAGGTGATTTTTATCAGTGCCATAGCATAAACAGTTATTCTTTACTCAAACACTGGGGAAAGAGAGCACTGGGAGTCAGGCTGTATAAAGGGGATCCAGCCTGTGCTGTCATCTATGTAGCCCTCAGATGTTCAGGTAAGTGGATTCTCCTATTTCTTTTGGGAGCAAAGGCAGAGGAAGAGGTTGTGCTGAGCTATTTAAAAGCGTGCTAGGAAAGGGAGAGCAGGCTCCACTGCTCCATGAAGATCAGTTAGAGAATCTCAATTTGTTTTCTGCTGTTAAAATGTTATGCCTGTTACAAGGATCTCTTCTGCTTTGTTTGATTCATCATTTGCATTGGTTTTGGAAGGGTCAGGAGTGCCAAACCTCATGAGTGGTGTAATAGGACTACCCACAGTAAAACAAACTGAACTCAGCTGTAAGAAAGTTTTGGGCCTTTCTCAGCTTGTGCTTTAAAGCAGTCTTATATCTGCATGCAGGCAGGTGTTATTTAAGGGCTGGTCTTCGAGTCAAATGGAAGAAAACTAGATATAACCAGATTGTTATTGAGCATACCCTACAAGTGTGAGGAACATATAAATATTCTTCTATTTGTGTGCCAAATATCATTAGTATAGTCATCTCACAAAAGATGACTGTGTAGAACAAAACCCATTAATTATTTTTCTTCTGTTATGGTATGAGGAACTCTGGTAGGTTTAAATAACAGCCTTTTAGGCAGCTGTGTGTTCCACTCAGCAGATAATAAACGAGAGGTGACAACAGCTGAGAAATATCAGCTAACTGGAAAAATAACTGGGGTGATGCCCATGTGACTTGCCCATAGAAACAATAAAGGCTCTGGAATCATCTGGTTTCAGTTTCTGTCATTTGGGTTTTGTACTTTTGAGTGTAACAGTTATAGGAGGAGAGATATGCTGAAAATGTCAGTGATTTTTGTGGTTGCTTTATTTCTAGTAGTTTCTGTTCATTTGCTTAGAACTCTTTCCTCGTGTAGTTGCATACCACTCCTGTAGGGAAGAGGCACAGCCACCAGTATGATTTCTTCTCTTTTTTCCCAGTGCTTATGCCAGGAGGAGAAAGGAAAACCAGTTCTGAAGTAATGGATCCAGGGCTTTACTCTTTTCTTTCCCTCATTCGGGGATGCACTTTGTTGTGTATCTGGTGAATCATCAACAATTGAACCAATTCTCAGGCAGTGCAAAAGCAGTGTTACCATGTATTGGTGGGCTGTCAGGATGTGTAGGTCCATGTCTGCACGTTTAGGCTGCATTGCTAGAAAAGAAGTTAATGGTGGCTTATTCCTTCCTCTGTAATGAGTCATGCTGTTTCTTTGCCCATTCTCCCCATCACTTCTATGTCTTGATTCTAGGAAGTCAAGACTTTACTTTGCTGTCTTTTTATAGGTGGGTGGCAACAGTACTGCTAATAGGCAAGTTCAGATATGGAAGCAAGATTGCGTGCTTTACACGAGGCCCATAGGAAATGTGTATTTCAAAGCATCTGCTGAACTTGTGACTTCCTGAAACCATGCTTATAGTCAGAAACGTTTTTTTCAGTACATGTAAGAATGATGTGTTGTGTGTGTTTGCAAGTGCAATGTAGGCAGATGAACTTAAGCCCAAGAAAAGTCAGAGGACACAGAGAAGCAATCTTGTTTCTTTCTTTGTGCACAATCCAAGTCAGCTAGAGCAAATTGCTCAGCATCATAACTGTCTGGCTTTTGAATATCTTCACAGATGAAGATTCCAGAACTTCCAACATGGTCCAGTCCCACGCTCACAGAGGGGAGAGGGGGAAGAGTGAGTGGGGGAAAAATAATACTCTTGTTTAAATTTCATTTCTTGTATTTGAATTTGTGCCCATGGCCTCTTGTGCTGTCGTGGAGCACTATTCTGAAGTGCCTCCTTTATTCTCCCCTTGCAGTTTGCTACAGTAATTTCCCTGGCACAACAGTTGTAATGGAGATGACTCAGGCAAGCTCTCACTGATAATCTGTTCTTCTGGTCCAAAGCATCAACTGCTTCTGTAAATAACCCACTGAGCCCCTCTGCTTCAGTTAACTACAAAGACAGATGTTTGATATACCTAGAATAGGTAAAGAAAAGAAGAAAGTCTTCTATGCTTCAGTAGTTTGGGAGCAGTAAAACTTGTTTCCTGACGTGACACAAGCAGTCACCACGTTCAAAGCAGGAGCTGTCATTTGATTTCCTGGATATTCTCTTGGTGTTTGTCAGTTTAAAACTTTAGAAACTTCCCAGTTCTGCCTGAATTCACTGGGTGAGGGCAATGGGACTTCTAAATCTCTGCAAACTTTGACTGCCACAGAGATTCCTTATTGCTCATCACTACCAAGAATAACATGTAAAAAGACATTACAGGTATTAGCTGGTTCTAGTTCTTGATGTTTAGTGTTAAAACAGCTTCAATAGTTGGAGTCTGCATTTAAAAGTAAATAAACAAACAACAACAAAAGCCACCACAATCCCCACCACTTCGAAGTAACTGGTTTTTTTTTAATTTCTTTGTAATGTTGAATGCTGACTGCTGCAGAAGGAGGGATGAGTCCACATTCCAAGTTCACCCTGCCATCTGCAGAACCTGAAGATATTTAATTTCAAATAACCTTTTTTTCTGATGCAAAGCTGGACCTCTGCCCTCCTTAAGCACTGTCATTTGGCCTAACTCCCCTATACTGCCTGTTTATGTCCCTTAAAACCCAGTGTGAGAAGTGTTTCTTGAAAAATGATTAAGAGGAAGAGTCATTTCTACTCTTAGTACTGTTTTACAACATAACGTAAGAAGTGAGTCAGACTGTAGGTTACACTTTGATTTAAAAGAGCCAGGGCCACAGTTCCAAGCCTGAACATGAGCTTAGTGCTCTCACTGCTCTCATCTTGGATTTGTTAAGAATTTTAAGCCATTATGGTTTGTGGCAAACTCTGCAGCTTGGATTGGCACAGTTTCAAAGGCAGGCATTTCCCTACGTGTGGAAAAAGAGTGGACTGTTTAAATGAGCTTTTAAACCATACTGCAAGAAATCTGTACAACAGCTAGAGGCATCGTGTGTAGGTTGTTTAATTTCTTCAGCATTATTATCCCTTTAGTGGGTGTGTGCAAGTACCGTAATTCTCCCTTCACAAATCCAGCAGAAGTTAAACCAACGACTTGATATGGGATCTGTTTGTTGTGCATTTAATGCAATGAATTGGTTCTGTAAACAGAAGATTGAGGTCAGACTTCTCTTACAGGATCTAAGCATCAAGAAAACTGCAAGTAGCTTTTGATTAAAAACTTAGTATGTGAATTATTCTAAGTCCGATAAAATTGTTCATGCTGTGACTGAACAATAGCACAGCTTTATACTACTTTCAAAATGCATATTATTTACTTAGGAAAAAAAGCGTGAGTCTGGTTTCACTGGCTGATTATGCAGGTTGTAACACCCACTGTGGCTCACAACCTCATTTTCATTGCACCTTTCTTACTCATTGTGAGTCTGCTTAGCTTTGATCCAGGAAGCAAAATGAGAATTCGTAGTAATGAACAGAAAAGGAAAAATATTATCAAAGACAGTTTGAAAGCTTTCCTGTGCCGCATTTCTCGAGTTCTGCAGATGGGATCTGGGATGGATATTTCCCCTTGTCAGAAAGAAAAAACAGGAAAATGTGCCTTAGAACAATTTAATGCTGTATCAGACATGCTTTATCCCTAAAATAAGGTAAGTCACAATAGTTAAAGGACATACTCATCTTGTCAGTCACGGTGAAAAAACATAAGATTGTGGACAGGTGAACCTGCCAGCATTCTCCTTAAATATTTGAAAATAGCTGTGTGTTAGTTGTGCTGGATTTCTCTGTATTGCTTTATGGGATGTTTCTCAGAAACACAGTAACATAGAATCTGATTATTCTGTTTTTTTCCTCAGGTCATCTATTCTTTGACACCTGAAAGACAACAACATTTGTGTAAAGGTTTTCTGTTGCTTTGCATAGGTCTTCATTAAGCAGGCAAGTCTGCCAGTCAGGTCCCAAGCTGTGCATGGATCATGAACAGATCATGACATGGAAGCTGTCTGATGTCTGTCTAGAAGTTACCTGTATCAGGCTTTTTATTTCCATTATTGCTCATCTGACAATTGTGGTGATCCTATTGTCTTTAAGAAAAAAAAATGCATAGTTTGGTTTTCTTTGTTTGTTGGTTCATTTGTTTTCTTCAGCTTATTTTCTGTATTACTTGCATTCCAGACTCACTGCTGCTAACAGAACTGAGCTGGAATTGATCCAGAAGTGAACATCTACTGTTGTCTCTCTCAGTGTGCTAAATATTTTACATTTCAGTGTAGCATTATGAAAGGCTATTTGTTAAAGTCAAGGTACTGTTTGAAACAGTACTTGTAGTAGGACTGGAAAATGGGAATCTATGCTCAGGAGCTTCTTTTGGAGAGCTTCTGTCTTGATCTGTGCTGGGCTTCTCTAGGAGAACCCAGTGCATAATCTGAAGGTCACTGTACTACAGCAACTCTTCTCCCCATCAGACAAAGTATCTTGCAGGAGTCTGCAAACACCACATGCCCTCACACTATGATATGAGCTATAGGGAATAGGTATTCTGTGAAGTGAATGGTGTTACTTTTTCATTTAAGATAACTGCTCTCCATTGGAGAATGCACAGGTATTCTCACCTTAAAACAAAGCAGTGTGTGGTAGGGTAGCTGTGGGAACACTACTGAGAGCAGACATGGAGAGCAGGAATGCATGTGCATACATACGGAATCCCTGCAAGTGAAACTGGTGCTGTGACCTAAAAAGGCCAAGGAATAATGATGGAAATGTACTAATCTGGAAACCATCAGCTTGAATCAATCTGCAGTTTGAGGCAGGAAGGAAAGCAGGCTTGAGAAATCTAAGCATAGTTTGCTTTGTGTTCTTTCTGATGTGAAGCCTTCAGGGGAGGGAATAGCTGTGTGTGATGGTGAAGGATGAGCTGGATGCTTCTTATAATGCAGTTGTTTTTGGTTAGCTGAACAGCTGGCTACAATATTACACTGGCTGGAGTCTTGAGGGTTAGGAACTGGTAGCACAGTTACCAGATAGGAACAGCATCTCTTCTGTTGAACTTCCATAATGTGCTCAGTCCCTAGGAAAATATAATTAAATACAGCTGCTGTAAGCAAGAAACAAATTAGTCTTAGGTTGGCAACAAGATTTAGAGGGATAGAGATTACTGTACAGTTGCAATTGACTTAAAATGCAGCTTTGTTGATTGTAATGAAAGGACTAGGAAAACTGGGAGAATCAATTGGATTCTCTGGGAGACTTGTGCCATGTCTGAGACTAATATTTCTGTTTTGATTAAAATTCATGCAGTTCTTGTATAACGCTGCTACCCCTCTCTGTCCTTAGCAGCATAGAAGTGTAACCCTGAGAGCTTTTGTTAGAGAAGAGCTTTTCTCTCTTGTCATTTCTGCTAAATTTCCATGTGCATGAAGTAGTTCTTGTGTTTTACAGGATCAGAGTTACACAGTTCTAGTAACTTGTTTCTGACAAATTCTTCAGTACTGCCAGGGTCTGTCCTCCTTGGACACAGCTGTTGGTGAGCACTGCTTATTCACATTGAGCATCAGTTCAGTTCAGGTGGAGCTGCTGTATTTTTATCCATTACAGAAATAGAAATGTCAGTGTGTTTCCCTGTTAGATTTGATGTATGATTTCTTTTTAATCTGTACTAATTTTTGGGCCCCTTGGCAATAATTCATAGCTTGAAAAATAGCATTAGTGACTCAAAAGCTGTTGCCAGGTTTCTGTGGTTTGCTTTTGACCGTAGTAAGCATTAAGCAATTAATCTTAGGGTCTTAGGCATGGCAAAACAAAACAAACTTACAGATATGGCTGTCAGTTTGAGAAAACTTTACTCTGCAGTGAGGAAGATGAAAGAAGGAAGAATGAAGTAACGCAAGCAACAATTGTATGACAAAATGCTTCTGTAAGCACAGACCAGACTCAGCATTAGCCGGGTTTTAACCTGTTTTCCAAGTGTTCTGAATCACAGGTAGCCTGATAGGTCAAACAAAAGAGCTTGTAAGTACTATACATAACTCATATACATATTTTTCTGAGATGTTCTTGAAAAACTACATGTTTGGTTTTTTTTCTCTCTTTAAGTATTTTTCTTTTTTCATTTGAGATAATTTGACAGACTAGGTAAGGTGAAAGGTTCTCTTTGAACTTAGTACCAGGTTTTGTGCAGATGAGTTAGATAACAAATGTTAAATGAACAGTGGATCTTCGGCATACAACTGTCTGCACATAGTCAAAGTAACTTGTCTTTTTGTGGATGTAGAATGGGCACAGCATCTACAATGCTAGAAAGATTTGATGAACTTCATATATGTACGTCTGTCTGAAGAGCTGTACTGAATGTTTTTTGTGCTGCTCAATGGAAGAAACTTTCTGAAAACAATAGAGAAAGACCACAAGGATTTTGTTTGTTCTTGCTCTGTGCCATTGTAACATGTTATATATTTTTATTATGTGAATAAGCTAGCTACAGAAATATATCCCAAGTGTTGTTGGATGACACAGGGCAGTAACTACTTATATATCCGAGCCAGTCACGAATCCGCTTCATGTGAGTATTTATAACAGGTTAAGCTGACCAAGATCACATAGAAGCCCACTAATAGACTAATCAATGACCAGCACAAAATGCCAACACTGGGATGCCAGTTGGCAGCTCAGGTGTAGAAGAGGACTTTTGTCTGCTTGTTATTCATTGATGAGATGAGACCTAGGATAAACTCTGAGTATACGTAACAGCATTTAAAACAAAGAGTGTTTAAATCACCAAATGGCTTGAAGTAAACTGTGAGGATACAAGTTGCTTTAAAAATACAGCCTTGTCTTTAAATGTGAAGCCCCAGCACTTCTACTTCCCATCTGTCTAGGCATATTTTTTGATTTCATGAAGGACTGGAAGGGTTACTAATTTATTTTCTGTTAGTTAGTTTTTCTTTTCTGATAAGTGATTGGGCTTTAGGATAAAACATTTGAGCAGCACAATTTTGAGCAGGTTTCTTAATTAAGATAGTTCAGAGAAAGCTTAGCAAAATGGTAGCAGAAGTGTTAAAGGAAGTCAGGTAGAAATGGCTTTTGCAGAGAAGGTCGCAAGTGCTTTTGGATTTCCTTTCAAGTTCTTATGTAATTTAAATCAAAGCAGCCGAGAGCGGAAGCACACCCACTTGCCAAGTACTCTCAGTGTTTTTGACAGGTGTGCATAAGGAACATAATCTGTGCTATAACTGTTGTAAGCTTTGTTAGAATGCAAAATTAAAGGCCTTAAGTAAATAAGGCTTGTATGGTTATATTGACTCACATACCCTTGGTTGCTTTGGAGCTGTTTAACCACATTAGACAGAGGGATAGAGTTTTCAGAGTTAACAGAGTTGACCAGCAGCATTTCATGAAAGTCATTGTGTGACTCTCGTGTTAGCAGGAAGAAGTGTTCTTACAGCTAGCATTAGAAGAAAACCCGTTAATTAGTTTGGTGTTGCCCATGGTGGTCCTAGAAGAGATCAGAGAGAAGCTGCAGGGTCTTCTTCCAACAAGCGTTGTGCACAAGAAGTGCAGGAAAGAAAAGTAGAAGCTAAGAGATTGGGTCTGTTGCTACAGAAATGGCTTCTCTTTTTCCAGCAGGATTGTTCTATGTTGTTAATAATGCCATTGTTCTGTCTTGCTCATAAGGCCACTTTAAACCAGCTCTTCATAACAGCTCACAAGAGTATACACTATGCATGTCATTGCCCAAACAAACATTTCATCAAGGGGTTAGCATTTGGGACTGTCACTAAGGGGAATTACATGTCATAATATATGAAGTAGCTTTGTATGTGTCATGCTTTATTTCATGGGAACAGGCGTGTAAGTTTTACCTTATTCTCTGAGAATCATTCACTTAAACTCTCTGGATCAAAACGTTTTCCATAATTATTATTTGTACCTTTGCTTAGTAGCTAACCTGAAGCTTTCAGCTGTCTCACTCCTGACACTGTTATTCCTGTTCTATCACCTTCCTTCCAGCCCTTTCTGTGCAAAGCCTTTTCAACCTTCTGCTGCTCCTCTGAAGGCTATAACATTGCCTTTACTGGGGCCTGAGCCAGGGTCAGTGTGCCTGGAGAGGGCTGTCTTTGGACATTTTATGGTTCACCCAAAGAAAACTTTCCCACAATTGCTGTTAGGAGGGGGAGAGGAATGAGAATCATGAAATAGGGATCACATATGAACTCATGTGTAGGCCATATAGTTGGGGGGAGATTTGAGTCCTGTAAGATTACAACTTCTCCATGAGATAGTATTTGTACTTGGGCTGGGAAGCAGGAGATGCCGAGCAACTTATGTCAAAAAAATATCTGGAGTACATAGGCGTGTTCTTAGCCAAGTGAGTTTTAAGGCTTGCATTGTTATGACTGAAAAGTTTTTCAACTTCCCTGCAACATAAATAAGTCTCATGGGTGCTATGGCTGTTAAAAGTAGTTGCATCTGCTGCTCACGGGGCTCTTTAGAAGCGTGCTCTACCCTTCTCTGTCACCCAGGAGTTTGAAGAGTCTGCTGTATATCACATGCTAACATTATAATAATGTGTTATGTATCTAATGCCAAAGATACTGTGAACACTTTAGTACTCATTTTGCCGCTAGCAAGTAGATGACTGTAGTAATCTCTGCAGGAGATGGATTGCGCTGTCTGGATGTCATCTTCTCTAGAGCCAGTGAGATTATGCTAGAAGTGCAGTAATTTGGGCTGAAGAGCAGAACTGTTCCCACCCAAATCAGCAGAGCTGTTCCTGCTGCTAAGTTATCTGAAAGCAGAATTTGCTCCTGTAGGGCAGCAGTGGGCAAAGCTATCTGTACCACAGCCACTTGAAGGTAATTGTATCTTGCATGGTGGAGAGCCACAGTCAGTACTGAGTCTAAAAGCTCCTTAGCTGGAACTGGATTTGAGCTCGATACCTTTACTAATTGAAGGGCCTTCTCTCCAAAAATCAAAACATATTTGCTCTACTTTAGGAAGAGATGCTCCCTCCTCTTAGCTGTTCTGCTACTTGACAATCAAAAATCCAATTTATCTCCTACTGCTTTCTTTCAGTCTGTCTGCAACACCAGTTTCCCATGTAGCACACATAACCCAAATAAGAGTTCACTTCTGCTGCTCCCAAACTCCCCCCCCCCCCCCCCCCCCATCTTCATGTTACTTATTATTCCATTAATTTTAAATAGTTGTTCTCCATAGCTACCTCTTATCTTTATCCCCTTAAGGATCCTGTTTATCCTGCAGTCGTAGGCCAGTCAGATTCTATTCCTGAGCCCTTAGTGGCCTCCATGCCTTTCCATGTACCTATTTGCAAGTTATTCCTGAGGGCCTATCTGTTAGACTAAAGACGACCAAGCCCAGAATTAACTAGACACAGCTGCTCCACATGGCATGATAAAGCCATCAGGCTACAGGAAAAAATAGAGAAGTAGAACATAAGTCCTGTGCAGCCAAGAGCAATTAATAGTATTCAAACAATGGCTAAACAAACTGAATAACAAAATGAAGTTCAACATAGCCAGGAAAAAAACACTGCAACAATCTGTTTTAACTAGATAGCACTGTTCAGTGTCCTGCCCTCCCTTCTGCTTAAATAACTGAAAAGTAGTCTGGGATTTTGCCTGATAGGCATGGTTACTGGGGGTGATAGCTCAAGAAAGGAGACCTGCACTGTGGCTGCTGTACTAGCACAACTGTGGTGGTGGTGGGTGTCTGCTACCAAAGAGTCAGGAAGGATTGCTGCTTCAATAGTGGGAGGCTGAGGAGTGAGCAGAAACTCACATGTTGTCCAGAAAGACTCAGCTCAAACATTCTCTCATCTCTGACTGTCTGGAAATCTCACAGTTCACCTCCACTTGAACACTAGGATTAAGGCTTTTGAGGAAGGATATTCCATGGATTCACCTCAGTTTATGGGGTTTACCAGGGAGCAAGGAGGAGACAGTAAAAAGAGACAGCTTTCTTTCTCTGACTCTCAACTTAAAGCAATTTGGCAAAGACAACTTAAGTGACTGCCCTACAGTAACTCTGCTGAGTTGTAGGGGAGAAGCTGATAAAGGACAGTCATCAGAAAATAGATGGTAATAGAGACTGTAGATAAGAATATACTGCAGGATGCTGTGAATGTCATGGTTAAAATACTGACTAGGGATAGGATGGGTTCAATTACCTGATGTGTGGTTAATTGTCAGTGCAGATATTCATTTTCCTATTGCTGAGATTACAGTACGATTCAGAAAATAAAAACCTATATAACCCATTTTGCTGTCCTCCCCTTGTTAGCTTGTCAAGCTAGAAGGAGGGATGGGGTTAGAAGCGAAGTATGGTTTGTATTCATCTTGCTTGATGTAGTGGTTGCTGATACAGTTTTAATGTCATTCGCATCAAGGAAATAAGTTTTTCAACACACACACACAAAAGGGAATAGGGAAGCTTGTAGACTTCAGTTTCCCAACAAATCTTGCTAGAACAAGTGCTGGTTTGTTTCTCACCATTAAATAGCTTATCTGTTCTTGCAGATCCTTCCTTGGCTTTCATTTGATTCCTCTTCCAATTACTTTCTGGACTTCTGCCTTAGACCTGAAAACCTTTTTCTTCCTGCTCTTGGTTTTCCATGGAATAACAGACTTTGATACTTGAGGGAAAACTGACGTGCTTCTCCTGACTTCAGTGGCTGCCTGGTCAGCTTCATAGGGGTAGCCATCTTTACCTCTTGAGTTAGGGATGTGCTTTCTGGAGTCCATTCATGAACTACGAATAGACACAATCAGTGCTAGAAATTATAAGAAACTTGAGCATAACAATAGAGTGTCAATCTATACCATTGTTCAACACAAAGATTTTAGGGCAGACGGGAGCCGAAGGGGCATCTGTGTGGCATTTATGAGCTTCTACCAAAAGTTTATTGCTTGGCAAAACTTCAAATGGGCTTCTTAGAATGAGCTTCATTTCTTTTTTTTTTATTGACTGATTTATATTTTCTGGTGACAGTACAGGATCCCTTCCTGCTGTTTCCTTCTCATTCTTATCTATGTATAGCCCATTGCTTTCTACTGTAACCTGTGATCGTAATTCTTGTAGCTCTGAAAGCTGATTCTTGGTAAATTGCTAGAATTTACAGATCTTTCCACACACACACCAAATATACACATAAAAATTGTAAATGAATTAATTTTTTTTAAGTATCTCATCCATGACTTGAGCATGGAGTATTTCAGTCCAAGTGGCCAGAGTCTTGGAAAATTACAAGCGTTTGTTAATACGTTTTGCAAGGAAATAAGTGATTAGCAAGCTTATTAGTAAGTAATATTACAAGCATTCTGGTAATGGATTTACATTATGCCTTATATGTTGTGTTTGTGTATTCACCTGTTTGAAGACTGGTTAAGCGAAAAAGACAAAGGAGATTTCATTCCTTGGGATTTTGCATCTTAACTGGTAAAATGCAGGTTGCTTTTGATGGAAGGTTGGTTCGTATTTGAGAACATTACCTTCACTGACAGTTGTATAACTTTACAGAGTTGCTGGATATTCTGTCACGTGGTGTTGATACTGATGTGGTATTGTTAGAAATGCCTACCCCAGAGAACACATTGGTAGTGGAAATGGTAAATGAATCAATATCGATAAAGTGTATTCTCTTCATATCTTAGAAGTGACAGCACAGAGGCAAAGGCCAGAAGCTCAACTAAATGTAGTATATCGAGTGTCTTTGTCCCTCTAGGTAAATCAAGAAACAAATGGTTTTTTTTCCTAATAAACTTTCCAAAGATAAGCATAATGGTGCAAATTACTGTCCAATAACAGTAGTAGAATCAAAAAGATATGTGAGTTTGTTGTACATCTGAAGCCTCCAGTTACGATTTGTAGTCCTAAAAGAACATGGCTTCTTATATAGCCTGTATGATCAAGAGGTTATAACAAGTCTGATCTTTATTGTTTAGGAATTGTACTTGCAGCAGTAGAAGCAAAAACAGGACATAAACCAGCACACATTTTGCAGCTCAAAATGTGCTCAAAGTAACAGTCCCCTGGGGGACTGTCCACACTTTTGGGCTAGGGGGAAGCTTGATGGATGAAGCAGTGTTTTTTATTCCCTTGCCAACTTCTCTGGTTTCCCGCTGAAAGAGAGAAAAGCTTTGTGCATCTATATACCATAGCAGTTACAGTGAGGAGTCCTTCATTTCAATACCAAGTATTCTTTTAGCTATGTTTACCAGTTCTAGTAGTATACCAACTTAATGTACTGTCTTCAAATACTTATTAGCAATATAACTGAGCTACAGTTGTTAAGTTTAAAATTGGTGCAAGGAAATTTTGGGCTGGATTGTGAGCTTTCGATTCACAGGTTTTAGGAAAATAAGACATTAAGACAAAATTAGGCCAGCACAAAAGAAAATATGCAAATCCCAGCATGCAAGCAACACTTTGGGAATCTCCTGCAGAGCAGGAAATTACTTTAAAGCTCTTAGAATTCTCTCTGCTCCAGTGAAGTAATGGAAATGGAAGGCAGAGATGAATTATTCCTCGAGCTGAAAGTGACTTGTGGCTGCCTATCTAATAGGGATCTAGTGACATGAAGTTATAGTCCCCCATTCGTGGATACACTGAAAGCCTAGATGGACACAGCTGCACAACCTGTTATAGCAGACTGCTTAAAAAGAGGACTGGTGACCTCAAAAGGACTCCTCCAACATCCACTACTCTGTGATTCAGCTGTAATGATTAAAAAAAAAAAGGTCTCTCTGGCAGTTTTCAAAATAAGACAGAAGGATGTGAAGCATGCACTCACAAGAACAACTTCCAGAAATGACAACAGGAGTTAGATAGGTCTGCACGTACTATTTTCTCATAGATTTAGAGCTGCATGGGATGTGAAGATTTTCTTAGGTGCCTAGGTCTCAACTGTACACTTAACAAGGTTGTTGCTCTGCTGTGGCTCTGGAGCTCTAAATAATCATTTTAAGGTCTGACCGTATGATTGAAGCAGTGTAAAAATGAAGCATTGCTCACTTATAAGAATTAGATACGTGTGTAAATCCTTGAGGAGTAACCTCTGAGCTACATGTGTTTGCTGTTGTGGTACTTGGTTGAATCTAAGGCAAGACATTTGAAATCTTTAAATAGGAATGAAGTGTGCAAAGGACTAGGTAGTGAGAATCCAGCATTCCTTGTTGGGAAAAGAAGGACAAAGGCTTGAATCCTCAGCCCTTAATAATTTTATGCACATAAATAATCTTTTTTACTTCTTTGGAGTACTTCATATGTAAATCTAAGTAAGTCTATGTGTGCAAGTCAAATGCGTTCAGCTGATCCTGCAGGGGCTTCAACTGCCTCTTGTGGAGCAGTACTTGTTGCAAGCTCCTATTACTCAGTTTGATCCTCTGTGTGTGAGCACTGTTACGTGGCAGTGCTTCACCTCTGTAAGCATTCCAAAGCTGAATTCCAAAGCCATTCCTGAGAATACTTTATTACAAACCCAATGGTAAGCCCATGCAAATGAGGAGAAACGAGCTATCATTCTATAGACTAGCACATTTAATAATCAGGAGTTTTCGGTCATGCTGCAATAAATATTGTGAATATTCAGCACAGTACATTGCTCTTTTGCCGGAGTCAAGCTTAACTAGAATGTATTTTATTAGAATCACGAGCCATTACCGCGTTTCTTGCTTGAGTTACACTGGAAAAAAAAATTGAATAAACTTTGGTAATTGGGCCTTTACTTGAAACATAAAGCATATGATATAACAAACTGCTGAAACAGATTATGTAAGAAAATGGAACTGAATTGTCTTAGTACCTTAGAATATTTACTGTGGCCATTGTATGAAGAAAATTTCCCAGGATCCTATTGTCAGCAGTTCAAATGCATTCATCACTAATTCTATGTGACAACCGTACAGACAACTAACCCCAGTTGTAACAGACCTAGAAGATGGGTTATTGATTGTGCTCATATATCTCACATTGGTTTTTCAATTGAATTTGGAGAATTTGATTCTCCACGGTGTTGCCATGCTAGTATAAAAGTAAGGGCAATTATTACATCAAACTTAGCATTTGCCATTCTCCAGGAGTTAAAATAGCATTGGATGAATGTTGAATGAACTTGAAAAGAAATCAATTTATAAGTACATTTTAGCTTTTTCACGCCAAATGACTTGAAATAGGGAGGGTAACCAAACAAACCAAAAGCCAAAGGCTGTTGTGTCCTGTTCTGTCATTTAGTCATGTCTTCTCCCAATAGCCATTATCACTCTTGCAGTCTTTCTGACCGTACTCCCAGCTGTGCTAGTCATTAATTAAACCAAACATGCAGACTGGATTTAGAACATCCATAGGGATCATTCAACCCTGAACAGAGCTACCTGATCATACCTTCATTCCTGAAACCAGTCTGTCCACTGTAAGTTGCATTGCCCAACAGACCTTCCTTTCCTGTTTTTCTTATTTCTTTTTATCTATTTTTAAGTAAATAGAGTGTTTCATTGTTTTTGTTTGTTTGCTTTTTTTTTAAATTGCAGTAACTTACAGATATGGTTTGTAAAGTAGTAGTACTTTGAAATCTCCGGTAGGCGTAGCGCTGAGTTGAAGGATTTGTTTGGGTTTTGTGTGCATTTCTGTTTAAGTGTCCAAATGCCCCGTAATGTTTGACTGCTTTGTGTTTTGTTTTGTGTTTTGCTTTTTTTCCCTCAGTTTAACATAGAATATTTTACTGACAAAGCTTAAAAGATAGCCAGTAGCTTACAAAAGCATAATGGCAAGGTTTATTTAGAATTGCTTCTGTCTGTACAATGAAGTGAGAAAGTCAAAGATGCTAGTTTTTAAATTAACTACCTGAACCATGTGATTTAGAAAAGCTTCCAAGGAATGAAAAGTAGGTTTAATCTGGTAATGACTTGTTTGATCCCTTGCTACCCAAGCAGCATAATCTGAGTCAATTTCTCAGGAGTTTCTCTCTCAAATCCACTTACTGGTTTTCTTGGTAACTTGAAAAAATTCTCCCTTACACTTCCAAAGCAAAAAGTTAAGGCTGAGATTTCCAGAGTTAAGTGAAGCCAGGGTGCCCACCTGTTGAATTCTTGCAGAAACAAAAGGGGTTTTAACAAGATGCTCAGCTAAGTGTGATGCTTTCCAGTTGGCTGTGTTTGTGACTTTACTGTAGCTGTGAGTTGAAACAGATCTCCACAACTTAGTAATTCTCAGTGTTGCATCTTTCTGCCACTTTGATTTCCCTGTTCTTTCCCCCACCCCTCAAAATCCACCGCCAACACTGGGAAGAAAAGCAGAAGGGCATATGCAAAGGGCTGGCACCTTCAGCATCTGGGGCAGAACCCATGGAAGTGAGCCTAATTCATTCAGCTGTTCTCAGACACACACTCTCTCTTGTTCTGCGTTGTGCTTTTGCTTGGGCCTAATGAGGTCCTTTGCCATGCGAGAAACTTGCAGGCACTGCTCTGCCTGGCTCTTGGGTTCTGGGTTCTCATCAGGACTGCAGTGTGTCCTACACAGAATGGATAGGCATGGTTACTGTTATAATACCACATTTGTGTCATTAATACACACAAGAATACAGGGGGAAGGTTACCTTTGTACGTTTTGTCATGCCTCTGTTGAGGAAGTTAATCTGCACTGTAGCTGCTAGTGGATGTCTGACACTTCTTCATTTGTTACACTAAGGGGATCTCATTCATACGTATTGTAGGGCTTTGTGTGGTGGTTTTATGTGGCCTGTAGTTGGCTGTGCACTTTCATTAGCTTTATATGTGTCTGTTGTTAGCTTGGAATCTGTTAACATTATAATTGAAAGTATGCATTTCTTTTACTAGTTTCTCCTAACTCAGTTGATTCTTATTTGATTTGATAATAAGTTATTTTGCACAAAGCTGGTAATATAGCCATTCACCATTTCTAAGTTCTTCACTGAAAATAGATCTACTACTTGTCAAGCTTCAGATATTTTTTTTCTTGTTATTTTTTAGTGATCCTGCTAATCTGTTGTCATTAAATCAAGATTGTGCTGGCAAATGTATAACCTTTATCTGTTAGTGCAGGTATTTCTCTGTTCTTATTTTTCTTCTAGTTCAGTATCACTCAAAGCTTGTAACTTTGGCCCTTGCGATCAAAAGAATGTAAAAATTTCTAACCTATTTCCTGCAGCAGTACCAGTGCTCAGGACTGAAATCTGATATGCTACCATCATAACTGTGGGGCTTTTCTGATTTGGGGACATGAAAGTTTGGTAACCCAACACCCCTTCAACCACATCTCCCTACCACCAAACTCAAAGTTTCAAATTCATATGCTAATAAAGGGTAACGTGAATCGGAAACGTCATTTGTTATCAAATGATAATCAAAAAGACTGTAGTTTCCTAACCTTTCCCAGCTACATTAATGTACCCACCTATTTTAGCCCCTTGTACATCCTCCTTGCAAGAAGCTTATTAAATATGTCATGCATTAGTAACGTTTAGCAAAGGATGCAGTGAATGTTATAGTTCTTCAGACCTGTAGTCCTATGAGGTGCAATTGTCTTCAGCCTATTGTCTGGGGCAAACGTATTGTATGGCAAAAATTCCTATATCGAATATGTGCTTGTTTACTATGTCACTGATGCATGCATCATTTTCTAGGTAGAAAAATAATACCTATAACTTAGTTAACATTGATCCTGCAGAGCTCAGATCTGTAACTAATATCAAGATGCCTCAAAGCTGATAAGTTGCTCAGATTTTGTTCAGACCTATTTGAACTGAGTCCGTGCTAATAGAAATATTCTGCCTTTCTTCTGCTGCCACTCCCCCAAAGCACTTATAATACTTGTTTACCTTGGGGCTTGGGAGGGAAGCAGTCTTTCCAGCCAAACTGCTTTGTTCGGCTTTAATCAGTTATAGGGAGGAGTCCAAGTTATAACTTTTACTTTTTTCCATGACTGATGAATTCCTGGCTTCTCTTCGTTCTTTGCTTCCGACCTATCAAAACACATGAGTCCAATGATTCCAAATACGTGCTTTGGATCCAGTGAGCGCCAAGGGTGCATGGTAGGCTCTGAGACCCATTCAGCAAAGGACATGTTTCTTTCATTGTAGGTGCTAAGGAGAATATCAAAGCCTGTAATAAGGAGTCCAGCTCTTGGATTAGTGTGCTTTTATGAAAATGTTTCTAGTGGAGAAAGACTGAAAAGAAAATGTAAATTAATCAGTAGATTTGAAAGCTTGATAGATTCTTTTCTCAAAACTTCCCTTCTCAAAAGCACAAGATAGCTTTGGATGCTGCAGACATAATCCCTTTGTGCTTACTAAAGGTCAGTCTGAACTGCAGCAGAACTAGCACTTGTGCTGGTTCCATCTTTATGTTTTAGTCATGCTGGATTGATAGCCTAAAGCAGCGCCATCTCAGTGAATGTGTTGTCAAAAATTCGTGCTCTTTGACTACCTCTAAAATTGACTCAGTGAAGACGACACCATTTTTGTTCCATCTGTCCCTTTGTAGCGCGACAGGCAGGATCTTCCTATTTGACAGATACTAGGGCTTAATACCCAATTTAAAAAGATAGTCATAAAATTGGGCGAGCAGATGAAACAAAAAACATTTCTAAGTGAAGAGAAGGAAAAGTTTTTGCTCCCAGAAGGCATTTTCAGTTTTAACAGTAATCACCTATCTCTTCCTGATCATTAACCACACTATCCACGGCTCAAGTCCATTGCCTGCACTTTCTGTCCCCTACGTCCAGTAACAACCAGTAGCAGTGAGCAGCAGCTAAGAATTCCCTTCCTACAGAGCCCTGTTTTCCCTACTGTACTGCCTTCAGCTTTGGTACTGGCCTTGGGATCTTTGCATTGTGTCCTGGTAGGAAATATAGATGTCCTCCAGCTATCATAGTGCATTTGCTTAAACATGAGTGTTTTTTATGATCTTAGAATCATTGATTCTCAAATATCACATCTCTCTTTGGAAATGTTGTCGAGAGTATATTCCTTCAGAAAAGGAAAAAAGGCACCATATAGTGCTGCTAAATCTATCAGTCACTGTAAACATATTGTGAACATATGCAGTTTGCAATGATCGCTTTTGAATTCAGTTGATTGAAGAGCCTACTAACAAATATGCAGTGTTTGATTATATATATTTATGTATATGGGTGTCAGTTTTAAGAGTGGACAACAGCACAGAACAGTGTAAACTATACAAGAGCTCTAACTAGGCTTCAAACATCGTACTTTCCCTTTGGCTGTGGGCCCATTGTAACCATATTACGATCTCTTGGCATGAAACTCTTACAGTTTAATGATTCTGTGAATGACTAACACTTCACCAAAAGCTTTGTTTAAGCACAAAAGAATGGATGACCTTCAAACAAATTGTTCTTCGGTATCCAAGCAGCTGGCTTTAACTACCGGACACATTGCTGAGCTGGGCATTGTACCACTAGCACAATTGCTTCCTCTTCCTTCTCGTGTTGTCCTTGGACCCAACCTGACTACTATCATTGCAGCAACATATCTCTAGATCATTCTTTGTGAGAACAAAGGACTATATAACCTAGTTACAAACCAGGTTACTTTTTGTTCTGGAGCTAGGAAAGCAGTTCTCAGCAGCCTTTCAGAGTGGTTCTCCAGATGGGAATTCTCTTGCCAAAAAAGAGGCCAAATTTGGCTCCTGGGGACTTTCAGACTCACCAGGAAGTTGGAAATGCTGGATGCCCTACCTGTTTTGGGAAGCAAGACGTGTCCTTGCTTACCAAATGTTTGCTATCTAGCATTACCCTTAGCTGTTCACTGGTTAAAGTGCTTGGGGGGAATCCCAAACAGGAAAACGATCATTTCCATGTTCATGTGAGCTGATTTCTCGCTCACAGAGGCATAAAAAAACATGTGGTTATTCATGATCTTTTGATGATAACATTGCTGCTTTCTGTGTGGGAGTGAACTAGGTTTTGCAGTACTGGGGGAGATAAATATCTGATCGGGAAAGCAAGGTAGAAGATGTCTGCAGTATCACTTAAACAATTTAGAAACCCTATTTCCTTCAAACTATGAATAAACTCACATGCTAGCATCTTTCTCTGTGGAAAGGAAAGAAGAAAAGGGGAAACACTTTCACAAGGGCAGATGCTGAATACCAAAGAGCTCAAACCAAAGAGCTGCTGGATCTTGCATCTTTCTGTCCTTGTGATTCTGCTGAAGCCCTAGATTTCAGTGTGCTTCTGTCACACTGCTGAGAATCATAACTCTATGTTGGCACCGCTATATGCAGTGAATTACTCTGTTCCCTTCAGTGCTAGTTGGCCAAACTCAGCTAATTAGCAACACTGCTGACTGAAGCAGTTCCACGTATAGGCTTGCAGAGGTGACTTTGTCCCCAGAAAACAGTCTAGATTTTGAACATTCTGTGTAGGTGTCTTAATGTAAATATATTTCTAACTTAGTTCCTTCAGCTAGTTGACAAATGTGGGCCATTGTTAGTCATGCAAACTTTTGTAACAGCATGAAACCCTACTGTACATTAACTGTCGTGTTAGTGAAAGAATGCAGTTATACTTCTGGAATTCTTCAACGCTGAGCTTCCTGGTTATGAAATGCAGAGGTACTGCAAAAGATGTGCTTGATAATAAGCATATTAACTATTAAATGCATACCCTGCAGCATAGTGTTCTTTCCAATAAAACAGGCAGTGACAAAATCATGCTATTCCAGATAGGGAGTGTTGAATAGTCTAAACTGGATTTTGGCAAGAAGAACAAGACACACAGCAACATGCCTCATCTTGCTTTAAAAAAAAAAAATAAAATAAAATAAAATAAAATAAAATAAAATAAAATAAAATAAAATAAAATAAAATAAAATAAAAGCTAGAAAAAGACATTAGCTTTCTAATGATCATATACAATCACAACTTTGATCTTGATTGCAAGAAGAGGTACCTCAAGCCATTAAGTGATATCTCAAATGCAGGCTCAGGCATTGGTTTACTAACAAGATAGACTAAGCTTAATGATGCTGTCTGTTGCTAGGTTTTGCCTAGCGTATCCCTACCTATTTAGTCTTTTAGACCTAAGTCTGTGTGATGCTTACTGATAACCAAAGATGCTTATGGACTTTAAATATCTTCTACAGAACAGATAGTGACCCTCTGTCCATCAAGGAAGGATGTTCCTTGGTAGGAAGTGGCAGTATGCTTAAATTATAAAGTGCATAAGATGGCAGAGCAGAGGGATGGAGGGAAGGAAAAAGGTCCGTGGCCTTCTGAACAATGCAGTGCAATGGGACTAATCTATTGCGCAGCAGTGTGACATGCACTGCAGTCTGTGTATAGTCCATCTCTTATGCTGTCAAACAGGTTTCTATTGCAAAGATGAGCTGCCACCAGACTCGATGCACCTTGCAGTGAGAGTCATGGCTACAGAGGGTTAACTAGACTGAAGAAAGCAACCTAGCTCAAGTACATCCAGACAGAAGTGTTAGATGAGGACAGAAAGAGAGTGAATATAAAGTGACACCTGATTTACTTCAAAGATTGAAAGGAAAGAGGGAAGAATAGTGAAAGCAAAACAAACACTTCAGTTTCATAAATAGAATCAGTTGTTACCAGCTAAGCCATTGGTGCGGCAAGGGTAGAGCTGGTGGGAATTGCTGAAAGGAATACAGGTGGTGTCATTTTCAGATAGTGACTCTGCTCAGGGTAATGAAAGTTGAATGTTTCAAATTGCATCTGTGAGTTTAAATGCCCTCATAGGTGTACCTATGCCTCATATAATCACATGATTAACCAACTTCATTCCTAAAACAGTGCATATCAAGCTGTAGGGACTATCATGGTCTGTAATTGTCACCATTGCAAAACTAAAGCCAATTGCTAGTGCTATTATTGCTAGTTTTTTCATTGTAGGGCTGGTTCTACTGATTTTTGCAAGATATATGCTGCGTTTCTGTTTATTTTCCTTTGAGTAGTAAAATAAAGTGTGGCACATGCCTCCCCTCCACTAACCTATGGGATGCATTTTGACTGATTAACTGCAGATCTCTTTCAGCCAGTGTTCTCCTTGATTCCAAAGCAGTTTTGAAATGATCATGCCTAAGTTTTCTTTCAAATGAAGTAGCTTAATGGAGAGCTCTGTGTGGGTTTGACGTGATTTGCTTTTGCCTTTTCAATTCTGCTTTCCACCTAAAATTCTAAATGTTCCAAATAGAACCTTCCTGGCAATGCTTCAGAAAGCCAAGAAAAATGGCTGTAGATTTGAGAGTTTGGTTTGGTTTTCTGTTAAACAACTGTAGAACTCTTGTGAGTTGGGTTAGTTAACAGGACAATTGACTGAGTAAACGAAAGGAGATCAGAGATTGAAGTGAGTAGGATTACAATAAAAGTCAAGTGTTGGTCTTCAGAATTCAGGCCTTAGATAATAGTTCTGATTTGGATGCAAAGGATTCCTTGAGTAGCGGCTGCTTTTTCCTGAACATTTTAAAATATATTTACATCTCAAATCTGTTGTGTACATATTTCAGAAAACAGGTTGACTTCAAGGGAGACCTGTAGTGCAGAATCAGGCAGCTGCTGCCATTTATTATGTAAGAGGCAACTCCACATTTTCTTTGGTTCAGTCTGCCCTGTTATAAAGCAGTTTTCTTTGGCCCCTTTAGGTGTCATGAGCAGAAGAAATGTTTATTTTTATTTTTATTTCCCTTGCATTCACATGTCTTTTGTTTGTTTCTTATCAGTTAGTATCTATTCATTGGCCTGTCTTGTTGTCTTACATTTATTTGCATTAAAATACGTGTCAGTCATTACCCCAGGGGTTGCACTGAAGTTAGTTTCCTGCATCTAGCAGTTTTGCTCTCTGTAGTTATTGTGTCACCTAGAAATAATTTTCTTACATAGAAGGTAAATGGGCCAGCTACCTGAAGTTCTGTCCCTTAGCTATTTATTTGTTCAATCAGTCCATTTTTGTAACTAACTAGTTTTGAAGCCCCATAAGTGTGACAGAATAATTAAAACCAGAATAATCTTCTCTTCCTGAGGCTGAGGGACCTAGAAATCAGAGAACACATGCTGGATTTTTTTTTTTTTTTTTTTTTTTTTTTTTTTTTCTTTTAGAGTAGCTTTAAGAGTGACTTGGATAGAAAACTCCCACGTTTGCGCGGCAGAGCTGTATCAGGTTTCCTTGCGATACAAGTTGGCTTTATAGAAGGCAGATACTATCTACGTGTCTTTCTAGTGAGCTCTTTATTATTGTTTTCTCTTGTTGGAGTCTGCTCCAGAAAAAATCGAGTGGTCCTGCTCAATAGTTGTACTGCTCTATCATCATAGTGTGTTTTCTTTTTTCCACTTCTGAGTACAAAAATACTCTACGTGTAGGTGTATTTACATTAATCTTTTCACATAATTTTAAAATCTTACTGTATATAATGTAATCTCTCATAATAACTTCAGATGTTCATGGCAAAACATTGAATGATAAGGAGAAAACTTTAGTGCAGAAATGAAAGGTAAGTGGTTTGGTTATCTAAATTAGGTCTCGATCATTAATGCTGATCTGTAATCTTTGCTTGTAATAAGCCTTTGCAAAACAGTATTCATCAGATATATAGCGTTTGGTTCTCCCTTGCTATCATATGATCATATAATCACATGATTATTTAACTGCAAAGCCCACTGATGCTTCTAGAAAGACCTGGAAAAGCAGGACTCTCAGAAGTAGCGCTGATGTCTTTCTGCATGGAGGAACATTGCTTTCCTCTCCAGCGGAATGTCCCCTTTTGTCATTCACTGTTCACATTTCGGCAGGCTGAGTTGCTGTCAGGGTATGCATCACTCTCCATCAGCTCACCTACATGTGTACAGGTGTAGAGGTGGGGGAAATTGTGTATTCCTGGTGCAAGCAAAGTGCTTCTCTGTCATCTGGTAGTGCCTTTTGGGAATAAACAAATTTGATGGTGACAGAACCAGATAAAGACTACCTGAAAATAGGCTTCAAAATGTAGAATAAATAGCCTGACTTTGATTTCCAATAGTGTCCCAGCTATTCAATTAAGTGTATAGCTGTCCCACTTGAACAGTTGATTATTTGTGATTTTGTATGTGGAAAGTTTAATGTGTTTCAGTTACCTGTACAAATAATTCTGATCTGCAAATCAGTTGACTCTGATTTGAATAATGTGTATTTATAAAATAACAAAACTTGTCTGAACTTAACTTGCACTGATAGAGTGACTTCATAAAACAGCCAGATTTGAGTATCTTAGATGCACACAGCTGATAACTGAAGTTTATCATATTAATTCCATGTAGTTAAATGTACCAGTTTTTTTGGTAGAGACACAAAGAATATTAGTATCAAGTCTGAACAAATTACCTGTAATTACTTCCTGTCAAAGTTGACGTAAAAGCAACAGGAAACAAGTTAACCTTCTTAATTGTTTGATTACTGGATGTTCTATTGTCTGATGCAAGGAAAAAAAAAAAGACATAATTTATTACTACCATAATTTTATTTCTGTAGAGCAGAATTACTTCACAACATCGTCACCGCGTCCTTTGCACACTTCGGTGTCTTTTGTTTGTAAATCATCTCAAGGGAACTCACAAAGCTGCTTCTGGCAGTTTCTGATAGAGGCAGGAATTTTATATAGCTTTCATGACAAAGCTGTTCCCACAAGTGGTCTCCTTCATGGTCAGTTCCTGGTAGCAGTGTTGTGATATATATCTCCCAGGTGTTTTGAACCTCTATGTCCATGAGATCTCACCCACTAGTCTTCTGTGGCACTGCTGTGGATGACAGGCTTAGGGAATGCTTTAAGTGGACTAGACACCAGTGTCTTTTTTGCTCTTGGAAGACAGGATCCACATCTTCAGGATAGTCAGTAAGTATAACAGGATATTTAATTTCTTCTGTTATCCTAACTGAGCACAGAGTACGCTACTGGGCAATGGAAAGAAATATCATCACATTCAACAACAGAATTGTTAACAAAGTTGTAGTTGCAGGATAAGAATTTGAGTCTGCTGTGATCTCCTTAGCTCTTGGTCCGTGGGTGTAAACCCGAGGGCAGAATTTGGATACTTTACTAATCCAGGAGTCATAGGAAGTCAGCTTTTCCTTCCCCACGCTCTATTTATGAAGCTTCAAAGAAAAGTATTGCTTCAGTTTGGGCACAGAAGCAATAAGTCTGGAAATTTAGGATGATATTTTTATATTAAAATTTCATGTGGGCATAAAATATTCATCCAGGAAACTGCTTTAATACTGGTAGCCGTGGTATTAGATGCAATGACAGTCTGGACTATCTCTTTCATTATCACTGAAGTACTTTGAGTTCTGCAGTTGCCTCATTTATGAGGGTTGGGAGTTCTGGACATGGTGGTGATGGTTTGAAAGCCTGTTGCACACTAAATGCACTTGGTGTTGATAAATAGCTAAAAGCTGAGCTAGCAGTATGTATCATTTATTTCTTAAAACAAGCTATTTGATTGGTGTAGGGGAAAAAAGTAGATAGATACCGATGTAGTGAAGGATACAGCTGAATCAGTGAGGTGTGTGTTAAATACTAATGAATAAAACACGCTGCTAGTGTAGTCATCACTCATCTGTAATGACACTTAACTATTTTCACACCACTCATATAGAGTGTTAATGGCATGCGGTTAGAAGAAGCTCAAAAAGAAGCAAATCACAGCATTTCCTCTTGAACTGCTATTACTTACAGTTGTTTTAGACTTTAAACAAGCAAGTAGTAATGTGAAACTGATAGAGTAGAACTTGTTCTAACACAAAAATGACTATGCTTAAAAAAGGTTGTGGTAAATTTGTTACACTCCTGTTAAGCAAGGAATGTTATATGGTGGCTCTGTGCGTTTTCTTAGTTTAAGAAAGGTGTTGTATAACTAGGAATGGGTCATTGTAGCTATAGCCAATCAAGGGTAAGAGGTGCCACATCATGTTAGATGTGTAACCTAAGGGTGGAAAAATCGTGGTGTCACCCAGAAACAATCTTCGGAGGGAAACAGCTTGGGGTGCAGAAGGGTTTGTCTGAAACCCGCTGTCAAAGACTGCAGAACTGTTGGATTTGACATAAAATCTCATGTTGGATTAACTGCAAGTAATCTAACTTATGTGATTATATTGAATCAGACTGTCCGGTTACGTATACACCTAAAAAAAAAAACAAACCCAGTTTCTGTGATAAGCTACATGAAAAAAACCTCAGCCTACATCTCAAATTGCTTGAAAAGTATTTTGCATCACAGCAGGTTAAAACTTTGTTTAGGGTTTAACCAAGCACTGGGGCACTATTAGCATAATCTGTTTACTGTCTGGGTAGATGATGATTGCTCCCAGATAGACTTAAGGGAAATTATCATTCTGAAATCATGAAGGGGCACTCAGTGGCAAGGAGGGAGGAATTCTGAAGTTAGCTGGGACTGAATTTAATAGTAAGGAATCCTCGGTGGGGTGGAGTGAGTAAGAAATTCTGAACCTTAATAACTCAAGGGTGTTGGTAGTACAAAAGGGAAGGATTCCCAAAGCTAGCCTTCCTGCATCCCTCAGGATATAAGCTATGCAAAAGGACTGTATCCCTGAACATCTGTGCTCAGAATGGGACGGCACTTTGGCTGGATAGAGAGGAAGTAGAAGACACTTCTGGTATTGCGATAAGTAGATTTTCTATGGCTCACTCTTATTTCTGTCCTGTCTGTTAGTGTTTTGTAATTCAGTTTTCTGACTCAGATTTTGTATAAAAATATTCCTATCTGTTCTTAATTGACCTGGATTTGAATGACTTCAAGGCACTTCCCTGGTTTCAAGATTTTCCATCCTATCTAGGCATGGTGAACTTTAAACTGGGATGCTGGACCATTTTCATGATGTGACCTCCCCTCAGATACCACCCAAAGGTATCCAAAGAATAACTAAGTGTACCACCACTGAGGTGCATGGGCTACTCTAGTTATGACAGCTCAGGCCCGTGTGCCAAAAAACCTCCTCTGAATTGGCAGCATTAGCCAGGAAGCTCCTTGGTATGCGTTAAGGTAGTGAAGCCTGTGCAACTAGTAACTATTACTGTTTCCTGTCACTGAATCTTAGCAGCTTCAGTGTTATCAGCTACAATGAACCATTTTCCACAAGGTATAGGAACATGGATCTAGGGAGGTCTCAGGGAGGTCTTACGTTCTGGGTTGATAGAGATGGGCACTGAAACACATACCAGATACTTTTTTATGAGAGAGAGAGAAAACCTTGTCCTAGATAATATGGAGGCTTTCAAAAGCGTTATTGCCTTCCTTAGATTGTACTCATGTAAATCCTTTTACACGTTTACTTCTACATGATGAATATAAGAGTACATGTTCCTAGCCAAAACTGGTAACTGATGTTGTAGCAGTTCTACCCACAAAATCAAAGGTATAGGCTAATGAACAGTATTGTCTTTTGGCAATTTTCAGGTAATTTCAGGAGATTAAGGAACAAGGTCATAATCAGAGGGGTTCTGATTTGTTTGGGTTTTTTTCCCCTGAACTGCTGCTGGTTCCATGCAAATTCACACCCTGATCAGAAATGATCCATCTCCCCTTTTTAAATACCTCCTTATGATTTAAAGTGTTTCTTAGTCAAGCATACACTTTTAAGGTCACTATTTTTGTTGAGTCAACAAACTTCCCCATTGCTTTTCCCTGTTTGTGTACACTGTCTCTTTCTCAGTTCCGTTTTTCATCTCATATTTGTATTTTATACCCTCATCTTTATTTCAGAATACCCTTTGCCTTTATTATTGTATTTTTTATTTCTTAAGAATTTTTTTCCATCATCTTTCTCTTCCTTTCAACTGTCATCTGGTCTATTCACTTCATTATTCTCTTACTTCCATTTAGACAGCAGTATGTCATTCCAGGTGCAGCTGTGTTAAGATAGTTCTGGCCATTGCGTTCTCTAGTAGACAGGTGGAAATGTCTGTGATCAATCTGTTACATTTCCAGTTATTCATCTGTGCCGGTATGTAACTTAGTGGGACTTTATCGTGCTTCTATCTGTAATCTACAGTCCCAGGTTTTACAATGCTCCTTTTAATTCTTGCTTGTGTACTTCAATTACTTATGTCCATTTACAAGCCTTGCTCCTCAGGTCACTAGAAAAGATAATGCTCATTCATATGTCTAATTTTGAAGCACAAAGTGCTATTCTAAGTTCAGACAAGGAATTTACTAAAACTCAAAGGCAGTAAATGCTTTGTAGAATAAGGTAAATATATTTAGTTTTCTAGGTATATTTACTAGATTTGTAGTAAAAAGATTTTACTTCTTTTCTCACTAGTTTTAATTTGCTTGTACTACTTCTACATATAGATGCACTAGTGTCAGAAATGACAATGGGCTGTTCATTTTTTATTTCATCATTCATTTACAAAGCAGTTAATATCACATTAAAAAGTCGGATTAATGTTTTTTGTCTAAAACAAGATCATCTGGATTCCTTTGGGAAAGTGCTTTAGAAAGTATTTTCCCTTGGTGTTCCTGTTAGTTTACAAGGCTCAGACTTCCATTCAGATTATGGAGAAAATAAATCATTGTGGTTTTAAGCAGGCTCAAGAGCCTGTCTGCCCAAAGCTGACATCAGGAGGAAGGAATCATTCTATCTTCCTTTTTTTGTCTGGGGAGCAGTGGCATATATTTAAACTGTCATACATCAAGGTTATTGTTTGCCAGTAAGGGGCGTCCAAGAGGATTATGTTGCAAGGACAGCCATGTCACACAATAAATGTGATGTGCGACACATAGGGAACATCAAACTTCCTTCACTTAGACTGCAGTAGGATGCCTACCCAATGGATGCCATGGGTTTCCTCATGGGGGCAATCATTTTCAAACCTCATGCTATTGAATATGGCTGCAATAACTGTACATGGTAAGGAGCTCTTAGGACAAGACCAAATCCCAAAGCTATTTGTTCTCTCAAATCTAGGAGGAAAATGCCTTCCTGGAAAAGATGAGAGTAAGTTGGCTGATCCTCTCAAGCTGGTATATCTTGCAGGGGATTTCTGTGTACGTAACACATGAATATTGAGGCTGCTGCAATGTTTTCTACAGCTGACGTCATCCTCTAGTACTAATGCAGCTTCTTCACTCAGAGAAGCAACTGTGAGAGAATTCTAGAAACAAGTATCTTAAATCTGGCAGGGGCATGAATAGTGGTAATAGGGACGTATGGCTGACAAATAGCTAGACCTGCCTTCTAAGAGCTTCAGGGACGTTGCAGTGCAGTATAGCTTGTCAAAGCTGAATAGAAAAAGATGTCTCATAACATGTGTCACTTCCAAAACTGGTTCAGTGTATGAGATGAGCTGCTTTGATGTTCTCAGATGCTTTGTTTCTGGCATTCTCCCAGTCCAGTAACCCTGAATTTTCCCTGAAGTACTGCCTCAATGTATCTGCCATCCACCTTTCCAAAGGGGGAGGTGGGATCAGAAAGCTTTTCAGCACTGCCAGTTCCTCCAGGAATCTGACTCAAGTGCCACTTGTCTGTTCCAGATGAGCTTCCATTTTGCCTCCTTTCAGGTCAAACCTTTTATTTTCTACTATTAAAGCAGTGAACATATAATCATTTGCTTTTCCACCCCTTTAATTTTGTCTGAAACTGATTCTGACCCTTGGGTTTAATTACTCTGAGACAATCCTGAGCTACCTGTAAAAACTCTCTGTGAAGCAAGGCCATTCTGTTCATCCTAACTGTGTTTTTCAAACTGATGATTACTCCTGCCATCCAGTCCTCAGGTATGTTTGAACTGCTCACAGAGATTTGTAGTTAAGCTCCCAGAAAGTCTTCCTACAGAGTAGCACCTCCAGTTAATAAGAACCCAGTCCAGGTTCAGGTGCAAAGGTGCTGTTAAGACCATTACCTTCCCCTAATGTCAGTGAGAGCAAGGCAATGCATCAGGTTAAGAGCATTAGCTATTAATTGTACGTCTTCTGTTACAATTTCCAAATGTGTGCCCGTTGATACAACCAAAGTTTGTTCTGCAGAATAGCAGAATTTCAAAACTTGAGGCTCTTTATGAGTCTTGGTATTGTCTCGGTCCAAAAGAGTTATTGCTGTAATTCCATTTGGATAAAGGATGCTTGCCACATCCTCAGCAATTTGTTCAGTGTGACTTTTATGGGTATGCGATCCCACAGCCTTCTCCAATTTCTGATAATTGATTGCTAACTCTTGAAGAAAACTGCAAGAAGCAGGGACTGATGGGAAAGGAATTTGCCCACTTTCACACTCCATGTTCAGTAAATCTGTACTTGAATCTTTGGTAGCAAGAAGGATGAAGAGAAGCAGAGAAAACACAAAACTACTTTTAGCTCAAGTAAGACGGGACTGTGCTGACTCCCCAGATGAAGGACACTGCAGGTATTCTTTGCACAGATGCTCTGTTTCCTCCCTAACTAACTGCAGGGGAATGTCAGACACAGTGCTGCTCAATCCATATCTCTTTATCTCTTCAGCATAATTATTCTCTTCACTTTAGGCCTTCATCTCTCATACAAAAGAATAAAGCACGCTGGCTTTGCATAGACAGGTTGTCAATGCTCTACAGAGAAGTTGCTGCAAGAAACATCATGTAATGGTGGAATTAAACTGGTCTGAAAATGCAGCATCCGGCATCTTCCTACTAACAAAGAAAGATCACTGCTGGACTTAAAAACTCGACTCTGCTGCCTCAAATAGTTGGTTTTTTTCCTGCATTTCATTCGGTCCAGAAATTCAGACCTTTAGCAGCATGTGGTGATGACCACAATAGAAGCACACCATCGTGTTTATTCTTCAGTGTCAAGTAAATAGCCCTTTACTAATGTACCTCTTTACTCTTGAAACATTAGATTAGTCATTATTTATCCAAATCACTGTTTGAAAACATTATCATTGTCTTCCAAAAGTAAATGGAAACTATCCCACGGACTTCACAGCACACTAATACAAGTGAAGTACTAATTATTATTCTACTGTACCAGTAACTATTCTAGTGTTCATTTGTCTATTTTGGGATATACTGAAAGCAGCATCCTCATATGTTTCTTCTAAAGTAATTTAGAAGAAAAGTTATTTTTTGAAGGTTTTTTGTTGTGGTTTATTTTTTTTAACATGGCAGTTTTAAATCTGCAGATTGTCTCAGTAAGTAGGTTATATTTGAATGTATCAATAAATGTTCTGAGTAAGAAAAGAGAAGAAAATAGTATTGTTAAGTCTAGTCCATGTGCAACAGTTCAGAGTAATCATAAACCAACCAGTAACTTCCACAACAGACATCCATCCCTCTCTAGAAAAAACATGGCAGTCAGTACAAATCTATGTATGTAACACATGTATCTTCAGTTTTATACCAGGTAAGAAAAACAAATGGTAGCCTCTCAGTTTGTTGATCATTTAAGCCAGTTGTAATGCCTCAACATTTAATGAAAAAATAATCATTTGAGAAGCTTCAATCAAAGGAGAGAGGGTGTATTAACAAGCTGAATGCTGAATACCTAATTAGGTCTGACCTATCTCTGTGAGCACATCTTGTGTGTCAGCTAGAAAGCCATCTTCCTAGAAAGCCATCCTTGAGGCACAGATAGTTTTCTATTTCTGCTGAGCTGCCTTAATCAGTTCAGGGGCAGAAGCTCACCAGATTACAGTATTTTATTTCCTTAATTACAAGATGTTTGCTTCATTCTTCTCTTGCAAGACCATTTACCCTGATTCGCTCTCTGTATTAAATGTTTTTAGATATGGGGTTATTTAGGCATTAGTGAAATAGAATCTATTCTGACTGTGAGCAATTAAGAGAAAGTGCACATCTGATCCCTGGAAAGGAGCTGCACTAGTTTTTGATCTGCTGCTCATTAGACATTCTTGTGAGGCTGCAGACATTGCTGGAGTAATGATGGCTTAGCTTTGGAGAAAATATTTGTCCAGACTAATAGCTCTTCCTGACAGAATCAGAATCATTATCAACTGCTCTGCAGCTGCTAAATGTAGAATTACAAGAGATACTTTTTTACCCAGTTACTTTTTTTCACACAAATTCTAGTCAGGTGGGGGTGTGAAATTGTCAGGTTTTGTTTATTATTCAATATCATAAATGGATGAACTTTAGCAATGTTGTATTATGCTTTGCTTCTCAGTGACCCCTGAAGTCCCTGGACAGGGCAATCTTGCATGGCTGGTTTGGGCTTCTGGAAATGGCCACGACCTCGTTTCTCATGTTGTACAACTTGATTTTAAATACTTCTTAAAGATTCCTGTAAACACTTGCAAAGGTCAGACTACAGTGGCACAAATAGTGAGAAATGTTTCCAAAAATGCAAGAACGCGTGCTTTAGACATATCACGTGTCTCTGTTCTTACTCAGTTCTGTTGCGGCTTAACCTGGCAGGCAGCTCAGCACCATGCAGCCATTTTCTTACTCCCCTCTCTCTGTGGGGAGTATCATTGACTTGATACCCTTGTTGGTTCCCAGACAGACCTTTTCCTTTAGATGTTCTACAGGAGGAAAGGAAAGGAAAGAAACTTTTTATACGAAGTGGTCAAACAAGAAAAACTTGCTATGAAATGTAACTTTTTAATAACAGCCTCTAGGCACAGAAGTGAAGGTAAAGCAAAGAGGCAAAGTATTTTAAAGGCAGACAGTACATCATTTCTGGAGCACCTGTAGCGCATACTTTTCTGCAGCTTCTGACAGCTGAAAGCACTGAAACACGTTGCTTACAGTGGAAGAGATAATTCAAAGAAGTAAAAGTTAAAACAATTTTCTGGAGAGTATAAGATGGAAAAGACTTTTTGTTGCAAGGATCTCTATGGGAAAGAAAGCAAGCCATGCCAATTAAGTGACAGCTGTCCACTATGCTTCACCATAGATGAGATTAGTAGATTTGAGATCAGCTATTTGTACCTTGCTTCTTTCAAAGAACCACAGTGTGAGTATACAGAACTATCTGTATACTCTGTGAGATCTGAAAGTCTCGAATAGAAAGAGCCAATGCAATCGTGGTTCACAGTGATTACATTGTGTATGAAGTATTTAATTAAAAAAACAGACTTATTGATAGAGTGTTGCATACTTGACAGAAATCAAGTATTTCTTTTAATGTGTATGCATTGTACTTAATGAATGGACACGGCTTACCAAATGCCTAGCTTTTTGCATTTATGAGTCTCCAAAAGCATAAGAATCTGGATGAGATGGGAGTGCTTGGCAGTGTCCCTGCACCCACATACCACTTTCATGTCTCACCAAGCTCTGCCTTCCACTGCCAGTGCGCTTTGCCTAATTCGGTGTAGAGTCACCACCACATTTTTCAGATGTGATTGTGACATGCAAAGGACATGATTCATCAGTACCCTGGAGCAAGTGCCTCACTCTTTGCATATTTGCATTTCCATTGATTTGAAAGGGCTACTAAGCATCTGAGTCCAGGCAAATCCTGGCCTGTGTAAGCCTGGGAACATTATTTAAACTCCTGAATAGGAGCCTGACAAAGTGTAAGTTCTGTGTTCCTCTGTAAACTTGTTTTATCATCATTTTCAGTGCATGGTGAACACCAGCCCTTCCTCAGGCTCTTCAGTGACCATGGGAGATTGTTGCCTTAGGGGAATGGAAACCAAGTAATCTTTCTTCCACGTTCTCTTGGAATTTTACCAACCATCAGCACAATGGGGGGTGGGGGGAAGTAAGTCACATCCCATTGTCTGAACAGGACTTGCTGTTCCCTGTTGAACAGTTTTTTGTGGGCTTAGGAATTTATCAGATGGAAAGCTGTTTTTTGCCAAAGAAGTTCTGAGCCTATGCACAGTGAAGAAAATTCTATCATTTACGTATCATCCTCCTGGTTCTTAAACACGTCAGTAACCATTCCTGCCTTTCAGTCTCTGGATGCTTTGCAGTAGCTAAGACTAATTTGGATTACATTTTAGCTTAAAGTATTTTAGCAGAATGGTCTTGCTCTGGATATCTCTAAGTGATACCCTTTCAAACCCTTTTTAAAGGCATGAAACTTGTGTTGAAATAAGTTCTCTAAGACAGCTCTAGCGCTCAGCTTTTCCTTTTCCTTTTTTTTTTCTTTTTCTTTTTTTTTTTTTTTTTTTGTGGGAGGTTGCTGGTATCTGGTTTTGCTTCTTCAAGGACATGACACGGTGAAACAGAATGAAAACATTTTTTGTTTCCTTTCTGAACTTATATTAACAACCCTCTTTCTTCCGAAAACAGAAGAGAGTTTCAGGACCGCATAAATATTATTACTAAGCTTTAAATGCCCTGAAAACAATGTCAGGCTAAAGCAAACAAAGTCCACAGAGGAGAAGCTATGTTTATTCGGATGTTAGCTTCAGCAGCACCGTGGCAGTGTGTCACTGTGTAGGCACCAAATAGGAAACCCTTCTCAAACCATGTCTTCCTGTGTAATGTTGAAGGAGAGCTGTTTTAGAACACATCAGTACCTCAGGGACAGAACACAGATGTATTCTGTGTCCTCTGCCTCCCCAGGCAGGCAATGTGAAGTGCCATATGACTGCAGTCTCTGGTCAGTCAGTTTGGAGGCCCGTGCTGAGGAGTGCCAGTGAGTTGAGGTGACAGAGCTTCAGCTTTACATCTGAGCTCCTATCAGCAGTTCTTCTTAAATATATCTGTGTGATTTGTAGCACTAAATAGCAGCGGTCTGTTGTGAACGTTTACCTGTCTAGGGAACATCTCAGTTGAGGATATTATGTTAGCATAAGGAATGATTCTGTTTTGCCTCAGGAGTTCATTGACTTGTGAGATACATGCTGTTCTGTGCTGTTATGCAGTGTGACTCAAACGGTGTTTCAAAAGAAAGAGACGCACTGCTTTCTATACACCCCGCTCTCTCCTGCAAAAATCAGTTTTCTCTGCATTAAGTTTTGGATTAGACTGGAAACTCTCAGCAATACCCTCTGAAAGAGCAGCCCTCCGCTGCTTCTCTGTTGGCACTATCTGGCTCTTTTGCACTGCACATGCCTCAGTGCTCAACAGCCCCACGTTCTGTGAAGTGATTTGAAGTGTCTTCCTGTGAAAACAGCAGCTCTGGTTTTAGGACGACAGCATTGTGATAATATTGGTTTTACTAGCTCAAAGTTCAATTTCAGTGTAATAATAAATAAAAAAACCCTGCACGTTCAGCTCTTTAAAAAGAAACTGCATAGACAGCAGCTCTTCACATTCAGGGAAGTGATTATAGGCCATGCAAGTGAGGAAGAGGAGAAAGAGGGAAATGACAAGAATCAGACACTGCTGCCCTGCATGATGAATTTGGCACTCGGCACTGTGTAAGTGGATGGATCTGCTCCTTACGGGGAGGGGGCACGTGACTGGCATTTCTTTTTCTGATTCACTGCTTTTTAGAGGTTGCAATAACCAAGGCTGTTTTTACCAATTAGCGGTACCTGTGATATTGTTAATGTTGTCTATATTGGTGGGACCAACAAGAATGTGCCTTCATTATAGGTTACGGAGCGTAAATTACATTAAACCAGAAGTTCTCTCAGAATGACAGCAAGGAATTCCAGTCATTCCTATGCTATGAATTTGACATAGTCTGTATGTACTTAATGTTATCCTGGAATTGCATCGTCCAGATTGGTACTTCAGGTCATTTGAGATAAGCTTGTCAGCAGGTTTTAGGATGAGTGTTTCCTAGAATCTGGCCTCTGCTTTATGTGGGAATTTGGCAATGAATTTGGCCCTAACCAGGTACACCTGATTTAGTGGTGGGCAACCCCGACTGCAATAGGTTCTGTGATTCTGTGACCTGTGCAACCCTGAGCAGTCTCTTTTCAAGTAATATTCTGAAATATTCTGAAATATTCTTAGCTTCCTTGGAAGTATTATTTAGTACCGACTTTACTTTTAGCTCCTACTTGGTTTTAAGAAACGGTGTCTTGGAGTTTTGTCGTTATGTATTTACTTGCCTAAGGATGCTATGTTGCACTTCAAAAATTAACTCTCATTTTTTTAAGTGAATTGGAAATTGGGTAGATTAAGGGCTTTTAGAACTTAAATTTTATTTGCAGTTAGTCTGTCAGATTTGTCTTTCATATTTTTTACCTTTAATCAACAGAAAAACAATTCTGAAAATATTACTGAAAACACGCTGTTACAGAGTTTTACAGGCTCTACTTTATAACTGCTCATTGTGAAGAACACCTTATGTCTGCCTACCATTTAGTTTTAAAGATCCTTTTCCAAATGCTGTACCAATGCTGTGTGAATTCAGTCTTGTATGCTATTCTTGGGAAATCACACAGTTATTTCATTAGTGGTTCCACGATGGCTAACTTCTTGTGTTTATAGGAATGAATTTTCAGCTATAAAGGGGAGGGTAAGGTATAAAGGAAGGGAAGGTTATCTGAGAGAGGTAGAAAACATAAATGTTATGAATGGAATCAAGTATTTTCAAGCATAACTTTTTTATTCAGTTTCAGTGTGGTCAAAATTGGCATCAGTCTTGCTTGAGGCTTTTTTGCTTCCCTTGAGTTTGACAGTCTGTTTGTTATCTCTGTAATTAATGCTATTCCAACCCAGCCATTATTGTCTTTCTACGCAGTTACTGGCATTCCCACTCATGAGTCTTCTCAGAGCTCTCACGATGCTCTTACACCTGCCAAATGCATCATCTGATATGTCAGCAAAGATGCATGACCGTGCGATGTTCCCTCTTCCACAAGCAGCCTGTCTAGTCCCACGCTCATTTGAGGATGTGGTTTAAACCTCTCTTCCTTTTCTAACAGAAAACGGGATGTATTCATCACCATTACTCTGTTCTGGTGCTATAGCTCAGTCTCAGTGGAGTTCTGTTTTATGTAAGTCATCAAGTCAGGCCGTGAAGTCATACAGCTGAAAAGTGGCAAAGGAGCAGGGCCTTCCCATTGCTCTGCCTCTCTTCCCAGCTTCTATCTGTGTCTATTCACAGGAACCTTTTCTCTGTGTAATTTCAGAGGCATTCATCTCAGATTTTCACATTTCTTGTCATTTGAGCCATGTTCTGTGTATGCCTGTGCTGCATCACTGTGTATCTCAACTGAAGTTTACTTTCTTCTCCATAGCTGTTTATGCTTAAATTCACACTCCTACTTGTGTCATTAAAATTGTAGTTATGATCCAACTGTGCAAAGAGTTTTTGGGCAGCAACGTGCAAAATAAAGCTGCAACAGCTTGTAGTACTGTTAAACACTTGCAGTGAAAGATTTGGAAATTGAGGTGTTTCTTAATGTGATTCATAATCCACCTCCTAATTTTTAGAAATCAGGGTCTTTAACATGCTTTCTCATTGCAGAATACAAGTGAAACAAATTTTACACTGATGATGAAAAATTCAGGGTGGGAGGAACCAACGCAACAACAACTTCAGCACAAACCAGCATTTCAAAGAGAGGTGGTGTATTTTTAAAGTTGCTGGGACCCTGAAGGCCAGCATCCATCTCCTGCCTTCAGGTACTATATATGCCATTATCAGGCATGGAAGGATCAATGCAGCAAAATGTAAGCTCACTCTTTTATGAGTCAGTTGTGCTCCCTAAACAGAAGGACAGTTAGACAATAATTTTGAGTTTGAGAGTCCTCCTGCTGGTTTACGTTGTCCTACTGGTATAGTAAACTTAAAAACAAACAGGCATGAGAAATATTCCATTCATAATTTGGTTGCTTCTGCAAACATGATTTTTGGTGGTTTTTTTCCTTTGAGAGTTCATGTTCTTGTCTTCTCTGTGGATGTCCCTTTCAGGCTTGAGTTCTATGATAAAGAAGGGATGAGGCATCAACAGCATTGTCTGCTGTCCATTCAAGCTTACATTACTGAAGTATATCCCTAGTAGATCCTAATAACTCCCCCTCCACTGCTGAAATTGCATAGTCCCTCCTCAGGCATTCAAAACGGGTAGAACAGAAACCTAAGGACAACTTGGCTTTCCAGTTCCACCTGCTGATGTTGGAGGAATTGCATTCACTTAAAATTTGTCATTTCCACTTGTACGTGTAATAGAAGTGCCAGAAACAGGGAAGTTGATGCAAGTTGCTGACTGAAATCTAGCTTTAGAAGAGCTGTGCTTTTATGGCTCATTTAGGTCTTGGTTATAAGTAAATACTGCTAATCATTAAAGCGGAGGTTAAAAATTGGCAGGGATTGACATAAAAGATACTGACTTTCATTTTCTAACTTCAGTCTGTTCATTGATCCTTTCAAATAATGTCAAGGAGAGTACTGTTAGTCTTTTCCATTCTATTTGAGAAGAGGGTGTAAAATGCCTGAACATGTAAAGAGATTACATTAAAGTCAATATTTCCTTTTCAGCAAGGTGGGTCAGTTCTGGAATCACTCCAGTTTTCTTTTATAAATATAAGCCTTCAGAGGAATTTTTAGTCCACTCCACCTAGCCAGCTAACATAGCTTTGTTTAATGTTTTGAATCCGGCATGGCTCCAGCAGAGAATATCCCGTATTTATTGATATTGAGGCTTTTTGTGGTTGGGAACATGAGTTCTTTGTGCTCAGCAGTCTCACTCTAGTCATGTGCTAAAGGAAGCAGCTGACCACGGTGCCCTTTCTTCTCATTATGCCATTTTACTATCTTGTCCTGAAAAAGTCTTCCAACCTTAGGTCAATCCAAAACCTATGTTCTACTTGCTTGTTATAAGTATGGAAAGGCTGAAGAATAACTGGTGTACAGAGCAGTATGAACTGTATGTCTGACAAATCATACAGTACAGCAGGCGGTCTGGGTCATATCCTTTTCTGCTTTGCTATGAAGACAGACTCTAAATGCAACTCTGTATCTGTAACTAGTGCTACAGAAACAAATACCACAGAGAACAGGTGTCTTCAAAAGGCAGGAAGGAAAGAGAAAAATAAACACAAACTTTGCAGAGAGGAAGAAGGTTTAGACGCACTGTCCTGACTTTTAGTATCTTCCATTTTTCCATCCCTGCTACAGCAAACCTGCTGAGTCTCCTATCCAGGGAAGGGCTTTGGGATGCTTTAGATAAGAAGGTCTGGCAAACGCTGCTCAAAGAAATAACAATACAGTCAAGTTAGAGTGATTTAAACAAATAAAGTTTTCCCAGCATTAGTCTTGCTGTGGATAAGTCAAAGTAGCGTTTGCTAGGTTTGCAAAACTAACGGGATGGCTACAAGTCAAACTGGCTTCTGTCCAACTGCATAGAAATGTCTGTGTGAGGAACAAATACTTCAGCTGTTGCTGCAGCATCACACACCCTTGTGCTCGTGTCCTTTGATGTATGTGTAACCGTAAGTCCGCAGCCAATGAAAAAGGTTTTAACATCTTTTCGCTGAAAATGTCAGTGCATGTTACAAACAAAAACAAAGAAAGGACTAAAAGGCAACACAAACACAAAGCCAAACCCTTTCCTGCGATAGCCTCAAATGTTCTGAAACTTCTATAAAGCCTATTTCTTGTTTTGGCACACTTAAAAAAAAAAAAAAATAATAATAATAATAATCACAAGCTTCTGTTCAGATCTATTTCCTGTCAGTATTTTCAGTAGTGCCATATTTAAAATTACACATGGCAAGTCACTGACATTGATACTTCTGCTTCAAAGCCTACACATGCCTACACACGTATATATGCTGCCCTTATGGGAGAGTATGTACATGTCGTTGTAAGGTAAGAAAGGTAAGATTTGCTCTTTTAAGAATAACACAGCTCAAATGAATTTTCACTTTTTGTCCCGTCTTACCGGTTAAGAAACTTTGAAATGGTCCTTTTCTGTTGGCATAAAACTGAGCAGACCTACTTTGAATTATCACTGGAATTTCTACCGATGAAACCAATTGAATTTAATAAACAAATTAACAAATAAAAGCTTAAACAAGAACACCCAGTTCAGCAAGAATATGGGGGAAAAAGCATATACGGTCTCCACTAAAGAGTGCCATTTCGATATACTGCCTTGAAATAAACAAACTTGGCTTTTAAATTCAATGCAATTCAATGCATACAAGTCAAGTCATCCTGATGCACTGAAATCCCCTGGAGGACATCACTGCCTATTTCCAAGTGTGAGTTTTAAGTTTAGAATCACTACTTGCTTGTGGTGATACTTAAGCTCATCCAGATGCTTAAATACCTTTACTTATGTCCTTGCCATAAGCAAAGTTTTTTTCTTTGTCAGTGCCTGATCTCATTGTCCTCTGGGAATGAGTACCTACCAAACTGCTATACTGAGTATTGAAAGTACAGGTACATCTGTATGTATTAACTACAAGCAGTTATATCATCACATTACATCAGTAAGTTCAAAACAGAGCAGCCAGGTCATACTTGGATATCCAGATCAGGAGTTCTTGTCAGCAGACTTCTGAGTAAAACCTCCTGTAATAAAGCTCTTTCATTCCTAAGAAATTGGGTGAAACCTCTCTACTTGACAAGTAGGCCGTGCGCCATTAGCTATTCTCTATCTCCTCAAGGTTAACCCTGCTATTTGCTATCTCCGTGAAAGTTTCTGACAAGCTGCGCAGATCATGGTCAAATAAGAAATAGCATTTTTGACTTTGATTCAGGCTCTCAAGATAAATAAAAAGCAAGAACAAAAGCTGTAACAGTGGTTTAAAGAATAGGAAAAGAAATAACATACAGCACAAAACCAGGTATGTGGCACTCGTATCGCCCCAAATTCTGATGAAATCCTTGGACTAGGTGTTGTGTTGTTTTTTTGTGTTTTTTTTTTTTTTTCATTATCATTGTTCCTAATCCTGAGTGGATGCTTCCCCAAGGACTCTTCCTTTGGCTTACATTCAGAAGCAAAAAAAAACCTGAAGCCTTGTGCAGTATGGGTAGCTGCACAACAGAATGTAGGTGGAAGCAAAACCTAAATTCTCCATTTAAATTAATGGTGAGTAAAAACTTCCTCGTAAACAAACTACTTATACGTATGCATAGATAAGTATCCTTGTATAAGTTTTCTATCCCACACGTGTAGCTGGGTTTATAAAGGGAGAATAGGAAATTAGTGTGTGAGATCGTTCAAAAACTATCCAACCTCGCATTTCTCTTTAGGCTTGCATCTTGTATTCAAAACAGGACTCTACACCCTTTATTTTCCTTTATATTGTCTTCTGTGGCAGCACATCTGGTTGACCTAAACCTGGATCTGATGGCCAAGTCATCACTTCTGTGGAACGCGGTAAAGGGGAAGAGGGTGAAGAAGTACTCTTCTGAAATAGGGTATGTGTGTCTAGACAGGACTTCATCCTGAGAGGAGCCCTACTGGAAGCCCTGGTGTGCTGTTGCAGCACTGAACCACAAACGCATCTGCATCGCTTAGCAGGATACATTCCCATCCCGCAACCCAACATGCGAGCATGTACTGTTGAGTTGTACTCCAAAAGTGCCCAGTGAGAAAAGGGAGGAGGAGTAAGAGATGGGAGTGAGTGTTTGAATCATGGTAATGTATCACTTTGTTATATACATAAATCCTGAAGAGTCAGTCTGGATCTGCTGTGTGCATTTGTGTTGTACCAAGCTATCAGCACTCCTGCAGTGCTGGCTTCCTAGCTTTGTTGTGCGAGCCTCCCTGCAGCACTGAAAGTTGTTCCTCAAGTGTACTGCTCATAGTGATGTGTGATTTAAAAGTTTTTGTTCTTGGTTTGTGAGACTGATGCGGAGAAACTTGTACTTCCCAGCTTACGGCAGGGGCGTTAGAACTAGATGATCTTAAAGGTCCCCTCCAACCCAAGCCATTCTGATTGCTTCAAGTATCTATGCGTAGACAGCTTGTGTACTAAAATACGCATCTAGCACTAGAGAGATAAGACTTGGGATCAGGTATGACTGCAGGTAGGACTGCCTCTGGTTCTGCCAGGCCTGACCTTGGGCAGCGTGGACATGCCAGCCAGCTCAGCAAAGGGCAATGCTTGGAAAGCATTAGGTGGATTACATCAGCTCCTTAACAGGAGAGGCTGTGAGACAGACGTGTGCCTCCTGCAGCAGAAAGAGGGGAGGGCTGTTGCAGCCTTAAGCCTGCTAGGGAAGCATCACTGAGTTCTGGAGGAATAAGTAATGGAAATTTCTTAGAAATAAAAAGGAAATGGCATAAATCATATGTGACGTGTTAAACGGTGCTTCAGCCTTTGTATACTTTCTGTAACTATCCATTACAAAGTAAGCTGGTTTATTTAAGCATCTGAGGTGAAGGGTTGCTGTATGTTCCTGGGCCTTATGTTATAAACCAAAATGTCTGCCGAGCTGCCGTGCTGTGCCGCTAAAGGTTTTTAATTTACATAAGGCATTACGTATGTTTTTTGAGCCCTACGGCTGTTAGGACTTTGTTGAGGAATCAAATATATAGCGACTCGGGCCTGCATCTCAATATCTCCATCTCGAGTAGGTGACACGTTTATCACGCAGATACGAGCTTTGTTTCGTTATTAATCCTGATAAACCCGCTGAGATCAGTCAGTCAGGACAACGCGTGTCCTTCCTGGGGCGATCCCGGGCTATCAGACGAGCCGCTGAACGAAGGCCCAGGCCCCCTGCAGCCGGGCCCTGCTTCCCTCAGCCGCCGCGCTGCCGGCGGGTTCCCGTCCGGGCGATCCTCCCGTCGCTCCGTGATAGCCGGGATCTCCCCGCCAGCTGCTCCGGGAGCGGGCGGCACAGCGCGGCTTGAATCCGCGGCTCCGTGAAGCTCCGTCCCCGGAGCTGCTCTGGCTTGAGTGATGAGCGCAAGGCGCCGCAGGGAGGGGAAGGGGAGCGCTACGCCATTTTCGTAGCTGGTGGTGAATAGGGGAGGGGGAAGCGAGGCGCGGGGGAAGGGGAGGAAATGGCTCCGCATTGGGCCAGGCGAGCTGCGGGGACGCGATCCGCACGGTGCGTAGGGGAGAGCGGGGCGAGCGCAGCGGGGGTTGGCGTAGCAGCGCTTGGCGAATAGCGTAGCGGTGGCGGCGGCAGGAGCTGCAGGAGGAGGAGGAGGCGCCGCGGCGGTTTGGTACCGAGCGGAGAGGGAGATGCACACGGCACTCGAGTGAGGTAGCTATAAAACCCCATTTGTTTACATTCCCTCCCCCACAAGCGGCCGGCGCGGCGGGGCGGGTGGCGGCCGGATCGGGCCGGCGGCGGGGGGGGCGGCCGGGGTTGCGGACGAGGAGCAGGAGCCGGCGGGCAGTAGCGGACACCTCCTTCCCCGCGATGCCGAGCGGGGGGCACGGCGGCGCGGCCACCTCGTGACGTGGCGGAGCCGGACCCGCAGGGTGGGCGAGGGGGCCGGGGGCGGCGGGTGGGAGCCGGTTCCCCCGCCCGCCGTCCCCATCCTTGCGAGGCGGCCACGCGGCAGGTAAAGCCGGCCGGCCGCACGCTGCGGGGTGCGGAACGCGGTGGCTCCAGGCCGCTGCGGGGGGCGCCGTCGGGCCCGAGGCGGCTGGCCGGGCCCGCTGCCCCGGGGAGGCGGTGCGGCTTGCCCCGCTCCGTGCCGCCGCTTCCTTCGCCCTCTTTCCGAGCCCGAATGCGGGTTGGGAGCGCCCCGTGCCCCGGAGCCGTCCGCCTGCGGCCACGTGGAGGCCCCGTGTCCGACCGCGAGGTGCTGCTCTCCGCAGGATAAAAGGAGCGCACTGAGGGGTGTGAGAGCGGGCTGTGGCCTGCCGTGCACCGCGGTGGTGACTTGCGGAATCAAACTCTATAATCCAGAGATGGGTTATAAAGCAGGTATGTTTATTCCAGCATTGCGCAGCGCCGGGTGCAAGGGGGATAGCTCCTCCAAACTTGCACACCGTAAAGAGAAAAGTGTGTTACAGATATAGGTTAAGCTAATACATAATCAATAGTCTCCTCCTCAGTTTGATTACATATTCATTACATTCCCTATGGCCCCGTTCCCCGCGACCCCATTCCCTCATTCCCCCTGACCCCATTCCCCGCGACCCTTGCCGATGTTTTGGGGTGAAATTCTTCTTCTGTTTTCTTCTTGGTGTTATCTGCTGTTATTGTTCTCCCATGTCGGCATCATCTTGCCCGGGGGGGGGATCTAATCCTTCTTGTCAGAGGTCTCTGGACAGTTTCTTCTTATCTTTATTGCCCTCTTCTCTGGCTTTATTTTGACTAAGTGTCTGCAATTCCCCCTTTCCCTGCACTTTTAAATGTACAGTTACCCTTTGTCTTGGTTTCTGTGAAGTTCCCCTTTCCCTTTCTATAGCAAAGTGTTACCTTACCACCATTTTGAGGCTTTGCTCACTCTTCAATTCCCCCCTTTTCTTTAATCTAGCAGGCTTTTACCTGCTAGATTCTTAATGGGTCTCAAAATAGGCTCCGCTCTCTACCTTTTGTCTCAGCTCATGTCTCTTCCAAACCTCGTATTCCCTTCCAGTACCTTGGTACAGACACAAAAGACATAACAACACAAGTAAAACACACCAAGAGTAGCAAGGTGATGCAGGCTAAGAAAAGCTGTTTTAGTCATCCTAAATTTGGCAACTAGTAAGTTTATCCCATGATCCAGAGAAAACTATTCCCCAATCGGTGTTATCCCTGCCTACTCCATGTTGCAATGCATCTTTGGATAAACAGGATATCTCCTTTTGGATTGTCCATCAAGCATCTGCAGCAGCATCCTCAATTGTTTCTAAGGTTACAGAAATTTTCATACAGTGGTACCCCCCTTTTCTTGGGAGTTCTGTGAACTCAATTTGCCATTGTTGCCCTGGAAGGCCCTCTCCCATGAAGCCCACTTGTGCCCTGTTCCTGGTACTGGGACTGTACTTTGTAGTGTTGGTTTGCTCAATATATTCTCTTATCTTCCCTTATAACCAATTTCCATAAAATACTAAAGGGCATAATAATGTGTTATAATAATAATAATAATAATTTGGGCATGCACACATCTGTCAGCTTGCTCTCTTCCTTTCTAAATCATTAATTGGACTCCTGTTCTCTTTAGAATATTTTACAGGTTTTGACTTGGCTTCAGAGATTTTAAGTTTACCATCTGGAATTGAAGCCCTCTTCTGGAATTGAAGCCTGTTCTGCCACCTGATCTATCATCTTATTTTCTGTTTCCTGTACAGTGTTACATTTCTGATGTCTTTTACAACATATAATAACCATTGGTAGATTTAAATCAGGCTGTTTTTCTTGTGTGTGAGCAATCCTTGCTCTTTTCAGATGGTACTATGAGCGTGTGGCACATATTTAGCATCTGTCCATATGATTGAAGCTCTTGTCAAGGCAGTTATTTCAGCCTTCTGAGGGGAAGTCCCCACAGCTGGTGGCTGTGCTTCGATTACCTGGTCAGTAGCAGTTACTGCATGTCCTGCCTTACAGTCTCCTTGTCTCATAAAACTGCAGTTGCTGGTAAACCAGGTGTCTTCTGCATCTTCTAAGGGTTCGTCCTTCAGGTTCGACTGACCGGCTGGAATGTGCAGCTTCAGTTGTTTCAAAGCAGTCATGTAATAGTGGTTCTCCGGGAGTTCCGCTAAGGAAAGATACTGGGTTTACAATATTAGTCACAATTATTTCTACATCATCTTGCTCTACCAGGATGGCCTGGTATTTCAGGAATCTTTGGGGTGAGAGCCAATGAACTAATGTCCCCCCTTTTGCCTCCAATATAGTAAACACTGTATGAGATATTAAAACTGGTGTCCTTTGGCCCAGTGTAGATTTATAGGCTTCTTGAATATTGAGCACCAGTGCAGCCACTGCCCTCAGGCACCATCCCTTACTCACTTCAAGCTGTTTGAGGTTTACCATCAGTCCGTAGCTGTGTATCCATGGTCAGCATCCTCCTGTCATTCCTGGGAACGTATGGAGTTCCTTGACAGTTTGCAGCTCAGGGGTTTAGCAGATGGCTTCTTTCTTGGCAGTCCTTAAGGTCCAAAGTCCAGCTGTAATTTCTGAGTTATTTGTGCTTTCTGTGAACCAAGAAACTCAGCAAACTCTCAGTCTATTGTACACAGTCCTTTTGTTGCTGTGGCATCCACATGCTCCAGTAAAGTTCCACCCTAGGATGGAGGATCCCAGGTCTCAGGCTCATGAGTTGACCAGTTCTCAAAAATCATTAAGCTATTCTCACAACCCTGGGTAACACTGTCCAGGTTAACTGAGTCTCTTCTCCCTCTATTAGAGTTTTCCTATTCAAAGACAAATAACCTTAGGCTTCCTTTGGCCAAACCAGGCAGAAGAGACATCCCTCAAATCCAGAAGGTAAACTCCACCTATTCATTCCTTAACTTGGTTGATAAAGTGCATGGATTTTCCATCACTGAGTGTATCCATTCAACAATTCCATTACTTGTCCTCATGTCTTCTACCAAACTAAAGCACTTGCTATCCGAAAATTTAGCAAATTGGCAAAATTGGAGTTTTGTACTTGGATTCCCATTCAATTAGTAATTTAAACTCAAAAAATTATCTATTATTTCTTTTGTCCTTCTACAGTCACATATCCTCAAAGGGCACCACTTTACCCTGAGTGGGTGAGCTCTTGCTTTTAACTTGTATTTAGGGCTTAATTTTTGGCCCTGATGCCCACACCCCTAAGTGTGTCTTAATTGAGATTGCTGTGGCTCCTGGGGGTACAACATTGTTTTTCCCAGTTTGTGTTAATAGTCAGACTTACAATTCTTAATCAGCCAATATTGTTTGACCCTTAGCTCCAGTTTTATTAAATTTCTTGCCAGGGTAACCTGACAGGTACAAGAATTTCTGTATTCCTACTTGTTTTCTTAGCTTATATTTAATTAATTCCAAAAGTAAGCCTTTTCTTGTTGGGCGGTAGCACCTACTAATGTTACAAAACCATCTATGGGTAGTAAGAAGCTCCCATATCCATCAGAAAATGAACTACTTTATCCTGCTTCCTTAGCTGCAGTTTCATCGGTGTATCTGCTAGGGTTAACTTCCCAAGTTCTCATTGTTCAGTTCTGCAGTCAGAGGCAATTCCTTCTCACTCAGCTTGGTCGGATTTCTCTACCAGTGTCCTACTGCATTTGCACACTGCTTTCATTCCAGCGGGGCAGAGCCCTCCCTGGGCTCTTCAAGCCTCCCTCCCCTTTCCTCGTGGGGGATCCCTGGGTCCTATGGCCCTACTCTAGCACCACAACAGTAACAGCTGTTATTATTCTCAGTTTCCTGAACATCTCTGATTCTCAATCAGGTGTTTGTTTTGTTTTCTGTTGTTGTTGTTGTTTGTTTGTTTTCTTCTTATTGTACTCCTCTCTTCAGACCTGACATCCCTGTTTTTATCTTTGCCTTCCTCAACCTGTGTCCTTCCCAAACTTTTTCACTTTCCAAACTCTAATCATTACATTTCACCTCCTCTCCAGAGCCTTCCAGTGCTTCCCAGATTTCAGATTTCCCACATCTCTGCACATGAAGGCAGGGCACTTCCAATGCCCTGTCCTCTCCACCTCCCCCTTTGCAGTTTACAGCAGCAGTCTCTGACCCTGGCTCCCTCTCCCACTCTGAGAGTTCTGATTGCAGGGGAACGGTGCGGGGGGGTTGTTCTCATGCCAGCACAGATAAACTCACTTTCTCTTTAACCCTTTTTCCTCTGTACACTATTCCACTATTTGTACCCTCAGTTACACTTCCACATACCCTCAACTATACTTCCGTATGCCATTAACAACTACACTTTCTTATACCAGCAAAACAGTTTGTCCCATTCCCTTCAAAACCCACAAATCAAGCAACACAGTTCTTCAGTTTCCATAAACACCCTTACTACCTTATAACTTTCCCTTAGCAATCCATATCGTTCAGTTATAAACCTCTCGCCACAGAGCCAGCACTGACTGACCCACCTCCCTTACACCTCTTCGCAGGCAGAACACAGTATCACATAAATGGCTTGATACTCATTCCACACAGACATCCCTCTATATGTTCATTGTCCCTGTCCTATAGCTTATACATCAACAACCACTGATTACAATATTTAATCAGAATTTTTTTCGGCTCAGGGTTCCTCCTGGTTCCCCAGCGATATCTCGCCAATGTGCCAGTATACACCCCAGGGGTGAGCGTGCAGGGACCTCTTTGCTCTGTGATTTTCCCATCGTAACTTAATATAAACCACCGTATTCTTTTATAAGTAAAACCACTTCTGACACAACAGCATTGTTATGACTTATGACCACATACTTTACAACAACCAGTAATTAATAATACAAAATAAACATGTATTAAAACAAAGACAAACAAGTATTGGAGACAACTTTCGCTTCGTCCGTCCCCGGCCGTTTCCCTCGCGGGAGGACGGAACCGCGGGTTGGGACTCCGCACTCGCCCCGCAGCTGTGCTGCGTCTCACTCACACCACACTCACACGACAATTCAAGCACAATTACATTATATCATTTGTTAAGCTTAACCAAAGATGTTAAGAACACCGGTGCTAGTTGTTGACTTAGGTCACCTATATAAACAGCACTGTACAATACCAATTATCCCAGGATTACCCAAATCACCCTGTACCAGAGAGCAGACAAGCTCTGCCCAATTAGCAATCACCTGAATGTGAGCAATAGCTCTTTTACCATGCGTACGACTTACTGGCCCCTTTGTAGGCACTCCCTAGGGAGTCCTAACCCAGCCGGCAACCTAACCTAACCCGTGAGCTCACATCCCTGGGGGGGAGCACGCCGACTCCACTGTGCCCTGCGTAGGACGTCTCCTCACGACTTACGGGTCCCCCATTTCACATACCTGGTCCGCCGATAGATGGTTCTTGTCTGCTCCTGCAGTGATCAGATGAGGGAGGGGAGTCCTTCCGAGAAATCTCGGGGCGCGCCAAAGGCGTCCCCCTTCTCAGCTGGTCCTGCAGCCGAACAGAGAGGGTCCCATCTGGGTCGCCAAATTGACTTGCGGAATCAAACTCTATAATCCAGAGATGGGTTATAAAGCAGGTATGTTTATTCCAGCATTGCGCAGCGCCGGGTGCAAGGGGGATAGCTCCTCCAAACTTGCACACCGTAAAGAGAAAAGTGTGTTACAGATATAGGTTAAGCTAATACATAATCAATAGTCTCCTCCTCAGTTTGATTACATATTCATTACATTCCCTATGGCCCCGTTCCCCGCGACCCCATTCCCTCATTCCCCCTGACCCCATTCCCCGCGACCCTTGCCGATGTTTTGGGGTGAAATTCTTCTTCTGTTTTCTTCTTGGTGTTATCTGCTGTTATTGTTCTCCCATGTCGGCATCATCTTGCCCGGGGGGGGGATCTAATCCTTCTTGTCAGAGGTCTCTGGACAGTTTCTTCTTATCTTTATTGCCCTCTTCTCTGGCTTTATTTTGACTAAGTGTCTGCAATTCCCCCTTTCCCTGCACTTTTAAATGTACAGTTACCCTTTGTCTTGGTTTCTGTGAAGTTCCCCTTTCCCTTTCTATAGCAAAGTGTTACCTTACCACCATTTTGAGGCTTTGCTCACTCTTCAGTGGGCCCTGCTGGGTGGGGGCGGCGAGCGAGGCAGGCGGTTACATCCCGGTCGGCCTGAACTTAATGCGTTAGTGAGGGCAGAAACTGCAGCCAGGCTGTGTGTCCTGCAGGCAACCCCAGGCCATCAAGGTAAGATGAGGGGAGTCAGGAGGTTCTGTCGCTGGCTGGGGTATAACATGCTCGGAAACGAGGAGTTTCCTGCTCTCACCTGTGCTTAACCTGTACCCTGTTAGCGGGTGCTTAATGCGGAGCCTTTGGAATAAAGCTGTTGAAAGAAGTCTTCCGTTATCTTTTGTCTTTTTTGCTTTGTGTAACGTTCATATCTGCTCATTCTTAATCCCATGTTTCTGATGTGTAAGCACTTGGATTTATAAATTACGAGCAAATCTCGAGCTCAGAATAATCCTGTTTTCTTGCATTAAATGTGCATCTATCTATGTGTAGCAGTAACTTAGCGTGGAGGATTTTTTGTAACGTCGTGTCACAGTACTGGGGGAGCCTGTGGTAAGTGAAGGCTGGTACAGCATTGAGAACTGCACAGAGCAAGGCCTGGCTTTCAGAAATGTGGAAGTGATTGTCTCATTAACAGCAGCAGCTCCAGGGGAGAGTTCCATGGAGCGTGATCTGGTGTTCCTCTGAGTTGTGGTAATGGATACAATGATACTATAATAAAAATAAATAAGTAGGTCCTAAGAGATTTTAAAAAGAATAGTTTAAAAGACCGTGCACTTGAATGTTACTTTAGAGTGAACTTTCCATTGGGTGTGTGGAGGAATAGGATTCTCTGTGGACTGGTGAGATGTGCTCCTCTAATTCCAAATGGGACGTTAGGCTCACTGACAGTTACTTCATAGGCTGAAGTAGGGCTATAGAGTTGATACTTCCTTATGGTTATAGCAGAAAAGTACTTGAGAAAGATCTGTGATTCATGGAAACAAATGCATGATGTAGATATTCCTAATCAGGTTTTTGTTCTCAAGTAAATGTTTAAGTTGTTTTACTGACTTGTAGCGCTTTGTAAACTGCTTCCAACACTTCCATGCTTGGGAGGAAAAAAGCATGCAGCCATTCAATGTATTTAGAGAATAGGACCACAAGTACATGGTGTGTGTTCTATGAAATTGATAGTAGTTCAATGTGGACATGGCATTAGTGTGTACTGAAGGTGGATGCTGGAGTGTATGCAGTTTCTGGTCTGAAATAGGCAACATGAGAGGAGGTTCTGCCTGCATAACTTTCTCCAAAGCAGAGAAGTTATTTTAATGAATGTGCCTTGGTTTTGTGTAGTTGTTTTGTGCTGTTTTAAGAAACAGGATGCATTTTTAAGACAGTGTATCCAACGTAAACATACAGTGGATGACAAGAAGCGGTGCAGATATGTTCACAGGCTGATTTATTGTATGTTTGTTTCTCCCATTACAAAGAAGAAGAATTCCTGTGAATCATGGTAGCTGGGGTGTATTCTGGAACCTTTGCTTTCCATAAAACACGAATCCCTGCAACAGTAATCTTTGTCTACTCCAGTGGCTGGTCACGGTCTGATTTGAAACTTAAGAGTTATGAGATGTCACAACATGCGTCTTCTGAAGTGACATTGAGGAGAGGCAACAGGATATTGACTACGTATTGTGCTTGGGTTTTACACATGAATAAATCATTGCCTTTGAATATTCAGTAGGAAACCTTGGCGAGATACAAGCTTTGTGCAGTTTGACTTGGGCAAAATGAAGTTTGTATTCACACGTGGAAAAGTTAATACATTACAACCTGGTGTAGATTTCTTTTGTGCTCTTCACTAAGTAAATGGACTGTTATTAAGATACTTAGATTCATAAGAGATCATCTGCAAAACAGTGCTTGGTCCAAGTAGGAAGAAACTCTGTGGCGGTGCAAAGATCACATCATTAAACTTGAGAGCTAGAGGGAGTATGTGTGGGTCTATTTATTTTTGGCATCCTGTTTTAATGACATTTAATCATGATTTTTGTCTTTTGTAGTGACTTTCTTCTCGTCTTCACCCCAGTTTTTACAGAAGTAGAAGTTAGTTTGAATATATGATGGGCATTCAGTAAGGTAACGCTGCTTTGGAAGTAGTTACTTTTTTTTCAACAAATGGAATTACCAAATTAGAATTACGCAAGACACTTATAATGTGAGCTCAATAGAAGTTTTTCCGTAAGCTAAGATTTGGTCCTTAAATGTGGTTAAACTTATTGGAAAGGTCATGGTGACTTAACAGACCACAGTATGGAAATGAGGTATGAGCAACAAAAAGGCATCAGAAAAGAAATGTTACTGCCATTTTCTTCACAGTTTGTCAATCAACTGTCAGAGCATCTGCTGTTATGTTTCAGCATGTTTGAGGATTGTCAAATGAATGTCCAAGTGTGACTTTATTCTCCGCATGCCCAAAAATGTCACCAGAAGTTTCAAAGAGGGAAAGCTGACAGGGTTCTGATGTCCGTTTGGAAACATGCTGTTCATAGAACTGCGCTTCAGGTGCTGAGCGAGTTCTGACATTACTGAGAACTGAGGAATTTATGCCTTTGGGGAAGCAATTTCTGTTCTGATTTAAACAAAAAACAGTGTAATTTCTTCTCGTTCTGTGAGAGTCCAACGTAACGAGCAAGTCCTTAAAATATAATTAGATTATTTGTAATCCTTGGGCTGCTGAAGTTATCTTACATGAGGACCAGTGATTTTATCTTGCTGATAAGGGCTCGGTGTGGAAATAATTGAGATTGTTTTTGTTCATTCTTAAATTGTGACTGAGATATTAAAGTGTGTCTAATAATGATAAAGTAATGCGTACCAATTAGGTGAAGCTAATAAAGTATAAGTTTTAAGTTTCCAAAACTGATCACAATATTGATAGTAGTGTTCTGCCAGCATCGTAATCTCCTAGGTGAGAAGGACTTGCTCTTCTTTCATCCGGCTGTTCAGAATGTTCTATGTGATACTTAGTGCATCACTAGGTGTTGCACTATCCAAGGATGTTTTTGTTGTTGTTTTGTTTTCTTTTTATGTAACGTAAATCTGAGTAGTAAAGAAGAAAGGAAAAAATACATATTCTAAGTCACTTAGGTTTTTTGTTACCTCCTATGCCGGTCCAGTCCCTGTGCAGATGTTAATGTCCACACAAGCAGGAAGCCAGCATGAAAGATGGAGGAGATCGTGGTTTCCTGATGGTTGTCTTAAAAGCAAAAGAAGAAGGGATGTTGAAATGATCTGTGGGATGTTGTATCCATGCTGGGGAATGTGCTTTACTACATTAGGAATGTTTTCGTCTTCTGGGTATTGCATTCTGGTGCCTCATCTTTTGACTTTAAATTTTTGACTTGCCTCTTGCTGCAGAGAAGGAATGACTCAGCTGCCTTTTCTGTCTCAGCTGCTGCTGACCTATGAGCTTCATTCTTATCTTACTACCACATTTTCTATAGCTCTCTGATTCCCAAAACAGTATGATGAGAGTGAAGAGGGTCTGCTCATTTTACTAATGCAAAAGTAGACTGCTATGGAAACTGATTAACTTGCTATGGCACTTGTACTGGGAAGTCTGTTGGGGAGTCTGTGTGTAAGAAACACAATCATAGAATCACCCAGGTTAGAAGAGATTTCCAGGATGATCCAGTTCAGCTGTCTACCTCCCACCAATACTTCCCAGTAAACCGTGTCCCTTAGTCCACAAGTTACTTGAACACCTCCAGGGATGTTGATTCCAGTGCCTGACTGTTCATTTGGAGTAGAAATTTTTCCTAACGTCCAGCTTGAATCCCTTGGCACAACTTGAGGGTGTTCCTTTCAGTCCTATCACTTACCACACTGGAGAAGAGGCTGACTCCCCTCCCCCCCCAGCCAGCACAGCCTCCCTTCAGGGAGTTGTACAGAGCGGTAAGGTCACCTCTGAGCTTCCTCTTCCCCAGGCTGAACAATCTGGGTTCTCAATAGCAAGTGTAAAATGTGTCCAATTTGCAGACATTAACAAGTGAGAAGAACACTTAAGCTCTCAAGAGTTAAGAGGCACAGACTACCTCATGCATTTGGTTCAGTGGTTGAGTGACAAGATGTAATTTAGTAGTCATTGGTATTAGGTAGCTAAATCAGTGTTGAATTAAGGTAGTAATGGGAGTAATTGAATAACAATGTTTGTGTCTGAAAGTCATCCATCAAACGAAGTTCTTTATAAGTGTTGGTGTGGTTGGACTTTTTCCTAAGATAGAAAGCCAGTGTAAGATACAAACTCTTCAGAGTAAATACATGCAAAAGTTCAGGATTTGCTTAAAATTTCCAAAGTATTCCAGCAGGGGTCCTGTTCACCAGATTCTGGTTCAGTGTTTCTGCATATTGTTTACTAAGTCCCAGTCTTAGCTCCTAGTAAATAGGGCAACAGTAAAGCTTTTGTAGGTGTCCCTACAACATTACATGTAAAGAGCCATGTCTCAGAATGACTTTATCTTTACCACACTCGTAAAATGATATTGTACCTTTTTTATTGCAGCTGCATTTTTATTACTGTAGTGCAGTGATTATTAGTGGATGGAAGAAATGCTTTCAGTACTGGGGGATAGCTGGAAATGATAATTGATTTACAGCTGATGATAAGATATCTAAAATTAGTTTCTCTCCTAACCAAGCTGGTTGCTGATAGAATACGGCCGTACCTAGTTTGGAGCATCAAAGCAAAGCAAAAATATGCATAATCTTCTTTAAAATAGTCTCTCATAGATGATACCAATGTAATCTTGAATGCTGTAGCAGAGTAACAACAGTAATACCGCAGCCAAAGGAACAGCAGGCAGGTGTGCATCTTACGGCTAACCAAGACTTAGTGTGCCACCACACGTGTTACTTTGTCTGTACCAGGTACAGTGAGGTGCAGAAGAGCTTCCTTACTGACAAGTGGGATATTGTATTCTGTTTTAATGGGCGGCTGTGCTACTTCTCAAGGCTCTATGTAATTTATATAATGCATTAATGTAAAAGAAGTCCTCTTTTCATCGGGCACCACTGCCTTGATAATTGCTCTCAGACTATGGAATGTAAGCCTTATCATTTCGGCCATGTCTTTGGCTAGTTTTGCTTGCAGAGTATTCTCAGGAGCATTTATTTGTTGTATGAGTATCTGTGCATAGAAGACAGTATCTGAGCCTAGAAGTCTGTTTCCACATAGTACTAGTTTACATTAAAATGTAACCAATGTGTTTCTTGACTGCCATACTGATAATTTTATATCTTTGCATCAGTACGTTTCAGGGCTAAAAATAAAAGTATTCCTTTATATGTAATACTTAATGTGCTGCATAAACAGGCTGGAGTTCCAGTTATTCCTGTTCTGAACGGTATGTGAGGCAATTGTCTGGCAGAGGTGTATTGCCAGTGCTTGAATTGTTCAGCTCTCAGCGCTTCTTGCCAGCAGCGCGTCCAGGTGGCCAAGAAGGCTAATGGCATCCTGGCTCATATCAGGGATGATGTGGTGAGCAGGACTAGGGAAGTCATCCTGCTGCTGACTCGGCACTGGTGAGGCCTCAGCTCAAGCACCGTGCTCAGTTTTGGACACCTCAGCACAGAAAGGACATGAAGGTGCTCGAGCAGGTCCAAAGAAGGGCAGCGAGGCTTATAAAGGACTTGGAGACTATGCCCTAGGAGGAGAGACTGAAGGAGCTGGGGCTGTTTAGTCTGGGGTAAAAGGAGGCTGAAGGGAGGCCTTATTGCTCTCTTCCAGTATCTCAAAGGTGCTTACAGCGAGAGGGGCTAGTCTCTTCTCACTGCTGACAGGTGACAGGATGAGGGGAAATAGCCTCAAGGTGTGCCAGGGTAAGTTTATTTTCAATATTAGGAAAAACTTCTTTACAGAAAGGGTTGTTAAGCATTGGAATAGGCTCCCCAGTCAGGTGGTTGAGTCACCGTCCCTGGACATGTTTAAAAACAGCTTGGATGTGGTGCTCAGGGACATAATTTAGAGGAGGGTTGATAAGAGTTGGGTTACTATGGTTAGGTTGTGGTTGGGCTCAATCTTTAACATCTTTTCTATCCTGAGCAATTCCATGATTCTGTGATAGCATATATTTCCATTCATTTCAGTAAACATACAGTAGTTGTAGCAGGTATTAGGTACAGTGTGTAGCTTGTCAGTCTAATAGTGCCCATATCTGATTTCTTAATACTTTCTAACATGTTGTGGACTATTCTATTTGCATATTACCCAAGAAGAACAGCTTTCATCTGTTCATGTGGTAAAACTTCTTGTTTTGTTTCTTTTCCCACAAAGTACTGCAAGTATGAAATTGTGTTATATTAATGTGAATGTTTACACATCTTACTCTGCAAGATACAGAATCCCAACGCTGACTTTTTCTAATCAGGTAAGTTCAGTAACAGGGAGAAGAACGAGGGAGGTTTATGCTGACTCCTGGAAGAGTGGGTAAGGATGAGATGTTTTACTGAGAATGCCACAATCATACCAAATTATTATTACTTTGATTTGTGTCAGACTTTGTGTATCGAATTAGTTGCAGTAAATCTCTGTCTCTGTATAGCACATTTTGTCTTCTCATATTCCACATAGAAACTGCTTGGTTGCCAGTGCTAAACAGCTGTATTTGTCTAATGAAGGAGCGTATCATGGAATTTTTTAGCCTTTGATGCACGAGGGTACATCTGATAACCTTAAAGTTCTATAACTTAAGCCAAAACCCCTTTAAAACTGTATGGATTTAATATTTCAGTGAATTATTGTTGTTGCTGTTAATTGGACAATTGACAAATGAAAATGATGTTTTGGAAGAAGACAATGTACTGCTTCTTAAATGGATAAAATTGAAAAATACGAGTTGTCACTTTGGGGAAAAATTAGCCTCAACAGTTTCATTTTCTGTAATTTACTGTCTTGCTGCTTCTTGTTTGCTAACTATGGATTTGGAGCATGAACATGAAAAGCAAAGGATTAATCACTCTTAGAAACAGGGTATTCTCAATGGGAAACAAAGATCAGCATGTCGTTCTTCAAAGAGATACCATGTATTTTAACCACGAAGAAAATAACTTCTCAGAGAAATCCTAACCTGTATCTTAACAAATATTACATAGTAGTTCTGAGCTGGGACCAACTAACCCTGGAGTGCTGTTCCTTAGGTGCTCTGCTGCTTTGTAGCCTGTATGTGCAGTTGTGCTTTTGTGTTATGTTTTCACTTGGGTCATAAAGAAAGCTTGGTCCTTAATATTTCTACCTCATGATTCTGTTACTGGTCACACATGTGTCAAGTGTCACATGTATAATATAAAAGTTAAAAGCTGGATATGAACAAATATGTGTAGTTTAATCAGAAACTGATAAGCAATGAATTTGGCAAATCAGATATGGAAGGCCTCGGGGGTGAGTATTTCAACGTTCAGTATTCAGGATATCAGGTTGTGAGATTTTCCTGTTTACCGGAGATTTTTCCAATCAGGAGCCGTGCTATAGCTGCAGCTGGTTTTGGATGCCAAACATCGGTTTCAGTGCCAAGTAGAAAGCCTACCTACCTAAGTATTTCAGTTTCATAACCTGGCAGCTTGATAGGAGATGGCATATTATTCCCATGACTAAATACCGTAACAACTTCAATGACTAAACTGTTATGCCTCTGTAAATATGAAAAGCAAAGCCTCAGACTCCTTAATGCATCGCATGAATGTTCGATACCTTCAGCTGTAGTTAACTGTGGAATCAAACATTTGACTCTTTTGGGGACAAAGCGGTCACATTGGTTATGTTTAATAATAATTTGAACTGAGCTACTTTGCATGTTAGAAGTAGAATATATTTGGAGGTGTGGATGGACTTCATGTTGCAGAAAAGATGTTCAACCCTGATCTTACATGGTGTGTTACATTGGGTAGCTTTAACGTGATCAAAGTGAAGTATTTTATGACGTGCCTTTGATTTGCTCAGCAGCCCGTGGAAGAGGGTGATGTACTGTCAGTTACAGTAGCCCAAGGAGAGGGAAGGAGAGAGGATACTTTTATCAGAAAATGCTGACTCCACTATCCATGGAATAAAACCTGTTACAGAAACTCTTCTTTACATTCTGTGAATGTTAACTGTTTCCAAAGTGGAACTTGTGGAATGATGGTCACCACCCACTAATGAGCCCTGGAATTTAGGGGTGGAGCCACTCTGCTTTTCAGTTGATTTCAGCTAATCGGTGAAAAGATCACAAAACATCTTTCTCAGATAAATCAGGTAACGTGCAGTTTCAGTGGTAGGCTGCCAAGCTATTTCTGTTACTCAGAAAGTGGAAAAAGAAATTTTTTTTTTTTACACTGCTCTTTGTGGAATATGTCTTTTTATAGTTAAGGTGATCTTCCAGAATCCTGGTTTTGTTTCAAGATGCACTTAAAATTGCTTGTGTTAAATATTAGAGACAGCAAATAACCCTTCTCTGTTGTTATCATTCCTTTGCTTTTCGTGTATTCCAAAAAGAATTCAAGTAAAACAACATCTGGTTTCAGCTTATGAGGTGGATATGTCAAAGCAGTGTTAGAATGTGGTATTTATTTTCTGCAGCTTTGAGAAGTAACAGAATCATTTAAACTGAAGAAAGCTGCCAATAGTAGTGGAAAAATAACATGAAGACGAATGATGTAAGTGAAGTAGAAAGCCGTAATGTCTTAACGATCCCATTGAGAAGGATGGTGACTGTAATAGTGTGGAATCAAGTCAGCAGTTAGTCAGAGAAATCTGCCTCAGTTAAAATACAGAAGGTGCAGTGATGCTTAGGGATGTGAATAGGGAGCATCCATATTTGAGGTACTGAAAGGAGAGTGTATGGAGTGAAAACAAAAGCTGGAACTGCTACTAGGTCAAGTTAGAACGTTACACTGCATGTTCCAGGCTAGGTGCATCTGATACGGTGCAGTTTCTATAAAACTCTTCAGTGTCTCTCTTTGCTCATCTGTTTTGTTGTTAGACTGTACGTGCATTTATGAGATGATGGGCACAAGGTAGTACATACAGACAGCAACATTTCCAAGTTAAGTTTTTGTACTTTGCTTTGTTTAAAATTGTTTAGCTGAGAAGACAGCTCCACTTGTGCTTAAGCCCCTAAGGTTTCTGCTTCCTTTCTCCTTTTCTGTCTCTAGTGTTGCACTATGAATAATAATTGCATTAAGTACCATTGTTTTGTTCAGTCACCTGGGAGTTGTGTACCTGCAGAGTTGTTTTAACAATGACAATAAGCAAAGACCGTAGTTCGTTGTGAGTGATTTTTTAGATGTTAAGCTATTGTTCCTATTGGGTTGGGTGTTATATCATCGCACACTCCTGTAATACGTAGCCCTGCAGAGTTTTAACAATAGTCTTGGCTCAAATAAATGAGTGCTAGACATCACGTCTTTCATGGAAGTCTCCTTGTGATGGGATAGAAATGACACATTCTGATTCAGCTGGTTGATAATTAGTCTGATCTTCCTGTTGAAATATATGCAGGTATTTCTTGTCACAGGTCAGGCAAGTTACACGTTAATTTTCCATCTGCTGAGATGTCTTTATGAAGACTTGTTTGCTTTTAAATTATAGAAATGGTCACTAAACATCTTAAACTGGTAGGGCACCAATGAGGGAAGCGTGCCTTGCCTTGTTCCTATTTTTCTATGGCTTTTGTACTTGATGGCTGTTGTAAATATGACTGTTTTTAAGAAAAGTGATAGAAGCTATCAGCTTAGTAGTAGACATGTTGAATTCCTTCTTGGATTGTAGGGGCAATAGGTGGTTTTAATGGCAATCATTTAGCATTTAAAAGCTTATCAAAGGCATGTCTTTATTCCTTTACATGTCATGCAAGTGCTCTAAGGTACCGTCAGGATGAGATGGATACGGTGTTTAAGGTACAGCAAGAATGAACGTACTGCTGCTGGTCTTAATGCTTCATTATAAACATTCTTATGTTCTGTGTTGTGGAGAGAGTTAGAGTTTTTCCAGAATGATTTTCAGTACAAAAGTTGTCCTTTTTTTTTTTGTGTTACTTGAGTACATTTTGAAGTGGCCGGTTGTGTGTATGCTGTAGCTGAAATAGCCTGTCGGGCTGCAAATCAGCCAGCTCTGGTGTTGCCACCAAAGGCAAGGTTGCTTTTTCTTTTTTGTGGGGACTGCAGTGTTTGTGCAGCTGCACGGTGAAGCAGATAGGAGAAGTAATCTGTCTTGAAAATCATCTTTCTTCTTTTTCTGAGCTTTTTTTCAGCAGAATCTAATTGTACAGCTGCACAGCGAACAGATCAGCAAACAAATGGACTGGTATGCAAAAGTGGTTTTATGGGAATGAATGAGTGAAGCAGAAGGGCAGGGCAGGACTGCTGTAGGTGCAAAAGCATCTTAAAATATTGAACTTAAGCTTTAGTTCTGGCAAAAACATTTGCTTATTTTCAGTGGAAAATGGAAGTGCTAAAATGCAAATGGTCCTGGTTATTGCTTTCAGGTATTGCATTTTTACACAGAACCCAACTCAACAGCAGAATGTTTACACAAAATCACACCAGCTCCACTGTAAATGTTGTGCATTAACAAGGCATTATAAACTGTGTAATGTTTATGTACAAAACACAGAAATGTAACTTGTAGGTAAGCAGATCTGATGCTTTAAGAGGTTGTATTGATGGCTTTTATGTTTTTTGGAGCTATGAGAAGGATCCTGTATTCAGCAATTCATTGCAAGTAATTGTCCTTCTGAAGAAGGCGGTCCGGTTATTTTCTCTTTGACCTAAAACAAATGCCCCTTTCTGTACAACTGAGCTACAAGATTACGACTGCGTTCATTTGGGATCATTTTCTAGTATGCTGGGGCTTTGGTATTTCAAATACTTCAAATTTCCAGTTTTGAGAATGTGTTCACAATGTGCTCAGTTATGCATAAATGCTTTCCATGCTATATGTCTTATCTGGTATTAACTTAGCAAACTGAGCTTGGATCAATTAGTTGATGGTGTGTTCCTGCAGGGTGCCCCTCCTCCTGGGCTGTAGGTTTTCTACTGAATGAGTTTAGCTTATATCCACAAACCCGTGTCACTGAATTTGGAGTGGGAAGAAAATACGGGAGATGGGTGAGAACTAAAGATAGAGGCCATTCACTGTAACTTCTTATGTCTGTAGAGTGTTTTGCATTAGTATATGCAGAGGCTTGTGTCAGCAAGACTGTTAAAACAAAATGGGATTAATACTTATTGTTTTGAGGATTTCTTTAGTGTCTTTAACAGGAATATTTTGATATCTCTTGAAGCATTTATTTAAAATCTCTTACCTTGAAAATGGGTGTTTAGTAGGAAATGACCCTCTGGCATTTGCTTAAAACTGGAAATGTAGGAAATGAAGAGTCGATAATTTGAGTTGTTAGATCCCCGTGTTTCTGGACAGAGGAATAGCGTGAAATATTGGAGGTGTAGGAGGGCTGCAGACATCACTTTTGCACGTAAATTTGAGTGAATGTCTGGGATGTGAGAGATAAGTTGAAATTCTGGGAAGAAGAAGGAAGTGCCTTTATGTGCCAGTGCTTTTAATTCAAGAAACGCACATCTCACATACACGAAACAAAAAGAGAGTCGTTTCTCAAAGTGCTTTTACTCTGAGAAGCCTTTACTAGAAACTAATGACAGAAGTGCTTCAGTTATCAGTACTGAACGAAGGGAACATCATGGTTTGGTAAGAATATCGCTCTGTAAGTCTGTTTGTCCTTCTCGGTCCTCTTGTTTTAGCTGAGTTTGTGCGTTTGGTGTCTGTGTGTGTGGTTTGATCGAGTCCTGGTAAGGTTCTGCAGTCATTGCAGCATTCAGGCTGAGTACTCTGAGGTGTCTTTCACACCATTATTGGTTCTTTTTCACACAGTTTCAATAACTTGATCCTCTGCAGATAGAATAAAAGGGCAGAACATTATTGCAAGAAAGCACGGAAAGAAAATTATTAGAGAGAAACTTAAAGGAATACTTGCAAGGGCAGAAATCCAATGCATTTATTTCAGATGTTTCTTAAAATTGTTGTGAAGAAACCGGAAAAAAAGGGGGAGGGGGGGAAGGGGGAGGAGGAGAAGTTGAGCACTTAGGCTGGTTGGTGTTTGTATACTAACAAAAATGCTGTAATATGCGGGTTATGCACACTTCAGTGAGATACCTAATTGTCAGCAGAGCTCTAATTTTATCTGATTGCATTATTGGAATCCAAGGGTGTTGCTTGAAGTCAGACCTAGCTGTCAGACCAGTTTTCTAATTTCAGTAAATCAGGTGATGATAAACAAAAATGTCCCCCCAAGTAACACTCCTATTTGATGCTTTAATATACTTACATTTACTTACTTTCTACATACATTTCACATTACAGGTACGAATGGGGGAACGATTGAGATGGTAGGATCTGTGAAAACATGTCAGGAATTCAGGGTGGGATGAGTGGAAAAGACTCCAGTCATGCCCACTTTGATTAGAGGTGTATTTATTTCAGTCGAGGAAGTGTCAGAAGGAGTAGTGTGGCATAAGAGATGGTGTGGGTTTTCCATACAGAGCAGGTAACTGATGCTGATGTACTGCTCAGGTTCTTTGGCCTCAAACCTTCCATGTAAAAGCCTTGTTAGTGGGTTTGCAGTCAGAACTGCATTGGGTCAGAATCATTTGCTTGCAATCAATGAGGGGGCACTCAGCTGCATTTGACAGCCCCGTCTGCATTTCCTTAAATGTTAGTGGGCACGGCCGAGCTGTTTATCTTACCCATTGTACACAGGCACAGTTATTCTAACTTGGAAGCATGACTTCAGGTGGGGTTGTCCCACTGCCCGAATGCATCCCAGTAGTCGAGCCTTGTTCTTGTTGGCAGCCCAGCACAATGCATCAGGTACCATTAGGTCCTGCTCTGGCCTACGAGTTCTGGCTGCTGCAATTTCCAATGCAGGCCGTAGCTCAGAAATGTTTGCTCATGCATTTGTCCCCGCTGGATGCCCAACCATCCCTGTGCTGTTGGGGAAAGGATGATGGGCAGCAGGAATCACGAGTGCATAGAGTAAGGCCAAAGCTTGCAGCCGTAATAGATGGAATCTGTTCCACCTTTGTAGCCTTGTCCTCAGGCAGCCTTTCCATGGTCTTTTGACAGGATTCCAGGCTCTTAATGTGCTTACACTGAGATGAGCTGCCCACAGTTCGGTGTCACTGAAATGTGTCAGATTTGGACTTTTGCTTTCTGGTGTTATGTACATATGAATATTGATGGGCATATTGCCTGGATATATATTTATAATTGCTTAGCTACTTCATTACTAAATGAAACAGTTAACCTACTCTTGTCTGTTCTACTATTAGAGACTTTTTAGGATATGTTTGTTTTGTAAGCATCTTCTGAAAGGTAAGAATTAAAATGGAAGATACAGAAGACTATCTTAGATTTTAAAATGTATCAAGCTTATTATTAGTTTAATTGAAAATAGGCATTTAAATTGATTGTGAAATAAGTCTGATAATGCTCAGCTCTTGAATTGGAGTGATGAATCGTGGTCATAGATTACAAGCTTTTATCCACAGGGGCATTGAGAAAAGGTACCGTTCAAAGCTAAATACCGCAATTATACATGCATGACTGAAATTTCAAAGTAATGCGTTCATAGTATTGTATGAGACGGTCACATGGAAAAGATCATGAGGTTGTGAAAAGGATTATGATCATGCTTATCATGCTTTAGTTATGAATTTCCTGATGGAGACCTTTTAGTCTGAATTGTGCTGGTTTAAGTGGGAATAGTGTTGCTTTGCTTGTTCTGGAAATATTACTGTTATGTGGCAAAGGGGAAGAAAAGGTATCTTACCTACAAACGTAGTATGCTTATGTTAACTGAATTGGCTGACAGTTAAGATGGTAGTTTTGGTACCAAGACACTGAAGTTAAAGAAAGAGTAAACAGCTCGCTAAAGAATTACAATGTGCTGCATGCATTTAGCTAATGCTGTAGCATACTGGCAAGTATATATACACGTTCATCTTTCTCCCAGGGCTTTTGCCTTTCTTGGGTAAATCTTAACTGCTTTCTCCAGCCTTTGGACCTGCTCCTTCACATTGAGTAACGTTCCACATTGTAAAGCATCAATTTGTACAGAGGTTTGTAACCTGTTTCTTTCTGCTGTATCAGCAACAACTTGAGTGCTTAACTGTGTCCTCAGAGGAGAGTGGAAGGGTTTCTGGAAGGCGCTTTGAAATGTTTTCCATGTTTCTTGTTTAACCCCACTGTTAAATAGACAGTGTGAGTGGGGAAAAAAAAAAAGACTGTGTCCAAGTATCCTCAATAAATTTTTGTGGTCAACTCATCCTCTTAAACTTCTTAGATATGTTTGTCAGAGCCCTTCACTCAGACTGCAGTGATTCCAAACTCCTGATAGAAGAGCTGGTTATGAAGGCGTCATATAAATGATTGCCCATGATGTTCCTTGAATCAGTTTGGATACAGATGGCTCCAGCTGACAGATACTCTTCTGATCTTACATCTCTTACTAGGTTAGGATTGCAAAAGAAGTTTCTGCTCTTTTTCCTTTTTTTCCTTTTTCCTTTTTTTTTTTAAAGGACATTTAAGGTTCCAGAAGGTGAATTTTCATCTTCTGTGTTTTTAGAGGTTTACAGGAGAAAACTTTGTCCCCATTATGACATGTTAACTAATTTATTTGCTGTATAAAGCTACAAAATGGTAGCCTTTTCCTATTTTCAGTTTCTGTCAGCTGGTTGCAGGCATAGATTTTTGTGTGATGTGTGAGCCTTTATAGTAATGTGATTCCAAGTGCTGAAATGCAAAGCATCCAGCTAATATATTAAGAAATTAAAATGGTTTGAAAATGGCAGTGGTTTGTTGTAAAGCACTTTTCCCATCAGTTTCACAGAGCACAGCATCAGAGTTGGAGAAGAACAAGTGCATACACCATTTGTTGTATGAAACTCTATCTCATTTTAGGAGAGTTTGATCAGCTCTAGTTGAGGTTCACACAGGGAACAAAAATTGCTTGAAAAACAGGTTCAAAAATAGGTTATTGCTTGTAAAACAGGTTCAAGGCATACTTGATCTGTTTGCCTGATACTTTGCTAGGGTGTCTTGACTGCATCTGGATATATAAAAATCAGGGTGGATGGATTCCTGTGCTTATCCTTCCTCTACTTTCAAACACATTGAGTATGTAAGTAGCTGTGTGTAAAAACCCTACTTCTGTACTTACTTTAGTTTTTGTATTTTATTTTTTGGTCAGGAAAATGTTTAAATTGTTTGAGAAGCTTCATGCTTCTTTCTTCTTTATGTACATTCCTTCCTTGATGGGAGGGCATCACAGAATTGTTGGGGTTGGAATGGACCTCTGGAGATCATCCATCCAGTACAAACCCCTGTTAAAGCAGGTTCCCTACAGCTGCTCACACGGTGGTGCACCCTGGCAGGTTTTGATGATCTACAGAGAAGGAGACTCCACCACCTCTCCAGCAGCTCTGTCACCCTTGCAGTAAAGAAGTTCTTCCTTACATTCGTAAGAACATTACTGTGCTCCAGTCTGTGCCTGTTACTTGTACCTAGAAGAAATGCTATAAATGAAAGACAATTTCCTTTGTTTTGTATCAAGGGGTATGGATTAAAAAGCCTTAGCAGTGCTTGAATGATGGTTTTAATATGTATTTTAGAGGGTATTTTCTGCACTGAAAAAGTCTCTAGAAGTTTGACATCATAAAACGTAATTCCTGGTTTGGGTCTTTTTCTTGAAGCTTCTTTTGTAATAATTATTCAAATATGTGTGTCTTTCTTTGAGGATTTTAGAAAACTAAAGCATATTTTATGATGTAGTTAATAGTTTTCAAGTCTGAATACACGTTTAATCTGATGTTGTTGCTTCATTATTACCTGGTGCTGAGAATTAAGTTTCTTATATTTAATGTAAGGTAGGAGATCACAGAATCACAGAATTGTAGGGGTTGGAAGGGACCTCTAGAGATCACCGAGTCCAACCCCCCTGCCAAAGCAGGCTCCCTACACCACATCACACAGGTAGGCATCCAGGTGGGTCTTAAATATCTCCAGAGAAGGAGACTCCACCACCTCCCTGGGCAGCCTGTCCCTCTCTGCAGTGCTCCTCTCCAGCAGGTCTTCCCCCAGCCTGTACTGGTGCATGCAATTATTTCTACCCAGGTGCAAGACTCTACACTTGCTTTTGTTAAACCTCATCCGGTTTCTTACTGCCCAGCTCTCCAGCCTGTCCAGGTCTCGCTGAATGGCAGCACAGCCTTCAGGCGTGTCAGCCAATCCTCCCAACTTCGTGTCATCAGCAAACTTGTTGAGGGTGGTCACTATCCACTCATCAAAGTCGTTGATGAATATGTTGAACAAGACCGGACCCAGTACAGACCCCTGGGGGATGCCGCTAGTTACAGGCCTCCAGCCAGACACCGCACCGCCAACGACAACCCTCTGCACTCTGCCAGTCAGCCAATTCTCAACCCACTTCACCGTCCACTCATCTATCCCATACTTCCTCAGCTTTGTTATAAGGATGTCATGGGGGACAGTATCAAAAACCTTACTGAAATCAAGGTAGACTACATCTACCGCCCTCCCCCTGTCCACCCAGCTAGTGACATCTTCATAAAAGGCCACCAGGTTGGTCGAGCATGACCTCCCCTTGGTGAACCCATGCTGGGTACTCCTGATAACCTCCTTATCACCCAGTTGTCTGGAGATGGCATCCAGCAAAAGCTGTTACATCACCTTCCCTAGGACAGAGGTGAGGCTGACTGGCCTATAGTTACCCAAGATGACTTTGCTTTGGTGCTGTGATTTCTGGAAAACGGTGCCAACTGTGTGTGTCTGTATAATGGTATTGTTCAAGTTGAGCAGGGGGACATCCTTTGTTATTGAACCTTATTTGTAAACCAGCATCCACACAGATCATAAGGATCAGTGAATCTATGTAAGTAAAGAATACAGAAAATAAGAGCATTAGGAATACTATGAAGTTGGTAATGAGACCTTGTTTTGACACCTTTGTTCAGTGATGTAAGTTAGAAGTTGTGCAGCACGTACTTAGAGGAAGCACTTTAGCCACACGTAAAAGAGCAAATGATACTTGAGTTTTCAATAGTATTATTTCCATCATTGCCTTAAATCAGAAAATTCAGACCATGATGCTATTTAGAGTCTTCTTATTCTTTAAGTTGGGCCTTATGGAAATTCTTCGGTGTTACCAGTTACCATAGGCACAGATGCTTCTGAAAACATAAGCAAAAATGTTCTGGTCTGACTGACTGTAAACGCTTAACTTCTCCTTGGAACTGCCGCTTGTAAGTGTGGCATGTAAGTCTACGTATGTGAAATATGTAGAACATGTCATCTCACTGTTGGATTAAAAAAAAAGTATATTTATGCAGTACCCGTAGTATAAAACTGTTCTTCTGTGAATGCTAAAATCGAAAAAGTCTAGAGTCAGTCAGTTGCCACAAATAAGTATGGGAATGAATGTAATACCGAGAGTGTTTTCACACCTAACTGCTTCCTCTTGTATTTCTTGTAGGAAACAGAGATGAAGGTACACATGCACACAAAATTTTGCATCGTTTGTTTGCTGACGTTTATCTTTCATCAGTGCAGTCATTGCCATAAAGATGGGCGTGACCATGGTCCTGAAGAGGGACACGAAGACCACCATAACTGCTATCAGATCTCAGAGACGCCCTACCACCAGACCGCAGAATCAGAATCTACGCCGAGTAAATTTTCAGCGTCAGAAGCTGAAAATGAACAGAAATACTACATAGAAAAGATTTTTGATCGTTATGGTGAAAATGGAAGGTTGTCCTTTTTTGGCCTGGAAAAACTGTTAATGAGCCTTGGTTTAGGAGAAGTGAAAGTAGTAGTGATAAATCATGACGATATTGGCCATGATCACGTTTCTCACCTGTATGCTTTAGAAGTACAGGAAGGAAAGCATTTTCACTCTCATAACCATCCTCACAGCCACTCAGATTCGAAAAACCAAACTGTGGTTGGTATGTCTGAAAAGAGAAATCATAAATGTAACTCTGAGAGGGATGCAGTAGTGTCATCTATAAAAGGTGATAGTAAACATATTCATGACCAGAGTCACCATCGCCATCATCACCACCCTCATCTGCATCATCATCTTGACCATAACGGTACACATCATTCTCGTAACGATTCGGTTATTCATAATGAACACGGAGAACAGAATCACGGGCCTTCCACAGAAACAAACACAACACAGGATCAGCGTGAAAGAAAGCAACGGAAACAGAAGAAGAAACGGAAGAAAATCAGTGAGACTTCAGGAGATGCTGCACAAGACTGTCCTCCAAACCATCACCTAGGTGATCAGTGTGAGCACAATCGTGTTCATAAACACGATCATGTACACGACACATCTCACTTTCACATGCACCATCGTGAACACAGTGGCGATCGTTCCACTAATCACGGACATCAAGATTCCAGCCTGGGTAGTGAGGATGGGCATCACCGTACCAGCAAGCGAGAGGCACCTTGTAAACACACGGGTGTAAGAAAGCACACTATTTCAGCACGCAGTCGTAAGGATCGTAATGAAGATGAACGTGATCGTGAAGTGGTGAGTATGAAACGGGGAAGTGGTAGGTTTTCTTTTGCTGTCATCTAATAATACTTGAAGATGCTTACCCACAAACGAAGTGGAATGAAATGTTCATTCTGCCTGCCCTGTTCCCATCTTTCTCAGGTTGTATTGCGTGTTTGTCTCTGTTTTAAGGGAAAGGACATACTTGAAGCATTCTAGCATATTTTCCAACGTGCTTGTTTCTCTGTTCTAAAAGCCTGTGGAGCAATTTAGATGCAGCTTCTGTAGTACTGTGTATGGTGTGAGCTCCTTCTTCCATTTTTCCTTTGAGCATCCACTATTTCTTCCAGGTCCATACATTTATTATCCTTATTCTCTCAAAGTTTACAGCACAAGCAGGATGGTTTAATAACAACGTTTTAAGTATAGCAGTATAACAAGGGATGGAGTGAGTGACAAGTCAGTTTTTAAAGTGAACTGAAAAGGGAAACACTAAACATGAGAGCGTGTATGGGTAAAGAGAAGTATTAGAAAACCTGGCTTGGATTGTTTTACGTTCTGTTCCTTTTTTCTTGCTCTTTCTTTTCTGCTTGTACTGTGTAAGCATGAAGAAGGAAATTTGCTTTCTTTGACATTTATCAGTAATGATATAGACATTTGGGGACTGAGTTGTATAATGTAGATACTTGTACTGTAGGTTCCTCTTAAAGTCCTCTATAATCATCTGAGGCTGATTGAGCATCGATGGAATGTTGTAGACCGGAGTTTTTCACTCCTGTGTGTATTCTGAAATGATGTGCTTTCACTATTTTAGTGAAATAGTTGCTTCCATATATAATTTGTACCATTTGCTTGCAGTGCTTAAATGTTACGCAGCTGCTACGACGCTACGGTCTGGAAACAAGCTCTGCAATATCTCCTGAATTTTTTATATATATGTGTCCTGCTCTGCTATACCAGATTGACAGAAGGCTTTGTATTGCACATTACGATGAGCTTGAAGATTTTATGAAAAGTAAAACTGCATCAATTGAGAATGAAGATAAAACAGGTGCTTCAGGTAGGTTTGACATATCCAAAGTCTTTTGCTTTTTTTTTCTTAATATTTTTTTTCATTGTGAATATTAACTTCAAAGTTTGAAACGTCATACAGCTTAGCATCAACTGCTGAGTAAAGTAATGTTTAGAAGAAACTTGAGACCGTAGGCTCTGTTAAGTCAGTAGACAAAGTATAATTTTGGGGGACATTGTAGCTTCTCCAGAGGAACTGTTATCCTGGGAACTACCCACTTGAATTGGGCTAAACAGACCCCATCCAACCTGGTCTTGACTGCTTCCAGGGATGGGGCATCTGCGGTAGCTTCTCTGAGCTACCTGTTCCAGTTAGCACTTCTGGAGATCAGCGTGTCCTCTCACAGTTTGGATTCTTTACATCATTTAAAATTTTACAACTTCCTCTTAAGGTGGCTGAGGTGGTCCATATGTTTGTCCAAAAATTTCAGTTACATCGGCACAGACTTTCATATCAGGTTTGATTGGCCTGTATTAGTTTAGGAAAATGTGCATAAAGCTGTAGCGTTGCACATTTTGAAACAGTTTAATTAGAAAGTTTATATGGTTGAGTGCTTTTTAAAATAATGCTTTTTCTTTCTCTGTAATGAGTAAGTTAATGAGTAGCTGAACTTGGAAGATCCTGTAACATTTTAAGATACTTAATTTGCCAAATAAGTGAACCTTATTGTGGACAGTAATATACCAACTGGTATCTGGTGTTTTGCATATAAGCAACGTTAGCCAGTTAGTTTTTTAAAATTTAAAATTTAAAAATGTGTGGATTTTGAACTTACTGATTTGGTTTTGAAGACAAGCAGTGACCTCTGAAGTAGGTCAACGTGAGGAGATAATGATAAATTCTGAAATCTAACACTGTCACGTATGTGGTGTTTCTAAGTAGAATGAGACTTTGGGTGATGTAAAGACATTCTCACTTTTTCAGTAAGGAAGCAAATATCAAACACATACCAAATCTTACCTAGCGTTTGAGGGTTGTGGAAGGTGTTCTTGCCCCAGCTTGTGTCAATATTCTTTATTCTGCGCTTAGCAAAATTAGGAAGACACAGGCCTTTTCTAAACATGAGGTATTTGTGGTTTTCTTTAGTTTTAATTAAAAGCCTTCTAAATGCATAATAGAATAGTGCTCTTTCTGTTTGCTCTTATTACCTTGTAAGATTTCCACTAGATCTCGCAATGCAGTTATCTAAAGCAAAGTAATTTAATTAAATGATGACCAAAAGCTTCTAAACCGTGTGGAGTTTTGTACTCTTATTACAGATAATTTTCTGATGTCTCGTGTTATGGAGGTTTCAAAGTCTTCTACATGCAACAGAGTTTTTGTAGTGTACCCATTAGAAGATGTTGCATCCTTACCAATAGAACCTTCCTGCAGAGCTTAATATCTGCCTTCTATGAATCTAACTAATCTGTTCAATTAAGAAGGTTCAAGATACCTAAGACAGAAGCAGGCAGAGAGATGTATAATGGTGCATTAGTTTTTCCCTCTGGCTTTTCCTTACAGCCCCATCTGTTCTGCAGCTATCCAGAGGCCATGTGGACTGTCCAACTGCTGATGTACAGTCAGTCAGAGAGGTAGATCCCTGTATGCTCTGTACCTAGTTCAGCTCTCTATTTTAGTACAGGTTTTCAGTCAGAATGATTTCAAATCACTAAGTAGACACATTTTTCAGACTGGGAAACAGAACTGTTTTCCACATCTGAGAAGCACTGCAGTTTTCCTAAACCCTATAATTATTTGAGGGTGTACATAGCTGTAGTTAATGGACAAACTGACGTTTGTGTTTTTTCTTTCCTAAATTGAGCTCACATAGATCTTAAGATCTACTGTAGTCATTTGGTTGACTGAACAGGTTGATGCTACCCTGCACGCATAACTCAGTTCTTCTGAAGTAGGGCCTGAAGTTGTAGCAGCTCACTGCATGAATGATGAAATGACCATCTATATTGGCAAAGGTCTTCTAAGTGTGCTTGAGCTGTGCATTTACAGAGTAAAACACTGTACCTCTGAAGTGAAACAAGGCAATTTTGAGAATATAATTGCAGCAGTTTGTCTATCAGCACGGTAACACACACCTGAACGAGTATCTAGCCCCTTACTAAGGGAGCAGCGCAGAGAAATGATACAAATAAGCACTCAGCAATTTTTTTAAGGCAGGGATCAGTTAGAGCTGCTGTTAAAGAGTATTTCAGGACGTATTTACCCTGTGCAGATGCCAGCATTCCTTTGGAGCTGACCATTCCCTGCATCCAGGAAAGTCACGATGGAGCCTTTCTTAAAGGTTGCAGATAGCCAGCCTTGCTCAGCTTTCCAGAGTGTCTACCTTTCTATCTTTGTAGTCTGATTTAATTTACAGACGTCTGTGCAGCGTGGAGCAGGGCAGCCATGCTTCATTTGCTGCCTACTGTTTGAACAGAGGTCCTTTCCAGGGGAAGTTGCCGGATCACCTCCTTCTTGTTTTTTCCACAAACATTTTATAAGCCAGAACGTAATCACCTCATTTCATTGACCTTAAATAGTATTCCAGGGACTGTTACGCACCAAGGTCTTTTATTACTTATGAGCTTTTGCAGTGCTTGTAATATTGCATATTAGTTCCACTTTGGTTTCAGTGTTTTGGTCACTATGGCTGTTTGAAATCTTTCAATACAATTCTGTTCAGAGTTATTAGGATGTGTCCTTTCGTATTAGGATGTGTCTTTCTCAGAATCTTTTTATATGTGTATGTAACTGGGGTCATCTCCTGCTTTTGCAGTTAATTCTTTTTGTGTGATTTGATAGCAAACTCTCACTGATAATTGTGGATCTGTATCACTCTGAAGAGTTTTAGTAGCTGTTCTAACAGCTTCTGAAGCCAATGGCCGAAGCCTGAGAGAGGCATAAATTCTGCATTCTCATTCTCATGTGCCTCATCTTAATCACAGTGCCATGTTTAGATATGGTATCATTCATAAAAGCACGTAAGCTGTTCAGAGATGTGTGGCATTCAGAGATGCCAAATCTACACTGTGACAGATGAAACTTCAGCCGGTTCACATAATCTCCATTTCTGGTGTCTGTGTAAGGCTGTTGGTCACTTAACGTGGCACCTAACATCGTAACACCTGTGTCTAGATTGGAGATTCAGTTCTGTGCCAAATGGCTGTAGTTTTAATTTGGGCAACTTGTATACGCACTTTGTGATTCAGTGTTGAGTTACATCCTTACTCGTCCCTGTCTCTTTCCGCAGGGCTTGTTTGTTGAGTGTACGTGGTAGAAGTGCTCTGGGGATGAAAAGTTGGGTGGCGGTAGTTTTGTTTGCGCGGTCTTGCTTCCGCTCTAGATCTACCTCTGAATTCCCATTTTCTGATGTCCTGTTGTTAACTTCTATGTCTGATTGCGGCCCTCGCCTTTTCACCACTTCCTGTTTTCTTTACGCTGTCTGTCCATTCTGGTATATGCTGCATGCTTTCTAAAGCCTTTTCCAGTCCCTTTCTCCGAGTGGATATGTTCTCATAATGTTTGCATTTAAATTGGATTGTTTCCTTTTCTGCACAGTCAGAGGACATGTGCATGCTGTGTATGAATGAATATCCCAAAGTAACATTTAAAACAGCAGGCAGTTTTGAACCACACAGGCTGCAGCAGCCAAGGTTCTAGCAGCAAAGCCTTATTAGATCCAATCTGTTATACTTTTGGTGCAAATGGAATTGTTAGGTCATGTGATTACTAACTTACATATTTCACTGAGCAGCTGCAATACATTATATTCCCTGCACTCTCCACATCTGTTCCCCAGTGTGTTTTTCCCCACTTGGTCAAAAGTGAGTGGACTTTCACATACATAGAGGAGTCATATCCTGCACCGAAGTAACACAGATGCTGATGCTTTAAAATCAGAAACTGATAACTTTAAGGAAAGTCATGAACTGGTAGACAGTATTAAGAACAAAGCTAATAGGAAAACTGGAAGTACCTGAAACATTTAGTCTAAAACTTGAGAGAAATAATTAAAGAGTTCAACGTGAGGAAATTGTTTCTCTCGAAACTTCTCAGCCCAAGCAGTTAACACGTGTGCAGTGGGAGCCTGTAGCGAAAAGTTTTAGAGAGCCGTATCTTTCCTTACTCCATGTCACCGTAATACGTTACTCTCCATAGTGACACTGATAGTTTTCTTCTTCATTTACTGTATATACATTACTCTTAGTTTCATAAAGTTGCGTGTGAATTTCTGTTTTCTTTTGTAAGTACACTTATTTTACATGTATTGCTGTGATATCATGGAGAAGATGCAACTCATTAATATTGCAGCCACCAACTATTCCCGACTTTGGGACTGTGAAATTTAAGAACTGCACTTTTGGAATCAAACAGCTTTTACTGTTGTTTGAAGTTTCTGTGATGGGACAAAAAAGAAAGTATTGCATTAGGGTGAGGTACTGATTGCAAGAAGTGTGTTTCCTTGTTCGTAGGATTTGTTTCTTGTGCAATTCCTTCTTTTCCGCATCGTAACGAAATTTTCTGGTCTCCAACTCTGGGTTGTACTGATTTCAGTTTGCCCATTATCGCTTTTTCTGCTAATGACAACCAATTTAAATTCCCATAAGAATCTTGTGAAAACCAGATGTTACACGTGACTTAAAGCCTACAAAGTCATAGTAAGTTAAGAAAAATAGCTGAGGGTTTTTTTTTGTTTGTTTGTTTCAGCGTGAAATTGTTTGCATTTGTGCTTAATAGTGGGCTGCAGAGTTAAGGTGGGTACTTAAGCCAGGAGGATCAGATGAACTCTTTTGTTCTTGGCTGATTGTATACTAATGCTTTTCAATCTTCTGAATTGTGATCTAGTCTGTGTTATTTGTGCCCTGGATTTGAGTGCTGTCTTGTTATTTTTCAGCACCTTTTGAATGATTGCACAACTTTGGTTCGGGGAGAGTCACCTTCTTAAGAAATAATTGAAAGTCTTTAATCAGACTTTGAAGTTTTATTAAGTATTGTTCTGATAACCTTTCTGTATCCATTTCTTCCCACAGCCTGGGTTTGTGGTATCATCTCTATCACCGTCATTAGCCTGCTTTCCTTGCTAGGTGTGATCTTGATTCCCATCATTAACCAATGGTGCTTCAAATTTCTTCTAACTTTCTTGGTAGCTCTGGCTGTAGGAACAATGAGTGGAGATGCTCTACTCCATCTGTTGCCACATGTAAGTATTGCTTTTCTAACGTTTTATTGTAATTTAAGTGCATGTAGAATTTATAAATGCTTGACAAGTGTTGATATAGAAATGTTAACTGACATATAAGAGTATTGTCTTACGTATGTGCTGAAGCACTAGTGGAGTTGCCATTAAAACAAAGCACATTTCTTAAAACAAACAAACAATAAAAACCTAATAGAGCTGTAGTTGTATGCTCATAGCTAGACCTGTTTCAAAATGTTTTAAAACACCTATGATCAACGAGAGTATTTTGAAGCTAGCAGCATTTCTGTCTCTTGTCGGTTGGTACTTGTGAGTCAGTACCACCTAAAAGTATTTTAGGGGATTCAGCTTCCTGATTACTAGCTTTTGGGGAGAAAATAACTTCTATCTCTGTCAAGAAACTGCCTGAGCTCCTGGGAAGGTAAGCATGTTTTCATTTGTGACTGTATAATTCTTATAAAGAATGGGAAGTATTTCCTAAGTTGTCAGTTATCTTTATCCTTCCAACAAACAGTGTGATGTTTTCTTGGTGTAAAGTGAAATACCAGAGCTTTTGGTTCATTCCAAAACTGTCTTAAGACTGTAACTGATCGAAATAGTTAAAAACATGAGGTTGAGTTCTTAGTGTGAGTGCAGCAGCTGTAATTTGTGAGGCGTTCCCAAATGATTCTCTGATTTTTTTCAGCACAGTGAAAGAAAAAAGCCAGAGAGGTGGTTGCTGTTTTTGTTCCCCCCCCCCCCCCCCCCCCCCAATTTCTGAACATTAACCGTAGAAATATCAGAGCAATGAATTGTCTAACAGACCCTTTATGTGGTAAGGTGTGTTTGTATGAAACCAGTCTTTCAGAGCATTTTTAATACTGCTTGTTGAGTACAGTTACACATTTTACCTTCTGAGTTTCAAGCCATTTCGGTCCCCAGTTGCAGTGAGTCACACTGCGTTCTTTCTTTCTCTGTAGTCACATGGAGGCCACAATCACAGTCACCACCATGGCCAAGGTCACATTCATGAACACAAGCATTCTCATCACCATGCCCATGGACATGGAATAGAGAACGATGGCTTTCTAGAAGAAAACGATCCAGTACTGAAAGGTCTTGTAGCACTCGGAGGCATTTATGTTTTGTTCATCATTGAACACTGCATAAGAATGTACAAGCATTACAATAAACAAAAGGTATGTGGTAAAATCAGACACTATTTTAAAAATATTTCTGTTTCTGAGTCTCAAGTGAATTGTTTGTGTGATGAGTGAGCGTCTGCTGCTAATCCATGTAGTTTAATTTCATGTGAGGAAACCTCTTTTGAAAAAGGTTGCATATCTGATGGGAGGACAAAGTCAATACATTTGGAAGTGGACCCAAGCAGAAGAAATTACAGCTCTTTGTCTAGTATTTTATCATCTCTTTGCAAAAATAGGAAATACATAAGGAAGAACTGATAACAGAGCAAGATAGTTGCCAGATAGTTGACAAGGAACACTGCAGCGTACTGCCAGATGATGGTGCCGGTGTAACAGAAATATTTACGTCAGGAAATGCAAAAATTTGCAGACATTCTATATTGTGTAAATCATCTAACAATCCCAGGATTTTTAGGTCCACTATCTCTTTTTATTCACGGTAGTAGTATAAAAAGAGTTTCAGTACTTGAGGGCCTACGTGACAATCCAGTGCAAGTCAAACAGTAAAAGATCCATGTTGTTTCTGCAATCGTTATAAATTTTTATTGTGTTTGCTTCCATTGCTTGACTTTGAGGAAAAATTGAACTATAATGGTTTCTCCCAAAAAGAGTGAGCAAAAATATCAACTTACCTAGTTTTGTATCAAACTTGCTGCCGCCTCAGGACAGGTAGCAGATGACTTTCTGTTTTAGAGAAAGCATTTATTAGATCTCGTGATGAAACGATAAAAGCTCTTACACTGTGCATGTCATCTTTGAGGTTAATTACGTAGTTAAATCCCTTAGGCTACTTGGACAAATCTGCGTTCACTATTGTATAGGCTGCAGACAGGAACGTAGCGAGCTTCTATCTAATGGAAAACATGAGGAAGTTATAGAAGTTTAAAACTTAAATTTGAACAGGAGCTGCTCTTGCTACACACATGCCCTCTGGAATAAAGCAAGAATCATGACTCTGCATACATGTGTTTATTGGCCATTACAGCATTCTGTGCCATACTGTACTCTGTTAAAGAAGTGAAGTTGTGTGTGTTTACTAAGAAGGTTGATAATATTTCTGTTTATTTTATTTTCTTATATTAATCAGTTGTTAAACCTTTTCTGTTGCAGAGTAAGCAGAAATGGTGCAAGAATAAACAGAGTGAAGAATCACCAATTGGAAGGAAACTTTCAGATCAGAAATTAAATAATAGACCAGACACTGACTGGCTTCAGCTCAAACCCCTTGCAGGTAGGCATGTGTTTTCAGTGTTTTTTCTGACTCTGAGATTCAAAGTAAAGACATGTAACTTTTGGCATTTAGCGTGTAATCTCTTGTACAGTTGTGCTGCTGTGCTGCTATTATGCAAACTATTGTTAATAAGACTTACTAGGCTTTGCCTGCACTATATACTTTGTCTTTCTGAGATCTGAGAGCACAGCGTACACTTCCTAATAGGCCCTGCAAGTGGTTCTCAGACTTATGAAGCGGTCAGGGTTTTGGGTGGCTGTGATTCATTGGTCCTGGTATTATTTGTAATTTTAAAAAGTTTTTAACAGGGATGAGCTAAATAACACACATGACCTGAAGCAGGATACTCTGTTACATTTTTAAGATTCCAGACTCTGACCAGTTATCATTTAACTGAGAAAGTCAAGCAAAAATAATGTCTTTAGGTAAATATAATCAAGAATCTTGGGTATTTCTCAGATGTCCAAAACAACTTTCAGCTTTATAACAGTCTGAATGCTCAGGCAGTACTCACCCATATGGAATGACAAAGCACCTGTCTTGAGGGGCCGAGGGAAGGGGAAGAGCTTCGCTTCATAAACTTCCCATTCCGTTGCCAGTGTGACTGCTGAAATTCATTTGCTGTTGAAGAATCCATGTGCTATATTTGTACAAATGCGGTTCTTCATCCAAGGGGTTTGTAGAAGGAAATGTTAGGTCTGCGGCCTTCTCCATTCAAGCAGCTGAAAATGAGATTTTGAGAATTGACATAGCACAGAAAGATTTTCAAAGTGTGAGTGTGATGATACATACATTGGAAATGCCTTCATTTTCTTTTAGTGAACAATCAGGAGTTTTACTTCTAACCACACAGTTTTATAGCACTGTTCCTCTGAAAGTATGTTTAGGAAATCAGCTGTAGTAAAGGCACCTGAAGCCTCTGCTGAATTTGAATTTAGACTGCAGCACCCCTACCACAGACATGGATGGTCATTCTGAGTGTTTGTTAATCCTGCAAGTTATGTCTAAGAGCTTCTTTATCTGGAAGTTGTCTGAATCACTTTGTAGAAGTACCGATTGCAGTTGATTTCTATTGACATATACATTGAACTCTGTTAAACAAGTAAATTTAAGTTTAGGATTGTTTTTGTTGTTTTATGTTTGCTTTCTATAACTGGTTTTGTATCCTCCAGCATAGATTTCATTTATCAATATTCCAGCATAGAATTCATTTATCAATATTTCAGAAGTGTCATCAGACTTAGAATTCACACACGTGCAGCTTTTGCATCATTTTTAGTGTTATTTTGTAAAAATAGGTTTGAGTGACTGCCAGCAGCATAATGGGCTACACAGAAGGAGTTTACTATATGACACAACTGTCTGTCCTGCATAAAACATGCAGTACAGAAACTAGTTAAAAATCTGTTGTGGCGTGCTTCTGTGACCTCCGTATGCTGTAGTTATAATTGCATGCATGTACAGCATTGGTACAGTCCTGGCAACTTGCTTATCTGGCATTGAACCGTACACTTGGTCAGTAGCAAAATTACTGGTACAGTCCCGTTGGGCTAAAACTACACATGCTGCCTTACAGTGGAGACTTGTAAATGCTGTATATGCAAGTTACTGAAAGACAGGGCAATTACATCGCTATATTTACTTCTGGCAGAATATTGACCACCCTGTCATTAGATCGGGTGGAGTTAAAACGCTGCTTCTGCTTTCACAAAGCAGTTAAATTCTTAGCTCGGTGTTGCCATAGATGCTGGTGATACTTTAAGAATTAATGTGTTGTTTCTCTCCACTAACTTCAACGTAGGGGCAGATGACTCAGTTCTGTCAGAAGATCGACTTAATGAAACTGAACTGACCGACTTAGATGGCCAGCTGGAATCCCCTCCCAAAAACTTCTTGTCCATAGAAGAAGAGAATAACATGCACCATTCTCACAACGATGTCTTACGTGCTGCTCAGGAACATGATCTTCATGATTTAGAGTACGACAGCCACGGTGAAGATAAAATGATAGCTAGAAAACACAGTCACCACTGGCATCATAAACACTCCCATCATTCCCACGGCCACTGTCATTCTGGAAAAGACATGAAAGATACGGGGATAGCTAATATTGCTTGGATGGTAATTATGGGAGATGGCATTCACAACTTCAGCGATGGCTTAGCAATAGGTAAGCAAAATCACAGAGCTCTTCTCAGCTGTTTCCTACCTTGAGTAACTTTGGTAGTAATTTACCAGTGATCACAGGGAAGATTTCCAGTTGTCTTCTGCTGTTACCGGGAATGTAGAAGGTCATAGGTTGTAATCATGTCCACTTTAGTGACTGTTTCCACCAAGATTACTATATTGTCGATATCTGCAATCTCTGTCAAATTAAGGTAGGCACAGAGAGAACTCCTGAGGGAATAAGGAGTACCTGTAACACAAGTATTTGTTGTTTGGGTTTCAGTATTTAATTTACAGTAAGGAAGACAAAATGCTTGAGAATTACTTTTACTTAGAATTTTATTTATTTACAGTAATATTTTTGGTATTAATATCAATATACAGTATTAGTAAATAATGTACTATGAGTCTGGTTGTCATGTCATTCCTCCTCCTCTGCTGGGAAAAAAAAAACACAACAACTAAGCTACTATTTTGTCTTAGAATTAATGTGGACTGATTTCTAGCCCAAAGTATAGATAATTAAGTTATCAGGCAAATTATAACAAGTCTCATTATCTTAAAAATCAGCTTAGATTCATATAAACCTCTAAATGCGATTTTATTTTATGATTTATTTATTCCAGTAAGGTAGATACAAAGAGCATGCAGGGTTCTGAACTCCTTGCAGAAGGGATATATTTGCCTGCTCACCTGTTTTAAAGGACAAGGGATAATCTACTTACACAGGCTTTGAGTTAACAGTGAATTGTTCTGCGTTATCTCCACTTCTCTCCCAACAATTTTAAAGTAGAATAAGTTTGTAACAAATCCTGATCTCCTTTAAAGACATCAGACATTTTGGTAGTAGCTTTTGATGGCTAACAAGATCGTTGTGCCATGTATTATAGGTTCCCTTCAGGTACTGCAAGGCTGCAATGAGGTCACCCCACAGCCTTCTTTCTTCCAGCTTCATAGGGGAGGTGCTCCAGCCCCCTGATCATCTTTGTGATCATCCATCTCCTCTGGACCCTTTCCAACAGCTCTATGTCTTTCTTGTACTGAGGGCTCCATACCTGGACACAGTATTCCAGATGGGTTTGGATTTCCAACCCAAAAGACTGTTGTTCTTACGCCTTCTTAATTAGCCTGGTGTGCGTGAAATGCCCCAAACATGTAGAAGTGGTGCTGTTTATCCACTTGTTGCCTTTCTGTCTCTGTTCTGCATTCTCTTCTTTAAGGCTTTGCCATTTGGTAGACCTGTGTAATAAAGTACACAGCATTAATGCACACCAGGGTACTTCCAGTATAACCAAATGTCTTAGTGTGTGTGTTTAAAAAAAAAAAAAAGTGATATCTTGGCAAATCAATTTGCTGATCTGAAAAACTAATATAACACTTGTATATGTTTTTTTTTTGTTTTTTTTTTTTTTTTTTTCAGGAGCAGCTTTCAGTGCTGGGCTGACAGGAGGAATTAGTACATCTATAGCAGTATTCTGTCATGAGCTGCCTCATGAATTAGGTAACCAACTATTGGTGCTTCATACAAGTAGACAGAGTGAATGCATATATGTAAATGCTGTTGTGATACTCCTGATATCTTCAGAGAGTGATTGAGCATTATTGTTTTAACTTAGATAATGAGACTAACAAGATCAGTTTGACAGGCATCTAGCTACAGCATTCTGTCAAGTTTTTTCAGCATGCTTAAAAAGGTATTCAGGAGTATAGAGAGTATGTTTCTGGTGCTATATCTCTGCATTTTGTATATAGTTACACACTTGTCTATTGCATTGTTTTCCAAAATGTCATGTATCATGTGGCAGATTACAGAATATTAAATGAACAAGTGGAGGTCTTCGTATAGAGTCTTTGTAGCAATGAACGCTAAGGCCAGCCAGTGTAAATGGCTGTGTGGATAAAGCCTGTAAGAATGGCTGCTGGCATCTTGGACTCTCACCCGTAACTGAAGGGTTGTTTCTTGTGTGCTAGCTCATCACCATGAAACCTGCACTTCTGTGAGCCACAAGGCACATCACATGCAATATTAGCACAACGTGAGATCTACAAAAGAACAGCTCAAGAGAGGAGCCGCTGGCTTTTCTTGTTTGTCCATAGCATGAAATGGTGCCAGCTAAACTGTGTGTGCAATCAGTTTTCTTAAGAGGTTAAGCTGCTAGCCCTGAGTCTAGCGTGTACTGAAAAATCCAACAGAGGGGACAGGTGAAAAGAATTTTGAATAGGCAGCTAAGTAACATGTACGGGTGGGACATTACAGACAAGGTGTTTATGGTTTGATAATGGTACTGTACAGTAGTTAAATATGAGTGACAGTAAATGAAAAAGAAATAAGTATTGCTGCATTTAATCACATTAGCCTGGCAATCTTAAAATTAACTCTGTCAGTGAAGTATTTCACAGTATATACTTAGAATTTTTATTCTACGTTGAACAATTAATCTCTAGCATATCATAGAATTGTAAGTTTACTTACCCTCTTAAACTCATATCCTTTTCTGCTTGTGTTTGTGAGAATTCAGTTGGAATGGAGTAAAACTGTTGGAGCCAGGTCAGATTCATGTAGGTCCCTACAGTACATTAACTTCATCAGAGATGTCCTGAATTCACAGAGATACAGGTTAACTTGCTGTGTCTTAAACTAGCAAAATAATTCAACACAAACATGAAATCATGCCCTCTGAATGTAACTGTTCTTTTCCTGTTTCTTTTCCTTGTTTCTCAAATTCCTTGTCACATTTTGTGCCAACTAATGCCTCGTGATCCTCCTAATGAAGTTGAAGAATTACTTGTATATAGATAAGTAGTTACTGATAAAAACTAAAGCCCTATTTTCACGTGCCTTCCCCAACCTTTGTCAAGTAAAGGCAAGTCTGTGCACACATCTTCAGCAGAAGAACCAGATATAGAGTGCCCTATTTAACAGTTAATTACCGTTACCTTTCTGCCTTTCACTGTGATAATAGAATCGTAGAATCACAAAGTTGGAAAGGACCTACAAGATCACGAATGAATCGTTACCTTTAAAAGAAATTTTAAGCAAGGCCTTGCTGCAAACCGAGGTGTTAGGAGAGTTTTCCTGTCCTGTTGCCTGGCATTCCTTTGAGCCCCTGCAGCAAAGAATTATAGAATCACAGAATGGCCTGATTTGCATAGGACCACAAAAGATGCAGTTTCAACCCCCCTGCTATGTGCAGGGTTGCCATCCCTCAGACCAGGCTGCGCAGAGTCGCATCCAGTCTGGCCTTGAGCGCCTTTGGGGATGGGGCAACACAACGCCTCCTTGGGTAACCTGTTCCAGTGCCTCCCCAACCTCTGTGTGCCTTCCTCCTAGTGTTTAACCTAACTTTCCTGTGTATTAGTTTACAAGCATTCCCCCTTGTCCTATCGCTGTCCACCCTGGTAAACAGCTGTTCTCCCTCCTGTGTATACAATCCCTTCAAGTACCATAAGGCCACAGCGAGGTCTCCCCAGAGCCTTCTCTTCTGCAGGCTGAAGAAGCCCACTTCAGTCAACCTTTCTCCATAAGAGAGACGCTTTGGCCCTCCGATGGTCATAGCGGCCTTACTCTGGACCCATGGCAAGAGCTCTGCATCTTTCATGTACTCGAAATCTAGGGAGATGACATTCATTGCCCATCCACTGTAGCCAGCTCTTCATCGTAGAAGGCTACCAGACTGGTCAGCCAACATATGCTCTTGGTGAAACCGTTCTGGCTGTCTTGAATTACCTCTTTCTTGTATGTGCCTTAACATGGTCATCGGGAGGATCTGCTCCCTGATCTTCCCAAGCACAGAGGTGAGGCTCACCGGCCCATACCTCCCCAGATCTTCCTTTTTCCCTCTCTTAAAAATGGGATTAATGTTTCCCTTTTTCCAGTCACCAGGCATTTCACCCGGCAGCCGTGATTTCTCAGATATGATGGAGAGTGGGTCAGCAACATCGGCCACCTCTCTCAGAACCCTGGGATGGATATCAACTGCCCCATGGACTTACGTAGTTAAGATTCATGAGGAGCTCTTGGACTCATTCCAATGTTACAATGCTCCTCTTATCCACATCTAGAGCTTGAGGGTCGTAGGAGATGTGGGGAGCCTGACCACCAGTGAAGACAGAATCAGGGCGTTTGAGCACCTCAGCTTTTACCGTGTCTGAGGAAGCCAGTCTTCTGTCTTCCTTTATCAGAGGGGAACGCTGTCCTTGGTCTGACTGCTCCTGTGTACGTACCTGTAGAACCCCCTTTTTTATTGTTGTTTTATTCACATCCTTTACCAAGTTCAGCTCTATCTGTGCCTTGGCATTCCTGATCTCATCTCTACATATGTGGACAGCATCTCTCCGTTGTTTTCAGGCTAGGCTACACAACCCTTTTTCTTCTTGTCCATCTCCCTCCTGATCCTGTTTCAGCTGCAGGTCTTTGCTCAGCCGTGCCAGTCACCCACTTCTGCTCCATTTCTTCTGCTGGGGGATTGAGAGCTCTTGCGTTCTCAGAAGGGTATCCCTAGAGAAATGCCAGGTCTGTTCTGTTCCTGTACCCCAAAAGACACTTTGCCAGGAGACTCCCACCCAGCAGCCTGAATTTGGCTCTCTTGAAGTTCAGGGTCCTGTCTATACTTTTTGCCAGGCCTGCGTTTCTCCAGATCACAAACACTACTATAGTGAGATCACTGCAGCATTGTACTTAGGCAGTGCCTTGGTTTGCCAAGATAAATGATAAATATCAGCTAACTTAGCTACTCACTGTCCTTAGGAGCACCGATACTAAACCACTGTATTTTGTCCTTACTTCAGGTGATTTTGCTGTGCTGCTTAAAGCTGGTATGACAGTAAAGCAAGCTATTGTGTACAACCTCCTGTCTGCCATGATGGCTTACATAGGCATGCTGATCGGCACTGCGGTGGGACAGTATGCAAATAACATCACCTTGTGGATCTTCGCAGTCACTGCAGGCATGTTCCTCTATGTGGCATTGGTTGATATGGTAAGCAGATTATGATTTTTCTATTTCCCTGGTGCAAACCAAATAAACTTATGTCAGTAAATACATCCTAGTATAGTTCAAGTTGCTATTATCGGCTAAGTTGATCAGTCCTTTCAAGGTCTTGCCACAGAGAAGGGCTGCATAGTAGAGAATAACTCTTCATGCAAACGCAGATGTTCTGCCATAGCCTGTACTGACACAATAGCAGTTTCCTTTAACTTCTGTGCTGATATCTTTTTTATTTCCTTTATGTACTCACACTGAAGACAGAAAGCATAAAGAAAGGCAGTAGTTTTATTCCTTGTCCTTTTCCTTAGGCACAGAAGCATCCGATATACTCTGACTATATAAGCAAGAACACAAAAGCCTTTACTTGCTACACTTCAAACCTCACCAGTTTTTTGTTTTGATGTTTCCTTAATCTGCCTTTCCTTGTAAGTCCCTTTTTGCTGATACTTCATAGGAACAGAAATAAAACTGTTTGTAGCTTAGCTGAGATTTAATTAGGTGCAACTGACCTTCTGGTATTCTCACATATGGTGGAAGTCAATCTGATTAGGTGCATTTCTAACATACAGTTTACTTCCAGTTGAGAAGAGGTAACACAAGAAAGTAACACAAGAAAGATTATATCCCTAAGGCTTCCCGTGACCTTCTACTGTCACTTGTATGGAAAAAAAAAAAAAAAAAAAGGAATTATAGGAATTATTTTCTTACTTAAAAAAATACATAAAAGTATAAATACATATATAGATAGATAAATACATACATAATTATCTACATAGTTATACATGTAGGTAGATAGATGATTAAATGTTGCAGTTATTTTTCTCACATATCTGCAAAAACCACAAACTTTCAGCTCCAAAAAGGGAATTGTTTTTGTTCACGTTGACAAGACCAGTTTTAATACACAGTGATAGAAATCAGTCATATCAAGAGCTAAAAAACTGAAAAAAACAGTAGTCTGTAGTAGAGTTAAATCATTTTCATAGCTGTAGAGTTTTTTTTATGTTTAAATTTTCAGTGGATTAAATTGCCTGTTTAGATATCTGTACAGTCAGTGAGTACACGAATACTATATTATATAGAGGATAATCAATAAGTAAATAGAGAACTTATATTGAAAATATAATGATGTCAGACAAGAATAACTAGAAACAAATGGAAAGCGTACCTGCATCCTGGTGACTTACAAAAAGACTGCAAGACCAATCTCTGGAAAGGGAACTTTTCTTGTGGCAGTTGGACCTTAAATAGGGCCTAGGAGAGGCACAGCCAGGCTTCACCCCTCCCTTTCTCACAGCTGAATTGCCTTCACCTGGGCTAGCAGGGCTGACTCAGCTGGCTCATCACAGGTGATCAATCAGAGATTCAGGCCGTTATGCAACAGTTCCCATCTGGCTTAAATACAGTCATGCATGACTGCATGGGTAGTATATTTGTTTTTTTGTAGTTTATCTGCCATTCCAATTATTTATTTGTGTTTTTGTGTAGTATTCAGAACTGTTCTAGCCTGTGTTATGTAAAGCTGTAATAGAGACTTGTGCTGTGTAGTGAGTGAAGTTGCTGTTTGTTCTACATAATGTTGTGGTTTTTTCTTAAAATGTTTTGTGATAAAAACATCCTGTAAACAGGGAAAATCCTTTAAGATTTTTTTTTTTGTCTTGCCTTGGTGTTGTAGGGTGCTTTGGAATGTTTATTTTTATATCTTCGCTGTCTGCTTGTATTTAATACTTTTGTCAATACTATTTAACCTTTTCTTTGTAGGTGAGGAATAGCCTCAGCTTTCAGAACTTCCTACGTTTGTAAAACTGCTCTTGTGTGACCTGTGATATATATGATCAACTTTGTTATTCTCATACTTCAAAAGGCAATGCATATGAATATGTGTAAAACATTTAGCAGAACGAAAGATGGTTTTTCTAACTGAACCCCAAGTTGTTTATCCTTTATTAATAATTGTCCTGTTGTAAATTCGTCAGGGATTTGATAGAATAATGCTAAATTAACTTTATGATATTTGTTTCTTTGTTTTAGCTTCCAGAAATGCTTCATGGAGATGGAGATAATGAAGAGCACGGTTATTGTCCTGTGGGGCAGTTCATTCTGCAGAATCTAGGTCTGCTTCTTGGGTTTGCGATCATGCTGGTGATTGCCCTCTACGAAGACAAAATTGTGCTTAACATCCAGTTTTGAACTTATTCTGGTAATCGCTGTGGATACAATATTATTACTGTACGGCTTAGAGTCTGCACTGTTTCACTGTATGCACATTGCTTAGAGAAAAAGCAGTGGCTTGCACTACTTACACAAGTACGGCATACTCATTTCTGTGTATATTATCTGCTGCTTTTTTCTGATTCAAATCGTATGAGACTGCCTGAGCGAGTCTTCTGAACTCCAGTAACTGGCAGTTTGGAAATAGTAAATACCAGAAGTAAATGCCAAGTTCAGTGTGCTGCTGGATTATGTAAAAATAAGGACGTACACGCTTGGGCAAATGCCATTTTATACTTCATTTGACAGAACCCTGAGAATTTTACAGCTGAAATTCATGCCTATGTGAGGAACCTGAGTATGTTATTATTACCACGCAATTCTTAAACAGCGGGCATATATATATAATATACACTTCAATCTGTGCGTTTATATGTATGTGTATGCGTGGTGCTTGTTCCTCTGCATTGTGGTGACTTAACGTATTAAATCTTAATGACAGATGACTGGAAACCACTGTGCTGTCTTAAATTTTAAGAAAAAAGGAAGCCCAAAATCGTAAGGCCATTTAAATTCGTTGAATACACGCTGTGCTGCACTCCCTCATTTTAACTTTACGTGTAAGAAGGCAGGCTGTTGCAATATACACTGCAAAGTGCTGCGATGTCCTGTTGAGGATCGCTTTGACGATTGTTTCTCGAAGGAAATTTATTTGATGTTTGTTCTTTGATATTAGTAGAAAAATGCAAATTGCAGTAGAAATAGTGCTAGCTTGGGGAAATCCCCAATGTTGGAGTTACTGAGCTATTCCTGTTTTTTTTCTACAGATGCTAAACATGTATTGTGTGCCACCTGCAGCATATACTACTGAAGAATTGTGGCTGTGAATGTGTGCAAACTCTTAATTTAATAGAGAATCAGTATGGGATTTTTTCTATTTTTTTTTAATTTTTTTTTTAAGTTACATTGGAATGTTTTGTCCTATGTTAAAAAGATCAAAAGTACATCAAATGAGCTAGTTACTGAACATGGGCACGAAGGTTAAATTATGCTATGTGCATGTAGGGTTACTTACTGTACTCTGTTTCTACAGTGCCTCATTATCGGACGTTGTGGCACCAGCCATTTATGTAGTCGAGAGGACTAGTAATTCTACTTCCAGCATAAATCAGTTCCTTTCTATAATGTTTTTGGGTTTTTTTAAAATGTTTTTGGTGTTTGTTTATTAAAAAGTAAGCGTGATAGATCTGTTGTATGCATAATTGGGAAGCAGAAACAGAGAACTTTTGGCCTTAATATGCTGGGAGCGTGTCCTGGATTAGATTTAGCTGACACAATTGTACTGCTAGATGTGAGCGATTTATTCTTGTACCTGTTATCTCCTTAAGGAAAAGTATGTTGAGGTCTTGAGGAGCACGAGTCAATTCTATAGTTCCGCTCCTAAGCGTGGAAGTAGCCTTTTCCAAAACACGCAGCTTAATGTCTCTTTTGTGTATGCCAGGTAAGCCGTTTTTTAGCTACATGCCGTAAGTTTTGTTTCAGTCTGCTCAATGCCAGTGTAGCTGCTGAAACTGTACCGATCCTAACAGGTCAAAACCGCAATGGCTGGTTGCTTCGTTCCATTTCAGGTTTGTGCATTTCTTGTGGCTTGTTACTTTCTGAAGCTTCATCGGTCAGTTGAGCTTTCAATGAGAGCAGCTTGTGTATTTTAAAGGTATTGGTTGGTTCTTGCCAGTATTTCGTCCTAATGCAGTATCAAGGAACAGTATTAAGGGTCCATTGCAAAGAAAGCGGTTTCTTCAGTGAAGAAGCCCAAGCCCCGAGTTCAGGCGTGCAGACATTTGACACTGAGAACTCGGGTTGGTCGGTTAGTTTTTTTCTTTAAAAGCATTTACCGTCAGACCCAACTTAGCAAACGCATTCTTGTTAGCTTCTCTTGGCTGAATTTGTATAGTACAAAGATCCTAGGTGACGTTTCTTTTCCCCGGTGCTCGCCGTACATCCTTGCATACCATTGTTAGAGAGACTTAAGTCATGGTATAAGTTCCAAGGATCTCAGCTTCAACAGCTTACGTTGTCTATGTATTGAACTGACCCTTAATTTTATCTCTTTGTTAACTCTGTCAAGTAAAAGGGGACCATGGGCTTAACTGATGTTTTTAACAAATTTTGGCTTTATTTTGTTTATTTCTTTGAATATTTTTCAAATGAAAAATTGTTGGTTTTTGGTTGTTTTTTTTGTGTTTTTTTTTTTTCCAGTTAGTATCTTTCCTTTTGTATTAGTTGGAGTATGGTTTTAGCTTAATACACTGCCTGCATAGGGAAATAGTTAACTTCCTTTCCAGACCATCTTCAGACAAGGGAAAATATGGTCTTTCAAGGCAGGTGCTGCATTTTTTTCATTAAATAGGTATGTTGTTTTTCTTTCATTTTGTAATATTTATTTCAACTTACAAAAGGCAGCGTAACAGCTGTGACTTGCTCTATAGGTTTCCTACCAGTACTGAAATCCAAATAGTTCTAAAGCACGCTTTTTAGTCACGTTGCAGACAATCTGACTTCCACTACATTTCTACTTGGTTTGTACATTCCATTCTGCTGAATCCAGAGTCTCATCTAACGCATATTTGTTGGAGGGCATGTTATTTGTATATTACAATGCTGTCACTGTGTGACATCCCATATGAATTTCGATGTAGATCACATTGCACTCAATCTGCTGTGATTACGCTTAGAAATACTGTTGTTGCTAGATGCAGTGTGATTTTTTTATTTTTTTTTTTTAATGAAAAAATCTCCTCCTGTTAACAATTGAGTCTATGGTTTCAAATGTGATTATGTCCCTGTAAAATACAGCTGAGCTATCAGTGTTTTTGTTATAACTAAATCTTTGTTGGGATTTTTTGTTTTTTCTTTTTTAATTTTATAAAGCTGGAAAAGATCAAATCCTGTTCTGTTCATTGTCAACAGTGTTGTGTTCATTTTTATGTATACTCCTTATAAATAAGGAGCCTTCAAGAAATAAAATTATTAAAGGAGCAAGTACTCTTGTTGGATTTCGCGAGGTTTTATTCTGTACTTTAATATTGTAAATGTTATGAAATGCAAAATGTGTTTTCTTCTTTAATCTTTTCATCTGGTTGCTGACTTTGCTAATGATGGAGCCTTCTAGAACTCGCAGGTGATCCAGAAAAGGAACCCCTATTAATTGCTTTAGGTTTATGAATTAAGTTGACATAATAAGGCCACCCCCCGTTTGATCCAGTGTTCTTCTGGTTTATCGGATGGGAGGGTCATTGCAATGACGAAGTTGGTGGAATGGCCAGTGGTTGACAGGACCCCTCTTCTCTCGCTGGTCTTGTACACCGGAGCCAGGTAAGTGGGTCGCTGCGGGATGTCTGCTTTCTTACAGGGCTTGAGCCATATCTGCGGCAAAGAATAATCCTTTTTCACTTTGGTGTGAAAAAATTAAATATAAAGGGGAGAGGGGCAGAAAACATTCTTAGCCAGGCCTGTTTGTTTTTTTTACAGATAGGCGTGAAAACCTGGTTCTTGTTAACTTTTTTCTTTGCACATAACGTAAATAGCCTACAATGAGTATACAGCTTTTACAGAATGAATTATATACTCACCGCAGGTACAGTATCGTAGAGGACTTTCGGATGAGATTCTCCTAGCTTTTTAGTTTCTCTGTCCCAACGTGCTCCATCCAAAAACAGACCGTGGACATAAACACCTGAATTGGTGATATATGAGAACATCATCTAATACTTTAGTTTTCTAGGTGAAAGCAGCAGCCAGTGCAGCATGCTTTGCTGTCAGCTGTTAGTGTCAATTTTAGTGTTCAAAATGGCAATCAAATACTTAATTTTTTACACAGTCTTTATTATATACCACATTAAAATATACACATTGGAATAATTAAATGTCTGTGACATTTTCGAAAGTTACATTGTCTAGCAATGTGTGCAGTCTTCAACACATATTGAGAGGGGGGACAATTAAACAAAAAAAGGTACAGGACATTATTTTCACATGGGTCATTACTAACTTCTCTGTGTATAATGCATTATAGAGAACTTGAATTAGTTTTTCTTGAGATTTAATCAGGTCTCAAAAAAGCTTTCAGAAGTTAAACTTAATGGCTTCACTGCTTGTTTCAAATTGTAAGCTATTTACGCCTGGAAATTTAATGTTGGGTTGTTCTTACTTGTTTTTTAATTTTTAAACAAAAAAATTATATTAATATGTGATGTAGCATATGAAAATCTCTGTTGTGGGAAGTTGGTGAAAAGTGGGAAGTGGTAAAAAATAGCCTCTGCTGTTGATATTTAAACCCTCCAGGCAAAAACATAGTGCTCTAATGCCTTCTGCAGTATTTTGTCTCTTCACTTATTTCATGCATTTCACGTGGGGGGCAGTGCCTTCATGTACATATGTTAATTGATTTAACGAACTAGACTTGTTAACGTGTGCTTAACTATTGAGTCGGCAGAGTAATGTTAACTAACAATCGCATGTAATTACCGTCCTCAGGCGCAGCATCATATTCCTTATCTTCCAGCACTTCATAGTCAAATGACAGCAGGTCTATGGGAATAGTGTACTTTCTGGCGTAGTTCTGCTGGGCGCCTGTTAGGAACGCTTGGGTGAAGAAGAATCCTGAAATCCAGAAGACAGGTGGCATTCCATTTTCATACCACATCTGCAACAGCAAATGAGAGATGAGGGAGTGGGGAAGTGTCTGTTTTTTGTATTATTTAGAAAGCAACTTGAGTAATATTAGCCAAAGAAGTTTCTTCTTTTGTGTAGCCATGGGTGAATTTTCTGTTTCATAAAACATTGGTATGTTTTGCCCTGCTCAGCAGGAACTACAATGTTGTGGTTTTTTTAAAATCAACACTGTTTTTCTCCTAGAGCCAGCAGTAAGTAGAAAATAACTGTTTTAAGTACAACAAGAACTCATGCTAAGGCATATGTTAAGTGTTTGTGGTGTAATAGTCTTATTAGATGATGAATGTCGGTGATCTTCAGTTGACAGAGGTCACTAAGCCACAGAAAGGTGCTGAGTGTGGAGTTTTCTTTTTTATTAAAGGTTCGCATGGGGGATTAGTAATTTTACAGGTGAAGGGCCCCTCTCCTGGTCCTTATCTTCATGCAAAATTGTTACACTGAAAGCTATTGTTTCAATATAATACAAAACAACACACAGTGGAGAAGGAATTGGTTGAAACACAGCAGACAGGATGGTGACTGATTAAAGGCTCTGTGCTGTAGGAGGGAGGTAATGAGCAGTGATCCATAGATTTTTTCTTTTGGGAATGGGACTCTTTAGGATCTTTTACAAATGACATAAACGATGGAACATTTTATGCCACTTATACACTGTACATCACTTGTGTTAGTTTACACGGATGCCACCTGACATCAAATTAAAAAGAGTGTTTAAGAGCTGTTAATAAAGGTTGCATGCATACCTGTAGGAACTTCAGTCTACTCAGGAAGTCATTCACATAGCTGCCCAGCGGCTTGAGGCTTGGGTAGGACTTATTCATCCAGAGTGCTGGAATTTTACCTTTCAAAATGCTGCTTACTACTTCTTCCAGTTCAGACGACATGACTACTAGCCCCTAAAACAAAGGGAAGAATGAAAGGAGGGAAAAGGATGATGATGACAGAATTCAGGTGGAGGGAAGGGGGAAAAGAAGTTGGGAGTGTGGGAGGGAGGGGAAGGGGGAAAGGAGGGAGCACGGGAAGGAATAGAAGGCAGGAAGGAAGGGGGGGAAGAAATGGAGGGAGAGTGGGAAGGAAGGGGAGCATGAAGGAGGGAGTGTGGAAGGTAAGGGGGGGACAACGGGAGAGAAGGGGGTGCAGGAAAAAGGGACTGTGGGAGGGAAGATGGGAGGAAAGGGGGGAAGGAAGGCGGTAGCGTGGGAAGAAAGAGGGGGCAGAAAGGGGGCATAGAAAAAGACAGTAATGAGGAAAGTAAGGTGGCAGGTGGGAGAAAAGAGTGGGGCGCAAGGAAGGTGGGGGATAGGAAGCATGGAGAGTGGGAAGGCAGGTGGGAGGGAAACAACGGATGGTGGGGAGGAGTGAGAAACGTGATGGTGTGAGGGAGACAAGGAAGACAATAGGGAGTGTAGGAACGTGGGAAAAAATAGAAGGGGGAGATTATGAGTGGGAAAGAGAGACTGTGGATGACTGTGATGTGTGAATGCATATCGGGAAGGAGGGAGGGAGGGAGGAAAGGAGGGGAGGGAAGGAAGGAGATAGTCCCACACTTTTATTGCTTTCTGTATATTTTCACAGGATCCACGTATAGTTTCAAGTAGCTTGTTGAACCGGCCCATTTCTTGGACTAGCACCGTGTTCATACTCTGCACATATGTGGTGGGATACTTCCTCATGGCCGCTTCGATGTCAAAGTCAGCAGGAAGTTTACCGAGTATGTCCCCTGTCACTTCTTGAATCATGTCATCTTCCGTTTTCGCACCGCCCCCTGCTGTCCGAGACTGAATACCAAAACGCAATAAAGGAATATAAGTTCATTTTATTCAGTGACACCTGCTTACAATCAGTATCATATTTCAGCACCTTTTCATACCTGAGTCAGAAGAATGTTGTCAAATAACAGCTGTGTTTCTGCTTGGTCCTTGGTAATATCCGCATTTGCGTTCATTCCAAATATCTCTGGCAAAGGATTCAGTGGGAGCGTCTTTGTATATTCAATATAGCTTTGGTGCTGCAAGAAATAAAATAGGCCGTTATGCTGGAAAATCAAAAGTGGACAAACAGCCAACATCAGACCATGTGCTGTACATCAAAGATACTGAGAACTCTCCTTGTGCACCCTACATAAACTAATATAAATATAAACAAGCACACATATACACAAGCAGACTGCAGCTATCAAATTCCTTCAGCCCGTTCTTCCCTTGAAATCACAATTGCCCATATTGAAATTAGTCTTTACATTTTTGGGACAGCGATTGGAAAAGACACTGGACTCATTTCTAAGTCCACCATCAGCTTACAGAGCTGCCCCTTTAAGCGCAAACTGCCAACTCTTGATGTTACTCACCTGTGATATACTGATTGATTGCTTGGTTCTTCCTACCACCAGAGCCAATGAACAACTCCTTATGCCTATTTTATAATGCTTTGAACTTGAGCCAGGAGGTTTATTTCATACTTATATAAATATATAGATATATATATACACATATATAGATATAAACATATAAAATCATATATATCTGTACACACACATACATGTGTATTTATGTGTGTACATATGTTTGTGTGTATATTTATGTATATATCTATATATGTACTCACACAAAAATATATACGTGTGTCTGAGTATATATACACATATACACATCTATCTACAGATTATGTATGGATATACACATATATATCTATATACACACACACATATATATACACAAATATATATGTCTGTGTGTGTGTGTGTGAGAGTGCATGTGTTAAAAGGAAGCTGTAATTCCACTGCTTCCAGATACTCACGTCTCCGTCAGGAGGAACGAAGTACAGGCCGCTTGAATCAAATTTATAATCTGGGTTTGTGATGATTTCGGATGAAAAGAACGTGTTCAGAACGCTGCGGAGTGTACGACGATCCCAGTCATCGGTAACTCTGCCACCGTAGTTACATTCCCCGGTCATATAGCGAAGGGCATCGTACGGTACCTCCTAGAGGAAAGGAAAAAAAAACATTTGAGCCACAGCCTAACACTTATGCTGACAGACACGTTAATATTGTTGCAATCTCATTCAAAATCATCCAAAATTCTTGAGGAAAACTTTACATTCTGTGATGTACCACTTACAGTTCCTAAGTGCAATTAGACTTCCACTGCTTGGTGGCAGGCCCTTACTGAACCACTGCCAAGGGAACACTGCCATGCTGTATGTGCTCACCGCTCTAGGTGGTGAGTGAGAAGCACGCTCGGGGCTCGGGGATGCTGCTGTACCTCGTACTGGTTGAGGAAGATGTGCAGCTGCTGAACGCTGATGCGCAGATCCGTCTCATTGAACTCATATGGGATATTCCAACCCAGTGGCCCAAACTTCCGTCTCTCTTGCACCAGCGCATGGAAGAAGCACAAGCCGTACAGCAGTATCTTAAACTCAGCCTTAAAGACAAATACAAATACATCACTTATTAATATATGCTTTTAAGAGTTTCATTTCTCCTTAAGCCCTGTGCACAGCAGCGCGCCCTCTCTGACTCAAACCCAGCAGCTCCTGCACCGCCAACGTACTGTTTGTGATTCCTGGTCAGTTCTTATTTTTCTTCTGGCATACAACAGCCATGGGCAGAAATTCCTCACAATGTCTAACACTTTGCTTTGCAAATATTCTTTTAAATCACATAGTATTTTTATTTTTAATGCTAGCCACCTGCGTGTGACTGAGATACATGCCTACATGCCATTTGGTCAACTCTAATACCTTTGAACTTTTTCTTTTTTTTTTTTTTTTTTACACTGTTGGATTACAAAATGCTGTTCAGAACATGTTTTTTCGCATTAAAGATTTCAGGCCTTTAACGAAAACTGCACTTAGGAAGCTTGGCTTTTGTTTGTTCCAATCACAAACATTTTAGCCCAGTCTAAGATCTCATTTAAAAGAACTATGCTATTGCATAAGAAAGCCAGATCATTTTCACTCATATAAGCTTATATACACAAATCAAATCCTGAAAACAAAGACTTCTAAGTCTTAATAAACGTACTAAGCATTTACTTAAGAATTCAATAAATTACATTGGCCCTCACAAACCAACAGAACGACAGATTATTTTATGCTTGGGCTAAGAGCTGTGCTACAACAAACTTGCAGACGCACAATGCCAAATAGCATGCTTTTTACTATCTTTCTTCAAGCGGCATATTATTAACACTGAAGTAACTGTTAAACTACCTCTGAAAAAGTCGGAGACAATCAGTAAAATAAAATTTATGTTAACTCTGCTGCTGCAAATAATCAAAAGCAATTCAATTGCAGTGCAGGACAAGTATTTAAAATGGTTCACTTTTTCCCCAGAGCTCACATACACGGTCCTGGTCTACTTTAAGTGCTTCCCATAATAACACCACCACCGCATCACTAACCATTTTCTTGCAGCTGTTGAAAAACTCAGGGTCGGATATCGGATCCATCAGGTACGAACGAATTATATTGGCCCGTAAACCCTTCGGTGCTTCGTTGGTCATTTTCACTCCGTTCTGAAGTACGGACACCGGAAACGTGGGAGACGGGTAACTGGTGAGCCAGATTCTAAAATCCGGATGCGTTGTGTCAGGGTTAAGCTCCTAAAATAGACATAGGGGAAAAAAAAAAAAAAAGAAATGTAAGTAAGAAATGAGTAAGAAATGATGGACTACTACACATCCCCGCTGTTAATACCCAAGCAACTTGTTCTTGAGTAAGAAAACGTTCCAGTACCATGTTTAATTTCTTAAATTAACTGCAAGTGATCGTGGTAAAACAACTTTTCTTTCACTTAACATTACAGTAGATTTATTAAAAGCTTGAGACTTTTAAGCTATCATTTTATTCTGCACCTCAACGCCAACAGAAGGCATGCTTTTCACATTTACTGTCGTATAGCTCTTCTCAGAACCCCTATAATAACAGTATCTATGCATCAAAAATGAATTACGCATATAGGCAAGGGTTAAGTGTGAAATGTATTCTAGTACTTCTTTGCAAACCTATAGCCATTCACAGGTAAAATTCTTTAGCATAATGCTTTTCTGCACCAAAGAAAGCTCCAGGCCTACGGAGGCTGTCAATTTACCCTTCAAAAGACAGGCCATGCCTGCGGTAATTGCAGGCACTTCTGAGTGCAGCAGACAGAATGAAAAGGAATCAATGTGGTGATTCTAGGTCATTAACAGGTTACTTATATGTACCTCACAGACTTTTTCCAGCGTCGGCATCCACGAGCTTGCCAGGTGACAGTTCTGCAGAACTATCCACGCTCCTTCCTTTACTGCCTTCTCTATCATTTTCATGGCTATTGGGCCTTGGCCTTGACCGAGCGACAGAGAACTAAGCTTCGAGTCGCTGTATCCCTGTATAAAAAAAAACAGCAAAAAACCACATACTAATTGTGAGCTGTAAATGACACCTAAGATTCTCAGTTAAGTCATCTATACTTATTAGGGAAAAAAAAAAAAAAAAAAAAGGTGTATTAGATTAGGAAAAGCCCCTTTTTTAATTTAATTCCTTACATTGAAAGTTTAAACCGGCATCTTTTATTTTCTCCCCATCCCAGTTTTCAGATTACACAAGTTAATTATATACATCAGGACATAGCAGCATTATAAAATGCACCAAAGTCTTTAACATAGAAATACTTGCAAACACCACCAAAATGCTTCCCAAAAACAATCTGCCAATGTTGCTTCATGTTCTTTCTTAAGGAGAACCCTGAGAAAAGTTTCAGTTTGTTTTTAGGCACCTGAGAACAAGTTTCTGAGCCTACTTTGGCATTTCGCTTTTTACTTAAATAGCTATTTGTAGAAACATGCAAACGCATGCATAAAAAAACATCGCCTATCTTAAAAATAGCCGGAGATATTACAATACCTGATCATCAGCAAACTTTACGAGTGCTGCCATGGGGTCGGCTCCAGGAGAAAGTACAAATATCAGTGGTGCGCAAGAGTGGCTGTCTGAAAATGCTCTCGACAAATCAAATGGAGGTGGCTCAATAAATTGACGGCCCTGGTTGTGAACGATGAACTCCTGCACTGCTGGTATAACCTCAATAAAGAAAAAATGCTATTTCAACATCCTATTCAGATGTAAGCTTTGGTAGGTTGCTTTGAACAATTAAACACAAATAATGAGAAAAATACAGCCCCCCCAAAAAAAATTAAGTGGCAATTCAGCTCCAGCAAAACAATCACACATGCGCGAAGTCAAACTGTAATAGGATTAAACTGAGGACATGCACTGAGATGGCTAAATTAAGAAGTGACCAGAGATATAATTTCCATCCTGTATCTAAACAGACTGACGCATTGGTATAAGAAGCTAGAATTCTTCCTGCCTGCACTCCATTTGTATTAAGATCATAAATTCAGTACTTGTAACTAATAATTCAGTTCCATTTTAAAGCAATAGTATCTTGACTAAATAAATTGTTGCATACAACAATATTTTACACTTTGGTATTTTAATATACTACTGATATTAAGCAGGCACAGCACCAAAAATTACAATTAATAAGAAAACAATATAAAACTTTGAACCCATAAAGAAATACAGATTGATTTCTCTTTTGTATCACCACCTGTTTTTGTATGCATCTTAACTAGAACACCTTAAAATGAATGCTAAATATTACATAAATATTTTCTCACTATCAAAAACTTCCAAAAGTACCCACAAACACAATATAACATTTTGATAACCAAATGTGAAATTCAAGAAACACTACGCTTTCCAAAAGCACCAGCATCAATTCAACCATTTTCATCACAAACAACACATGTTTAACAGCTTAGAAACAAACAATATGAAACGCTGCTATATTTCTATAAGCTTTTTACTTACATTTCTAACACTGCAACAACAGACACAGTAGTTTTCATAACTTATAAATATCATTTCTATCATTTAGTAAAGACATAATGTGAAAAATTACATACCTAAAAGAAGAAAAACAACAGTAGGAACAACTCTCAATCATCACACTGCTACTCTCAGACCTGTTCTCAGCTAATAAAAGCCCATCCTGCTTTACAGGTGCAATGTGTTACCAATTAGTAAAGTACCTTAAATTGAAGAGTGAGAAAGCAGGAGGCTCTGAGTTAGATTGCTAACAGTCTGTATAGATGGAGGTGCTTCTGAAAGAGCTCCTCTCTTCTTCAAAGCTTTTGAGTGATTTTAAAGAAATGTATGACTATGAAAAGCGCTTACAAACCTTCAACAACTGGCCTTTTGTGAAGAACTGCAAGTGCACTCCAGAGAATGTAAGTGTGGTAAGGGATGCTTTGTCTGCATTCTGTATTTGGTATATTGTGACTGAATGCAACATCTTTTATGTTACTATGTTTGATAAAAGTTGTAAGTCTCTGTTTGATTAACATTGAAACTGAATGTTTTGACTTTCCTCTGTTCTGAGATACTACAGCAGAAAAAAGAGACCATATTTCTGTTTCGGTAAGTATTTCCAACATCTGTGCAAAATCTCAGCTAAGCCAAGCTAAAAGACTTATCAAAGATGCGGGGCTTGATAATTAAAACTAACACTGTTTTGTTTCTTACCAGGTGAAATTCTAAACTGGCAAGAAAATGTAGTACTTAGCTCACGTGGTTTATATGTAAAGGTTTTCTTAAGGTGTGTTTTTTATCTGCGGGGAATGGGGGAGAGGGATGGAAATAAGGAAGGAGAAAAAGTACACCTGGTTGCAGCAGATTTTGTGACCTGCTAATGGAATGCTTGTGTAGGTATGCTAGCCTGTCAGGGAAACAGCAACGGTACTCCACTAGTCTAACAAACATAACAACTATGCGGGAACCTGCTTGTTAGATCAGATCCTGCCTTGTTCTTTTACTAGGTGATCTTCCTGCTTGCGGTTCTCACGCCTGAAACTTGTTGGTTTTTTGTTTGTTTTTTTTTTTTTGGCTTGTTCTGCACTAATAAATGCAGTGGGGAAAGATGTTACCCTAAGTTCTCTGGAATGGTTTGATGTGAGCGTGAGCTGTGTGACAGAGTTCTCAACTTCTGAACTATCTTGCAGATGGCGAAGGCGGGCTTTGTCCACTGTCCCAGTGCCAATGAACCGGATGTAGCCAAATGTTTCTTTTGCTTGATAGAACTGGAGGGCTGGGAACCAAATGATGACCCATGGTAAGCACAGGTGTAACATCATTATTTCTCTAAATTTCCTTGACAGCGTACCATTATGTTTTACTAGCGTTTCACTAAACTGAAGTCTAGTGAAAGCTTATCGTACCATATTCCTTCAAATGCTTGCTAATTTAACAATGAGACCTGTCCAGTTTCTCCTCTCTCCAAGGCTAAATTTCCTGGTTTTAATACCTGTTCTCGTTCCGGGCTTACGCTGCAGGGAGGAACATGCCAAACGTCGCAGCTGTGGCTTTTTATCTCTCCCTAAGAGCTTTGATGAGCTGACAATGGAGGAGTACTACATGCTGGAGATGACTAGGCTAAGAACCTTCCTTGTAAGTGTTAACAAAGAAATCTTAAAAAACCAAGTTAGACTGTGTAAAATTAATATGAAAAAAGAAAAAATTTCTTTCTTAAGATGGTTGAATGCTTAGAAAGGAATGATGGTGTAATGGTAACTCTGGATTAACTCTGAAGCCATAACTAATAAGCATTACTGGCTAAGAAACAGGCATTTCTCTTCTTTTCAAAAGCTAGTCTATTTTCTACCTTCTGAAAGAAAACTTAGTTCCATTACTATTGTTTGTCCAAAAACTTGTTAGGGTAGAAAAACTACCTTGGGCGTGATAATAGTTCATGAAAACTACAGTAAGTGGCTCTATCATCTCCTTAGAAGGGAAGAATACTGCATGTGCTGAAACAAAGCTCAGTCAGACTGCTGCTTTTAGTCTGTAGCTTTCCACAAAATACCGGACAAATTGCATCGTCAGACTTTAAAGCCTATTTCAAACAATTTCCAATTCTCAAGTTCTGATCTTCCCTATGGTATTTGTGCAGGTCTTACTGTAGATATGTAACACAAACATGTATAACTGAGCTGTTTTAGTTAATGGTTTTTGATATATGAGCTCTTAATTCTATGGATGACAACAGAGAACGAAGTGAGATGAACTCCCTGATGGGGCATGCTTACTGTGCCTCTTATTGTTCATCTAACTTCCTCATGGCTTTTCATAATACAGCTTAATCTTACTGTTGTCCAATTTTAAAAACGTACCTGGTGACTGTCAAGATATCATCAATGACACTCAAATAATAAAAATAGGAGCAGTCTGCTTTACTGAGAGCAGTCTGTTATCTCAAAAGGTGGAATAAGTGTAAAAAAGAAATTACCTAAATATACCTTAACTAAAACTAATATTAAAACACTCTCCCCTATGCAATTTCAAGCATAGCTAAATGATGGGCTTGCAACTTAAAAGTATGCTAAATATAACTGAAAATGATCGCTGAACGGAACTCCTCCGGTGAGGCTGGCGGAAGAATTTCCAAATCAAACTGTCATATGCATCTGAAGCACCTGACAAACTGGTGCGTGCTGTTCAGACAGTTGTATTGGTGATTAAAAAGCATACTTCTAAGCTAGAATTAATAGTGGATAACGGAGTTCCTGATGATTTCAGTTCTGAACCCATCTGAATTGTGCAGTTAAATTAACTGTCTGAAAATCTCTATCTACAGTGCAAAACCGGCAGAAGCGTCATCAGCTCCTTTGAAGAAGAAGTTGCTGCTACTAGGAAACGTCTCGTGGATAACTTTGTCTCCAAACATCAATACACACCTCAGCTACCAGCACCTATCCAAGCTGATCCGGCTTGCCGACCTTCTGAAAGTTCCTATGACCGGTCCGAACAAGCCCAGAAGTAATGTCTGACTGATGTTTTTTTCCTCTAATTTATACGGTAAAACTATTTTAATTAACATGCAAATAGTAATTTTAAGTTGAACGGCTGTTAGAGGACGCGTAGAGATGTTTTTAACAGGCTCTCTAGAGCAAAAGCAGTAACCTTTTCTACTTTTCAGAAAATGCTTTATCATGGCTAGGTGCAGTCGTGCGCCAGTCCCAGTAAACCGTGACTATATAAGAAATATGTAAGCAAATATTTGTATCTTGCTTGTAGTAGACTGACTTATTGGAATAAAGATAAACAATGGCGTGTACCTGTTGTCATGTATGCCTTATTCGAGCCTCTGAGCTAGACGCTCAGAATAGTCCTGAGTAGAAGTATTTCTCATAGAACAAAATGAATCTGGGTGTCTGCAGTAATTACTACGTAACGATCTACTCTACTGTAAAATTATCTTCCTAAACCAGTCTAATTGACTACGGATAATGACTGTTAAAAAAAAAAAAAAAAAAAAATTACGCAAGCCAAATGGTCAGGCATAATAAAAAAGCAGTCACTAGGTTTATAAGACAACCTTGAGCTATAAATTTTCAGGAGATTATAGGGTATGCGCTGAAATGTAACAGAAGCTCGAGCCCCATCTTTCTGTATTAAGTAATCTGTCCGTTACACTTGCAGTTTTGTGGGAGGAGTCCAGAATAACCTAAGGTGTATTCCATGCTGTATTGTCACATTTGGCCATAAAAGCTAGAAGGAAAAGATGGTATGTTTGGAACGATGGTGTTTGTCTTACCTGCTGAACAGACTAGATCAGTGTGAACTTTGACAGTCTTACCATTCCAGTTCTTGGAAATTATTTTTTGTCTCTAAAATACACGTCATTGTTGTTTTAATAAGGCACGTACCTTGTCAGGTCTTAAACAGCGAATAACAAGCATCCTTTGGAATTCTCCCAACTTTTCTTGCCACTCTGTGGGAAAATCTTCGTGCTGAGGATTCTAAAAACACAGATAATTCAGGGGTTTTTTTTGGTTTTGTTTTTTTTGGGTTTTTTTTTGTTTGTTTGTTTTTAGTGCATTTGTGAATTACCATTTATCTTAACTTGATATATCAATTGATAACATACTTTTCATTTATCTGCAGGAATGAGACGGTTTTGTTTTTTTTTTCAGTTATTACTTGTTGTTTTTTTTGTTTGTTTGCTTCCAAGAAAAAGCAATACACAAAGGGGGAAAAAAACACAATTTCTGGGTGGAACTGAACATAAAAAGCAAAGGTAAGACCAAGTATGCCCTGGAACTTCCTCTGTAAGTGGCTTATGAATACTGTAGCTATGTTACAGCAGTTTTTGGACTAACAGCAATAAGCATATGGGGGCTTAAGTTCATACGCAAAACTGCTCTTTGGTTGTGTGTTACTGGTTATAAACTGTATGAGTGAAAAAGATGGCCTCTAGCTTCTATTGGAGAAAGAATGCTTTCTGAGACCCACTAACTAGCACTTTTTAACATGTATTCACAGGCAAATATTATGGCTGGAGCCAGATACCAAAAGAACATGCTTTTATCATCAGGAGGCCTAAGCACCCCTCCCAGATCACAACGGTGACAGACCGAGCCGTTCCTTTCCGTAAACCATTCAGCCTTCAGTAAAGGTCCTCATCATGGCGTTCTCGATTTCTCAATTGCTTTAAAATATCAGGTAACCGATGACCTGACTGTGTAGGTCTTAATTTTTGAATGATACTTAAGTGAAGAAATTTGTTTATTTCCGTTTGGCTCTTTGAAAGCAGATAGCTGTCAATAAACAGACCCTGATTATTATCTCCTGAAAGTCAGCACCTTTACTTTATAAAGACATAACCTCAGAGTAGGTAATAATGTAGTCTCTTCACCCTTTGTTTCAAAGGCTGTAAGTTCTCTGTTAAGTTTCCCAATGACTAGTGCTGTAAGATGAACTAAAACTCTCAACTTAATGTATATATCAAGTAAAAGCAGAAGGGAAGCTTTGTTTCTGCTGTTTGCATGTTACCTGTGATCTGGACAATCCAAGGAGGTATAATCTGCTTAATTTCTCATGACCGTATGATAAATTTCAAGGAACTTTCCCCTCAAAAGCCCTTAGTTTTCCTCTCTACATCCATCAAGTACCTTTGTTAGAGAAAGGCTTTCTAAATCATTGAAGGAGATAAAAAGCAGCCTTTTTACAAAGAGTATTACAGGCCACTGGCTATTTAGCTGCATGTTAATATTTTCTCCTCATTTAAGGAATGGCTTTGCTGGACTAGCGTAAATGGCAGCTGTGGTTCCAGCGTATGAAGTGGTTATGGCCAGGCACAGTGCTATTGGAAAAGAGCAGTTTTTAAAACTGTTTGATCAGGAATTGCGTGTACCGTGAGCGCTCGGTGTATCACGAAGCGGTATGATAAAAACAAAAGCCAAGAAAAGTTGACAGTAAGACAAATTGAGTGCAATTCATCTGCATGGTTTAGATTATAAGCAAACAGTAGTGAAAACATATAAAGAAATCATTCACACTTATATGTTTCTCTGGAATAGAACACAGGTCTCTCAAGTCCCATTTGAGTATATCTACGAAGTAATGGTTGTTTGTGTTGCTGATTTTTAAGTTTACCCAGGAAAGCTGAACACCTACTTAACGGTATGAAAAGGCATCCTCGAAGCACGGTGAACAAATGTATAGACTGTTAAAGCAACAGTGGCCGACTTCAATTTAGCACATTTCACTTTTGCCTTATTCCCACAGGTTTTGCTGTCTTCTACTCCATCCCAAATAAATCAACTCCTGCAATTTGGTAACTGCCTGACAAACTGGCAATTATCTGCCACTCCGCACCATTTGCATAAATATGTACTTTAGTATATGCAGGAACATACCCTGTAAAATGACTATGTTTTATTTTTTCTGAGTAAACATATTTCCTATCTTAATTGGCTCATGAAAGCAAGCGATCAGGAATGTTAACTTACCATGCTGTCGTACACCTTTTTCCATTCATCTTTATGTTGTTCAAAATCCTTACGAAAGTTTGTGAAACACGGTAAGTCTTCTAGCCGACAAATTTCATCCCAGGATTGTGGAGGAAGCCAGGTGCATGGATTAGGGAAGGGATTGTCCAAGCCTATACCGCCAGTCAACAGGAATTTCCACTCATCCTCATTGATCTGCAGAGAATAATACTGCTCTCAGAACTGAATGGATATAATCCAATATTTTAACATGTTCTACAGGAAATCACTATGCTTGTCTAATTTCTTAGACTAATAGAAAAACAATGCTATCCCAAAGCATTTATTGTCTGATTTTACATACGATTGAATTTGAAAAACTGTGTAACTTAAGATATAAGGTCATTTTACAATGATTTTCATCTGCATTCCTGAGTTGGAGGAACGAGCAGTTCTAGATAAAGCTCTCTATTAAATTAATTCTTAATTCTGAACATTTTGATGTGGAAAAAGTGAATAAAACAGAACCCATAAGGAAAACATTTCAGGGAATGATGCAGTTTGAAACTGTTTTACTGTAATGCTAGTCCAAATATGAAAAACAACTATCAGTCCACTGCATGTCTCATTCCTTTATCTCAAAACTGCGATGGCTTGTATTTTGTACGTACTAGTCATTTGTTACTGTCAGCTCTCAAAGGTATTTGTTTACATGCTTCCAAGAGACTCTGAAACCACTGAGCAGTTTTAAGTATTGCTTTGCAGTTAATGAGGTTAAACCAAGTATATTTCATTGTGAATTGAAAACATTTTAAAAAGTGAAAAGGAAAGAAAAAAATCCTAGGAAAGATAAACTTTGTAAAGAATTTTTATAAACTAACAAAATTCATGTTTTCTTCTCAGGAATTTTTTGTAAAAATTAGAAACGTTTAATGCTTCATTTGAAAAATGAGTCATTTCTTAAATAACCTCTTACAATTCATTTTTTTACTTTTAGAATTCACAATACATTTATATATTGTATAATTTTGTGCAACATTAACCCTAAGAATAATGTAGGGAGGACTTAGGTTTAAGTAATATCTAGAAAAACTATTATCATCTAATGCAGTTTTGCCACCGGTTTGCTGCAAGTTTATTTTATTCAAGAGACTCTTTTCCAGTTATTCTAATTGCTTATTAAAATCAAACAAAATGGCTGATTAAATATTATTAGTATTTATAAAGCTATTTTCCTATTTTATCCTGAAAATTCTTAAGGCCGGTCGTTTAAAAGTATGGTTTAATATATATCAGACTCAACTCCACGTTATTTTTAATTCCTTACCATTTTCTCATGTTTCAGGAGATTCACAGTTAAGCAAAAAGAGAAGAGCAGCTTGTCCTTTTCAAACAGTGAGCGACAGATATTTACGTAAAGTGAGTAAGTGAAATGATCCTTGAGAATCTTCAATCTAGAGGTGTCAGGAAAAGAACAAACTTCTGTTAATATCACGCTTAAAATCTGTGCATTTTTTACATCTATTAGAAATAAATTGCATCTCCGTAGTTGTAACAAACTCTCTGGTCAATTATCCTCAAAAGAATCATTAAAAATGCATACCAATTTGTGACAAAAATGACAAATGCCAGCATTATGACTCCTCAACGCATTTTGCAGAGGAAATGAGCGGTCTCCTTTGGGAGTGACACACAAGAACAACGATCTTAAAATTCATTATGAATAAAAATACCACAGACCAAATCAAAAAAGCTGATTTTTCATTGTCTTCTGAAATCCATTTCCCATTCTACAGACGCTAACATGGCAAATATATGACAAAGTTATGACAATTAATTCTTTTCTTTAAAGAATATTAAAAAAAAAGCCATCAATACAGCTTTCTTTCAATAAGATTTAAGTTAGAGCAGTCAAAGTAATGAACAGCTCATAGAGATTGGTAGAAACTGAGCACCTGCATTTGTACAATTATTTAAAATAAAGGAAACAATGATGAAGAACATTAGTATCTCAGAACATGTAGAATAGCATCTAATTAGTGCAGACAAGCCAAGACGCAAAATCCCACATGAATTATTAACTAACAGGGAATGTTCTGGGCCTTGGCAGGTCTGCCTTATTATGTCTTTGCTCGGCAAAGCTGTGAAAATCAGTTATGCCAATCGTGCCCCGGGAACGCGTGCTGTCAGCTGCAATTCAGGTCCCGGTATCTTTTTATTTCTGTTACCATAAAGTTTTTGTTTCAAATAAGCTAAGTAAAAAAAAACTTTTTTCTTATTGCTCACTGACTTGGATTTGGAAACATAGGCATATGCGGCATCTTTGATAAACCAGGTATGTTAATCTCGAACTATACAGACCTTGACTAAATTCTAATGTGAAAAGAGTCTTAGTAACTCAGTATGCCATTAAAACAAATGCTATACATTAAGCACTACCTTATCAGGTACTACACCTTACTTGTATTTAGATATAACATAGATTGTAACAGATAATCCACAACTTGTAATCTGCAACGCTGTTTTTTTTCTGCAGTCGTTTCTCCCATCTTTTGTTCACTGAATGAACACAGCTAAACTAGCTAAGCGACAGAAGCAAACCTCTGTGAATTTAATCCATGGATCTGAAGATCTAAAAAGCTGCTGAAGTGGAACTTATTAATTGAAGTGATTAAGTGCTGAAAAGATCTCTTAAGACACTCTCAGTGCGAATAATTCACTTCAGCGCTGTATTTTGTATAATCCTAGTGTGACCTTAATTGTTCACATGTATAATGAAGCCAGGACTTGCTTTTACGAGATCACTAAACACTGCAGTTTCTCCTGTTTGCGTGAAATGAAACTGGAAGAGGGAAGGACATCCCACATACAAAAAAATAATTGACCAGTCCAACCTTTTCTGGGTTAACTATTACTGCTTTTTCTACTCTACAGCCAAAAGCCCCAGTGACAGGACTTCATTCTCTCTTATCGGTTGTGTGAAAGTTTTTATTCTGCTTCTGGAAGGCATACAAAATCAAGAGGTAAAATATAAAATTAAAATGATTGGACCGTTTTAATCTGTCTGCTGCTTTGCAATTTAACACGTGGCTTAAGCTAGCAATTACTAAATAAAATATTGGTATAGACTGCAATTGTTTTATATTATAACCTTTTGTTTCTAGGAATACATTATCTTCCAGAAAAATATCTGGAAGAGATGTACAGGGACTTTCAAAATGCAATGCTTGACACAACACACTTTGCAGAAATGGCAATAACTTTTCTAGAGTAACAGATTACAAATGGTAAGTTATACCTCTTACCTTGTTTGTAAATCTTCGGATTTCTCTGAGTTATCTATAGACATGATGAAAAGGTTAATAAACCACATGAGAGAGTACTGATACATTGGCTCAATGTTGGCTAGATCAGAAATGGAAAAAAACAAGATAGTCGAATGGATGGAAATAGGACGATAGCCCATACGAGTGTCATCGATCTTCTTTTCTGTTTCTTCGGCTACAGCTTGCTTTTCGGAAATCTCATTAGCCAGAACTTTGGAAGAAGACAATATCTTAATAGCAGTTTCATCCTCTAAAATGTTTCCTTCTGAAGCCGAAAGAACTTCCAAAATCTTGTCTTCTATTTCTTTTAGTTGCCTATGATAACATACAATTTTTTTTCATATTAAATTCTGTTATTTTCAGCTAGTTTTATAGAAGGTTATTTGTAGACTCTATCCACAGTATGCAACTTACATAACTAACCTTTTTATACTTGTTATTAAGCATTGGCTTATATTTCTGAAAAATTAAGCTAATTTTAGACCAGAAATAAACATTGCAAAGGGAGAGAGCGCTGCAACATTTCGAATGCTACACGTTTTATGATTTGACATGTGGGAAAAAATGCCTACTGCACGTGCAATAATTGCAAATATAAGACATGATGAAAAAAAAAAAAAAACCCAAACACTGTGAAACACCAACATTTGTGAGGACAGCAAATCAAACATTAATAACAATTTGAAAGGGACATATAAAAACAGAAGACAGGATCGGGAGTTTGCTCTACTGTGACATATTCCCTTGCTAAGTTCTTGAGTATTTTATTATGATTCCCTACATACCAAACTGGTGAGAGAAAGCCACAACCAATAGGAATATGAGACCGTGTATTTTAATCAGCCTAAAACCCTAATGGGAGAAGTGTGGGCTCTCAACAATAAGTCATGAATTTCCCATTAAATCGGGCCAACATAATAGAGCAATTAAAAATGCCTCTGATATGTATTTCCTACTATTCTGATCTTCTGAAACCGCAATCTGCTTCCATCCCGAGCAAGGGAAATTATCTTGGTACCTTTTATTCGCAGCCCCTTGGAGGATAAGGGCTTGTTTTTCAGCTTCAAGATCTGGCCTTTCTCTTGCAACTACTATTCCAAGAAGCTGATCCTGCATTCCTTCTGAAGTTATCATGAAATTCAATAACGTTACCTGTTAGAAGGAAGATGTTTAGAAATGTGATCATATGCAATTAAAACACTTCCTCATTTACAGGATGAGGACTGCATAACAACATATTATACCAAAACTGGACAGTAAATGAAATGCAGATGAGAGTTTAAGATTTTGTACTGTAAAGTTAATGCCAGGATTAACCCAAGAAGTTAACCATGAGACTGTTCTCATTCCATTCCTTAAAATTACAATGAAACTCTAAATATTAATGCTTCAAGAGACCAGCTCATGTAACATATATGAACACTCGTACACTACAAAACCATATTCCCCGTTGATACCCTTATGCTTCCTATAGCCTTCTCAGAGAGATTTCTATTTAAAAAAATACAAATACTGATCACATTTTAGAAATTTAATTAACTTCTTAGTTCTTATTATAAAATCTTTGCCATTTTCACAAAGTAAGTGGTAACACAGATGCTGGTGTTACGCTTTTAATTAATATTAATCTTGCAATGTATATTTTCCCCCTTTCATAGCCCTGTTTGCTTCCACTTTACATTGTTATTACGGCAGATATTTGTATCCCACTAATAGCATAACATCATCTTCTCTTTTTCATGAATAAATAACAGTAATGGTAAAAAAATAAGACATTTTAAAAAGTTGTTCACTAAAAGAATTTCTGTGCCCTAACATATTTATAACTGAGTCAATAAATGCTCTGGCTGAAACGGACAAAAAAAATGTTTTCTATGTAAACAGTAAAAAAAATTCATCACCAGTAGAGACTACAGAATAGTTGATGCACATAGTTCAAAATGAAAAAAGTCAACTCACTGATCAAAGACTTAGCTTGAAGGAACTCTCTAATAGTGACTATGGATTCTCCTTGTGCTTTTTTCGTATGCACAGACGATCACTGACTAGTATTTTCAGAGAAAGTTTCCCTTGAACCTCACGATTAGTTAAGATACTTAATATCCATATGATCAGTTTGTCTTGGTATTATTCCACTAATGATATCCAAAAGCGGTCAAAAAGGTTTTCTGTGAGCTTTGCTTGCTTTCTTATTTCTCTTCTTGCTTTTTATTTCTCTTAAAATACAGCATTGATGGGTATTCATTACACAACACCTCATTTGAGGCTCTTTCATTGCTGTCTTTAAACAGGAATTTTGAGAGGAAGTTCGATTGTACTTGACTCTAAGAAACGTTATGACCTTTACAAACATCGTAGCCTACTTTTTCCCCATCTTCTCTACCAATTTTAATACTGGTAACCTAAAGGGAAATATAGGAGGGATCTGTTTATAAACAGCAGGAATATTTCAGAAGCTTCATTTCTCCTCCTCGAAGCAGACGGCTTGCAACAAGCAGCTTTGGGATAACTTTCCGACAGAGCTACTGTGCTCTGAAACATCGGCTGGCTCATATACCCAAACCTCTGAGGACTAAGCACCCATGTTAGAATCTACAGTCTTCTTTAGCCTTCGAGGGATGTAATTATATTTTAATGGACATGAATACAACAGAGTTCTTAGAGCTGAGAACCGTAAGTTTTTTTTTTTTACTGCTTTTCTAATTACAGCGTTTCTGATAAATACTCTTACAAATGGAGGAAAGATTCTCTGAATGGTTGATAACTGCGAATATGTATTTGTATTGCAAAGACGTGTAAGTACATTATATATGTGTCTTTGAAGGCTTCGCTCTATAAGACACCAGAATTCATTACGATCATTACTATGAAACAAGATATCTGTATCATTAACTATTTTCTCTAGACTCTTTTCCATTACCTAGCTCCAGAGTAATTTTCATGGTAATTAATTACACCTAGGGCCGTTACAATTATGTTCAGACAAAGTTATTTACATACTATTTTTCAGTCTGCTCCCTGCATCAATTGCTGATTGGCAACTAGAAGATTATAATTCTATTAAATCAAAACAACTCTTGGGAAATTACTTTCATATAATTTTATAAACAAACGTACTACTCTAAATCTTTTGGAAGCTCTCTTCCTTTTATATTTCATCTTTTTTGTTTGTTTGTTTTTGTTTCTCCCTGAACCTGAAGGTAATTATCTTTTAGGAGAATTCATTTTTGTTCATTTGTCCTGATTTCAGTATTCCTACGTAGTTGAAACTTCAGCCTAACACATTGCTGAATATCAAATTTACGAAGCTTGATTTAAAGATTCTGCTTTTCGATACAGCACTTAACCCAAATGTCAATTACCAATATTTTTCAATTAAAAATTCTTTAAAAGCAATGATGAATAAACAACCAATTTTGTTCTTAAAAGCAGGAAATGCTTTTTTGTTGTTTCTTGAAGATAAAAATAAGAATTGTTCACAAATACTAAAACCTGGACATAATTTTTATATCTTTCATAAACAAGGCATAACATCAGAAATTAACTATACTAAAGAAATCTGGAATTATATTAATTCCCTGTATACACTTCTGTAATTACTAAATTACTGATTACTAAAAAGCAGTGGGAGATACAGACTGGAAGAGGTGTTAAAGTAACTTTTTCTTAGAGTATGAAAATATGTTGGTATTGCAAGGTGAAGTGTTAGTTATGAGATACAACACCAGTCTTCCAGCAGTGCCAAAAAAATAAAACAGTCACTAAGTGAGGAGGAATCAACAAGTGTCGAAGAATTTACCCTACTGTAGCCAAGAAAGCATTCTAAAATTCTAAAAAACAGAGTTGTAAACTCAATTTCAAAATTCTCACCTTGACGGATATTTCTGGAAGATAATGTGGATTTCTCAGCTTAGTTGAAATATAAAAGCGGAATTCGGGAGAATACTCAATAGTGGAGTCTCCGAGGCAAATGCATATACTTCCTGACTGCTTAAACGTCTGTTTGAGCAATAGAGGCTCGAGAATAGGATCCAGTTCTTCTCCAATATTCTCTAGAAGCACTTTAAGGTAACATAAGAATTAGTAGTTAGCATTTATAAGCAGTGCACAAGAAATAAAAAAAAAAAAATTAATTGGACAAAGTTTAGAGATACAAATGATGTTTCTTAGCGTGTTCAGCCAATTGAAAATGGAATTTAAAAACTGTATTTTTAATTTCTTCCTTTTTTCCTAGTATTTTATCTATTTTTCAAACAAGCAAAAGAAACTTGTGTTATTGCTGCCATTGGAGTAGAACAGCAGTTTAAGATTACCATTTTTAATAAGGGACCTAACAACAAATTGAATGCTACATGTCACCAAAACAAGCCACTTTGAGAACCCACGTTGTCTTCTCTTTCAGTGTAAGACTATAAGAATATCAAAATCGGAAGAGAAATAACAGAGAATAAACAATGTGTTTTTTTCCTTGAACTCCAGTTATCCATTAAAATTAGCTGCAATTATCACTGTGTAATCTATTAACTAACTTGTTTGCACTTGAGGGTACAACAGAACCATGGCAGTAGCAAATCTAGCGTACAGAATCCAGGAATCATTAAATGATCACAGCCTAGCAATCTAGTAATTCGTACTCTTAAAAAGCCATAAACAGAAAACAACATTACTTTATAGAAATCAAACGGTTGTAATATGAAAATAAAGATGTGATAAATCTTGCAGAATGATTAGAAGATAGCAATTAAACCGAGGATTAGAATCATTTTCTCTGAAGAGATAGCTTATAACCTACATCGAGGATATCAACTATGACAGCTACAACTGGATTCTAAAAGAGAACCACTGCAGTTCCATTATTTAGTTATCTTACCCTCTCTGGGTTCTTTTGTAATTTACACTGTTGTTATTTGGTAACTTACCAGGACTGCCAAACTGAATGCAATTTTCCAGTGTTGTAACAAACTGAGAGTCGCTGAGCTTGATTACGTGCAAGTTATTGACTTTTTCCATATTCTTTATCCATTTATTTGCTTGACCCTGAGGATCTATCATAAGAGGCCATCGTCTTGCATTACTGAAGAGAAAAATACAAATTTCAAGGCTGAAATGTAAGCTCTTAAACGTTACCCTGAAGTAGGTTTTAAGGCAATGTGTTTTCTTTTTTCATTAAAACAAAAGCATGCAAGTCCAAAAATCCTATTAGCTACATACTCGGCTATAATCTTTACTGGATTAAGAGGAAAAACAAAACTTCAAGTTATTTGCTCACAACTATAACTTTCCCCTTTCAAAGTAAGTACTCAGAATAATCATATTTCAATCCTAGAAAGACTAGCCTCATTTAATTTTATAATCCTTTCAAAATAAAAATATGGCTGTAAGTTTTGAACTTTTGAATAGCTTTAATGGAGTAAACCTAAGTTAACATTTCCAAGTGAACAAATATAATTTTTGATGTAAGAGGTGTTTTGTACTTCCAGGGTCTCTTCTTTTAAACCCAATCCTAAAGCACAATGGACAGGAAGAATATCTGGATTTTATTTCTGCCAGACTTGTAACTATTTTGTAGATATATTTTTGTCAGCATTCTTTACCGTGTGTAGGTTTGTTAACTAAAGAAAGATTCTCTAACAACGGCCAAACACAGAGGGCTTTCATAGCTGTTAAAGCCATTACTTATTGACAGAAATACATAAGCAATCACTGTGTGTATTTCCAAAAATATTACTGAACGGCTCTCAAATTCTACTTTTTTTTTTTTTTTTTTTTTTAAAGTGTTTATTGTTATAAAAACCTCAGGTTGCATTTTATATTGTTCTTGAGATCAGAAAAAAACAAAAGTAGACGTACACATGTAAAGACAAGCATAACATGCAATTTCAACCAGAGGTAAACTTGGTTTGTAATTCTGAAAAACGAGATATCATTATTTAGTTTTAAAACGCTAATCATCTTCTCATTAATTCAAATGAAATTTTGATCAAAGATTTCTAAAAGCGATGTGATGGGATGTACTGTGGAAGCAGTGGATTCATTAAGAATTGTCAACTTTGGAACCTAAGTGATTGAATTTAATTAATACAGTAATTGCTTACTAAGTTCCATACATTTATAATCACAGCATTCCTCTGCAAACTTCAAATACAAGTTTTGCTTCCAGACATACTATCAATTCTAATTTTAAAGTTCGAAAAATACGTTAAGCTTTTTAGCTAGTGAGATTCTTCAGCATCTGTTTAGTTTTGTACTCATATCACCTGCCTTATTATCAAAGCTGAATTATTAACTACACAGCTATGTTTCTAAACTTTAGCTTAATATACAGTATTAAAGTGTGAAAACATTAGCTCTGCTCTAAAAGAAGTATCCAACCACCAGTGTTATACAACATTAGCCTCCATAAACGGCAAGGAGAATTTTCATGTAAACGGTAACAAAAATTAAAGATTTGTATCACCGAGTTCATGCAATGCAATATTGCAGAAAAGATGTGAGGTACGTGTTATATAGTTATCTGCTGACAAGTTTGCCAACCAATACCCTGGTTATAAGAAGTTTTTATTCTTTGTACAGAAAATACTGAGCCAACAGATGTGAAATTAAGTACACAAGGAAAGTAGCTGAAAAATCAGTAGCTGTGTACTGGCAAGCATACTGGACATAAGTTACAGGTTCTTCGTGAAGCCGTAACAAGACTGGATGTTGTGCCATTTGGCAAAATACTGTTTGCAGACAAGTAGTTCAGATGTATAGCATCTCCAGTGAGACGTGAGGGAAAAAGTAAGTTACTTTCAAAGAAAGTTTTAGAAAATAATCTCTGTTAGTACTCCAGAACCACCCCTTGGTAGTAACAGACAACACATTTCTTTTACTTAAAGAGAGCTTTAGTTTCCAAAGGATGGATACTTCCATATCTACTAATTATACTACAAGCATAGAATTTAAAATTCTATTCTTTCTGTTCTAGCACTGTTCATGATTTTAGAATAGGCTAAATCCAATCTTTAGAATAGAATGCTTATAACTTTGTATTTCTTCTGCGAATAACTTCTGTTCAGTCAATCCACCATAAAGAATGGATCAACAAAAACTGACTGTCATAAATACTTTATATATTTTAATTTGAATGTTAGTAACATTTTGGGTTGGGTTTTTTTGGCCTGTCTTCACTCATATTTGGAGACATCCAAAGCACAGGTGAAGCAATTTAGAATATCTTAAATTGAAGAGTAATCCAGTATGGAGCATGTGTGTAAAATATCATTTCTTTTGGAATCATTATAGCAACCCAGAGGAGTTTAAAAGCATGAAAAGGAATTCACATACCTACAAACTTCACATTACAAAGGTAAAGGGTATTATAAGTATTTCTTCAAAGTGAAACATGACAGTCATTTATTTATTTTATAACTTTGGTTATCAAATCAGCTGTGCTGTAGAAAACTATCTACGCAGGTAGTTAACAGAAAAGCACACTGTAAGAAAGCACTGAGAAACAATTATCCATTTTAATATTTATTTATTCTACTTACGAGATAATGATGCCATTATCAATAGAAAATGCATCAGAGGGTAACCCGGCAATATTCCAAGCTCTGATTTCCACTGGCTCTCCCAGGGTAGTCGTTAAAGCAAAATCATCAGAACAAGGAATGTTCTTTGCTTTACATAGTAACGTCCACTCTGTAGTCTGCATCTAGATGAGAAAAGAAGCAAACGTTAAAGTTCTGCCTGTTTACAACATTTCCAAAACTAAAATATTTTTTCAAGGCATTTCCTGTACTACACACTACAGACAAGTTCACCGTATCTCCAACTGGGGAGAAACTCATCCTTATGTATGGGATATCTAAAAATGTCACTAAAAATGCCTTTGCAAGTGATCTCTATGTATGAAGTATACACATATTTGGTTAGAGATGCCTCCATATGTCTTACGAATATCATCTATGCTACAGTTTTCACTTGCCAGGAATACAGTTCAGAACCCTTTACAGTATTTCACCAAAAAATAATTTCCCAGACACAATGTGTTACTTAAAATGTGCTTATACAAATAAAACACAACACTCTCAAAGTTATGTAAATAGGATTTGTAAAACCTGCTATTTATTGATTTATTGATACTTATATATACATTTATTGATACTTATAGAACAAATTCTCTGTATAGAAGATTCAAAACAGAAGTATCAAAATATTTACATTATGAAGAAAACAATGGATTGGAGCAGCATAACATTTTCTTGATCAAAATTAGGGGAAGAAGTGAGGTGCATTAAATTTAGATTATTGCAAAACACATGCATGAAATTTCAATGCACATTACTTTTCTGTAGCTGGATGTAAATGCTCCTAGGTAAGCTACAATTCCTGATGAAATAAGCACATCTCCAGTCAAGTTGACGTACTGCTTTGCCAGCCCCAAAGCGGTCTCATTCCACCGAGTTTTCTCACCACCAAGGCCTCCAATCAATTCCTCCGCTCGCTGCAATTTTTTGCAACATAAGTCAACCTTAGTGGAAAAAGAAGCAAAATTGATGATATTACACAATCACTTTAAAGACGCCTGAGAAAAAGTATTCAGAATTATTGTCTCCATGCAGGTGTTTTCTTTTGCTATTTCACAAAGCATAAACAAAACATCTAGTTACAACTGAAATGTTTAAAGAGCAAAAACAATCTTGCTACCAGCACAGTAAAACCCATTACATTTCAGCAGTGTTTTCATCTAAATTAAGAAAGATAACCAATATAAAACACACAATTTATAATAGCTCCGCATATGAAATGGAAAGTAATAAGTCAGCAAAATGATCTACACGTCTCAAGAGAATCAAAAACACTCCCAAGAAATGACTGTCTAATTAAAGTAGGTATACTACTTCCTATGAGAAAAACACCCTTATGAATATATAATCTGCATTTCCATTGTTGCGGGCTTTTATCTAAATCAGCTTTCCACATTTTTTCCAGGTTTTCCAATTTGATTTAACAAGAAATTAATCCAGCTCTGTTTGAGTTCCTGGCTATCCGGACACATTTCAGGCAAAGGAAAAGATAAAACATTGCTGTTCCAATCCCTTCTCTTTTCTGCTAGCCTCAGCAGTCAATTTACAATACGTGAGTAACAAACTGCTCATGCAGTTTAGTCCTTCCTTTCTCTTCCAAACTCTACCATATCAGGATGCACACGAAATACAGGAAGAGCCGAGTTTAACCACAGGCAAGAATTCAGGCTCCATTTCACATTCAGATAGTATTCTCATAACTAAACCTTACGATGTTGCATTACAAATCTTACAAACGTAAAATAAAAGTCTGTCATCTAAAGATTGCCTGTCTCTGCACATACGGCAGTTTGCAGTCAGGAACAGAGTTTACCAGGAACGTGATAAAAAAAAAAAAAATAAAAATTGGCACAGAAGGTGTAAATAAAACCTCAAATGTACTGGCCCGAAAATTAAAGATTAATCAAACCCACTTAAATCACTGAAAATTAACTACTTCCAAAGAAAGCAGTTATGAGCGAGGATGCAGAAGAGTGGTGTCGGTAAATTCACAACACCCGCATTTTTCATTACTCTAAAACATTCATTCCCTATGCTTTGTCCGTTTGGAACTTCAAGACTATATTGCTGAAATAGAAAGATGTTAATCTAAAAGTAAGACATCATATTGGCCGTTAAAAAGCAAAATACCTCTTGATAAGGAAGTAAATTTCAAGTAACTGCTGAAAAAAAATCAAAGGAACAACAGTTCATATTTTGCATCGCGTACCTGAGTTTCTAAGTCGACCTTCTCCTGATTCTTGGATTCCAGCGTCTGCTGGAGTAGAGCCAATTTATCCTGGACTTCTTTCAGGTCAGCTTGTTTCTTCATTAGACCTTCCATGGCAATCTTAAATTTTCCTTCAGCTTCGTTCAACTTCAGCTTTTTGGGTGCAACATTTTTTATCACTCTAAACAAACACAAAGAATAAATTAACACCTGAAAAATAGACCCTCACTCCAGAATTACTATTAAAAACAGTTAACACAGAAAAGACAAAGCGAAACATCAGCAACTCAGCAATTACGCAATGTTCTGTTTTTCTCTATTTGACAGTATGCGAAGACAATTGGTATTTACTTCATTTACTCCATTACTTATTTCTGTTCTGCTACAGACTGACTTCAGCAATTTCTGCAAAACTTTCTGTAATAACTAATGCCTTACAGTGAAAATGGTTATCCTTCCCAGCCGTGTCTCAGTTAATTGCATCTTAGAATCCATTACAGATGGATTTAAGCCATTAGAAACACATAAATAATTGTATTAAGTTACAGACACACTGTACACATGCAAAGAGCTAACCCACAAAAAAAACAAAACAAAACAAAACAAAAAAACAACAATAGCTTCTCATCCCCAAAAATCTATTTTCCAGTTTTGAAGATTCCAGTATTTTCTACTAATGCTTCCATCAGGAGAACACTGGAAGCACCTCAAAATTGAAAACATACCATTTATCTTTCCAAAAACATAGCAAGACGAGGTAACAGAATGTCCCTAGCTTAAGTGAGATATTTGATGTGCTCAAAGAGTTATTCCACAAGTATTAGCACCATAATTAATTAATCCTCTCTCTTGCTTCTAAGTTGCATATCCTCTTCGAAATCCACATTTGTATTTAAGTTTCTCTCAATAAAATAGGTCACCACAACATTTGAAGTTGTTATCAAATGCAACTCAACCAACTATGCATTTCCTAACATTTTAGTCAACGGCTAAAATTCTCTATAATGAAGGTACGCGCTACTTACCATGACTCAAATCATAAATTGACCTTAGTCACCCAGTGGTGGTTTACTGTTTAATGTGGGTTCCGGGCATTTCAACGTAGGAAAAATCATCAGAACTATGTATATTTTCTCAGAGCACCAAAAACGGTGTGCGACATAAGGTATTCTTGGGGCTGGATATGGGTCAGAAACTTCCAAAGACATTTCAAGAGAACTTCTGTTCACTACACAACTATCTAATAAGGTTTACTTTATTTGCTAACTGAATAAAACCTGGCTCCTGTGCCTCCTCAGAAAAATCTAGAACTGAAGATGAAGATATACACCTTAACATCAGAAATCTTCTACAAATGAATCTTTACGACTGCTTGTTTGCACAAATCTTGCACTGGTAAGAAATAACATCAAATCTCTTTTAGTCCAAAAAGGAACTCATTTCTCAAAAAAGTTTATATTAGCTATTATTGTTATATGTACTTACTTATCATAAACATCCATGGCTATGACCCATTTGCACAGACCCTCTGCTGCCGTGGAAGCATTTCGAACCTTTTCTGGTACAAATTCAGGATTTGTTAGATAATGATTTCTTATGATGGCCATGTAAGCCGGGGGAATGTTATCCTTGTCATATTCATGAAGAGACTGAAGAAATCTTATGTCACCCAGAAGTCTCTTAGCTGGACCCCAGAAATCCTCAATTTTCTTTCCGGAACCTGATGGATCAGGAATCCTATCGGCCTTGATACCTTTCAGGATGCATATAGCTTCCATTACAAGCTTGACTCCAGCAGGAGGACTCTTCATGGACTTAACCACTGTAATATCCTTAGAAACACACAAACAAATGAAGCAAAACAAAGAAAAACAACCAACTTTTAGAACTCCAAACACAGGTTTGAATTAATTCCTCTATTACAGTAGAAATAATAAGCCTTTTCTTTCAAGGTAATATTTTCCCATGTACGCCTACTATTTTCAAACTTCATCATTTGAAACATATTATGATACCAAAAGCTTGTGTAGTTCATATGTCTATAAATTTTTTTCCAAAATAAAAGTGAACAAAATGAAAGTAAACTATATATATATATATATATATATATACACACATACACACACACCCCTATTTATATATTTTTTCTTCCTCCCCCCCCCCCCTACCTCCCCCCCACTGTATTTCTCTCTTTAAATCGCTATGGAGTTTAAATTAATATTTATTCCTAAACAAAAACATTGACAACTAGTTAACAAAGAATTTGGAGGATTAAAAAAAGTCTCATCTGTAACTCATTTTTGTATGTGCTTTTTCTACTCCTTCATCAGCAGCAGGCATTGCATTTCAATTACCGAGTTCAGATGTTCCACTGCTAACCTTCAGTTCAGGCTCTATCACAGTATTTCCAAACTTACAAAATCAATTCAGCAGTGGATTAGATTTGGGATACCACAAGGTAATAACTATCTCCAACCACAGAATTAAATCAATTAGTACTCTGGTCAGTTTTGAAAGTCCCCCAGAATAAACTAAAGGAGGAAAGAAGCAACTAAGAAAAACAGTGCATCACAAACATGTAAATTACTATTTTCTAATATGAATAAGCCATGTTTAAAAGACAAATGCGTAAACATAACATAAAAGAACAAAATAATTACACACATGCAAATGCAACTAATTAAACAGAAGGTTTGCAAACCAAAGATTTATGCAAGATCATCCTTCTCGAATAGTAGCTGCGTGAAAATTCAAGCAACAACCTTTCTCAGAGAACACATACCTTAAACATTAATGGATTTCTAGAATCTCACAATTATCTTGCCAGTTGCTGCTAGATTTTGACATTTTTCCCAAGGTTTTGTTTTGTTTTTGAGAGTTCTACTACCTTGGCAATTTGGACAGAAATACATACATTTATGTTCTGGAAATCTTTACTCATGCCACAGAAACAGAGAGAAATGATAAGACTGGATGAAAATATAAAGAAATTAACTACAGTTAATAGAGCTTTAAGCTTTGCTTTAAGAACAGCAACTGTAACCATGCAAATGCTCAAGCAAAAGAAAGGACAGCCGATCAATAAAGCCAGGGAATTTCAATGAGGCAGTCTGAACACTAGTTGATAGGAACTTCAGGGAAGGAAGTCTAAGAGAAAAAGTGACCAACTTAAGAACAAAATACAAATTAACTTAATATCAGTGAGGGTTTTAAGTAGAGTAAAATACTATTTTAAAGACTAAATGCAAATGAATTTGCAACTAAAAGTGAACAGAACTGTAAGAAAATTAACTTGAGTGTAAGAATAACTGTAAGAAAAGCGAGAGAATTGCTGCTTTCTGAAAAAAGGGAAATATCAGTATGCAATATTATAATCAAAATGGTAATGCTCTTTGTACCTGGTATGATGACAAGCACACTCTATCAAGAGTTCAGTGAAATTGCAGACTCCAGCTCCAGAAACACAGTATTTTCATTAATGAAGCATAGAATTGAAAAAAATGATACCAATTTCATACTACTGAAATAAGTACAGATCTCCTTCTCTAAAAAAGTGCTTACGTGTGCATTTGTGCACATGGGTTTGTGGGCAATGTTTACTGTCAGTGGAGTTAAGGATGAATCAAAAAGTCCGGCATAAGACCTATATGCTCCACTACGTGCACTTCCCTTTTGTTTTTATCATATTAATTATATTTTGAGGAAAAACCTCTTACTCCCCCCACCCTCCCACTGTTATAATACACCTTTTCTGATACCCTAGGCATTCAAAGAAGCTGCAAAATTATTTAATTGGCCTTCACAGCCACATTCTTGTGTCATTATTCACAAATCTGCTACAGCCTTGAAGTGATGATGACCTAATCTAAAACTTTAGATAACGACAGTAGCTGTAGATAAGAATTTTTGCTTTCACATAACATTTCCTTGAAAGTATTTGAAAATCTTGTTTCTAACAATAGAAGCACACAATCCACCCTCACTTTCACAGTCTGGGAAACTTCCTCTCATCCCACCGTGGGCAAAGCTAAACCGGTCGTCCGTAATACTAGAAGTTGACCACTTCCAGTTCCAATAGCATACTAGCTTAACGTGAGGAGAAATAGAATCTCAATTCCTAGACTCCAAAAGACTAAATATAAAAATATCAGTTGACAGCTTTAAAAACTGCAAATGAGAAAGTTTAAAGTATTTATATTTTTTTTTCTAACTTGTCTAACTGAGTCAGGTAAGTTTTATAGCTATGAATTTTGAAATGTTTGGTGCAATATTTGATCCTGTAGTCCACAAAACCAGCCTTATCATACTTCTGCTACAAAATACTGTAATATTTTCTTTTTAAAACCAAAAGATCCTCAAAAGCTTATAAATTATACAACTTGGTGTTAGTATAATGTAGAATCTGCAAAGTAGACATTCAATGCTTACGTTTCTCCAAATACCACTCTGGTGCATAAATATATATAGTGAGATATAGAGTGAGATATCGAGTGAGATATAGAGTGAGATATACCTGTGAAGTGAGAGTGTTAAGAGCAGCCAGAGCAGCTTCTAAATAAGGCAGTGCTTGAGATAAGTCAGCGTCGCATTCGTCTTTGATGGCTTTAGCAGCCATAGCTTGCTCATTCGCCACTGCTTCATCAGCTTTCACAATTTCTTCAGTTTTGGCTACTTCCGCGGATTCTTTTTGAATAACTGCCATCATCTCGTCAACCTGCTTGGAAGCTTCCTGTAGCTGAGGCTGCAAAGCTTCCAGCTCAGACTGCATTGAGGCGACTTCAGCTGTAGCAGTATTCAGTTTCTCCAAGCCAACTTCATATCTTCTTTTCATTTCCATCACCTTGCTGAAAAATAAATAGCACTTTATTACAGAAACATTTTATCAGTACTTGACCACAACATTTACCAGTGCTCATTCCCCATATTTCTCAGTACATCAAGTGATCCATTACTCTATCATGCTCGTTTTATTTGATCAGCAAATAATTAACATATCAGGAATTGCTGGAGCTGTAGTTTTTAACTGCTGTGCTACCTATACACAAAGTTTGGTTTACAGATAAATCTATCATCACTTCAAGATAAGCAAGCAATTATTAAGTTACTGCCTATAGCCTGCCAGGAGCTACAAAATTGTGATGAGCATTTAGAAGAAATGGAGAGAAGAGGGTGAGAGAATTTCAGGTGAGGCGGAAATTGAGAAAATCCTTTCAGTAGCATAACATAACACAGCATGTTGGTGAAATTAAGATCTTGTCTTAATTTGTATGGCAGTGTCTAATCAGTGGGAATAAAAGTAAAGCAAAAAGACTTCCTCTCACCAGCCATGAATGTACGACTGCGCAGATGTGCAGAAACCCTTTCTGAACGAGTGAAGCACGGCTGTAGCCCACTAGCGAGACCTGGAACCAGAGAAGCTGGTTTCCTTGGTATCTTTCTTATGCCCTCCAAAGAATCCCAGAGGAAACAGGCCATCTTATATTTTTAATTATGTTTTAGTAGTAAATAAATAGTAAATAACTAAAAACAAATCATTGCTTATTCCCGATTAGCTACAGAAGATAAAAAAAAAATAATAACTTTGTGAACTTGTGTTCTGTTAGTAAAGGACACATTATAAATCCTTACATGCGCTTCTTTCCAAGCAGAGCTTTAAAAGTGGAGATCAATTCCAAGTACGAAGTAGGTGTAACGTAGTTGTGTCTCTGAAGCTCCGCACGGTATAAATCAGATAAAACAATGGTAGATGTGTGAAAGTTTTTACACATGTCAATACACCCACTTCGAGTTTCTTCTGACATTTCGACATCTTCCAAGAAGCGAGAAGCAACTGCTTCTAATGCATCTTCAGGCCACGTCTGTAATCAATCAAGAAACACTTCTATTACTCAGTACTTCAAATATTGAAACATTTTACAAAGCAAAACCCAAAATCTTCATCCCACTTCAAAGATGAAGACACTAAGACATAAGGAAATAACCTGCATTATTATTATAGAAGAGGACAGAGTGAAAGAGGAAAGAACTCAGATACTTAGTTTTAGTTCGAGCCTCCCATCTTATCTCATCTAGAGGAAACACTGTTACTAAAAGAAAAATATCACATTTTCAATACATCCATACTGGTGTAAGATTGTTACTCTTCTTCAAAAGAATTGTACACGTTACAGCAGGACCTTTTAAAACTCAACAGATTACATATTCTTCAAATCTCGTATCTAGCATCTTTAGCATGTCACGTGCAGAATACAGTCTTATTGCAGAGCAGTAAGGAAAAGGTGGCAGTATGTATCAAAATGATGCTTTTTTTTTTCTTTTTTTTTTTCTAATTTTTACAGAGATTTTAGTTCCAAACTTCTTTTTTGGAACGCGGATTCTGATAGACCTTGTAATAACAGAAAACTATTCATTGTTAAATCTGTAATGTCTACACTACTATGTTCATTCAGCTATACTCTTATACAACAGACAGACATTTATTTTCTTGCTGAGTTTGTATTCTTCCCATATTAGCTTTTATTACAGTCAGGTTTATTCTAAGTGCATAAACAATTTAAAGCATGACACTAAAAAAAAACAACCAAGGTACTTTTCACTGCTAACTTAATCAGAATTATTTGCTATAAAAATGGATGAACTCAGGTTACTACTGCATTTTCATTAGAAAAACAAGCCAAATAAAATTCTTCTATTTACCTGAAACCAGTCTAGTGTGCAGCAGTTGACAAGAGCAGGAAATTTACGAAGGCGGTTACGGAAAGCATCTCCAATTGGACTCATGGCCAATACTATATGAAGCTGATCTCGGCAGCGATCGATAAACATGTTGAAAAGAGCTATAGGACTACCATCAGTTTGCTTTGCCCTGTCCTTCTGGCGATCTAGTTGACGCATTTGTTCGCAAATTTCTTGTTTCTCATCTATCGCAAAGAGGTTTGGCACTTCCCCTGCATTTAGCAAGTTGTTAACGTCTTCTAAGAATGACTCTCTTTTTATCTGCGTATCAGTGAACAAGAAAACCCCCTGCACTTCTGCTTCCGTAGATTTTCTCAGTATCTCTTTTAAGTCTTTGTGCCATTCATTGTTACCGTAACTTTTAGTTATTTCAACCTGGAAAAGGTTATACTCGGCCATGTGGGCCGCTAATCGAGTAAGAGACTGTCGACCACTACCTCCGACACCAACAAGGAGGGCATGGCTACGAGGCTGTTTCAGAATACGGGAAATTCTACAAATATGTTCTATGGCAAATTGGAACAAGACTAGCTGCATTGGCTTTTTGCTTATATTGTTAAACTCTTGAAGGTGACCCTCCACAACTAATCTCAGCTGATCTACATCAGTGATCTCTCTGTATTTTGTGTCATCTCTTCTAGGGTCGTGAAAATCACAGAACATTAAGGCCCTTAGGTCATCTTCCTCCACTCTGCCATCATTATTGGAGTCCAGATTCTGGAAAAGTTCGTGGAAGTCTTCAAGCAAGTCCTTATTCACAACTTCTTGGAGAAATCCAACAAGCCAAGCCCTATCGGGATTATCCACCAAGCGATCATAATATACTCTAAGGACCTGTATGATCAAAATAATTACATTTTAGTAGTTGTTTCTCCTGTTGAATTTATATTTATTTTTAAAAAGTTAAACCAAATACAAATCAGAAAAAAATAAAAGATGTCAGAACATAAATAATCTTAAACTTCAACACAAGGAAAAAGAACAGATGTTTAGAATCAATCGGAACAGTCAAGCCTTTAATTAAAGTAGAGATCTGTGTGGAATTACATATACTTATCCATTTGCTACACATATTCTAATAAATACTATGTGTTTATTAATATATAAACGTAAAAAAGGCCGTCGCTGAGGAAGGGAGTGTTCTGATCTTTCTATTACAGAAAGACAGGACAAGTTACAAGTTTGTGTTTCAGGAAATAAGACCACAGCTGGATAATAGGAAATCTGTTTTAATAAAATTAAAAAAAAAAATGGTGAAGAACAGGAATGGATTGCCTGCAGTGGGTCACATTTGTACTTAGAAAACTGTAAGAAGCTTCTAAGAAAGCTTCTTCAAAATCTGCTATTGGTCCTTCTTTATGTGATCCTGCTTTTAGAAAGGGTGGTTGATGGGCTGAATACTAAAAACGTTTTCCATCATTACTGCCAAATATTTTAAAAGCAACAATTATAAACAACTTTCCTTTCCTTTAATTCCAGAGGAAAAATAATAAAATAAAAAAAACAAAGAAGGGATGTTGCACTTGAGCTCCTCTAAAGAGTCCATCCTGCTATGGCTGATAACAGGAATTTCTTCTAAAGGAAGACCAGAAGAAAAAACAGTAATAGTAATAAAATGGGATCAAAATTTAGATCCCTCAAATTTCCAGAGATCCAGGACCACTTGCTGTTCTTTTCACAACTAATTTGTCTTTTTTTGAGAGGAGAAAGGAGAGAAAAAATGGAAAAGACTGCGTAAGCATTCGAGACAGCAACCAGAGGCCACATGACCACATGAAAGCAGATCAACAGTCATATTTTCTACAGAGATACGATTCCTATTTGCATAGAATGGTTTGAGTTGGAAGGGACATCAAAGTTCCAACCCTCGTGCCACATGGGGGAAGAGATTCTAACTGCTAAATCAGGCACTAGATCAGGTTGTCCAGGGTCCCACCCAACCTAGCCTTAAAAACCCCCAGGGACAGAGTATCCGCAAATTCTCTGGGCAAAGTGTTCTAGCACTTCGCCACACTCTTGGTGAAAAAAATTCCCCCTGACACGTAATACAAATCTCCCCTCTTCTTGTTTAAACCACTCTCCCTTGTCCTGTCACTGCCTACCCATGAAAAAGTTGATTTCCCTCCAATTTATAAGCTTCCACTAAGTACTGTAAGGCTGCAATGAGGTCTCCCCACAGCCTTCTCTTATCCAGGCTGAATAAGCTCAGATCCTTCAGACTGCCTTCACAGAAGAGGTACTCCAGGATTTCTGATCATTTTTGTGGCCCTCCCTCTAGACCCATTCTAGAAGCTCCACCACTATACTGAGGTGAGGACTCCATACTTGGACACGATACTCCAGATGGGGCCTCACAAGGGCAGAGTAAAGGAGGACAATCACCTCTCCTGCTCTGCAGCCACCCTTCTGTTGGCCTTCTGAGCTACAAGAACACACACAGCACTACTGGTACATGTCCAATGCTTCATCCACCAGTACCAATAAGTTCTTCTTAGCACGGCTGCCCTCATGAAGTTCTTCTCCCAGTCTGTACTTGTATCTGGGACTTCCCTAACCCAAATGCAACATCCTGCACTCGGCCTTGTTAAACCTCATTAAACTCCCACTAGCCCCCTCCTCACACCTGTCCAGGTACCTCTGAATGACATCCCTTCTTTCTGTAATACCAACTGCACCACTCAGATTGCTGTTGTCTGCAAACCTGCTGAGGATGTGTAGATAAATGCTGATGAGCAACAGTTGCAGGAGCAATCCCTGGGGGATGCCACTCGGCACCTGTCTCCAAATGGCCATATTTGAGTAAGTCTGCTCACACAGAACATAAAAGAACCTTGTCTCATGAACGTGATAACAGTTTAAAGCTGCTAGGCAACAGGAAATGATATCACAAAAACATTAATAGTCAAATCTGCATCTTAAGTATATTGATTTCTTAGCATTACACAAGTTACCTCATGAACCCAGAGACGTTTTATCGCTCCCGTAGATTCTGTTGTTTCAGGCCTTGACAGGCAAACACCTTGAATAACACGTGAAAAATCACGGAGATTAAACAAGTAGTGTGATTTGGCTGGGGTAGGAAGTAGATTCTTCATAGCTTCCTTATACATATTCATGGTTCCATTAATAATTTGCGGAATCAGCTCTACATATTCCGGTGGAAAGCTATAACTGATAAATTACAAAAGGTGATAATTAATAAACTATACATTATACACACACGCTGATTTACTCCTGAGTCCATGATAGTTTTAAAATTCCGTACTTATATAATCACAGAATCACAATTTGAGCTACAAGGGACACTTAGAGGTCATGTAGTCCAACTTCCCTGCAACGATCAGGGACACATACACTACTACGTCATAGTGCTCAGAGCCCGATTGAGACAGACCTTGATAGTCTCCAAGGATGGGGCATCCATCACCTCTCTCGGCAACCTCTTCCAGTGCCTCACCACCCTCACTGTAAAAACCTTATTCGTTATATCTAGTCTAAACGTCCCCTCTTTTAGTTTGAAGCCATGTCTAGCAACCACAGAACAGACTGGAAAAATTTCCTACGTCAGACACAAGCCCTTATATTTTCAAAAGTAACAAAAGCAAGAGAACAGTCAGTCCAATAGCCCTTGCTGTCTTCCTTCTGTCTCCTCCTCAAAGGGACAGAGAAGCTGACAAGCATAAAGCTAGTCTAGGAACAGAATATTACAATTTTCTGAGACTCAGAATGGACAGAATACTGGAAGTTGAATCAATAAAAATAATATAAAAATCTACTAGTACAATTTAAAATTATGCATCAGTGAAATGCCAAAGAAAGAATAGAACTTCTCAAACCATGTGAAATTTAAGAACAGTTTCCAGTTCTGTTCTTTGAACAATTACTAATCAAATTATGTTCATACATCAAAGAATGCTGTAGTACATAAATATCTGAACTGACTTCATTAGCCTCAGCTAATCTGGAACTTCACTGGAAATTTCAGAACAGTAACTTCTTCACTATTTTAGCATGATCGTTAGTTCAGCTGGACCGATGAATACCACAAAAAGCACAGGATATAAAAGATGTTCACTTCTTTACAACAGGAAGCTCCTACAGACATATCTTTTGAATTTCCCACTAACATAATAAAATTATTTTGATTTTTCTTCATACAAAAAGGTCTCTTACCATATAGTCAGATGCCAGTCTAAGATTCTAGAATATATCGTGTACATGGATTCATTGTCAAACTCATTAATGGTAACTGTATTGAAGTGTCGCAAGAATCGTGGTGTTACTGGGTTTCGACCACCTCCTAAGTATCAGAAAGCATTACTATTGTAAATAATGGAAAAAAGCAGAGTAAAACAATAAAAAACCTAGCAATATTTTTTCAATATTTATCTTCCATTCAAATAGCAGTGCCACAACGAAAAATACTGCACCGTATCATAAACTCACTGAAAGCAACAAGACAGTAAAAATATTCATGATGTTCTCTCATAATATATATCACGCAAAATACAGACTGTAAGGGTCAAGTTATAGACACATAGACTTGAAGTTATTTTAACCATGCTTCTGTTGCAGAAGAAAGTTTTTACCATAAACTTTACGTGTATATTCTCGATTTTGAAAACATCACCACGTAAGAAAGCCTGAGATAGGAACAAAGGGAGGTTTGATGCATAAAGTACCCTCCAGATTTGGCCAAACTGTAATTTTTTTAAAAAAAGTAAGATATACAATTCAGTTGGGCTTTTCTTTCAGTTTCCCTCTGTCCAGCTCCACAGACTGATTGTTTAGATAAAGTGCTTTGAAAGCGCAATCCTGGTTTCAGCCAGGAGTTGATTTTTTCCTCATAGTGTCTAGTATAATGCTATTGTTTTTGCTTCAGGAGGAAAAAACAAACAAAAAAACTAAGGTTGATAACAAATCAGCATTTTAGTTGTTGCTGAACAGTGCTGCACAGAGCAAGGACATTTCAGCTTCTCAGCTTGTCATACTGTTCTACTACTGAGGGGGGCTGTGGGCACACAAGAAGCTGGGAGGGGGTAGAACCAGGACAGCTGACCTAAACTGGGAAGAGGATAATACATACCATATGAAATGATGTAAAAACCTTAAGAGGGTAAGGGGAGTTGGCAGAGCACGCTGCAACTAAGGGACTTTTATGGATGTAATGCCTCCCATTTAATTATGTTAACCCACAACAGCAAAGGCAGATATTGGTGGTATGGAAGCAGAAGCTGAATCTGCCAACCAATATTCCATTACACGTTGTTGCCATGTGACAGATGGCAGCAGAGGGGCAGTCTGACAGTGGCATCTGATGTGCAAGAGCATATGAAGTGATGGTACGTCACTGAACTCCCCCATGCAGAAAAAAAATTGCACCCAGTGACATTCCTTGATGCTTACAGAACATTTGTGGTAACCAAACAGTGGATGAGAGCACAGTGAAGTTGTGGGCTGTGCATTTCAGCAGCAGTGACAGGCTGCCACCCCTGCTGATGCAGATTTTTTTCATGAGCAGAGCATCCAGGCTCTTGCTCACTGCTGACAAAAATGCACACATATTGTTGGTGACCGCATTGAACAGCAGTGTTTTGTACATGATTATTTCCTACAGCAGTGCTATTGTGCTTGTTGCAACTGTTGTATTTTCAATAGAAATAAACAGGAGGCATTAGTGTTGGAGCACACACTATATATATAGTCTGCATGTACACAAGCTATGATGATCTCCTGACATCATATGATTACTTCAATTTTTTGCCAAGTAAAGTAAGGTTTATCTGCTGCAGACCTCCACTTAGTGTTCTGTTTTGTTTTTTTAACAAGTTTCAGACAAGGCTTCATTAGCCTGAAAGATTTTCATAAACACTGTTCAGATACATTCTTGTCTTGCTGCAGAGCAATATTCTTCCTGTTAGGTTTGTGTAGTCACTTTGCTGCTCCTCAACAACTTTAATTTGACTGCTGTTCATGTTTCCTACAAGGAAAGCATTCCCTGAGTCCTGTCCATAGCCACAAAGGCCAGAACTAAAGCAATAAGCATTTAGCATTTGAAAACCAAGGAAACAGGGGAAAAAAAAAAAAAAAAAAAAGTACAGTATACATCTCTTACCTGGTGGTCCCATTGCACAGATGATCTGAATATCTATAAGTTTAATCATTGAGCAGTCTTTAAGGTCATACCAATTCCAGTGATCTAACCACTGTCGTAGTAATTCAACAGGAGGTTGAGCACCGTAGACCTCTCGGGCTGGCATGTTAACATCATCTACAAATACAACCTCAAAAAGCAAAACAAAAGAATTGGATATTTTCTGGTTTTGTTGAATCAGAATAGTACACAAGTACAATCTTATGAGAATCATGACCAAGTTCTGACTGGATTTGCTGCCAAGTTATATAAAAACAAACAGCTACAAAAGAAGCCATGCCAATTCTAAAGACATTTCAAAATGTACTTATAGAGGACAGAGAATCTGTATTTCTTTTCTAGAATCTGAGAGCATCTAATAAAAGAGTGCAAAATAGTATTTGCTACTTAATCCTACTGCAAACCTTACATGCCTTTTTCCTGTAAAAATTCAAGAGTCAAGAAAAGCTGTGACAATTTCATAGAGCATATGCCACTGGAAACACCTTCACGCAGGCAACCTAATTCAAATAAAGCAAGATCTAGAAACATATTTATGACTTTCATACCTCTTCTTTCTCTTTTTCTAATTGAAATGGAGAAGAAATTTGCTCTGAAGGATATCAGGTTAACTCAGGGGCCTTTTTCTTACTTTGAATAGCAGTCTGAGCAACAAACTGAGATGGCTTTGAATGGAAACCTATCTGGGTTTCTATATCTATTTTTATTTACTCCACAGTTCTGTCAGACTATCTCTTCACAGATGCCCTCACAATTTAGCAACAAGGGTGAACAAGCTTCTTCTTGTCCGTATAACATTAAAAAATCCAGATCTGCAACCGCTGACAAACCCTTGGTACTTCCACTATTAGATCTATATAAAACACAGGAACCACAACACCCAAGAGTTACGTGCTTTCAGCATTACCTTACCCATACAAAACTCTTATCTAAAGCACAGTGTCACAGATCAGGAGGGGGAAGTATCATACGCTGTTCTATCAGCGTATCTATGATACGCTGTATCATTCACTGTTGTTCTTATCATATATCTGTATCGTATCTTTTTTTTTTCCATTGATTAAATTGAGATGCATAGTACTAGTGAAAGTGAGAAATAAGATCAGAAACTTGCACATGTAAATGAGAAAAATTAGAACTAGGGGTTTATTGACCTTTCCTGATACCAACTACAAAAGTAGCACATTCATATATTTATTTGCATTTAAACACTTGCATACAAAAATACATCTATTACCATTTTTTTCCCAAGAGGAGGCCCAAAAATTCCTTTTCTCCTTTTATCCAGCTTTGACATTATAATATTCTGAGTCTGAGCTGCCGTAGTTTGCGCTGAAAAGTTAATGAGCAGCGGCTTATAGACATCTTTATTCAAATTATTTAAAAGGAAATTCTGGAAGAATTGAAGAGAAAGTTAAAATACATACGTAAACAAATTTAAAAGCAATCTAGCAAATAGCAATTAAGCAAAAAATTGCAAGCAATTAAGCAAACAACATTTGCACCATTCATGTCCAATGAGAGAGTAGTAATTTATCTCCAAGATAACACTTTAATCATATTTCATTAGAAAAAAACTAATAGTAAACTCAATTTTCAGAGAAAAATTTCTACTTCACATTATAGATATCTTCATGGATTCTAAAAAAAACAATCTACAATCAAAACATACCCAATATATTAAATAAATTCAGTATGTCAATATTCTGCACAAGCAAATCACTTCATCGTGTTATTAGGAGCTGATTTATAAAGCCTGTACTAACCCAAATAAAAAAATGCTGAAGCAGGTACAGGTCAAAATAGTTATGCTTAGTTTTGAAGAGTACCCACCAATTTTTCCTTCAAAAGGCATAAAAAGAAAAAAAAAAAAAAAAAGTAAAAATAAAAAAAAAATAAATTTCATTCCCAACATTCATCTTATTTTTTAATGCTAACTACCCTCCAAAATCTCATTTTGTAATTAGTTTAAATACAATCTCCAGAGGAAACATGGATCAAAGTCACCCTTTTTAGAAGACTTGAATGGCACTCATTTCTTACCCAGGCACAGGTAAGAGGTGTAAGGGCATGGTACCCTTCCATCCAGGGTTGGAAGTCACCCTTTCAGACATTGCTACAGAACCTTATTGTATATTAATTAATGTCTCTAGTGACTGTCTTAATCTCTTATTAAGATATGTTGGAGTTTTTGGACCTCACAATCTTTTTAACAGAAAGAAATTTTAATTTCTACTTTTGAATGAAAACAATGAATTTCTGCCCGAAAGCATAAATGTGATGACATACAAAAACTAGAGAGCAATGTAACTCAATGACTGTATTTCTTTTTATCAATACTGAACTCCCAAGAAATATCACATTCTTAACTACTGCTCCCAAAATGAACTCGGCAGTAAAAATTGACCATATTCCTCATTATAAATAAATGTTTGTCATTGTTGGTTTTTTTTTTTTTGTGTGTGTGTGTGTGATTTATTGTCAATAATAATACAATAAATACAATTTATTGTTTGTCATTGTTTGTATTTCTGGAACATTTTCTGCAAGCAGATCTTGTTCCACACAATCTTTTATTTATTTACTTAAGAATAGTAACTTAGAAACTGAAGCAGGTTACGTAATACTTACTCGGTAACTTAATTTACTATAGTTAATTTAATGATACAAAAGGAAGAGAAAACAACAGCTGCAAAAACATGAAACTTAACTTATTTATCTGCTTATGTAACTTTTAAGACTTGCTCTCCACAAAAGGATTGTACACAGGTTTTGTGCTGATGGCATGAATCCAGAAAAGCAAAACTCACTACAAAAATACACGATGCAAGAAGAGCTTCTCTTAAGAATTATTTCGAGAATCTCAGTTAAAAATATAGTAATGACTTTGTTACATCTACACTGAGTTAAACATTTTTTTCCTCCTCAAAAATAAAGTATAATTTACTATATGAAAAAAACGCAATGAAAAAATGCTGATATGGAAATTTCCTCAAGAGCAGGACCATTATATTGCTACAGTTCCATTATTTATTATGCTTTAATAGCCTGCCAGAAAGACTGATAGGATTTAACCCCACAGTATCCGTCTGATCAACCTAAAGATTATGTTACCTAAACTTCTTTATGTCATACAATAGAATTCTTAACTATGTCACACATAACTGTTGTTAAAAACTTTTTTTTTTTGGGGGGGGGGTGGAGGGAAGGAACTATCCTTTTTCTTTCCTTCATTTTTTATCTTAAACATCCCAGAACTAGAACAAGTATTAACATTTTGCAAAAAACATTTTGTTTTGGAAAGAGCAGGAATTGCATACCACCAAAAACTTCAGTCAGTCTAATCTGATTGTCAGCATTATTTGTATTTCTTTTTCATTTCCTTTCACGGACAAGCATATAAAGAGCATTTGGCATTCTATAAAAAGAACTCAATTATTTTGATATATTTTCTTAATTGTTACTTTTTAACGTGCAGACAATTTTTATTGCAATGAACATATACAGCCAACTGATTTTTTCAAGAAAACTCCCTGGGATAAGTTTGACAAGCTGATTTCCCTTCCCACTACCGTTTGTTTCTACAAAGAATTCTTTATTAACACTACTTCTCCTTTTTTGCCTCCAAATTTCTTTCAGTGACAAATGTCTTGTTTACCAACCCACAGAATTGCCTTAGTGGAATGTGAACAGAGATTATTACCTCCTAAACTTTTCCACAATAGCAGAGGTGAACATTTTTGCTTCTTCTAACTCTAAAACATAAATATTTCTTTTTTGTTGCTTTGACTGGATGAATTAGTGATTAATCTTTGGTACATCAGTGTCTCTGTGGACCATGCCAACTATGTGTAGCATACAATCACAACATAAGGTAAATCAATACAGGACTCAAACTGAAGAGTCTCGTTTACATGTTTTTAGGGGCTTTTTTCAGTGAATATTTGAGGGCTCCTTAAGAATCTAGTCTGTAATAGTGATGTAAAATAAAGATAAAATAAGAAAAGAATAACACACCAACATAACTGCTTTTCTGTTTGCCTGTAATTGAATTTCATTATCTAAACAATTCACGTCTCATTCTCTTTTCATGTACAATATCATCAATTTGCTTCTCATCTAACCGCTTTCAATAATCTCTAACATTGGTTTTAAAAGTACTTACAGTGATGTAGGTACTTTTTCCAGTTCCTGTTGGCCCCACAAACAAAGAAGGCTTTTGATGCAATGTCAGCAACTCCATCAAAGACATATATCGAACTGTATCCAGAGTTGGCACTATTATTTCATTAAATGTCACATCCTCAGGTATAGGAGGAGCTGATTTGAGCGTTTCCACCCAAGGTTCCCAAATTCCTTCTCCCTGTTTTAATTTATATAAAAGTCAAATAATAAAAGATGAAGAAGAAGAATAAAACCAACGAAAATAGAAGCATCAAAGTTCTACAAATTAATGAATAGAGATATAATTTCTTACAAGTAATATTAATAACTTCACAGGTTTCAGAACTATAAATACAGATGTACACGTCGTACAAATATTTTTATTCAACTAGGATACAGTGCTGTGCTGTCAATTCAGAGCACTTAAACAGAAACACTGCCAGTGGCTCAAGTATGAAATTACTAAATTAATTAATTTATTAATTACTGAAAGACAATTTTAAAAATAATAATGTAAAGAGATAAAATAATTGCAAATAGCACAAAAAACATGCGTTCTATGATAACATACTAACATTTACATTCTATCCTACCCCCCAAAATATCCATCTTGAGATAAAAGTCACGTGAAATTCCTAAAGATTGCTCTCTCCTTCAGTAAGAAAAAACATGTTTCTATAGATTATTATCAGAAGACATAAAGCTTTTAATACTGATTGAAATCTTGCTTTCCTCAGCAATATGCAGGTATTGCGCACAAGCTGAAATATGGACATTTCTCATTGTAATTCTCATTGTACAGCAACAGGAATTTGCAAGACTGACAAACTGAAAATGGGATCATTTATTTCATTTTGGAGTTTCAGGATCATACTCGATAAAGTTCATGCACTTCTCATCTGGGAGAGACATACCATAGATTCACATCTTAATTTCAGGGAAAAGGGACAGATGAGAAGGCACAGAAGATTTTCTACCAACTCCTTCCCTACAACAGTTAATTACTATGGTAGCTGAAAAGACAGGCGTCTCTAAGTCACACACAAAACATTAGACCTTACACTGGCACATAAGGAAGAACATCCCGCCTATTCTGTGACAGAAGCATACTAAGAAAAAAAAAACAAAAAAAAAACAGTAACAATGCAAACCTTCCAATATTCATTAAAAATTACTTGACGGTGTAACCTTTGAGGGGCTACATCCCTCCTGCAAACCTCACCTGTTTGACAAACCGATAATCATAAATGGTTCCTTCTGTTGGAAATGGGACCTTGAATGTCTTTGAAGCACGTTGATCAGTACTACTCAACAACTTATACTGCTCTCTGGTCTCCTCACTGATTGGTCCTTTAAGCATTTCTCGAACAAGTTTGTCAAATTTCAGACGATCAGCCTCCTTACAACTCCCTCCTACAGACCATATCAGTGAAAATAAAAAAATGCCCTACAGTTGGAGAAGAAACAAATTCAGTAACTGTAAATTACAATTATCTTATTCACTAAGACAATCTTGTTTATTTATTTTGCCAGAGATCACAATAGAATAATGCTTGACCAATTTTATTTTGTGTATAAAGCTCAGGACCATGCCTTCAGTAAAAGAGAACACCACTCATGTTGACTGTCAGCATCTGACCTCCTTTGCCATGCAGCAAAATCCCCAACCCACTCAGTGCAAAGCCCTCATTTTGAGAAAATTCAATCATAAACTGTCTTTTATGTCAAAACAAGGGAGATAATATTTCCATTACTCAGAGGACTACCCTGTAAAGCAATGTGATTGTTAACCCCATTATTACACACTTATTATTCAGATAATGGTATTTTGCTAATTGGACTTTACAAAATGCCTATTACAATGACTGAGTATAGGTATTATTGCCTGTGAAATCCATCCCACTAAATCCCAAATTAAAGGTGCTGGTTCTTTACACTGAACACATTGCCTACCTCAAGCCAAGAAAAAATGTCATCATCACTCATAGCTTTAACTTTGGCTTCATCTGCAAATTCATCCATCATGCAGTCCATCAGATTCATTAGCGACTGAATTAAGTTTGTATCAGAAGTAGGAGATAGTTCCTAAAAAGCAAAAAGAAGTATTCTTGATTACAGGTATGTTTTACTCATTGCAATTAGACTGTTTAGGGTTTTTTTGGTTTTATTTTGTTTGTTGTTTTTTCACTTTTCTGTGCTTAAGACTGAAATGCAGGTTAATCCTGTGAACATCTTGCTCACAAGCCTTGATTGTAACAGCAGTTATGAAAAATAAAAATAGATACTTTCCTACTAAAATGATTTATTTCTTGGAAGTAAGATTAATTCATATGCTCTTAGTTTTTCAGAAAAGCTCTTTACCTTACCTTTGTGTGTTTCCTAATAAACTCAAGACAGAGAGGGGCCATTGCATCAAACAGGCCAATTATAAATTCTTTATGAGCAGAGCTGATTCCAGAAGGCATTTTATTTAGCCAAGACATCATTAATGGTCTCCAGCCTAACGTGTGTGGCTCCATGTAGATCATACCACACCGAGAAACCTAAAAATAAATGAACGGGTGTACATTATATTGTGGGAAAAGGTTTTTTTCTAACTGAAAATAAACATTACAATACAACATTAAACATTACAATATACAACTTCCAGGATTATTAGAATATAATGGGAAGATAACAACCAGGGAGGTGGTGGAGACACCATCTCTGGAGGCATTCAAGAAACACACAGACGTTGTACTGAGGGATGTGGTTTAGTGGGAAATGCCAGTGATAGGTGGACAAGTTGGACTGGATGACCTAAGAGGTCTTTACCAAATTTTTGATTCTTTAAGTCTGTGATTCTAGGATGGTATGAAATGTACAGTGAGGTTCTGTCAGCCATGAGATGTATGGTCAAGACCAAACCAATCTTCGACCTTAAGCAAACAGAAAACATAATCTTAGTGAGATTTTCAACAGAATTAGTTTCCAATGCTAAGGTCAAAAAGGAGGCAAACTGATCACCTGGTTGCGCAGCACCTAATTTTAAATTAAATTTTCTATCACTTCAAAGTAAAAACTCTACTTCCCAGCATGACTACACACTTTGTTCTCTTCATATTATTACCTGAACTTATTCTCATATTCAGGAGGAAAATTTTGCATTCCACAAAATGCCATCAGAAAAAAAAAAACAGGCATAACAGAGATTGACATCAACCATAAGTGCAGCGACCACTGATTCTATCAGAATCTGTCAGATTCAAGTTCTGCACATTTATTGCTTATTCTTGTCAAGCATTTGAAAGGATCAGGCTCCAAATAGTTATACAGTCCTTAGAAGAGCACACATCATGTCTCACATCATATTGTCAGATTATGGAAAATTCAAAGAATAAAACCAAGATGTTTAATGTCTTTAACATTAAACAATCATCAAATAAACAATTATTTTTTCTCAGTAAGGTGTGTTTAATTAAAAGAGAAAAAAAAAATCATCACTTTACCCTTCATAATGAAAGATAACTGTAATCAGTACAGGTACTTACTGTAGCAGGAGAAGCAACTTCTAAATCCATTGGTTCAAAAATAAGACTCATTTGCTGTGACATTGTGATGATCTCTCCACTCATAAGGCACAACTTTTTATTATCATCAAGTACAGTATTCATATTCTCAATCCATACCGCATCCACTGGTCCATCAAAAATTAGCCATTTCCTATCTGGAGTCTGGTTAAAAGAAAACGAGGGAAAAAAAAAGAATAGTATTAATAGCGAATAAACTCCATGCATATTTATTTATTTATTATGCTCACTGTAAAAGAAACACTTTAGTACTAAATTCTTTTTCTACTAAAAAGAAAATTTAAAAACATTCTAAGCACAGAGCTGTTTCATAAACAGTTTCCAAAATCATACTTGCAATCTGTATTCACAATTTGGGTGTTACTTCGAAACAAATACTGTAGATAGGTACAGAGGGTTAATATTTTTTACCAGACACTTTCAGTTATATTTGCAAAGCAGTATCTTTCTTCGGTTAAATACAACACAATCAAATGCTTAGGACAGAATGAAACTATTAATGCAACAAATACAAACCATCAGTTATACATACTCTACATTCACTGTGGAATTCAATAGGCCTAACATAGGGAATATGGTATTGTAGCAAATAATTAAATAGTCAGAGGAACTCACAGTATTTCAAATACTATGATACAAAACAATACAAATCACTTCTGCAGTTCTGTAAACGCTATTAGAGACCACTAACTTCACATCGGTTAACTTCAAAACACTATTAGCTCACTGAAGTTTATAGCACCTAAGTGTTAGATGTTAAAATCACTGTCAAAAACTCAAGTAATTGTCAGGCAGATAAGTAGAATCACAGAACCATTTGAAATGGAAGGGATCCTTCAGTGTCATTACTCCAACTCCCCTGCAACAAACAGGGACACGTACACTACTACGTCAGGGTGCTCAGAGCTTGAGTATCTCCAAGGATGGGGCATCCATCACCTCTCTGCGCAACCTCTTCCAGTGCCTCACCAGGCTCACTGTAAAAAATCTTCTTCCTTACACTGAGTCTAAATCTCCTCTCTTAGCTTGAGACTATTTCCCCATATACTGTCTCAACAGTGCCTGCTGAAGAGTCTGTCCCCTTCTTACTCGAAACCCCCCTTCAGATCCTGGAAGGCCTCCCTCAGGTCTTCTTGAAGCCTTCTCCAGATTGCATTGCCCCATCTCTCTCAACCTCCTTTTATTATGCTTAGTCATAATGTTTCAATGAACTTTAATGGAAGTTCAGACATAATCCACATTCAAGAAGCAATTCATCCAAACTTAACATCAAAACTAACGTCAAGATTGCCATAGACATAAATATTGGAGATCTGATTCCAAACCAAACAAAAATAAGGAAGTACAACGTAGTATAAAGATTAAATATTCATTTATCTCTAACAGATGCAAAGTACAACAACAAAATTTGTTTTTACATACGGGCTTCTGAAACACAAACCTTAATTTACCAGCATCGATAAGTCACATACATGGAGCAAAGCAGAACTAAGATGATTTGTAGTCTCTGTATTCAAATAATAAAGCTTACGAATCCTACAATTGTTGTGAACGCAGCATCGAACTGAACTCCTGAATGCATGTACTGAAAGGTCATTTCCAAGAGTATTTCAATCCTGTTAGCACTTACTTGGGAAGACGCAAATGCTCTGAAACTCACTGCGAGGATGCCATCCGACCATTCATGTGAAACCGGATCAAACTGTCCATATAGCTGACCCATTGTTATGGATTTGGGATTTAAAACTGTGATCTGAACTTTATTTTCTTCCATCAACCCCTATAGGCACACAAGTGTTAACATGAAACATTTGTTAAATCATACGTTTTACTTTGAATTGAAGACATATAGCTGGAAGTATAGTTTTAATACTGAGCAGTGACTTATTATATAAAAATGGAATTCATTTTCATTTAAATATTAATGAACAGGACATTAGGCAGTCAGTCAAGATAACAGAGACCTATACTTACATTTGCAGGGATCAAAACAGGTCAAGCCCTGTCTTTGACTCATTTACCCCACATTAATCAAAGGACTAAGTATGACTGCTTTGGTAAATTTCTGAGATGGACATCAAAACAACACTGCAAAGATGGTTTTTGTTTCTTTTTTTGCTTACTGTGTTTGGTTTTTACTGAGACCTCTCAAAGATACCTAACTTTATTAACTTAACTGATTCTTTTCTTGTCTCCTTGCGATTAAAGAGGACACGTAATATTGCACAAATCACAGATTAGGAGGGTAAAAACCGCTATAGGAATGAATTTTATGTAAGTTTGAAACACAGCTTCTCCATCAAATTCTTTTCAGTTTTCCCTTATGCTTCCCTAGAGATCCCTAAGGTCAATTCTGTATTTTGTACAAATACCAAAATATTTTTATAAGATTTGCTTGAAAATAGGTTTGACAAGAAATATTTTTAAAATGTGTTTAGATACCTTCTCACATATGTCCCCCAGCGCTCTTGCCAGAACTCGATACGCACAAGTTTTTCCACCAAAAGGCTCTCCAACTATCATAAAGCCATGACGCACTATCATCATCTCAAATATCTGCAGGATCTTCATAGTAAATGCATCAGTCATTTGCAAATTCATAGCAGCACAGTTGGTTTTAATGGCTTCCAACAGGTCATTGTAGTCTGGTTTTGGTAGTTTCACACCAGGAAACAAATCAGAGGTAATACCCTATTCAAACAATTAATGGAAAAGTACACTTATTCCTACTGTCATCTGGTTTGACACCCATGTCATCAATCCTTTGTCCTTTATAATTTAGGCAAACTAATATCTATTTGGATTAAAATGAAATAATAATGAATGTCACATTACCTTGTCTGAGCCAAAAGTTCTTAATTTATTATTGATATCTATTTCACAATCCTTTTTCATGTTTATGTGTGTATGCAGTAAAGGATTAATTACCTAACTGAACATCTTCTATCAAACTAATTTACCAAATTTGCTTTTAGAAAATGGAAAAAGCTTTTTCCTTTCTCTCTCAATAACCAAAAACTAGTTAAAAGAAAAATAAACAGTAGGCCCACACAGTCAACGTATTTGCTATAAAGGAACAGTTAAGACTGTTTAAAAATAATTAGGGGCTAGATTGAAGTATTCTGAGTATTACACTGAGAAATCTGTTATATAATATTGTCATTTTTAACATATATATATTTTTAATATTACTGAAAATACGTGTTTTGTTGTTTTTGGCTTTTTTACCTCAAAAAGTGGTAAATCGTGAGACAAGAATTTAGGCAGGTTAACATCTGTAATGGATCTAAGTAGCAAAATTTCTTCATCTTCTGAGGGATATTTCAGCTAAAAAAGATGTTAAATAGCATTTCGTTATTTTTATAGTTTCAGAAAGCCAACGTTAAACACCTATTTTTCAGATCAGTTCCTGTTGTGCATCTGTGTCATTATATTTGGCAAGTTTTGAGTCACGTTTGGCAGACCGGACAGTGAGCTATTGGAAGGTGGTAACATATTATGGCAAAAGAATCTAAGGGCGTAATGAAAATAACACAAAGCAGTGGTGAGCACACCAAATACAATTCACTGTATCTGCACTGAACTAGAATTCTGTCAACACGCTTAATGGGCTTGCCACACAGAGATAGTTAGTGATCAGATTATGAAGATCTTGAATTCTCTTGGCTAGAACACTACAACACACCCTTTTCATTTTAACATGTACCACTGAGCCTGTACTTGCCATTATACATAACTGTGAAACTTTTATCATGAAAGACCTACACTTTGCTGGATAACAACAACAAAAAAAAAGCTTAAGAAATAATTTACCTTCAGGTTTCCAGCAGCAGTAAGTACTGACTTCACAGCTCTCATTCCATAATCATAATGGTGCTGAGACGACAACTGCTCAGAACACAGACGGTACGTAGCTACAATTTTTACAGACAGAGGTCGTGCAGAAACAAAACCACAAGAATACAGAACAATCTCTGCAATCATGGCATAATCAGGAACCATCATAGCTACCGTTCTAAAGAGTGCCTATTAAATACATAAGGGAAAAAAAACACATCAGTAAAAAACTTAAGTGCTGTCATACATAACCTTTTCTGTAATTACTTAAAATACCATGTTTCCATTATTTCCTTAATAAAGCAGGAGCCAATTAAAATTAACAACCACTATCATGACTACATTGTAGTACATTTAACAGTTTTCCATAACTAATCGGCAATACTTTACAGTTATGACATATTCATGGTTATAGCTCTTCTTCACTCAAGATTAACAACAACAAAATTACAAGACACAAAATGCCACAAGCTTTAGAAGGAATAGGGGAGTGAAGTCCAAGTTCCATAATTAAGACGCTGCTTTTAGACTCTTCTACTAACACTGTTCAGCTATAGACAGCGCTTTGATTTTACCATATTTTAACCAAACAAGTACAAGAACATTTCCAAACATAAAAGTTTAGTTGCTTTTTGTAATTTTCAACAAGTTTTCCAAATCATCCTTTTTCATTTATAGAACTAATGTTTTTGAACCTCCTATTCACAGTATGTGCTAATGAGTAAACTTCCCAACCACATCTGAGAAACATTCACACAGCGCTGTACATTAACAATTTACCAATAACTGTGCTCAGATTTCTTTTCTTGCCGTGCACGCATAACAATTGCTTTTAAGGACTAAAAAAGGATGTAGTACTCTTCTAACAGTCACTCAATAATGAACTTACAGAAGACAGAAATCTCTAACATAAAAACACTGCAAATCCCACCGGATGTTACCTTGAGTCTTTGTCTGAAGTAAAAAGAAATAAGTCAAAGATCTTCTTTTTTTAATTAACATTAAGATATTACTTACTTTTTATAAACTATTAGGCGTTCCTTTTATTTTCTGAACTTTCAGGCACATAGTAAGGAAACATCAAAGCTTCTGTTGTTTGTTTTTTAAATCAGTTGAGTTTTTTTTTAATCCTGACTGATAAACCTTAAATGACTCTACAATTTCCCAACATATTTAAATATAGCTTATTTCCATTGTCAAATCTAGTTTTCTTTAATACCTTTTTTGCAGAGATTGTTTTTTGCAGTAGTGTAATATAAAAAACAATTTGGGAGACCTGAAGGTAACTGATATTAATTAATTTATTTATTTTACAATAAGCTATTTTATTTTCGCTTTGTGTTAACTATTAAAAAGATTAAAATGCCAAGTGCTACAACACCTTGAGATTGTCTGGAAGCTCTGAACGCCCAGCATAACCAGGATTCATGGTAATGAACACAGCACATGTAGGGTTAAGCTTCAATTCAGTTCCTTCGAATACTAGTATATCAGATCCTGAATTAATGCCTGTAGAGGAAAATAAATAAATAAATACATTAACTATTCTCACTGTTAGACCTTTTTTTTAAAAAAAAAAAATCTTTGTTCTTTGTCATGTGTATAACAAACTTACAGTTAAAATAACCATTTACCTCTTTGGATAGTAAAAATCTGCTGAGCAACCACAGAAAGCACTTCCAAATCAATCCTGTTGAATTCATCAAAGCAAGCCCATGCTCCACAAGATAACAAACCCTAGAAGAGGCAGATATCAGATTAACTGATTGGTGCACATTTATTTTGAACATACCAATGCTGACCAAAACAATCCAGTACCAACATAAAGATGTAATGGGATAAGACAGAACTTTTAACCATTATTTGGGGCACTAAGGTCTAATCAGTCTCGCTCCAGATAGCAGAAATCACCCAAAAGAATTACAGAAGTTTAAAAAGGAAAAAAAAAGTTTGCATGGGGAAATAAGAGAGACAAAAAAACTTGTACTTTGTAAACTAAAATCCTTTTTCTTCTGTCATATTCAAAATGCTATAAAATACATACATTTTGCATGTTCTACCTTTAATGTCAGCATTTTGGAACCGGACAGGGGGGAAGATTTCACCTATAAAAAGGCCTCCGGAAAAAACTACTCATTCTTTTCTTTCAGGTCTATGCCTGACAGAGCAATGACAACAGGCAACATAAGGAATTATGCAGGGCTAAAATTAACCATTTTGTTTACATTACGAACAAAAATGACTGTCTTTTAACAATGTATTACAGCACGATATGTTGTCCAAACTATAACCTACAATCAATTCTCATTTCCTACAGTTCTCATTAATTTATAGGGTTTTTTTGCTATATGTTCCCTAAATGCTGCTGTACACGCAGTGTTTAGACACAATCTTGTGATTCGGTAACAGTTCTTCTAAAATTCCTATTTAAGACACAGAATTTTGCATTAATCGATTTACAAGAAAGAAAAAGAAGAAGAAATTGTTTTGCTTATTTGGTTGAATTTCTCTCATGTTGAATTTTGAAGCCGTGCCACATGGTTCTGCCACTCAGCATGAATGGGAATAATATTGCCACAACAAAATACATAATCGCTCTATTTGTTCCATTCCAATTAGGAATAGGACACTGTTCATAATAAAGACCAATGTCAGTAGAAATACATTTGATTTGCTTAATCTGATGGTTCTCACTAGTTTACTTAGAGTTTAAATTTAACCCCAAGCCCCCTAAATTTGCAATCAGCTACTAAAGATATACTCATTTAAATGGCATCTATGTTAACTGTATTGAATAAATAAAATCTTTATGGCATGTTTCATTTTTAGTGCACAGAAATAACAATTTGATATTTCAAATGGTGAATTCTTAAAAGAAGACAGACCCATACACACAGACCTATATGCATTATATAGTGACCTAGAAGTAGAAGAAGTTAAATTTCAATGACCAAAATGAATAAAAGGTTTTCATATAGTTTCAAGTATGATCCTCAAGACTTTTCCAAACCTTAAAGAATTTTCCTAAGGCGATGTAATCCAATCCATCTGAACAATTGAAAACCACACACTGCTTAGCTACAGCCTTTGCTAAATCTTTTGTTGTTTCCGTTTTTCCAGTTCCTGCAGGACCTTCAGGGGCACCTCCAAGATGGAGATTTAGTGCACCAAACAGAGTTCTGAAAATAAAGTAGTAGGAAAAAGAGAAAAAAAAACATGGTACCAATTTTACGCTATCTTTCTAGCTGCTTCAACTTCTACCAGAAACTCTTGAAAACATGTTTTATGTTTAGCTTACAAACCATTCCTCCTGTCATTTGTCACTAACCACAGCGTCACGTAAGATAAAATTTATTAGAAATTTAAATAAAAATATTCATACAGGACAAATTCTAATCAATTAAAACAGTTCTAATTATGCCTATTAAGACATCAAAAACATAACCCTGGAGTCACCCACTTTAGGATTAAGCTATCTCAACTACATCGATCCTTGCAGGCACAGAACATTTAGTAACAAGCACTTTTACCTGTAGCATCTGTCTGTAAGTGGAGTAATAACCAGCCTAGGCGTATTGCCAAGATATTCGTATCCATATCTCAGTCCAGCATTGATCATTCTTGTTTGAAGATGTCCTTCCTAAGAAAACAAGACAATGACATTAAAAATGAAATGATTACAGTAAGAGAAAAAACAACACCCTCAAACTGTTAAATGAGCACAACACTTTTAAAACAACTGGTACATCACTCTGAGACAGTCTGTGATTAGATTAAACAATAAAAAATAAAATCACCATTTAATAGATAGTACAGTATGAATACAAAAACATTTTTCCATTAACTTCTACCTAGAAAAAAGTCCTAACCACATTGCTGAGTAAAACAGACTTGGTGAGCTACTTAGAAAGACAAATGTCTTTCTAAAACCAGAACGGAAGTAATTGTATCTCAGAACTGCAGGAAGGCTGATGCTGGAAGGGACCTTTAGTCTATCATTCCAAGCCAACCTCTCTTCTCAGTCCCCTAGAGCACATTTATTAGGCTTGTATCCAGATGGCTTTTAAATAAATCCAGAGTAGGAGTCTTTCTGGGCAACCTGTTCTACAGCTTGGTCATGCTCACAATAAAGAGCATTTTCCTTGTGTTCAGTCAGAACTTCCCATGTTCCAATTTCTGCTCGTTTCCTCTCATTCTATTACTGAGAACACCACTGAAGACAACCTGGCCTCATCCTCCTGTCATTCTCACTTCAGATAATTATATACATCGATCAGATCTCCCTGAGCCTTCTCTGAGCTAAACAAGCCCAATTCCGTCAGCCATTCCTCTTATCATAGATGCTCCAGTCCCACAAATACTTTAGCAGCCCTTCATCAGACTTGCTCCAGGAGCTCCAATGACCAACAGCTGAATTTATAGTCAACCTGATGACTCTAATATGGCAATACTCTATATATTCATTTTAAGTGCAATGTCATCTGTAATAGGGGAAATTTGGCCTAATAAATGCAAATATATTGTTTTACTACCTTCACACAGGATAAGTATTGTTATTTTTCCAAGTAAAACAAAAATAAAATAGCATTGACTTAAGATTAAAATTTTTAGTTGTCATCCCTAAAACATTTTTTACTCTTCAGAAATAACAATAATAAATACCATCAATAACAAAACTAAATAGTGTTTGAGTAAACAACAGAAATCTCTCCTGCAGATTCAGCCAGCGTTCCAAGTTACAGCACTGATGAGAAAGTTATTTTAATTAAAAACTATTCGTATTTGGCTACTGGACATTTAGCAATCATCAAAATTATCAGTTAAAGCTATTTACTTATCAGCATAAATTATCACATTACAGTTAACTATTCCCTTATTTATTACTTTCTAATAGGATTGAGAGGTCTCACTTACCTCCCAGTAGTATCTAAGCTGACTAAGCCATTCAAAGTCATTCTCATCTTTGACTTTCTTGCTTACTATGGATGCAAGAACATCCCTCGCATGAACATCAAGCACAACAAGTGCTCCAAGCGTCACACGATTCTGCTTAGACAGCTTTCCTCGCACCAAGGTGACAATGTCCTCTATCTGTTTATTATTCTGTTCCAGAAAATCCTCTAGGGCCTGGGAAAATTTTTACAAGTTAGGTAACTGCAGGTTTTTTTCCTTATATTACTCGTATTTCTCTATATCAAAATATTCCTTCTTGCTACTGTGATAGTAAACTATCATTCTCAGACATGGTTCAACTGGGTTTTTATCTGTTTGATTCTGTTTTTTTAATGTTATGGAAAAACACATGGAGACATCAATGACATGTATCAGGAAACAAAACAGCATAATGTTTTTCTTCCTGGAAAACAGGAATTACTCCTTAGCTTTTAGTAAATTTCACATTAAGAAAATGAAAATGAGAGATATTTTAGAGACTGGCTTATGTGCATACAATACATTTTCTATGCTTAAGGAACAGTACAATGCCAGAAAAACACTAAATTTTTACAGTAGTTAGGAACTATCCAGTTACACTCTATGTTCAGTTAATCATTTTCATGCGCATGGGTTGTGATAAATAGAGTAGATTTAAGTTTGTGTTTGTGATATAGCTCAGCTATATATGAACAGCAAAAACCCCATACCACAAATACTGCAGAATTTACTGATAAAACAGAAGAAAGTTTTGGCAAAACATACCCAGAAACTTAATTAAGTGCCTTTTGCACCTTTCTTCTCACTGCCTAGCTAATAGATAACATGCACTGTATCAATCACACATTCGCTGTTTGGTAAGAGTGAAGATGGTACTTAACTTGTGCTAGTCCTAGCCCATATTTATAATAAGTATTAAACATTTAGGAAGCTAAGCTAAGCCAAGCAGCTTATAATCAAAGGTTGGATTTATCACTGCATTACATCAGCCTGACAATATTTAAATATACAGTGAATATTTTTACCTTCTGGCCATTTCTAATAGACACCTCTACCTCCATCGTCCAGAAAGTTTGGGATACACAAAGAACTGTTTGTCCAGGCCACTCTCGCACCCAATCAACACGTGCAGTTTTGGGATAAGCTTCAACTGCTTCCTGAATGACCTATATATGATAGAAGCATGTGGTAGGTATCCACACATGAAAATAAGTAACGTTTAGCTGTTAGAACTGATTTAGGTTGGGTTGCAATACTAGGAATCAAAAAAATCAATCAGCCGCAACTTTATGACACTGACATCCTGCAACAAAATATCTCCAAGATTAAAATAATAAAAACCTAAAAGTGTGAACCAACTGATCACAAAAAAAATCTGATAAATAATTTCACAACACATTCTAATACGATTCAGGCCACTGGAAACATAAATGTTTCTCCCTCCATCTATAATGAAATGAGAAAACATGTTCAAATACAGTTTAGTTAGAACTAACAACCCAAACTGAAAATTCTTTTTAAAATCCAGTTGTTCCCCTCAAAAAAAAAAAACCAGGGCTTTAAAATTTGCAGTTCATATTATTTAAACTTACTTCATGTATATTTTCTGATAACTGAATGATGAATATGGTTATTAAACCACTCACAATTAGAAGAGTTCAGAGTCTTCATTAAGGTAGTCAGAATGAAGAGGAACGTTAAAAGGAATATTAAAATATAGGGACATACTTCCATTTGAATCTTGTCCTTTAATAAAATGCCAGATGTAGAACCATCACTGACAAAAGAATGCTTGGATCAACTGATAGCAGACCATTATTTAAAAAGGCATAATCTTAATAGACTGAATTTATTGTTTTAATGCTCTTGCTGTGCAAAGAATTAAAAACGATTCCAGTATACATGAATCTTAATTGAAGAAATCGAGGCTGAATGACAACAGCATATGGAACGATTAAATAACTTCACTTGCAAATTAGGACCAGAGATATTGAATACAAATACGCTTAAATACATCGATACTTGGAAGTACTAGTTATAATCACTGATAACTGACAAATCAAATTGCAGTTGAGGTGACCTGTAATCAAGGTGGCTTTCTGCCTCCAGAAAATATTATGCTTAAATGACTTACTTCAACAGACTACTTGATATTTGCATAAGTTTACTGTTTGTTTACCACAAAGCTTACTGTTTATGCCTCCCAACACTCCAAAACCAGGACAAAATACCACAGACCCATTTAAGCTGGAGAACACCTTTAAGATCATGACCAATCACCTACCTAACCATCAAGTCCTCCCTCAGCAACACAGACACATTTTTTAAATGGTTCCAGGAATGCAGAGTGCCTCACTGTCCTGGACAGCCTATTCCAATGCATTACCACTCTTTCCATGAAGAAATGCTTCCTGATATCAAATCCAAGCCTCCTCTGGCACAACTTGAGTCTGTCTCCTTGAGTCTATGAGCCACTTCTCATGTTCTCAACATAGCTGTTTTTGTGTTGGATCCAAAACACAACACAACTGACACAACTAAATACTTCTACTCTTTAAACAGCTACATATCAATCACCTTTCCATTTTTTTCATGCTTCAGGGAATAAGAATAAAAGCATTATGATTTGTTACCTTGTGGACAGAATTAATCATTGCAACCTCCAGTTCAACAAGCCATCTTTCAACTTGACCTCGAGCTTCAGCGGTTGAAATGGTCCGCGTGAGTTGCACAGTCTCTCCTTCGCTACTTTTCATGTGTGTAATGTCTAACACATCAGTAAACTCCACGCTCGCAATTCCTTCAAAACACTTTTTCAGGTGAGGTTGTACTCTAGAAGGCAAAAATATTATTAAACAGCTTCGGACATTGCTTCCCTTCCAATCTTGGAAAAATAGGTATAATTTTTCAGAAAAATACTGTTGAGGAAATTACTTAAAGATGGTTATAAGTTTATTAATAAAAATGTTACTGTCAACAATAATTCTTTGGTATCAAGCCTATAAGATGTCTACTGCATGATTCTGTGAGGACCAAAGATGTAAAACATTACTTGTGTTTTCTATAATGTATAAGCTAAAAAAGACAAATAGGAATCCTTTCCTTAACAGCTACTCCACCTAAAATACATGGAGTTTATTTATACCTTCCCACATAACTATATTAAACACCAATGAATTTAAGTAAAACAACCCTACTCATTGCACTGCATCAATATTTCTTAGTGATGACAAGGCTGTTTATTATTTTAATTCTGATTCCTTGCACAGCCTCGCATTGGACACTACCAGGTCTAAACGCTGGGAATAAAACTGCACTGTACGGATCATACTGGATGTTCAGTTTTCCACTGGGGAAAAAAACGAAAAACAAAACAACAACAACAAACCATAGTATGTTAATTTAACTATCAATTATTAACTGCACTCCTGAATTTTCTGAAAAAAACCTATGTACAGAAAGGTTACTAGTTCAGAAAATGAAGATGAATTCAATCACTCACATCAAAAATCACTCCGCATTCGCCTAATACAAAATCAACCTAGTATATTCTTAACACCACAGTGGTCAGAGGAGCAAAAATAGCTATAGTGAAACAGAGAAGCAATATGACAAGCCTGAATCCATGCACAAGTCACAAATACATCTATTAAATACTACTATACCGAGTCGGATCTTTGGTCTCTGAAAGAATCTCAAGGAGTTCATCATTGGATAAAAAAAAGAATCTGGGGAAATACAAGCGCTTCTTCTCCAGATATTCATTAAGTCCCTTGAGAATTGTCTCCAGAAATTCATTGCACTTCTTCAGTTTGTCTAACATCCTGTCTATTGTTACCACTGCCAGCACATGTTTGTCCTGAGAAAGAAATTAAAGCAGTTAAAAATAATAATGTCTACTCGCATAGTACAGCAGGAAAAGCATTGAGCAAAATTTATCTTTATTACATACTTCACTCTACTCTGTAATTGCCAGGATTACAATTAATAATTTTCAGTTTCTGGCTTCACTGGAAAAAATAGTTAGGCAGTCAGCATTAAACTACATTTACTATTTCTGAAAATAGTTTTCAAAACAGAATCAATTCATCAGAGTGATTCACAGATCACAGAATTACCCGGGTTGGAAGGGACCCTGTCATTTTGTTGAAACAACAGCAATCTACCCTCTAATCACACTCATATAATTAAGAAAACTGAACCAGTAAAAGATTTTGATGGATTCTTAAGTATACTTTAAAGGTAACAATACTGACACATTCTTTATCTGGTCACCTACCAAATTTTAATGAAAAAAAATTAAAATCTCTTTTATCATATAATACACTTCTCTACACAAGATCCTGATATTTATTTCAGGATATTAATTTCCATTCACTTTTTTAAGCCACTCACCAAGAACAGGATTTTTGTAGCAAAATGAGAGACATTTCAAAGTAGGAAATCCAGATTTGCAGATTTATGACAGTGCAAGTCAAACCAAAGAAATGCTTCTACTTTGATCCTGTGTGGGCTTGAGTTCATGTCTGACTGAATTTATTCTTGCACTGTGCTGCTCAGGCCCATACTGGTATACTATCTGATTAGCTAACCATTCAAGATTCAAACTTACTCTTGTTGCAATACATGAAGCTCTACAAAATCCCGGAAAGGGAAAGTAAAGCGATTAGTCTTGGAACACAATTCAATAGATTCTCCTTTACCACCTTTGTTTCCCTGGAATTTGACTGAGGCCACAGAAGAGAAGGCAACAGAGCTAACTTAGAAATGTTGGACTCTGTCTGTCAAGCGAGTCTGGACAACAACAACAAAAACATAACTGTATGCTTATCTAATTAATCCTCATAGGTTGTGCCCCCTCTAACATAATAAGCAGTGTTCTCTTGTATGTGAACTCCATTTACCTTCTGTTACTTCCCTCTTGCACCATACCAAAACAGAACAAAGTAAACTGAGTACTTACATTTTTCATCTATACATAGATAATTAATCTGTCAGCATGCAAATGCAGTTAATCGTCTGCATTACAAAACGCTCCGTAATGTATAACCAGTGCAACAGAGAAAGGTATTGTTTCCTTACTTAGCATGTTTATAATACCCTGCTAAAAGGGCATTACTAACTCTAGTTTTCAAATATCATTTATAACATATCACAGGTTGCAGCCTTAGATTTCTTTCTTTTCTTCTTTCCTTTCTTCCTCAAAAGAAATAGAAATGCTGCTGTATTCTAGTTTATGGGTGATCATTTTTTATTTTATTTAAGACAAGCAGAAAATAAATCCTTTAATCCTTCGCTTACAATCATTTTTTATTTTTAATGAACTGATAATAAAAGACTATTCAAGTTGGTGAGGGAAAGCTCAGGAAATAAACATTTTGATTCCTCTCGCAACAATTCTATTATACAGCACATAAACGAAACACAAAGCAGATGCAAGTTTGCATTATTATTTAAGAAAAACCACTCAAATTGACCAAGGAACAATATTCAAGATCTAAAATGGGAACAGTGTATTAGTGGAAACAGAGTGCCATCTCCTGGAACACAAGGCCTCCTTGTTTAGAGAACATAAGCTTTGGTTCATTAAACTACTCTTTTGCCATTTATAATTTCCTGCACAAACAAAAAATGATTGTTTTCTACTAGCAATGAGATACATCACATACAAAAATAATTCACAATTGATTAGCACAGAATATTTCATTAGAAGACTTTCTTTAAAAAGATAATTCAGCAGACACAACACTTAAAAATATGTTGCTCAGCGCAGCTCTGAAATTCTTGCCTTTTTATTATTTCTATTTTTACTTGATAATTCCCTAGAACGAATACTGTTGATTTCACATTAGCTCAATAAGTCTCTGATTCTTCTTCTACATTAGAAGAAGGAAGAGAGAAAAGGCATGAAGGACACAGCTGTGGGAAAAGAGAGGGCAAATGCAGCAGAAAAGAAAGAGCGAGGAGAAAATTAATGTAAAATTTAACTGGAGCCAGAAACTATTGAAATGCAATTAAGACTGAGCAAAATATAAAACAGCAGACAACCAACTGAAAACACAACAGACCCAGCCTCTTCTCTGTACTGACAACCAGACAACAAGGAGAGACAGGTACAGGTATTTACTTGGGACATTTGGCTTAGACATTACAAAGAACACCATCGATGTTCCTGGAGGTCATCTCCAAAGAATCACTGTGCTTGGATGTTTCCAAAACATGGTGAAACAAAGCTGTGGCTGGCTTTATTGAGTGCTGGCAAGCATTCCACTTTGAGCCAGAAGTTACACTAGCTGAACCCCAGTGATTCCTCCCAAGCAGAGCTTCTATGATTCAATATGAAACCATTCCACAAAATCATTTTTAAAAGAATCTAAGAAATAGGTCTAAGAAGAAACAGAAAACTGATCATTTGGCTAACAGAAGCAATTTTATAAAGCATACTATAGATTCAACCCATACTCTTAAGACATTGACACTTACCTCAAAAACTGATTTCATCAAGTCTTTCCATGTTTTAAAAACAGTACTGAATTGTCTGCTTTCCTCAGGCATCTGAGCCGTGATGTCAGGAGAACTGAAAATCGGCTCCAAATAAAGCCAAGTAGATTGAACCTTCAGCCATTCATCCAGGATCTCCTGCAGTAACAACAGCTTTCCTTCCCATTCCCTGTGAAACAGTATTAGTTCAAACTGATGCTACCAGAACATTCCTCCCACACCTCTAAGACCTTTTTGGCAATGTGCATATTCAGCAGGCATACGTTTTAATACTGCAATGGAATATCATATTCATCTAGCCTGGTTTCCTGCATAACAAAGTCCAAACTTGTTTCTGCAAAAGAATCATCTGTGTGTTTAAACATATACAGCAGTTATTGCTATACTTCGCACTATCAAAAATGCCACCAATTAAAAATAAATAAATATTTAAAAATATAATCAAAATGTGAATGAAACTACCACAGCGTGTTTACTCTTTTCCTGAACATAGTTCATAGTTAAATAGGTAAAGACAACCATTTTACATTAGTAAAGAACTATTCATTATATACTTTATACTATAGTGCAGCAGTAATAAGAAAATTAGTACTTATCAGATTCTATGTGAATGTATGTATAAGTACGCGTACGCTCTCATTATGTGCCAAAATCAGAAATTACTCTTTGGGCTGCTAACGGATGTTCAGAAGTACTTATAGAGCTAGATAACTATAGCCAAATTTTAGATAAAATACCTTATTCCTCCACAACATGGCTACATTTGAGAATTTCACAAAGCAAGTAACGGATTTATTAAAGACAAAAATCACATTAAAAACACGGCTCAGACATGAAAGTGCTGAATTTTTAACACATTAATTAATTAAGCTAAGTTTTGGACTTCAACTTTCTTCATTAGAATAAAGAATATCTTCTATTCCTTCCCTAAAATTTGTTTTAATTTTTCAGCATCTCACTTAAAAAAAGCAAACATTTTTAATTAACATTTTAATGCATCACTAAAAGATTCAGCAGCTTTAACATTTATGTAGAAAGGTTCATCTCGATTTACTTAGTTCAAGATCTTTCCTTCATTAAGTATACACTATTTGGCTAAACATAAGCAATGTTACAATAACTGCTACCTTCAGTACCAGAGCACATCAAATCTGTTTTGCTTTCTTTGTCACAAATGCTTTCTTTGACATAGACAAGAGCCTTAGCCCTTTAAGATGAGATTAATTCACTGCTTAAGAACAAAAAAACCTGACCACCCTATATTCTCGATTAACCAGAATATATCATTTCTTCTAGGTTAGATCACGTAGCGGCTTTCTATTGGAAAACGAAACAAAAAGCTTACTTTATCCTCTTTTCATAATGCTTGATGAATTGAGAGCCTCTCATAGTCTGAGTTTTGACAATGTGATCATCCAGTAGCAACTGAATATCATCCACAGATGCCAAAATATGGGTTCCCGTTTCTCTATAGTCAAGAAGAACGAACTCCATTTGATCCCATTCAGAAACCATTTTGTTTAAAGCTTTCTCAAGTGAATATTCCTTGCTTGCTGCTTCGCTGATCGTTTCAAATTTTTCTAGGAATGGTTCAAGGTGCAAATTAATGTAAGACAAAAGATTTGAGTCTTCAGAAGGAGATAGAGGTAAACCAGCAATGTTTGACATTTCTTCCCAGTGCCTTTCTTGCAAGCCAGGATTGCAAATCACCTGAATTAGAGGAATGTGGCATTTGAATTCCTCTACTTTTGATTTAACCTGCCGCGTTAGCTCCAAAGCACTTGGAGCATTCTGGAAGGTTTTTTCTAGCTTATACAATCCGTTCCAGTAGCCTCCTACTTCTCCCTCTACTTTGTCAGGATCCACTTCCTTAAATGACCCTTCTGTCCATTTCTCGTGCTTATTGATGAATTCAGCAGCCATTTCATAGAGACGTAGATAAGGAGAAAGAACATTACATATCTTTCTGTGCTCAGGGTACTGAGATTCTTCCCATCCAAAGGACTTCTCTTCTTCATTAAATTGATCCATCTGTTGAGAGAAATTGGAAGTATGAAATATAAAGCAAGCTCTGCATGCTATCAAGTTCTTACCATGGGTATCAGGTAGCGTCTTCAAACAAGCTTCAAACTGAGTTTTGAGTTAGTGAACTAGTCAATTAAACAACTGCTGCCACTGACTGGAGATAAATCAATCCTTACCATTGATAGCTCAACATTTATGCTTACTAATAAAAGAGTAGAGCCAGAAGTCTAAAACAGTACCTGAACATTACTCCATAATTTGCATCAGTACAGAGGCAATAACAGACAGGAGGTAACCATGAGCATCAGAAATTATACTTTACAGAATACAGATCTATGCAAACCTACACTAACTTAATCCACTTTTCCTCTATGAAAAGTAGTATTCTACTAAGACCTCATAGCAACAATTGATTATGTACAGTAATTTCTGTTTAAATTGCAAATTGTTTCAATGTTTCAGAGATGAACAAGGAATGATTTTACCACATATCAGTAACTGTATTACTTATTAAACCCTTGGCTCTGGCAACACAATATGAAACCTTACAACTCAAAGTATTAGACTAGTTTAGACTACAACGTGTACCTTTTCAGAAGCAAGATCCAACTTTGTATTTAGCGCTTGAGCTTTCTTCAAATATCTGTCAACTTCCCGAATATCTCCAAACGTGCTTAGTTCTTCCGCCTGCTTCCTATAGCTTTTCAGGTCCTCCACAAATTGTTCACGCCGTATCTAATTGAAGCATGTGGGGGGGAAAAAAAACAAGCAAAGAAAAATCATGATGATCTTCTGTAAAATAGAGTAACAATAAATAATTCTGATTCGCTATATTAGGATACTTCACATTTGCAGACATTCAGCATCTTTGCATATGAGATTTTTAGTACCTACTTCACTCACATTACAAAGTTTGACCTGAATTCTACTATTAGCTGCAGTGGCTTCTTGGGCTAAATGACAGAAGTGACTTTGGTTTCTCCTTTGCTATGCCACAGGATATAGTCAGACACCGAAACTGCAGCTCTGATGGACATAGCTGGTAAGCTAACAACAGAAAGCTAAATTCAAAGAACTAGCGTACCACAGACTGAAATACAATAATAGGATTAGCTTAATCAAATGACAGACAAAGCTAAACATTTTACTAAGATATAAGTGTATCTTGTCTTAAAGCTAGAAAGTTCAAGGACAGATTTTTTTCCTCATGTACACCACTTGACGACAAACATGTCACAGCAGGTATCAGTAGGAGTCAGCATCTGAAACCAAGCATCAGAGCTTGCAAAGCAATAACCTGTTGCAAGGTAACACAGTACAAGCTGCAAATTTATTTGTAATACAGGGGGAAAAAAAAAAAAAAAGAAAAAAAAACCAAAACTTCGAAGCTCCTTCTTTAAACATACTGCATAAGCACAGAAACTCACAATCTCAAAATATGTATTATCTAAGACAAAATGCTGATGAGGCTAGGGAGCACAAGAAAGCCAAAGCAGATGTTTAAACAGGCAGCAACCCTGACACATCAGCAACCTAATAATTAGTAATCCTTGTGGGCATAACCTAGTACTTTGATAGCATAGTAAACTGTAACATAAGAGTCTCATAAATATAATGGAATAAAGAATGTAGCAGAGAAAAAAAAAAAAAGGAAAAAAAAACCCTGAATTAAGATGTATTTATGTTATAAAATTTACTATTTCATATAGACAGCCTTCATCAACATAGATGAAAATTCTGTAACCAAAGAGCTTTCAGAAAGCAAAATAAGCTAAGTGGCTTGTATTCTAAAATTAACAATGTGTAAAACATGAATGAGTGGAAAACAGGCCGAAGATAGTTAATATCAAGAATATTATCAAAAGAATTATATTCAACACTTTTTTTGAATATATGAGAAAATAAAAGACGCTATTCCATTCCATCCGATATTATTTCGCATCCTATGTGTTATTTAAAATCTGTAACAAAATGTTTTTTTTCAATGTCGTTACGAACCTTAAGGCCCTCTTGAAACTGTTCCAATTTCTCCTCAATTATCTTCCTGTGCTCTTCAAAGATACCTGGCATTCGTGCAAACCACTGGAAAATGTCCTTGTTCAGTCGAATGTCTGCTGGCGAAAAGCTGACACACTCTATCAAAAAAACAATATATTTTGAAGCAACCTCTAACTGCTGCTCCAATTCAAGCATGTCTTCTGTTTCCATTTTCTTTATACAATCCTGAAAACAGAAATTAAAAGATGCAATGTACGTAATTTAATGCCAAAACAGACTGAGAACTGTTAATCTTTCTAAAGTAACTTTTAACTAGGAAGAATGATTAAATTTAGAAATACACGAAACAGAAACTTGTTTACTTGGAGCAGCATGGTACCATCTACTTCTACGGCACATAACACGTGAAAACAAGGCAAAAGGCAGGATGCTAGGCAAAAATAGTGAAATAAGTACAAAGAAATAAGGACATGCTTCAGAAAGGGAAGCACTGGATAGCCCAGTTAAGATTAGGCCTTTTTTCCCTAGAAGTAAGAAACAACAAGAAACATTCACTGTTTGAATATACTATCTGTTGAGAAGCGTGAAGAACGCAGGATCTAAATTTAATTACACTGGTATGATGCACTGCAGAAATTATTAGCTCCTTGTACTGTGGCTACGGGAAGGTATAAATAAAACAGTACACTTACTTCAAGACAATATCTTTGAAACTGTTGCCTCACAAAAATCTGTGACTAAACTTCTCAGTTATACCTACATTATTAGTTAGCTAAAACAGGACTGGCTTGTGGGCTCAACCAGTGTCCAATCAGTGGTTGCAATTAATAAATCACAATCCCATAGACGAACGTTGAAGTTAGGCCAGTAAGTTTTCATTTTTCCTTGATGTCAATCATTGATTATTGCAAACAAATTATTATTTTTTTCTTTTCTCTCTTTTTTTTTAAACAAGTAGATCCAAAACCCACAGAAACACTTTGCTTGTAGGATTATTACAGTGGTTAGAAATTCCATTTCCAGGATTTTTTAGTGTACATACAGACAGCTGACATGTCTTTTACAGCAATAAAATCACATAATGACGACTTCTTTTTCAAACACCCATTTTCAAAACTCTGGCTGTGCAGCACAGAGATACACATTTATACATCCCAGGCCATCCTCTACATACCCTCTCTTCCTAACTTGACACCATTTCCTTTTGTCCTAACATTTCTCACCTAAGAAGAGATTGAAGCTCACACTGCAGTAACCTCCTTTCTGATAGCTATAGAGAGGCATGAGATTTCCTCTCAACCTCTCCTTCTCCTTACTTAACAGATCCACTTCCTCCAGCTGCTTCACTTAAGTTTTCTGATCCCTTCACCATCTTCACTGCTCTACTCTGCTCACACTCAATACATATATATATATATACATTAATTGAATTTCTTAAGCAATTCAATATCCCTCTTGCAGAGAAGGTCCCAAAACTAAACACAGTAGTAAAGCTCAATTTCATGAGTGCTACATAGAAGGGGACAATCAGTTCCCTGCTGGACACACTAATTCTCGCATAGACAAGAACAGCACTGGCCATCTCGGCCTCCTGCTGGCAGACTGCTGGCTCACATTCAGACAGCTGTCAACCAGCACCCTCAGGCAACACCCCAGTAATCTTCCCCAAGCCTATACCTCTCCATGAAGATGTTATGACTTAAGTGCAGGATCTGGAACTTTGCCTTATTAGACATTATGTGATTAGACTGGTCCCATCAATCCAGCCTACCCAGATCCCCCAGCTAAGCCTTCCTATTATCAAACATATCAACAATCCCACCTAATTTTGTATTTCCAGTGAAATTACTGAGGATGTACTAAAACCCTTCATCTGGACCATTAATGAAAACATTAAAAGCTGACCCAAAGACTGAGCTCTGATAGATGCCACCAATTGGATTGAACTCCATTCACTAGAACTCTTTGAGCCCAGCCCTCCAGCCACTTCTTCACATGGAGAATAACGTATCTGTCCAAGAAACAAGAAGATAGTTTCTCTGGGAGAACACTGTAGGAGATGATGTCAAGCGCTTTACTAAAATCAAGGTAAACAATATCCACTGATTTTCTCTCACTGACCAGCAGTTCTTCTTGTCAAAAAAGGAGATCGAGTTAGTCAAGCAGGGCCTACACTTCACAAATCCAAGCTAGGTGCTTCTGATCATTTAGTAGTCCCATATATGCCATGTGATAGCAAGAAAGATGATCTGTGGGAATCTCTTTAAGCCACTTGCCCAATCTGTGGGAGTTAGGTTAGTTAAAACTGAACAGTATAATCCGTAAACCCACTCTTCTGCAAATTTGTGTGCCACTGTACGCACACAAACTGCAATGCATTAATTACGACAAGCTGAAAAGGAACGAATGAGTGAAGGTGCTACTATTTCTTCCTCAGTTCCTCAAATAAACAAATATAAAAGTCCTTCATGTACCCCAATGGATCACCATGTGCAGCCACTGGTCTGCACACTTTAGAGAGCCTAACTGCCTTAGCGAGTTTTGGTCCATGCCAACGCACTTGCTTTCCAACAATATCACAGTGCAGTTGACTGCAGAGACAAAGGACTGTTCTAAGTAGGCAGCTCGGTTGCAAGCATGATGCCTCAGTGAGGAAGAGTTTAGATGTTTTTAAAAGAGCCAGGCTATGGCATTTGGCCTCATGGCTAACCATGACCTGTCCTTTTTAATTCTGTAACACCGATACAGCAACCTGTGACTTCAAGAGGGACAGAATCACACCCATTAAGTGTGTAACATGCATACGCCACTACTCCAGGACAGAATAATAGTTTTCATAGCTGTTCTTCCTTGGTCTCATTAAAGAGAGTACCTTAAGTTCCATTAGCTCTTGCGTATTAGCTGGAGTACTAAGGGCTTTTTCTGATATTTTCTCAAATTCATTGCAGAGTCTGAAAAACAAATAAATAGTTTGACAGGTTTATTTTGTTTTAGTCACCCTTAAAAAAAATCACATACATTCATAACAGCAAAAATTAAATTATCGTATGTTTTAAGTTTTATGAAGTTCAGCAGTGGAAGCAAAACTAAACATATTTCCAAATACTTTTTCAGTTTGATTTACCTCATGCTTCTATCTTGATGATCCTTGAGCACTTTGGCAGTAATTTTTTCACAAATATTATCTGCTCGCCTTGCCAAAGCATTTATTAATTCATCACATTGCAGTTCAAACATTCCTAGATGGAGATACTGAAATACAAATTTGAGTTACCCAAATGTTGAACAACTTTTACCTATAATCTTTCGCTATCTTTAGAGTAACTTCAAGGCCCTCACCTAGAATTTCAATCAAGACAAAAAAGGCTCTTAAAACTTTCCAGTGAAGAAAAGAAAAACATAGACACCTATGAATAAATCTTCTCTTTGTGCATGTGGATTAAATCTTACTTCTACCCCTTTTTACCTTGACAATCTACTGCGTCACGCAGGAAGAGGCAACAATGAATGTTGCCTGGTGACATTACAGAATTTGAGTTACACCTAAAACACAGCAATCTTGTTTTTCTCTTAGAAAAACAAAGATATGTGATACTGCTCAGGATTAAAACAAGGGGCCTCTGCCTCGCAGTGAGTCTCAGAATCCAGTGATTTCTTTGATTAGTGGGCAAGTGAGCTTAACTTCCATACACAGAAGCCCTTAAGACTATTAAAGTACTTGATTCTCCAGAAGTTTGTGCTTGAATGCAAGAAACAATTTATAGAAAATCACTTAAAACATCAAGTTCTTTTTCAGAATGTGAGCACAAAGAATTTTTACTGTTGAACATTGTTATAGAGACAAAAAGAAGAGGATCGCATTATGGATCACCTCACATATTTAGATGCTTGGAGGGAATTTTGTGGTGACCAGATACACACTAGCGTTGGTAATTTCACTTTTGAAAGGAGCACACTGTGAGAACCTTCATAAGTCTCCCAGTGAATATCTACTGGGTGCTCCAAAAGTAATGCCTCCTGCCCTATTAAACTAGCTCACAACATCAGAGGGAAATGGCGGTGGTATGGTAGTTGAGGTGGAACTTTCCTACCAGTATCCCATTACATGCTGCTGCCAAGTGACAGATGGCAGCAGAGGGCCAGTCTGACAAAATGGCATCTGAAACAAAGGCATGACACTGACTTCCTCCATTCAGAATATTTGTACTTTATAATTTTCTCTATCAGAAAGTGTTACTGTACTCTTTGTACCTGTTGTTTCCATGGGAATAAACAGGAGTGACTGGAAGGACCTACACTATAAAAAGCACTCCATACTTCACTGAAACAGGGCAAACACAACCCAGAAATGCTAACTTTTGAAAAAATCCTTACTTTTCTGAAAAGAATTCATTTATTTCACTTATCTCACATTGATTATTATCATTTTGACTAAGTGTTCTCAGAGGAAGGAAAAAAAAATAATCAACATTCAAAATAGAAATATTTCATAACTTACCCTTTTAGAAGTGTATTTAATTTCCTTGCTGAGTTTCTGATACTTTATAATTTCTTCTATCAATTCTTCGAAAGTATGCTCCTCAGTCAGGAATTTGTCAGCATCTTGTTCAGCTTGCTTGTTTATCAGGAAATTGTACTTTTCATAAACCTTGACATGTTCGACAGGCGCAACACTTTGTTTGGTAATTTCATCTCTGATCATTTTCTTATGTTGATCCAAGATCTCATCAAGGACTACAGGTTTCAAAACAGCTGATGGAGACTCACGTTTAGGCTTTGGAAAAAAATAGAGAAATAGGATAAATGAATAAATACATAACAATCAGAAGGACACCATGCTTTCAGTTTACACTTACTTCTGTAGATCACTTATACCAGGAAAGATTAACAGGATAGAAAAAAAAACATTTAAATGCTACTTCAATTTTCTTCTAATTAAAGATCTATTCAATTTTATTTATTTTTTCTTTTAAATACACAAATATCTACATATAGCTACCATGTTTTCTGAACGCTAAGTTATGGCAGTTTACCTCCAGTAAGTGAAGAATAAGAGCTCTTCATTCAGGGACTCAGAATTCTAAATAGAAGTCCATTCCAAATAAACTCATCAATAATTTTATTCTACACTGTCTTTACTCTTCCTGAACGAACAGCACAACCTCAATTTTGCCACCCACCAATGATTCAGTAACACCAGAAATGTAGAACGCACTTTCCCTCAACCCCCCAGATGCTATTAAACCTTACTCTTGTGCATTTAGACATGCTTGAGATGCTAGTTTTCATTTGTCTTTTTAAGGGTTATTGATTAGTGTTTTTATAAACAGTAGTACAGCTATTCAAGTTTCTGGCAAAACAGAAACTGCTTTAAAATAACACTTTAGATTTTTTAAAGGATGGTCTATTCAAAAGACTCTATATTTAAAATGACAAAATCTTTTTCAATGTCAAAAGGCCTTTTTACAGAATTCTGCAGAAACGTGTTAGAATTTGAATGCATCAATTTTGTCTATAGTATATAATACATTTGTAGTAGTTACTGTAGAAAGCAGCGCAGAAGAAAACAGCTGATGGCTTTTTATTATTTGCTTACTAAACAGTAACTGGTTCTTTTAATTTAAAAAAATAAAAAATGATTATTTCAAAGAGTTTAAAGTATCACCAAAGCATATTACCTTGCTACTGTGCGGTCTGACTATTCAAAACAATACTTGGGAACTAATTGTAGAACTAATGAGAAAACCAAAACCACAAGTATTGTGATTTCTTACCAACTCAGAAAATAATTTGGTCTCAATTCTTGGTATATCACTGACAGCATTAATCATAACAGTGTAAACATTCAGTAATGCCTCCTCATAGTCATTAAAGTCAGGTTCAAATTTAATACAGTCGTTCTCAAGTGTAGCCCTCAGGATGAAACCAGGGTGTTCGTAGGCTCGAAGTGACGTCTAACAGGGGAAAACAGAAAAAGAAAAAAAGATTTAAGTGTTATTTAATCTAAATAATGCAGAAAATGTCAAAGGATCATTAGGAATTACCCAGGACTTTAGCTGCAAATTACAATTAATAATCCTATTAAAAGTATCAGTGCAAATATGAAGTATGACCCAATAATAAATAAGTTTTTATGAACTCTAAGACGAATTACAGTTCTGTTTTTAGTTGACATAAGAAGTAACCTCTATACACCAGCCAATAATTCATATAAAGTTGTTTGCACAAACTGATGCAAAGCAGTATTACAGCAGTAGCCCTTACAGTTGTAGGAATATACAAATACAGGTACAGCAGTACACACATCCATCATCTACCCCCAATCACTGTGGAATTATTTACCTTAACAAAAGTATTATTTCAAATTTTATTTGCCCAACAAGAATCTGGTTGGAAAAATAAACTAGTCTGAGAAACACTGTGAGCTATATTTGCAGTAAATGGTGCAGTCTCTTGCAGTATAGATTCCTCTGTATCCCAATACAAAAAGTTCTGTATGCTTCTGTCCCTGGTGGCATCAGTTCATTTCATACAGTACCTTTAATCTGGATAAGGTATCTCTTAACTTTTCTGTATCTCTGATATGTTCTAAATACAATAAATTAGGAAACATAAGGAAGCATTCAGTCATCTTTAAGAAGCTTGGATAATGGATAATCATTGGGAAGCACAACATTAAAGAATGTACATGTATGATTAACAATAACAGGAAACGGCATCATGGACATCAAATCTCGCTTAACTCAGAAGTATACAAAGTAACTTGGGGATGGAGGAGGAAAGAAAATCTGATACTCTACGCCCACAGTATGATTCATTACTTAGATTCACTGCATGTTTTTTTCATATTATTTCATTCATTTCATATTATTATTTCATTATTACTCAATATAATCCGGAGCTAGAGGTTATTTGGATATTTGAGAGCAAGGATAAAGATTCAGTTGCTCTACAAATCATAAAAATTCAAGGAGAAATCTTTATCTTCACAATAGACATTGAGTATGTACAAAAGGAAAACTCTCTTCTTGCTTAATTTTTTGGGCTTTTTTTTTTTTTTTTTTTTTTGCCAAAACCACAGAAAAGACATGTACTCACAGTACAGAGAAGATAAGTCTTCAACGTGGATGGAGATTTTGGAGGTAGCACTAGAACACTGCAAGATGTACATGGCATTTATACTAAAGAGTGTCTATTTTAAGCCTAACTTAAACTAAAAGCAGCATCTTCCTGTACGTTACCAGATATAAAACATCAGCATTTCCTTTCTGACCTAAGCCGTTTTGGTTTTTTAACTCTATTTAATAAACACTGCATACCTAAAATGCCACATCCTTTTTTCCCCTCAAGAAAGCAACTGAGACCAGAGTTCATATATTTTTTTTCCCTTTCCTTCCCTAAGGAAAACCAATGGGAAACAAACTGTAGGTACAAAGATAAGGGCGCTGACGGTAGAGGTGTGAGAAAGTACTTACTGCTGGTTGAACAATTAAATCTGTGAAGTCCTGAATTGATTGTAAAAGTAATTCTTGCAGATGAAGAGTCATTAAAGTGGCAGCACATCTGAAGAAAGCCTTTAATTTAGCACTGCTGGCACTGCTGGGTATTTGCTTTTTTTTATTAGCTTGGCAGTAGATTTTCTGCACTTCTAGAAGCCACCTAAAGAGAATACAATATTTCTCTAAGTTCTGCAAGTCACTAGTATTCATGAACCTATAGTTTTAAGTTAATTGCTGAATGCTTGCAATATGTGCATGAATAAAAGATGCTGCAGTATACCTGGCAAACTATAACCTATTTATAGCTCATCTAGTGGTACCTTTAAATTCAAAGTAATCGTGTATCTGAAAATGTTATCTACTACTCTGGAAACATACATAAAATAAAAAGTACCATGACAGAGAAATCCACTGGCTTGCATTAGTCTCCTGTCAAGTCTCTGTCAAGTCAACAGAAACTGAAACCCTTCATAGGCAGCATACTTAAGGCCCAGAGACTACAAAGATCTTTATCCATCTTTGTAACCTTAGCAGATTTTAGATGTCAAAGTTTCCCATAGGGAATTCTGCCCTGCCATTCTTACCCAAAATTGTGCTAACCTGGCTCTAGCACTGGAGAGAAATAGGAAAGATGAAAGCGCAGTATACAGTCTTACAACTGTTCATGAAGGTGGACAGTGATAAGGGGGAATGGTTTTAAACTAAAACAGGGGAGGTTTGGGTTAGATATTCAAAGGAAGCTTTTCACTCAGAGGGTGGTGATGCCCTAGAACAGGTTGCACAAGGAGGCATTCAGGGCCAGGCCAGATGTGGCTCTGCGCAGTTTGGTCTGTTGGTTGGCAACCCTGTACATAGCAGGAGGGTAGAAACTGGATGATAATTGTGGTCCTTTTCAACCCAGCCCACTGTATGACTCTTCAGTCAAGAACACAAACATATTTTCAGGGTCAGAAAGAAATACATGCGAAAATAGGTGAGTCAGTTACTAACACAACCCCACAGACAAATGCTGAAATAAAAACTCTCCATACCATGGAGGGAAAAAAAAAAAAAAAAAAAAAAAAAGACTAAAAACCAAGAAAAATTACATCTCTAAATCAGTAATCGAGTAAATACAACAGCTGTTCTTCTTAATTAAAATCTAAAATAGTAAAAAAGCAGTAGTAAAGACTTGCAGGAAGCAACCACTGGGGGTTGGACTGGATGATCTTTAGAGGTCCCTTTCCAACACCTGCAATTCTGTGATTACTGAATAAAGATCGGATTCACATAAACAATACAGCATGGCTACAAATATCTAAAAAAGACCTATTAATTACAATGCTTCTGCTGCAGCAGAAAAAAAAATTGCCCCTCTTTAAGAAATACTGCTGGATGGATATACAAGCATTAGGGCACACAGTTACTTCATTTTTCAAAAACCCCCTTAAGTCTCTAATGTCAATCATATCATTAATAAAACATTCTTTAGATGATGCTGGTTTAAAAAATGGTTATAAAGTGAGAATAAACAAACAGAAATACCAAACTCATTAACAGAAGTTCTGCATAGGTATTGTTATTAACCTAATATTAGGATCATCTCAATTACTCCTATCCATAGGAGGCAGTTTCTTAATTCAATGTAGGGATGGATTGAGTCTTATTACATAAAAATAACACCACAATTAACTTTTTAAAATGTCATAAATTATGGATAGTAGCAACACTGTACTTTTTCAATACACCTCTTCAGAATTAGGAATTATAGCTGTTTTCAATGACCTGAAAACAGGGAGGAAAAGGAACGGGGCAACTTTAAAAAGCAGACTCATCTAGAATAGATCCAACAGTTCTTTGAAGAACAGCAATTAGATGACAAGCGAGTCCTCAAAAAAAATGCTTTTTTCAAAATAGACTAAAATACTGATCGTGTCCCACTAACTCCGTTCCAATTCTCAATGAATCTGTGCCCTACAGGAGATAAAAAGCAAAACGCAACACACCACAATGCAAAACAAGAAAACACAAATCACAGTAAGCTCTATATTAACAAAAATATCTTCATTCACTGGCCTCAATGTGTTTCAAAACACTGCATTTCTTTCTTTAATACACAGTAGTAAGATTGGTCATTGCTTCTCTCTCTGCACCAGAATTTCAAGAACACCCAATGAAAGATTTCCCTTTAACTTAAAATATACAGATACACTGGATCATACTTCCTAGATAGAACAGCTTTGGATTTTCCAATTTCCTGGATGACTTTCATCTGGAAAGATGAAAGCTCCTGAGCATCCCGTTTATTGTGAAATACTTCTGTGTCAAGAAGGCGTAAATTTCTGAAACAGAATATAACACGAACATTTTAGGAATATAGTCACAGTACCTTATTACTTTCTTATTTCTGTAGAACTTTATTTCATATTTCAAATGTTATTTAAGCACTTATATTTTATTTTCAGAAATCAGCTTATATTATTTCAGAAACACCAAACGTAAGTACTTCAATACTTTCTTTACACATTATCTGAAATGGAGACAATAATCACTGCATTTGAGTACATTAATCAGTATTTTCAGAGCTGGAGTCCACACATATATTTGATCCTATAGTGCACATGGGACCAAACACTAAAACTTCTAAACGTTCTGAACAGCAATCCTTCCTAAGACTTGGTGGATTTTTACAAATATTATGAAAGAATGCAGAAACAAAAATATTTATCTATACTGAGATTGGAAATAATTTTCAGTATTCTCATTTCTGACTGAAAAAAAAATATCAAACTTAGAAAAAGCTAAAATGACTATTTCAAGAATAAAAGTCTTCTTCAAACTTGTCAGAAGCAGAAAACTTTCCAATCTGTAAAGTAACAAAGAGAAAAAAAAAGAGGGAGGGGAAAAGAAAAAGAAGAAGAAAAACGGGGGAAAAAAAGGGCTTAGAGAACATAAGACTTATAGCAGCCCCATTCTGGAGCATCTCTGTACAATGGACACAATGGCACACATTTTTGTTTCAGTAGAACAGTCATAGAAACAAAATGACAGGCAATCACAAATTACCAGGTCCAGATAGTTTTCTATTCAAGTGCAAATCTAACAATCTAACCACCATTTCTAGTTTCTTGCTTATTAGCTTATTAACGCCTAGATACAAGAGGAAATAAGATGGCAAAGGTGACTTCTTTTCATTTTCCTTAAATTGTTCCCTGTGATTTCTGGGGAATTACGGATAAGAAATGTATTTGGGAAAAAGGCGTTTGAACAAAGCCATAATGTTCACAATCCGTATTCAGACATAGATACTGTAGCTGTCCCAGATTCAGTAAGGTAACCTGGAAACCTGAAGATATTGCCATCAACTATTTCCTTACATAGACTCTGAAATCACTGAGCACCTGAAAACCTAAGAGGATATTGACAACACTTACTTAAATGAAGTCTCCCATAGCTTCAGAACAGCTAGCATTGAAGGATTTATTGCATGCAAGTTTTCTCTCATGCGACAGTATGCTGAAATAAAAGACTTATTCCAGGGCTTTGGGACTACTGCCATTCTGAAAAGCAAAACAAAGCACAAACACGTAGGGAAAATAAAAACAAAGAACAAGAAACACAGTAGGATGAACACAACAGTTGTAAAAACAAAAATATGTGTATGTCTGCATTAAGATAACTGCTTTCCATCCAAAAAGCTTAGATAGATAGCTTAAGTAGCTCAGGAGATAAATCTGCTTATCTACTCATTATTCAGATATTACATACTCTGCCTTCAAATATTGGTCATTGTATGTTAAAAGAGACAGAGAGAAATACTGGTCTTTGGACTTTTAAGAGATACGTAACCTATTTGTGGTCCCTTATACTAATAAAGAAAGAACATGATCAACTAGTGAATACAAAATTTTCTGTAATATATTGAGTCTATGCTTACACATAATATTCATTTGGTCAACATTCATGAACATAGAGTCCTTTTACAAATCCACTTGGTCTGCCTGCTAACTTTTAAGAACATAAATCTATTTTGGTGGAGGCTTTTCAGTATACTTATAGGGTGATTTTCTTCTTTAAAAACTTAAACAGAGTCTTTTGCCATTTTCTGCAGAAAACAAAATTTTACTATTAAAATACCGAGTACTGCTATTGAAGAAATAGACACTGCAACCTTTACTATCTTTGTTTTGATTTATATCACATCATACACTTGTAACTACAGTTTTTCACAGAACCACACAATCCCATTTAGGAATCAACCTACATAAAAACATTGCTTATGTCCTCGATTGCTTGTAAGCGTTCGATATCTCTCTGAATGCGTTCTTACAAGTGATATCACAAAATAGAGTACAATACTTTCACCTGCCTCAGATCTTTCTACTTTTCATCAAACCTCTTATTAATAAGGAGTTTCCAAGGAAAGGAAAAGGTTATGTAGATATGTGAGCACACAGACTCCACCTCAGAGAGCTATGGATCTACATGAACAACTTTTTCCTCTTTAAGTGGCTTCTGCATATTCACGTTGTGAAATAACCTTCTAAATGATAATGTCCTGAAAGAACTGCAGCAATGAAGTCGTAATTAGAATCTAAAACACTGCTTTGTCATACTGAACTTCAATCTTGGACAGCAAGTCTGATCAGAGATACTTCTTAAATCTGCAAGAAAAACTAGGAAAACTTCACAAACAAGGTACTGGTAATTCGATATAAAACTTCTATCCACATCTGAGTGAGTCTGTATCCCACAGCAGATTTTAAAAAAATGGCTTTGGAAAGTTAAAATACCTTGCTAAATTTCCACATCTATCTGACACTTCTCTAGAAGAAAACTCTGTATTTCAAGTGCTGTTAATGAAACAAAACTGTTTTGTCAGTGACTATTGTAGTAAGACAATGTTATACTTTGAGTTTAGTATGCAAGCATACGACATCAGCTTAAATGAAAACTACTACGATGTCCTATAAAATGACAGTTCCTAGCAGGCATTGAAGATCTACAGTCAGAACCTGTAGGATGATCTCTTAAAAGGGGATAAAATAACTGAGCAACACTACCTAAGATTATTCATTCCACAAGTTACTCTACATCACTGCTCTCTAGTCAGTCTTTTTGAATAAATGTTTTCTTACTCTGCACGATGAGGCGGAAGAGGTTCTTTCTTGTCGTCTTTTTCTCTGGGGTCTCTTAAAACAAAGTCAACTATGAAAGATGTTTAAAAAGAGAAGAAAAAAAAAACAAAAATTAAAAAAAATAAGCTTAGCAAAGAAATAAAGATAAACAAAACGCCCAAATGGACACCTCAATGAGATAAATAGTTTTACCTGGATATACATGTAAAGAGATTTAGTACAAAGTTAGACAATTAAATAGAGGTTTAGAAAAAGGTATTTTTTTAAATTGTTAAAAAATGCAAAATACTGAGTAATCATAGCTTTTACTATTACAGAGGTAAGAAAAACACCACTTTCTTTTCATTAAAGTGAACCTCTACCATGTAGGAGAGTGCTTGACAGTAGCTCTCCCACTTACAACAGTAGTCCTCAACAGTGACCAGCACTCAACGACAAACACTTCTAAGCATTATCAACTTGGGATAAAAGGAGTAAATGTTAGAAAACTACCTATAGCCTTTTTTACACTCAGTAAATAGTCTTCTTTCATTTCATCAGTCAGTGAACGTATGTTTTCCTCAAACGATTTCAGATGCTGTGGAATTAAAACTAAAACGTGATCTAGCCAGCTTTCATCCAGAGGGGCCACACTTGCTGTATCAATTCCATGGCGAATGTAATAGTAGTATTTCTGCAGGACAGAAGAAAGTGCTGGTTAAGTTCAGTAATAGATAGTAATTATTAATATGGGTTTCAGTGAAACATGGGCTTCTCTAGTACAAATAAATGTCAAGTGCTTTTCTGTTTACATAATTCTGCCACTGCATCAACCATCTTGTCTATATTTACAATAAATAACCGGCACCATTTTAAATGCAATATCCTTGAAAACAGCCTTTACCTACCGCAATATCCTGCTCTATTGATGTAGAGGAATCTGCTGTTGGAGACTGGGATTCATCAGCAATGTCTTCCTGCCTGACATAAAAGCAAAACAAACAAACAAGAGTGCATCACATTCTTTAGATACCTTCTACTGGCATTAGCACTATGTAGCCATCCAACACATCAGCTATGAATAAGCAGCACAAAACAAGAGTGACTGGCAAAACATAACAAAGAACACAAAACACTGATTCAGAAAGAACACTGAAGCATGCAACCAAGTCTGTAAACAACCTGCTAAGGTTCAGATTTTAAAGCCAGTGGTACAGTTCATTGCCACATGCATATTTCCTTTTGATTTGTAATCCTCGCATTTTTGAAATTACTATAAAAATTGGTCCATTTATCAATATTTCTCAAGGATCAGTAAACTCACAATATGATGTTAACAAGAGCACTTCTGAAACGTTCCTGGGTCTTTTTCATGTGACTGTTGCCCTGCAGTTTTGAAGTTGATGGCTCGGCTTCATCATCTCTGGAGTCCCGTACCTTCAGTCTCTTGCATCTCGCCTTCAAATATTCTCCTTGCAGAAAGCACATGTTGATATTGAGTTTTAAAAACAGTTCAAAATGCAGGACACGTTTTCATATGTTTCTGAAAGATTTTCTTTAGTAGTACCGACTACTGTCAACCTTACCAGACGGGTACTCATTTGTTACACAAAACGTATCTGGCGTATCATCTTTCCATTCTTTACTCAGACGGAACAAAGGACAAGTCTGCTGCCATGGAGCATGGGACATCGCCTGAAATAAGTATTTTGTGTTTTATTTTCACACTAGTTGTAGGTGCTACCGGCACTTCAAGGTATTTTAAATACAAATAAATCGATAAAAACATAACCTAATACATAGTAGGAACAAGATAGCATAAAAATCATACAGTAAATTACTACCTACATGTTGCCCTCAACTTCAAAATATCCAGCCCAGGAGAGATGAGCACACTAAACTCACATGCAAATACTCGCATACCCTCTCGTTTTACACTTTAAGCACCTACACATTTCTTCAAATATTCTACCTTCAATGTTTTGAAAATATTGAAACATATTTCCAAACACTTAAACATGAATGATACAAGTACATAACGCAGAGAACTTGCACATATTACACTTTAGTATGGTCTGAAAGCCTTTATGTAACTCTGCCATGTATGTACTTGAACATGAGAACTTATAAAAAACACAACCAAACTACCTGAGGTAGCTGTGGTATTAAGTTCTCCATTCTTCCTGCAACCTTCCTTTTGACGCTTGGAGTGGCCTTGGGAAAAATCACAAATATATTAATTATTACTAACATCAGACTTCCAGCCATTCTTAATCTTCTAAGCAAGATATAAATCTGCAAGGCTGACCCCCTCAGCATGAGAAAGAAATGCTGGCTGTCCAAAAGCACCTGCTGACCGTGCCCAGGATCCCAGCTCAAGGGTTTTAACACAGCACCTCACTGTGAGCAAACAAGACAGACTATCTGTACAATCACTTAAAGCAGGCAAATATAAACACCTTTGGCTGCACTTCCATTCGTCCTCTGCTTCAGCCTGGCACCAGGGCCCAGCATCACTTCATCACCTCTCTTTACACAGCTGCATTTGCAGTAAAGTAACACTACATCTATGTCACAGCTGTCCTTGATGTGCTTCATTTCTTGTGCAAGGATTGTAGAGCAGAGAACAGCTGCAGAACTTTGTGGTAGAGTGGCTCAGGTGTGCTCACACAACTCACCATGCAGTGCAGCTTCTGTGCTATAGGACTCTCATATTGTAGACACTTACCTCCCCAACCACAAGCTGCACAAGTGGTATTTGAGCACTTTGAATTTGAGCTGTAGATGTTCAAGGAAGTGGCGGAGGGACACTGTGGGACATGGTTAGTGGGCCTGGTGGAGATGGGTCAGTGGTTGGACTGGATGATCTCAGATATATTTTCCAACCTTAATGATTCTGCGACTCTGCTCTCCATGGAACAGTTTCCTGCCTACACTCCATACTCCAGCCTCCCAACTACCCCATGACCCACTGGGCGCTGGTTTCTCAGCATCTTTCTTACTGGACCTGAGAAACCCACAGCAGTTGGTTCAAGCCCCAAACCGTAACCCCGGGATTCCGACACCCCTGACACCACGCAGCTCCGGAAAAACTCCGACTGGAAGAGCTCACAGCACAGACGTCCCCCTTTTCCCCCTCACCGGAGCTGCACCCCCTGCGCCAACCCCAGGAGGCGGAGAACGGCACCAAATCGCCCCGCAGCCCCGTACCTGCTCCGTGCCCATGTTGGCTCCGACGGGGCGCGGCCGCACTGAGACGCCGTTGCCCCGCAGCGCCGTGCGGAAGCGCGGCCGTTGGGAGCTCGCGAGCGCCGTGATACCGAACGTGGAGGGAGGATGGAACAGCGAGTTTTACCTGCGGATGGTTTGCGGGGTGGCGAGGTCCAGGTAATGCAGGAAGCGGCGTGGAGATGCAGCCAGAGCTTGTTCCGAGGGCTGCACTGCACGCACCAGGTACCGCCGGTGGAGCTGCAATTTATCGGCCGAGCGGTAGAGGGGAGGAAGCACAGCTTGCGGTGGATAAAGCTGTTGCAACTCATCTTCGGGTACAGAAAGCTGGATTTTAACCTCATCACTGAGATTTCTTTATTCAACGAGGCTGGCTTCCAGGAGGAAGGTGGCGCTGCACTTCTGTGGCAGCTTGAAGGAAATAAGGGGGGCTTAAATTGTTCTGAAAATGGACAATTTTTGCAGCTTAAGCAGGCGTTCCTCCCTTGCTTTTCAATTAGCAGGTGGGTGAATGCAGCTGCTGTGCTGCCTTGAGTGTCCAAGTATGTGTAATAGAGCACAGCTGTGCTCCTTAAAGCAGCCTTAATCAACCCATGTGTGTGCTCTTGCCTGGTCTGGCTTTCCATTGCAGCCTGTGACTCACTGTGTGTCTTACTATATTGTAATTTGTTATTTAATGGTTTATCATCCTTGATCTTCACTTCATAACAATAAAAACGCCGTCCTATCAAATTACTGATTCATTGAACGCATTTTAATGTGTTAAACCCACCAGCCAAGAATGTGCATGCCACAACTTACATACCTGCTTTGGATTAAAGAGTTTCATTGTGCTCTCATCTCTGGAAGGTGGCCTGGCAGTTCAGCTTTGTAATGTACCACTCACATGGTGAGCTTTCAATACACTGATCTATGTGGTATTTTTTCAGTATTAGTATTTTGCACATCAGCCAGCTGCCAAGTTCTTAAGGCATGGGACAATTCCTTAAAACAAATACATTTAATTGCATGTTTTTATCTTGCCCCAAACTTTACAATATATTGTTCCAAGTGTAACTTACCTTATTTGGCAGGACTACAATCACAGCTGTCTTGTTCGGAAGATGGACAGCTATCATACAATAGGACAAGGGGGAACGGTTTCAAACTGAGACAGGGGAGGTTTAGGTTGGATCTTAGAGGGAAGTTTTTCACCCAGAGGGTGGTGACACACTGGCACAGGTTGCCCAAGGAGGCTGTGGATGCCCCATCCCTGCAGGCATTCAAGGCCAGGCTGGATGTGTTTCTGGGCAGCCTGGGCTGATGGATGGTGACCCTGCACACAGCAGGGGGTTGAAACCAGATGATCATCGTGGTCCTTTTCAACCCAGGCCATTCTATGATCATCTAGACTATGCATTTTCCTAACACCTCCTTTCTTAGATTAGAAAACCTTTATAGGAAATATAGTACCCATCTTACAACATGTTACTGCTTCTTTTGAATGTAACTAGTTTCCTAAAGGCTTCTATTTTAGCCTTCTACTTGACAATTAAATGGATGTACAACAGTTAGTGCCCTAGGGGGCTCATCTTGGGGTAATAAGGATCCCATTAAAATTCACATGGCCATTCTGCAGAAGCCATTACAAAACATCACTTAACATCTTCATTAATTACCCGGGTGATGGGGCAGAATGCACCCTCAGCAAGTTTGCAGGTGACACAAAACTGTATGACAGATGGGGTAGTACTGCTATCCACGGGACCTCAGAAGCCTGGAGAAATGGGCTGATAGAAACCTCATGAATTTTAACAGGTGCAAAGCCCTGCATCCAGGGACAGACAGCCTGAGGTCCCAATATCCCCAACATCAGGGGCCACCCAGCTACAAAACACCTTTGCATGAAAAGGAGATGAGGTTCCGTTGCTGCAAAGTAGGCACTGGCTAGCATTAGCTGAAGTCCTGCCAGCAGGTCAAGAGAGGTGAGCCTTCCTTCCCTCCCTTTCTGCAGATAGCAAAGCAAGCAGACATGGACAAGTAAACCACAGCTCTATGAGCAGGGAGGCTGGACCAGACGACCTCCCAAGGTCCCTTCCCAACACAGTTCTGCAAGGCTGTGAAAAAAAATGAAAAACACAGTTTTGAAAAGAGTAGGAGTTTATTGATTTAAATATAAAATGGTCGTGAACTGCATAGAAACAGGTCTTCAGTCATCTTAAAATGTTACTCATCACTCACCGGATTATCTCTCCAGTCATGTGGCAGGAAGCAAGATGGGCTAAAAATTGTCTTCAGTGCACCGGTTTACCTTCAATCAAAGCGAGGCGTGCACAGTGAGATTGTTCAAATAAACTCAATGCTCTGATGCAAACAAAATTTGGCTTGACACAGACTTTGAATTTACACAAAGTACAGACTTAGAAACTTAAGTTCTTTGGATAAGAGAAATCTTCATTTATTTATAGATAAGTTAACTCCAGAAGTAGCAAGAAATGTAAACATCGGGTAACTTGATTAAAACACTTAAGGAACAAAAACTTCTTCATAAAGTGCTGGCACATACCTTCTGCTTTATTTTTCAAACACTAAACACAGAAAACTAGTAGAAAGACTTGCACGAGCTTCCCAGTTACAACTGCAGGTCAGTGATAATTTTGGAGAACGTGAAACTGTAACTGTATTAGAAACCATTTTTTCTACCTTTGTCCATTACAGCTTTTTGACGTTTTCCTCTTTATCCTGAGTGAATGTTAACTGCATAGTAAGACAGTTTGGATTTTTCATTTGCCCAGTTCAAATTTAGACTCCACACTAATGAGGTAAACCCAAATAAGACTCCGACTGGAAAGGCCAAGGACTTGGGAAAGTAGAAGTACAGGGAACCTGGACACAATGCAACAACCACCCCCAGCAAAGGCATTTAATAACTGTGCATGTATATACATTATCATCACCACCGTAAAAACTGCATAAGAACACATAAGAGATCAAATCAGTGCAGTTTGTTTCTACTGAGGCACCTGAGCTTCGTCCGTGCTATTATTTCTTTCCACTTGAGATTAAGTCTTGGAAATCTTTTACTTCTGTCAAACGAGCAGAGGACACCACAGTTGACTTTCCACAGAACATTACCCCAAATAAAAGACAAAAGTCCTCAATCCCCCTCCATTTATTATAGTGAAAGCTTGCGTTAACATCTATTTGTAAAAACAATAGAACTGTTCCTTCCTTTTCTGCAGAAAACTATAACGCAACCTTTTACCGATTATTAACATAAGATCTCAATCATATGATGTTCCAAAACCTCCACCTGCCTCACTATCATTGGATCAACAGCCACATTTGGAAAAGATTATTAGACTGTAATATTACATTACATAAAAGAAATCAAATTAGGAAGACTAAGCCTGGGATTTTCTAATCCTCAGGGCTTAGAACTATGTTGAAGTGCCATTTGCAAGCATAATATTTATAGAAATTTTAATATATTCTCTGCTTCAGTGTTATGATGAGAACCTTCTCTTGTCAGTTTTTCCATGTTAAACTGTTTCAGGCTGTGGAGACACAATGGTATTTGCTCTAAGGTGAAGTTGGACTTGTGTTATTTCTCAGAGCCTAGAAACATGAATTGAAAGGGATGCAACTTGAACACATAACAAACCCGCTATCCAAAGCAAATGAAAAGGCTTAAAACAACTACTGGGTAGTTTGCCTTTAAATATTAACACACTGCAGTCCATTTCTCAAGGCAGGCACGAAGCGAAGTTGTGTGAATAACAGTAACTGACTGAAAAACCCGCTGCACATCTACATTAAAAAGGCATAATGAAAAGCTTTTAATTGCAACTTCACTGGCAAGAAGAAAAAAAAAAGTCATTTTCAGTTGTTCAGTTATTAATTTGAACTTAGAAAGGGCATTTCATGGCTTTGGGTTCATTTTCTGGTTTGAAGGTAAGGAAGAGACGGCTAATTGTACACAATATACACCAGATATTTTATGAAAGAAAACAAACGCGTACCAAATAACCACAACAGAATGGGAAATTCATCTTCTTCAAAGATAACTCATTGGTAAGAAGCGAAGGATCACTAACACAAAGACTGACCATCTACCTGTTTTCTGTTCAGTCATTACATGCATCCACAGGAAAAATGCCGCTCTGAATGGGCATTACAATCCCTAGGTGGGTCAGACCTGTAAGACGGAAACATTTACTTAACTACCAACTATACCAGAGAAAAAGCAGTTTTCCAGATGGCCCCAGCAGATGGATCGTACCCCACAACGCTGCTTTCAGCTGTCACTTAAATCAATGAGAACGGTCACAGATAAGCCCATTAAGACAGCTAGATTCAGTTTCCCTGCTTAGATCAGCTTCTAAAGGCTAGTGCTAAAAATGTACACGCTATTCAACAACTGTTTGGCAAAGCTCAAAGTTTAGGCAAAAACTCAGGAAAATGAGTTTATTTACACACATGTTCAGGCTTCAATTTGGCATCGCTTTTGGATTAAAATTTAAAAAGTGCAAAAATATTTAATTAAACCTTCTTAAAAAAATAATTTGTTTTACTGGTGCTACAACCCCAATTTCTCAGGAGTTAAATCCATTGCCAGCAATGGATAGAAAAGGCAACACCAGAATAAAGAATCAAAGTGCTTTTCCAGTACAGCAACACTGCATAAATCGGCAAGCCAATCTTGCACTCGCCACTGGAATAGATTACACTAAATCCATCCTTATAAAAGTCTATGTTACACTTTAACATACGAAGTCTGTCATGAAGTCTTGGGGATACTGCAGTGAATCATCAAACCGGAAGCGTTTGGAGACTGTACTGCTGTCCTCTGGGATGTTTTCTTTGTCCTCCTTGTCGCTACAGGTACCATTACAACTGGATCTCACATTCCGCTCTTCTGAGCATTTTGTTGCATGTCCTGGCATCAGAGATGGGCAGCAAGATTCTTCAGGGCTGCACAGGAGTATGAAGTCCCCTTGCCGCAACCAGAAATGAGAGAGACAGGCCTCTGCTGTGGGCCTTTCCCTTGGAAAGAGAAAGAACAAATGCCAAGTTGGTAAAGTTAACTTTAGAAGCACTAAAATGGTAATTAAAATACATCCTAGAACTTCTCAGCATACGTGATAATTAACACTACAGAACTCATACTGCTGTTATTCCACCACTGCTGCTGCTGCTGAAAAGCACATCAGAACCAACCATGGTTGGCAAAATGCATCTAGATTTCAGCTGACAGTTTTCCCTGCTGCTGGATGTCCAAACTGGTAAGGTTTTCAAGACAGGCTAAAGGATGCGTCGTCATCAACTCTATCACACGTTTTGCAACGTTTTGAAGTACTGAAGTACTTCATCACAGACTGGTACTAACTCTTCCAAAATGTATTTACTTCCCAACAGATCTCAGATATATGAAATCATTCCTGTGGATAACCTATTATATTGCTACTCCAGTTTTGCATTGTTAAATTCTACAATGCGGGAAGACACTCATATTTTTAGCCCAGAGCAGTCTTATTGTGGAGTTGACAATCTGAGGACAGATTGTAATATTCAAGAAGAAATATGCAACAAGCATCAGATTTGGAAAAGAGTTACTGAGCATATAATGAAGACTGAGATGCCCAAAAGAGGGAAAGTGGCTGAAAACCAAACATTCTGCAGGCCCTCATTAACGTTTGCCTAAGCAAGCCCTTGTTAACTGCTTCTTTTATATTAATACGGTTTCTGTGAGTTGTTCCAGCTATTGACAAAGCCTCTACATGAGATAACTTGGTAGAAAGGATTGTTCATCCGTGATTATGTCTACTTATGTCCATACAGAGCCAGCACTTACTCAAGAAAGGAATTTCAAGGATAACATCCACTCATCCACTGTCATGTGCCTATACTATCAAAGAACCACTTTCTCAACCAGATCGTTCAACTCCTCCTTGCTGAGGACAGAAACTGTTGTGTCACCACAAGTGACAGTACACAGCAATACAAACAACATTACTTCACAGATATTAGAGGAATGTGACTAGCTGACCTGACTAAACATTGTTCTCCAGTACATATACCTGTTATAATTGTTTTGGTGCACACGTGCTAGTGCAAAGAATAAAAACCAGTCCCCATTAAACACCACATAACAAGCACACACAGTTAATCCCTATCATTTTCCCATTCTCAAAGACCATTTGCTCAGAGTTCAGCTACTTTGAAAGGCCTCCATCAGTATCCAAACTCCCAAAGAACTCTAAGTTACAAAAGTGTGCATTGGAAGCAAAAAGAAGTTTGTGCTTTGGACTGTGAAGCCTTTTTTAGACAACTGAGCATAGCGAAACACTATACATATAGATGTATATATCTATTCCTGACAAACATGCATGTAGTGTGAAGAAGACACACACAGTCATAAGACCACCAGGTTTTGATATAAAATATGTTAAACTAAAAAGCTTCATTAAAGATGTCAGGAAACATCCAAACACACATTAGAAAGACAATGTTCTGTCTCTCTAAACTGTGCAACAAAATGTTAGGTCACAGACAATACCCTGAAATTTCCAGAATACATTTCTTAAGACTTATGAATTGTCAGTCCTCTGAATGAAATAAAGAAAGAAAGTAAGAATTTCTAAGTGAGCAAACTCAAAGACTGTGCCTGACTCCAAGAACAACCAGACAGTGAACCAAAGATCCCTTACTTACACTACAGAGCAGCAGAAACCTACACTTATAAATACCCAGCTCATAATGCCAGCACACTGAGAGATATTAACTGATCGTATGAACAATGTTAACCTCCCAGGTTCACATTCATGTTTTCCATGTGCTCATACACAGACATAAAAGAGTACATTACTTACTCAGGATTTTTAATGAGAAGTTTTTGAATGAAGTCTTTGGCAGGCTGCGAAACTGACGAAAACGTTTCTTCCGAATAATCCACATTAACTTGAGATATATTAAGGAAAGTTTCTTGATTATCAGCTCCCACAAATGGAGATTCTTGGGTCAGGAGCATGTATGATATTACACCTATGTTCCTGAAGTAAGAACACAGTGTGAAAGAAACGTACCTTCTCGTACTTGTTTGCAGTAGATAAAGCATCTCGATGTATGCTACTCTCAGAGAACTAAAACCAGCACGTGACCTCTCAGTTCGATATGATTCAAGTGTAAATGCATGTATACGCACAACAAAATTCATTTCTATCTCCATGACAGGACTTGTTTTTTTATTTTCCCTTTAGTTGCTTATTTTCAACAAGCCTTTTGTTTCCTGCCACTGAGACTATTACAAAAAGGAAATCTGTATCTTTTACATGGGCTGCTCTTGCAGATAGGGCAGTTCTAAGAGAAAGAACTGCAGAAAAAAAAGATCTAATCTGCACATAAATAAAAAATAGCCATTATTTCACAAAAATTCTAGAAGTACTGAAGTCTGAGACATATTAAGATTATTTAATAATGCAAAAATGGTGAGGGAGGAGAGCCTAGGGCAGTTAGTACTCTAGGATAACACGTTTCAAGCAACTAATACCTAAAGTATTAGTAAATACCTATACCTAAAACTAGTACCTAAAGTATGCTATCATCAGCTAACTGCCACTATTTCCTTGGAATAGAAGGACACTTGGCACGTTCAGAAGCCACTTCACAGAAGGTGAGCAATAGAGCCATAGACAGAAATGTATGTAAACTCCAGTTCACATTCAGAGCACTCCTTCCCTCAGCAACCCCCCCCTCTCTTGTTCAGCCCACCCACAGAACAGTATTGCTAGGAACCAGATAAAGCTGCACCAGCATCTGGAACTGGCATGCAGACTGTTAACTGGTCCCATCTACCTCAGTAAAACAAATTAGCATATACAACCTACCACATATCCGTGGCTGTGGTAATAGGGTCATAGTTTAATATTTCTGGAGCTGCAGAAAGAGAAGAAAGAAAAGGGAAGACATTTTAACAGGCACGTTATTCAAGTAACCTTGAATCATACACTACGATTCTATCAACTTTCCTGTCAACTTCTGCTAACCATTATTAAGAAAGTAAGCACGATGATGTTTGAGGAATCAGGTTTATGTTTTTTCAGAGAGTGAAAAAGGTGCATGAAGTCTTCAGCACATTAACACTGCTAAGTCAGGTGACTATCCCAATTTAACGCCCAGCAGCTGCTAGCATGTGTTAGATACTATGCTACTCAACACAGACTCACCTGCTCTTAGAAAAACAGGTGTAGGCAATTCTGTTTTTTACTGTCTTACTGTCTTTTTTTTTTTTTTCAAAAGGAAACCTGCCCCTCAGCAGGTCAAGCATTTAAGGCAGATTTTCACTTTCCCAAGAATGTTCTTATTTTAAATCATACTAAACAACACCCCTAACTCACACAATTCAGTGCATACTTATGTTCTATTAAAATTATAATCAAAAGAATTGCCCGAAGTTGTTGTTAACTGAACCTGTACAACAAGTAAGCTCTAGTCTACAGCAGAACAAACACTATAGCAGGAAATAAGGTGTGTTTATCCATACGTTTTTGTGTGTGTGCAAATAATAGGCAACTTCCCTGAAGAACAGCTCAGTACAACACACTGCCTTGTGCTGCTTTGTTCTCCAGTAGTGACCCACGAGTTGCTAAGTGCACTTCAACTGTATTTTCCTCACACATGAGAAACCCCCATGCAGCTCCTTCATACCAAGATACTCCGTGGTTCCCATGATCTGCCGCAGTTCAGTACAGTTGTCAATCTTCCGAGACATGCCAAAATCTACAATCTTCACATCACCAAGAGGACTGATGCTGCTCAGCAAAATATTTTGAGGCTAGAACAGAAAAAAATTCTCAGCTCACAGAACACAAACTGCAAAAAAACAACAATACTATTTCTGTTTATACGGTTATTTTTCATTTATACTGCTGAATTGTATTTTCAATAAGTTATTTTATCTCTAGTACCCTGTTTTCTCCTCTTTGCTATGTACTCAACAAATTAATACAATTATCACAATACTAAGTTGAAGACAAAGTACTAAAAAAGTCTGATGCAGCCTTACCTTTAAATCGAGATGAACAATATTTTTTTCATGCAAGCAACAAAGTCCTTCAAGTATTTGCCTTATAAGCCTTATGATATCACTTTCACCAATTCTGTCATCCAGATCTGGGACACACAGGTTAAAGATTTCTCCTCCAGCAGCACTGAAATACATTCAGGAACACTCATGTATTAAACTTGAAAGCTCAAGCCAGGAAAAAAAAAATCTATATATAGTATCTATATAATTTAGTAAAGCTGATTACTAAATAATCATCCTAGGGGCTGAGAAAATAAGATTTCTCCTCCCCCTCTTTCTGAACACACTCATCCCAAGACACATCGCACAAACTCTTAAAAAAAAAAAAAAAGGGTAAAAATATCTGATGATGCTTTTTCTCCCCTCATATCCAACTACACCAGTTCAGATGGTGAAACAGAACTTTGTGGCGGAACTGCTCTTAACTGTTTGGAAAACTCAAGATTGTTACTTGGAAAGTGAGCCTGAAGATGCCTCAAGGATGATTAGATCTCTAATCAGTTTCTAATAAAAAATATCCTCACAAGTAACACCTGAAATTTCTTCAGTTAGTTCCATAAATGATTGGAAGAAAAACAGAAAACAAACAAACAAACAAACAAAAAAAGCAAACCCACATTCTTATTCTCTAAACTGGGGACTGAAACTATTGCCACATGCACCAACTACAGTGCAAAGAACAGACCGAGTCGTAGAGGAACAGCTCTGGAGCAAGAGGAAACTGCATACTCACTACCACAGACATTACTATTCCGATGAAAGACTAGATTAGATATCAGTCCTTTCTGTCTGGCAGGTACTAAATATAAGATCTAGCACACTGACCGTGATGAAATACACAGTTGCCTGGTCAGTGAGTGAGCAAAGTCTTCAACTCTTGCAAAGAATACTCCGAAATACAGGGACAGCTCTGTCAGTTCGACATGTACCACTTCCAACAGAGACAACACTGACCATATATTTTAACTTACTTTTATTTTTATTTTTTTAAAGCATCTCAGTATGTCTTCCTCAAAAAAGGCTGTTGTTTACTTGCAGAACCCTACCATTAGTTAAGAATAAAGGAAGCATGGAAATAACCTTGTGTAATCATCTTGCCCTGTGGTTTCTTAGTGACACTCTAAGTGTTGCCACAGTGTCAGCTGTTTCTTTCCAAGCTGGGTTTGAAATCATTACTCAGCCTGCCCTGACTGCCTGAAGCTCCCATCTCAAGACTAAAGAGCTACGTCAGAAACAGATTGGTTAAGTATGAGTTTCACCTTTAGGAATGAGTCTATAAAAAGGGAAGGATGCTGGACAGCCTGGACAGTTACTAACCTGCCGAGGCTGTGTGAGCTGTCACTAATGCCTTACTAACTGCAGCTGTGACAAAACAGATGAGGAAAGACTTCAAGTTCAGGAAAGCTTTCAGTGCTCTCCCACATTACTCCTGTACCCAAGTTTTTGTTTTGTTTTGTTTTTTTTAAGTGAAAGGGTGGAATAGATGTATACAGAGCTGAACAGCCTCACTATGTGGGGCACTCACAGACAGCAAGCTGAATGTAGCAAAGGAGGCTAACAGCACCCTGGGCTGTAATAACAGTGCGAAGGTTGAGGTAAATGACTGCTCAGCACTGTAGACCACAGCTAGAATGCAGCCTCCTGGTTTTGGCTCCCCAGTTCAAGGAAGTCACTAAATAAGTTCAGCTGAGAAAGAAAGTAAAAGAGCAGCAGATGAGTGAGCAGGAGCATATGCAAATAAGTTACCTTCAGAAAAATAACCTAATGCAATCCTATATAACACCAAAACTTGAATTGGAAGGTATAGCTAGGGAAATCTCAACTGATGTTCTTGGAAATTACTAGAGCAATACACAGCAGCAAGCTAAAAAAGCCAGCATACCTTCAGTACCCTCAGGATGGCTGCTGAAAACAACACAAAGCATCAAAAATCACGCTTTGTATAAAACCTTCCCATTCAGTTCTGGTCTCCATATCTTCAAGCAGTAGAATGAGACTACTGAAGATACAGAGCAGGGCAAACACAGGGGCAGTCAGTTGCTTTACAAGGAGAATCCAAAGGAACACTGACTCTTCAAGTTTGAGCAGAGGGTTATGGAAGAGCCTATAAATAGTGCTGACAAAACAATCAGGGTCTGCATGCAGATAAATAAGAACTATTATTATTTATAATATATATATAAATAACTATGAGTTATTTATCAAATCCCACAGTATGACAATGAGGAGGCACCTGAAGAAACGAGCTGATTATGTATACAAAAAGAAGGAGTATTTCCTCACACAACAGGTAGCCAGACAAGCAGACCAGGGAGGTTGTGCAGCCTCCTCCTCTGGAGATATTCAAGACCCTCCTTAAGCCTTACTGCTCAATCTACCATTGGGAACTTGCTTTAACAGGGGGACAGACTCCTTGCAGGTCCCTTCCAACTTCCTTGATTCTATTACCACAGAAGCTGACAGTACCACAGAGTTTAAAAAAAAACAAAACCAAACAGAGTTAAAACAGCTTCACAGACTTTATGTCCATAAGCATGTTCTAAAAGGAACTGGCAGGTATGTATCTTCAGTACAGCACTTTTGGTTGCTGGGACTGCACAAGGATAACAGACTGCAAGAAGAGCACAGGCGCACAAGCAAGGCAGAATTTGCTGAGCTGAAACAGAGGTGAGACAAAAGAACACTGGTACAACTTTTATGTGAACTCATTCTAAATATGAAGTTCAGTACTTGTCATGTGGACATGGTCTTCTACATTACTGGTTTAGTCCTCACCATGCTGTTAAAGATCAGTTAGCTCTAAGGGGGAAAAGTAAGTTCTATCTTTCCCTCCTCTATTGGAGAATGATGTAGCCACAGTAAAAGGAGTTTATCACAACGCATGCAGATCGCTGAATAATTCTGAGCAGCCTGGTCTGGTGGCTGGCAACCCTGCACACAGCAGGAGGGTTGAAACTAGATGGGGGGTATCAGACAGTCCTTTTTTGGTATGATTTAAGATGCTTCAATGCACTATTCACCTTCTGTGGGATTTAAGAACGTTCTCTGCTCAGCTGGACATAAGCGATTCTTATGGTGGTCAGGCTTCATATTAAATTCGTTTGACCAGAATAACCAAGCAAGGCTGGCGCTGAACAGGAGGACCTGCTCACATTCAACAGACTCCTGAGCAAGGTGGAGTTCAAAGGCACAACAGTTTCAGCAGGAAATGAGTGCAAGCATCTACAGAAATGAGTTATGCAGTGATGAGAAAGAAGTTGCTTTTTATTTTTTTTAAAGCGATTAGTAAAAGAGAAAAAAAATCCTTTATCGGTGCATATTTTTAATGTTGAATAAAGAACTAATAAAGCTTTTGGGGTGTTTTGCTGCCATGTCTCTATTCCATAGTTTGACACAACTCATTAGCTTTGAATTGCACAAAATACACATCCAAAATAAGAGCAACGGATGCAACTCCTGAGTTTACATGAGAATAAATCACACCAAAACGCCCCCAAAACCTTAGCAAATATTAGTAAATTAAAAAATCATAATGAAATATTAGCATAACATATACAGTGTAGTGTTGCAATTCTTACAGGTGTTCAGACAACTCAAGCAAAAAGCAAATATGTTGACAGGTTGGTAACTACCAGCATGGGACACGTAACCGAGGCATACTTACTACTCCAACACTAAGATGATTTCATTTGCTGTTTCATAGACTTCATGGAGATTAACTATGCGAGGATTAGATTTCATTAATTCAAGCACAGCAATTTCATGAAGGATCTCCGCTTTGCAGTCTTGACCTCTTCTTCTTTTCTTCAAAAACTTAGCTGCATATTCTTGGCCTGTGGATTTAGCTATACATTTCCTAACCACGCCGCATCTTCCTCTGCAAAATAAAAGGAAAAACACATTACAGCTTCAGATAGAAGAAGTAATCAATTGGCATTAGAACTACAAAGGCTTGGCACTGTGTCGTTATGTTTGGAGTCGGCCGTGTTCTTGCAGGGACAGCAAGGAGGTCACCTCAGGCCGCTCTGGGCTTTGTTCAGATTGCCAACATTGGGTTTTGTTTGCTTCTTCAACCAAGTACACACAGGGCACACACACAAGATACAGTAGCAGGTACAGTACAGACACACCAACAGGATACACAAAACAACTGAAAAACATAAAGAAAGCAGGGGAAAATAAAGCATAATTATGCACTGGGATCAGAGGCAGAAAACTCAAGTCATAAAAAAACGCTTCCATTCACAAACGATGCAGGACTGCTAAATATTCACACTGCCGCACTAAGCGCTGCAACATCTAATCAGAAAAACACGCGCCGCTTCGCACTCCCTTTTCCAACTGCAGTTAGACAAAGTGAGCTGCTTTGTTTCCCAGCCAACTGTTTAGGTATGGAAACAAAAATGTCTTCTGGCAAAGATGTGTTTTTAAAAGAAAACCGCACAGTGCGGTTGAAACACCAGGCTGACCTTTAAAAAAAATAATAGGGGAAAAATGCAGGTTTTTAAGCCAAGTTATAAACTGCCGAAAAAAAAAAACCAACAAAACACAAACCCCCTCGTTTTATAATCACCAGTTCTGCATTCCCAGAAACGCCTCACTGCATATTTGCAAAGAGATTTCAAATCATACAAGAAAAACTAGGAAAACAAAACAAAAAAAAAACACTCGAATGACTAAAATAGATGAAAGTCTTAAAAACAGTTTCAAAGCTGTTTGCAAAGAAAAACACCTACATCTGCAGCTTCGAGCAAACACCACTTTTGCACGTGAACAAAGCAGAGGAGAGGCTCAGCAGCAGCCACATAAGCTGCGCCTTTCCAGTTATCCCAGCTCCTTCAGCAGGGCAGACGGTGCTGTCTGATGGAGCCTTCCTTCTGGTGCAAGGAACAAAAGGGAGGAATTCAGAAAGGCAAACACTAAATACAAAAATCAAGAGGGAAAAGTAATTTACAGCCTGGTAAGTGTATACTCTTCATTTTAGCTACTATTTGTAAGCCTTAAATAGCCAAGTGCTTTCCCAACTACTAAATGAGCTAATATAGCTGAGCACTGGAAGTCACCGAGCTGGAACTCTTCATATACTGAAGTCTCAAGATACTCCCCACAGCTCACAGTCTCATTTTAACATCACACCACACCATCTACCACAGGAGTTTCTCTAAAATAACGGAAGAGGAACTGGTTGAGTTTCAAGAGAACAGGAAAACCTCTGCTGCAAGTTTCTGAACATCTCATTCCCAGCAGCTCCGGGTGCAACAGCTCTGAAGGATCCGCGATATCTCCTGAAGAAATCTATGCTGTATCAATTTCCACTTGTTTATATGATCTCGGTAGGGTGCCAATTATTTAACAGTTAAAGATACGAAGGGAAAAATCACATCTTCAAAGGTGCAAAAACAACAAAAAGAGAAGCAGTATTTTAAAAAGTAAATAGTTAGAGAGCCTGCTAAACACTATTAGTTTATCTCCAGTGTGCAGAATGTTCCCAATCCTCAAAATACTGCATTCGCCATAGAACTCCATGTTCAGAATAACATCATTTTCTGACCGTTCATCATAGAAACACAGAATAGCTTGTGTTGGAAAGGACCTCAAACACCACCTGCTCCCAACCGCTGCTGTGGGCAGGTTGATACCCACCTGTCTGGGCTGCCCAGGGCCCCATACAGCACAGCCCCCAGGATGGGGCACCCACAGCTCCCACAGGCAGCCTGTGCTGGTCTCTGAGTAAAGAATTCCCTCCTAATATCTAACCTGTATTTCCTACTCTTTTAGTTTAAAACCATTCCCCGCTTGTCCTTTCACCATCAGACCATTTAAGAAGTCCCTCCCCTCCTGTTCCTAAGTTCCCTTCAAGTCCTGGAAGGCTGCAGTGAGGTCTCCCCCGGAGCCTCTCCTTCTCCAAGCTGAACAAGCCCAGCTCCCTCAGCCTACCCTCCCAGCAGAGGTGGCTTCAGCCCCTCGAGCATCTCTGTGGTCCTCCTCCGGGCCTGCTCCAACACAGCTTTCTCCAGCCTGGACACTCTTGTCTACTTCAACCTGTACAGACCTCAGATACTTCATCACTGACTCCATGTCCTTTACCTCAAGCCATTTACAGCTGACAGCATCTTCCATCCTTTTACTCCTACTTTCATAGCTTTCTCGCTATGCCCAAGCAAACAGAACAAAGTTGCTTAAAGGTAGGATATATAGGCACACAAACAACTCATTCAAATCTATATAGCAGCATTTGCTCATCATGTCGATAAATGAGGTTTCTAGAGGAGAGATAATTAACGACAAAGATACTAAATCTTTTTTCAAGCAAGCAAGAACTTGAGAAGATAAAACTTCATTTCTAAAAGCACCTGCAGACAAATTAACATACACACATGCAACTGCTGAGAATGGGTTTTGTTAGCCAAAAGCATTACGGAAACCACAGTGAAGTTAACGTTCTGCTTCAAGTTACCAAGTTGCCATATTACTCAGTGTCTCAAGATACGCTGAGTCTCAGAAACAGCTAATAGGCATCTCCCAAACAAGTAATAAAAAAGCGTCACCAAAACTTGGAAACTGTCACACGAGATAGCATCTCAGCTTAACAGAAAGGCTGTGGCTGGAAGAAACAAGTCAAGCCAAGTTCTCTTCATAAAATTATTTGAGTGGTGGAATTTCCCCAGAAATTAAAAGAAAAAACAGTTAGATCTTAAGTTCGATCTGAAATCTTGCATTAAAGCAAGCACAGTGCTTCCCCAATCCTCACTGCCTGCAAAGCAAACAGTGCTGGAGAGGTACATTGCACAGCTCAATTCCTACTTATTTCCGTATCTCAAGTTATCAACCACAGAAATTCAGCTGCTTAAAAAGAAGCCAAACCATCCACGCTGAGGACAGAGCTGCTGAAACCCACCAAACAGAACCTGCCTGCTCCACGAGTCAGTGCCAGAGGACCTAAAAGATAAGGGTGTGGGAGGAAGGAAAGGGATCTGGGAGGGCTGAGTATCAAAGAACAACTTAAAGGAAGATGAAAACTCCAAGTGAACACACACTGGTAGGCCAGAAAAGCTGAAAAACCATATTTGGAAAACATGTTTCCCTCTTTCTGATTCTTTGCATTTTGGAACTTCTTTTTTCTTTTTATGTCTGCTTTCACATGTACACAAAGTGTTAAAAACTGAGGTTGGGCATCGAAGCAAAAAAGATGCATTTATTTGCTTCAGACATCATCTCACATCACAGGCAGGCACGGTCTGACAGCATTTGAAGAAAATCAGAGCTGGTACCCAGAACTGGTTCTACAGAGCCTGGCAGTCAGAACTTGGGCTGACACAGTGCCATGGACAGAAGAAAGTGAAGGGCTACAGGGTGCACTTTTCTAAAGAGCATGAGATACAAATGTACTAGAGGGATCAGGAGAACTGTAGTACTGGTGAGAGAGCCTACAAAGTTATGCCTGCCTAAGCTAGAAGTAAGAAGGATCACTGTTCAGCATAGGAATGCTGAACAAATGACAAATGACCCATGCCACTTCTATTCAAGGAACTTGGAAGTATCACCACTCTGTTACGTTTGTGTGGGTTTATACACAATTCCCTGAATATTTTCAAGGTATAAATTAACCCAGTCATTTTGAATAAGCATTAATTTAGATGCCTTTAACACAAATACCAAGAATTTTTTTGTTTGCTTTGATTTGCTATTTTACTATTGCAAACCTGGGTGAAGGAAGCAGACAGCCAAATTACTCTTGGTTGTTAGAAACCTAACCATAAAAGGTCAGTGAAAAAAGAGGTCTTGGTTTTCAGGACTTAAAAACAACAAACAACGAGCATCACCACCTCAGAAGCACCATTCTTTGCCTTGCAATTCTGCTCTAGGTTCTCTCTTCCAGAGCTTATATCCCTGTAACATAGTATGAAAATGGACAGGGAAAGGGACACAGCTTTCAACTGATGCTGCTATTAGAGCAGCCTGAGCCTCTCTGCCATGGAAAAGGCTGACAAGTTATATCTCACCGTGCCTTTACCCTGTTCCTACGGAGCTGCACTGAAAAGAAGGGAGCAGGGAAAGTGGGTGGGGAGAACTGTTCTTCATGCCTCACCTACAGAAGTTTGCCAGGAAACAAGCCTGTCATTGCACACAACTCTGCCTCAGCAGAAATCCCTCTGACAGCCCCTTACCTTCCCAGCTCCTTGGGCTCAAGGATGTAAAAACTGTGGAAATTGTCCGTCTTGATTTGTGTCTGCAGAGACATGGCCAACAAGCCCGAAAGGCTTCTGTTCTCCAGCTTCCTCCTGGACATGCTTAGGAACAGGTCCGTCCCTTCTGCCAGTCACCTGTTAAAGCAACACATCAGTGAGTCTGGGCAGTTCCATAATCACCGTGCAAGGAAAAACATGCAGATCAGGGCTCAGGTCTATCTGAACAGAGAGCCTAAAGTTTGTTTAAATGTGACCAGAACACTCCACATTTAATCACTCTACATATACAATTGGAAAGGAACGCTAAACAAGAGAATCGAGGGACGCCAAAAACATTAGATCAAAAATGAACCTTGTTCTCAAAGCTGTTTTAACTCAATCTAACTCAATTACTGATTAGAAATCCTGATGAGTGGACACAGTTCCTTCCTTGCAAATCCTGATTGATCAGAACCAAAGGACGGGTAAGGTACCTTAACAGACCAGAATAACGGCGCATTCAGAAGATACAGCAGCCGTACTAATTCTACTCCTGATTAAAGAAAAAAACAAGCAGCTATTTAAAAGCTAAAGAACAAGTTTGGACACTCACATTTACAGAGGCCTGAAGCATCTCTTCAGGCATGACGTAAAAGCAAAGTAGAACAAGGTTACTGAAGGATATCGGCAGCCTTAACTGATGTCTTATTTCAAGGTAAAAGGCAGATTTACCTTTGTTAACAATAGTTAAAGAAAGAAAAACCATGGCACAAGACAAATTACAGTCTGGACACGGTTGGCAGCCATTAAAAACACTATCAGTTCTCAAAGAACAGCACTGTGCTCTCAGAAGCTTCTGGGGGAGCACTCGCCATAGCCCTGTTTCAAACACAACCCAGCACCCGTCAAACCTCATTCAAACAGCTGTTGGAATGTGGTAGTTCTGGGTATAAACTGTGACTGTTCTGGGTATAAACTGTGATTCACGCTTCAGTTCTGGTAAAGGAAAAAAGAAACAAACCCCACAATCCTACAGTTTAAAGATAAAATTCTAAGCGGTATTTGATAAGCATGAAATAAACTGAACGCTTACCAAAGGTTCCCAACACAGGGCAGGTTGCCTGCCCGTGAATCACCCTGTTTGTAACAAACCAGCGTTGACAAAGCAGCAGCTTATGGTGTCAGGCTGATTTGGACGGCTCCAATATTACATCACCGGGCTGTTCTGCGAGGTGCACACAGTGAACGGGGCTCAACAGTGACCTCAGTGCTGCAGGACTTCACAAGCGCTGGCATAAGGGACAGGTGAGCTAACTGAGGGTCAGCTACGGCTAAACGCATTCAGCTACGTTTCATTATACGTTGTCCTTAAGGATGTGATTAAGAAAAGCTTTAGCCTCACGCCGGATTAACCGTGCTTCCCTGCTAAGAAACCACATCTCCCTTCAGCTCGGTGAGCACACAGAAACAAACAGCCGCATCTAAGCTTAACGTCCTCGATAGAACACGGTCCAATTTTTCTTCCCGAGCCCGCACCCTCGGCACACTCACCTCTCCCCGCAGACACCACGCAAAAAGCCGCCGCTCCCACAGCCGGCCGTCACACACAGCCCGCCCCGCAACACCGCCGACCAACCGCCGCCCCGCGCAGCCGGCGTTTGAAACTCGCAGCCCGGCAGATGTGGCTGCCCCGGCGGCGCCCGCAAGCCCCGCCCCTAGTGCCGGGGAGCAGCCAATCCGCGCCCGGCTGCCCTGGCAGTGCTCGCCACTATTGGCCAGGCGCCCTTGTCGCTCATAGCGCCCCCTCCCGGCTGCCCTGGCGCCCCCGTGGCTCTGTTGTCCCCCTCAGTCGGTCTTTTCAGAGTGAAAGGTTTTGTGTGTGGCTGTGTTCCTGGTTATCTGTACATCATAACGCCATATAAACGTGTGGCACTGGGTGAAGGCAGAGCTCCACCCTGAGGACTTTGGAATTTTAATTACATACAGGGAATGGCTGAGGGTGGAGGAAGGGAGATGGCAAGGTGAAGGTCACGGCAGTGCAGGATCATCAGCTCCCTTGTTAGTACTGCCTGCATCTGGGCATTAATTGCTGTTCTGTAATTACCCCGAATGCACTTACTGCATGATTCCCATTCTTAACACTAACTCCCCTCTCTTTAGTTATCTATCCATCACCAACTTGGCTTCTCTGCAGTTTTTAAAGGCTTCCATGAACAGAACTATTTCTTCTTGATCTATTTTTTTTTCTTGCAGAAAGATATGCAAAGCAGAACAAAACCTTACCTGAGGAGCTTCAGTGTCCCAGAAATCACAGGGAAAGATCCACATCTACATGCTGTCTCTGCTACTGCAGCCTCCAGTCATCAGCAGCACCTTCCTGCAGTGGGTGATGGCTGTTGCACGAAGTACCTGCAGTTGTTTGCTTGGAGGAAGAGCATGGAGAATGTCAAAAACTGCTGATTCCACACATGTCTGATTATAGCATTAATCTGCCTGTCTTAGGATGGTACTCCTGTACTTACCGACACCAAATGTTGCTTCTCTCTGTAGGCATAACATCCAAAAGAAGAAACAACAAGAAACAGCAAATAACACAAAACCCCTGCTACATTACAGAGTTTAATCCATGCCCCAGACATCTATCAGAGCATGTTTAGCTGAAGCAACCCCACTGATCCCACGTGCTCAGCTACAACATGAAATACTCAAAGCTCACAATGCAACAGACCCCTTGGAATCAGCATGTTACCTTTCACTGTTCCTGCAGTGTTTGATTTTGAAATCATCTAAGCCTTGAATACAAACACTCTCCCACCTCCAAGAATTACCATGATTCTTATTAATACAGACCCCACTTGACCTCTTTTTTCCCCCATGCCAAAATCTCTGTAAGAGTGCCACATTTGCATGTGGGAAATGAGTAAGAAAAGGCAATCCTCAAAGCATCAAGCAAACAATCTGTATTTCAGGGATTGCTTAGCAGAGCTGTCTCAGAGTCACCTGGCACGAGCTTTGTACGAGCCCCAGTCCTCACACTGAGGGAAGAATGTGGAGTTGCTCAACGCATGGCGCCAGTTATCAATGATCTGGGTGAAAGTGTCTTAGGAGTCTAAAATTGAAAGTATGATTGAGGCTATGAAAGGTGTTGTCAGAGCCCCTCCTTTCCCCGCATAGCTCCCCTCTAATGATTTGGACTGGCTTGCATCATGTTTCTGCTAGAAGCAAGAGATTGCAAAATTACCATCTAGAAAAGTTTTAAAATAGTAGAAACAAGTTAGGTTCTAAAAAAAACACCCTTATTAAATATTAGATTCTAAAAAGTGTTCATGAAAACCATAGCATAGGGGAAGTGACTCTGTGCCATTCAGAATCAAAAGTCCACCGGGCCTGTGCCCCAGGGAGACCAACACTCACCCAAGCACTGAAGAAAGACCAGGACCTCCCAGAGCAGCTGGTCTCACTGTAACCAAAGCAAGAGGAACTCTTCAGTGGAAGGCAATGGCTTTTATGAAAGACTGAAAAATATCCTTTTCCCTGAAGATATTTTGCTATGAAATTACAGTGCTGCGTATTAAGCCACTGCCATAAAGGATGTTGCTGCCCATTCTGGTACTCCATTCAAAAGCAGAGAGCCCTTTGAGAGGTGTGGGCATCTGCTGCATGTCGATTGTAGTTTAATTTAGGATAGACTTTGTTTTGAATGCAGTTCTTGGTCAAGTTCCATTGCATTTGGTGAAGAATCCTTCCTCCTCCTGCTGCAAGCGATGATTTGTAGTATACCAGATTCCAGAGGCTACCCGAAGTCACTTAGAAAAGGCGTCATGAGAGCATTTTGTGATTTCTCTAACAGCTTTCAACCGCTGCAAGCCTTACGATACATTCAAAGACGCAGTAAAAGAGTTAACTTCCAAAGTGGATTTTTTAAGAAGATTTATTTTAAGTGATTTCATGATGAAACATGGTCTTAAACAAAATAGAGATCAGTAGGAAAATAAAATTATACACAGAAATCTTTTCCCAAAATGTTTTTGAATAGCAGGAAATACAACAGAGCAGTCCTGTATTCAACCGAGTAGATAATTATGCGTATCTGTGAGCAGTCAAACCTTAGAATACAATCCTTGAAGCCAGGCACGACAAAATGCCCGTCATACTCTCAATAAGTTTCATAACCTCCCTCCCTGCCTCAAAGAAAACAAGTAAAATGCGATGCAATGGAAATAGAGAAAAGGACACACACCATCTTAACGCTTGAAGCGCATTTTCCCCGTTTAGTGTTTTGTAAAGACATATACCAAATTCAGATGAAACAAATCAGCTTGTAGAAAGATAGAAAACCTTGGTATTGTATTTGATATACAGTCTTGTGAACTCCTAACTGAAACGCATGGAAAAGATTAAAAAATACACCACATGTGTTCTACTTAAAGCTTAGAAATAAATACGCACTCTATATTCTCAGTGCCTGAAATTCTTTAAAAACAAAGAACTTGGTATAAAATTATATCAAGTAATCATCAAAAATGCGGGAGATGCACCTATATACCTGTTAGATTCTGGATGCCTGCATCCCCACTACAAAAACTTGTAAAACTAGATGCGCTTTCAAACATGCTGAATAACCCAAACCATAGCCTGGCAAGGGCACAAATACTGACTGACCCAGGGGTACCAGTACTCCACACCATATCCATCAGGAGTTTGTTCTTCTACGAAGTATTCCCCTTGCACACTGTACCAGCCCTTACAAGCATAGATGTTCAGTCACTGATAGAAAAAGCAGCCTTGCTAATCAGGATTTGTGGACGCCCTCCAGGCTATGTCATTCAAAAGGGAAAAAAAAAAAGCATCATCCTAAGACGATATATTTACTTAGTATTATTATGATCTTTCCTCCTTGCAATGCTGATAATAAACAGCAGTCTCCTGAGTGTTGCAGACTTACTGCAGAAAAATGCCCTGCTCTATGGAGCTACTGACTATGGTCCAACATACTAAATATCTTCTACTGCAGGACTTAACAGTTTATAAGAAACTCGTCACCTCAGTCACAATACTGAAGAAGAAAACTTGCAAGGAATTCTTCCTTTGACTTCTATATCTGAATTGAATATCCAGTAGTCTCAGCTTCTTTTACTTGTTTGTTTTCTCTGGTAAAGAACCAGGTCTGCTTTAAAGTGGAGGACCAGGCCCAGAGATTCCTCATGTCCTCTCATTTGTTCTTTTTTTCTGACAATATCACTAAACTGAATGAACTCAGGACCCACATCAGCTTGGCCAAAGCTACCAAGATAACTGAGAATATTTTTACCGTCTTAAATAAACTTTAGAAACTTCACATCACTCCTGAAATGACAACCGGACACAAAAATCCCTCCTGGTAGAAATCTGTGGTTCTTAAACAACCGTAACACAAGGCTCAACCATTAAAAGAAATAAAAAACTATCAACATTTTCACAGAGATAAAGATTGGGGCTTTGACCCATCATATTTAGAAAGGAAAGGTACCTTTACCAGTGATGATTTAACTTCTTAACTGATACTATTTCTCTTGCCAGATGTGGCCAGTAATAAGCACAATAATTATTTGTAAAACCAGTTAAGGAGGACCTATTTTATTTAAAAACCTTCGTTTTTCTAAGAGCAGTCCAAAACAAACAGACAAATCAAGAAAAATACAGAAGATATTTTTCTGATTGTGTGCTTTAGTTTTTCGGAACCTAAAATAATTAGCCAAAACACATCTCCTGGTGTTGTAACAGTAATCTGCTTCATGACGAATAGTCATTTTTCTTGGGTACATTATCACAGCCTAATTTTTAAGCTAAATGTGTCCCCTTTTGTACATCCAGTGGTCAGCACAGCTCACCGTCCCACCTTCTATTTGCAAAGTCTTTTCCTACCCCCACTTCTTTCAGTTGTTTTCACTCAAGAACTGCTCTACAGCCCCATTTTTTGTGTCGCACTTGCTGCATGGAACTGCCATGTCTTATGATTTACCGCACCTACAAGTACCTGCCTTCCCTAGTACTAGTTATGAAGCTTCAGAGATTTATTTCCTTATTCATACAGTAATCTTAACATTTACTCAGCTGCAATTTCTGACTGCAGTCAGCATGGCCACATATTGACCACATTTACGCAGTTACGAGTATTTCTAACTATCAAATTGAATGCTCCTCATCTAAAATGAGAGCTTTGCAGTAGAGGACAGAATACGTGAGGAGCTGCTCGTATCGCAAGCTGTGGAAACATGAAATATCTTCAGGATGAAACCAGCTGAAGGGCTGCATGACAAAATGATCATTTATGGAAGGCAAACACCTTACTACAAGAAATAATCCCTGCTGCCATGATCTCTGGACCCACGCTCACCTGTGTCCCTATGAGGGCTCGTGCTTCCACCCAACAGCGTGAAGCAGCCCACAGGAATGGGGCTGACCCCTCTGCTCTGTGCTGTGCAGCCTCATCTCCAGCACTGGGTGTGGGTTTGGGTGCCATGGTACTAAAAGGAAAAATACTATCAGAGAGCATCCAAAGAAAGGCAACAAAGGTGGGGAAGGGCCTGAGGGCAACGTGTGTGAGAAGCAGCTGAGGTCCCTTGGTTTGCTCAGCCCAAAGCAGATGAGCTGAGAGGAGCTTTGTGGCGACTTCAGCTTCTCACAGGGAGTGGAGGGGCAGCACTGATCTCCTCTCCCTGGTGACAGTGACAGGGCCCTAGGAGAACAGCATGGAGCTGTCAGGGGAGGGGTAGCTGGGAGTGAGGGACTGGGTCTGCCCCATAGGATGGTGGGCACAGAATGGGCTGCCCAGTACAGTGGGCATGGCCTGGAGCTTTCAGAGCTCAGGATGTGTTCGGACAGTGCTCTCAGACACGAGGTTTGACTTTTAGGTGATGCTGTGTGGAGCCAAGGGTTGGACTCAATGGTCCTTGTGGGTCCCTTCCAACTCAGGAGATTCTGTATTGCATTAAGAGATCCTTTTTCTTCAGTCATTCATGGTGTGAGATGAACTATGATGCCGCCAACTCTTTGGACTGAAGGGGGCTGGCTCTTCATGCAAGGAGTCTGATCTAATTCTGGATGTTAAAACAAACCACCAACACAATCTCACTCTGATACTACAGTTGCAGTAAGTGCAAGAAGGTCTGTAGGATTAAGTGCAAAAGGGAGAGGGCAGCCAGCTTTTGGAAAGCAGCCCAGCATGAAGGAGACCAGTGTCCTGTGGAGCTTTGCACATCAATACATTTAAAAACAGATTATGCCTCCTGAGTGCTTAGAAAAGCCCTCTATGTAAGACAAAGGCTGTATTAGTAGGGGCTAATACATTTTTGGAAGTTTAATAAATAAATAAATAAATAAATGATGAAAAAAACCCCATAATTTTCGTTATTCATTAGTTTTTTTGTTTGTTTTTTAAGAAACAAACAAAAGGTCTGGAAGAAACACAGCTTGGCTCCCCCTTTCATCTTCACCATATCTTTAAGATATTTATGGGAATACATCTATCATTAGTCTGTTTTTTACAGGTTACATTTGCAATGTACTCTGACTGCATTTGGTACGTAAAGGAAATAAGTTCAAAATTCCCGTTATCAATTTAGAAGGAGACCAGTTAATGACCATAGTACTTCTTTCACGTAGCCCTCAGGCTATGTGTTTTGAATACATACAGATACTACCATGGGCTGTTCCATTCCAGAGGAATCCTTGACTGTCATCCTTGCACATGCGGTCAGGAGGAATCTAAGTAGTGCCAAATGAGTCATTACAGTGACACTGTTTTTGAAAAGAGCCCTCAAATTAATTGTGAGCTTAAAACACCTTAAGATTCCTATGGCATAATGCAGCTGTGAGCAAAGCAGAGCACTAAATGAAGTTTTAACCTAAACAATACCTTTCTTTTCTGTTTGAATTGTTTTTTTTTTTTACAGTAAAATTGCTTTAAAATACTAGAAATACTTCAATAAAACTCTTTTTATAGCAACGAGCATTTGAAATATTAGAAGTCCAGTACATATGCATGAGACTGAGCTGAAAAAGCACTGCGAAGCCAGTGATCTCTTTGAAAGAAGTGCAATAAATAAACCAAAACGCACCATGAAAACTGTGTTTCTACAGTCAACAGTTTTGCATATTATTTGGCATGGGTCATGATAAGGCTTTTACGTAGTGGATTTACAAGACAGTTCTCCCCTCATACCACTATTTACTTAACATATATTGCCTGTTCCTGAAAGCAATGAATTTCAACTTTAACACTTTGCATTCTTTCTTATTGTAAAATATTTAAGCGAAAGGCTGGACTAGTCCCATAGCAGCCACTGTGATCATGCTGATCACATCTTAAAGGTCTTTTACTTGTGGTGGGTGAGCTCATTAATCCCTATTACTTCTGCAGTTCTTTCACACTGCATACTAAGGCCAAAAAGCAAACAATTTAAGGAGCCAGGTTTGAGCAATTACTCTGAAATTTCACTTGGATTTCAACATGCCTAAAGGAGGAAGAGATGAGAAGAGAAAATGGCAGCAGTGGCTGAGTATTATTATTTCAAGGTTAGCAGTAAAACTTCTAAGGTTACGTGTATAATCTTATGACTGGAGATCATACTTACTAATTCCCATTAGTGCTAACAAGTATAAATTATCCCTTTTGCCCCCACAACAACAACAAAAAATCAGTGGCAAGAAAACGTACCTGCTAGTATAACTGAATACAAATATGTTTCATAGCCGAAAGTAATTAACTTGCTTCATTCTATAGGAAATGAAGTTACACGGGTTATTCAAACACAGCTACCACAGATCTCCCTTTTATGAACGATTTCCTCAGCCCACAGACAGTGTACTTGCAGATACCTCCACAAACCTTCGCAGTTCACACTGGAGTAACTCAGTTAGCCCTGCTGTGCCTACATTTAGCAACCAGATGCTGCTAATGCTTCTGAAGGAAGCTTTTGTTGTTGCTGAAACTTTCAAGAAAATAGAAAATAAAAATATATAGGAAGCCTCAAAACTTTTTTCCCCCCCTTTAATTTTAAACTAAGCAAAATGCCAGTCTGCTGCTTTGGCAGTTCATCTCATGCCAGAAACTTCATCTGATGTGCTGCCAGCATGCTGCTGCCATCATTTTTAGTTTCCCTGAAGATTACAGGGAATGCAGAGTACGCAGATAGGTTTTGCCCTAGATGCTCTCTGAACAACGTTACCACCTTGTTATGATGGGTTCACAACACGGACAAGCACAACTATTTTAAAAGCAAAAAAAAAAAAAAAAAAAGAAAGGGGAAGGGGGGGGTGGGCAATATTTGATGAATAACAAGATAAAACAGCAGGACAGCAGAGTGGGGATAAGGCTTGTTTCCAATAAGCTGAACTGTGTTAAATTAGATTTTATTTTGGATTGAAAAAATGTCTTCCATAACTAACCTGCAGCTTGCTGATGGTGCTACCTACGTAACGGATGGCACTCTCCTACCTGCTGTGGATGAAAACATCGGCACTGCTACAGTAAGTACTTCTAGCTTGCAGATTCTTTACTGTTTGTTCCAACAGGCACCACACTGCATCAGTTCAATGCTTACGAGCGTTCCCGGTGTATTCAGGAGTGTTCTGGCTAAGCTGATGAGAGGTAGCACCAGGCACACAAAGAATACCTCAGCTTGCTGGGGGCTGAAACTCTGAGGAGGCGCAAGGCTTTCAGAAATGCTTTTTCACCTTTCTCCATTCTTGACCCTCGTGCCTGCCACAGGACTGCATAACTAAATGGCCGTGGTCAGCAGCTGTAGCCATCTGCAGGACACTAAAGTTAGCTTCCACACAGGATGCGTTCAATGGAAATGGCTTCCCACACTGAAAGGAGAAACTCCACTCAGCAACCAAGAGATGTGGGGACCTCAGAGAGCTCAGGCTTCATTTTCTGTCCATCTTTCCTACTAATCTCTTCAGAGCAATCACACTGCCTATATCATCACATACAGCTGATAGTGTGCTCGAGGCAGCACGGGTAGCCGTACCTGGGCAGCTCACTTCCCACTTTCAGATAACGTTTTTTGAGAGTCCTCCAGGCAATGCTGGCAGCAAAAGAGCAGGAAGCAGCTTCTCCTCGGTCTCTCTGGGTCTTAATGCCACATGGATTCCAGACTTTTTTTGACAGCTGCCACAATGGCGATCCTGTCACATCTTTACAGAATAATGGGTCATTGTGACTAATTGCAGTTGTGTATGTCTAAACAGAGAACAAATGTGTGCAAAAAATATATTTAAATAAAAACTGACAAGACGCATTTATTGTTCTTGATTTGTACAAAAGCATAACTTAAAGGCAGACTAGTATAAACTTCACTTGTGCCAAATATTATAAGTTTTCATTCCAAAGAGTTTCTGGTTCAAAACTTCTAATTACAGTTTCCACCTGGGAAATCTCTTTTTTTAGACCACAGATAACACAGTACTGTAAAAACAAAATTCTTCGGTCCTTCAACCAAGCAGAAGTTGTGTTCTGCTTTGAGTTCCGGAGTTTCAGCTATTCAGTGAACGGATCACATGAAACGTGAGCAATGCTGGAGTTACCTGACAAAGAATCAATTTGCCTACTGCTCATCTGTATTCTGCAAAATCTGTGACATGCAGTTTCAGCAAAGATTGGTAAATATATGTCTAAAAGTAGGGAGACATGATTGGATTTCTCTTTGCTATTTCATGCCAGCCAGAAGTAGTGCAAGAAAACCTATGTTACTTGGCTATTGGAGTCCCAAATGTCATGCAGAAGCTCAATTATTCCTGAAATCAAAGAAGGCTTTCACTCTGATTTTGCAACTGGGTTTTCCTTTGCACGTGTAATGTTTGCTCAGGAAGCCTGAAGGGTTTCCTCAGTCTGTGCTGCCTGGCTGCACATAGATTTCCAACTTGGAGGGTGGAACGGCACTCTTTACTGACAACACCTCTACTGACGCTCACCTCCATGGAAAAATGCTTCCCCAGGACCACGCAGGATGCCTCCCCGAGATGCCCTTTCAAGTGTCTCCAAAGCAGGAAAATTAAATTTACTTCAGAGGCTTCTTTTCTCACACAATAGTGTGCTGCGCTTTGGCGCTATCACGACTGCTAGCGCAAAACTAGATTCGTGTTCTTGTCGTACAGGATCCAAGTGCAACTTCCTGGAATTTAAGAAATGTGGATGCACTCTGTAGCAGCAGCTGCACGAGAAAGGGCGCGCAGCTGCAACAGTGTTCCACGAGACCATCTGGAGGAAAGTACCAAAAATAGATGCAAGCAAGCCTCATGTATTTCAGCAAAATTAAGCATAAAGAAACTGGCGTCCATGCAGTGTTTGATAGACTATAAAAACTCTTTCAAATCACATTTGGTAAGAAAACCAGTGAAAATGCAAGAAAACTATCAGTGAAAATGCAAGAAAATGCAAGACTAAGGGACAGTTTACATCTTGTGGGAGTTCTCTGATATGTGACAGTGGCATTATGACCAGTGGTTCATCTTAAAGTAGGTTGCTCGTGGATTTCCACATGAGCTAGTGCTTTGTGGTGCTGTACAAATAACAAGTCGTGGGGAGCATATGAAATGTCTGTATTAAACTCCACTGCATTAAGTAATCCAATGCATGAAAAAATGATCCAGCTGCATTTAAAATAAATGCATATTACAATATCACATAGAGTATTATAAAATTATTACTTATGTGCACAGTCCTGGTATCTGTAGACATGGCACCGTGAAGAAAGCCTGGTTCCTAAGTGTTTTTATAGATAGTTGATAGTGATGCAGTTTGCTGTCATTCAGATCATAACGTCCCTTCAACTTTGGTACATTCAGTGCAAAATACTTTTGGGAGTTTTTTTTTCACTCTTATAAAAATAAAAGGCTATTTTTTTTTTTTTCCCTTGAGAGTGCTCAAAGAATAAACACCAGCAGAATGTCTGTTCAAGCATGGAAAGTGGCAAAAACAGAAAGAGCATTTTAGTTTGCTTGTTTCCTGTTTACAATCTAAGAAACATAATATAATGAACCTATAAAAATAAACAGAAGTCACCGTGTTAGGATTTTTGTTCCTGATATGCTGTGATAAATTGCTAGTTTCTTCTTAAAATAGTTTCCATGCAGTATAAATCATAAAATCAGTCCAATTAAGTTTCTCAGTTCATTATAACAGCTCATCTTTTGTCATACACACCACTGGCAAACATATTTTCACAAACCTCCTTAATGCAAGCCATTGTTGTTGCATCCTTTGCTGACTTTCCTTCCAATTCACTTCTGCCCCAGGAACTTGAACTCTATGGTGCACCCCAAGCAGGCACTCGTAGTCTTAGGTTTATCAAGTGCTGGATATGCTGTTATAACACATGGCATTAAGTAATGTACCTTCATGAATATACAAAAGAAAAAAAAAAACAAAAAAAAAAGAACAAAAAGTATATTGTATGATTTTTCACTGATTTACTGTGTAGGTGGGGCCTGAATGATTTCACATTTTGACTTGAATTTTCTATTCATCGACTTTGGTGAAATCCAGTTTTCAGACTCATGTCAGTTTTGCAGTAGCCAGGCTGACCTCAACATGGGATCGCACATTTCTTGTTTCCTCACAACAAAACATAGGAAGTCTGATCATCCTGAAAAAGCAGGGATTGCAGGACTTGGTTTTCCCTACACTTCAGCCACGCTCCAGATTCACTGTAGAGAATTCTGCCACTATCACAATGCTTTTTAATTGCTTCATAAGCTCTTTCACGGAACCTCATTATCGGAATGGCAATCTGAAATCCGGTACAAATGTTCATTCGTTCTTTGAGAAGTCAGATCCACAAAAGTTCATAGAGCAGGGCACTGTGGTTTGTGTATCACTCAAGTCCAAAAGTACTCGTCTCTTCTACTGCTGTCAACAGTTTTTCATACAGCATAGAGAACGATGGATATGGGGGAAGGTCCAGACGATTGAAACAAGTGTGAGCCCTGAGGGAACAAAGAGGAGGTAAAGAAGTATATTATTCTAAAAGGTCAAAAGAAATTAGGTAGACTGATATGCACTCGCATATAAATGGCCAAACAGTGTTCTTTCAGAAGATCTTGCTCTCTCAAATGATGTTTTCCAACCAAACAAGTAGTGAGGTTTAATGTACATTTTTCTGATTATAACAAGCCAGTAAGATGCATTCATTAAGGCATTCAGAAACATACTTACAGCTCAAAAGACATGTGATAAATTTTACCCGTTAAACGTGCACAGGACAAGAATGCTGTAACGTAATACAATTCAAGTAGTCTACTATGAAACATTAGTTTTCAATCTATCTTAGAAGTTGTGTTGTTTGTTTTTTTTTTATATGGATGATACCTGAATACGGTATTTGTAATCCATCGCAGGATGATGAATATGCACAAGGTACTAGATTTGATGAAACATTAAATGATATGCTAAGTATTTCAAGGAAACAATCGCGTGGTAATTAAGGACAGACAAATCGAATGCTTTTCCTTGCATGATTCCTCAGCATTGATCGTGTTTCTGAGAAGTTGTTGTAAATAAGCACGAGCACTATCAGTGTATTCAACCCAGCAAGTCAATGACCTTTAGATTTACTGTTTGTAATTACACAGAACTATGCAAGTAGCTATAAAACACCACTGTGCCTTCTTAAGAGAAAAATCACATGGTTGGTTTCTTGCTCAGATTCCAAAGTCCACCTTTGAACTAAATCTTGAGACCCCTTCCAAGGAATAAAAAGGGAAGTAATGCATCTTTCTTCTCTTAGTGGAATAATGGGTAGTGTGGCCTGACCCCCAGGGCACGCCAAGAATAATACTTACTAAAATACAACAGTGAAACAGATCTAGTGAAATAGATAGAACTATTAACCTGATGAGTTCTTGAGAAAAAATGTTGGGAAGACAAGCTGGAAGAGGTATCTTCTCCACTTTGAAGCTTTATTACCAAAGCCTACATTTCCCCAGCATGAGCTCCAGCAGCTCAGTAAAAACTTCTTCACTCTGCCACCTCACTAAGGCTCTTGGAAGAAAGCTTTCTTTGCTTTTCTGTTTTGCCTTTCCAAAACCAAAGTAACAGTGTATTTTTCTTTTTCTATAGAAGTTTCCACTTAGAAGAAAGAGGCTGATTTAGACCTGGCAGCAAATGGACAATTGGAGCAAGGTGTCTGGAATGGCTTAGCAATCACAGTAAACTATGGCAGAGTCTCATGCAATTTGCAGCTTAACCGCATGCTTCTGCTGCATTGGGCTGGAAACCACTCATTAGAAGTATGGATCATGCTGTGTGGGCTGTAAAACCACAAGTTGTGAAAGACATAGCATATAATTAGCAAAGGCTTAATAGCAATTTGGCATATCATTTACGTTTATTAAGAGAATTGAGTTTTATCTTAATTTTGAGGGCAATTTTGAGAACATCATCACCTACTTTGGAAAACCAAGTCATTAAAAAAGACAAAAACTTAAGATCTTGGTCTATTGTGGGAATCTCTTTCTCACCCTTACGAGAAACTTCTTAAGGCTTCAGGAAGAAAGGTTGTTTGTTGTTTTTCTTTGTTCCCCTGGACAACATTTTCCCACTCCATCATCTCAAACCGTGTGGAAACAAGACTTCCATGTTCCTGGACTCACATTTGAGGACAACATGAAAAATAACTTGGTTCCTGAAGTCCAGATTTCCAGTTAAGCTTCACTTCATTGTAATTTGAACAGTATTACAGTAGCAAAAACACAAAATCATAGAATGGTTTGGGTTGGAAAGGACCTTTAAGATCATCTGGTTCCAACCCTCCTGCTACAGGCAGGAACAACTCCCTCTAGACCAGGTTGCTCACAGCCCCATCCAGCCTGGCCTTGAGTGCCTCCAGGGTGGGGGCACTCACAACCTCACTAGGCAACCTGTGCCAGTGCCCTCACAGTACAGGGTCATGCTTGTCTTGATGCAACCCAGCATACAGCTGGCTTTCTGGGTTACAAGCACATTGCCGGCTTATGCAGAATCTTTCATCAACTGACACTCCCAAATCCTTCTCCTCAAGGCTGCTCTCAAGCCCAGCCTGTGTGTGTAACTTAGGGATGAAGATGACAGAGGGCCTGGAGCACCTCCCCTGTGAGGAAAGGCTGAGTAACCTGTGTGTGTTCAGCCTGGGGAAAAGAAGACTGAGAAAGGATCTGATAAATGTTCATAAATATCTAAACGGAGGTGGGAGGCAAACGGATGAGGCCAGGCACTTCCTGGTAATACGCAGTGATAGGACAAGGAGTAATGGCCTAAAATACAGTAAGTTCCATATTAACATGTGGAAGAGCTCTACAGTAAGGGTGATGGAGCACTGGAACAGGCTGCCCAGGGAGGTTGTGTAGTCTCCCTCTATGAAGATATTCAAGATCTGGCTGGATGCCTACACATGCAACCAACTGTAGGGTACCTGGTTTAGAAGGGGGTTGGGCTCAATGAACTCTTGCAAACCCTGAGATTCTGCGAACCTGATACACCTCACAGATCCAGTAGTGTTTACAGACAGGGCTTTTTTGGAAACCTCTTCAAAGTTTGCTATTCAGGGTCACTCTTAACAATGTCTTACCTCCTAGCCAGTACTACTTGGTGTTTGCACGCTAAGTCTCTGAAGCTGTTGAGACACAGGCTGAAGCTGAGGCTGTACACAGGAACTAGATACTTAAAAGTGCAAATACAGCTTTCTGCTAAGGGCTTAGTCCACTCAAGTATAAGCGTGGAACATCATTTATTTTTTTATGAGACCAAAGTTCTACACGTGAATGTCAGGAACTGCCAGCTCACAACAACTGCAAGATGTTTGTCACATACAGTTAACAAACAACTTGTAGCGTTGGGTTATTCTAACACCCACATTTATGTAAGTATGTTAAAAGCCATCCACAGTGACAGAAACAAAAGTTTCCCTAAACAACAGAATCATTAGTTACACTTCATAATTCTCCTCAATTGAGGAGCTGGCACTTCCCACTAACTAACTGAACTGAATGTTCATTCTCAACAGATTGCTCCATGTTGCTCTATAGGAACAAGTTTTATTCTGCTGTTCAATACAATTAGGACTCAGCATAACTTTTTCAGAGGAAATTCTGATCATCCTGTTCAGGCATGTTGTGACCTTTTCTACACTGAAGTCTTCGTTAACATCAGGTATTTCAGTACTAGAGAATACAGAAATAGGCTCCTGCAACTCATTTTCTTACTTAAACTAACAAGAAAAGTAATTTGATTTTGAAGTCCCAAATTAAAGGGTTTTTTTTTTTAAACATCATTAAAACTAGTTCATAGGTTCATAAATTATAAAGTAGGCTGATCTGACTACCAGGTATTGCTAATCCTTCAAAAGATATCAAGTATTTGTTTTGAAATACACATTTCCAGAACCTGCTTGTAAGGTAAGCTGGTAAGATGGCTTTGCTTAAAGGCCTCCTGCTGTGTCTGGATCTCATAGTAATTTCTCTGTCTCTTTGACTTTAAAAGTGTAATTCATTGGTCCTGCAGGCAGAAGCTGACCGATGTCCCCACCTCTGACATTTAGCTGGAGGAAGCATCTAAGGGCTGCTGATCAGACATACCCTCCCTGTGCTGGACAACCACCTTGCAACATTCAGTAAGTAAATAACTGCATATTTAATCAAACAAAATATAACAAAATCAATAATGATCATTCTAAAATAATTTCCCATCCAAAAAGGCATTCAAATATAAACATCAAACACAGTTATGTTGCCTTGTCCATCCTATGAGAACAAAAAAATAATTTAAAAGAAAAAATGCGTGACAGTGGAATAATGAGTTTTCATGTAAAGCGACACATGTTTGCTTATTCATTTCAAGCTTTTTTATCTGTCATCCCAATAACTAATATTCCAAAGTAACTCTAGTACTAACATCACTAATGCAATTTATTCACTTGGTTGTACCTTGGAAGGGCAGTGATCTTCCCCCACTTCTCTACGCAGAACCTTCTTGGCCCATTGCTCCCTCTCAGAGAGGCAAACCCTTCATAAGGTATGCTGGATGTGCCTGTAACAAACTGCCAGCACAAACAAAGGATCAAGAACACTGGATACACAGATGGTGCAGGTTAGTTAGTTATTTCTATCAGCATACTCACTGAAGTCCAAATGCTTATGTAAAAGCATTTGCAAAATAAGGAAATTTGTGAGTCACAAGTAATAAATGCTACTTTAAATGCAGGATGGAGGAAAATAGGTCGCTTCCTGATAGGGCTTCAGAAGAGACAACTTCCAAGATAAATTTCCTTCAAAAGAGTTCTCTCTGAAAGCCAGGATAAGGGAAATTATCCTACATAAGCTCCATAGAAGAAAACACTATTAATTTCAAGTTATTTTAGCTTAGGCGCAAGGTGTTGTGTTTTTTTCTCCCTGCTGTTTTTACTCTTTATGAAGAGGAACCGAGAAAAAATAATCATGTAGGCTTTGTGTAAGGCTTTTTTGGCCCTGTGCATTTCAGTATCATCATAAACAGCAGTAGATGCTATAGGAAAAGGACTACATTCTGAAGTGCTTAAATAGCAAAACGCTCCTTTGTTCTGCTCATATGGGTAACTCAATGATCAGACGTAAAGTTAAATGAGAATACAAACTGTGAGCTTCAGTCACTTAAAATTATTGAAAGTTAGAATCTGATGCTGTTCAGATTACCAGCATCATCATTATATTTGGATAACATAAACCCAGGTAAAACTAGTTTAGCAGTAATTTTTAGAGACAAACAATTTCTATTCACAACACTTCATTTCTTACCTGCAAAAGTCTTAGTCGTTGCTCATTGTTGAATCTTTCCACAGCTGCCCAGAACCACCGAATTACAATGTGATTGTCATGATAACCTGTTAAAACAAGAAGAGGCTTCATAGCTTTAATACTACAAAAGTGTTTGAGAAGACAGTAATATGTCTTTCCTAATTTAGCCCTTGTCACTATAATGCAGCATTTCTTAACCAGCTGCAGCAAAAGGCAGACAATAGAAAACACCTCCTGAAATATTTACAAATCTTAGAGAATCAATTTACAGGGACAAAAAGAAATTAAATCTCTTTTTGCACGCATGCCTTTCATTAATCCATCACTGAGAGGAAAGGCAGTTCTTGAAATATTCCAGTGCTTTGCTATTTATGTATTTAAAACTGCAACGTTTCTTTTGGAGTTCTCAAATCTCCCAGTGCTCTTCTATGGTTCTTAACAACCAGACTGCAGTCTCTGGGATTATCTCTCATCTTCTTGATAGAAGTCCCCCAGTACAGTCAGTGAACAAATGATGTTACCTCCTCTATATTCTGTATTATTTCTCCAGTCACTCAAGTCAATTTCTGCTGTTCCAGCTATGACCAGTTCCAGTTCTCTTGCATCAAATACAGACACAAGCCTTGCATCAACCACCTGTTAAAGAAAAAGGCTCATCTCTTATTCAGACATTCATGAAATAACATCTGTCTCATGAATTGATAGGATTAGTATTAATATTTTTCCTTTTTAAAGGCAAATACCTATTTATTAGGATGCAGTTTCAAACAGTTATACTGGAGGACCACAGTGCTTGGGGTAGAAACTTCCTGGCAAATAATACCGAATGATTACAGGACAAATAAAGTTCGATACATCCCATTTAATTGTTTCTGATAAGGCAGGTAAGGTATAAAAGACTTGAAATACATTTGGCTGTATTATGCTGAGTATAGTATGCACTAAAAACCACCAAGCATAAAAAGACTGCTCATGTTAGCACTGCCAATCATACAAACAATGATCAAAACTATCTACCAGTTTTAACAAGATAAGTAACCATAGAGTTTAAGTCAACGACTAGCGCTGATTTTTGCACACACACAAAGACACTGTATGGGCACTTCCAATTGACTATACATGCACCAGTGTTCTGGGACTACTTATTTGGGAAATGTATACAAGGAGAAAAACACTTTGGGAGAATAAAAAAGAAAGTAAATTCCAGCTGAAATTTTTTTACCTCATAGAAACCACGAACTAGACTTTCTGTCTGTTGTACAACTCCTCTCTCAATCCTCCATTTTACCATTCTTTCTATATATTCTTTCTTGTTTTTTTCTGTGACTGGAATGTTGGCACCCCCCGGCTTCAATTCCCGTTCTGTGATCTTAGAAGAAAACAATCACAGCATCATTAAGATAAAAGAAATAATCACAACAATTTAAACCTTTAAAGTTGAATAATTCCTCAAGGACATTAGCAAAGACTCACGTTAGCAAATTGGAATATGTGAAATAAGACAATACAAAATAAATCTTTTTTTGTTTGTTTGTTTTTATTAAACTATAGTTAGTGCAAATGAGTAGAAGAAGCTCAAAAAGAAAAAGAAAAAATTACAAAGATTAAAATAGCAAAGTCTCTAAATAATATCCCAATAAAGGTGTTGCAATGCCTCTGAATGCTAACTCTAGCGCTATGAAATTTAGGGAATCCACCTCCAGCAGAGCAATCAAAAATGCTGATATTTCAGATAGTTTCCAGAAAGTCTCCTTAACCTGAAACACACGTTTGACAGGTTCAAAATAATAACTACTCTTGAAATTTCAACATCGTTTTCATCAAACAGAATTTCATAAAAAGAAGTTCAAATCAGCATGGAATGACAGGCATTTTTCTGCCCATTGAAATGCTTATCTAGGAGCGGAATACAGAGAAGAAAGAAATTAGGAATCTTGCACACCTGCCCAAAAACTTCTTCATTTACAGTAAATGTGAGATCCAGGATATCATGTATGTCATTATCTTTCATCCATTGCAAACTCTGGTGAAACTCCTCATCAAGGTATTCCAGGTCACTCAGATCACAGAGTCTAACATAAACAAAACCAAAACACATAAACACAAATGACAGCAGTAGTGTGTGCTCAGCAGCAAAGCTCAGAACAGTCCTGCAAAACAGACTGGGAGTAACGTCAGCTGTGAGAAACATGAACAGAATAAAGAAGATGCTATTTCAAATCTCCCTTTATTTCCCTAACAATAGCAGCTACTGTATCGCTCAAACTGAATTTATGCATTTTTAAAGCCCCAAAATTTATTCACTTGCTTTTTCCAAGTTTAAAGTGAGTCCATCTCATATTTTCTGTAAAGAATATTTTGAAATTATGAAAATATATACACCGAAGAGATAAAAACTTCTAATCAGCGAAGAAACTGTACATTTTCTGTAACAATCCCTTTTACTTATGGTCTTCTTGTCCCTTCACTGTGAAAAGAAGTCAGTTTACATTGTCTTCTTATCACAAAGATAGCCTTTTTTTTCCCTTAACATCTGCCATATTTCCCTGAGCCTGGTCTTTTGTTGACAAATCCAACCTGTGAGCCAGCTGCCCTTGCTGTCTTTAACAGTCTCTTCTCCAAGATTTGAATATGTGAAGTTGTGACAGTATTTAATACTAGAGTAGCAAATTCTGCAATTCTTCTTAATTCTGAGTAATAACTTGTGCTGTGAAATAGCACACTGTGTCTAATCATGTGTCAGCTGCTTTTTATCAGTAGGGTTTCCTGCCTGCTACCATTCTTGGGCATGTAAAAAGTCATTAAGAAGTCATATACTTTTATTGGACTCTCAAATGTACTTGAAGGGACACCCTGCAGTAACAGTCCCTACATCAAAGCAGATGGGCTGAGCACAATGCTCCATCTGCAGAGACACTTTGGATGGCTCCTAGCTCTGAGGAAAGCAAAGATCTGTGGCTGTGATGAGGAAATTGCAGAAAATAGGCTGCATACAAAAGTATTCACATCATCACTTAACTGCTCAGAGAACCACAGAGTTAAATAATTAATTTAACTGGGTAGTTAAACAATATTATTATTAAAGTCCATCTGGGGCAAGTCCTCATTCTCACTGAAATGATACTGTCAGCAATTAGGAACTTCAAACATACACATGCATTACTCCTCGCTATTAAAATGTATGATAATTTGAAGAAACATGCCCCCATTCTTGCAGACATTCAATGTCAGGCTGGACCAGGCTCTGAGCAACCTTATCTAGTGCAGATGTCCCTGTTCTTTGCAGGGGATTAGGACCAAATGACCTTGATAAGTCCCTTCCAACGCAAAAGGTTCTATGATATCCTTCCAGGCTTCTCCATAACTGCTTCAAAACTGAGGACAAAAACTGAAGTGCCTTAAGTTCATTATGCCTTAACTTCCAGACATGCTAGGCACATTGTTTAAGCCAGAACAGCAGCAGTTCTGAAAATCCAGTCTGAAGCACATCAAAGTAAAGCTCCTCAAAATGGAGACTGGCTGCAATCAGAGAATTCAAGTCTCGCAGTCTAAGTTCAGAAGTGATTCACATCCTATCTTATGAGTCATTACTAGACACATGAATAACATCTCTATTAATATCTAGAACAAAACCACAGCATTTCATTCTAACTAGCTCAAATGCAGGATTTTGTAAAGAAAGCTGATAATATAGTATAAACAAATCACACAGATCGGTATGAAATTAGTAGGGAGAGCATTCCAAGTTATTAGGTAACACCACAGTCAGCAACAAGGAACCTTTTAAAAATATGCTGGATTAAAATGAAATGACTGATTTACACATAAAGGCTTGTCATTCTGAGGATAAGATACCCGTGCACAAAATGCTATTGTCCATGGGCAAGGAAACCAAAAAAGGAGACTGAACAATTCTACTCACATTCGGAGGAGGGCTTTATAGAAGGGCCGTGTAAAGAAGGCATCCAGCAAATATTGATGTATCAGAGCAAGACCAAGGATTCGACCACTAAACCTGAACCTAAAAGACAAAGAGTTATGATCACTGTACTGAGACATTGTGGTTTGTACACTGCTCTGTCATCAAAACTTATTTATACATCCAAACAGCACTGGCAAGTCAGAGGGCTATGCCTAAAATGTGGCGTTCTTTTCTTTTTTTCTTTTCCTTTTATGTTCTCATAAGAGCACAGAAAAAAAAATATACATATGCAAGTTTGAAGAGTGCAGAACATCCCTCAGATATCCAAGTTGTAGCTTCTTAGAAATGCCAAATCCATACTTAACCCCATCTACCTCTGTAAGACATCTTACAACTTGATAATAACTGTTCATTTTCTTTACAGACCTTGTCTAGGATTAACTTGTACTAGTGCCACCGGGAGGCTGAAGGTTCCTCCACTTCCCCAGACTGACACTTGTCACTGTGTTCCTGCATACAGTTGCTTTTTGCTCCCTCTTCTGACTGGTGATTACAGATCTCTGTATGTATTTTCACAAACAGTGGCTAGAAGCTTTTTATTTTGCTTCCTTAATTTTTTTTTATCGCACTGCCTCATGTCAAGATAACCACATTCATCTTCCCTTTCTCTTTCTTCTTCTTGTTTTTATTTTGGTGGGTATTTAACTTAAAAACTGTTAATGAGACTCCTCACAGATATCCACTCTTCACAAATGGCTTTTAACCAATAAGAGCCCAGTACCTCTCCATCCTACCTATATGAGCAGTTGGCACTATTACTGCATTATAACTGCTTACATGGCAGAATTGTCTGTTGATATTCAGTGAAAACATCTATAAACTTTCAGAGATGCCATGATCTGAACTGCCTTATAAGTGTGAAAAAGAGATTAAAAAAAGATTGCCAACTATTTTAGAAGCATACCTGTACATAGCATAGTCTTTGCTTAAGAGCTATGTAACCATCAGCCTTCCCCTTTAATTAAGATACCTCCAGTGGATAAACAAATATATAATAGCACCTCCTTGAAATCTCCCTTAATATTCTTAGTTGACAACAACCCAAAATCTCACGCATTTTTAATGCACAAGGAGTTAACTTTGATTTCATGAAGTGACTGTCTGCTAAAGTACAAGAAACCCAGAACGTTGTATTGTGAGATAATCCCACGATACATGTTCCAAACCACACTTTTGCTGACCTCGTGAGAAATAAGATCATTTAAAACCACCACAAGAGAAAACAAAATGAGGAAATTCTATAGAAATGCAATCACTTTTTTGCTGGTTAAAAAGATCCAACTATGTTCTATACATCTGAGCAAACATAAGCATTCTCTGCAAATGAGGACAGCAGAAAAGACAAAGATACTTGAAAAGCAAAGACAAAAGAAATAATCCTTACCACTCGTGGTGATTGTCTACAAAAGCAGACATGGGACTTATTTGTACTGTGTAGGTATCGTTGGCTGAATATTCAAATAAACCATAATATGGATTGAAGAGCTCTCTAGACACCAGGAAAAAAAATTCCCTTGAAGGTCCACTGTAGTCCAACCTTTAAAAGGAAACTTGACATTACTATACAGTGTTTATCACGTGCAAAGGAACACTTCTTTGCATTTACATTCCTTACAGTACATTTGCCATTAAAATTTCCTAAGATTTTAACCAGAACCCTTATCCAGCAGATTGCTCAATGCCAAGGGATGTAAAGTCCTTGCGAGGATCCTCTGAAATGGAATGACTTGGAGGTCTGGAAGGAAATGCTCTACATCAAAATTTTTGGCTTAAGCTGTAATGGTGGGTTTTTTTGCCATGAGACTATAACCAAATAAATGGAGGTGAAGGCAAGTAGTGTCTGAGGGGAGGGAGAGGAAACAGGAAAAGAGGCAACATCAGACCTATCAGCATCTGATAAATTAGGAATGAAAATGGAAAATTGTCATATTTTGTCCATGCAGACTTACAACAATAAGGGCAGTTTGAAGGATAATATTTCTGTTTTTCCCAGCAATATAATCTGATATTACTTAAGCGAGTTCTCTTTCTTGGTCTAAATTTTCTTGACTGTCTTCCAAAGTTGAGTGCACTTAAATGTCTTTTGGAGAGCATATTTCCTTTGTTTTTGTTGTTTTTGGGGTTGGGGTTTTTTTGGTTTTTTTTTTTTTTTTTTTTTTTTTCTTCTATTTCAAGATTCCTGTTCTAATGAACAAGGAATCTAAATAACCTCTTCTTGAATCATAAACAAACTCACTGCTGACAAAGCACTAAGACTAAGAGTTGTGACACTATGCTGCAAGTCAACAACAAAATGAGTTAAGCACGAAGTTAATGCCCTGGTAGAGGTAGAAAATAAGATATTTTCCTATGGGGAGGAGAGGTTACTGTAGTCCTAACAAAAAGATTTTCAATAGCTTGAAAAATTCACACTTGACTTTTATGAAGGTCTTGTTTTAGTACTAAGAGAACACACAGACAAAAGCATCATAGAGAAAGTCAGCTTTCGTACAGGACTCCTGCTACTAATGTTTTGGCTCATGATCTTTAACAGGAGATATGCACAGATGAGAGTTCTTTCTGAGGACGATGTTGTCAGGAAAATACAAGTGAGGTACCATTATCAAGTTGAGGACAAAGCCTCTTTATTCTGTTGAAGGAAAAATATTTTCCCTTCAGTCATTTGGAAGCACTTTGCTTGTGCTAAGCTTCAGAAGCAAAGTACTGAAACAGATTCTTACCCTGGCAAGAAGGGCAGATTCCATCCTCAATTTGCAGGAAAAAAATAACAGTTTGATATCATGGACAACTGTTGGATCATAATCTTGGCACAAATACCAGATCAAGAAAGGGTTGTCTGGAACACTCTTACAGACTTCTGGGATAATTAGACTCACTGAAAACTGAAGATGGAACAGAAACTGTGTGCCTGACTATCAGCCATTGCATACAGTTCCCTTTGTACATGGTGTTACTGTGAGTCATGCTAAATAAATCAATCATGAGAGTCCTGCACTGTCAGTCAGATTTATCCCACAATTAAAGGCTTGGCACAAGGGTGAGAAAACTTCATACAAGAGGTATGCAACCGCACAGCAGCTGCAACTGTAGGGCATTTGGGTATTCAGGAGCAGAGAAATATGTTGTTGGCAACGTGACTCACGTCTCCTGGGAAGCGCCATTAATATTTCAGATTTCTCACTACAAACACAAACCAGCTTCTGCTAATAGTTCATAGAACTTAGGGAAAATAACTTCAAGAAATCATATTCTTTGCATCAAAATTCTCTTCACTTCCTCCAAATGAAGTACAAATGCAAAAAAACAATAAACTAGCATCAGTTACACAACTGTAGAAACCGAAGGTTCGAGGAAAACACCAAACATTATGAGATTTACAAAAAATTAACTATGCCTGCATTGCTCACTAACACGTACACCAACAAAAGTTACTCAGAATGTTTTAATCTGGGAGGATTCTATTTCACGTTACTTTAAGTCTTAGACCTCTCTACCAAGAGGAAAAGCAATGCAACAGCAAACTTCCAGTGAATTTTCTTAAAGAAAGGAGAAACAAGTAGAAGATTCACCTCCAGTATTTTTTCTCCTCTCCTCCACCCTGACCTGTCTTTCTACGCCTAGCCAAATGAATAGCTCAATGTGATACATATTCTTGCACCATCTCTGATGAAACAATACTGTTTGCACATATCCTTTCTTCATTCACAACAGAGATTTGTAAATAGAGAATTGACGTCATTTTAATTTACTCTCAATTAACTCATTCTTTTCCATTAAGAAGAGAGTCCTGTTTAAAGCTAGATATAGAGGAAACAGTATGCGTCACCTCCTCTTCCAGGTCACTCTTCATCTCGCTGTACTAAGTGAGGAAATGCCTGATGTCTGATGAAAGGAGACGGTCTATCTGGGTCAATCTCTATCTCGTGTATGACTTTCAAATTTCCCCCTTTCATTTTTAAATCTGAGTTGAGGCTGCAGCAGCAAAAATGAAGGCCGGTAGGGCTGTGCAAGACAGACCTCGCTGCTGCATCCCCACCCTGCTCCGTCAATACAGTGTAATCTCATCCTGCATCAGCCTCGTCATTCCAGTTCTGAGTTTTTCCTCAGACAGCACAGTGATATTATTTATACGAACAAGTCCACACTTGGCTCTCAGCTGCCAACATTTTAAGACTTCACCAGGTCTTTATTAGCAGCAAGTAGCTCAGGGTAAACTTTACATAGTTTTCAAAGTAATCTAATCTCGTATGAGATGTCTCTATAACAACTTATCTATTTTAGAAGTAGATTTGCACATTGCATGGCAATAGTGCATACTACAGCATTCCAACAGCTGTGTGCTGCATTTTCCTAAATATCAGAGAACAAGACTTCCAACTTCTTTAGAAAAACACCCATGAAATATATCCATAAAAATGTTTGTGCCTAGTGCAAAAGGCTTTAAGAGCTGACAAAGGAGATGCAAAATAAGAGACAAAAACAGGTAATCAGTACATGGTTCCACTTACACTTGCAAAGAAAAACGAATCACATCTTGCCTAGTAATGTGCACCTCACAATCTATATGACATCAGATTTCCATCAGACACAGACCGAGCATCCTCCGAAGTGACTTTATGTCAGGGATATCTGTGTTTATTTGACAACTGGCAATGGCCTGATTGCTTTGATTTGTGAAACAGGCCATGGCCTAGAAAGATGATGAGAACCTCCTGCAGCACAGAGGGCCTTCTGCTCCCATTGCCTTAGAAAACACTTAGGGATTAAGCATCTAGCCTGTTCTGGAAGCGCTCCCTCTCCAGCAAATGGCAGCTGTCTTTGAACAGGCACTAGAGATACAATAACAGCACTGACAGAAAAGAAATATGAATAACAGAAGAAAGCAGTTTGTTTTTCTCTTTGCTTTCCCAGCAACACTCTGAAACACACACTAACTATTGTGAAAATTCACATAAACACATGTATTATTTCTGCAAAGGCAGGATGCATTATATTTCACAAAGCTTAAAAAAGTCATCCTGAACAGCTGTATGTTCTAAGGCTCGTATATGTGGCATTTCCTGACCACAATCCTTCCTCTTTTCACTCTAGACCACAAAAACTTCAGCAAAACAGCACAGCTGCAAGACAGTTTAGAGATTACATTTACTTCCCCGTTCTACTTACCCTTCTTCCCCAACAAATGTAACATAGAGCTTATTTCTCTGCAAGTCTTTCCTTGAGTAACCCATAATCTGGTTAAAGGCATCTTCAAGCAAGTGATCTCTCCTGATTATTAATCTGAAAAGCAAAACAACATTGAAAGAGTAATTCATGAATAATAATCACATTTGTAAATATCTACTTACACTACAAGGTACAGGGTGACTTTAGAGCTCTGATACCCATTTTGCTGGATAATTTGATCCACACCAGGAAGCTTCTGTCTGTCAGAACCCAGAAGCATCTACTGAACATTTCAGTAATATGCCTTGTACAAAGAAGTGTTGTTTTGATTTTTCCACCCTATTTTTTTCTTACATTGAGACCACAGTGGAAAAAGGCCTGAAACAAGCGTTTTCAGTAAGCCTAAAATTCTTCTGCAAGGATGTAAATTAGTCTTACTGTAAGCAACAATCTAATGCTTATGTAGAAATCCATCTCATAACAAGGCAAAAGATGAACCTGTGTGAAAGTCACCAAATGACAACTCTGGAACTAAACACCTCTACATTAACCCCAGTGTAGGTGTGATGAGACGACAAGACCAGAAGGAACAGTAACTGTCCAAAACCAAACTGAGGCATCACATAGAAAAACACACTATATCTTTTAACAGAAAAATTGTGAAATCAAGGAGTCATCATAAAGATCTGAAATATGAGGTGAAAGAATCCTACTTAGACTTTTCATCCTTTGCCAAAGAACCGTGTTTAATTAGATTCCTGAAACTTGGCTTGTCTTACATTCAAATACTGTCTTATGAATGTGTTTGATCAGTCAGTCAGACCCAAGCTTGGAGCTGTGCCCCACACACAGGCAACTTGCCCCTCCACATGCCATCTTGCAAAGCCCTTGCTGTCTTACTGCTCATGCAGCAGTCAGTGGTTGCAGTGTGCTGGCCTGCAGAGGAGGAAACCAGGAAGTATCGAGCGCAACAAGAAAACCCAGGCAGTAGGAAAACTGCTGGAGCTGTAGTTTGAAAGAAAGGAGCAGGTCAGCACGTGCTTGGGAACTCAGGGAAAACTGTTCAAAGCCAAGCATTTTCTGCTTTAAAAAACCTCAGTGTGATGGCAAATGAGTCAGGAAAAAAACAAAACAAAAGATGTAATAGATCTCACAGGTAGCAGACATCATTCTCTGGTATTTGCCCTCATATTTATGACAAAATCTTCACAGATGAATCTTTCAGGGGTTTATGACTTCATTACATTATAGGAAAATTATGTTTGACATCTGCTTCTTAGGACTGTCTAAACACCACCACTTAAACCCTATGTCAATTGTGGAATTACTTTTAACAAAGTCCCATAAACAAAGTCTGAGCTCTGCATAAATTCCTGCAAAATGTAAGAAGAGACTGTCTGGGGAAAACACACCCTAATTCTAGCAGAAGAAAGGATTTTCAAGGGTTTTTCCTTATGTTGAAGGGAGACAATTAGAATGTCAACTTGTTTGGGAGGAAGTGTACTTTAATATTACAACTGATGTTGATTTGCCTAAAGCATGTGAGTTTTCCTTTTACCTGGCACAAGAGTTAGTGATTTACAACATTATGAAAGTATCTCTGATGATGATGATCCTTAATGTTACAGCATGTCATTGCACGATTACCAGCTAAACGAAAGAGGAAAGACTTCATCTAAGCACTCCAACATTCAGAGTGCTGAACTTAACTGTAAATATCAGCAATTTTCTAAGGTGATCCTTGGAAATGAATAATAATTTACCAATCCCCTTTAAAGAGTCTTTAAAGACTTGTAAATGACTCAGAAGAGAACACCTCTTTACCAAAGAAGACCACTTGAACAATAGTGGCAGCTAAGTACAAAAGATAACCACATCTGACTTTTCCAACCGAAAAAAAGATAAAAACGTAATTATTTATATCAAAGAACTGCTTTGATGAAAGAGTTCAGAAGTCTCCTCTTCTGCATGCCTTTTTCCAAAGCACTTTTTGTCCCCGTATATATGAACAATAATATTGTTCATATAAACTGCAATTGGGGTTGATACAGCAAAAAAGTGATCAGAATTTGCTGTATCCTCTGCTATGAATCACACACTGTCATTAAATCTCTTATGACAGGCTTTATGCTTCCACAAGTGCAAGGGTAACCATAATATCTGCATTTCTTCTATTAGGAAGATGCTTGCAGACATGCAAGGAAAGGCAAGGTAGCTTCCTGAGCTACAAATACAGTTTTCAAGAGATTCTTCAACATACTTCAATTTCCCTGGGCCTTGTCCATATCCTTTAGTTTCCAACTTCCTGTAAAAGTTTCTCAGCTTGGCTTCAAAATCTCTTTTGTAAGGAGCTGGAGCTCGGGCATTGGCACGCTGAGTACCTGCAGGAAGCAATAAGCAAAGAATGAGCTGTAGTGGCATGAACTGATTAATGTCCTTTCCTCTACTGAAAAGACTCTTGAACAGCAAAAGGCATGGCACATGTTTGGTTCAGTCACACTTACAAATGAGTAAAAGCTACATCTCTTCAAATCTGCTCTGTATCCAAGACGTTCTGGCTGCTCATTTCCAATAGTATCATGTTTCTAAAGCATATCTTAAAGAGCAAATCCAGGTGAATACAAAAGATTGATTTTAAAAAATAGCAACATCAACTTTTGTTTGACAAGGACACTCTACGTCTCACCTTCAAAACAGCTCATGCCCATGAAGTAAATGTTGTGCTCTGTTCGTTTTTTGTTACTCTCAGCAAAACTAAGCCCTCTGAAATGAAGTACAAAAATTATCACCCACTGTGCTGCTGTTGAATACACCAAGTCAAAGAACTTATGGAAAATCCATACATACATTTAAGTGAGTTTAATTTTGAGAACTCCTTTTTGAGGGAGAGAGCCTTTTGCCAAAACAATTACATACCACCTGCATATATAAGTCCAGTATACACAAATACATTGTTCTGCCTGATCTATTCAGAATATTACAAACATTAGAGCTTCCACTGGTTCTCTGCATAAATTCCTTCAATTGATTTAATTGCAAGAAAGTGTGCCAGAGAGGCAGTGAGTTAACCCTAGCCCTGCTACTTTCATCTTCTCAACTCTACTTTTTATTACATTAATTACTTCCCTGTGTGGGTGTGGAGACATTTCCCCCACAAACCCTAAAGCACATTAAAAAAACTTCTCATGCCTTATAGTACACATAGGTTGCAAACTGCTTATACACATGGAAGATCAACAGGTCTATAGTACACAAGAAGTACAGACAAAGAGCTTATCAGCACATGTTTTAAATGTTATCAGTTCTTATGCGAGTTTTCTCTTGGCTGCCTGTATGAAACTAAGTAAATATAAAAACACTGTGAGTGAGAACATGATAATGTAACATTTACATTGTCAGGCAGAGAGGTTATAAAGCAGAGAATATGCATCCTTTCAGCCTTTGCTTGCAGAGCCTCAGCACATATGGGTTTAAGATGAAAAGCAAAGCAGAGCATCCTGCGGAAGTGGCTGCTGGAGGAAGCCACACAGTCAGTCTCTCAGCACAGACCAGAGAGTGCAGGCAACATCTGTATTAACAATGCCATTCAATGGTGTTCAAAACACATGCCCGACTAGAAAGACACCTGCCATTTGTTCTAGGCTCAGAGTGACACATGGGAGGCATAACAAGTGTCAGAGAATCCTCAAAGCACCAAAAGCAATATTAAGGACTGCCCTGAAAAGTCATGGTCACTGATTAAACTACAGTGTTTATCCTACGTTACCGAGAGCACAGAGGCTTTCTAACCATACACTCTCTCAGATGCACTCTCTAGAATACTTACAGAAATTTGAAACCATAAACAGCCTTTTAATTACTGGCTTTTTACCCCGACTTTGTTTATTCCACTTCGGGTCAAAGTAGGCACAAAAATCACCAAAAACTAACAAAAGCCTACTTCAAACTTAACCCCTGAAGGAAATTATTGCTAAGAGATAGCGAAGAACATAAATCTGGTAATACATTACTTCACGGCTCAGAAATCAGCAGCACATTATTCTGACAGCACATGACAAGTTCTCATTACAAATCACACACATATGCCAAGAAATTCCTGGGCAATTACAGTGATTACTTCTGCCTTGGGAACAAAAGATGTTAGCGGAAGAGCTAAAAAATGCAAGTGATGTGATAATCACATTTGATTTTCAAAGTGCTTATATTCTAAAACAGATATAAAGAGCAGCTTTATGATCATTCATCTTCCCCGAAAGAGAAAGTACAACTGATAGTGACTGAACTAAACAATGGCTCCTTAATATGCAGTCTACTGCAGTACAGCACAGCCAGTTTAGCTGATGAAAAAACAGAGCCCCCATAGAAATCATGGGTCATTTATTATATATATATATATATATATATATATAGGGCTTTAATAATAATATATATATATAAATAGGACTTCATTTATACACCAACACAAACACACGCTCTTGCAGACAAACAGGAAGATTCAATGGTCACTCTATCTTTTTCTAAGCAACAGAATAGAGATTACAATGTTAGGGAGGATGAGACTGAAGCCATCGCTGTTCATCCTTTACAGTGTGCTACTTCTTTGAGAAACAGAGGAAAATATCACACATTAAAGATTAAAAGACATTCAGAAATACTTAGTTGGACCACAACTTGGCCCAGCATGCTTTGGTGCATGTGCTAATAACAAAGAAATTACAGCTCTGAAAACAAAATCTGTTTTTACACCTTAAGGGACTGCTAGGTTTGCAGTTGACAGTAAGATGCATATATGCATATATTCAATCTTACTTTATTTGCAATGGAGGGAAACAGTTCTAGCTGAGCAATCTATGCATCCAAAAAATCAAATATACATATTATATCATGGCAGAATACCATAAGATCATTAGTATCTTAGGATAGTTTCTCTAAATGGGTCTTTACTGAGGACTTATGCCCAGTAGGACAAGCTACCACTCTGGACATCTTAATGTCCGTTTAGTCTGGCTGCCTGGAAAAGTTTTGTCCTAATGACTGTAGACAGGGAAACACACAACACCTTCACTGGTGAAATGTTCTTATTGTCTGGAAGTACCCAGGGTTGGCTGCATCCCAAATGTTTTCTATATTTTTGTTCTCCAATTTTTAGCAGTCATCCTAAGCCACATCTGATAAACTGTAGTGATTTTTATTCAGCTTACCTACTACTACATTCTTGAGAAGTCATATTGACATCTGTGAATTTATAGACCTATACTTGGTCTTAGAGGTGAAATGGGATTTGTTATACTTGAAATAGCTTAGTTTTTATTAGCAACATAATTAGTTAATATGTGAAACATGAACTTCATCGCATTCTGACATGTACACTTCCAGACAGCTGCCAGATGCTCACTTCTGACTTCAAGTTAAGAGACAACAGTCTGCCTTTATATAAACTTGTTATTATTTACTATCCAAGAAACAGTCAACTTTCAGTGCATACTAACTAGATCTTATGTTTTTAATCTTCTATGCATTGGGATCTTGGCATTAAAAGTCATTTAGCTGTTTCAGATCAGCGAAGAACAAGTTCACATGTTTTTTTTACAAGTCAGAACAAAATCACAAACTCTGAAGCTGGAATATACCAATTTTCTCTACTGGCAGAGCACCTTCTCAGCCCAAGGCAAACGTTCATGTTTGAGAGTCAAATTAAATCACATTGACTGGTTTTGCCCAAAAATAGGACCAGATCTTTGTTGTTGCTGGAGCTACAGAACTTAGATTTTCAGAAAGGTGGGAAGTTATTATATGCAGCATAACATAAACTTGATTATGGGACTGGCAGTACCACAATATTTTACAAATATCATCATAATAAAAGTACTGCAGTAGAGAATGACAACAATTACAAGCTCACTGCTTCAGCTCATCTAACTAAAGGCTGGGAACTGCAAAGGGAAACATGTTGGGATATAATTTCCAAATGCTCTGCTTTAGGCTGCAATGAAATTGAATTTGGAAAGTTAACTAAAAATTACAGTCAAACAATTTGTCTCTGTTCTTCTGGGAAGGCAGCAGGAATGTGACACTGACTCTACCGATCCAGAACAGATCTTTACTCACTGTGAGAAATGGATTCTTACAGACTCTGTGCTTGAGAAACTTACCTGGAGAGTTCTGGGGTGAGGACACCGGTGAACCTCTTGGGGACTGACAATAACTGGGATGAAGTAAGGCATGTGGCGGCACATATGACATTATCTCCTCTTCAAACAAACTTGTAAATAGAAGCAAATATTAAAAAGCAACACATTTATTTGCAAGAATAAAAGATATCTTTCTAAAAATATATATCTCTTTAATCTGTTTTCTTTGTTAGTTACTTGCCTATTTCTACTATGCACACTTAAGAGTCATACTGAGTCTTCGAATATTATTGCCATTCCCTGAAACCGAAACTTAGTGGAAAGCAATAATTACTGCTAATTACTGTGAAATATTAAAGTATATGTAGTATGATGTTTGTTTTCAAGACTAAAATACACTTCCTCCATTTGTGTTTTCTCTTTTTTTTTCCCATAGGGTAAAAAGGGTCAAAAACCTTAGTGGCGATTTCCTAGAAACAAGATCTGTAATAGTGCACAAAGACTAGGAACAAAGGCAAATACTCAAAGTCTCCAGGGTTAAGACTCACACCTGAAGTTGTTGAATGTACTGAATAGTAAGACTTTTGGTTTCCAAGGTTATTTCTTTATTCTTAAGGATAATATCGTCGATGAAACTTGGTATTGCATTTATTCTGTTCAGACTGCCTTACTGTTCACCAGGCCACAGAGTTCTTCACAAGGCAATTACACCACTCCTAACCCCTACACAACTACACAGAGACAGAGAAAGGAATACAGTCTTTCCCATGGACATCCAGCCAGCCAAGATGCTGAATTCAGGCATCATGAACCTGAGGAAGACTGACTCATCACAATTAGCATGCAGTTTTATCAGGGTTTCTTAGAGGAGTCATGACAATACTCTGCTAGGAGATTTTGTTTAAAGTAGAAATCTACAAGGACTAAATACAGGTAGGAAAAGGAATTTTAGTACCTTGGTACACTGTAATTTTAACACAGCCCATCTTTGCTTTACACCAGTATTTACTCACAATAACAATAAACCTGCAAAAACCCAACAGTCCAGTTCGAAGGCTTAACATGCAACATTTTATGGAACTAATGGATGAGCAATAAACTTTTTATCATCAATACACCCTTGAAGCAGTGGCATTGTAAGTTTATTACTAAAATGGGAAGAAAATCAAAGCAAAACTTTTCAGTTAGGTATTTTTAGTAAAACAAAACCAAATCAAAACAAAACCTGGAGAAGAGAAATAAAAGATGAAGAATATGAAGTTTTTCTGGGATTACACCAGCTCTTTGACTTTTCTCGTAAAGATTAGTTATGCTGATGATTCATGAATCATTTGATTTCCTACAAAGGAAATAAAAATCCTGAATTTTCCTTATTTCAGTGAATGGTTACACAGTACTGTCTGGAAGGCTCCTCAGCAGCTGCCACAGCATATTCCATACGTGCACAGGAAGCAGCAGCACCTACCTGAGTAACATGACAAGGTCTGCATCACTGGATAAACGCACCAAACCAGGCGTTCCCTCTGTCCGGATGAACTGGATCTTCTCCCTGTGTAAGCCAAAAAGAGTTACAAAATACCTGATGTACACCGATGTACACCCCAGTAAAAAAGAAAAGTACAGGGTATGTCATAAAAACCTCTAGGCTATGCTTCTGTATTTCAGAAACCATTTTTAACTCTGCCACAGCATATGCATGTGAGTAGTAAAGTATTACAACCAGAAAGCTAATTTGTTCTGAAGAATGACTCGTTTCCCTCACTGATTCACTGCTTCAGATACTGCAGGCCATGCAACCAACAAAAATGGGTTCTTCAGGTTCACACTAGCTATGGCCCTGAATTCAAAGCAGAAGGGCAAGCCCTGTCAGAGGATATTACTATTCAGAAAGTGAACCATTTTAAGCAGTGCTGTCTGTTTTGAGCTTTTCTACAAATGTGAGCCATATGTTACAATGCTCTGATGATTTCCAAAGTGAGATTTTCAAAAGACACTGCACTTAGAACATCTTTCATAAAACACTTGTACTGTTTCTCCCTCTCTGTTTCACCCAAGTACTCATCAACCCTCCTCCCAGACTCCAGCAGGACAATACTGTGGAATTTATGCATCCTAAACACTGCGTATAACACACTCTGGATTGTTGTGATCTCACAATGGATTTTTAGTATTGATACTGGATATAATGATTTGGATGATTCCTGTTATGTAGTCTGTAGAGTTTTTTTCTTGTATTCTAAAATGAAAGGGCATCCTATTCATTTTCTATCAGTAAAAGATAGAGTTTTTCTCTACCATCGTCACCATATAATTTGGACTCACTGTTATGACAAGGAAAAGAAAACTAAATGCAAACCCACATAATAAAAATTCCAAAAGAAAAAATCAAACAAAAAGAAAAAAGCTCCACATAAGAACAGTGATACTGGCTCAGCTCAAAGGTCCATCAACCCTGATGACAGTGACAAGGATAAAAGCAATACATACAGCCAGCATTCTAACAAGGGTGAAGACAGGAGCGCTGGCAGCAGCACACAGTTTAAGCTACAATATGCATTTCTGGAGCATGTAATTTCATGCACAAGTTTCATTCAAAAGGTCAAGCTAAATTCCTTGCCATCTGTCTCTAAAAACACTGTGCAAAGGACATTCTCAAACAATTAACCTAATACAAATGTCCTGGCAACTTCCACTACATATGCAGAACATTCGAGGGTCAAAAGGGGCATGTCTAAAACATATGTGCTTGCAGTGGTGGCAGTAGTAATTCAGTGTTTCTTTGTGAAGGCAGCGAAGGTCAAGCAACCACATCATCAAATCTATGGCCCCAACCCATCAAGAACCAAGGATCGGTATCTTAACTCCACAGTTTCAACAGCACCGTGCTAAGCCAAAGGTAACACACACTGCCCACCTGCAAGCATGGCCCCACTGTGCCCAGGGAAGGGATGTCTGGACAATTCTAGAGCCTACTCCAATCTACATCAATACCCAAATAGAAAGGTTTGAAGAAACTAATGGTAGATTTCAGAAGACATCTTAGTATTCAACTAGCAGCAACACCGGGAGTCAGAAAAACATTTTCTGGGTTAATGTTTGCAGCTCTCCAAATGAATGCAATTGATGACTACTCAGGAGATACCACTGAGAACTGTGATCTGAATGACAGCTCTTAAGCATATGCCTTTTATACCCATTAGGATATAAATCAAATGATTGGTGCCTTTGCCTGAAGCCTTTTATTTAATTTTCCCTTCATTTTATTTAATTTTCCCTACATTTCCTCTGTTTCCCTACACTTTATTTCAGGGAGTTAAACAGAAATACAGAAAAGAAGTAATGGCTGCAGCTTTATGGGTATGTTTGTCTTTCACAGGTCAAAACTGTACAATTTGTTATGCCAACTTCAATGACAGAAAACAATATATATTAGCATTTTATGTTAGACTGGGCATAGCAGACTCCACAAGTTTTAATACCTGAGTGAATGATTCCTGGTGAGATCTGGTTGACGCTCTTGTAGAATTTCAAAGATGTTGGGCTGCCGCAAAAACGCAACAATCTTGTCATTGTAAGCTGAAAATACCAACAAAAATATGGCACTGAAACAACTATAGGCTAGAAGACAGAATGGCATTCCTTCTTACTTTTGAACAATGACTGTGAATTCCACTTTCACAATTAGTAGTTTAGCAGTACTGCATTAATTATTAATTATTGTGTGAGGCTACTCTTAATGCTATCACAGGGAACATGGTTGATTATGAATGAGATCTGATTATGAAAAAGCCTTTCCACCGTTAATTAACAGGGCTAACTATTTTAGCAATTCCCACTACCTTTTAACAATCACACTCTTAGCTGAAGTCAAACTAGAGTATTCATCGCTAGAAGGAAGTCATAAGGTTCTTTAGTTTCCACTGAACTGAACCATTCTCAGTCATAAAAAGGAAATGTGAAGTGACACGAAGCATGAGCCATTGCTTACTCTGTTATTAACAATTAACGTATCAGTCAGGGCAATGGAGAATCCAGTATCTTATTTTAATGTGGTGTGTTTAATAGCCATGTGGACAAGGTTCTTTCTTCAATTGCCTTCAACATCTTCTTCCAAGCTGTTCAGTGTCACTGTAATCTCTACAGGCCCTTGGAGAAATGTGACTAGAAGAGGTATGAACTGCCCTCTGGAGATGCTGAATTGCACTAATAGACCAGACTGGATGCTTAATACATAGATGTAAATGTAATATCATTCATCGAATCATTTGCATGACACCTGAGACCTACAGAGCTTGGCAAGAAAACAAGACGACTATAACCAGAGACATTATAAAGCTCTTACAGGCTGGATGTAGGGTAACTAGGTGAATACTTTTGAACTCTCTCTCTGTGAAGTAATAGCCTTTTGTTGGCTATTACTATTATTAAGGATTATTAAGAACCTGCTCAAGTTTCAAAAATGCAGTGTTTCCAAACAGATGGCTGTACATCCAGGCTCCTTCTCAAGCCTTACCCACCCAGGTTTGTGTGCTTACAATAATGTTATCTGGTGGTGGAATGTGGCTTTTCAAGACTTTGGCTAGACATATATTCAAGCCAAACATGCCATTTTATCAATCAAGTTCACTACATTTATCAATTCAAATTACTCAATGATTAATATTACTCCTTTTCTTCTTTATAACTTTGCAAAAAGAAATAAAAGATTAGATATTAAAAGATTAAAGAACTCATAGTTTAATTATATCCATATATTTTTTTCATATTCATCTCTTTTGGTGAATTTTTGAATCATATTTTCTTAGCTATGTATTCATTTTTCTAAAGAGATTCTACACACATTCAGTGTTGGTGGAGTTTGATCCATTCTGAAATATTAATCAATGGAAACACACATATTCTAATCCCAGTTGAGGGAACTGAGACTTCTTAGTCTGAGAAGAGGAGGAGACTCAGGAAGAGACCATATAGCTCTCAACAACTATCTGGAGGAGGTTGTGGTGAGGAGTCAGGGGAAATGCATTCAAACTGCACTGGGCAGGTTCAGACTGTATATTACAGAAAATTTCTTCTCTCAAAGTGAGGTCAGGTGCTCGAATGGGTTGCCCAGGGTTGAGTCCTTCTCCTTGGTAGTACTTGTAAGAAACACTGAGATGTTGTACTAAGAGACATGGTTTAGTGGGGACAAATTGCTGGGTAGTTGGACTAGATGAGCTTAGAAGACTTTTCCAACTTCGGTGATTCTATGATTCTATTCTAATTCTCACTTACTGCTTAGCCTGTAGTGTACGCACACCATGTACACAGGAAGGGGAAGGATTTAAATTAGCGGAGATTTTCAAGTAAACACGGCACAGCACAAAGATCCAGTTATAGTCAATCGGATTAATTTATCTTGATTTAGCACAATGTGACAGCTGTTAGATTCAATAAGCTAAATTCTCTTCTTGGCGGCATTGAAATCAGTAACTTTGTGTGTATGTAACTGAGAACAGAAGTTAAGCTAATGACTAATTCCAAGCTGATTAACACTTTATGGAATCTTGCCAAAAGAGATACCCAGAAGTTCCACAAAAGCACTTGAAATACCCAATTGGGACACATCCTGCTGGCTTCAGCTCTTCTTGTCACCACTTAGACTAGTGGGTTTAGGAAACTCAGAACAAGTAGCATTTTTAAATCAATTGTTCAGTTCTGCATAGATATTTTCACACACTATTCCTGCAGGTTGCAACCGAATGCTTAGACAGAAGTAGTCCAACAAACATTAACTTACACCCACCCCCATCAAACGAAAAACACAACAATGAAGACGGACGTGACACATCCAGTCATGGAGTACTTCTCTGAAAAGAGGCCATACACTGACTTACCCACTGGAACCACATCCTGGTACTGAGCTCTGCTGACTGTATTAAATGTACTAGACGGTCTTGGAAGGACTGGTGGTCCTGCGTGACGAGAGTCCTCTCCAACCTGAACATGTACAAGTAAACACAGTGTTTCTCTGTCAGCATATAGTTAGGTACACAAAAGAACAGTATTTAATTTACTTAAACATAAACATAAATTTTCTGCTGGATCACAATTCCCAATAATCACTGTAGAAAAGATCACCTATCTTTTAAGAGAATTATTAATGAAAACATTATTTGCTATATAACATGTGAAAAATCAAACTTTCTTTTCAAGTTTATTACTATTTTTAAATAACTGTCCCTTTCTGAAAAGTAAATGCTCCTCTAAAATTCAGGCTGGGAAATTTTCAGAGAGTAATTCTGTACTTCACGTACATCTTTACCCACATTAAAAGTCATGAAGATCAAAATGCAATTCCTTCATTAGCACCATAACCACACATGAGCAGAATTTCCCTAAACATAAACTGGAAAGAATTTTGTGGCTGAAACAGCAGTATAAAGGATAAAGAAGTGAGTTCACATTCAGTCAAGGTAAATGAGTGCAAAACTGGTAAAAACATTTCTTACAGTCACTCAAGAGAACTGTTGCGAATTCTCTGTGTTTACCTACAGGAAGTTAAACATAGGGCCTATCAACATTTTTTAGCACAGAACCACAGTGTAAAATTGTTCCTCTTAGCATATGCGATGTTGGGTCAACTTCTACAATTTACTGTATGCTGAGGTTTCAGTCATTTCTACTGTGTGGCTATTTTGTATTTTACCTACATTTTTTTCAACTATTTTTTCAATCTCCTGGGCCTTCACATTTACTTCTCTATCCCTCTGTCTACAGCTAATTGTTACTATAGGAACTACACTTCCACATTCCAGGGAACTCAAAAAAAAAATAAAAATCAAAGTGCAAAAGATCAAATCATTATAAAGGTATTGCTAAACACAGACTCTGGCATCACAGTGAGGTAAAAGACCTGAAGTAGCTCCCAGGATCTTTGTGCACTCTGATAATGCTCTCTCTGGAAAAAATAATAATAATAATAATTTCCTTTTGGCACTGTGCTGAAAAATGAATGGCATTATTATTAGCTCCAGCTTCATGCTGCAGTTCAGCTTCAGCTAAGAAGACATTCCTTATGCTGGCTATTGTTTGCTTTAAAGCATCTCCCAATAAAAACTGGGTCATCACCTCCATACCATCAAAGTTCATGGCAATGCAAATCCAAACAAAGTATTTAGAGAATTTTTTTAATTAAGTACTCATCTTTCTGCAACAACATACAGACCATGACCAAATGGCTTTAAAATAGCTGCAAATAAGCAATATTTACGTCATAAGGGCTGAAGAAAATGTGCTCAGTCTCATACATATGCATATAAACATCATTACACCATCAGTCTCAGAATGGGAACACTGTTTTGAACTGCTGTTTGAGATTTCTACGTGGTGCTATACTTATATTCAAAATATAGAGCCACAACTGTAATCGTACCAAACTGGCATTCAGAAACAGATTTTGTAATTTCATTTATCTAATCTAGACGGAGTAGGAAATTCTGGCAGAAAATTAGTACTACGTATATATGCAGTATATGTGTAGACTTCCTATAAGATGAACCACACTTATGCTGCAGTATTGACAGCTTCAGCAGAACACCTCATGCGTCTCCCTCTATCTGAATGCAGATATTGATGTGCAAGACAGGTAAGTCGATCTGGTTGATAAGAGTCAATTTGGTGAAGCCAAGAAAAAGATTATTTATGTCCTCTTATAAATGAGCAGGAACAGAAAAACTTGGTTTATCTAGTCTAGTCTAATCAGCACAGGAAGACAACTTCAGCTGTCTTGTCTGATGGAAGACGTCAGTTCCTACACCACATAACCACATTGACAGATAATGCTATTTAAAATCATGCATAAAAAATACCTTATACTGAGGGTGGCCATGGGAAGTATGCTTGACAACTAAACCACATTCATACAGGAAATGATAAGATATGCAACCAATGGTAAGACACCCCCTGCAGCTCAGCAGAAGCTCTGATAGAGAAGCAAGAGAGCAGATTCATGCACAGAAGCAGATGTCTGGCAGAACTTGATGCACCACGACACTGAGCTAAAAATAGGATAAATCAGAGCATCTCACAAGTGGTCATAATGAGATTATCTTTTAATTCCTGTCATGGGATAGCCCTCCTCTGAAAAGAGGAATCACAGCCACCAGTATAGAGTTTTAATAACAACTACAATTAAAGATTAAGCCATTGTGCATACACTTGCTCATAGGTAAAAAGAATTTACAGCAACAATATGGAAGAAACTGATGTTGAAAAAGGTCTGCAGTGACACATCAACAAGACAGACTTTTCCATGTTTTGCTGTTTAGAAAGTAGAGATAAAATACATACATAAGCGCATACAATGGTCTGACAAACCCATATGCAGGCTTTTTACACTTATTCAGATTGTTGCACAACTAGATGCATACATGTGCACACTTTTTTTCTTCTTTTTTGCCAAGTTATAACATATGTAGTTGGCAGAAACCAGGCTTGACAGCAGTATTTTGACAGTAAAAATCAGGACACAGATACTGGTAATCTGTAATCAGATGCTCTCCTGTGGTTAAACAGGGTTACTGCAAATTAAAAGTAAAATTAATGCTGCTGGTTTGTTTTATTTCTGAAATTGTGTATTTCAAAAGGAACAGTGATATTCCCGGTAGGAAAATAATAACCAGAAATATTTATGGCTGAGTACCATCCAGTTACAGAGCAATGATGTTCCACACAACAGAATGGAGTGATGAATGGAATGATGTGGAAGAAGACAACACTAAAACTTGGTGGCTCCCAACCAGAGAGAAGAGGCAAAGCAAACTTACCTCACCAGCACTGTGGCTGCGTTGCCTAGTTAAGTGCTGCCGATGGACTAAAGCACTGGTAGGCCTGCTGCTCTGCAAGGGAAGCCGAGGGTCAATGAATGTGGTCGTGCGGGAATTGTGGTCAACAAAGAAAGCCTAGAGAAGAAAAACAAGATAGAATTTATAGTCAACCGTTTGTATGACAAGACTACTCAACAACCAAAGGGTTAATGTCTAAGGTTAACAGACTCTAGGGTTCAGCCTCTGATGTCAAGCTTTGGAAATCCTTTCTCATGTTGCTGAAGCTCACCATTACCCTTCAGCAGAAGAAGGATAAAAGTGTTTCTACTCACTGGGGGAATGAATTCTTTAATACTTTATTTCATTTATGCCTTTAAAAGTCCTTGGAAACCTTCAGCTTACCGGCATCAGAAGTCTTATTACAATTGTCAAAAAGAAAAGGTCCAAATATTTAATACAAGTCATCCTCATGTTTTCTCCCTTTCATTTCCTTTTAAGCATCTAAAAAATGTCATTAAGGGGCAAAATCATTCCCCTCTTATTTAATGTACAATTATGAACAGAAACCGGTGTGCAAAAGTCAAGTGTATGACTGCATCCTAAGCTGCATTGTGTTTAGGGGCCAAAAGATGTTTTTGCCATCATCACGTTGCAACTATTCATTAGTTCATTAACCTGAAAAAAATGTCAGCTGGGGAAAAAAGAAGGGGACAACAGAAACTTAAAACAGGCAGCTGGTAAGGAACTACCGCATGCTGGCTGGTCCATTGTTTGCTGAAAGCAAGGTCACAGGAGCACATATCCTGCAAAATGAAAACCTCCTGCACTGCAGTCCAATTTGAACCAAAAATGGTTTCTAAGCCCTGAGATTTAAACTTTTTCCAATATTAGTGTTGCACTTGGAAACCAGCACTGTTCTATTTCAACATACTTCAGCTTTTTTTTGCTGGAAATACGGAAATGGCAGAAAAAGGATCCAGATTTTGAGGAGAAGAGTTACAAGAAAGTGACATCTGGTTTGAGGAATTAGAGTCTGGACCAGCAGAGAGGTGGTTGGATCTGCTGGAGTCATTTCTATTTGTGATACCAGTGAGGTACTTAGACCACAGTTTCATAAACAATCCAGTCCTGTGGTGTCAGCAAAAGAAACATTCTCATCTTCCCCCACCCTGACCACTTGTTTCATCCCTTGTGCACCCCCTCCTGCCTTGTGCTGGCACAAGTGTTTGCATGGCCACGCAGTGAACCCTGCTGGGGAACTGGTCCAGGCCAAAATTATTCTCTTTTGTCTGTTTCCTTGCTGCTTCGTCTAACCTTAGTCAGCCCACCAGGGACAAGAGTAGTGCAGAACTGGATCTCACAGCAACCTACGGTATTCATCAAATCATTACTCAGGCTGCTTAGTTCAGACAGGATAGAGAAAATGAAGTTCTTGCAACTGCCACGAAAGTAAGTAGGCAAACCAGTGTGCCAGTGCTACACAGCAACTAAATATTGCTGTGGCCAGTGGTGGGAGAGGATATTAGTATTTCCCAATCCCAACAAAGAAGAAGCGTATGGAGCTGCAAATTGTGGACGGGAGAGACAGGAAGGGCACCAAATCTACAAGACCTCAAAAACATTTCAGAAAAGAGCAGCAAGACTCCTACAGATGTAACAGTGATGGCCTGAACCTAAGATCTGGGTATGCAAGCGGTGAACCACATCACCTGAACACCAGAGAACCCTGTTCTGTTCAGATGAAACAGTTACAAATGTTTGTGATAAGGTGCTCCACAATTCACAAACAACACAGCATACAAAAGAACACTACAATTTTAACTTCAATCTTTGAGCACGATGCAGGACTTTTGTTTAACTTGACAAACGACGCCATCACCTTCATCACAAGAACATAACAGAACATGAAGCCAGAAGAAAAGCAGAAAGAAAGCCATTCCAAAACTTTGGTTTGAGGCCTGGCAAGTGATTGAGAGAGGCTGTTGCAATGTATCCAGGCTTTCTGAACTATTTGCTCCTGATTTATAGGTTTACTTCACTTACGAACAATTGGTTGCTTTGTTTGTTTTATACTCGCGTATCCACTATTTTTTTTTTCCTAGTCTGGTCTATGCATATTTCTAAGCTGTGAGAGACATTCAGCAAACCAAAGGTTGATTTCATTAAGTCAACACTATACTGGATAAGGAAAAAAAGAAGTGGCAATTCAATACCGGAAAAAGTACTATCTACAGTTGCTCTACACAGCACTTTGATTTAATACAGCAGTCTAACACTGCATGTTGTTCTCCTTCACATTACATTTAAATAAAGAACTAACCTTAAACACGAAGTTTAAGACAAGCATATCTTATTAACTACAAATACTTGCAGACCAGCTAGTAGCAGTCTACTCAAATTAGAGCCAAAAATACTACTTTAAAGCTTCACTGAAGACAATCATTAATTAGAGCCCCAATGTGGATATTGGCACACAGCTCAAAACACAGTGAATCTCTCAATCTCCTTTGCAAAAAAATTCCTCTTGTAACACCTGTCTAGTTATAATAAATGCAGGCTCAGTTTTGTTTGGTCTCAAACATGTTTCCACATACTGGACATCACTCCCTTTCAACTGCTGAATAAGCTTTCCTACTGGCCACATGCACTGTTTGTGATGGAGACAACATAAAGAGCATGAATAACACCGAGCTTAATTCCAAGTGAAGAAACCCCAGTGGGGATTTATTCAGTGCTTCCTCTCACTGAAAAACGTTTGTCATAACCTCACTGTTAGCAAACACAACACATGAAAGCCAAAGGCCTAATTTTCTAAACGGGGCACCTATATAAGTCAATTGTAATCGTCATTTTCTTTGAGATAGAATTGACTTCTGAGTATCCATGCAAACAAACAAGGATGACACAGAACAGAAAAGAGGCAGATAACGAGGTTAACATAATCGCACATCCCTAACGGGGTTTCTAGAGGAAAAACACGGTGCTTTCCAAAGTTAATAAATACAAGATGAAAACAATCCTCAAGTTCTTTTTCTAGTCTTCCGTTCAGAATATGGCTACAATCTTTTCAAGCATCAAGATCATTATTTATATGGACAGCGTACCAGAACTGATAACATAAGAACTGATAAGCTTAGCGTGCCTGTAGTCCTAATTAGGACCTCTCACACAAACTGATAAGCCTTATCACTTCCTCACACGTTAATCACGGTCTATTTTTAACCTTCCTAACTTCTGCAAAGAAAACCATATTCTAGAAAGCAAGGATACACTGGTTTAAATTTACATTAGAATTATATTACAATAAAAATGTGCCCGTTCTTCTCTGATTTTACAATATTTTATTAGAATTCCAGAAGTAACATTTGTTTTGCAGAACTTGCAAATATTCAAGATCTTCATTAATTAAGGAAACTTCCTACAGTTTCTGTGTGGTTAACCAATACACAGTCAACACACCAAGTATCCCTAGGGCTATCGCAAGTGCACTAATATTATCTCAGAATCTGATGAATGCTGGAAATACTTAGCATTTGGATAGAGGATTTACCTAGGAAAACTGTTACATATTGAATGAACAAGACCAAATAATACATGCTGATTAATTTTACCTAAGATGCTGAGGTTGACAGTTAAAGAAGAAAGCTAGTACAAATAACCAGCAATAACTCAATTCCATAGATAAAAATAAATTAAGTAAGCTTACATTTAAACTTTCTTCTGAGTACAAAGGCAGAACTCTAAAGCAAATTACTGACCTGCTTGTATTTCCACACTAAATCATTTTCAGAAGAAGTTTTAAGACCTCCAAGGGAATCTAAGTGACCTATTTCAGAGTGAAAAGACTATAGCTATTCTATTAATATTTCTCATACTGATGACTATTTACTTCTCAGTTTCCTTTTCCTCTCGCATAATGTTTTCCCAGCATAGATAAGAAATTATATCTTCTTTTGAAAGAGGGAAAAAGGAAAAATATGCGTCTTTACGTACACTGGGGAATCATGGGCACTTATGTTCCTTCTATGAACATCAAGATGAATCTTAACACTACAACATCCAAAAACCACACACTGAAAAGTGATATAAGTGTGTCACAGTTACCTTGCCCTGGTGGTCATGTTTCATTTCCCAACCTCTTGGCAGCTCCAGCTGTTTGTTAGCAAACATGTTGAGGAAGCCCACCAAATCACGATTATGCTGGTAGCGCTCAAAATGGTGGGTGTCCCGCCGGACTTTGGTGATCATGTGCTTCAAACACGTGTTATTTGTAAACATGCGGTAGGCACTCTGAAAAACACGTAACAATAATTATTTTATTACAAAAGACAACACTTCCACTCTAAAAAAAAAGATCATTTCCAAGTATGCAGCACTATCAGAAATTGGTCCTCCTTCTATGGTTTTGGAATAAGTGTTCCATGTTTTGCCATTGTTTTTTCTTGATGCATATGAACTTCATCGAAGTGTAAAACACACTAATTAGAACTCCATCTACAACACTTGTCCCACAAACTGTGAAGAATTTCATAACATTGGAATTGCTTAAAAGGTCATAGGTATTCTAAGGTTTGTGCAATAACAAGTCAAATACAGCCACAGAACAGTCATAAAGCTGGTAAGGTTTCCTGCAGAACGAAGAAATATGCTTGTAGAACTTACCACAATTACACATAAATCCATAGATTTTTCAAAAAGAGGCAATGAAAGAACCCTATAATTGCAAGCCCATATGAAATTTATCTAATAAAATTCAAATGAAACAGTAAAAAGAGAGCACCGAGGAATAATGAAAACTTTAAATAGAAGGGAAAAATAAACAGTTTACACTCTTTTACTCCAGATTTACAGCAGATTTTTGCCTCAGAGGTAGCAATAGACAGAAGCTAAAACATAAGTCCTTCTATCACAGTGTGCTGCTACCTAAATCTCTCTGTGCTCCTACCTTTGTTCTCTGGCCAGAGGTCTTATCTGCCTCTGCCCTATTTCAAATATTGAAGATAAAGATGCGTACTCCAAGTAGAATTTTTCAGATATGCACAGGCATGAGTGTCATAACTGAATTAAAGTCTATCAGTAATTTAAAAAAAAACAACTGGATAATTTACTAATGTGCTTGCAGAAAATAAATTATTCATCCATTATGTCTGTTCACAATATATATTCCTTATGAGAAGGAAAACAGGGAAAAGAAAAAAAGAAAACACATACTAAGATGTCTTCTTGTTCACTGTGATCTCGGAAGTATTTTGATATATATCAGGTAATCTGGAGGATACAGATCTTCCCATGAGCAGCAAAATGACCATAAAACAGAGACTCCATTTTCATTCTAAAAAAGTCCATCAGTCGTTGAAGAACATAATAATAAAGCTATTGCTTCAATAAACATGTCAGTATGGTATACTAAAAAAGATGCACAGATGGGTAAAAAAACCTTACAAGGTCTAATAAACTTGCAAGGATGATGAGTGCTTCAAGTTAATCCAGCTTCCCTATGTGCAACCAACTTTTTACCTTCAAACACTGAGCAGTACCTCTGCATGCAAAACATCTACATATATAAAGATGTATTTATGAAAGTCTTTCACCTGTACAGACTGTACTCACAGGGTTAGAATGCAGCACTGTAAAGAACTCTGGGCTGATAAGAAATTTCACAGGGGGAGACTGGAGCAACAAAGTAAGCCTGGATCTGGAGGTAGAGTGAGGCAGCACATTCTCTCTTCGAAAATCTAACAGCAAAGTGAATGACAATTCACAACTCTAGTAATAAATATTACCAAAACACTACTGCAAACAACTACATTTATTAGTTTCACAAAAAAGAACAACAGGTATACAATTCTATTGGTTTCATTACCCTCATAAGTGCACCCAAAATGCTTCTAACATCAGAATTTGTACTTAGAAGACCTAATTTGCTGCTCTTGGTGAAAAATCATTTAATAATAAAATAATTTTTAAAAGAAATTCTCTTATTTTGGTTACCAACTACATGCCTATATGTAAATTACAAAGAAGGTCCCTGCGTCAAGCCTACAATGCTATATTGCAGCTGTAGGCAGGTAACAGTTGTTTCATAAGTGCTGACCAATTCACACAGAAGTCATTGTACACTTAAAAATGTTTCACTCTTTCTTCCATATAAAGCAAAATAAATTAACAAGTCACTGCCAGTAATTCGGCTCTGATCCTGACACAGTACTTAAAATATTTAAGCAGCTTATGTAAGTTAAAAACAGGTTGCCACAGAAGTACCTTTCACATTCAACTCGGAGTAAACATTTGGGTCTTCTCCTAGCAACTGTTTAAGTGTGCTGATTTCTCAACAGTATCAGGAACTGAAACTACATAACATGCAATATTTTCTAGAGTGTTATTCTTTAGAAAATCAATAGCATGTTTGGATGCACATTTCAAAGTAATTGAAAAATGGCACATTCAGACTGGGTCTCTGCTGATTTAACTCCAAGATGGATGCCATCTTCTACACGTCACTGTTTCTTTCTTTTATGCACCATGGTATTTGCACAGTTCCTATCAAATGAACATCAATCACATAAAACATTGCTACCACTGATATAAAAGAATAACCCACAGGCAGAGAAAGGAGAAGAAAGGCAGTGAGTGAAACTCTAAGGGAAAAAATAAGAATAAGCTTAAATTTTAAAAAATAATAATAAAGAGGAGGAAAAGAATGAGTGACACTCAAAACAGGGATGACAAAATACTATGGGGAAAAAATAAAGGGAATAAGGGATCTAAAGGAGTTCATCCCACACATAAGAGGAAACCAGAAAATCGAAAGGCAATAAATAAAGGGAAAGTGAGAAAAAAAAAAAAAAAAAGGAATTTGAAAAACCAGTCCTAAAACAGCGCACTCCCAAATACTCCACTGTCTATGGAGTGACAGGAGTGTACCATAAGGATTCCTGAAACTCTGTCTTAATACCTGGGCTGGGAGCATCACCCAGCTGCTCAGTACAAAACTTGTGTGTGTAACAATCACCTCTCACATCCTGGATGATGCTGGGACGTGCAAGTCATCGATCCACTGTCTTAGATGGGTAAGCTGTAAACCAGGATGTATCAACTGGGAGGATGTTTTTTGCAGTTGAGAGGCTTGTTAATTTGTTTTATGAAAGGCTTATTCAGTTGAATTTGCTGATTAGGCCGAATTTGCTTCAAATTGATTTGTTAGAGGCACAACAAATCATCTAGCTGCTTCTGCAAAGGCCCAAACTGCACATGAACAAAGAAAAGGAAAAGGCTTGGGTAGAATTAAAGAAAAAGAAAATAAAAGGGGAATTCGGCCAAATCACAGGTCCTGCAGTGACCTGAAATGCAAGAATGGTTGGCATTGCTCGGGCAATAGATGAACTTAGAAAGGAGAATTATGGGAGAATATAATGAGAATCTGCTGACAGTGACCAAAATGTTATGCAACTACAGAAGAAACTGGATGACTAACAAGGTAACTTGATACATTTATCAGTAAATTTGTAGTGGGACTATCACCAAGGAGAAAATTGCATAGCCAGACAAAAAATAAGGAATAATGCTCAAAGTGTATTTTAAAAAGATCTTTCCTTTTGTCTTCATTTGGAAAGTTAACACCAGGTAGATGACCAATAACTAAGGATCAGGAGAAGAAAGAATTCTGGTCCTTTCTTGTCATGTAACACAACATTACAGAATGTGGCAACCCATAAAATTTGTAACCTATGTTTTTACCCAGTCAGACACTGACAGTAAAAGGCTCTGACTGTCACATTCATCTCCTCAGCACATCAAACAGTCTGCACCGTAACCTTAAAAACTAGACAGCAATGAAAACCACTTGTGACCAAGAAGTCCAGGAGCAGGAAGTATGTCATGCTCTATGTCAATAACTAAATCATCTGCGAGAACAGTGCTCCCTTTAGTGATTCTTTTGTTTTTACCTGCATTAGAGTGGTGAAAGTCAGTCTCCTCTCCAGCTCCATCCACTGCACTTGTCTGCTCTTCAGGTCTGTCATTAGTCATTGTTCGGCGGATGCTCTGATACCTAGGGTTAGAAAACAGGACTTTATACATACTATATGGTAACTATGATCCAACTCGAGCTCTGAGGGACTTTAGTGATAAAGTTAGGCTTGCCCCACTTTTATGCCAGGTAGGTTAATGTATACTGACCTCTTTCAGTATTATAAGCATCTTGAATTTCTGAAAATCCTTAGCAGATTTTTGTTAGCTCTTAAACATGTGTGAAATATGATAGGTTCAGAAGCCCACATGCCATTTAAAAGGACCAGTCACACTAACATAAATATATATGGCCAGCTGCAGTAGCAAGTGGGACCTAGTCTTTTTGCTCCATCTTAGAGTGATAAGTGAAGTTTTGCAAACACACAGCTCACAAACAATAACGGTAACTCTTACCGGCGATTCAGCTGTTCCATTTGCTGTATGGAATTTGATCTCTGGAGAATCTGTGGGGCTGGAGGGGCTGTGGGTCGCTGCCAAGTTGTTGTCCTGTTCACGTGGTCAACATAAAATATCCGTCCGTGGCTGTCAATTCGAGCCTCCCAGTCTATGTAGTAATAAAATACTGTGAACTAATAGGGAGTCTGAGGCTTATTTCAGCATTTCTTTTACTTTTTTGTTATATCCTTTACAAGATTTAAGCACAAAACTTTCTCACTGAAGGGCTAAAAGACACAACTTTTCCCTCATTTCATCCCCTAAGTCAAGCTCTCAGAACTCTCCATGGGTTCTATGGAACCCATATATAACAGCATAGAGAAAGGAATAAAAACGCGCCCTCAATAAACAGGGATTGTCCTAGAAAAATAATATCTTTATATACATATATGTCATCTAATTCTCTTGGACTGAAGCACTTAAAGATGAGATCTCTGAGGCTTATTCTAGCACAATAAGCCAATGACCAAATGTCAAAAATCTTGCAAAGCTTGACACCTGTCACTGATTTTCCCCAGGTAAAAGTAGCAGTAATGAAACAGATGCCAATGCTCTTCCTGGGTGTTGTCTGTACCTATGATATAAATAAGCAGTGTTGCCAGAGAAGACAAACAATTATAGTTATCACACACCTTCATACACTAAAAGCATATTCCAGAATTGCAGATCCTGCAATTATAGTAGCAAATTCACTTTGTTGTGCAAGCAATAACTATAATGCTGGTTTTGCTACACAAACTACGAACAACATAAGAAGTCTATCACTGGCCATGATGGTCTCCTGCAGCTGGTGTTACAAAAGACCAGAATATGCTATCAGTAACTTCTGTAAAATGGGAACCATTGTTTTATTAATAATATCTAACTTTCAATCACATTGAAAGAAGATGGCAGCATGAGATCTCCTGAATGCAGTTTTTCCCTTCTGTCCACAGGATACATGCAAGCTATTTCACGTGTCAGCTAAAAAGAAATCTTTAAAAGCTTGAAAGGTTTATAGAAAAGACTTGCTATATTTCAAGTCCATGTGGAAACTTCAGTAACTGCAGGAACATGTGAAAAAAAACCACAGGCAAGCAACCAATTGTAAACGATGTCTGCTTTGCAAGGAAAGAAGACACAGAAGTATCTTTACAGTGAGAGAAAGAATGAACAGCTACTGAATAGTGACAGCCCTAAAACCTCGTGGCTGCATGTGTGTTCTGATTTATGACAACAACTGGAAGTAGCAAAGTGGCTCCCTGCATGACAATGTTGGGTGTGAGTTGAATTGCAAAGTTAGAAGAACAGAAAGAAAAAAGACAGGTTTTGAGATGAAGGGAACGTGAAGTAAATAAAGCACCTCCATTACTATTGTGATGGACAAGGATATCTCCCCATAGTCAGACTGTTGCTACCAACAGAGTTACAAAGAGCTTAGCTTGCTGAACTTTAAACCTGTATTTAATCAAGGGCGTGTCTTGTTATTTGTTGATCTTTCCCTAGGAATGCTAAAGCATAGTGTTACACGTTATAGACAGACATACAAGACACCTCTTGCTGTAGAGAGCTGTTCTGGACAGTTCTGGGGAGAAAAACAAAATCTTGGAAGCAATTAGTATTTAAGACTTCATTCTCAATAACAGATGAATAATTACCACAACCGTGGCACTGGGCTTTGATTTTAAAGGTGCGTATGCTGGTGTGTAACCATATATATGCCTGTGCATGACTGTAAAATCCCAGCCAATGTCAGACATGTTCCAATTCCACAAAGCCAAACCTTCTCCATTAATACCACCATACGTTTCCCAAGTAGATATTGTAGTGTACAGTTTGCTTCTGAAACGCACAACGGTACTATAGAGGTTATCTCCATGCATTCCTAACTTATCACATCTTGATCTTCCATAATGCTCTCTCTCATTGTCAGAATGAAAATGATAAAAATTCAAATGAAGTATACGTCTCCCAGGCACTCTTTTGTGAAAATTAATTTTGGTTTATTGAGGCGGTAGTTAATTTAACTTTGGGATCTGTGCAGAGGACTAATTTGTTACATGCACTGCTTATAAGAGAACCAGCAGGAAGCAAAATATTCTCATCACTCTGACATTCCAATGCATGTTTCTATCTGTGTACTGCTACGAGGACATGAGTTTTTAATCCATTCCACCTTTTAGGTATCTAATACTAAACAGATCGTCGCTGCTCCCCGTTTAATCAGCCTTCCTAATATTCTGCAAATTTTGCTTATCAAGTCTGTATACATCAGGTATAATTACCATCACACATCCTGATAGTTTGCAGACTGAGCACAATGCCTTCCACGGGAACAGCACCACACTTAATCATCACCCTTCCTCATTTAGAGCTACTCAGATGTTCACTTGCAGTTCTCACATTTAAAAATGAAACATAATGAGACCTCATTAATGGCATTCCGGCAGCTTGTGTCTCCATTAAATTATGAGGAACTTACTTGGTGGCAGTGCCTCATCCACTCGCTGGTACCGGCTAACATCCTGGCGTACTGAAGGCAGTGACCTCAAGGGCTGATGGCCATTGGCTTGAGCACCTAGAATCAAAATGCCCACAAATTATGTCTCGGTCAATACGGGGAAAACCTACAATTGCCCCTCAAGTGAACAAGACATGCTAAAACTTCTGCAGGACTACGACGTTTTAGAATACACTTAAGAGAAACTGGCTTTTTTGGCAAAGTCAAGTCTACAGTTCAGGGTGGTTTCTCTGGCATACTCTGCAGTTCTTGTCCAGAAAACATCTCTTGGGGCACAATAAATCCCCCTGTGACCAACAGAAATCAGAGCACAGACAGCCATGTGCGCCCAAGCCATATCCCAGCAAAGGACAGGGCCATCACAGAAACCTGGTGTGAGGCGAAACTGTTCATTGATTTTCCTTGGTGCAGCCACACTGATTAGCTAGGATCTGGCTACTAGTAAAAAGTCTTAAATGTCTAGAAAATGATGTAAAAGAATGTGTTGTATTGAATTTGTTATTTTATTACCAAAATTATTCTTTCCAAATCAGAGAGTTGCTTATGGGGGGGAAAAAATGAATAGACCTATGATTTTTCTCCCACAGACAGGTATAACTGTAACCAATACAGAAGTAAACATACTTGTAGGGTTTAAGGAAAAGAATTTATTTGTGCTTACCTCATTTCTCCCACCCCCCAAACAGAATCACAGCTCTCTGAGATTCCTGGTGCAGAATTTGGCACTCAAGAGCGAAAAAAATAATTTGCTGTTCAGGATTATTCATTTTCAACAAACTTTTAGGATAAATACTACAAACATGTTCAGAACAGGATGTACTTCAAAGACTGGGAGATTAACCCAAAACATCTGAAACATTATTAAAAAGAGGAATCCAGAAATCCAGCTTGGTCGCACGCATTTGACCATATTCACTTCAATCCCTGATGAAAGGGAATGGGTGACAAAAAGTGAAATTCACTTGAAACAATCCTACTATGGACACAAGCCAACTTTAAGTGACCTTAGTGAGATGCAAAATCCTCACCGTTAAAATAATCTTACAATTGGGAATAGCTTTACAGTCTTGAGTAATGCGTTCCTCTCTACCCATGATTCCTGCTGTGCTAGGATGTGCCTATACAGCTAATAAACTGAAAAGGGGAAGACAGTAGCAGAGGTGTGACTAAAGTAACTCTTAGTTTTTAAACTATCCTTATGTGCTTGTATACATATTTTCTTCCCCCATAAACATGCTGAAGAAAAGATCTAAGTATTAATTCTAGATTGCATTATATAGTTTTGGGATCCACCTATGACATCTCAATTTCTATTTTGATTAGTAAGCAAGATAATATTGCGAAATGCTTTCCTCCTCCTCATTTTCCTTCTCAGTACTCTCTGAAGAATTAAAATACATTCAATTTCAAAACAAACATCGTTATGAAATATTTCAGTTTTGATGGTTTTTGTTACATCAAAACCCCGAGAGCCTGTTAAACAAAGGCATGTCTTAAAGGAATACAAATCTTAAGGGATAATGAAATTGAGAAGTCAAGATCTTTATCTTCAGATGTTTGCTCTTAAACAATATTTTTGACTGCAGAAAGGTCACTTCATGAAGTGCCTCCTACAGTTGTTACCTCCAGTAGCTCCTTCAACCTCTGCAGTGGCACCCTCACAAGCTGCTTGGGCTCCTTCTGTTTCTTCATCCTGAGACTGGCTATTGGCAGCTGCTGCCTGCAGGCTGCTTCTTCTTTGCCAGACTTCTTCTGCATCCTCTTGGTCTTGTAATTCACCTCCCTCAGCCTCCTGTACTTCCCCCTGAGGTAACTGTACTGCAGGCAAAGAACTAGACGTACTTGGAGAGTCCTGTGTTTCAGCAGCTGGCTCAGTCCTGGCCACATCAGCAGCACAAGCTCCCTCTTCCTCTTCCTGAGAAGAAAATGCTGGAGTCTCAGGAAACCTGGCACTTTCAAAAGAACAGCGCATTTCAACTGAGGAACGTCGCACAGTTGCACTTTCATTGCAAGAGCTGTCTGCCCCTTCCACATCACTCTCCCCTTCCTGTCGGGTGCTAGCCTCACTGACACTTTCTGTGCGAGCAGGATCACTCTGCTCTGTTTCTGATGACAGCTGGGAAGGTTCAGACCCTTGATCAATAGATTCTGTCTCACTAACACCCCTTCTGCTCCCAGCAGCAGCATCAGCAGCTCCTGCATCTGTATTACTGGGAGGCTGCTCTGCCTCCTGCACAGCATCTGAGTCGCCACCAGCCTGGTCTGCCGGTGCTTCATCCTGAGAACCTTGCAGGCTTTCACCTTCAACTAACTGTGATGGCAGAAGCTCTGGGAGACTCTCCGGCTGGTCATCAGTTGAGGGCAAAGGAGCTTCAGAGGCTGAAACATTTCCATTCTCTGCAGGCCCTTGTGTTACCTGATCAGATGAGTGACTTAAACCATTTCTTTCAGCATTTCTTGTAGCACCATTAAGCATTACTAAGCCACCGTCATCTTCCAAGGAAGATGGGAAACCCAGGTCTTGATGTAGCTCATGCTCCTCCTCATCTGAGTCAATGTGAAGCATTGCATTAAGTCTTGTGTCAGTAGGGAAGCTACTCCTCAGTTTTGGGGAGGCTCCACGTGGACGTTCACCACAGGCAGACGTCCCAGGTCTGGGATGATTACTGTGTTCTATTGCATCCAGATAGTCATTCAGTGAGTCCTGGCGACCTCTTGTAGGTGATGATCTTGAAGCACCAGAGGTTAAGTCATCCTGATCTGTTTCTAGTGTTGTACTAGTCCTTAAAGGATGTCTCTGGATTGTTTCTCCGGAAGATTCCTCAAGGACTGGACCATTGGAACACACTGTGGAAGTATCATGATGTCCTCCTGGCATGTCCTCATCATCAGAGGGGCTGCCCAAGTCTCCATTTACAGAGTTCACTCCTAGCAAAGTGCCAACCGTTTCTGGTGAAGCATCTGCAGGGACACAAAGATTGAATGTGAAATATGTAACGCAGCCACCATCACCTCATTCTACTTTTGCAGCATCACAGACAAGATATAAAAATACACATCTTTCAAAACATAGGCTTATTTTAATCAGACAACTAAGTGAAGAAAATACAGTTAAAATAATGCAGATATCATCACAATCACAGACTACAACTACAGCAACCACAGAATTTTCTCCGTACAAATCTATCCCAGTCTACAACAAAATTTCACAGCTATAGAATATTACTTCCATTCTGCTTTCAAAAGACCATTTCAATTGCCAATCATCTTGCCCAACTGTCAAACCAGCCTCACAAAAAAAAGGAACCAGTTTTCTACAGCATCTCTCTTATACCCAGAAGGGGGGTTTATATAAAACCAGTTGTCCTTAGCAGCATGCAAACCAACATCCAAGACCACATTAAAAATCACAGACTGTGCATGGATATCGAATTCTATTCACTATAGTTATTTTGAGTAAGTCAGATTTTTCTACTGTAAGGAATGGGAATCTACCCAGGATAAATGGATGAGTGTTGGTGTTTTGGAAATATAATCTCCAAAGTCATATCCAAAACATCTAAAACATTATTCCCTACAAGCGAAAGGCAATAATAGAGGCCCCATAACCAAATAAAACACTTAATTTCGATAGGTAATCTTAGAAATACAAATATACATAAATTCTCTTCAAGTAACTGTTTGGAGACCTGGGTCACTGCCAAATTCTCACCTTCGTGAACAGAAGATGTGATTTCCACTTTGAACTGGAGATATCCACTGACGTGATCTGCTGGGAGCCTTCTGCCAAGATTATAGCTGAGAATCTGGTCTCTGCAAAAAAATAAAAAAAAAGGCATGGTTGGCTTTGGGGTTGGGTGTTTTGTTTGGTTTTTTTTTTTTGTCTCTTGCTTGTTTTTTTCACATTTTAACTGGTTGTATTTTTCCAATGATAAGTGCTTATCAGGTAGAGTCAGTGTGATAGAAGGAAACTTCTACTACACTTATAAAATTAACCACGTACACTTGCTTGCGTGGAAAAGCACAAACATTAACAATGGTGTAACATATTGTTTGTTAACACACAAAAGAGCCAAACAAATGGCTGTATTTTTTCAAATATATCTCGTGTTCCAGGAATTCTCACACATTTCTAGATCTGCTTTCAATTCCAAAACAAACCACACTGAGAAGGATCTTTTTTCTTTACCTTCTCCTCCCTCCAACAACAACAACACAAAAAAAAAGAAAAAAAAGAAAAAAAAGAAAAAAAAGAAAAAAAAGAAAAAAAAGAAAAAAAAGAAAAAAAAGAAAAAAAAGAAAAAAAAGAAAAAAAAGAAAAAAAAGAAAAAAAGAAAAAAAGAAAAAAAAGAAAAAAAAAGAAAAAAAAATCTGTTTTATTATTAACTAAAACCTTTGCTTTTTGAAAGCCTTCTGCCCCCTTGTGGCTTCTATCATAAAACAAAACAAAAGCCAAATAACTTCACATTTTAGTTCTCATTCAATAAAGCACTTCTGTATCTGCCTAAACACGCTGTTATTTAGAAGAGCTTTTAATGTTCAGTTTTCACATAAAATAGTTCAAGTGTTATTGACTTCAGCAGGACTGAGACTTGGTTAGGTACCTGTGTCAGCTTTAAACTTAGGATAAGATCCTACATTCTTACTATGTGCTGCCAGAATTAACAGCTCCAATCACCTTCCACACACCTGACACAGCAGAAGGGGAGAGGAGGGGGCTGCTGAAAACCTCCATGGGAAATCAGTTCTATTTATGCTATTACATTTGTACTGGTACAAACACCTCTTTTATGCTGAGAGGATTCTTACCGCAACAAGCAATGGACTGAAAGGCAACTCCTGAAATAAGCTGCAGCAGTTAAACTGCAAACAGCACTTGAGCAAAAAAAAGCACTGAGTGGCTAAGTTAAGGCAAAGCAGCCTCCCCACACTGCTCTGCAGAACACACGACTTCTAATCATCACAGCTGTGTTTCTTGAATCTGCATCACAGATTCACTGCTCAATAATCCAATTGCAGCTCTTCAGTTAGTCTTGGGAGTGTCCTCAGAAGATTGCTGGTTAAGATTTCCACATCTTTTACATAAGGCTTACAATGCCACAGGCAGTACAAGATCAGAGAAAGCCATGACATAAATAACCTCTGCTTTAGACTGAGCTAAATCAATACTCGATCATTCCTACACTCACGTATGGTATTTTCCATGGAATTTAAGGAGACAGTGGCCATCTCACTATGAAAACTTCTAAGCTATACCAACAGTTAAAGGTAGGCCAAAATCTACTGCAATCTGCCTAAAAACAAGTTTTAAAAAGTTCTGGACTTCACTTTTTCATTCATACTGATATGTGTAAAAGCAAGGTAAGCATATGGTGTGCTGTAATTCCATTGATTTATGTATTTCAAGCTCACACTTTAATCCAGTAGAGGATTTCAACTGTTATTGACATTATAACAATGAAGAGGTTTGATTCATTTGACCAAAAATAAAATAAGAGAATAACAACTGATTGTATACCTGGTACAGTTATACTTCCTGTCTGTATTGCCCACTACTTAGAAACATAAAGAGACAAATAAATTACAGATAAATAGGCAAAAAAACCTTTAAGAATGATTTAACGTTAATTATATCAGCAGCATGGCAAAACAAAAGTGAATACTTACCTACGTTCCCACTACCTATTTATTATACTGCCTTTCCTATTCAAAACACAAGTATGGAGAAGAAAACAGGAAATGCCTTCCAGAATTTTGGTTGGAAAAAAAACAAACAAGAACTGACAAATGAAGTAAACAGGCTTTACTTCTCACTGCTAAGAATCCTGGAGTATACCCCAAAACATTCTGGGATACAGCATGGAAATGAAATCCCTGGACTAGGTCTTTAAACCAGCATCATTCTCCTATTTTTGAATGTCTAGTAGTGTGCAAATTTATTAGAAAAAGCTGCCTTCTCCAACGTACTATAAGTTGCTGAAACTCAGAGATGATGAAGCATTTCTTAGTGAAGTTCAATTGTATGCACTTAAGCAGTTTTTCTCTCTTTTTCTCTCTTTTTTCTAAAAAGTAAATTATCAAAAGACATCATCAGAATTTTAAGCTACTCTTGCAATTTTATTCTTACTTTACTTCTACTTTGTATTCTTTCTTTACTTACCACTTTGCAAACTTAAAGCTGAAAACTGTTTTCAAACTGAATTTGCTTTTCTCCAGTTATGCAACTTGTTACTTTGATGAGAATATCTGTGAAAAAGGAGGCCAGTTGTTTATATCCTGCTTTTTGTGCAAAAGCTTAGTGATGCTGCCATTCCCTTAAACTCTCAAGGAAGAATACAGTAAATTTCTTTACCATCATTTCTCATAGGCTTCATCCAGAGGCCATTTAAGAGTAATGGCAACTCATGAGCTTTGAGTTTGGTCCTATACAAAATACATTGGAACAATTCCATTCCTCTCTTTGTCTTTTGAGAAATTCTTTTTGTTTAAGCTGCCAAACAAAACATAGAACTTAGAAAAGATTCTGACAAAACAATAAAGCCTAAAATTACTATATTTTCTTATATGTAAAACTACACATTTGCATACACTGCTTGCATCTGTTAAAGACCTCCAACCACTCGCTTCACCTCTGCAAAATATTACAGTGCCTATGCACCAAGTCCCAGGCTCTTTCAAGCGAGTCTGGTTCTCCAGTGGCCTGCTTTGATCATCTACTTGACTGATTTTCAAGAGTTTAATCTTTAAACCGTAGCAGATAGCTACCCAAAAAATGAACAACTTTTAAAAAATAGACTAATTTTGAGTCCCATCAGTGCTCTATTCATAACGAGGCAATTTTAATTTGTTAGTACCACCAGCACTGAAAAATAAAGATTCACAGCCTTGCAGTTCTGACCAGTTAGTTGAATAGATATTAAATCTCTCACTGTTATACTGACAATTAAAAATAATTGAGTTACAAAAGAGAGAAAATAAAACTTGCTTGTTCTAAGAAATCTGCACACAGTTATAGAGCTCTGTGATGAAAATGCTCTGCTTCTTCGTTGGCGAGCCATACGGTAAGATTTTTGTGATGGTAACAATGTTTTGTGTAGAGATACCAGAGTTGGAAACAAATTTCAGAGAAACATACACGCAAACACATACATATGCATTCAGAATGGGGTGCAAAACACCACCATCTTCCAATTAGGCAGTAAGGATATTAAAATTCCTACTCAATTTCTTACTACAGTTGCAATACAAATTGTGGCTGTGCCAGTAAGCCAGAAAGGCTGCTCTGTGCCAGCAACCCAGATGCTGAGTCTCCCCTCAAGCATTAAATATGTATTTATTTACCCAATTGCATGCCTCTCCAACAGTCTCTGAACTGGTATGGTTAACTTCCCCAGAAAGCGTTTGATGATTGGACGGCTCTTGGCAAATTTGTCTTTAACTTCAATTTCCAGGACATCTGTTAGAAGTGCAACAAAAGAATATTTCTGGAAGGAAAGAACATATTTGACATGATATCAATATACCTTTATTCAGAAAGCATGTAGGCAACTACTACTAGCTCACAGTGAACTCTGACAGCATTAACTGAGGACCTATAGTATTTTCCATACTGTAAAATAACATCAACACCATTATTAAGCAATGTATTTTTGCATATTCAAGTAACCACTCAGAAAGCAAACACCTTTTCACCACTCCTAGAAAATACATTCTCCATAAAATGCATTGGGCAAAAGTACTGGGATCGTCCTGTTTTGAAAGGAGAATGCAGTGTGTCCGAGTGGTTGCTTCCAGATGGAAGGGCAATTTCTAGGCCATAGTTTCATAAGCCTAAAAATAAAGGAGGATCAATTTCTGTAGATTTTCACCCCAACGTTCAAAAATTTTCCCAATAAGCTCCAACAGTTTTTCCTGAACTTGGTGCCTTTATACAAGACAGTATTAATCTACAAAAATAAATGGTGACGCCTGGTAAGATCTCCATTCCACCATCCCCTTTGAGGGAACACTGTTACAGTCACACTCTTCAGCCTAGCATCAAATTTCCTTATGCTTATGAATAATTCATACTTGATATCTGTGCTGTTCTGCCAATCCTGCCTGCAAACGGTCAAGATTCAGCAGTGATACTGGGCATGCATATGAACATGCAAGGCAGCAGGGATGCACACATACATGTAACATGATGACAAATCCTACCAGGAAACCAGGCTGAGGAACCTCCAGATTATTAAAAAAATTCAAACAAAAAAGTATGGGAAAAATCTACTGAAGAGCCAAAGTCATCTGTTACACTTCCACTTCACCTTTAATATCTCAGAGAAAATCAAAAGCTGAATACAACTTAATGAGCATCTAGTTAGCTAGATGATAATGTAGTGAATAAGAAACAAAAGATGGAACAACTCTTCAGCTCAGCTGTAGACATTGGCTAAGAATGTTCAAAAACAGTAATTAAAATAGGTTAGGAATGAAAAACAAAAAGCATTATCATGCTGGGCAGAGCTGTGATAAATACAACTCAAAATTAGTCTCTCAGTTTGCTACAAATTATTTTGCAGAAAGGAGGAGATGTAAAACTGGATCAATTCTAGGATGGCACGTGAAATGAGATGGTAAGCTGGAGTCATCAGAAATTGCTACAGGGAAGATACAGCAGTTAAAGCAAGCTGATATACTGCGTACACCAGTGAACATTATCACTCTTCTAATAAGCTTCAATAAACAATTAGAACAGGAGAAAAAAAAAAAAAAGAGGAAAATACAAGAGAAGTTTTTTCTTCAAATTTCGAATTTTTAAGATCTTAAGTTTTCTACCAATCCAGAGTCTTTCCCACAAGCAAATACCCCAGAGCAGTGCTAATGCTTGCCCTGCTCTTTTCTTTTTAACTGTTCATTAGATTTAATTATTATTTATGGAAGCACCCTCCAAATCCAGCTCAATTTTCCAATCTTCCTAAAGAAAACAGTACCATTCAAACACAGCATAGGCATCTGCTTGTTAGAAAACAGGCACAGACCTAGAAGGCTGCTAGCCAGCCCTGAAACATTTACAAACTTCTGCTGGTTTTACACATAAGCACTTCAAAGATGTGGCCTTGTTATTCCATGCTCAGAGAGTTACAGGTAGCTCCTTCTCTGAGACCTGCTGCCTCCTGCCTGAAACTGGACTCTGCCCAACTACCTTCTGCCCCCAGTCCTTTCTAAGCTGCACTGCAGTGTCTTCCCAGGCTTTCCCTTCCACAACAGCACATACAGAGTACACACCAAGAACGTACTCTCTGCCTGGCAAAATTGAATGCTTGCCACCTGCTATGCACAATGAGGATATTATTTCCAAATGAGCAGTCTTTGCCATCGCTAGTCATAAATGCCCACTTATTGTGCCTTTTCTTAAAGAGTCGTTTCACAACATATGATTCATTTTAATTAATTTATTTTTTTGCAATTTCAAGTGATCCACTGGGCTGCTGAATGATTCCAACTCTTTTTAGCAGAGAAGTGAATGAAAAACCTCACAGTCGTGCAGCTTAAACACGGGGCATAAACACACAGATGATAGCTGTTTCTATCCAACAGCAGGGTTCCTAAAATTACTACAATTTCTGTGTCAGTTTAAATAGCTACCTACAAAATAAGCTCTCAGCCTTTACAGAGTAAAGACTGATGCATAAAGAGAAAATAGAAGCCTGGTACACTGCATTGACTTGCAGACAGCTCTCAAAAGGCATACATTACCTCTCTGTGCCAAACAGGGTTAGTTGTGTTACTGATGATGGTCGATCTTCTTTCCTGACCATGATGAGCAAATGTAGGAAATGTACTTTTCTTGCCCGGCTGGATGGACATCTTTAGATAAGGATCAGGGTTGAAGAACATGCCTTTTTTAAGTCCAACTGCTCTGATGTCTTTAAAGCAAAACAAGGAAGGAAAAAGGAACAGAGTGAATGAAAGTTAGTTCACAAGGCATGGCATTTTTAAAATACTACCTAAGAAACTAATTCACATAAACCACTAAATAACCACTAAATAGTTCAAAATTACTCATAGAGTAACTGGATCCAGCTTACAGATGATGCTTGAAGCAGGAAATCAAGTGTTTTCCCAAGAGGATATACAGAGGAAAAGCAAGGACATCCTCATTTACATTCTGCCTTCCAGTCATTCCTAAAACAAAACTAGAGCATGAACTTTGAACTGAGGTACAAATGTTTTTCTCAGTATGTAAGGTATTTCTACCCTAAAACAAGTTGAGCTCTCAGCTCACCATGCAGTACACATGCTCTACCTCTGGTTGCAGGGAAGATTAAAAAACTTGTCTGAGAGGTAATATAGTGAACTCACACTTGCTCAAAGCTGAGACTTTAAGATAACTTTGAATATTCATATTATCAAGTTTGTTCTGGATTATGATGCACACTTCCTCTCCACTTGGGAATAAGGTATCCCACATAGAAGGAGGAAACATTTTCTGAAAATGATTCTTTCTTCCTAGAGAAACCTCAGTATTGCAGCCCCTACAACTTACGCTTCAAGTAATAGAGAGAAATTCTCAAAACAAGGCACTTTAATTCTTTTCTGTTCACAAGAAATATTTCACAAACAAGTCACATCAAAAGAAGCCAAAAAAACCAAGCCCGGACATTAAAGGAGTACAGCATGAAACCTAGGAAATAACATCACTGAATTATGGTTCAGATTTGACTCGCCATAATTTAAAGTTTAACATAATTTTATATTTAGAGCTTGTCTGTTACCGCAGTCTCACAGGCAGCCAGGACCAGAATGTTCATCCTTGCTTCAAAAATACTCACTTGAAAAGATGTTAGACAATTGTGTTTCATTACAACTTGCAAAAAAAACAGAATGTCTTCTGATTTGCAAAATAAAAGCCCATTAAAGATTAAATTTAGTTTTAAAATGTCATGGTTCTATGACATATATGAAAAAAGACATGAAGGCAGCAACAACAAAATGCAGACTCACCACATTCTGGATAAGCCACCAAAAACATTCTGGAGAGCACCTTACAGACCTATAAGTCATTACACTTTTGAACTGAATTTAGTGGACTCCTCAAGTTCAGCCATAACATTCTGTCAAACATGTGTTTATCACATTTAACAAAACAATTATTTTGATAGAACATATTAGTTCTATCTTGTTAACTGCTGCAAGGCCACAGCAAGGAACTTTTTCTTCAGTTCTACTCCAACAGCCCCTAAATGTTACCACTGTCAGCTATTTATTTAGAAGCAATTATTTTTGTCTTCACACAAGTTGAATATGCTATAGTCACACAAAATTTCCTGTGGAATAAAGTGCTAATCAAAACAAGTGTAGCTGGTAGACAGTATCCTTCAGCTATTTTTCTATATGACAGCTTAGCTCTGTTGTAAGAAAACATTTTTCCTACTCCCTTTTTCTTCCTTCCTTCTCCTTGCTACTACTTTCATAAAGGTGACAGAACCAGCTTGCACTGTATTTAGAGGCTATATATTTAACCTTTTTTCTTTGCTGCACAAGCTAGAAACTGTGCAAATTTCTCATGCTGAGATCCATCAATTTAGCTTCTTTCACTCCTGGAAATTCATGATTCTGGCTTGTTTTCAAACAGAAGTTGTAAAGAAACGACATCTTTCAAGCCACTAGAGTGTGCTCCTACAGAAGCTAAGGAAGAAAAGCACTCTATTTTAGACATTTTTTAAAACAGCAACTACTTTTCATTCTTTTTTCTTTTGGTAAAAATACTTTGTAAAACATAGGTTTCTGTGGGGTTTTTTGTTGTTTTTATACCTGATAGCGTAAAGCTGACTAACTTCCGAGAGTGCTGGGCTCCAGAAGCACCTTCATCTGTGCCTTCTACTCCCATCTGAAGGGGAAAAAAAAATAAGAAATCACAGACATTTTCATCCATCTTATACATGTTCAAAGATGACTGTGTAATTAGCAAGTAGTACTCAGAAGAACTGCACCAAATACTGCCTATTAACACGGACAAACAAAGCTGTAATATCCATTTCTAGGTAAGCATGTATTAGTTAAGCTAAGTGTTGTTAATAAACTCACCCTTGCTATCTTCCAAACAGGCAACCGCAGAAAGGGAAGCCTTATTTTCTTACTGGTTTCACTTTTGTGAAATAAAATCTACCTGATTCGGTAAAGCAGTACATCAGAACACACGCATTCATGTCTAAATAGCTATACCCACTAACAGTCTTTTCAATTGACAGAAGAATTTCTCTGAAGGCAGAGATGTGCATCCAACTGAATAATCTAACATAAAAACATCAACAGAGCTTTATTTGAAGTCAAATGGCTCTTTACATGGGCAGTGCATGCACTCCCAGACAGAAGAGATTACACAGTCTGCTGAAAAAGCTTCATCCAAACTATAGTAGGAATGCGTATTTGTGATAAAACAGGAGGTCACCTGATCTATCAAACAAAATTAGCTGAATACAGAGTTGCACACCTGTGCATAGTTGAAGTACATAAAGCAGTTTTTAGCACCTGAAGAGTTGTCTGAAAGCAAAACTAGAACCTACAGGACTGATAATGTATTTCTGGAGCAGTGGTGGCTGGACCAAGATGTGCAATCCATGAAGGAAGAACTAAAAATGTCCTTTCAACATTGCTTTAGCATTATCATTACCTTTCAAACACTTCACATCGATCAGCAAACAAAATCAAAAACTGAGTAAGTGGTGTGGTGCAACTGATAGTGAGGAATTTCTTCCATTACAGAATTCTAACACTTAGCATATAAGAGCAGTCAGGTTAATAAAGTGATAAAGGAACCACAGTGACATTGATGCTTGACGTCCTCATGAGGGAACAGACCGTGGCAGGAAGTTGCATGGCTCCGGCCTGGCTCATTTCCCTTTTGCATCACTGGGGTCATGATTCACCACCATTTTCAGGGACAAGCATTTCTCACCAGAATGCTGTCACCGAGCACACGGTACCATTGCTCCAATGGCTTTGTAGGGATACTTCAGCAGCAACAGCTGGTAGTGAAATTATGAGGGCATCACAAACACAATTAAGTGATGCTATCAGTTAGGTCAGTAATTCCAAGAGAAATAAAAAAACGTTTGGTATAATGAGACAAAGTCCACAATAGTGGATACAACACTATATCAACATGAGATTCACCTGTGGACAATACACAATGCTGAAAAAGCGCAAGATGAAATTAAAAGCAATCAACCTGATTAAATTGTGCTGTACAATATCTTCAGCACTGTAATTGTCAAGACAACATCCTGGCAGATATGATCTTAAATATTTGGCAGCTAAAAATCAAATCAAATGCATCATGAAACTTTCTGTCAACTTGATATCAAGTGTATTAGATGAATTACTTCAAACAAATGCACCTGGATACAACTTTGGAATGTTCTTTCAACAGGTATTCACATCACTGAAAAAACAGCTTTAAAGCTGCCAGTATTTCAAAACAAATCTCATACTGAAATTGTAAGAAGGCAACAATAAGTCTTGAAAGTCAGAGAATTACCTCAACTTTGGTGATACTCCAAAAAAATTGAACCACTTCTGCAAAAGCAGAGCTTTGTACAGCCTTCCTTTTTTTAATACTTATAATTGCTATCTCAGTAACAATTTCATTTTTAATATTAGCAAATAAGAGGTAGATACTTCCGATAAGAACTCAGTTTGAATTAGACAACCAGTGCAGCAGTGTTAAATTACATCAAACCAGAAACATTAACATTGAAAGCAAGCAAAACCAAATAGTTTAAAGGATTTCAGTTAAGCCCAGTGATTCCTGATGTTATTTCATAATGAAAAATTTTATAAAGACAATTACAAAACCAAAAAAATATTTCCTAATCTTGGTGATCACAATCAAACAATATTTTTCCCCACTGCCTCTGCAAAAATTGCACTTAATGGTGAAATAAGAGAACTTACACATTTGTCTGGCAGCTGGTATCGGTGTCTTATACAAATACATTGACTAAATAGGCTAAACTTACCATCACAGCAGGGTTTTTCACAGTGATACATGGAGTAGTAGCTCGGAGGGCTCCACTAACACCATGGTAATATTTAAAACAGATCTTTATTTCAGCTGGAAAAGAAAATAAAAATCACATCAAATCCTTTGTGACTGACACTAGGCAAAAGAAAATGAAAGGAACACGTATAAGGAGTCATAGCTCACTTCTGTTCACAGCCTGAGTCACTTCTGCTGTAGAAGCACACAATAACTATAAATGAACCACATCTTCTTTTAACCTGCAGAGAATCAGGATACAGGTACAGGATATATTTCCATGGACTGTAATACAACCCTATTTGCTGCAAGGTAACTGCTTTTCCTCTGAGTTGATTCTTAGGATACGGAGGAGAAAATAAATGATTAGATCATCTCCTGTGATCGTTACTGTGCTCTTTGTTGCTCTTCCTTCGTTTCTCAAAATGAATGTTGACTTTATGGACTCCACAACTACTCACAGTACTTAGCATGAACCTCACCCAAGTTGAACAAGGGGGATTATTCTCATGGTCTTGCCAGATTCTCCTTTGCTTATATACCCAAAAACTACCTTAGAGCTCTTTTAGTCAGAGGTTACTTGGAAAGATGATGTTGAGATGTCAGATACAGTCACCCATTTTGCACCCAAGGCCTATCTGCCTTTCACATACCAATCCAAAAATATCCTTGGTCTGGGTAAAATAAGAGAATAAATAGACATAACTTGAGCATGAGATAAAACACTATGAAACTCAGGCTCTTAAAGTTTGGATTATGTATTTAGCTCTACAAATACTCTGACATTCTGGCAGGAGTGGAGTTTCAACTATAGCTGTTTATTATGGAGAGCTATTAGCACGCTGTTCAGTTTGCTGTTGAAAGCTCATTCTGTATAAGCTGAATCTGTCATTCAGTGATCCGTTTTCAGAAATAGTTTAGCAGGAAATTAGAGCAGTTGGTCAATTCCTCTTTGTGTATTCTGTAGGTTATATTTCTGGCTATTTCAATATACTCAGTTGTGAAAAAGGCTTACCAAGACATGTGCTACCAGCATGACTCTGGAAGAAGTCTCATGATATACATATCTGAAGGAGGCTGGAAGCCATTCATATTGGAACACAGGAAAGGTGAAAGTTTTACCGTGTTTCTACTCCCACTGAATCAAGTTTTGCTAAACTGCTTTTGCAGCAAACAGTATTACATTTCACTGAAGCCTGACCTCCCTGCTGCTATTTGTCTGCATTCATCCAACACAGCGGAACAGCTGCCCTTGATCCTGTCAGACCTTCCCTGTCTGGAAGAATCTCCTCATTTTCCTTCTCTGCTGGGACAACTCTTCTGTAGAAGGTTGATGAACCTCTGGGTACAGATATGACCACAGCCAGACAGAAATGGTCACAGGCAAAGTACAAATGACAGCAACCACCTTGAACAGACCAGGGGTGTGCATGAAAGTCTTGGCACTTCAATTGCTCTGACTTGGTTTAACAGTATGTCAGTAGCCTCACAATACAAAACTGTGCGTACCTAAAAAGATCTGAGACATCCAGCATGATTTCCTGAGAGAATTGCAAGATTCCTTGTCACTGCAAGATTAAAAGTCCATTTATCCCTACTCAGAAGGATTCAAATCCATCCTGCAAGTCTGCACAACCAGAAAGGTTGTTGTTTTGGTTTTTTTTTTCCAATTTCTTATGTGATGCAGTTATAGCTCAGCATTCATTTACACTCTTCCTCCTAGTACAAAGGATGCACTCCAAGCTGGCCTTCAAAGGCAAGCACGTCTTCCAGCCCAGTGGGGACTGAGGTGGTAGAGGGCTGCTGATCCCTCCTCCTCACAGCTGAGTTCACCAATGCTGTCAAAATATGCTCATCTAGCCTGCTCTACTTACCACAAACATCACAGTAAAATTCAAAACACAAGCATGATTTCTGATCACCTATAAAAGTCTGTAAGTCAAGATGTGCAGGCTCTTCCTATACTCAGAAATTCTATTGACCTAATAACAATGCTTACAACCAAATGGGCTCACATATAATTGGAATTCCAGCACAAGTGCTGCTAACTTTCATAGCTGCTTTCCAGCTGTCGATAGGATTAACATAGGAAAAGCCAGGTTTGAAATTCAGCATGAAATTGAAAAACAGGTTATCTGGGACATTCACACAGACACTGCTAAAGTGAACTAAAGTTTCCAAAATCTTTTCTTGCACACAGAAAGAACACAATTCCCTCACAGGACCAGAGACAGATAAGGAGATTTTTCTTCGATGATTAAAAAATGATTTTTAAAAGTACTATTAATACCTAACACAGAAATAAATCTCAGAGGGATTGTGCCAGTTCAGAGCAGCTGAGGATCTTGCTCTCTGACATTTTCTCTATTGTGTCAGAAGAAAAACTGCGACTGAAATATTTGTTCTTCATGTCAAATGGATTTCTGTGCTCCAGATATATTAAAAATAGATGCCTGTGCCTGTTCCTGGCAGAATATACATCAACCTATTATGTATAAATAAGGCCCTTGAATATAAATAAGGCCCTATGAATACAAAGAGCTCTTCCAAAACAGTAAATTCCTGCAAACATGACTTGAATATCAAGAAAGCTGAGTTCAATATTCAGGCTTCCTCTCTACTGATCCATAATATAAAGGACACAACAACATATATCACCCACAGAGCTTTCCTACTTTCCTTCATTCATTCTGCCAGTTTGTTTGGAAATGTTCCCTTAAAGTTAAAAACTTGCTCTTCTATTTCTTTTCTTTCCCATTTCTTTCCCCAACGTAATTATCAGCTTGCCTTGCTTGACATCTGTACTGAAAAAGGTAGCAGCAGTAAGTCCAGCAAAGAGAAGATGCCTGCACCTGACCACGTAATATTTGCTGTCTGCTTGATTCAATAAAGATGCAGCCTTACAGAACAAAGAGTATTTCCATCCATGGGAAAAAGTGACTGTACCTAGCACTGTGTTCTTGCTGCCACACACATCCCGTTGTCTCTGACGTTTCTCCAGACATCACACAGACTGCAAGGAATTCCTACAGCCACCAGACATTTCCTCCTCATTTAAAAATAGGACAAAGTGAAATTGGGGTATCTGAGTGCTTGAAAGAATCACAAGCAGTCATGTAAGCAGGGGTACGTGTTAATTAATCTGCACACTCCATAAGACAGTAATCCTCTTCTTTTAAAGCCAATAGCTGTTATCATTTTATAACCATCGTTTTATAGCTCAGATCCATTATATAAAAATTCCGGAATCAACAAAGGTTTCTGGGACTCAAACAGCGTTATTTGAATTTCAAAAGAACTCCTGCATGAAATTATAATGCTGTGCTTCCCTCTATGGACCACGGACTCTTGTTTCTTCAATAATACAGAGATCAGTTTATACCAAGTAACAGTTTGCCTTTAAAACACCAGTAATTCTCCAAAGGCTCCACTTCATCTATGTGGTTTCTGCCTTTATTTTTGCCAAACAAAAAAATGCTTTAGGATAAAAAGATACATGGAACACGGGCATTTAGAGTACATAAACACAACTGTGATTCTAGAAAAACACATTCTTTCCAGGAGACCTATAATTGAGGAAAACAAAAATACTCACTTTGAGAACAGTTTGCTCAGGATCAAGATGCGGACTTGACTACAGACACTATCACACAGGTTATCCATGAATGTGAAATGTGCTGTAATTAAGCAAGCCAAGCAGATAAAACCTCTCTGGCACAGAGGATGGTAGCTGGAATATAATTACAGCAAGGCCTGGCAGGGGGGTTATATCACACTCCCACAAACTCACCGTGGCAAATGTCATGTGCTTTCAACAGTGGAAGCAACCACCAGATGGCTGGAAAGACACCCTGTGCCGCACGCCATCACCCAAAATAATACCCTGGGTCCTTAGGTAGGATATTTCCTACCTAACTGAAACTTCTGTACCAGAGCTGAGGTCATCACACACTCCACTGAGAGGGGATGGCAGACACACCTCTGAAAGATAAGGCAAATCCTCACGGGGCTGCAGCAGTCTGATGCTTCCTGCCAACCACACAGGAGCTGCCCAGCTCCCAGACATGGCAACTCGAGGCAGGAGCCACATGCCTGAATCCATGGCTATCTGCAGATCTAAGCACTGCCTGCACTCCTGACAGCAAACAGGAGAGCAGCAGAACATGAGCAGAAGCAGCTGCCTCCTGGTACCTGCTGTTTCCATCAGCAGGCACATCACAGCATTTTACAGAAGGAATAACAAAAACCATCAAAACTGACCTTAGCAGAACCACAGAGAGCTTTTGTGCTAAACTAGTATCAGTAACAGGAGATTTCTGTCCTCTGGTCTCTCTTCACTTAACCTCCTCCAAAGGCAGCTACAAAGCAAGATCTGCTGAAGTAACAGCCTACGGACCTGACCTGCCATCCCCACTCACTCTTGTGTAACTCTGAGACAAGTATTTACAGTTATGATCACTGTCTACTACATTCCACTATGGCCAAGTGCTTAATGATAATCTAACCTTCCTAATAAAACACTTTGGGTCATATGTGCTTAAGGCTTGTCATGAATTGCAAAGAACCACAAGACATGATCCTATTTCTACTGTTATATTCAAAAATAACTGCTAAAAGTCAACAAAAGTATAATAAAAAGTATTTCTAACTTGGTGAACAGGCTTATAAATAGGGCTGTAATAGTAACCGTGAGAAACAACCCAGTCAGACTACTGAGAAGGTACTGGTTACACGATGCCACACAGACCCAGGCCTTCATGTCAGGAAAATATGACCTTTACAATTTAAATTGAATGCTCAAAATACATACACTGGGTAAAAGTAATGACCCCTTTTGATAAAATACCCATTAACATTGACCACTGACCAATGTTCTAGTCAGAATATGGAACTGCACTCCTATCTCTGCCAGACAATAACAGCTCTTCATTAGAGCACCTTTAAAAGCTGAAAGTACAAGTTCAATTACCAAACCCATGAGGTTTATTTCAGTCTCTCTTAGTACTTTGAAGCAACAAAAAAAGAGGGCTGCGAGTTGACTCTGCTAACTGCAAATTACATCAAGTTTCAGTCTCCATTCCCCGTTCTTATAAAACTTATAATTTCACTGAAATAAGGACAGAATACAGAGAACTCTATATAAAACTTCAGTTGTAATGATACCAGCGTAATGCAAACACATGTATCACCACCGCACTTTCCGAATATATCTCAGAGTCATGCCACAAAACTGAGATTTTAAGGACAAAATAGAAACAGTCTGTGCAGTTACTGCATGTGAGCATTGCAGTGTGGCACCAGAAGGGATTTAACCACAAACATCCCAAAAGCGATCTGGAAATGATTGATGTGATGAGACTGGCAGTGTCTGGATGAATCCCAACAGCTGCCACTATGAGTTATTGTTCAAGACGTGAAGAAAATATATGCAAATCAATATGCTTATTTCTATTCATACTAATGGCTATGACATCAAATGCTATAAATAACAACAAAAACATTACACTGCAAGTAAAGTAGGTGAAGGTGTTTCTTGTGGATAATGTAATTAATTCACACGGGACCTCAGCTACATCTGATCAATGTGAGTCAGTATGACTTCATGGCTCGATCCAGGAAACCCAGACTTAAAGGAGGCTCTTAGCCCCTGCCCATACTATAAACTGAGCAGGATTATGGTATGAATTAATTTTAATTACAAGCAGAAAACCAACCATACTGCACAACAGTAATCAAACACCTCTGACACTTCTGTCCCAGATGCTGGGGAAGGCTGGGGCTGTACAGGCAGGAGACATCCTGTGCCTCTTGCTCCCAGTAGCTGAAAATAGGTCCTGGCCTGTTTTACCTACTGGGATATCTGCAGCTTTTAACTCCTAGGAACTATGCACCTGCGGAAATTCATAAGCACTGGAGTTACTTGTTGCCTGACAGTGACCATACTACTCAGAACCTTCCTGCTGTGGCACCTGCAATACAACCAGTCCTTATTGCCCATATTGCAGACTTAGAAGCTGCAGTTTCTAAATAAGCAGCAGCTTGTATCAGCTGCTCTGCAGAAAACTCAAGCCTCCATTCAAGTGCTTTTTCTATCACCAAGATTTCCCCGCAAGTCATTTCACTCTGCTAGCTCTGTTCTCCATAGGGAATGCCATCACTCCTGTCCCAGCAGAACACCCAAAGGACAACCAGGGGAACTCCACCACATTACCCTGCACTAGACACTAACAGTCTTGAGTCTGACTGATGTCATGGTAAATACCAGATGACCATACCAAACACAGAAGTATGAAGCTGTGTTGCACCTTCCCACTGTTGTTATCAGTTCATAGTAACACACCTTGAACTTGTCCTTTCATTTCACAGGAGAAGGAAGAAAACTGTTTGCAGAGCTGTGGTCACGTCTAGCAGTCCTTCTGTAGCTGATACAGCAAACAACTTGAGGTAGCAATCTAGTGAGTCATTGTTTTCCCTCCCCCACGTTTAAGCAAACCTCAAAACAGAAAGTTTTAAAGTCACATCTATTATGTAAAGAAACATCATTTCAAGCACGCTGATGCTCAAATTCACCTTGTGAAGTGACAGAGATCCTTTTCATGCTCACAGTGCAATTTTGTTCCATTCCCAGGTAAAAGGAAGAGGAAAGCCTGTCTCTGCAGTCCAGAACCAGTCACCTTCTGTAGAGGTGACACCTTAAGGACACCAGCTGCTTTTGATGGTGAGCTGGACTTGGAACTTATTTCCCTTCCTTTTTGCATATTCTCTTGCTTCCCCATTCCTCAGTCATTCCCCTCAGAGGCTACTTGCATTTCAGAAATATATCAACTTCATCTCATTATTTCACTTCTGATTCCTTTGATTCTCTCCCCCGAATAAAGTCTATGGATTTTTTTGTGCCATTTTTTTGTCTAAAGCATGTAAGAGTTTTCTTTGATCATCCTCGTTTGGCTAATTTGGGGCGCTTTGGGGGGAATTAATGCCTGTTTACAGTATGAAAATGATGAGATCCTCCCCGCCTTCATTTCTGTGGGCTGTCTGATTTGAATAGAGGAGATAGCAAGCTGTGCATTTACAAGTTATCTGCTTGGGAAGTAGGAGATACCGAATCCATGGGGAGAGACTTATGAAGAATAAACCAAACGAGTGAAAAACTGAGTTAGATGACTGCACATACATAACAACATTAAATACAAGACAAAAGCTTGAACAACGCTTAACTTTAAACGTAAGCAAAAATTCCACATACTTTGGTGAAACCATTAAGAAGTTTAAAATGATCCTCACAGAAGAAGAGCTTCATAAATTAAGGTGAAAGATGCTTTTCCTACAAGGTGCAAATCTGAGCATTTCAGAGAGTCTAAGGCCCAATCCAGCTGACTCACAGATTAACATTAATGCAATTAAAATGGAAATACTCCTGCCGCATACCATTTAGCTGGATATGGCTTGTTAGTGAGGCTGCCATCCTCTGCACTTTGCCCTGCAGAGATTTTACATTGTGGGTCAGATAGGCAATGTCCCCGAGTTCCTACACCACTGTGTATGCAGCCTCTGAGATAATATGCGCAATGATTGATCTCAACTCATTGTTCAGCCTTAGTGACTTCAGTTTAGTCACTTTTCTTGCTAAAAAGACAGATGATTTCAAACCAGATACGATTATCCTTGGCTCAGGATGGACATCAGTTTGAATATGAGTCAGCAAGTGACCTTATTGCAAGCACAGCAACCAGCTAACAGGCTGGGTTAGGAAGTGTGTGACCAGCAGACAGATAGAAGTTATTATCCCCCTTGGCTTGGTGCTGCTAAAGACATGCCCGAAAAACTATGCCTGGTTTTGAGACCCTCAAGTTCAAGAGCATGGAGAAAATGGAAAGGGGACACCAGATGGCTGCAGAGATGGTTTAAGTTGAGAACAAATGACCAGTGAGACGACTCTGAAGGATCTGGCCTTCTTAAGTCTGCTGAAGAAGAAGTTAAGGCAAGACCTAAGCACACTCTGAGATGTTGTTACACATACAGCGAACTCAAACTCTTTCCAGTTCAATGAGAAGATCTTAAAAGGTTTTCAAGGCTGTGCTTCAAAAAACCAGAGCAGACCAGGTGATACATTGGTGGCTGCACCTACTTTGGGCAGAAGATTTGATCAGAGACCTTCATAGGTTCTTTCCAACCAGCATTTCAATGCTGTTATTGCTCTCCTGCTCAGTTTAGTTTTGTCTGTCCACATAATTGTCCATCCTTTTCCCACAGACACCATTGCTGAATCTGGGATTGTACTTCCAGTTGTTCCCTGCATTCCTAGTGAAGCACTACTGAACTGATAAGGAATAAAGAAGACAAATCCCAAATTCCATGACCTGTTTCTGATATATTCTACCTCTTGGAAACAATATTCCTGTGCACAAGAAATATACAACTGAAAAGTTCTGCTGCTGCAATCGCCTGGGATCTAAATTTTCAGATTTAGAAATCCGAATAATAAAAAAAAAAACAAAAAAAAAACACACAAAAAAAAAAACCATAATAAAAGAATGGTTACATATAATTGCAACAGAGATGCTTCTCCCACTAGAAGCTACAAGAAGCTGCTGAGCAAAGCGTTGCACATCTGTGGAGCCCTCCAGTTTGGAAAGTAGAATTAGAAACTTAGTTCAGCACGTCAGTGCAATTTTTGGATTCTCACTGGAAACATAAGTGTCACTATTGAAATATTTATGTGCCACTCTATGTGCTGTAGCAACATATTCTTTTTATCTTGTAGTTTCCATGAAAATAAATAGAAGGCATTAATTTCAGTGCAACTTATGTACAGGAAGGAAGAGGCAGGGAACTAACATAGATTTTAATTTACTTTAGGACTACCATCTTTGGCACCAGGAAGGTTACTTATTTTCTTTGATCTTCATTATCTTCTTGATCTTCATCTTCAGCTCAACCATTTTAGTCCGTAGCGAAATCCTACTTTGATTTTATCCTATTGTATTTTATTAAAGCTCTTTCTTTCCTGTTAAAATATATGCATTGGGTAATGCATAGATTTAACTTAGCAAGATTAAGTGATGGCTTCTAGAAATAAAAACTTTTAATAATTATTTATAGTACAGGGGGCGAGGCCCAACATCTTTAGAAATACATGTATTGCTGCGTATCAGTCAATGAGAAGGGAAAATTCTGCCCAGATTTACAGCTAGAAGCATTACAGTGTACACTGAAGTAAGAGAGTGGGTGTATATATATCTTCTAATTTATGAAGAAAGTCATCACTGTGAGGCTAAACAGGTGGTAGAACAACTCACAGCTCTTTAGGGACTGATTGCCACTTCGATGCTACACTTATCAGGGTTTTCAAGAAGCTCATATACAACATCCTAGAATTAAATAATCCTGTTTCTTAAGGGGATCATATACTTAAGATGGTAAAATAAAAACAATCATTAAAAAGCCAAAAAAAAACCAACACATAACAGAGCAGCTTGGCTTACTGTGAGTCCTGGCAATCTAATGAAGTGGCTTAGCACTCCGATTTGAACCCTGACTACCAAAATTACTGCAGAGCTCTGCTGGAGGTTTGTTTATTTCAGTCACACCAAGACTCAGTATTTCAAAACCTCCCAGTGGATTTACCAGCATAATGAAACTTCAGGTGAGACACCCTCATGCAACTGAACAGAAGGCTGTCAATTCCCAGCAATAAGCCTAACCTTAATACTAACAACCATGAGCAAACACTACCACCTTATTATCCTTTTCTTCATGTCCATTTACCATTAATTTCTTGTCCAAATGAAATTTTAAACTTCCTGAGAGGGGACTTCATCTTTCAGTGTATATATACTACATAACATCGCACAAGAAAACTTTTTGTTCCCTTGAAGTACACTGTCCAAGAACATCCCTAGAATACAAATGCACTTCGGAATTTAACTACATTTTTTTAGTCAATATTTCATGACCTGTTTGTGTAATGCTCTTTTTGTGATGAGAGGCAAACACATTGAACAATATGCTAGTTCTTAGAGACATACAATCGGTCCCTTAGGTTTGTCAGAGCTTGACAAAATGGCCATTGAGTGCTATCCTGCTGGTTTGGCTGGACACAATCAGCATGTTAGCCCATTGGATAAATAGGTACTCACATTCCATAAAATAGGGACCAGGTTCAATTCGCCATACAATCTGTCCTTTTTGTGTGCCAGTCACTCCCCGATTCTTGGAATCCCAGAAATTGGCTGGAGAGTTCTCATCTGGAAGAGGAAAAAATACACACATTGTCATGTACTATTTATAAAAGCAGGGTGTTTGTTTTATTTTTTCTTTCTTGTTTAGTTTGAGATGCCTGGAAACACAAACACATGGGGGAAAAAAAAAAAAGTTAAGCTAACAAACAAAAGATAAGTGGCTTCTCTTTTACAGCAGATAGATGGCTTTATGCAGGTTTAGCAAACATACAAAGAGCCACAGTAAATACATGGTTTCCTGCAAGAGGTGAACTGCCAAGATCAAGCATTAAATCTCAAAACTTCTCTACCTCAATAGACAGGCTGATGGGAATGTACAGTTGATTGCAACTTCATTGTGGAGTTGCAACATCATATTATACGATGACCGTGTTCCGTGCTGTGAAAATCTAGCACTTGCTCCTTAGCAGTGATGTATGGAACTGCAACTTGAGGTATCAGAACTTGCTTAAGGTTTTATAAGGATTCCTTCATCTTGGGATCTGGAGAGAACAGTTTTATACAAGCACCAAAACATATGACCTATTTAATTTCCCAGCCAGCATTATTACATACTAGTAACTGAAGTCCTAAAGGCAGAACTGACACTTAGTAAGTGAAAAATGAATGAGACAATTGAGAGAAATCAATTCCAAGGAGGAGAACTGAGAAGCAAACAGCATGTATCTGAAGATCAGTTCAGCAATATCAGTATTTTCTCTTCCTTAAGAAACATTTTTATCCTAACAGTAACAAAAAATGGTCTTCGGGTTTGTTTTTACTTACCAGCCTGTGTTACTCAGAATGCTGTTTGAATGAAGCACAAACAGAGGGACTAGCTAAAGATTACGATGACCCAGAGGAAGCTGACATAAACACAACTCCTTTTGTACAGGAAGTTCTTTGGAAGTAGGCATCATAACACATTAAAAGTGCATTACGAAGTTGCTTTTTAATCACACAAATATACCACCTGCCTCAAATACAAGATCCTCCTTTCTTCAGTGGCACAGAAAAAGCACAGAGATAATAAAAACTTACAGCACACATGTAACTAAATAAAGTTAACAGGGACACCAATGGAGTTCAGAAAAGGTCCTGCATGAAGAACATGCAAGGCAAGCATCAGATTCTGAGCTGATGGTTACAAGCAGGCAGAACATTTCCTAACAACTTAATTAATACAATTCAACACTTGAAGTGCCTGGATTTTCAGTTCTTCTATCCAGAAATAGTCTCCTTTGCAGTAATGAAGACTAAATCATTGATGCTCTGCCCACAGGCACGCTGCCATTGCAACAGAAGGTGGTGGAGATGGATGGATGAAAAATGCTGACAGATCTCTGCCTGACAGCAATCTACTCTAATTACAAAATTTATTTTGGACAACTTTGATTTTCTCCTGAAACAGCTGATTTTTCCTACTTGCATGAAGTCATTCACACAGGGAGAAAAAATATTGTTATTTTGTTATGTATAAGGAAAAATAACCTCAAAGCTCAGCACACAGGATTTAAATAAAGGAACCAAACAACAGAAGAAACCAAGTAGCATGAAAACACTGAAGCAGACAATAGTGCAGAAATTTGCCTATCAACACAGCAATAAAAAGGTTAAACTGTGATAGCCTCAGCAACACTCAGGTGTGTGTGTGGAGGGGAGCTGGAAGGGAGGCAGAAGCGTCTGATAGCACAGAAAGCAGAATACCAGAATTACCGCTACTTCATCACTCCTCTTCTCGAAAACCTACATAAATTCCCCAGGGGACCTCAACTCCAAGACATTCTGGTCTCCTTTTAGCTGGTAATTGTTGCTGTTTGTGAAACTGGCTGCTGTTCTGGAATCTGGGCCAAAGAGTAGATATAAATATCTGTTCCCAGAACATGAAATACGCAGAAAAAATACCGTCCTTCTGCACTGGTATTTTGTCAAGTTGATCTACGCTTCTGAAAGAAACAGAACAATGGAAGACCCACAGTATCATTTTATCTTCTATAAACACAAAATATTACAGGAAGGATCTTATTTCTCACCATCCTGCAAGCCTTGTAAGAATTAGTAAATGGGAGAATTTATGATGCTTTGCAACGAAAAGTGGGTCATCATAATAAATATCACCGTATAGACTCCACACTGCCTAGTGCTCTTTGAAATCACTATGCAGCAAAGTAATGTTTTCTCTTTCAGAGAATAATGTTTTCTCTTTCAGGATTCACCATCTTTACAAAACCACTTAAGGTAAATCAGGTACCAAGTGTACATGTAACATTCCCAATTCAATAAGGCTATATTAAGAGCAAAGCGATATACAAGTACTGAACATCTCAATGAAAGAAGAAAGGATGATGTTAACACAAGGAGTAAGCACAACAAAATGCCACTCGTGCAAGACTAAGAGCCACAAGAAAGATCCCATACATTCATGACAGGACATGTGGCCCCACCCGTGTATAGCAGACATCTAGGACCTCCTCTTAACGCTTTCTAACACAGCCCCAGATGTCAGCAGACACCTTTGTTGCAAAGATGCACCTCTGGCTCCTGTTTGCCTGCTCAGGTACAAACCAATATTCACTTCTCATCCCAGCTTATATGGTCGCTAGTAGTAGGTTGAGTACTAGCCCCTACTATTCTGCCCTACTGAAGCCATATTTAGACCAATGGATCCAGTACAAAAAAAATACTGGGATCTTCATTAAAGAGTCCAGCAAAGGGTCTCAAAGATGAGTAAGGGCCTGGAGCATCACCTGCATGAGGAAAGGCTGAGTAACCTGGGTCTGTTCAGCCTGGGGAAAAGAAGACTGAGAAAGGATCAATAAATGTTCATCCATATCTAAACGGAGGTGGGAAGCAACCTTCTCAGTAGTGTGTAGTGATAGGACAAGGAGCAATGGCCTAAAACTTGAAATAGGAAGTTCCATACTAACACGTGGGAGAACTTCCTCACCATAAGGGTGATGAAGCACTGGAACAGGCTGCCTAGGGAGGTTGCAGGGTCTCCTCCTACAGAGTTACTCAAGATCCAGCTGGACACCTATCCGTGTAACCTACTGTACAGCACCTGCTTTAGCAGGGAGTTGGACACGATCTCGAGGTCCCCTTCCAATCTCTGTGACACTGTAATTCTGTGATACTTGTAGACGCTTTCATGCGTAGCTCAGAGAGAAGATTCAGAATATTCAGAATTCTAAAGAGATTCAGAATATCACTGAGAGGATTTCATTATATACAATTTTACATTTTCCATAGCTCAATATTGTATATGGGTCTTCTAATTCTCTGCTCCTGAAATCCATGCAGCTCAGCTCAGAAGAGCTCCATCACTTTGGTAACCCTATTGTATCCCCAAATAATTCTGTGGAAATCTTATTTGCGATTTGCCTCCTAAGCTCTGTTACGTTATGCCTTTCTGGAAGATATTTTACGTAAAACCTTTTTAAGTGCTTGTATTATCCATTCTGAATTTTAAAAATTAAGTTCTGATGGTCAAAATTTGACCCCTTACCACTTCAGGTTAATTTTAACACATTCTTAGACACTGGAAATTATGTGTTAGCAATGGGGCTTGTATACATTCAGCCTACTGGTACTTATAAAGCATCATTCTAAACGTTATTTCTCCTGTCTGATGTTCTCTTACTGTGTCCATTAGAGAAGCTGAAAGGCTCATAGATAGAAAGACTCAGTGTAGTTTTGTCTCAAGCTGAGATACACTGATTTGACACCAATTTCTCTCCTAAGCACAGTGTTTTAAATTACCAGCCTTTAGCTATTTTACTAAATCATTTTTCTCAGTCTTTAACAGAAACAGGGATTGCAGTTAACCTGCAGTGGAGAATAACTCTGAACTGCATTTCAAGCCAAGCATCGGGTCATTTGTATGAGGGCACTTCCTATGTAAAACAGAAGCCTGATTTAGATGCATGTTACTGCATGACTTAGAAAATCTCAGCCCTGCTGCCAGTAAGCGCATTCTGCTTTTTGTGTTGTGAGCAAATGGTTCCAAGCAATTAAACAGTCACAAAAATATAAAGTAAATAACACTATAACAGGGAGTACTGAGTACCTTAAGGAACTGACAGGGTACAAGTTGGTAACACTAGATTTTGCACAACATTTTTACTTTGGTGCCCTCTAATTATTTTAATTCTAATGGACATATTTAAAGAAGAAGAAAAGTTTGTATCACCTGAGGCCTCACCCCCTTTTGGTAAAGTCAGGAAGCAAATCAGCACTTGTGAGCAGAGTGTTTGTTGCAAACCGTTATGAAAATAAACCACATTTTAACAACCCATTTAAAAGTTAATGTCCTGTGACCAAACATTGACTCAGTGTACACAGCTTATAGTCTATAATATTCATTTAAGTCCCAGTGTTGGTCAGTGAATAACTTGCAGGCATTCTACAGTAAGCAGAGGATTTTCCAGAGAAGACAGCACTACCATATGCAAAACAATGATGAAATTAGATCAATACTTTGAAGCACCTTCTATAACCTTACCTGGCCATTCCAAAGGGTATCTGAGGATCCTGAACTGCATTCCTCCATATGAGTCCAATTAACAAACTAGAGAACTTTAAAAGATTTTACAGGATGGATCCTAAAAGCAGCATTCTTGTTTCCAGTCACAAACAGTATTTTCTACAGAATTTGCTTTCTGGAGCCAGGTTGTGCAGCTCAGCTTTGGACAATTCAGCTCTGCATTAACTCTGCTGCACAGTCACTGCTTTCTCAGGCTGCTTCTCTGCTCTCTCCGTTTCTCCCTTTCTCCCCCATCATTATAAGGAGAGGATTTCAGAAGAATAGCCACAAACACCGAGACAGTTTCTAGCAGTTAACACGCAACTGTCTGCCTCTTCCCCTTTAATCAAGGGTTTATCTGGGTTCAAACAGCCAGTGTTAGCATGTATCAAGCATTATGTCCTTCCAGCAAAGCTATTTGTAGCCACTCCCATCCGGAGGGTACAGGAAGCAAAAACCCCATCCTCCCTGCACTTCCTTCCTTGCCTTTTCCATGGGAGAACACCAAAGCACAGACTACAGTCCATCCCATAGGGAGAGGTGACAGCAAGGCCGGCACAGTATCGCAGGAACAGACTTCTTGCTACTGAAGTTAAAATAGAGTAGTAAGCAGAGATCCTTGCTCCCATTTTCATACTCTTTACCCTGAGACCCTAAAACAGATTGTTTCCTACTTTTTCTAGGCGTTACAGGTATTGTTTCCCTCCCTATATACATGAGGAACACGTCAGCTCTGAGATAGAGCAGCTTCATGTACCATCATGCAATGTAATATTTGAAGACACAGAAGCAACTCAAAAGGATTAATTAACCAAAATGCCAGTCAAGGGAAAGACACGGAACAAAGTCCACAAGTTTTCAGACAAACTGCACAGCACAACAGCAGGAAAAAAGTGCAATTTCACTCCTCCATATTCCAAGTAAAGACATCATTTAAATTCAAAGCATTCAAAGACAAAAATAAATGCTTTCACCCATTTCCTTAGCAAAAATTCAAAAGCGTAACAATAGGAAGGAAATGACCTCAAGTTTAATCTCTTTCCTGAAAATCTTACTAATCCCCTTCCACGAAATGATGCACATTCCGTTCTTGCTACGCTTCAGGTGTTGGTTTCCACACGTGCAAGGCCCACAGCCCCAGCGGCCCCTCTAAACTTTTATTCTGTGTCATATCATAATCTAAACTTTTATTTCTGTGTCAAATTCAATCTGCCAGTCTAGGCTTATTGTGGAATGTTTGCCATCATTTTCTCTCTTGACTATATGCTGACAGTGCATGAGCTGCTGAGCTCGCTTGAGCTGCATGCAGAAGATTGCAGCTCCTTGGGAATAAAGGGCATGCAATTTAATCTGCAACCACATAACTCCTCACAGATCTTTGCCAGAGAAACTAGAAAATACAACAAATTGTTCCTAATGTGGAAGACATACCAGCAAAGCTGTGCTTTTGTCAACGCTGCCTATCCTGACCTCAGATAAATTCTGTTGGTAGACAAACACTACCAACATAAGCAGAGTTTTGCAAGCACAGCTGCACTTACACAGAGGGCTTTCTCTGGCGTGACTGGGTTTGTACAGTTCTCAAGTTATCTCACAGCCTGAGGAAGAAGTGAGATGTCATTTATCTCATGGCCTTCGTGCTGTTTTTTTTATGGACAAGCAACACGTGTTCACGTATGCAAGTACCCAATGCAGAAAGATACCAGAACTGCTGTCTGGTATTTTTGCTTTGGTTTTTTGTTGCTGCTGTTGTTGGTTGGCTGCTTTGCTTTGCTTTCTGAAACAGAAACAGCTAAAACCACTTCAGGAAATCCCAGTTAGTTATGGCAGCTGGTCAGTGGTCCCCATCTCAACCACCTCCACAGCCCCTAAATGGGCTCTGTCATATGATCATTATTAGCAGCCAATTAGTGGCAGAAATTCTGAGGGACATTTCACTCTTCTTGCCCCTACTCTCCCATGAATTCATATCACAGGGCTGTCCTGTCTGAAGCATCTCAGCCACGGGTGACAATGTGGACCTCAATGGGACGAACACTGCTCTGAGGGGCTACACACAGCCTGAGAGATGTCTGTGTTGCAGTATCAAGCTGCCACCAGATCTTACTCTAGGGAATGAATCTTCCCTCTGACCAGGCTGGGAGCACTTAGCAGCACTTATCTACAAGCCTGGCAGCATCACCTCCAGGGGGCAGTCCTGGCCAGACAGGGAGAATTCGGCAACATGACCTCAGCCATTCACACAAACAACAACCAGGTGGTGTTCTCTGACAGCAGAACGCGTTTCAGGTTTCTGAAGACAGCAATATTTGGGCTAGGCAAAGTTAGGGCAGCACCGAGCAGTCTGTGGTAGAGGAAATCACACTGAAGCACCAGTGATGTAACCACCTCTTCGGGGTTTAATTTTGGTAAAATCTATGTTCATGTGGGAAACAAATGAGCTCGTAGCTAACCTTTAACACAATGCATCCTGCATGTTGTCCTCCTGTTACCGACTTACATGCAAGAAGAGGTTTTCCTTGTGGAACTGTCGAAGGAACTTTCCTTTTTGTTCTTCCTTCTGTTTCCATTACCTTTCTGCTCACACAGTAGAAGTAACTGCCCCTCTTTGCAAGGTATCAATATTAAAGCAAGAATCAAACCCGGTACTGCCTATAAAATTAACTATTAAACATTTTGCCCTAATTAGCAGGAGTCACTCTAGTTCTAATTAACAGAAGCCATCCCAGTTCTCGTGCCCTACAACTTAATAATGACAAGTGAGTAATTTAAAAATTCACCTCAATTTTGCAGTTTTTTTAATAAGCAATGTGCTTATTTCCTTATTTCATCTTCTCATTATCAAACTGAAATTAAGATTTGTTAGAAACTATATTTTATTAACAGGTTCAAAAACCTCCTCATCTCTACAAAGCAAGGACTAGTTATTGCTCATTGTAATCAACAGTAATTTTACAAATCCCAATATACTTTAATCAAGGCGTAGCAAACTTTTCAATCTTTGCAACTATATTCTATCAAACACAACCTGAATTCTCCTTAAAATTATCCACTAACACGTTTTGTTATTTTTTTTTCCTATTCATATTCTAAGCCACACATTACTGCAGAAACATTGACATTCTACTAAGCGTGCAGAGGAGGCCGCTAAGATATCAGAGGTCTGGAGCACCTCTCCTGTGAGGAAAGGTTGAGGGAACTGGGCTTGTTTAGCTTGGAGAAGAGGACATACATATAATAATTCCAAATAAATTATGGAAAAAAATAAATATTTAATTGTACATATGCAAACTGCAAGCAAACTAAAAGAAGAAGTTTGGTAAACGTATTTCTTTTCTCGAACAACTCATACCCAACTCAGAAGAAAGCAGAGGAGATGAGAGGTAGAATTACTTCTTAAACACCCCTGCAGGAACAAGGCATCCTAATGAGCTGAACTCCAGCTCACAAGAAGTTCTCAGCTGTGTAATGGGAAGGTGGCTTGCTCTGCTGATGGCCACCAAAGAGAAAGAAGGCAATCACAAAACAGGCTTAGCTGATTGAACTGCTCATGGACGCATGCCCCGCACTAGCTATGCTAAGCAGCTTTTTCTGCAGGTGAAAGTTTCAACTGGAATCAGCAAAAGATTTTATGTTAGATATTAAGAAAAACCACACAATCCTTCATTAGCAAGGGTGTAACACTCTGAGCACAAAGCATTCTGAGCTACAGAGCCAGCATAACCAAAGAGCTGAGACAGCCTTTGCACATGATGAACCATCAGCAGATTTTATTGCCAGCTAGTTGGTGGTTTCATTTTGCTATTGACAATAAATCCCTCCTCTAGGTTTCCCAAAGCTCCATTCTTGTTCCTGGAATGAATCAGCAAGGGGGGAAAGTCAGTGCCAGATACTCTCCAAGGAACCTGAAGAAACTAATTTAGCCTCTCCATCTCTCCTACAGTTTCAACCTTTGTTTCACTTGGTGTTTATTTAACCTTGATGCTACTTTTTTATTATTATATATTTCTAGGGGGAAAGGACTCAAACAAGAAGCCCTGGATGTGGTATTCCCACAGATAAAATGCACAGGGAAAAGAGCTGTTCCATGTATAGTATGCACAGCTACAGATCCAGGAAATCAGTTTGGCTTTTGCCTCTTCAAACAGTTCACAATTTGAACCCTGGAACTATTATGACGGTACAAATACAATTGAATTGGATGCCAATAACATGGCACCCTTCAGCAATGGAGACATCATCAGTGAAAGGAAAATATAAAGTCTGCCTCCTGTATCCTCATCTTCATCAGCTTCACTTTTGACTGCACTGAATTATTGCTTGCAGTTTCAGGTGTTGACCAATTGGAACTTTCACCTATTCCAGCCTCTGGACACTCAAAGCATCAGTGTGCATTTCAGTCCCCACGTTTGAGTCCTTTCCCATACCTAATACAGAAGCATTTCTTAAAATGCTTTTTTTCCTTGCCAGTTCCAAGTATTCTCACTGCCTTTTAGAAATCCTCCCTGTTTCCAAATAGTCAATAAAAGATTTCTCTGCAGCACACATCAAACGATCATGTGAGATTTTATATTCACTTAGCAGCTGTTTGGTTTTTTTTTCAGGTTTACCTTCAATATTATGAGCTGCTTAAGCATCAGTGCAAACTATCCCATTGTTGTATTTGACAGTACTTGTTTCTAAGGGAATCTGTTAGAAAGCCAGAGAGCTTGCTGGACTGGAATATAGAAAACTATTTTTAAACAATACTCTTGTCATTTTTCAACCTTCCAGACATTTAAGCTGAAGTAAAACCCCCTGACAAAACAGAGAAACAGCCCAATATTAATTCGAATTTAAGATAGACACAGGCACCAGCGCTTCCCCCTCTTGCCTTTATCAGTGCACAGTCATTAGCCATGATACAGGGGACACCTCTGTGCAAGCAATTTCTTCTTTCCTTTTTACAAACCACAAAACATCTAGCTTAAATAAACAGTAATGCACTACTGTTTTATTTATATGTGTGCGCGTTTGCTAAGGCATCCAAATGGCTGGTAAGCAACGCTGTGGAAAACCCACAGAGGAATAATAATAGGTCAGCATAAAGAGAGCCCATCCATGCAAACACTGCAAAGGAAGGCCATAAGGAATATGTTGAATCACTCTTTTTCACAATTACAAGTTATTTTCCTGCCCTGATACACTTCCCATCTCCTCCTCGCTGCCTGTCTATGGCAAGATGGTATCCGATATTCCTAGCTCTGAGAGGATTCCTCCTGGAGTCTGCTTCCCACCCTAATGTAAAGATTCCATTTACATTTGATATAGCTATTAATAATTAGCAGAATTCTTATATTTGATAATACAAGTTCAGTATGAAGCTCAGCAGAGCTATAAAAAGTCAAATGTCATTCTCAAGCATTTGCTACTAACGTTACACTTGAAGCACAGTATTCAGACTTGCCCCATCCAATTTGCCCCACTGCTGGATTTGGTGTCAGCAGCCTGACAAAGCAGAATTTAACAGCACAATCAAGGAAACGCTGTAGACACCAGAAGACAGCTTCTCTGGATGAGCATATGACTGAAGTCTGACCTAGTTCACTTTATAGAAGCACAACATGTTTTTCTCATTCCTTTCCACCAAAGAATATAGCGTGGTTACACACTGTATTAATATTCAAACAGACACAGGATAACCCGGGAATAGTTTGGGGAGCAGCACATTCTAAATTTGCAGATACACCTTCAAAGATGCTATTTTTGCAAAGTATACAGGCACGGGAAATCTAATCTGTTCTTTTCTGCCTCAGTGCCTACAGATCTGCCACATCCCTGGCCTGATTCAGGTCCCTTGGCCTGGAGCCTGCGGCTTGTTTACTTGGCAGAAATTCACACGTTTTTGTTGCTTCTTTGCTGAGGAGACCAAACATGTTTTGCCACAACACTCCTGACAGTTTTTCATAAAGGTTAGGAGGTGGCTGCAGACACCTCATTTTGCTCAGTTTCACTGCCATGCTCGGGATACGACCCCTTGTGCCTTGACATAGAGCTGCAAGCAGGTAACTATGGGGAAGCACCAGAAGGTCACAAATCTGGGTAATATCTTGGAGGAAAGCTATAATGCATATGTCATATGACACATTTTTACAAATAAACTAAATATGGGGGGAAAAAAAAGCCATTTCTATCTTAACCCTTCTCTCCTCAGGATAACTATTACACATCCTCTTCCTTCAGTAAAGGATTTCCACTGCATTAAACACACAGCCAGGCTCCACTGTGGAACCTACAGCTGTAGTTCTTCACAGGTGCTTCTGTCTCACTGCAAAGGTCACATTAAAAAGCTTACATGCCACAGCTTCACTTGCCCTCAAATAACAGAACTGCAGTGCTTAATGCTGTGAGTTCCAGACAAACACTGACAGAAAGTGAGAAATCAGAGGAAGAAGCCGGCCTCATCCTCAGCTCATTCCCTATGCAGGGTCAGCAACTTCTCCAGAGCACCGCAGTTGGGTTTTGGTTTCGTACCTGCAGTTATCCTGCTCTCCTTGCTTTGAGATGCCCTACATACCGCTTTGAACTGATTGACACATTCTGACACCGCCTCATTCTTCCTTTTCTGCTTGAAAAAAATAAACCCTGCTACACACACATAACGCTGGCTGTTGGCCACCTCTTTATGCAAATACATGACTGCAGCAAAGGTTGTGCAAACAACCTTTTCTCCTCCCATTGTTCTAAATCCCCCCCTAACAAAAAACACCAGCTGTTCACCAAATCCTTTTTACTGTTCCACCTCTCCACAAGACAAAGCTTTCATTGCACTGAAAACAACATGTGAAGTCTAGTACAAGCTAAGGGAGGATCAACTCCCATGCGGTTCCCTGCTCTCTCTCTTCCTTCTGCTGTGATCAGGATGAATTCAGATTTTTCCAGGGAACCTAAAAACCTGACAGCGTATATAATCCGTCTGGGGATGTAGTATTCACTGCTTGTAAGTAACATGACAAAGAAGGGCAAGCTGGCTAATTAGGACTGGATCCGTATTCACAGTTCAGACCTGATCTAGACATCAAACTTCTTATAAGCTCAAGGCCAGCTGGTTTTATGTTAGTTTGGTTCCTTAGAGACCATATCCCAAAAGAAGAGGTTTGTTGCTGTCTTCCTCATATTTGTGCCTTAAATTAATGCATAATTCTTGGGAAGCCAAGAAAATCCCAAAGGCTCACCTACCTACTGCATTAGACATATATATGTTACTAAAATGGCATCCAATTACTTATTTTTAAACTAAACATTTAGGATTTCCACCAGCTGCCAATGCAGTGAATCAGCAGAGCCTGGCAGAGGAACTCCCTCCCAGAACTCCTGCACCCATGAATGGATACTGGACTGCAGGCTTCTTGCTACAGAGTAAGTTCTGCTGCCTTTGGCTGCTCTGGACATTAAGAACATCATCAGAAAGGGCTCAAAAACTAGTATACAAATGTTTTGTGAGCAATGAAGTAGCAAGAGAAGGATACTGCCTATGCAGCCCTCAGCATTTGAGAGGCTATTTTAATAAGCTCTGTAGGACTCAGCGCCTTTATGTCACACTTCTTATGTTATGCTCAAGTCCAGTTACACCCTCGATTTTGCATCAGAGATTTTGACCATGAGTACATTGCTAACAGGAATACTCAGAAGCTCTTTCATGGTATTTTTTTTTCCCCCAAATACTTTTGGAACATGAAACATATCGAATTTGTTTTCAGAGAATACCTATAAATCAATATCCACAAAACTATCAAGGGCGTATATGATTTTGAACACAGCATCCTCTACTCAGCAAGCAATTTATTTCAGGAGGTTGACTCACTTCCTTAAAGCTTTTTCAGCTATCTGTTGTGACTGAAAAAAATATTCTGAAAATTTAATAGCGCTCAAGGAAATGAGCCAACACATCCTGGAAAGAAACGCATCCAATACACACACAATAAGTCAGCCTTAGATTTGTAAAGAAATGAGGAGGAAGTTCCAAGAGAACTCGAAATATTTTCTGCAAAACACTGTGTTTGTTTCCCATCACTGTAAGCTTCTTCACATACATTGTAAAAGCTGCACACTGTAGCTAACCAGGAAGTTGTTTGCTGCTGAGGTTTTTTGTGTTGTGGTGTTTATTGTTTTTTAATTTCCCTAGAGAAAAACATCCAGTGAAAGAAAGCTGAAATACTTCTAGTCCATTTCCTCAATATTTACATTTACATCACCAATCAATCAATCAAATCAAAAGCCACCATTATGCCACGAGACCTCGATTTCAGATCCCTCATGCATCCCCTTATGAGTATAGAATCCACACTGTCAAAGTACACATCCCGAGACAAAGCATTTCAGTGCAGTGCATATGGAACCACAGAACTACCTCCTGACAGAGCTCTGGGGATGTTGGCTACCCTTGTGGTCCCCAGCCAGAGACAAAGAAATGAGAGGTTCCTACCATGAAGTGTCTCCAACAACATCATCAAGTGAACTCTTGGAAATGACCAACTCATCGAAGACAAAAAAATGACCCAGAAAAGTTTATACAACCTTTCCAGGAACTACTCATATGCCTAGGGTTGCATGTCTAGGAGTATTTTAAATCGTGACAAGAACAAATGAAAAATCCATCTGTCAAGCAATAAAGCTTCCATGAAATAGCTCTTTAAATACATATACTCGTGAAGAATGAAGACTGTGATTCAAGTATTCTCAGTATTCTCCATCCTTATATGTGGATAAAAAGCCATTCTTCATCCAATTTTTTCCATACTATTGTTTGCTGGACATGATTTTAGCAGCATGACAACCCAGCATAAGGTGCCTTTGGCTGGACACTCACCAAGTGACAAAGCACACTCGTACTCAGCCGGAAAGGATGCTAAGTGTCTTTTCTTCCTGTGGGAGGCTCATCTTCCATGCACAAGCAGCTCTTGGAAACACAGTGTGGTCATGGCGTGGCACTGAGTCTCCCCACATATGCCATCAGCAGCAGCCAGCTATGTGAGATGCTCCCATTGCCCCCAACCCACTTCAGGAGAACTGAACAAGTAGGGCTCTCACAATGGAAGCAAACTGCACCCCCCAGACTGTGGCACAAAGGTTCTCTTCAGTCAGAAAAGCCATCTTGATTTTTTCCATTACTTCTGACATCCTTTACAGTTCATTATCCATGTCTGTTCTGGCTTTCCAGATGACTGCCTTGGTCTTCATTTTTGTATTTAATTATTTGTCTGTACCTGAATATGCCTTCATCCCCCTGTGCAGTTTTCTCCTCTTTCTTCTGGTGAGCCAAACGGTTTCCAAACCTCTGCCCCTCTGCTATCCACTGACTCCTCCACCACAAGTTCTTAGAATTCTGATCCCAATATCTAGCAGTATTTCCTCGTTTCAAAGCTGTTACCTCACACAGTAAAACTAAGGCACAAGCAGCCTTCCCATGAGATCGTTTCCTGTCAGATATAGCATTTTTCATGAGTGGGCCTGCAAACTGCCCATGGGGGCTGCAGCCTCATGTTGCGTCCTGCCATGCTTTGCGGACAAAGCCAATGAACTGTACAGAAAGTCAGGTTGGTACATTCCCAAAGGAAAAATATAACCAAGTTAAATGCAACATAACTACTCCCAGATTGGTGAAGTATCCTGAGCTGCACCAAGAGAGGAATGGTCAGCAGGATGAGGGAGCTTACAAGCAGGAGGGGGATCAACTTCTTATACAGTCTGATAGTGACAGAATAAGGGAGAATAGCTTTTAACTGAAAGAAGGGAGATTTAGGTTAGATGCTAGAAAGAAATCTTTTACTCAGAGGGTGATGAGGTGCTGGAGCAGGTTGCCCAGAGAGGTTGTGGATATTCCATCTCTGGAGGCATTCAAGGACAGGTTGGATGGGCCCCAGGCAGTGTGACCTAGTGGCTGGCAGCCCTGACCAAGACAAGAGAGTTGGAATTGGATGATCTTTAATGTTCCCTTCAATTGAAGCCATTCTATGATTCTAAGTGTTTTTTAAGGGCAAAACAAATAAAACTTGATCATCCTTATGAATTATCCTACTCAGATTCACTCTCACCTTACCAAAAGATACACAACATAAAAGTGCTAAGAAGCAGAAACAAAAAGGCAGAATCAGTGATGGAATGAATCTATAAACTGACAGGAGCACAAACAAGAAGTGTGTGGAGACAGAAGAAACCAAGCAATTTTCAGCTCTCTTATTTGTTTGCTTACAAAGTCCACAATGTTGTAAATCTAACATGCGACAGAAATCCACAAATTTTCTCTTCCAACAAGAGAAACTTCCTGGAAGGAGTGGGAATGTGGAGAAAGAGCTCAAACTAAATACAAATAACAATGTATTCTTAAAAAAATAAATAAGATTCTCCCCCACACACCTCCAGAAACACTACACATTCAGAAGATAAGACAGAGAAGACCCAAGCCTTCTTTTGCAGACTAAGAACAGTTAAAAATCCAGCATTTGTTTTCAGGTTATGTAGTTTATTACCAGGAAGTTAATTTTCAGAATGAAATTTCTCAGTCTTTTCTGGTAAAATATGGAGTAATAGTAAGTAATTCAGATCCCTGAAGGGTGAGCAAGCAGGGCCTGTAAAGAGTTCATCATCCTCCCCTGTTGTGAAATGTACTTCAACAGGGTCTTCTCATTCTTAAAAAAAAATAAAAAATCACAAGACTCACGCTTTAGGCATCTGCAATTTTTAGATGAAAGCCCTTACTATTCAGCTGCTCAAATAAACCTTCCATTTGTTTGCAGTGTCTAGAGTTGCCTGGTGAGTGAATACCTACTAGAAGGCCATGACATTAGTTATCAGTCTTGAGGAATGAAAAACCTACCCGAAAATAATTGGTGGTTCATTCTCTGGCTAAACAGAAGACTGTTCTCTGTTGGAAATTAAAATGTTATTTTATGATGAGGTTTGGATTAACTGTGTCTAACTGCGCATCAGCCCTAAGTAAAAAGACATTACCCAATCGCATCACGAGCAATAGCATCATGATTATCTCTTCTTCATTATCTCTCACGAAGCAGATGCAGAAGATTGAAAAAGGAGCTTGGAAGATTGCCCAGAATGTTTTCAATCCTCTTCGCCAGGAGAGAATTTAGAATTTCAAGGATAAGTTAACTCTAGAATACTGCACGGACAGTATAAGCAGCTTTTGTCCACATTAACAACCAGGAACACTGCTACCTTATCTTCAGAATCACTGTGTAATTTTCAGAGTAATAGAAATGTCTTTTTTCCCCTACACATTCCCAGGATCTTTCTCTCCACATGTGATGCTTCTGTGAAATGATAAATCATTTCTTTTAGATTTAACTCTTATACAAAAAGAATGATAACGTAGTTCTTTCTAGCCTCAAAACTTAAGCTCATCTCACGAGGATGAGAGCAGATGAAGCCAAATCTACTCATTGCAAGTACTAAATGGCTGTGCTGATTAATCTGGATAAGAGCAAATCTAAAAGGAAAAAGTCTTGTGCAACTCTCTAGAAGCTGCTTTATGTTCCCAGTGTGCCAAAAACCCAAGTCAACTATATTAAAATTATCACTAGCCAAAAATAAAAGAGATAAATTCTCAGAGGTGAAAAAGAAACTCAAAGCTTAAGTAAGCATTTAGAGAAAGCACAATTTGACCTGTGCTCCTACTACAGCAGCCTACAAATACTATTTCCTCACCCCCTCTGTGCTGGCATACCTGCTGCGTTTTGTGGCTGAGTGGGTCTAATGGAGAATTTCTGTGCGTAAGAGACAGCTACTCTTCCCTAGCTACCTCTGCTGCCCTCCTTCATCCAATTCAAGAAGCTAAACCAGCACAGAGCTGGTTGTTCTCTTTGGAGAGTAAATTCCTTGTACATTTAGCTTCCAGCTGTACTGAATGGCAGAGCAGGACCAGCCAACAATGGGAGCAGACATATATTAGGCTGCAAGAGAAGGAACAAGGAAAAAGCAAGACCTAAGTGAAACCATGTTCTCAGTCTCTATTGTTGATAATGTGCACTGTGCTCCTTGATTGTTCCATAACAGTAAAATGGATTCCTGTAAATTTCATTTATGTCACTCTTAAGTAAGCCTCTATACTTGCCCCTCATAACCTGTACTTTGTATTTCAATGCACTGTTAGTTCAGCTCAGACAACAGGCAGAAAAGGGTAGCGCCAAAGATAATAATCTCCCCTAATCTGAAAGGTGATAACTTCCATTCAACAGCTTGAACAGGAATGTATTCAATTAAGTGTGCTGTAATTAAGACTTTGTTAAAAGGTAAATCTTAGGTGCTAGTGACTCTGAACATCTATGCCTGGGTCATGTCAGGAGGGCTGTGCTTGCTTTTACTTCCAGAAAAACAATTAATTTTTCATATTTTAAGCAAAAAGGAAAATTAATTTTTCATCCCACTGTTCAAGTATTTTACAAGTTAAAGATTATAACAAAGAAATGGCGTTGTGGGCTTGACATAAAGTACTACCTCAAATTACTACTTAAAAAATCTTACCCATTGTTGACTTCAATGGATTATTTCATCTCCACCAGTATCTTGAGAACAACCACCTTTGGGCAAAACTACTGAAACTCAGAGATGCATCTATGTTGATCAGACGGTCAAGTGAATCTTCCTTCTCCGTGCAGGCTACCATCTGCTGAACTACATCACGAATGAAGCTATATACAAATGAAAGTACAGTGCACGTACAGTCTTTCCTTTTTTTCCTTTTTTCAAAAGGCCATTGTTGCGTATTTATCTTAGTGACAATGTTACATGTCTAATATTGCACTATAATGTTCTACAATGTGTATCCCATCTCAAAGTCAAACCCATTTAGACTTAATTGCCTTCATATGCAAGAAAGCGCTTCCACATTTGACAGTAAAGATGAAACATGGATTAAGGTCCTGATCTTGCAATGCACTGAATGTCTTTAATTCTTAGTTCTTTTCAGGAGTGACACCTGGTAGGTCCGGGCTTTCAGATACAATCTGTCTAAAGTCATCATGATGTGCAGCTCCACTCATACACAACCATCAGAAAGCTCAAGTTTCCTCAGAAGGAAGAATTTATAAAGCACGAGAGTTTGTATCATACCTGTTAATATCTACTGGCAACCGAATAGTAAGGATCAGAGAATTACTGTCAGGGAAAGTTGCAAACTGAATTTCTAGTAATATTTACTGAAAGAAAAAATTGAAACTGCTGACCTGCATCCATCAAATCTCCATCTGTGTATGGTTATAGAGAGCTTGATACTAACAGCAACGTACAGCAATGGATCAAGCTCAAACTCAATTCTCAGACATATACTTAACAAACAAATACCCCTTGTCCAGTTTTCTTCAGATCTGATTGTGATTATGTCACCTCTACTATGATACAAGTTACTTTGAGTATATTCAATAAAATATCAAATTCTATAAAATTCCAAAATAAGCCCACTTACATTCATCTGTGCAGGTGAAGGAGCCAAAGACTTGAACAAAAAAAACAAGCTAAAAGAGGTATTCTAACACTGTGCATCATGCAAAAGTGCTCCATAACATATTACTTACACAAAACAAATCAGTAGATGAATTAACTTTCCAAATTATTTAGAGAATAATACAGTACGGTACGTTCATCTGACGGTAGAAAACAGCCCAGCGAGTGTCTTTACGAATGTAAAAAGAGAACCCCTTCCAAACAGATGTAAAAAGACACGCAAACATAAGGCAACACTAAGATAAAATGGAAGATTATCAATTCAGTAATATACGTTGGTTAAGATTAATCAGTGCTTATATTTGCTGTCCTCCCATCTGCTAGAACAGCCACTTGCCATCAAAAAGACAGGGTGGGAAGCATACTGCTTTCCCTCCAATGGATTGTAAATGCTGTCACACCAAAACCTTCTGCAGGGAAAAGATAGTGACAACACAGCTAAAGAGCTCTGCCTGAAGCTACGTTTGTCTAGTTCTGAGGTCAGGGATATCTCAAAAACTTGAAACAATTAACTGAAAAGTTTAGATGTTATGGTAAAACTTAATCACAGCCTGAACTTCTTCCTGATACATTTAATATATTAAAATATTCTATTTTGCTTTTTTTAATAAGGAAATTAATTCCTTCCTTCTTAAATATACTAAGTGTCTTGTAATTCAGCGAGTATATCTTTATAAGGGATCAGCTCTATGCAAATTAAATACAAGAAAGCACCTTCTATGCATTTTCAGTCTTTGCAGTAAAGAGAAGGTATTGTACTGCCCGCCCTTACTGTGATTTTTGAGCAAATGTTTCCAATTACAACTGAGGAGGAGAAAGTACCAAATTTAGCATTGGGGGAAAAGTAGCTTAGCATAGGGCTCAGGCTTTACTAAGAAAGACCAACATAAACGTAACACCTAAAAGTAAAGTTGGCTTCTGAAGACTTTTGCTTTGTTACTGACGTTTGTTTTAAGCACTGTCAGCCTTACTGCAAACAATTTTCCAGTCCATTTGGTGAATTAGGCTGCCTCCTCTTTCCGCTAGCCTGCTCAAGAAGCGGCTTGCATGCTGTCACATCTTTCCATAATATTACTAAGTCAATATGAAACAGACTGGTGCCAAACCCAGATACAGGCCAACATGAATTCAAGTTCCCTCCTTTATTCCTTCTTCGGGTTTCATATGAGATTAGCTTTACTATATATTTCATTTAAGCATTCATTCGCAGCATAAGTTTAATGGAGACCTCAGCATGCACAGGGATGTATTTTCCAGAGTTATGGAGACAGAGCTACTTTTTATTATTATTTAGACAGAATGAAACCACCACAATGTTTACATATTCAGCTGAGACAATGGGAAAAAAAAAACAAAACAAATCCCCACAGCTTGAGTCACAAGGAGCTCAAAGCCAAGTTCTTGGAAGACTAAGCCAAAGGTTCTACACCAAGGACCAAGCTGGGTAAGGACTGACCCTTATACCTGCATTTTACAAACTTTAGCAACCACCAAAACTAGGAGCAACCACAAAATAATACTGCTATGCAGAAGAACTAGCCCTAAGAAAGTACTGTCCAAAATGGAGGGCAACCATATTGCTAAAAAACAGGAAGGAAAAAAAGAAAAAGAAAAAAGTGAATAATCAGGCTATTCCAGAAGATAATGAAATTATTATGTTCTACATTTTCTATAATGAAAACCAGAGAAATCTGTTCAGGATAAAGTATCTTAAATTTTTATAATCTCCCTGTCTAATTTAAGTCACTATTTTATATGTATTAAAGGCAGTTTACATGAAGGCTTTTTTCTTTTTAATCTTGTCTGACGTGAAATGGAAAAGCTCCAACCTCCACTACCCTAGGAGGCTTAGTATAAACACAGATCCCATCTAAATTGTCCTACATAGCCCAGGATCAGGGTTTTTTTTCCCCCATCTTTCATTCCTTCTTGTTTTGTAAAAAGGCTATTGATTATCCATGCTGTAGGTATAACAAAAATACAAACAGCCTTTGTGAAGCACCTGAGGTAAATAATGATTATGACCTTTGACAAGCAGCATTTGAAATGTGCTAAGGCACTCTAGAAAAGGGGCTTGCATCTCATAATTAGGAGTCTGTAAATTAGGGCAAAAATAGGCCAATTTAGAGTTAATCTGCAAGAGACCAACCTCCTCCTCTCTGCAGCGTCCTGTCTGTCTAATAATGTAGGCCTTTCCTCAGCCTCTTTTTGTCCAGACTGAAAAGACCCACTTCCCTCAGCTGCTCTCCCTGTGGTGTTGTTTCCCAGTCCCTTCAATGGCTTTGATGCTCTTCTTTACACCAACTTGAGCAACCCGGTATCATGGGAGAGACCCAAAAATGAACATAGTATTTGAGGTGGGCTCTCACGAGTGCCTAACACAGAGAGGCAGTTTCCCAGTCCTGCTGGCCATACAAGTTCTGATGCAGGCCAGGATGCTACTGGCCTTCTTAACCACCTGGGCACATGAATATATTTGTTCCACGTAGAACTTATTTTTCTTTCCCTTTTTACTTATTTATTTTTCTCTCCCATTTTTTTTCCACAAATGAAAAAAAAAAAAAAAAAAAAAAAAGACAACAAACTATTTCGGTAAATTTGAGCTTTTAAAGCTCAAATATTTCTCTGAAGTTGTATTACACCAACAAAAATCTCTACCTACTGTTCCCCAATGCAAGCTAATTAAACATCAACCTCTACATACCACATAGCAAGAAAGTCAGTGACTCATTACTAAAGGTCTTATGATCAACTGTACCAGCTGATGTACCTGCAGGAGTGAATTTGTATAGCAATGTATACTAACTCTCATAAAAGGAAGGGGGACAGCAAGCCGTGTATACAGTTGGAACGATGCAAGAATAGTTATGTATAGTTAGAATAATACAAGAATAGTTATAAATAGATGGCCAAAGGGTATCTATGGGAAAAACTCACCAACTCTGAGGCCTTCAGTCAAGATGGAAAATGTTGAGGCTTGCCACCAGAACTCCATTCTGGAGCAATCTCCAGAAAGAGATGCTACCTTATTGGTGGTCAGCCCTAAAATGGGATCTCGGAGAGGTGGAGTCAAGCTCTACCCCTTCTAGGAACACAGCTGAATTACCTTCACCTGTACTCCTGCAGCTGACCCATTACTTGCCTCAGATGGTTTAATCAGAGGTTCAGGCTGTGATCAACAGCTTCCCATACACAGTAAAATTCCTCATATCCAAATGCGATTTGAACCACGCAGTAAAGCCGCACTGAAGCACGGAATTAACTGCTTCCTTGTGATAGAAAATAATAAGACTGAGATGAGTAGAATATAATGAGAGCTAATTGAATATATTAATGAATGAAGAAGATGGATTCCCAGTGTGTCATTTTCAATTCCTTTTATAATGGATGTACTTCGCAAAATTAATTTGAAGTGACAAATTTACCTGGATTGCTCCTGACCTGACAGATCTCTCTGTACAAAAGCCGCAGCTCAGAACGATTTTCATTCTCAGAATTTCCCCATCTGTTCATTTACAGAATTGACAACCACTCTTTTCCCTGTTCAAACAGTGATCAGCTTTCACTATAAAAGCTAATTTTACAACCAGCATAAAAAAAGTCATAGGATTGTGCTTTCGGTTATACAATGTGGGGGTTTTGTGGTTTTGGTGATGGTGGGTTTTGGTCATTTTTTCTTTGTTTTTTACTAACATCAAAATATCTGCCTTTTTCTATTCCCAGCTCCCTGAAAAATGGTGCTTTACTAGAAGTGCCGGGGCACTGCAAGTACAGCATCAGGCTGGCACAAACCCAGAGCTGTCCCGTGTTAGTGACTGCACACAATCTGCACTGCTTTCAGTAGGCAATGCCAGAGGACAGCAACTCTGTAAGCAAAATGGCTTCCATTTGAAAGAAAGACCAGAATGGATAACTTTAAGCAACTACTTTAGATCTTAATAACATGTTTGAGAACTAAGTTTCTATTTTTCAATATATTAACCCATAAACAACCTCCTCCTAAGAAAATCAGTGTTCTCACTTTCCCAAAGTAGTAAATGTACACTGATTAAAATGAGGGACTAAAAATCCTGGATTACATCATACAGTGTTTTGGATCAATTTGGTTCTCCCTGTAATTGATGTAAAAGTACACGTGCATCTCAGAACTGAAGCCTGCAGGAGCAATTCCTAAAGTACATCCACACTGCCTTACAAAAAAGCCTATATCTTATCTCTGTATCTCATCTAGATATTTAAAAACTAAGCAAATTGAAGGCTTTTAGATCACATTCTTTAAAATGTGTTTATTTTTAATTATGCTACATACTTGTGTTTGAGTTTATTTATAAAAGGAAATAAAGATAGACAAAGCATGTCTATCAGGCTGAGTATACTCTTACTTCTCAGGTTGTGAAAAATGTGTGATTTCATCCATCAGAATGATGCAGCCATCAGTCTGAAAAGCTTCTGTTCAGATCTATTTTAAAAATGAGTAACAAAACCCTCACCTGTGCTGATTGATTCCAAGTGGAAGAGAAGAAGAAAGCTGGGTGTTAAAGGAGTTCCCAGATCCTTCATTATTTATCAAGAAATACAGGAAAACAAACACTTAGATCATACCCTGGTACTACACAGTAGTATTATGCAACTTTTAGGCCCAAGAAGGCCTCAATTTAGCTATTCTTTATAGGATTATAAGAAGCTGTTATAACTGAATTTTGTTTAGTGCTTTATGAGCTTGAAAGCCTGAAGGTAGAAACATTTTTAATTATGAAAGTAAGATAAAATCACTTACAACCCAAAAAAAAAAAAAAAGAAAAAAAAATAAAGAAATAAAAAGGGAAATTTCATTTTTCAGAGGAAATTTTCAGCATATGTAAATCAAATTTTTTAAGCTTCATTTAGCAGTCTGTATTTTTACAGCACTTCAGGCTGCAAATGCTATTGGGAAGATTCACCGCTCATTGATTACAGAGAGCATCATTTGTCTAATGATTTGTCTAAATCATTTGTTTAGGTGTTAGTACACATCTAGTTCCAGGAAAAGCTGATGCAGCTTCTCCAGTAGAGTTTTTATGACCAGGTAAGCACAGAACAGCACAAATCAATATGAAACAGCCTTCCCCCAGCAAGGAACATGCAATGATGCAGTAATGGGGTGACTTGGTGGACAAATTTCCAGTGGTCAGACCTGCTTCCACTAGTTTCTGCTGCATCTGCTTTTGGTAGGCTACACTGACAGCTTCTTCTGACATCAGCAGGTAAATCAGAGAAGCAGTGCTAATTTGTAACAGACCACATAACCATCCCTGTTACTGAGCATTAGCTACATTCAGAAAGTAATTTTAGTGCGCACAAACTGGATTCCTTCAGAAGGACATCAAACTCCACGTGCCTGTGATACCGCCAACTAAACACACTCCAGCTCGTAGTCCTTTGGACAGCTCCAAGCCACATACACACAACAGGAATATCTGGATCCAGGGCAGTGATTCAACACAGTACAAGGCTAAATCCCAAATTAAACATCCTCCTGATGTCAGGGTCACAGCACAAACTGCTTTGACCTACTGATCCACGCTGCTAACTAATGCACACGCTGCCCACAGGCCCTTGCCCATCATCTTAGAGCTCTCTTCAGCTCCCTCCTATGAAATGTATATTCCTTCCTACGTTCCTCTCACAGAGCACAAGAAAGTAATAAATAAATTCTTCAGAGGATTTTCTACTATACTAATTTTCCATAAACAGAAATTTCAGAACTCATTCAGAAGTGACGCAGTTTCAGTTCTAAAAAGAACTGGAGGAAAAAAAACCTATTCAAACACATTGAGAATTTACATGTCCATAAAAAAACATCACCATTGAATAGTTAGCGTGTCAGATGACATGATGAATATGGTCCTTAGATTTTTTCAGTCAGTAATTAGTCTGCAGCAAAACTAAACATGGGAAACTGCACATTTGTCACTTATGAACACATTTCACCCCCTAGTAGATCACCATGGAACCAGATCTACAGACAATAGGATCAATATTTTCCCATAGCACACTCCATTAAGAAAAGCAAAGCATGACCTGAGTGATCCACTACAATCTTATCTCAAAAGATGATGTAACAACAACAACAAAAAAGCAAGAAACTCCGAAGTACTTTAGCAAGGTTCTGACTTACCTATGTGATAAAGTCCTATCCAGTCAGTTGGATCAACTTCTTCCTTAATATCCCAGAATATTATGAGGTTCTGAGACTGCCCCAAGGTGTATTCATACATACTGGCTGTCAAACTAGACCTGCTGTCTGAGGTCACTAAGTCAGTGTCACTGTTGGCACGTTGCAAATTCATGTTCTCAGCCATGGTGCCCTGAGATGCCAAACTCTGCAGATTCTCTGGGCTCAGAGTATAGCGGAGCTGCGGGTTGCGACGTCGCACAAATAGCAGATGTTCTCGTGCTGAACTGGCCATCTCTTCCTCGCTTTTATCAATTTATGTGAAGAAGTTGTTGTTCAGAGATCTACCATGAAGCAGAAAAAAAGACACAGTGAGACAACAGGTTACTCAGCCAAACATTAAATGTAAATGTCTTAGTGCAAAAAAGTTTAATCATGACTGTTCACAGAGAAACTTAAAATGGACTAAGCATATCTTTTACTTAATTAATTTACTGCTACAGCCACTTAGTTGTTGAATAAAGACTAACAAAAGCATGAATCATTCACTCCAAACTTCAGACTTACCTACGTATCATGAAATATCTTTTGTAGGCCAGAATGCAATAGAAAGCAAAGCATCCAAGACCATCTATCAAGCACATGTAGCTATAGAAACAAAATGAAGTCTGACAGTGGCTTGAGGAGTGAAGAAATAATAAAATCACCTTCCACCTAAGAAATCACGGCAATTTTATATCACCTACTTTTACCATTGTTAGTTCCTAACAATACTTGCTGCACGCTGAATGTTTAGAATCAAAGAAATGATAAAAATACTAATACAGTTGGACACACCACTTCAGTAGAAATATTATATCACAGAGCTACAATATTTAAAATGGTTTTGTAAGGATTTTTTTTAGATAGAAGGTCTTTGCTGGAATGCCATGCTAATGTCATCAGCCCATACCTCCACACACACAACCTGCGTCTGATTATCTGTAATGAGCTACTAATCATATTATTGCTTGAAAACATGCCCACAACTTGAAACAAATCACCAGAAAGGAAGACAGAAATGGGAAAATATTGAAGCCAAGGGAACAGCTTGCAGCAAGATGGAATTAGAAATAGGAGGGGATATGAAAACTCTGTAATATATCACGTGTCTTTGACCGAAGCTGTTTGCCTTTTTCAAATAGTTTATATGGAGTTACTGTTTCTTTGTCTTACTGAGGAAATCACAGAATCACTCAGGTTGGATAAGACCTTAAAGTAAATCAAGTCCAACTGCAGCCTAACCATAGTACCATAACTCTAACAACTCCCTGCTAAATCACATCTCTGAGCACCACATCAGAACGGCTCTTAAACACATCCAGGGATGGTGACTCAACCACCTCCCTGGGGAGCCTGTTCCAGTGTTTCACTGCCCTTTCAGTAAATAAGTGTTTCCTAACATCCAACCTAAACTTCCCTTGACGCAACTTGAGGCCATTTCCCCTCGTCCTATCACCTGTCACCAGTGAGAAGAGACCAGCCCCTCTCACTGTAAGCACCTTTGAGATACTGGAAGAGAGCAATAAGGCTTCCTCTCAGCCTCCTTTTCCCCACATTAAACAGCCCCAGCTCCTTCAGCTCCTCATAGGGCTGATTTCCCAAGCCCTTCACAAGCCTCACTACCCTTTTCTGGGCCTGCTCCATACTTCCATGTCCTTTTTGAACTGAGGTGCCAAAAACTGAACACAGAAATATAATAAAACATAAAAATAAAACCACAATGTCTTCAAATGGCAGAACCATCTTTCTTAAGAAGAAAACAGTCTGCTGATCTGTTTTTCAAGTGAACCTGTGAACGATATCTTATTTACTCTATTCACATGGGATACAAACAATGCATCTCTATCTTCTCCCTATACACTCCCCATTCTGAAAATACTTTTTCAACATTTCTGACCAGACTGCACTTTAACTAGTGACAACATTAATTATTCCATTGCAATGTGGAATCATTTCAATCAAGGATGTATAATGTAAGCTTTTATTTCTAAACATACATATAACCGTACCTAAGAGAAATATGTCCATGTATGCATGCACCAATAAAAAAGAAGATACCTGAGCACTATTCTTAGGATTTCATCTTTTTCTATCAGGCTAATCTACTGTGTTGAAACCTTTGCCTGTAGCAATGGGGTGGAACTAGAGGATCTTTAATGGCCTTTCCAATTCAAGCTGTTCTGTACTTCTACTCTATGACTCCATGTGTCACAGCTTTCAGCTGTCATACGCAGATGCATTTGTTGTCTTAAAATAACCTGAGCATTGTCAGACAGTGCTGAATGTCAGCTGTTATAGTGTTCCTTGTATTAAGCAAGCAAGCTTCTAATTTAAAATAAGGTAGAGTCCACTGGAAACAAATGGATTGGTTGGCCACATCCATAGTATTCTAATTGTAATTAGAACTACAAATACTGCTACCAATTACAGGTCTGACAAGTGGTTTATTAAACAGAAACCATTGCCTGTAGAGTCCAAATGACATTTAGTAATTAGAAATAAAATCAGCTACAGCACTCTGACATCCCAAGATTATGATCAACATAGTCTTAGTAAATAAATCATATTTATGGGGTTTATTTTAATTTTTCTTGGTTTTTCTTCTATCTCCACATAACTCTCCTAAACCTGTGCCTTTCCTTCACTCATCTTGAGTTTTCTTTCTGACACAATTTCAGTGTACAGTCTTTGAATGTACCACAGATTCTTTTCCTTTTTCCAACTTCCCTTAAATTGGAAATGTTTTAAAACAATAAAAAGCCATTTTGGTAACATAAAGTTCAACTCAGACAGTTGCATACAATTCATTATAGACAGCGTGTGGTTCAGTATCAAACATTACAGAAAAAGAAAGAAAAAAATCAACTTTCTTACAACACACAGAAACACACAAAGATCAGATCAGCCTCAGCCCTCCCAAGCCCTTAGTGAGGTAAGTGCCAGTGGACATCAGCTCTCCAACTAAGTTATACAATCTGCCCACCCTTTTTTCTTTTCTTTCTTTCTAGCAACAGAATCTGGCTAACAGTACATGCTAACAGCTATACTTTAAAATTCACAATGGAACAGAGAGACTGGGCAAGATTAATTAACAGATGGATAGTGCACTATCTAGTTAATTTTCTTCTGCCACACATTGGAGTTTAACCTTGATTTTAACTACCATGTACAGTAGTTTTACAACAGTAAAATTACTACAAAACAAGGCTCATACTGGAGAAGTGTAAGTTAAAGACAAAGTTTTTATAGCAGAGATGCAGAAATTTCTCTGCACTGCAAAGCAGTACATTGCACCCGTGGCAACACTGACATTTGCTGGAACATATTGAAAATATATATCCAGCAGATGGACAAACTCATCCATGGCTAAGCACACATGGGAATTAACTTGTACTAGCTATAACTATCCTGCAGTTTGAAAGATAAGAACAGCCTGAGAAAAACATTAGCTCCTGTCTAACAGGCAATTTTCTGAAGTCCTAGTTGGTGTCATTTTGGTGAAACAAGGATGTAATTATCATTTCTGAAGAAATCTAATTATTAGATGCCTGTTCCATTTTTACTGCTAAAACCAGGTGTCTTTAAAAGTCACGATATAAATTGTAATTGAATATTGTAACCTAAAGTCGTCAAAGTGTATTAGCAGTAAACAACTAAACTCCCATACAAATGCGCTCCTACTATGGGAAAAAGAAGATTAAAAAGTCAAGAGTCATAAGCTTTTAGAATACTTCTCGTACTCAGTGAAACAGGGCGCAAAGGGGATCCATAGTCAAAACTCAGCTCACAATAAGCTGGGAGGTTCATTAAGGAGAACTGTGCAGAAACAAAAATGACACATATTCTAAGAAGAAAAAAGATGATAGTCATAAATCACAAACTACAAGGAGGCATCTAAGAGTGGAAAAAAAAAAAGGAGCCATTAATTTAACTACTTACAGTTTGTGTTTACTTACAGTACAAGTGACCAGGTTGAATGTGATCAGTCAAGAACTGCAAGAACATCATGCCATGTAAGCAAATAACACCATTCAAATCAAGTCAAAATATGGAAAGCAAATCTAAAGCACAGGAGTAACAGGCACTTGAAAAAGTAGCGAAGAATAATTTCAGCAAACTATTTCAGCTGAAAAGTAAAACCTGTACCAAAGCTGCTTATCTGTATCAGGGCTTTCTTCAATACTTCACAAGAAGCTTAGAGAGAAATGAGACTCGTTTCATTTTAATTTCTGAGTGGCACGAGTTCAAGATTATTTTTATCTACATATACCTTTGAATTGCTAATCACAGAGGGGCCACAACTGGGAAAAGTGAAGAATTTTAAAGGTTCCACTTGATACACAAAACACAGGGAAAATCCCTTTGACTTCAGTCTTCTTCACTAACAGAAACTCAAAGGCAGCATCAAAGCACTTTTAATACAGTCAAATGTTCTGTAACTTTTCAAATATATGAATGAAGGTCTGGGAATTGCTGCAATGGAATAAATTCAAAAAAACACCATACAAAATAAAACAGAGTTCTCAAGCTGCCTTGTTTATCTTACTCATAACCATGATTCACTACTTGTTTATATTGCTTATGTTTCTGAGGCTTACGGGTCTTGCAGGCTGCCTCTGCTTTTGAGGACTTTCTAGTGATTTTTTAACATGGCAGATAGATGAAGAATCATTTTTAAGGCGTTTTGTTGAATCCATGTTCCTACTCTTCTGCTGTGCTGCTGCCACAGTAATGCTATGTGCAGAAACAGAATACGGCATACAGCAGCTAGACACATTGCCTTTGCACCTGTTTTCAAACACGAGATGTGTAACCCTGTACACATCTCAAGATGGGCACCTAACTGTCAGTGCCTCTGCATATCCACACTAGGATAACGTGAGGCCACATCCCCATTTGCAGCCCTCTATACACTGCCTTCCCACTTGCTAGAAGCTCTGCCAGGAGCAGCACAGTTAAAATTCACTTCTGGCTGCAAAGCCTGCCTGGGAAGATGGGTGAAGGTTAACCACATGGTTAGCTCATGCCCTTAGCTAGTCTGCACAGACCATGCCCTTCTGCCCCTCTCACACTGCCCTGCCAGATCCATGCACCAGCCGCTAACTCAGCAAAGACACAAGCAGCTGGTCCCTGAGATAAAGGATGGACTTGGCTGCTCTTCAGATTTCCTCCCAGGCCTACCTTCTAGGTACTTATATGACCATGTGAAGATACAGGCCTGGTCTGGGAAAAAATAAAATGAAATCAGATAGAAATGACAAAAAGCATCTTCTTCTATACAGAAAGAAATGAGATTAAACTCACCCTTCCACCCAGAAGGCCTTAAGCCCTTTTCTTGTCATGTCTCCTTGAGTGATTCCAAGAATTTCTGCTACAAGTTTCCTGTGATTCACATCACGGCATTTCTCTCTCAAAAGGTATTTTCCACTGTCGGATTATTTGGGCTTTTCCCTGCTAGCTAACACATTATCAGACCAGAGGTAAACTAACGCATCTGGGTGCTTCCCATTCAACCACAGAAAAGCAAACATGTCACATCACACAAGTGCAGGTCAGCTATTTGTGATCTCTACTTTTGTCACCTGCTTACCTCCATGGCCATGGCTATATTCTAAGGCTTCAAGATGATTTAGCACACGAATTAATCAACACGTGTCATGTAATGGAATTTTTTTGCAGCACATCAAGAAGTAACTGCACAGAGCTGAGCTCTCACATCATGTAGAAAACTGAGGAGATTCTGCAGCTAAAATATAATTACAGCTGTTCAATATTGCTACATGGAATGCTGAATCTTCACTAGATCTGCACAATAAATTAAACAATAAGTTATCCAAGTAAGCGACACAAACAAGTCCAGCCACTGTACTGGAGGAAAGAACATTATAAATCTAGAGAATTCCTGATTGGAGACATTCAATATAAGGTTGGATCAGGCTCTGAGCAACCTGATTTAGCAGTAGGTGTCCTTGTTCATTGCAGGGGAGATGGAATAGGTGCCCTTTGAAAGTCCCTTCCAACACAAAAGATTCTGTGATTCTATGAATCAAAAGAATGAGGTATGTTACAAACTGGAGAAATGACATCATTCCACCTCCCAGACTACTTTTTAATTACAAGGATATTGAAATACTTCAGGAAAATTAGAAGTGAGAGATGCTTCTCTCTTTTCCTGAGTTACTCTAACCTGTACACTGACAATCTGTACTCCATCTTTTTCTTGAGTAGCCAACTCGGGACACATCTTTAATGTGTGGTGTTCTTTTACAAAGCAACAGAAGAAAAAATATTCAAAATGATACAAAATTATTATCATCAACCACAAAAGCTGACACAGGACTCAGATCCAGTTTAAGTATTTAAATGACCATTAATTGGTTTGGTTTTGTTTTTTTTAACAAAGTTAAATTTAAGGTTACTTTAATTCAACTTCATGCTTATTGGATATTATGTCTTGAAATATGAATCACAGAATCACAGAATGACCTGGGTTGAAAGGGACCTCAAGGATCATGAAGTTCCAACCCCCCAGTCGTTATATCCAGAAGAGCAAAGAGGCAAGTTAAATTCTGAAGCACTTTATTTACCTGCTGCTCTGCTTACACTCTCTAATAAAGCCCATAGACCTACATAACAGGAGGATGACCGGCTGCTTTTAAAAGCAGCATAAATCAAAGTAATAGCAATGAAAATACTCACTTGTAGAAATTGTATTAAAGTATCTTAAGACAAAGCCACAAATTATTGTGCTGAAATCTCACGGTGATATTTCCAAACAAGGAAAGTGTCGGAGGGGAGAAGGGAAGAAAGGCAAAGTGCAAATGCACACACTTGTCTCCTTTGACTTCAACCTTGTGACTCAGCTCAGACGTTAAAGATCAGCTCAGATTACAAAACCATGACACAATTTAGACTGACCAAAAACCTCCCCTAAGGCAAAAAGCACATCGTTCAGCATTAATATATATGTATTTAAATGGTGGGCGCAAATCATACAGCCAGAGAGTAGTACATTAGTACAGTTGCACATGGAAAAGGCTACATAGACAATGTATTTCACAGCCCTTCAACCCACTCCAGGATTGGAAACCATTTAAAAGTGCTTAAGTTCATTTCCTTCAGTCATCTGAATATGTAACAGGATTCCTAATAAAGCTGTAGTTCAGAAGTGAGGCAGAGACTGGATGAGCAGATAAGCAGCAATTGAATCGAGCCTTGCATGGAACTACAGCCTTAGATGAATCACTCCACAATATTACTACAATATCACTGCATAATTTTACAATCAGAATCCCCACTGCCACAGATCCGATCTTCAGTGTTCATGACAGATCTATCTAGTGCTAGTTGCAACTGTCCTGAAGAACTTCCCTTTGGGTATTGCTGTGATTGCTCTCTGTTTAGCCTTATCATGTCAAGGCACACAGTCCAACTCAACTACAGCCTCTTTAAACCTCTACTGCAGAAAGATATAAAATAGTCTCCACAAGAAGCTACTTTAGTGTAAGATGAACGAACAACAGTGTAACTACTCTGTGATTAAAACACAAAACTGCTGATACTTATGTATGTGAAAGCTTTAAAGAACTTATTAACTACATGAAAAGCAAGCAGCTCTCTCCATAAACATAGTTTCTGTTCAACTGCCCTTTTTACTCTTCTGAGATAACAGTGAAAAACTTTATGCCAGTTACACTCCCAATAGGACGACATTCCAGAAAGATCTGAGGATGCTCCTTGGCTGGAATACAAGAGTGTCAGTACATTTCTGCTTGACTACAGTTTAATGGATCTTTTTGCCTGGAAACTTACAAAGCAATCACTATGGAAGATGTCCCTGACACTGGCAGGAGTAGGAGAACAGTTAGTCGAGCCAGCTCCGAGATAAGGGCCTTTGCTTGCTGACTGAGCATTGTTATGACCTTAAGGGCATTAGCAAAAACACTGCAACCCTATCGTGTTTTGCACATCAGTATTACTAGACCAATGTGGAATTCCACTTCATCACCTTTGGTTTGATTCCCTGTTTTCACAGTACTCCAAGACACACAGGAGCTCATACCTAAAAAGTGACAATTAAACCACATGCATACACACCATCATACAACCACACTCGTACTTTTTATAGCAGAATGTATAGCACCATCAGTATAAATAACACTGAAACACAACACCAAATGTGTCCTGTATATTAAGTTTGTAATATTCCTGAAATTCAAAGAGCTATGAAAGAAATCTTTGCAGATGGAAAGCGCTAAGGATCTTCTCCTCCAAAAAACTCACAGGAAAAAGCAGTTTAGAGCTTTAAGGACCTTTGCTATGGGAAAAATGCCACTCTTGCAGTAACCCCCATACACCACCAGCACCCGCAGGTACAACCCAAAGTATGAAAATGCGAAATGTAAATTGTGAAAATGTGCCCTTTGTATCTGTTGTGGTTTCCATGGAAATAAAATAGGAGGCATTACTTTCAAAGCAACCTACATACATTTGTCAGTGTCTGCTGTGCTCTCTCTTTTAAAAGAAAATTACTCAAGCTAGAATGCAGGCCATTAGAAGTTAGAAATAGCGAAGTATCATGCTTCCTGCCCCTGGGAATACACATTACAATACATTATTTAGTTGAGTGATCCCACACTGTCATTTTTCCTCTTGCAGGATTACTGCTGCTTTGTGCAGTTTCTGCACTAAATAAAACAGAAATCCTCCAGAATCTAAATGAACTATTAATGGAAAAGAAACCAACAACACAAAGTGAGCTATATAAAGATGAGGTCTATTATGAATTAATGCTTTTATTATTAAACATGCATGAGTTTTTAATAAGTAGAGCTAAAAATAGAGACAAGTATCAGAGGATTTCTCCAGGCAGAACGATTCTCATTCATCTTCCTTCTGCAAAGAAATGGGACAATGCTAAGAGGACTCGCACTGCATATCTTTACACCACTGTCATTGGCCCTAATTCATCACTGCACTAAAGAGCCCTTGAGATCCACGCATAAAGGAACCTGAAGACTTCCCCTTGAGTAGATTTTACTCAAGGCTACCCTGTGTGTGGCTCCACAAGCACACAGTGTAATGCAGCGCAATTCAATATAAACTCACCCCAGGGCCAAGGTGCTGCAGCACCCAGAAACGGAAGGAGATTGAAATCGGTGTTTATAAATACAGCTGCATGTGATACGAACAATACAAACAGAAGATAATCTCATCTGGAGGCCTACACTTTGCTACAGTTCAGGTTGGGAAATTTTGAAGGTGTTGGGTTTTTTTGTGTGTGTGTGTTTGTCTACTGTTTTTAAAATGACCTTGGTGTATTTACATCAAAACACATCTCTTTGGTAAGCAGTTGATTGTGTTAGGAAGCAACAGGAAATGAAACCAAGGCAATCACAGCACACTGCATTCCAGTACCTGTGTAAAATACTGAGATCTGTAGTTTTTAAATAACTCTGGTTTGATTTTGAATTTACTCTACTGGTCATTGTATAACAAAAATGTAACTTAATGCCCATGAGACACACCTATTAAACAACAGGGCTTTATATTAGAGCCAATTTCCTTTTTCTTTAGTAAGGATAACTATGCTTTTGTCAAAACAAAGGTTCTTAACATTGACTCTCACCATTTTAATCCTTTTACAGGAATGATAACATGACAGCGATTTTCCCTTGGCTTACTCTTTGTGAAGACAATTTGGCATTGGAGCATTCTATAAACATACAACTACTCACAGCTACTACTTCAGAGTAAAATTCACTTAATGCTCCAGTTCTGGGCAGAGCACCCTTCTCCCACTCTAAAGTAGTAAATACTCAGTATTTATGGGGCACATCACTGACATAACAATCAAACACAGATTGCATCATCTGTGGTTGCACTTTGTGCTTTAAACAAACCTCTCTCCCCTGAACACCCAGCATCCAGTTTTGGTTAGGTGTTTTTGTCACTTCTTGGTTGATTGGTTTTCCCCAGTCACACAGTTAAGGATTTTTCAACACCTACAATGCAATGCCCACTTGCTCTTTTTCCTGTGCTTCTTCAGTAAAGGTCATCTCTCAAAACCTGATCTCTCCACAGCAGCACGAAGAAATCATTCTATAGCCCTTCAACTACGTACAGCCCATGGCAGTGCCTTGCAGGAAGCCCTCTGTAGCATGACCCAGTACCGATCTTCTTCCTCCTGGCACTCATCTGTATAGCCTGGCATACACTGCTGAATGGCCAAAGGTATCAAAATCTCTACTTGGACTCCAAAATATATGGCAATATCATATGCACTACTCCTTGAATCCAGCGCTATCTCCTTGTGTTTGCCCCAAGTAAGTATCCAACATCTTCAGGCATATTCAGGGAAGACAAAGGAATGTAATTAAGGAAGTAATGTAGCAAGAACAAAAGTTCTCCAGCTATTCAAACCAGGTGCGTAGGTGCACTTCAAAATGCTGCTAATTTGCACAAACCTCATTATCCATTAGAGGATGAACAATGCTACAAAGGAGCTAACTTGCTTTTATTTTTACAGAGTATTTATTTGTGCTCTGTACAACTCCCACTTCAGAGAGCACAAAGAGAAGGTGCAAAGTCAAGTACTCACCCAGAAGTACAAGGCTGCAATACAGTTCCAGCCCATGATCCAACCACCTCTTTAGCACGTGCAAATGCTACCAAATAGGCATACAGCCCCATTAAAACATCTACCTTAAACCTTCAGTTGAGAATTTGGGTAATTCCAGCACCTGCAGTGACAAAAGGGGTAGAAGCATTTTGCTAACAGAACCTGGCCCCAGAGGACAGTAATAGGATCACCAAAGAGATGTAAGGAATGAAGACTCCCGTGATAACAGGCTAGCTTAGCAATATGGTTCAATATATTAGCTTATGGACCAATATATTAACAGCTGTTAAGAAAAAAGTTAGCTAACTCTGTAGTGCCCGTAGTTGCAGACTGCGTTGATTTTTAATCCTTTATCTAATAAATTACACGAGCCTGTGATTACAGTCATTATCACTCATTTGCTTTGACCGTATGATGTAATTCCCATAGCTCAACTTAAAAAAAAAAAGATTAAATGCTGGGTATATGCAGCTGCCCTTCCACAAGGCTCCGTAGCATTAAACTGAAGCTGTGTTTCCTAAACAGCAGCAGCAGCCCGACCAAGTAGAGGCTGTTGTCACAACTTCCCTAACATACCTACTCACGCTGTACCATATTCGCAAAGCTCTGATTAAAATACAAACAGATCCCACAGCTGCCAATATCCAACTCAGGAAAGATAATGAAACACCTGAAGAATATCAGTCATTAGAGAATGCAGCCAAATTACTGGGAAACATTTTATGCTTCAAGAACATAGAACATAGAAGCCGAACACTTATTACCAAAGCCAAGTTCCATTCAGTACACTTTAAATGGTTGTCATGGTTTTGTAATTTTGTAATTTTGCTATCAGTATGGTCTGATATAGTCCAAATTAATTTGATTTTTTTTCATTTTTCTGTACTATATTTACTACAAATTTAGGACAAAACTAGGACACCTTCCTCTAAGTCACAAAAACAACCAGAAGCAGTCAATAGCTATTGCTGCCATCCCAGCCACATCTGGTGACAACACAGGTCTGCTGCAGAGGCACACTACCATCATATATGCTGAGCAATTTGATCCCCCATTCATTCAAAAAGCTTCACTTGGAGCCTTCTATGGAAGGAACAATCTTCCAACAGGAAGATGCCAACACACAGCAGCAACTACGGCTGAGAAAGCAAATGCCACTTCTAAGAGACTGCAGAGAACTGCTCAGCCAACCTCTAGTGCTACCACAGTACAGGCTGCATCAGTTACCTGCAAATTAACTAATTAACACCCCTGTCAGATGTGGCAAAAGTTTCGAATTCAAGCGTCACTGTGCCTCTTCCTTAATACCTCAACTTTTAGGTACAGTTCCTGAAGCAAATGGGAATAGAAGAGCCAGTAAAGGGTACTAAGGATACAAGAGTATGCTTATGGCATTTGAGCTTTATGACATGCAACTAGATCCTTTTGATGCAAAGGAAAACCCTAAACTAAAATGCCAACCTTCAAAGCAAACTGCCAAACACATATATTTTACAATAAATACGGAGAAAAATATTGCACAATTAAGGACAAGCAGCTTCAAACCTGAAGTACTGTACAAGCACAGAAGATGAAGTTGTAAAATTTTCTTAATTTGCTATAAATTTAAAAGATTTTTGAGCGATGTAGTTAATCTCTCAGATCCTGAACTAAACCCAGCAGCAGCCATGGGCCGCATGTGTGTGTCATGATGGGACAACTCAGTCTGGTATTGTCCTCGTGACTCACAAAGCACTGGACATCAACACAGGGAAGCTGGTGTTGCTCTACCAGAGCTCAGCAGGGAGCAGACACTGCACAGAAATAAACCAACAGGCTGTTAAAATGTGTTAAAAGCACCTTTAGTAGTTGGATAGACCATTTTGCAGATGGAAAGGAACCGTAATTAAAAGATCAGGGAATATTGACATAGTTCCATCAAGGAACTTTCTAGGGACCCAGGAAATTAAATCATTCCCATTAGATGCCATGTCATCAGCCTTTCAAAGCTCACTGAAATCGTGTTATTTATTTTTACTCTTCCAGTAGTTGCATTTGCTCTTCTGTATACACCAGAGAGCACAGAGGGCCTCCTGCTCCCAGCAGGTCAGAGACATTGGGTTTAATGTTCAAACAATATACTCAGAAAAGCCTACCAAGATTTAAAGAGAACATTACCCAAGTCAAATACATCACATGTGCCAACAACCCCACATTTAAACCAGTATCCTGTTATGAACATTATAAGAAAGAACTTCCTATAACCACTACTAAGCTTATCCTTAGGCTTTCTCCTTACCTGTAACATGTAATGAGCTCATTATCAACCCATTTCACACATGACTCAACTCTTCTATTATCATTACTTCTACAGTGGAATATTCAGCTTCGTACCATTAGCTTGCTCCTAGGCATTCAACAGTTTCTTTGTGGTTGTGGGTGGGTTTGTGGTTTCTGATTTGTTTTTTCACTTTTTGTTTCTTTGCTTGTATAACAAGCAGCAGCATCATTTCCAATTAGTCAACACAATGGTGCGTACTCCCTACATTTTGTAACAGGCAATTGTTTTTGATCATGTTGAAAACAGAATTAGGTAATATACTGGAAATATGACATGTATTTTATATCTAATGTCAATCTCACACAAAAATAAGAGATACAATAGAGGCAGGAACCGGTCAGAGGCAGTCTGCATACAATGACATTTCTGAAATAATGAGAGTTCCGAGAATAAAACTGAAGTTTTCATGTTATCGTGCTAAATATGAAAACCATAGTAAAGACTGTTTACTTTCCAAATGGATTTTCCATTACTTCCCGGGACTGAGAACAAGTTATTCCTTCACTACTTCAAGGTTCCTTTCAGAATGCGTCAACATCATCTCAACTAACCCTGAAACATCTTTCAAAGTACAATACACCAAGGAAAGGGTTTAAAACCTCCCAGGACACTCAGCCGAGAGCTGCCATATGAAAGATTTCCTCACCAAAGCGCCCATAACAGTAGCTTCCTTTATTGGTACCTGTCTGGTGTTACTGCTGTATGGCCTTTACCTATGTGAATACTTAAAACAACTTTCAACCCATAGATGAAAAAAGAGTAAAGGGCATTGTCAGAATTCATATTGTTGCTCTCATTACCAATGACTCAACAGCAGGTTTGTAAAGCTTGATGACAAAACTATGCACAAGCCACTCTGCCAGGAATACTCTTACAAAGATCCACACCACACTTAGAAGAAAAACTGTCACCCTCCAATAAACAGAGGATTTTATTAGCAAGTTGTCTGTTAATTTATACAATTTAATACAGTCAGGGAAATAAACTAATAAAATCTCCTTGAAATGCAGAATTAGGCATTTAGAAGGAGTACTCCTGAACGCAGTACATTTACAAAAGTAGACATAAAGATTAAAAACGAAAATAAGCTATTAATAGGATGAGACAGCATGTGACTCATTGTCTAACAAAGGAAGTATGTCAGGGAACAAAAAAGAAAAAAGAAAAGAAAAAAATCAGAAGACTGCAAGCATGCCATTTTAAAGCTATATGCACGAGCCATGCAGTTCAGTTATTAAACGCAACAGGGTGATGTGTTTTGCAGTGGGACACAGTCAACTCCAGAAAGAGAAAATGCCAATCAGAAAACAGGGCCAACATCCAGGTAAAAGCACCCATATCTAATGAGAAGTCACAACCAAAGGCACCTCGTGAGACCAGCGTGGAGGACAGCGAGGTGCTGCCAGCCTCACCTCTGCCAGCCAAGTGGGCTGCTCTGCCCTGATCACATCAGTACTTTGCCCAAACTCTTCCTACACTGTTACAGTACGATTAAGAGTTGGGATTACACAGCTGCAGTCACAAAACACACTCAATGTTCAATATTCTTCACATTCCCTTTAGTTGCTTCTTTTCCTAAAGACAACAATCTCAGAATCTTCTCACAGGCTATTTGGGAACAGTATTTTCCATGCTTGTACTCATAAAACTTACTGTGGTGATCAAATGGAACAGATGACATAAGCTTAAGGCTAATGGCACAGCCCTCCCAGCAGCTACCAGTGATACATCACCCAGCAGTAAAGTAAGCAAAAGGCAGATTTGTTTTCATTTTTGGTCAGCCAATTACACACATGATCTTTTCAAATACCAAGAAAAGAAGAAAAGTACGTGGCCTTATTTCTCCCAAAGCATTCACTTAGATAAAATTATCAGCAATGCTCTCATGGACCAAAAATAACACTAAACTAACGCAAAATGCCTCATTCAGACAGACTGCCAAACTCCCCCTAGTAAGACATGCTCTACTTTTGTCTCAATATACTTCACAGTTTTTTCCAACAATAACTGCAATAATTTCTTTTAAGTCACAGAGAACATATGTAAAACAGGAACATTTTGGCAATCGTTGGGAAAATAAAGCTATGTGGCACTAAGCACACTCAGGTTGGAACATTCCGCTCTGTATCCTTTGCTCACCAATTGAAATTCAAACTTGCAAAAGGTATTTCCCCACCACAGAAAAATCAATGTGACCTTAAAGCTCTCCGATGCACGGATGTGTGCTGCAAACAGCAGAAAGCCATCCTTACTCAACGCTGTTCTTAAATTATGCAGCTTCTCCTGCTGCAGATGGTAAATCATTCATGAGTTTAGCATCAGCGACTTGGAAATGAATTATTAGCTACAACGAGCTCTGTGGTACCACAACACTGTATGAGTAAAACCATTAGGAAAATAGCCATGCATTTTTCACTTGCAGTAAAATCTGCTTAGTGAACAGTCCAGCAAAGACTCAAGTCCCCAGTAACCAAGGCAACCTGAGCGGGTACTCACCTGATTGCTGTGTCAGCTCCACATCTAAGTTTTTCTATTGCAAAATGGAAAGGATGCCTGTGTTGTGCAGACACACACATCTATGCATATGTACACTTATATATCACAGTGAATGCATGTGCAGATATGTACATGTGTTTATACAAACACACACAAAGTATATGAATGAAAATTACCACCACTGAAGTTAATATTTTTTACATCTCAAATATAAAAATTTAACTAAGTCAGTAACCAAAATTAACAGAGCTGTATACAGTCAAGGCATCAGTGCATCTCAGTGCTTTTCATATTTCACATCTGCCTTCAAAGCATTCCACTCCACCACAGGAATACTGTATTGCCTCAGTCTGACCCTGATGCTTCAAAGAAATGCTCAAGTGCAAACCCTTCCTCCAGCTCAGCTCATCTTCCTAAAAGACACGGATCCATGTTTACTAATGTCATTTTGATGTTAATTTATACCATGTGTATGCCGCGCTTAGACAAAACTTAAAGTGTTCCAATTCAGCGGTACGTGGGTAGACTCCTAAATATTTTATACAAATCACAACCACCAACACGTGGGTGGAATAAAAAAAGGAGCAATTTCTTAGAGCTAAAGCTCCAAAAATAGTTACAAGTGTTTAGGTTAATCTCTCTTGCAACATTATGTCATTTCTCCCATAAAAGGATTATTTCCGAGGCTCATAACAACATTTATTGAAAACTAAGCCTTCATTTCTTTCAAGAGGGGTGTGATTTTACCCTGCATTTCCAATGCATTAATTACTCTTGATATGTCATAGCTGTTTATTCCAGAATTCAATGGAAAGCCACTTTCAGCAAGCAACTAATACATAAAGACTTGCAATGGGCGCTACATCACTTTTCTACTGTTACTCTCAAAAAACCAAATTACTTGCACTGCCAGGAATTACGTTTTAACACCTCTTATCAATCTTCAGCCTTTACCACACGCTAATAACCATTTTGTGGAAGATATTCACAAGATGATGTTGCAATCTCTATGAGATCTACATATTTACGAAGCCTGTGACACCCTAAGATTCCAGTGACACTTACAGATCACACATTTACCACTGGCAAATCAGCGTATCATATGCATTCATTGATACTTATAACAACAACATACAGTAAACCTACATGAAAGCAGATGGGAGTTGCGGATAGGTCATCATTATGTAAGAAAACGATCCTCAAAATAAAGACATCCCTTGAACATGTAGAACTGGAGCAAAATATTATACAGTATGAAAACAATCTGTTTCCCCACATGCAAAAATATGTGGGAATAAGCTGTCTGAATAAAATGAATCTGCTCCAAAATGTTTAAAATACAAAAGGTAAAACTAAAAAAATCTGCTGACAAGCAAGAAATACTTTTATATGATTTCTAAGAATAGCTTTTAGCTGTATTTTAAGATTATGTAGATCAGCATAAACAAAGGTTGAAACAGGTTGCCCAGAGAGGCTGTGGATGCCCCATCCCTGCAGGCATTCGAGGCCAGGCTGGATGTGGCTCTGGGCAGCGTGGTCTGGTGCTTGGCGACCCTGCACACAGCAGTTGAAACCAGATGATCCTTGTGGTCCTTTTCAACCCAGGTCTTTCTATGATTCTATGAAAGGTTAGCTTAACTGATTTCCCATGGAGCCGTGCCAATTTACAGCCAACAAGGACCTCACACTTCCCTTGTTACCTCTGTGAGAATGGCCTTTTTTCCAGTGTTTGGATATGCTGTAGTTTACTCCAGGTAAGAATTCAGTTATGGCTGCCCCTTATGACAGCCAAAAAAACAGGTATTCCTGAATAATCTATCAGATTTTGCTTGACAAAATACTCCTGCTCTGTACTGAGAAATTCTTTCCATGGATTCCTTACTTGCACTCTCAAACTACTGACACGGAAACTTAACTTATGAGATCCTGAACTGTTTAAACGTTGACAGACTGGAGGAAAAAAAAAGGTGGGGAGGCGGAATAAAGCTGTCTGTATATTACACAAGTGAAATAGATTTCTTCAGCACTGGTTAAATTCATTAAGCTTTCAGAAGAGTGGGGATTTTGATAACCTAATTTTTTTTTTCATGTTTTCTAAGGTAAATTTAACTGTTTACATAGAAGTCATGATGGAAACTCATCTTCGTGCATCTCAAGCTTCACTCCCCATAGCCATGACAAATCGTAGCAAACAATCCAACCTTCAAGGTTTAGTTTAAATTCTGATTGAAAAGCTACCTCAAAATTTGCTACCCCACACGCATTCTTCATGTGCTACACTCATCACGTACCTGTGGGACTGCACACAAGTCTTCGTTTAGCATAGAGCCAGACATATCAGGAAAAACATCCCTTTGTCCAACCCTAGGCTGGCTAAAAATCCAGCCACATCTTCTAACAGGTAAAAGCCAAAGCTTGGATTGCCAGGATGTTTTGGAAGGTACGGTCTACGCTATGAAAAAAAAGGTCAAGCAAAAACATTACTGACCAGAATACCCATAAGCATCCACTTTGTGAGCTTCCCTATTTGGATATCCTCATGGAAAGCTACAGTTAATTTAGAACGACCTATCCAATTTCAGTGGACTTGAAAAAAATCATTCTGACATTCCAGGAACAAACAGTTGAAGCTCCTGGTACCCTCCAAGCACCTACTTAAAGTTGCTTTATTCATGTGTTAAGATAATGAGCAGTGTCCCCAAGCAGAAATGTAGCAAGGTGCTCTTTGCAGGAAGAACAAGAAACAATTCCTGCCCTAGAGAATGTAAACAAAAGAGAATGCAGAAGTGAGTTGTGCAAACCTTTTTACTTAAGAGAAGATATGCAAAGATTCACAAATAAGGCCACTCTGGAGATGGAAGTGCTGAACTAGCTGCACATACTGCATAAAGCAGGAAGCTGAATTCGTGGCCTTATCTAAATTCTGTTTGTGTAAGGCTTCTTTTTTTTTCCTGTATCCTTAACAAAGCTTATCAGAATCACAGGTTGGAAGAGATCTCAGGAGGTAATTTGTGCCTACTTAGGCTGGATAAAATTCATTGCCATGAAAGAGATGAAGGAGGCAGGCAAATATTTTCAATAGTTCTAATCCTGGAGCTTTTTTGTTGTTGTTTTAAAGTCTCACATATAAGAAAAAAAGCTTAACAGCATTATAAAGGAACACACATTACACACTCTTTCATCAATAAGTGCTCACACAAACTACTACACAACCATCAGTCCACAAAATAAATGCCTGCTATCCTACTAAAAAGCAGTGAAACTGGCAGTGTTTATGCTGATTGCAAGGCTGTCCCATAAATCTCCATGATGCAGAAACCATGCAGCACAGCAAAGCATTTATGCCAGCAATGAGAGAACGTGCAGAGTTACTGAAAATAATATTTGGGACTTAAAATTTGACCGCATAGAACAACAAACAAAACTGTAATGGGAAATAAGCAGGAAGAATCCAAGCACAGAAACCAAAGGAGACCAGTGAGTGAGCAGTGCTACCCAAATGGAGATGTATGTCACTGATACTTGGAAAATGGTAGGCAAGAGTCAATCAGAAAATATGGATACAGATCCAAACCAATACGTATTAAGTCCTGTCCTCAGGATGAACAATACTGTTTCAGGTTAAACTCTAACTTGGTATATGCTGTGTAGGCTTTGAAGCTGTACTTGCAGTACCACAATCCATGAGCCTCAATAACTGCTCATGGAAACAGAAAGCTGAGAAATGAGATCAATGCCGTAGAATGACAAACCTCTACAAAATGAAAAAACAACATCAAATAAAGATTAATATAACATGAAGTGAGGGGTGGTATAGATTTTCATTCAATGAAAGGAAGCAGAAAGAAAATGAAGACAGATAGTGACAGAAACAATTATCTGGTATGTTGGTGATAAAAGAAGCAGAACTCATTTTTGAAGGATCAGAAGCCACATCATTGGCAGCAGGAAAAGCAGAACCAAACACAAGAGTGACTTAGATAGATTCACTGTCTGCTGCAGTTATTCAGAAATTCTCATGAGTTTACTATAGACTATGACCAGTAGCACAAAGTTCAACATCATTCCTACATGCAAAAGGGAAAAAAAAGCCAAACAGGTTCTGATTTGTTTTTTACAGGTATTAGAAGCCTTCCTTACCCCCGAATAAATCCAAGACTCCAACGTTTAGCACAGCTGTTATCAATGACCCATAACCCCAGACTGCAAACCTCAGAACCAGCTATAGTGAAGAAAACCATTTCAGTGGAAGTTCTAAAAGAAAAGACTGACCTCATTCCCTTCCTTCACACAAGCTGAGTTCAGTGTATTTTGCACACCGAAGAATTCAAAGTTGGGTAGTTCCATCTCAAAACCGGGTAACTTTGGTATACTTTGCTTCCACTCATTTTTAGCTGTCACTGGCTTGCTTCCAGACAACATTAGCTGAGTTGCATTTTTTCAAATGAGAAAGTGAAATCAACAGGATTGGAGCTAATAATAAATGCTGGAAGGACAAACAAGGAAAGCTAGTTCAAGGAATGACAGGGAAAGCAGAGGAAAACAGAAAGGAAAGCAGGAAAAATACGTGGGAAAAGGACAAGTAACAATACTTGTATTAAAATACAGATGCTGATCCTAAAAGATATAGAAATTGCCACAGAAATATCTTCCAAGAACATAACTAGGCATATCTAATATAGAATTTACATATCCAGACCTGCAGCTCAGCTCCCCAGAAGCTGCATATTAACCAAAAGAGTAGACAATACAATGCATGAAGCCTTCCTGGCCACGACAGTATTTGACATTCTTCTGGTTCTCAATCACTGCATCTCCTCTCCAAGCCTTGAATTTACATGTGTGCACTGGTCTGCTCACACACAGATAGGTTATATGCACTCTTCCAACACTTGGAAAGTGTATTGTGCCAGGCAGTATGTACACATATGTGCATCCTGAAGTGTTCTAAAGTTGAGCCAAGGAGCAGAGAACAGACCACAGCTGCCCATGTTAATCAGGCAGAATATTTTCTGGCACAGAAGCAGAACCCATAGCAGGCTGAAGGCTGGTTGGATGGTTTTGGTAGCAGCATCCTTCCATTTTCATTTTCCTAGCAGTAGGATTCTTAGCTCTACTCCTGTTACTTTACATGTTCTTAACCTCAGAAGACCACACCACTGCCATTCTTTCTGTATAAGCAGACTCTACACATCCATAATGAACGCTCTCAGTTATTCACTATTTATTTTCCTCTATTATCCATTTTTCCATTTTTGAAGACTCCAGCAGTGCTGTCTACATTCGCTACCTGAAGAGAAGCCTGAGAGGTCATTTGATTACCATACATAAGCACTTACTCACTGAAAAGGAGATCTGGTAGCAAGACCTTTCCAACCTTGCTGATAACAATGCAAAAGAATCCAGTGGCTAACAATTAATGCTAGATCAGTTCAACCTTGAAACATTCTGCAGTTTCCGAGCACTGACTGCAGCTGAATGATGAATGTCTTCCATTTTTTCTGTGTGTTTTGGCTGACGAGCAGGGAGCCGAATAAAGGATTGCTTTGCATTTCCCTATTGCCAAGATGGACTGAGAAACATGCTTCAATACAGGGATGATTTTGGGTTTCACCTTCAAAACAGTTCAATTCTTAAATACACTCCACTATAAAAAACAGGCAGATTTCTTCCTTAGTGTTCTAATTTGGCCTATAATTCTTTGGTAACTTTTATCAGGACAAGGACAACATCTTCCTCCATTGTGGCCAGAGTTTGCTGTAACACCACTGCCATTCAGAGCACACTTCTACCACAAACATAACTACCTTCTGGAGTCTGATAAAGTACACGACTCAATTCCGACTAAAAACAGATTATGCAAAACTCTTGCTCTGCACTAAGCTGTAGCATTCATAAGAAAATAAGGGGAAAAGTCTGAGAGAATAAGGTTCAAAATGAAGCATACAATATCCGCTCAGTGCTTAATACCTTTTTAATCAGAAACACGTGTGAAATTTAACTTTTGCTTTGCATTTCCTATCTCACCACTAGAGATCAATTATACCATATACCATTATTTTTTACTATGAAAACTTTCTTCTTATGAAACAGAGTTAAACTAAATTACCCTACAAATCTGAATACTTCAATTAAAACCAATTTTCTTCCTGCAAAGTGCACCAGTCCTAGTGTCCAAATGCCAAGGGTGCTTATTAAACCATTTATTTCTCCTTTTGCTAAAGAAAATGATTTTATGCAAATTTCCTCTTGCAAATTCATGTTCTGAAAACTGTTATTAACATAAATGCTTGATAATGACGTTAAAATGCAAACACGTCTCTATCAGATAATTAAACATACACATTTTCCTAAGCGGCTACTCGCATGTAAATTTAAAGACAAGCCAAGTACATTCATGCTGCTAGCACATGATCACATGGTTATCAAGTGCTCCTACATACCTAACACTTGCCCCGAAGAAAAGAAGCACGACACAGTCCTCCTATATTTGAGCTAAAGTTACATGAGGTTCTGGAGTAGGTGATCCTGAGAAAGAAAAATGCTAAATTCCATTTTCCAAAATGAAAATGTATTATATTGTGCACACTAAGCAAACAAAACACAAACTTGCCTATTACAATCACATTCAGGATGAACTCCAATGTTTCTTTTCCATCTCCTTTCTATAACCGAACGCCCCTGAAGTCAACCAGGGAATTCAGTGAGGTCTGAATTTGCCTCTTTAAATCACAGCCCAGTGATGTGAAATTTGTTACAGACCCAACATTCGTAGATTAGAGTCAAGGATGTGTAACAGTGTATTTAAAGAACCAGAAATACATACACTCTATATTACAAGTATATATTGCAATAGGTTTGTGCCTAAGGCACTCCACCAAAGCTGGAAAACATGATTTTAAATACCACACACTGGATTCAATACATGGAATAGTGTAATGTATACACCAACAGACTTAAAACTGAAGGAATCAAGCGGAATCCCATTGGCTTTGCTATGACTGATTCTTGACCACAGAAAATACTGTGTTCTCTGACAGTGACAACAGCAGATTCACAGCATGGCAAAAATCAGCCTCTTATTCAGTCTGCCTCTCCATTAACATCCAAACACACTACTGTACATGAACATTGTGCCCATGTCACCAGAACCCATTTTATCTGTTTTTGAAAGAGAAAACTATTGTGCAACGCTGTTAATCCACAAAACCATCGTTTGAAATGAAGAAACATAAAACCAGAAAGAAATAATAGTAATAAATCATACCGTTTAATTATATTTGTCTATTAAATAGAAGTGAAATCCCAGTAACAAACGAGAGTCCTGGAAACCCTTTAATAGATTGAATGGCAATTTAGCAAATGTGTTTTAGCAGTCATTTACCTCCCCTTACACCTTCTTATTCACTAGTATCTCTAATTGATAAGACCTAAATTACTGCTGTGTTTGCATTTATTCTTAAAGGTCCTGGTCCGTACTAACTAACCTGCATGTATCTCACCTCCACAGCTCCGTGAGCTAAGAAACAATAACAACTGATTAAAAATAAAAATAAAGCCCAAAAATTACATCATTAGAGCCATCCTAGGGCTGATTTGCTTGTAAAACTAATAGAAAAAGAAAGCAACATTTTTCAGTGTAGACAATTTGCAATACAACAATTCTCCCCTTCCTCAGCATGTAAAAGTTTTCTTAAGTCATAATAGCACAGTAAGTGGGCAGGCTCATGAATACAGAGCCAGTTTACCTCACATAGCTTTCCTCATAAAACTCTTTCCTCATTCTGAAGCACTTCATAAAGCACTCACATTGAAATGCACAAAGCATTTAAAAAACTTCTCTTAATGAATCCAGAGGCATTTTAACAAGCTCGGCATTTCTTCTGGAAAAGAATAATATTTATCGAAACAAAACAGATTGTATTTAATTGCCCGTTAAACACTGCAGGGGGAGGAACCACAGTTATATTAGTTAGCTGGACTAAAAAAATCCCACAGTGTGATTCTACCTATATCTCTGCCCTTCTGCAGGTCATGATGAGTCACTGTTTTCTGGAAGAGCAGCCATAGCACCACCTGCAAATTGTCAGCGGGCTGAAATGTGATTCAGTTATCCATATCTTTTATCTACCAGGAAAGTCTCGCCTTATGCAGAACTACTGCATGAATACATGGGCATAAAAAGGTGCTTCCAAAGCAAATATCATTAGCCTCCACACTGCAAGCAAACAGACAGAAGAGGACGAACTAAAACACACCAGCAGCACAATTACATTCATCTTTCTCCCAGATAAAGGTCTCACAAATACAGAGGTAAACTCAGTCTGCAAGCAAGAAAAGGAAATTACTGGTATCAGTTACAGCCCCACTGTCTCAAAGAGCACTCTCTCTCAGGTACCTGATTAGCTTACTGGTAGGAAATTGATCTTACCAGTCAAAGTCAGAGGTGCTATTTTCAAAGTGCATTTAGTTGCAGACGCTGGTGCCGTCGTCTCAAGTCTGAAAAAGGACCTGCACGTTTAAAAGCCCATCTAACCCCCCTCAGCCATCCCCAAGTCATATCAGCTCACACAATCTAAGCTATACACGTGCCACTATCGCCCCTAAATCTTACTCTGCTGGTACACCATTCTGAAGCATTTCCAAGTGCTGCTATAATGGAATTTACATATTTTTAGTTATCCCAAAGGCTCTTCCTGAACCACATGAGTACTCACGCTCACCACCAAAATAATGGCAGTTTCCCTTTTAAAAGTTAAGCACTAAGACATATGGTATTAAAAACAGTGAGCTTTCATTCCAGGATCTTAGTAGAAACCAACTAAGCCGCATGGATTCATTAAGCCTTGCAAAAAACTTAATCTTGCTTTAATTGCTACCCTTTTTAACACTCCTAATGCTTTTACACAAAAAAATAAAGAGAAAGAAAAACACAATCCTTGATAATAGTACCAAGAAAGTCACCCTCTAACTGCATCTATGCCAGTTCTGGCATTTCCTTCTTTTATTTAGTATTTATTTTACTTCCTGAATCTTACATTGCATGCTGAAATACAAGGCATTCATACAAGGTAACCTGCCTTTCACCATAGCACATTTTGCAGTCATAGACAGCTGGTTTACACAAGTTATGGATGCACATCCAACACACAGCTTATGAAACACCCAGACAAAATTAAAGGTTAATACTTAATTGCCTTTCCACGTGCATTTTTTTCTCATCCTCCTCCCATAAAATGAAGATTTCTTCTGAATGTGTGAATTGCAGTGAAAATAAGCTGTTAATTGGCTACACAGTGTAACTGTAAATCACGGAGTGTTAAATACCAAGATGTAACAAATATTTACAATGAAACTGTGACTTGTGTCTTAGGTTCTGAAAGAATCTGTTCATCTCACATGAAATTGCTTGTTAGATTCCACAGGTTCCCAAAAGAAAGGGTATGGCTATTCCAGTTTTACAGATTGATTTTGCTTGTGAATTATATATCTGGCATGTTATTCTGCAAGGTAAAACAGCTGCAGCTCATTACTGGCATTAGCCAGTGCCGAATTTTCACCAAGTCCAACAGAAATTCCCCATAGCTTACAAATCTAAGTTTCAGATAAGACAAGCACAGTGAAAGCACAGCGAATGAATCCAGGCAGACCAAATAAACAAAGGACACTGATACAAGCTAATAACTGGAAACCCATATACATCTACTTCTTAAAGTCTTCTCAGTGAGCAGCTGCCCTGAAGATCATCAGATACGAAAGCCAAAAGCATTTGATTTAGGTCAGAATTCAGAATTTCAGACAAAAGCACATTTCAGTAGGTTCAGTTATGACAGCCTTTAGCCCATCTAGAACATCTAAGCAACATCTAAACGTTGCTGCTGATCATAAATATTCAAAGCTAACAAATGAAGCAGAAGTACAAATCAGTTCCTGCCAGAGGGATGCTACTTTTCCAAAGACTCAAGTAAATATAATGGCCTGTGTCAAGCTGCTTGAAGAGCACAGGATCCAAAGCACCACTATCCTAACTAAAAAGTGCCTTCATCATTTCAGTCTTAGAAGCACCACTTTGCAATGCGTAGCATCCGCATAAGAACGAACGCATCACTGTGTTTACTTATTACTCGCAGCCCTTGCATCTGATAAAATTACTTTTTAAAAACTAATAAAGCATCATGGAGCACTTCCAGAGTGGTGATCTGAAATCCCTGTATGTAAGAAGCATTTTTACAATGCTATAAATGCATTCTCAGCTCAGAAACACGGCTTTAACAATGTCATGTTTTTGCTTAAAACATATATATATATACATATATATATATATATATATATCTTAACCTAAAATTGGTTTGACGTGCGTGGGCTGCATTTTTAACTCTCTGAAGAGACTAAAAAAAAAACCATGAACTAATCTTAGTCTCCTATGGCTCAGCTCTCTGAAAAAACCCGTAACATGCCAGCCAATAATAACTTAAATACACCTGCACCAACTGATGTTGTAAATTGATCCCAGTCACTCCTCGCCCCATCTGCCTTTTTGCGTGTTTTGAAAGAGAGCATCCCTTTTTTCATCAGTGGAAGAGATGGGAAAAAAAGCTCAAGTGAATGTTCCTACTTATAGCTAACACAATAGAGTCGCCGGAGGTGAAAGCAACAGCTACTATGTGCCACCCTTTTCTACCACATGGGAGCTCCTCCAGCAACACTGTATGTATCCCAGACAGTCATGTCCATGGAGCAGTTCCCAGCCCTACTCATTCTTCCCACAGCAAACTCCTGTACAAAACTTGTCTTGCACTGTCTGACTGGAACAGAGCTATAAGCATTTGTAAATCTTTATTGCTTGGGTCCTCTCTGAATAATGGATAAAGGCTCAAAACTTCTCTATACTTCGTTACCAATTAAAAACCAGCCTGCAATACGCCACATCCAGTTCTGTTCAGCGTTAAACAGGCAATACCTGGTTTCCCTCAGTAAGATTTGTAGCCATGCTGTGTAATACCAGCTGTAGAGAAGTAAAATATCACCTGCAGGTGAAAATGAAGCAGTACCAGCTAAATGCAGCCCAGGACAGCTATGCCCCAGAGATCAAATACAGACAATATTTAATTACTGATAACTAACAACAAGAATCACAGATAGATGCACTGTAGACACAATGCTTCTAAACTTTTAAGCGAAGAGCTACAGAAAGTGCAAAGTATAATCATATACATTTACATGCTAATGAGACAAAACACCTTCAACCAAGTCCAGTTGGACCAAACTCTCAAGTTTTGCAAAGGGAAGTACGTGAAATCATACAAACACCCAACAAAGAAACTATTTCATAGCAAACCTGGAAAGTAAAATATTCACACTAGAAAGTTTTTTCCTCATGCACAGCAAATGTGAACATCACATCCAATGTTCTCACTAGTTTTTTATGAATTACATTTTACAGTATTTTTAACCCAGCATTACACAGAATGAAGGAAAAACTGATCAGATACACTGAACTAAGCAGACTATATTCCTTTAATCCACTTAAACTACATTTGGCCTGCTTTTTCAAGAATAGCCCAATTAAGAGCTATGTCCATTTACATTATCTGTAACAGGCTTACAACTCTTTTCTTCTTTAGTAAACCTCAATAAGTTTGGAAACACTCAAATAAAAGCAAAACAATCTGACAATATTATTATATTCAAGATCATCTTCCCATGTTTAAATTAAGTACAGAACTCACAGGGAAGGCTCATTTCTTGTCTACAGAATGCAGACCCTCTTTAATTTCTCCTCCCTTAAAAGACACCATTTCTAGTCTACAGCTTTATTGGATTCAGGTTGTCAGCCTGAAAGAAAATGATAATAGATCAGGTTCACATTTAAAATGTATTTTGGATAGAGGAGGAACCAAGGTATGTCATAGACAACAGCAGGAAGATCAGAACCAGAATCAGTTGTAACAACATTGGGATTCTAACCTCCCTGACCATACTGTTCTAAACATGGGCAAGGAGTGACTTCACAACTGCTGCTGTATGAACACAGAATGACTACAACACTGATTCTTTGTGGAGCTACTTACATGAGTAAGCATTCATTAATTTATGTTAGAGTTGTGGACACAGATCAAAATAATTATTCGATAAATAAGGCTTGCTGCAGCTGGGTTACAGCCTATATCACACCATGAAACATATTCAGTGGAAAGCTAAACCTTCCACGTTTTCAACGCTGCTTTGTTTTCCAAACAACACACAATCAACAAAGAGACCAAGTCAATACGTCTTTCCTCTGGAACTGAACTTCGGATATATTACTTACTCCAGGATTTTCTTCTATCTTAAGAATTCAGAAGACTGAATTCCTCACCATCCACACTTAAAACAATTATTTCTATGTTATTTCACATATCATTGCATTTTTTTACATATATATATATGTATACACACACACATATATATATAAGTTGTCTAAAAAGTCTATAATATACAGCCAGCCACCATTTATGCATTAATAAAGGGATGTAATTTCTTTAAAGAAAATAGACTGTATCTTCTAATCACTGTAAGCTGAGAAAAGCATCAAGCAAGCCCTAAGATAAGTATGCATCTCTGAACTTGACATTCCTGCAGCCTTGGCAGCTACTGTTTCAGTTGGTGTTTGATTTGTTTGATGTTTCATCATGATTTGTTTCATGATGAAGCAAACATGCCAAGTTCAACCAAAACAAATAAAACTCAAGGAATCTTTGGAGTGCATCTAAACCAAAGCTTTCTCCCTATTAACAGAGCTAGAAATCCCATATTTGAGTCTACCTCTTTGCAAACAGTATGAATATCAGCCTTAACAGAAAACGAAATAACATAGAATCAAATAATTCTTTCAAAACAGTGACTCAGTCTCTAAAATAATATAATGATAGAATGGCTTAGGCTGGAAGACAGCTTAAAGCCATCCAGTTCCAACCCCCTGCTATAGGCTGATTGCCATCCACTACATCAGTCTGAGCAGGGCCCCATCAGACCCAGCCATGAAAGCCTCCAGGGATGCAGCTTCCACAGCTTCTCTGGGCAGGCCAGCTACCATCATTATGAAGAATTTCTTCTAAAAGCCAAAGGATCTCTTACACATCTTATACAATGCCCAAGGGGGAAACAAATAAACATACATACACACCCACATATTGTTAGACTGCGTTTGGTTAAATACATTTAAGTGTTCTGTGCAACTGAACCAGTGACATTTAAACCGTGTTAAGAACTGGAAATTCTAATAGTTCTGGGAAACTCTAAGGACTGTGACAATTTACACCTTCTGAGAAGCAGCACCACTGTGTTTCCAATGGCACCCTACATTAACCACAAGTTTCATAATGAAAAATATGAACCTGTCACACTTAGCGGCCCAATGATACACATACCTAACCAGCTTCAGAACAGGTCTGTAATAAACACTAATCCAAGTCAATGCAGTGTCTCTAAATGTTGAGCTAAGTCCATGTTTTACAAGAAGACCTTTAATTTTAAGAACTTAAAACACCCTTTAGAAAGTGAAACATACGTAGCAGCATTGTAGCTACACAAAGAGATTATCAGGTGAGCATTTGAGACAAACACATCATATAAAACAAGGTGAGGCTGTGAGCACACTCAGCCGGTAGCACCACAGCCTGACTTACCCCAGTCCAAGTATCACCAGTCTCCCAGATCCCACCACAACTCCATTCATAAGTTTCCCATCTAATACAAATATCTGCGAAATTATTTTGCAGACAACAGTATTTATGTTCATATAGACAATGTAGACGTCTTTATTAGAGCAATCAATCAGAAGCATAAATAATGGCTTGTATATAGCTCTGGTTACATTTTAAAGAGATGACGAGTTCACAGTCTCCACTCTGTTATTTCTTGTGAGAGAAATAACTATTTTCTCAAACAACCAGCTTGAAAAGGAGATTCAGATCAGTGGAGCTGTGGAAGAACAACACGATCAACCAAGCAGAATAACTCATTTTAAAATCAATTTTAAATGAAGAAAATACGCAGCTCAGCATGCATTGCTTTTCAAGTTGGAACACCAGAGCCTAGAACTATGAATTTTACACTCTGAGGGAACAATAAACACATAAAGATGGGAATTAATTTTCATGACAAACACGATCCAAAGCAAGTCACAGCAACTATAACCTTCTGCTTCTATTTCTGCCAATACTCAGCATCTCTGACATGTAACTCAGTGAAACCCTCAATATGGGCATATAACAAACCATCACCTCTGGGGATGCTTCCTAGCAGGATTCTCGTGGATCTTCCAGCTGGTCCAGCCCTGTGACCACAGGCAGTCGTGGCTTTGGCTGTTGCAAAACTCTTTCTTACTGTGCTTACTCCCTCCGACAAAAATCAGTCAGTCAATGTGTTTTATTTTATTGTCCTTTTTTCTTTTAAAGATTCTATTTGTTGTTCCTGGAGGAAAATGAATTTTACTGTTGGATGCTTCAGGCTCATCTAATTACGATACCAGCCGTCAGGGGATTTTTAAACTAATGACAATGTATTTGTCAAGCACAGAAACTTTTAATCTGATTTTCAAGTGGATCCCAGCCAATGGATCCTGGCCACTGCAGCACTTAACAAAACACATCTGACTGCCTTCCATGCAATATTTAGGTGGGCTCGTTACATCAACTTTAACTGTTGCCTCATGTCTTTCTCTGGTGGTTGATACAAGGTGCGAAGGCACACCAACAATGTTATTAAACCTTTTATGACTAGAAGTCCAAAGTCAAAGTATATATGCATATATGTGAAACTTCTCAGAGAACAGAGACATGTACCCTATGAAATTGGAACCAGAAAATCAGAATTATCCAAAGAACTGTAAATGTAACATGACACAAACGATCAGGATAGCAATCATAACCATCTACATCCAAATCAGATTTAACCACTGTCACCTGAATCCTCTCCCCACTACCATGGGTAGAAGGACACCTGAGAACAACAGCCAGTGATCTCAACCCACAAAGAGGTGCCTTAACAGCACTTATCCATGCAACATGAAGCTTTGTCACTGCTTTTATTCTAACAGCTGCAGAAACAGACACCTTCAACCTTAACATCACTGACCTTCCAATTGTCCACAAACAAGACATTGCAGTAGAATATCACAGGGGCCTCCTATTGCTTTCTATGTAAACTGTGTCCTACCTACTTCAATATCAGCAGAAAGGAGCTAGAGCTTTCCTGAAGACACTAAACTCAATTATCTCTTTATAACAAGAAGAGCTGATCACATTCTTCTGAGCCTGCAAGAGCCCAGGTATGGTGAGACAGATACCTCACGGCAGGTCATTAGCAGCAGAGTGCCAACACACAGCCTTACTACTATGCAAGAGTACATCTCTCCTTTTAGGCAGGGGGAGAACTATGAACAAATGTTCAATTCACATAACCATCAGCCTTCTTTGAAGTACAGTATGACAACACGTGTCTATTTATCCACATTTCCACCTGTGAGACCACAAAATTAATACTCTCCCTGACAATAACTTTGCTGCAGCCTCTCTACCTTCGGAACATAACTGGAAGATTAGCAATAAACAGTATGAAAGCAGAGGCTGTGAGCATGCCATGCACAACAGCACCAGGACAGCAACAGCACCCTACACTGTGAAAGGCAGCACAGCTGGCTGCGCTCTTGGATGTAGAGTTTAAGCACACTAATTAATTTTAAGCAGGTATTTACATCTCATTACAGCAATAAAACACTACAGAGCCTGCAAGAGTGACAGCAATGCTCTAAGCCCGCATCTGGTGCCATGAGGCTGTTTGTAAAGCCAGGTGAGCGGCAACTGGATGCTTCTCAGCTACAGCTCTGGGAAGCTGAACTGTTTCTATGCATAGAGGAAAAAATGGTCCCCAGGCATACTGTTATATGAACCCTATGCAACCTCAGTCTGTTTCAAAGCAATGCATTTAAATCCAGCATCAGATATAAATAAGATAAAATGTATAAATAGGAACAGCACAGAGAATAGCACCCAGTATCCCTTGTGGTATCTCCAGCTGACATGAAAGCGTTTGTATTTTTGAACAGCAGCTGGGATTGAAAGGAAGCGTGAGGTTTGTTCCTTTCATATGCTAATAATGACATCATACCTCGTGGCTGGACGCTGCCACCACACACCTTCCTCACCTACAAGGAAGTCTCTTCTAAAGGAGCCTAAGAACTGGGGAAACTGACGAGGCAGCCCCAGCATTGACGCTGTGCAGCACTATATGGGCCCTGCTGGGATCACAGGTATCGGGTAACCAGGGCTGAACCTCTCATAAACATTCCAATGCAACGCTGTGTAGAGCAGTGACTTTGCCACAGAGCATCCTCCAAAAATGGAAGGATGTTCTCAAGGCACCCTGCTCGCTCCTGACATCTCTTCAGCAACAAATCACGAGAAATTCAATTATGTAACCCTTATTGTCTATAGACAACGCACCGAGCACATTTTGGCACCGCACCGCCTCAACGTGATTTTTCTGCTCTGTTCTGTCTGCAGTACCCTCAAAGGTTGGGGGAGAAATACAGACAGCGTGCTAATAAAAAATAAAATAAATAAAATCTCTACCATATGCTGACAAACAAGGCAGAAAAAAGCCGGAGTGGGAGCATAAGCCTGTCTTTCTATCTTCCCCTGCTGCCGTTGCGCTGTACATTCTGTACGGGAGAAAGGGAAGGCTCGGTAACATCCCCTGCTCTGACACCACCATGCCCGAGACCTGCACTGCTCCTTCTTCCCCACCACGGACGCCGCTAAAAGAACATCCCTACGGACGCACCCAGACACCGACCGAACGGCGAGGAGAAGCCGGGCGGGGGAACCCAACGCAAAACGCCGATCGCCCGCCGCATCCCCCCCTGGGGAAAGCGAGCTCCAACGAGCCGGCCCCGAAAGCCGAACCCCGCGGGCTGCGCAGCGCCCGGCCTCCCGTCGGGCACGGAGCGCACAGGCCGTGGGCCCCGCACCTGCCCGGCCCCCGCGGAAGCCCCGGCGCCCACTCACCTCCCCGTTCCGCGCACTGCGGCTCCGCTGCCCGCGGCAGAAGGGCGGCTCCCGGCGGCGGCCCGACTCGCCCCGTCCTTGCGGCAGGCGGCTCCCGCCCGCGGCGGCGGCCCCTCCGCGCCCACGGCGGGGCCAGCGCCTCCCCGCGTAGGGGCGCGCACCGCCCCCAAGGCGGAGGGGCCGGGGCTGGCGCCGGGCCGCCCCTCGCCGGCCTCCGCCTCCGCCGTTGCCCGTGGGCGGCCGGGTAGGGCTGAGACCGCGGCCCCGAGATAGCGCCAAAGGAATCCGCAGCCCGGGCTGTGCGGGGCGGTGGTACCGGAGAGGAAGACCCCCTCGGGGCAGCCCTGCAGCTGCTACATCGATAGCGCCATTTGTGAGCTAGCGCGGTTAGCACGCCCACTGCTTTATCTGCTATTCAGTCCTCGTACAGTTATTAGCGCTAACACTTATCGGTGTCATCGAGAGCCATCCCTCATCCCCGTTTCCGTTTCAATTACCCTGGCTATCAGAAAGCAGCTTGGTGCAATCTACGTCTCGCGTTATTCTATTTACCGGGTCTCGGTCCATCACAGGGACTTCTGAGCTGATTTCCATAGGAAAAGGAGGTTATAGCAACATAAATGGAATGAAAACTTAAGGCACAAGCTGCCACATCCGAGGACCGACGCTACAAAACGCTGCAGAGCAGCCCAGCAGAGCCGGGTCAATGCCGGGCACCAGCAACACGGGCACGCACAGACTCAGAGACGCGTGCCCCGGGTCCTGACACACCTCGATTGCTCTATTGCTCTATGTCTCAGCAGAGTAAAATCGTGCCCCAAGCACGGAGCACGGCAGTCCCAACGGCCGTGAGCTGCAGCTGTTTCCTTGATCAGATGGCTACCGACCTACGGGCATCTAAACAGGCTGCTTTACGAACTGCTCCTCTATAGGAGAACCAGCTGCCAACTACATTCCTGTATGTCAGAATGCAAAGGTCGTTCTGTACAGCCTGTAGTGTAACCTCCAAGCTCCGAGCTTCAAATCCTTCCCCTATGGAAGCCCGCTGCATTGCTGGGCTTCAGTACTAGGAAGGAATTTGCTCTTCAGCTCCTCTGTATGACGGAGACGACTGCTCCAGATACGTGAGTGCTCGGCTGCATTCCAAAGTAGGTCAAACTACGAAAGTCGTTAACATTCCTCCATCTATCTGAAGCTTTTAGCTTTCTCTCAGCTATTTTCTATGTATTCCACACCTTCCAATGCTTACAATACCGTTTCCACATGCTTAGAGTTCAAATGATCAGCGCCATTGATGAGTCTCGCACGAATTACCTGACTTTTCATACTAACCAGTACCGCTCTGAGGTACCAATGCAATAAATCCCTCTAAAGTCTCAGATGCTTATGGTTTATAGGTCAGTCCTGACTTGGTCGTTCACAGACACATCCGTCTCTATGGCAGTAGCACCGATTTTACAAGACCTATTTTACTGCCCAAAACAAGACGAAAAGAGAAAAAGGAAATGAAATGCCAAGAGCTTCAGAACACACAGTAGGATATACAGGCACGTCATAGACAAATAGAAGTTTGTCTAAATGGGGCCTTAGACATCTACACACACAGTGCTGCTGAGGAATGGGCTAACATTCAAAGTGTCAGTAGAAAGCTAAGTTCAATGCATCTGAGGCAGAGCTCTTATTGGGTGCAAGTAACAAAAGCTATTCGACTCTCACCCACAGACAAGGATTTAGAAATAGCTCAAATAGTACAAGAGCACTACAGCTTTCAACAAATATTTGTGCTATTCATTCTTGGAAATGGTTCATTAAAAAGACAAGCAAAAAAGGCTAGAAGGATCAAGTGGAAGAACGCTGACATGGGATGGAAACACAGCATTGCACAAGACTTCTGGGCAGATTACTGTGTGGCAGGTGAAAGCATCAATTGGAAAATCACCCTAGATGCCAAAAACTGCAGAACTTATCTTCAGCCTGTCCTGCCTCCTTTGTGCTACACAAAAGGGAATGGGAGCACAAACCATCTGCAGCCCCCAGCTGGGGATTTTAGTGGTATAAAAGGAGTCCCTAAGTGACAGAGGAGTTGCACGGCCCATGAGAGGCCACACAGCAGCGAGGGGAGGCCTGCAGCACAAAAAAGCATGACTGGATCTGCTGCCCCAGCTGCCTGCAGCTGGTCCACAGCCCCTCGGGGCTGCTACCATCTGCTCTCATCTGGTGCCAGGACAGGCTCGCGTCCAGCCAGGGAATCGAGGGGCTTTATGGCAGCTCTGCACCCTTCTGTGCATGGAGTAAATTGGGCCATCTGGGCTCATGTGGTCACAGCACTAATCTGTAGACCCTAATCTGGCAAAACACGCCTGGGTACGGCTCTGAGTGCTTACCTGAGCTGCCCCTCTAGTACTGGACCCAGAGTAAATATCACAGTACACGTAATACATAAAACAAACACACTGCCAACTTGGAATTCAGAAAAACCTAAACCATTAATGAGAAATAGTATATTAATAACAAATATTAAAGCAATCTCCTACCAATAATGTTGCATTCAATTAGGAAAACAATTTTCAGGTACAAAAATTAACTTCGCTGCGGTTCCTGATACTTCCAGATCCTGAACCGTGCATCAGGATCACAGAGTTGCGGTTAAAGTTATGATGATAAAAGTAATTGTCAGTTTCTGTTGACACTTGCAGAGATTTAATTTTAGAACTGTACCCTTGGGCAAGTAATATAGAATTAGATCTGTACGCTGCATCCAAAGTCATACCAAAATGTCACTCGTAAAACCCGCTTTCAAGATCTTGCTATTTGATGTATAAAAGTGCCTGTCAAATCTGCAGAGAAAGCCTGCAGTACTGGTAGGCTGTTCCGAGGTTGTACGTTACAGTACCAATGGATCCTGCTTTGGTAAAAATGAGGACGCATCCATAAGTGAAATAAATGAACACCTGGTTCTTTGGCAGTATTATCGCTGAAGGAAGAAGAGACTGTGGGGAAACAGCACAATAAAATGCTGAGAAGTTGGATGATAGAAAGATTGGGAACGTAACAAGATATTAGTGAGGCCAAAAAGGGGATCCCAAAAGAAAAAAGCAGGAGAATTTAACAACTTGCATGGGCAATAGCAGAACAGTAGTGGAACAACCTCTGATTTTCCCCAGTGCAGGGAGAGCAGGAAAGGTTCAAGCAGGTGGCACAGAGCACTCACACCACCATGTGCCCCTTTGCACATGAGCCTACACCTCTCAAATAACAGTTATTTGAATTACACATTTAGTCACTAATCGGACTCGAATCCACAAACAGCCTCTTCAGGTGTTTTACCCTTTCCCACAACAGTGATATTTAGCATGTAGATGCACTTAGTAAGGAAATTAATCAGACATTAAGCAGGCAAGCAATGAATTTTCTTTAAATGGCTTATAGAAAGCAGTCTTTTCTTTGGCAACCAAGCAGCAGATTACCCCAGTGACATCAATTCCTTTCATAGCCAATGAAGGTTTGAATGTGAAATTAGCAGAGCTGGAAAATGCCCCTGTAGCTGAGGCAGAAAAAAACACATAGACTTCTTACTGTAAGTGGAAGCTTCTCTTCAGGTGATGCCCATGTTTCATTGCTTCTTACCCTTGCTGTTTTCCAACAACTGTAGAGGAACAAATTTAATCACGTGCTTCTCATTAAGCCAAACAACAACACTGGAGAAAATAAATCTCTACAGTTATTTACAGCTTTAAATACTCTGATACACACATAACAGCTCTGCTAGGAGCACGGGATGAACAGATCAAAGTCACTCGTATCCTGGCATATTTGGCTCACGAATACCCGTCAGGCTCTGGCTGAGCTTGCATCACTGAATCAAACAACCACTTAAACCCCCCACAAGATGTGGGGCTGACATGATTCAGAGCAGGAATCCAAGGTAGATCATAGCAAAACTTTGAGGAGTATCAATAGCTCAGGTAATTGTTTCTCTCAATTGAGCTAATTCTCTGCATTGGACCACAATTATCAAAGGTGGCAGCATAACATCAGCAAAGCATTACTGGAAAACACATTGCCACCACATAATAATCTTATGAACAATGAATGCTACTGAGGCATCGAGCTACTACTTCCATATGATGTTATAGCATGACTTCAAGAAAGGCAGGCAGGTGCTCATAACTGTAAGTTAAGGTATAAATTCTGAAGACAAAGGGGAAAAAAAAAAAACAACCAAAATATTCCAGTAATAAGTCGCTAAGTGATCCCTATGATTACAACTTGACACTGGAGAATATCATAAGCAAATATTAGTGAAACTTCTTAATTTGCCTAAAATTACACACAGTTTGGAGAAGGCTGCAGAAGCCAGTACTCATTTCAAGCATTAGGCCCATTTGTTTCTGAGAAGCACTGGGTGAGACACCAGCAAAAAGTGGCAGGAAAAGAAATATTGTTTCTCCCACAGTAAGCACACTAATGTAAAGCTTAGAAACTAAGCAGAGGCACATTTGCACCCAGACCTTTGAACTGCACCATATGGCTGAGGTTCAATTAAGCAAAGATTTATCAGTCCCTGATGGGAATGCATCCAGGATTCGCTATTTCTCAAGCCTTTGAGCCAGAAGTCTAGACAACCAGAACACATAATTTTCTGTGCTCATAAAATATCACGTGCACTTAGAAATCCTTGAATCAAACGAGGATCATTTACTATATTCTCAGGTATGCATTTCTAAATTAGAGAATAAAAACAGAACAGCGATATGTAATGGTGTGACTGCATAGGAAGAAACCTAACTTCTTCATTCTTTGACTTAATGATAACATATATTTCAGTTATTTGATACCAGACCTAAACCCAGATTCAATATTACAATGAAGTAGGTCATGACCTTTCCCCCTTCAGATAGAAACATCACGAGAATTGTTTACAATTAAAACCCTAAAACAGGATTTAGCAGTAAAGAAGCCAGTCTAACACAAAGCTTTTATGTGAAACTGCAAATGCTTCCTTTAAATTCTATGCAATGCTCTGTGGTCAAATTCTGCTTTTATAGACAGATGGTAGTATTTTTTTCTTTGGTTACTATAAAACATACTCAATGGCATCTATTCATTTCATCAGAAAAAAATGAAAACAATTTGCAATATTTTAATCCTTAATTCCCCTACAGTCATCATCTCAATGGAGCAACAGATTTCACTGCCACTACTGCTACAAAAGGATTAGGCCATCTCTGCTGATATTGTGTGCTGGAAATAATACTGTACTCAGAGGGTTTAATCAGGGGCTGTTACAAGGGCTTTGTTCATTTTTAGTTCCATTTCACAACTTTCACCTCATCACTGCCATTTCACACACACCAGAATACAGCTCCTTCTACAGTAACACTATAAAACATTCCCACAGTGCTGCTTTTCCATGCTCCCAGTTAGCTGAACGCCATGGAATAGCAAATAATTTCTAGCATAGCAAACATAACATGGGAACAAGGAGTACTTTAAACCCATTTGAACCTTAAGTTTAGAGCAAAATGCCTGTTTATAGCATCTAGGTTTTCACATGGTTTACAGAGCAGAGTAATATCGGGGCACTGCAAATGATGGCCATTCCACCTCACAACCTTTCTCAATGTGTTCCATTAAATTCTGGTAAGAGGAGATTCTTTATTTGCCAGATTAATGCAAATTTAACTGAAGGGCCCAGCAAAAACCTACCTGCTGCTCTGGTATAGATATTTTTATCTATAACAATATTTTACACACACAGCATATAGTTCAGTATATTAACTCAATTACTTCAATAAAAACAGCCTTTCTACATCCTGATAAGATTGCAAAGGAAGATGCCAGGCAGATTCTTAGCCAGGTGCCTATCAAGGGGCAGTATTATGTGATCCACTTGGAGTGGAGTGATCCACAACACAATTCACAAAACTTAAAAAGGTATCGATGAGATTGTATTTTGCTTTTTGTAACTGCAGCTCCTTACAGATGATGAGGCCATCATCTCTTGTTTTGGATACCACAAGGACATAGGGCTGTGGATTTACTAGTATACAAACCAATGTACCACAGCCAAATCATTTCTAAGAAAGAAAGTTTCTGGACATCAGGGACAACAACCACAGTGCTACCTCTGCCCACAGATATTGTAAGGAATAGCAATGCCTTTCAAAACACACTGTGAGAATACATCTTTCTGAGAGTTTCTGAAACCCAGGGTTTTTACCCTGATACTCCAGGGAACAAGAAGAAAAAGCCTGCTGACTTTCAGTCAGTTTTACCCTTCCCACCAACTAGAAAATGGAAACAAACAGCAAAGTTCTGGGAGCTGTAGTACATTCCTTGTCCTCTGAGATTCCCAGTGTACTATGTGATGTAATGACGTGGATTCTCCAGTGCTAGACTACTTCTTGGTGTTCACAAATACCAGGAGAAGCACATCGTGGTGTGAAAGGGCTCTCTAAGGTCAATCTGAACAGAAGAATTGTACTGTTCTCTTTAAACAGTATGTGTTCATCAGCACTTCTACTGAGCAGGAGTTAGGAGGCTTGTGTCAGTTTGACATAGAGTACTACAAATAGAAAATCCATCAGCCATTAACAAACAAGGTTTGAAGAGAGAATCAGTATGCTATAAAGCAGTATTTAGGGCAATTGCATTTTAACATAATTAAATACTGCACCTCTGGAAGTACAGAAAACCCATGCAGTGTTTGCAAATGCACTTAAGCCTTTTAAGCAGACCATCACCTTTCCATAAGCGCAGCAACAGGAATGACAGCCAGTATGGAAAAACTAAACAATACTGAAATAAAGCTTAAACAAATTAACTTCAAGAGATTTAAAAAAATTAAGCAGTGATATATTCTGCTATTTTAAGTCTGCAATACAAATTAAATTATGCTACTCTAGATAACTACATGTGTTACCTGCATCATCAAGTGGCACTGTTGAAAATGGTTAAGGAGTCAATGCCCAAACTTCCCAGTGTGCAACCAGTACCTCACACTGCACTACAGCACACTCCATTAATCCCACAAAGGTACCAGTACAAGGCAGATGCTATTCACAGAAGAGCACTGCAGTTCAAAAAGCACAGATTTATATTCATAGATTATGGCAAAACCACTCCCAAAAACACATTCTATCTTTTCATTATATTGAAAATTAAAACGTTGCCTACGAGGTAACATAAGATGTTAGTCAAAATATAACTTCTCTCACAGAAAAGTACTATGCCTTTGTTTCCTAAGCTTCTCTTACCTCATTTGTCAATGGGGGATCTACTGTGCTGTTGTTTCTATGTTCTCAAGCAGAAGTCTTCCTTCCAGTAACAAACTGAAAACAACATGAAGGTGACACCAGCCATGTCCCTCTGTCATGTCAGCATATGGACCCTCGAGACTCCTGTACCTCAGTGTAGGGTACCTGCTGGATGCATCACTGGCATTAAGACAAGAGGCAAGCCTTTATACAGGCTTCAATTCCATTTCATAAAAAGCATCTAAGCAGGATTTAGAGCTTTTAACTTACATATGTAAAAAAATAAAAACAACCCATATAACTAAGAGCAATTACACTGGTTTAATTTGTGATATTACAATTTATGTGATTTATGCACTAACTTGCCAAGGTATAAGGACAGCGTTTTTAAGCAACTCCCATATTCTTTCAGTTTAGTGCCTGAAAAAGGAAGAATTGGCTCAGAAAGGTGAAAATACAAGAAGGACCAGCGCCATGCTGGGCTTGACGTACTAAATCTCTGAAAACATGGGCCTAAACCAAAACACCAACAACAACCAAAGAAAACAGAAAGTGATTCTCCATTCCCACAGCTCAGTGAATGAGACCCAAAGTGCTGTCACTATTTCTTGTGCTTCCAGTTTCTTAGAACTGTACGCAGAAGTTAAAGATATTACATCGCTGCACTTTGGCTAATAGCTACTTACTGAAGTAAATCTGCGTGCCATAAAAACATTATTTATTTAAAGCAATAGGATTTCCACTTACTCCTAAATGAGCAGATGTCATCCCATATATTGTTGACTTCTCAGAAAGGAGCTGAGGGGCAAATTGACATTTTCTAGATATTAAATATCTGTCAGTCAAGCGCACGGTATTCTCTTTCTTAGTTTACAGAAGTGAGAGTTCATAATAGGAATCAATCTTTCTCTTAGTCATCTTATTGGATCTTTGTTCAACTGAATTAATAGAACAAAGATAAAGAAAACAATTATTTTAGAAAAGTTCAACACTTCTCATACGTATATTTACACACTACAAATACTAACGTTCGGTATTGCAATTTAATAACTGTATTATTTGCTCTGTCCATAAAGCAGTGGGGAAAGGGCTGATAGTTTTCCTTCCAACCCCTTTTAGAGAACATTATGAACCTTCATAACCAGAACATTGTACATACTGTACATTGAGTACTGCAATAATAGAACACCAAAAAGAAAACCAAAACAGGAGAAATATGAAAGTTGCATTTTGGCAACACTTCAACTAGATACCTCTTGTCTGCCTACAAAGACAGAAGACTGCTGCAGCATTTGTATTTCTTTTTCAACTACATCACAGTGTTCTGAACCACAGGTACCAGGTTTTATGGTAAAGACAGACCACATGTGAAAAGCAGACTTGGATCCGTACTCACACATTTGTTCACATCCATGTGAAAACAGACTTTTTCAGCTTAAACAGTTCAGCCTGGGCTCAGCAGTACACATAGCCCAGAAGTGTTACAGGAGAAAGCCATCAAATGGAAAACTATCCAGTTACACAGCGTGTCCAATCACTCCAAAGATATTAACAGTTATTGTGGATCACCCAGACAGGAAAATAAGCAGAAGAAACCGAAATGAAATATGCCGATCTGAATTCGGCTTACATACAAATGACCTTAATAACAAGAAAATCATCTGAGAAATGAAACACTCACCTCATATTTATTTTCCCCATGATTCACACAAACTACCTCCTGGACATCAAGAATAGAATTTGGTTGCTTACTGAGAGGTGTCTAGTGGCCCTTTGGGCATACTCAAGTATGACTGCTGGCTTCCCTTTGCCATTTTAGCAGTGCACGGGACCTGCTAGCTCTGGGAAAAGTCCAAGGGAAGAACACCAACTAACCCAAGCAACCATCAAGGAAAGCAGACTTAAAGCAGTGACCAGAACAGACCACAGAGCTTAGGTTCTTCTTGCTATAAGGCATTTTCCTTCACAGAACGCTGACCTGGATGCACAAATGGATCCTGTTCAGCAGATTTGATATATCAAATCTCCCTGTTCATCTTCCAGCCTCGTGAAAGACCAGTGATTACACCAGGCACTAATGTAGACAGCAAACTATGGCAGAGATGATACTGACTGGGAGGGAAAAGGAGGTCTGTCACCATCATGGTGTCTACCTCAAATCCTACTGCCATGTAAGTATCATTAGAAATAAAACTAGATACAATCCAGCTATTTCAAAGATTACCATGCAACCATCACAAAGTTTATCTGGAGCAGAAAAGAGTATAACACTGATGAACTTGAAAGCTGAAATTTTGTTCTTTGATCAGTTTTCTTTCTACAAGTTTACTGCAGGAAGCATGCCACGGACAGTTTGATGTGTGCTTCTTACTCTTACATTTCTATGTGCAGTTACTGTTCTACACAGTAACTTTGGAAAGTAAAACGACAGATGTGAAATAAAAGCTCAGATCAGTCTGTTGTTTTGGTGGCAAAGTAAATTAGGGCAAGGTTTTGATCTGTGTTTGTCACAAAACTCAAACAGCTCCTTTGGAATTAACTATCTTTCTGTCAAACTTTGTCACCTTGCTGCAGCTTATGAAAGCATCTCAGAAATGCAGATTTCATCTGACCTACATATCAGTTGCTCTTTTATGTTCCCACTTGGCATACACAGCACTCTGCTGCATAGAGGGAGCATCCCTACATTGCCGTTGTATCAGTGCACTCTGCTTAACAAGCGGCTTAAGCGCAACGCAGATACTGTACAATAAAGCAATACTAATTATAACATTCAGTGCTATTTATGTATCGCTTGTTTAGGCAACTCAGCAGTGACTTTATTTATCATCATTTATCTCCTTTTCCTTAGCAACCTTTGTATTCCATCACACCCCACGTTTCTTCACCATCCCTCTGGCTGCACTCCACAACAAGGCTTCCCAGCACAGATGCTCCAGAGGAGCAGCGTCAGCTTGACATCATCTGAGAATCTCCTTTGGCACACGCACCATAGACCGAGAGCAGGGCTGCCTGCCTTCAGCAGCATTTTTTGCTGAGGAAAGCTTCAACTCTTCCTCCAAAACAAACTGATGCCAAAAGACCCTTGAAATCAAACCAAAGCAATTATATTCATCAACGGAATGCAAAATTATCCGTGTTAACATAACATCCACCAGCTGCAGGCGCACAGATCCGAAATGCGCAGTCACTGATATCCCAACACGGTTGCGCTCTGCTGCCATCTGCAGAAAGACTTCACCACCCCTGCACAACACACCACAGGAGGTGACTCGTATGCAGACACCTCTCAGAAACCAGGCAAGCCTACAAGCCCAGAGACCTTTCTGATGTTCTGGCTAATAGGAGAAGCTAGTCTGAAGGACTCTCATATCCTTTCAGGCAAGACTGAAGCATACTTAGCCATTCTGAGCAAAACATATCGAATGCTTGTGGCTACAGCTTCAAGAGTTGTGCTTGTAAACATGCAGCTTGTCAGGTATAGTGCATCTCATGCAAAGTAGGTTAAGAAAAACATATCTTCAGTGACAGGCAGAACTGAATATGGCTAAGGTAAAGAACTTAACTTGGAGATTGTTACCACTCTGAGATGCACATGAATTAACATGATCTGGCTTGTTTCCATTCTCAGGAGTGAGAGTGAACAGAAAATGCAGATGTTAGAACTGGAACATGACACAGACAGACCGGTTGCCTTGGAAAGGCAGCACAGCAGCCAGGTACAGACTGTTTTTCCATAGTAACAACCAGTATTTGCATGCATTCCTGGGATAAACCAATTACCATTGAATCCCCCCTTCCCTCCCCCCCAAATACAGCATGATATGATGTATATGTATCATATGTATCATATGTATCATAGGCCAAATATATATATATATATATATATTTATATATTAGCTTTCGGCTGCGGAGCAGGAAAATAGTTATCTAAGTGCAACTATTCTCCCTATAAAAAGAGTCCTTAACACAGGTGAAAGCTTTGCTGTCTGGGGCTACAACCAGAAAATAGAGCTATTTCTTGTTCATATGAAAGAGGATGGGTGGGTGGGAAGCAGGAAGCTGCTTTCTTTTCCCTCTTTGCTTCGTAATACTTAACTTAAAATAATTATCCAAACACGAAGCAAAGAGCAATTCTTACCCAAGACTCGTGGTTACATGACAAGTTCTGATCCTTCTGATTAACCTGGTTAGTGGACTGGCTTCAGAAGTATTTCTCTTCTATGTGCTTGTGGTCAAGACGTTTCTAATCAGAGAACTGTTAAACAGACTCACTGCCTATAAGCTGATAGTGCCTGGGAGTGGAAAAAACACTCCTGAGAAAGTCATCCAGATTCAGTATGACCCAAAAAGTAAAGAAACTCAGCATTAGTGGTCCCTCTGCAGTGGAGCTGAACAAAAAGACTAATGCCACACTGAAATATGACCAGATCAATAGCAGCTACATTAATTGCATGGCCTTTCCTGCCCTACCTTCTCTTACTCCCTCCCATATCAAATACAAAGCCATAGACAGCACATCAAGTCAACAGCACATCCAAAACATTGTGGTAGAGATAATTAGCTTGCAGTGAGTTGCAAATATTATCAGGAAACCAACCTAAGGGGCAAGTGCAGAACAGGCAGCTGGAGCCCCAGCCAGGAGAAGTGAAGAGAAGGGGAGAGCAGCAGATGGAAGGACAGACATCAAGTGAAGTGCCAGCAGTGAGAATATGTGGCGAGACACCTGTGGAAGCACTGTATGAAAAAGCAATGCAGAACAAGTGCTAGAAAGACTTGATGGATCTCACTTTAAGAAGTGTTTCTATAGGTCTTTAAGTATCTGCTCCAAGAAGACCAAGCAACAACACCGAAGCCAGATACAGAGATTTATTTTTAAATGACAAAACTCTCAAACTTACCCAATTCTTTACAGAAGAAATTGGAAATCTGTTATACTGCAGATTTTAGCAAGAAAATAATTCCTATAGGATGTTACTTTTTACTACCTAGATACTAGGAAAAAAAAATGGGCAAAGTAGCAGCAGAAAGGAAACTAAAGGAGTCCATTATAGAATCAGAACAGGCGAGAGTAGTTGGCAATAGAACTACAAGTCATTAAAAGTAGCAAGATGGAATTTCAAAGTAACTATCTGAATCACAAATAGAGGCCTCTCACAAAATGTGAATCTTCAAGAGAGCATTATAGTGAGCACCTATCCATTGGCACAGAAGAAAGATTTGAATAACTGTTTGCTATTTCACCCTTTCTCCCACAGCTCAAGGAGTAGAGCACAGCTTGCATTTAACTGTTCTCCCTGCAATTCTAACTGCCATTACCTTCCTCTGTTCACAAACTGGAAGGAACTCACTGCTGGTTCAAACCAACACTTGGACAGCCTACAGCTGTAACTTGTGACAAACCACCAGCTAGCGAACCTGGAAGAAAGCATCTCCAAGAAGGCATTAAAGAAAGCACATCCAATTTCAAAAGGAGAGAGAACAAAGGGAACAACCTGGACAAAATACTTGAGTATCAGTCAGATTACTTGAGTCAATCAGTCAGGATTTCAGTTATGTAAACTTTATTTCACCCCATAAACAAGTATAGAAAACACACTCCCGTTCCAATTCTGGCAGCAAAAAAATTATATGCCCAAGATAGCTTCCAAATACAGTCTCTGTACTTCAGAAAGTAATGCTGCATGTACTCTGTGTTTTGTTGATGCTCATAGGACAAGTTTATGTCTGAAAACTACCTCCCAGCATATTTTTTTCTCCGTGCTCACCTGTTTCAGCCCCCACATCTTCACATGTTACCTTTCCAAAAGCCACACTTACCTTGTTTGTGTAGATTCCTCAGCTGTCTTCATAACTGGCATTTCTTACATAAGTTTGTTAACAGCTTTCTAAGAGACTTATATACTAAGCCATTAAAACTTTAATCTGTTTTTTCAGGGGAGGAGAACCACAGCAATTCCACAATCCAAAAACAGCTTCATAAAACATCTTACTCCCAGAAGAAAAGGCAAGCCAGATCTTCTCACATAGACCTCTATGGAGAGCAGAATGAAGACCCACCCCCAAGCTCACCAACAGAAATGCCTGCCTGAGCTGGCCAGGAAATGAGCTCACCTGGGTGATCTGCAGCCCAGAGTCACCTGCGTGTGCCACAATGCATATCACTGCTGTAAACTGTATGCTGCAAAGATGTTACATTTTTGCTTTCATCACTTCTGCCAGTTCTTGAATAAGTCCCGGCAAGTGCTATCAAAACAAATCTCTTTGCAGACAGGTCAGGTGAATTGCTGAAAGCAGCCATACATCTGTGGCTAAATGCTGACGTGACCAGGACACAGAGGAACTGGCAGGACCGGCTTCTAATGATAAATGGTGTCAGAGTCACGAGAGAACAAAAGCCTTGGGCTATCTTAGCAGCATATAAGGAATTCATTAGGTGTGTGATGTTATACCTTTATAAAAATCAATGGAATTTGCTTCACTTCTCTTACTGCAGAACAACTAACTGGGAGAAGAGTGCTAGAGGTAGGTAACTTATTAAAACATAAGTTGAAGATGGTTTTAAAATTGACAGTGGTTGTGCTTCTTTGGACCAGCTATTTGCATCATGGCTTCCTCACCCATATGGACCTGCCAGTATAACCTAGCTTCAGTACAGGCGATGTTGAGCTCTGACCTGCTGCAGCAGAGCTGACTGCCATCTCCTTTGTCACCAATGGTATTACTTATTTCTGTGGGATCTATACATGTTACTGTCAATACTTGTTTAGTAAGGGAAGTCTTACGTACCTCTAGAGGCCAGGAGTCGCCTGAGGATGCAGTAGATTTAAGTCACCCTGCTCCTACAAAAATTTGGTCTTAAACTATAACTTTACACGATAGTAGCTCAGGCTAATTCTTAAAGACCTGATCTTAAAGAAACCTCCTTAAAGCAGATGGATATTGTAAGGAGTCAGGGTGGCTGAGCACTGTGAAAGCCAGCAAATATTTTTGATTCACCTGATCTTCATTAAATTGTGGAGCTGAAAAGCAGGCCTGTGCAGCACATCTTTAGATTCATCCCAGTCAAACTAGTTCCTTTGGAGATCATCTGGCACTCACTGCACCTGCTCCTTACAGTGACCTAGATGAGTTAGTATAACCTGTGTGCCTCCACCTCCAGAGCCCCCAGCCAAACAGCAGCCAAAACTAGATTAGTTTTGCTTGGTATTAACTCAAACTGGAGAGTAATCATAGTTGAACAAGTCTTCCAGAATGCTTTTAGCATTTAATACCTTTGCTTTTTAATGAACGAATCCTTACTGAATGTGTAAGTAGGTTGCCTAATGCTGCGAGAGAACAACACTCCGCTATTGTACTGCATGGCCTGTTAGCAGGGTAACAGAACCAACCAATCCCTTGTTTCCAACTGCGGGAGTTTTTACAGAGGCATAGTGGATCTCAAGGGCTGGTTCTTCACACATCCCTTGCTCCAGAATCCTCTGCTCCCTTTGGTACAATTTCATCTACAGTTACTTTATATATTGATAGGCAGAGTCTGATTATATGCCTGTTACCATTAAACTTAAATACCAATTTTGCATACTACCATTCCATTCTACATTCAACACATACTGTTGCTTCTTCTGCACTTTTTTTCCCCCCCAAACCACCAACAACACAGCACATTTGTGAAGTATTACCATACCACAGCCCCTCACAGCTTTAACACTATCTTAAGACATGGCTGGGTCTGCCTTAGCAAATGGTGCAGCTCTGTGGGTTGCACATAGAAAGAAATAGCTCTTCCAAATATCCAGGTCGTGTTCTAGATAGATTTTTACTTGTGATTTGATAGGACCAAATTACCAGAGAAACTGAGAGACAGTTCATTAGTGTTCAACCCAGAACTGGCAGTAGGAAGAAAACAGAGTTTCCTTTGTGCTAAGACAACCATAACGAGGCAAGTGATGCAATCACAGTGATTAAAAACGAAGGGTATACATTAGGAGCCTGTGTCCCTGTTAAAGGCACAGAAAAATGCTATTTCTTTATAAAAGATTTGGGTAAACTCACCAATTCAAATCCATTCAAGCATCAAAAGTCCATAATAAATGTGATCTTGTAATTCTACTCTTTATACACAGTAACTGCCAAGAAGATGCACAGTAAATTAATGCTCTGCTGCCATCTGCAGGATCAACAGTTGAGGTCTACATTGGAAGCTTTTCCATTGTGGCTGGTAGTTGCTAAGCCAGATAGTCACCTGTTACACTATATTCACAGTATTCAAAAAATAACCTGAGCATTGCGGCTTAGGGGTTTTTTTGCTACTTTTTTTCCTCCCCATGAAAAACTGCCAGTGAACATGGATAATGGGTAGCTTTCCACAGTCTTCAATAAGTACAACTGAATCGGTATTTGGATCTCAAAACAAGCAGCAAATGCTTTCACAGGCAGTCACTTACATACGCCTTTAGAGTCTTATATAAAATACCTCTTTAGCAATAAAAAGCTAACAAATGCCACGATTAAGCCAAGTAGTTTGGTAGCATATGTAATAATTGACTGAAACTGTTACTAATTCTTCTATTTTATGAAATACATCAGCAATAGGACTCTGAGTGCTTTAGACTCACTTGTGGAAAAAAGTAATGCAAAGGGAAACTGCATAGTGGACCTCTGGCTTCTGTTTTCAAAGCATTAGTACAGCAATGAGTGCTGAGGACTGTGACCCCTGGTACATGAAAAGCCTTTTCCATGTGAAGACAGAGGAGATATTCACTGCAAGAAGGGAAAAAAAAAAATGAGAAGAGTTGCAAGATGTGAAGAGACTGATAAACAACAGGGAAAAGTTAAACTGAGAGTTTTTACACCAAGCTGATATAATAACGTCCCATTTGTACACACATCATGAGTCAGCAGAAGTTTACATAGCAAACAGTTGGTGTCACACATGGTGATGAAATAGCACAGAGTACAAAATGAAGCAGAGGTGATGGACTCATTCACTGCACAGAATCAGAGAATAAACTGGGTTGGAAGGGACCTCAAGGATCATGAATCCCTGCCAGAGGGATTAGGTGGCCAGTAGGGCCACCAACCTCTACATTTAATACTAGTCTGGGCTGCCCAGCCTGCCCTCTTCCTTCAGCATTTTTCTATATGTTGGGCTGACACATAAACTAAAAAAACATTTTAGTTATTTCTGCAAATTTAATTTACCAGAGTACTTGGATTTGGACAGTGTTTCCTTGCTAATCTGGTAAACCAGTCCTAGCAAATAAGCCGTGCTTTCCAGAATTGGTGAGACTTTCATGGTATTTGATGGTATTTTTCATGGTATATCTCTGTGTTCTCAGTATGGCCCAGCACTTCCCTACCTAAGTGGACATGCAATATATCGTTATGTAATACGTGATCTGAGATAGAATTGCCTTAGCTTTAAAATCAGCACAGACAATTCCACAGGACTCATTTCTGAATCACTGACTGAAGCGTGAAACACAAACACACAAAAGAGAGCTGAAATAAAAAGCAATTAGCTGTTATAGGGTAAATAATAAGAGCCTGGGAAGCAACATCATGGCTTGATTTCTATTCAGCATTCCTTTTCAGCTTTATTTTGCTTTAGCACCAAACCTCGCCTATACATCCATATAGCTATATCACCCTTATTGCTCTCTTGCTAGGCTGGGAGCTGCCTGCTTCTACCACTCTGTGCTGCTGTTCATCTGTCAGAACTACTTAAAAATCCAGACCATTTGCAACATTCAATAACAACCTATATGATATTATTACATTAATTTTTTCTGTTTGGTAGCTTTATTATTATTTTTTTCCTAAGGAAGAGTAAACAAGCATCATTAATGTCAGAATTTTTATTAACAAGTTCAGAAGGACCAAAGTAACATGGATTTCAACCCTGCAGTAGAACAGCTGCTAGGAATATGAACTCCTAGGAATACTGAACACATAAATGATCTCTGAATTACTGAGTTCTCCAACCTGAACAGATCAGTACGAGCCCATTTCTTTCCTCTTTGTTACAGTACAACCTTCCTCGTAAGTATTTGTAGTATTGCATGTGGTACATTTTTCTAACCAAAATATTGGACTTCAGTTTTCACTGTTTAATCCTATGCAAAAGATCAAGCAGTTCATCAATGTTTGTCAGCCTTGTGCTCAGAACAACCTGTTTCCATCCATACGTGATGTAGCTCAAATGTCCGAAGTAGAAAACATCTATGTACAGCACACAAACTATAGACAGCACAAGTCCCATCTTTGAGCACATACAGAAGAAGATGTATACGAAACCAGTTTCTCCAGCAGTGCGTGATGCAAGAGTTAATACAAAGAGTAGCACTTCTACCTGCCACAAACTTGGTCACACAACTACGTACGTATATAACATCTTCTGAGCCATTCTGGTATTTCCACTGCTGCGATAAATAAGTGACAAGTTAAAGGCTGTATCTCTTCTCAAGTCTGTCTGATCAGTTTCTATTCCCTGTAAAAATAACGAACAGTTATCTATATGCAAAGATGGTTTAAAAGTGAAACTTAAGTAGCAGTTAGAGTACAATCTAATCACATACAATAGTTTACACAGACACTCAGGTGTATAGAAACTAAAGCAGAATTTCTTGTGCCCTCCCTTTGTAATGAGTTTCCCCTTGTTACTAATCACCAACGAACTGTATTAATGATATACTGAAAGCATTGGCTGTAAATTAGGTAGCCAAATCATAAAACAGTGAAGTACTACCCAAACTTGTACTTGTAGGTAGTATATTTGTGACAATAACCAGGGTATGAATGCTACTTTATCTTTTTCGTGGTCAAAATAACGCTGCTTTGAACTCCCAATAGCAACTATCACCAACATTTCTCCATTTACCAATCTTTCCCATCTTGTAAGTTTTCTACCTGCTCATGCCAAAGCAAGGCAACAAACTTCCAGTCACAAAATACTGCATGCATTATGAATTAAGTTCAGCTACTTGTTCAGGTAAAGTTTGGCAACCTTTTTTTTTTTTTCTTTTTGCTGCTAATTCAAGCCTATTAGTACATCCCTCAAAATGTATATCTTGAAAATTAACACATGCGTAACTGTGTAGCAGGTGACAATCAGATCTGGGTTTTCAGTGTCAGAAAATTCCAACACAAATTGTTCTCAACTACACAGATCTTACATACTTAACTATGGCTGAGAAACTAGCATTGACCTGACTGCTTATAGCATGCAGCTCGTAGGGATACGGTACCTCCAAGGTGAGAGGAGGAAGCTCAAGTACTTTTTGATAATAGTGGATCGCCAGATGCAGTAGCCCCAGCTGGTGAAGGCCACGGCCAAGGTTGTAGAAAGTTTCTTGACATGGTCCACGTAGGTCCAAATAGCGATGAAGGAAGGAGAATCCCTGTACACATTTTATGCACATGGTGAACATTCCCATTAAGAAGACAGACATAAAATATACCGGAGAAAAGGTGTTTTAATGTGCACGTGGTCTGGTCATTGCCCAAGGTTTGTATGATGCTAAAAAGATGAATGGCCCTATACCAGAACTGCCTCCAATACGAGACAAAAGGAATAAATAAAGATAGGTTATGATATTAAAATGCAGTGTTTTATTTTACACTGAAGGAGTCTTGCGGGAAACTTAGGAAGGATAGGCAGAAGAGAGGAATTCAGAAGGGAACAAAACAGAGCAGAGTTTCCCATCCTCTCCCATGCAGAAATTTACACTGCTTTCTACTACTGCTTTGCAATGTGCCAGTTCCATTGCTAAAAGTGGCCTTTCTTTCATGGATGGTGTTGTGTTGGCATACAGAGAAGATAGATCTGTCAACATGAGGAATTAGTTCAGAAACTAGCAGCTAATGATCTTGCCTTATATCACTAGCATCTTCCTCTGGCTGAAATATTTATCAACTACAATAGGAGCAGGAGAGGATGTAAAAATAAAGTGTCATGAAAGAAAATACTGAGAGAGAAAAACAGGGAAAAGTATTGCCAGAGGGTAACATAAATAGGACACTGTTCAATTAGGTTGTAAAGGAGAACGCAGCAGCCCAGATAGGAAAGGCAGGCTGACTACAGAAAGAAGTGGCTGAAAATACTAAAATTACGTCCAAGTTTGAAAACTTAAAATACCCAAAGTTGGATATTAACGTTATTGATCTTGTTTTAGAGAGGTCTGCAGCTTTTATCAAAATCTATGTAAAAGACAAGCTGTTAAAAGCCTAGAAAAGTCTGAGAGCTTAAGGTCAGAACCACATTCTGCCAACTTTGAGCTCAGAGGCCACAGAAGTTAAAAGGAATTCCAAGTTAATGACAAATGCTTAAGGAGGGTAAAGGGAATGACTTTGAAGACTCCATCTGGGCATAATCAGCTTGTGGTTTGTAACTGCTGCTAGCAGGTCAAAGAAAAACATGGATAAAAAAGCTGAAAAACTGAGGATAGCCTAAACTGGAATTTGCAGTGAAAGCGATGCAGAACCACAGCACCAAAAGGAGGAAGAGAAAAAGATGATAGGAAAATAAACAACTACATTTAACACCTTCCAAGTGTGGAAAGTCTTAAGAAAGCTATCAGTTTGTGACATATCCATTCAGGATATGTGGCATAGATTCCACTCTGAGGCACTTCTTCAAAGCTGAATAACAAGTCAAACAAAACAAAAAGAAAAACAAGGAATCAAATCCAATCTGTAGCCATCAAGACTGGAATTACTGATGTTTCACAAACATCGGTGGCTACTAATGGAACCACTGTGTAAATACCATAGAATAAGCTACCTTTAGGTAAGTGAAGATGAGATTCAGACCAAACAGAGTTCAGAAGCATACTCATCTGTATTTGTGTTTCACTATTTCTTTGTAGCAATACTGTATTAATCAGGAGCAGTTATTTACACACAACATGTTGCAGTCCTACCTGTCTCTAAATACAAAGCCAGGACAATCTATTGGTAACAATAATCATATTAATTTACCTGTACCAGAAGAGCGTGCCTTTTCAACACATACTTCTGAGAAGCCATGTGGATGAAAGTTAAACCAATGCAAAGACTGTAGAGAGGTTCATCTGGGTTTGCACGAAAGGCTTGCACGTACTGTCCTAAAAGCAAACAGCAAATTTAAACTGTGAGCTAAGGAAAAAATATCAGCCTAATATATATATTAACATAATATTAAATATATATTATTATTATTATTATATGGATTATAATCATAATATATATATATATAATTATTTATAATAATGAATATTAAAACCTATATTTGAAAAAAAATAGCACTAAGAAATTGTTACATTTTCAGCACTCCTGGGATTCCGAAGGAAGAATACAAGCTGTGAAGTGAAAATGTCAACAAAAAAGAAAGAGGCACAGAAAGCAAACAAGGTCCTTGCTAGGATTTAAGTCTTGGATGTGTGGGGAATTAGCACTGCATGCAACAGACAGGTTTTGGAAGTTCCATTTCATTAATTTAGTTAAGCTGTCTGTTTATGCAGCTGGAATAAAGAGAAAGAAAAAAAACAATTATTCCCAAATGTATCAAACACTGCAAAACAAACCAGAGTAATTAAAAAAAGCATTGTTTAAAAGCACTGGAAAGATAAACGACATAGTGACAGAAGACTGTCTCTAGCACAGTGAGACCCTTCGGCCATGACTAAGACTTTCATGCACTAGAGTGAAGACAAATAATTGTTACTACTGAACATAAAGGGAACATGCATCTCCATCTCCAACAGATCTGCTATGGCGCTCGGAGTCACCTTGAAGCAGTAGGGTTACTTCCAAGGCCTGTCTGAGATTTTCAATAATCATTCTTTGCTATTTCAGTTATTCTGGTTTTATTACTTTCATTTATGCTGATGTTTATTACCATTAGCCCTCTTATCTTTATGAGTTGGTTATCTTTACAATGTATGCTAAACCTGAACAAAAAATCAGCTTAATTTTTATCAGCAAAACCATACTGATGCTTTGATATGGTACAATACACTCAAAGTATCAGGTTAACACTATGAAGCCATGCAGAACTTTCTGATATATAAAGAAATTACTTTAAGAAAACTGGTTTTTATCTGTTAAAAAAAAAGAGTATTCTCTTATGTTTGTTAAAATTAGAAGATGAATGATATTACCAAGAGCGTGCTTGAAACTGCCAGACACAAATGCATTATGCCCATTTAGGACACACAACACGTGATTATCAGGATTTTTCAGCATTAAGCGGAGACAAAAGCGATGGTGACGGACATCCTGAGACTGCATAGTAACTTGATTGAAGATGTTCCACAGCTGAGGTTTATTGACATTTTCCATTACCATTATTCTACAGAATGAAAACCACAGGAGAAATTAGGAAATGCTGTACAGTAAATACTACACCTGCAATAAAAGCAGCTTAAGTGACTGAGGGAAAACTCACAAAAGAATTAAAGGATTTGGACAAATCAAACAACCTACTGCATTATACATTATTATTATCAGAATCTCCATTAGCTTCAGCAGGCTTATCTGTTTCAGATAAAGCTGAAAAGCGTTAGCCTGACCTCCTTCAGAAATCCAGCGGTACAACTACAGCCTTGGAGGAAGTAATCAGAGAACAGATCGTTCTGCCTGCTCAGTTCCCTACCTGATATAGTTATACGCTTTTCTGAAGTTCTTGTCCAGAATTGCAGCTGAAAGCCCGAAGTATTCCAGCTCCTTGCGCTTCTGTCTGTCATCGTAAAATGAGTAATATTCCAGCGAGGAATCTACTAGCAGCTCAGCCTCCTTGTACCGGGAGAGGTCGCACAGGGAATATATAGCCTTCATGAGAAGGTTCCACCAGTCATCCTTTGTCAAAACACTCGTGAGAACAGCAAAAATGGCTGAAAATATTGAAGGCAGTAAGTCAAGAGAATTGAAACAAGAGAGAAACTCTTTTAAGCAAACAAACATGCATACATCAAACTGATCTCAGCATTAACTGGCAAAATAAATTATTTACTTCTTTTTTTTTCCCCTCAGTTTAAGAGCAGTTTATAAAATACAAGCAAAAAGCAGGCAAAACTTGGGAACTAATGATAAGAAACACATCTTGAGTTGTGAACACAGCACAGGAATGCATTCATGTTACTCCTATTCAAACAGTGCTTAAGAAACTGTAGTCTGGTTTCACTGCCTGTTCAGTTCAATAAGCGCGTGGCTCTTAGAAGAGATACAACATAATATTTCTGTTATTTTCTAGAGCTGTGTGCATTTCATACTTGTGCTGAGAGGAACGTTGGACCAGATGGCCTCTGTATGTCCTTCTCTATCTAAATTATTCAGTTACTGTATTATTTTTCTCTGAATGAGCATTGTTCCCTGAAGATGTATTACCTCACATTTGCTGCCTTCCTTGTCCTAGAAATACAACAAGGTCTGCATGGATTCAGCATGCAAACTACTAACATGTGTTTCATTTTCAGGATAGAGAAGCTAACCTTGTTGTTTTGTTTTTAATAATCATTTGTTACCTTTCGCATCACAGTTTGCTGCCTCCTGGTCGTCGTTGTCAGAAATTTTATTCCTTGGCACCTTAATAAGGTAGAGGTGTCTCTCCCCAGACTTGGAGCTAGATATCAAACACACCTGAGCTCTGCTCATTGCTACCTAGAGACAAATTTAAGGGCAGCATTTCAGATAACATTAATAAGTAGTATCTCAAATGCAGTGTGTTATGGCCATGCTCACACAGCCTGCCAAAACTGTCTGCAGCTTAGAAATGCCACAACAGAGCAAGATCACACAAGATAATATTCCCAACAGGTACTGACTTGCACTTCACTGCAAACTGGGCTATGCAGAAGACAGACAGAAACTCCTGCAATGACTTTACGACTTCTCCTGGGATTGGAACATCCCTGTGCATGTTCAGATCACAACTATTTGCACAGAGGCATAAAAAAAACGACACCATTCTGTCAGTATCAGTTCTAGAAGGATGTGGACAATCAGCTATACAGTCACTGTAATAGAACAGAACTGGCTCTAACCAAAGAGCTAAATGCAAGGTTTAAATATTCCCTGCCCTCACTTCCGAGTGAAAGAAGGGAAAATAACTAAGTAATGCAAGATAGCACTGCTGTATTTGTTAACTAAATAAATTCTTCCTTGTGCATTAAATAACGTGATGGATTATATAATTCAAAATGAAGTTACTAAAATACAATCAAGTATCTAAACAAAAGTAAATTAGAAAAAAGCATTATGTTGACTTCTAAATAGGTAAGATGCAACTTTTGTACTCGGCATGTTCTCTGTATATTCAGAAATAGGGACTTGAAATCAGCGTGCTGAGAATTATACTCACAAATGATGCTCTGTTCTAAAGAACACAGGCAAAAAACAACAGCATTACAGGCCCCGAGCATTAACAGGCTCTCCACAGGATTTTCATCCAACTAAATTATGAAGACTCTTGCATACCAAAACCACTAGTTTTCCTCCTAAGTTTGTTTGTCCCTTGTCTTAACCCAACTTGCAGCTGTCTAGTTTCGTAAAGCGTAACTGTAAAGACTGGCTCACCTTCAACAGCATCGCCAGCATCGTCAGTAAAGTGTCTACGTAGCCATACATTTTGCCTTGGGAATGCAACAGCGTAGAACGATGGAGGAGTAACTTTAATTCCTAGGTAACATCAAGTATCATTATTCAACCACTCACAAAGAAACAATTTATGAAACAAACAATTATTAATGCAATACGGAATTAATAGAATGGTAAAATCTTCTAGAAAACTGCATGTGTCAATCTCTCATCCTACACCATTAACATCTTTGAATGCTACCATAGTCTGTCAAACACAACATACTAAGCTGGAAGCCAAGAAAATACCCTTCTCACCTGCTGGGCAGCATTAGCATCTTGAGCCAGCGTATCTGGATCATACATTTGTTCCAGAGCCTCCAGAGCTTTCTCAGGCCGGCCCAGTTGCTGCTGTAGTGTTGAAAGTGAGATCCTCGCATCCAGATGCAATGGAGCAAGATCAACAACCTTAGCGTAGCTCTCTGCGGCACGCTCCATGTGTCCCAAAGCCTTCAAGCACTCTAGATATACCATACAAAACACCATACACTTAAATGGCAGACAAAGAAGATTAAACACTAGCAAAATAGTTGACGTACTTTACAGATGCTCTTCTAGTTAAAACCACTCAAAACATGTATTATTATAGTGCAAATATTCTGAAATAAGCAGTGATGCATCTATAGTTCCACTTAAGCATCATCAGTCAATACAAAATAGAATGTGGATGCTGTTCAACTAGACGAAAATAAAGCTGAAGGTAATTTCAGTGTGTAACAAGAACAAAACCCTCCTACGCACGGTTGTCATAATAAACTCCAGTTACAGTTTTGCAAGTACCAAGTTCAACGTATGTATCTAAATTCCAGTGATCTTAGATAAAGTTCTCTGGAAATGCTCAGTGCTGTGCTACCATCTCTCAAGTACCACGTTTTCAGCAGCCCTCCTTAACCTGCGTGCCGAAGCCAGACGACAGCCAAGTTGTATCGTTCGGAACAGACGAGGGCGCTCAAGAGAGGCAGTGCTGAGTTGTATTCTCCAACATCCAGAAATGCTTCCGCAACGTCCAAATACAAGTCGCCCATTTCTTCTGGATTTTGTTCCACCAGAGTGGTCAAAAGAGGCTTTAAAAGCAAGCAAACAAACAAAATACTAAAACCCACAGTCACCAATAGCACTGCTTTACAATCTGCTTTCAGAAGCTCCTTTTTATGCTATAATTTTTATGCACTTTGCATTTTGAGCCATACTTCTATTACTTCAATATGACTTTAGAAGTGAAAAATAAAGATCTGAATTTCACAACTGCTGAAAAAGCCACATGTTACTGTTCCAGACATTCTGCATCCTACTCATCTGTACCTTGCATAAAAGCATTAAGATTTATCGGGGCTTTTAAACAAACTAAAGGTATGTTCCTCAGTGTTTCAGACTCAGTAGTGTGGTCCCAGGCCTAACATAGCCCACTGGCTTTTATTTACTTCCATATTTCCATTTACTTTCATATTTCCAGCTGAAGGCATAACATGTAAGGCCAAAAGCAGCATTTCTGCTACTAGAGGTTTGCCAGGTGTCTGTCTTGCAGTGGGAGGAAAGCAAAACGAATCTCCAAAGCCCTCTCAATGACCTCAGTCATATAGTCACAGAAAAAACTATTTGCTTTGTTAATTTGTCCCCTGACTTCTGAGTTTGTTTCTACTTACGTTGAGAGGCTCTAGGATGTTCAAATGCACCAAGCACACCATCAGCTTGACTGTGATGTCTATGGGAACCCCTTCAGGTATACAGCAGGTAACTTTCTCCTCAGCTGTGGAAAGAAAAAAAAAAATATCTCTCTGGGCCCTCAAGCTTTAGCAACCGTTTCACAGAGCCCCACGTCTTCTCCAGACTATGGTGAGCTCCAAAGAGAAGAACACATTCTCAGACTCTAGCAAATGTTGGTGTAGGCCTACCCCTCTTCCTTTCTTTCATAAAAGTAAATTCTGAGTAAGGAAGACAGTATGCAGGTAACCTTTCCTAGATTTAACCCTATTGTCCTACTGCTAGAAACTCTCATGGTTTTGCTATGATTCCAATCTGATTCCTGAGTATATGATCAGTTCATAGACTTGTACTACATTCAGCAACTTAACTACTTACATGCAGAACTCAATTCAGCAACCGGATCACCTTGGGGATCAACTTGGTTGTCAGTCACTGCCTCCCGGCCTTCCTGAGTTTCTACCACTGCTGCTGCGTCATCTTAAAGGGAAAGAGATTACCCTTAGTATCACCGGCTATGCCTAAAATTACTTAATTGTGAATCCACACTTGACTGGTAGTTTACTCTTGTTTAAAACTGAAAAGCAGACATTCTTTTGAAGGACAACAGAGAGAGAAGCATTCAAAAACAAAAAGCTGAAAACAGAATTGTCTTATACCTACGATGGATGGGGACTGGATTACTAAAACAACTGTCCTGTTCAATTACAGAACAGACTGTCTGCTTCAGAGCTGGCACACTGTGCCCAAACAGAAACATCTTTAGACTTGAGCGATGGCTTTCATCAAACAGATTTCTTAAAGAGGACCTGTTTTACTCAAGTCAAAATTGCAGACCAACATCCATAGGTATTCGTGTATCACAACATTCAACTCTTCAGGAAAAAGAAGTATAATTTACAGAGTATTAGTTTCAGGTCAAAGCTTGATATTCTTGAGAGTAGATAACACAAAGTTTATCCAACTTTTTTTCAGAAGTTGTTTAGCTGGCAGGAATAACTGGCCTGCCATAATCACACAGAGGAATGTTTAGAACTTTAAAAGGCCTCCAATTGCAGGGAAAGTAGTCCTCGACTCTAATGAGTCACCAGGGCTAATTGGACAGCAGAGTAACTCCTCGGAGAATGTTGAGGTCACGCAATGTAACTCATTAAAGACACTGAAGAGTTTCAAAAGCGAAAAGCCTGTCAATGTGCATCAAAACATACCCACGAGTTGAAAAGGTAATGGAAAAATGTCACACTAGACTAACAGAAGAAAAACGTCATATCAGATGAACAGGAGGGTCACACTAACCGCTTGTTAACTATTTACCTTTTTTCTCCTCAGAGGGACTTTTTTCTGATGCTTTCCTTTCAAGTACAATTCCTGCATAATCAGTAATAACCTAAAATAGAAGAGTAACTCAGATCATTTTAAAGACTTTAAGGATATATGCAGCTGTCAGCCTACACAGCAGGTTCTTCAGATACTGCAGAAGCTGTGGGAAGAAAGGCAGCCTTCATTTCACTTAGGGTCAGCTCATTAGTATGGGGTTTCATCACCCTAAGTCAAAAATCAGACAGACTAGTCAACACTTTCACTTGCCCACAGGCTGCGAAAGGGGAAACAGAGAAGTGCAAAGGATTGCAGGTCTAAGATCCAGTGCCATTCGGTGTTTTCATTCAATAGTTGTGAAGTAAATACTTAAGTAATAATTACCGTTGCCAAAACAAGAGTGTCAAACACACGGCCCTCCGTTTACTAGCTCAAATACAGATTCAGCTGTCTAAGGAACAAGAAACACCATCACAGCACAAGACCCGAGAAGAACCACCAGAAAGAAACACAGAACAGTTCTACAACTGAGTACTCTATTAACAAATCTAGTACCCAAATACTGAGTACAGAGAATTAGCTGTTTACATTTTTAAAACTAATAAGAGGGACAGGGAAGAGTCAGTAGAACTGTCTGTAGGCTTGTAATGCTTTACGCTGACAGAGAACAAAATAAAACCTTACATAGGAAAAAAAAATGAAGTAAATTGATATCAGCAAATAAGAACGTTTAGAAGGAGAAAGTCCCAATTTTTAGTGGCTCTTCACTATATTTGGAAGTGTGTAATAATGGTCAGATTGTTACAATGTTCTTCTCAAAGCCAGACCAAACCAAATAGGAAATAGATAAAGAAACGAGGGGTAATAACTGCAAGAATGAATTGGGAATAGATATGTGACCTTCCCCCATTCCTTAAGTCTCAGAGTTGAGTTCCAGTGTTCTGGAATGTGTGCCTGATATTTAAAGCAAAAATTATTAGTTATAACTCAGCTATATCAGATAAAGCACAAGTATCTGTGTGCGAAGCATTAAGGCATTTGGTGCCACTCTTGTAACCTTAGAGAACGCCCTTTGCTGGTAGTACAACAGACCCCCACATCAGCTCATAGCTGTCCTCTGGCTACTGAGGTTATGATAGTTGTAGAGAAGGAAAGAACAGATCCCAGAACTTAAAATGTGGCACAGCAAATGAGTCTTACCAGCCCCGGTGTTAACTTCAATGCTGATTACTACAGAACTAATTGGAAGCCCTCTGATCTGCTCTATTAGTACAGAAATATGACTGTATTTAAGAACTACAGGATTATAAACTGTCCATCCTGTGTGGCAGAGTTGCTGAACACAACAGACAAATGCATGTAATTGTACATACCGCCAATGCTTTGTCGTACTGCTTGGAGGAAATATACAGTTCAGCAGCAATATTAACGTCTTCCACGGAGACCAGGCTCTGATGTTTAGTAAAGGCTTCTTCTATGATCTCAATAGCAGAGGCAGCATCATTGGCTTCATAATAACTCCTAGGAAACATAGACATGAGATACTAAGTATCTGAGATAACTGACAAGACATACTTTCATCATAAGCAAAAGGTTTTTTGTATTTCTTTGCTTTTACTTTAGTTAATTAGCAGAGGTTGCTCCAAAAGTAATGCCTCCTATTTGCTTCCATGGAAACTACAAAAGAGACAAAGAACACAGCAACGCTACTTGATAGAGCAAATCCCCACTTACAAAACACTATTTTTCAATGCAGGCACCACTAGCTCTGCATTTTTATTAGCAATAAACAAGAGCCTGTGTGCCACATTTATAAAAATCCACATGGAATGAGGTTTAAAGGAGCTAATTTACTTAGAGCTATAAGAGTCACACATTTAACCATCAACCTCCTCTGCCATAGGCTAACTTCTATGACTTGATCTGCACCCACCTGCAGAAAAGGGGAGGTGGCAGATTTCTGCTACTCCAGTGACGAATCAGAAACCATACATACTATTGTGCTGAAGACTGCATTTCACATTGAGCAGTTCCTTCCATTTAGAGTTGATGGGAGTAACAGGTTCTGAGTCTCTAGCGATATTACACAGATACAACAATGTACTGTATTTGTATACAGCAGTATACTACAGGGGGTTTCTGGTCATCAATATTTGTACTTTGCTCTCCTACTGTAAGAATACAATGCTTCTGTGATGATGCACTCACTGTGTACAAAATTATTCCCACATGTCAGGAGCTGGAAACATCACGGTACATGAGGGGTGCGTGCTTGCATGTTTGTCATACCCAGCAGATACACCTGCATGCCCTGATTTCAGCTGCATACCCAGCCTGAATCAGCACAAGAGCTCAGTAACACCAGACTTTGAGAAGCTTTGGGAAACCAAATCACACCATTTTGAAGTCCAACTTACTTTGCCATGTCTCTAGCCAACTGCATAAAGCGCTCTCCATCGGAGGGAGCCAGAAGGTTCAAAATACGCCTGTAGCCATCCATAGCCAACTTGTGTTCCCCCAGCTGCTCATACAGGCTTGATCTCTCCCATAGATAACGCACATTGGTTGGGTCATACTTCAAAGCTGTAACAAGAAAAATCATGCTAGTAGCCAAGCTGAGAAAAAAAGCAATAACAGATTTCATATTCATCTACTGCACTGCCAAAACCATGGCAAACATCAGCAGTTTCTAAGTAGATAACAGAGAAAGCAGTATTTACATCCTGAGGGAAGCAAACCAGACCAACAAACTAAATCAGAACGCAGAAGAAAATGTAGCGACTGTTATCAGCACCTAACATTCGCTTTAGAATATTAAAATTACTGCTACAATACCTTTTGCATAGCAAAAAATAGCCTGTTTAATATTGTCCTGCTCCAGCGACATCTCTGCCAGTCTGACCCACTCCTCAGTATTACTAGGGTTTAAGTGAGCAGCAATCAGTTCAAACTGTAATGACTTCTCCATATCACCCTGGTCTTCATAGATCATGGCAAGAGTGGAGAAAGGCTCATGGGCAAGAGGAGCTACAAAAAGACAAAGAGAACAGTTAAGAACTATTGTTTTAAGAACTACACGAAAGCAAGTAACTTGGCTTTCTTCCAGCTACCAGAGCTATATGAAACACCAACATCACTGCTTCAATTCAGAAAACACAATTTGCAGACAAGTTGCCAATTTATTTTACATAAACCATTAACAGCTCTCCGTGTTTTCCTTCCAGTTCCACAAAGACAACAGCAGTGATGTGTAAAAAGCTGCAGAATTAGGGTGCTGCTTTCTTCTCAAAAGCAAAACTGTGATGGAAATGCACTGCATACTGTTAATTTCACACTAGTTACACAACGACACCCCTTGTGCCAAGCATTTTTCTCACTGGGGAAGCAACAATGAATTTCCTGAAACACGTGGCAATTTCATCCTATTTCTGAAACCAGAATCTTCTACCACTCTAAAATACCTTGTCGAATGATCTCCATGCACATCAGAATAGCCTCCTCACGTTCTCCTCGAGCAAACCTGATATTGGCTTCTCCCATTAAACCCCTCAAGGCACGAGGAAGTTTGCTGCGAGGCCTTTTCTCCTAAATGGAAAAGAGAAACAATTTCTACCAACGATTCACTTATGTCTACATTCAGGAGACCTCAGTTGTGCTTCACACAGCCAAACAGCCAACTATTGCAGTGCGAGTGGTGTAAAAATGATTTTCATAACTGACTAAGTAACTCTAGACAGAACACAAATAAAATCCAGATACTTCATGAAATACAGAGCAGTTCAGTGAAGGTTTAAATACTTGCTTTCATCATTTTCTTGGTCTCTCGGTTCAGTACCATCTCCAACACAAAAACATCTCCAGCTGTGGGTTGCTCGGTAGTTTCTTCTTCCTCTTCTTCCTCTTCATCCTCCTCCTCATCTTCATTTTCCCCAATCATGGACGCAAAGACCCGATGCACAGATTTACTGACGCCATCTGCAGTTTCTCCTGGTTGAGAAGTAACAGAAAAGGTTTATGACACTCCCAAGTCTGCTACATTATCAGGACAAGTGCACAGAAAAGAGAATTCTTCACAATTAGCAGCCTACTTGAGAGAGCTATTCTGTAAGAAAAAGGCCTTCAGAAACGTAGACTTTTATGCAACTGCCTGTATTTTCAAATACGATATCATTCATCAGCGGTGCTCAGTATCCCACAGCTTCTAACATTTTCTGGATATTTGATAAGGAAGCATGGGAGAACGCACAGAACCGAGCAGCAGTTTATTCAGCTCTCCTCCAGAAGAGAAGCAATTTTCAAGCACTGTGGATGGAACAAAGCTTTTCAGCTGGAGAGGCTAAGTGAGCAGACCATTACACTCAACAATAAGGCAGTGCTCAATTATCAGAAGTCATTCACAATGAGATCCTTTAAGCACTCTGCCCATGACAATGAGTACATTTTAACCCACGGAAATGCAAAATCGAGATAATTGACATAACTCCAGAAAAAATAAACAACAAAGTTATTTAATGCAAACAAATGTATAGAGCTGTATGTCCGAAATGAAGATGCTTAAAGCACATAATATTAAAACCTTTCATTACCAACTTAACCTGGGGTCATAACTGCTCACAGATCGATTTCCAGACAAAAAGGACTGAAAGCAATCATTTTCTGCATGCTTCTCTTCATCTGACTGCCAACAAAACATTGCAAGATGGGGAACTGGGCATTTAAAGGTTTGATAAAGGTACGTTCTTATTACAAAGGTGGTACTGGAAAATAAACCTATTGCCAAAGGGTTAGAGGGACCTGGGATAATACACCTGGATTTATACCTTTTACAGCCCTTTAAATGTCACAGATTCATGGAATCAGAGAATGGCTAAAGTTGGAAGGTGCCTCGAGGATCAAGTTCCAACCCCCATGCCACAGGCAGCATTGTTCAGATACATTGTTGTTTTAATTCTTATTCACTATTTCATTCAATACTCAACACTAAACTTTCAATATTCTTATTGAATACAATGCTGTATTTATTCTGACTTGTATATTGTCTAAAAACCCAGACTATCAAGACTTCTGCTCCTCCCCCATACAAAACAAAGAGTTTTTAACTTTATTCTACTTATATTTCACCTCTGAACATCAAAGTGATTTCAACGCTGAACTTTTCTAACATTTTTCCTTTGAATATCTTAAGTCTGTTTCTTCCAGTAACTCTTCACACAAATAAAAGCAATAAATACTATCACTGCATCCTTGATTCTACAAACTGCTTTTTAGACTCTGCAATAAGAGCAGAAGGAACATTATGTGATCAGGATTTGTTTCCTCTCTGATAAAAGACATGTGACAGAGCAGGGGGAATACAGAGCATAAGACCGAAGCAGCGAGGACATCCCACAGCAGTACAGATGATCCACCCCCTTTTGACCAGCGAACAAAGTTAAAGCCTACATATGCATAGGAACATCCAACACAAGCACGCACCATAACGATGTGCTTCAATACCCACAGGTCGAGCAGAACCAGGCTTTTGGAGAAGGTCAACCATTAGTTTAGAATGTATTTTTGGCAGAAACCATCACAGTGATATTTACCGTCTGTTTCATCCTGACTCTGGGACTTCCCAGCTGCCTTTCTGGATGAAGAGGGAGCATCTATGTCGTCGGTGTTCTCCTCACCAGATGCATTCTCAGTGTCCTATACACACCAATAACATTACTAACCAGCTTCCCCTGATGTTCAAGATTAGCATTCAGACCATAGGTTTCAGCTTTGGCACTGCGTGTGAAACAGGTGTGCTGAGTGCTGTATTTCAAATTAATTAAACAAAAAGCTCAGCAACAGCTGCTTTCGGATGTTCGCATTCTAACCAGCAGCTTCAGAGCAGCACGAGGTTCTCCCTGATGGCAGCTGTCCCTCGGTGCCACGGCCCCACCACGTACCTGCAGGCCCTGGCAGCCAGCAGCGGCACACCCCGATGACGCCCCACCGGCACCCTCTGCCCGGGCCCGCCCAGCTCCCCCCGCCGCCTCCTCCCAGCCCGGGTCCCCTCACAGGCCGCCTGACCTTCTCGCGGCTCTTGCGCTCCTCCCGCCGTCGCTCGAACTCCTCGAAGGAGATCTTCCCCTCCAGATAGTCGATCAGCTCCGGGCTGAACCCCGACATCGCGCCGGGACGGCCGGGGGAAGCTCTGAGGGTTGGACGCGGTGCTTCGACTATGGCGCCCGCCCCGCCCCGCGCCTCGCACTCGGGTTCCGCACTGCCGCGGTCCGGCTCCCTCAGGCCGTGCTGCCTGCGGAGCTCCGCCGGTGCAGAGGAGCCGTTGCCGGCTTGTCACATAACAGCGAGGCCGTTCTTGGAGCACCACCAGAGGCTCCCCGCTCTCCCTGGTTAAAGAATATCTAACGCCCTCCCCGCCAATATCTCACAACGCCTCGCTCCAGTGAGCTGAAAGGTCACATTTATTTACCTATTTAGAACAAGGGCGGGTGGCATTCCCCGTTTATTCGAACCCAAACAATGCCAGAGCTGCCCCCCAGCGCCACACGAGTGGCAACGAACAGCGTATGTATGACAGCTCAGGGTAAGGGCTTGGGCAGAGGGGATGGTTAAACTCAGGTAGCAGGGAAGAAGGCAGAGCAGTAGGGTCTTGCTGTGGAGGTGAGCACTTGGCACCAAGTCCAGAAGATAACACCTGAAAGAGAGGGGAAAAAAGGGCATGAGGCACATAGGGAAGTGCGTAGAGCTGCAGCTCAGCCCTCCTCAACGTTATTTAGTATTTATGGGGAAGTGTGAATGAGCTCACAATTCCTTTATTCAACCTTCAGTTTTAGAGGTTTCCCCCAGTTTGTGTGTAAAAGCATCCTCTTTTACCTTGGTCAGCAGCATCTTTTAGCCTTTGAAGTCATTTGGAAAAGAATTTTTCCTTTCTTCGTAATCTGCAAACGCAGAAGCAATGGGATCTGAGTAGAACATGACCGGCCTTGGTCCTTCATTGTTCACAGTGAAAGTAGCTGGGAAATTTCTGAGATCGAGACCCCGGCCCGAAAAGTACGCCTGGAGAGTTCTGAAAAACTGAATGGATTTCATCAGTAAATATCAAGTATGCCCAACAGATAATTATTTCTACTGAAACAATCCCCTCCTGTACAGGATGAAGCCATCTCTTTTGATTGTAAACTGGTGTGATATGGGCAGTATCATCTGGACACGTCCAATCTGCCCATGGCTTTACATCAGACATGCTGCTCCAAGACCACCATTTCACTGGTAGTCTATGCTCCCCACTGAACCACTGAGGATTCTGCTTTATAAAGCAGGTATGGCAGAACTCTTGCTGAGGGCAAACAGTACCTTTTAACAGCACGGAATGTTCTCCAAGAGTTAGCAACGACGCACAATCGATGTGGATCGACCCTTTAGATTGCGTAAAAGTAGAATAATTTAGTCAATTCTCCTCTAAACTGTGGTGAAAACTGTGGGAAACAGATTTTTTCCCCTCACAAATTCCTTATAGGATCTTGCAAATATTACCTTAATTATATTTCCTTAGCTATTAATTAATTTTCGGATCTTTAGCCACTATTCACAAGGACGTGTCAGATGGAAAAGGACTTAAGATGAAGTGTGTAACCAGCAGTACACTTTTGAGACAAACATAATCATCATTATCATCCTTCAGGTTCATAAAAGGAGCGGCATTATAATCCAACTACAACTGCTGAAGACGTGAGCAACTTATGTGCATTACAGCACGCTGAGAATGCATCTTCAGTTAAGGGGTACATGAGCACTGAAGAACGCTCAGCCACTTGTACCTACTGACTATGTCAAGTGCATAGTTACTTAAGCCCTCGTGCCATTAAATTTAATGGACAAAAATTACTGTGATAGAAAACAAACAAAAAAATCCCCACACAAAACTCAGACTGTGATTCTGGCAGCATTTCCTTACCAAATCTCTGTTTCTGGGATTATCTAGAGGTTTCCATTTTTCTTCTGGTTCCAATGGAGCACCCCTTGCCAATCCTCCAACAGCCAACATGGTATATAGTCCTAGGAGCACCACTTTCCACATGTCAAAGAGATGAACAGACTATCTGCAAGAAGGACAAAGAACCAGGATCCTTAAGCCCTACAGAACTGTCACTACCAACAAATAAAGCAGTCCAGGGGAGTCCTGGAAATAACTCATCCATGGCAAGGAAAACCTCCTTACCACAGATGAAATCTGCGTGCCATAAACTGTCTAGGTTCTGTACTAAGGTACTAGGAAGTAAAGAAGTGTTTTTCCCATTATTTCTAGGTACTGGTTTCTTGCTGAAAGGGACCAGTTTGACACTTAAGATATTTGCATCTGTAGATTTAAATCTGTAATTCCATCACAACCATTTTCACTGGCTGAATAGTTAAAACGTCCAGCCTATGGGCTGCAAGGATAAGGCAAAACTACGGCCTGAGATCAACAGCTCCATTTTGAAAACTGCATGAAAGGAGAACGTACTACATATATTAATAAATGGAATAACAATACAGGCATAAGGCACTACAGAACAGTTTCAGACCTTCAGTCAAAAAAAAAGATAATCAGATTCTACCGTTCACTCTCTTTAAAATAAATCTTACCAGCAAATTTAGCTCTGGCTTGCCCCTTCTTGGTTAGTCTCCTTGTGATCTGTGAATGAACTGATCTCTGCACTTATATTTCTAGTGGACTGTAGGTGGGTGTCAGTGACGTTAGCAGGAGTTCAAAAATACAGTAATGATTCCATTTCCATCCATGACATAAAGACCCTTGAGAATTTCATCCTTAATACTCTTAAGACCTGTTGCTATTGAGCAGTGCAAATTCCTCCTCCTGAAGCTGTATTGCAGAAAATTGGCGGTAAGCATAGAGGAAGTTTAAAACTATTTCCAGCAGAGATAGCAGAGCCGTATCAAAATACTGCCTTTAATTAAAAGTAATTTATGATCTCTTCAGAAAGGTGACAAATAATTACAGCTGGTAGAATGGTTTTCAAGCAGGATGAGATATAGATCGTTTTCTTGATGCTGGAGAGGAAGAAAAGCAAGCGCTGTTTCCAAATTCATAACATTTTAATGAAAGAGTTGCTTTCCTACCCTGATTTTATCGGCTGTCAATATCCTCCAGTGATACTACAAGCTAAGACAAAGCCTGCAAAAACAACTATGCTAATTTGCCTCGGCCTCATTTTGTAGCATCCTCCAGCTCAATGCTGCTCCCTTTTTTTGCCTATACATTCATTCCACATTTCTTTCTCCTATTTAAGTGATATTTTGGTTAGTATAGGTAAAGTGGATCTCTAAACAGACATTTTAAAACTAATATTTTTTGTTGACATCAAACTTTATCCTACCCCTAATTTCACAGGCATAAAAACCTCCCAGCAGTATTAACTTCATAATTGCAGTAACCTATACAATTATCACATGTACTGTTCAGCTTGTATATTATGCTAAACCTTATACTAAAGCTTGAAATTGAAACAGAAAAAAATCACTGGAAAACAATAATACTTATATATATATATATTTCTGGCCTACTCAAGTCTACACATCTAACAACCATCATGCCACAATCCCTTGCATCTCAACTCCCTGTCTACAAAATGAGGACTTCCCAGTGAAACAGCATCTGTAGGCAGGTTTAATCCTTCTCATTAGATACTCACATTGTGCGCAGCTTGGAATTTAGCACTAATATCCCACAGCAGTCTTCTCATTGCCTCAGCTTTGCGTAAAAGCTGCTGCTGCTAGTTATATAAACCCAGCTGCTTTTGTTATTTTTTTGTTTTGTTTTGTTTGATTGATTTTATTCCCAAAGATGATGCATTTAATTTATATTTAGGAGTTCCTAATTAAATACCCTTAGTCTTCTGCAGAGTTAAGGCATGACACCAAACAGAAGTTACATAAAGCTCCAAACACAGAGTACTCTCATTTCCCAATCCACCTGCCTCTAAGGTCAACTCTAAAGAACCTTCAGAACAAGCCACCTACCTCTCAGATTCTGAAGAACTAATTTTTATGCCACTTAAAAAAGAGAAACCTCATAATCAGACACAAGGAGAATTAACCCTTTTTCTTAGTGATAGAAGAGAAGCTGTAAAATACAACTATGAAGGGAAACAGCGGTTCTGGACTTTACCAAGATAATAAAGCAATTTGAGAAGTTCTAAGGAACAGTTTGAAAAAAATAAAATACATGACAGCATCCTAATCTCTCTCCATTGCACATTCAGTCTCACCATACAGTTCAGTTATTCAGCAGCCACTTCTGAGCCATCACCTCAAAAGGCAGGGACACCATAAGGTAGAACACCCAATTGCTTATGATCTTAAAACAGTTGTTTAAGATTCTCTTCTTTCTCCCAGGTAGGAACCTGAACGATTCTCTATCCACAAAACTTAGTTCTGTTGAGGAAGATTTCTTAATCTTCATCATGCTTTCAATTGTTTTACGTCAAGCCCTTGGGTTCTTTTTGCTGAGACCCCAGTCTCTGCAGCCAGAAAATCCATTCAGAATTTTATTGCTGCTGCTTCCTAAATAAGTTAAAAAATGGAGATACACTGAAACATCAGTTGGTAACATTGTACTAAAGTGATACGAACTTCATATGACAATCTTCAGTCTCAATTCCTCTCACACTCAGTGTATAATCAGTTGGTTAATGCCCGTTTGAGCCCTGTGTATATACATATTATCTTTAAAGTGAAGAGGTGATTTATTTTAAGACAAGAAACCTAGAGCTAAATATGAAAAAAAATTTAGTCACAAGCAAGATATTTTCTGCTTGAACTCTCTGATAGTACTCACTGTTAAGGTCAACAGGTCTCTGATCAGCTCTTTTCATTTACTTACCATCAAGTAAGCACACATGAATACACACAGCTTTACTTTCCTCCACTCTTCGCTTGGTAAATGCATGTCCAGTGCCACATCTTCATTAGTCAGAGCCCAATAACACTTCAGGTGGCGGGCTGTCAGCACACAGCAGTGGTAAAGAAAGCACGGATGATTCAGTTCTATTGCCTAAAAAACAGACCTTCCTAACCTGAATCTCATCCCACCAAGTCTATTTCAGACCTTTTTATCTTAGAACTGTTTCTTCACTACAATAGTTCGTAGCCACTTGGCTATCCGCATCATTTTGTCCCTTAATCATTTCAGCAGATTGAACATCTCGTGGAACTGATTTACTGTTTTGTAAATCCGAGTTTTGATACCAGCTATTGACCTACTGTTCCTACAGCATTGTCTTCTTTATAAATAGCAATATTCTCCCCCTGGGACTTCCCATCTTAATTCTGACATCTTCGTTTCACACCATGACCACTGCAACAGCAGCCATCCCTCATCACTGTTAGAGCAAAGTTTGAGCAGGCTGCTACAACTGGGTGTCAGTCAGAACAGCCACAAAGCAGATTGGTCAGTGCTGTTTGCTCAGACTCTTTCAAATCTCCGATAGTGACGTGATCACCTCTCCTCACAATCCTCCTTTCCCTCCCCACAAGTGTTCAAAAACTCGTGAAATCAAAGGCAGTGGTAATTTTCTTCTAGAGGCAATGACAGTAAGGGAAGGGGAAAAGAAAAGCTTGGTTTACAGTTTGGACTTTCATTATACTTCAGTTCTTTCTTTCTTTAACTTAAACAAACAAATATCAGAAAAGCAGAGGAGCGGCAGTTCATTCAACCAGTAAAACATGCCGAGGACATCTATAAATTTGCAACCAATGTTATTGCCTTAGGACTGTTATGTTATCCCCTAACAGGATCCAAACAGTGAGGCTGACTGATCAAACACACCTTCAGTAAATCAAATCCTTGCAAAGTTGCTGTAGTAATGACATAGTCATTCTGGCACTTGAGCATGTTTGAATGCATAGCATGTTCAGTCTCACTCAAGTTCCCTCAAAACAGTAAAAGCCTTGTTCTAGAATGAGATGCCAACTTAAAACTAATTAGTTGAGTTACAGAATAAGCTTCATACATGTGGTGCTGTGTATCAACTACATTATTCAACAAATATTTTTCCATTCTATCTCCCATTCAAGATTGCAAGACAGCTGTAAAAGCATAAGACACACTATTTAAAATATTGTGACAGGCTTCATCAAGCAAGATCTCGACTGCATTCTGCTTCAGATGCAAAACAAAAAGGCCCATTATGGAAAGTAATGCTCTTAACCACAACGATCTTGTTCACTGCTTTTATTTTCTGCTTAGAATCCCGAGTATTATTACAAGTTAGAAGGAAAAGCACCCAACTGCTCCACAACTGTACCTGAGCAAAGACTAAAGGCAAATGTTCATCACAACACTCATTAGCTTGTTTGTACAACTAAAGTACAGGTAACATTCACGACACTCCACAGAGCATGATTGGTAAGTGGCACTTTTTGTGAATTACCACCATTTGTACTAATGCAACCATGTAAAAACACCATACAAAAATATACACGAGAGTTTATTTAGCAAAGCTTTATACTGTACAGTGTACTTTGATAACATGCACACTAATGTAAAAAAAAAAAAAAAACAATTAAAAAAATACATTGAAACAATATGAATTATACAGAACAGACATGGAAACCATCAAAACATCAAAGTCCCAGTGCAGCTCTCATTCCAGTTGCCCTTAACTGAAAAAAGGAACAGCATTTCAAAGATAGTTTTGCATGATTGACATGAACAGCTTTCCCTAATTTAAACATCAGCTGAAGATACCTGTTTTCCAAGGTTATCTCAGCATCTCACAAGGGCTTTGCTCAAGCTTACCGCACACAGATGTATCTGAGAGTTCAGTTATAGCTCTTTTAATAAGCACAATAATTTATTATAGCGTTATTTAAACATTTATTGATAAGACCCTGTCAACAACTCTAGAAACCTGTAACCATTACAGTTTGCTCCACTTTAAATACTAAGCTTACACCAGCTAGAAAAGAACTCAAAACAAGAACGATAAAAAGCATTAGGTTGCTTAGTAACTGATAAGATTTCCCAGCCATCAATCCCTGGTTGGTTGCCCATCATCCAAAGGAAGTATTCTGTCCAACATTATTTTGTCTTAGTGCTTGGAAAAAACAAAGGGCAACAAAGGAAATAAGTTACTAGGCTCACACATTTTTTCTAGGTTCATCATCATACATAAAAGCCTTAGAAGTAGCTTGGCTCTCTCAATTATTTTCACACTAGTATCCCCGTAGCCAGCAAGTCAACAGTTACTAGGATTACTGGAATAACATCAGTACAGAACAAAGAAGAGACATGCAGGTGAGTGGAAAAAGTTCTAACAGTCCTAAACTCGCTCACTACAAGCAATCAGTAGGGATGACAAAAAAATAAAGTCCCATTATCTGTTGTTCCACAGTGAAAACAGCACTGTGGAACAACAGATTCATGTTATATCTCAGTAGAAGAAAGTTACTAACTGATTTGTACTGCTTGTAATTATTGCGTTGAGCCGACACAAACTCATTTTACGTGTACATCACAACACCCACAGCCCACTGATAGTCTCCCAGATGCAACACCTTCATTCAAAAACAAGTTTTACTTAGTACTATCACAGGGCAAAGAAAGTGTTTTGGGGATGTTGTTCAAAATGCACAATCACATAGAAGTGGCTTTTCCTCAATTCTTCATGCTAAACAGTAAAAAAAAAACCAACAAAACAACACCTTTTTTTAGTACTACATCACAGCAGGATTTTAAGATCTTCAATATTTCTTTTTGATGATGTAAGAGCTGAACATGTAACCTTATTTTTTTCAGACTTACTTTACTTCCTAAAACATGAAACTGCTTACTCAAATGTCTGAAAGCTTGCAAACAAATACATCCCTGCCCCTCAGCTCTACCCAAACCACTTGGAGTAAACATTGGTACTTAACGGCTAAAATAACTTATTTTGCTTGAGCTACAGTTTTGAAGGAAACAACCCAAATCTGAAATCTTCCGACACAAAGATTTAGAAGAGGAGACGCATCCAACACTAATTTTTCTTCCTTATTTTCCTTTGTCATTCAAGAAAGAAATGAGAAATTAAGGTCAGCTCCAGTCTGTTGTCTTCAGGCACTGTGAATCCAAACTATAAGTACATTGTACTCCCCATAAATCTTAATGTCAAAAAAAAAAAAAAAAGCAAGTAGAAAATGCTTTTCCCCAAACCAACTATAAGTACGATCCACACAACTATCCTCAAATTCAAAGAGGAAAAATAAGGCTACAGAAGTCCACGGGCTACAGTTATTGTGTACTCATTTACTGGTTTAAGGCACACAGTTGCGGGGTTTGTTGTTTTGTGGTGGTAGTGGGTTGTAGTTGTTTTTTTACTTTAGGAAGATACGAGTTTGAAGTCACAGTGAGGAATTACACATTTCAGTTTTGGTCTGGCACTAATCATGTATCTCATGCCTACTTCTGCAGACTTCTGTACAATATTTCAGTTGTCAGGTAATGTTCTCTAGTACCATTTTCATACTTGGAGTGACACAAATGGAAAAGGGAGAAGCCTGAGATGATAGTGCTTTTAACCTTTAAAAAAGCTACACATCTAAGGATTGAATATAAGCCTTGAACTAATGTAAGAATATGGGGGAAAACCAAGTCTACATTGGTATTTCAATGAGCATGAAAATCTTCAATAAAGCAATAACCTACCAGATAGACATTGTACATCTTCACTCTATCACCCGCAATGCCTATTACTGCAAACCTCCAGTTTTGTGCTACAGCAGAAGAGCAGCAAACCAAGGGTAAATCTTTATGGAAGGAGCAACTGGAATGATGTACTGAGGAGTAACAAGCTTTTGTGTACCACTCCCAAACTTCAGAGACACAAAATTAGCTCTGATAATACACATTTCCAAGAAAATATAGACCACAACCCATTAAGAACTGCAGAGAGAGATCATGCTTAAAAGATCATTTATGAGAGATTGAGTTGCAAAACCTGAATGCATATAAGAATGTAGAATGAGACTCTAAATCTTAAACCAACTTCAAGTCTAAATGTCGAAGCTTTGACACTGGCTTCTAGGCTATAATGCCATAAGCACATATTTGAAGCTGTTCCATGCTTAGACATAACTGAAGAATTGAAGTGGTGGGCAGACTTTAGCAAAAGGTATAGAATTTGCTAAATACTTACATTTAATTTAGAAAAAAAAAAAAGTTATGTTTATTCACGAGATGAAATAAACACTTATTTTATCTTAAAATGTCCCAATTAGAAGTTTTGAATACATTCTTCCATAAATAAAAAATATATATTTGCAATAGGTTTGTCAAATAAACCTTAAGAGACTTAAAGTATTTTACTATGAATACCAGCTTATAGTTCTAGCTCTAAGAAAAGGTAGAAAAACTATTTTACTTCAACATAAAAAGGAGTCTGCTTTTCAATTGTACCAATGAGTGACACTTTCCCAGAGGCACAGAAGAGCAGCATGTAGCTTTGGTGACAGAAACACATCTTCCCCAAAGGTATGGTGATAGAAGATTTAAAACCAGCAATGCTAAGTGCTTATAAAGGCTAGTTTGATTCCCTCCCACAAAAAAGGAGATGTAAAGAGCCAGACCTGAAAATGAAGCAATTAACATTCACCATGATATGTAAAAAACACGGAGTTCAGTCTGTCCTGCAGCTAACAGCTTGGTGACTTAAAACAGCAGCACAATTACTGTACACACAACTGCCTCCAAAACCAATTTCAGTAGTTCATAGCATTACAGGCCTCTAAAGGCTGCACTTTTTCCTCAGTGTAAACAAACAAAACGTTTTTCTCATCACACTCATCAATGCAGTGAACTAAACTTCAGCAGCTTGATCAAAAATGCTTCTCTAATATTTATTTTATGCACAGGCAACAAATTAGCTTTGTCCACCCTGTCAAGATCTGAAGGAGATACATCAGACTTTAGGGAAAAAGAAAAGCTAAGTGACAGGCTTACAACCTTATTACTGGCAAACAGATGGAAAATTAGACTTCACATCAAATACCAGCCTATGGTACATGACATACTGCAACCAGCTTTAAGCCAGCTCCAAAAATATCACCATCAGCAGCTCCAGTTAAGAAATAACACCTTTTCCTTACCTTTCAAAAACAAATCTTTTATGAACCAATAGCTATAGGTATGGCTATTACTGCAGCATAATAAGAAAGATTCTGCTTCAATTAGTGACATTTGGTACTCTGTTTTCTATTTTAATTCCCTTCCTAATGGCTTAAATAAGGGAGATGCACATTCTTATTCTGATTGTCTCCTGACACACGAACCAAAACATGTTTGTTTTACATGGTACGATCTCCATGTGAATGGGGCAAATATCCACAGTGATTTAGCAAAATTAGTACCTCAACATCTAAAAAGCAACAGAAAAACAAACTTGGAGTGAGTTAACATAAATCCTCCTACACAGCACAGATTTGGTATTGCTTGTCTTGATCTTCCCCAGTGACCCAGGATAGTTTGAAGCTGGAAGAGTCAACTGGAATTTGGATTTGAAGGTTTTAAGAGAAAGCATTTCCCAAAAGCTGTTTTATAAATGTCCAGTCATACTAAAGTTTACTCTGGTAATATTTATACTTCATCACGCAGCCAATTCAGAAGCCCTTACAGTGGGTTAGTCCATGTTTCTGCTGAGATTGTAATGATGGAATTATCAGAAGGAGAAATCTACAGAAGAGACACCTTTTCTCCAAATGCACAATCATACTAATTATCTGAAAAACTATACTGGAAATTTATAAAATCTTTTCTTAGAATTGAATGAATTGCCCTCTGGATTCGTCCTAATCCCCTCCACTGATTATACAGGGAATCTAGTTGAGATTAGAACCTTCATCTCTCAAGCAGCAGTTAGGCAGTCCTCACTGCAAAACTCCAGTGCACATCTCTGAGAGCATGTTTGCCATAAGACTACTTTCCTGCCTCCCATGAAAGTAAATAACCTTTGGAAAAGGAAGCATCAGCACAAGAGTGCTTAAAGTCTGCCACTTGGCATCTCAGACTACCTATTACATCTCTCCATTCCTACCCACACTTTCAAATTACATCTTGTAACCCATTTTACGAGGAACAATAGCAACATCAAATAAAATCTCAGCTTGCAAAAATACCATTAAATAAGAAAAATGGTGTTACTCTATGCTGCTGTGATTTGGTATGTTCCACGCATTGTCAGATTTTGGAAGTTAACACAGTTACTGCATCTTGAGACTGTTTGCTTTTTATTCTGATCATTATTATTCTATTCCAGCAACAGCTCCAACAAACGGGTTCATGCAGGAAGAAGCGATAAAGACGGCAATCCAAAACAGGAGGCAAAATACCGTAGTAGGCCAAGAGGACAGCGAAGACCAAGGAAATGATCTTCCACAGAAATCAGATCTATCTCTGCACATTTCACAGATGGCCTTTTATGAGCCCCACTGCAGTTCTGTCACTGTCCTTCACACTCACAGCCACTTGAAAGTGGGAAAGCAACTATACTCTCCCGTGTCTGAGAAGGAACCTCTAGGCTACATCAGGGTACAAGTATACACACACACAAATTGTCTTATATACATATGCTGTAGCACACATTTGGTTAGACAGTATCAGGATATAATACAGTTAACTCCCCTGGTTTACAAACACTACTCATGATCTAATCTTGTTAATAAGACATTAAGACTTAAAGATCAGCAGGTAGGTTACTGGCAACAGCAACTGTGGTTTGGTTAACTACTAAGAAAAGCAGTTCTAATAACTTAGTGATCGCTTGAACAGCTGACTTGTTTGTAAGACAGAACGGGTTCATTGTGAAAGTCACTGTGTGAATTAGTTTAAGTCTTTTCAGGCAGCTCAGATGAATTAACTCTAAGAACAAGCTAGAACTAACTGAGGCACTTTAGGCAAGAATAACAAGATATAATAAGATCAATGGGTCAGGCTCTACCACTAAAACAAGAATACACTAAGTTGACAGTGGGTAGCAGATTTCCTGTAATTATCCATATTAGGTAATCAAGCTGGTATAGTAATTCCATATGAAGATGACAGTTATCACAGATAGTGGAGACAGCTAACACAAGCAAGGAGTAGCACTCATCTCTACACGGAATCAATACCTCACTTTAAATAACATAATGGTTATGTGATTTCTTCTGTTGGCAAAACACATGCCAGGAGACAGAATTCCTTATACACAGCTATTCTAGGCATTGTTGTAAGTGGCAGTCACTGTAGCATCTAGGCACTAAGATAATTCTTTATGTAGAGCTAATAATTCTGGTCAGTACTTTATACTACCTAAGAGCTTGTCCACACGAGGAAGTTAGCACAGTAAGGCAAGGCATTGATTTACACTGACATAGCTATTTCATATTAAATTACCATATGGACGTTTACTAGGAGATGGCAACTCTCCATTAACAACAGGAAAGAACCTTGGCTATCTGGAAACTGCAGTATAGCAACTGTACTGTAAACTCACATCATACCTTAACATTTGCTACCTCCTACATACAGACAAAGTCTAATGAGTCATTTCTAAACTAACACAAATCCAGAGAAAACCGGCAATGTTTTAAAACAACATTACTGCCAGTTGTTTATGAATCTGCTGGTAAAGCTTCCAGAATAGAAAGCTACACAAAGCGTCATTGTTTTCTCACTCTCACAGAAATGAAAATGTTTAAAACTTGCCATAATCTCTCACTCATCTAACAGTAACTGAACACGTGCTTTGTTAGAAATAACAGCTCTATAGAAGCAGCACGCTCTGGTTTGACGAGACACAACTGTGGCAGCTTTTAAATGTAGCATAAAATGATTAAAAGTATACTTGGCTGTGTAGTATTTCTGGTAGTCACAGTGTGCTTGAAGTTTATCGGGTTTAACCAGCATACTTCAGACCTGCAAGAGAAGCAAGTTCAGGACATACGCGCTGTACAGTGTACTGAATTTTAAAAAAGAAGCCTATTTCAACAAAGAAAAACAGTGAAATATCCAAGTGTCTGCAAGGCAAACAGTGTTGAGAGGTAACGGTAATACAACTCATGTGCTCGCTCACGCACAGTTAATTCACTTCATTTTCACAGTCAGGAAATGAACGCCATGAAAAGCCTTCTAAGCAGCATGAACAGAACCAAAAACTTGTCATAAAGGAATCATATTTCAGCTATCTCTCCCAAACAACGCAAGTTATGTTAGTCTAGGCATTTGTTTGCTGAAATCTTTCCCCTTTACATGATTACTTTCCAGGCTGCACTGTTCTCACATAAAAAAATGCTACACAATACAACACAGCACATGTAGAAGAAGAGAAAGAGTTACAAAATGTGGTACTCTGTACAAATGTATTCGTCCGAAAGCCAACACTGCAACAGACAAAGGGAGTGGAACGTTGGCCGCCATCTTCAGGAGTTTACTGTAAGAACATAAAGAAAAAATTGCCAGTTTTGTGGCCCTGTGTGCAGGAGTCCAAATACCACATTTCATTCTCTATAGAAAATGAATATATTTAATATAGGAAAAAAAATAACAAACAACCAAACAGGTTCAGTGAGAAATAATGATATACAAGCAACAGCAATTAGGCGAAAAGGCTAATAAGATGCTATTTAACAATATCATGATGCAAGCTTAGAAATAATTCTCAGTAACAGAGAGATGTGTTGTTTCGCACCATTTGAGTTAACAAGCACTAGTCAAGAAGATAAACTACACCGTTTATTATGAAGTTTTTCTGGGATAATGACTGATTTTATGTCTGAGGAATAATTGCACAACCAAGTGCTCCAAACTAAGCAGTGTGGGCACGTTTGACAAACTCTCCCATAGGAAACATTACAAATACATATCTATAAAGGCTTCATATCCACTTAGTCTTAACTTCCAGATCATAATTTTTAGGATACAGAAGGATTCTGTAATGTTTAGAAGGATTAAGTGAATAGAGAATGAAAAAAAAAAAATCACCGATAAAACAAGTCTTTATGCAACTGGTATTTTAGATATTAAATCCTTCACTTATGTCCACGTGGTAAATGCAGGTCATTTTTCCTCCACTTACCTGAACTACAGTCATTTGCACATATTCCACCTAGTTCTCATGACTTAAAATACGTGAGTTTATTAATCTCTGTGTAGGTTGAATAACTACACGCCTGTGAAGTGCAAATTAAGTTTTAACACAGAAACTGACGTGGTAAGAAATAAACAGTAAAATAGCTGCAGACTGGGCTACAGTACCTTGATTTCACTTCAGAAGTACTCGAATTCATGAGGACTTCTAAAATGCATACAAGTATAATAGCTGTAGTTCTACATGGATCAGGGTCAAGTGTAACACTGTACCTGCAAAAGAGTGAATTTGTTTTAAAGGCGTGTTACTTCTAAACTAGGCCACCAGACAGCATCCTATTTGGAAAAAAGGATGTGCTAACAACAATGAACATGAAATGGATATGGCATCCCTGGGTGAATTTAAATCATTTCTGAATCGTTACTTTCTTCAATGTACCATTGGATACTTAACATCTACTTATATCGTAACTAAAGCCAGATTGCATAGAAAGAATGGTTACAGTTAATGGAAGTCTTTGATGCTATAATAACGTACACAATCTTAAGAATCAAACGTTTGCAATTGTGACAATCTTCAAAGATTTGGATGCTTTTCTTCCACCCTTATTAACAAATTAAGAGTTACCTGAGATTTTTTAACCAATAAACCAAAGATGGCAAGTTGAGCAGAACAATCCATGTGAACAAATGGAGCACTGTAACATGGATGTTAAGACTGCTAGCAGCTTCAGCAGTAGCACTGCTTGAGAGAGACTGTGTTGCTTCCGAAGTACTGTTCGTCAAATTCTGGTTTTTGACTGTGCATCTAATGGAATTCTGTGAAGTTTCTTTTGAGTGGTCCAAATCCTGAAAGAAAAGAAAAAGCAAGAGCATGCACTGGCTTGATAGATCCCATACAGAGGGATAAAGAGAGAAAAGCTATCCCTACAGTAGCACATGAACTCTGATTCAGGGAGAAAAATCTGCAATTTACCCCTCAAAAAGCCATCAAAAGAAAAGTTCTATAGTCCCACTTGAAAGCATCTAGCAATTTCTCTTACACTAATAGTTTGTGTCTTTGGAAGAAAAGAATAGAGAGAAATCCTGACACCATTACAGTGATAAGAAATGGAGTTCCTGGAAGGAAGAAGAACAGAATAAGAGAAATAATAAAGCATGTGGGTGAAAATCACCCATCAAGTTCACGTTGCAGTTATCTAGAGCCCTGACTGTAGTAATCATATATGACAGAAGCGGATACTCGTGTCCTGTATTTTCACCATGCACACACTAAGCAAACTCTGCAGCCGTTCAGTTATCACAGCCTCATAGTGCCAGGGTGAGATGATAACAATACATAATGCATGCACTTGCCAAACAGTTTCTGGTCATCACAGAATTAGGAAGAGAAACGGGAATCACACTCACCCTATTCAGCACGTTTTGCTCTGCTCTTACATTCACGCTTAGTTTTATAACCTGTAAAACAGATTTGCTTTTTCAGTAAAGTTGCTTCACACGAAATCTGTAGCATACAAGAAAAAACAAAGGGGCTAATTATTGACTTTTTCTTTTTAAATAGCTAGGGCCTCAGTGGAGATCTCTCAGGTTCCAAGAGCATAGAGAAATCCCGTTGCTCATGCTGTGCTTTCTGCTGCCACCTACCTACCTCAGAGCACCTGCAGGCTGCTTCCTTTTGTACCCTTAACTCTCGGTCTTGTGCTCCCAAGGCTTCCCTAGAAACTAACCATAGCAGCCATTTTAGCAACTATAAAACCATAGGGTGAATCAGATACCTAAGTTAGATACTCTGATGCACAGAAGACCTTAGAAACTGAACAGCACGGACTAAGTATGAATCCCCACGGTGCCAGTAAAGGGATCAGATTAGACATACATTAAAACTAATCTAATTCAATATAGCCACGTATCCATCTTCCTCCCTTTACTTCAAAAGGACCTGTGAAAAGTATTGAAGGAAGTATTCTACAGAACATTCTTTCACTGAAGCTTTTGTTCAAGGAAGGTTATTAGCATTATTAGCATTCAGTTTTATAACATGACGTACCGTAAGGTTAAAACTGCAAATAAATGAGTTACTGTAGCACGCACATAGAACTTTAAATTCCTTTGAAACAAGTATCATAAGAACAACATCACTCTAAGAAGTACAAGACAAAGTTGAAAAATCCACAAACAGATCTATTTCAAGTACCTAAATTTTAACATTTCTTGCAAGTATACAACATGGTAGCCTTAATTTTTTCTTTTAACATTTTTAATTCAAAACACACAGAATTCTGACTTCATGTACAAGTTCAAAGCGCTTAGCTTTACAGTACCTTGAGCAAGTATTGGAGATAAATAATCAGTAGAGCAAGTGCACCACAGGTGGTCCAGCTAACCAAAGCAAGGGACCCCACCACGCAGAGTCTTCTGGGTGTAATCAGTTTAGCTTTTGAAAGTACGGTAGGTCTGAAAAAGAGACAGAATCCGTCACACTCTGTAGTTTTAATGTCATTGCAAGATATCTAGCAACCACTCTGGTTCACAAATGACTCGGAAGAATGCATTGCTTCCAAACTGATTAAAAACTACAAAAAAAAGGGTTAGACAAGCATACACCAACTGCTACGTAAGCTACTGGACAAAAAAAAACTTCTCCAAATAAACTAACAAAACTGCCTGATGCCTTCCTGTAACCAAGACATTTTCAGTTTCCAGCTGTAACCAAGCCATTACTTATACTTCACTTGGGGAACACAGCATACTTTGGTGAATGTAAAGCACTAGCTCATCCTAACTCTAGACCTACATAATCACACAGTTCTTCCGTTGAGACAAAGAGAACCAGCCCTGTATTATTACTGCTACACAGCTGCACACTCAAAGAGACTCCGACAAACATTTAATACACCACAGTCTTAAAGGCAGCACAGCAGCATGCAACAACAAGCTTGAAAGATCAATTTCACACCATTCTTCTCAGACAGGAATTTCTGCTTGCTTACAGTGTGAGTGACACAGGAAAGCTTATTTTGAGTCTCAGCTTTCCAGAAGATATGATTATGAGACAAGCATGAACCTATAATGAAAAAGATGAGATAATGAGATAGGAAAATGGGGTGGAATGTAATGGGAAGCTGGTGCAATGCCTATAATTTCTTGGAATTACACAGAATATTCTGGTATTAAAATAGACAGTGAAAATAGGGGGAAAAAGAAGTGTTATTAGGAAAGCACCATCTTAAAAGCTTTTGCAACAAATGCCAAAAAAAAAAAAATCACAAAGAGAATCATAGAATCCTTAGAGTTGGAAGAGACCTTTAAATATTGTCTAGTCTCACTGCCCAGCAATGAACAGGGACACCACAGCTGGACCAGGTTGCCCAAGGCCTGATCCAGCCTGGCCGTTAAAGTCTCCAGAGATGGGGGATCAACCACATCTCCGGGCAGCCTGAGAAAAGAACCTGACAGGTAAAAGAAACTCCACAGACATTAACAGCTAAATAACCAGTTATTTGCTGCTGGCCATATCAGAACTTTTCCAGATACTGAGTCAAGGCCAAATGAATACTATTCTACTTAAAAGACATTTATAAAACATCAGATTCCCGCCCCCCTAAGAAATTCAGGACTGGATCAAAACCTGTATGAAATAATACAACCGCGCATGGTTCTATTATCTCATACAGGCCATTTAAGTTCTCCTTTGGTGATGTGTAACAAGGAGTATGAGGCACTTCTCATTCTTCGTTAGTACTTAGCAGTAGCACATAAAGCCTAAAACCAGGCAGAATTTCATCTGTCCAACATTCACACTGAAGCAAACAACAACTTCCACATTGCAGGCATCTAAGAAAGCGTAATTAGAGTATAATGTTGTTTTACCTAGTCAGAGTTAACCACAATGAAGAGAAGATTCTCAGAGTCGTAGAGAAAAATACTGCACTCCAGTAGGCAATGCCTGTCCCAAAAAGAAATAGAATCAGGGACACAAGGGGGAACCATGCATCCTGACTACTCAGTACAGCAGCATCCACCTCTGGTAGCAAGAGTGAATCCCATATCTCTCTAAACCAGTTAAACCTGCCAAAAACATGAAAGCAGTATTACTTATCACTTCCACTTACTGTTACAGTAAGACATTTAATCAACTACTCCTCTTACTTACAGCCTTTCAAACAAACTCACAGTCAGACCATAACAAAATAGTCCTCCCACCAATAGTTATTCTGAAATCTCTTGCTTTAGAAACTGCTTTAAAATAATAATAATAAAAAAAAAAAGATAATGCAAACTTACCCCTGCAGAAACACAACAATGCTTATAATAGGTTCTACTTTGTAGGGCTTAGCTGCTCTAACTAGTTCAAGTGAAAATTCTGAACACTGGCCTAGAATCAAGAACAGAAAGCACCTAAAATTATTATTTTGGCATCAATTTCAACAGCAACTATTCACAACAAAAAGCAAATTCTGGAGAAAATTTGGAAGTTCACTTTCAAGATAATCTGGATGATGCAGTAAGTCAGCCTACTGCATCATGGTTGGACTTATCGTATGACTTTTACAACCTAAAAGATTCTGTGATTCTATGATCAGAGGGCCTTATTCACTGTATCATTCATACTCAGGTTGTATTAGCACAAGAGCTTCCAGAGGAATTCAGTCTGTGACAAAAACCAACCTGAACTTAAATGAAGATGCATTTTGGCTCAAGACACGTCTAACAATCAGTCGCCAAATCTAACCTCCATGCAAGATTGTTTTCTGTATGTTAACATTATGTTTTTGACTTTAACGTGTCTTTTTAAGTAGTTTTCTACTAATAGTAAAATATGGTGCAACACACCAATCACAAGGAAGCAACTGCAAAGAAAAAACAAACTCTGCTAATACAGAGAGTATAATACACAACCATGGAGAACTATCAACAAAACTTGAAGCTAGAGGAGAATGTACAGCCAAAATATTTGCTCTTATTCAATGATACCTGGCTAGAAAATAAAACAATCCCAACTGCTGCATCTTCAACATTTCAGAAGTAATTAATTCAAAAAAACTAGAAAAATATTTTTCCTGAAAGCTACCTGTTGACATCAGTGTGCTCAACTGTCCTCCGTAGGTAAGGAGGATATTAGAAACAACATAGACAGGAAGAGCGCCAGCATGGAACCTTATTATCTGAAAGACAAGGATAAGAAAATCATTCATATAGATACACATGCACACAAAAATTAACATAAAGTCAGCATGACAACTTAACTGGAAGATCTATCCTAAAAGATGTTACCAGTTTCTTGTTAACACGTACAAGCATTTGATAACCACTGTTAACAATTAATGTCACGTATGGAAAATGCTTTCATAAATGGTGACTCAAACGTGTTTTTGTAAGGGATCAAATTATAAAAAGAAGCTTTTTTTCCACCCACGCCAAATATAAAATGAATGAAGTAGCACGTTATTGATAATTCAGTAAAATACATAAATAAGCCCTAAAAGCAAAAGGCACCTTACAAGCAAAAGCTGCATAGAGTTACAAATCCTTACAGACTCATATTTTATTCACTTGGGACCCACTGTACAAAGTCATGAACTAATATCCCTCTGGATAAAAACTGTACAGAAACGCTTCTAAAATGATAACAAAATGAAAAAAATCCTTGATACAGTTGCATTTATTCAGATACAGAAACTTGCCGGTAATAATCCAGACCCACACTTTGGAGCTTGGCGATTTAATTACTTTTCAGAATTAAACAACTGCAGATGGGTCGTCTATTCTTACTGACAGCAATACACAAAAGCATTACAATAGTTATACAACAATAGTTATAAAGAGACAAACTGAACTGCTTACGATTTTTTAACCCTCCTTTTGGTTCACGTCAAACATTCAAGTTTTATCAGTACTGACTCATTTGGTAAGACAGTCAAAACGACCTCCAGTGCCATCTTTTTATAGATACTAGGTTAACTACAGACTACCCTAACTGATGCTCAACAAATGCACTATGCTCTTAAGAGCAAGAGACATTTTCTATTATGAAAATAGGGGCAAGAGATGGGATGCCATGCCAAGCGACAAAGTTTTAACTGCTCCTTCAATAGAGCTCTTCTTGGCTTCAAGAAGGGATTTCATGTGCCACAGTAGGGAAGAAAGGAACAAGAAACTTATATTGAAAACCCCTCTTACTTGTCCAAGAATTTGTAAAAACGACGTCTTCACTATTACCTGCATTAAAAAAATTAACAGATGTTTTGAGTGTTATTTTGCACAATGGCAAACAAATACAAAACACTTTTAAGAAACCAACTTAACTATGAGAACACAGCAATCCTGTAATTGAAATGTACATCTTGCTATCAACTTGTTTTTAAACAAAGACATTGATGTTTTGCATCAAGAAGCATTAGCCCAACTTCCAACAGCTTTGCAAAACAGCTGCAACAAGTACTACATTTACAGAAAGGCCACAGAGCAGAACTTCAGTTTAGTTTAGTATTTGTTTTGCTAAAAGCCAGCTATACGATTTGAAAAATGAATTATACAAAAATTATACATTGACACAAATTAGCTATTAAACGTTTCTCACTTACTTCATACTGACAGTCTGAGGAAGAGTAAATATTTAGCACTGGAACCCTGCTCTCATTTTCAGGCTGAGCAACGTGCAGCTTTGCAGAAATCTCAGTAAACGATGGAACACTGAAAGAGAGCAACTTCGCTGGTGATCATGATTATTAATAATCATTTTTTTAAAAAATAGCACACTTTAGTCTTCATCAAGCACACATGAATCAGAACTAGTTCATCAAGTGCCATCACAACCTATGAACTGAATGGTCTACTGAACTTGCTTATTCTAACATAAGGAACCACAGAATGGTTTGGGTTGGAAGGGATCTTACAGACTGCCTAGCTCCAACCCTTCTGCCATGGACAGGGGGACACCTTCCACTAGGTCATGCAGCTCTAAGTCCCATCCAGCCATCCAAGAACTACTTCACATTCCCAAGCCGCTGTGTTCCACTATATCAAGAGGCACAGTACTAATGAAAACTGACAAGTTTAGCTAACACCTCACAGAACATGTAAACGTGCTAAATGAAGAGAACAGGTAGAATGGATTTTCAAGAAGCAATTTGGTCTGCTATAAGCATTAAGTTGTTGAACAGAAAACACAGGAGAAAAAAAACAAACCCAAAGTTCAACCTACAGTTCATGAGTGACACATATCTCAAGGTGTATCATTCACTTTTGTCAGGGCTATGCTATTGAAAGAGCTTAGGGCTGCTCTGTGATCAAAAATCTGGATTACAGGAAGAAAACAGTATCCAGAGCGAGCTCTAGTTCCCACTCCTTAAGGGGTCAAAGCTTAAATCTACCAAGAAATCAAGCATCCACTATCAGAAAATAAGTAATAATTACCAATCAAGTAACTAGTTTATCTATCTGAAGAAAAATCAAAAGAACTTCTTTGTCAAGGAAAGCAAACAGATAATTGAGAGACACACAGAGGAGAAACATGCTTGAGACTGGAGAATTTGTCTCATGTCAGAAACATGCCCACAATGGAATGTTCAATCTCTTCCAAAACATAATAAGAAATTACAATTGTTCAAGTCCTTACTTAGCCACAGTTACTGAGTCTTCATGTGACCAGGGTATATGTAGTCTGTAAACACTAGGTTTTCTTTCTGAAAAGGAAGATAATTGCAAACAAAATTCATTCAGAACAAGATGTGGCAAGTGTCTGCAAAAATTAAATGAAGAAAATGTAGTAGTTCCACTGAATACAAAGCATTCACTAGGTACCTCAAAACTACACCAAAGCACAAATAAATATATACACACTGCTTACCATTTATTTACATCTGTCTATCACGTTTGACCCCATATAATTTTACTTTAAGACTTTTAAAAACAGAAGTAAAACAACAGTTAACCTGCAGTTCATTATACAGAAGCATTCTGTTTGTGTTTACATCAAAATTGCAGTGCAATACAGTGCACTTAGCATTGAACAAAGATGACTTTTAAACACATGTTGTTACATAACAAAACATGACACCAACATTTAAAAAGCAGGACAGTTATGAGAAAGCCTCTGATTTTCACTTGAAAACTATTTCCTCAAGCTAATTCAACTTTGTTTAAAAAAATGTTGTCTACCTTGATTTCAGCAAGGATTCTGACAATGTATCCCATAACACTCTTGTAGCTAAACATAGGAAGTGTGGGATAGATGAGCAGACAGACACTGAGCTGGACTGAGAACTGGGTGACTGGCAGAGCTCATAGGGTTGTGATCAGCAGAGCAGTCTGGTTGAAGGCCTGTATCTAGCAGTGCACCCAAGGGGCCAGTACAGGGTATGGTACTGTATAACATCTTTGGCGATCTAGATGAAGGGACATAGTCCACCCTCAGTAAGTGTGCTGATGATATGAAGCTGGGAGGAGTGGCTGACACACCAGAAGGCTGTGCAGCCATTGAGTGAGACCTGGACAGCCTGGAGAGCTGCAAGCACAGGAAACTTACTGTAGAGAGTGTTATTTACAGCTGGCTAGCTGAGAAGGGTCATAAACACAGTGCAGCCAAACAAGCAGCCATACCACCTGCAAGGACAGCAAGAACAGGATGCCCTGTGATGGTGAGAAACCAGCCATGGTTTTGTGAACTCAGCAAGGGAGTAACTTTCAGGATGATAAAAACAAGTTGCAAAGATACTTGGGGATGGTATGTAATTGGGAACTAATGATGAGCTCCGCTTTTGCAATATGTATGAGCTAATTATCCGTATTATAAAGGTACACACAGCCAAGGAATAAACGAGATTAGCTGATCATATGTCAATGACAGGTGTGGTCGTTTGCTTTTCTCCTGCCGTTCTACAACAACTTACAAAGTTCAATGAGGGCAACTGTAGAGACCTATATCAGAGAAGGAATAACTGCTCACATCAGTACAGATTAGGGGCTGGCCTGAAAGAAAAGAGTTCTGTCCTGCTGGATGACAGGTTGACCATGAGTCAGCAGTGTGCTCTTGTGATCAAGAAGACCAATGTTATCCTGGGGTGCGCTAAAAAGTGCAAACAGCAGGTCGAGGGAGGTGATTCTCTCTCTCTCTACTCTGCCCTGGTGAGACCACATCTGGATTACTGGGACTTATTACAGGCTCTCCAATTGAACGAAGATGGAGCTTCTGAAGAGAGTCCAGCAGAAGGTCACAAAGATTATTAGGGGCCTGGAACATCTCCTGAAATTAGGAAAAGCTGAGAGACCTGGGACTGTTCAGCCTGGAGAAGACTGAGAGAAGATCTTATCAATATATATAATTATCTAATTTCATAGGAGGAGTCAAGTGAATGGGGCTGGGTTCTTCTTGGTAGTGCCCAGTGACAGGACAACTGGCACAGACGGGGACACAAGAAGTTCCATATAAACATGAGGAAAAACTTCTTTACTCTGACAGTGACGGTGCACTAGAACAGGCTGCCCAGAGAGGTTGTGGAGGTTATAATAATATGAAGTTAATAATAAAGTTAAAATTAATAATTGAGTTGTAATAACACTGCCTATAGTCCATTGCTCAAGTGGACTTATATTTCCACAAGTTTTTGCCTTCAGAATTTTCAGCAAGGTTTGTGATATAAACGTATACTTTTGAACATGTATATTTACCTATCGGTGACCGGCAGTGGCTCTCGACATATATTTTGAAAGCTTGATATACCTAAAACATAAAAAAAACCAACTTAGTCCCCAAACAGTGGTCATATTAGCTTAAAAAGTACGTACTATTCTTACTTGGTTAAAGTGCTGAAGCTGTACATTGTAAAATAAACCAGTTGAATTTAATAGAATTTTGCTTGAAGAAAGACCTGTAAATAATATATTATTTCAAATCATTAGATACCGATAATTTCAGAAGTCACTACATCTTCAGATTCTTTCCCCCCACCCCACTTTTTATTTGTTTATTGCTAGCAGGAGCTTATTAACTTTCATAAAAACAATTCCACACACAAAAAAACCAAATTAACTAATTAACAAATTCTGACCATTGGAATTATTGGGAAAAATTATTATCCAAAGCGTTAGTGATATTAATTTCATATTTCTTCCAAAAGTAACATCATACACTTACCGAAGGAAAAAAGATTTGTTACAGGGAGCTGTATCGTTCTGGAGTCCTCGTTGAAGAATTCACAGTCCAAAGTAAACTGCAATTCAGAATATTGAGTACAGATCTAAATTCAGCACAAGACTAAAGCCTTTGCTCTAGCCAAGTCCTATTCACAGCCTCAGGCAAAGTACAAGACACAAATACTGAGATGTCACTTTTCTACGCTCCACTGATCAAAAACGGCAGTTAGTTTGTTCTTGTACACAGCAGTACAAGTTTGGATATCTTAAGCATAATTTCTACCATTCTCCTGCTTTCAATCATCTGCAGTACTCTTCAGAACACTATCCAAACAGCTGAGAAAGATCAGAATCCACTTCCCCATTCTTTGTTCAAGGCTGGGACGGGAAGTGGGGATGTGATGCTGGCAAAGGAGAGCGATCTGTCCCAGTTCTGCGTACCAATGCCTAAGCAGAAAGAGCCTCTGGTTTGGTTCCCAAAGTTTAACCACATAAACCAAAGAAAAGCACACAGCAGATACATTTTTTTACCATATCTAACGCACATTTAGCTCACTTGAAAATTACTTTCCATCACATTCTAAGTTTATCAGCTGTTTTCTCTTGAAAAGCCAATTCCCATGATTTTTAACAGTGAACTGCAACTCAGCAGGTTGCATTTCCCCAATTATCTCTGAGATTCAGAAGCATCAAACTGCGTAAAATTCAGTCTACCACATTATTGGTGGTTTCAGAGCTTGCAGGGCTGCCTGCACTATTCCACCCAGAATCTATATGTGGAACCTTCAAATATCTACAGCACTCTCTGCCACATCAAATAAAAGAATTGATTACACTAAAATAAAAATACAGGAACAAAACTAGAATATTAAGAAAAACAAGCAAGAACTTCCAAGAACTCCAAGGAATTGCTTGAGAACTGTTACTCCTTATCTTTCAAGCACTATTCATAAAGCCTGGAAGTTTATCAACTGCAAATATTTATTAGCTTAAATAAGTTAATGCAGTTAACCTTCAAACCACACTGTAGTACGTCTTCAGTTTACCAGTGCAACTTAGCACATATTTAACTCTTTATCTTCCATCATAGGATCTGAAAGCTACGAACACTCTGAACAAGCAATTTCCACGTTCCATCTTTTTACCTTATTGCCAGCTGAGGGTGGTGCAAGAACGACAATGTGGGACAAAGAAGGGTAGTCTTGAAGTTTCAGTATTACAACCTTAAAAAGTAAATTAAAGAAGAAAGAATGAAATAAAGAAAAATAAGAATTGTTGCTAAACACAGCCCTTAGCTTATCAATCATCAGATGTCCACTTGTATCCCTGCCTCTGGGATACAACTGCATGTTACAATGCTGTAAACACAACAGTTATTTCTCCCATGACACAGAACAACCCACCAAATACCTTTCACTGCACCAAGGCAGGTACAGTGCTTACCTTGACGTTTGGAAGTAACTCAGCCCTCCAGGATAGATCAGTAGCTTCCAGGCTGCAAAAATCCATGCCAATTAAGGAACGAACATACTAACTAGCTAAGCACTACATTTTGACAGTGGAATGGCTTCCCTCCCTCTTTACAGATTCACATTTACGTATTGGGAACAAATCTGAGCCTACAGCAGTTGAATACCACACTTACTAATCAAACCATAGTCAACCATGTCAGATATTGCAAATCTTGCTCTTGCAAAAACAAAATAAGTAAAGCTGTAACTTTGTCATGTACAGCCATTAGTAACCACGCAACTGCCAACTCAATAAAAAAACTCAATAAGCAAATGCAGCATCAGCTCTGAATTAATACATAAAGTTTAACAAGTGTTAAGTATTAAAAGTATCCGTGGTTTCATGAAGACCAAAACCATACTGTAAGGAATAACCATTTTGTGCACAAAACTGGTAGGCATGTAGATTACATTATAAAATGACTGAATGAATTTCTTAATGTTCATTACATGTATTATTTTTAGATTACATTTATTTCTCTAAACAGTGCTAAAGAAACTCAGGACAATGCTGATTTTGCTGTGGATTTTACTAGGTTAGGTTTTAGACAGCAGTCCCGCACCATGTTAACCTCTATTTGATGCCAGTCAAAGGTTATACAGAATAGTTACAAACACAATTCAGTACACCTCCCAGACAAATAAACACCACACTAGTTCAAATCTATCCAGAAGCTTTCCCTAAATCTAAAGAGCTATTTTATATGCTCAAGAGCTCAAATGTAGTCTTACAAGATTTATTTAAACAAAAAACAGGAAATGTTTATACTCACCATACTGAAGAGCTGCTGTTCACACAGCCATAAATCCAGCTACTTGTGTCCTGCAACAGCAATACCATAAGGAAGTACATTACTGAAGTGTGAATTTAGAAATAGATTAGAAATAGTAATTCTTTATTTCTAGCAGTGCAAGAATTTCAGCATACCAATTGTTCAAAATCTTTGATAGAAGAAACCGGTGCAATTAATTTACAAAGGAGAAACAAACTTCCACCCTTCACCTCACTCATCTTCTGCTGTGGCTATTGCTATGGCAACCTAACTCTCTTAAGGATATTATATGATGAAGTGCAAAAGCAAAAACGGTGACCAAAATAGTCTCTCTCAAACTTCAGTTGCTTTTAATGAAATGTATCCATCAATTTTTTTTTCCTTTTTCTTCCATTTCACAGCCAAGTCAGACTTCTGCGTTAACAGAAGTTAACATGAAGTTTGGTATCATCACACTGGGATTCCAGTTGTGGAAGGACAGAACATGAATGAGAAAGATGTTGTTTCTATTTTTGGGAACCAATTGAAATTTTGTTAGTTGTCTTCTCTCCTTATGAATCAATACTTTTCTCTAAAAGCACATCCAGTGTCTGGCAAATGAAGGTAAAGACTTGGAAGCTGCTCCTGATAATAACAATTAGAAAAGAATTGAGGATAAACACTCTACTCCATAACAATGGTCTGAACCTTTTTTCCTTTTGTGGTAAGAAGGATGGGCAGGATCGAATAGGAAAGCATATAAATTTCCCTGCCACTAATCCAAAACAGTCAAATAATTCTAGCAGGTATATTTATCAACCTCCAGTTTGCCAAGAGTTTACGTTCCTACTTATCAAAAATTATTTCTAAAACATTTTAGCTGAACTGATACACATAGAACTAAAAATACAACGTGTGCTATCATCTCTCAACAAAGGAGACAACTGAGAAGGTGCTGTATTCTTAGCTGGCTAGAATATAGTCAGCTACATTCCTGCTGCCTAGTGAAAGATTTCTGTAGAATTTCTGGCTCACTTCCATGATATCATGGTAAAACAAACCTACAAACAGTCTTCCTGAATTACAGGTATGGCTGAATCCTGGCAACAATGACAGTAACTTCTTCATCTAAAGCAATCAATACAGCTACACCTATTTAAAGGAGAAAGCAACCTGAGGCTAACTAAAATAGAACCAGAAATAAGACACTGAAGTTTGGGTGGCATGGAAGGTTTCAGACCTCAAATGCTAAGCGTGACATGCTAAAACAAGAAGTGCAACTGATGCAAAGCATAGGCTGTAACTGCAAGTGGATGTTATTAATTTCAACCACTATTCACTAAACTGTCTTCAAATACACAGTGAAACCAAATTAAGACCATACAAATCTATAAACAAAATCCAGACAGAACAATAAGTATCATCTCACCAACATAGTGCTTTCACAGTAAAAGTGACTGTAGGATGCTCTGTGGCTTGCGAGAGGAAATGTGAAGTATTTTCCATCAGAATCCTTAGAAGGAAAAAAAAAAAGAACGCTCATTAGTAAAAAGGACAAACATAAAAACACAAAGAAGAAAAATGTTACTTACATTGTAAACCAGATAAGTCCATTTTGAGGATTTGACTTTAATCCACGTGAAAGTTCCTAAAAACAAATAAGTTTTTATATGTCACCCTCTAGGAAATATTCTTCCCTATATTCCAAATCTCATCTTTATTTTATTGCCAAGTCTTGTCTCTTACAGATAAGTGACCTTAAATTTCACAAGCTTTCTTAAAATTATATGCAACAGTTATCTTCAATTACACAGCAAGTAACAAAACTCTAGGAACCCATTACTACATATTAGTTGCAAAAGGAAAAGTCTATGGATTTCAAAATCAGGCTCTCAAGAAGTCAAAATAAATAAGAAACCAAGTAACATAATAATTACAGAGTGACAGACATTAAATCTGAGGCAACATTAGAAACATTCCCATTTTTTGTTCCCATTGTCCTTTTAAGAAAACTAATACAGAAATTTATGTGAAATTAAGTCAGAGATGAGCTGGATACCAGGTACAAGAGTTCAAAGATGCATCTGGAGAAAAAGAATAATACAATAACAAACTGATTGGATATACAAACTATACAAGTTATTGTTAAAGAAGGTTAATATCTTTTTCAGTGTCACCAGAAAAAGCTTATTGTGAACAACCACAGCTCCCCAGGAGCTAACAATTTTGACAGTCCTCTGCAGAATTAATTCCAGCACATCAGTGCCTAAGTGCTTCCTCATAAGAGGGTGGCTGTATAGCTGAAATAACACAAGCGTATGGTTGTAACTACAGAGTAAATAGATAGTCAAAGTGTATCTAAGGAAAGACTCGCCAGTGCTGAGGCTTTCAGTCAAGATGGATGCTCACCAATATTGAAACTCACCACAAAAACTCCATGAAGGAGCAATCTCCAGAAAGAGATGCTACCTTAGTGGTGGTCAGCCCTTCAATGGGATCTAGGAGAGGTGGAATCAAGCTCCACCCCATCTGAGAGCACAGGTGAATTACCTTCACCTGTGCTCCCACAGCTGACTCGTCACTTGCCTCAGATGGTTAATCACAGGTTCAGGCTGTGATCAACAGTTTCCCTTTCAGTGGCCAAAACCAGAAACCAAAGTTCCAGCCACCTCAGCAGCTCTGAAATAGTTAACATTTTAAATATCTCCAAAATAAAATGGCTTTCCTCAGTTCAATCCTCTTCAGCAGAACTAGGAATGTATCTGTGTCCTATTAAAACACCTTTTCAGCTCCCAAGAACCCATATGCTCAAGATTTCTTATCCTTTAACTATGCATTCTTAGCAATTACAAGGAAATCACCAGTAGGTGACCCATTTTACCCTGCTACTTGACATCGTTATGAAAAGGAAGTTGTTGATGAAGAACACCAGGCCATTCAGAATTTTCTTAAGAAGCACAGAATTATCACAGTGGCTCTACAGTACTCACACTATCCCTCTAACAAGAAAAGGATGTAAGCATATATTATACCATACTTTTAATGTCCAGCTATACCCAGTCTCTGAGACTTCCTAATGGACATCTTGGTTTAAGTGTCGAGATTGACCCTCAGAATCAAAGGCATATAAAAACGACATACTCATTTTTCCCCTAGCACTTTCAACCTATTTAGTGCTGGAAATCACACAAACACTAACCAGTTTGTGTCTAAAATCTATACATTATTTTAGCAATGTCTAAAAAAGGACAAACTTCATTTCAGATGTTTGTTGGTGAGAAGATCAACTCTTAACCAAGGACTATCACTGAATCCTGTTCAGGAGAAAACTGGTGCACACCTGTAAGTTCTGTGAGAGCTTCAGGATTTTCCTCAAAAAGCTTTCCAGGGTGTCTAACAAAGTGGTGATTCAACACAGACATTCTCTTCTTGGGATCCTCGGTTATCTTTAAAAAACAAAACAAAACAAAAAAATTAATGGCATGATCAGTACAGCTAAGGGGTGCTCTGTATCCTTGCCTACTCTTAACACAAGGAAACCATGCTATTACTCACAGAATCATTTGCATCAGGAGGGACCTCTAAAAGACATCTAGTCTTTTGCAATGAATGTGGGCATCTACCCTAGATCAAGCTGCTCTATGCCTGCTCCAGCCAGACATTGAATGTTTCCAGAGATGGGGCATCCACCACCTCTCTGAGCAACCTGTTCCAACGCTTCACTGCCTTTATCTTAAAGACCTTTTGCTCATATCTGATCCAAATTTCTCCTGTTTTACACTGAAGCCATTTTCCCTTGTCCTGTCACAACACCCTGTTAAAGAATCTATTCCTTTCCTTTAAGTTCTGAAAAGCTGCTATCAGGTCTCCCATGTTATTACTACTATTATTATTACTGTTATTTAATTAGACACACGTACCTTCTTCCCAATGTACCATGCTTCCAGCAGAGTTGAAAATTCTTACATTTATATTTACTTGTATAACATCTAATTATTTCTGATAATTTTTTAAATTATTAATTATAACATCTAATTATTTCTGACATCTTGGGCAAATAATAGAAAGCCATGTGATTTTTTCAGAGACAAATATCAGAAAGGTAATAATTGTCTTAGAATGACACAGAAAAAAAATCCCATGTGAGCCTCCTGTCTATCAGGGTGTTATTTGTTTTGATTGAGCATTTTTTGATGGAAAAAGAAAGTGTGATGGGAATTACATACAGGATCACACATACAAACCTGCCTTGTGTTTTCATCTATGAGATCAAAAAAAGCTCTGATGGTAGCCAGGATCAATTCCTTACACCTGGAAAACAGGATAAGTAAATTTAAATCTAGAAAGAAAATATCCAGGGCAATACAAGTAGTCAGAAGAGACAATGTTATGCTGATACAACATAGTTGTACAATGTAAGGTTAGGTTGGATGTTAGGGGGAAGTTCTTCACTAGGAGAGTGGTTAGGTCCTGGAACAGGCTGCCCAAGGAGGTTGTGGATGCCCCATCCTTGGAGGTGTTCAAGACCAGGTTGGACGGGGCCCTGGGCAACCTGATCTAGTAAATGTGTATGTTTGGTGGCCCTGCCAGGCAGGGGGGTTGGAACTACATGATCCTTGAGGTACCTTCCAACTCGGTTCATTCTGTGATTCTGTAAGAAGAATAGAGAACAGGGAGATGTTTCATCAGCCAGTTAACCTTGGTCTGATTTGCTTACCACACTATGGAGAGATGGTCTGTTGAGGCCCAAGCCCTAGGCACAGCTGAACTCTGTTTGGAGAAGGAAAAGAGTTATGACATCCTTTTGGTATTCAGTATTTAAAAATACTAAGCATGTTTTTTTGTTTGTTGGTTTGTTTTTCCCTCACTTCAATCTATTTGGGTAATTAAGAAAATTTCCAGGGAAAGGGTATGTATGGGTAGTAAAGGCTAGTATGTGTTGTTATATCCAGATGACCAAATAAGAATTGGCACCACTACACATGGGATCTCATGCAAAATTCTGGTGACCAACACTCAAGAGAAAGTGCAGCAGAAACACAGAGAGGTTACCAGGACAAACGCAGAGTTAATCTTCTTAGCCTAGCAGAACTAGGGCAGAGACTATTTATAGATAGCCTTCTGCACAATGAACAAGGAGGGAAACACCGACCAAATAAAAACTGCCGCAGATAACATTTCAAGTTCACGTCAGAACAAAGTCATTTACAAACTGGCTTACACACTATATGAAAGTTGTAAAGAGCAATTCTTCTTTCAAACCCTACTGGGGAGTGTACATACTCTTACTCAGCACATACTCTTTCAACAGGCACTGCTTTCTCCTACATTAACAATTCGAGTACTACACGTTACATACTTTTTCACACATACTACTCATATTTTGTTTCACTACACTAGATATTCAGACTAAAATCACATACTGTTCTATGCATTACATAAATAGCTATTTAACACAGCTCCATGCAAAACCAAGGTAAGTTTTTAGTTTGTTTTACCACAACAGATAAGGCACTGTCATGCTGACTCAGTCTTGGTAGAAAAGCCAGTCCCGAACGAACTTGGTAATCTCTGAATCCTCCCGCCACAGAAAGGGTAGTTAAATTTCTTAAATCTTGGGCCTTTAGAATCCAGTGACTGTTTACAGCTCTATAAAAATCTGTAAGATACATCACAGTTACTCAATTTCCACACATCTATTTTAAATACAAACATACCCTAAAAGCATAGAAGTTTCTGTAAGCTCCACCAGAGACATCTGAGATCCAAGCACCACTCTCGATTCAGGAAAACTATTGCTTTAACCCACAGGAGGTAGGAGTTAGGATAGACAGACACACTTTCCATATTAGCTGAGCACTTATGTTGTTTAAGTAGCAAATCACAGGTTTAATTTAAGTACAGCCATAGCCCAGAATCAGCAAGGAGGAAGCATTATAATCAGTTGTAGAAGAAAAGATGAATACAAACACAATAAGTCAAATCCAGCAGCTGGAGATGATCCATTTCCTTTGGGTGCCATAAAAAACAAAGAAAATAAATGTCTATTCCTTTCCTTCTCTAATTCCCTTCAGTATTTACAAGGAACAATTTTCGCTAAGTATATATTTCATTGGCACTGTTTAGTAAAATCCATCATTCTAATAAGTTAACAGTACATAAATAATGATTACACTTCTCTTGTAGAGCAGAAAATACATTGCCACTTTTATTCATAGCCAAAAACAAAGTATGTAAAACACATCATTTCATCTGTTCTCAATGTTCGCCCTCCCTGACTTTGAGAGCAACAAACATTAAATTTAACAACTTCCAAAAAATATCTCAATTTAGTCAATTCACTTGACATAGAAAGTAATTTCAGAGGTCAAATTCTACAGAAAAGAAGGAAAGAATGTCATTCTCTGCAGAGCTTACAAATTTAGTTACGTGCTCTACAGCTTATTAGGTTTATATTTAGACTCCCGGTCCCTTTGCAGGAGCTCAAATCCACAAAGTCAATTTTATACCACACTTTCAGTAGCTGAGTGCTCTCAAGCAACCACCATAATGACAAAGGAATAGATTAATGACAGTAAATAGATCAGCACGTTTTGCACACAAAAGCTGCTGCAAGGCCACAGCAATTTGCAAGAATCTCACCTATTAATGCTAGAATCAGTAAATAAACAAAATGCACCTAGGTAAACTGCAATGCTTACCGGTAAGATATCTGTCCAAAGGCATCACAGGTGCAACATGAGGCGTAGCTTGTGTAATGAGGAGGTTTATAAGTTCCGGCTTAAAATTCCTCAGGGTAAGCAGTGCTCTTGCAACAAGACCACCCATGGAATGGCCTACTATGGCAACACTGGTTGGTGCAAATTCCTGACCCTTAAGCAAAGACCAAAGGGCAAACAGCATATCAGGAACACATCTGACATTAAACTAAGTCTCTTTCGGCTGACAGTTGTTCATTTTTCTCCTCAAATACACTCGTATCCCCTCAAGGCTAATACTAATTAGAATTAGAACACAGGCTAGCAGGAAATTTTTCTAGGGAAAACCAGCTGGAAGGTGATGCCATGTTAATACTTCAGTAAGTTAGGGAAAATTGAATGCTCCGATACAAAAAGGCAGGTATTTCACATGGAAGAATTTATTTTGAAACAGCATAAAACCTAACCCTGGTTTTGGGATTATTACAAGCACTACAAACCTATTAAAAAAGAGCATTTCTCCCCTGCATTATTAGCATGTTCGATACATCGTAAACTCTCCCTACCTTATTCATCATTCTTCTGTTTCCAGTCAGAAGAGGCAGCTCAGTATTCAATTTACAAAACAGAAATGAATTGTTTAGAATACGTGCTTACCCTGTACAACTTAAGAATTACTTTTAGGCATTCATGCACAAATTTGGTCTGTCGTTGGAGGGTACCACCATATAATGCAACCAACTCCTCGTTAAAGTTGACACTGAAGAAATTGAAATGATACTTGAAGTCAAGATCTTCTGCTTTTCTAAGAGCGATGGAGCCAAGAGAACGCACTAGGAAAAGAAATCACATCAATTAAGCAGTGACCATTAGAGTATCCTTGCATCATAATTAGTATTTAGACACATAAATATGTGATCTATTAACAAATGCTACCTTAATAATTAAACTCAAGTCTTACATAAAAAAGAGCATGAAAAACACATTCAAAAGCAAACGTTTCTCTAAATGCAAATCTATCTGTTTCACAAAAGCTGATTTGAATACATAAATAATTAGAACAAGGGATCTCTGCTCTCCCAGTTTCAGGTTCATTCCCAACACTTCAACCAGACCACCATCCCCTACTAGAAATCTGAATTTCAGAAATTTTAAAAGCTTAATTTTGGTGCCCGTGAAAGAAAATGAAATCACACCTTTCAGAAGAGCCTGGAACATGCCAAAGGAGAAGCCCAGCAGAGCTTCTGCTTTCACTTCTCAGCAAACACGAGTACAGTTTCAAAAAGCATGAAAATAAGAGTTAACAGCAACTCTGCCCTGCAACTAGACACCAGGCTTAAAAGGCACTGTCCTATCCTAAAATCTAAATCAAATATGAATTTTCATTATAAATCCCCCACTACAGTAATCTATTTTGAACCACTGATGAAGGCAGAGCAGAATTATTTTAACAAAGACTTTGAAAAACTCGCACGGCTCACTGCCAGTCTCCCTAAATCAATTCCTCAAAACAAAGAATAAATACTTTGAGGCCCTGCCGTAAAGCAGCACGTTATCTGTGGCATGGAACTGCACTGCAACTCACCAAACTTGTTTTTCATACCTCACCTACACAGCAGGTGCCATTCCATTTCCTGTTCTGTCTTGTATTTAGAGACAGTGTTACCTCAGAGCTGCTCTGCAATACATTATGCACCATGGCAGATGTCCATATGGTATCTCCCATTGCCATGATATTCACAACCCCCTCTGGATACTATTTCTCTATAACTCTGTAAGTGTTTACAGAAACTAAAACACTTGGCTTGAAATTGACCGTGGACTAATAAGGATTTTCCTTGCCATAAGTCAACTGATCATGACAGCCCCAGTTGATGCCATTCTGAATAGAAAACCTCTTGTCTTCACCTAGTGCCTAACTAAGGGAACCCTGCAGATGGACTGTAAATCACCTGAAGTCTTACCTTGTTTGTAACTGCCAGCATTTCCAGGAAGAAAGAGAATTGGAATGCCTGTCAGTATCAGATTTTTGTTTTCTTCAGCATAATTCCCTTCTCCATAGAGATAGAGCTCATAAGCTGGATATCGTCTGGCTGTCTTCTTTGGTAGTTTTATTTTCTGTTGCAAAAGAAAAATGAAGCATAGAATCAAAATACCATCTTCTAGGACACATGAACTCAATAGAAAGGAGGTGGCCTGCACCAGGTAATGAGGAGAAGGGGCTCCAGCCTCACTCAGAGGTAGCTGATGCAGATGGGATTATTGGCGTGCTCTCTGTTACAATCTATCCTGCACAGAAACACACCCAGCTGCTGGTTCACTTCCTTTCTCCCTCAGTTTTCAAGCTGTCTGCCGCACCAGCTATCAGCAACCTCCCCTTATGGTCTGCAATACAGATTAGATGGAACATCAAGAGATATCTCAAATGTTATACAGTGTGTGTATATGGATACATATATTGCATTATAAACACACACTAACAGTCATAAAACCTTCACTCTGAACAACAAGCACTGGGCTCCATTCAGGGCTTACATTTGCACATCACCCATACAACCTCCTTTTTCAAAGGCATTCAGGTTTCTGTGGGAAACTCAGTGAAAGAAGTCTTTATTACTCAGCTAAGTAAGACAGAAAAAAATGGTTCCACAACATCAAACCTACTGTGCATCAGTGTTCAAGGAACTGTCTGTTGTGTAATGCTAAACCCAAACCAGAAAGACCAGGCACCTCTGTCAGATAATCCTGCCTGGTAAGGTCACACCAGCACCAGCATTACAAATACTGCACTAAAATCAAAACAAACAACGCCTCCAAGAATAAAAAAGTAGTTAAAAGGTACCATGACTTCACTAACCTAAACAAGCTGATGCTCTCCTCCTGAAGCATTGCTCCCCACACAGACAGAGCATTTACCCTGGGTCCAGTTGCTGTGAGAGGCAGTAGCACAGTCAGATGTGATGGGCATGGCACCACATGGAGCTGCTGCCACTTCCCCTTCCCTGTGCTCACCCCGGGCCCTGCACAGAACCTACGTCATGGAGAACACAAGCACTGACATGGCAAGTAAATGCAAAAGGTAGTTGCTGGCACGTGGTAATTTCAGGCTGCCCCTGATAACAGCAACTAGATTTTGTGGCTAGCAGGGCCAGGGAGGTGACTGTCCCCATTCTACCCTTGTGAGGCCCCATCTGTGTTCATGCCTGGGGCCACCAGAGCAGGAAGGATACCAAGCTGTTGGAGAGGCCCCAAGGAAGATCACCTCTACTGTGAGAACAGGCTGAGGGAGCTGGGCTCGTCCAGCCTGCAGAAAAGGAAGCTCTGGGCAGACTTGACACAGAGTCCTTCCTGTACTTAAAGGATGGACCCTGGGCAGCAGGGGGGGTCTTAAAGGTCTCTTCCAACACGAGCCATTCTAGGATTTTACCAGTAACTTTCATTTGATGGCTTCAGACTGAACCTGAAGTCGAGTCTGGCTACTGAGAGACCTGAAAATTTACTGCACGACGTTTAAGTGTTTGTATTTGCTTTGTCAGCACGGTAGAGTAAAACTGAGCAGCACACGTCTGGATACCAACACGGACATGACCTGGCTGCAACAAGGTTACCACACACACCTCTACCGACCCAAAACGAACGAGACACTTCAGTGCAGCGGATTTCCAAAGCAGTCCTTACAAAGGTTCCTTTACAAAGGTTCTCCAGAGGCTCTGTCAGCACAGCCCCGCTCAGGCTCACAGCTCTCCCAGCTGCCGGCAGCGCCCACCTGAGCGCCTCCACTCGCTGACCTGAGGCGGCCGCAAGTAACACGCTTATAACTAACAGGTCGAGGAAGAAGTAGAAATCCCTGCTCTTCTTTTTACACAGGTAATAACGCTAAACTAACACTACATGTTGCTCGCTTCTTTCTCGCGGCTCGGCGCACACGTTAGGGGACACCGCCCCACAAAACTCTCGCAGGCAGCAGCCGCCTTCCCACAGCGACAAGCCGAGCACACGCGAGCTCGGAGCCGCCAGCAGCCGTCCCACAGCCGGCCCCTCCTGCAGCTGCCTTCGACCGCACGACGGGGCCGAGCTGAGCCGCCTCCGCGCCCCAGCGGAGCGGTGATGTCCCGACAGCGATGCCGCCTCACCCGCCACCTGTTACACCGCCACCGCCTCCCTCCCCGCGCAGCCCCCGCTCACCAGGTACTCGGGGTACTCGTACATGTAGGTCATGCTGCACCGGTTCTCCTCGTAAACGAACAGCACGTCCCGCACCCCCAGCAGCAGCAGAGCCGCCAGAGCCCCGTACAGCACGGCGGGCAGCCGGCGGACAGCCCACCCCATGGCGACCCGCCGCGATGAGGTGCGGAGCGGCTCGGAGGCCGCCTCCCCCCGCGGGCCGAGCGCGCTCTAACACGGCGGGGCGGGGCCGGAGCCGCCCGGGAGGCGGAATTGGCGGCCGCCATCTTAGGATGGGCGGGCACTGAGACGGCGCTTTACCACAGATCCTGCCGCCGCCGGTGGGGGGGCTGCTTACTGCTGTTTAGACGAAGCGGTTGTAAAGAAGACGTACTCCGTTTTTCCAACAGTATTTGTACCATTTTTATTTGTAAAAATAACCGTCTGAATGCGTTATCAGGAGTAGTTTACAGGCGGGGTTTCTCGTGACGTTAATACAGCATTCAGTAGTTGAAAAGAAGGTAACAAACTGTGCTTGAGAAGGAGCTGAGGCACGAAATCTGCCTCTGGGGACGTTGAGCCGAGGGCTGCCATTTACAAACACCGACGAAACCCCACCGAAACGATGCAACAACATTTCATATCGTTTATTACAAACGTTATGCAAAATATAACACTGGCACCAGATCCATATCACCGTGGGTTGTAAAGGTACGTTATTGCACATGCTAAAGCAGAAAATAGGAGACAAAAAAACCTACAAAACATGAGATATTGGCTTTAATACGTAATCACTGCATACAAACGCATATAGTCACGTTTACACACACTCGGATTGTCACTGGGTTCAAACGCCCTTTGCTATAACACTGATCTATGGTTTACTTGGTGGAATGAAAAAGCCTTTTGAGCGCTGCAGATGTTGTTCCTATAGAAATATAGCATAGATTGGTTTCCCTTTCAATGCAGGTAGAGCATATGAAAAGAAGAAACACTCCATACGTTCCGAGAAGGGTTTGAAATGAAACCTTACTGGTGATGTATTGCTTCTGTAACACTCACATGAAAAGGAAAAAGGACGACTTCCACAAAACGTTTCCATCATACGCAGGTATAAAAAGGCACTCTAATAATTTCTTACAGGACTAAGAATAAAAATCACATTGTATTATTATTATTTCTTTTAAATCACCCTCAAGATATAACCATTGAGTTTCTCAACAGTACAATGGAGAAATGGTTCGTTTCATGTGTTTGTTCTCCTTGAATCATCTGGCAGTGGTTGACTACATGGAAGTACCAAACACATCGCGGTGCCCTTTTAGTAGCGATGAACAGAAATCCCCTGAGCTATTTCACAGCAAATTCAGGCAGTCCAAAGGTTGTAACTCAGTCTCTGTGAGGGAGACACGGACCCAATCCTGCCATGGAATCCACCTGCAACTGTGCTTAAAACACAGGATGGGACCATCCTGCTAATAAAGCCGGGCAGGCTGCTGCCCCTGCCAAACACTGCAATGTTTGGTGCGGATACAGCAGTCGTCCACATACTGCAAACTGCAGGATCCGGGGTTAAGTGCAACAATTACGTTGTGATTAACACTACTCTTGTACAATGCCCACGGAAAGGCAAGGTAATTATTTACAAGAGTAAAATTATTCCCATGCTCAAATACCTGCTACCTAAATGACTAATTCACTTCTACAAGCGATAAATTATATTACAGCTCAACGTACTGGCATACATGAAAAGGGATTCCGGCAACTCAGGTGAGATCTGGGACAGGCCAATACTGCGTACATCCAAGGGCCTCGCTCCTGTCACTTCTCCTAAGAACACCATGCTCAGAACACAGCTTTCCCAGCACCCTTCAGATGCTGACAGACCACACTTTGCCATGATATCCGGAATGCTGCGTGCTTACATCACCACTGGGTTACAGAACCATGTCTCAATTAAGCTGGGATTTGATTCCTACAAGGTTCCAAGGAATTGGAATCCAAGTGATTCAGTAATCCCCAGTGCTTCTGTAACACTGCGTCCATCGTAAGGAGCAGCAGATATTGCACCACCTGTTACCAGTTAGGAGGTATTGCAAAAGACACAGAAATAGTTTTAGTAACTGTATGGTAGCAAGTAAAAATACTGAATGTTTTATTTATCTTTTTTAATGCCTGCTTGAGATAATACAGCATCCTCCTTGGAAAGAGGACTAGTTTTCTCCTAATGGAACGATTTCTTATATGATAACACATCCCTGCATTTCAGGGTTAGCCTATAATTAATCTCTGCTTGAAGATGAAAATGCTGCCTGGCAGGCAGGTGGCAGCCATTTCCCATTTGTTGGCTCCTTTTAAATAGCATCATCCTTCCACGGAAACCAAAGCAGCAAAACGTGGGATTTCCATTCATTTCTAAGCAGACACCACTGAAAACTAACAACCGATCTCTGATTATCAGTGCTTGGTGCGAGGTGGTTATTGCTTTCCTGCAGCTTTTACGAGCTGAAACTTGGAATGAAGTCAATCATAAAAAATGTTTCTTTGTGCTGTTTCTGAGGATAAAACCACAGTTTCAGGTGCTCTGTCATTCTGCCACAGAGCAGGCAGGGTTAAGGGGAAACATTGTTTGCCGTCATAGAGCTGCCCCTACATGATTTTTTTGCTGCAATTTTTGGGCATGAATTATTGTTCAAGAAAACAACGCTTCATTTTAGCGAGGCAAAATAAGCAATATATCATTTTTCTAACTGAGGAATTGGAGTCTGCTGACAGGTTTTAAACAATGCAGTGGAACATGGCTAAAAACTGCAACTCAACTAGAAATCCCTGCTGTCCATTTACCCTGCCAAAAGCGTGCACCGAAGCAGCAGCTCTTCTCACTCTCCCTGCGAAGACTCAGGCCTGCAGGCATTCTGAGCATGGATCACTGGAACTTTAACCTCTTACTCTATGCTATATGACCCTTCTCCGCTTTCCCGTGGCTGTACAGTGTTCTCTCACTTGTCTAGCAATGTTTTGGAACCCTTTCTTATGCTCTTAAATGATCGTGCATTTTACCAATTAGCCTGTGGACTTCATCTTCGTACTCCGTATGATAAGATAGGTGCACTTCCCAAGAGCATCGGTCCCTCCTTTCCACTCAGGCCATCATTCTTGCCTAGATTCACATTTCATTTTGCATTATGTCAAAAAAATATGCACAAATACTATCATAGAGAAAAAGCTATAGTTTTTTTTTTTTTCCCGGGCATTTGTTTCATTTCAAATAAATACAAACGCATTTACATTAAAAAGCATATGAACATTTTTCCTCATCCTGGAAAAACAAAACAAAACAAAGAACAAACCTGTGGTCAACACATTGTTAGTTACAAACGTCACCTTGAAACCTGTGTCATAAATGTGAAATTCACTCAAGACTCGCTCATTACCTCAAAAGTTTATATTTTCGTGGTTTAGAAAAGCTACTTCATTACGTCACTCACATTTGAAGAAAAAAATACAAGCAATAAAGTCTTCCATTTATTCACTGAAGCATTTTGGTCCTCTTGGTAGAGCTGGTTAGTTTGGATAGGCTTTTGTTTGTTTTGTTTATTAAGTCTCATTCTTCCTTTTGTACATCTGTTGCAGAAGAGGGTCGGGGTCCATTTGACCTAGAAACTTTGGCAGAAGGAGTAAACATATTCACAAAGCTGACATTGCTTTCAAAGCTGGTGACAAAAGGCTCTTAGCGTGCATCTCCAATCCCCTGCCTGGTACATCTGCGTGTTTTCTCCTGTTTGGTGTTTCAGCTTTTGGTGTTACGCTTTCATTGCTTTACCTTTGTTCTGTTAATCCAAACAGTGGCAGTAGTATCAATACTGTCTACAGTAAAATCGAGTTACTTAAGCATAGGAAAGCAAAAAAAAAAAAAATAGTCCCTTAAAGTCGGCAAGACATCGTAAACCCTGACATACACCTTTGTCTACACCTGATTGTTCATCTCTGTTCTGATACTAGGATCCTGGCTGACAGCTCAGGCGACAGAAACTTCTAATGACCTTAATTCTGTAGTGCAAATCGACTGTTCTTGTGCTGAACCGGGGGCGGGGGGAAGGACCAAGTGATTTCCATTATCCACAAGTGGTTCCACCAACACCAGTGGGGAATATGATAAGACAAGTAGAATTTGGCCTTAAGGAGTTGATATTTTACTAACTGTGTGATGTAACTAATAACTGTAACAAAAGTGCCTTCGGTACGTTTAAGTGCTTAATGCGTGCAGAACGTAAAACATTTCTCTTCCTGCAAAAAAGTTATACAGGCAGTTTTAAGATTTACAACTTTACCTTTGGTTTGTGTGAAAAACAATAATCACCTAATTATTAGAGCCCCTGCAACTAAGAGACAGACAAATAGAGAAGAGGGATGATGCTATGAAGGCTACGTTGGAAACGCTCGTAGTACAGCTAAACCATGTAAGGACTTTTTACAAACAGTTCCCTGTTTAATTGTGCTGTCAGAAAGGAAAAAAAAAAAGGCATTTTCTTTCTTTCTCTTATTTTTTTGTCCTTTTTTTTTTTTTTTCTTTTTTTTTTTTTTTCTTAATACTTGAAGTTAGAGGTAGAGATTTTCCACAGGGGCACTTAGGGCCTAAAAGCAGACAGAACGGTAATGGGAATACGTTCCAGTAAATGCCCTCAGCTTGGTTATTTAAAGGCTTAATTCTCATCAACGCTAGAAATCTTTTGACACCTACTTGTCAAGAGTCATAGGTAAGAATATCGCAGTGGGATTTAAGCTGTCTTAAAAGACAAAGGAAAATAAAAAATGCCAAAAGGAAATAATAATAATAACGAAATAAAAGTTTTTGAATACCAAAAAGTCAAAATGTTTCAGAATCAGAATCATTTTCATTGTACCCATCCTCTGTTCCTATGTTATTACTCAAGGGCTTATTGTAAGAGTTAATGCTACCCATAGTGGAGCCATCGCAGAGATGCGTCCTGCCCATACTGTCTTTTTTATAACAAGCGAAGTTGAAAGCCGTCATTGAACTGGAAGGAGAAAAAGGCATCATGGTAGCCAAAATGAGTGCCAGGCAGTCAGCCACGTCTTTGTTAGGAGCGCAAGCCAGGGCTGGCGTATGACCTGGGCACAAACGCAGACAAGGCAACGGTTAGTACTAAGGGTACTGAGAATGGCACTGAGCAATCCTCATATACATCTCTAGATGACTTTGTAAGCAGGAGATGTATGTCCAGTTACATGCCAAGCAGCAGGGGTGTGTTACTGTTCTCAAATTAGACATGCTGGGAAGATACACACTTCACGGAGCATCGAAATCACTGTGACCACAAGCACTATTCTTTTAAATCACGCAGCATACAGACTCCACAACGATATAAATAAAAGCACTGGCTAAACACGATTCTACAGCACAAACAATACGGTGGATACAGGACACGGGGTGTACAGCAACGGAGACAGAAACTGGCTTCAGTTTCTGTCCAGATGAACAAGTCTCATTCTGAGAACAACGGCTTTCATTAAAACATTAAAGATATTAGTTTAATCACATTTTCAAGTACTCAACTCGGCAATTTATTTAGGAATCAAAGTTAAGAGATGCTAATTAGATCAGCACAGGTGGTAGACGTACAGCAAGTAGGACTATATGGTTCACTTTCCTGTCCCATTTCTCTAAATGAGGTTAGGGCCAGATGACTTCAGCGGGACTCCTTCATGCAAGTTCATCTGGTAGCATTTGGTTAACAGTAAATACTCACCACTCTGCCCTTTTCATCCATAGTTCTCAAATGCCTTGCTACAATGACTAAGTATATATGACTAAGTATAATGACTGCTGCTTCACTTACACAGCAAGATGGCAGTATTGAATTATTACATTAATGCCAGCAAGTCCATGTTTTAAGAGAAAGCAGCTTATTTCAGGAAGATATTTTTTAAAAAATTATAGAAGCAAAACCTCTGTAATTTTTAAGGACTTAATTGATATCTGGAATAAAATTAGCAGATTTATTAACGTTTATTTCAGGAGGCAACAGTAATTTACTTGTATCTCGGGTTAGGTCGTACAGATGAAAATCACAAGTTTTGCTCTCAGAATGAAGCAGGATACAATCAAACAATTGTTGATGGTTTTCTTCCTACCCATTAAAACATGCGCTGATTGAATGCATAATCCTTAATTCTTCTGCAAGGAGTCAGAATTATCCGGCGCCACTTGCATGTTTAGGAAATTCAAGTTACCACTGCACTCAAGCATTAAAAAAAGACTAGCTGTTGACAGTACATGCAAAATGAACAGTAAAAGGGACCACTGTGATGTTGAGAATATTCTTCTATATTCAAAACAAAAAAGTGTTCTTTTAAATATAGATACTCACACAGGTGACTGTCTTTTCTTGGAAAAATATAAGTATCAATGATGTCTACCAGCATTTAAGTCTACTGGTTCAGTCTGTGGTAAAATTACATGTTAGGTACCTACTGAGGACTGTCTGAGTGTATCATTTACTTACCATTTTCATCTACCGCTAGGACACACGCCCCTTTTGCTAGTAACTCCTCAACCACCATCTTTAAGCCATTGCGTGCAGCAATATGGAGAGGTCTACAAAATAAAACAAGAAAATCAGTGTTTAGTTTAAAACTCTAAGAAAAACTCAGTTGCTCCTGTTTGAGAGCAGCTAATGGGAGAGGAAGAATAATTGCAAATTGAAGGGTGGGAGGGAGGGGAAAAGAGCTAAGGAGGAATGGATTCATCTGCTAGCACTGAATCAACCGCCTGAGCTTGTGGTTACATCTTATGCAGTTGTATATAAAGTGTTACCTCAAATAATTTGAAAAATTTAATGTACCACCGTAGACTGATTGAATCTGGAAAAAGGTAGAAAATCCTTTGTATGCTTACACAGTCACATTATGAAAGGACACTTTGATACAGCGTTCAAATAAGGGACCTCATATTTTCCACCAGATCACGTATACAGTGAGCGTTAAAGAAGTCAAAAGTGAGAATGTAATATAAACCCAGAGCTTTCAAGGGCAAGCACTTAAAATAAAATAGTATGAAATCTAACTTTGTTGTTACCTGGAATAAAAAAAAAAAAAGCAAGACATGAAATTGAAAAGCTAAATCAGAATCCCCTGGGAAGCCAACTGAACCCAAGAGGATCAGGCAATACTCACGTCTGCAATGAATTATTTTTTGCATTAATAAGGCTCTGTTCTTGTATCTTGTCAAGTATTAACAAGGCACATTTTTCATGACCCTGAAGTTGAAAACAAATGACTGTATCAATTTAATGAGAAGTTTAAAATGGAAGCAAAATAAATGTTATATACAAATGTAAAAAGTTAATTTAAAACTCAGAACGTGTTGCTCAGTTTCTAAGCATCTGTTACAGATGAACTATAAAAGCCCTAAAACCCCATTTACAAATGGCCATTGCTTGAATGCTTTAGCATGTTTACAAATGTAGGCATTCACCTGTCTTCCAACCCTCCACTCATGTATGAGCTCACCTTCTCAGCTTTCAGGAAGACTTGAATTTCCCTCAAGAGAAATTATTCAAGTAATTACTACAACTACACAATAACAGAGAAAGTGAGGCTTTAATCTCAAAAACTAACACTGTACTTCCTAGGTCTTTTAATTAAATGCCTTTCTGTGTTATTAATAAATTACTACAAAAGCCCTTCAGCGTCAGAGCTCTGTGATGATGAAACAGGCAATAACACATGCAGAGCCTTATTTCTGATGCTGTTTCAGCATAGTAATTCTACCGCCCTAGCAGGTGAACAGCTGCCTGAAAGGACCTTGAAAATTCAACGAAGCTTGTTTGCCTACAGAAACTGGCGTGACACTACCTGGAATCCCATCTCTGAACAGGAGCAGAAGAAAAAGTCCTGGAAGAGGGGATGCCACAGATGCTTTGTTTTTATTTTTTGCCAAGACAGGCAACAGCAGTAGCAACTGGAATCAATGGGGGAAAAAAGAGAACCGAAAGGCACCACCACCAATCTTATCAGCGCCTCTACTTTGATGTTGCAGAGTTCGAGATAACATTTTGGGTCCCTTCCACAGAATTTGGAGAATAATAATATATATTCTGTTTTTTCCACTGACCCTATGTTAAGCTATTTTACAGTAATACTATTCGGTAAAAATATCAAAGGATTTTCACTGCTTTCTCTTAGCATCACTTACTTATGCTTCAGCTGCCTTACAAGGCACTCATCTTTCTCCATTTACTAAGCCTTGAAGCAGACTTGGAAAGAAGCTCAACACAGTGTCCTCACCATCTGACCATCATGTTTCTATTGCAGAACTCTTATATAGGAGGCACACCCACACAAGAGACTGAAGTTTACAGAAGCACACAGTGGCCTTCAACTTACTTTACTGCTAGCCAAGTGCAAAGACGTATTCAAGTCCTTATCTCTTAATGTCAGGTCAGCCTTGGCAATGTTCACCAAAAAGTCTGAAATTTAGAGCAGAAATAAATGAACAAATGAAATAGGCAAAGAAAGTGAAAATAACTATGGCTTTGGCTCAGAGAGGACTAAATGGATATAAAGAATTGAGGGTGCAGCCTGTGCTGTCAAAGCTAGAGAAAAGAAAGTTCTGTTAAGTCAATACAACTGCAATCCCTATGTCTGCATCAGGTATTCTAGCTTGGAAGAAACAAGACTCCCTATAAAATAACAGAAATCGAGAGAACACATCATTTTCACACAGGTAGTTTTCCTGACCCTTAAAATCAAGGAAGCAGTCAGGAGAAAAGAATTACTATTCCCTTCATACTCTGAGTGCCTTACTACGCACTCTTTGGAGGAAATAAAACTCATGTTTATTACTGCAAAGCTTTGCAAACACGGCTGAGAAACATAATTGAGAAGAAATATTCTACTACACTGTGTAAAAGTTTATGTGCAGGGCTGTAATAAGCTTTCTCTTCCTTAGTTTTCCCAGGAGACAGTGATCATCTGCTTGGAGTCAGCAACCGCAGTTGAGCTCACCCTGAAGATGAGCTGGGGCAGGGAGGTACGTACCCACAGCACCAACGTGACCGTTCTGAGCTGCCATCATGAGAGCTGTTTTCCCTGCACAATCCACAGCATTCACTTGAGCGCTGTGACTCAGGAGGAGCTGGAGGCACTCCACGTGATCCGCGAAGGCCGCTGCGTGAAGGGGCGTCCTGTGGAGCAAAGTTACACAGCCACAGCTGTTACTGGAGAACTACAGTAACTGCTGAAGAATTACAATATTCCCGTTTGTTTGTCTGAAAGCGCACGACGTTCTGAATCTTACTGAACATTTCCACCAGAGGAAAGCTATAGCAGCAACATCCAAAACAAGCTGAACTCTATTTACAGCATCTGCCCCAGCAATTTTATGCAAGTACATCCATGTAGTGAGATTATCAATTTGCCTAAAGATTTGAGTGAATGTGTATTTCTTGCTGTACCAGCATGAATTATATTATTCTCAGTTACGTGTCCTGGGAATGTTATTATAACTTCTAATGAAGTATTTCTCTATTTGTACACAGCATCACCTCATTTAGAAAATAATATAAATGTGTTTAAAGATTTAACAGAAAGAGAAAGAGGTTCAGGGAAACATCCTAGACCTGCACCCATTTTAAAGAAACAAAATACTATTTTCTTATTAGCAAAATTGAATGCTTCAAAGTTCACTTGCTTTAAGCCAGCCACCACTTAACTCTGTGGCACCATAAGCTGCTGTCTGAAAGAGTCGGCATAAGTTTTAGCTCAATCACAAGGGTTATTTCCAGAAATTCAGAAAGGAATAACAAAAAAGAGATGCATTCATGATGATGAAAAGCAGTTTTTTTAAGAAGCTATTACCTTCCTTTGTCATCTTTGCAATTGACAATGCTGGCATCGATGGCTCCGATGAGCATTGATGCACAGTTTTCATGATCGTTGATTCTGCCAAAGACACATTAGAAAGATAAAAGCTCTACATATTTACTGCTATCCAGTATTCATTTACTTCATTTCCCATTAATAGTTCTTAGTGATTATTTATAATTCATCCCAATATACCTTTTGCCTTAATACTTTTAGTCACAATTCTGACCATTCACCCTGACTTCACTTAACCCAACTGCATCTATTGCTGTGGATTTCCACATGTAAAGCAAAGCTGATCCTTCAATTCCCTATGCACCAGATGAACTGAAACTACAGTACCAAACTAGGATTAGAACCTTAAAACCTTTAAATCCTTTGGTCTAAACAACAATCAGAGCTGAACTGAGAAAGCACTCGGTCATAAATACCTACATATAGAGAGATTCACTCTAACGTTTAAGGTCTCAAAACACACGGCTCTTCCAAAACCCACTTTCAATATTTCCCTTGGATGTAACTCAGTACTCTCCTGGTTACTGGCAATTTGTCTTATTTCATAATGAAAATGAACAATATATGGTAACATAATGACATACAATATACGTCTAATATGGCTAAAAGACACACTTGTGTCATCTTAGCAGCAGTTCTGTCCTTTTAAATATAAGTGCATCTTTCAGTTGCATGTGTTTTGAGGTAGGCTGGAGAATTAGTTATTATGAATTACATACTAGTTTGAAGTAAAATAAAAGCAGTGATTTGTAACGGTTTTTATTTCTCTCATACATGGTTTCTGTTTCATTATGTATGACACCTGGAAACTACCAACATCTCTTTTCTATCTTGCAACAAATGCGGACTGTAGAAAAGAAGTTAACACAATAACTCCCATCGTTACTTCTGGAATATATTAATTCTTCTAATAGTAGGAGGAGTTCATAACTCTGTCATTCTAATAGCCCAGGTCATGGCCTAAGAATGGAAGAGATATGAAATTCCACTCAATGCCAAATAAAAGCCTGAAGTGATAAGAAAGGGAAAAGAAATTGGAAATGGAGTCGAAATAAAGCTATTTAATGATACATCAGCACTTCATCAGATAGCTCAGATGTATTCAACTTATGCCCAATGTTCCTTATTATGCAACTGCTTTTTCTCAGCAGAAGAACAAGCACCATTTTATGAACCATTTTTAAATGGTTTGCTCATGCAAATTACATAAAGACAGCTTTTTTTCTTGTATCACTACTTTGTCCAGGCGTAACCCATTGCAAAGCATCTGCATTGGTTACAGATTTCTACTTACACAGCACAGTGCAACGGAGAGAAGCTATTACCATAGAATTTGCGGAAAAATTTCTGCTCCAATAGTACCTCTATGCAGTTTTCATGACCTACAAGAGACAGAAATGTCGAGTGTTGCACAAAGCAGGGAACTGACTTATCTCATACCAGGCACAGAAGGATTATGCTTTAACACTTTAAGCACATTAAGGTTGAACATATTGTGAACTTTTATGTGACAGAATTATAAGTGACTGAGAACTGCTCTGTAAGTCACAAAGTCATTGGGAAGCATTGCTGGAAGTTCATTGGCTCCTGAACTGAAGGGTAAACATAGTGAAAACAAACCACAGAGGACAAGTAGGGAGAAATGATCCAACCCTTCATTTCAATCTTCCCAAAGTCTGTCTGCTTTGCTTTCATGCTTCCTCAAAACAGAGGCCGCATTTGAACCTGGCAACAATCCACGGGGATAAACTTACCATTGTAACAAGCCCAGTGCAGTGGTGTATAACCTTGATTATCCTTCAAACTGCAGTCTTCTTCTGAAAGTGCAATCTGCAGTAATTCACTCAGCCAAGTGGCGTGACCCCGAGCTGCTGCGAAGTGCAGAGGTGTTCTACCTCTAGCATCTCTACATAAAATAGATACTTCTTTCTCTAAAAGCATCTGAACGCACTCTTCATGCCCAGTCATAATCTGACAACAAAAAAATAAGTAAAGAGACTGAAATAAATGCACACTTCTACCTGGGAAACATGGAATACAATTGATGACTGTAAGCATGAAAAAACCTGGATGGGATTCAGATGGCGGAGATGAAATCTCCATTTCTCCCATGGGTACCTGTGATAACTGCTAAACTGAAACATATTTGGCACTGTCTTCCAAAGGCACTGATTAGTAGTTTGTGGAAGAGACTTCTCTAAGCCAGACTCAAAAGCAAGGAGGAGTTTAAGATTAAGGAAATATATGAGCAAAGGGTGAGGCTACAAAACACGAATCCGGCTACTCTAGAAAGAATACAAATGTGCAACAAGAACTGAGGGGAAGATAAAAAGTATTATCAGAAGTATGAAAAGATGCTTTAACAGCTGGGCCTCCGTAACACATATAGTTTAGCTTTGGCACCTTTGTAATGTTCACGTATTGATGTCAAAACAGAACAGCAATTTTACAACATAGCGCTTATTACAAACCAGCATTGGACTCTAAGCTGAATTGCTCACTGCAATAATTACAGAGTTCTGAATAAATAAGATTGATTGCATCAGTTTCAAACTGGATAGGAAGATGGCGTCTAGAAAAGGTCAGATGTGCCTTGAATTCTGCTTCTGGATAAAAGTTTAGGGCTAACATTGTTATATTCTGCTACCCAATAAAAAGGATAATAACTGCTGGGCATCCTTTTAAATACACTGTTTTCAAAATTCATGAAGTTCTCAGTTATAGCAATGACTGCTATAGTAAATTGTCTCCACTAATTTTATCTAAGATCCAGTCTTTAATTAATTAATGTGAACAGTCAAAAGCAGAGCAGATTTATCCCAGTTTTTCCCTCACTGGCTGTTTTTGGTCATTTTTTCAATCATCAGCTATATCTCCTACATTAAACATCCCTATGTTTATGTGTTTATGAATGAACTGTGGTGACAAGAAAACAAATGCTTTGAATTTAGAAAAATGAAGTCACCCCTCGATGTAAAGCTGTGCATCCCAGGAGATCTGCTGCATCTACAGATGCTTCTTTTTCAAGTAATAAGGAAACAGCATCAATGTGTCCATATGCCACTGCAAGCATGAGCGGGGTTCTGGAAGGAAAAAAAGAAGTGAAAACAGTTGCATGAAGTTGCTTTTAAGATACCCAACAGCCAGATATCATGACTGCAAAAGACAAACTCATCTGCGAGCAGTTTAGAGAGCAACATCGCTCCAGACTATTCTTTTCCTTTTAAAAACCTACTATGATTATCATCTCCACAAGTTTTACAATAACATCTCAGATTCAGGGTTCACCTTGAACAAACATTCTGTCTCACTTTATCAGCATCATATACCTGTATACACAGGATATATGCTGAAGCATCAGGCCCTACAGACATCACAGGATCTTGTTAGTTTTTATTGAGTCTGGTTCTAAGAATATATGAAGTTGTTTAGAGTATGAAGTAGAGGCTATGATTAATGAATAATCCCTTACATCAACTGCACGCATACTATGTAGTCTCTGCCAAATTCTGTTCACAAGAAGTGCAGGAAATAAACGCTATATATATTTTTTAAAACAAAGAAGTTTCAGATGCCATTTGAATTACAGAACTGAAACAAAACCACAAAGGAAACTTACTGTCCTTTGGCGTCCGTCACATCGGGGTTGTCCGCAACTTCTAGCAACAGCCGTAAACAAGGTGTATGGCCATTAATGACTATAAAGAAATAAGTGTGTATAATTAGGATAGGCTTAATTTCAGATACATTCCCAATGGAATGCTTGAAGATAAGACATTTCTTACATATATGCCTATACAGAAAAAATCCCCCAATGTCAGGAAAGACATTAATGTCTCTGACTGTCAGGCACGCTCAAGGTGACTGAAGTTCAGTACACAAAGTCACCACTACTGTTTGATATTCCATAACTGAAAGACTGTTTTATTCCGTTCCACTTCTTTTTCCCCCTCAAAGTCCTGTTTGGGATCTTCATTAGTTAAAAAAGCTCCGATGAGACTCTTCTATTCAGTCAGCAAGGAGGTGGCACACGATCTCGTTAGCTGCTTGCTTGCCCAGAGGACCAAAAATCCTTGGGTATTTTTTACTCATATTTTAGACTCTAACATTTGAAGCCATGGGTGCTTCTCAAGAACAGGCTTTGCTCTGCTGTTGGCAAACAGCTCCGAGGTACATTTTTCAGGGATAAACACTGGAAACCCATCTGTCTGTCAGCCGGCTTAAAGGCTTCAGCTTTATACGACCCACAGGATGAACAGAACAAGAATTTCTTCTTTAAAAACCAGCAATTCCTGTATTCAGTACACAGAAATTATGTCCTCCTTACGAGAGTCATGCATTCACACTGCCCACACCCTGTGGGCTGAGGCAAAAACCTTGGGTTCCACCTATGTCACATCACTCTGGCAAAAAACAAAGAGTGCACATCACACCACTCCTCCAAACACAATCTTAGTCACTCTACTAAAAATAAAGAAGACATTTTTAGTTATTTGCCACTAAGTCATAACATACACATAACATGTAAACGCTTCTGTAGGGCTGATGAATAAGTGACTCACAGAGGAAACAAAAAAAGAAGAAAAATATATAAGTTCTATCACACTGCACTAGGCAAACATTCGCAATGGATCGCCCAAGCCAGGGAGAGGAAAGTCTGGTGGTAATAAAATTATATAGGGAACACATAATCTAGGCTAAGGAAATTCTCTATGTTATGAGGTCAAAGGAAGTCTGTTCCCCCAAAGGGAACAGGCAGTAAAAAAGAAATACTTCATTAGCTGAATTATTTGTCTACTGAAGTCAAAAACCCCTTTGCTGAAGGGAGGCTCTGCAGAGTCCTTTAATCTAATCCATAGGGTCAAGTGTCCTTAACTGTTGTGTTCATCAGTTCTGCTTCTGTAATAAGAAGGAATGAAGACAGACACTGTTAAGGGGATGGGCACACATGCCTTCTTGTTACCTTCCAGTGAATGGTAAATACATGCAAGTGTTCACTTTCTGTGTGCTAACACGTACTGCCACTCAAAGGATTAACTCAGCAAGAATTCTGTTAGATTTCTCAAAATATGCCAATTTACCTCTTACTGCATTGCAAATAAAAGAGGCTGAATATCACTGTTTCCAATAGGAGACATAGTTCTTTGTGTAAACACCCCTAAGCAAAACATTAAAGAACAGCGTAGCAAAAAGGTCTTACAAGTGGCTCTTTGTAATAGGTGGAGACAGAAGCTTTGTACCACTGCATAGAACTCTGCACAGCTCCCATGGAAGGACCTGAACAGCAGAGGGTGTGTATACATTCTATTCCAAGCAAGGTGGAAAGTAATATAGAAAAACAATTAAGTCTGAGAATTAAAAACCTAATAAAGTGTTCGTTTTTCTTCCCACTAGAGGTCACTGCTGGGCTGTACCGAGTCCTCGAACTAAGCCCCAGGAGCAATATTCCCTCTGGCACTGCTGTGTGTTTAACCAACTAGTACATATTAAATAATAACCTTTAAATAAATGGCAAAACCTACACATTGTAGTTAATTAAGCAACATGTTGTACTCAACATATGACGAATGGAGCAACTCCTAACAACAGCAGATTCAGAAGCTGGCTCAGGAGGAGAATAATATTTGAAAGAGGATGACATTTCCATAACGTTACCACTGAAACAGGGTGAAGGTTTTAAACACAGAACAATTTCATTGCCTCCAAGGCCTGCCTGTATTTTCACTTATCGTTTCCTTAGGATAAGCCATGACCTCTCTTCTTTTTGGCTAAAGAACCATTAAATGAAAGTGCCATGGGAAAAACGCCCCACATCTTAGAGTAGGTGTAATGGGAGTATGGTAAAGCAAAGTGAACAGGTAAAGGCTGAGCAGTAGTACAGTGTAGGGGAAAGCAGGGGTTTCTGTGAGGGATAACTGAACCATGGGACAGAGGAAAAAAGACGACAAGAATGACAGAGTTAACTGCAGGACATCCTCAATGCACATCGACATCTCCCTCCGTTTATAATAGGGATAGTAGGTAGTTGAAGTTAGCTGCATACATGCTACAGGCTTTATATTGTACTCACCTGAAGCATGCAGGGGGGTCCTTTTGGTGACATTGTCTTTTACAGTGACAGAAGCACCCTGGCTGATGAGAGCTTCCACGCACTCTGCATGCCCTTTAAATGCAGCCAGGTCCAAAGCGGTGCGACCTTTCTCATCCTTAATATCCAGATCTACCAGAGATTGGAGTAGCACCTCCAAGGCTTGATGATGACCATTATAGGCCTGGAAATATATGAGTAATGTAAGAATACACAGAGTGATGCTGGTCAGAGACCACACAGATTATCACCAAACTGACTGACAAAATCAGTGCATCTGCTGTTATAGATATGCACTGAATGCAGTGTATTACTGATCTCAACTGAACAAAACAATTCCAAAACAGACTTTTGTGCTAGTATTAGTAAAAACAACCTTGACCAGCTCTTTACAGCTGATGCTTCATAGAGTATTCACTGCAGTGGGATCACTTGGTAGAACAACTGCAGTGGACAAGTAGATGTACTTCCAGACCAACGGTCCCATTAGGATTAACTACAGAAATACAGCTGACATTGCACAAACCCAGTGGATAGTTCCAGAAAGTGGAAAACAGAGCCAGGCTCTTCCCAGTGGTGCCCGGTGACATGACAAGAGGCATCTACTGAGCACTAATTTTCATAGCTTGCCATTTAATTTCACTTCAGTTTCTGTTTCTTCTACTACCTGAGTGCTATAAGCAATAAGAGCGAAGAGCTTCAGCTGCCACCAACTCAATGATTCCAGTTCAGAACCTGTTTTTCTTACATCTAGGCCTACGCCCTTTCCCAGCCGCTTCAAAATCAAGTCTATGATTAAACCTGCTTCAAAGACAGAGATTAAAGAATTATTCTTTGAGATGATGATCAAACAACGGACACATCTCATACTTACAGCTAAATGCAAAGGACTTTTCGTTGCTGAAGAATCTGATTCCTCAAACATGTTGCTATTTTTTTCCAGAAGCTGAAAATGGAAGAAAAAAAATTACACATTTAACAATGTTTAATGTAACCATTAAGCAATTAAAATTAAAGCATTCTTGCATAACCTAGGATAAGTTCTCAGGATTCAGAGGACAAAAAATGAGCAGAACTTCCTTACACAGTCTTCCACAGTGCAGCACATCCTTGAACATAAAGACATCCTCAGAAAAGTTAAAAAGAACCAAACAACATCTAATAAAATGCATCACATGTTTACGGTTTTCTACTTTTCAAGGGATCCCAAAGCATCTTAAGGCTTACAAATGGGGTATTGCTGCCCAGCTACAACGAGAAACCATGGAATTACTGTGACTAGCACCCTGCCACAAAAGCAAATGAACCCTGACAACTTACTCCATTGGGGCTGCAAAGAAAACTTCACACAGTACTGACAAAATACCGTGAATTCATCACTTTAGAGTAGCACTACTGCTGCCATGCAAGGCATTTTTATTTGAATACCACTCACAGAGTCTCCAAAATGCCCTGTGTCTGGAAATTAACATTACCCAATAAATTAGTAACCAGACACTGCAAAAAGTAAGAAAAGCGTGACAGGTAACCACAAGTGACTTGTAACATTTCTATGATTCCAAATAGGTTTTCCAGACTTTTTTGAGGGAGTATTCTGTGTGTATTAATACATAATAGGAGTTCTAACACAACTTTGCAGGTAAGGGGAAAAACAGACAAGTCTATATCACGTTTTCTAGTAGATTTGGGGCAGTTACAGAAGCACATCTGTTACAACCACATGGAGACACCTCCAATTTAAGATACCATCCTTCTCTTGTATTTCAGATGGATGGAAACAGGATTAAGTGGTAACTCCAAACACATGGCCACGTGTTTTCAGCTACTCTAAACATGCTCTAAATAGGTAACTACTTTAACTCTGATTTTCTCTGTTGAGCAAATGAACTAAAAAATTTCCAAATGTGAGTACAAAGCCTGTTTGCCACTCTGTTCAATACTGACATTTACTAAGGTGAGCACAAAAGACTAATTTAATCGCTTGTAACTACACTGACCATCAAAATGTTGAGATGCTGGGATCATAATCTTAATACTTCCCTTTAAGCTGTCAGAGGGCTCCACAAGTCTTCTGGACCAAGGCAGATAACTGCCTTCCAAATAGATGGGGACAAAAACACAGAAATAGACACAATGAAGGCTCTAAAGGAACAAACTGCAGGATTGGAGGGCTCCTCACAAAAGGCATTCCAATGGCTTAGTTAAAGCAGCTTAGATTAATGCAGACTTAGCTTAATGAGCTTATTACTCACAGGGATGAATGTCTCTATCATAAAGTCGAGCATAAATGAGAACTTGAGAGTAAATCTGGCTGCTCCCCGACAAGCAGCCCAATAGTGCAAGAAGAGAAATTATGAAAGATGATCAAAGATGATTAAAACTCATTCATGTGAAGGACACACACCACACTCAGAGACAAAAGGTACCAGGTGTAAGTTATAAGGCAAATCCTGCAGCTCCATTAGCATTGCTATGGTTCTAAGAAGGCATTTACAAAACCTCCCATATGATTGTTACAAGAGTACACAAAACTCTCCTCAGGGTTCTAATTCCATCAGCATCCGTTTCCCTCTTAGAGCACTCTTTTAGGAAGCGATGCACATTGCTCTTCTCATTACAGCACTATTTAGCACTGTACATAGTTATTTATTCTGTGAAGTCTCCTTCACACTCAGGAACTTGGTGCTTTGGGAGCGAGATGCAGACAAAACAAGATAGAACATCCATTATTCAGCTCCACTGTTACCAGCTAACAGCGCTAGAAGGCTGCTGCTATCTCTCACCCCACTCAAAGATGAATAACATTCAGTTCTCACAATTTTATTGGTGCAGTAGTGGTATTTACAGACATAAGAAGACTCGATGGTTTTATTTTGTACTTATAATATAAGATTACATGGGTGAATTTGGTATGGGGTATTTAACTCCATTTGATTTTACTTTCCTGCTAGCAGGAGATCCCCCCAGTGCAGACAGCCCTGCAGCTCGCTGCTTTGGACAGAGACACAGAGCAAGAATTGCTTCTTCTCTTAGATATGGTTTTCCACTGCACCATACCCTCCCTTCCCATCTTTAGGAGAACTGGCCACCATGACAGTTCAGTTCCTGTTGGCCAAAAGTGAATTCCATTTGCTGACTAGATAAGGAGAAGAGCAGTTTAAAAGAAAATTAACCATCAGTACTTACAGTCAGAGAAGAGATGTGACTGCTAAAGACTGACACTTCATTCCTTTTGCCCTGACATAATGGGTCTGACAGGTGCTCCATGCTGCACTTTAACATGCAACTGCAATTTCACTCTTTCCATGGCAGTAAGGATTTTGTGATAGATTTCAATGAAAATAAAGCTTTTTGTCCTTCAAACTACTATAGTTCAGTAACACGATCAACTCTAACATACCAGCAAGTGATACAGAACAACATCCCTGACTATCAAACAGCAAAGAAGTCAGTCCCAATCTAAACAAACATAAGGTTATATTGTTAAAGTATGAAAGCACATAAGAAAGACAGAGCTTCACTTGCTGGTAAGCACACACGCTCACCATTCAGTCTTTATGAATTCTTGCTACAGATGGAGAAAGAATTCAAGAATCTGCTTCCACTGTTCTCTTTTTAGCTACATCACGTCATTCATTGCAGAGCGATATTCCAGGCAGCCTGAAGGTCCTCCAAGAGAAGAGCTCCTGGCATTGAGCTCTGTGGCTGAGCGCACAAACACACACCTTATTCTTTGTGCCAAAGGAGATGGCCTTTACACTCTTAATTCTTTTTTTTCCTCATCCCTCTGTAATGATCAGATCCCTGAGAACAAGCTCAGCATTGCACTATTTTGCCTTAGTTTTGATCAGACTCAAAGCTTCATATCTTAAATAAACTTCTTCCCTTAACAGTCTCATGCCAATAAAGAACTGTCTTGTAGGACAAGGGAAAAGAACTCCCAGGTATTTTTGTCTAATTCACCAATAATAAACTGAAAATATTTACCCAGGGGATAAAACAGTAAAATAACAGTTAATTTGGCACTGAAAACAACAAAAAAAAAAACAAAAAAACCCAACTTTTTGATTTCAATAATCCTGCCTGAAAAATCAGGATGAGACTGTAAATATTTCATAAGGAGCATCCTGCATGGCAGCTTCTGTGATACAGTTTAATGGCTTGAGGTTAGCAATTGGATACCCAATCCTGGTCCACATAACGAGGTAGACAGCACAGTATGTAAATGGGCATTCACAGGTGTGCAGAAAACACGCTGTATGGCTGTAACTTTGCAAGTGACCCTTGGCCTTTGGTTTCTATACTTCAGCTCTAGTCACAAAAATGTGAGGATTAACATGGAACAACACTGAATTCTCTATGTGGATACAGAACATTTGCTGCATTGCTGTCTCTCACCCATGGTTTGTATGTCAGCCTTCCTAACTCAAGAGGAATATGACACCTCCAATATGTGCTGCGCTCCCAGCTCTTGTTTGTCTGGCACGCTTAAATAACACTGGGAAGTGAGGGCAGGTTTGTAACTGGTATGTTGTGAGAAAACATGCCCAGCAGCAAGGAAAGAGACCTTGCCCTGTGCTTGCTCTGCACCAAGGAGCATATACGGGCTACAGTACCAGTGTTGAAAGTGAAGACGTTGCAGAGAGCTCTGCTCACACAAGCCCTGCAATAATCTGGTGATAAGACAAACGAAGCTGCAGCACACCCTGCTATAGCCATACAAGCATAGGCTTGTACACTGCACAAAACAAACTCCATGCACGCCCTCCAAATACCAAGAACATTTGTTTTTGCTTCAAACCCACAGTGGGTGCAGGAGAAAACTGCTCTGTCCCTAGGGGCAGAGCCACATTAAGAGTAGCTCCAGGAGCCAGCTCTCAGCAAGGAAAGGCCCAACAGCTGCCACAAGCAAAAAGAAGTGACATAACAGCACTGGATCCCCCTGTATAACAAGCTGTTAACACCTATTTTCACCATGTTTTTATGGATTTATTTACTTGCAACCCCCCTCCCACCCCATCTACTATAAATGCTCACTGTGAATCTCCCAAATCCAGTACATGGCTGAACACGTTGGGCTTCCTGGGAAACACAATTTCTAATCACTCAGGTGCAGCAACAACAAAAACACACCAACAAAGAAAACAGCCACATGGCCCACAAGGTTGATTATGGTTTATCAGCTTTATTGGCACTGCTATTGTTTCTTCAGAGGCAAAAACACACTGTAGGTGTGCAGCTAACAAAAGCTCTCTGCACACAAGCCTGATAATGTGCACACACATCCCCACACACAGGGAACTACTCCTTACTGCTGTCACAAGCACTAGGAATATTTTGATCATGGTGAAGAAGAACCAGAGTTCCACCCATGTTCAACATTTAAGCACCAGCTTGTTGAACACGGACTGGTTTAACACAACTTTTTAATACGTACCTGGATGCGTGTTAGTTGCACTTAATAAGTTAATTGCAAGTTTTCACAGAACCATGAATTTCCAAAGGATTCAAACCATAACCTTGAGGTGAACTCACAATACTGGGACACTCATCCACACACATCTACTTATCAGTAGATATGAGGCCTCTCAGCCATCTGAGCACTCACCAGTTCCAAACACTGCCGGTGTCCGTATGCAGCAGCGTAATGCACAGTGTTGTACCCCTCTTTGTCTTGGATGGATGGATTGGCATCATTCTGCAGAAGGAACTCCAGACACCTGCAAACGATGCATTAGTTTAAATGAGAACTCTCAATGTTTGATAGATGCTGGTAGGAGCAGCACTGCAGACCGGCAGCCATTTTGGTGTTTCTAACAGCACCTCAAAGCATTCACAGGTTTCCCTCTTTTCCACCAACTGCTCCCCACATTCAGCTTTATTGTGTGTGTTGTTACTGCTCAACATAAAACCCCCCTCATCTTTGAAGATCTTCCTAATAAACCACATTAAACCCAACCTTTGCTGCTAATCTAAATTCCAAAATGGCCTTCTATTGAAAGACTGAAAGGAAGCTCCATAACATGATGGAAACAGCCCATTTCAGAAAGCCAGAACTGCTGTTATATGCAAACTCTCCGACCACACCGCTGGCCTCCAACCACGTACTGCAGCAAAATAAAGACTGAACTTTACTGAGGTCATTTCCCAACATGTATGTATATAAATCTATTTTCTTCTTTCCTGCCATCTTTAAAGCTATCTTTTCCAAAAGATCCCGTATTTTCTTCACAGCTCCTATCATGTTTTTCTTACACCACCAGGAAACCATCCTCTTGTCATCATTACTTTCTTCACTAACTTGTAATTGTCAGTGACTATAAGCTGCTGTACAAAACAGAGGATTTTTTAAATGAGAAATAATCAATATGCAGCTATTTGAAAATGCCAGTCCAAGAAAATACACTGAAGCAGCCATTAGCTCACTTATCTTTGCAACATACAAACCCAATGCAAAGTATTAAGATAAAGCAGTGAATGTTACCGATGAATTCTTAAATTACTGAAGCTGTTTATTTTCCATTAAGGAAGAGCAACAAGCACAGAAGCAGAAATGTTAGGGAATATGCAGACAAAAGAGAGCACAAGGCTTTTCTCCTTAGGTTAGCTCCCATTATAGCCAAGCACTGTGTGTAGCAAAGCAATGAATGAGCAAAAGCAGGGTGTAAGCTGCAGTGCAAAGCAACAGCTTTCTCCAGGAATGAAGTTTAACTTCTTTACCGATACCAAACTTACAATGCAGCTTCTTTTTCCTTCATTTCACTGGTTCTTTCAAGTTCTTCAGCATTTTCATGGGAGTTACCTAAAATATTCTTTCTTCTTGGCATAAATGACAGAAAAATGCAACTTATTTTCAAAATACGAGTGATTTTGATGCAGTGTGCTACCCATCCCCAATCTCCGCATGGGGTTGATCTCTTCTAGCCCAAAGTAAAAGGTTATATAAGTTTAGTGAGTGCACTGCCTGGATTTGCAGATAACGTGTTTTGCAAACAATGAAGACAACAACAGCATGGAAGTTTATCATCTTCCGAGTCAGTGGATTCTAGTTTCTATAGGCAACTGTTTAGTCACTAATACTGAATTAGTTTATCTTTAATCAGCTTTAGCTGTGTTGCTGACTCTTCTCTCTTTCTGTGAGATGTCTTGGCAGCACTGTGAGACATCTCAGATTCTCAGATGTCTGGTCAGATTCTTTGGATTCTTTAAAATAGCTTAGCATGTCTTCATCCTCCTGCACAACCGGATCATTTTTGGCATCTCTGCTTCCCAGCTGGGTGGATGGCAGCCAGATGACTGTGATCTGTGAGCTTGTGATTATGAATTTCCTTGGACAACCAAGGCCAACACAGAACGCATGCTTCCCAATTGCTACGTACCATTATAGATCGGTACCTTGGAAGGTTTGAAGGACAGTTTGCTAAATTCAATCCCTATATAACACACGTATTCCAGACTGAATTCTGCACTATGCAGAACAGTACATTTTTCCCTTACCGGGTTATTTCTCATATTTATTTCCAGTATTTAACTACCTTTCTGTGGATGCTTACATTAAGAGACTGCTCCACAAATCTGCAGTCTGTTTGATGTTCACTAAGTCAAAAACAAGTCTTACTTATCAATTAAAAACTCCTAACGTTGTAAACATATAGACAGTACTCATATACCATATTGAAACAAGGCACTCAGGAAGGCCATTGGAGGTGACTGTACTGAGCAGGTTGTCAAACGTCTTGCATAGCAAGTGAAAGCCCCATCCACATTAACTTTCAGCTATCAATAAATAAGTGAGATCCCAATAAAGCATTCCCTGAACAGAGTCAGTTATCATCAGGAGAAACAAAACATACATACTCATCAACTTGAATAATCTGCTTAATATAAACGTTCCTGTTGTTTCCCCTGCAGGAAAGGGGTATTTTCTGAAGTCCATATGCAACAACACTTAGAAATCAGCTGAAACAGTAGGACAACCTGGTTGTACAAAGACTTCTCTCTGATCATTAACTGCCCACATTCAAAGTTAAATGATTTTGAATGTTCTTTGGACTGTGACTGTCCAACTTTGAGAGTTCACCATGGTTCAGCAGCACAAAAATAAATATGCTGACCTACAAAATCATGGGCTGTAAATAACATTTCATCTAACAAGGCTTCTTCCAAAGCATCTCCAACTGGAAAACTTAATGAGAAGACAGCTTCAGAATCAATTTAGGTTTAGACTCTGAGGGGAAAGAAGGCCAAACATTCCTGCCAATTCTCAGAGTACGACTAAACTAAGATTTTTTGTTTTATTTTTAATTAAAAGTTACCATTGGAGGCAACTATATCCTGAAGTTATCCAGGAGGTTCTTTACATGCAGGAGCATAACCTAGAAAGAGTCAAAAGCTGAAAATACACACTGAATCACAATTCTCAGCACCCCAAGTAACATCACACCCTGGCAAGCTTTAATTAGAAACAGCCAGTGGTGAAAGCCTTCATACCAGCCTACTCAGCTTGCAGCGCCAAGAACAGTCCTCTGAAGATCCTGATGCCTTCTTACCAGCACCATTCTGGTTTTACATTAACAGGGACATTTTTTGTACCAGTATTACCACAGCAAATGAAGCAAAGGGTGAAGAAGCTACTGACGTACACCCATGGTATCTAAACCTCTGCTTAAGAAGTCTTCCCAAAGTGCTTTTAGGGTGATACTCCGCTGGGAATAAGCCATTTTTTTTATGTTTTCATTTGGCTTTTGCTCCCTCCTTTTAACCAGACCTCACTATATAGGAAACCAAGAAAATGGTTCCTGAGATTCTGAAGGAAAGAGGCAGTCAAGCATGGGATGATTTAAAATAAATACATGTCCCTATCAGTTTTAAGAGACAACTAACAGGATAATTGAGGCCGTTTCATGCAGTAGAAAAGAGATTGCCAAAATATGCAGAAACTGTTCAGTAACCTCTGGATATTTAAGTTTTGCAGCTGTTTTCCCCCCTCCAAACTTTTCTTAGAAGAACAGTCCTGCATTCTGCCAAAGGATATTCCTCAGGCCTCTCTCTCTCTTTGGTCTCTAGAAAGCAACCTATTTGGAGAGGGTGAGAGGTTTTATCAGCTCTGACAGTGGAGAGAGTGATGGATAGATCTGCCTCGTTTTTGCCAGAAAGTCTATCAGAACAGCCAGCTACCACTGCAGTCCACCTGGGAAAACTGCTGTCTCTTTTTCCATTCCTTCTGATGAACTCACAAAGCAGAAAAACTCTCTGAGCTTTCCCTTGTGAGGAAACCACACAGAAGAAGAAAGAAGATAGTATGTAGTAAAAATAGTGCACTAGGACAGAGGGGCTGTAAAATCACATGCTGCTTCAAAGGTAAAACACAGGGCTGAGCTGCCACATCACCTGGGGATCTGGCTTACAGACACAGCAATTCAGTGTGGAGCTCATGCACACATCTGAGAGAAATCCCTGTGCCAGCTGGGTTATCTTTCTGGTTCAAATGGCACAGTGTCATGAAGAAAACAGTACATTTCATTTGGAGAAACACTGAGCAAGGAACACAAACAGGCTCTCTTACTTTCGGTCCATGTCAGAAGCAGCAGCATAGTGCAAAGGGGTGCGTCCCCAGTCATCTGTTTCATTAATGTTGGCTCCTGTGCTCACCAGTGTCTCAATGCAGTGGAAGTGACAGTTTGCAGCTGCGTAGTGCAAAGGTGTCCTAGGAGGTAAGAGACAGCTTGTTATCTTGTATTCCAACACGCAATGCTATAACAACAAACCTTAACTACTGCTGCACTGCATACTGCTCCTTGATTTGGATCTGCTCACTCCAGCTCCTCAGCATCATCCCACAGAGGCAAAGCCACTGCAGACAATGAAACTACAGTTGGGACTCGGCTCTAAATGAGCTCAGCGTGGGCAGGCTCAGCAGCACCAGAGGTGGATGGAGATGTGGGGGATCCCACCGCTGACAAATTCCAAAGCCCAAGAGGAGATGCATTGTACAGGGAAGCTCAGCACACCCACTTCGGAGGCCAAATGTTATTCAGAGAGAGCTCGAATTGTCAGCCACAGCTGCTGGTGGGGCTGAAACTTGCAAAGGCTCTACATACACAAAAGCTTTTACTACACTTCCTCCAAAGAACCAGACATCCCAGCAGAAGTTAAGGAGAATTTCTGCAGTGTTTTCAGTTCAAATGGAGCTACTATCATCAGCCATTTAATACGAATTCACCTTACTCACTGATCTAAAGCAACTGCGCATACACCCATCATGGTTTACAGATCCATAAGAAGCAGGAAACCCAAGCATGTGCCTCACTGCTACAGCTGAGGGTGGATGATACCATACCCATTATGGGGCTGTATATCCACAGCAGTGATTATCACAGTGCAATGGCAGTCTGCTGCCACACAAGACACAATGTGCCAGACTAAGTAGCACTACTATTAAGTCAGCTACAGCTCTTCTCCCATTCTAATTCCACCCGTAGGCTTTGAGGAACCCGGTATGGAAAACATCTGCCTTGTTGAAAAACACAGAACAAAACACCAGGCAGATATTGTGCAGCAATCAAAGGGTGAAATCCATTTCTGGCATAGCAACACTCTTAGCAACACTTCATATGAAGGAGAAAACAATAAATAAGTAAAAAGGTAGGAAGCACATCAAATAGCAGCAGTCCTGTCCATCGTAACCCAGGTGCTGAGCTGGGCACGTAGGCACAAGACTATTGGCAATAAGAAAAGCAATAAGGAAACAAAAAATCAGAGATATTTTTAAAACAGAAAACTCAAGAGGATGGGATGGCTTTTATGTATTTAATCAAGTCTGCACCTGTTTGTTTGGCATGTAACTGTACAGCAGCTTTGCAGGGAATGTCAAACTCCTACTTGATTTCACTGCCATTGTTCATGGAACACACGATATCCAGACTGAGGCAGTCTTTCATCCTTGCCTGCTAGATTCCTATTTCTTTTTTTAATGACTTTCAGTATTTACTTACCTCCCACGTTTGTCCTTCTTATTAAAATCTGCTCCACTGCTTTGCAAGAGTTTGATACATTCGACATTACTGAAAAGAGAAGAAAACCAACGCATGAAGAAAGCAGAAGTTCACATCCTGGTTGTCTCCCTGTCCTCCAGAAGGGAAAAGTTCTACTTTGTTTGCTTGTTTTACTATTTGCAGTGCAAAATCAGGATACAGCCAACTATAACCTGAAATCCAACAACAGCAAACAGAAAGTGAAGCTTCAGGAATTGTTTTTTTCTAGAAAACCTCAGACATCTGTAGAAGAAACACTAATTTTCTGAAGTGAAAGCAGTAAATATGATCTGAATTCATTGCACTTGGAGACTTTCAAAGGGGGCCATACTGTAACGCTTCCCACGCGGGAATGGTATTTTATGAGAGGACTGTTAAAGTTGGTGCTAGCTGATAAAATGCCACTCTAATAATGAAGAGGTGACATTTAACAAAATCCACCTCCTCTTTCAAAGCTGTAGTAGTGTGCTAAAATCCTGTTCACTTCAGTGCGATTCCATGCAAGAGTTACTTTTGGGTTTGTTCTCATATCACTTGTTGGCAATTGACGGATTTAAGCATGTCTTTAAGTGCTTTGATGTATAAGGACCACTAACTACCTAAAATATTCGTCATATTAATATTGCTTCTACATGAGTAGATGAATTAGGCTTCATTGCTTTTCTCTTTTTTAACCTGTTGAAAGAAATCACCGCATCCTAACTTCATCTCATTTAAAGCCAGGTGATTTTTAATAAGAAAAAATATCTAACAGCTGAATTCTCATCTATTAGGAGTTCAAGAGAATAAATGCATGAGTCCAAGCCAGAAAACAAGACAGACTTTCCAAGACTTCTTTGTCATCAACAGGGGCAATAAATCATTCTGTTCACAATCAAAACAAGCAAGCGATTAAAGTATGTCCTTTTCCTCAAGCCCGTAGAACTCTCCTTAATGTAATGGGAGTAACAGGTGAGTGCAAGGAGGAAAAAAACCCAATGTTTTTTGCATAGTTCCAACTCCAGGGGAAAAAACCCAACCAAACTGGATGCAGAACGTTGGCATGAGTTCATCCCTACCCAAAATTGCTATTCCATAAAATAGCTGTAAAACACTCATCATAACAGACTAAAAATAGAAACACTTGTTAGTGATGACAATGGTAGTAAGCCACTGGGGAAAAAAGGCTTATTTCCATAAGCCACTTTTGCTTCTTATGAAATTTCTCCTTCCTTCTCCTTTGGACTTTTGGGTTGTTTTGATTATTCTTTTGGGGTGAAATCTTATCAAAGGAGTAGTATCTGAAGTGTACTATAATAACCAAAGCAAGGGTCACACTTCATTAATAACAGAAGTATCAACAAGAATAATATCATAAAAACAATACAAGCAGTATTTGGATCAATTTCGCTCAGCATTCATAATAATGACTATTTTGTGATGTGTGCCTTTTAATACACCAGGAAGAAAAGCAACTTCCAGAAAGACTGCCAAGTACGCACCACGGATGACCAATTCTGCTTGCTGCCATCACAGAGAATCCATGGTGGTTCTAGACAAGGCTCCATTTCAGCTGTTTTCTGAGCCACGAAGTTCTCAACAGAAGAGTCAAAACTCAATGATTGCCAAACATGTTGTCCATTTGCTGGGCTAACTTCACAGTGCTCCACTGACAACAATTTGGAAATACTTAACTGCCTGGATGCTACGTTAAATTGATACATTTCAGCTTTCATTTTTTTTCCATTTCCAGGCTCTGGGTAGAAATACATCGTCCTGAAAGGTTAACAGTCTTGGCTTCCTAATTTGGTGGTGGGGGGTTAATTTTGTTTTCTGTCTTGCACCTGAGAATTGGGAGGGAGATGAGCCACATTTGGACTCTGAGGTTCACAGAATCACGGAATTATCAAGGTTGGAAAAGACCTAGAAGATCATCTAGTCCAACCATCACCAATACTTCCCAGCTAAATCATATTCCTCAACACAACATCCAAACATTTCTTGAACACTCCCATGGTCGGTGACTCCACCACCTCCCTGGGCAGTGCATTCCAATGTCTGACTACCCTTTCCAAGAAGTGATACTTCCTGATGTCCAGCCTGAGGCTCCCCTGGCGCAGGTTGCATGCTTGAGCGCAAGGCAGCAAACAAGAGTGCATGCTCGTGTTTACAGGCAAGAACGCAGTCCAGATGAGGAAGCTGGCAATAACTGCCCTAACAGCAGCATCTCGGGAGCCACAGCTCCTTCCACATAGTCCGCATTTTGCTTTGGGAGCTGGCAGTTTCCTACTGACCGATAGCCCTCACCAACAATAATGGCCAATACATGGATCTGGGTGAGCACACAGCACTCCTGCCCACAACAAGGCAGTTTTTCACAGGGATATGAGAAGGAAGTTTCACTCTGTGTCTGAAACTCGTGCTTCAATCACAAGTCAGCCATTTGTTGTTGAGATCAGACCATCTTCATGTTGCAAGCAAGCAACACGAGCATGAGGGCAGTGGCAGAATATCATCTCGGGTGACCCAAATCTGGCATCTGTGGCTGGCATAGCTGAATTGTGTACACCAAATCTGCAATGAAACTACAAAATAACATAACAGCTATAGTCACAACTACTTACCCTCCTGCAGCGGCAGCGTGGAGGCACGTTCTTCCAAAACTATCAGGGGTGTCTATTTCAAAGCCTGCAGACAGCACGTGCTCATTACTAAACAAGGACACTATGCTATACTTTTGTCCTAGTTAAACCACAAGAAACATTGCAGAGACAGAAAAATCAGTTAGTTAGAAAAAAAAACAGAACACGAGCAACTACAGTCAGAAAAAGGTTGTCGCGGAAATGGTGAGCGGCTGCTCCACTTTGGCAGCTCTATAAAAAGAGCTGTGAAGTCAATGAGAATTCAGTTCCGCATCCAGCTCTGCACCACATCCCTACTGAAAAGCGTGTGGCAGGCATTTAGGAGGCAAACACTCTGAGAACTGTGACAGAAGGACACGAAGACAGAAAACACGAAGAAATAAGAACAAACCAGAGTCAGCCTGAACACGAAACAGGGCCAATTCTATTGTGTGTGGTTATTAGAATGGCTTTAGTTTTTGGAAAGAGGCTTCCAGGAGCATGCAGGGATAGTCACAAAGATGCACAAGGCCCAAGATAAAGCCTCGCAGTGGTAACTCTGGTAACCCAGAGGTTTTGTTCTCCTTCTTGACCTGGTGGTCAAAGTCAAAACATGCCAGTAAAGGTATTTTATCATTATTTTTCACACTCTTTTTTATGCTCTACAGGACTCAAGCTTATGGAGAAAAAAAAAAAAAAGTAGCTGTGAAGCATTTTGTATGTTAAGCAATGAAACAATATTTAATTTTATTTTTAGGAAACAGACTGATCTGCCTTGTTTTTTGGATGGGTATTTGTTTTACGTATTTGTTTGTTTATTTAGACAGATGAACCCTTGCCTGGAAAAAAAAGAGATTTGGGATATGGCCTCTGATAACTGCCTCTTTTTACAACAGTTGGGTCAGCAAAACTAGGCTTTGGAAAGGGCTTTTTGGAAAGGGCTTTGTGCACGAACGTTCCAGGATGGAAGGAATTACCAGCATGTCCTTAGGAAAACCCCGCACATGCCATACACCACAGCAGGCAGCAGCACAGGAAGTCTTTCATTTCAACAGTTCACAACAATGAGCATAAAGAGGTTGTAAGCAGCACAGATACATTACAGAGCTCCACAGGCTGCTATGTTTACTTACCTGAGGATAACAATTTCCTACAGCAATCTGAGTGAGCGTTCAGTGCTGCTAGGTGTAGAGGAAACATGTTGTGGATCCCACACCTGAAAGGCACAACAGCCTCGTGAGATAGGGCCTTGTAGAAGTACAGGTGGCATGCAAACACACAAAAGGTCCTTCCATAAAGGCTGCATTTTTCATCCTTTTCAAAGCAGATTCTTCCTGCCTTGCTAATTTTATCTATATTTACCAACTATCCTGCTCAGGAGTTGAAATTAATTCTGATACAGAAAAATCTTGGCACTACACTTGGAACAGAATGCAGGGGGAAGACTTCTAAAAATGTGAAATGAAAGGGGGACAGTGAGGAAGCAGAGTCAATCTCCCAGTGTGGGATAAACAGATTTATGTATCGGCTGCATATACTGCAATGGCATCCTGAGGGGTAAAAGTAAATACCAGAAGCTTCCCTGCATCATTTCTGAAACCCATTTGTGCAGTTGTTATCATGCTTTAGATAAATCTCACTTGGGTTTTCAAAAGCCTCCTTTTCTCCCCTCACCTGCAGGGTTGGATCACCAGATGACTTCTCATGCTTTCCTATAGAGTGATGGGACACTTTGGGCTTTCTTCCCACACCCAAACAACTAATCATCTCATCTTGTTTGCTCCAGCTACTATCCTCACATGCTCTTTCACTCCCCCTTCCCTTTGCATACACAACCCTCCTTTCAATTATACCATAAACTCCTCAGAGCAGACATACTCGCTCAAACAAAAGAAAACCAAGGCAAAACAAACAAGCAGACACCTATCATTAAGCTACACCTGTATCAGGCAGTCACATTCATTTTTCAACAAGCTGAGCACTCAGCAGATGTTACTGGCACCCACAAATCACTCCAACTCATCCTCTAAACTGTCTTAGATTTCTAAGCTTAGACATCTTGGCTTCTGTCACTTAGCCCTGTGTTTTGTGCAAAGTACACAGTTATTCCAGAAATGCTATTACAGGCAGCCCTCCAGGTGCATACGAACACGAAACCCTTAACCAACTCTCTCACCAAGATCATAATCTTGTGCCTACTTCAGCAGATACACGTTTGGAAAATGACAAACACTTGAACAGCAGCAGATGGATTCCTATCTGAAAGGCAATAGATGGAAAGCACCATCACCTCATGGTAGATTTCATACATGGATGAAAGACAAAGGAACGTCTTTTTCTTGCAAGGTTCACCAATCATAATCACTAATGATGCTTTAAAAAAGAAGTGTGCATGTGAATAAAGATGTCTTGTCCTCACCAACATTTTGCACATATATATTTAACCAATACTGGTTTATTTTTAAAGACATCATTCCTTCCAGATGCCACAGTTCCAACCCTTCCTCTGTCTCCACATCACATTTATCCTCCTTGCTGCTTCTCTACCCTTAGGAGCAACCTGGGGAGCTACACAGATTTTCATGTTTTCAGTGTTCAGCATCTACATTTTAGAGTAAATTTCTTTAAAGATGGTCTGGCAGTCTGTTCTTCTAAAGGAAACAGCACAAGCTTCACTGAGCTGATGCATCTGTATAAACAGGTTGCATTTCTTTTGGAGCTGTGGAGTCATTTAAACCAATACTGGACACTCTGCCTTGCCATATTTCTTCCTACACCCATTTCCCTCCATATCCTCCTCCCCCTAGTTATCTCAAGCAATATTTTTCATCTTTTAGGTCAAGATTTCCACCCAGCCTGTGTTTTGGCTGGCTTCCATCAAAACACACCATCTGCACATCTGCTAACCCGGTCACGCTTCAACTGCGCTGCTCACAGTGGTTCCTCCCCCCTTTTACACACACTTCCTCCTTAAAACATAGCTATCTCAAAGGCCAACTGAGCTGTCTGCAGTTGTTGCTAGCAATTGCAGGTCAAAGTTTACTGCACTGGAGAAAGAGATACTAAAAACTTACATTGATTTACACACCAAGATCTTTATGTTGGTTATGTTAATGTGACATTAACTGGAACCTATGGAATTTCATTACCCATGCCCATTGAAGACCTGTCCCACCTTCTGAGTTTGAATAAAGATAACCATACTGGATGCAGATATACGGGCAAATGTATCCGTTTCTTAAACATCCTCAAACATCAATCAGAGGGAGCTGGAAACATCTCCAAAACAAAACCATTTCAATCTGCAAACAGGTTTTCCTATCTAGACAAGTCAACGGAGGTCACTGACTTCCACAGTGCATCCTACTTCAAAAACTTGAACAGGAAACATGCAGTTGGTAGCTGAAAATTTACATTTATGTAATCAGATGCCAATGTAAGCATCCAGTACAGGTATCTCATGGCACAGCATTACTCTTTTCTTACACTCCTTTGTTTACTTCAGGTTTGCTGTTCTCTTTTGAGAGGCCATAAGGTAACAACATTGAGTAATCTGTGCCTCATTTCAACTTGCCGTCCCATTACTCATTAAAAAATGCCCTAAAATAACAAATCTGAAAAAACCTGCCCTATTATTTCAGTCATCCAGCTATCAGAAACAATGCAAATCAACACAGGATCTACATTTATACTGAGATCAGGCTTGGTAACATCTGCTTTGTAGTACTGCAATTCTATTGATTATCCTTCATCACATCAAAAGATACAAGATAATAGAATTGTCGCCGCATGTAACAAGTCATTATAACACAAATCTAAACACTATGGAATATGGACCTTGGAAAGTATTTGAAATTTTTCCAGTTACGTTTCCAAGACAAACTGTTTGGTAGGGACTTTATGAGATAACTGTGACCAAGATGCATTTTTTGTATATCCTGTAACAGTGGGTTGCATCAACCTGTCAGAGAAAAAAGCAGCACTGGTGCTACTTGCAACCGTATAACTGCAAAGTAAGAGCTTAGCATGGTTTCCTCCCTTCCACACATCCAACCATTTCATATTTTAGAGTAGAACAAATGCATTTAACCATTTTAACCTCAGAAACCGAGGAATACCTATAACGCCATAGCATTTGATCATTAGAAGCTCCACTTCAGCCACCTACTTGGCAGTATCAGCTCCGCTGGTTATGAGGGTGTTAATCAATAGCTCGTGTCCGTATCTTGCAGCCACGTGCAGTGGGGTGTTACCATCCTTATCAACACAGTCGATTTCCCCTCCTACAAAAAAATATTTTCAGACAGTTTAATACCAAAAGATTAAGTGTGAATTTGTGACTACAAATGCTGTTTCTCTCCAGTGAACGCAGAAAATCAGGCCACTGAATTTCAAAGAATGAGGCCGGCACACAGTGAGTAATCAGCTGTCAGCCATGGTACTGACCATGGTTCACCAGCAGTGCTCTCACCTCCTTCTCCAACTTCAGAGGGGACACGTGGTGGGAATAGGCAGTGAGCACGATGACATCCAACTAACACTGAATCATCAGCAATTGCTACACAGTGCTTAAGCAGAACTTTTCCTGCTGCAGTTTATGCCTGTCATCTCGTGTTTGATCCTCAAACAGGAAAAACCAATATTTTCTTTCTTCTCTGCTATAGCTTTTGATGCACACTAAGATTGCAATCGAGTCCCTGTTTTCCATTTTGGAACGAGCAACTTGTGTTCTTTCAGTCTCCCTTTGTAAATTAGGATTGCTGTAATTCAACCATCCTTGTCCTTCTCCCAGTTCTCTCCAGCTGGCCCACATCCTTCTGAAAGGAAAATGTCAAAAGCCAGAAGCAGTACTACAGCTGATGTCTACAAATGCTGAGCTGAGCAGGATTACTTCATGCCTGCTGGCTCTGCTCCTACCTGTACACTCCTGTACATTGTATGCTTTTTGCCTCTATTGTTTTTTCTCTTGGCAACACCATGGCACTGTTGACGTGCGTTCAATGCCCCATCGTCTGCAAATACCAAATCCTTTCTTGAGGAAATGTCACATACTGAGCTTTTGCTATTCTGTATTTGTGTAACTGATATTCCTGCCTGTGTTATATCTCTCCTTTGCATTACTTGCATTATAACTTTACTCAATTTTAAGGGCTCATTTTCAACTTTGACTCCAGCTTCTGCCAAACAGTCTCTCCTAACTTCATGTTTTCTTTGAACATTAAAAGCACGCTCCATATTCTACCATCCAAGCTGTTAATGAAAATACGGGTATAGTATACCAGACCTAGGAGGGGAGCGGAGAAGCCTCATTATACCTTCCATTTCAACAGTCATTACTAATGTCTGAACATAGTTTTTCTAGCTGCTATGCACCCGCACAGTAATATTTTCATTTAGACCATATTTCATTAGTTTTCTGGGATAATACTTTATGAAAGCATGTAAAAGTTTTGCTAATGTGAGGATATGGTAATATTTAATGCATTTCCTCTATGCAGGTGAGATAACAGGCCATAACTACGACATGAAAAGTTCTAGTAAAATGCTATGAGGAATTTCCTAATGGTAAATAAAGGCTAGCAAAATGCTGGAACAGGGATATTGCAAGTTAGATGAGGTGACAAGTTTGGGATTGTAGTTAAACAAAGAAACAAACAGAACCAACCAAACAGAAGGAAATAGACTGTCCTGTCCAGTACAACGGTCAAAAAACAAATACAAGTAAACAATCAGTATTGGGAACTTCTGAAAGTCAGAGAACAGGCCTCTGTCAGATCTCCAACAATAATATTTCTTATATGCTGTAGAATTCTTGGACAAAAAAGATACTTAATGAGCATGACAGGTGATTACAAGCTCTGGAATCTTCTCTGGCTATGCCAAAATAAATAAAGCGGTGCTGGTCCACCCTGCAAAGTATTTATTCAGCACTTAAAGAAGACAGTGATAAGATGTGCAGCGAACGGAGTTAAGACAACTACAGCTGTTAAGTGGTGGCATAGAGACAACAGTGTGGGCCCTAAGAGCACCACAGCTCTCAAAGGAGGATAACTAGAACTTTTTGTACTCTTCTAATCATTTGAGAAAGTTAGCTGTGCCTTCCTCTCATCGTATGAAATACCCTACACAGAGCTCTCAACTCCTATTTTCAGGTTAAGAATCACAAAAGATCAGCTGCTTCATCATCTGCTAGAGGAAGATCGGATTTTGTTAAGAACCAAGAGGTGCCAATATGAGAGGAAACCTGCAAATGCAAATCACACTCAGAACTTGATGCAGAGTTGAACACCTTTCAGAGAAGTTCCCTGGCATTCTGGGTCATTGAACAAGCAATGAAACTCACCATTCTGAATGAGGGTCTGTGACCGTGTGAACCTCCCGTGGACAGCTGTCATGTGCAGTGGGCTCTTTCCATCCTTACTCTAACAAACAAAAAGTAAAAACAATCATTTAGCATGAAAGGAAGAGGTAACAACTTGAAGTCTCTCAGTTCAACATCCTACAGCTATTCTTCACATAAAATCTCCAACAGCTTCTAAAGACAATATGTCATAATAAATATGTTATAATATGATCAATACATCATAATAAATGCAAAAGGTACAAACATAGGTAAAGCAGTTCCTCAGCAGTGATCAGGAAATGATCTGAGCTACAGCCCACCCCCATAGCCTGGCCATATGCAGTATTTGGTAGAAACTTCCACGTGTATGTATGACGTATCACTCTTGAATGTGACCATACTATTTCCCATTTAATCAGTTTATTTTTTTCCTTACTCTTTGCAGCAAGAAGAAGTTTTTTAAATGAACTACAAAGCTAAGGAGGAGCACTCACAGAGATATGAAGAATATAACTGATGCTTCAATCTGTAATTGTATAGATACATCCTAAAACAGAAGCCACTATAAAAACAAATAAATACATTTCTCAACTTAATCAAAACCAGGAAGTCTACGAAAGACAAACAGAAAACAAGGAATGAGGACACGAGGAAAGCTACAATGAGCTGAGATCAGCGTTCTGGGATCTAGAGAAAGAAACTGAGTTTGGGAAAGCTGAGGAGCCGAGAAAATAGCAACAGCTGCCTCTCTACTCACATAATTTCATTTTTATTGGCACTGGGCTTTGCCATGCACTGATGAGCACAATATCTAATTTAACCTCAATAATTCTGAGTTTAAATAGTACAGACTGTCCATTGATCTCAAGGAACCTGCCAGAACTACTAGATGAGACCACTACTAGGAGACCACTTTTACAGATGAGAAACTGAAACACGCACAATTCAAAGTAAAGCAGCCAAAGTCTTATTTGAACTTAGAGATCTCAAGTCTTCTTGCAAGTCCCGTTCAGGTTCATCAAGATTTACTTATCACTTATATCTCAAGAGTGTTCAGATAACCAAATTAGAATCAGACTTTGTAAACTCAAGATCTAAAATATGTAAACAAACAACCCTGGGGTCTTACTTACCCAGGCGAGTCTAAAGAAACTCAGTTAGAATCAGATTTAATTAAATGCATTTTGCAGGAAGAAGGAAATCACCAGAAAGAAACATTTCCTTGACTTATTACCATTGCCCAAGTCAACATTTTGATGGAGCTCCTGGGACTATATTTTAGCTGTGGTTTCAGTAGAGCGGCTGGCCGAGAGTTTAAGGCTGCTATTATGTTTATGAAGGCACTGAATGCTCCTCTGCTAGAAGTTCACCTCATCCAAACACTTCAATGATTAGCATTCTCAGCATCACTCTAATTCTATTAAGAACTTAAGGACTTGCTGTAATCATTACTGCAGTTTCCACACTCCTTAGGTATGCAAAATAGGATAAATTAAAACTAATATGCCAGTTTTACCTGAACGTTAACATCTGCCCCATTATTCACTAGTAGTTCAAGACACAGTGCTCCATGAGTGGAGGCAGCAGCAAAATGCAAGGGAGTGAATCCGTTATTATTGGGCTGATTTACATTAGCACCATAGTCAATCAGCTCGTTAACAACAGAATCCTGACCATTGTAACAGGCAATATGAAGCGCAGTATTTCCATAGATGTTCATTTCATCAATCTAGAATGAGACAAGGAGACACAGGTAACATTACAGCAGACATCAGCTTATCATTTCACATACTGTATCACGTACTGCAAATAGAAATAGCTCAAGGCTTCAACTGTCATAGGGCATATTTCTCACCAGCAAATTTCACTGACATAAAAAGCACTCCCAGAGAGCTTAATTTAGAATGCTTTACCTTCATTATCATTAAATTCTTATCCTACTGGCAATTTCTAAAAGCCAGACCGAAGCTTAAAGCTGATAGCAGGACTATGTAATGATGATGATGATAAAAATCCTAATAAGCTGGAAAGCTTTTTAATATAAAAAATGGGAGGGAAAGATAAATAAAAAGCTCGGTCTTTAAAAAATAAATAAAGAATGCGTTCTATGGAGTTTTTGTGAATAGAATCAGGCTTAAGATCTCTTTCCACAGATTCCTTTTGGGAAAGGAAAGCGTCTTAGTGAATGGATGGATAAATTGCACGGCCATTTACACTTCAATAAAGAAACCACTTTCAGCAGCTCGGTATTATGAAGATGTAATTAAGATTACATTACTTCTTCATCATGGGCTTAGAATTCAACTGCTGTCCTGTAAAGCAGGGCGAGACAGGTTGCACAAGAGACTCGAGCATGTTCTGAAGAAGCTTCTACAGAAAAGATACTGAAGATCCTATCTACGTGGAGAATGTGAAACTTCAATGTCATTATTAGCACAGTACTGCTAATAATGGGAAACACCTATTCACATTCAACACAGACTTTTGACATTTTTTTGGCAGGTCAAGTCAGCTGGCTATACAACTAGCAAATACAATGGATGTATTCAGTAACTTTGACTGACAACCAGCACAGACTCTTTTGGTCATTTCACTGCTGCTTTGGACCACTGAGTTCACGCTATTAGTCTAAGAGAAGTCTGTACTCTGAAATAAAGATATTTTCCTGGGCAAAAATAATCCTTCCCCTTCCCTCCACTACCTACAGCAGGAAATACACCACCTGAAATTTAAACAAGCTGAAATGCAGCTTAGTGAAGTACTCCACATATGTACTGTGTATCTCCTCTCATCATACCGAAGGGAATGCCAGGCCAAGAGAGACTTCGTTATTCCACCTTCCTCCACAGAAACAGCAGATATTTCTATACATTTCCATATTGCTAATCCTTCAGCAAGGTGACCTGGAATTTATCAGACACTTTCATTCTAGAACGTTTCCTGGCTCTTAAACTAATAAACTACACAAAGCATAAGGTGCTTCTGATAGTCCAGAAAACAGGAACTGTTTTCTTCAGAAGCTTCAATGATGTAGCAGCATCCATAAGAGAAAAGTATCATCTTTGAATACAGAAAAATACATACCTCAACTCCCAGGTTAAGGAGGTGTTTCACAATGTTAATCTGCCCATTGGATGCAGCTGCATGGAGCGGGGTGTAACCCTTCTTGTCTTTACAAGTCACCTCTGCACCATGATTAATCAGTAAGGCAACGACTTCCAGGTGACCTTCAAAAGATGAGAGAAAGCAGTCAGCAGCTCCCCATCAAAAATAACAGCCCATGTTTTACTCCCCTTTTTAAAGAAAGATCAGTGAACATAGGAGTGAGACAGTAACATTTCCAAAACAACATCCTGTTGATGTTATCTGTAGATCCAATTGCTAATGCTCTTTTTTTATTATTTATTTTTTAACAATACTTAATTTAACAAATTCCAAAATAAAGGTTCCCTCTTTTTCGGCAGCACTGAGGACACAAATACATTTTATTTTAAGTAAGTGCATAATTTGAAGCCAAGTCTACCAGTACCAATGTAAGAATTAATATTGATTGCTGATCTGGAGATCAGGTTTGTGACTTGCCAATACCAAAAAATCCTCAATGTAAATCTACAAAGGTTTGAATCTGAACTTGACTATAAATGCATACTTAGACTTCAAAATAACTGCAAGTTATAACCCACCTGTGTCTTTAGTTTCCTCTTCTTCCTCAAGGTTTCAAAGTATGTGTCTTACCATCCCAAACAGTGCCCTAACCACCAAAACTGAATCAAGGAACTGAGGAATGGTCATTATTGCTTCATGCTGAAGCAGAGCTAATTACAATCTGAATACATTGCTTGTCTGATGCAAAAGCCATTGAACAAGAGTGACCAATTCTTGTCCTGGCATTTCTACATAAAAAATAATCCCAATAATCCCCTGTAATAACAAAAGTTACTATAACTTAAAAAGTATAATACAGTCTGATTTATTTAAGCAGCATTTACTAACATTTTGTTACATGAACCAGTGTCTCCTCTCTCAGGAAATTCAAACAAGAAGTTGAGCCTCACCCATGTATGCGGCCCAGTGAAGAGCTCTTCTGTCCTTTTTGTCAAAAGCATTGATGTTCGCACCCTTGGCTAAGAGCAAGTTCACCATCTAGAAGCAACAACAGCAAGTGAACAAACCCTGTATCTCAGACACTCGATACTTCATAAAAAGTCATTCTAGTAATAAAGTTGTGATCATAAAATCAGGCTGTTCTGCATGTGATTGCAGTATGGCTAAGAGCTGAAAAGCTGCTCTCTCTATTACCAGTCACATAATAATAGAATTAAGCAAATTCAGGCAAAAGAAAAACAAAACAAAAAACACATTCAACAACTTTCTTCCCCAACAAAATGCTCTAACACCACCAACTACATACATGCATAAGTGCCTTCCACTTGTATGCTGCCTTGCCATTTTTTCATGTAGAACCAGTAATTAGAATAGAAGAGCTTACTCGTATTAGGTAAGCAGCATAAATCATCTCAAAACCAGAAGCACATTTTCTAGAAGACTAATTGGAAAAGCAGACTGGATCTCACATATCTGAATGTTACTTCGGTATGAAATGAATCCACCAGTTTTCCCATTGCTCCATTCTACTGCTCTTAATTTCTCAGGCAGTTAAGCACAAAATAGCTCAGGACACATTTGAATTGCCAGAGCCATGTGCACAGTCAGATCCCCAAGTCTGCGTGTACATTACACTCGTGTGCCAGATCTGCACAGGCAATTTCTTGACGCTCTCACTTCTGCAGGCAGGAAACCTGGCATACAGGTTGGAAAGCAGATGATTGATAGCAAACATGGGGGTCAGTAAGATGGGGCTTAGTCTAGACCCAGACACAGCAAGCCAACTGTTTGAAAGGAGGAGAAAAAAAAATAAAAAGAGAAAGAATAAATAGTCAAAGATCAATTATGCTATTAAACAATTCACCTCAATGTGGCCATTCAGAGCTGCATGATGCAACGCTGTCCTCCCACCTCGGTCAGAGACATTGACGCTGCTCAGCATGGGAATGATAACTTCTGCACACTTTACTGCCTTGTTTGCGGCTGCCACGTGCAATGGGGTCTGCCAGTTTTTGTCCCGAGCATTGACATCAGCTGAGTGCTTGATCAGTACTTGCACCGCTTCCTACAACAGCAACACAGCTATAAACAAGCAGTTCCAATAAACACTCAGTTGACAACCCAGTGGTGTTACCTATCCATTTTAGCTATGCATCCCAGGCATGGCCAGGAGGACAGAAAGGGAACAACATCCATCCAAGCAACACCTGTGGTGCTGGTGATTCAAATGCCAGAGCATGCATCACCTCTTCTTCTGTTGTACAAAGCAATGTCCACATCCACAGTGTTCCAATTTGATCTTAGGACATACAAAGTTGGCCATGCACACAGCCCAATCTGTTTGGCCAGTTAACCTTTCAGATCCCCTAGAGTAGATCAGCTCCGTTCTGCTTCTCCTCATGCATCTGCCATTAAGTTGGATTAAAAAGTAAGTCTCTGTCTATATTACATTGTTTCTTCTCCTATTCCTCCCCAGAAACCAAATACAAAAGAGTCACTGGGGGACAGTAGCATTCAAGTAGCCTCCCCTGCTAGTTACAACTCACAGCTGGGAAGTGGGACAGTCCTAGCACTACATGTTCTTTCAATTCTTCTTCCATAAACTGAAAAGTTTCCTGCCAAGTCCAGCCAAAGTTTTATTAATGGACACTAAATTCATCGTGTGTGAGTTTAAATAGCCCCTTTGTAACTAGAAAGGCCCAGGAGAATGCCTGCAGTATGCATCAAGAATACATCTTGATGATGTGGAGGAGCTTCTGTTCTCTCATCTCCAATCATTTCAGCCATTTCGTTTTCTATAGCCATCCCACAACTGACATCTAACAGAGTGGTTCAGTTAGTAGACAGCCCCTCTCCAGGCACCAAGAATGATCGTTGATGTCTCAACAGAATTTCCTTTTCTTTCTTAATTACAAGCCTGTTGTTCTAAAAGCCATTTAAAGGCAATACACTGGGGACCTACCCAGCTGGGATATGAAGTCAGCAGGAAAATTCATGTCATTTGACTCTCAATGAAGGAAGAAAAAAGTTAAGGGAGAATTTCAAAATGGTAAAGACTGAAAAATTTAAGCTAATAATATTGACTTCTTTATTTGCAATGCTTGTATAAAGCCTCCATGTCCAGCATTTCCAGCTAGCCCATGTTATTGAGATATCTCCGCTCTCCCACACCACACGCCTTCCCCTGCTGCACCCACTGGTACTTCCTTCGGGTACCAGAACTGCAAGCAAAAGGGAAGAGTTTCTCAATATAAAACGAGCTTTTCAGCAGCTGAGGAGTTAAAGAGCAGGCACAAACCCACAAGAAGACATGCATTTTCAGTTAGGACTGTGACTGAAAATAAAAACCCTATACTCAGAAGCGTCCAAAAAAGAAACCAAACACGCTGCAGTTCCTGCACCAGAAAGAGTGCGGCTAGTTTTTAAGGTTAAAATCTGACCTTTGTTCCTCAACACAGCTTTTTGTATTTTGCCCCATTACAGCATTCATATCCTATCAGATATTCCTTTCAGCGGGTTCTGGCGGCTGCCAGCAGCTGGAAGCTCAGCCAGTAGCCAAACAATGCCCGAGTTCAGCAGCAGCCCAGGATTCCTGCCTGCGGGCCTGGCAGGCGCTGGGACTGTTATGAAGGTGACTCAAGTTCCGCCAGTCCCTGGAAGGCAGCCACACTCTGTTTGTCCAATAACCCCTCCCCTCACAACTCAGCCTGAACTGGGCTCACTTTTAGCTGAGTATGAGGGAGACAGAAGAGCACAAGGAGTCCAAAACAGAAAGCCAAAATAACGGCACGCTCATCTCCCTGGTACTTACTGCTGCTCCTTTTTCAGACTGTAGTGGAAAAAGCACAACACAATGCCAGACGATTTCTAGCTGTCTAGCAGAAGAAATATGGGCTAACCTTCCTTTGTGCACAAATCAAAGCGGATTAACAGAAAAGCTGAAGGATGCCTTGAAATGCAATTAACCAAAACAAACAGTGCAGTTTGGATCTCACACACATCCACTCCCTCCTGGCATACACACGTCTATATGGGTTGATTCCTCCTCATTTCACTGCATGATGATGATGGCCCTGCACACCATTGACACCATCTCACTTCAGCCAGGGCTGCTCCCTTCAGCTGTCAGCAGCTCAGCGCGACCTGCTCCAGCTATGCAAAGCATCCCACAGGGGAAAGTCAGCCACACCAAGACTCAACAGCAGCTGTAATTAGCTGGTAAAAGCTGGTCTCTGGATGCAATGCTGCAGGCCCTGCACACAGCACATGCTCACCCGTTAGTCACAGCGCTGCCTGCTGCAGCTTTCAATGGTTTGCTTTTTCCCCCAGCGCAGTTTATGCCCAAAAGCAGAGTAATCAAATCTTACTCACTTCACTCCTTGAAGCAACTGCTCGATGGAGAGGAGTCAGCCACATATTGTCTTTGGCATTAACACGAGCGCCTGCAAGTAAACAAGCAGAGGTTACATCCATGCCTTGGGTGCGACACGAAGAGCATTGCCCAACTGGTTTCCTAGTAACAGGAGCAGATTTAGTCTCTCATCTCAGCTCTTCTGGCACTCCTCTACCCTTAAAAAATGCATTTCCATCACCCAGACAGATAGAAGCAAATGCAGAAAGAACAGAACTGGATATAGCCTTGTTTCCTGGACAAGTTTGCACAGTTTGTAGCAGGGGACCGTGTACATATGTATGTACACGTGCACTAATGTGTATGCATTTATAAGATTAACAGATACAGGATATTTGATAAAATTCTGCTTTCCTGCTTAGCAGATCTTGCTGTGAAGACAAGTCAGGGAAGCACAATGGATGAGAAGGAAACAGAAAGCCTCCCCACCTCTGCATCTGCAAGCACCCCTCAGCAGACATGGGAAGGGAGATGGAGGGCACGATCCATTTGCCTCGTGCACAGTTCAGTGCTAATGTGCACTCTGACAAAAGGCAGCTGTGCAAGAGGGTGGTTTCAGGGTCACTTGCCAGAATAATGGATAAAAGAAGAATATTAAACAACTTACTATAGCGTTCGTTGACCGCAGACAAAAAGGGATTCTGTATTTGTACGAAGAGATTTGTTTGAAAGAAATATTAAACTACCCATTGAAGTGATACCTCAGGATGAAACATTCAGTGGAAAGAGATGGAGAAACTCATTTTTTTAAATGCCTGCAGACAGCAGCACCGGTTTGAGAAGACCAGCATATGTAGGCAGAAATTATGAGAAGCAAGAGCATCATGTTCTTTGCCTGGATCAGCCTCTGGACTTCATGAACAAAATGATTCCTAAGCCCCATTGTGAACCACAGCTTAAGTGCATGTAAAATCCTGTCATAAATAAATCACACTCTCTGAATCAGAAATTATTTCTGAAGGCTGCTTCTCAGAACTATTAAGGTGCTTGCCACTGAATCATAGCAGATACTGGGAATTGTGCTGGCTAATCAGAGAAAAAAAAAATGAGTTATTTCAGATTACCACAAGTTAGGACGCAATTTTTTTGGCTGGAAGAAGATGAAACCTATTTTCATAACCAGTGTAGCATAATCAGAAGCAATAATTCACCTTAGAACTTTTTGTATCTGGTAGCAGAACCTACACTCCAGAGGAATACCCCAGTAAAGGTGTGTGACAGTTTTGAAGTATCTTCAAATTCATCTATCTAAAGTAAGGAAGCTGCTGCCTTCCCTTCCCTTCCTGAGAAGGCCATTATGATTGATACCTATCAGTACCAACACTAAGCCTGCACTGAGGTGCTCTAGAGATACATAAAGCAGGCACATCTTCCACCACTGGAACTCTAAGGTACCTCATGATACACTGCTGTGATCCTATAGGGATTTTGGGGGTACAAATTGCCTAGATTAACTCCTAATGACTGCCATCAAATGCTTCTCTTCAGGTTTAGAAATGTATTTTATATATACCTAGCTCTTTTCTTTTTTTAAATCCTTATTTTCTTGACTAAGCTTTCTTTTGCCTTATTGCTGCCTATTCGCCAACTCCCACAAGCAGATGGCAGGAAATCAGAAAGGCCTATGTAGAGAGTGACAAAATGGGAGAGAAATCATATAGTTTGTCAGTATTCAACAACCCCACAGCATTAGAGAATACAAAGATGACTAAAAAAACCTAGGCAAGTGTCTCCTCCTGTAGTTACTCATGCCTTTCACTGACCCACTCACCCTTCAGAAGGCTACAGTAGATGGCTGCCAAGAAAAGAATGAAAGAAAATAATAAAAGCAAAACATGGCTACTATAAATAAAATAATCTGCAGCACATTATGGACATTTTCTTCTTCAGCAATTTTCCATATTCCCTTTCCCCTTCTTTCTGGTTTTGTGCTGTTTATGTGACAAAGTGAAATTGCTATAACGCGTCTAATTCAATGTGCCAGTTGAATAAATTTGTGATTTATGATTTTACAAAGCTGCATAATTCAGCTGTTGCCTGTTAGCAAAGCCAGCGTTTTCTGTGAACTGAGGCACGTATTTCTTTGAAGAGAAGTTCCAAAATGTTTCCCTTTGTACTGCCTATTTGCTTTACCAACATTCAACCTTCAGTTTTCCATCAGGTTCCTTGCAGGCAACAGCTAATGACGATCAAAGAGCTCCGCCAGCACTGAGGGATGCCTCTGGGGACAGACAGTACCTCCATTTTGAAGTGACAATGTGGAGGCACCTGGGAAGCAATGCTCACATTTTCAAAGGCGTCTCCTATACTTATGAAACTGGAATGCCTACCCTAAATGTATTTCTGTTTATACATGCAAGAGGCCTACAGCCACTAACACACCAGCTGCTCTACCTGGCGGCCTTCACAGGACCACTCTACCTTGAAAAGTTAAGTTCCTTTAAAGTTGTCTCTTAATATCATTCCACACAGCCACAGCAACCACCCACCCCACAAAATAAATGAAAAATAAATATTCCTTAAGAGAAGAAGCCTTCCCCTTCCTCAGCCCCATCCCCAGGCCTATGCTTGCAGGGCCTCACACCACAAGCCTGAAGGAAGGGCCTGGCTGATGGGGTTTTGGGTCTGTGAAACTTAAGCAGACAGCCTAATGCATAAAGGTAAAACTAACAGAGAGGAATCTTTGCGTGAAAACATTCTTCTTTCATTTGGCTTTGCTGTAATCTCTGAGATCTTTCACTCTCCATTTGTTTTCTGCCAAAAGAGGAAATAAATCTGAAATGGCCTCTGTTCATTTGAGATCAGAAATAAACAACCTGATGTTTGCTTTCAGGAAAAAAAGTTAACATCTCTTTATCCTAACCAAATGATTTTCCATCCAGAACATCTGCCAAAATTCACATATTTCAATGATCCTGCAACCTAAATCTCTGAAATCAGGCACGATCAACAGTGAAGGAGCCTTCTTTAACATACTAATTGCATTAATAACTTGCACCTTTCTAAGTGCTGCTGGAACACAGTAGCAGTAACACAAAAATGTAAGTAGTGACCCACCACCACACAGAGATGCACAACAGAAAGCAAAGATCAGCACAAAAAAATGTAACAGAATGGCTCCAGCCAGTAGGTGGAACCAGGACTTTCAACAGGAGAGCAACACATGCTGTATGTCAATAGATGTACCAAAGAGTCTGAGAACAGCTACATGACAGAAACAGGAGGTGCACTCGAAGTTCATCAGAGCTAAGTCTGGGTCACTTGCTAATGAGGGAACTGGCCCAGAGATGCCACTGCAGTTAGAGGACAGGGAGGAGTAAGCAGCAAGGTAAAAGCACGCAGGTCTTGGGTCCAACATGAAAGGGTGAGGAGATAGTCCTGGGACATCCTCCAAACTCTTTTAATCCCCAAGGAGTGGAGTCTGAAAGCCATGGGAAAAACAGAGAGAAGCTGCCACTCCAACCCTCCCTACTGTTTAGCCTGCCATAAAACATAAAAATCTGTATGTGAATACAAGCTAGGCAGTGCCATTCCCTGCTGCTTACATGACAGGGATGGTCTAGAACCTGCCAAGCGTGTGACAGTCTTTTTGTCAAATCTGCATGCCAGGGCTTACCAGGAACCTTTCCAAACCACGCTGAGGTTTGTCCTTTTCCTCATCTACGCACAACTCAGAAAGAATGGATGTCAATACTGCACATACACCCCCCAGTGCATAATCTTCTTGCCAAGTAGATCAAGGCCTTCTGAAATAGTAAGATACAGTAATACTGCCCAGATCACAGGCTGGGAGGACAAAGGATAAGGAACTGAGCTCACTCACTCTGCCCTCAGTACCAGATTAAGCCCAGGAAGGGGAGAGGTATAGGCACACATAACTGAGAATACTTCTGTTTGATTCCAACACCAAGAATTTTTGCGTTTTCACTCAGTAAAAACACCCTCTCATTTTAAGTCAGATAACTAAGCTTTTCTGCTGATATAAGACTTCATTTCATGATTCCATTAAAAGAGAAAAACCTCTGTTATTCAAAAGTGAAATTGTTGTTAGAATTCTGTAATGACAAATGGCCCTGCTAGGCAGGGGGGTTGGAACTACATGATCCTTGAGGTCCCTTCCAACCCGGGTAATTCTGTGATTCTGTGTGATTCTGTGATTAATCTTTTAGGAATCACTCCTACGTATTATGATTTTGCAATGAAGAAGTGAAACAAAAGGAAGATGCCGCTGTTCTCTTCAGAGCCTAGTTCACAGATCCCAGTAACAAAAACGTGTTTATAGCTCATAAACCTGCTCTTGGATATACGTACTGATACATAATGTGAGTAAGGAGATTACAGCACAATGAATAGACAGAAAACACAATGTAATACTTAATTTTGACTCCTGTCGAGCTAATAGATAAGACTTATCACCTACATTTTATGCTGTTAACCAGACAAACCCCACAGCTTGCAGATGACCTTTTGGCAGTGAGGCACTGGAACAAACTGTCCCAGAAGAACACAAGGAAGTTTCTTTCCTTCTATCACTAGGAACGCAATGGAAAACAAGAAGCAGAACGTACTCTGCCTTCATCAGGACATGTTGTGATGCTATAGAGATTCACAGGAGGAATCGGCAGAACTGCTTCACCTTTCTATTTATGCAGATATTCCCCGTGGTGTTATTTGCAAAACTTGAATAAAAGACACACAACAGCAAAACAACAACACGTTACAAATGACACACTTTGCAAGAACACATACACAGATTAGGTTTAACTTCTGTCTCCTAGTGAAGAAAAGACTGCTTGCATCTGACACAATGAAAAAACATCCAAGCACAACCTGCCAGCAGATGAATGTTCATTTACATCGCTTTGTGGATATAAGGGTTAGAGCAAAAAAAATCTCATCTATGATGGATGTCAAACTAGTTACCTTCACTAAACAATTAGATTACTCAAAATATCCTCAAAATAAAAAAAACTTACAAAGAAAACACAGCTACAGCAAACAAAGGGCAGGGCACAGGACACTCTGACACTGACAGCTGCATTGCCTATGGTGCTACTGCCAAGCAAAAAAGGCTTGGTCCTTTTGGTCTTAGGGCCCTGAATACACAAATGGCTAGTGTGAATCTACTACATGTACCAAAACTACCTTAGAGAAAAGACTGAAGTATTTCTGCAACCCACGCTAGATATCAGAGCATCTAGAAAGATGAGTCTTTTGGCAACCAATAAAGCATTTAAAGCATCACACAAAGATATGTATGTGAAGGTATTTACAGAAAACATTTGATATAGTTTAGTTTTGACTAGAGTATCTTAAGACAATGTGCAGATATAAAAAATACTGTGCACACAGTATTTTGTGTTGTATACACACTCATATGCTTCTTCTACCCTAACTTTAGCTTAACTGAAACTCTTGCCTTAGGCTCCAAGACTAGGAGTCCACGTTTCAAACATGTATTTCCTTTTACACGTGTTTTTGACTCCACAATCATTCTCAGTTTGAAAGTTGTAGAAGTTTTTACCAGCAAACAAGTGCAACCAGCTCCATGAAATCCAGAAATTTGTACCCTTTAAATTCACCCTTATGTGTTTTATTATTTATTTCTTGTAGGTTTAAAATGAATTTAAGTTAGTGGCAGTGAGAGGTGCTAACTTACCTGACAAAATAAGAAGCTCAATGATGTCTGCATCCCCAAGAAATGATGCAACGTGGAGAGGAGTTCGCTTCTCAGCATCCTAAAAGCCACAGACCATAGTTACAAAACACGGCTGATGACTGCAAGCATTAGTATTAGCAAACAATGTGTTTTTACACAGTGTGTATTTTTCTACTACTATTTCTATTTGCAATTAAAATTGTAAGTTTAACCACTGAAAGAATAAAACTCAATGAGATGCAATTCTCATAGTCTTGGAAGGTAACTGTACACCATTTACTCTCATTGACTAACGCAGACAGAAATGGACTTGCACACAGTGATGAAACTTTAAACACTAGTTAGAAAAATATTACCAATTAGGTCTGCAGCTTTAAACTTCTAGAACAAATTATCTTGCATACAGCTTCAAAGGCACAGATATTTTCTCTTGATTCCTGTCGCTTTCAGGATTAAGAAGTTACATTTTCAAGGTTTCTTATAATCTCATATGTAATAAACACGTTGTTTACAAAAAACCTTTCTTGTTGCTTCATTCTGAACGTAGGCCTTTAAAGGAAACTGCTAAGTGTGATGATATGGGCAACAAATCACAACAACACTTAATACCACTTATCATACCATTCTACCTCTGTTCTCAGTCCTAAAACAGATTTCATTTTGGCTTCTTAACCCCTAATACATCAAGTTCTAATAGACTTATCAATTAGACTAACTAAGTTACAGCCTACCATCATTCAATGCTGGTAACAAGTTTACCACCTCCTGCAAACGATACCAGCAGAGAAATCCTGCTGATATTTGCACTCTCCTGAAATATCCCTGAGTCTGTCAAGTAAAATAACTCTTTTAACACACCCAGGAGATCATCAACTGCAAGTTATTTTGGACTATCTTCAGAGTCTACAAATGTGAACAAATTCATTAGTCTTCATTAAGACTAATCTGACTGCGCACTGCTTGCTCACTGACCTCTGCTGTGCTGTCACCCACCGCGGTCTAGATTTCATGGGCTGCATGAGTTCATACATCAAGATAACTTTTATCATCTATCATAAGTACTGCTCCTCATTGCCTACCCAAATGCTATCCACTACATCAAATTTACCAGGATGTGTGCAAGAATTGTACAAGAAAAGAGTTTTATTTATTTTTACCTTGTTCATGTTAATGCAGATTTCTCCTAGTACAGTGTAGTATTTCTAATAGTTGTCATACCTGCCAGTGATAAATTTTCCAACAGCTTCCTGCTGCACTGCCAAGTCTGGCAATAGAACTGAATCAGCTTGAAGCTGAACGCTACCAATGCAAGAACAAGAAATCTTTTACATCAAGGAACCAAAGCTGCTTTAATAAAGCTTTATTATCAACTGCTTAGTTGATAATAAACAATACTTCATACTGAACTGTAGGCCTGACAGAAATTTGATAATGCGGGGAGGAAAGGACAGAGATAAGTAGAAGTGTTACGCTCTACTTTGCAGTAGCATTTTTAAACCAAAGGGATACTAATAGGCCTGAAACTTGGAAAAGAACAACAGAAGGAATACTTCCACTACTAGAATAGTATCTAACTGTATGTAATCTCAGCTGTTATTTTTATAAATCAATGCAAAATCCTTCCATAGCACACGAGAATCAAACCTTCAGAGAAAGAAAAGTTTTTCATCATGAGGATGTGCTTCAACCTGATTTCTCCAAGTTTTAGGCACAAAATCCAAAGCCTTTTCCATTTACCTCAGCCAGGCAAAAGAAAGTTCATCCTCATACAAACTACAAAGAGGATAAAAAGGAAAAGACATACGGTGTGGGCAAATGAACACAAGAGCCCTCCAGGCAGCATCTTCTGGGCTTCGGTGGGAAGCGCCATCAAGATGTCTGCTGCTGAACCTTGAGAAACTCAGCAGAGGAAAACGCTCAAGTTCCTGTTTATGTTGCACTCAAAGCTGAGAGAAATGCAGAGGAACTGGAGCACCCGCCTGTCTGTCCCACCGTACTTCTCCTCTCCTCCTGAGAGCCGCCATCAACTCCAGCAAGGTCTGCAAAGCTCTGGCACTGCACCTGGTCCAGCTGTTGGACTACAGGTGTCCTTCTGTCTCAGAGGCATTAAAAGGAGCACAAAAAAAATAAAGAAGCCATAGATGTAGAGACTGAAAGCTACAAACGGAGATGGGAATTAAAGAAGGAAATCTGTCGTTTCTGCAAGAGAATTTGGCAGTGCCCCAAACCGGAACATAAATTATGAAGCAAGGAAAGCGGAGGGGGAGGAGGGGTAGGAGTGATAACAGAGTTACAAATGGCACCAAGACAAATAATCAGGCCTGCTTCAAGTGCAGCTCTTGAAGGAATGAAAGGTCAGTAAGAGACAGCGGAGAAGCCAAACAATGGCTAAAAGAGAAGCTGAAACAAGCAGCCTCACCAAAACCCTACTAGGGGCCTACACCATTTCTCAGAGATGATGCAGAGTTAACATTACCTGTACTTTATTTTTCAACTACAAATAAAGGAAATCATGAACTTTACAAATAGGTGATCAAGAGCAGAAGGCCTCAACAAGAAAAGCACTCAACACATGCTTCAACCATTGAAGGGATCCCAGAGGCACTGATAAGGTGCAACACAGATTAAGTCCTAAGTGCTTTACTGGATCGGAGCCACGGTGAACACGGTTAGCAGAACAGTGGCTCACATGAATCATACCATCCTATGGACAATACTCAGGCACATTAAGAAACAGGCCAGCGGTTTGTCCTCAGCATAGCATATATCTCAAAGTAGGCACAAGATTTGAACCTTTGTTCAGATCATCAGCTGTTCAGATGAGATGATTTGGGGGACGTAATTATTTACTATTACAATATAAGAGGGATTTGAACAGAAGGTGTCAGCACTCACCTTTTGTCATCAAACTGCCTGAGAAACCAGCAGAAATGGTTCAGCACAGTGCCAGAGAAACAGCTTTTGTGAGGTGACCTAGCTGAGAGCTGAGAGAAGCATTGGGACTGCTACCACTTCCAAGCGACCAGCCACAGCCAGAAGGTCACATAAACTATTCAAAGCAAGTACGAAGACTGAGAAAATACACTGGAAAAGTGAAGGTTTCCTCTACTGTAACATCAGCCACAATTGTTACTGCAAGTAATTATTTTACAGCAGTTATCGGAAATACTTCTTTGAAACTGAATTTGATAAACAAAGGTTTGACAAAGATATGCAATATGTGACCTTGCTAGAAGAACATGCTTCTAAAGGGTTTAGCCATGCCCCGTCTCACTGTCTGCTAATGTAGTCCTTCAAGGGCCAGATTAAAAAGATTTTTGTGCTCACTCAGATCATATTCACATGTTGATTTCACCACATTACTTCAAAGTTTTCAGCTTAAATCCTGAAACTTATTCTGCAATGATTTTTGCAATGATAAATTGTTTTTTATCAGTTTAGTGCCTTTTGTTACTTAAATTATTCTTAGAGGTAAAGCCGTGAGAGCCAGACCTCTTCAAACTCTCTCCTTTCAATTACAGGTGTATTTGCAGCCTAAAGAAACAGGACAAGTGTTACTGTTCCATAAAAACTTAACCTGCTGACAATAGCTCACAAGCAACTGTCCTACTGTGACAAAACAGAAGCCTTCCAAAGATCCTGAATCCACTCCTTCAGAAGCTTTCTAACATGGCAGAAGCACATCCAGAAGGCAGTCACTTAATTCCAGGATAGCTCTATCTCCTGTGAGACTCCACTGTGCCAAAAGAATAAATTCTTGGATGAGAGCAAAGACAGGGGCCCGATTCCCAAGATGACTGAAATACCACAAGGCTTTGTCTCCTTGCCCCAAGTCCAGTATGTCCCTCTGCACTAAAGGACAAGCTGTTTTCCACATTAGCTATCCTAAGCATGCAAAGCCTTTCACATGCAGAATCTGAAACATGTGCACGTTCGCACTGTCAAACATTTGCACCATCCCAAGAAGCACATTTAGCAATATTGCAGAGGTATATATAACTTCCATGCATGTGTGCAGGGCCTTGCAGTCTCAGCCGGTGCCGTATCTACAGACCAGTTGTACAGGCAGAAGAGGGCAGGCAATGCCCAGGGTCTTCTACCTCACCGTGGCCCCAAGAGTCACTTCAGCCCCATTAGATCTGCTGGTTCTGCACCTCTGCTTGGATGAAAACGAGCCCCATGCCCCACACAGCCTGGGAGAGCAGGCTGCTGAATGCTACCCATAGGCAGCCCAGGCTTACCAGGGAAGCAGTATGTTCAGTCCTCTACAACACAGCACTGATCACCGCCAGCCACATGTAACGCTGCCCGTGCCTCCCTGATGTACAGCAGCATCATGTACCCTCAGGCACAGCATGGAAATGAGGAGGTCAAAGTGACTGCTGAATGACCTGAAAACACGCTTCTGAGCCAAGCAGCTGCAACTCACTTGCAAAACAGAAGTCAGAACTACAGCAGCACCCAGAAAGCAGCTGTTTTCATAAACACGTGCTTCCTGGCTTGGGAAGATTTTACTTATTTGGCCAGAGAAAAAAATAGAAAAAAAAGTAACCTTTTGAACTGATTTGCTCTTAGTTCTTTCCTCTAAGGTAAATTTTCTCTTAAGAAACGTGCATGTATTTCACTCGTTTTGTATAGTTTCTCCATAGGCTATTTCTCCTGCCTTCCTTGAAAACTCCGAAAAATAATCTATAAAACATTAGAAATCCCCAAAACTTGCTTCAAAATGAGAGTTTTATTTCCCTCTTCTACTTGCGTTTCAATTATTTCAGTACTAACACAGCAAAGGAAAACGACCAACAAAGGACAAAGCGCTGCCAAACAGCGTCAGCTTCCTCTCATGTGAGCGCCCAAGCACTAGAGAAACTACCATGGAAGTAATTAAAAACACCCTTAAAATAGAAATGTAAGCACAAATAGCCAGTTGGCGGCACAGGGGCAAAACATGCTGTCTTCTGATCTTTCTTCAGTGACAGCTTAGGCATTTAACACTTCTTTGCAAAGACTATTCAAAACACAGCCTTCAGGCTTGGTGTTGACTGGTCTTTTTCTAATTACTACAAAGGACAAAAGAGCTGCTCAGTCAGAAGTTCTTGTGTCCATTACCAATAACTTAAACAGGATCCTATGCAAAGCCATTTGACTGACTCTTTCCATTAAGTACTATGGCGCTCATCTATAAAACACATATTCAGCATTTAACACTGCACCTAATAGATGAGAGCATCTCCCTAGCAACCATCACTAGCACAGCCAAAGGATATAAAAACATCTGAAAAGCCTGCTGTAACCTGGTACAAGAAACACTATTTGAAAAGCTAAAACAAAATACAGAGGAAATATTAGGACTATCATGTTCACCTAGACTTGCTATTATTAGTATTTGTGTTTTATATAGTTTTTAAGATGAACAGAGAAAACAAATATGGAGGAAGCTCAAGGTAGAAGATGCTTTAAGCAAGTTTTTCCCTCTGTTAAAACACTTAACTGCTACTTGTTTGCAGCTGCTTACCATTGCTCTATCTAGAATAAGCCAATTTGAAGAGCAGCAGTTCCTTTGTGGGCAAACAGCGGCCAAGATGCTGCTTCCTTACCCTCACCGCTGAGACCTTTAGTGAAGCTTTGCTTCAAGTGCAGCCAGATGCTGAATAAAAGCTCCTGATTTGCAAGGACTGCTTCAAAAAGGAAACTCTACAGAGAATGAAAACACGCAGCCTTCAGCTGTTTTCATTCATTTTCTCAATGTGCAGCAAAACAATGTCCTTCTGTGACCTGCACGTTTGGAATCATACATTTAGAAGACTTAAAATCACCTGCTGGAGATAATGATATGTCAGATGAATAATGAGGATTCTACTGAAGCCCCTAGCCTCTAAGTTTAAGATATTTTCCACTCTGTTACATGCTAATTGCTAAGGACACGATTAGCATTGCCACTGAGAAAGTTCACAGGCATGGTGCTTACAAATCCCAGCACAAACATATCCCAACTCACATACCAAGGCGTTGACATCCTCGGTTTTGTAGATCAACATCCGTATCTCCTCCGGATCACCGCTGAAAATAGCTTGGACCAGTGGAGGCTGGTAAAACAAAGGAGAAGGTACAGTGTTATGGGTTTGTTTGTTTCCTTCCAGCTTTAAAAGATAACATATTATTTATCCCAACGCTCATGAATGCCACACTTCTTCCATTGACATTGCTGCCCTTAGGGCCAAGGAGTGCTGTGGTTGAGGAGATGCTGCACCACACAGCCACAGGTGGTTGCAAACTACAAAGCTACCTGCCCCTCGATGTCCCTTCTAGCACGTGCTAGAAACAGGAGGTGCCCCCGTTCCAGCTGCCCATCCCCAAAGGCAGTGGCCCCCCACTCCCCTCAAGGCAGGTGACAGCCAGCCTGGGGGCTCACTGCCCACCTCAGCAACCAACAGGAGTGGTCTGTGTTGCCCTGCAATCACCAGAATTAAAAATAACCCTGCAAAATGGAAGTGTGCCTGGCTACTTGAGCACATAAAACCACAGCAGCTCTCCGGGCTTTGAGGAATGTAACAGTCTTGTAAACAAGTTATCCCAAATACCATTATTCCCATTCTTTTCCCCACAGTATTCATCATAATCACATCTGAAAAACCCACTTCTAAGTTGTTGCTGTCTATTTTAAGATACATTAATCCCTTATGTCCTTAAGATTCATGCTGGAATTCCACTCTTGCCACACCTCTGATAGAAAAAGAACTAAAACAGCATCTTTTACCACAGCTGCCTGATGTGCCCCATTGCACCGTGGGCTTGTGTACTGCAGCAGTTTTTAGGAGCAGGAAAAACCCATGCCTGTACACAACCATAAAACAGATAAAACCAGCATAGGTCAATACGCATCGAGTCACTGCTGTGCAACTGGCTCAAAGTAGCCATTTTCCTACTTGACCATTTGGCTTTGTTTTTAAAGGCAGTAGTTTTAAATTAAGAAGCATATTGCTGTTAAGGAATTGTTCACAGCAATTGCCTTAAGACCTGTCAGCGTCTGTATGATGCTTGTATGATACCTCTTTTTAAAATCATGTCTAAAACCCGTGACAGCATCATCAGTGGGTTCTTCCATTAGCGTGAATGCATTCCTTAAGCAATTTTCAAGTTCAGAAGCTGGTAAGCACTTGAGTTGGAGAGCAAACAGAAAGCAAGCATAGCATAGCTTATGTGTCTCTATTACAAGAATTAAATAAGGGTACACGGAGTGACAAACAGCTGTCTCATCAGCTCAGCTCTCCAGAGCCTTCACATTCTTCAAGAGAGTTTTAGCTGGAGGGTTCACATTTGTTTTTCTGAAAATACACACCAGCAGCTAACAAAAATAACCCTCCCCATTACTCCTCATTATCCTCCAGACATCCCACGGACAGCACACACAACAGCAGACTATCAGTGTGCTGCACTCCCAGGTTCCACAGCCCCAGATGAGATGAGCACAGCACTGCACAGGCTGTCTCACGCAGCATTTTAGTTACTGTCAGAGCAGCCGATGAAGCTCCCAGCTTCCTAAACCAGATACTATTTTGTCAAGTAACTGTGACATCCATCAACTATTTTGTCTCGACTCTGGGTACCCTGACTCACTAACAAGGACTTTTCAAGACTCATTTAGGCCAATTCTCATTTTGCCAGGAGCAGGAGGCAGACGGGTCGAGGATAGTCTCTTTCTATGCATGTTTGACACAACTATTCTTCATTCCTCTGAGTGAAAAGAAGTCATATATTGACCCCTAGCTTGCTCTAACGGCATTAAAGCATCTTACTGAACTGAGCACTTGGGTGTATCTGTATTTCCTCAGCTGGCAAAGCAACACAGTGAGACCAACCACAGCACACTGCACCTCCACCCAGACATAGAGCTGAGTCGATAATTAAAAGTGACGTCGATCGATCATTTAGTGAGAGATGTGCAAACCAGAGTAAACTTCATTCCCTTTCCCATAAGCATGCAACCAAAATCCTTTGCACCCCTGCCTCCCCACAACCTCTCATTGCCTCCCCACAACCTCTCATTGCCTCCCTCTACCCCCTTCTCTGATCACTCTCTCCAAACCATCTCAAACTTGGCCTCTCTTTACCTCATTTTTGTGTCCCTAGATCTGCAGATTTTAGGACGATCCAGACACTGCCCAGGAGTGAAAAGGAAACCATAAAGCAATGGGGCACAGTGCTACCATATATTGAGACAGCTGAAACTGTAACATATATTTAGCCAATGAAAAAGGGAAAGATTGAGACTGCTTCTCCACATGCACTGCAAGACCGAGCCCAGTGTTTCTGCTCATAGCACCTCTGACACATCAGCGCGGGCAGTGCAAAGCAAGTCTCCTGGCAGGCCTATTGAAAGCTGCTGCCTTGGCTCCAGCTCCTGGCTCCCTCCCATTTTTCATTACGATGTCTATCAGCTGCCCCATGAATTGCTTATGTTTCCAGGTGAAGGAAAGGTTACATCCTGCCGTTCCTGGAATCCTGAAATTCTTCTGCACACGGAATATGCTGCCAGTGGACAATGTGCTGTTAGACTTATCAGTTAAGGCACCAAAATAACTCCGGGCATGTTAAATTTAGATCACTTCTAAAAAGGAAGAAAGCTAAGTAAGTTTAAATGTGCTCGCTCAATGGCCTTTCCCTCATTCTTATTACTGAAGATTGTTCACTGGCATCAATGTGAGGATCCTTCACGTTGTTGTCTTTTGCTGTTGTTGTTTCAGGGTTGTGTTTTTTTTAAGTTCTTGTAGATCATACTGGAAAATTAGTTAATAAATGCCATTTTGAAGTCACATTAATCAAATGGAGACAAAGACCCAGCATGCCACAGACTAGTTAAAACAAGAAAGCGTTTTTTAAAGGAGACAAATATAAATATAGGAGAATAACATTTGTTCGATTCGCCAACATTCATTTCCCATTTTAGCCTGCTGCAAACAGCCCAATGAGACTGGCTTGAAGATAATTGATCTAATGGTATCCTCACTTTTTCTTGCCCTTTTGATTCTATTTCTAAGTTTCTTAGGATTCTGTCTTGATACAAAGTGCCTATTGCGTAACAGCTTACAAAGCACACGATACCAACTAAAAACAACCCTGTGTGCGGGGGAGAATCCTCTGGGGAACAACCAGACACTTGCTGGCTTTGGCCTTCCCCCCATACCCACAGTGGGGGCCCCACGTCCTCTGGGGACCGCTGACATCCTGCCTTCCTTCACCCTACTGTATCAGTAACAACAGCAAGAAAAAAAATGAAAAGGGGTGAAACGGAAACACTGCAAGCTTATCTCCTTCCAGCTCTGCAGCTATGAAACCACTAGCTACCATCCTCCTTGGTGAGGTAAGCACAGCTCTGCACAACCACAGGAGCAGCAACGCCTGCATCTACACATGGGTGCTGCATCTGATACGCTTCAGCCTGCCTTGATACTCATCATGAACTCTAATATAAGCCTTTTCATTTCTTTGATTTAGAGCACTGTAAAGTGACATCTGATCCTGTAAGATCTTACTCAAAATGCTTAGGGCAGCTGCAGGTTAGCCACGTCTGTTTTATATTAACAAATGCACACACACCAAGAAGACAGCTACGAAGCAGAGCGTGCCTTAAGAACTGCGCAGATACTTCTGAACTACAAGTGGCTACAAGCACTCCAGAGGCAGTCACATCTTGTGTTCAGGTGACTCCCTCCTGCACTGCAGATCACCCCTAATGCCCCCTGCAAGGCAGCTTGCCCCGCTGCACCCACACACCATCCCAGCTGCCCAGCTTGTATGCACTCCCAGCAAACCCCCCAACTAACTTTATCCTACTTAGCGTGCATCAAACACTATTCAAAGTAATCAAACACGAGTGTTTATGTCCCCTGATTTCTCTTGGAGGGCCGTGGAGCTCACTGTGCACTTGCACTGTCACCAACTATCACCATTTTTGTAAAGTGATAGAATCCTCCACAGGTTTTCATGTCCCACATTCACCTTCTGCCCAGCTAGTATAAAATACAAATTAACCATGTTTGTCTCCTGAGGCCAATTACGGTGTTGTTTCCACTAACAACACGTGAGCACACAGATCAGTCAGTAACAACATCTTGTCTCTTCCTCTGCTCAGCAGCACAAGCACATCTTGTACCTCTGTTTCGAATCTGGAACAGATTAGCTTGATTCAACATATCCTAATATACTCACATTGATCATCAGCTGAATTGCTAAAGCTGACAGGAAGAAAGAATCAAGAATGTAAAAATCAGCCTTTGCTGATGAATGCAGCACGAGGTAGCCAGGCCAAACAAATGAAATGGAAATTGAAATGCTTTCCAAATTGGCTGCGGTTCAGGAACCAGCTCAAGATCTGCCAAGCATGTAAGATCTGATGGTGACAGATCCAGCAGTTCCAAAATGACCCAAATTAAACTGAAAGTTGAGCTGGAAAGCTGCCCTCTGCCACCCCAGACCTGAGGCTACAGCACAGAGCTTGCACCCAAACAGGCCTAAGCCAGCACGATGCTGGTCCTGCAGCCCCCTGCCTCTGCATGGATGTCCCCACAAGGGCAGTCGGGATCTTCACTGGCCTCACGTATAAACTAAATCAGACTTCAAAGTTGGATATTCTGTCAAACGCAGTAGGTCAAATGCATAAAGCAGTAAGAGCAGAGTGAAACAGGAAATCTTTCATCTCCTTCCATGCCATAGCAGCACACAGATCACGGAGGGGATACATTTCTGATGCATCTAATGCCAGTTTCCTGGTCCCCAAAGCTGTTTGAGTCCTAGAAGGCACTTTAGCATTTCTCACTGTAAAACACTCCTTAACCACAACACACTGAGCGACATCAAATATTTGAATGGCGCTAAGCACACCAAAAGCAAGACATTTCTAACCGAGGGCATCTTAGAAAGATGCTGCAGTGTCACCGTGCTACGTTTCAACCCTGCAGACAGAGATGTCACCACCCAACCTGCTGCTCTGACACAGTTTGCAAGAGAAGCCTCAGGAAATACTTCAGGCAGGTTTGTGTGAAGCAAGAAGAAATCAAAGGCCATTTCTAAATGGCTGAGTCTGACTCCAGCAGCCCAGCCCAGCTGAGATGACAGAAGCACCGCATGGCACAGCTTGTCCTGGTAGGAGGCAATGACTGAGCGCACGCCGGGGGCTGACTCCAGCTTCGTTCTGCTTGCTGCAGGAAGAGAACAGAAGCTGGTCACCCCGTGCTCCAAGCCCGCTGAGCAGTGCTTGACAGAGATAAGGGGGAAGCAATCACAGCCGGATGTCCCATCAGCCTCCAGCCAGGCTCCATGCAGACTGGATGGGCGCAGTTATGCACAGCCCTAAGCCAAGTTCCAAGGAAGACAACCTGCCCACTGCAACGAGTTAGTTGCCCAGTTAATTACCAGCATTCATGCTCAGGCTTCATGGGAATTAGCACAGAGCAAACAGAAAGACAAGACAGAAAAAATCATCGTGCTTCCCTCTGTACCTCCAGTTCCACCCAAAAAAAGGAATTTACATCAGCAGAGCATCATAGAATCACAAGGATGATCCCTACAGAGACTCTCAGGGACCCATTCATTCTTCAATAAGACGCAATAGAAGCGAAATATCGATTCCAGGGCACCTCCTCCTTGCTTTGGTTTCACAGTATGCGTATTTTCTCACCCAGTTTTGTCTAATTTGCACTCTCATTTCCTGCACCTCATTTTCTTTGCTGTCGCTCCCAGTGAGGCCGTTTTTTTTCTCCTGCAGAAATGACTCATTTTTAATGGGCACCATCAGTCTTTGTAGAGCTCTCGCTTACTGTGAGCAGAATCAACTTCTAACTGCTCCTTTTCCCGAATCATGTAAAGACGTGTTGTTCATCAAACCCTGTCTATGGATGAAGTCTCCTTCTAAACCAGGCAGGAGGGAGCTGCTTCACTTCAGAAAGCACCGATTATTTCTGCTTTTTCAGCATTTTAATTATGTTTTATTTACTATCAAGTAATCTTTCAACATTAAAATGTGACGCCACATAAATCTGCTGGAAACATACAACGTTTACTGTTATTTTTTGGTTTATCGTTGTTGTTGTTTTTAGATAAGTTTCCTTTTTAAGAAACCCTGAAATGTTTTTCTTATCCATCAACGTCCTCTGCCTTGCCTGAAGAATGCATGACTGCAATTCAGACTGCCTGTCTGCCCCTCAGGACTTGCTGCATGGAGTGCATTGCCTGCCACCTTAACCTGGAAGCCTGGAGCACACTGAGACAGTCACCCACCACTGAGGCTGTTCTGGGTATCACCTCACTTCAGCTCCCTGGGACTTGAAAAAATTCAGGTTCTGCCTCTGCTCCAGAGGTCTGAACACATATATGTGTTTTGCTCTTTTGCTCCCACTGGTCATGGGACAAAACCCACCAGTAAAATGGTCAAGGAAAGCATGACAGCCCTGAAAACATGCAGCAGAGAGGGAAGAATTCCTCATACTGCAGTCTGTCAGAGTACGCCCATTGGAACTCATATATTTTGCCCCATATCAGTATACATCCTCTCCTGCAAGGGTTGAAGCCACTTAAATTTAGCGCATGAGAAAAACTACAGTGCAAAGTGCTTGCTGTGCCCTGCACTGGAGCGCTGCTAAAGCTCTGGACATCAACACAAAGATGAAGCAATTCCACTTTGCTCTCAGAGCTCAGCTTTGCAAAAGTGGAAACATATTTCTGCCAGGAACATGAAATATGTTTGAAGACTGGGGTCCGAGAGAAAGCGGGTTTAAAACCTCCTCTTTTATAACAAGCGCTTTAATAACAACATTTTGTTCAATTCGATTGCCTTGAAAAATAAATAACTGCCATAAAAGGATGCCAACGATAGACGGATTTCTTGTAAACATTTCCTCAAGTACTCTGAGGAGAGAAAGCTTGAAGACGTCTGCTAATATAGTGCAGAGCTGTCTGGGCTTTGGGACAACAACCCTCTTCCTGTCATTATCCTGGGTTCTTCAGTCTCAGCAACTCTCTGCTTTTCTTGAGATCTCCTAAATAGGCCGGGGGACAGGAGGTGCGAATAAAAGGAAAAGAAAGCAGCCTGAGAGACCAGATAGCAGCAGTAGAGTTAAGTGACACAGTGCTGTGCTTCAGCTTGGTAAAGTAAAAACCCCAACCTGCTCAACTTCAGCTTGAACAGGCTTTACAATTTAATCCCAAAGGGAAAATGTCTAGCATACGTACTGCATGGAAGTCATCAAAAGGAAGAGACAAGTCAGAGTCGACCCTGAGTGTCAGCTGATGTTTCCTCCTCCACAGAGACAAAGACTCTGGACAAAATGTATCACATAAAATGAATTTTCCTAAACATTGTAAATTCATTCTCACAAAGTAGTTGGGGAGGCACAAAGGACACATAACAGGACACCAAGCTTCTCCCCATCAGAACACCAGCTTCCACCCAGTCTGTACTGATGACAGACAAGCCTGCCACATTGGGCTTACCTGTTGACCTGGATCAGCATTTGTATTGCTGAAAAGAACATGACCTCGTAGAAAACTCCACTCTAGACAAAGCTTAATTCCTTAGAAAAGCACAATGTGAACAAGGAAATACAGCTAAAATGCTGTTTCTGCTTACTGTGACCAACGCAAATCATGTCTCTCAGCTGGAAACAAGCACCTCACACTTAGGTGATGTTATAGCCCAAGGCCGGGCATGGTTCCGACAAAATTCATCTCATTTTCAAGAAGTCACGTTCCTGCTATACACTGGTGCAATTCTCTTACATGGCAGATTCAATTAATCAGATTGCTCTGAAAGGAAACAAGTAAGCACGCAAAGCAGCTGAGAAGAGAGCCATAGAACAAGACCTTTTTTTCCCCAAGAGAACTGACAGTTCTTATTTACTCTGAGTAATACTTGGATGAATATTAAAAGTTAGCAAGAAGCTCAGGACAACCTCTTCCGTTTGAACCAGCGAGCTAAGGGAGAGGGAAGATGATGTCCCACTTTCAGTTCTGCTGATGTGGCCGCTTAACTAAAGCTTCCTGGTGGAGCCAAGCTTGGAAGGGGTTTCAAAATTGGTGTTATCTGTGGGGTTTTATATTTACTTTTAGTCTGCATGGTTCACCAAACAAACTAAAATACAACAGAACTGAATCTGGTGTAATTTGGGACTACTGATACAATTTCGTCTGTACTAGGAAGTAAAACAAAAAAGAGGAACCAAACCCAAATGGCTCACCCAGCCTTGCAATGTCACGTTAAAAAAGGAACATTAAATGGAACACTACATAAATATCATTCACATGTGGATGCACGTCATGTAGGTGTTTACCCCAACCCTTAGAAATGGTCTTGGCGCAGCTACACTTTATCTATTGGAAAAACTTCCACTTCTGCCTTTCCAAGAGCATGGTGTTTCTCCTCAAAATCTGACTGCTTCATAGCCTAGACCAATGATTTACTGCTGGGTCAAGGGCAGCTCTTGTTCTTGTTTCACGTTTTGGTTTGGTGCTTTCACAGGTCTGCAGGTGAATCCTGTAGGATAGCTGAGGCAGAGGAGCCCTGGCCAGCAACATCAGAGATACTGAAAGATGTGCAACAGAGGAATTACAGCAGCACAGACATCTCTGACAGACACACTCACTTACTGAACACCTTCTTGATACCAACAGATGCTGGTATGTAAGGCCGACAACCCCTCAGGTCTCACCTGGTAACCTGTGGGCAGCACAGATGGAACTTCTCCCAGACTCATCCAGGACTGTGACAGATAGCGATGTTTCCCTGCCAACTAGGTCTGTGAACACCCAAGCCAAGGCAGCGCTGGGACCTGAACCAAGAGCCAGCCCCATTCCTACAGGCTAGGTGGCAATCAGGCCACGGCCGTCCTTGCTGTGAGGAGCAGCAATAATAACTCGCGCCACTGTCCTCAGCCAGGGCAGCCCTTATGACAACACCTCCGGGCTGAGAAGCAGCAGCAATTCCCACTTATCTTGTGAAAGTAAAGGTAACACACACAGCCATCTTCTCTGTTTGAAAGATCGGAGACTGCCATGAGATAGCACAACGCTAACTGCCTCATCTCAAGAGCCCTTCAGACAGGAAGGAGGAGAGAGAGACAGGGAGAATCATTAAGGCTTTCTAATTATTATATTTAAACAAGAGCATCGCTCCAGGGCTGCTGAGGCCCCCCAGCAGCACAGCAGCCCCTGGCCCACCAGTGAGGCAGCCCAGGGAAGCTGGCCCACAGCCCGGCGCTTGGAGCTGCCAGCTGTCACACAGCGCTGCTGGCACAGCTCCTGGAGCCAAGGAGCAAGGAGGAAAAATTAACTCAGGTTTAATAAACACTGTAGGGTAAACACGATTTCACACAGACACCAGGCAGAAATGCTTAGTTTTTTTTTTTCCTTAAAGGCACAATGTCTAAGAAACAGAACGCAGATCTTAAAACAGCAGTCTCTCCCACGCCCTTTCCTCATGTCTGTCTAAAAGAAAGATCCCCAAGGGGTGGTTCTCCCCCCTTTTCAAGCACAGGATCTCAGTGTCTCAGATGACACCAGAGGGAGATGAGAACAGGTAACAGCATCGTACTGAAGGCAAGTATCTGTTACAGCCCAGCAGACAGGAGCACCACTTGCATCAGATAACATTTCAGCCAAGACAAAAGCATCACTAGGGCAAGCGTGTCTCCAGACTCTGGAGCAAAACAGAACTACACAGTGTATATCAAAAGACAGGCCTTGACCTCACAGAGCAGAAGGAAGACGCATCTCCAAGGTGCACCAACACAGAACCTTTGCTGCTGCTTTTCCATGATTGGGGCCTGGATGTTTTAGCATAGCAAAATATCTGCAAGTACACTTGGACAATAATTAAAAAGAAAAATTACCACATGTAACCAGTAGGGAAAAGCATAAAGGCACACAGGACACTTAACTGTCATGTAGTTTTCAGAGAGTATATTAAACTATCTCTCCCAAATACAGAGAAAGACCAATTAAAAGGCAGCATCTGAAGAAACAGCAGGGTGAACCTTGGCCTACAAGCACAGCATTCTTCTAGGCTTCGTCAGTCTGTTGTATGAAAAGTTAATCCAGCTCTTGAACTACACCTGAAAGTCATAAGCAATGTCCTTTCCAGTGCAAGACAGTCAGCACTGAGCTGAGAAGCAAAGGTATCCTGGAGGAAGTTTTTGCTATCAGGTATCACTGAAAGCAGTTGAAAACACAAGATGTATGAACACAACCATATCAGAAGGCAGGAAATAGTGCTAAGTAAGTGACAACTCAAACCACTTAGTTCCAAAGTTGTATTTTAGGTTAGTACGAGAGCTGGCAATCTTTGCTTTGGAGGGGCAGCGCGAGAGGCTGCCATCCAAATGAGTCCCATTTAAAGCAAGACTAAACTCTGCAGGCAAGGAGGGGATAAATCTTGTAAGTAACTGTGGGTTAACGGATAAATGCCAGCACATTTCATGGGATAAGACAGCCAACATTTATACAAATATAAAAGAGGATGGATATTTCATGAGGCAGAACAACAAGAGATAAAAGAGGCTCCAGGAAACATTGGTCTTGCTTCCAAAACATCACGGACACAGACGGGCTGAGGCAGAAAGAAGCCAATACATCTTCATAGCTTCGGAAGTCTGCAGCAAAGCAAAGCCATGAGATAATGAAAAGGCACGGCAGATAGGAATCCTGTAAACAGCGGAGTCACATTGTGTAGTCTGTGCTGACAAAAATAAGACCTATAGGCCTGAAGTGAATGAATGAATATGAGAAGGAAACGAGAGAAAAAAGGACCAAGCCGTGTGTCTCACTGCAGCAGTGGAATTAATGCAGAAATACCAAAACTCCTCTGGGGAGTTTCTCCTCTGCACATGCTTCCCTATTACTTCGCAGCAGCCACATTTCAGCATCGAGTGGGGGAAAAAAAGCAAGAGGGCTCTGTCCCATCTTACAGTCCAATTAACACATGGCAATTCAGTAGACTGCAAACTCATAACTGGTATTGACTTGTGAATCTGCCCATCTGCATGCCTACAAATTCCCAGGAATATCCACAGTGACAGGTCAGCATTCCCACAAGCTCTGCATCAAAACAAAAGCAGTTGCCTCATCAGCTCTGGACAACAAGAAAAATCAATAGGTCTTCTTAATTTAGACTCCAACCCAAATGCAGGGTGCTTCCTTTATCAAAGCAGGCAGATCGATTTTCCATATTGACAGAGACACAACAACGTGAACCAGCAAAAAACAAGCGACAACACTTACATGGAAAAGAGAGGTGACGGAAGGCCAAAGATGGATCAGATCAATGACAGGAACTTATCAACCCATATGAGTTGTCACCTCAGCCACCTCCCCTGCCTGCCCTCCCCAACAGCACATCATCTTCAGACCAAAGGGAGGAGCACGTCCTGCTCAAATGGCCAAATATTCCCAAATTAACCCAATTAAACTCACTGAGACAGACCCTTGCTAAATGCTTCAAGTTTCTTCCATTTAAAGGCACAAAAAGTAAGAAAAGTTCCTGTAGCAGTACAAGGTAACTTCTTGATGTTTTTGAGGGAGAACTTGGAGGCCTGCTGTGAAAAAGCAGGAAAGCATTGGGAGGAACGATATGTTAGTGTCAGGTAAGAATTCAAGCATTGGGTCTCCAGGGGAATATGGGTCTCCAGAAGTTCATGCAGCTGAACCTTACAGAGCAACTGAAGTGTTCAAGATAAACAAAACATGCCAATGTTCAGCGTCAGGTTTGGGAGCAGCTCCATCACTTCACCGCTCTTGAAAAACAGCAGTAGGAAAGACGCACTCATAAATGTTTCACCACCACTTACTACATGACAGCATATAACCACCTCTCAAAGGAATCCACTTCAGACCTGGGACAAAATTAGATGTCTTACAGCAAGGGTTTTCTTCTGAGCATCTTCATGTTGCTTCCTGCCAGCACAGCTTGGCTGGCAACAAGGAAGGATATGCTGCAATACAGTGGCATTTACTGCAGTTATCCCTTTGCCTCAACCTACTGGCTTCTTCAACATGTCTTGGCTGGAGGAGGGAGGTGACAAAGCATCATCATCAAGGGGGTGGAAGGAGGAGGATGGGAATTTCCATTACCAACTACACGTTAGGTAATTCCATCCCTCCAAAAAAAATCCAGTACTGGAAAATGATGCTATATTAGCATGTAAGAAAAGAAAGATCATGATTTTGATGTGTCCAATTATAAGAGCAAGAATTGCATTGCTCCTGGGTAAATCCAATCCTCAACCTGCATGGACACTATCAACCCCAAGCAGTTCAGCTCCTTACATCCTTACAAATGACCCATGTATTTCAGCCCTGCTTGACCATCAGTTCTGATCAGAGATTTCTTCACTAAATCAAACAGCTATTTGCAAACATTTTCACATATTGAAAGCACTTACCTTCCATCTGAGCTACAGAAACAGACCAGGAAAAGATAAAGAGTGTCCCGAATAAATTCCTGCACAGGTAGATGTCCTACTAAAAACTTCACAGCTCTAAGGAGACTTAGATGAAATAAACTATTTGACTCCAGGCTTTGCCTACCACAGAACACTAAAGGGTGATGGACACTGTCCTGTTCACCAAGAAACTACAACTAGAAAAGAGAGTTAAGCAATTTACTTCACCGTGGCCAACAGCTGCAGTGTGAATCTTTATCCTGCTTCACTTAGGTGAAAAACTACTGCTTGTTCTGTCAGCTAATTAAGTTAATAAACACTATCTTGAGGATTACCTAACAGATAACATAGCCTACTTGTGAACACTTATTAAAGCGTTTTCCAAGTGCACAGAGCTCTGCTACTACATCACTCTTCCACACATCTTTGCTCTGTTTTCCTTTAGAAGCTCAAATAATATGAGAATTTCAATGTCTGCCTCTCTTTTGGTTTATGCACGTGAGGAACAAAAAGCTGCTGTAAAGATTTGAGTTTTTAATTGAGTAATGGCAGGGTGAACCCCTGCTCAGCAGACAATAAGCAGGGAATACAAAAGAAATGCTTGCAAAATCCCTTAGCAGAGCTGGCATAGCAAAGAAACGTCTCCAACAACCAAAATAAGTGAATTAAGATCAATGTAACTTTATTACACAGAGCAAAAAAAAAAAAGCAAGGGTGTTTCCTCCACCTAAAACATCAGGCGTGCGGATAAACAGCACACAACAGCAATAAGCCAAAAAATGCATCATAAATAGCAAGAGTTGACTTTTGCTATTGGAAAACAGCAGTGAAATGAGCTGGTCTACAGGAACCCAGCTGGGAAGAGACATTCACAGCATCACATTCACGGGTTTTTAAAGTTGCTAATTTCCAACACATGAAAAGGTTAACGTTCTGGTTTTCCTCCTCAGAGGTCATGAGGGAGGCAAAAATAAAGAGCTCTTTGATTCCATCACAGCCTACGTGGAGATGCTATTTAGCAGTATGAAGCTGTCAGGAGAAAGACCAACTTCTTTAAGGAAATCCCAAAGCGATCAACTTGTCTTCTATGAACTCTTCACGTAACAGATCTCTATTTCACATTTTTCAAGATGAAATCTTAACAATAAAAAGACCTCATTACTCTTCTAAGCCAGCAAGCGCATGAGTTCCCATGTTAAACAATATGCATTAATCACTTTCCTAAGTCAAAGCTAGAGGAGCATATTTTAAGAAACTGCATCTTTGTAGCCTTTGCTGGAGATAAGTTTAAGCTTTCTGAATTCTTACGCCATGGAAAATGAATTCTCACACCATGGAAAAGGTTTTTGCTGCAGTTTCTGCTCTGAACACTGCCCACATGCTGCCTAGCAGACTTACTGCTCTCTATGCTGGGCTGAGGAAACCGAGCACCTGAAGGACGACTGCATATCACCAAGAGGAGCTGAACTGCAAGGCTACTATCTGCTATGTGGCCAGGCCAAAACCAATTCCCTTTTTCCACTGAAAAGCCAGGCAGCATGCAGAGACGGGTCAACTGCTCTGCTGAGTTCCCATGTCATGATCCCAAGGTGGTGGTCTGGGTTTCAGCTACCTCACAGCTCACCGTAGAGCAAAGCCAAGACCAGAAGGGCTTTCCCCACCAGGACATGAGCAGGGCACAAAGAAAGACAGCACTGGGGAGCGCTCAGGGTTCCTTTCTTGCTTACTGAAGTAGATACCTCCCTGCAGCCATATCCTCTTTCACCTCACTGGTCCTTAGGCTGCTCCATTAAACTGATCACTGTGATGAGGCTTCATTCAGCACCTTAAAATCTGCTCTCTCGGATTGCTCCCTGAGGCATTGGCAACGTTTTCAGCTAATAAGTGCTCACTGCTAAGCTAAGAACGGAATTATTTCAAGAACGAATTACACACCACCAAGAGGGCAGGGACAAAGAGGTCCTACCATAACAGCCAGTTACACACCTGCTCTTACCCACCAACACCTTAAAAAGAAATAAGAACCATGGCTGATGCAGAGAGAAGAAAGAAAGGGATCACGAGAGCTCAGGTTCTGCTGGCAGCAAAGATTTTGCTCCTGGTGGAAAACAGAGAAGTGACTTGAGCTGCTGTGTGTGCTCATCTCAACAGAGCAGACAGAAGCCCTAATAACGTGCCAGGAGACACAAGTCTGTAAATTACATGAGTGCCTTGAAGCGAGCACTGAGGTTACGCACAAACAGAAAACATCGAGCCTCAAGTCAAAAGCCCAAGTTTTCCAGTTAAAGGAAGTAAATATGCACGTAAAAGCCAACTTTTGTTCTGAAATCAAGCCTTTTTCAACTAAAAATACACAGTATTATTAAAAATATGAATAACAGCTCACATAAGACCCAGACTAATAGGCTCACAGTAACAGCCATGACATGAATTGAGTTGTTTGGCATTTAAACAGGAATGAGCAGGACTTGTCATTTTCTTGTATTTCCGCCAAATACCTGTGAGCAAATGCGTGGGAGAGCAGCATCCAAACTTAAAACCATGTCAAGGCAGCCTTGAGAGTTAAAATATCGGGCAACCATCACTAAGAAGATTTAACTGCAACATTTAGAGTTGTTTTATTATGTTGGGGGACTTACTTCAGCTTCGCTTAACTATATCAAAGGCTTTTAACATCTATGCACCTGCTAAACTTCAATAAGAAGTCAATTCTTGCTTGTGCATGTACCAAGAGCTAGGAGGCTGGGATGAGTATGCATGAACACAGGCCTGTGCTACCTTCCATAACCACGAGAGCATTGCTCACTCTAAAGAGCAGCAGCAGACACATTCAACAGCTGGCTGGGCCAGTCACTGGCTCTGCAGGGCATCCGACCCCAGCACTTCCCAAGTGCCTGGCTCAGATGGATCCCCAGCAGCAGCCTGGATGAACAGAGAACAAACAGGGCTGACACACAGCAGTGGGGTTACCAGTGATTTCCTCTACTGAGACACCACCTGCTGCAATTAGGGCTGAGGCAGGGAAGACCTGGCCGTGTCCTGCAGCAGGGGCTCAGGCACACCAGCAGCATGCTCCAATAAAGACACCAGGTCAACCCCACTCCTCTGCCTTACCTGCAGCTCAGGGTGGTGCTCTGCTAATGAGCAGAGATCATCAGTCATATATGAGCTGCACCAGGCAAGGCAGGGCACTGCACGCCAGCCGCCATGCAAAGTTAAATGCCCTTACAGCTACACTTAGCAGAAAGGATCTTTTAAAGAGCTACTGGAAAGGATTTCTATTTTTATTTTATCTCTCTTCCTCCTGGAAACAAACAAGCATGCTTCAGCATAAATACTATTTGGGCAATGTTATTGTTATCTAATGAGCCCTAATGAATGCGGATAAGAGACTCACAGAGATGTTATCTCCCTCACTGATGCAGAGCTCACCAGGTAATTCATAGTCACAGCTGATAACTCTCATTATTTCCTGCGCTGAAGAGAGAGCAGCATTTTGCCACATTTATTTGGGGGGAAGGAGACGGAAGCCGCTTTAATTATATAAATTAAGTTAAACCATAGCGTGGCACAGACTGACCTCCCAGGCCTTCAATTATGTAAGAAAACCTGCCAAGTTTAGAACTGGATCTCTTCCAGTTTTTCCTGCGGAACTTGTGATTTTCTCTCATGTTATTACAACCCCTTTTTAATACAGGGATATAATCAGAGCCCTGTGCTTGTCCACAAGCACAGTCTATTTTGTTCAACCAAGTTCTTGGGATATAATTGAAGCTCAAAGGGCGGGTGGGTGCAGTTAATTTGTTTTGATAATATTTCCTGTTTATAACAACGCTCCATTTCTCTGCACAGGGGAATGAGATCATCACTAAGGCATGGAAGGAGGGAGTATCACATTTAGAGCACCCACTTTGCTCTACCTGAACTTACACATGCCATCACTTTGCACACCTTCAAAGGTAAAGCCACAGAGGGCTCAATGGTCGACTCGCCTGGTGCTCCCTGCATCAAGTGGCCACCTTCCCACCAGGAGTTTCCTTACATAGCACTTCCCAACCCAAACTTCAGCTCCCAGATACACACTTGTACCGTAGCTTCATGTCTGCTGCAGTCACAAAAGGGGAAGCGGGCACTTGCTGATGTGACTTGAAACATTCACTGATGCCAGCTCATTTTGCAAGAATTAGACTTTTCTAGCATTTCTGCTCCACATCTTCACCTAGCACTGCCTTTGTCACAGGCTGCATATACAGGAACCCAGGAGTCCCAAGTCAGCCATCCAAACCAGGAACACAAACACGTTAATCTCTATTACAATATTGTCAAGCCTGTACAAAAAGGAAGCCATCAGGCTGCGAGGTGTGTGATTCAGCTTGCTTCCTTTGCAGGGCAATGCTGCTCTGCCTTCTCTAGAAGCCAATTAATCTGCACCTGCTCATCCAGAAACACAGGTGACAGTCACCTCAATGAGCAGCTAGGCCAGAATGCCAAGCAGCGTGGCAAGTCTGCACGACTCCAATTGCTTCAAGCTGAACAAAGGCAACAAAAAACCTCCAGCATATTGCATTACTGAAGTTTGTCACAGAAAATTAGGTAATGCTGGTAACCCAGGAATAGCCACACAGATCTGATTTCATGGATCAGGGGTTCTTGGACATTAAAAAGGATGGTAGAAAAAAAACTACGCATATTAAATTGGTTGAAGTTCTGAGCCCAATAGGGAGGAAAAGAGATCTCTCTTTTTAGTCACATTGCCAGTGGATTAAATTAAAGCTTATAATCATATACCAAAAGGAACAACTCCAAGCTTTTAACCAGGGGCACAGAAAGGAAAGGACAGTAGGTGTGTCTGTTCTCCTCCTGTTTTCCTCAACACGAGGCATTTATTTGTTACCACTGTCAAACACACCGGTACTGGAATTAAATCATTCACAGGGATTGCCAAGTAACAGGTCCAAGAGATTATACACACGGTGAGGTGTAAAAAGGACAGTCACCTAACAATTGAAAACACCATGTAAAAGATTAGGACAGAAAGCAAGTAATACCATATCAAATAACTACTAAAACAATTACTCAAGCTAACAATGCTGCCATCCCAGCAAACAACCAGAACAGAAATAACACCATCCTTAATCCTGTATCACACAGAACACTGACCAAAGCAACACCTTTCCCCCTTTCCCTCCCAAATGCACCTTACCTAATGGTGCAGATCCCCAGGAGGATGATAAACAGACGCAAACGGCTCACATTAATGCAATATGTCAGAGTGAATGCCTAAGCCATCTGATACTCCTCCATTTTCCATTCCAGTAACAGTATTTATCACTATTGTCACTGACCACCAAGGTAAACCCAGAAAGGTTTCATATTGGCCATTTAATGAAAGGTTAATGGTAAGAAGTAAACCATGTTCAAACAAACTGGTTAACAACTGCAGGAGAGAGACTTCTATTTACCCTACAAGCAAACAAATGTATTTCATGTCGGTGCTACAGGGCTGCTGTTTCTGCCAGCAGAAGATAAATGCATTTCTTATGCTAGCCTGAACCTGCACATACTGCACAAACATACTGCGGAATAACAGCACATACACAGGGAGTTCATGGCAGACCTGGGAAACAGATGGCCCCATACAGCACGCCCAGCCCTCCCACAGCCTTCACCCTCACACACCAGAGAACAGCAATGAGTAAGACCATAGAATCATAGAGTCATTTAAGTTGAAAGGGACCTTAAAAGGTCACCTAGTCCAACTCCCTGATCAGTACTCCCTTAAACCCCATTCTTTGGGATAAGGAGCTCATGAGCGCCCCTAAAGCAAACCAGTCCTGCTGGTCTGGTGTGTTAATGTTTTCCATACAAGGGCCCAAAGACTATGAGAGATGTGACACATGGAAACCACAGCACTATCACTACTGCAGCTCTCCAAAAGGATCCTGATGTAAAAGCCCACACAGGAGAAACGTGCAGAATAAAGAGTTTGTAAATCATTTCTTAGTTCTGTAAATACTACACATTTGTCTAAAATATATTATAAACTTACAAATATATATTGCTCAGCTACCTACATTGGGCTCTTCCTTTATGCAAACCCATAAAGGCAGCAGCACTGCTGAGAGTGCAAGTCAAGCAAAATCTCAGCTGGCAGAACAAGTACCATGCAGTAATTTGAAAAGACGAGACAAAAGCAGGAAAAATATATCAAAAAGAAAGAACAGATGAAAGTAATTACAAGACACGTTCAGAGACAGACTGTGGGTGGCTTAAAAAGAAGCGAGACACAGTTCAGGAAGGGGAAAATCAGTCAGCCAAAGGGTCTCAAGTACTCTGCTAAGTGGGAGAGCGTGTCACAGGATTGACAAGCAGAATTCAATACATTAGCCAGGCTGAAGTGGGAGCAGAGGCACAGAGGTTTTATGGAAGATGCAAACTCCGGTAACAGTAAGTGGTGCATCCTCCCTTTGTATGCTCTGGAAAAGTAGAGTGAAAGGGAAAACCATCACACTCCTAAACAGTGGGTTAACCAAAGGTTTGCAGCAGGGGCCTCTGAGCAGTAGAGAACTGTGGCTATGCACAGACCTACGTCTTTGTAACACCAGCTGGGACTCTTCTATTACACTCACGAGGAGGAAGCAACGCTGACACTTTGATACCAGAGCACCACAGCCCTCCTTAAAAGAAAATACTCAACATTTGAGAAGGGAAATGCTCTAAGCACGATGTTCGAGTTGCTCCTCCCAAGGGAAGCACTGCAGCGCTTCTGCTCTCATTGTTTCTACTCTCCTCTTTGGTCCCCCAGACGTTCCCATGTGGAACAAACAACTGCAGAGGCTCCATTCAGAATTGATTGGAATGAAAAAGAGATCAGTCGCCCAGATGTCAGCGCGAACACATCAATACAGCTGTGAGACCCAGCCAACCTGCCACAGTAAAAGTAATGCTTCCAAGTGTGGATTTAGAGCACGGAGTTCAAAGGCTGAACCAGAATCAGCCACAGAGAACACCTGCCTTATCACGAAGGCTTTGCCTGCCATAAAACAGACAGTCCTAGGAACTGAAGGTATGTACAAATCCCATTCCCTGCTGTTACTTTCACAAGCTCATCTAACTTGTCCATTTCTTCTCAAGATTCAGCTTCATTCTGTTCACCCATAAGCACTTAGGTAATAGGCTCAGATATGCTGTGAGTAGATTTTATCTCCTCTTCACTTTTAGATCACTATTCCTCTCAGCTGGAATTTATTACAAAGGTAAAAAGATAACAAATATATCAAACTCTTAAGACCCATGTAAGCAGCAGAAACTCTGACGTGTCCTGTTGCAACCAGAAGACTCAAGCATTCCAATTTCTGATTAAATAATAAGCATTACAATGCACAAAGCTACACCACTAGAAAGTCACTAGGAAAACAAAAAGATGTCTGCTTTATACGAGTGTTCTGATGCTAACAGACCCGTGTCACCTGACATTAAACCTTCCACTCACTCATCCTTCTGTTACACCAGCAGCAACCCAAATGTTCTGAACAAGCAGCTTTCCTAGCTGATAAAAAGAACACTTGTGATCAGAAAACATCCCTCAGTTTATCTCTCTCCCTTCCGCTCATTCATCTGTCTCGTAACATGCTGGAAATATTTGTACTGGCATGCAAGAAAACATCCATAGTGCACCATTTAAGGATTAAAAAATGTTTCTGAATAGAAGAACCGGTATCTTAAAGCCACTGTTACCTTATAATGCAGGGTAGATTTAGGCACTGCTGCATTCTTGACATATTTACAAGGATATGTCTAGAGTGCATTTATTCCCCCTTCGTTTTACAGCTTCCATTAAACCAGACAATGGCATATTTTTCTCTCGCTGCATGTTGAAACTGGAACCGTCTGCCTTGGCAACAGAATCCTCCAATTCCTACTTGTGCCAAAAGCATCTTCATGTATCACTACGCTTACCACAGCTACGTCACAGCTTGATCAGAAAGCTGTATCACAGGCTGAAAGCAGAGCATGCTTCTCAATGACTGCAAGGAAAGGCTAAGGAATGCAAGTGAGGAAGAGAAAAAGGGTTGACATCAGCTTCATACCTTAAAAACAGCAGAAAACCAGCCAGGGGCCAGCCCATCCCACCACGCATCTAGGAGGAACAAGACAAGCACTTACAGTCCCACATTATCCTCTTTTTGGCTACAGTAGTAAGCAAAAGTCTGGGCCTTTACAGGGCTGCTGTTGGTGTCATGAACACAACATGAGGTTTCATTAAGGGTGCACAAAGTCTCGTTCCACGTGCAGATAAGAAAACCAAGAGCAGAGACATCTCTTCACACAATTCCTCACATTCCCCATCGCAGAAACTCACAGAAATAAGAAACATTATGACTTCCCAATGTCACGCTCTCACCTCCTCCTCCTCTCACACTATCAAAAAGGCTGGAAGCCATTTAATACAAGGAAGTTCCAATGTCACCAACGTATGGGGAACCAGGATCTGAAATAATGCCTGTCCTCCAGTTACTCTGAGGCTTTGCAAACAAAACCACAACCAAAAGTAAAGATCTAGGTCCTTCACTGAGACATTTGTTTCCCTGTTGTTTGTGGTTCTGTTTTTTAATTACCTTAACATCCTCTGGATGCTTATGAATCTGCTGCTTAACAATTTGCTTTGTGCACTTCACAATGTTGGCATTACAGTCTCTAATCCCCTGGTTCCTCACTTCCTCCTTTTTATAGGGCATAATGTTTGTCTGTCTTGAGTCCTGGGCTCTCCTTATCCTCCACAGACTCTTCACAAAGATTCACATTACTGTGGCCATTTTCATCCTTCTTGAACCTTTTCTGCCCGCGCCCATCCATTCACACAACCTTCCACATCATTTGTCACTGTCCTCAGCTTACATCTGGTATGCCTATGAAATCACTTCCATTTTGCTTAGTAAAATAAACAAGAGACATTGAGAGTTTAAGGCCAAAAAGAATGAGGAAAAGCCCTATTTATAAAATAGGTGTGAAATTAAGAGTCACAAATGACACACTGTACCCAAAACTATCTGGGCAACTATTGACTCTGCTGCCACCACCTCCAGTCTACAGATGCTGTTAGGATGAGACCAGCCTGGCTTTCCTACAGCCCAGAATGAAGGGGGTAGCAACACCCCACAGACTATATAGGATTATTCACCGCTGAGCTCCAGAGCACTGCAGACCCTGTGGCAATGACAAGAAAGGAGAAGGCTCTGCTGAACACAAACTGGGTAGGAGGAAATGGAGGAGAAAGTCTGACCTTTAAATGTCCTCTGTGACACAACATTGGGTGCGAGAAGTCTGAATATGGGGAAGTGCTGGGTGCCCACGCAAAGCAGTTGCTGAGCAGGCAGGAAGGGCTGGTGGGAGCACCAGTCTACAGCCATGAGATGCATGATGGGGCTAATATTGGGAGGGATCAGTTCACTGCTGCTTCTCTGATTGGGAAGGAAAAAAACACACTATTTTCCAACTTAACTACTGCCTCTCTCTATACCAAATGCAGAAGCTGTATGGCTGAGGGAAGAAAGTCTGCTTGCAGGGGAGCAAAGCTTGGCTGAATCACCACTTCCTCCCTCTGCCCCAAGACCTGACAGGGAAACACCTTCCCCTCTCCTCCCCCACCCCATCCTTCCTTCTCCGCTCCCAGAGCCCACAATTACTTCACCATCAGGAGCTGTCAGGGGCATCCCATTACGCTTCATAAATGACGATGGATATGGGGAAACCATTTGACTCTGTAGACAGAGGAGGCAAGTGAAACACTTTGCTACTCAAAGCCAGCAAACATTATACACAAATGTAAAGAGCAGGAAAAAAAACCTTTGAAGTTTCCCAGCCATGAAAATGTTCTACCAGTAAAAGCAGCCTTTAATAGGCAGTGTATTTTAAGCCACGGCGAGGCAGAAAGCAGCATAAGGTAGCATTCAGATTGAGCCAACAATAAAGCAAGCCACCAAAACGACGGCCAGCGTCACTCTGAAATGCAGAGCCAATTTCACACCTCTAAGCATCCTATGCTCAGGAAATGACACGATTTATTTGGAGCGCAGAGGGGCAGGACATAGAGATGGAATGATTTTCTCTTTGAAGATGTGCTGAACATCTTTCATTTCCTACTTCGGGGGCTACCTCTCAAATTAAAGAAAAAGACAAGATAAAAAATCCTATATGAAGTGCAAATGAGAGCAGATGGGTATAACTTCTAATTACTGCCTTGATTCCTAGATTCCCAGACAGCCATGTAGGATTAATCTGTTGAAAAACCCCCTTTACATCTCCAATACTCAGTACTCCTCCAAGGGCTGGCTTCCAGGCTCTTGATGGAAGGGATGGAAAGCCACAGCACCAAGGTGCCACACGAGGACCTGCCCAAGTGCTCAATACAGAGCCTGCTCCCACAGCATCACTGCTCCCTTCTGCAGCAGCTTTGAGCTTTGAGGGGAAACACACTGGGTCTCAGACCAATCAAACATATCAGCCTGTGGCACTCCAGAGAGCCAGACAGCTCTGTGCAGCGCTTCCTGTGCGAGCAACACAGTTAATTAACTCTGTGTTGATTAATGGTGAGCTCTCACATCAAGAATTTATTCAGCCTGTTATTATATACAAGGTCATAATTGCCAAACAGCCGCAGCTAAATACCATTCCTTGCAGTCTACTCTTTAAGCATCATAATGTAAAATTAATTGGTACTTGTTTGCTAATGAACGTGAAATATTTTAAGTCCCGCACCATAAAACTTACCACTGGAATGCTCTTCTCTAAACACCCAGGAATGTACTGTTTTATTCCTTGGGAAGAGCCTCCTCTCTGAAAATGATGCGGGATGGGGGCTTCCTGAGCTCAGATAGCTGCCAAAAGGGCACTTTTGCTATCATTAGCCAGCAGTTATCCCACTTGCACGGTGCATTAAGACGGACTAGCAAGTGATCTTCTATGCAACAGGCACCCACACCAAAATATCCACCCAGAACAACTGTCTGGGGGAAGCTGTTTGTGTTCACTTCCAAGTGCAACTAAGATTAGATCGCAGCAAATGATGTAACTTTGCCTTGGGGAAGCAGGGATGATTAAAAAGACGCTTAAAGTGCTTTGTTCCTTCTGGGATCCTTAACTCCAGGGCTAGCCTCAGAGCACAGAGCTTGCAGCAAAGACCTGCTCACAGCGTTAACAAAGTGAAACCCCATAGTGAAACACAACAGTCACAATGCTGAGATAAGCTACTCCTAAGGGCTGGAGAAGCCAGAAGGGCTCTGCCATAAGAGTGACAGCAAAGCAGCGAGTGGCAGCGAGCAGCTCCTCTGTGCAGCCTCACCCGCATCCCACCTGCAAGGGGCACCCGTTACTGCCATTCCCAGCTCCACTTCCAGGCAGTTCTGGTATGTCTCTGGTCTACATGGCCATGAGTCGTACCTTATCTACGGAGGACAAATCTACTCAGCTCTATTTGCTCCCACTGCCCAGCAGAATTAATACTTCTTCTACCTAGAAGCTAATTACACATATACAAATACTGACATAGAACATAGCAAGAAGGCTACCCAGTTTCAGCCTGACGTGAAACAGACCTTGTGTGAACATGCCCAGGAGCACCACCCCATCCACTGCCAGCAGCTTTGCTGTTTGAGAAGCTACCTCCATTCCTCAGACCGCAGCCAGCCTTAATGTGCACAGCAGGCAAGCGTCACACAGCCCCACACTGCCAGGCTGCTTGATCTAAACAAGTGGCACTGCCACACAAAAGGCTGATCTCATTTTTACCACTCGCAGTGCCAACACACGACGCTAAGCCCATGACAAGCTTAGCCGCCCACTGCCAACAGCCAGAATAAACCTTTACTTCCCAGGTGACCTAGAAACCATTTCCTTAGAGAGCATTTTCTCTTACACAGCACCAATGCCTATTTCACAGGCTACAGAGCCGATGTCTAAACACGCTGTTTGCTAACACCATGCTATGAAACTGCATGCCACCGTTTGTTTCCCCTCTTGCAACACCATAAGATCAGCTCCAGCCCACGCAGCACAAGCAGCACTGGCACAGTACACAGAGAGGCAGAGCAGCCAGCGATTCCCTATGGAAAGTAGCACTTAGGGCTGTATTCTCATTGCCACTGCTGTGTCCTCAGCCTGAACTCAGCCATGGGAAGCACATGGCACTCACCACCAGGCAGCTCACCTATGTACACCACTGGTAGAAAGGATGCTTATGGGCTCCGGCACTGTAGCCACGTGGCTGCTGGGGTTTTTTGGCCACCTTCCTGGAGTCAATGACTAAATAAGTCCCTCTCTTGATTTTAAATTGGAAATAAATGCCGAGAGTTGCACTGGCAAGTGAATTAAGGCAGCTGGAAGCACAAAGACAATGCAGGGTATTTCAGGCCTTTGTTCTCTCCTCTTCACCCACAACATGTCAAGCAACCAAAGAACACACTGAGCAAAACAGTGTTTTGCTGGTACCATCATAGGCTTCAACCCCTAAATCCCTGTTTCCCTGCTGGCACACAGCTAGGAAATGGAGAATGAAAACACAAGTGAAGAGCAAACTTTGCCCACCCGTCTTTTACAAGGGAAAAATTAACTTTATCCATAGACAGACAGAGCCACAGGTGCTGCCTCCAGCATCATGCTGCCATCAGCTCCCCAGCGTCAGCACAGAGCTCAGCCTGAGGATGGGGAGCCAGAACACGGCCCACAGCTCAGGAAGGCAGCCAGGCCTCAGGTCTACCTTTGTGCTATTAAAAGCCTTTGAGTTACACTGTCTCCGCTCTTGTTACTCTCTGTCTTCTGCAAATACTTTGTTTACAGAGAGACACCAGCTACAGGTGTGCAACCCACACGATCTTCCTGCTCAAAGCCTTCACATAGACAAAAAACAGTGGATAAAGCAACACTTTAGCTTCCCTCAGCGCTGTGAGGCAAGGCCTTGCAAACAGCCTCTATTCCTGGCCATACAGCTGCAGCCAGGGGCGACTTCTTCCCCTCAAAGCAAAACGCAAGCAGACGTCCGCCATCAAAAAGCACACACTTCCTCAGAGCATCGCAATTACCCCGCCACAACTAAATGCTGTAATTTGTTGACCAGCTCCTTGCAGACTTTGGTAGCGACCTCAAACCTCTGCATTAAACTGCAAAATAATTTCCCCCCCTTTTTAAAGTAATTTTGCCATGCTTTGATTCCCGCCCATCAGCGGCTGCAGGGCTCGGCAGCAGGCTGCTACACGTCCCAGTGCAGCAGCTAGAACCAGGCTGAGGCCACAAGCAGCACCTGAGGGGGGGAACTGCTTAACCTGAGCTTTCCAGCCAGCAAAACCATCTTGCTGTTCCCAACAGCCCTGAAGGAAGGGATGGGGACTGGCAAGGGAAGCTCTGCAGAGAGAATACAGCCAAAAGATGTGTGATATCCTGGCCTACACGCAGCTCAGCATCATATAGAAGGAACCAAAGGACCCCACGGACCCATCTGTGGGCTGTGCATGGGGCACAGGTTCACCACCCTGGCATTGCACAGCACATCAGGGGCATTGAGTGAGATGCCTTCCTTGTGTGAGAGAAACGAGGCAGCTGTGCCACTGGAGTGACTATGAAATAAGTTAAAAGCACCACTGTAATGAAATGCAATCAGCAATGTTGGGAGATTATTTGTTACTGTTTCCTCATCTCGCTTTTAAGTGCATTCAGATCAAGCCCAGCCTTTTCCCAGATGATTTTAATGATTTCTGACATCTGTTTAAAATCATTTTAAACATCTGCTCAGTGCTGTTTCTCTGTGACCATAATAAAACACATCCTGATGGTCAGCAAGAACTATCAGATCCAGGGAAGCACGTGGGTAAGGCAGAGAAACAGCCCCTTTGGATTCAATGCCCTCAACCACTGAGGACAACAGGCAAACACAAGGCTCTACAGCTAAGAGAGGTAGCACAGCTCAGCAGCAGGGAGGCTGGGGAGAGGTGCACGCAGCCATTGGCAGGCTCCAGCCAGTGGCACTGTGTGATGTTTTACCCTCTCAACAGAGTGCTGACAGGAACACTTGTCAGTGCACTTGCTGTCCACAGCCATCAGTAGAAACCCTGTGGATTAAGTACAGCAGTACCTCAGCACCTTCCAGCATCAACATAGAAGCAATAAGGGAAGTCTGCTTTTCAAGCCTAGGATTGGTTTCTCAGCTGCCTGAAGGCTCTGCATTCTAACAGATGATGTGGATCAGGGACGGCAAGGAAGACAGGGAGGAAACGAGGTACCTGTTGAAGCGTGCTTAAGCTCCCCATGTGTGGATCTGCAGTGTCCTCCTGTACACACCTCCCCTCCCTGTCCAATGCCCTGGTCACAGAGCAGCATGCACTGCAGGACCACAGCCAGAGGGGAACAGCTGGTTTCAGTTAGCCCTCCCTGGGCATCACAGACTCACCTACATCATCTGCACACAGCACAGCCCAGCTCACAGCCATGGCAGCACCCTACATATGGCAATCCCCGCTGCAGGGGGCTGCCAACACCGGCAGCTGCGGTTGCTTACATCCAGGGCAGAAGAAGCCACTTCCTGAATTGCTGCAAGCTATCGCTGCACAGCTCACTCTGCCTTCCAGAGCAGGAAGGAGAGCAGAAACAACCCCAGAGTCCAAGAGCATGCAGAGATTGTTATATAGACACAGAGCCCCCAGCTCCACCTGGAAGCACATGGGCTGGCTGCTGACACTTCACCTGCAACAGCTGCAGCTGCTCAGGCAGCTTCAATACAGCACCTGAGCTCTGAGCGTGCAGTAAGGCAGGCTGAGCACCTAGCCCTGCTGTAAGGGAGCACACAGCAGCATGCAGCATCTCCTGCTGCTCTGCTCCCAGTGAAGTGAAAGAGGATCTGATGAAGAAACTGAGGATAAACCACACGAGTTCCAGCAGGAAACATTTCAATAGGGAAGTTCATCCAGGTACCCACGAAGAAAACGCATCTGCCTGTTGCACTGTCACAGGCCATGGCAGGAGCCCACAGGTAGACAACAGAGCCGAAGCGGGCAGCGAGATGGGGGTGCCAGGGCCATGCTGGGAGCCACAGGCACTGCTTGTCAGCACGCAGCGATGCGCTACGGACAGAGCTGGTCACACGGCGCTGCTCTGCCCTTATCCCCTCTCACATCAGCCCGGGGCCGGACAGTGCACGGGGAGAGCAACAGCCAGCCGAGAAGGCGGATAAAAGCGCTGAGCACGAACCGTAACAACCAACGACAACACGCGTTACAGACTGTTCCTTTCGAAAGAGGAGAACTAGCTCAATCCCGCTCACAGCCGCCCGCCTACCGCCATTTACCCGACCGAGCAGCGCTGACAGCCGGCACGCACGGCACATCGGCGGGCACAGCCGAGGGCCGCCCCGGAGAAGGCCGCCGCTCTCCCGCCCCGCCGAGCTGCAGGGCCGGGCCCCGCCGCTTCCCTCCCGCCCGACTCCCACCTGGTCGGCGAGCTTCAGCACGGCCATCCTCCTCCTCCTCCTCCTCCCGCACACATGCAGCTCCGGCGGCGCGCAGCGCCCCGCGACCGGCGCCGCTTCAGCTGCTGCTGCTGCGGCCGCAGCTCCGCTCCGCTCCGGCGGGGCGGGGCCGCCAAGGCCGCCTCTCCCTCCTCGCCTCGGGGCCCAGCCCAGGAAGCGGAGCGGGACGAGCCGCCTCGCACGGGCCGCACCGCCGCCTGCCGCCGCCTTTGTTCGCGCCGCCACCCGCTGCCTCGGCGCTGCGGAGCCGGGGCTGCCCCGCGCGGCGCTGAGCGGGGGCGGCGCCCGCAGAGCTCGCCCTGAACCTGGGGGCGGCCACGGAGCACAGCACGGGACCGGCGGGCACCTGCGGGGCGGCAAAAAGGAGAGAGAAACTGCGCCGAGCGAGGCCTAGTGCTGAGCGATTCACATGGGGGTGACAGAAGTGCTCACGCTGTGTGTTAGGGGAGCAGCGCTCGCCCTTATCTTTATATCGCCATCCATTTATAGCGACATTTGCATGAAGTGCTGAGATCAGTTGTCAGCTCACTGCCGTAGTCGTTACCAGCTATTATAAAGGAGTCCAAAACGTCTCTCAAAGTACAACATCCTCCCCTCCTGTTCACAGCACATCACAGGCCTCTAAGCTACCGTGCTGTTCTGAGCAGCCTCAGTAGTCGAGCGGATCTACCCAACTGCTTCTCAGCCCTGGCTCATGTACAGCCTCTACCCCCCTTTAAACATAAGTATATACACTTCTATATGTATAGAAAGCAGTAGAAAGGAAGTTCCTTCAGTTCTGGCTGAACACCATGTGCCACCCATGCACAGCACACCACTTCCTTGCCAGGCATCGTGTCGGAAAGCACCCAGCTCTCCCATACCCTCTGTGCTCAGTACAGTTCCTTCGAACACTTAGATTTCAACATGCAACTTGAACAGAACTTAACCACCATCATAACCAACCCGCCCTTTATTATCTCTGTTATATCTTTGTTATCCAACACTTTCATATAGCGTAACGGTGCAAGTCTTGGTCTGAACAATGAGTTAAGCAGGAGACTGGATAGCAGTCCTCTGTTGTGCCACACGCAGTGTTCCTGCACAGCACAAGAAAGGAAAACACCCTTGTAGGAATAAATCTGTCTGCACTCTGCTTAAGTGCTACAGAGAATGGGGATGTGGGTGGGAAGCGGGTGAACAGAACGAGCAAAAGTGAGGGCAGGAGCCTTCCCTGCACCAGGAATTGCTCCTGCAGGAATATAAATACATCTGCAAATTAACTGCCGGATTCCCACATGCACGTCTGCATCTCAGACAGACCTCTGCATTGGTTTGATGTTTCCACAGCCTGACAGGATGTGGTCTCTCAAAGGCAGCCAAAGTCTGCACCACCCACCCCCCTGCTCCTGCCCTGCCACACAGCTGAGCAGCAGCAGCTCTGCTCCATTTTGCTCTCCCAAGTCAGACCTGCTGCTGCATTCGAGTGGCATCTGCCTTGTGAAGAAAGACAAGGGAATACACTCAACATCTCCCTTAGCAGTGCCCCCGTAGAGCACGGATGAAAGATAGGACTGATGCCAGAAGAGTCATTTGTTATTGCCAACCATTTCTGAGGCTTTCTAGCATATCTAGCATGTCTCTGCTCATTCCCTGTTGCCCATCCACTAGCAGCAGCACACACACATCCTACACATCCACACATCCATCTATGGTTGTATGCGAGATCTTGAATCTTCCATGTTCATCTTGTAGGGGAAACAGGAACTGAAGAATCATAATGATGAAAAGCCCTGTAAATATTTTTAGTTCTTTGTGCACAAGATAATGATGTATGAGTTCTAAATGCTCTATTAATTTTATCCCTGCTGGTCTCTCTTTATGTACTCTTCTCACCTAAATAACCTGTAGCAATCAGTCATTTGTAACCTCTAGCTTTCAAGTCTTTTTTTACTTCCACCAAGATCAAATTCATTGAAGCCACTGCGTTAACACAGCACAGTCTTGCATAGTTACTAAGATCTAATCTCAGTTGCATCAGAACACTACTGTTTTAATGAAGATGTCGTGCCTTTGATCCTTTTGCCTCTCAGTACTGGATAATTGTCACTGCTGTCCAGTACCAAGTACAGACAGCAGAACATCACCAATGGACATGCTCCAACAGTGAGGAAATCTACCAGTTGAAGCAATTAATTTTGGAAAGAAACAACTAAATCAGTGCCCAAGGCCACGGTAATGGAACCAGGGAGTATTGCAAGAGCTAGAATAGCTAGGAATCCACATCAAACCATCTTTCGTGTGCAGAGGGGAAGAAGAGATTATGCCTCAATCTCTACCAGAGCCAACACCAGTTTTAGGAGCCAAGCTAAACTTGGGACGGTGCTGCTAGCAAAATCCTTCTGTAAAACTAAGCAAGGTTCTTCACAGCACCCACAAGCCAGCACCAGATTACAGTTTCAGGTCATATGAAGCAAGAAATCCTATCCCTGGAGTTGCATTTAATTAGGAGGGATGTGTGGGAGCACACAGTGACAAACATGGAGTTGCCATCAAGGAGGGAAGATCACTGTGGTGGTTTACCCTTCAGTGTCAGAGTTTAGCTCACAATTCAAAGGGAGGCTTTTCCCTTCCATCAGAGGAGTCACCTGGTCAAGAACTCTGGAGAGAGAATTATGTGACAGTGGGTGTCTCCAAAGTTATTTCTGGAGGAAGGAAGTCTGGATTAAATTCAGATCTGCGGGATGAAAGCTAATGGAAACATAAATCAGCCTACCAGACTGTAGTCCGCATTGCTTTATGGTTACATATAAAACATGCCATGCAGCACTGTCTATCCTCTTACAGAAAGGCAACGCCACACTAAGACCTGCCAGATGAAGATCTGTGAAGTAAACCAATTGAAATATCCAAACACACTGAAATATGGATGAGAATTTACAATCCATTTTCAGAACAAGGCTGGGGTGAACAAGGGGCACATGTGTGATGGTACAAGCTTACCTAGTTAGTCACAGGCCTTGCTAGAAATGATTGATCCTCAAGATCTTGCAGGATAAATTAGAAACATCTATTAGGTGTCATCTTGCTGTAGTAACATTGGAAACAGCAAAAAGCCAGTGCAACAGCCTAGAAACTTGTCTGCAGAGTGGAAAGGGCTGATTGGGCACAGCTCTATGCATCTGCATGCAAAAGGCAAAAATCCACAAGCAGAGCCAGCAGAGCACTGAAAGCATGCAGGAAAACAAGCTCTTTGGGGCTCAGAATCAACAGGAGGGGCGGATATAGAGAGAGTTTGTTGTGCATTCAGAAACAAAACTATCTACGCTCTCCTGCAAGTTTAGAATGAGATGGCGTCAAGGCTGACTCAGGATTTTCTTGTTCTTCTACCAAAAAATAACCCTGCCAAACCCACATTCCATCCTGCCACTCATACAATAAGAGAAAACAGCACTTTGCTGCGCTCTGCATCTGAATACTTGGCCAGCTGCACCAGCCGCAACACATGCTGAAGAAGACAAAGTTCCTCCTTGGAGAGCACAGACCTTTGGATCAGGAGAAATGCAGCAGCACAGTCATCTCTTCACTAAATGTTACTTTGCTTGTCTCATTATTACTATAGAAATCTGTGCTTACCGACAGCACTCATTCTAGAAGCACGTGTGTAGATGGTTCTGCAGACTACACTGCGGTGCTTTAAGCTCACCACGTGAAGACGCTTCATTCTTTCCCCTTCCTTGCTAAAAACCAGGATTTGATTTTTCACTTACACTGTAAGCCTGGGGGAGGAAAAATCCATTTTTCTCTCTCTGTGCTTCAGTTAAAGAAGGAAATAAGTAACATGAGCCATGAAAGGCCTTTGATCCAGAACTAGGGAATGTAAATGCTTTGCAGATGCCAAATAAGGATGTTTCCAAAGAAAAAGAAAACAAAGCATTTTCTACCCCAACCTCTTTTCATTCCCAAAGAAGGAAGGAGACTTTTACAAGATTCTGATACACGTTCAGTTTCTCCAAGAGGTTGGTTCTGTTTTCAATAATTCATCTGAACAAACAACTGATGGCTTTGACAGAGGATTATTGTGTTCATGCGAGGGAAAAAATAAAGAATCTTGAGTTCAGGAGTATCTCTTAAAGCCACAGAGAGAATGGGAGGGATGGCAGAAAAGCACCAACCTCTTTAGCAGCAACGGTGCCACACCGCCTGCACGACACATCCCGGGATGTCCACGCACATATTGAGACTGACAAAGCAGAGGCAGAGTAATGCCACGGATTGGAAGGTGCTGTGGGTGACTGGCTTTATTTGTACGACATTTTTGGACAGCACACGACCCTGCTCTTACAAACACAGCATCAACATTGCTTCATCCGACACGCTCTTTACCAAACCCCTGCCTCTGTGGCTAAGAATTGCTGGGAGGCTCCAATAAACAAATGACAGAGATCCAAGAGACTAAAATATTAAGTGTTTCTAACTCAACCCAACTTGCCTTTCTTAGGGCTGAGGAGCCTGCCTTCTATTTACGTGAGCTGGAACAAGGTATCTGGAAGGAAAGTCAGGACCCCGGGATTAAGTAAGTCTGGTGCAGCCCAGTCAATTCCCTTTTAAATGGATTTGTCTTTCACTGTTAGAATCCTTTCACAGCTCACATAAAGGGAATCTCTCCTACATGCTGGTATTACTTCTTTTTGAAAGATAAGTATCCTTTACCTATGCAGAGCAAAACACACAGTTCTTTCAGAATCGTATGCTATTACACATCCACGTTGCACAATATTTTGGTGCAAAAAAAGATGGAATAAAGCACAGCACGCTGTTTCCTTGTTTCAAGATTAAAATCTACCATTTCAGTCTAACGCAGACAGGCCCTGCGCTTGTGTGGTGCCCCAAGGATATATGTAAGATTCCGTATGAGCGCAGATGTCTCCCCAATCCTCTTGCAAGATCGGAAGATTGGGTCAATGGCTGCGCTCCAGAAAATGTCACTATTAACATCTCCAGACATAATCACAGCTACAGCACAAGAATAAAGCAGGTCAGAGATACTTGGGCTCCTAAGCTGATGGTGCAGCTGCCTTGCTCCCCTCTAATTCCCTAAATCCTATGGCACAGTGAGAATGAAAAAGCACTGCTGTACCAAAGCAGTGCCATGAAGTAGCAGCGTGCAACTCAGCCATGATAAATCTTGATCTCTGGTAAAGGTGAGATCTCACTCAGCAGCCTCACAGAACAAAACTGTGAGTGTATGGCAACAGAAATATTTATTGGTTCATTTACTTTGCATCACTAGCACAGATGATATAATAATGCACTTAAATATGCCAGTATTAGTGGAATATTCCCTGCAATGAAGCACCTTGTTGAGCCGCAGTGCCAAGTAGGGCTGCATGGCTTTAATCACAACAGCCTGCAGTTCAGTGTGAGACTCCTTACCAAGTCCTCCATGTCACACTGCTGATTTGCTAATGGCTTAGGATAGTTGACAACAGGCTGTGCTCTCCTGTATCTGGACAGATGGCTCACATTCACTCCAGCAACACAGCTTAACCAATGTGAACTAAGGAACACCAAGAAGCCTTCTTATCCCACCAGTGAGACACAGCCGAGCTGTGAAGGGAAGGGGACCTGCCACCAAAGGATGGCTGAGGCACCATACAGCATCAGCTGGGCTCCCAGCTGCCTTCTCATGGGCAGCCTGCAGGGCGGAACCCCTGCTGCCAACTTGCCTTGCAGTCTCTGGATGCAAGTAAATATTTACCTTTTCAGCAGTTACTAAACTAAAACACTTTTTAGGCCACATGAATAACATGCAAAATGAAACGCTGCTCAGCTTCACTACCATGGAAGAAGGAAGATGATGGGACTGCAAGCACTACAGGCACAGCACTGCTTGCTGTACACAGTCTGAGTGCTGGAGCTGGCACTCACACAGCATTTCCCCACTCATCTCTGCTCACAGAGCTGCACTTGCCCATTTGCTCACAAGTCGGATCCTTGTGCTCCTCCCTGCAGGCCCTAAAACCAGCACTCAGCCCATGGCTAACACAGGCTAAGTGTTATCCTCCCACAGATGGGGCCTGGGAGAAACTTGGGTGAGAAGCGTCAACTTCCAGAAGCACAAGATAGTTAAAAATGAATAGGAAACTTCACAAAGTAACTGCATGCAGTGCAAATATACATCATTTCAAATACACATCATTCTAGATCTTATTTTACATAACACTGCGCCAAGAGCCCAGTTCTTAACTCCCCATCTTGAAGAAACACATTGTCAGGTAAGCTCCACAGCACTGCATGGGAGCACCTGGTACTGGCTACTATTAGCAAAGCCCAGGACCTCTTAGTTAGGGTACCTGCAGTTTTGTTTGGATCTAAGCATAAGAAAAAGAAAGGAAAAAACTCACCGACTCTGAGGCCTCCAAGGTAGGTACTCACTGCAAGAACTCCACTAAGGAACAACCTCCAGAAAGAGATGCTGCCTTAGTGGTGGTCAGCCCTTAATTGGGATCTGGGAGAGGTGGAGTCAAGCTCCACCTCTTCCATGAGCATAGCTGAATTACCTTCACCTGTGCTCCCAGAGCTGACCCATGACTTGCCTCAGTGGTTTAATCAGAGGTTCAGGGTGGGCACCTGCGTTACATATCCCTATACCATTGTGAAGGATGCAGAGCATTCTTCTGTCACAAGCAGTTTTCTATCTCAAACACCTAAAAACAACACGTGAAAGCATAGTATGTCTGAAGTTTATACTACAGATCTGTCTCTGATGGCCAAAGCACAAAGCTGCCTGGAAAGAAACTATAACCAGCAGTAATGAAATAAGCTGCCCCCAGAGCATAAATGCTGCTGCTTTATTTTTTTCCTTGCCCATGGGCAGCCAAAGGTGGGTGTATGAACATTGGAAAGTTAATTTTCCAGCTTTCAGACAGTGCTTCAGAGAGATCTTTATATATAAACCATGTGATGGCTTATGCAATTACTAATTGCAGCAAGTGCATTATACACATAAATGCACGTGACATTTGGTAATTACACAACTTCAGTCGTGTAATTGTTGCAGGATTCCACCACAATTCCATGCACAGAACAGAGTCAGAACAGACGCAGGGTGGTGACAAGTCTCAAGACTTGGTGGGCCAATACATAAAACACCATCACGGACAGTAGATACCAGATTAGAGTCGAAGAGCTCAGCACAAATCAGGTTGGGCTTCTTGTATGAACTGGTTGCTGCCCTGGGCCCATCACACTACATGTTTTGAAAGCAGAACATTCCCTACAAGTTCCCAAAGCACAAAGCATGTGCAGACAAAAAAAAACATTCTTGGAAATGCGCTCCCTAATTAAGATAAACCGGGCTCTGAATCAAGAACTTATAGGAAAAAAAGTTATGCTTTGCCTTAATGCCAACAAGTTCTGAACATGCTTAACAATGCAGTAGTTTGCACAGGCAAAAAGCAAAGCAGAATAGCAAACTGTTAAACTGGGACAACACACCTGGCAAACCTGCCTAAGTGAAAAGAGAGCTTGAAGAAGCGGTGGTTGTGCTCAATGATCAATTGTCATCTTATGTTCCAGTTGCCTTAAGCTAAGTTTAAGCTACCATGGCTATATCTTCTGAAACAGATACAATAGTCAACAGAAAATGACAAGAAACAATTACATATGTCATTTTGCTTACGTGTATGCGTTCTTCTCCATGTACTGCCACAAGGTTTGTGCTATGTAGTGGAAGTATTACTACAGCAGTGTTTAACAGTAATGCAAACACACAGCTGAATGCCTAATATATCCTTCAGCAAGCCAAAAGGTTCTGCCTTTTCTCACAGGATATCACTTACCTTCCGCTCCTGTCAGAATTAACTAAGAATCTGGTGCTATAGAAATGGCTGGCTACGTTTCAGCAGGCTTTAAGACCTATCTCTTCATCACCATCCTTTTTCTGTGGGGAAAAAAAAACAAGATAAATATATAGAAACAAATGTGCAGAATAACTTTGTGAGTTTGTGTATAATTAACTTCTCTTTATTGAATGAGGAAATAGCCTTTTTTTTCTCCTGAAGGTCATTTCTTTGGTCTTAAAAAAAAAAAATTCAAACCCAAGCCACCTGGTTCTCATTTCCTGGCCTGTTCCTCATGCCCCAGCTGCATACCATGCTAAAAACAAAGACTCCATTCTTTAATTGTGAATATCGGGCGCCCTTAACCTTCATTTTCCTTTAGGGCCTTGGAACGTCAAAAACCTAATATACAATATCCTCTTTTATTGGCTGAAATAATAAATGGCCGGTTCTATTCCTTTTATCAGCTGGGCTCAAGATCCACAGATCCTTCAAGACTTTGACAAAAGAAATGACTGAATTTCAAAGCAGAATCACTGTATTTGCACACAGTTCTGGTCTGCTGCTTTGGATGACAGGCACAGACTGAAGGGTGCTGTGTTTAAGATGACCTAAGAAGAGGATGGAAATAAGTCACCTCGGACCCTCGTCACCCTATGGTGGCAACTGGCTACTAAAGCACAGGAATATTTATCCATTGGTGGAAATGCTTAAACATGATGGTTTATGAACCGTCTCCTACTTGTGAAAGGAACAGGAGATTCAGAGTGAATGAACCAAGCTTATGTAGATTCTGTAAGAGCTTAAAAAAATCCCCTTATCGGTGAAGCAAACCTAGAGAAAACCTGAAACTCTGATAATCACTAAGGAGAGAAGACACACAACTGACCAGGGAAATCCATCAGCTACAGCCTTGGGATAAGCAAACATAACAAGCAAAGCATGAGATTCTACAGTTGGTTCACAGATGCATATTAAATACCCAGCAATTGCTTTGCTCACACGTCAACACTTCCCACACTTAGTGAAGAACCACAAACTCAAAAGCTGTTCCCCATCCCACTCCAATCTATTAGTAGAGGGTATTCACAGCAACTTCCATACAGAGAAAACATTTCTTGCCTTGAGAGAAGTGGGTAAGAAAATAGTGTGTTGCAACATGGTCTGAAATGTGATTTCACAACAGTTATTGCACCAAAAGGTTGAAGAAAGTGGCCTGTGAGAGACAAGCTTGTGAGAAGTAGCCAAGGGAAAGAAAATAAAGTGAGCCTTGCACTACATGGGTTTAAAGCTAATGAAGTTTGCTTTTGCTTGTCAGCAAAGCTAATAGGCCACAAGGATAACAGCACACAAATTTAATTATTCCTAGCTTTTATGAAGACCACCCTATTCACATTAATGTATCCAGCTCTAACCTTCAGCATGTAGATGTTCTGCCCACCCCCCCAAGCAAAAAGCCACACCAGGCATCAAACTTATGTGTGTGTGAAAATAATGCCTCTATTGGAGCTACTCTCAGGACAAAAAAGTACAACAGAATTCATGTTTGCAACAATTATCAGTGCATTTCATGGTTACTTGCAAACCTTGGCTTACAGACCTGAAATCCTCAGCACATCCAGCATTTCTGCAGCCTTCTGGCACATCCTCCTTCCTTGTTCTTACAGGAACAGCAGGACACCTTGCTCTACCTGGAAAAGGTAGAGGTCTCTACCATGGGATGAAAAAATGGAGCGTAACAAGACATGGAATGGGCTCCATCTCCACATCTCCACTCCATTTGGCTGAAGACCAGCTCGTACAGCTCAGGCTGGGCAATGAACATCAGCACCAACCTTACCAGTGTAGAAATACAGGCACACTACTTCCAAGTATTGTCCAAGACAGCTGAGAGTTTGGCAGCTTACACCCTTTGAGACCTTCCTGTACTTGGCATGCTCTGGCCTGAACACAGGAGCAAAATGAGAATGGTCCAGCAGTGACACAGCAGACAGTGATTTGTACTGGGGAATGACCTCTGTCCCCGGATGGATGGATGCCACGTAAATACACGTAACTAACTTTAAGTAAATCCAGCTAGAGGTTTCCCAGTCTCAGTACCTTCAACTCACTGCTATACAAAAAGACCAACAGGTCAATATCCCCATGACAGCATTGCAGTAAAAACTCCTCACTTCACTAAATCCTCTTGGCCTCTCAAGATAATTAATTATGTCAAGATAACTCAGATAATTAAGCGATGTAAGAAACGCACTGAAGATAGCTAACAGTTTTCTCAGCACCTGAAAAGGCAGCTTCAAAAAAGGAATGCTAACAGAACTTCACAAGGATGCTCCTGGTTTAACTGCGCTTATCTCAACTGACTCGCTTCTTCCAGAACGTCCAAGGCTCTTGTTCATTGCTGGTGAAAAAGCAGAGCTAGTGGCAGTGACTCTGTTCAATAACAGCTGTTTGTAGCTGAGAATGTACAGTATTTATTGTGCTCTATTTCGGCTTATCTTGTCAAAAAAGGTGCTTTGTTTCCACCCTTCGCCCTCTCCATTGGCACTTACCCTGTCCTATACTGAAGAACTACTGAAGAAGCAAAGGTGGTGGGACATCTATAAAATAAATGGAATTATTTAGTGAGAAAACACTACTAAAACTGGAGCAAACAATTCAGAGAACAATTAATTCAATCTTTATGTAGGATGTATACCACTACTACAGAAAAAAATCAGTTCCTAACAAATCAGTACCTTCATAAACAACCAAGCTGCCGCCACATCACACCCCCATCTCCAAACAGAAACGTAGGTCTCGAGAGGTAGGGTGGAATTCCCTTATATGCTCAACAATCTCACATTCATGTAAGAGAGGTCAGCTGGCAACACTGGTGAGATGGAAATTAATTGCCCAACTTAAAAACAGACAAGAAGAATACACCTGGTATCCAATCACTAGTATTCGTTGTGTTCTCTTAGGGACATGAGATACTATCCAACACCACCAGAATGATGGAGCCTTGTGTTTTATGTGGCATACCGTCAAGTAGCACCATGTCCTTTTTCTTTCTCTTGAGTACATGCACAGGAAAGAAGAACAAAGAAGGACATGAAACTTTTTTATCTCAAGCTGATGAGATTCACATTCTCCATGTCACATACGCACGCTCTGAATTTATCTCACCTCAGGTGCCCAGTAACTTTCTTAACTCTTCAAAGGAATCACAGCACAGCCTATAAGCATCACTTGGCATTTTATGCAGCCTATCTGTAGCTAGAAGAACTTACTGTGATTGCTGAAGTCATACAAGTGATTTCACACACTACTACTACTACAAATGAACCCTACATCCAGGGTAATTGAGGTCCCTTCCAACCCAGGTCATTCCGTGATTCTGTAATGCAGAAGCAGCAGAACCAACAAGCAATTCACTACTATTTTTTCCAAGAAAACAAACTGCCACCACTACAACTGCCAGCCCGAGTACAGCTCAATTATGGCACGACAAAGATACACACGTTAACTACAGTTTGGATATTTTTCTTATTTATTCAAAAGTTAGGGGATGACAAAAGGGCTAAAATGCTTGACGCCACCTGTTTATTACATGAACAAATACTGAACTCCATCAGAGACTCGTTTGACAAGCCTCTCAGTCCAAAAACCACACACAAATTAGATTTTATACACAAATGTTTATTTCCCAAATAAACAACCCCTTTAAACACAAGGAATGAAACCTAAATCTTCATAAAGATGAACCAAAAATGAAATCCCTCCTGTATACTGTAATCACTGTTTTCTTGGTCACTACTGGCTTTAACTGTTTAACATCAAAAAACAAGGACATATTTAAAAAATCATGCTACTGGATTCCTACCTCTGTCTCTGACCAGTTCTATACTCAGCTCCAATACTTTAAAACTTTACATCATCAAATCTGAAGCATTTATGTGAAGAACAGCTGTGCATTAAACACAAACAACAGAACGAGAAGATTATAAGATGTAGTCAAGTTCATAACGAATATAGGTGTTCTTTTCATCGTTATAGATCCTTGGATAATGTGCTATCAGAGCATCCTGTGAGCCAATGTAGATGGAATTATAAATCTTCCAATAAACGTCTCTGACTTTCCGGGCAGGGTGAAACAAACCCTAGAAAACAAAACAACACTTAATCAAAGCCTCCATTCTAAATGCCTGTTAGTGCTTTTAACCACGTTTTAAACAAGAACCATTTGAAAAGCACTGTGATAATACTTAACCATCAATTATTAGGAACAAACCACAATAAACATGTAACTATCAGTTTTGTGAGTACATAAACTAGCAAGTATTAAGGAAACATTATTTCGGAGACATTCCTTTCTTTGGTTTTTGTAGGGAGAAATTGCACTGGATCTATTTCTAACTGTTACACTCAAATACACAGAAAAGGAGCCTGCACATTCTACCTCCACACATGCATTCACAGAAGCTGGAGAGACGAACATGGATGCAGTGGTATAAATTGTGATCCAGGCACCATTTTCTAACACTTTGCCCTTAAACAGATTTAAACATCTTACTGTTTTCTTTGGCTAGAAAAACATAACATTGATCAAATATCAGTACTATCCTCTCTTTAATAATGCTGCTCGTTATTTGTTCTCATCACACCTTCTGCACTAATAATTTATTCCCCCAATCATTATTAGCTGTCCTCAAATTTGCATGCTTCTACTTCACAAGTCAGAAGTATATATTTATCACTTTATTATTCTAACTCATTTGCTACTTCTACGCTGCTAGTTCTATGCAAGTTTCCCAGGACAATCTGTTATCTCACTAAAAGAAAAGAAAGCAGTTCTCATTGCACGTTTCCATTATCAAAATCCTCAGCACAGAACAGCATGTTAAAAGAGATGAAAAGCCAGACTGTTTTCCTTTACTGGAAATCTCCTTCAGCTGACTTCTCATCTCCTAAAGAGAATCACAGAATGTTTGGATTGGAAGGGACCTTTAAGATCATCTAATTCCTCCCCTCTGCTATAGGCCTCCCTCTAGAGCAGGTTGCTCTAAGCTCCCTCCCATCCCATATGCTCCCAACAGGTGACAGAAGCCTGTTTGGTAACTGCTGCCCGAGCAGCACACATCAGCACATACCTGCAGACAATACTGCAACATTCGGCAAGGGCCAATAGCAACTCTGAGGCCCTCCAGAGCCCCCATGACAGCCTGAATGACGTGCGGAGAGGTTTCAAACACATTAGGCCATACGTAATTTAACAAATGATTAAGAGAATCTTCGCAGCCAAACCCATAAACACCAAGAGACATGTGCTGCACCACAGCACTGGCTGTTTGTCTGTGTACAAGATCTCTGAAAAGAAAACAACGGTGTGTTAGTAAATCAAACTTAGAAGCAACAGACCTGGCCAAGCATCATGATTATTTTCAATTACATTATTTTCAAAGCATCGATATATGCTTTTAACCCACATCTACTGGCAATAAGAGGCAAAGTAACCAAACACAGATTAATTCAAAGGACAGTTTTCTGGCCATTACTGCGCTATAAACTCTGTAGCAAGGGGACTAACAGAAATGATTAGAAGTGGTTTTAACACAGCAAATATCAACTAAAATGGCTTTACCGTTTTCATCTTCAAAAGAGTTAGCAAAATAGGAGTATATAACCTGAATTATTTGTAATAACAATGTTTGTTACTGAGCAATTTTTAGCAAACAAGGACAAAGAGATTATTTGCTGTTAAGACCCAGTTACGTATTTAATGTGACTGTGGCTAACTGGACCATACGTAGAAAGAATTGCACTCACCTGTCCATTAAAGCATCTTCAAGCAATGGCGTAACGGCATAAATATAATCTTTTCCCATCTCTCCAATGTACTCAAACAGGAAAGAAAGAGATTTCAACACACCATTCTGGACATTCAGTTCTGGAACTCTGTATTCATTCATGAGCGCAGGCAGCACTGTGAAAGGTGAGCATGTTTCAGCTACAATAGCAATGGCTACAGTAGTACATACTCTGTTCTGCCTTTCCTGTACTTTCAAGTTATTCAGCAGTGTAGCCAAGACATCATGAGGTCTGGAAGAGAAAATACGTACACATACATCAATATATTTGATGAGAATGCAGGTAAATTAGTTGACACTGAAACAGAAAACAGCGCAAGAATGCGGCTTAGCCCTTCAGGAAGTCCCTGAGGAACACCATAAACCATAATATAGCAACAGAGAAAAGCAAGCTCAAGACATTTCTTTTTAAATCACCTATTTTTTATTAAGAAACCAAAACACACCAACCCTCTCTCTAAACTTAGCTTTTGTTCAGCCTATAGGTAGTTTGTAAACCAACTCCAGGAGACAGTAGTAGCCTTCCCGTTATTACTCTGATCCCACAGGTAATTAAAACTTGAAAACAATTTAACACATGAATTCCAGGTAACTTTTGACAGAGATATGCAACTAGGCACAGAGAAGCCCAGTTAGTGCATTGCTTGCTAGCTGGTTATTTCTGCTTGAAATCAATAGCTGGTCACTCATTTAAGAGTGTGCAGAGAAACAGGATTTGTGCTTCAAGCAATGATTTGCTGACTTGCAATACTTCACTGTGGAAGTAAAATAAACAAACCCCGTGCTAATCAAAAAAAGCACTGATTTAAGGAAAAATAAGAGAAACAGTAGTTAAAGGAGAGCTATGAAAGAATACAGAGAGTCTGACTGTGTATCACACTATAAAAACTCGAGCAGACAAGCATATCTTAATATCAGTTTAAACTTGCTAGCCTACCAATTCAGTTCTAAAGCATAGCACCCTACGCTATAAGAATGTGTCTATATTCTCCTACTAGATAAATAAAAACCAAGTGTACACCTTTAACATGTGAACTGTAGAGGAGTTTGAATATTTGTCTCCAGTAACATTCACAATCATCACTACGTGAGATAACTGTGTGTAGAAGTAGATAAAGCATTAGACCAACTTACCCAATAGCTTTTGCAATATATCCAAAAGTATTTACTGTGGCTCTTCGAATAGCTTTCTTGTGAGCTTTTAGTAACTCAAGCAGCTCAAAGCAGATCCTCATCCATTCTCTTGCAGAAACATATTCTGCACCTCTGAAGGAGAATAAAGTGAGTTTAAAGTGAGTTCTCTTCAATTCTGCACGAAGCTTTGGAGTATAATCTCATAAACTGCAATATCTATTTATTCACTATCAACAGAGGAATGTTATTTAAGCAATAAATACTATATATAGTATAGTATGTCTATATATATATATACACACACACTGTATATAGTTTAATAGCTAATACCCTTTATAGACCTTCACTGATTAACAGTTTACAAAGAACACAGATGTAATAACTTTACAATTTGAAAACGCAGAAAATATACTTGTTACAAAACACCTGCAGATAGCATCATTACAATAACAGATCATTTCTTATATACTTCACCTTAAAACACTAAGCTAAACTTTCAAAATAAAGCTTAAGAAATAACAGGAGATGCAAAAGACCCAGATGTCAAACTCGATACTCTAGTGTAGCTTCTGCTACAGTAATAGCTTCCAGAGAGAATCAGTTACATTACATGAGTAATCGTTACTCAGCTTACCTGTCTGCAATACGCCCAACCAAATCGATACAATTCTCCTGTACTTTCTCATGTCTGTTCTTCAAAATAGGCGTAAGCCGGGGCAGCAGATCTTTGATAGGAGGGGTCATCTTGTGCATACCTATTGAATTCAAAGAGGCATGGTAAGTTCCACATTCTTTTCATTTCGCTCTTGAACAGGCACACAATCATTACATAAACGTACCTATGACGTTAACAATAGCCTTAAGTGCTCCCAGTATGCTGCCCAGTACTTCCGGATATTCTTCACCCAGGTACTCATACAACACAACTCCCAGATGTCCCATCAGTTTTTCCTACAAGAAAGTGAGAAGATTTCACAGTTAAACTTTGCTCCTCGTTACTATCACATACTGTAGCTCATTTGATCCAAGTCAATTCAATACCTCTTGACAAGTCTTCATGACCACTGCGGTACGAGAGATGAGGTCAGCAGCCTGCTGCCGCACCTTAGCTGACTTGTTGTTCAGACGCCACAGAACAGTACCGCAGATCTGTGGCAAGTAGGGCTTCACTCTTTTGCCAAGGGCGTTAACCACTGTGCCAAAGCCATTCAGCATCACAGAATCCTGCGTGTTAAAACACAAGACAATTAGATCAAAAACACCACACGATCATTAAATCTGGCATCATCTTAAACTGTTATTAAAACGCGAACGTTCTACAGCCAGTACGAGGATGCCATTGATCTGAGCACTGAAATCTGTGCAAGGGTTGAAAACATCTGACTCACAGCTATACGTTTCTCCCTAACCAAGTGTGAGCTACCTTTCAGTTAAGTTGAATGTAACTAAGTAAGCTGGCCATACCTCTGTGGTCTGTTCTTGAAAGGCATACAAGATCCCATCAATAAGTTGTTCTTCTAGCTTGTGATCAATGTCTGCTGCACCCAGATTTCCCATTATCTTCTCAATTGTTTCCATGACCATTTTTCTGTACTGCTCAGCCTCGTCTTTCAGATCATCCACAATCCTAGAAATTATTTCTGCTGCTCCAACTTTATTTGCCAGCTCCACTGTTGTATCCACCAGCTGAAATACACAAATAGTTACATGAGCAAACACCGTTAAAATCTTTCTGTAACTCTTGAAAATCTCTCCAGCCTGAAACGCATTACCAGCATCATGCTGGTTTCCAATTTCATTGCAGTGCAAATCTCTTGTCACTAAGTTACAAATAGTAATTTTAAAATGGGTTCTATCTAGGAAAAGAGTAAAAACGCAACGGCACAGAGAAAGGAGGAGCTCTAAACTTGCCTTCAGACCAATCAAGTATTCTTTAAGCTCACAGTGAACAACAGTTTTCACCTTTTGAAATCATCCAGTTTTAAGACACAAACAGGGTGAACGACCTCACTTTAGAACTGATGTAGATTCATATTCGCAGATAAAATGCCAGGTGTCAAAGTCCTGACTGAACAGTTTGTAAACCACAGTTCAGACATGGGACGTACAAGACACAAAACCAAGGACTCATACTAAACAAACACCCCAATACAAATGTTGTTCTATTACAAAAATATAATTCAACTGGAAAAATACCTGTCTGTAATTCCTCCTGTCCAATGCCATTCTGTGCTGCCAGAAGTGTTTGAAAAATGGTGGCAAGATCTCTGTTTTAATGTAGTTTGCTTCAACACCATCTGTACCACAGCACTGCTTTACCACCTAGTGGGAAAAAAAAGCCAACAGTGTTAATTCTGTGTACAGTTTGTTTGGTTGTGGTGTTTTGGTTTTGTCTTAAAGAAAAGGAAACATATATTCAATGTTAACGCTAAACGTTCAGTTTTTATCAGTTTAATTTATTCCACTGCCAGTGTCTGAACAAATAATTCTGACGTACCTTCAAAACAATCTTTTTCATCTCTTCATCAGGAGACTGGAACTCTCTGATAAGAATAAGCATGACTTCTCTGGTATAATAGTTTGCATACTCAGCATCCATGAGCGGTATCAGGTAACCAATAGCCTTCAAAAAGGCAGCCAACCCCTATTTAAATGAAAAAATATATTCCCAGTGAGTTACGGAAGATACATATTCATTTCAGTTTAAACTGGAAGTATTTTAGACATACCTTTCCTCTGTGTTGACGTATACCCTTCCACAAGGGCTTCAGAACGGAATCAAATGACTCAATACCATAGGGAGTAGCTGCCTCAGCTAAAGCAGCAATAGCCAAAGCACTGATGGTACGAACCTTCTGCTGCTCATCCACAAGACCTGCAAAAGAACACACTCTTTAGTACAACTTTGCATATCTTACACTCAAAATAGCAAAAACATGCAGATAGGATAAAAAAGCAATCACTTAGTTTTTAGGAAAACAATCAGTGTTTCTCTTTTGAAGTCAAGCAAGTTATTTCTCACTGTAAAAAAGGCTACACAGAACTTTGCCTTTTTAACACTCCATCCCAACAAGGCACAGGAGAAACATTCTAAATACAAATCTTAAGCTAAAGAAAGCAGAACGTACCATGTTCGATAATTTCAACCAAGCTCCTGAGATGAGGCAAGATAGCACAACCCATAAGAATAGCAATTTGCTGCACAATCTTGATGCCTGTATGCCTCGCTTGCCAGGACTTTTTGCTTTTACAGACAGCTTTCAAGAACGGCAACAGAGAAGGAATGCCCAAAGCAGAGGCAACAACAGCAAAGGCTCGAGCTGTGGTATTTCGGACATATTCATCCATGTTATCAATATCAGGTCGCATCGTAGAAATCATTGTTGCCAAACCAGCAGCCTGAAAGAAGAACATACAAAACACACAGATTTATCAACAGCATGCTACGTTTTGCTGCCATGACTATAAGCAGCTCCATGTGGCTATATACAAGCTAATTCCTACCATAGGATTACAATTTATTACCTTAGCCAAGTTGGAAATAATTTCTCTGCCTTCCACTCTGGCGTAATAGTCTTCATCAATCAGCAGTGGTTCAATGACAACAAGAATCTGAAAAAGATGAAAAAATACACATTTCCATTTGTGAATAGGTAGTATTTCTGGTCCTAGTAAGAAAATTATGATTCCATGAAGCTGAGATAATTCCATCGATTAAAGCTTTCAACTCTGTGATGACCTACGAAGTCTTAGATCTGTTATGCCTTTTTTTCCCCCCTCCGATTCTCTCTGAAGAACCTCCCCCACAGATTCTAGCTACATCAGGTAAAATCTCTCTCCCTCTCCCAAGTGTGCATTAACATTTTAACATTATGCCTTAGTACTGTAATATCTGCAATTGGATCACACTACAATAGGTTCAAGTTTGACTGAGAAAGAAACACAAAAGCAACACGATATTGCCTTCTCTTCTGCTATGCAAATGAACTGTACAATTCCCCCACCATGATCACAAAAAGCAAATCAAAGATGAGCAAACTGCAACAGACCTTATGTACGTATGGTCGGACCAGGTCATCCAGTTTGTACAGAATTCTGTCTATGACTTTGACAAGTAAGTGGCGCTCCTGATCCTCCAGTGTTGGTGACATCAGCAATGGCAGAATCTGATTAAACAACGGCCCAGCTCCAAATTCCCGAGCTTTATCAGTAATTTGTCTCAATGCAGCCTGAAAAACAACAACAACAAAGGCAACTGTCACTTAAACTAAGGAAACAATACTGAACAGTTATTGGACAAGTAGGTATTAAGCAAGTTAAAACACAATCTATTGTAACCATGAGCTTCACAATACTTGTTCCTACCACCATTTTCTACACAAATACATATGATGAGAAGACTCAGTTATTCTATTTTCAAGGAAAGCATGGCTCAGTACTAAGAATGGCACCATCTAAAAAGGCATTTTACACAGCACTCACTTCAGGTGCTCAGATCAGCTTAGAGTGAAACGGCCAAAAATGGATAATCTATTGCATCAGCGAGCTAGGAACTTAAGTTGGCAGTATAGCTCATAAGAAGCCAAATATAGAGAATTACAAAGCCCTGTAACCAAAAAGCACAACAGAATCTTCTCTCCCATAATTAAGAATTATTGTATTATATTCTGTAAATCATATGACACTTAGCAATCAGTATTACTGCACAAAGAGCAGCAACAACAAGCAACACGGACACAGATGGAAGAGAAAGCATTAAACACACAGCAAAGCTTAGGAGGTAATTTTGAAGAGAATCCTATGGACAAGCAGGTGAAAAGAAAGACATAGTCTGAAGATGCAATGGCAGTGTGTTAACAGATGAAGTGCTAAGAATGTCTGCTAATCTCACCTTTCTCATGGGAGGTGTGCCGTTCTTTATTTTCAGAAGTAATTTCATTATCTTCCTCTCCTTCTGCTCTTCAGGACTAAGAGTTGATTCATCAACATCAACCTAGAAATAATTCCAGACAAATTAACAGGCATTGGTATACCTCAAAAGATCAGAAAACTTTAATCAGCACAAGTGAAATATCATTTACCAGCAGCTTATCAAAATACTGGATATCATCTGGCTTCAGGAATGGAAGGTTGCCAGAAGGCTGGTCATTGACACTCTTCATAGTCCGGTCCTCTGTCTGCATGTGGAATCCAGTCATACCACCCAAAGGTGTGGGAGTTGCCGTAAGTTTACGTGCTGGAGTACGAATAGGTACATAACCAGCTGGTGGGGGAAGAACCTGAAGAAGAAAGAAGGAAATATGCTAAAAACTGCACCACAGAACTAATGTAAAGAACCTTCACAGCCTTCAAGGCTCATCTTACCACAACAGATGCAAATTGAGCAAGGTCCCAAATGCAGAACAGAAATAAAACAGAACATATGTTTTTAGCCCTCCATAGATTTGTGTGTTACTGCATACATCAGATCCCACATACAGTGATTTAATTCACAAATTCAGCAGGATAGTTCATATTCATGCTTATTCTCTATTGACAGTATTTTAGATGAGGGCTTGGGTAACGGACTTAACAAGTCTTTAGAAACTATTTAACCCCCCCCCCCCTTCACTATTTGTATCAACACTGTGTACTTGTTAAGTCAGAATCCATCACCCTCTCCCTGTCTTTCCACATTTGCGCTTTCTTTCTGAACTCAGCAGACATTCTTAAGGCTGAGAAGCAAAATAAGAACTGGACACTGAAATAAACATTAATTTCTCACTTTCTAATGGATTTATAATAAATGAGCAACCAAACCAAACCAATTTCTACGTGAATTAATCAACAGCTTCTATGAAACACTCTGAAATACATGTTGGATTTATTTTTTTTCTTTTTTAATCAATATCCCCTGACAAAAGAAAACTATCAGTCTGCTGCAGCAGCCTCACCCTAATTAATTACCTTATATCCTTCAGGGAACATAGCATCCAATTCTTCATCAGAAAGTGGTCTGTTTCTCTCATCAATTTCCCTCTCCCAACGCCAAGCCTGCAGCTGTTCAGGAGTCATGCTCATGATATGACCTATATTCAAATAAAAATGTTTTTTTTTAATAACTTCCATAAACAGAAGATAGATTTACTTCAAGTGTCTTCTTGAGCAAAACTTTCCACACTAGCAAATATGACACGTCTTTACTATCTAGACTGAACACAGACATCAGCCTTAGCTCCTATGGGCATTAAAATAGGTAAATTGAACACATACTAACTGTATAGTTAGTATATGAGAACTGTACACAAGGTAAAAGTCTATTTCGGTATACAATATAAATGTTGGAGCTTCATTTTCATGTAAAAAAGTGAAGCCTTAGAGAACAGATTGGGCTTACCTGGCGTAGGAGTTGCCATGTTCATAGCTGGTGTTCCAATGGGTGTTTTGCCAGGTGTCAGAACAGGAGTGCTGCCACCCATCTGGCTAGCAGGTGTTTCATCCCATCGGGACTTTCTTTTACTTGCTCCTGGGGTTGGTGTCTCGCCAATGGAATCACCACCTCTATCAGTACGTGGAGTCTCAGCCCATCCACTGCCATGTCCCGGAGTATCTAAAATAAAACAACACAGTTCTTGTAGAAAACTGAACAGTACTATGCTCCAACTACAGCAAAAACATCCAAGTCCATTTTTATTATCTCATCCTCATTCTTCCATGAATCAGCAAGCATACAAGTGGGTTAAGCTGACAGAATTCAGTGCTATGCAAACTCGGATAAAAACATCACATCAGCCACTAGATGTCAGAATGTAATCACTTCCTGCTGTTTGTTTGCTTCTATTGCTCATGTAAGGTGAAAAACTCCTACAGTATTTGCCATTCAAAACTTCTTAGACGCTCTCCAATTCGCCATACATACCTCGTTCTGTTTTAGGAGTTTCATCCCATCGATTTTTACGTGCGCTGGAAGTGGCACCTCCATGGCCTGGTGTTGCATGACCAGGTGTGTCCCGTCCAGGCGTCGCGGCTCCTGCTGGCGTGTGACTGGGAGTGGGATCCCATATCTTTGAGCCAGGGGTGGCACCGGGAGTTTCGCTACCCTTTGCACGGCCTGGAGTTTCATCCCACCGCAGGGATGGTGTATGTCCAGGAGTCTACACAAGACAAAAGCCTAAGTATTAACCTCTCTCCTCTATGCAGTAGAAGACTGCTGTTTTTATTCCTTTACAGCATGTACATGTCAGAGTAAGAAGCCTGAATTTCAAGTGGATTGGCATTAATATCTGCTACATACAAACTGATGGACACAGGGATTATTACCTCTGCTTGATCCCAACTGGATAACTTCTTAGGTGTTGCACCAGGAGTCTGATCAGCTGTTTGATCCCAACGCCGCTTGCGCTTTGAAGGTGGCTGAGACGCGGCTCCATTGACGACTTTAAGCTCTCCAGCTTTAGCTTTTTCAGCTAGCTGCTGTCTAATCTCCCTCTATTCAACAACACAAAAAGATAAACTTATTTCATAAGAAGGCCTCTACAAATTAGATTATTAAGAGTTTTTTCAGTTGTATCAGTTATCTTTTTACGTCCAAATAACATGTCATTAGCCACTCTAATTTCAAATTCTTCCATAGCAACAGGGCTACGTGTTTGGAGGGACTACGTTTAAATTCATTTGCTACCCAAGTTCATAGTATAGCAGAAATACAACTGTACAGAATGTTTTAGCGCTGTCGGTTTCTATTTCCCATATGAACACCTAAGAACTACTACTAGCCTGTTTCAAATGAATTCCACCTCAGTAAATTATTAAAGAGGGATGAATTAGAAAATAAACTCACACGAGTTATACACTGAGACATTAAAAAAGCCATGAGTTCTCATTTAGAATTCCAAAATGACACTGTTGAAACACCACACTCACAGACTATTTCTGATTTATCAATTAGTTCATACAGTAAGGCTACCAAAATGGGAAACTATTTCCTCAACCGCTGTTGATTCGAGTAAATCAGTATAAACCAACAAAGGTCAATGGAGCTCTAAAATCTTTCTCCAATTAACCAGACAGCTCTGTAGGTATGACAGAAGAAATCTTATTATATTACCAATATCTTTCAAACTACTATATTGAATTTTTAGTAACTACTAATAGGTGGTTTTACTCAATTTTCTCCTTTCAAGTTTTAAGCCAAATGTTAACCAGCTGTTGCTACTGCAACAAAAGCCTATTAAAAACCCCCTGGATTCTCTTTATATAAAGCTCACAAAAACAAATCCCTCCAACACAAAACACCCCTCTGTATCTCTCAGGTTCCACTTCTTCACCTCTGAAAGAAAACAGACAACCCGAGAACTACAGAACAATCCAAACTAACATACACTGACAGCATTTCTCCCTTCGTTCTTTTGGTATTATGTGGAACAGACGTCGTTCAAAGCTACCATCCATAAGGTCCACCATCACAGTTCAACATTTACAAAGGAAAAAACCTGAACGATTCAACAGAATTTCCATTCCCACTGCTCCTATGGCCATTTCTCAGGCAGCAGAATGAAACCAAGTTCACAAACAAACCCCACCCCCAACTCACCTCTTCTTTTGTTAAATGCTGTTCACGCATAACATCCATGTACGTTCTGGCATTCATTTTAGGGTCTGGTGTCTTCCCTCCTGTAGAAGAGAACAGCAACAGGAATGGAGCACAATGAGTACAGGGTAAGCAGAATCTACCAACTTTTTCTATAGTCCTGCTCTAATATTATTTTATTCCATGATCATTTAATTTTACTTTTTGATTGAAAATTTTTAAAATTACGTGTATCTTACGTTTATTCAGTTTGCTGATCAATTTAACCTGTTTGAACACAAACGTAACTACTGCAGTTTCAAACAAATATTTTAAAGCAGATATAAATGATAGAATGACAACACAGTTAAGAGTCTTCAGAAGTGATGGGTTCCTGGGTTGCTAATCCGGAATACGTACACTTTCGTGCCTTTGTCTCCATCAGCAGTTCTGACTTCAAGCAGCAGAATAGAAGCCTAGAAAATTATCTCTTTACCATTAGTAACACTTTGGAAAGATATTTATATTCAAAACATTACCTTGTGCAAGCTGCTACATCCTAGTAGTTATCTGACTATAAACAACTACTGCATACCTAAGTAATGTTTAAAATGCTTTATCGTAAGGACCCATTTATAAGTTTGATAAATCTGGACACACCTCCCAGATCTTCCAGTGTCACATTGTAAAAGGGCTTCATTTAAAAAAGCAAGAAATCCCAGAAAACTGATAGCACCTTCCCCCTCCTTTCAAAGAACAACTGCGACTGGGATCTGAACGTAATACATTTACCACCACAACGATACTCACACGAATGGGGTTTGTGTACCATTTGTTCTTTTATGCTCTGTATCTTGAGTTAAAGTTTAACTTTTACATACTTTACAAGAAGCCCGACTTTATATAAATTAAGACTTGTCAAGAAAAACACTATTAATTAAAAGGAATGTGCAGATTGCTATACGAGTGGTATAGCAATATAGTTTAGGAAGAAAATAAAACTCTTAAACATTTCTATGCTGAAGATCATTGCCCAATTGGCTGTGTCACTCTGACACTAGCTTTGATAGGACTTTCCTTTGGAATACTTTTTCACCATAATCTACACAGGATGTGTTGAACTGCACCCTTAAGAATGCAGACAGGACTGGCATATAGCAGTACTGCTGTAGGAAAGAAATTAAGGACAGTTAGTATGGGCCTGTGAATTCTGACAATACATGTTTATATCAATTACAATTAAGCAAGTAAAATAAGTAATATCCCTAATAATTCATGCAGGCTGCAATTCTAATTTGTAAAACCTGCAAAACAGCTGCTGATTTCAAGCCAACAGGCACCTCACTGCCACAAGTGAAACTCACTCGCCTCAAGAAATCTTCCATCAGACCCACTACACCCCTTTTCCTGACTTGCATTCTAAAATTATCTGAACAGACTTGAACCATTAATAGTATCAAAGTCTTACATACGCTTTTGTTCCTTTTAGCTATACCACCTAAGTTTACATAAGATGGTAAGAATTAGGTGCTCTATTTTGAGAACTAGCATTTCAAAAGCAATAGCCCTGTAAAACTATGACTTGGAACGAAAGCTTTCAAGGTATTGAAAGACTGAGCACTCAATACACAAGTTGTTCAAGTATAATGCACAACCCAAAACAAAAAGAAAAGAGAAACCTTTAACCCTTTGTGTTTCTATGGCAATGGCTCATTATTTTCTTGTCCTTCTACCTGGAAAGAAAACTTGTATTATAAAGATGAAGAATATGGCATCTAGGTTTTCAACCCAACCTCTACAAAAAGGGGATGTTTAAAACAAAACTAAGTTTATAAGCATGCCAACAGAAATCAAAGGGCTAAAGACAGTTTAAGACAACAGATCTCAAAAAGGGTATAAAAAAAGTCAAAAATAAATTACCATCTGCAAAAGGATCGAGACGCTCAGGGGAAATTATCATCATCCGCCTGTGCTTTTTGTACTCATCTTCCCGATCTGCAATCTTTTGAGGACGGTGTTCTGCAAAAGGATCATACTAAAAACAGAAAAAAAAGCTGGTTATCACATAGGAACTACATGAAAAACGCTGCTGACCGTTACACTACCTTAATATAAGTCTTACTTCTGAAACTAGAATGGTTATTGAAACGCAGAATTTTTTGATCAAATAACTTCCTGTTACTGTTCTAAGAAGCTTTTTCATTTGCTTCTAAGGCATTTCATCCCAGCAGTCTTTCTTCTTTGGAAGAATAAAACTTCTTTCAGGAAGACTTATTACAACCTCATACACCTTTAAGCTTCAAAGAAAACCATTTTAGGAGAATAAAACATTCACAATTACATTTTTGTTACAAAAAGCTTAAGAGACATTCAGCTGTTCCAGATATTTGTATTTTTTTAAGTATCCAATTGATGTTTTTAAGTAGTCCAGCATATATGCACATGTTGCCTCTACATGCACAAGTGCCAATTTCTACCACGTGCTGGAATTGTAACATAAAGCACAGACAAGCTCGGTGCCTCAAATACTGTAATGCCTTACGGACATGCTGTGCTTTCAGAAATGAAGATGTGGTCTTGAAATACTAATACTTCTCCTAAGACCCAAATAGCCTTTTGTTGTACCTAGATTTCAGACGTACCTGTTCAGTTGACTGCGGAATGTCATTAAGCAGTGCCACTGGAGCATGGTACCCCGGCTTCTTCTGGCCAAGCAAACTTGTAGATGGGTAATCATCATCATCCTGCCAGAAGAAAGACGTGGCAAAGTCACACCGATACTGGCTTTAGGTAACAATGTCACATCAACACACTGCAGTCACAGGTAAGATGAAAAGGGACGGGAATATTCAACTCGATTTTCAGCAACTGATTTCACATCTATTGTTGTATTACTCCCAGCAATCACCTGCTGAACCAGATACAGCTCAACAAACAGCTACACTGATACCTTATTCCTTAACAGACTCGGTGAATGTACTGCATTTACTCCAAAATGCCATCTTCAATAACTAGTATTTCATATTAGTGCTACCAATGCAATGAGCTAATAGTTATGGAAAAAGCTGTGCACACTGCTCTTTTTTTCTTAAAATCCAGACAAATACAAAGAAAATGTCAGTAAGTAACCCTGAAAAACACTTCTGCAATAACAAAAGACTGAGAAATCAATTAGAGCTCTGTTAATTTGGTTGTACCTTCTCAACCACAGCACCAAAAGCAAGTCTGCAGAATGTGTGAGATACTCCGTGTATTCTGTGCAGTTATCAATGAGACTCCGTGCACCAGTTTACAGCAACACGGAAGGAAAATTGCTCTTAAAATTATTAACTGAGTTCAGGGAAATGCTGTAAGGGAAGTTTTTAATTAATGCATTCCTGAAGTCTTCAAATACCGCACCACTACAAAAAGATACCAGCTAATACTGAAGCACACATAACATTCTTGCTTCTCCTTAAAAATATCCTCTGCTCACTTTAATACACAGTTACTCATTGTGTGTTTAAGATCAGAACTGCTTTCTGATTGCTTTTGAAACCAAAAATGTGTTTAACATTAGAATGTAACAGAACTTATCAACATAACCTTAACCACCCTTATATATGAGACAGTGCAAAAGTCAATCCACAGAAATAGCACCGAAAGTTCAAATGAAGTAGAAATGAAAATATTAAAATAGCCACTTAAAATGTCAGGCCTGTGTTTTATTAGTTTTTTCCATCTCATTTTTCACCTTGGCAGCAGCAACAAAACCAATTCAGACGCACTAAAGCACCAGCCCCCCCGATCTCAGTGTCCTCCTGGAGCTCTGTGCCTCTCAGAGCACACGTCATCAAGTCCAAGCAGACACAGACCTGATGAATGCCCAGAGTGAGGCATGTTTGTTCAGTTAACTGCAACTATAAATCGCTTCAAACAAAACACCACAATGCTTAGACACTCCTTAAAGAAATGAAATCACTTACGTCTTCCAATTCAGTTGCTGCGATGGAAGTTACGTATCCAGCAAACCTGCTGTCACTGCCACCATAGATTTCTTGGTCATAATATCCGGTGGAGTCGAGGCCCACTCCTTGTGCTTCATCGAGGGCAGGCTTTTTGCCTTGAATTTCTCGGATCTGCGCTTCGATATCTAGGGTAAACATAGCCAAAAACTCAGGTCTTTGTCAACATACACAAAATGCAACACTTCTATCATCACATTCAGAAAACCACCCAGTTTCTAAGTCCATCTCTAATTAACTGAATATAATTATCACACTAAACTATAAAACCACGATGTAGACGAAGTAGCTTATCTTTATGCTGTAATATTATACAGGACAGACTAATGCAGCTGTATTATGGTCTGAAGCAAACCATGCAAAACTATTACCATTAACCCATCCGATCTTCCAAAGAGATGGTGGGGAAGGTAATTACAGCACAACAGTAATTTTCAACACTAGATGGTACAGGGCTTTGTCAATTAATGTAATCTTTTCATTAAAAGCAGCTACTGAGATGTTACCATCGATAAATCAGCACAATCACTTTATTAAAAGAAACCTGTATAAAGGAGGAAGTGTGCGAGTAGACACATGGGAACGTGCAACAGAAGAACACCTTATTCAAGAATAAAATATCCACTATGCTGCAACACTGTATTACGTTTGAACCAACAAAACAGCCTGACAACACAGGTAGAAGTTCAGCCACAGCTCCCATCTCAGGCAGCTCAATGTAACCAGCTTGAGACAACTCCTGCCTCTGCCACCACCTGCAAAGAGACCACTGCTCTGCTGAGCTTTTTGCCCACCCGTCAACGAGGGCCAACGGGAGCTTTGGCACTCCCAACATACCAGGATCTGACACCCATCACCCCTGGGGTCAGTCACCGACCTCAGCAATTTGGCACCGTTTGAGAGAACACTAAGTCAGTAATCCCCAACACCAAGGAACCGATTTAACCAATCTCCCTCCCATGCACTGGTAAAAGCAACAGGCAAATCAGCTGTGGTCATTCAGTTGCCTTCAATAAACAAGATCAAGATGCAGGCACGACAAGGAAACACCTAATTCCACTAAAATAATTGTTTCCATCTGTATTTGCTCTTGTTGGGTGAAGGAATACAAGGCCCATGCTTGCAGGGGCTGGACTAGATCTCAAATGCCCTTTCTGACCTCAACAATTCTGTGCTTCCCCCTCCCCATCTGAAGTCCTACTGCCTATGATGTTAATTGGAGGGAAATTCATCCATTTCCAAAAGCTGCATAGAAGTTACACTAGCAAATCACCTCGAAACTCTACCACATGCTCCTGAGCTATTTACTACTGTTGCTCATCTTCTATCTTCTTCACGGCTAATATATCTCACAATACTTTTTCTCAGAGGCAGCTTGCAGAAGGTACTAAGATGCCTATGAATACAAATTAAGAAAGTTAAGAATAAAGATAAAATCATCATTAATCCAGCTGCAGGCTGGCCAGAGCTTAATAGCTACATGGGGCACAGTCACCTCCACACTGCAGGAACCCAGCTACCTGCCCAGAGATTCATGAGAGCTGAAGCCCAACGAAAGCCTTATATTGCTGGCCATCAGCCCCAGCTGAACTCTGCCTGTGCATCCAGCTTCCCAGCACAGGTTCTTCAGGACTGCAGACATTGTGCTCCTAAGTACATTAATAAATAATTAATAAATACCAGAAAGAAACTTCGGAGACATCCCACACGTACTCCATCAACCAACAACTCCTTCAGGCATTTCATTTTTGCACAGTTGTCCCATCACTCGACTGTGAAACCAAAACAACTCCAAGAAGCACTTTGACCCCGCCAGGTTTGTTACGTGTTTCTAGTTGCTTGTCTCCTTCAAAGGGCAGATCAAGTTCTTGATTTTGTTTGCAGCTTGCTGCAATGCAGCACTGGGGTGAAACGAAATACCTGAGGCTTCCAGTGCTACTGAAGACACTGGAAGGACACCACACCAAGTGTGTGAATCCAACCAAGTCCTCACAGCGAAAGAAACGCTCACATGGTTACAGCATTTAAAAATAACGTGGTGCAAGAAACGTGGGACCCAAACTTCCCTTCTTACGTTACAGCCTGGTAAAACATACACTGCATATACTTAGATTGCAGCGAGGGCGTTAAGGGAACGTAGGACTTTAAACCTTGGACCGTAGGATGTTGCTTCCTCAGATCTCCGCATACTTTGAAACTGATCTTACTTATAAGCTGGAGAGCTCTGAGCTGTCCGTCTGCACACAGCCCTTCCTGCCTCAGGAACAAACCCAAGGGATTTAATACAGAAAACAATCTGAAACCGCCTGAAGATCAGGTCTTCCAAGCATTTAAACACATAGTTTACATTAAATCGATCAGCAGTTTCTCATCAGTACAACAGGGCTACATCTGGACAGAGTTCACTCAAAAACTCCAACCCTTTGTGCCCATATTCCTCCTCCTCTTGTCTCACTGCACCGTTAATAGCAACTAACAGTAACTAACACGGCCTCTCGCAGCTCACCCGCCACACACACACACACAGGAGGAAGAGCAGGCCAGCAATCGCACAGAGCTAATGCTAACAACTGGCTTTGTTTGCTTCGAGACGCCCACGAGCGATGCCGCCCGGGAAGCCGTGCGGGGAGCAGGAGAGTCCCCGCCACAGCAGCTCCGCTATGGACCCGCCCAGCGGCGGCACCGAGCACTCTCTCCATGGCGCCTCCCGACCAAGGGGGGGCATCTCGGCGGGCGACATCTTGGAGCTGCCGTCGGGATGGCGCCGTTCTATCAATGGCAGCACGGCGCTCCGCACCGCCCGCACAACCCCGCAGCGCCGGGCGGCCCGGCCATGGCGCTCATATGGGCGGCGACGCCATTACGAGCGGGCCCGGCCCGGCCCGGCAGCCATAACCCCGGCACCACTGAGGGCTGCGGACGGAGTATAACGGGATTAGAAGACGCGAAAGGTGCACGCAGCTTAAAAAAGAACCGCCAGGAGCGGATTTCAGCCCTTTACCTTCGTGGGTCTTGGCGATCTTCGCCATTTTGTCCAGCGCCAACAACACCGACACGGAACTGCCGCGGCCCCAGCGCTTCCGCTCGGGGGGGGGGGGAGGAGGGAGGCGAGGCAGCACTGCGCACGCGCAGTTGCGGGCCGCGCCGCGGCTGGCCGAGGGCTGGGGCGTTGCGCAAGCGCAGTGACGGCGGCCAAAAGCGCCACTCGGGCGGCCGGGCGGCCCCGCAGGCCGAGATCGGAGCCACGTCCTCCGTCTGACTGACGTCTCTGCCAGCCAATAGGAATGCGGCATGGAGACCAAGTGGCCAATAGCGGTGCGGCGAGGCGGAGGGGTGGGGATGTGGCTTGAGCACTGCGTGCTACGGGGCCTCTGCCGCAAGATGGCGGCGGTTCGTACGTTAATGCTGAGCTGCTGTTTGCCTAATGCTCCACATGCACTAATGCTCCATAATGCCTGTGCTCCACATAGAGCGCTGAGAATATAGCCAGGGGTTGATCGTAAACATGTATCCATCGCAGCGTGGAGCCACAGCAGGAGTAAATCCAATCCTAGGGCTGCTAATAGCCATGTTACATGCAAAGTCTAGCCCACATGAAGCACCAACACTGACCTGAGATCCAAGTCTGATATAAAGCCAATGTTTTGTGTTTGAGAACATGAGTTTGATCAGTCAGTCCATCCCTGTGTCTGCCTTTGCTTTTTTATCGCTTAGTTTGCAGAAGTTTACTGAGCACTTCAGTGCTTGTAATACTTTGCATAACTGCATGTGTTGAAATATACTTGAGATTCGTGTGAAAGCACAGAGGATCTGCTCTTTAGTATTATTAAACTCACATCCTGCACTCATAGGCTATGGAACAGAGATATATACCGAGCTGTTGAGAGACGTGTGAGGATAAGGTCAAGGCAGACACTAATTCCCTACTACAGGAATTTAATGCCTGCAACTATTTTAAGTAACCGTCACATGCTTGGGTTCACCACGAAGATCAATTTGCAGTAACTTTCTCTTGTTTCTTCAGCCTGACTTCCAGCTTGCTTTATATCACATTCCCACTGTTATTAAACAGAACTGAGCTCAAGGGTTGCGATCCTAAGGTACACTTTTAACATGTGGTTTTGGAAGATGCCATTTCCCCTCACAAAAGGAGTCCCATGTTGTGTGGAAAATGGAAGTTTCTATATGGATTGGAAAGATATTGGTTTTAAGAGCCCAGAAGCTTTCCACACAGTGTCATACCTAAATCACAAGCTGGCACGGTCTTGCTTTAATTAACAGATTCAGGTTCAATGTCATGGCCAGCCCATGCTATCAGTAGCTGGTACCAAAAAGCAGTGCCCAGTCACGCCTGTCATTGATTTACCCATTCAATTGTGCCATTGCCACTGGTTCACTCAAGTAGCCCAATGCTCACAGCTACTGCCTCCTGCTAATCTTCTAAGAACAACTAATTCCATTTGTACAGCCACAAAACTATTAAGAATTGTACGGTGAACTAAGATGAAAAAAGCCACAGATCTGGTCACATCTCCCTGCCTTGGTTTACCCCGGATCTGTGCTATGCTTTGTTTGCTGTCACCTGTTTCCTGACATTTCTGTGTCTGTGAAAGGCAAAAAAATATTGACCCAAAGTAGAAACGTAACAAAAGTGGGTATGTTTCAGCTCCACATACACTGAATTCAAGTTTATCACATCTTGAGAAAGGAAAAAATACAAATCTCTTCCAGTTCCAGCTTTGCTTCTGACGTCAAGAAGTAACATGGAGAGGATCTATTTCCTTACTGAGAAGCCAATGAGGGGGTAAAAAACAAACAATTTAGACGACAAACGTGATAAAGTTAAGGGCATGGCCCAAATGTTGGCAGCACTGGCTGTGCCCTTACCTCAGGGCAGTGACGGCAATGCAGGGCCCTGCTGCTGCTGGGCAGGCACAGGCCTGGAGGACATGTTGCCTTTTACCCACTTTCCCTATTTGCTCATTTCCCAAACAGATCAGCTGTGAATGTCATCTCCATGGACAGGCAACCTGGTTTTGCCCCTTTGCACATATAGGAAAAACAAGGCAGAAAATAGGTAATAGCCATCACCTATCCACAGCTTTGCTTTGTGGTAGATGTGCCTCAAGAGAAGCCAGGCTTCAGGCCTGCTGTCAATGCTGTTGTGCTGCTGGGTGAGCTCTGCCTGGTGCTGTACAGACAGGCAGATTTCAGCCTTTTTTGGGATGTATGGGCCCACCAAAACCTCACTAAGATATTTCTAAGCCTTCAGGTTTAGGCTTACAGCCAAAGACTTTAATTCTTGCTGTAACGCCCAGCTCACTGGTCCCGTGTGAACACACTCCTGACATTATACTGTAGTATGAGATAGTAAATCTGCCCTTAGTTCCTGCCAGCATCCTTGGGAGATCATTAACTAATAATAATCTCCCAAGCTTATCAACCACCTTTTCCTGCCTGATTATGTGGTGAAAAGACTTCAGTTTTGAGATGTTTGTGTAGAAAATAACCTACTTTTAAACCAGAATACAACACATCATCCATGGTTTACACTCTCTGTTCACTTTAAAAGACCCTGATTATCCGTAAACGGCTTAAAATTGTATAAACGTCATAACCAGAGTTTAAACTGAATCTTTTCTTATGACGTGGCATTACAAAAAGAGTGTTTAGAAGAAAACCGGAAAGCAAATGGGATCCTGGGCTCCATCAGGAGAGGGGTGGTCAGCAGGGATAGGGAGGTGATTGTCCCTCTCTACTCTGCTCTTGTGAGGCCCCATCTGGAGTACTGTGTCCAGGTGTGGAGCCCTCAGTACAAAAAAGACATGGAGATTTTGGAAAGGGTCCAGAGGAGGGACAGGAAGATGATCAGGGGGCTGGAGCACCTCCCCTATGAGGACAGGCTGAGGGAGTTGGGTTTGTTCAGCCTGGAGAAGAGAAGGTTGCGGGGTGACCTCATTGCAGCCTTTCAATACCTGAAGGGAACTTACTCCCAGGAGGGGAGTAAACTCTTCGAAAGGGCTGATAATAGCAGGACTAGGGGAAATGGTTTTAAGTTGAAGGAGAGAAGATTTAGGTTGGATGTTAGGGGGAGGTTCTTCACTAGGAGAGTGGTTCGGCCCTGGAACAGGCTGCCCAGGGAGGTTGTGGATGCCCCGTCCTTGGAGGTGTTCAAGACCAGGTTGGACGGGGCCCTGGGCAACCTGATCTAGTAAAGGTGTATGTTTGGTGGCCCTGCCAGGCAGGGGGGTTGGAACTACATGATCCTTGAGGTCCCTTCCAACCCGGGTCATTCTGTGATTCTGTGAAAACATATTACTATGGTCCCACATGATGACTCAGGCGTACCCACAGTGTTCAATACTAATTAGACCCACTCTTCCTATCCAGGTTTGTTAACGCAAACCTATTGGCAAACAGTAGATATCAGCCAATCTGTAAGAGCTCTGTAACAACGCTCTGGGTTACAACCAAAACCAAGCAGGGACACGCGAGTATCAGTGACGCTCTATCAATTCCGCACCTCGCGAGCAGCACCGCCCGTCACGCGGCCGTACACACGGCGGGGCGTCCCGTGTGTCAGCAGCCCAAATACAGCCGCTCTACCCGCCGAGCCAATGCGGGGAAGGTGCCGCTCCTCCCGTCCCCGCCCTCCGCTCCGTAGCCGTCCCGTGACCGCTCCGCCGGCCCCTCGCTCCGATAGGCGGCCGGGCGGGGCCGGGCCGGGGCGACCGTGGGGCAGCGCCGTCCGGGCGGCAAGGAGCGGAGACCGGGATGGCGCGCAGCGGGCGGGCGCTCGGCAGGACGCTGACAGCGGGGCTTGCCGCCGTGCCGCCACAACGAGCGGCCGCTGTCAGGTAGGAGGGCCGGGCCGGGGGAGCGGAGCGGAGATCCGTGAGTTGAGAGCGCTGAGGCGGTGCCGCCGCCCGGGGCTGTCCGCCGGTAGGAGCCATTAAAAACGACCCCCGAGCTCACGGTGCTGCCGCTGTGAAGGCGCCGAGGGGCTGTCACACAGCGCAGCGGTGGGAGCGGTGCCTGCGGCCGGGAGGGACTTGGCTTTGCTTCGAGGGGCCCCCGCCAGGCTCATAGAAATACTCGATGCTCGTTGCAGCTCGCACTTGTGTGCTTTCCTTTCCAAGTAAGCTGCTCCGGACTGAGGCCAAGCCAGCACAGCACGCTTTGGGAGCATCCATTCCTCATAGATGATCTCAAGAAACACGTAGCCTCAACAGTTAACGTTATAATTCTCATAACCCCTCCTTCCTTGAAAGGCAGCGTAGCTGAAGGATGTTATGTATTTGCAGAGTGTTTTTCAGCCTTGTGCTGAAACACGTGCAGATAACATTGAACGAGACGACAGTGCACTGGCACAGCTCAGCAGTCACAAACCAAGCACTGGAAGGCACTGAAGCTGGCTGGGACTGTGTGCTGTGAGCAAGACAAGACCTTCAATTAGTGCTTCAGAATAAGGTCTGGGCCAAAGCTGCCCAAACCTTCCTTCATCTCACAGCTGCTCCTTTATTTCCTACACAAATCTGTGCAGATCATTTCTAATAAGCTGGTGGGGGCATTTATTTCCCTCTAAACTCAAAACCAGTTTATTGTCTTCATTCCTTCAAGTACATTGACCATACAGGCTAATGTGGTCACTCCAGGGCTATTCCTGCATCTGTTTGCAATTGAAAGTTAGGTTGATTTTTAAAGAACACCATCATCATCAACTACTTCAAATAGCAATTTCAACTATTTAAAATCAGTAACTGTAATTTGCTGAACTGCTTTGGTGGTTAGGAAATGAACTGCATCCATCACTGCCCGCTGTGTTAAAGAAACAAAATGAGTCTTCTACTAAGCATGGAAGGTTGGTTCAGTTTTCGACTGTGTGTACAGCCCTGATTGTTTAATGAGACAGAAAAAGACCTTGGTTGGGCTTCAGTTTACGTACATAGAACTGCTGGCAGCAAACAGTGACGTTTGAAACTCCCTGGTGCCCCAAGCCCCCTAACTTCTGAGTTAACGTTTTACATTTCAACTGGCCCATCCAGGCAACAGCGGCACTTTAGCATAAGAGACCTGTTAACCACGGTGAGTGTTTGTTAGGCTGAGATGGGAGCTGAAAACAGTGCATCCACAGTTCTGTGGTTATTTTCAAGCCCAGGAAATGTTTGGTGCTGGGAATGCAATGCAGTTTCTGAAAGCACATCCAAAATACAAGCTTCCTTTTAAGAGAAGGAAAGCAGCAGAGGGAGCGTTGCTGTAACTGCAGTTGCAACCTCTGCCTGATCCAAAAGGGGAAAATGCTGCAGGGCATGCCTTGATTTTGCTGGTATGAAGTTATACTCTGCAAATGCGAGTGCACAGAGTCTCGTACAAGAACTCAGGCTGCCATAACGCCGGTGTTTAATGGGGGCCTTTGTTATTTTACTCTGCCAGCTTCTTGTCCCGTGACTGGGAGCTATTTTTAGTTTCTACTAAAGGGAAAAAAAAAACACCAACCCCAGCTCATGTTTTAAACAGACTGCAAACTGCTATGAGCCTTTTGTTTCTCCATGTAAACCCTTTGTGGAACCTTGTGGAGCAATCTGCCAGCTCACCTGTTGGGATCTGAAAGGACGTGCATCTAAAAACATTTTCACTGTTGCAGGCACTTGGCTTCTTGTGGTATTCTGATGACTGGAATTTCTCCTTTCCAAGTGCCTGTGCTGAGCCACACCTTCTCAAGGAGTTTCTTCAACATTGCTGCACCTCTAGTAAATAGAAGAAAAGAATACTCTGAAAGGAGAATCATAGGGTACGTATAGAGACTTGGAAACCTGTGTTTGCTGTGATTGATGGGAAACACTGGAATCCCCAAGGCTGAGCATCCCTGAGGATTCATGGCCATGAGACCGTGCCCAGCTGGAGGCTAGAAATAAGTTCTGACCTCCAGAACTTGTAGATATGGGGCTGTTCAAGTCTGAAGTACAGTACCAAAACCCGAGGAGCCCAGAATACCACCCTTGGTATACTGCAAAACCTTCTTATTCTGCAATGAAATAAAAACAGCCCTCAGAGGGAAGCATACATGGCCACTGGCAAAATGGGGGTATACCAAAAGGTATGAAAGCTGCTTTTTTTCCCCTTCTCCTGCAAATACGTGCCACGTTACACTTAGATTTTGTGGCACTTGTCAGTCAAGATTTTGTTCGCTTTTAGAAAGAAGGAAGATAACTGATTGCGGGACTAAGAAACACAGGCACACAGAAAAAGACTTTGGAATCCCATTTGCTCGTGGAAAATTTCTCATCAGCTTAATGAGATTGGGATCCGTTCCCAGTCTCCAATAGTAGAATTGGTTCATTAGGTTTAATGTGTCTGATGATACTTAACATCCATTTATTTAGTAATTCTTGAGCTGCCACAGACTGTGGGTAGTTGTTTAAAAGGAGCCTTTGTCCAGTGCTACTGTTTTTCCAGTGGGTGTATTAGTTAATCGGCTTGTTTTAGGAGCTAAGTAAGGAACGCAGCTCCATGTAAACCGTCTAGAACACAAGCCCTCAGTTCTGCCACACCGTTTTTGGTGGATGTGAAGAGTGCTGTTCTTTCACTGTGTGAAACATCACATCTACCTGAATGACGACACACCGCGCTGCAAAGAACTGCTTTTCTGTATGAAATCCAAGCACGCTTCCCCAGCACTGCAGAAAGTAATAGGAAGTAGGCCTAGTGGTCACTAACCTCACAGCTGGATGCCCTGTGGTGCTTTGCTTCCTTGTGCAAAGGCTTTCACCACTTGACACCTTCTGCTGGCAGAGCTTCATGTTTAGTTTTCAGAAGTAACGGTAGCATTTTCTGGTATCACCTTCACAACTGCCTGTGCTGTAAATAAAAGGTTAAAAGATATTAATACTGAACTCACAGTAAAAACACCACGTAATGTAACATTCTTATTTTCATTCCAGTTATTCTATGCAGGAAATGTATGAAGTTGTTGCTGTTGTGGAGAACTACAAGCTATTTGTGCCTTGGTGTAAAAAGTCAGATGTGTTATCCAAGCGCTCCGGGTACTGCAAAGCACAGCTAGAAATAGGCTTCCCTCCTGTGCTAGAACGATACACATCGGTTGTCACCCTGGTGAGACCACACTTAGTTAAGGTAACTTATTCTTTTTCTCAGTTATGGCTTTCCGTAACTCATGTGTTAATACATCCCAGTATTGCCTGTGGCACAAAACTGGTGCTTGTCCTTAACAACAGTTCCGCCTTTCTCTGTATGTGGCAATTTTGATCATCCTTAGGAGCAACAACAACAGTTGGTTACTATTCAAGATACATCTTTGGACATCTTATTTCTACTATTCCTTCCTAGGCTTCCTCTTACAGGACACTGCTCAAGACAGACATGGGTTTCATAAGTGCAGGGGGGACATGAATTGGACACTGGACAATACCAACACAAAAATCCTTCCTTTACCCTACAAAGGTTTTGGTTATGTTGCTCTGTGTGACACTGTGCAAAGGGGCTCTCTCACTGGCTGCACTATTACGAACAGTTCTCAACTGTGATGTGACCCTCACAGCCCAGCACAATGAATGCACGCTTCAGTAACGCTCATTTGTCCCTCCCTGCCTGACTGCAGCTTGGCTTCTCCAACTTTCTTGTAGGCATCCTGCACTGATGGAAAGCTATTTAATCACTTGGAAACAGTATGGCGCTTCAGCCCAGGTATCCCTGCCTATCCAAGGACGTGCACGTTGGATTTTGCAGTAAGTATGGTACTTAAAGCTTCCACGTGCTAGGAATAGGGCACCAAAATACTCTTTGGTTCCATTTAAAAAAGAAAGACTACGTGGTCCTATTTTCCGTCTGCCGTCTCACCCACCCACACTGAAACTGAGTGTGGAAACTGCTGTGTAGTTTTCCAAGTCTGTGAGATGTCCACATGCAATGAAACAGCCCAGGGACCGATATCTCTCACCTTAACATTCTCTGCATGCTACAGTTTTAGATAAGCAAATACAGAGGGAGAAATAAGGACCATACTCATGGACTTGGCTGTTTCCTTTGATTAGTTTACAACCCAAGTACTCTTGTTATCAGAAAGCAGATATTCTCCCGTCTATCCTGTTCGGCCAACAAGTCTGGCCAGCTTCATTTTCCAACTTTTAGCTTTACTGTTTCATGTATTTTAAGTCCTGCTGCACAGTTCTTTAGGGAAAAGCTGCCCTTCTATTTTAGGCTGTCATATGAATGGCCTGATGCTGCTGGCCTATACTGGGACACTGCTTTAAAAGATCTCTTCAGTTAATAAGAAAAAGAGCTTTTAGAGTATTTGTAAAGCAGGATATAACTTTCTTGGGTTAGTAACTTCCATCTTATTGCTGTATTGCACTTCAACAGATCAAAAATTAACCTATAGGCACTTGAAAAGATATTTCTCACAGCATTTCCTAACCATGTTTGTGTGTTATTTCCTCATGGCATTGGAATTTCTTCAGGCTAATAAGTGCCAGCTCCTGCTACTGACTTGTAATTAGAAAACCTGAGTTAAGCAATTGTATAAACCCTGTTTTTTAAGTACTGGGTTTGTGTAGGAAGCTTTTTTCCTCCACCAAAGCCACATTTTGATACTTGGTTGAGAATTTCTGTTAGAGTCAGATCTGGGCCTAAAATGGCCATTTCCATCTTCTTGAAGAAATGCTGTTAATACTTGATGTTGCTTATGTCACTGGAGATAACAGAAGCAAATACAGCCATGTGAGCAGTGGGCTGCCTCACTAAAGTACTTGGGCATTCCAACCCTTGCCCAATTCTAACGTGCTGTGCCTCCAGGCCTAAGCAAATGGTGACGATAAACATCTCACAACAAACTTCTCAAGACATGCTGCATAACTGAGGGAGAGACTCATTTCAGGAGTGCCAGCTGCCTGTAGAAAGCTTTGAGTTTTGCTTACGCTGGCACCCCCAGCCTGTGGCCTTACTGTTGTGCCAGTTTGATGGTTCATTGTATGTACGCCAGATGGTAATGAGTCATTATTTTGGGATGTTTTAGCTCCTAAGTGACTTGATAGATGGATTTAAGCACAACAGGTTGCCATCTGCAAGCTTCATCAATATATCCCACATCTCAAAGTTCTTACGTTGGTCCTGAACATGCTGCAACAATCCTGATCCCTGCTTTGCAGAGCTCTGCGTGCTCCGAGGCCTCTCAGATCCTCAGAAGGCACATTAATTTTACTGATGCTTGAGGTCAAACAAATGCAAATGAAGCTATGCCTGGCTCACAGTCCCTATAGTTAAACTGCTTCCACATTGCTATTCCTGCAGTTCACATGCATTACTCATAAGCCATTTAAGAGAATACATATTTGCTTTACTTCAAATTACATTTGCTAATTTCTCAAGTAGGACAAAAGACTTAAATCACAACCCAGAAAACATGCAGCTTTGTGGGGTTTTTTAAATGCACAAGAGCAATCTGGTTCTTTCCCTGACAGCTTTGTAGTAACTTCTGGAAGCTGTAGAACCAATAGCAGAACGTTCTTGAACTGAACTGGGGGTAGCACAGCAAAAAGCAGTTCTGAAGGCTGGCTGATGATTTGTAAGTTACCTCTAATGGCATTTTACCACAAGGGGACAGAAAGTATCTTCTTTATTTTTAACAGATTTCTTTTGAATTTCGTTCACTTCTACACTCGCAACTTGCTACACTGTTCTTTGATGAAGTGGTAAAGCAGATGGTCGCTGCCTTTGAAAGAAGAGCATCCAAGCTGCACGGCCCTGAAACAAGCATACCTCGGGAACTCATGTTTCATGAAGTTCATCAGACGTAATGGGGCAAACTCCAGCATCCTCCACCATAAACACTTTTTGTACACACCATTTGTACCGCAGTATCATGCTCCTTTTGGGGCACCTCTTTCAGACGTGAGCATTGTGTGTTATTTTCTACTGTACAAAACACACACGTTCAACTGAATGTACATATTCAAGCTGCTATCAGGTGCAATTCAGACTGTTACTAGGCGGTTGGTGTGTATGTGACACAAGGTAACTCAGGCTACCATTTAGTGGTCTGTCAAACTGCTTCTGTCATCATTTTTTCTGCCTCATCCAAGCCTACATCTTTCCAACACTGTAATATATTAACTCAAGTTTTAGCTGTTAGTAGTGTGAACGTTACTTAGTGAATGTCACTTACCAGCATGAACTCGCTCAACTCTGGCTGAGTTAAAGGGAAATTCTGACATGATGGCTTTAGGGAGTACAGATCACTTGTCCAGCATCAAGTGCTTGGTGCTTCTGATCCCAAGGGCTGACAGGGTTGTCAGGTGCCTCCAGGTGCTGTTGAATCCTGACGAGAAACTGCTATAGAAAAAAAATAAAGCAGCCTTACCACTGAGTTTTTAGAGGCAGATGTAACACAAAGAACAGCAGTTCCAGCTATACCCACTGTCTTTTCTCACTGGGCTTCAGGCACTATATTGTTTGATAATCTCAACATGCCACTGTTTGGTGTTATAATTAGGTCATACTGCGTATACCTGGCCTAATGCAAACAGCTCTCGGTTCTGTAATGTTATTTCACAGCAGGAGCTCTACACTCCCTTCTGTGCCTCAGTTTTGTCCTCTAGAACGAAGGAACAGGCTGTCCTACCCTTAGTAAAGGCACCCAAAGCCAACTGTCATTTAATGACTCAACATAGAGCAAGATTTTACTCATCTCAGTACTGTAGCGCCTTTTACTTATCAGTGCAGTGAAGTGGCACCAACTGTCTTGATTAAACCCGTCTTCACTAATTCTCTTCCTTACATCAGTACTCCTTTGAGTCTCTAAAGAAATGTGTATAGGTTAGAACCATTTCATATCCTATTGATGCACTTTGTCAACAGAACTTCATGACCTAAACTAGATGAAGTTTCAGGTCAAGTGCATATCCCTGCTGAGGTCAGTCAGGGCATCCAAAGCCTCTGCAATCCATATGGTAACAAAATAAGTGGCAAGATATCCCATAATGTGGAGAACACATATTTCAGGACAAAGGACAGACCTTGGGCATCTCTTCACACTTCAGAAAGTCTGAAATGTCACACCTCTGTGAAAGGCAGTTCTTGGTAGCACTAGGCAGCTGGGGAAAGTGACAGCTGGATTAAGAGGTCAGTTTTAAAGCACCTGGGGAGTTATAAAGGAATTTTGGTTTTGAAACCGTGGAAGGAAAAATGAAGGGTTTATGAACACCATCACGCTTCCAGGGATCTGGAAAATGGGAAGTGGGAAGCAGAAAGGAAAGACACCATCCAGCAGTGTTACCAGCTGTGCTGGGTTAAAGAAAAGAGTAGATGGTATGCAAAGCCAGCCTTAAGGGCAAACCTCACCTCGTGCGCACAACAGAACACGCAAAGAGCTGAAGACCACAACTCACAAGCCAAGGAGGAAACTACACACTGCACTTGAGCAGGAATACTATTTAAGTTACTCAGTTCTTAGCAAAGGAAACTTACCTGTTTCACACCCTCAGGGCATTCTCCCTCCTCCCACAGCACTGTGAGAAGTTGTCTGTTCCAGCATGTAAAACAAGCAGTGAGGAAAAGGCAAAATAAAGTCAATGCACGTGCCTTATTTTCATAGCATTGTTTAATATGTCAAAAGAACTGTCTGTCAGTTCAGCTGCGATATTTCTTACCAGAGTTAACGTCACTTCTATTTCTGCGGCACATTCTAGACAAGGAATGCTTCCTGGAGAGAAACGCCCTGTGGGCTTAAGTGTCACATTTCTAGTAAATCTTAGAAGTGGGCTATCAGGTTGATCCCAGAGCTACGGCTTCGTGTACAGAGGAATAAGGTGATACATATCAGTACTCTTGCGCAGTTTGTTTTATTACATGAAGGTCACATAAGAGTGTATTTGTCTACTTTGTACACAGTTGTCTAGTCTTATGCACAGTGGCTTCCAAGCTCTTCCTAGTTCTGGCAAGCACCAATAGATTCTGAAACGGAATATCAAGTGCTTGACTTAAGTTGAAATCAGAACCTCGGTAGATGGATCTTGTACTCAGTTATCAGGAATGTACAAATGTCTTTATTCAAAAAATACAAAATAAATTATCTGTAGGCATGGACAATGACTGTAAACAATTACACGTGTGTTAAATGAAATCCAGTAACTGATGGTTACAGTGATTCTTTTCAACACCAGCCTCACTTCAGTCACTATCCATCCTCTTACACTGACATCTGAGGGTTTGTTTCTTTAAGTCAGAACTGTCAGTCTTAAACAGCACAGTTCATGATGCATTGATAGCCCAGGAATTAGAACATGCCACCTCCCATTCCCCCGCCCATCCCACCCATTCCTCCCATTGCTGGCTCTTTTTCCTCTTTGGGAACTTCAGTCACTACTGCTTCCGCCGTTGATAAGAGAGAAGCGACACCTGCAGCGTCCATCAGAGCCGTTCTCACAACCTGGCGACAGGAAAGAAAGAACTCAGTACCCATTCAATATCACGTGCAGAGGGAGGAAGGAAAGCCCAGGCTGGTTTTGGTTACCTTTGTTGGGTCTATGATTCCTTTTTCTACCATATTTACAAAGTCCCCAAGCATTGCATCATAGCCGACTTCTGATGGACTCTGCAGTATTTTCTCAACTATTAACGAGCCTTCAACACCTGCATTCTTTGCAATAGTCATTGCTGGAATTCTCAGTGTTCTCTTTATGATCTCAATGCCTGGAAGAAAAAGGATTCACTCCTATTACCAAGACATACATTCAAGTGCTGGAGATTGATACAAAAAAAGATGCTGCTAAACCAGCAGAGCAAGAAGTTCATCTATTTTATTTAATTTAGAGGATGTGTGGAGGGAACTTGTTGAAATCTGTCCAAAAAGTACCCAAGAATATCATTATAGCAGCAGGTGTTTGTGGAACACTGTACAAAACCATCCTCCATTTGATGTGCTACAATGGCATTGCCACACCAAAGGGATATAATGTTCCAGTAACTAAATATTCACTGAAATCAATCTATTTAATCCTGTGAAGCCTCGGGACAAAAACGAAGTGTATCCTCAGGACATCCACACAAACATTTAAGTGAGGCACTTACCAATTTTCTGATCTTCATTAGCTGGTTTTAAAGCATCTAATGCTGGAATGCAGCGAAGCAAGGCACATCCACCGCCTGGAACAATGCCTTCCTCTACAGCAGCACGAGTTGCATTCAGGGCATCCGTAACTCTGTCCTTCTTCTCATTTACTTCAACATCACTCGTGCCACCAACCTACAAGTAAGCCACATGTCAAGGTCTGTAATGAGAAGCCCAGGTAGGTAAGCCTGCCATGGGACTGCTGCCACAAAATTAAACAGCTCTTCATGCCAAGGTCTAGCACTGTATTAACCCAAACACTCCTTATCTGGTTATGAGACAAGCAAATAATAACTCACATCAGCAATGAATGGCTGGTACCACCAATCTCCCTGAGTTACTCTGCCATTCTAAGTACAAGCTGCCCTCCTGGATCCTGGCAACATCTGCACCCCTAAGAACCCTACAGAGCTGCTCCAAAGGGGAACCCGATGACCTCAAAAGTCATAGAACAGCTGCAATGCTATGCTGCTGGTTCTAGAAGGAACTTCATGATCATCTATGTGCCATTTCCTGCCTTGGGAAATGACTAAAGATATTAGTCAAAGATGGATGTGAAAAATTAGTTTACTCTATGTTTCAGTTCTAAAAAGTTTCATTTCTCACCTTCAATACTGCTACTCCATCAGATAGTTTGGCCAGTCGTTCATTCAGTTTCTCTTTTTCATATTCACTTGTGGTAACTTCTAACTGTTCAATGATTTCTTGAATGCGTTTTTCAATCTGAGCCTTCTCACCCTTCCCCTTTAGAAGCATGGTGTCATCTTTGGTCACAATGACTTCTCCGACTTTCCCGAAGTCGTGAGGCTGAATATCTTCTACATTTAGGCTCAAACCCTCCTCTCCAAACACCTGAACACATGACAAGTAGAGATGGAATTCACAGCTTTTCCATGTATGAAATTCTCATTTACAGATTGACGACCACACGTACAGCAGCCTAACAGCACACAACCACCACACTACTAGAATCTAAGTGCAAAGAAGCTCCTCCCTTCTCCTTCCAGACAGTGGCAATAAACTAACTGTAGAGGAATTTGTTGGTTCTGGTACTTCATCTTTCATTAGGTTTCAACATATATTTCAATAACCAGCTTTGAATCCCAGTATCATGCTATGATTCTGAAGCACGTATTAAAAGCATGTATTAACAGAGAGTAACAAGCACATCAACGACTCTAGAACTGAGGTAGTAAAACTAAACACAGCTGTAAGGTAGAAGTAACTAAATTATCCAGTCTATTCTTAACCTTCAGAACAATTACATTCATCCTAATTCAAGTCATAAGAAAGCAAGTATATTTGGCTTTTTCCTCCAGAACTATTTTGGACATTTCTCCTCTAAGAACCCAAATCCTGCAAGGAAACCCTGCCACTTATAGCCACCTGTTACTCCAAGCTGGCCAGAGCTGGATGACACAGCAAGTACCACCATATTTGCTCTTGTACTTGTTCAAGCATTGGTTACTGTTACCCTTTTGGAAGAACAAGAAACAGCTTGCAACACAGCAAATTGAAACCAGGGACCTAAAACTAAATTATTCACCTCCCTAAATAACACTGGTGTTTCTTAAAGGAAGAAGCCAATTAAAAAGTCATTACTTACAGCACCACCTGTAGCAATTGCCATATCCTTGAGCTGGTTTTTCCTGTTGTCACCAAAACCTGGTGCTTTTACAGCAACAACCTGGAGACCAACCTTGAGCCTGAAGAACATAATTGAGAGCAGTATTGCCAATGTGTTCACAGAACAAACCTCATTGCTATGAACTATTTTGGAACAAATCTAACAGTCAAGCAAACAAGATCTTTATACACTGAGCTGCTGTTGCTCAAACAAGTAGCTGAGGAAACCATTGAAATTCAGCCCAAGCAATATCAGCCATGGCTGTGTGTAAGAGTTGTTGCTTCTTAGTACTGGGAAAATTCTAATACATGCTTTCCTATGTATTCCTTCAGAAGTATGAAAATGCAGGAGGGAAAAAAAGAGCAGTATTTGCTGTTCCAAAGCTGTCAAAGTATGAATTTTAAACCTTACCTGTTCAAGACCAGAGTGCTGAGGGCTTCTCCATCAACATCTTCAGCAATAATGACCAAAGGTTTGCGGTGACTGTTGGCAATTTCAAGAGCCGGAACTATGGACTGTACACTGGAAATCTTCTTTTCACTGATTAAAACGTAAGCGTCCTGGAATTCACATTTCTGCCCTGCAGAAGCAATATGCATTGTCTGAGCAATCTCGTTATGAAAGCATATCCAGCCTTCTCTAAAGCTTACTGTGCAGCCTGAGAACTACTGTTGTATCTTTTAACTTCACAACAAACAAAAGACCCCTACAAATAATGACAACCACACATCCAAAAACCCCACAAAACCCCCAGTGCTGTCCTCTAAGACTTCCAGTTTTGTTACCTGCAATGCTGCAGGGCCGGCTGAATGGTGGCACAGACACTGTTCACACTTAGCAGAGAAGTATAAAAAGTATAAACAGCTTTCAAGCTTTTGCCATGTTTCTGACAGGGGAAGGACCCCAACATCTTATTGCCATGCTAAGCAGCATAACAGCCTGTTTTAAGACACACCATTTTAACATCAGTGGAGCCATTAAGGTACCTGACACACAGTTCTGTTAACTCACCTTTGGCTGTGTTAATAAAATACGGAGATATGTAGCCTCGATCAAACTTCATACCTTCAATGATTTCTAATTCATCATTTAGAGTTTTTCCATCCTGTTTAGATACAGAAAGTCTTATCAGAGATCTGGTCACAACATTACCACAGCATAAAAACTGCAGCACATCTGCTTCATGTGCTCTATCTCAAAGGAAAACAATTTTAAGACTGATGCAACCCTGATCTAAAAGGGATGGGAACAGAAGAGTAGTGGAGGGTACTACTGTATGTGAGCAGCTCCATCACATGCCACACACAAATGCCAACCTTAACTTGGAAATGTGGATTAATTGCTCTTGGTCCATATGCTGACAGCTCTCACCTTAACAGTGATTACACCTTTCCTTCCAACCTTTTTCATGGCATCAGAAATTATATTGCCGATTTCCTGATCTCCATTCGCTGATATCGTGGCAACCTGAAAAAGCAAAATGCTTCAACTCATTTCACAGTACTCATCGTTTGTTTCCTTACTAGAAACGAATGAAACCACAGCTCAGAACAACGAACAGTAGCACATCCACACCAGAACAATACAATGGATACAACGGCTTGTGGCTTCGCGGCAGCCTGAGCTCTGGGCTATACCCCACACGCTGGGTTCATGCAGCACACACATCTGAATCTGCAGCCACAAGAGGAAATGAGCCTCAAAGCCCAACACGCCCCCAGCAGGACAAACAGCAGAGCATCAGCCTCAACCTGAACCTCCCACAGCTGATGTGTTACAAACACTCCCACAAGTCTGCCATCACCAAACCCACCAATAGCCATTTTTGCTTCCAAATAATCACATTAATGTTTTACAGTTACTTTGTGAAAACAATCCTGATTAAAACAAACTGCCTAGTTCTGAACCAACATTTACCTGAAGACAGAACACTGGGCATCTCAAACAACTCATTCTATGGGTTACCATGGACATCATTCCATGCGATACATTCCAAACCCCAACACGTAAAGACAAATACTCAGCTGTTCTGTATCCAAACCTGAGTTCAGAAAACTTTCTGAAGTCAAATTATGTGTTTGTTGTTTTTTTGTTCGTTTGTTTTTACCTGTGCAATTTCTTCTGGAGTTGTAACTGGTTTAGACAGCTTCTTCAGTTCAGCTGTGATGGCATCAACTGCGAGCATCACCCCTAGAGACGAGTGGAATACTTGTCAGTGAACAACACAAGGCATATAGCACAGAAAAAACCCACTTGATTCTACAACAAAAGGCAACTCATTGAGGAAACCAGACAGATTTAGCATGTGCAAAAGGAAAAGCTAGCAATTAAATATTGAAAACATAGGTGAAAGAATTACCCCTCCTGATTTCCACTGGATTAGCTCCTTTGCTGATCTTCTCAAAGCCTTCTTTGGCAATAGCCCGTGCAAGTACCGTTGCAGTAGTAGTACCATCTCCCGCCTCTTCATTTGTATTATTGGCAACATCTTGAACTAATTTGGCTCCGATATTTTTGTATTTGTCCTTTAAGTCGATTGCCTTTGCCACTGTCACTCCATCCTTTGTCACTTTGGGACTCCCCCAGCTTTGCTCAATAATGACTGTTCTTCCCTAGGGTGACAAACAAGAAACATTAAATGAAAGGCAGATAACATAACACAGATAACCCTCAAATCACAGTAAGAAGCCTATGATTGAAACACAGCCATAGGAAGCTCGATTCTTTGTGCATTTTGAACAGAGAAACGTTACAGATCTCATTGACGATGACTATGAGGAACAGAAAACCCTCAGTGCAATTGCATTCACGTGCTGCACTGACTTCTCTAGAACTGGTGGCACTTGCTTTAACTAAAGCTGAGCTATCCTAATTAAAGTACAACATTGATAAGGAAAATTAAGGACTATACAAGGAACACAGGGCAGATATATCCTCTCACACAGGTCCCCAGCCTGAATAGCTGCCCCAATCAATCACACTCCAGACTTTCAGCTGGAGACAGCAGAAGCAACCACCTCCCTAGCACTGCTGCCCTGAATCCCTTCAGCTACGGTGACAGCTGGAATACTTGGAGGTGGGGAAGGGAGACCAAACACCCACCTCACTGCTCTCACTGCCAGCACAAGTCCCCTCAGGTGGCCCATCAGGCCCAGCTGGGTGCTCACGCTGCTGTGGCTGTGTGCCAGCGTGGCTTCAGCTCTGAGCAGAGCCTGGCTTACAAGCCCAGCTATCCAAGGACTCGGATACAGCGTGCTACTACTGTGGTGCACCGTGTTCCCTGCCCACTCATGTCTGCCTTAGTGTTACAACTATGCAACACTGCTGTGCAAGAGGCTACGTGGCTCCTGAAGTACAATTAGCCCTAGGAACTGCATAAAAGAAATGTAAAGCTTCAGTTACCAGCTCTGTGCACATGAGAGAGCTGGTACACGGCTCATTCTGTGCTGCAGAACAATTACATCAAGTTAATATTTAACACAAGTTTTTAGTGCTATTTCATTCAACCTACAATGTTACTAAATCCAAAGAAGTCCTTCCTCCCCTCCTTGGTTTGCTCCATTTCACTTCTGGTTTTGAACAGGCCTTATTCCAAATGGGTTTGGTAGTTAGGAGTAACTAAGGAAAACCTACTTACATCCCATCGCATTGAACAGCTTACACTCAACATGAGGATGTGATGATTGTGAATAGAGGAAACACACTTGCATTATGAGTGGCCCTGCATATCAAGGACTACAGTGACAAAGCAATGGGCCTGTTGGCAGCAATGTCCAAAGATTGTGCAAAACTGGAAATCATGCTCCTTTAGACATGAATGAGTGCAGAAGGGAAGTTTCCTCATAAGTCTGATATTTCTTCAACATGCTGGAGGCTGTATCAGGAGGTGTTACAGAACCATCAATCTCTACAAATACCTGGAGACCAGCAGACGCACTGAGTGCAAATGAACAAGGATTCCATGAGGTTGCACTACGCTGCATCAGGATGTGCCCTTTAACCAGCACATTAAAGCCAAGCTCAGGCATTCACAATGCAGCCTAAGCCCAAACCAAGCGTTAAATCAGCTGATGACACTGCAGCCTCTTATTGAGAGCTGTTCTTATGGAAAGCAGCCAGAGATTGCTGACATCGCTGCTCCTCAACCTTAACTGTGTCCAGTTAATGACACTTGGAGCATGTGAAGTTCCAAAGGTGTGCATAGGAGAAATAATTTAATAGGTACCAAGCAGCCTTGAGAAGATTAACAGATAACAGGTCTGAAATCATAGAGAAATCACTATCTGTACCTGATTTGGAACAAACATTGCTACAGATGTGAAGAAAAAAGGCATCTGTTCCTTTAGCAGGAGCCTCATTTTGTGTTGTATGACTATGCGGAACACAGCAGCTCATTTTCTTGCAGAGGTTCCCAAACTGCATTGCACCCTACAAGCAATAGATGCCCCTGCCATGGATTTTCCAGCAAGGTTAAAGCATTTCAGAGCTGGCTGCAAGCTCAGCATTACGCCTTGAGTGTTTCCACTTTGCTGCTGGTAGGAGATGAAAGGATATAAAGCTGTAATTTGGCCCGATAATAAATAGGCGCTAATGTAACTGTTCCCTTTGGAAGGAGTTAATTATCTACCACGCCGTTAGGGGCAGTAACTCGAGCCAACACGCGGTCGCCCCCTTGCCCTCCTTAGTGCCTAAAGGAAGGCAGGCGCCCCTCACAGGGAGCAGCGGCCCGTCCTCCTTTGTGCCCACGGGGTCGATGGCAACATGGCCACGCAGCTCTATCCACGTGCGAGTAACGGGACTCCACGCACACTATCGTCGCCTATCGCCACGTTTTAAGGCTCGCCCGCAATAGCAGCCCGTCCCGCCGTTACCTTGGGCCCCATGGTGACGGCTACGGCATCTGCCAGCAGATCCACCCCCTGCAGCATCAGGGCCCGCGCGTCCGCCCCGAACTTCACATCCTTGGCGTAGGCCCGAGTCAGGTGCGGGGCGAGCGCTCGGGATACCGGCCTGATCTGGCGGAGTACGGCGGGCAAACGGAGCATGTCTGGAGGGTAAAACCCGATGTTAAAGCCATATAGATTTAAAACAGCACACGGTCCGCCCGCAGGCCGCGCTCGGGGCCACATGCCCACCCGTCCCCACAGCAGGACGCGCCGCAAGGTCAGAGCCCGCCGCCCCCTGCCGGCCACAATGCAGCCGGCCGCAACACAACGGGGCTGTGAGGAGCCACAGCAGGGCTGTACACACACACACACACACACACACACACCGAACCAGGCGTGCAATGAGAGCAAGGCCGCCCAAGTCAGCACGCGGCGCTCCCTCAGCACCGCTACATCGCTGTGAGGAGCGGCCCGCCCCAGCTCGGCTCAGCTCAGCTCGGCTCCCCACTGACCTGCGTTGTGCCGGCGGCGCGTCCCGTAGCGCTGTGTCGGTGTGCTCAGCTCTCCGCTCCGCACGGCGCTCAGGGCGGCGCGCACTCACACACTCACACACTCACTCCCTCACATGGCCCCGCCCCCGCCGGGCACACACTCATGCGGCCGAACCCCGGAACCTGCATAGCGTCTGGGTCCGCCCATAGAGAGAAAAAGGATCTAGGCGTACGGCGCGCTCTGCGCATGTGCAGGAGGCGCCAAGCATGAATCATCCATGTTCCGGGGCTCGCCAATTCCAGAACCTTCTGGAATGCCCATGCTCGCCCCGGGTCAGAGGGCGGCTGACTTCACTTCCGGGTGGCAGCACCACCCCGGTCCCGGCCCGGCCCCGAACCGAACCGCCACAGCACCGGGACACACACCGGGACACACACCGGGACACACACCGGGACACACACCGGGACACACACCCGGACACCGGGACGGCAGATAACGGAGCCGCGGCACCGGGCGGCACGGCTGGGGGCGGGGCGGGGCCAGGAGCGAGGGTCGGCGGCTGCGCATGCGCACGGGGTGACCTTCCTCACGTGTGCTTGGAGCGGCGCGGTCACTCGGTGCGGAGCGGGACGGAACAGAGCCGCCATGGTGAGTGAGTGTGTGCGAGTATGTGTATATGTGTATGTGCATGTGCATGTGCCCCCACAGCCGGCACCGCGCCCGATCACGGCCCCGTGTTCCCGGCCCTGCGCTCCTGCGTGGGGCTGTGCCCGCTGCTGCGCCCCGCCCGTCCGCAGGGCAGTAGGCCGCACTATGGGGGTGTCGGCAGCTTGGTGCTGCTGGAGGGTGATTGATGGTGATTGATGCGGCTGGTGGGGCTGTGGGGGGATGGAGGCAGGCAGCGATAGAGCGGGTGAGCCCTTCGTTGGAGTCCTGCCTTAGCGCCCTATGGACGCTCGGTTAGACCGGCCCGGAGCTGGGAGTGGGTCTGCAAGGTCACCGAGTCCTTGGGGGCTGCGTTGGGGGCCGCAGGAGCGGGAGGGAAAACGGAGCTCCCGGTGCTGTGCTCTGTAAGCTGCTCCCATCCAGGGCTTCTCTGCAGCAGCCCTAAGGGCACAGCTGTCCTTGTACCTGCGTCAGTGTATCGTTATTAAGATCCTTATAAAATTAGGAAACGTAAAGTGGCCGGCGCTGGAAAGGACCACGATGATCATCTCGTTGGTGAGAGCAGGCAGAAGGACACAGTGTTCCCTGAAGCTTAGGCACAAAGTGGCAGCATTCTGCGTTCTGATTGCAGTTGAACAGAACGTTTGGTTTCAGGGAACGGAAAGAGAAATTGATCAGCACTGGTATTTTCTTAGAATGAAGGTCATCCCGGTTCACAGTCATTTCCATGTCTTACATCATTCCAGTAATAGCAGTTTAGCTGGGGATGCATCTCTCACACGCTGCCTACAGCTTCGTTTCCCCCTAGTTTTAAAGCTCCAGTGCTGATCAGTGTCAGTGGAGGGTGCCCAGCTGCCAGGCTGCTTCTAGCCATTTCAGTGAGCCCAGGGTACCTGCCTTGCATCACACTGTCTCCATGTGGCTTGGCAAGGCTCCATAGCTTTCCTCCTAAACCACAGCAAATTCCTTTTCCTGCCCCTGCTTGGCGGGGTGCTGTGCTTGCCTTCATCTCCTGTGTGGGAGCTGGAGCGCTGCTTCCATTCCAGCTAACAGCAGTCTTCATTTGGACTTCAGACTTGATTAATTCTCTTACATCACCTGAAATGCCATGCCTTTAAACTGCCCAAAAAAGACAGGCACCAGCTACAGGCCTGGACTGACAGTTAGTTACTATAAAATACTCTGCTACAATGAATGAAAACGCAGCTGCCCTCAGTCTTGACTGAGTTCTGTCTTTGTGATCACCGAGCTGTTCTCAGTGAGCCGCTGTTCTCAGTGAGCCGCACTAAGTAACGGTTTAGGATTAGCCACGTGTGGCTCCTGCTCCACCTGCTGGAGGCTCATTCCCTCAGCTGGAGCGAGGAGCCTTAAGGACACAGAGTGCCCAGTGTGAGCAGCTTGGGAGCGAGCTGCTTCTGAGGAGCTTGAAGCAGTCATAGCACAGCTCTGCAATGCAATCACAGGTGGTATAATTCGCTTCTATGGAAAAGAAGTGCTCAACTTTCTTCTTGTTCTCTGACACCCACTTAGTTGTGGGGTTTCTTGCTTTAGATGCGCTTTTGTTCATCTGTTTTTCCTTTAACGTTGTGACCCTTCACAGGCAGGAAAAGCATTTAGGAAGTTCCTTCCCCTGTTTGATCGCGTTCTGGTTGAACGATGCGCAGCAGAGACTGTAACCAAAGGAGGCATCATGATTCCAGAAAAAGCTCAAGGGAAAGTGCTGCAAGCAACAGTGGTAGCAGTTGGATCTGGAGCCAGAGGGAAGGTAAGCATCCAACTGAAGCATCAGCTGGGGCAGCTGGAAGGTGGTAGCAGGAAAGGGATGGCTGCAGAGTACGTTGAATCATATAGCACAAAAACTGAGAGGGGTGATTGAAGGTGGAAGTGCAGGTTCAAAGAAGAGGTAGAAGGTTTTCAGTTCCCCTGCCCGGCTCTGGCCTTGAATTCCAGTCTTCCTTTGAACATCTGCAAAATGGAAAATGCTTGCTTTTTGAAACCAGCTATTGATAAGCATCCTTAAACAGTGAATGGTTACATGCTTTTCTTTGTTGTTCTGCACGTGGCGTTCGCTGTCTTGTCCAAAAAAATCATTGCCCATAAGAGTTGGGCTTAATGTACAACAAAAAATCAGGACTTGGTAGAAATAAATGCCAGTTGAGCTTGCTTAAGCTTTGACTGTTGAAGATCCTGAAGGAGACCTTTTAATGTCTTTTCACCTTCTTAAAATGCCCGTGGTTAGTAGCTTTGCTACTGGAGGATCTTTCCCCCATCTAAATAGCGGTCAGTTAGTCCCAATGACAGAAAGCAGGTTAACGTTTAACTTGAGTGTGTTGACTCAGACTTTGCCTGTGAGTCTCTCCAAAGATATCGTGGGGTTTCTTTTTGTCTCTGTGTCTGCTTTTCAAAGCAGGATATTGCAAAGTGGTTCTGTTATTTGACTTGTTTGCAGTATGGAGCAATTGTGCCATTACCTTTCCATTGAACTGGAGTAAAATGAAGGGTGTTTATTTTCTTCCTTTCAGGATGGTGAGATTCATCCAGTGAGTGTCAAAGTTGGTGAAAAGGTTTTGCTACCAGAATACGGTGGTACCAAGATCGTGCTAGAAGATAAGGTATGTTCTCCTGTTTTGTGGATGTAAAATGACCTGGATTCTATAATGTCACACAGTTAGCAGTAAATATGGTATGTAGTATGTGAGCTGTGGTCAGCTCACTCCCAGTTTGGTACTTTATGATGTGTGGCAGCCTTCAGTACCAGATGTTATCTGCACAACAGCTGATCAAAGGAGTTTTGACGCTATTATTTCTTATACTTGCAGGACTACTACTTGTTTAGAGATGGTGACATCCTTGGAAAATACCTGGACTGAAGCTGGTGCAGTATCCGTCATCCATTCCACTAAGATTCTGAAATGCTTTCTTTCATCGTGTAAATAACGCCCTTTATTTTATAATAAGCAGGCATCGAGTCTCTGAAGTAACTTGTGATCTCACTGTAATGATGGAACAGAAATAAAAAGTATGTACAGTCAGAAATGGGTTGCTCTTGCTTGAGTTCCACTCAGAGTGACATGCAGATGACCACCATCCAGCCTTAATTATTCCAAAGAACATCATTTTATACCCTTATCTGTGTACTGGAATTGTAAAGGCCTTTACAATAAATTTCTAAAACCTTGCTGCTTCTGTCTCAGTTTCTGCTACTGCTCTGTGAAACTGAGGAGCACTTGTGTCATGTCCTTAAGTCAGATTGAAAGCGGTTATTACACAGAGACAGTAGCTTTGTCCCACCTCAAACTTGATCTGAAGTAACAGATTCTTTTGGACTTAATTTCCAGTAATAGCTACTGGTAGATGACAAGATGTTTGGTACAGGGCTGATGCTGATCTTAATGCCGTGATGGATAAATAAATGTACTTTATCTTGCCAGCTCTTCCTCACTGACAGCTTAGCAGAGAGCTAACACTGTTTCACAAATTATACTTCACTTCTCTTTAATGTAGCACTCTTAAACAGTAAGATATTTACTCAACTCACACTGAAGCAATCGCGTCGGCATCTTTGTAACCGCCCTCTTTTGCCTTGGGAATGGATTCAAGGTTATTTGCACTCACTGCACAGATCTGCACTTTATACTGTTCCTAGATATGCCTTCACAGTTGGTATGTGTTGACCTAGTAATGCAGTCTGAGAGCATAGGCTGCCTTAAAAGACTTTGATGCAGGCTCACATGAAATCAACCCATGCAACACTCAGTGCTACCAAAATCAAAGTAGTAGTTCTTATTGCATTAAAGCTGTTATAAAATCTACACTGCTAGATAAACTAAGCCTGCAGATAACCACAATGGACTGTAATAAAAAGCTTTTTATCAGCTTCCGTAGCTACATTGAGGAAGTTCAGCTTCCACATACTCTAAAACAATGTATTTTCTTGCTGGGGGTGATCTGTTGCCACTTCTTACACAATGTTAAACATCACCCTGCAGTTTCATTACAAGATGATGCATTGTCACCCCTAGCTGGTGACCACCTGCTTTGGAGCTGTAGGCAAACCTTGCACAAGCTGCTCTGTTGAGGTGGTGGTAATGAATTCCCACTAGGCAGGAGTGGGCACTAACAAGGTAACAGAGAAGTCCTTTGGCATAACAGGCAGACCTGAAATCTGCCCTGGGGCAGTGGGACTACAGTAATTACAGCAGCGCACGTTAGGGCAGAGATGAGGTTATCTCACTGTGGATATCATAAAGGACAGTATTGCACAACAAAACACAAGCTCGGTGAGAAGCATTATCTTCCCCTGCAGCAAGCGTGCTTTTATCTCGTATGATAAGGCAGGTATTCTGGTGTAACCACATACTGACAGGGGAAATATATTTAACGTATCCACAGCTTAATTAACTTACAGAAACTGGCTGACATCTTAAGGTGCAGTAGGAAAAAATGCCCAACAGGTAAATGTTTAAGCCTAGAATTTTAGCATTTAAATACTGTCTTTTAGAGATCATCTGTATAGGATCCACACTCAGGAGGTTCTCACTTTTGTTCTTGAGGAGCTGCTCTAATCCATAGTGCTGCAACCTGAGACCAGGCAACCCTGAGGAACAGAGGTAGCACATACACCTCGAATACCTGCACCACTTGGCTTAGTCCTTGGCCAAGGCTGCCCTGCCAGCCCAGCCTTCACCCAGCAGGTCTGCACTGACCCTGCACTGCCATGTTGCCAAGTGCACAATGTAGATCTCTGCTCCAGGCCCAAACTGCAAATCCTGCTTCCAACCCCAGGAGATTTTCAGCACCTTGCTGTCATGCTAATGAAACGAAATACTTCTTGGGCCTATCTAGTCTTTATACAACACATCCAAAACAAATGCCACATGTTCTTCAGAAGTTTCATGGGAATAATAAATAGGTGGATAAGAAAAAAACCCAAACAGTAAAAGCATCCCTTAGCCTAATGAAATGGAGGATGTGCTTGTGTGTTGGATGGTCCATAGACAGAATGTTTTATTGCTGCATCAGTAAGCTGTCCTTGTCAGCAAGGACAGTGTAACCTACTACAGCTGCCATTACTGTTTTTTAAGTTCATGGCTGCATAGCAAGTTTTATATCCTCTGGGTGACAGAGTGGAGGTCAGTATCAGTGACGAGCATTCGTGTGCTATAAGAATTTAGACCTGTTTGCTACACTGATTTCTAGACCTAATGCATGCAAAAAAAGAAGTCACACACAGCCCTACCTGTTCTTTGGGGAGGATCCAGTTCTTTGCAGCTGTCTGAAGCATAAAGAATGAAGTCAGACTCCACCTGTGTTTAGTACTTCCTTTTCTTTGCATTCTGGAAAGGGTTCCGATGGCAGCAGCAGTGCTGCTTGCAGAAGGCTTTTCTCATCACGCCTGTTACCTGCCACAGTAAGAACAGCATGAAGTTTTGCACCCCACTAAGCAAAAGGCCCAGAGAGGAACGTCCAGGCCGTAACAGTGCAGGGGTAGGATGATCTTGGCTCAGTATTCCCCTTTTTGCTCATGAAACAACACAGACCAGCTAAAAAGCCTGGATGTGGAATTACTGTTGGTCAGATTGTAAGAACCACTGGTTCTAAAAACTTCCAGTAATAAAGGGGTAATTACCAAGGACCAACAAAAAAAGTCTTACAGATGCAAATATTCTGGTTAAGAAACACTTCAGAAACTTTGATTTTTTCCCCACAAAACGGAGCCAGTTTCCAACTGAGGGGATGTGCACATTCCTCATAGAAGTGCCTGTGCTCAGCCAGATCTATCAGCGTTTCAGAAGCAACATGTCCATGAAACAGAAGTCAGGGACAACTGAAAACGTCACATCTCCCCCGTTCTGTGCTTTAGATACCAGCAGAACCTTGAAATTGATTAATACCAAAACAAAACAAACCAACAACAAGGCTGAGTTATGAGGGACTGAAAAGATTAGCACTGCTGTTACTTTGGGGCTGCTTCATTATAAGTCGTTCTACACAAAAAGTTAATGTGGGATCCCAGCAGATAACGTGGCAGCACAACACACGCACCCTTCACTATCGCAGCAGTTATTCCTACATCTATTAACTTCCTCACCCCGAGAAAACGCTGAGAGGAGCAGTTTAACACTGCGGGGCACAGGCTCCTTCTCGGGGCAATAAGGTTGACCTGTGGCTTACCAGTAAAACAATAACCAGAGCAAACAGCACCGGGCCCCTCGAGATGCGCCCATGTTACAGTATGCTGTGAGTGGAACTCCCAGGGCTGCCTTCATTTTGCCGTTGCCTGGAGAGCTGAGCAGCAGAGCAGAGAATGGCACAGTGCTGCAGGAGGACACATCTCTTGCCCTTGTTAGCCTTCAGCAGGACATCCAGAGGTACAGAGCGGTGCTGCCTTCCGTGCATGCTTAACCTGTGGAAGACATGGAGCATCTGCCTCCTGCTTCTTGTTTTCTGGCTATCCTGAAAAATACAGAGCTGCATTTAGTGAAATTGTTAAACATACAGTAAAACTCACATGGTCTGAAGAATTTCAGAGGTACTTGTTTAGTGTGTGACTGTATTTAATTGTAGATGACGCTGTGTACAAATACAACAACCCAATATCCAAGCACTGGCTGCTCACTCCTTTCTCTCCAGCTGTTGCAGAGCAGCTTGTTGAGCAGCACAGGGAGGATGCCTTCCCTGAGTCACTGCAGCACAAGGTCAGCAGCAGGAGGCCAACATGTCATGCTTCTAGCTCTCAGGAGAAGTAGCACTGGATGTGAGTCAGTTACTAAAGTCCCATACTGGGCATCCACAGCAGACCAAAAACTCTCTGTTTTCCCCATGCTTCAGCTCTCATCTCTTAGACAAAGGAAGTTGGTGGTAGCAAATAAGCTCCACAAGCCCTGGTTTGCCTTACTATGCCAAACCATGGTCATCAGAACTGAAAATAATCCATCCTTACCCAGATTTCTATGTAAATACCCTGCAAATTCAAGGAAATATTGCTTATAGATGATGTTAATCCATACAAAGCCTACAGCTCCCTTGAAAGAGCAGCAGACTCACCGACATGATTTACAGCTCTTAGCTGACATTTGTCTGCAACCACCCACAAACCAAAAGAGAAAATGAAGCCTCAAGAGTGTCCTCAGAAAGCTGTCAGTAAAATCACCTGTTAGTTGCCTGCAGTTTACTATATTATAAACCATACATTATAAACCATGCAGCCTCACCAGAAGCACGCTCATCTTCTCCCCCCTTTTCTCATGCTTTGCCTCTAACTCTTAAACAGGCCAATTTAAAATGATGTCATTAAGTGCAACCTTAACAGTTTTTATTTCTTTCAGCTTCAGCTTTAATCATTTCGCAATACTGAAGATCATCCATCTTCCAGATTCATGAACTCACAATGTGAAGTTGGCTGAGTTTTCAGTCTCAGTCGAATTATGGTACTTGGACAAGCCTTGAAGATGGAAAAAGCTACTGGTTTTCACATTATTTCAGGTAAAACCTGGTAGCGTTTGGCTTACAGGCAGTGTTTTCCAAACAAACTCTACTATGAAAAATAATCTCAAGGGATGAAAGTTCACTTACGTGTTACAAAAGCATCCCAAACTGAAGTAGGCAGTTCACAATAATGGCCAATTAAGGCCAGCTCTCCCCCTCTTCTCTCCCAGCTGAAAACTGACACTGCTGAAGGTGAAAGCCCTAGATTTTGTATTGCACCACACAATTAAAGTGGTGTAAAGCCACGACTGCTGCCTTCAACAGAACCAACTGTTTCAGCCCAGGCCTCTCACTTCCAAGCATCAAGAAAACAAACAAGACCAGAGACTTCCTCCAAACCACTTGGGCGCTCACAGTAGCAAGCTCTTTGGTGTCAGCCTCTTCTCCTCTGCTACTTTGCTGACTTCATAGCATCTTTTGAACTACAAGTGTGGGCCAAGGTAATAGTTGGAAATACTACAGTGAAGACATATGTGTCTTCAGGTAGTTAAAAATCACCGTGATTAACTTCAGATATAATTAAACTTCAGTGCTTACCTTACAATTAATGTATCTCTCCTTCTTTAGGTAGCAAGGTTGCATCTGAACAACTGAAAAACACATAACTGTTGTGGGACCTTTTAAAGTCATCTAGTCCAACTCCCCTGCAATGAATAAGGACATGCACAGCTACATCAGGTTGCCCAGAGCTTGATACAGCCTCACCTTAGAAGTCTCCAAGGACTGGGTATCCACCACCTCTCAATGCAACCTTTTCAAAGTGCCTCACCAATTCAGTAATATGTAGCATTTGCCTTGCTCAGACTAAGTACAGGGTTTCATTTGGATCTAATATCCCCACTGCACCAACACTTAAGATTCCATAAGAGAACTAGAGATATTAGAATTCAACCTACTCCTCACCTGCTCATTTAAACCTGAATACCAACACGGAGATGATCAGTATCCATACAAGAGAATCAAGCGGCATTTACACTGAAGGGGAAAAAGCAAATTAAAAAAGAAGTATTGAGGAAGTACAGAACTGTGTTATGCAAGCAGCTTTGTATCTATTCCCCCGTGCTCAAGAGAAGGCAGTTTTCAAAAGGATTGGAAACAAGCAGAACAGCTTGCTGCTGAAGCAGTGGGCACAAATAAGGGCAAGCAAGATGAAAGCTCTGGACTAGCTTAGATGGCAAAGGTGATGACACAGAACAGCGTGGCTAGAAGCATAGAACTCCAGGCATGAAATGGGTTAAGTGCACACCCAAAACTAAAAATCACCTTTAGGTCTGCAGCAGACCAGACACCACCTCAAAACAATGAACTTGATAAAATTGACAGATCACAAGAATCCAACTACTACATTTAAGTCACGGATTACCAGCATCCACAAAAAACACCAACAAAATTGCCTGATATATACACAAAGGGAAAAGCTGCACTTAGTTCAACTGCTTACCCCTTTGTACATGACACCTCAAGGCCAGTATTTTCATTCCCACATAAACATCAAGTTGCTCTAGACACCTGTGTAGACAAAGCACTACATTTATCTTTAACTAGCCCTGTTCAAATTAGGCCAATCAGAATCCATTGAAAAACAAGCCAAACCAGAACCGCACTCAGAAGACAATTGAAAACAAGGTACACGAGGTCAGTGTAAACATGTTCTTTAATATCACTGAAGATAAGTTTGCATCATATTTAGCATTCCAAGTCTTAGGTTACTTCCAAATAAATAATCATTTTGACTAAATGTTTACATATAAAGGGAGCTCTCAAAGCAGCAGTGCACAGTTTAGAATTCCTCCCTGCTAACACATCCCCCAACAAGAGAATGTACAGTAGGTAGTGCACACTGGAAAAACAATCATAACAGAGCACACCTGACATCAACAAACCACTGAATATGATGGTGATAAAGGGGGATTAGAAGTGAGCGATGGCATGCACTGCCCTTTCAAGCACCACTATTCTCCAAGTCTTTACCATCCTAAGAATGGTAAAAAGCCTGGGAATGCAACTCATCTTTTTGTTTCTAAAATCCACTCTCAGCTTAAGTAGTGCTCTGGTATAGGAAATTTAATCCTCAGACTGACATTGCAGCACAAAATTCGCCTTCTCCTGACTGGCCAATTCACTCGAGGAATCTGATCTGATTTCGGTAGCCCATTTCTAAGGTCCTTTCCAATAACTGCAGAAGTAATTCAGAAAAGAAGCTTAAAGGTGGGTGGAGAGCTGTTTGTAGCAGATCCAGGTTCAATGTACTGGAAAGAACCACACTATGACAGACTTTGAGAAGGTATATGGTTTCCAAGCAAAATACCTAGCGTCCTATGTGTACTGAGGAATAAAACCTCCAAAAGTAAAACATTTATTCCTCAAAGCGAATCTTTGCCTTTCCTTAGAGGCCTCCAATCATTCTGCCATAAAAATATGCCCAACATGACATTACAATCAAACCAAAAAAGAAGATTTCAATTAAACTACAGAGACCACCAAGGAAAAAAAAATATCAACTAGAAGAAAAAACATCCAAGACTTCCAAAAGTGTTCCTGTAAGTTGCTTTGTTACTGTTCCATCAAAACATTCTCTACAGATGCAGGTAGAGCAGCCTGTCACTTTGTACTTTAGATAAATATGCAACTGACCTGCACCAAGCACTGCAGTGCTCACCACAGAAGCATGTAACCAAGTAACATTAACCCCCTAATACCATTAATTTGCCTCATTACTCAACCTTTTCTTCTCCACTTTTGATATACCTGAACAAAGTTCTGCATCTCTTGGCTACAAGTCAGTAAAAAGAACCTTACTGTGTAATACTGCTGTGTGCCTACTGAAGAAGTATTACAGAAGTTAAAGGATTGTTTCAATTGCTAGCTTGGCTTTGGCAAAACAAACTAGGATAACATACACTGTATACTTTACACATTTGAAAGGGGATGCTGCAACATTTAACAAATACAAAATAAGTCTTAGATTCCTAGAACTGTCAGTACACAGGATTCCCAAGTTGCTCTAGACAGAGAGGCAGGTTCATCAATTCTCAAGGAAAGCCACATAGTCGGTCAATCTGGCCAACTGCTGTTCATTTGGAATCGGTGGAACTGGAGCGGGTTCTAGAAAAACAAAACAAACACAACATCAATGAAATGAAGAATGCAAATCAACCATCCATCACAGCAGCAAGGAAAGCTTAAACTTGAGACACTAACAGGGCACATACCTAAGTTCGCTCTCTTAACTACACAGCTTTAGCTGACAGACTACTTTTCTGTCATCTGCAACACCAAGTTGTCCAAGAGCTACTAATAGCAAAGGTACTCGTAACAAGTTCCAGTTTTCAGCATGCTTCCATGTTGTATATATTGGAATCTGTCAATAATGAGGATTGACAGCATCTCCACTTGAGAAAAAAAAGATTCCCAGAGCTCTTCAGCTGCTCCTTTCCTTACAAGTTTTCATACTGAACATAATGGATCTAATGGGTTATCATGCTAACAAAAAGCACTGCACAGGTTGTGGAAAAGGGCAGTGCATGTACAGCTACTTGTATAAATGCTAGCTTAGTACAGTAAGGATAGACTGGAAGACAAGTGATTAAAACCCACATTTTGGACACTTCTGGCAAATGTTTTGGGCACTGCTTATGATGTAGATTCATATGTAAGAGGAAGAGAAGACAAACATCTAAGTAGCCCAATTATGTTTGTGAGGAACAGACATAATTCTCTAGGATTCAAGTTATACTTTGTAGTGCTGATGAAACTCTTTATATTAATCATGCATGTCACCAACACGTGCAAGTAGGAAACATGAAATACCTGATGAAGGAATAAATCTGTTAAAGGAAGCTTCCAGTGCACCTATGGAAAAATACAACAGAAGTTAGCCCGCTGCACTGATTTTAAACAGTCGCACACATCAAGCCAAAACTGCATTAAAAAAGGTAATTAAAACTAGGCCTATTCAGGATAACGTTTTACTTTAGAATTAAAATGCACAATACTCAACGTCCAGTGAATAACATGCAGCTTCAAAACAGACTGCCTCTTTTTGTCCCATTTGTAGGAAAAAAAAGCCCTTTTTGATCATAGGCAAAAGCTCAGGACTTTGGCTGGTTCTGTCTGCCCAGAGAAAACAATTCTAGCACCTCGTCTGACACGAGTTTAATAAGATGTTCTGCGCTCTGAACACCTAAGAACCCTGCCCATATAAAAGATTCTTTCCTCCTCCTGCTCTTAGATGTTAGCTACGTGACAATTGGGCTCCTATTTCCAGAGCTGTACCATACAGCTTAAGAGAATATATATCTGCCTTCACAGCTTAACGCTTGTTGTTGTTTCAGACAGAAAACAGTCCTAGATACCACCTTAGAAAAGATGTGTTTTTGCAGAAACGTTGATCCTGTTACTAACAGCACAATAGTTGAAAACCAAAGGAAATAATACCAACAACTTCAGGTCCTCAGACCAAATATCTACTAAATTCCTGCCTGAAGTTCAACTTCTCCCAACAAAACTTCTTAGGTTTGAAAATGGTTTATTTTTGCTCATTGATATTGAGACGTGTTGTTTGAGGTCATCCAACATCCACTGAACCAGAGCCAACAGCAGAGGAGGAGAAGGAGAAACCGTAGCATATCCTGTTTGCTTTACATGTTAATTTGAGGATTTGGTTTAACTCAGACTGCTGGTAACCTTAAACTAAACTCACTAATTTGTACATCCTACACTTTACAAACATTCCATGTTTCCCAGCTGCTTAAGTCCATATAAAATACATAGAAGAATATTATGCAAAATTTATATTAAAAACTAGCATCTGATTATTAAAAAACGTTAAATTCAATGTCTCATGAAATAACAGCCCCACCTACCTGGCTTCTTAGGCATTACCATACGGGTGGTGAAGTCAGCTTGCCAGCCCTGTTCTAATACACCTGAAAAGACATGTTTTTATATCCGTAAGAACAAACCGTATATAACTACCAGAACCAAAACAGATGCACACTGAGACCAACATAAAAGCATCTCAGTGCCCTGCTACAAACCCAGGACACTTCTTATGGGCATTCAGATGTTTAGTTCATCAAACAAGCTCTTGAAATTACAGCACGTGAGCCTTCTCATCTTTCACTTTATGTTCACTGGTGAATTGCTTTGACACACCACACACAGAAGAGGAAAACACCAATGGTAAAGCGTTTATCCCAAACTACTATTTGCTAAGCAATTTACCACTATTTACTGCCTCTCCAATTTTATTTATCATAATTTCTGCATTTGTACACGTTTCTATTTACCACCACCTATAGTTCTGACCACTTGCAGAAATCTCAGAGATACAAAGTACCTTTCACAGCTTCTTCTACAGGAAGCCCAACAAAGGCTGCAAAATCATCTGCAACTATTGAGGTATACGCCTGAGAAACCAGTCCGAAAGCTCGCCTCCTAGTTGCATCTAGAAAGAGAGAAATGCTGTAAATAGACAGTACGCTCAACTCCATAGCTGGGAAATCTGAGATAACACTTTCAATTCAAACAGCACAAAATCCATTTGGAAAACCACTAAAACCTCAACATTCTCCCAACAATTTATTCAAGTCTCAAGGGTCACCGAGACAACAGCTGGTTTGTGCCATGAGAAAACACCTCAGGGACAGCATTTCATCTCCAGATGCAGTTTGGGTGCCACCATTCACAGGCAAACTGCAGTGTGGGATGCTCAGCTTTAGGCAGCATTCACCATTAGAAGTAAAACTTGCCTCAAATTGTTCAGAATTAGACAACCACGAACAAATCATTAAAAAATAGCAATTAGTAACAAGTATTCATGCTTTTTCTTCCCCCCACACCAGGTCTGCTTTGATAGCAAAGCATCTGCAAAGCAGTTGTTCCCAAAACCACAGAAAATTTGTTATTGCAAAACACTCCAGAAGCTTCTTAACAGCCTGTAGTGCCCTCTAGTAGCAAGTCTGGTCATCTGCAGGTGTCACGGGTTACTTAGATTTACCTATGCCCGTGACAGGGGAAGCCACCCCACGCCCCCCCCCCGGGGCCTGGAAAGGAGGGGGAAAAGGGGAGTGGGATAAAACAGCGACAATCTAAGGAGGAAAAACTTATTTTACTAAATATGATATCGAAATACAAGATAACACAATATAATATAATTAAGGCTAACAAATCGAACGAAACAGAGAGAGAGAGAGTCTCCGAAAACCGAGAGGCCTACTGTGAACTCTAGGCGACACGGCTGGAACGCTTCCCACCCTCCGAGAAGTTCGAGAGAAGAAGGAGGGCACTCCAGCCTGGGAACGAGATTATATAGAGTCCTGGTCCCGTGACTTATTGTTACTCCTGTTGTTCTCTGGGATATGTAGTCTTCTTCTGTGGACTGCACATTCAACAGAAGTATCCATACTTGACATGATGTTATGATGTGGAATACTGATAGCAAAATTACAAAATTACAAAACCATGACATTCCACCCCTTATTCTACATTATTACATCATGGTTAATATATACATATATATACATATATATACACGTATGTAAAATTGTGATAGCTAAATAGTAGAATTGCATGTAACATAACTAAATGTACAACTATAATAACTAAAATACACTACACATGCAAACATATATATATATATATAGATACATAAAATTATTGACTGCACTCCCCCAGCATCAAATTCCCTTGTGGCACACATTGAACATCCCCATCCTTCTGCATTACCCACCAAGTGCACCCAGGTCCCTGGGCAAAGACAGTTCCACGGATAGGTTTGCCCTTTCCAGAAGCTGGAAGGACCCAAACAGCTTTTCCCAACATGTTCTTTACATGTATAACAGGGACCTTATCTCCTTCTACAGTGTGTAGGGGGCTAGATTGACTAGGACCATCACGATTGACAGATCCTCTAGTATTGACCAGCCAAGTGGCTTCTGCCAGATTCTTCTCCCAGTGCTTAAATGTTCCACCACCCATTGCTTTCAACATAGTTTTCAACAACCCATTATATCGTTCAATTTTACCAGAAGCTGGTGCATGGTAGGGAATATGATAAATCCACTCAATGCCATGATCTTTGGCCCAAGTATTTATAAGAGAATTTTTGAAATGTGTCCCATTATCAGATTCAATTCTTTCTGGGGTGCCATGTCGCCACAGGACTTGTTTCTCAAGACCTAATATGGTGTTTCGAGCAGTTGCATGGGGTACTGCGTATGTTTCAAGCCACCCAGTGGTTGCCTCTACCATAGTGAGTACATAACACTTACCACTGCGAGATCGTGGCAAGGTGATATAATCAACCTGCCACGCCTCCCCATATTTATACTTTTGCCATCGCCCTTCCTCCCAGAGAGGTTTCATCCTTCTGGCTTGTTTAATTATGGCACATGTTTCACAATCATGAATAACCTGCGCAATAGCGTCCATGGTTAAGTCCACCCCTCGGTCTCTGGCCCACTTATATGTTGCGTCTCTTCCTTGATGGCCTGAGGTCTCATGAGCCCATCGAGCTAGAAATAATTCGCCCTTATTCTGCCAATCCAAGTCGATTTGAGCCACCTCAATTCTAGCAGCTTTATCTACCTGATGGTTGTTTTGTTGTTCTTCAGTAGCCCGACTTTTGGGCACATGTGCATCCACATGACGCACCTTTACAACCATATTCTTTGTTCGGGAAGCAATGTCCTTCCATAGTTCAGCGGCCCAAACAGATTTTCCCCTCCGTTGCCAGTTATTTTGTTCCCACCGCTGTAACCACCCCCATAAGGCATTTGCCACCATCCATGAGTCAGTATAAAGATACAGCATTGGCCACCTCTCCCGTTCAGCAACATCTAAGGCCAGCTGGACAGCTTTTACCTCTGCAAACTGACTTGATTCTCCCTTACCTTCAGTGGCCTCTGCAACCTGTCGTGTGGGGCTCCACACAGCAGCTTTCCATTTGCGATGCTTCCCTACAATGCGACATGATCCGTCTGTGAATAGGGCATATTTCTTTTCATTTTCTGGTAATTCGTTGTATGGTGGGGCCTCTTTAGCACGTGATACCTCTTCTGCTGGTGATGTTCCAAACTTTTTATCTTCAGGCCAGTCCATGATTACCTCTAGGATTCCTGGACGATTGAGGTTTCCCATTCGCGCTCGCTGTGTAATCAGCGTAATCCACTTGCTCCAGGTGACATCAGTAGCATGATGGGTGGAGGGAACCTGTCCTTTGAACATCCAGTTCAGCACTGGCAGTCGAGGTGCCAAAAGGAGCTGTGTTTCAGTCCCGACTACTTCGGAAGCAGCCCGAACCCCCTCATACGCAGCTAAGATCTCCTTCTCAGTTGGAGTGTAGCACTCTTCAGACCCCTTATATGATCGACTCCAGAATCCCAGGGGTCGGCCTCGGGTCTCTCCTGAGGCTCTTTGCCACAAACTCCAAGTAGGGCCTTTCTCTCCAGCAGCAGTGTAGAGGATGTTCTTTACATCCTGTCCAGTCCGTACTGGCCCCAGGGCTACAGCACGGGCTATCTCTTGTTTAATCTGTTCAAAAGCCTGCTGCTGCTCAGGGCCCCATGCAAAATCATTCTTCTTCCGCGTTACCTGATAAAGGGGGCTTACAATGAGGCTGTAGTTTGGAATGTGCATCCTCCAAAAGCCTACTGCACCCAGGAAAGATTGTGTCTCTTTCTTGCTAGTTGGTGGAGACATGGCAGTGATTTTGTCGATCACATCTGCTGGGATGTGACGACGTCCATCCTGCCACTTTATACCTAAGAACTGAATTTCCTGGGCAGGTCCTTTTACTTTGCTTCGCTTAATAGCAAAGCCAGCTTGTAGAAGAATCCGGATTATCTGCTCTCCTTTTGTGAAAACTTCTTCTGCTGTATCGCCCCACACAACAATGTCATCAATGTACTGCAGGTGTTCAGGAGCACCACCCTGTTCCAGTATAGTTTGGACCAACCCATGGCAAATGGTTGGGCTGTGTTTCCACCCCTGGGGCAAACGGTTCCAAGTATACTGAATGCCCCTCCAGGTGAAGGCAAACTGTGGCTTGCATTCTGCGGCCAAAGGAATAGAAAAGAAGGCATTGGCAATGTCAATGGTGGCATACCATTTGGCTGCTTTTGACTCCAGCTCGTACTGGAGTTCCAACATGTCCGGCACAGCAGCGCTCAATGGGGGTGTGACCTCATTCAGGCCACGGTAGTCTACTGTCAGCCTCCATTCTCCACTGGCTTTACGCACTGGCCATATGGGACTGTTAAAAGGTGAGTGAGTTTTACTGATCACTCCCTGATTCTCCAACTGGCGAATCAAATCATGAATGGGGAGCAAGGAATCCCTGTTGGTGCGATACTGCCGTCTGTGCACTGTCTTTGTAGCAACCGGTACCTGCTGCTCTTTTACTCGTAGCAGCCCCACAACAGACGGGTCCTCTGACAGGCCAGGCAAAACAGACAGCTGCTTAATGTTGTCCATGTCTACAGCAGCTATCCCAAAGGCCCATCGATACCCCTTAGGATCCTTGAAATGCCCCCTTCTGAGGTAATCAATACCCAGTATACATGGAGCCCCTGGGCCAGTCACAATAGGATGTTTTTGCCAGTCTTTGCCAGTGAGGCTTATTTCAGCCTCCAGCACAGTCAATTCTTGAGAGCCCCCAGTCACTCCAGAAATATGGATTGATTCTGTCCCTTCATGACTGGAGGGCATTAGGGTGCACTGTGCACCGGTATCCACCAGCGCCTTATATTCCTGTGGTTCTGATGTGCCAGGCCATCGAATCCACACAGTCCAATAAACTCTATTATCCCTTTCCCTCCCCTGACTGAGGGCAGGGCCCCTCTATTGGTTACCTGTGATGACTGGAGCAACTCCACTGGTGGTTGGTATGTCTAGCAGTTCTTTCACCCGTGCTCGTAGTGCAGAAGTAGGCTGATCATGCCACTTCCTCATGTCTTCTCCACGGTCACGTAGGTAGCGCCACATGGAAACACGCGGTGCAATCGTACTGTTGTTCTTTGCTCGAGCTGGGAAGCGTGTGCGTTTAACAGCTGAGACTTTTGATGATGCAGGTGGGGAGTAGGACTGGACTAGTTTGATCAGATCCTTCATTAGACCTGGTGGCCCGTACGAGGATTGACCTTCATCAGTTGTTTCTGATACTATTACAGGATCATTACAATTAGTTGATGGAAACAATTTCTTGCACATTTCATCTACTCGGTTTTCTAGCCGTGAGATGGCAGAAACTGCGGCATGCAGTTGGGGGAGCTGCTGATCGATGGTTTGAAGCATTATAATCAGCTCAACAACTCGGGGCCATCTGTCCACGAATCCTTTAGATCCTGATACCAATGACTGTGCAATTCTCTCTGGTGCTGTACTTGTGATTTTCTGCCACATGTCAGGATCGGCCCTCACTCTCTCAGGGTCAAGTTCGCTTGGATCAGGGCTGTACAACATTTTCGCCATGGCCAATTCCCTCAGGCGCTGAATACCTTTTTGGACGGTATTCCAACTATCAAATTTAGGCTTCAAAGCATCCTTATAGGGGTACCTTTCTCTCACGGCTTCTAACAGCCGCAACCAGAGAGTGGCAGCTCCATCCGAACATCTGCTAATCCCTCTGTCAATACCTGCATCTTGGGCAATGCTTCCTAGTTGGCGAGCTTCATTACCATCTAGAGACAAGCTGTTGGCCCCGTTGTCCCAGCAGCGAAGCAACCAAGCAAGGATACCTTCATCTTGACGCCGTGTGAACTCCTTTCTTGAGCCTTGGATTTCAGTCAGCTTCAGAGGTCGACAATAGGTGATTTCCTCCTCATCATCAGTCTCTTCTTCATGCCTCTTGGTTTTTGCCTTTGCTTTTTTCGGTACTGCTCCATGCCCGGCACCTGGGTCTTCTGCAGCCCCCCCCTGTGCTTCTCCTTCTTTTCGTTCTAGACGCGTGGACACCCGTTTCCATTTCTTGCCTTCCACAGGGGCAACTGATATTGCTACTGATGCCTCCTGTGACTGATCAGAATTAACTTGGGCTTGAATCTCAGATCGGAAACTCTCTCTCTCCAGAATAGTATGATACAAAGCACGGTATGCATAAGCCAAACCCCACATAAGGTTTACCTCCTTAGATCTCTGACCCAAATACTCACTTAATTTCTTAGGGTCCCTTAGGTGTTCAAGAGTGAAATCCCATGACACTGCGGGTCCCCATGCTTCTAAGACTTTTCCTAAACCTTTCCATATTCCCTGCCAGTCATCATTCTCTGGTTCTGGAGGGGACTTCCGCATAGAACGAATGCATAGGAACATATATGCATGCATTGATAGTGATAACATGAGTGCAAGTATGAACCCTATCTCAGTTATTGAAAAGCGTGTGGAAATCTGAGAGTACAACCCAAATAAAAAGGGTTTTTTTAGCCTGTACAATGAATTAAACATGGTGGTTTTTGTAAAATTGCCTGTTCCATCTGGGATGCAAGTATTTGTAAAATTGCCTGTTCCATCTGGGATGCAAGTGTTTGTAAGATTCACAATTCCATCTGAGGTGTAGATGCCAAAATTCTGACCATACCACATCTCGTAAAAGTACCAGGCAGGTGTCTCCATCAGTATCCACCTTATTAGGCTATATATCTGCACAATTCCACAACACCAAATTATGGTGTTAATAGTTGACCAATACTTTAAGAAGATCATAATTGCTTTCAATCCCTTAAACAGAGCAACTGGGATGAAGAGTGGATTCATAGCTGGCAGGCTCTGTAAAAGTCAGAGCTAGCTAGCTTTGCTCTAAGGGAGAAAGAAATCCCTTTGTTTTCTACACAAAAGTTAGATAGCAATGCTGAGAATGTGCAGCAGCCCTTAATGTTGACAATTTGTCTGGTATTTCAAGGTCACGTTCTCTGTGAGCAGCTACGGAAAGATAACACTCCCAACACTCCCGTAACGAAGCTCTTTAAGAGCAAAGAGAGAGTTGTTCTAAAAGCTAAAAAGCTCTATGCCCGCATTCTCCACCAAAAAATCTGTCACGGGTTACTTAGATTTACCTATGCCCGTGACAGGGGAAGCCACCCCACGCCCCCCCCCCGGGGCCTGGAAAGGAGGGGGAAAAGGGGAGTGGGATAAAACAGCGACAATCTAAGGAGGAAAAACTTATTTTACTAAATATGATATCGAAATACAAGATAACACAATATAATATAATTAAGGCTAACAAATCGAACGAAACAGAGAGAGAGAGAGTCTCCGAAAACCGAGAGGCCTACTGTGAACTCTAGGCGACACGGCTGGAACGCTTCCCACCCTCCGAGAAGTTCGAGAGAAGAAGGAGGGCACTCCAGCCTGGGAACGAGATTATATAGAGTCCTGGTCCCGTGACTTATTGTTACTCCTGTTGTTCTCTGGGATATGTAGTCTTCTTCTGTGGACTGCACATTCAACAGAAGTATCCATACTTGACATGATGTTATGATGTGGAATACTGATAGCAAAATTACAAAATTACAAAACCATGACAGCAGGTTAACAGTACACAGGCTGTATGTGCTAAACCATTTGTTTAAAGTCATATTTAAAAGCAACTTTTTACAAGCTTATGAAATGCCAAACCAAACCGCCAGCATTCTTGGTTAAATGAGTTTGAGCAAGTTGTGTATCTACTAGTCCATTGTGCTACCACAGAATAAAACAAACGGTATTTGAAATTCCAAGAAGAATGTAAACTCTTGGAAAGGGCTGACAATAGCAGGACTAGGGGAAATGGTTTTAAGTTAAAAGAGGGAAGATTTAGGTTGGATGTTAGGGGGAAGTTCTTCACTAGGAGAGTGGTTAGGTCCTGGAATAGGCTGCCCAGGGAGCTTGTGGATGCCCCGTCCTTGGAGGTGTTCAAGACCAGGTTGGACGGGGCCCTGGGCAACCTGATCTAGTAAATGGGTATGTTTGGTGGCCCTGCCAGGCAGGGGGGTTGGAACTACATGATCCTTGAGGTCCCTTCCAACCTGGGTCATTCTGTGATTCTGTGATCCACAGATAACTTCAGGTTACATGCTACCTGCAGGAATTCAGTTTGTACCTCTCAGTGCTTCCATGATTGGTTGAACAGTCTCAGACCACTGATGTGCACTGATCGTCGTATAGATTCCTGGGAAGTCTCTTTGCCAGATTCTTTGTCCTACTGACCAAACTGCACCAAGCTCAGCATTTGCCTGTCATAACAAAAACAGTTAATTCAGAGTTGCCTGTCCTCTACAAAGACCATTCCATACAAACTCATTCCTACTGCCTTCCTTTCCCCGCTGGAAGCAGATATACATAATGATGAAGAGAGGAGCACTGGGAATTCTTGTTTTAATAACTATCATTGCTGTTATCACTCCTGACCCATCCTTCTGCCAAAGATTATCACCCACAAGAGCAAAGTCTGCTCACAGCAGTTGTATCAATTCAGGCTGGCAAAGCAGCTAAAGCCAAGGAGGATAGTTTGTACTCAGTCTGCTGACTGGAGCTGCCAAAGGACAAGCACAGCTTATTCCCTCCTCAAAGAGATGCTTCCTTCTTCAACATAGCCTTTACAGAGTGCAGGTGCTGTTTGCATTGTGAAAGCAATTTAGCTTGAAAGTCTTGAACATGGATCACGCTTAAAATGGTATCATGCTCACTGTTTTCCCACTACTGGTTTTAAGGGCTATTTCTACTGTGTTGCATATTGTTCAACAGGTTGAGAATGAACACTATTCCACCAGAGTAACCAAACACCAGCCTGGGATATAGACTAATATCTTTGATTTAAGTAGCTAAAGCCTCAAAATGTGTCTTGGATCCAAAGGCAGTGCAAAACAAAGCACCTTCAGAAAGTGAAATCTGAGGGTACAACTAACATCAAGTTATAACTCACTGCATAAAGTATTCTGCATCCTCACATGGAGGGCAACTGCAGCCCAGAATCAGATACTTAGAGCAACCACTTTCCTCCAGCTGATTACTCTTTAACATGAGGCTTCATAATAAAACCTCTAGATTTAGAGAACTACGTCATGAGATTAACTGAGAAGGAAAAGAAGGAATAGATAGATCTGCAACTTGAAGATCTTCGGAAGGCCAGCATGCTGGTAATGTGTTCATGGCACAGAACCAAGCCCAAAGCTACTTAAATAGAAACCTCAAGAGAGGAAATAAGTCATTGTTTTCAAGCTTACATGGTTTAGTATCAAGTGGAATATCATGGAGTACTTACAGATTTGATAGCAGGAGGGATTCTTTTCCAAAGATACCGTGCGTTGTTCCTAAAGAAAGTTTAAAAGACTTGTCAGTGCCTTTCCTGAGCACACTCCCCACCAACGTTCATGTATTAATAAATACACACACATACTAATGCACTGATGTATTATAAAACAAAAATAGAAACTTAAAGAGCAAGAGCTAAAAATGAAGCACTGATAGTTAATTTGTTAATGGTACAAGTTCTGTTAATGGCACAATTCTACAGTATCATATCAAAATTAACTTGAATCAACCTACTACACAACCTCAACACGGGATGGAATTTGCCCTTGGAGAATCATAGGATGGCTTAGATTGCAAAGGGACCTTTCAGGTTCATCTAGTTCCAACCTGGAAAAGAAGGGCTCGTCCGGGATTTGAACCCGGGACCTCTCGCACCCTAAGCGAGAATCATACCCCTAGACCAACGAGCCGAGTGTCTTCATATCCCACAGCGCCACTGACTCTGCCTGGATAAATAAACACTATTTCAATACAATTTTAAGTGGAAAGAATCCAAATCTTACTTTTAAACGTAGTCTGATGGGTTGTTAAAGGACTACAGTTCTTTAACATGGAAGTGCCAACACAGGGGAACTCTTGGCAGCATTTACTTACATGCACCTTGTTAGTCACACGACTAGTTAGTAACCTAATAACTGCAGATCAATCTGCATCAGATTAATACTAACAGCTCCAGGACCTGAGGTTAAAGATTAACAAGAGCCACTTACATGTCGTTATGCAGCAGGTACAGAGCTAGGAGCTGGCCATAAACAAGGGGTGTAGCGATTCCTCCAGGGGCCTAAAGGACGAGCACAAATCCCTTTGTTAAGCATTATAAAGCAGCTCGGTGTGACGGCCATTACCACAGCGCTGTGAGGAACCCACACCGCAGCGCTCTCACTCTCCCGCAGCCCCGAGGCCCTTTGGGCCGGCACAAGCGGCCAGCTCCAACCCCAGCCCCTCCACAACCCCACAGCGGCCCCCAGCACCTCCAGCTCCTGAGTCTCGCACTGCTCCAGCAGCTTCCTGAAGCCGAACCCGCCCTCCGCCATCACCGCCACCGGCATCGTCCCGCCGACACAACTGCCCCCCTCAGGCGGCGGCCGCGCCTGCCGTCATTTCCGTCTCAGCCATGACGCACCTCCGCTCTCTGTAGCTCTCTAATGCTCTGGAGGACTTCGGGGAGGGAAGGGGTGGGCTGGGGGGTTGGCTTCTATCTCTTATTAACGTGGGTCTGGTTGCAAATGGGCGGCTGGGTTCCGCTCTTATGCGTTGCTTATGGGATGATGTATAAAAGGGATTACACGTGGATTGGATACTATGGTACAGCCCGTATATCTCTGTGTAGGATGTTATAGTCATACATATATCTCCATCCATACCTCCATATGTCTCTCTTATACATACCTTCTCCATATCTACGCACATATATTTCTAGGAGATACATACACACATATATGTATATGTATATACATATATATGTATATGTATATGTAGAATATACAATATATACGTATATACATGTGATATATATATAACATATATGTGTATAATATATAATATATATACATATATATGTATATACATATAAGCAAGAGATAGGGTGCATACATCCATTTAAAAACGGCAAAAATGGGATAGCAAAAATGGGATATCTCTGTGTATGCACATCCTCTAAGCGTATCCTAGGTGTATATCTATCGATATATAGATATATTCGGGCAAAAATGGAGTGGTGAGAGCTATCCACAAGAGGGCACCAGCTGCAAGGGAAAGGCATAAAACACGGGGAGGTAGAAGGGTGGGTTTGTTGTTCTGCTCCAGTTTGCTCTAGTTCATCTCCTGGTCGCCTCCACGTGTCCCGCTGTCCCCAGCATGACAGAATCTCGTTCTCGTTCGAGACAGCCAGGCACCCTTTTATATATATATGTATTATTTTTTACAGTCCTTCATTAAGCTTTTGGGACAAGGGAGAAGCTGCTGCTTTCCAGTGCTGTTAGCTGAGCTTCCCAAACCACCAGAACCACAGATTCCATGCAAGCAATATAGCTAGAAGTACCCCTTTCCTCTCCCTTTCTTGCCCCCAACCTCCCCCCACCCCTCTTTCTCTCTGTTTGCTTTTCACCCTCCTCTTTACCACCTCTCCCATATCTCACAGCCATGCTGGGAGAGCTGAGAGCTTCCACCCAGTGAAGAACAGCCTCTGGAAGTGAAATATTCCATGGAATTCCAGCCACTCCTCACACTCCTTGCCCTCTGGAGAGTACATCATATATCCCTATATCTCATCTTCATCTCAGCTCCAGCAGGATTCATCTATAAATCCCAGCTCCTACAGGCTGTCCCCTCCCATGTCAACTGATGGCCTTGTGGGCGCCATCTTGTATCTCCAGTGACTGAATGGGTCAGTTCAGTGGCCATTCACAAAGTTCACAGGGTCATCTGCTGTTTTGGGGAGCTTCTCTTTGATTTAAGCACTAAAAATGTGGCCCCTGGCAAATCTGGACAGATTAAATTAATGGGAGATCTCTTTGGCTTGAAAGGATTGTGGTTCTGCCTTTGGCACGTGGGATTGGAAAGCACTTTAAGACTTGGCTGCCAGCTGTTGTAGAAGTATAAAGTATATTTAATGTGATTTTTATTCAGCTCCTTATGGCGATGATGGCACGGAAATCTCAGAAACTCATTTACGCCCACTATGAATCTTAATGCAGTGGTGGAAATGGGTTCAAGTTCTGCAGTATTGAGCGTCCAAAGGAACTATAGGTTGCTTTCAAAGGAGACTCAGGCCATTTCCAAGAGCAATTGCTGGGGGTGTCGTGGCAGCTCTATTTTTCCCCTGCCGCTTTCGTGCACTGTCTGGGATCTGAAGGCACGCTCTGCAATGCTGATGACTAAAGGTTTCCCTTTCTCATCTTGTTCAAAAGCTTTTCAGGGGAACAAAAGAATGCTGATGGGAAAAATAAGATGTAACACAGCGATATGGAACAATAGGGAAGTTAATTTAACGTGAAAGTTAAAGAAAACGGTGGTAAAGGGTCAAGTTGAACTTCTCCACACCCTTCCCCATCTCCTCAGTACCCTGATTTATATTAGCTATGTCTGACCCGAGCGAGGGCCGTGCCTAAATACATTATTTCCTTCCATGACATCAAAGCCTGCTTGACGCTACCCACTGCCATCAAAGGGACAAACACCTTGTTTTTATGGGCTGTGTGAGGCGGAGAGGAAGCAGCAAGTGGCTGATGTGCCCAGAGGAGGCAATTTCCTACACCCAGCCCTTTTCCGAGCGCTTACAGCCTGCAACCACTTTCCCCTCTTGTAACATTGCAGCCAACCCAAACAGCTCAGGTCTACCTTGGGAATGCCCTGACACAAAGATGCAGCGTCCTCTGGCATTGGGGCAGCGCATCCAAGGATATCCCCAAGACTGGGAACACTGCTAAGACATTCTTTTTCACAGTCATTAATTTCCTTTCTCCCCCAAAAACCCAATGTTGTTTCATTTTCATAGAGCACTGTGAATTTAAGGTGCTGCTCTGCATCACATGGCGCTTTAACAACAGGTGTTTGCAGCAATGTGCAGGCATGGCATTATAATCAAAGGAACGTGTCTAAACCAGAGATGCTGGAGAGCTGGGAGGGGGGACAAAAAAGGGACCCCACCCTCTGCTTCCCACTATTCTCAAGTATGGGCAAGGAAAAAGTGGAGCAATTGCTTCTGCCAGCAGCTCTGCAGGCACAGGGTGCCCTTTCTTAACCTGCAAAGGGAAAAGGAGACCCTGTGTGTATTTAACCTAAACTTTGTTTTTATGACTCTCGAGGCATGTCTATGCATTTTCCTGTTTTTGCTTTGTTCCAAGGGATCCTCAGCCAAGTTTCTGTCCCCTTCCAAATAACCCTGGCTCCTGGGCCAGCAATTCTTGCTCTCCATGTACTTCAGTCCTCTACAGTGAAGGCATTTGGTATCTTTGAACAACATAACATCTCTTCACCATGCACCACTCAACTCGCTTGCTCAGAAATCCCCCAGATTTCGAGGAAAGGAGAAGAGGAAATCCCTGGTCCAGCAGAGGGGGTTTGAGAGGATGGACAGGAGGATCAGCAGTGCAAAAGGGGAAGACTGGGGGGATACAGGGGGTTCCCTTGCCCAGCATGAACATTTGAGTGTTGGAGTGGGGCACGTGAGGGGCAAACCATCCCTGTGTAGGAGCCCCCCGGTGGTACTTATCATACCCCTGTCAGCAGAATGGGATGCATGGGGCACCCCAAGTGTTGCTGCCGGCACTTGGAGCTTGGGGGGCTCCTCAGTGCCTCCCTTGACAATCTGGCTTGTGCTTGGGCAGCCTCTAGACAGCTCAGACTCTGCCTAAAGCAACCTCAGACCATCATCCATGTGAGGTGAGATGAGCATCCTGTACCAGCAAGGGAGATGCTCTGGTATGAACCTCCCTGCCACGTTCAGCATCCCACATCTCAACAGGAGCGTGATGCATTGCCGTGTCTCCCAGGTCATGCTTTTAAAACTATTAATCTCCTGTTAAAAACACCTGTTCCTCCTATGAACCCAGTGGGATGGCAGGAGAGCATTTTGGAGAGGGTAATAAAAGAGGCGATTAGAAAAGCAGGCTTTGATCTGAGGGAGGTAAGGAGTTCAGGCAGCTGTGCCGAAACCTCTCACACAGTCACTTCTCCTTCAGCAGCATCCTAACAAAGAGGATCTTGTGTCCACAATGCCTTGTTACAGCCCCTTCCCAAGCCCCAGCCACCTGTCCATGATGTTCAAGGTTCCTCGCCCATAACATCCAACAGAATCAGATTTCACGGCCCTGACGCTTGCGTCAAGCTCCCGGGCTTTCCTCTCTGTGACCTAAAGCCTGTGCTGCAATGGCCTCTTTGTGTGAGTGGCTCAGGCTGCCAACAGCTGGTTCACATCCAGATGTGGCCCCACGTACGGGGCCGAGGATTTGCTCATGGTGTGGGGACCCTCCAGAGCATCCCTTCAGACGTGCCTATCTGGGCCTACAAGTCAAAATGTGATGCTCATTTGCTCTTTGGATTCTGAGGATCAGCTCAGAGCTGTATCTTGTTGGCAGGATCCACCAGCCAGAAGTGGCACCATGACTCCCAGAAGCTGTGGACATCATTGTATCTAGCCCTGGGGACCTGCAGGCATTGAAGTAACACAAGTGCAATGCTGACACAATCCTGCAGCTTGCTGTCTGCTTTCAGTGTCAGCATTTCTCCCTTCTGAGTATTTGCACCACATTCACTTGAAAAGCTCAGCAGATGAGGGGCCAACGAAGCAGGATTCCAACCACAGTCAGCAAATGCCTTGTGCTGCATTTGGTGGGTGCTTCTCCACCTTGCTAATGCAACTGCAGCGTGCTCAGTCTAGAAGCAGACCCTCTGGTCAGCTAGCACAGAGGCCTTAATCTTGTGTTTAAAAGTGGTTAACCTCTGTGGTTTTAAACAGGCCAGCCCTTCTCACTGGGTTTGGTGCATGCCCATAGCAAGGGGACACACTCAGGTCATTACAACCAGGGGTGCAAACACAGGAGCTCAGACCTGAACTGCACCACACCAGAAGTCCAAACAGGACTGGAGCTGACCTTGCCTTCCAACTGGGCCACCTTGAGGCCCATGTGTCACACAGACACCTCTCATCCTTGCATTAAACCTTCCTGTCACAGCACAGGAAGGTTTAATCTCAGCAAGACACCTGCAACATTTGAAGCTGGAATAGCAGAAGCACTGAGGACTACATTGTATGGGGAGCTCTCACCTTGGCAGGAGCACAAAAAGCAAACCAACAGGTCCTTTCCATCCTGAATTTCCCTGAGTCTTTGCAGGCAGGACTGCGGGGGAAGCACCTCTTGAAACAAGGACAGGAAAAATAAGCTTTCCTGGTCATTTGCCACATACTTTCCATAAATGCTGGAACGAGGCGGGTCTGAAAAGGAAGTGAGATGGATACAAAGCAAGCGGAAAAAAGCTTGGTGACAGAAATCTAACTCCACCAGACATGCCACACAATAAATATTTCACAGCACAGCCTTTTGGTCCAAGTCTCTGTGACAGAGAGGTTCTGTCCTACCTCTCCATCCACCACTTCCTTTGCCAGGATGAGAGGATGTCCCCAGCGCTCCCCTCCCATCCCACACAGGACATCTTCCTTGCTCCCCAGGAAACAACAGGTAAAAGCAAGAGTCCTGCAGAGCCTCTTCCTGCATTATTTTTTGCCAAAAAGTGCGCCTGGGACCTCTTGACATGAAACAGAGTTTGCTTCTCCTGGCTGAAGTTTTTCATTAGAGAGGTTTGGGTTTTATGGCAAGCTTCATACATTCCTATATTTTGTATCTTGGTGGTTTCATGTGAAATGAAGCTTTCTAAGAAAAGAAAATACAGAGTTCAAATGGAGAAGGCAATACTGAAGAGCAGATAGGTGTGCACAGGTTGGATGGTAATGCTATGCAGCAGGGGTTGGGCATCAGATGCTGGAGACGTGGCAAAGATGCTCCCACAGCATTCAGGTAGGGGCTAAACATCATGGTCAGAAAAGGAGCATGAGGCAAAAAGGGATTAGAAAGAGATAATGTATAGGTCTACGTAAGGGTGGGTTTCCATTTCTAGGCACCAGTGCTGTGGGACACCAAAAAGGAGCAGCTTGTAGTGAGTAGGCGTGAGGCAGAGAGATGCAGCCACTGTAATCATGTTGCAAGTTTGCCTCTGTGTTGGGAAGAGTAAAGCTGGGCATAGCCAGCTGGAAAGGAGCCTTGAAGTGCTGAGTACAGACTTACCAGGCAATTAGCATCGCCATTGTCCACACTGGTTTATTCCTCTCACTGTGGGTTTTGTGACTTCTTAATCATGTCTTGATTGGCCTGATGGGTATGCAGGATTTGGGGAGTGCTGACATGGGGTCTGTGCTCTGCTGGAAAGGACTGGTTTGACATCACTAATGGGACAGTGGTGTGGGGAGATGGGCTTCTAGCATGGGCTGGGACTTTAAATCTAAAAGGAGCGTAGTAATCAATAAAGGAAAGTTGGTTAAAAGACTGGAGCGACATCATACAGCATTAAAACAATTCCCAGGCTAAACAAAGAGACATACATACTCCATAAACAAGGAATTGTGTGAGTTTATGATCACAACAGCAGCAAGAGTGAAACTCATAACATCAGTGTCTGATCAGTTTTACCCTAATGGGTTCCAGACTGACAATAAATGAGATCCCTAAATTCTGCTTTTAGTTCTGCCTGTGAGCCAAAACAAAGCATTGCACAACCCCAGCACAAAGGGCCATCTTCAAGGACAACCCAATACCAATGTCCATGAAAAACCAGCCAGTTCCAGCCCAGCACCCACGTTAGAAAAGGTGACCCACCCCAGCAGGGAGAGCTGAGCAATGAAAGCCTTGCTTCATCTACCAGGCATTTCAAGCAGAATTACCTTCTGATGAAAGCATCTGATGTGGTTTTTTTTTTGTCTTCAGGAAAGCAAAGCAAGCGGAAAAATATCCATTCAAAATGAAACAGAAAGTTGCTCCTTTTCACCCCCTTTGTCTTCTGTGGAAGAGTTCAGTGAAGTTTCCTTTGCAAAATATTTTTCTTGCCCTTGCAGTTGTTTCAGCTCTCCCGGCTGCTCTGATTTCCTACCACCTCCAGAGTTCCTGTGACATTCATTTAATGATCCCATGCAGTGAAAGCTGAATGAAAAGAAAGCGTAATATTAGCAAATTATTACCAAATAATTTCCACCTTCTTTGAATGCCACTATCACTGTGAGTGGCTTTCTCCATAGTAGCCTGTGTTTTGCCACACTGGTACATTAAATTACCTGTCAAACCTTGGTGCATTAGCAATGCCACACCATCATTCTTTCAATTGGGATTTCTTTCTGCACCATCCTTCTTAAAAAAGGGTGGCCAAAGTAAGGCAAGAACCAGGGGGAATGGCTGTTTACAGGGATGGATAGTGATAGGACAAGGGGGAATGGTTTTAAAGTGAGACAATGGAGGTTTAGGTTGAATCTTGGAAGTTTTTCACCCAGAGGGTGGTGACACACTGGAACAAGTTGCTCAAAGAGGCTGTGGATGCCCCATCCCTGCAGGCATTCAAGGCCAGGCTGGATGTGGCTCTGGGCAGCCTGGTCTGCTGGTTGGTGACCCTGCGCATAGGAGGGTGTTGAAACCAGATGAGCATTGCAGGCCTTTTCAACCCAGGCCATTCTATGGTTCTACAGTTCTATGATCTGTCCTACCCAGAGGGCAGGAGTGGGAGCTGTGGGTCACACAGCAGCAGTGCTGTTCAGGATGGGACTCTGCTGGAGCCCTGCTTAAGAAGGCATTTTGCTATGGACCCAGCAGCCCCATAGCTCGCTGGCTGTTGGTGTAGCTATTTAATTTAAGCCACAAAGCTATTTATTCTGTCAGAACACTGAGCTTTTATTAGCTGTTTATTTACAGTACGTGGCATTCCCCACGTGCACGACCTGCTCTGGAGCACAGAAGGAGGCTATTTATTTTGGAGTCTTGTCTAATTTACGCTAACTATGGATCAGGGACCCATAAAAAGGCTGGCAAGAGGAGCAGAGCCAGGCTGTGGGCTCTGGCTACCTGGCCACGACAAGGCACCATTCATCCCTCACCCATAAACACGCTGAGATGGCAGTGGTCTGGGAGCAGATCTGGACAAGGTGGGTCTGTTTTTAAAGGCTTGCTGCACAAGTAAGTGTGTGTTGGCTGGCTTATGCTGCTCCATACGCCTGTAAGTGACACTGCTACAGCAGGGAGCTTTTACAAGCTGCATGTCACTGCAGCCAGCCTCCTTGCTTTGTCCATGAAGACACATCTCCAAGCGCCCAAAGGCAGTTTGGAGTTCAGTTTCTACCTACTGAAAGTTTAGAAGGGGGAGAGGCGCAGCTAAATTTCAACCTTTAAGTGCAAAAAATATAAAGAACACCATAATTAGGGGCTGTTTTTCAGCATGCATTTCCTTCTGCAGAACCCCTAAGCGTTCTCAAGGAACCCTGCAATGCTGAACTTCTGGGCACAGCAACAAATAATCATTGTTTAGCAGCCTTTTGTAATCCACCCAATGGTTTTTAAATAAACTGGATGGAAAATAATGGAGATTTCAGGCCCTGGAACCCATTATTCTTGCGTGCCAAGAGCAATGCCACTAAGTGCAACAAGGACCCTGAAGTTAATGAAATTCCTGCCTGAGCAAACTTCTGTCATGCTGTTCAGTAAAATGACTTGTGCATCATAAAAGCAACATCACTCAAACTGTTAAAATGCCCTCTGTGTAATGTAAGGCGAAGGCACAGGAGGAATATATTTGTTAAATTACATATAACTGGTCATATATATATATATAAATATATCTTTATTAGGTTACTGGAGGTTGTTGAGTTTAAAGCACGATGGTGAATTGATCAACTGCTGTGCCAGTGATAGAAGTCTCCCTTTTGAATAGAAGGCTGAGAAATTTTAACTGATTTCCATACAGAACAGCAATCCATCACCCCACCACGCCTGGAAAGGCTCCATTTCTAGAGCAGCTTTCTGTGAAAGTGCTTCATTGACAGTCAAATGAATAAATAGCTCAACCACTTCAAAGTCCCCCAAAGGAGCATTTGTTTGAAGAAGGCATTTTCGACAACAGCATCCACCCTGTTTCTAAAATTCCTAATAAGCCTCCACACTGACTGAAGCTCTGCTTTGCGTGAGAAGAGAATTGCAGGGGGGGGGGGGAAAGAAAGCCTTCCAGACGGCTCTAATTAAGCTTTGTCCTGATTAAACACATTTCCAGAGCTGGAGTTTTGAAGTCCTACCCTCTGTCCAAGCAGAGCCGGCTGGAAGACTCCCTGCAAGTCAAACGTGGACTGAACTTGTGTGCTTTGATGGCCTTTGGGTGTCCATGCAGGGGATGGAGTTTGGCTGCTGACATCTCACCTGCTGCATCCTGCACTGTGTCAGAGGACACACAGGACCGACTTCACTTCTCCTGGATGAAGGCTGGCAGGTCTGGGAGTGCACATTTGAAGGGCTGACTGACTCGTTTCACCTCCGCTCTCCCCCTCCTTAAGGTTTTTAAAGAATTTAGCTGGAATTTATTTTTGAGATCAGCTATGTGCAGTGCCTGTGAGTAACCTATCCTGGATAACTCCATGTGTTATTTATCATTTTCCCCGCTCCTTCGTTAATAGAGCTGTCTATAAAAGAACCACTGTGCCACTTCACACCCATGGAGCAAATAAGACCAGACCTTCAGGTATGGCATAATTGGTGCTTTCATTGCTTTTGGACCAAAACCCTCAGGATCAACAACAGCAGCAAAGCTGTTGATACACACAGATCACAGAAACAAAACCATTCCCCCTGGAGAATGCTGGTATGCTGTTGAGCAACAAAGGCACGGAAAGTATTTCTAATTGCAGGTTTCTTGGAAGCAATCACTTTGTTGTCCTGATTCACTGACATAAACCTGGAGGGCTCGCTGTGTTTCTTCTCCCAAATGCAGCTGTCACCTACTAGCCCATGTTTGGCTCCTAGCTGAGCATTGTGCAGGCCCATGGGTGCAGCAGGGCCTTGCAGTGGTCCTAATGCACCCCAAAATCTCAGCACTGTGTGGCTCACAGAACAGAATCATAGAATCAAAGAATGGCCTGGGTTGAAAAGGACCACAGTGCTCATCCAGTTCCAACCCCCTGCTATGTGCAGGGTCACCAACCACCAGACCAGGCTGCCCGGAGCCACATCCAGCCTGGCCTTGAGTGCCTGCAGGGATGGGGCATCCACAGCCTCCTTGGACAACTTGTTCCAGTGCATCACTACCTTAAGAGTGAAAAACTTCTTCCTCATATCAAACCAAAACCTCTCCTGCCTTAGTTTAAAACCATCCCTCCTTGTCCTATCACTATCCATCCTTGTAAACAGTTGCTTATGTGCTCCCTGAGCTGTAGGTTACTCAGCTCTCACTGCGCTCCAGCCCCCATCCTCAGGCACTGCCCTATTGCTCTGCACACCCACCCTACGGCTTGAAAAATACGAGCTGTCATGAGCAGGCAGATGGAAAAACACCAGCAGGAGGGTGGCCAGCTGATATCTTTAACACCTGTGGAGGTGTCAGCCGGAGGATGGGTGAAGGAATGGACACCGTGTGCCTGAGATCACAGCACAGTCATCTCACCACGAGCCCTGCTCCCCTTGCAGGCATCTCTCCAACACACCGTATTTTTTGCCAAAGGCTTAAGCCACTGGCAGCTCTTCTCACAGTCTTCTCCATCACCTCTGAAAATACCTGAGGCTGATCTTGAGCAGATATCAGAGCTCAGAGAGGCAGAGGAAGGGAGTCTGTCAAAACAGAAAGAAACAAGAGTGGGGCAGAAGCCTCCTGGAGAAGGTGGCAACTGTGGCCAGCACCTGAGACCTGATGATGCCCCAAATCCACAGCCAAGGGGCAGCTCACCCAGCCCACCCTCATCATGTCTCACAACCCATCTGCCTCCCCCTCTTTCTGCAGGGGACTGGGGGTGCCTCATTTATTTCCAACACAGTTGCCTGTTCCTCCAGGTTTGCCAGCAAATTATGAAGTCCATATGAACTCAGTCTGCAGCTGAGCGTTGGGCTGCGTTAGTTTCAGTCCAAGCCCAGGGCTGATTCAGACATAGGTTGGAAACATCCCTGAGGGAAAGTGAGAAAATGGGTGTGGGCTTGTATAGAAATGAAAAAGCATCATCGCTCCTGCCCCTCCCAATCACTGTCCCATTGCACTGCCTTGTGTCAGGCTGCTGACGTCTCAGGAATGTCTGGCTTGCACTGGCCATGGGATGGTCATGGTCCAAAGCCTGCCAGGAGCCCAGCTGAAGAAGGCACGTGCTTCCTCTCAGTGTGCAAAAACACACAGATGAAGACAACTTGGAGATGATCCAGAGACAATCATTGAGGGTGACAAGGGGCTGAGAAGCTGTGATCTAAAAGAGATGGCTGTGTTTAGTCTGGGACAGGACAGCAGGCAGAAGGGCACAATAGCAGCCTTCAGAATGGAAGAGCTGTCATGGAAGGGCAGCTACAGGGAGCTGGTCGTGGCTGAGACATGCTCAGGGTGTCAGCAAGCAGTGGGTTATGCCACCTAATAAAGGCATTGAGAGTGAAGGTGTTAGGGAAGACTGGGTCTGGATGAAGAGCAGCTGGGGACACTATGACAACTTGGTGTCCCCAGGCCCAGTCCCTTTCCCTAAAGCATCTACTGCTTCCCCTTAGCATAAATAAAGTCTTTCCTTCCCATCCTGGGCTATGTCTGCCCTGAATCACTGGAAAGCTGCAAACAGACCCATTTTGTGTGTCCAGCTTTCTGCCTCATTTACCTTCCTGCCCCAGCAACCAGAGAGCTGCAGCTCTTCAGGGCTGACTTTGGAGGACTTTGCAAACCATTATCTCACAAGGGGTTGTTTTGCTCCATTCCCTTTTAAAAACAGTCAGCGCATGTGGCATTCTGTGAAGCAGATGGCCGGCTTGGCGCTCAGACTGCCTGGACCCATCATCTCCCATGCACACACACATACACGTGCTTTCAGCAGTGCTGGGGATCACGACCTTGCAGATGGTCTGGGTGAGCTCAGTCCAGGACAGATAGATGGATGGACAAGGGGAATGCTCCAGGTCATTCCAAGTGTTTGGTATTCCAGGAATCTGGGGGGATAAAGGGCTTCATCTTGGGAGGATTTGTGATGAAATAATTGCAGGAGTTCCAGAGGGGATGTTTCACACCTGCACTGAGAGTCAGCAGTGTGTGGACACTGGACAAGGCTCCAGAGAGGGCAGAGAAGGGGGTAACAGTGGTTCTGGGAAGCATCAGGGTCACGGATGGGGGCTCGTTTGCTTTTGTCCTCCCTTCTCCTTTTGTGCTTGAGCTTGGCAGCCAAGCAGAGACACCCAGACCAGATGTCCAAGGCTGCATGCTATGACCCTTGGCTGTGTCGAGCATCATCATCCTCTCTGCCCCACTCCCCAGGTCTCCACATCAGGGTCATGGCTGGGTTGTCCTGATCTGGCCCAGATCTGTGAGGCTGGGTCCAGGAGAGGCCAGCATGGGATGCAGCTGGGTGGGCTGCTGTCCAGGTGGGTGCAGCTGGGGAAAGTTTGTTTTGTAAAGCTGCTACTGTCCTGAGGTCATTAAAGGCACGCTTGGTGCATTATTTCCTATTTGCAGCTATGCTGGTGGGCCAAGCATCACAGCACAGCCAAGAGGAGGTGCTTTTTGGGTCTTTAACAACATAATTCCAAACAGCTCTTTGGTATATGCCTGGCCTGAAGTGGGTAACTTGTACGTATGCATACAGAGATTATACACAATAGTTTCACAAAACACTTCGCTTTCTTGTTTGTATTATCACAGTATCACACTGTGCTTCATTCTTTGCCTAAGGTAGTGGTGGAATAACACAACTGTATAGTTGTTAATTACAGAGTGAATGGATAGCCAGAGGGTATATAAGAAAAGACTCACCAGTGCTGAGGATGCAGTCGAGATGGATGCTCATTGAGGTTGAGGCTCACCACAAAAACTCCACAAAGATGCAGTCTCCACAAAGAGATATTGCCTTAGTGGTGGTCAGCCCTTCAATGGGATCTAGGAGTGGTGGAGTCAAGCTCTATCCCTTCTAGGAGCACAGCTGAATCACCTTCACCTGTGCTCTCACAGCTGACTCGTCACTTGCCTCAGGTGGTTAATCGGAGGTTCAGGCTGTGATCAATAGTTTCCCTTACACCTTGCTTTCCTCTTGCTTTCTGTCTGCAGCGCCTAATGCTGTGGGGCCAAGACATCTTGCCAACAGAACAATTAGCCATTATTTGGTAAGAATTTAGAAACACTGTGTATTTTGCTGTTGCTTTTCCAGTAGCTAATATCCCCCGTTTAACTACATTCCTTCCAAAATAAAAGAGCCACAATATAGCACAGCGGGTGGCTGGGAGGTAGCATCCATCCCCAGCCTTTGGTAAAGCCGCAGTGCTTGGTACAAAACCAAGGGCCCTCTTGCCATCCTCAGTGCCAGGGAAATGAGACTGCAAGAGCTGGCCAGGACCCAGGGCTAAATGCAGCTTTGGAAAAGAGTTGAGAAGCTCTTGTAAATGAAACTCGGGGAAGAAGGCTGCCTCAGAGCCAGTCCTGGCAGAGAGGAACTTACCTCTGAATGGGGCTTTTCCCTCGTGCTTTCCTTCTGGCCTCCTTCTAATATGACAGCAATTAAAAGCCCTGAAAAATGAATGGAAACAATTTGGAAGAGGTCTCTATTAGATTTGCTCTCATTAGCACTGCAGGCTATTTTTTCAGCTGCTAATTGACAGCTGCCTTCCATATGCAGTATCAAGAAAAAAAAAAGGGTACCTGTAAAATTACACCAGAGGTAGTTTTGACCTGGGCTGTCTCTTTGGGAACACTGAGGACCATGAGAAGAGCAACATGGAGCACACCACAGCCAAGGGAATGTCGAATGCCTCGGGTCCCTCAAAACCCCTTAAGGAAGGGGTTTCCTAGAATGGGTTTTTTGCACACCTGGTGAGCTCATAGAGAAGCATAATTCTAGCAGGAAAGTGAAAATCCACAGAAGTGGGTTGGTCAGCAGAGCCAAATCCTGGATCTGAAAGAGAGACAGAGATGCCTGAATGGATGTCCAGACCCCAGGACGCCACAGAGCGAGCAACAGAGTTTGGAAACATGATGCAGTGCTGTGTGCTTGGGATATTTATGCTGCAGCAGCCTTGGAAAGGACTGGAGAGCTAACAGTTCTGTATGCCAGGGCGGGCATTTCACTTATTTGTTGTTTAAACAGATCATTCATGAGCTGTTGGGCTTCCTTTAGCAGAGCCTTCTTGGCACCCGACCCAGACTTGCTAAGAGAGCTGGCTCCGAGACTTCTATGGAAAGCACAGATGATGTTCTCAGGTTCTCAGGTTTTGGCACAGGGTTACTTTTTAGCCATAAGAAGCTCCTGGACCGTTGAACTGGGATCTCCTTCCTTGGGTCAAGGGTAAACCCAACACTGTGCCCCAGCAGGGTGCCCAGTATCTGGCTGGCATCGTCTTGGATGGAAGATTTTATCTGGCTTTTCTTCTAGCTGGAGACTGCCTTGCACCAAAGCCATTGCTCCATCCCCAGCCAACGCACCAGCCTTTCCCATTTGGTGGGAATGGCCCATCTCAATGGTGTGTGGGGCTGCCTGGGATTTATGGATGGTGTGCCCTGTGCAGACCTCCCGTCATTTCTTGTAGGAGTATTTTCTTACTGCTGCTTCCCGTTGTAAATTTGCCTTAGTGTGGCAAAGTTAATGGCATTGCCTCACACAGATAAGGTGATTTACAAGCATAGAAATAGCTACAGTAAGGTTGCTGGGGGACTCAGGAGAATGGACAGCAATCTGGACTACACAGAGGTGTGCTCAGACAGCCACCTGTCCCACAGTACACCTACGACATGTCTCATAAGGATTTGTACACCCTCTGCTATTTAAACAGGCTTTATCCAGCCTCTGATGCATACTTTACTATAAAGATAAATATGTGAGAGATCAAGTTCTACAGCTAACTTAGCTAATAGTTGGCTACATAGCTGACATCTCTACATAAGCTCAGCCCTAAATAACTGAGCTTCAGAGCAGGCCAGGAGTTCCCCACTGAAATAGCTCTTTCTGGTAGACAAATGCAGTTTCTGCAGACTTGGAATTTTTCTGTAGGAAACTGTTTTGGAGAGTTCCATTTTCCCTTGGGAGCAAACAGCAAAAGAGCCCACAGCCCTAACAACATGAAATTCCAGTTGGGTTTCCTTCAGATGAAAGCCATGCAGCTTGAAAAGCTTAACCAAGATGCTGAGTTTTTGCCAGCATACAATGTGTACAGCATTAACCAGAATCTGTTAAAAAATAGCTTTGTTGTTACCCAGGAGCTGTTATCTTGGCTACATTCAGACTAAGCTTGTCATGATACTTCCTATATTCCCTGCTTACCTGGGTGCCACATACCATGGACTGATGGGCTTCTGGGACAGACAGCCTTGAGAAGCCTATCCATAGCCTTGAGAAGGTTACACCACAGGAATCAAATACTGGTCCGACAGAGCTGCCAAGTAGGAAATTACTGTTATTTCAAAAGATATAAGCAACCAGCAACAGGGAGAGGAATCAGAAGACAATGTTTTTTGAATGCAGATGGTTTCATTTGGTGTACGGGAGCACAGGATATCATCCGTACACTGTGTATATGTCCATACGGATCAGTTAAATGGATTTAGGATATGAGTTCTCCATCTTCTGGATAAATTCCCATATGGATGCTTTTATCCTGACACATAAGCACCTTCTGCTATGCAGATAATCTCATCTGGAGAAACTTAAAATGAGATTCTACTCCTGCCCCAGAATAATCATTGTTCTGGGGGAATCTACCCATACAGTCCAACTGGGTTATCTACCAGCATTAGAAAGAAAAGCTTTTGGTGAGGGGACTATGCTATGCTGGGTTGACTCATAGCTCACTGAGCATCCCTGGGTGTCCAGCATGAGTCTAACATGATAAGTGAGCTAAAGCACAAGCTCTTGCAGGCAGGGGACTTTAAGTATGACTTCATTGGACGCTATAATTCTCCAGACATGAGGCTTTATTGGACACACCATGGCATTTGCAATAACACGATAATGAGGGGTAACCTGAAAATCTTACTTGCTGGCACTTGGTTAACTTTGCTCACTGGCCACCAGGAGCAAGGCCGTCAAGTCCAATTGTCTGCTGGGTCTGATCACCACACCACAACACTCAGTGCCACAGCCATACATCTCCAAAGCACCTCCAGGGATGGGGACTCTACCACCTCCCTGGGCAGCTTGTTACAGTACCTGACCACCTGATATGTGAACAAATTCCTCCCGATATCCAATTTAGCTTCACTTGAGGCTGGGTGGGCAATGGGACTCTGGCCACATCTCCATTGCTTGTAACACTGGGGGATCACCACCAGGCTGTTTTCCCATCTGTGCGACAGAGACAAGAAAGTGTCATGATAGAGCTAGCTGGGTTATTAATAGAGGCCTCTAGCTGAGAAGTTGAAACAACCCAGGGGATTGAGAAGCCCATTTATTCTGTACGATTCAAAGCAGGCAAATGACTCAGATTTCCTTGACACTTTTGAACATTAAAGTTAGAAAAAAAAGCTTTCTCTAAAGCATTTGTCTTGAGGGAAGCAGCCATTGGAACATGAGTCTTTCTTTTTCCAAGTACAAATGAGAGCAAATTACCAGTGAAGCCAAAATGGTTTTGTGTGTGTGTGTGTTTGGTTTGGTTTGGTTTGACTTTTATATTGAAACACATCAGATACAGATCTGACCATTGACTGCTCTGCATGCAGTATTTGTGGTAGGAAAGCAGCCGATGCAATGGTCAGAAGGAAACATTTTGACTATAGGGGATGGAATTGTTTCCATAATTTCCTGTTGAAACTGTAGGTGAAATCGATACATTTTCCCAAAATGTTTGGATTTCATTAAATTGCCATTGTTGGCCAGCTCCAATAGCAGTAATGGCGTGGGTTTGGTTTAAACAGCTAATCAGACAGAAAAGATTTTCTCCAGCATTGCCACATATTACTTCCTGGGTTTGGTTAGGAAGGGAGTGAAGGACAAGACACAAGAAGGTCATGGCAGGATGTGGGCTGTTCTAGGCTGGGGAGCAGGGGAAAGCTGCAGGAAGGCACCTTGCAGCAGGGCCAGGGGATGGGATGCTCCGGTGCAGGTTTGTAATTAATTGTGCCATCCCAGTTCAGGGCAGCTGAAATACGGAGGCAGCAGAGGGCACTGAATGGGCAGTAGCAAAGCGCTGTGAAAAGGGAGATTGCAGTGTGAGGAAGAGGATAAAAACAAAGCAGAAGGAATGCTAACTTTCTTGGCTTCTTATCCGTATCCCGAAAATATTTGATCCCACACAGGGGCACAGAACTGAACTGTATAAACTCTCCCTTTGCTTCCAGCCCTGTTTTTAAAGGCAAAATGGATACATCTTGTTTTCATTCTGACTTTTACAAAATCTGATACGGTTCTACGACTTCATTAAAAAGACATTTGGAAACAAACAAACGCAAGGCTTGACCAAAATCTTTACAAGATAATTTCTCCCCTGGAAAGATTTCATTTTGACAAAGGAGAGTTTACTAAAGGGGAAAAAATAAATCACTCCCTTGGAAAGTGCTCAAGCAGCTCTTGTTTTCCTCTGCTTGGTGTTTACTGCACTCTCAGACATAGCAGCAACACCGAGGCTGTGCTTTTAAATCGGTGCCAAGTTGACCCCCAACCCCACCTATAGACCTGTGGCTGTGAAGGCAGAGCTTAACACAGGGTTGGTGTTGGCTGAGTGCAGTAGCACTTCACACAAGTCTTCAAGTGTTATCGCTTCCTAATTAAAAATCCAGGGCCAAGCAGAATCCACAGTAAACCTTTCCCTCCAATGTGTAATAATGATAATTATTTCTCACCTAAGATAATTTTTCTTTTGCAGGCCGTCACTCCAATGTATTGGAAACCTTAAAAAGTAGAGAGGGAAAAGGAGACCAAGAGCTCCACTTGCTGATGTGAGAGAAGCCAAACTGGGATGGACCACTTTCACTTGGATGCAACATTTTTAAAAGGAATCTGTGGGAGAGCTACACAGAGGGAAATTCCTAACAATATAAAAGGGGAGAAGGGATGGCTCATAAAAGAATGATTCCCTCTGTTTTTTTTGTTTTTTTTTTTTTGGCAGCCTGGCCAAGCTCCCCAAATGCAAGGTTGTAAAAGAACTCCGCGCTGTGCAGAAGACAATAACAAGCAGGTGTTATGGAAAATGACCCTTCCCTGGGCAGATTTATTCCTGCCATCTCATCTGCTTCTTAAATCTGTTTCCAATAAGCAGACGCAGCCTTAACCTCGAGTCCAACAGACGTGTTCAGGTGCTGTGTTTTGTGATGGAGCTTGTGTCCCTCTGCCAGCTCAGTGCCAACAGGTGTCACACCATGGACATCTTCCTACCACCCCTTGGCCAAAGTACCCACCGCCCAAGGCATCCAGTAACCAGGCATAGGAGTCTGCACAGAAATCAATCACTTACCTCCAAAAATAACGATGGGTTGAGCATGAATCCACTTGATGTCATAAAGTACCTTGAAGCTTACAAGGGTCTCAGTCATTCCATTCAGCGGGGGCTCCATCAGCTCCAAAAATCAGAAAGCATATTTCTCTGCTCTGTCATTGTAAGTGTAAACACGCTGAGATTTCTCCTATAGAAAAGCAGCCAGCCTTGCATAGAGGCTGGTTTTGAAACTAGCACTTAATTTGCCTATGTGCAAATGTTGAGGTGCCTGCTACTCTGGCACATCTTCAACCCAATATGAGTATGAAACATACAAAACAGACCAAACCCCCCCCCCCCCAGAATGTGGTGGTGGGTGATATCCTGTCCTCGTGCTGTGCAAAGCTCGGTATTTATTAGGCCATACTGATGAATGCAAATCTTCATAATCTAATTCATTTTTTCCTTATGACTGAGTTCCATGTTTTCAAACAAAATGTAGCTGCAATTGGAACCCAGAAAGGCAAAGAGCAGCCAGAATTAGCAGGTTTGGCTTGGATTTATGCTTCTATTTTCCAATGGCCTCTCCTCAAAACCACAAATTAGCACTGTGTGACTTGAAAACAGGCTTTGCAGAGAGGATCCTGTTGGTGAGGATTTTAGTGCAGGCTGAGGTTGAGTCCTGCAGCAGAACACCAGGTTGGGTGCTGGTTTCACACCTCTCCTTTGCTCTTGCCCAGTTCCAAGCCTCATCATGTTTTGCTTCCAGCTTCTCTTGTCCTTCATCCTGGTTTTGCCAATGATAACCTACACCAGAGGGACAAATCCTCCTCAAAGCTGAATGCTTCACTTCTCAGCTTTCTGGGATGGGTCTCCAACCACTTCCTACTCAGCCTGGACTGCTGATTGTTTTCCTGCAGCCTTTGGAGCGTTCCTTGTGTGTGTGCAATGTGTCTCCTGAACAGTGGAAATGAAATAACAGCCCAAAACCACAACCCAAACCCAACCACAAAACACTCCTTGGAGACTTTTGCTGACCAAAGCATTTCCTCGAGGTGGGATGAGGAAATGCAGAGAGGCTCCAGGGGGGACCTCCCTGGTTTCTCTGCAACCAAGAAATTAAACATTTGTTATCTCCCGTGCTTGGTGCTTCTGGTTCAGGTTCAGCTATGAGCCAAGTTGAGCTTCTGCTGATGGGGAAAACCCTGCTGTGCAGTCTGTGCTTGCTTTGACTCGTTGCACTGACATTGCTTTCTGCATAGGCAGGAAATCACGCGTGACGGTGCTCAATCCCTCTGAATCAGCCTCTTTTCCAGCAAACAGCCCTAATCCTCTCTACATCTGTTTGACACAGTTGCTAAGATTGCACTCAAGTCACATTTAAGCGTGTGCTTAAGCACTGCAGTGCACTTAATGTTTGCACAAAGGTGTTGTGCAAGAGCTACTCACTCCAGGTCCCATCATTGCTGAGAATTTATGTGCTGACAGAGGTTAAATAGATGGAAAAGAAACCACCGGGCCATTGAATCTAGAATAAAGCAATGATAGCACCTATAAATTAGAGGAGTAAAGGATTTGGACAGAAACAGTGATGTTAATTGCTGCAAGCTTGGCAAAAGCACCCAGATGTAATGAGGGTTTTTTTCCCCCTTTCTTAAAAACAGCCAATTTCTGACATTCTGAACTTGCTTTTTGCTGAAAGGGGTAGGAACCATTTAGGGCTTTAAAGCAATGAGATGGTTTCATAATGACTAATCTTTGAAAAACATGGAAAGTTTTGTTCAAATAAACCAAAAGGCTGCAGTGAGCCTTCACACAAAGTTGAAATTAATCTGTCAGAAATGTTCTCTTTGGCTCCAAGAACTCACGGAAATGAGGAAATTTGGAACAAAAAGCTGAATTATTAGCCCAAGGTAAGTGGTTAATGAGTGCTAAATATACATGTCAAGGAAAGATATACAAACTGAAAGTGGCACTTCTCAGAGATTATGTAGGGCGGGAATAGCAGTAAATTAAACCCATCAAGCTGCCCTTTGGCATAGCCCGACATCATTAGAGCCAGCAAGCTGCAGTCCTGCTCCCATGGCTTCAAACATTCCTCCCATTCTCATCTCCCTGTGCCCACAGCTGCCCATTGAGTCCTACCTTCTTACCCATGGCTGAGACTCACAGGTGGTTGCCTTTCTGCTCCTGTTGGTGTGTTTTTATAGGGGTGAGGGATGGGTTGGAAGCACATACTGCCTTCTGCTGCTGGCTCACATATCCCAGCAGCCGCTGTGCGGGCTCCTTTGAACTGTGATTTATCTGCAGAGGAGTATGGGGGAATGCTCCAATCACACTGTTTAAACCAGACCTGCCAACCAGGCTCTCCTTTCAGCTCCCCATGCCACTGAGACTAAACAGGTTTGGGCTCAGCTGAAAGGCATTGCCCACACCAGGGGATTTGTCATCTCTTGAGCCTGGAGGATGGAGGACCCCAGCGCAGGCACAGCTCCTGCTTGAAGGGGTTGAAGAATCTCAGGCATTGCTTATTTTGGATGTTGGGAAATTGTAATAAAAAAGGCCAAAAAGCAGCACGTGTGAGCACTGAGTCAGCTTTGGACATTAGCAAAAGAGATGATCTCAGAGCAGAGGGGACCTTGCTAGTGTGGCGGGACATCTGGTGGGGGGGAAAAATCACGAAACACCCAACCATCAGCCCTGCTAGCTTTGTAGCATGGCAACACTGTTGTTTCTTGCTCAGAAAATTCTACTTAAAAACTTAGTGTGGGATGTTGTATGTAACTATGTTTATGTGGAGGTTATAGAGAAAAGCTGCCCGCAAACACATTGCCATGTGTTGGGTAGCACTCTGTCCCTACACTACCACTGCCTATGGGGACAGGGATGAGGTTGGGGTGCTCCAGTCTGTGCACATGAGACAACCTCACAGCAGCAGCATGATGCCATCCTACGTCTGTGATGTGCTTTGGATGTCACACAATGCCAGGTACTGGGCAAGAGATATGATCCAAGCCAACCTTGTGCTTCTGCCATGTATCCTTTTTTCCCCCATTAAACAGGATTTTGTGATTATTATAGTTTTCTGCTAGGATGAGAGTCTTTAGCAGAGCAATCGGATGTGCTGAGTGTTTAAAAACAAGAGCTGTGGGCCTGCACTTCTAATTTATGGACAGGATTTTACCAGTTGGATGAGCTCGTGTTGTTCTCCTATCCCCTCCAGGCTGAGGACCCCAGAGAGAGGCTCTGCGTGAGTTGCAGCTGAGCAGCTGTGAGCAACTCTCATTCTAGGAGAGGGGGAAGAAGCATCCTGATAGCAATAGAAAACAAGGGGTGGAAGATGCCGCTGCAAACAACATGTTGTTTTTTTGGAAGGGACTTACCAGGATTCGCATGAAGGCCAAAATCCCTTTCATAAGTAGGCTGCATTTTCTCCTCCTGCTTTATTTCTTGTTGCATGACAATGTGCTCAAGAGAAAAAAGCTAAGGGCAGACCATGATAAACTGAGTCTCCTCCGCCTTTCTTCCAAATCCTCCAGAGGTATTATTTCATCTTCCTCATGATATAGAAATAATATTTACCTCAGCTGCAGCCAAAATACAGCATCCACAGTGCATTGCATGTGTGCACGTCTGTCGCACATCTGGATGCCTGGGATGATAGAGAAGAGCACAAACACAGCCCTGTAATGTGAATCTAGCAGGACTGGCTGGCCTCCACCCAAGGAAAATGGCCAACCCGTCAATGTGGAGTGAAGGAGGTGGTCAGCCCTCACCCCATGTGCTCACACCGTGCCTGCCAAAGCAAACTGCCTGCCCTGACCCTGCCTGAGATTCCCAGCACAACCACGGGTCTGCAAGCACGCCACGGCGGTTCTTGAGTTATCTCAAAACACAAATAAAACCAGTGTGATGGGAAAGCCTTAAGACAGAGTGGTCTGCGCTGAGCTTTTCCCATCTCCTCTTTGCACGGAGGGATGTGAAACTCCCAGGCTTCTTTCCCAAGGCCTAAGAGCAAACGCAATGGACTCAGCTCCTCCTAATGCCTTCCACATAGAGATACGTGTCTGCATAAGACCACGGTCCCATCACCACTCAGTTCTCTCAAGTAAACACAATCCTGGATCATATAGAGACAGTAAAGGTATCTCCAGAGAGACAAGAGGTAAACACAGGTATTGCTGGAGCTTTTCCATTTTTTAGCATCTAAATTCCTCATTTTTTCCTTGAGAACGTGGGACTTATCCTTCATTGCTTGTAGATTTCACTTGCGTAGCTTGCAAGGGTCTTTTAATCTGGTACAGAGGCAGACAACAAAAGCCAAGCCTATGAAGCCAGCCTGACAGAAGGGAATTATGCAGCAAGTTGATGTGATGGAGCTCTCTTATTACCCAGAATGGTTATTTTGACCTTGTTTGTAGCCTGAAAAAGAAAAAAAAAGTAAGGGGGGTGAGGGGGAGAAAATGTAACTATGTGATAAATTTGGTCTGAGTGTTTGGATAGTTTGTCAGATTAGTAACTCACTCTGGACACATCATTGGAAATGCTCCTACCATTTTGATTAAGCGATTTCTGTAGCCAGTAATTTTCTTCCATCTGTGTAATAATTATTATGCTTAAGAGATGTTTGGGAAAGGGAGGAAAGTCAACAAAATGAAATATCAGGTGGAGGACAGTTATGCTCAGGTGACAGTTCTCTGAGATGTCCATAGCCTGTCCTGGTGGATATTAATCACCTTGTCCATACCTGGTCGTGTGAAGGGAAACAAGGCCAATGATTGCTTTGATTTTAGCAAGAAGTAATGCTTAACTCCATTAACATCAGCTTTTGGTTTGCTCAGTCACTCAAATTCTCCCACAACATTAGCATGACTGGTCAGAAATAGATCCAGCAAATATTTAGAGCATTCATTAATGTTTGCCTTCTTGCCACCGAAGACCCATGGACAGGAGGCAAGAAACATGTTGGCTCATGCAGAATTAGCTAAAAAGAAAAATAATGGATCACAAATATGTTTCTGTCATTGAATAACTGTAGCCTGGTTTACAACCATTCTTTCCTGAATATAATTTCATTTTCCATAGCAGAGATGGCAAGAACAAGACCCTTAAGATGAGAAAGCCTACACAATTCTGCAATTAACATTATTTTTCCCAATGAAATGAGAAGTATTTGTGGGTTTTAGTAAAGAAACTACATATCATAGGCTTATTGCTGCTAGTTAATACAGACCCCATTGGGCAGTTTTCCACTGTAAAATGATGTACTGTGAAGCTGTTTTGCTTTCTGAGAGCACTGTGTTAGTACCTACGATTTCATCAATCTACAGCTTTGATTTCATTAGAGTATTTTATCTTCTACGTTTAAGTTTATGTAAACTTACATTGTTCATACTAATGTAATACAATGTAAATCCATCCAATCTGATTGGTGACTGATTTATTTATTTGTCTATTCATTTATTTGCTTAAAAAGATTACTTTGTAGGCCAATTTAACTTTTTCTGTTGTTGTTGTTTTCTTTTTTTTTTTTTCCATGTCTTTATTAATGACATGAAAATGCAACAGGATACAGTAGTAAAACATGAAGAGGTTAAAAAAGAAATTGCTATTGTAGCCAATAGCAGAAAAAAAAAGTATTTCTATGAGGTTATTACATAGACTACACCTGAAATAGCATGTTCCTTTTTGGGCACCCAACTCTGTAATTTGGAGGGAGCTCATAGAAGAACAACAGCGTTGGTGGAGATGGAGGTGTTGAACTTGGCTCAAGGAAAGATTTGCTGGAGTAACAGGCTGTGAGAGCTTAAAGAAAACAAACACACTGACCTTGTTGAAGCTGACGTTGACTTCCATTGACTTCAGCATAGCCAGGATTTCACACCAAGGAGGAAGAGGAATTATTTGGTGGCAGAGAAGGCTACATGCAAACAGAGAAGGAGAAATATGAGTTCAGTATCAAGGGAAAACAAGGCAATGGATTTCAATTTTGTTTAAAGGCAGCAAATACAGGGTGCCAGCAAAATGTTGCAGAAAGAGCCAACCGCAGTTTTGTAATCCTCTAATTAGAACAAGGTTAAATAAAACTAGTGTTACATATTCAGCTCCATAGAGTGGAGGAGAATTGAATGGTAACAAAAGCAATGCTACACCCCCTGCAGCCAAACTCCCAGCTGTAGCAAGAGGCAGCATCTCCCCAGTTTAGGCACAGATGGTTTTATATGAGAAATGTAAATAAGACATTACCATCTGGTTAATAAAACACACATCTAGGCTGGATTTGACGGCATGTCCCCAGATGTAAACATTTAAATATACATTTTTTTTTAATACTTTAAGATTTTCATTCAAAATGGCCCATGTCTCATTGACTTCAAAGTGTTGAACAGAACCGCAAAATATCTTCTCTGTCTGCCTATCCCATAAGTAATGAATTTATATTAAATCTCACTGCTGTTTGTGCAGCAACGTAACCAGGCTTTACTGCCGGAACATAGAGTAATTTGCTCAAGAACTGATGAAATCTAGAGGCTATTGGAAAAGTTGCCTTCTGAAAATGTAAGGCATAAGGCAAGCTATTTTCAGTAAGTGGTAACTTTGTTGAGATGTTCCACTTTGGAAATGAAATCCATTCATGCATTTGAGTTGAAATTGCCAATTAGCTGTTTGGTATAAAGAGAAACACATTTTGGGGGAAGTAGAGACACGGAGATCTTCAAGAGACATTTTTCCTCTTAACTAGATGCTGAAAAGAAAGACACCAGACTGGAAATGCTGTGGATTTGCAGGACTGTTGGGGTCGTCTTGTTTATTCCTCCACACAGAAGATGCTACATACCTATCTGAATGTCCAGGAGCTTGAGGATGAATGCCTTCACAGAGGCATCTAGCTTTGCCTGCACACTAAGCAATGACAGAAAAGCACAGCCTTGGACACCAGCCACACCAGCATACTAACTGTCAGAGTCTGCTGCCAATTTTTATCTTTAGAAAGGGGTTGAGTTAGCAGGAAGATTGCCAGCATGAAAAAGAAGGTAAGATAGCATCACTCATAGCCTGCATGTATACACACAAGGAGGAAACACCATTCAGCAACAATATAAAGAGCTTGCCAATTCCAAGTGAGATAAGCAGCCAGAGCTGTCCTCTTGCATGTGTGTTTTGGAAGCAGGTTTAGCACGACACACATCAACACTGCATACTGTAAGACTCCTGTCATCTAACTCAAGCTCTTAATGACTGTTATTATTTTAATGTTTCCAGCCATTGTGAATAGCTAACAATGGAACAGCAGTTTAACTAATATACCTGATACAAGAATGCTCATGAAAATAAAGAGAAATTTGTCCATCCAGGTGGAAAAAGCAAGAGGAGGTTTCTCCAAGGAACCACTTGGGAAGTTGCTAGCAAAATGTGATTTGAATTCAGATTTTCTGGCCCATCAGCCTGGCCACCATGATGTTTTTGCTTCCAGTGAGGTGTGAAATTTATTTCTGCAAGGTTCCTTTACCAGGATAGGAGCAAAAACCCTCAAACAGCTGCTAGCAAAGACTATCAGGAAGGCATCAGGAATCAGTGCTTCATCATATTTGAAAAATATCCTTGAGTTTTACTTTCTTCTTAGCTTGTTAAAGTTAAGAATAGCCCACCAGCACTTGCTTTGAACTTTAATCTCTTTGTATGCACAAGAAACACTATGGTCTCAAGGCCATTTTGGCCAAGCCTTGCTCAAGGTTGGAATGGATTGCTCCAGGCAGACTTTAGAGAGCTCCCACAAATCCCTGACACACTGTATCTGCAAATGACATTTCAACCCACTCTTCTAAAAAAACAAAGATCTCCATTTCAACATCAGAACTTCAAGAGATCTGTAATTAAGTGGTCTCCCAGCTGGTCCCACAGTTTGTTGAGAAAAGCTGGAGAAACATCCAATAATACTACAGTTGTCTTAATGCATGAACAACGTCCAGCAAATCCGTCAAGCATCAGGACCTGCATTTTTGGCTGGAAGCTTGAAGAACCACTGCAACATCACTATGGATCAGGTAAAGCTGTTGACAGCTGGTTGCTTTGATCACTTAGATCAAAGGGGGGGAGAGGGGAGGAAACCCAAACCTATTTTGCAAAGCATGTTGCAGGCCATTTTGGGCTGCCTTACTGGTAGAAACTTTCCTCGAGACCAATCTAGTCTTTGAGTCATCATACACTGAGAGAGCATTTTCACCTTTGATTTAATGTTTACAGACCTTATATTTTTTAAGAGGAAGCTGAAAATGCTTACTGACATGAACCGCACTTAACTTGTGTGTTTCTTTATCAAGCACTAGAAATGTTCCATTTCAAGGCACTCCTTGAAATGTTGTCCCTTATTTTTCCTGAGGCTGTGTCAATTTTCCTCATTAACAGTGAGAGGTGATTCCTTATCAGCTACCTGGTATGGTGAGATGTTTGCATTATGCAGCCAGATGTTATTACCTTTGGTTTAAGTCCTCAAAACTGATAGCAGAGGGACAGGGTTGAGGTCAGGGGGGCTGGCATCACCACGGGGCAATCTTCCTTCCTCATTAATGGCCAAGGACACATGCATTTGGGACCTCCTCTCCCCATGTCTTAAATGCTATACCATCAAGAACACAGCAACCACGGCCAGACCGGGCTCCCATTTAGGCTGCCCTTTCCTGAATGATCCAATGAAATCAGCCCACCTTCAGCAGTCCCCCAGACCTGAAGAATTTGCTAGCTACCTTCCCATTCCTCCAGAAAAATATCTCCATCCCCCTCCTGTCACCTTGCACTTAATGACTGTGGGGTGTTATGACAAAAGCCAAAGCTAATAAGGAGAATGGGTGAACCCTGCCCCTGGAAATACATTGCAACATAGGGATGGATCCTTGGTAGCAGCATGAGTTTCACATGATGACTTCCAGGAGGAGTTCAAATCAGCCCCCACATACTACTTCAACAGTTTCTTGTGTTTAAACATTTATAAAAGGCTTCCTTCAAATATGCCTTTAAAATAAAATAAAATAACCCTCAAACCCCCACTACCACTTATTGCATCTTTGGCACAATATTTTCTTAACCTTTCCTATCTTCAACCCTGGGCTTTTTGCTAGCTGAGTTAAGCTCTCTCCTCCCCGTAACCCAGCCTGCCTGTTCTCCTCCTGCAGGGCAGCAGCCTGCCTTCTTGATGGCTAACAGAGTTATGCAGGACTGTAAGAATGTCAGGGTTTGGGGGCAGTAGGGAATGGAGGGAAGAAAAGGAACTTTTCAGATTCATAGACCTATCACAAGCACTTGATTCTCACCAGCAAAAATCAGCAGGAGCAGGAAAAAGTCCACAAAGCAAAACAGCTTACTGACATACATGAAGCATATTTGACTTTCAATCCTAGGGTCCTTGGTAGGACTGCAAGGCTCTTCTCTTTCCTCCTGGCTGGTTACTGACCCTGATTTGGGATCCATTTGGGAAACGCTTCTTCCCAAGCTGACCGTCCTCCTGCCATCCCACCCAGGGCAGCAGAGCTATGGCCCATGGCCAATGAGGTGCAACACCTCCAACTCTATCTGCCTGTGTTTTAAGTCCTCTTATCACTCAGCACAATGTAAGCCATTTTATGTCCACTGCATTTGCCCCCTTTCATTCCTGAAATTGTCTGGTGAGTAAATCTCAAGGCAGAGCTATCAGCCTGCCCCCAGCCATCTCCACTCCTGCACATGAATAGGAACAGATTCATTTTGATGTCTTCCTGGGGTTAGTGTGACCTACTTCCATGGCCCTGGTACAGTTCATTATGAATTCCTAATGATCTCATTGTTCCATTAAATGAAGGTTGCCACCTGTCCCGAAGACTTTAGATCAAGCTGGGATTAACGTACCTGCTGACCTATTTCTCCCTTTTGTAGGACACAGCCTCTTGATCAATAGGTTTTCTGACCATCCATGTTAAGCATCAGCAGCAAACGATGCTGTGATTTCCACAGGATGCTGTATGGCCTTCCAGGGCTCCTGCTGATGAAGGGCATGCTGGAGGTCCTGCCCATCCCATTTGGGCATCAGATTCCACCTGCATAGACACCATCAGCAAAAAAAGATAGAATCCATAGCCTATGAATAATTTATCATGGCTTAAAATAATGGGGAGGGAATTGCTGAGGTTGCATTCAGGGCAGATTGAATGCTTCCAATTTAATGGAGTCTAGAAGAGACTCTATTAAGGGTCTGAAGGCTGCTTGCAGCTTTGCTCGGGGAAGTGATTCTGACTGTGATATTGCAGTGAAAAAGCACAGCCCTTCTGCACGCAGCCCCCTGGTTCAACACCCAGCTGCTGGGGATGGCAGGTTGGGAGCACGAGCTGTGCAGCACCAGCAGCAAAACAAAGAAAGAAAAGAGAAAAAGAGAGGCATACATTCCCATGGATGGGCTCAGGGAGCGCATTACAGCCAAGTGACCTCAAGTGCCCCTCTTTCTTTTCTTGCTCGTGGAAGGCAGAAGTACAGCTGCATTTTTCATAAATAGGAACACCCCAGCTTGATGTTTTTTAAAGCTGTCTAGACAGTAGAGCAAGACCTTGTTTCAAGTCACATAATCACTTTCCCATTTTTCTTTGCGGCAGAGAATGTTTTCCAAGATTAGATAGAAGCTGGTGGAGCAACGTGTTATTAACCTTGGGTGTGCCTCACAGCTTTAGGCTCTCCTTGTCCGAGCTGGAGGTGCCTTTCTGTCTAATCACGTCTTCCCTTGATCCATGCCTTCCCCCTGGACAGAAGGACTTCTATGTTTATGAGCTGGTGAAACTTGGAAAACATTACACGTGGGTTGCATGCAACTTGTAGGGTGCTGCGGAACCTCACTTTGGGAACAATATCAGCTCAAGAGTAGCTAATATTTCACTGCTCGTTAAAGTGAGCTGTTAAAATCATCCAGGAGAGCTGCTGTCCCTTAGACAAATTCCCTACCGCCGTGCAGAAAGCGAGCACACAACTACCCAATATTAATGCCTTGCTTCATAATTTACATAGCAAGTGCTTTAATGAATTGTTTTCAGTATCATTGTCACTGCCATGAATAAACTTAAAAAGTAACGGGTTTGTAATTAATTAAAATTTAATTACAATAATTTGTCATTTTATTATTTGCAATTATTACCGTAAAGGCAATAAAAATCACAGGATCTCACAACTGAATACAAATCCCTAATCAGAAGCAGTCAGCTCACACTGTAACCTTGAACAAAGGTGAGTTTATTAATGCACTTCTGTTGGGGCCTGCCGTGCATGTGATGGCTGCAGAATCCCCACTCAGGCTTTGGGCAGCGGTAGTGGCATCCTCTAGCAAGCTACTAAAGCACTCATCCACCCTCACTCTTGTTTAATTGCCAGCTATAGTTTCTCCAAGGTCCTCTGGATAAGTTTTGCATTTCCATCTGAAAATTCAATAATAGGAGATGCTGCAGGAATTTAATGCAAACGACTGCCTTTAGTAACACACAAGATGGTTCCTAAGCCACTTAAGCTCTGATTTGATGACCCACAAAGCAGTTTCTTTGTTCTGAGGTATGAAAAACAAAAGGCAAGAGTTAAACTCTATCTATCTGTGCTTGCTGCTGCTGCCCCTATGACTATTTCCAGGACAGCAATGTCCCTGTTCACATGCAGTTAATTCTCCCTGCTTGAGGAAACAAGATATGCCTGCCTTTCCTCATCTCTGCATCTTGATAGGCTCCAATCATATCCATGACTCCCTGGCATATTTCCTTTGGCTTGGACTGATATCTTACAAAAACAAGTTTTAGAGCAGTTTTCCACCAGCCAGTCTCAAGACATCTTCAAAAGGCATGAGAACTGCACCCACAGCAGCAATTAGGCTGCAATTAAGCAGAGACTTTCCAAGTGAATACCCTCAAGGGGTTATTTTGTGATGAGCTCTTCAGGTTGGCTTGTCCCATCACGCTAAATTTACCCCCTCTCACCATCCTGTGCCAAACCATTCCACAGCCTGAGCCATCCCTCGGTTTTGCTCTTTGAAGTCCATTAATTGGTTAAGAAGGACTAAAACCATTTTTAGCTTCATTTCCTGGGGAAAACTTCTGTACTTTTGCCTGCCCTCCCCCAGTCATTCCAGAATGCATTGGCCAAAGCCAACAGAAGTAGAGATGCCATAAGGCTCCCTGCCTACAACCTAACTGGAAGACAACCATTTGGGGAGAGGTGAGAGGAACCTATTCAGTGCCCCAAAATCACCGGCCCATCCCTGATCCCACATCCACATAGGAAGGTCAGCTCTCAAAACACTACCAGGTTTTGCAGATGTATGGAGCCTGGGCTGTCATATCCCAAATGGAAAACGTTTCTGCTGCTTCTGGTTGGGAACTCAGCCACCACTTCATAAATCAACACCCTGCTATCGCGTTTGCTCTGTGAGCAGACAGTTTGATGTGAAACAATGCAGTCCTGGAGGCGTCAGCTTCCTTGGGTTATCTTCGTGGGAGACCAACATCACAGATCCACTTTATCCATGCAAAGCCTGCACTTTCAAGCTACCCCTCTCAGTCTGAAATTCCCTTCCACAACACCTTAAGAGGTCCAAACCACCTCTATTTTTAAGCTGTGATACAACAGCATTCTCAAAACGTTGAAGATGCCCCATGCCTTAACACCTCTGCCTTGGAGTGGCTTACAGATATGTTTGGCTCCATGGTATGCTGTAAGCTAAGCACACACTCAAAACCCCAGCATCAAGGCCTGCTTTAGGTGAACCTTAGAATACAAAACCACCATAGTCCTGCGGTATTTGCATTTCTTGTAAACAGGCTTGCAGAACCACTTAGCAAATGAATGTTAATTGTTAGGCACAAATTCCACCCTGCTCAAAGGAGAAGGGGAAAAAAAGCTGAGGGAGAGGCTGCCAATTTTTCTTTGGACCCCCAAATAAAAAGCAGGTGATCTCATCCACCATTGAGCAGCAGAGAGAGGAGAAGAAAAAGGAAATTACTTCATCTTAAGCATCCATTAACTGATGTTAGGTGATTAAAAAAGCCCCATAGAGCAGGAAAGCTCCTATGAGGACTATGTGGATGTCAGGACTGCTCGGTGTGACCAGAGCTGTCACAGTGACTGTCAGGAGCACATAACTACAAACCCTTAAAGGAATTTGAATGCCTTCAGAGGGGTTTGTGAGACAATCGTGCTGCTAGCAAACATTTGCATGAAAAAAGCTGCAGCCCCCCCACTTTTGTTGCCTTTCAACTGGTGGACCTGGAGAATTTTGCACACCGCAGCTGCTGGGGTAGCAGAAAGAGATAAAACATGACAAATTAACACAGCACACACCAAATAGCGACCTTTCAACTTGTGGTTGCAGGGAGCCCAGCCTGAGCTATAGATCTGCCTTCAGCTTTAACTTGTGCTTGCAGCACGACTCAGTGAGGTGGTGATGGAATGGCATCCTACCGAACCAAAAGCAGAGCAAGCCTCCACAACCACGTGCATCCAAAGGGATTTTCTAGGTGGATCAGAAAGACATGCTCCTGGAACGCCTTCACTGGAGCACTTGTGCAGTGTTTCTGCCGAGCAAACTAATTAGACTGTATAAATGCTGACTGAAACGATTATCATAAGCCAAAGCACACGCAAGAACAAGGATTTTCTTTTGGGAGAGTTCAGGCGTTAGCTGCTGAACTTTCTCTGACCCGCTGATTGCACAGACTGATGGATGCTCACGTGTGAGCATGCCTACACCTCTTTGTGTTCTTCCCTTGAGCCTTCCTACAAGCTCACTTTGAGTTTTTGAGACCTTCCTTCTGCCTTGCCCAGCAGCACTACATCTGATGTCCTTAAGGTGGGAGACAAACTTCCTGCTCATCATTCAGGGCTTTCAGAGCGTGTATTACATTAGTTAGCCCATCGCTCAAGCCACAACTGTGGCTATTACAGGGGAAGAAGCAGGAATTGGAGTGGCTTGACAGTTCTTCCCCCATTTTGCCTCTATATTTTCATAAACAATCCTGTTGAATCTACATCTTGCAATGCAGCAACACTAATTGTCTGTGGTATGGACTGATGATGCTGCAGTAAAGACACCTGGAAAGCAGGAGGCAAGACCTTAGGTGTTCAACAAGTACTTCAATAGAAAGAGTATCAGCTGTTCATGCCATCAGTATTTCCACACTGGCCATCTCTGTGGTTAAGTTCATAGCATCATCCCAGTGCATTTCAGAAATGGGAAACCTTTCTCCTCCTTGGAAGCAGCAAGATAAGCACAATCCTTCAGACCCCCCTTCTTTATATGGAAATGCTCATCAAATCCCTTCAAACGGGAACAAACAGGAAATTCTTTCTATGCCACTAAAATAGATTCAGAATCTTCACTAGAGTGACAGAAAGGTAAACAAAGCATGAAATACAAAAAGCAAAGACTGCAGATCTCACCACATAGCTCAAATTTAAGGTAAAAATAAAACAAAAACCTCTCCTTAATTCGCTCTACATTGCTCCAGTCAAAGTACTGCTAAACTGACAGTTCCCACCTGAGGCTCAATTTCATGCTTGGCTCTCACTTTGAATCTGAAGATGTTAATATTTCAAGACTCTGCAGTGGGGGCATCAGGAGTTGGATATATCCCAGTTACAAGAAAGGGACCCATATATCAATGTTTGGTTTTGTTTTTTCGCAAGTAAGTTTTGCTTCTCTTTCTGTGATATTTTGCTTTATTACCTTTGTCACCCAGTTTCCAGACAGCAAAAGCCAACAAGAGAAGCTGTAACCACGTAACTCTCTCCTGGCATTTCCTGCACTGGGAACATGTGAATGGGAGGGACTGTGCAGATGGAGAAGGACCGGACGCAGGGCTGGGAAGGCCTGGGAGCATCCACTCCCCATGTCTCAACATGTCTCTCAGCACTTAACACTTTCAACCCACAGTGATCATGCTGTGAGGTTTGGATGGCTTCAGGCAATGAGGACACTGCTGAGGGTTGCTAAATGCAGAACAACTACACTCACCCTGGGAAGAAATCTAGGAGGGAACACCATATACACTTAAGGCTTTATGGCCATTCACACCTGCAGACAACCACTTTTCATTGCTCTTATAAGCAGGATCCTCAGATAGGTGGATCCAGAACAGTTGTTTTTGTGGGATAATGCTCTAAAAGCAACAGCACCCCTTCATGGTTATCCCCACAAGCCCTACCAACATCAGCAGGAGCAGCATTGACTGGGGCTGGGTGTTTCTGAGAGGTCTCCCATTCCAATAATTCCACAGGGCCTTCCATCCTTCCTTTAAATCACCATCATCCTATAGGGCCTTCCATCCTTCCTTTAAATCACCATCATCCCATAGGGCCTTCCATCCTTCCCTTAAATCACCATCATCCCATAGAGTCTTCCATCATTCTCTTATATCTGCTGAACCAAGACCACACAATGTTCTCACTTGCTTTCCACAAGGACATGGGAAGCCCTCCGCAGATTTTCTCCACCATTGTGGGAGAGTGGAGATGATGACTGACAGATTGAGACATTTCGTGTTGAGAGCACCAAAGGAGGCACTGAGAGTGTCTGTCTGTTGGAAGAAGGTTAATTGCAGAAGCTCAGCTTGCACACGGGGCTCCCACCAGTCAGCACCAGATAAGCAGCCTTGGGGATATAAATTACTGCAGATGATAAGGCAGATGTTTCCCTTAAAAGGCTTTGTACATATGTTCCTCAGATTGACTCCAGAGATGCTTGTCATCGGATGTCAAACAAGAAGCTACAAAAATTACAAAGAATTAATTTCCTGTATATTTTTTTTTCCTGTCTTGTAACTGAATGACATTTTCTCCCTTGTTTGGGTTAACTGAATGACTTCAGATCCTAACAAGACCAGAACCAACCACCAGCACCTGATGATGGGTGGCTGCCCAGCAGGCAGCAGGAGCTCAGCCCCTGCAATCTGTCTGCAGTTGTGGGGCTGGCGTCAGCTCCAGAAATAAGATAAATTACAGACGCCCATTGCTATAGGTTTTGTTGTGACTATCTCTACTTCAGGCCCTATATAAACAGGAAACCACAGCCACATGGCAGAGAATGGACTAAATACTGGCAAATGCTGACAGAAATCAGGTCATATTGACATCCTTTGTTTATTCATTGCTTTGTTAACTCTGTTTATCCTTCATAGTTTAGATAGCGTCTTGGCCAAATAGTGGGAAAACGCCCACTTTGCCATCCATCTACTGCTCATTTGCCCTCTGATAACTGTACCACTGCAAACCTCTCACTGCTCACCATCAGCAAGACTTCTGGCCTTGGACATTTGGAAAGCTGGATGCAGTTCCCAATCACTTTACCTTCTGCCTTGACAATTTGGCACATTTTAGCTGCGTTCTCCAGCCCCAGTGTCTGCTGGAAGCTCTCCATCCCTTCCATGACTTCAGGAGGGCTTTACTCCATCCCTGGCCACACACCGCTGTCCCCTTTAGTCGAGCTGCGTTTTCCATTCACACAGGAAAAAACCTTATAATAACTCCAGGCTGACGCTGGACTGGGCAGGGTCTTCCCAGTTCTCATGGACAACCACACGCAGTTAAAAATATTGCAGCTGCTCAGAGTGGCCAGATGTTATCGATGCAAATTTCTTTAGCTCCACGCTTCTTCAGTAAGGCAAAATCTCCAGCTTGAGATGCAGCCTTAAAAGGCTCTGCTAAAGACATAGGGTGGGTTTTGCCACACGCTCCTTCAAGCCCATACTGGTCAGAGCCAATGTGCAGATGCTTGGATGCTCCCAGCAGCATCCCAGCCAGAGCAGTGCAGACTGGGATTGGAGCCATGGCCCTGAGCAGCCTGAGGGGTTAGGAAGGGCCATGCCACCGCGTGGGGCAGGGCTTCATCCTGTCCTTAATTTGCCTGTGGGATCCAAATGGAATTTTTTCCTATTTCTCTGCCAGGCAGGAAAAAAAATTACTTTGTTGTTGTTTATACTGGATGGAATTGAGGCTTTCAATATTTGTTATATTTAGAAGTCTTTGGGTCCAGATGATTCAGGGAAACATGACACGCAATTCTCATTCTGCTTACCCTGTGCTCCATTCCCTTGCTTTTATTGCTCTTTCAACTCGTTTTTTTCCCAGTTTAGGTCACTTTTACCAACTTCCCAGCCCCGACATCACAGTCCATCATTCCCCAGTGAAATCTGTATCTGGGCAGGTTGGCCATGTGAAACGAGTCATTGAATCATGGAGCCAAAGAATGGTTTGGGTTGGAAGGGACCTTAAAGATCAGCCAGTTCCAACTCCCTGCCATGGGCTGGTTGCCCCCATCAGCTCAGGCTGCCCAGGGCCTCATCCAACTTGTCCTTAAACACCTCCAGGGATGAGGCACCCACAGCTCTGGGCAGCAGTGCCAGTGCCTCACCGCACTGAGTAAAGAATTTCTGCTTCATGTCTCACCTAAGTCTCCTCTCTTTTAGCTTAAAACCATTCCCCCTTGTCCTATTACTAGTAGATCACATAAAAAGTTAGGCCTTCTCCTGCAAAGTCCTCATGGCAGAAACACCACTGAGATCAAGGCACCAAGTAGCAAAGCAGATCACCAAACAGAACGATTCACTCAAATTGATTGATACACTCAAAAATAAAAGCTTCCTTCCACTTAACCAAGCAATCAGAGCACATTGACTAGCATCCTCAAACCTGCTTTCTTTCTCTCAGATATAACAGGAGTGAGGCATATTCCTTCCCCTTTCCCCCTAGATCTCCTGGAGCAGGATGGACACGGTGAGACCTGCAGGGAGCTGCACGCAAGCAGAGCCTGAGCTGCAATACGCTCTCATAAAACATCCCCAAAGATGAGCGTGTGAATGATTGCTTTATAGACCATTTGCAGCGGGGCAGAGGGGAGAGAAGTTTACATTCAGTGCTCGTTTCCCAGTAAATCATTCGCTTCAGTGTGGCTGAAAACCTGATTTCTTGGAACTCCGTCTCTCCACCGCAGCTTTCCAGAGAGAACACATGTTTTGCCGCGCTCTCCCCTTGCCCTTGCACGCGAGGCAGGATGGAGCTGGTGATATCTGATCTCCCTGCCATGCCCCAGGTTCTCCTGCAGTAATGGAAAAAAGCTGCTTGCTCAGAGTCGCTCTGATTTATTCGGTAATAATCTCCCCTATGGGGAGTCCTGACCTCCCCATAGAGGCTCCATTAAGCGCAGCCTGGTAGCGGGGCAGGGACAGGTCGTTATTGTCTCCCGATGCCTCATTCTGTGTGCAGAGCAACAGGTACCAACTGCACTCTGTCAAGTGCCATTTCTGTGCATTGTCTTCAAGTTAAACCCAAAGCAGCCATTGGGATGGAAACTTATTAGCTTTTTCAAGGGAGATCTGATCCAGAGCCCGTCATTTGCTTTAGCTCAAGCCCCACGCATCAATACTGGCAGAACTGTGCATGTGTTTAATGTGAGGAGCACAGGGTGTCCCTTGGCTCCAGTTGAGCTTGCACAGAGCTGCCGGAGGAGCAGGATGTCAAAAGCACTTTGACTGCAGCTAAGCCTTCCCTGTGCTTCTTGGCCATGGGAGACTGAGGAACAGATGTGCAGTGCTGGGATATTTCTCCTGAAATATCTCTGTTGTCTAATGCACATTTTATGGACTCATGGCTGTGATGCACAAAGCATGCTGTCATACTGGGGGAGGTATGGGGGGCATCACCAGCTTTCCTCCCCCTTTGCATATAACTCAGTCTTTGTTTTTCTAAGCGGTGGTCAATTTCTCAAACGTGCTTGATATGATTATCTTGAGTCCTTGTTATCTTTTGCATTTAACGTAATGTTATTGCAGCCGGAATAGCTGAGCGCTGAGTGTTTACAAAGCGAGGTACATCTTTCATTAGCACATATGATGTCACCACGTAAAATAACCAGACGAGCTCTCAAGTGCCAGAGTCCTTCTGCCCATCCTCTACCCAAAGATCAACGGAGCATCCGCTGCCTTCCTTTCTCCTTCAAGCTTTATGTTGCTCACAGCCATTCAGCAACTTTAGAAGGGATAAGGCAAGACTTGTGCCAACACTTGGTTGGCACTTTTGGCACATACACATATTCAAAGGAGACTCTACAGCAAATGTGGCAAACTTGAAGACTTCCCCATTCACTGATTAATTTCATTTGGGTTGAGCCCATCTTCAGTCAGGCACGAAGTGTGAGGGTTTGTAGCTGCTTCACTACTGTTCGATCTCAGAAGGGAACCGGGCTGTGCACACCAACAGCTACAGCGCAGAGCCAGAACATTCGATCAGAAGACAAATGAAGTGCAGGAAATCTCATTGGTGACCAAATATTTACAAGGCCAGTGAAACTCCAAGAGAGGCTCCCCACACAGAAACACATATAGTTGCCAGATTTCTCCCAGTTTTGGTTCTTTTTCCTGTCTCTCCAAAGTGTTTCCTCTGAGAAGCTCTCACAGCTGCATTCCACTCCTGCCAAACCAGTGCACGCAGAGCATCCCCAGCACGGGCTCAATGCACATTGTGTTCTCATTTTGGGTTGGAGCTGGGGGTATGTTGCATCCCATGGATTCCACCTGGGCTGGGCAGGCTGTTTGCAACCGCAAAAGTGGGGGCATGAAAACCATTTCCCAGCCAGCTCCACACTGGGGGACCCCAACATCCATGTCCAAAGGCAAGAAAAATGGGGGCTTCTCTTCTTTCCTGGCTGCTCCCATTGGGCAGCTTCATCCCTGGCTCCCTCCTGCAGGGTCCCACCTGGGTTCCAGATCCAGAGCTGGTTCATCACCGAGAAGCAGGTCCCAAATCACGGCACCTGGTGAAAGCTGCTGTGACCTGGATTTACCCCTCCCCAGTCTGCAGAGGCATCTCTGGAACCACCGGACCCAAAAACAACTCAATGCCCCCGAGGCTGGAGCAGCTATGCCAGGAATGCTCCAGAGGGCTGCTGGCCAAAAACGTGAACTCCTCCTGCAGTGTGCTGGAGAGTTTGAATTGAGCATTTTCTTCCTCCCATTATAATTTATTTATTCTAGCTGTTTTTGCCTTGGTTCTGCGTCCAAGCACGCTTATGCTTTTTTTTGCCATTCCTGTGGTGGGCTCATATTTCCAGCCATCAAAGCGAGAATACAACAGAGTGGGAGCTCTTACAGTGCGGTAAGTGCAAAGCCCAGAGCCAAGGAGAGCCTGTCTGTCTGCTCTCCTTGTGGTGACTGCAGGTATGGGAGCTCACAGCCAAAGCCTTAGAGCAGATCCTTGAGAAAACACAGGATTTAGGGGCCTAACTAGAGCAGAAAACAACAGGGAGGAACTACAGCAGAAAGCCAAACCCTGGCTCCAAAGAGCCAAGCTTGAACCTGGGACTTTTTGACAACGCCAGCCCCCCCAAACGCAGCATTTCAAAGCACTTACTCCTGCCAGCACTGCTCTAAGAAATCAAGCACTAATATCATTTAACAACCCCCTCCCATTTTTTGACATCACCTTAAACCATACTGTCGAATTAAGCCTCATGCACGTGATATCTCATCCTTTTCTCCTCTCCCAGCCACCACCGCTGCCATCTCTCAAAGGGCTTGAGTACAAATAACTCAGCCTCTGCCACTCAAGCTGGTTTTAATCAAAGGATTTGCTGGGCTTGTGCCGCATGGGACACCTCATTAACAACTTTGCACCTTTCAGAGGGGAAAAAAAATAGGCTGTTACCCTTTTCAGCATCTCTTCACTTCACGCCAGGACGTGGCATTTACTGGGGGTGTCTGACCTGGTGCTTCGTGCAGCCCTGGGATAGGATGCATTTGGGTGGGAACAAAACAACAGCAGAGCATAGTGGGCTGAAAGGGAGTGTCTGTCAGAGAGGAGCTGCCCGTCAGAGATCAGAGCCTAATGAAATTTGTCTTTGTGTGCATGCCTGCTTCTCTTCCTAGATATATTTTCCCCCCTGTAAAAGCTGTGCTTGTTAAAATTCAGGGAGAGCCCAACACAAAGGACACTTCTTCGAGTCCAAAGGCGTCCTTATTAATGCAGAGGTTTTGATTCAAATCGTACAGAGCACGCCACTTTCGGGAGATTTTCAGTATTGTTTGGGGTAGAAGAAAGCAAGCCTGGCTGAGCATTGTCTTCCCCAGTGTTAATCACAGCAGCTGAAGCAAGCAGGTGCTGCAACTCAGAGCTCTCAGCACAGGGGGAAGGGAAATGTCACTGGGAAAGACTCATCTGCATGATGGATTTTTGCCATTCTGGCTCATTAAGCCCAGAGTTGTCGTGCTCCTTGTTTCCTTTGTCACAGCGGCAAGGGGAAGCATTGCATGGGCGTGCAACAGGTCAGCAGCCATCAGCGTTAACCAAGCATAAACTCATGGAATCATAGAATAGCTTGATTTGGAAGGGACCTTGAAGATAATCTGTTTCCAACCCCTTGCTGTGGGCAGGGCTGCCACTCACCAGCTCAGGCTGCCCATGACCCCCATCCAACCTGACCTTGGGCACCTCCAGCTCTCTGGGCAGCTGTGCCAGCATCACTATCTATAGCTAAGACCAAGCTGGTGGTTTGGGGAGAAACCACCCCAGGCTCCCACTGACAAGTGCTCCTGGTCATGTCTGCAGCTAAGCTTGCTGCTGGCAGCCGAGCCCTTGGGAGTGTTTACTCCAGAAGAGCAACAGCCAGAGTTTTTATTAACTCGCTTTTGATGCTTTGACAACAGAGCTGGGCCTGCCCCGATGGCTTCTTTTTCCTACATTGCTTGCATGTTCCCACCTGCTATGCTATGAAAACCATGAGAAAAACGTAGTGTGTTTTCTTATGAGATTTTTCTTTTGAGAAAACGTGGGAATGGGTCCCACATGCCTCAGCCAGAGGAGAACAGGCAGAGAACACAGCAGAGGATGGAGCTAGCACCCTGGGAACCCACAGGAAAGCACCCAGAGATGCATGGCTGCAAGCTCTCTTATTGCTATTTTTTCCCTTAGTGCTCATTCTAGTGCTTTACAAGGCAAACAGTGATGCTGAGGATAAGGTACCACTGGCTATTGCAATTACTGAATAATACACCTACATGGAAGCGTAGAATTGAGTTGGAAGGGATCTTTGAAGGTCATCTAGTTCAGCTCCCCTACACTGACCCAATCATGAGCAGACAAGCAGTGCCCAGGCAAATCCAGGTTATTAAACTATAGGAGGTGATGATTGCTATTGCATCCCTCGCATGGCAGCACCCACAAGCTGAGGCCCTTGGATTGCATCAGGTTGCACAAGCACCTCAGAAGTCATTTCCTAACAGCTCACATGGAGGGATGGCTGCTGAAGCAACATCTGCTGTTATTTACAGTGCGACAGCCCAAAAAAGGCCTGGAGGAGTTCATCCCAAGTTGTTCTGAGTGTGGTAATTGAGGGATATCTCTGCCAGCCCCACACAGGGCATTCAATGGAGCTGTAATGCTCAGGAACATATCTAATGTGTCTGAATGGGTTTTCATACAAGTCAAAGGAGAATCATCATCCCTGGAAAAGACCAGGCTGCCAAGCAAAGCCATATGACACCTTAGAGGACGTTTCCTACTCTAAAGCACTGGAGCATTCCAAGGTTACGCCAAAGGGTCCATGAAAAGATTGATGTTTACAGCCCATGGCATGCACTGGGTTTGTCTACATTGGAGCACATCAAGCTCCGTCTGCCTGAAGACAGAAACTATCTTTGCTAAGCCCTTCCACGGGCTTCTTTTTACTCCCTGAAGCTGCCACTTGGCTCCTGGGGGGAGTTCAGCTGCTTGATGCCCCCCCACCAGGTGCTCATCTGGGCTGCTCTGCGTCCCAAAACCTGTCCCCAGCTCTGTGTTATCTGGCCCTGCAGCCCAGCAGATGGTGCTCTCGGTATTGACTACATGCAACTTCTGCTGAGAAACTCCAGCACAGGTAGGTGTGGAGACGTGCCCTGAAGGGAAACAGATTTTGGGGTTTTCCTGCAGCACCAGCCAAATCACATCACTTTGTCCCAGACATAACACTGTCCTCCTTGGGACAAGCTTCTTGAGCTTCTCTGGAGTGACACCGCATGGCGGAGACTGCTGGCTGGGACTCACGGGCTTTGGTAGTTCTGCTTGGTAGAGATATCAAACATCTTCTATTTAAGTGACTCCATCAGTTGTTTTCTCCCTCATTTTCTACTGAATGGAGGCCTACTGCTCCCATGCCCTACACAAACTGTGATGGACAGTGTTATACCAAGCCCAGAGAAGTGGGCTGCTGTAACAGGGCTGATCCTGGGGCTGTTTGTTTTCCTTCTGTATTTCCAGCTTTGCAAGGCTTTCTTTAACTTCTCCCTAATAAAACTTGGGGCAAAGGGGAGCATTTAATATGCAGTTAAACAAAAAACACAAAGTGTGCCACACCGGCCGACTTCCTAAAAACTAAGTGCAGCAAAATAAAACCTCAGGAACAGGAGCCACAAGGAGAACTGGCAGCCAGCTCTGTGGTCTCTGTTTTTTATACCAGTAAGGTATTTTTATCAGGGAGAAGCAGGAAAAGGGAGATCATTAAAGGCAGCCTGTGCTGGTATGCAGGAGCACTCCGGCCATTTACGCCTGTAATGAGTTCTGCTGCCTCTGAGCAGAGCATGGGTAATAACAGGTCATAAAGAGGGTTTACCACCCGAATTGCCAGTCTCTGAAGGTTACTAAAAAGCCCGTTCAAATGAGCGTGGTCAAATCAGCCTGTTGTGAAACCTCCGCTTTCTTAATGGCTTAGTGGAAAATTCAGTTTTTCCATTCATTGAAAGGGGAGAAAATTAGGAGTGGAGCAAATACAGCAAACCCAGTAACCAGGGGGTGTAAGTTGAAGAAAAGTCTGGCTGAAGTCTCTTGAATATGCCTGAAATCTAATGCTACCATTTGTTTGCTTTGTCTGGAGCCTTCCCATCAGCTCATTGACTGGCTATAAAACCTCTCTGCTTTATAAAAAAATAATGCACATAATGCATCTCCACATTAAGAAAGGTTAATTACACCCATTTTACACCCAAAGAGAGACAGAGAAGGCAAGGAATGCCCTACGAACAAAATAAAGTCTCCACTGTCTACAGTGAGGATCATGGGGCCACTGTGCACAGCCCATACGGCACGCAGATCATCCCCCCCTGCCTTTCACAATGCTGTCACCACCCTGCTCCCTCCGACTACAAGGCAGAAGCTCATCTGGGACCCAAAAGGTTTGGTCAAGCATTGGCACAGCTGCCCAGAAGGGTGGTGGAATCACCATCCTTGGAGGTGTTTCAGACCTGAGGGAATATAGAACTGAGGGACACAACTGGGCACAGTGGGGTGGGGTTGGAGGATCTGAGAGGCCTTTTCCAATCAGAATGATTCTGTGATTCCACTATTCTTGCTGTGGTTCTGGTGCCGTGTTTCCCAGCAGGACACAGAGCACGTCCCCAACAAAGCCAAGGCAGCCCATCTCTGCTTTGCTTCAGAGTGGGGCCCCAGGAACAGAATGGCTAAGCGCCAGCAATGCAATCACTCAGGTGTGACACATACAAAGCTCTTTGAAGATGACTTAATAGTTTTAAGCAAGAAAAATTCTGCTGGGAAGGATCTCCAGTCCTGCATGTTACTAAAGGCATCCAATGGTGCCCAGGGATTTGAACCACCTCTGCAGCATCCCCTGGTGCTGCTGGTGCAGGACAGCCTGTGCTCCTCTACTTATTTTATCCTAGAACTATTTCACCTTCTGGAGAGCAAAAAACCAACCCCAAACAACAACAACAACAACAACAACAACAAAAAGCACATTATCTTCTGCACATACTTCTTCATTTACAGCCCCACAGAAAAAAAGAGTTACAAAAAGAAAAGCTGTGTCTCTATTGTTCCTCTTGCCCTTTGATTTCTCTCCATTTTCCTTGCCTTTGTGTCTGTGGGAATGTGCATTTGTGGGAATGCGCAATAAGTTTTAATGTTTTCTGCAGTTGTTTAGTAGGTCCCCTCCTGAAGCCTTATGGACCACCAAGGGCTGAGAAACAGGGATGGAAGATCCAGAGAGATAGTTTGTGCGAATCCAATGTCGTCCCTTTGAAGTCCTTGGGGCTTCCACAGCAGCCAGAAGTAATTAGTGAGAGAAAAGGGCTGTAAGAGCCTTGCTGGCTCGCAGTCAGCAGTTCCCGCTGACTTTGAATAAAGCAGAGCCGAGCCAATGCTGAGCACTGCTGGAATTACGACACCAAATGTCCGACCTATTTATGGAGTGGCTGCAGGGCTTGGGGATGGCTCTCTGCAGCAGGACTTGCACTGCTGAGCTCACACTGCTTTGGTACCTCTCTACAAATGCCATAAAATACCAAGCATCGAAGTGTTGAGGCTGAACTAATCACCCTGTCACACCTGTGCCACCTTCCCCTTCAACCAGGGGTGGCTGTAGGGTCTGCTTCCCTTAATGGAACAAGTTGAGGGGACAGCAGCACAGTTAAAAGCATAAGGAATAATGAGAACTTCAACTGAGAACTCTCCATCCCCACCTCCTGCTCCAAGAAGGAGATGTTCCTAATACCAGATCCTAAACCCTGCACATGGCATACAAAGAGGCAAACACACCCCATATTACTTTACATGGCACTGCATGGCAAAAGAAGGCAAGGACAGTATATTCAAATGAAATACAGGCACCATGGAGCAACAGCAGGTAATAAAGAAAGAAAATTGACTCACCCTTTCCGACGACCAGTAGCAGCTCAAGAGAAGTGTGATTTCTATCTGAAGAAATGCTGCTCCTTCCACTGCTCATCTTGAATGAGGGTGATTCTGGTCACTCAGGTACACTGCTTGCACCTGAGCTCGCTATGTTAGCCATGCCTCCTCACCTGGTGCTCAATCATTGGTTCAGGCCACAACCTGGCAATTTCACTGCAGGAGTTTAGTCTGAAACATCAGAAGGTCCATTTCCAAAAGGTCACTTCCACATCTCTGATTCTTCACCAGAACTCAGTGAAAATAAAGTTTGACTTTTCTTCCTGATCTGGAAGTAAAGCAGACACACAGACACAAAAAAAAAAAAGTCAGAAAGTCTAATTCCATGTGATGGGAATTTGACTTTCTGGATGGCTTTCACTGCAGTCAAGAAGAAGGGTGGCTGTCTGGGAAAGATCATGAAAGCTTTGAAAATCATTACAAAAGCCCTAAGCTGGCAACACACTCGCTTGTCCTTGCACTGACTGCCAATATCTTGTGGATGGGATTTTTGGGGGTCCCCTCAAAGAATTGAATAGACAGCTCCCACGACGCCTGAGGTCTCCAGTTCTGCTTTTGAAGAGTCCTATGTCTCTTTAATTCCCCTTTTGATAACCAGAGTGGGCCTCCTGCTCATGGGAAGCATTGCTAATGTGCCACCTCCCACCAAGAGAAGCTAAGAGCAGGGGAAAAAAGGCACACGAAGATGTTAAAACAAGAAACTGGAACGTCTGCAAACCGCTTAGAGAGTTCACTCTTAACTCAGCTATCCCTGTTTGCTATTGAAAGTGGTGATTTAGCTATTTATGGCATTATAAGCAATCACTCCTGGTTTCCACTTGGCCTCAGATGGATCGTTGGCCCATAGGTCTCACGCTGTACTTAAGCAACAGAATCAAAAGAGGGAGCATAGAAGAAGCATAGAAGAGAACAGATCTTCTGGGATGGCCACATCTGGTCCCCATGTGTAAGCCCAGCTTGGTGGAAAGCCTGCTGACAGAGAAAAGTTGCATGCTGTGGTTCTACACAAGCTTCCTCATGCAAATGTGTAATATTTATATGCACACATAATATTTTACATCCATGTATATGTATCCACAGAAAGATATTGAGCAAGTCTACCTGTGTTTGGTTTTCATCCATCTCTCCCCTAATAGATGGGGCCACCAGCTCTGAGTCCATTGTTTAAGGCTGCTTGAATATCGATACCCTCTCCCTAAGACTGGGAGGCTCTCCTTTCTCCACCTCAATGGCAGGTTGGTGTCTTCTTTCCTTAGCACCCCAGGATCCCATTCTAAACTGTGACAGAGCAAATTAGGCTGCTGGGATGTTATGGTTAATCAGCAGGACATCTTTAACCTATTACTGGTTTGGACAGAAAGCAAAATAAACAGGAACAGAACCAACTTGCCTCCTTGCTCCAAACATTCATCTCCCAAGGACCCATGCTCAAGGAGAGAGTGAGCTATGGATGCTGCTGGGGCTGAAGTATGCTTGGACAGGATAAACCAGAGCACAAAATGAAGGAGTATTTTCACATGGTGAGATTTAGTTTTGCACAATGCAAGGCCAAAAGGGAGCCACATGTTTCTAAAAATTGGGATTTTTGTGGCAGCACTGGGGGAGCAGGATAAAGCCCTCATTTCCCTCCTGGCTTTCACATTGGAGGTGGGGGTCTAATGCCACTGCACTTCTCTGAGCCCTCTGTCCTCACAAGACCTTATTTGCGGACTCACCCAGTGACCCCTGCCACAGGGAGAATTCATCTACCCCACCATGCAAAGGCGCACATAGAAACCCATAAACAGCCCCCAAGCTAGCAATTACATTTGGAATTGCATATCAAGCATAGAGCCAAGTGATCCCAAGTGATGGAGCAGTCTCCAGCCCCCAGGGCAGCTGATTCAGGAGCTATTTACACTCATGCTATCAAAGGCATTTCATCTCTTCCCTCTGCTCTCAATGTGCTGTGGCTTGGGGATGCTTCCACCCTCCCCAAGAAGGGAACTCCCGATTCAGCACAAGAGGATGTCAAAGACATAATTGTGGGCTCACGTTTCCCTACTGCTTATGTGAACAGAATACAATGAGCGTTTGCCACTGAAGATCATCTCCCAATACAATGATCATAACTATGAACAAGTTTTGAGTATTGGCATCTGAAATTCCCAAGTATTGTAGAAAAAGGAGAAAAATCCCCAAACTATCCAAAACCAGAACCAAGTTGCTCACCAAAAGGCATGTTGTTCAATGAAAACATTGCATTTTCTTCTCTTTAGATCACGCCAGGACTCTTGAAGCAGAGGGAAATTTCTGTGGCTAGAAATGATAATGAGAACCAGGGTCTAAGCAAATGGCCCCAACACTGTTCTTGGAGAACAGTGTTTGCAGCATGCTCTGGGAGCACAGGGCTTCCTTGCCAGTCAGTGAGAAACAAGCTTTGTTCACATGCAGGTTGCTTTGCGTTCCCAAGGAATACATGAATGTTTACCACCCAAATTTGACTCAGAGGAAGGCAGAAGCCACAGGATTATGTACAGGAGCTGGATGTAAAGATTTCCTGTGCTCCATTCTATGAAAGCTGCAAACCCTTTCCCCTCTGCAAACTGAGCAAGCCTTAATTACTCCCATAATTCTGCCTTTAAGGGACGAGCCAGCCACATTAATCAGATCATGAGAGCAATTGCTCGGAGCATCATACTCCCAAACACAAAGACCAGGTTATGATCTGAAAAAATAAACCTAAAACACTATTTGGATTATATCAACGTGCAGGAAAACAAAGGAAAAATTACCCCAGAGCTTTCTCTCCCTTTCTAGTCTCCAGCTTTGGGTTTTATGTGGCTGTCTGCATACAATCCCATTATTTTCCCTCTATTCTCAGCCCCTATCTCTGTAACAAGGACCTTTGCCAAATAGTACTTCTATCTAGGATGTCAGGAAGGCATTCAAAGATACAGTGCATTCAAATAAAGATTGGAAATCATTTCCTTGCAGGAAGGAGCTATCCCGCTTTGCCTTCTCCTCCTTTTGATTATTCTGCTCAGATTAGAGATAGTCAGGAAATTACATGGTGTTCAGAAAAATAAAAGGGAAAAATAAAAGAAAGAGAAAACATTAAAGAAAAAGGAATTTTTTCTCATTTCCTGCCAAAAATAATCCCACAACTTTTGGGGGGTTCCAGAGGATTGGTTATATTCCTTTCTTCTTATCTTTTTTTTTTTTTTTTTAATGTTGGGTTGTTGTTTTTTCTTTCTGTAAAGCTTTGCCATAATACAGGCCACTTTCTGAATTCTCTTTATTTCTAGACCAAACAAGAGTCATCATAAGAGCATGCATCCACTTCCTTCCAGTGTAATTCTTTTAATACTGAAGAAGGATGGGTGGATATGGTGGAGACACCTAAAGCCAACGTTTGCCTTAGGAAGGTCCCGGCCACAGGTGAGAAGACACAGCTTGACCCCATGTATTTATGACTGGGGGAAAGAGAGCTTTCCAAAGGATGGAGATGGAACATGGCTGAGTCATTTACTTCCAGTATTAGATCAACCTAAGGACTGGAATGATGGGCCCAGGTAGTTAAAGTACATTCATCAGTATGATTTATGCTTAGCTTTTGTAAGAAGATATTACATAACAGGCAGTACTGTGCTTAGTTTACCTCCACCTGACTGGTCTTTGCACATGGAAGAGGGGTGACCTATCCCAGAGCATTGGTGTGCTTACCTAAAGCTCATGAATAAGTAGTCCCATCCGTTGTTACTTTAGTAATGGTCTTCCATTACCAAATGGCATTTTCCTGAAGAAGAAACAACAGCAGTTGAGTGGTCATTGTGATATTAAGGGCCACTGCCTCCAAGAAAGGGCTGTAAGATTGTCATGGGCTTGGTAAGGGATCCTGATGCTGACCAGGCTTGATGGACACAAGCTCTCAGTAGTCTATAACATGTTCCATTGGCATGACGTGGTGTAGCTCAGCACGGCATAATATTGCATCTCTATCACACCTCCCTTCCTCATCCCACTGTTTCCAAACCTGTTGCCCCATCTGACTGTTCCAACAACCTCTCTTAAGGAGCTCCTGTGGATTCACATTAAATATCTCTCTGTGGGGAGTGCTTATTAGTCAGCTGCTGTGATACAGATCTTAGAGCAACAACCAGTAAAGCTTCAGCATTTGGGACAAGCCGAAGAAAACCCATCTCTCATCCCCAGCCTGAGTAGCTTCAGACTAAGGATGCTGCTGACACAAGGCATCAGTTTGTTTTCTTTTTTTATTACAGAAGATCAAAACAAAGCTGAGAGCATGGCAGACGGTCCTCAAGCTCAGCTGGGGAATAGGCAGAGATCAAAGAAGCATCATTAGCTGGGCAAGGCAGCACACAACATCCCAAATGGGGCAACCCAGCCTGGAAAGCCCCTGTCTACTCCCTCTCCTTCTGGGTATCGTGCCTGATAATCACCATTGCTAGGGCTGATGCTGCAGATTGGGCTGTAGCTTCAGCATGGAGGACATTGCATTAACTTGCCTGCTTATTTGCATAAAGCACATTTCTACTTAGAAGGCTGGACATACAATGGGACGAAGCAGTGAAAAGGATGACAGGGCCTCTGGCATTGTCACAGAATCATAGAATCACCAAGGTTGGAAAACACCTCTAAGATCATCCAGTCCAACCACTCACCTATCACCAAAAACTCTTGCTAAACCATGTTGCTCAGTACAACATCTAAAGGTCATGTTAGGGTGCAGAGAAAAGGTTGACTGAAGATGCCTGTTTTCTCACTGCTGGGACACTTAGGACACTCTAACAGTGCCCAGCACAGCCCCATGGCTGGATCTGAAAGGGAACAGTGCTGGAGACATTCAGGGAGGGGTCATGGAAGGGACTTTAGTTTCACAAACAAGATGGGCTTGGCAACACTTCAGAAGGAATAAGTGCTATTTAGATTGATGTTTTTTTCCCCATTGAAAACTGAAAAAACTCAAGTTAATAAAAAAGAGCTGAATTACCGTGCATCTCTTGAGGTTGCCTCATCCCTCTAAGCCTCTTGCCCTGCAGTGAAGTAGAAATCTGCACTCCTACTCACACTCCCGGAGCCTTCAGGCTTTCCTGCAGCACAGGAGTATAAACCAAAGAGACTAAGGTTGTGGATAGAGGAGAGAATAAATTGGATCCCTCCTGAGCCAGATACAGCCTAGTGGAAACTTACAGGGCTATAAGCCTCTCTCAGTTCATCACCCCAGAGCAAATGAGCTGGTGGTTTCCATCTCACCATGGGCAAACGTCCAACATTCAGATGCTCTGTCCCTGAATGATGGTGGTCACAGGACACCCCAGCAGTGTCTGGTGGACGAGGAGAGCATCCAGACACAAGGCACGTGCACAAGCTCTTGCTCATCCCCAAGGAAGAATGGAGGAGACCAGTCCTATGTCAGCAGTGCACAGCAGCCCACAGCATGATGAAGATGATGTCCTGGACCAAGTTGATGCTGTGTCCAATTGGACTTCACCCCTGGATGAGGTGTGCTACGCAGTGAGTCAAGCTGCAGCACATCAGGCAAGGCACCAACCCAGGCTGGTGCTGCCAAAAGTACTTGGCCCAAGTTGTAGATGGATGTTACATCCACCATATCCAACCATGAGCAGCCACGGAATGGCTGGAGTGACTTTTCCAGACTGGCACAAATGCATTTCTCAGCGCATGGGGATTTCCAACTTTTCACCCATATGGAGATTTTATTTTTCCCTTCTTTTTCAATTACATGTTTCATTAACCGCCTGCACCTCCTGATTTGCTGCTGACTAGCTGAGGCTTTCAGACTCGAGAAATGAAGAAGGAAATAAAGCAATGATCTATTACCATTTACAGCTGCCACGGGATGCCACAAAAATTAATCAGCTGTTTGTAAAATGCATTCAGTAGCAGGGGGGGAAAAAAAGCTAGAAAAAGCAGCAATCCCTGGCTGAAGATAATTTCCACCCCATCTCCCCCTCAATTCTCTTTCAAAGAAATGCCCAAGGAAGTGGAATTCCTTCAAGTGTGCTTTGCTGATGACAGATCACTGAGGAAGCATGGCCTGTGATGGGCTTTCAGCACCACATGCTGCTGCCTGCAGAAGTCCTCTCTGGTCAGCTCTGCTAATGCCAAGTGGGTTTAGTCAGTACTCCTGCTTTCTAAAGTCCTCCAAATTTCAGTTGGGAGAGTTTGCCTCTGTAAAACAGGCTGGAGAAAGTGAAACCTGTAGAGGTGTTCCCCAGTGAAGAGCAAACACCTTCACATCCAGCCCTAACCCCTCAGGTCAGCATGGTCATCACCATGGTTCCTCCAAGAGGGTTGTGGGGACAAAACCAACATACCCAATTCTGATAAGACCAATCCAATTAAACTGCTGACCTGAAGCAAATCCTGGCCGGGACTGACAGCTCCACACAACTCTTTCTTAAAAGGAAAGACAGCAGGCAGATAGATGTGGGCCCCTGATGGATAGGTGCGGGCCCCTTCCAGCTCTTCCCCATTGAACTGTGCAAGGAGCAAGCACTGCTGCCACAGCAGCTTTAGAGGAATTTGGCTGGTCCCAAACTCACACGTTCCTCCTCATAATACCTCTCCACTCCCCAAGTCAGCCCACGTTAATTGTATACAACATCTTAAAGACCACCCAGTTTGCGCTGTAAAGCATTCAGCGATGGATAAAAATAACAATTGCATTGAGAGAGGCCAAGTTCCATGCCAAAAAGATTAGCAGTGGGAAAATTCCTCCTTTTGGGAGCTTTGCAGCCAAGGCCCAGCCTTTAGGGTTCATGACCGACAGCGTGCCTCACGTACGTTTAACAGCTATTGGTAAAATCAGGGAAGAAGCCTAAGTCTGGCGACTTCCACTAAATCTTGCCTTTGTCCTCATTCATAAAAGAGAGCCATCAGATCACTCACCCCAGCAGGACGATAGGCAGCCAGCACTGAGTTTCATTTACCAGAGATGTTATGGGAGGTAGTACGGAAAGGATGTACAAACTGCAGCACCAACTTTCTCATTAAAAACCAAATGAAACAAAACAAAGCAGAAAACGCTGAGGATATTGAGAAGAATCACCCAGGAATCACCTAAATTGACTGCCAAATAGATTTCCATTGGACATTTCCAAGGAAAAGAGACACCTCAATACGTCAATGAATACCAACACTGCATAATGAAGAGTCATGGAAAGGACAGGAGCCTAACTATGAACTGCAGAGCAAAATGTTCCTCTGAGGCAAGTGAAGCTCTGTGGCACATTGCCCATTGGAAGGATTTGGGATGGGCACTGAGGAGCCTGTCCTCTGTGCATCCTGTTGCTGACTCTTTGACTCCTGCTCTTTGACTCTTTGGAGTTCTGATGACACATTAATTCTTTAGAAAGATGGGAGGGTCGTGCAGAACTGTTGGGTGAGGAAGTCGCTATTTAGTCTCCATGCACGCATGAACTATTTATGGCTTTTTGTTTGTTTTCTCCCTTTCCCCATCTCCAGCCAGCTTGTAACCACTGCTAAGATGAACCCTGTCTATAACCTAACAACCAGGACACAAACTCACCAGTCACTGTGTTTAACAGCTTGGACACAAAGTGAAGGAATGGGAATAGGAAGAGCATGTAACAGTAATATTTAAGGATCAAAATCATTTATCTGAATCTCACTCTGCCAGGAACCTGGTGAATACTCTTCCAAGTGAGTTAAGAATTGCATGGGATAGACAGCCATGATGAAAAGAGGGTGCTAAAAACCTTCCAAATTAATTAACAAGTTCCAGCCCCTTAAGGCCTTTTTCTAAGAGCCCTCGTGCCTGGTTTTGATTGAATTATTTAGCCATGGAGCCTGTCAGTCCCTAGCAAACACACCAAATAAGCAGGGCTGCTGCTTTGAGCTTGACATCATCTGAATCCTGCATACAGGATTTGGTGATGGTGCCACCCAGCCAAATGTTTCCATTGCTTTCTGAAAGAAATTCACCTCTCCTTTTATTGGACACCACGGCAAGAGAGCCCACAAGGAATGTAAACTCTGTGTGCAGAGATATATGTTTTCTCTCACTGTTTATAAACACACAGAGCCCAGTTCTTCCTCCACTGGGGTTATATGAACCCAGAATTAGTCAATGTTGGAGAACACGCTCCTGATTTATACTGAAGTAAGCGAGCAAATTGTTTGCAGGAGAAAAAATAGACTAGCAAGCAATCGCTGCTTTTACATACAGATCTGAATACACACGCTACACAATATTTAGATCAGTTGCAATAAACAAACCCGCCTCTAAACATATAACAGCAAACCTGAGACTCCAATGGGAAGACAGGGAAAAGTTGCCTCATCTTTCCCAGTGGGAAGGGAGATTCTCAGATGTGAAAAATGCCCTTGGCAGCGCCTCATTTTGGCATCTGCCTTGACATCCCTGGGCCAGGCCCCACATTTTCATTCCCAAAAGAGCAGAGCAAGGTTATTACAGACCATATACCCATAGATCCACCAAGGTGGTGCCAGCTTCTCACCAGCTTCTTGCTCCTCTATGGGTCAGAGCTCCTTCTCTTCCACATCTTCTGCCTTGATGCTTGGCCTTGTGCTGCTCCATCCTTTTTGCTGCCCTGCAGAAACACAGGCCAGCCATAAGAGACAATAAAGTCAGACTGGTGCATAGAGTCTATTTTCTCTCACCCAAATGCTGTCCCAGCCTCTCATCCCTGCAAAATCAGAAAATGGCTTAGGTTGGAAGAGACCTCAAAGATTATCTGGTTCCAGCATCCCTGCCCTAGACAGGGTTGTCAACCAATAGGATCAAGCACTAGACCAGGCTGCCCAGGGCCCCATCGGCCCCATCCAACCTGGCCTTGAACACCTCCAGGGATGTAGCACCCACAGCTCTCTGAGCAGCAATGCCAGGGCCTCACCACCCTCTCATATTTTAACATTAAAAAAATAGTGATACTTGCAAGGCTAAGCCCTGATAGAGATGCATTTTCTCACCCCAGCACTGCTGTTATAGTTGAATTAACATGAACACGCTCTTACAAGAGCAAAGCGCTGTATATATACATCTGCTCACCCACACATATATTTATAGATGCACACATACACATACAGGAGGGGACACATAAATATCTATAGTATACAAATGAGCAGATTCAGGAAACTACAGGACACGAGGAAGGATTTTGTTTAGAAAGCAGTTTCTCACTGCCTCCCTGCAAGGCGAGATCTTTAACATCTGCTCCTCCAGCCAAGCCAAAGGGGGTGGTAAGTGACAAACAGAAGCCACACAGAGAGGGCATGCTTTGATAAGATGATCCCTTGATTTCGGATGGATGAAGAATGTCACCAGTCTATCTGGAAACACCAGGCTAGGGACAGTCCCAGCTCACCACCAAGAGAGGAAAATGGATGTGACCAAGTAACCAAGATGGGATGATTCAACCAGGGGCATATCTCAGCCACTGGAGTATCCCAATGTGCAGCATCTGGTGCTGCATGGTAGGGAAAGGGGATGGCCACCAGCCAGAGGAAGAGAGATTAGATTAATGGAGGTGGGTACGCGTTACACCCTGCAAAGCATAGAAATATTGGAGCTTGACTTCCAGCCCAACCACTCCCTTGGGAGATTAGATCCTCATGACTGCAGGAAAAGATTGATATCAAACATCTTTCCCTGCTCTGGCATATTCCTTTGGGAAGGCAGTGCCAAGCCACATGGAAGCACACCCTTCCTCCTCATCAAGCCATGCGTGACAGCCCTCAGCACTGCAACGGCTGTTCAGAAATCCCTGCTGGAGCTGAGCAGCAATCTGAACTGTGAATCATATACACTTAACAAATTCCTATTGTAAAAGTCTAGCAGTTGTACTTACATTGGGCTTCTGCAAGAATGAAAAACATGTGCCATTTTCACAGGAATCAAATCCCACAAGGCCTCCTTCTTTCCATTACCCCAAAGAAGGGAGTTTGACAAAGTACGATACTTGGAGATTTCTGTTTCTGTTCCAGACTGCCTGGAGGCATATGATGGGGCAAAGGTTTAGGGATGAACACAATACCTGTATTTATGGCACCCCTCTATAGCTGATTCTACTGATCCTGGCCTGAGACCCACCTTTCTTTCAACACAAGAGCACCATCGCAATAAACTCATGTTGGCTGGTCTGTTAAGAAGCACAGACCAGAAGATGATTTAAACAACATGGTAGCTTCTGTCACAATCATTTTGCCTGTAAAACTGTTTTTTTTTTTCCTCCACCACTTTCACAGATTTCCACACAAGAGCCCAGAGGAGAGAGAAATTACATTGGGATATGTCATATGACTTTGGCATTAAGCATATGCACCAGAAACAGGGTGGATGCTGCAATATGAAGGGCTTTTCTGTTTGTTTGCTTTATATTTGCTCTCATAAACTAGCCAGCCTAAAGTGAAGTATCTGGGGTGTAGCTGGCTGCAGTGGGCCAAGCTCAGGGGCACTGCAAAACACCCAAGAGAGGGGGTAAGAGCATACTTGATGTGAAAGCTGAAAGGAGAATTTCTCCAACTTAAAAAGCATAAAATCAAAATCTTTCCCCAGATGATTTCCACTTTGTTTAAGGGAGGAAGGTCATTTTGAACAAGTTAGGTATTTATGTTAGAAAACTTGAATAGCCAAGCCATGGGAGTCTGTTAAACTCGCTTCCTGCAGCCATCAGGAAAAGTTGAAACTGAAATACTTCATCCAGGAAAGTCCCTTGGGAAAAGAAAACCTACGTGTTCACTGCCGATCTTCCTCCCCTTTCCTCTCTGGGAAATAGGAGGATTATGGGGCCCCTCTATATACACTCTCACCTAAAAGGGAAGCAGAGTCCTTTCTCTAACCAGCTCCACTCCACACCAGTTTGCACTCCCACATGCAAAGCCCTTTCACTGCCAACACATTAAATCCATTCAACCCTCATTCTGTGTCATGTGAAGAGCTCTTCCTCTGAATCCAGCCATCCAACAGAGATTGCACACCCAGCGAGACAATCTTTCCCAGTTTAATTGGAGCTGTGTTCCCATTCAAACCCTCTGATAACCAGCAGAGAGGAAAAGCAATCCAGAACAACATGATGATTAGTCCCTTCCATGCTTAGGAAAAGCCCTTGTGGGGGGGTTCAGCAGAGAGCTGCTACATTCAGCCACCAGAGACATTCCCCATGCTTTGAGCATCACACGCAAGATTTTGGGGTGTTTTTCCATGAGATGAAAGAAACGACACCATCTATTTACCTGGTAGTTAAAAAATGAATCTGTTTCTAGGTGGGCAGAAGGTGGAGCAGACTGCATTCCTGTTCTGATCAAAGCTCAGCTTGTAACCTCAAAAGGCTTTTCCTTAAAACCAACCACACAAGGTGGAGGGCTGTGGGTTTAACTGGAAGGGATTTGGGATGGCCAGGAGAGGTTGTGGCTGAGCAGCTCAGCCTTCCTTGTCTCTCAGCGCTGGGGGAAGAACCTGCATTTTTGTGAAACCGAGCACTACTTGGCTGCAATTGACATAAATCTGCCTTTAAGCCACACGTTATGAAGAATACCCCAAAGCTCAATATACTGGTCCAGGTGCTTATGGCTGTGAGCCCAAGGCAAACAGGCCTCACATCGCTTAATCCCAAAAAATCAGGAAGAGAAGAGCAGAAATCACAACGGGGATGAGGCTGAGCGAGAGAAATGACCAGAGACCAGTGTGGATGTAGAAGGGCTTGCCCCAAGCAGGCTCCTGTGTGTTTGTGGCATCACAGGAGGCCATTTGGGGTGGACCTCTCTCTGGGCTGATGGACACAGTCTGTGGGTCCTACTCAGGGTCTGCTCCCATTGGAAGCAGGCAGGAATTCTGCCAGCGATGCGAGTAGCAACAGGCTCCAGAGATGGGAGCTGTTTTAACTCAAGCACCCAGCAGAAAAGCATTCAGTGTTTTTGTTGGATGCCTCTTTGCCAGGTTAGTGAGTTAAATCAGAGTTCGAGAAGCACTGAAGCCAGCACTAGATAAACAGAAGGAGTGCAGGACTAGAGCAAGGAAGATAAAAAAGGGGAAATCTCCACTTTGTTAAGGCAGAGTGGTTAGATGACTGCCTCCAGCTGCCTCCCAGCCCTGAACACTGGAAACCTAGAAGGAGCAATGGAGAGGGAAGCCACGCACAAGTTGTGATGAAAACTGGATGTTATCTTCAATATTTCTGTGCATTGTAAGGTACATTTCCATGCAAACCATCCAGCAAGGATGAGGTGAATTGTCCAAACCACTGGCAAAAGTGAGAACAGACAAAATTCTCAGTTTTTTGCCTTGGAAGTATCAGGAGACTGAAGAACACATGTGCAGTTGGCCATCCCAGCGTAGGATGGCAAGAAACAGCTAGCTGCTACTAAAATCACCAGCCAGTAAATCATAGATTCAAGGAATGGCTTGGTTTGGAAGGAACCTCAAGGACCATCCAGTTCCAAGCCCTACTGTAGGCAGGGCAGCCAACCTCTAGATGAAGCATCAAATCAGGCTGCCCAGGGCCCCATCCAACCTGGCTTTGAACACCTCCAGGGATGGGGTACTACACTACTCTGTGCTTATTAAGGTAATCAGGATAAAATAATGAGGTATTTCTGGGTGAGACCATGGCCTGAAGAGACTTGAAGCGCCACATAAGAAAGAGCATCATTGCTGTAATTTCAACAACTGGGGAAACTGAAGCATGGGAGGCAGCTATGACTTGCTGCTGCTCATCCTGCTGGCCTGTGGCAAAGAATCCATCTCTCCAGAGCAACCCAGCCTAATCTGAGACCCACAGGCCCAGCTGTGGGTCCAGCTCCTGTGGTTTTCTGCAATGGGCAGCCCATTGGGGAGCTCCAAAAGGGCTGCTTTAGTCTGAGCCATGAAGATTTCTCTTTGCCATAGGTTTCTGCAGGGAGAATTTACAAGATTTTGCAATCTCTGCAAAGCTCAGAGAGGCTCAAAGCTTACTTTACACTTGTAAGCTACAAGAGATATGATAAAGTAGTACTTAGAGAACTTTTTCTTACCTTTTGACATAGGGGATGTGACATAGCTATTTCAGCTCCCAGAAGCAAAGTGTCTCATGACAGATGGGGAACCTCAACTTCAGTCACAGCTTCAAAGGGTGAGTCCCTCCTCCTGATCTCCTGCTCCCTACAGCTTTGTGTTTGAGAGGACGGTGAGGTTTGCAAGGACGGGCTGTCATCTGGAGCAAGCTTCAAGATATCGTGCCCCCTTGTCCTGGATAGAGTCTGCCATATCCTCAGGGATTAAACTTTCAATTCCCCAGGAGAACCTCCCTCCAGGCTCCTGGTTTGCACTGACAAATCAACACCATCCAGGAGAAAGGTGAAAAGCTAAACATCTCCTCCCTTGGTAGGGAGATACACAGCCTGGGAATTCCTGTTTATAAAAGTGCAATCAGCACAAGTGCAAATTAGGCAGAATCAGTCAAGTGAAGGAAATTGCTATCAGAGTATCTGATATCAGGAATATCAATTTAAAACTACTCTGGTTGCTGAGCTTTCATAAAGTCTTCCCAAGACTGCATTTCTACTCTGCATGTCACCATGGAAGACACCCGAGATGCAGCGAATTCCCCCTCCCCACCCCTGGTTAATTTGAATTATGCCACAAAACAGATGTGCTCTTTGGTGCGCAGAGAACCTTCTTCTTCTATTTTGTGTTGCATCAGCTCTTATTATTCCCTCTCTTTGTCTGATGTGACATAACGAGTCGTGACACCCTCGTTTATCATCAAGAGACACGGTAGCAACTACACAGAAGTTGGGAAGAGTAGTTTTAACTACCATCTATCTACCTATTTATCTATATGTTTACTGTCTCGATGGGAGAAGGTATATGTGGAAGGAGAGACCCCTCCTTCTGCATAGCAAGGCTGGTGCAAGGCATCAGCTCCAATTAAGACCTCACAACTGAGCAGCATGCAGGAATGAAGGTGGAATTAACTGGCAAATCGTATGGAATTTCACCCTCTGGGCTCAGTTCCCAACTTGTGGGAAAGGACACAGATTTGATCTGAAGCCTGGAAAGGAGGGAGAAATCATTAGAGATGCCCATCCTAGTCTCTTGTGTTAGAGCAGGCTGTGTTTTCACCCAGAAATTCCTACATGGAGTCCAACAAAAAAGGACTCAGGAGGAAACCAGCACTGCACAACAGACAGGAACTTAGCAAAAGCTGAGAAAAAAAGGCACAAGATCCTTTGGACATCTATGCTAGTGCTCTAAACTCTGTGATCTTTAAAAAACATTAACCTAATACCCATTTTCTGCCTTCAGACCCCATCACTGCAGTTCATCCACACACCCACACCTGTAGAGCAGCGATGCATGTGGATACAGCCGTGGCTGCCATCTCCATTAGGTAAGCTGCTGTAAGAAGAGCTCAGTGCTGAGCTGTAAGGTAAATTTTCCAGATGCGAGCCATTCTCTGCATCACATACAGGGGGAAAAGTCTGATTTTACAGAGCTTCTGGCAAGGGAATGCAGAGAATGTGCCGTAAACACTCCTGCCATCAAATAGGTGGTAAATTGAGCCATGCATGTTTGAAACACTGTACTTTGAAGAACCAGTGGGAACAATTTGGAGTTTTGAGCTCTTTCATTCAAATTGTCCTTCCCATTCCATTCCTTTTTTCTTTTTCATTTAAGATGATGTAGAAATTTTTCTCTCCTTTGCAGTGCCATGAGAGAGGTCCTGGACGTGCTCAGAAACCTTTAGATGTTGCACTGAGAGATATGGGTTAGGGTGAAATATTGGTGATAGGTGGATGATTGGACTGGATGATCTTGGAGAGCTTTTCCAACCTGGGTTATTCTATGATTCCATGCTGCTCACTCCTAGGAAGGCAAGCAGAACTAGATGGCAAGAAGCAATCTGCAGCAACATTTTGCCATTGCCACTCTCCATTGCTGTGCTGGCAGCCTGCTTACAAGTATAAGAGAACCGAAATATAGCACCAGAGGCCATTTCTAACTCATTGGCACTGCTGGAAGAAGCCCCTTAGGACATAACATTTGTAAGGCATACACTCCGAGTTGGGTTTTGAAATCAAGGACCCCCGCTGGCTCTAGGAAATCACAGCCCTGCAGTGCTGAGGGGCTTTTACCCTTCTGTCAAATGGACAGGGGTGTTTTGCCACCTTCGAAAGATCTTTATCCATAACCAAGCAAACAAACAAACCCACCAGCAACCTTTCTTCCTCTAGAGAACATACTTTAAGTCTCTCAGATAAAAGAGCCAAGCCTGACAAGGCATTTCATGTGCTTTTCATGAATTTTTGCAGGAGGTGGTTTCTGGACTGACTTAAGGAATGCACTTAGCATGCTGTTTCCCATATATAAAACCCTGAATTAGCATTTCTCTTTGTGATTCTCAGTGTGATTCTGCTATGCACAGAGTATCACAGGATAAGTAAAACCCCATAAAAAGTCTCTCATAAAACTGTCCAGCGCTCAGTTTTGTTTTGTTGATCCCTTCACTTCATTGATTGTTCTGTCTGCTAGGAACAAAGTCTCCTCCACAATGCTTTTATGCAGGCAGTGCTTATCAAGGATGTCTGACCGTGCACACGTATCAGAGCTTTGTCTCTGTGCATCTGATGCCTCAGAGACCTTGTGCAACCAAAACCAGCCACATCCCCATGGCTTTCCAACACAGAAGCAGGACAGGTGACCGTAAGGGCATATGGGTCATTCAGCTCTCTCCAGAACAGCATCTGGAGATGCTCTCTCTGCTGGGTGTCAGCTGTTAACACCACGCAGCGTATAGTGGGAAGACAGGATCCCTTCCAACCCTATAGCAAGCAGCCAGAGCATGGAGGAGGCAGCATTAACAAGAGAAACACAAGCATTTTGTGCTTTTATGGGAGGCCCAAGAATGCCTGGGAGCCGATCATCAGGGCTGATCCAATTATTCCTTAAAAGCATTCTAATGTGCAGCTGGCTCGGTTCCCTTTGGTACCTGGCGTCTAATTTATGGGGTAATGTTTCTTTAAGATTGGCATTAAAGTGCAGAAGTAACAGTCTTGGGTTAAGGAGGTTAGGAATTATGTCCAGATTAGTATTATCAGATGACCCGAAGCAGGGGTTATATTAAAAAAAAAATACCTTAATTAAAAAATACAGGTCAGAACCAGTTTAAGCTCCAAACCTCCGGTTATACTCACTAATTAGAAGGCTCAGACACATGCCTCAGAGTGATGGATGAGCTCTATCTGCCTCATGGCATCACATGAAGAGATGGGACGTGGCTCCCCAGGCACAGGTCTTGGGCTACACCGCATCGCTTTTCTTCATTTCAATCCAACTTTCTTTTTCTGTAAGCAGAAACATTTGAAGTGCATGAGCTGAGCAATTCCAAGCAGGAACCAGGCGTGAAATCCCAGGTCCAGCACAACCTCTCCCATGATTGTCACCAGACTGAAGGAGATCATAGAATCACATAATGCTTTGGCTTGGAAAAGACCTTAAAGCCCATCCAGTTACAACCCTCTGCTATGGGCTGGGTGCCTCCAACCAGATCAGTCTGCCCAGGGCCCATCCAACCTGGTCTTGAGTGCCTCCAGATGGGGCACCCACACTTCTCTAGGCCAGTTCTGATGCCAAAAAACAGATTGGTTGGAAAAAAAAATAAAAAATACACACACACCCCTACTCTATTTTTTCCCCCCACAACATCCAATTTTAACCAAGTTCAAATAATCTGCATGTTTCATTTTTGTGTCTGCTCCCTTACACAGAGATAATGTCACGGAGTCACCAAGGTTGGAGAAGATCTCTAAGATCACCCAGTCCAACTGCCGACCTACCACCAATATTTCCCACTAAGCCATGTCCCTCACCTACAGCATCTAAATGTTTCTTGAACACCTCCAGGGATGGTGACTGCACCATCTCCCTGTGCAGCCCATAGAAGTTCTGCTTGCAGACCCTTTGGAAAAGCAATCTGGTAATCTGACAGAGAAAACAGCATAGGGGAGAAGGCCTTCTAATTCAGGGAAAAAAACCACTCCTTAGTTAGGTTTTTCAGTACAGTGGGAAAGGGAACGGTCACACAAATAGGTAATTGGTATTAGCTCCGTGTGTTTTTCCCTTAAAGGACATTATTGCTGATGTTTCCCTTCATTTAAACACTGAAAAACAGCTGCCAAAGCCCACACGGTGAGGCCTCTCATTCCTTTCTGAGCCAATGTGATGAATAGGCTAGGTGTTCTCCATCCCACCACCTTGCCATTCCAAGCAGAAGAGGAACCGCAGCCCACCCCTATTAGGAACAGCCCTGGCAACCAAACCCATTGTACCCATTTCCCTCACTGATACAGATTGCCCAGAGGGTGTGTGCCCCAACCCTGGAGGTGTCCAAAGCCAGGTTGGATGGGGCACTGGACAACCTGACCTGATGGGGGCAACCAGCCCATGGCGGGGACTGGAACTAGGTGATCTTTAAGGCCCCTTCCAACCCAAGCCATTCTGTGATTCTATGAACACAAGGAACAATTTGACTAACTTGCTCCTGCACCCCAGAACAGTGGCATAAAAAACCCCCAACCAAGATGAACAGAGCAGCACCATGAGAACCAGAGGGCAAAGGACATCTCCAAGGGCAGCAATTTGTACAGCCGGGTGCACGGCACTGAGCACTGATCAGAGCCATGCGGTCTCAGACCTGACAGATATTACATTTCCCTGTAATCCTCGCTCCTTTGTAATGGCAACGCGTTCCAGCCCATGCCTGGGGAGCTCTCTGATGCGTGACGGAGGGGGAATGTTGTTTGGTGGGAGCTGCTGACAGCTGAGTACACTGCGACGGGGTGAGCCAGCACAGTTGTTGGCTCCTGGAAAGTGCAGAGAGAGAAACAAAGAGGAACGACGCGTTTTGGGGAGCAACATCGGGCGCTCAAGCCTTCCTTGCTGCAGCAGCCGTGCGGGCAGAGCAGGCAGAGGCTCTCCTCCAACTGAGATTTATGACGAGAGAGCACGCCTCTCCTAGGAAGCCTGCGGGGTTTCTGGTTCTCATCTCTTCCTCCCTGCAGCTGCCACATCGCTCAGCTCCGCAAACGGCATAAATCAGGGGGAGCAGTGAGGAGATGAAAGCGTAAATAGGCCGTCAGAGCAGTTACTGACACCACAGGGCAAATTCTGCCCTGACAGACACTCTGCAATCCCCCATTCATTGTGAGGGATGTGGGATGGGCATCTGTCAAGAGGAAAGCCATCCGGATGTGGGTTTCATTCACAGTGGGTCAAACCGATGGGTGTCTGTGGGTTGGGTCCTTGGGCTGGAGGATGCCTCAGTGCCATCTGTCTGCTTTGCTCCAGCCGAGGTTTGGTTTTAACAGTTTCCCAGTACTTTATCACCATAAATCCAATGCTCTCCCATCAATCTCAGGAATTTATGTGCCAGCAGAACCCAAGCAGGGCAGAGGAGGCTGCAGGAGAATGGAGCACAGAGAGCCTCATCTATGGAGGATGGGGAAAGCCACGCAAGGAGCACAGAGCCCTTTCATTCAGAACTCAGCTTTGATACTTGTGCTTAGATATATGGAGTATCTTACAGTCTTCTGTTCTTGACTTGTGGGTGAGAAGCCCGCCTTTTTATGTGCAAGGAGGAAAAAAGTCTTTCTAAGGCACCTCTTCAAAAGCTGTGAACTCAAAGGAAAGGACCCACACGTACTTAAAGACAGCTCCTGACCGAAGGGTGGGGAGACTGGGAGAGTCCCCAAGGGGAAGCAGCTCGCAGGGCTTTGCAGCTTGGCTTCAGCTCACTGCAAACTCCAATGAAAATAGAAGTCAGTTGTAATAGGAACTGATTAGAAATAACCATAAATACCCATATTTTCTTCTACAGGGAAGAATAAACTCAGGGGTGTCTGTAAAGCCTGAAGTTATTACCGGACTCAGAGAACATTCAACCAAAGGAAGAAATTTCTTGGGGCTTCTTAAGCAGTGGTTCACATTAAGTAATTTTGAAGGGTTTCCATCGAGACCAAATGTGACACTGGCAACTCTCAGACCTCTCTGCCCACTAACCCCAAAGCCCACAGTGATTTTATGAGCCTCACCAGAGCATTTGCTGACACCACCAGCACTGGGATACTTGCACCATGCCACCTTTTCCCAACACTGAGCACCTCCAGCTTTCCCCTCTCTCCTATCTTGCTTCCTTTCACATCACACTTAAGCTTTCCTGGGTCTGTTTCTGCACTGTAAGGCAGACAGGAGGAATGTGGCACACCAGGTTTGTTTGGATAATGTGAGAAGGGGGGATTAGGGTTAGCTTTCTAATGGAAAGCTGGCACCACCATTAGCTCTTAGATTGGCACAAGGTTCTGTAAATAAAACTGTACAAAAGAGAGGGAAACCTCTGAATTCCCCAAGCAGAGTGAATTACCCATTCTCTACAAGTCATTAGGCAGGGTGCCAAGCTATAGCTAATGTTTTCCAGAAATAACTAAGTGAAAAGTCCACAAACATCAGGAATTTTTAGCACAGAATCTGTGCTCTCCAACAACCAGTGAGGAGCAAACCCAGCAGCGCCCTAGATGACAGTGGGACTCATGCCACCAACTTGGTGACTTGGTCCCAAGGAGCTCTTTCCATAGCATGCGTCAGACCTGAAGCAAGCCACCTTCTGCCCAGTGCCTCTTGCAATGAGTCTGCTGCTGGTGAAAGGCAAAATGTTCTGTGCCATAGGGAAGGGCTGAAAGAAGTTATGGGAGGAGTATTGCTTGGTAATGCAGAATACAGCCTATGCGACTGGCAAATAGAGGCAGGGCTTCAGAATGCAAGCCTGCATTCTCTTTAATGCATGGGTAGCATTTTTGCAGCTCTCTGTTTCAACAAGACATAAGTACATGCCACGTGTGCTCTGCAACCGGTTTAGTCTAATCCTCTCCTTTGTTTGCCTTCCTGTGCTGCAGCTTTAAAGTAGCATGGCACAAGTAAGTTGTAAGACCCTCGAGCTGTCATTACATGCAGCAGCAGCTCCAGAAGCAATCCTGGGTGACATCACCTCATGGCGAGGGCTTCAAGAAGGCAGCTTTGATGTGCTTCCATCTCCAGCAACAACATGGAATGATAGCATAGAGAACCAATAGAAAGCAGGGAGAAATAAGCCCCTTCTCAGAATCACAATGAACTTCTAAGTATCTGAAGGACATTGTCAGCATTTCCCATGCTTTTCATATGTTTCAAGCACCAACATTTCAAGTGAAGCTGTCCAAGAGCCTCCTTATCAAAAGAAAACACTGATTTGCCTTTTTGGAACTGGCTTGTAGTTGCATAAGAGATTGACTGAGATCTGTGTATTCCCCAGCAGAAGAAGAACCAGCCTGGTGGTGGAAGGTGGAATCAAAGCCAGATACCCCAAGCAAGCAAAGCTGCTACTCACCATTTCTCATGAGCCACAAGCTTTACTCAGGGGCCACAGAACCAGCTGGCACAAAGCAGCACTCTTCTGCTGATGGATCCAGTCTGCCCAGGTCAAAAGGGCCTTGTAAAGATGGAGCCATTGCTGTTGTTTAAGCAGGGAAAGGTCACAAAGCAGCTGTTCCTTTCCCCCCTGCCCTCTCCAGCAGCACGTGTATCTGAAAGCATGCAGGCTAAGCTTCCGTACTGCACCCCTAGCTCTGCATGGCTGCATCTTCCAAGCACTGCATCTTGGAGTGTGAATTACAGCCAGCAATAATAATGAACTCACAAGATAATACCGCTGGGGAGAGAACAAGGAAATTCGGTGCCAGAATACAGAAGCCCTCATCAAGCAGACGGAAGGATCTCTAATGAAGGATTTTGCTGCAGAGGTCAGCTGAGATTCAAGCAGACCAATGCGATGCATCGGGCCCTTTACATCTCTTGGTGCACACAATTCTAGCCAGAATTTTTTTGGACTCCATTTAGCACAGAATTGTTTAATCAGCATTCAGCCTCTCTGTAGGGCTGTCTCCTAGGGAAAGGATGCAGGGAAGCCTTTGCAAGTGGTAATTTTGGCCACTTAATCTAGGTTGATTCATTGTAACAGGCTGCTCAACAATAGATACCGTGTGGCCATGACCAAAGAACTTCCATGGTCTCTACTGAGATTTAAAGTAGGTGTGAAATACTCTAAAAACGCACCATTACTCCATGAGCGATAAAAGCTTCATTACCCGAATGAATACAAGAACTGGCCTAAGATCCAGAACAATTATTGCTGCTTTTTACTCAGTGCTCAGAATTCCTGTATTTCTGTTACAAAGTTGGAGAGGAGAAAGAAGTATCAAACATCTCCTTCTGGTGGGGTGGGAACGCCCTGCAGGGTTTGTTACAGGAAAACCTATGGGAAATAGTGGATCCAAGAGTGTGTTCCTTGACCCCATATGTATTCATACTGAGTGGTCAAATGGGAGCCTCAGCAACATAGAAGGCAATCAAAAAATCTTTTGACTGGTGTTGCTTTAAGCGCTTGCTTTGCAGAATCCTGACTGCAGATGCCTTTGGGGGAGTGGATTTCATTCAAGGACATTTTAAGTCTATGTCTATGAGTGCCAATGAATGTCCACGTATCTCTACTTGGCCAAAAGGAAGACCTGCAAAATCAAGTGCTAAGGAGATATGAAACATTTAACTTGCCTCTTCTTCCAGTCTGGGAGTGTGACCCCTGCTCAATGTCCAGCTGAAGAATCACTGGTGAGAGACCCCTTTTTGTCCATCCAATCCAAAGCACGTCCTTCTTCCAACTCAGCGCTCAGATGGGCGAAACGTGATGCACCTGATTTGAGGTCTGACACTGTGTATATTATTCCTGCATTACTCTGGAGCAGGGGGAGAAGGAGAGAGAGCAAGCAAGCAACCATAGCATGTCTTATCTCACGTTATAAAGTATGACAGATGTGGTTCTGTAATACATTTTGCAATTCAGAATAACAGACGGTCAAGGGAAAGGTTTTGAGATGAGACAGTAATAAAATCATTTTGCATTCCTAAATCAATGCGTGTGCTGGTTCTAAGTAACCTTTTTTAAATGTGATCTTCACCCCAACAGCACAGCGTGCCATTACTTGAATAACTCAATGTACGAGATCAGAGTTGGCTCAAGGTACTGAGCCCTAAGCCACAGTAATGCCAACATCTCTGGAAAACAATGCCATCTTTAGTCCAGCTAAAACACAGAGAGCTTGGATACTTCTAGAACTGAAATCTCACTGTTGGCCAATGAAACACTGTCAGAGGTGCACACACAGTCTTGCCCAGCTGCTGCCAGTCCATGCATTACACTTTGGGAATTACAGTTTTAGGCTCAAAATAGCAGGGCAGCCCTACCTTACAGCCTGCCCTACTAGAAGGATGCAAAGCTTTTAGGCTAACTGGTTTCAGGGGCTGTTCATCCACATCTAGGTCATCAGCATGGAAGTTCAGTAGTGGAACTCCCAGCCATGCTCAGTCCCAGGGCAGTGGGAGACACAGCTGTGCAAGAGAAGAGGACTCAGAAGAGCAGCAGTTGGGCAGAAATTCACTTTCCCTTTGCAGAAGTCATAGCTTTGATCACCACCACCATGACCACTTATGGGGACTAAACCTAGAGCATGTGCTGAAGCATTACCAGCTGTTGATGACAGCACCATCTCAGTTTGGACCCGCATTCAGTAACAAACCCCAAGCCCTAATGACAACACTGAGTTTGAAGTCCTTAGTGCACATCCACCTACAGGCATTCAAGTGAAGCACAAAATCAGCATAAAAAGGCACAAATTGGAAACAGGTCTGCCTCTATCCACTGCGGTGTTTTGTTTTAGCACAGCCTTGCTATTGTGCTTATGTGCACATATTTTCCATCAGTTCTGAGAACACGCGGGGCACAGACAGAGTGCATGCAAGGCGTGTCAAGAGAAGGAAAAAGGACAAAGGAAAGGAAGAAGCCCATCTCCGAGAAATCACTGATTAAAATTGCTCCCAAGTTCCCATTCCCTCCACAGCTTGCAAAAGTCCAAGTTGGGTGGATAAAGTATCAGCCACGTGCCTGACTTACAGCACTGGGACTGAGGTTTGGGCAGCACTTCAAGACTTTCCCCTAGGAGCCTATCCAAACCCTCTTTGCTTCTGATGTGGAATAATTTGGAAGTGTTTTTAGGCTGCTGTCTGGGATAACACAAGGGCTATTGTAAACACACATGCAGCCAGTCAGCGTCAAACCCACACAAATCTGGTACACACATAAATAACTAGTGAGTATTGCAAAAAAATAATTGAATTTTAAAAGAAGAAATTATTAATTTGAAGAGCAGACTTATTTTTTCTAATGGAAAAGAGTTACATACCACATAACTTTAGTAAATGGAACATACTGAAATGCAGGGCACTGCTTTTATAGGTGGCCACAAGGGAAGCTATAGCCTTTTCCCCATCCAGACACAGCCATGCTAGGAAACAGAGAGACCCTTTCTAGGATTCCTAAGTAGATCTTCTGTCTCTGGTCTGTCTCATGGCATTACTTCCATTCCTTCATTATTCAGAACTCTTCAGTTACTTCTGGTACTGTCCTCTATCAGTTGACCTCATGTGAACTGGACTGAGAGTTAAAGCAAATAGCAGCCAAGCAGTCTGCCACATTATCAGTGCTGAGGTTTTACACCCTGCCACCTGATGGATTTTGAGCAGAAACCCATTGTATGTTGGCAGAGAGAGCCAGACTTGGTAGGGAGAAGATGGAAAATGATACAGATACCATTGTTACTGCAGATACTCTGCAGTAATAAATGCAACTTGATAATAATGGAACTGCACACAGCCACACTGTGACAGCCCCAAAAAAGAAAACCAGAAAGACACAGGTGGAGAGAAGGCCACATGGAGAAGGATGGGAAAAGCACATAGGAAAAGAAGCATTAAGGCAATGATCTGCTCGGGATCTGAATTCACTTTGGGCTTCTAAGCAGAACCACTAAAAAGACCATTTCTAGACTTCAGTGACTTACTTTCACGTGAGAAACTTTAGAACCACACAGCCTGCAAAGTCATTATCACCATCTGCAGGAAGATAAGGAATACTGATTGGACTCGAGGCACAAGATGGTTGGGTATTGAATAAGAATCCTTTGCCAAGCCAAGGTACAGAACTGGTTGGGAGTGCCAAAGATTCATATCCATTGAAGGGCTGATTATCAAAATAATCTAAGAATATTCTCAAGGCTGGAATACATTAAGATAAGCACTTTTCTGAGATGCCTGCAATGCTCTGTAATTTTACAGCTTCCAAAAGCTAAGAAAAGCAAGGAGCTGCCAAGATTTCATCATTATTTGTGTGTTAAGGCCAAAGAGCTGCTAAAAGGTCAGGCATGCAGGTTCTGAACATCTGTAGCATTTATAATCAAAATACATGCAATTCCTAAAGCTCTTCTTATGGGTAAGCAGCAAACAAGAGCTACAGTGATCGTGTAATACACAATTCATGGCACCTACTGGTACCAACATGATACCATGTTAGCACATGAACACGCCTGGTGCTACAGAGGTGTTGCAGCATACAAATAAGGCCTTGCTGCACACATAGGTCTATTGAACATCCATTTCTATCTTCTGTCAGAGCTGTCTCACTTAGACAGGGAACAGCAGAAATGCCTGCCATTCCCTGCAGCCATCTGACTACTTACAGACAGCTGAGAAGTCACAGACGGGACAGAAATGGATGTGGTTTCAGTCCATTTCTTTGTAATGACCTTGCTATTTGATTTCAGTTCCACCTTCCTCCACTTCTGATGGTGGGTGCAGTGATTTGACCTCAGGCACGCTGCATAGCAGAGCGCTCACCAGCTTTGCTCTAACCATAAGTTAAAGCCAGGTGTCCACAGACAGCAGTCAGCTCTAGCTGTCATCCACCAGCAGTCCTCTTTTCTTACCCTTGCAGTAAAGGAGCCCTGGGTGTTTCCATAACAGAAGATGCCAAGGTTCCACGTGGCAAAAGAAGGTTAGATTTGTAGCAGAAGTTTTGTATTTATTTGTCCTTTTTCAACATCATTTTGCAACAGCCTTCTGGTCTCCTAGTGTATTTTCAGCTGGAAATTTCAGCCTGTACCAATCACTGCATATCCAAGTTGGGAAATTCCCTGTCAGCTCCAATTAATATCATTATCCATTAGGAAGGGGTGTGGCGTACGGACTTCAGCTTAGACAAAAGCAGATGTGCCTCAACAACATACACTGCTAGGGCAGATCCTGTTCTCTGGAATACACAGAAATCCCCTCTGTGCAATTCCAGCTTCACTCACAGTGCTTCGGATGCCAGGACATCAGGCCAGCTGTGGATTGTAAGTCCTCACCCTATGGTCAGTTCTTTGGACAGCACAAAATGGAGGAAATTCTACAAGTAGGAAGTCATTTAAAAGTCTGACCTCAAAGAGCTTGAAGGAAAAAAAGGCTGCCCAGGGGAAAAGCATCTGGGTTGTTAGAGGGATGGAAAGCACGGTACAAGTTCTTCCAACTGCCATCACATATTTTTCTGTGCAAGTCAGTGCAAAGTGAAGTAAGTTTCCCACTAAGCAAGAAGCCAGAGCCCCCATCAAAAGCATTTTAGCAAGGTATCATCAGAAATCCATGTTCTCAAAACACCAGAGGCACATTCCTTCTCCCTGGCATGTAGAAAAGAGTAAATTGGATAAAGCCAGCTTGACTTGTATATGGGCCAGGATTTCAACTGCTGGATCAACAGTATTTAGGAGTTACATGATAAACATCACCATTTTGAGCAGATCAGAACAGGGTATTCAGAAACATCTACATGAAGGCACTTGACTGTTCAGCCAGCCACTTTTCCCATGATGTGATGGCAGTGCAGGCTGTTCCCAATGCTGGCGTATCTCTGTGATTATTAGCAGCTAAAAACAAGCAATTCTGGGCTCATCATCAGAATATCTGAGGGTTTTATGAAAAAATAATTCAAAAGTATTGAATGGTTTGGTTCCCTTTGGTTGTGCAGAGCCCAAGTTGGAAATCTGTGCCTCGAATTTGGACAGTCCCTGTAGGTAGAATGGGATGGGTTGGACTCTTCCAAGGGAATGTCCAATCTAAGGGGTAGCACCTTTCTAGAACCCAGGGAGAGGAAAGTTCCCCAGGTATTAGGATGATGAGCAGGGAGTACTGCAACCAATAGTCTTACCATGGTTTTCAACACAAGTTCTAACAGAGGTAAAGTAAGGGTATGGGGTATGGTATCCTGCAGCTCCATTGCCAAAGGAGAGAACCACAGCTGGCCTTTACTCAGCCCATGAGTTTATACTGGGAAAGCTGATGAGCTGAATGGACACATGAACACACTTGATTTCTCCATCCTGATCAGCCTCAGTATTTAAACAGACTCCAGAGACAGCACTGTAAGCTACCCTAAAGACTCTGGGATCAAACAGGTTGAGAAGAGGTACTCACAGCATCAGGAGGGAGTTGAGCAAGGAGGCCTCGGTGGCTTCCAGTTTGGGACTTTAGACCTTCATTTCTATCTCAGCCACATCTCCAGCACTCAGCTCCTTTGATGAAGTACTTCTCAGCCTCTGGCCTGCAGACCCTGGTGAGCTACGAATTACAGACAGGTCTCTGAAATGTGAAAGAAAAAAAAAAGAAAGAAGAAACAAAAAACTCTTTTCAGATGGTTTAAATTCACTGTATGGGAGTCAGCAAGAAAATGCCTACTGCTCTGAGTAACAAAGCCACACATAACACTTGCCACCATTCCCGTTTTCTTTCTAGAGCTCACACACATCTGGCAAAAGCAAAAAAGCAAGGAACGTACTGCACTAAATAAGATGCCTTTGACCTGAGTCACTGAGTGGGACGCAGAGGAAAAACATTCATTTGGAGACAAGGTGAAAGGCGTTATGCCAAAGAATTTTGCAACAAGCAAAACAAAGCAAAAACAAAACTCACGCCCATCGTGAAGCTGCCTGCCTCAAAGCAGCCCCACAAATCACAACTGCACATGACAGCTCCCTTATCTCTCAGCATCCCTATAACCTGCAGAGCCAAGACACACAAGCACACTGGGATCCCCTGGAAGAAAATTCAGGGCTCAGTGGTGAGAATAGATCATGTTTTAATGCACTTCTACTCAATCGTCTCCAGCAAAGTGGTTGATGGCATTACAACACATCTCACACCCATTAACTGCGGGATACACAAGTATCAGAGGCTTGGAAATGTAACCAGGGTGCATCCCTAATTGCTGCAACCAGATTCAAAAGGTAATAACCCAGAATGGAAGGTGAGAAGTAGACTTGTGTTCATTGCAGGAATGACATTTCTACCTACTGCTTTGTAGGCTGTCACTCCATACTGAGCTCAGTGATAGATTACAATCACAACTAGGCACTACAGGCTAGTTTCTGAGGACAAAATCTGGGAGAGAGGAAAAATACAGCCATTGCACCTCAATCACAGCACAGGGACACTCCACAGAGAGGAGAGTTCATCAAGCCACAACAGCAGAAAAGCAAAGATCATACAAGGGGCGAAGTGGAGCACGCTAGCAACTGAGTGGAAGCAACAGGCATCGCCTTTTTCCTTTCATAAGCACGATGCTTGCTCAGAGGCAAGCAGAGGGAAGACAAAAGGAATAAAGGAGAGAAAGGTCTCATAAAGGTAAACTCATTCCGACGTTTTGAAAGGCATTTTTTACTTCAGATTGAAACAGCTTCTGAGTTTGCTTCAGTTTTTATCAGGGAAAAAATAAAAAGTGTGAGAGCGGCAGAAAAAGTTCAGGGCAAATGAAAGTTAATGGATCAAAAGCATTTTCATCTTTCCTCCCAAGAGTTCCCCAAAAGCCTTCAGTAGGGTCAGCTGAAATTGCCTTTGGATTATTTTTTTCTTAGTGAGTCCAGCCAATCAACAAACGCTTCAACCATCTTCTTCATCCTTCCGTTATTAACCCACACTTCTCCTGCCACAAAGCTATTTTCAGGAAGCTATCTTTACTAACTGCTATATTACCATGCGCAGCAGCTCAGCAGACTTTAAATCTTCAGTATTAAGGTTTGTCAGACCTGCATCTGTCGGATGTTAATCTCGTCCCTTTGAATCCGGCAGAACAAGTCCTGCTGCCCACAGCTTTATACAAGGATGCACCACATTGTCCTTCAACAGGGAACTCCAGCTCACTGGACAGCATAACCAATTCCATGTAAAGATCTGGGGAAGGCCTGTTCTCTGACAAGAGCCCTCCATTGCAGGAGTTTTGCCTTTAAATTAATGCAAATAATGAAGCGCTAACCCTTCTGATATTTGGTGCTTTTCCCAAAGCTGCAGCTCAGAGGGGCTAAGACGAGCATCCAAGCAATTGCTTGTGCATCTGAGCCTCGTGTTTGGGAAAGAAAAAAGGGAAATAGAGAGAAAAAAAAACATTAAAAAAAAAACAGAAAGGACATCTCAATGATCCCCAAAGCAGAAACAGGTTAAACAGATTGCTATGAAGAATCACACAGGTATCTCTGAGCTTATGTTGGAATGAGAGGAATCTGCTGGGTGGGGGCTGCGGTGCCTGTTGAAGGGCTATTTACTCCAGTTCTTTTAAAGGCTAAAACCATGCTGTTTCCACAGCCAAAGTTTTGTTTCATGTGGCTTTTCATGTCCCCAGACACGAAGCGAACAACATCTATCATTCACACAAAGGAGTTAATTGCCTTTCTTCCCCACTCATTTCTGTCTTCTGCCTCCAGACAAAGGTATTCTTCCCCTATGCTAATTATTAATAGAAGGAGGAAAGTTCACCTTGAGGTTGAGAGTTTTATAGAAAAATTAATTACAGAGCCCAACTTTACAATTACCGGTTAAGACACGCATTTATCTGCCACAAGACCCCTCAGGGGCTTTACCTGGCTTGAAAAAAGGTTTGCAATGGTGATGTGAGATTACTTCGAAGCTGAACTCCAGAGGAAGTATCATAGCAAAGGCAGGGCCACCAACAGCCTCTGTAATGATGAACCATGGCTGGGATGCATCGAGAGGTCAGAAGAAGAAAGAAACAATAATAGGTCAGATACACTATCATGTACTTACCAAAATTTAACAGATTGGAAGCTGAAGATCTTAAGAAAGTAATGAGGCCTCTGCACCAACAACTGATGTTCTGCATCTGCCAAGGGTGCTCAGTAGCAGTAAATCTATTAAACAGGCTGAGAATAGTAGTGAGTGGGAGATAATACTCAGTCAACACAGCGACAAAGCTCTCATTACACAAAAACTTCTAAAAATCTTCACGTGTAAACTGTGTGCAGGTTCTCACATCGGCCTTTGGAGTCAGCAGTATGGAGCAGCTTAAGAAGATCAAGACCACTTGCATATTTAGACCTGCAAACACTTACATACACACTCTGGTATTTGCTGAATTGGTGCCTCATGCTCTCCATTCCATAAATCCTCTTCCATTTCAGGCTCGTGTGATGGAAAATGCTCTTTGAGAACACAAATTACTCGCTAAAGTCAGAGGGAAAAAACATGACAGAAAGACACAGTCTGGAGAATATGAAAGACTCCTCATTTATAAAGCAAAACATTTAACAACCAGGTTGGCATTACACAGCCAGGGCTGCACACACTGCTGCGTGTGGACTTCATCCCTCCCCTGGGAGCTCCACTGAGACAACTTCAAGAGTGGTACACTCAAATAATGAATTGGATTCCTCTGAAGGAGACCCTGTTCAGACACTCCTTACCTGTGTATTTCTCAACACATCCAAGGTGTTGTTAGCCAGTCTGCTAATCAACGAGGAAAAATGACCAAAAAATAATTAAGAGTCATATCAGCAACCCATGCAAATGGCAACTCCCCATCACATCTAGTCCTGAACCATTTTTACAGTTCTTATTAAAGGCATTCTTTTTGAATATATCCTTTAAAACCATCTTTAAAGCAAACCTATGAGATACGTGAGAAGAAGGGGAAAAAAAAGAAATGGCGACTGTCACAAGGAAACAAAGCAAGAAAAGAAGAGGAAGCAGTGAGTTGTGCACCACCATTGGTGGGCACTTGAATAGGATCCCTGCGCTTGACACCACTGGCTTGGAACAAAACTGAAGTCAAACAGCTATTTGTCAAGGGATACAAATGCACACAAGCGGTGAGAACCTGGCCCTTCTGTAAAAACGTGTCAGGGACTTTTCTGTAGGGCTGTGCCGAGCCCCGTGATGGATTGTTGTACACTGAGGACAGCATTGTGAGCAATAATAATAAGGCATCTGGTCAGTTCTCTTTCTGAAAGAATATTATGGCTCGACAGGAATCACGTGAGCAGTTCCACATACAATGCACAGCCTCACTGCCACGGATCAGCAGCACTTGGTCCATCCATCCATCCACTCTGAGCTCCACCAGGCCAGCTCCAGGACGTGCAGCATCACCTTCATCTCTTCTGGACATCTATGAAAGAAGTAATACAACATCAGCCACTGCAGCCTCCAAACCCCACTGAAACCTCCCTTGTAGGTCTTAACCATTCTTGCACTGCCACACAGCTGTGAGCAGGAAGAGGAGGCAGGCACCACAGCTACTCACAGGCCAAATGACCCCTTCAGTTAACTCAGAGCTGCTTTGCTGGGCAAGGCAAGGAGCTGCTTTAACATGGGACCATAGTGCACAACACCTCCCAACCTTCCCCAGCCAGGAAGGAGGGAAGGACGAACTTTACGAAGATTTAAGCAAGCTGCCAGGGCAAATCTGCCCCGTGGCTGCAGGTAAACTACCAATAGCTCCTGGGAAGACATCCCACACCTACACAATGACAGTGAAAGCAGAAACAAAGAGAGGAAGGCATGGGACAAGCTCACAGTGCTGGGTTGAGCAACATGAGATTTCCTTAACCCATGCCCCTGTAAACAGATGGCGAGACCAAGTTTTCTCTGACAAGCAGCAGAATCAGAACTGACATGACTGGAAAAAACAAGCTCAATTCCTGTTGGCAGGATATTAATTTAGAAATCTCTGGTGTCGCTGCCCCGATTCACAATGAATTTGAAACCAAACTTTCCTAGTGCCAGATGACACAGAGATTTGACAGAGAAGGTAATTGGAGGAAATGGCTGTGTAATCTAGCTATTGTGCTGGCAAGATCCAGCTCTCCTAAAGAACAAGGTTCACTTCGTGGCATGGCTGATTCATTGTCCTTTATCCGTCCCTGGTGCCCCTTGACTTTCCTCTGCTTGTCAGGGATGGTGGCACCTTCCCTTCTAAACAGCATGAAAGGGTATGCAAACCTGACCTTGAGTGGAGTTTAGACCAAAGCTATCAGCCCTCGTAATCACATGCACTTAGTGACCTACTGCACACACCCCTGTAAGTAGAGTTCCTACTGAAGTTGCTCCTTACCTGCCAGATGCCTATGTCCTAATCACTGGGTCACCCATTAGGTCCTCATCGTTGGGTCACCCACTCCTCTTCTTCTGGAGAAGAGAAAGAAGACACAGGTTGCACTGTGGGAAAAAGAAGAACAAAAATCACCCTGCACTGGGAGACAAAAGAGATTGATGTGGCTTTGCAAGGAAAAAGGAAAAGGGGGAGGGGGGAATCAGAGTGGAGAAATTCCTAAATGCATTATGTGCAAAACCCAGCAGCACTTGCCTAGAAGTGTCCACAAACACATGCACTGAATCCTAAGACTCAGCATTTTTCCACTGTTCTAATAACAACAATTTTATCGACCTGTACATCCATGGTACTCCACTCATCACTTTGTTTTTTTTAACTGTCACTATCTAGACTGGATGGTGAGCTGCTCTGGGTGAATGTCAAATCTACTCCAAGCTGCACCTTTGAGATCTGATAACTCAGCTGCTGGAGCACCATGAAACTCTATACCTGCTAGCTGTGCGTATCGAATCGATAGCAAGTCCCCTTTGGGAGTCCTGCTAAAATGTGCTCTTGCCCTTCAGAAGGCTTCTCTCTATTCCACAATAAACAATCTGGAGGATGGAGTGTAACAGCAGTCTAACCTACCCTCATACCTGAACACATCTTTTTCCTCCGTTCACCAATTAAATGAGCCAGTGAACACATATGAAGCCAGTGATTTTGTGGAGGAGGAGTGAAAGAGCTCAATTATTTTCTTCCTCATCTGCTAGCAAAAAAATATTAGGATAGTAAACAGAGCTAGCAATCACATAGGAATGCCCGGGAGAGCCCTAACCTCCTGGTATGCAGATCTCTCGTCTGGAATTCATTTATTCATGTTCTCTATTCATACTATTAAGCTACAGAGGTGGATGGGCAACATATTCAAAACATACTCAAAAGAGACCTGAAGTTATTGAAGAGACTGCCAATTCCAATGTCACCTCTGAAAAATAAAGAGCTTGAAGGAGCAAACTGGTATTTCAGCAGAAGAAATGCCATTTTCAACAGCATCACATAATAATTCAGCACTGCCTCACAGAGATGGCTCCCATCATTCCTGAAGAGCAAGATACGTCCACCTCCTGGCTGCAACTTCTGTTGGCAGAAATGGAAAGTACCTCTATTAGACTGCAAGTTTAAAAGACCCAAATTTATCCTTAGGTTAAACCAAGGCAAGCTATCAACATGCTGTCTGGTTGTACAGCTCTTAGCGGAAGCAGGAGTTGGATTTGAAGACCCTTATGGGTCCTTTCCAACTTGGGGCATTCTGTGATCCTAGTGGTCCATCAGACCTTGCAGCTTCAGTGTGGTGCATCCTGGGGGTCTCTAAATTGGATGAAAGAATGCATAGAGAAATGGTTTATTTGCCTGCTGGGTCTTATTCTGCATCCCATTTCACTTCTAATTCCCCCAGAAAGCAGAAGATCATCTGCATCTTTTTTAATTACATTCAGTAATTTAAACTGCAGAAAACCTGCTTTGGCTATAATCATCTGGAGGTCTATAGAAATCCCTTAGCCTGGTGGAAAACATAGATGTGTAATTAGTATATTCCCCTTAATTGCAGCCTTATTTCTCTTTGCAGTGACGCATGTGCAGGTATGCGCAGCAGTCCACTTGTCTTACCCTGCACGTGGTTCCTGGGGGGTCTGAAAGGCAGAAGTTCTTGGGGGGTGTGAGCAGAAGGTGCAGCAGGAAAGCAAGTTGCCCCTGGGATCCCTGCACCTCTGTTCCACTACAGCTTCCTAAAGACAGCTTCAGGGCTCTGCTTACACCCAGCAGTGCTCCAGGAGGGGACCACACGTACTAGAGATAGAGGGGAAAAAAAAAAAGCACATGTAAAGATCCTGGAAGTCTCAGGGCAAGTAAATTACTGTTAATTGTGAGATATTTGATTGCAAGAAGCACCAGATGGCCAGCCATATGTTTTTGATTGTAAAATTAAACAAGATTAACCCAAACAGGATTTCCTCAGCATTCTTCTCTGACTGGCTCACAAATACGTCTTTAACACCTATGCTACAGATATGGCACAGTCAGAAGCTCTTCCTGCCTTTCGTAATCTACTTGGGCTAAATACTGAGCCAAGCAATACCCGGCACTTAAAGATTTCCAAGAAGCAAGATATGATTTTTGCAGGCTTTGGCTATTCTCTACTCCAAGATAGAAGGACACTGAGGCAGAGCCCTGCAGAAATCAGCTCAGTGAGTTGCTGGTCCAGCAAGTTTTTATGTCTCAGCTACCAAACCCATAGAGTCAGCTGCCTCTCGCGCTCTCCCTGGAAGATGGACTTCAGCCAAAAAGGCCTTTCCAAGCCCACCCAGCTACCATACGCACACACGTATTATCATATGGGATCTCACAGCTGAGCCTCTGTCTCTTTGCGAGCTTTTCTCATGCAGATTATGCACTTGGTCGTTTTTTTGGAGCAAATCAGTTGTGAACTGAACATAAAGGGTGTTCCAGGGGAGATCTCCCATTGCGCCATTCCCCAGCACAAACCCCCAGGACACCGCGCGTCCAGAAGCTATCAATAACACTCTACTCACACCCTCCTATCTTGTCACGCGCAGGCAGACAACATGTTTGGAGAGCTTAATTGCCCATCGGGCAACAGACAACAGGCCAGGGCTCTAGATCATGTAAACATGATCTTTTTTTTCCTTTTAACTTTGGCTATCTTCACTTTCAGGGTTTCTCTGGAGGGCAAAATGCCTTTCTTTGTCTTTCTTTTGGCAGAAGAGTCAGCCCATTGCACTCCAGGCAGTCTTTCCCCTTACTACTGCTGCTACTGAAGATGGAAGAGCTGAGGCAGCGCTGGAGAGGAGGACAGCACCTCTGCAGGAGAGAAGAACAGAACCATTGAGAATGGAGATCTGTGCTATCTAAGCAAGCACCCAGCTGTGAAATGTGGGGGATGATTCCAGCTTTCCACTTGCAAGGTGATGTGGCTGAGTCCTCAAAGGACTTGGAGGATTCATCCCATGGCTGTCGTTCCCTTGGCATCTCCTCTGGACAGAGAAGGGAGTGCAGCTGGGTTGTGCCTGGCCACCCACCAGCATTCTGGAGACAAGTGCAAAACAGGGCCGCACACATCGAGTCTCGTGGGTGCAAGTAAAACTTAAATTCAGCCTTGCTTACTGCTGGGCAAGCTCATGGTTTACATCTGGACTCAATCCTGGTCACATACAGCAGATCACGTGCCCAGAAATGCAGTTTGACTCCACCATTTATGCCCTTGCACTTGACTGATTCATGGTCATTTTACACATACACATGCAGGATCCCTGCCGTTTGGGATGGAGTCACCAATAAACAACAGTGCAAACCCTCCTCCACAAAGCCAAGCAAAATGAACCAAAAAACAGCTGCTGGCAGAGCAAACTTCCCTACTTGCAAACACAGAAAAGTCTGGCTTAGCAGCAAGGTGTTAACAAAGGGGCACCGAGGCAGAGACATGATATCCACCCCCTTCCCAGGCTTTAAATTATAGAATCACAGAATGGGTTGGGTTGGAGGGGACTTTCGAGTTCATCCTCTTCCAAAACCCAGACCCAGGCTGGAGGTGTCCTAGCAGTCCAAGCTGCCCGTCCTCTGCTGCACTTTGATGCTTTCCATCCCACTGGAAGCCACCATAAGGAGATCCAGTGGGTCACTCCAAGCTGCTATTTCCCCTCAAAACCTGACTCCAAGTCAGACACCTCAGGTGGAAAACTCCAGTCCCAAAAGGCAAAGCCTGACAAAGACATACACAATTGGAAAGAGTATTCTGCCATAAGAAAGGAGCAGGGAATTACTATATAAGTACTGGTATATGGCGCAGTTATAAAGCAGAGCTTTAAAAAGCCAGTTTTTAAATGAAGAGAACATATGCTCTGAGAAAAGCCCCATGAAAAACATTTCTTTTGCCAGAAGAGTAAAAGGAAACCCACTTTAGCTGAAAATCCAGCTTTTAAAAGGCAATCCCAAGTCAATGAGGTATAAAAGTGAATTCAGAGCTCTTCTACTGCTCTCTTGTCTTTCCAAAAGAGCATCTGCTGGGCTCTGCTTCCCCTGACAACCACTCCTCCACAGCCAGCTGGGGAGATGCCCCAGGAGGTGGAAGAACAAATAAAAATAAGATAAAATATATATTTAAAAGAAAAAAAAAATTACAAGCTTTTAAAACATGATTTATCCATGTTGGGTACTCCTCTGTCTAACCAGATGCTTCCAAATGTCTGGCACTAGAGAACAAGCCATAATTTTTACCCCTGTGATATACGACTTACCTATATTAGACTCGCAGAGAAACAAACCCAGCTGTTGCAGCCAGGGATGAGGATGGGAAGGGGGCTGTATGTGACCCCAGTTCCCATGAGCTGCCTGGGAAAGGCACCTCCAGGGATGCTTCTGTACCAGGAGAAGAGGTAGTCGTGCCTTTGTGGGCAGCTGGCTGATGGAGGACGGATAGGCAGAGCCTGTCTGAGCGTGAGTCACCTGCACACCAGGACAGAAACAGGTTACAGTTGAGCTCAACCAGATCACAGGTTGCTGCCCATCTCAGTGTCGGACAGCACAGTGCATGTCTTCTATCAGCTAGTTGTATGCAATGCACAGATAAAGATGGGAAAAACAGCGCTGATACAAATGGGGAAAAAGAAAACCAGATAGGCTTTTAGCCTGAAGAATGGCTTGTCTGCTTTGTCTGAGATCTACGGGCTACTCTAACATGAGAGATTGCTTCCTACAAACCTGGCCTTCGTTTCTGGGAGCGCTGCAGGCAGCGAGAGCATCAGTGCACGGGGAGGGAACACACATAGCTCTTGTTCCATCGGCACTACAGCCTGAAAATGGCTCTTACAGAGCGTAATCACTTGTGCATGTTGGTGAAAGGAACCAGAGAAATGACCCCTGGCAGGAAGCTTAGTCTGAACAAACAGTGGGGACCAGGAATTCAGTCCTTTGGGAAAGCAACCACTGCTGCAGGTTGTAAGGTCTGTCCTCATCCAGCCTCCTTTTCCTGAGAACAGGGGTAGGCTCTTCCATGCTGCTTTCCCCTTTGGTTAAGGGTCAGATGCAGCAGTGCTGGACTGAGACCTCTGTCTGATCCAGCTCAAGGGCAGCGACCCATCAGCACAAACCAGACCACAGAGCATGCTTGGGAAAAGCTAACTGTGCAACAAGTGGAAAAAGTCAGAGAGCAGCCATGCTCTGAAGAGGGAAGGCAGGACACTGTTGGGATTTCAGGCTGCTGGTCCAGGCGGGGCTGTGCCTGCAGCACCACTGATAGGACCTGGGTCCTCCCCAGCCAGCGCAAAGAAGAGATAAGGCTCTGGGACACTGCAGAGAAGGGCAAGAATCAGCCCTGGGTTTTAAAGGGGCAGGAGGAGGTGAAGGAGACAAGAGAAGGCACAATCAAACTAAACCAGATGGGTTTCATCTAGCCTGAGAAACAGTGCTGCTATTCAAACAGGTGCCTCTGCTGCAGCAGCAGTAAAGGGCAGACAAATCCCTTCCCTTGTAAATCACGTGGCCTAAGTAAAGTCAGCAGCTTTATCTAGTAGCGGGGGCCACACGGACTCTAGGAGAGCCTTTGCCTGAGCACCCTTTCCTTATGCACATTGCAGACAGCTCCAAATTGCTTCTTGCCTTGAGCAGGAAACAGCCTTGCCTGCCCCGAACCCCTCCAAGATCCAATACAAAACATGGTCAAAAAGCCACTGGTCCCAAAGAGCAGTACGTGTACAGAAGCACCTGCCTGTGCAAGTAAAATTCCACTCATTTCCACTGAATTATCTGAGCCAGGCTCCGCAGCCACATGAAGGCATATACATATAACCCACTCATGTCAATGGGCACTGTGCAATTTATACCTGTAGGTGCTCTTAACCCTTATAAAAACAGCATCCAGGGTTGGGCCTTGTTTGAAGGGCAGGTTTTCAGAAATACCCCAGTAAAGCACAAGACTTCTGCACGTCAGCAGAGAGTGCACTTACATTTTCAGAGGAGTCGTGGAGCTGAACCTGTCTCAGGGTCTGGTTTTTGTTCTTTATTAATCACTTTCATGGGCCTTTGCACTTTTGGATTCCAGCCTGACTGGAAGCAGCAGATGCTGGAAACCTCACAAAGCTTTTCCAAGTGTGAAACCCCTCCCTGGAGGGGTGTAATGCACTTCAGGTTTGCATCTCAATTTTCAGAGGCCGAGCCAAGCAGTCACCTCTCAGGCGTCCAGGACGTTTGCCTGTAAGAAAGCCTCCAGCCTTCAATACAGGCTTTCATCCCAAAGCAACTTTTTCCAAAGCACGACTGAGAGATGACCTGGTGCAAAGGGGAGATGGTAGATCCATGGTGCTGGGAGGCAGAGGGAGAGCAGCTTACCATAAGAAGCCATTGGAGCTGCTGATGCTTTTCTTACTAAATGCTCCTCTCTCTTCCTCACCCAGGGATCTCCTAGGCTCTACCACCCTATAATCTGACCGCACAAACAATGCTTGGCTCTTACCTTCCCCCAAAGACACAACAGCCAGGCAAGGGTTAGAAAGCCTCAAGTACTGCCAAAATGAAATGTGGCTGAGACACACAAGGCAAGCCTGCCTCTTGGCCAAGAGGGCTGGGGCATGTGCGGGGAAGAGCCTCCCTCTCTCTTTTTGCTGTTTTATTCTTCAGACTTACAATGAGGGCCATTCTCTCCCAGAAGAAGGAATCCTCGGCACTCCAGCTTTTTAGTGATTCACTGCAAAACAAGGTAAAGATGCTCCTCCGCCAGCCAGCTTCCCATTACAGTACCACTTTGGGCCCATGGTGAACCAGCCAAGCCGAACCAAGAGGAAGCAGTGGCTGGCGATCCTCGAGTGCCTGCAGAATCAATGTTTCCAACTGACTGCCTCCCTCACTCCTTCGAATCCGTCAACCAAGAACACCGCATTCACCAGTCCAGACAGGACGGGAAATGAGAAGAGAGATTTTCTTTCCATCACCACTCTCTTTATAAAAGCATCACCTCCGCCCCTAGCCAAAGCAACAGGGCAACCTTGAAATCGAAGCCAGCCATTGAAACAAGCTGGCTGGGCTAGAGAAAAGAACTCAGGACCACATCCTACAGGGATCAGCACCCACTGCACAACACAGGATTCCCATACCTTTCATCTTGAGTGGAAACTCAAAGCCTATGGCCATGCCACAGAGGAATTATGGGCTGCACAGACAAGTCACAGCCAAAATTCCAGTAGCTGATGTTTTTCATAGGGAGGCAAAAATGAATAGGATAACCTCCAGAAGAGGTTTGGTTTTTTGTTGTGGATAATCCAGAGTAAATCCACTTTGTCCCCATTGTTACCTAGGACAGTGAGAGGCAACGGCATACAACCCAAGTGCTAAACAGTAAGAACATCTGAGCGTTGTGAGCCCATTGGACAAAGTCCCAGATCAATATGGAAACAGGGGGAACAGATCCCCCACAAGCTGCTGCAATGGGAGCTGCAACCCTGAGATGTGGAGAGATCCAGGCTGATGCACTACGCCTGCACTTGGGCTCATTGTGTAAGCCAGATTCGCCCACTGCAGAACACATAAACGTGCCTGTAGGTGGCCCAGAAACACTGACTTATTAAAAAGAAAGAGGAGGGGAGGGGGGAAAATGAATGCGACGTCTGTCAGCCTTGTACCAAACTGGATTTGTGTGTGTGTGTTTGTGTGTGTGTTGTCATGCATTTTGAGACCTCAAGAGTTGAGAAATTCAAAACACCTGTCAGTCACATCAATCCCTTTGGACAAAACATAGCTGCCACTTGGATGGGTAAAAAATAAAAACCAACAAAAAGCACTTCTCTGTCAAGCTGTGACTCGGTCAGCCCTACTCAGAGTGACCGAGACAATGTTTAGAGAAAGCAAAAAGAAAGATGTGAGTTTTCATACTCATCAGTGGAACTAAATTGATTAAGGGCATTTCCTAGGTAGGTTTGAAATCTCCTGCAACAATTTGTGAAAAGAAAAAAGTGCCCCCTAAAAAAAAAAAAAAAAAAAAAGGGAAAAAGCCACTACTGCAAAAACATTAAATCTGCCTGGGTAACTCAGAATATATGTTGGCAAGGCAACATATCACAGCTTGAACAGTAAACCTGCTATGTCAGAGGCTCTGCAACATATGAAAGAGACTCAGGCTTCAATATATCATGCTGAATTTACTTCTTTTCAGCCTTTCATGGCAAAGCATTTGATGTCTATCCTTTCACTGTCGCAGTCGATAGGGTAACCTTGCTTAAAAGTTTCCTGACCTCTGCTGTTGTCAGTATTATTCTGTTACAGTGTAATTTAACTCTTTTTCTTTAGTCTGGAAATGGCACTGTATGGACAGTAAACATGATGGGGTTTGGGGATTTTTCCCCTCTAACCCAGGGGGGAGAGGTAAAAGCATCCATCATTAGAGCTGGCTTAAAACCAGCTGATGTCAAGAGCCGGTCGACACACAGCAGCTTGGATCCTCTGCTGATGAGGACCCACTGAGCAGCATGGATTTCACACTTCTCATTTGTGCTGTGCCCCTTGGCATCAGCACAGGGTCTGGGTGGTTTCCCAGCACTCTGTTTTGTAAAAGCATTTGGATGCTTGCCCTCAAGGGTTGAAGCCTAGTGTCATGATTCGGCTGCATTCTGACTGAGCTGTAAGAGGAGGAGCATCAGGACGTGCCTCCCGTGAGCTGTTTCTCTATGCTGCTGCCATAAGGACAGACGTACTTATGCATGGAACCCTGCAGCAGACCAGCTTCTGCTGGGCTCATGATCTCAACTGGAAAGAGAACAGCTTACCATGGAGAAGGCAGGTTCAAAATGAGCATTTATCCCCTAACTTCTGGTTCTTTTTGGGCTTCCTGGCTGCTCTCACTCGGCCCCTCGGGGAAAGGGCCCTGGGAAGCAGTAGAACTTAAAGGCATCAAGGCAGGGACAGAAGCTCAGATGTTTAGCCACAGTACCGTGTGGCTTCTCTAGGTTCATAGCATTATAAGGATGTTGGCAACTCTTTGGTGCTATGAAGTCATAACATTTCCAGGACAGAGGCCTTTAGATAAGGCCTTACACTCTCATAATGCTTGGAAAACAAAGAGATTTAAACCAAGTAAAGAACAAAACAAAGGGATATGTTTTCAAAAGAACAACTACCAAAACAGAAGGGGATCGATTTTTCCTCATGACTACGGCGTTTGAAAGGCCAGGTTGCTCTGGGGATACAGCTGGATTATCCATTGCAGGATCTTTACGAGCCTGGTTTCAATCATATTATAGTCCTGTAATGGATGTACTTTTCCAAAAGCAATTTCACGTTGCTATTATCTGTTTTGTTGCCATTATTATGTCTTTGCATTATTGCTGTATGTGGGTATTACATTGCATTAGTGTTGCAGAGGCACACATACTCACATGCACCTGCACAGGATTATTGCTAAACATTCTGATCCTTCTTATAAAAAACCCTATAAATCCCAGAGAGCTCCCTTCAAATCAGCAGCATTATCCAACAGTAAAGCCAGGGTGTAAATCAGAGCAGACTCCGGCCCAGATGCTCTTCAGCCACACACCATATGGGAAAAGCGAGCCTAGAAGCACACTGGGATTTCCACATTGGGACTGAACACAAGTCAGTTCCCTCCAAACCCATCCCATTTTTGCATTTCACACAGTGTTGAGCCCCACTGCTTGAGCACCTTGCACCAGTCACACTCGCCTCATCAAGCAGCTCTCTGAAACAGATTAAGATCTGGCTTTGGCAGCGCTGCTGCAGACACGTGCTTAAATATTGTTCACAGATGAGTTATTTCTTGCTTCTTAGTAACTTTAAATAGCTTTTATGCTCACTGAACTCATCAAAGACTAGTATGTAAAATCAGGAGCACTGAAACCATGAATTAGTCTAAGGACAAACGGGCCAGTTAGCCTATGAGGCGTTTCTTGCAATACAATATCTTGATGGCTGCCAGAGGATCTGATTTAAAGTCACTGCGCTACACCTGAATGTCATTTATGGCTCATAAAAGGAAATCTGTGTTTGAGTAACAATAAAGCACTTTCTATTAAAATAAAAAATAAAATACAAACCCTTTCTCAGGGAGCAGATATATTTTCATTTGCTTGGTGCCCGCCTGCAAGGCAGATGGGAGAACCTGACAGTTATCCTATATGGGATCCTATCAGACCAACAGTTTAACAGGAGGATTTGCTCCTGCACGGATCGTGACACCTCAGGTTTGACACTTAATAACTTTATCAAAAGCCTCCTGGAAAAGCAAGGGCCCAAGTGTGCTGCACACCTGTAGCTGTCAGAGAGAGGATCTATAGGCACTGCTGGGACCCAGACCACAGTCCTGCACCAAACAGCAGGGGCCCCTCATAACACTCCAGCTCCAGGATGGGGACATCTGGCCACACTGCATTCCAGCAGGCATTGCATCAGTCACTGCAAGACACACTCTCTTCTCCCCAAGGACCTGTGTTTTCACCCACCTGTTACTGCCAAAAAAATCCTCCTTCACATCAGACTCCATGGTGCCCAGAAGCACCTTTTTAGTCCTAATATGAACGTCAGCTGGGGAACCGTGCCACACACCTTCACAAACACCCTAGAACAGATATAGATACACAGATACGTATAAAGAGATTCTCTTTCCCCAGCGTACTTATTTTCTATTACAACCAACTCTGTAACTTCCCTATTCCTCAGGAGCAGGCAGCGGGACCCTGTCCCTGCAAAGACTCTCAGAAAGCAGTTGTGCTAACCTGTAGCAGACCAAACCCTGAGGAGGACAGCAGTCAGGGCTGAGTTACGCTGGCTCTGGCATCCCACATGCAGCAGGCAATGTCTGAGCTCTACCTCTGGGCAGACAGTAGTCAAGGGGCAAGGAGAAAAGCTAGCTGCTTAACCCCAGTGCCTTCCCATCCAAGGAGCTGTAACGGACCTGGTAGTGTAACGCCTGGAGACTTTACCAGTCCAGCTCATGCTGCAGGATCTCCTCAACACTCAGTGCTACCCAGGATGTACCGCATCATCTTCACAAAGACAGCAATGTACCGTAAAGAAAGAAACCAAACAGTCGTTATAAAGCTGTTGACTATCAGGATTTCAGAAGGACAAGGGCATGCTTTGTTCATAAGAGGATTGTGCCTATAACCTTCACCAGCAAAGCACTGAAGTTGCAAAACACACAGAGCAGCAGCAGAGAGTCAGCATCATTGATTTAGCATTAATTACCTTGTCCTGGAATGAGGATGACATGATCTTCACTGGCTTTAAAAAGGTCTTCTCCACACATCCTGCACCAGCTGAATCTTGTCCTGCACTTTGACAGAATAACAACACATATTTAAAGCTGCTTGTAACAAAGGGAAGAAGAAAGAAAAAGGGATTTAATGCTTTCAGGACTGCTAACCTCTGAGAATTCTACTGCAAGCAAAAACTGCAGAGGACTGAAAATGGATTAGTCCAAACATTCATTCATGTGCTTCCATATCTTTGTTCTACATGTTTATTTCTAAGCTACAGACACTGCTTTCATTATTCCCAATAGATTAAACCAACCTTATAAACCCATTGGCCTCACCTTCCCAAAGAGTACATCCTTACACATTCCTCCCCATTCCTTCCCCTCTTCCTACTCACTGCTGTCATCCAATGTAACCAACAACTGACCTGTTTGTTACCGCATCCAAGAGAAGCTAAAAGGCAGCTTTGTGATGTCTTCTTTTCAGCTCATTTCTAAGGAGAAGGACAGCAGCATCAGGGAAAGCAAAGTCAAACCACTCCTACATGTAGTTTTTCCAGATCTTTATTTTACAAAAATAACTTACAAATAGAGACAACTCTCAGAAGCAAGACCATTCATTCTGTGCATAAGGATACAGGTTTGTGAAGTTCAGGCATAGGAGTTAACAACTCTTACAACGCTGTTAATTTTAACATGATGGTAGCTATATTACAACACATACATTTCACTCTCCAGACACGTGGCTATGACCACCACATCAAGCTATGCTCAATGAATCGTGCCAGCCAGCAAGGATGCACATCAGAGATCATTGTCATCCTCTTACCAAGGATAGTTAAAACCAAATGGCAGTCTAACACTCAGACTACAGCGCACTGGATACGCTCAAGAGCAATATACATCAAATACATGATAAAAATATATTTCAATTTCAAATACAATTGCATAAGGTACACCAACAGCCAGAAAATAAAGTCTCGAGCTTTTAAATACAACACACACTATATATAACATATACAATGAGACAAGGGGGAACCCACACATGGAAGGAAAAAGCTTATCCTGAAAACGCATGTTATCTATGGTACACAATGGCTTTGTCTGCTAGGAAGTCAATTCCATTTGCATAGCATTGTCAAGAAGTCCAGGCCGGGCTAGGAGGAGATCAAACAAAACACACAAACAAAACGCTTAAGTTTTGGTACCACTTCCATGTTGTGCCTGATTCTACTCTTAAATTACAGTTCGCTATTTCTCTTGTGTAGGCTGTAATTCATGCCCCGTTCATAACAAGCATAAGGAAAGGGGAAGGGGAAAGTCAAAGAGTCAAGGAGGGTTCCTTCTGGAGTTCCAGTCATTTGGTATTTTGCTCCAGAGCAGAATACTCTGCTTCTGACACTCTGGAAGCATCAATAAGCTTCGTGAGACCAGTTTTGGCAGAGTACTTGAAAATAAAGGCTTTCATGAGCTCATATCTGTAATTGCGATTAATGAAGCTATAGAGGATGGGGTTGACACAGCAATGGACTAGAGAGAAACACTGAGTGATGTGAAGCGTGGCATACAAGAAGTTCTCCATTTGACAACTGAAGGGTATGAAATGCAGACTGTAGAAGATGTCGAGGAGGACAGTCGTATGGTAGGGTAGCCAGCAGACAAGAAACACCACGACATAGGAGAAAATGATCTTCCCACTGCTCTTCCTCTCTTGGTCGCTGGAGGCAGAGATGGTCTTCGCGAGGAGGAAGTAAAAGAGAGCAATGACTGGAAAAGGGATAAGGAAGCCCAAAACGACAGAGATGAGCTCCATGCCAATCAACCACTCTTTGAAGCTCTCCTCGGGATATGCGGGACGGCAGTAGGTCTCATTGCTGGTAGAGACTGTCTTAAGGAAATAGGTGTCTGGCAGGGATGCAGTAAAGGCAAGAAGCCACACCAGGATGCAGATGCAGCGGCGGACTATCTTCTTCTTGCGGTTACTGGAATTGGTGAAATAGGCGACTGAGAGGTAGCGGTCCACGCTCATGCATGCCAGGAAGAAGATGCTGCCGTACAAGTTGATGGAAAATATAAGGTGAGTTATTTTGCACGTGATTTCTCCCATGTGCCACTGGTTATGCTGGATGAGGGAGACGACCCAAACAGGAAGCGTGATGACAACGCACAGATCTGCAACAGCCAAATTGAAGATGTAGAGGTGGGTTTCATAGCCAGTCATTTTGGCTTGGAGATTGACCCACACCACAACAGAGTTGGCCACCAGCCCTATGACAAAGATAAAAATGCAGAAGAAGGACAGGGTGTAGAGCAGGGCGCTTTTGTTGAGTGTGCCAGGGCATGTCGTCGCATCCACTGTGATGCAGTCGCTGTTGTTGCACATCCAGTTCATCTCCGTTAAATTGGCCTTTTCCAGGAAATCAAGGATTGAAGTCAAATCAAGCGCACTCATGTTTGCTTAATTCAGGCTTCAAGCGACCTGTAGAAGAAGTGGGATCAACAGAAAAGACCTGAGTTAATGGGTATTTTTCTGCTGCTTTCTTCGTACCACAAAGCGCATGCGAGACACACAGCTTTAGTGACGTCCCGCTCTGCTAACACACTTGCATTAAAGAGGTCTGCGGAGTAAAGGAAGCAGAACAGACACACAACAAAACTCATCTGGTCCATGAAAGAGGAACAGCGCTAGCTTTGTGTGGGATTTCTTCCTGCGGCTCGTGTCTGACATCATCAGGTTGGCTATCATCCCCGGGTGTGAAATCCGCAAAGTACACCGTGGCCAAATAAACGTCAGGCAACTAAATCTGTCTTCTCCAGCATAAATGATGATACTATCGCTTTCAGCAGGGGAATCTTTAAGCCATTTTATCTGCACTCCCTCAAGCATAGTAGAATTGATCTGGCTGATACACGGTACCGTAAAACATTTACCACAAGCTCTGCTAAGCATCTTGTCAAGTCCGGCTCCAGCTGCATTAGGCAGAAATGGGGAACTAAGGGGCTTTGTACCCTCATCCAATTTTAAATTTAAATCCCGCTCCATTCTCCCTCCTTCCCTTCAATTCTATTTCACAAAGCATCCCCTGTGTTTAACGATTATCACGTAGCTTTGAGGAAAAAGAATCAGAGCTTGACCGCTGAGTAGATCTGCTGGGCTTAAGTTTTCTTTTTAGAAGAGAGCTTTGATTTACAAAATACTCCCCCCCACCACAGCTGGCTCCACAACAACTGCTTCCTCCCCACCCTCTCTCTTTTCTAAACCTGCTTTCTTGTCTCTTCAGCCCCTTCCCCCATTGGCAGACAAAGCACTGGGCTACTTGTTCAGTTCCTTGCCAGCAGAAGGAAAGGACCCAGCAGACCCACACGGCTCGCACAGGATCTGAGCTGGACTGCTAATTACTGTTGTGCTTTTGGGGCGGTGTAAAAGGCCTCCTGCCCCGCTGAGCCAACAATACCACCCAAGGCTGCTCCTGGGTTAGTCGGACACCTGCCAGACAGAGTTTCTTCCTGCTTCCACACCAGGGACGCACTCCTTTCATTCCCCTGAAGCACCAGGCCAGGTGGCAAAGGAAAGCTGTCCCGCTTATGCTGCCCAACCTGGCAGGACAGCCGGGGTCCAGTGATGGCACAGGTGGATCACACTCTGCAGAGCTCCAAAGCCTCTGGAGCCACATCTGCAGCACAGGCTGTGCAGCAGCTGTATCTCTTCCAACACACAGCAGCAACACCAACAGGCTTCACAGCCCATCCTTTCTCCCAGTTTAACTGCAACAAGTAGCTTTCTCTTACTCTGTTTGTCTGGCCATTACGAGGCGGACAGCCTGAGCAAGCTGTTAAGGGATACAGTAAGAAAAGGATCTGTCAAGAAAAGCATTTCTAGTTCATTGCCCTTGTTAGCTGATAGTTTCAGCTTGCATTTCTCTCATCAATCCCCCTCCTTCAGATATAAAATCCTTTATAGACACTTTAACTTCCTGAAACATAGCCAGAAGCCTCATTATTCCCCACAATTAAGATGTAAATCCTGTAACTGAGAGCATCCTTTGGCTTCCTGCTCCAAGTCCCAGGGCAAGCTCGCACTGAGCATCCAAGTAACTGAAACAAGCCAAGGGAAGCACACAGAGAAACAACTTACTCAACCACTTGTATCTTTCAACATCCTTACCACCCCAGAGGATCTCTTAGGCGGGATGCAGGTTTTGGTGGGGCTTATGAGACAGCCTGCACTATGGAAACTCATAAGGAACACTCAGCTGTTCTAGGATGTTGTAACATATGAAGGAGACAACAGAGCAAGGAAGAGTTGGGACATGCTTCTGCACTAAGCGGTCTCTTCTCATCCCCACAGAGGACTGGCACCTGGGTTGGGGAAACTTCATGCCTCTGAAAAGGGTTCACAAAGCACCTCTTACTCCTCCGTCTGCATAATCAGCTCTTCCCAAAGCTCCCACCCGTCCTGCCTTGCCACAGCCAGGCTCTGCCAGAGACAAACTGAAGAAGAAAAGGGAGATAAGAGGGGAGATTACAGGAGAAGATTCAAGGCACTATTGTCCCGGTGGAAGGGGAAGCTGGTGGCACTAACAATGAGGAGGGCCATGCACACAAGCCAGGAGAGATCAAATCTCTCCACAAACAGGGCCCAAATTGGCCCCGTGAGGGGATCTAGCTCACTGCTGCAAACCTATCCAGCCTTCCAGTCTTTCATCTGGCCGGCATGCTGAAAGACAAGGCTGAGATTGAAACCAAATTAACTGCTTGTTTGGCTAAGTCCTCTCACCTCATACCTTGCCTCAACACACTCAAAGCAACCTGAGCTCTCCCTGCCAGCACAGAGCCCTGTACAAGGACAAGGATGACATCTGCGATGCTCCCAAAGAGCTGTCACAGGGAACACTGGCACTGCTGAACCTGTGCAGAGGGGCTTATAACCCCAACTAAGTTCAGGGGCCTGCAGCCGAGCGATCACCGCTTCCCCCTACAGCCAGCGAAGGGAAATGTGATGCTCCGCGTTTATAAGGCTCAAGCTCGGACAAACCTCACCGGTTAGCGAGAGAGAGAGGCGGACGGACCATCTCTACCTGCCACCTGTAAGCACCGAGCCCAGGAGAGCAGAGCCAGGTAACCCAAGAGAGCTGATCCTGCTCTGCACACTCGGTTCCCCGTAGGGACAGCAGGGTGCAGCCACACACCGCAGCTCAGCCTGCCCGCCCTCCCGCTCCGCTTCAAGCCCCATCTCCGAGACTCTGCGCTCCGAGCCGCACCAAGCACAGCCGTGTCACCCCGTCTCACACAGCCAGCCCTGCCACCGCGGGACACACAGCCACCTCAGCCCCAACAGCGCGATGCTCGGGCCCGGCCCGGCTCCCCCCGCGGCCGCCCGCCATGATTACCTCACCGCCGGCGTGCCGCCCGCTCCGAGACACTGAGCGCCGCCCGCCGCCGTCGGACCTTATAGCGGCAACGGGAGACCGCCTCCGGAGGGCGGCCCTGCCCGGCCCCGCCGCCCGCCCCCGGCCCGGGACAGCTCGGGGGGCTGAGGCGAGAACGGGGAGGGTGGGTTCTCCCAGCCGGAGCGGGGCAGGGCAGTGCGAGAGTGGCTCTTATACCTTCACCATACACCGGGCTGCCACAAACGCTGCTAGTAAAGAGCCTCATCGAGTCACTGTCAGCAGCACGGAGAGAAGAAATGGTTCCCAACATCAAACCTGAACCTTCCTTGGTGCAACTTGAGGCCACCACCCCCTCACCAAAGCCTCCCAGCAGGGAGCTGCAGTGTGCAGTGAGGTCTTCCCTGGGCTTCCTCCTCACTGAACCCAGTTCCTTCAGCTGCTCCCCATTAGACTTGTGCTCCAAACCACCCTGGACACCCTCCATATCTTTCTTGCAGTTAGGAAACCAAAACACCACCAAAAAGTGTGCATTTTGTTTACCTGTTGATACTTAAACATATTTCCACGGGCAATCAAAAGCTTCCATTCAAACATCATCAAGCAGCAGCAGAGTCCATGGATGACACCCTGCAAGCAAAGGGCATTAATCAGCCTCAGTTTCTCTGCCAGCAAAGCAGAGATGATTAAGCTGTGGACACGACACCTCCCACAGCTGAAAGGATGCACTGATGTTAGCCTAACCCACTGTGGTTTGGGTGCCAGGAAGGACAGAAGCCCCAGGTGGAGCAGGTGAGATGAAACATACCTCGCTCTCCTCCCCCTGCATGAGGACAGTTAGACCCTCCCAACTTCACAGCTGTCAATGAGCAAAGCATTCTGGCATTTGTTTAAATTCTGCCTGCTCGCCGAAGCCTGTGAAGGCTGAAGCATGATGAGTTCAGACAACGACAGGCTTCAGTTTAAAAATAAGACTGTACTGAAGCCCTTGGCTAAATCAGGCTCTGAAAACCCTAAGCAGAAAAAAAAATAAAATAGAAAAAAAATACAAGTACTCTTGCAGAAGTCCAGAGTCACTTGGACAACAAAAAAAGCAAGCGGTTTTTCCTTACTTGGTGCGCCAGAAAATAACATCAAGGATTACAGCCTCTCCAAAAATACCATCCAGCATCTGCAACCACAAGGCTGCTCTCTGTCCAGGAGTTGCAGGCAGCCTCCTCTCTTGCATTTGCTGAGAGCAGGAGCAGAGCAGGAGCAAAGCCCTCGCTGCCCTTCCAGGTCCCTCCCTCCAGCTATCTTTTACAGAGAACACGTTCCACACGCAGGAGGGACGAGCCCATTCCCTTTCCATTATGAAAGCCAGATTTTGCTCGGTGCTCAGGAATGAAATGCTTGAGCAGTAAGCGAAGCAACACGGTCTCAAAGAACCGCACAACACAAAACCATCCCCCTACAGCACAGCGAGCAGAGCTGTGGAAAAGCTGGGCACCCCAGATAAGATCAGCACAGGGCCCACGCTACTTGCTTGGTGAGATTAGTTCTGCTCTATAACCACAGTTAAAAAGGCAGCCCAACCACAGCCTCCAGGAGATGTGAGCTCTGAGGCAGCTCATCAAGCAGGAACTCCCTGCACAGATGCAGCAAGATGAGTTCTCACCCACCCAAATTTCCTTCTCTCCTAGGACCTGGATTTACACCATGAGAACTGAGCAAGAGCTTGTCCAGCAATTGTAATGTGGCCTGCAGCTGAATGTTTTGTTTTGAAGGGTGACAGCTAGCAGGCTTTCTTCAGCAGCAGGATTCTCCCACCACCAGCCTCTGCTATCCATGCTGTCCACGGGCAGCACAGGGCCTTGAATGAAGTTAGCACTCTGCTGTGCTCAGTGCTGAAGATAAACACACACAAGGGTAAGCTCTGACCAGTGGAGATAGGTGTGACAGTTGTTGCTCTGTGAGAGAAAAGGCAAGGAAAATGAAGCTGAATGACTTGACTTGGGGTATCTGGCACATCATGGTGCTGAATTATTACCCTAACTGCCTGTCCAATGAGCCTGAATTAAAGCAGTGTCTTTCTTTTCCCGCAGAAGCACAACAAGCAGGAATAGAAAACCCAGGATTCCAAAGTATCCCTCGCAGCCTCTCCCTGCTGGCACATGGAATGAGAGCTAAAAGCCTCCTTGCTTTCTCTCAAGGCTACCTTTTCCAACTGTGAGGCAGGTGGAAGAGAACCCCAAGCCCTGCCCACTTAAGTCAACCAAAACAATGCAATTTGGCTGCTTCAAGTATTAGAAAGATTTGGGGGGGGGGTAGAGAGAAAGCCAATATGGCAAAGTACATGCGAATGTTGGGAAGGGGAGCATTAGAATAGCATGTCAAACAGGGATGTTGGGAAAGGTTTCTCCATTGCCTAAGAGAGGATCTGCATGCAGCCAAAGTCAGACAGAAGCAGCATCACCGAGCGTGTCTGAAGGCAGCAGCATCATGCACAGGCAGAGAACAATGTGCTGGCCAGGAGTGCAAACACCCACGTCGAGATGACAAAGCCAGGGATAGCTGAACAGACAGGCGCCTGCAGGAAATCAGGCTGTGATACATCAATTGCACAAAGGTAAAAAGCTTCCTGAGGTCCCAGGAGCCAGTGCCAACGGGCTGCTGGATGGAAACGCAGCACTCATTTCCTCCCTCCTTCATGAGGGTTCTCTGTCCTTTGCCAGTCACGTTCCTCACTCTGCAAGACATCTGGAGCCACCTCTGTGACATGGCAGGAAACAAGAAGGGAACATCCAGCAGGCCGTGACCGTGGCACTGTCCGGTTTTGCTTCCCCTTCAACAGAAAATGATTAAGTTATTTAATGCCCAGCCAGGCATGTGCTGGTGGTGCTGGGTGGGACAGGCAGTGTGCTCTGGGTTGTTGTGCTCACACTGAGCTTCTTAGGATGTTACAGCATCAGAAGTACGAAGAACCGTACACCAATAGGCCTGTGAAAACCTGCAGCTGGAGATGGGTGTTTTCCATGCAGAAAGGATACTGCCTTTAGCATTTACCTCCTGACAAGTGATGATGAACAGTGCTGATTCAGGGAGACAATATAAAGCACGCACCGCTTCACATGTGTCTCAATCAATGGGGCCACCCAGGATTGTAGCTGCTCTTTGTCTTTCTCCTCTGAAGACACAGCATGAGAGAGGTTAATGCCAGTGCCCCTTGCCCAGCCACCCTGCCAGCACTTTCTGTCGATCCCAGCAGGATTTGCAGCCGCTGATCCCAGCAAGTTTCCCAAAAGCCAAGCACAGGTACAGCAGGCATCCTAGCAGCCAAGGGAAGGGCCAGCAGAGCAATCAATTCACCAATTTCAAGGCAAAAGGAGCTTTCAGGAGAAATCAATTGGCGGCATAATTAGGAGTATTACCCACACAGCTAATAATTGCCTATAACAGCTCTCTTCTTCACAGCTCACTTCTGCTTCGCTTCTCTTCCACTAAATAAAGGTGTTACCTATGGATGTTATCTGTGGCTTCATAACCTACTGTCAGAGGCATTATAGCAGTTCATTTGAAAACGTGCTGGACCGTGACCACGAGGAAGATAGAGTAGGGCTTCGAGCAAGAAATCCTGCCTAGAGCAGTCAAGCAGATAGCAACAGAGACTTCAGAGGCATTGATTCTTATGTAAGCACTGCACCAAACTTCTCTCCACATCGCACTGTCCCAGACCAGCACCACAACCTGCATGTGTTAAGGGTAGATTCTGATAGAAGCCATGGTAAAGAAAGTTGGGTTTGACTTTGCAGCAGCAACAAGCATTACAAGTGGCACAGCAGAGCAGAAAGGGGGAAAAAGGATCTGAATGAGGATGGTGGAACCCCCCCCCTCTGCCTTCCCCTGCTTCCTTGGGAAAAACTCCTGCTAGGTGTAAAATGCCTGAATGCTACACACCGGTAAGGAATAAAAAATTCATTAAATCATAAATCTTTTGGAAAGGGGATCTACTGGGGAGATTATATTCACTTTTCATAGACATATTAATTCAACAGTGGCATATCATATTGTTCTCTGTGGGGACAAAAAAGACATGTCGTTTTAAAGCATGATATTTAGAGCAGTCCTTTAGGAAGGAAAGCAAATATAATCTTGGCAAGGAAAACTGACTACACAAGCACTGAAGAAGGGACATAAAAAGCAAGGTCCAAGTCCCAGCTGCCGAAAATCAGCATAGCCTGACTGGAGTTACTGGAGCTAAGCCCATGCATGGGAGCTGAGAATGAAGGTCATCCCAATTGAGCCGCAGTTCCTTGAAATGTTAAGTAAACCAACACAAAGGGTAATTTTTTACTGGGCCATTGTGAACGCTGTCTAGCCTGCTAGCAAACACCAATGGCAAGTGAGACAACAAACACACTACAACAGTGTTCTCCACAGGTTTGATGTCTGTTGGATGATTTGTTGGTTCCTTTTAACTACCTAAATATAATTGCCTGCATTAGCCAAAAAGCAAATCTGTGCTCCCAAATACCTCCAATTTACATGCCTCTATTTTCAAGACTGGCTCAGATCAACTTCACGCAGCACCATAAGCACAGGTCCAATCATCCCAAACACATTCAGTGTTGTTCTGCTGTACAGCTGCTCTCACAGTAGCTACGGAAGGGCCTTTAACAAGCATACAAGTTAATTGTTCACGACCATGACCTTTCTCTACGATGACTTGCTATCCAAAATATTTTATCCTAGCTTATTCTGGAAAAACAAGAATAAAACATATCCAAACTTACCAGCACAAGTAACAATGACTGTTGAACAGCCCTTGCACCATAATTCAATACAGGTGAGTTTAACCACATCAGAGTCTTACCCAGCTCAAGCACAGGGAACTCAACTTGATCCAGAAGAAAGGTTTATGGGAGGGGCTTGCTTACCACCTAGGACTTAAGGCAAAAATAAAAGCGCACACACATGCAAACCGGGCTCAGGCACTCAATTTCCTCTTTGCTTTTGCCTACACAGCTCAGTCCAAACTTGCCCATCCATTCCAGTGAGGTGTGAAATTGGAAGCATCGTTGCTCCCACTGACAAAAGCTCATGCAGGACTGCTCCAAGGTAATTAAATGAGTAGATAAAATTAAAAGGGCTAATGCAACATCAGCCATGAATGGTCAAAACAGCAAAGTCAGAACACACAAACCACAAAGATGCTTAATGCAACATTAAGTCAGCCTCACATTATCGGTATTTGCTAAAAATGTATTTAACTGCTGCTTGAGACGAAGGACACTAATAAGGCCGTATTTCTGCCCACACCTGGGCCAGGTTCCCAGCTGAGACAAGCTGTTTATACCAGCCAAGTATTTAGATGATTTTTTTCCCCTGCAGAAACCCTTGTTGCTGGGGTTCTTAATGTTGGCTTTAGGTGCGATTCATGCTGGCAGCTGATTGTAGCCAAATGCTGTAGGAAGCCAGAGTGGTCTTAGACTACTCCAGAGCTCAAATTATCCAATGCGAGCACAAGGAGGCAGCCCGTACTTCAGCTTCTGTCCAGGGCCCCTTGGAAAGTTAATCCTATCCGATTACACCACTCCTTCTCTTTTTTTTTTACCCATAGAAGAAATAAACAGTCTTTTGTACTAAACATAAGGCTGCCTTCTTTTGAAGGAAGATTTATCATCCAGGATAAATTCATGATTTCATTCCATTTTTGTCCCAGCTCTTCAAAGCGGTGTTTTTTAACTTAATGATGCAATATCATTTGGTTTTGCCTGCGTGCCAGACAGTCCCCAAAGGAGATGCCACTTCTCCTTCTCTTTAAAGAAAATCAAGAATGCAAAACAACCCATTAGTTGTTTAAAGCATGCACACTTAATTCCACACACGTTAACGCACGTTAGAGCCATGAATACTCACATGCATGGAACTGGGACTGGTCAGGAGAGTACAAATAGCAGCACTGCAATCAATGACATTGTTCTATGAAGAGCAGCGACCAGTGGATGACAAAACCTGCTCTGAAAAGCCCCGTGAGAGGTCCCAGCTCTAAGACAAGAAGGATGGCTCGGCTGCGTTCCCCGCACCAACAGGGACTCTGTTGTACTGAAATGAAACCTTGAACTCATTACAATGTCACTCTGTCTTTGGATCCGATATCCTGTGGGGGAATCTTCTGGGAATGTATTTTGGTTCAGACGTGGGTCAAGGAGAGTTGACTTGACCTGAAAATAAATCCAGGCAATCTCGAGCTGAAGAGCTATTGACTACTGTTTGCAATACAATAAAGCAAGGAGATCAAACTCAGTTGAAACTCAGGGTTGACATAAATCCAAGGAGAAAGGGGAACAAGAATATTCTTTCACTAACATGACAAAGGGGACATTTTTGCTTGCATTGGCAGAATACAGAATAGGGCCTGGAAGTGCTTCCCAGGCAGCACTTTAAGCCTCACATATGGCGAGTGCTGTTTAGCTGGACTGATATCTTCAGCAGACTGGCAGTGAGATAAGAGGTAATACACATACACGTGTGAAAAGGTTTTGTTGGCTTTTCTTTTTACGTCACTAGATGGAGTTTCCTCTGTTTGCGCACAGGGCAGCTTTTGTGAGAGCTATTTTATATGGATCCCCAAGGAAAGATCCCAGCAGACAGGCTCTAAGCACTATTGTGTGCACGTGTACGTAATAACACTCAGTTGCTTGGTTTACAAGCCAGGAGAAACTCTCGCTGTACTCCCTGCAGGTCTAAGGTCAAGTCTTGCCCCAGCTCATGCTGAGTGGAGTCACACCACTCACTTCAGTGCACCTAGCGTTTCTCTACCAGCAGCGCAGGCACCACACAATACATTCTTTGGCTTCTAAACATGGCTGGAACTGCTGCTTGTCCTAAACCTGAGATGAGCCAGTTGAAGTACTATCACACAGTTTAGTCTTTTTGCCAGCATTAATTATCCACTCCATTTTGCACTAAGGATCTGGTCAAGGCCCTCTGGTCTTCCCAGTCTGTTTCTACCCCACTCTTCTCCCAGGCACACAGAGACAGATACCTTCCCCTGTGCTTTGCCAGGGAAAAAGCAGAGCAGCCCATTACAGCACAGAAGACATGATAAGAAGAATGCATGAACTCAACTAAACAAAGCTGCAATAGGAAATCAAGACTCCAAGCTCTCTAAGAGGAGAAAAAAAGTTGAGTCTGACAAAGCAACACCAAATCTGAGAACTTTCCAGATGAAATGAAGTATTTAAAGAGGGCCTTAGTATTCAAACTCAGCATTTCACATCTGCACAGTTGAAAGCTGTCAGGAACTTCATCCCTGACTCAAGTGAAACCTCCAAAATTTGGGATGCTTTTACAGCAGTGCAAAAATTAACACTTGCAATTGCAATTAGCAGTTCAACAGCTCTGCTCACACTTGCTCCAAAAACAAGTTGCACATGAATATTTACAGACATCCAATGCTGTGAATGCCAGTAGGTACCTGGTAAAGACCTGTCCTCCGGCGCAGGTATGACAGAAGAAAGGCATGAATTTGTCCCCCTGGAGTGTCTTTACAGGTGAGTGCCCAGGGGACCTGCACTGCCTTGTAGCTGTTACTTCCCCCTTCTCTGCTCAGGCATGAAGTGCAACGTGAAGCACTCTGAGCCCTTCTGGCATGGTTTGACAGACAGCATCTGTAAAAATGGCTGGAAGAAAGGGAGAAGAAACTGATAATGAATTTGATGTGGAAGAAGTTCAACTGTTCTTTCAATGCACCAGACAGTCTGCAGAGTAAAGCTGCAGCCACGTTAACTCCAGCTCTCCTCACCAAGTTAAGTCAGTCTGAACCAGATGAATGACAAAATGCAAGGAGGGGTAATCACTAAGGATCAGGGAGAGAACAAAAAAAAACAAACCCAAAACCATCACAACAAGCAATCTACAACACTACTTCACAAATAATCACATTTCAAAGCAGAAACAAATGAAGAAATGCCGTGCAGAGCATTGAAAGCCAAGCAAAGGAAAGGAAGTCAAAGGAAAAAGCAATGAGCTCTGTTATAAGCTCCCCCATGCCACCAGATGGATTCTCATACTGAGGCCTAGAGCTTTACAACAACACGTAAAGGATCTCTTGGTGGTGTTTTATCCCCACACCAGTATGAAGTCATGCACACAGTGCGTGCTGAGGGCAGAGGCAGATGGATGTTATGCTACAGGAGAGAAAGATGCAGGATTTAACACAGAACTGCTCTGCCTTTGCCTTTTATCAGGCAGGATGACTCCATCCTTCCCTCCTGGAGCACCTTTCCTTTTGAGTGTCCACTCCAGTACCTTCCTGAGGCAGAAAAGAAACATAAAAGCAACTGTTTTCCAAATTTAATATTACTGGCACTTGTCAGAGACAAAAAGCAGATTCCTCCAGGCCTCTTTCCAGTCTTTCAATAGCCAAAAAGTTGCTCTCCAACTGAGCAGCTTTCAAGTGTAAAGAAATAAAGTTGAAGCTGATCTCAAGTCTACTGGTGCAGATAAGCAGAGCCCTTGCTGCCCTTAGCACAGCCAGGAGAGCAGAAAGCCAGGCTCCCACTTTAAAGCTGGAAGCCAGGAACGCGAACACGATGTAATATTTGAAAGGCGATGGTGACTATTTAAGGGATGAAAAGGCAGATTATATTTACAGGGTCACGGGATAAATTTAACAAGGCTCAGCTGAAACAAATCGAGACCCAATTAGGCATCCAAAATGAACCAGACTCCTGAGCCATTTTATTAACTCCTACTGGTAGCATTAGAGAAAACGCAGTCTCAAAAGTAAGTTGCAGATAGCTCTGGAAAAGCCCTCTCACACTGTAGCAAAGTTTTATAGAGACAAATCAGGTACTAAAGTTCTCACCAGCTGTTGTTTTGCTTGGCTGTCTTTAAAAACAGGACAAAAGAAAGTGGAGAAAGAAAATTGCCTCACATCGCCCAATGGAAATGTCAAACCAGCCCTGGAAAATTTCCTGGCCCATGGATAGAGCTGGTAGGGAGCTTTCCAACAGGCAACCTTTGGGTACAGAAAAGCACTGCAGGAAAGAAAAACGTTGGGTTTCATGGAAGAAAAACCAGTTTTCCAACAGGAATAGGAAAAAAAAAGGAAAAGCTCCTTCATTTTAAGGCAAGGTTAAGTCATCATTTGGTATAGATCAACTGCTGCCCCCCACCCTCTGTGGGTGAAGCTTTCTGCTGGAGCTTCAGCAGCACGCTCCAGCCAGATCTCTCCCAGGAGAGACGTTGCATCATTGCCATTGCTGTTGTATCTTGAGAAACACGGCCTGGCAAAAAGAAAACGAAGGCAGCTGCTCCAAGCTGATTGCTTCTTTCTTGCACGGCAACAGGAGGAGTTAATCTTGCTCTTGACACAACAAAGATACATTTGCTTTCTTAAGCAGGGCTGCAATAAAGAGAGTTAAGATACTGTTGTCATCCACCAAGGCATAATCAGCACACACCCAGAGCTGGCTCCAGTAGCACTGGGAAGAAAGGGGATTTATTTATGAATTACTGCACGAAGCCAGGAATCTGAGCTGTGAGCAACAGGACAGCAACCGGGCCAGCTGCGATGTCTGCCGGTTGGGTTAAACCCTCCAGATCCCTGAACAAGCTATTAGTGGCCAGATGAATGAAAGCAAGGTCAAAAGGTACCTCCAGCAGGTCTGCAAGATCCTCACCAAGCAGTTAATTGCTCAGGAAAGAGGGCCACACATCAAGGTTGGTTTACAAAGCAGATATTAAGCTCACTTTTGGGGCTGCCTTGGTTTTCTAGGCAGGTGGTTCCAGCCCTCAAGACTCAGGAACAAGGTATGTATTTGCATAGGCAGGTGTTTGGTTAGCAGGGACAGACACAGCCGCAGTCAGGCAAACATCTGTTGCCAATGACCAGCTGCTGTAGAACAACTTACTTGACTGAGGAGCATAGGGAAGGTCACGAGCAAAAGGAGAATGAGTTTAGGGCATCACCGGAACGGGCAATCTCACAACTGATCTCACAAGCAAACCCAGTGTGTTTACACACAGCAAAACATACTACTTATTACATCCGTGCTGCACTGATCAATAACACTTTGCGGCTTGCCAGGAGTTCAGGGCAGGTCAATGTGCCATGAACAATTCCACTGCTACAAAGATCAATGCACTTCAGCGACTGCTATTTACTTCATGCCGCGAGCAATACAACCACCAGTGGTTCTGCATGAGCTAACAGGAGCAGACGGGCTGTGCTGATGATATCTCAGGCCTTCTGGATCTGCCTTGTCAAAGGACCAGCAGGCCCTGCCTTACTACAAGAGGTTGTTGGCATTCTGTAAGCACGCCTGGAGGTGCAGTTAGCCAGAAATCCCAGCATCAAGCGAGAAATAAAGGCCATTTCTCTGCGCTTACTTACTGATCAGCAATCTTCTTGGCCTGCTCACCAAAGGAAAACATGATCTTGTAGTATTTCAACCAGCATTTACATCCCTGTAACAAATCCACACAGATTAGCACAGCACTCTGCTCAGGGAATACAGCCAGGTTAAGTGGCTACAAGTGTTTGAGGCTATTACAGGTAAAAGCTGTGTGAAAGAGGCAGAAAGCACAAGGAAAGCAATAAGGCCATTTAGAGGAAATACAAATCTGATGATGTCACATTCAGAGCATTGGATGGTCAGTATCTTGGGGAGCTGCTACGCATTGCTGCTGAGCTTTGAGGCTCTTGCACAGCAAACTCCCTTTAGATACTTCTTGTGTTAATAATGGCTGTATAAGCCTTCCTCAGCAGCAAGAAGCAGCCTAGGAAAGCGAGGCTTTTCACCTCTTTCATATATTCATCAAGTTCTTTGAGTTACACCTGAAGCTTAAGAGTTGGGAGATTGCTTTTGATGTCATTTTGGATATGATTTTCCAGTTCTGATGAAACAACCCATCAGGCACTCATCAGAAGGAGGGTAAAACAGCACTACTGAAAGCCATGGCTTGGGTCAAGAGGATACAAGCAATGCACATCCCAGCCATCTAAGTCCAGATCTGGACAAAAGCACTTATGGCCAACTGTAAGGCTGTATAGTTCTGAAATCAAACAGTAAAAACTTGCTTTTCTAACTGGGTCCCACCAGCAGCTGGAGTTGGTAGGGACCATCCTACTCCCAACACCCTTCTGCAGCAATGAGATAATAACACATTTCACCTCGGCACATATTAAGGCACGTAAGCACTGATGCTGATTGCTCTTCACATCAGAGATGCCAGCGAAGACCCCACAAAAAGGATTTAGAAAGCAAAATGACCATGTTTATAACTTTTACCACGAGTTTCAGCTGCTCATACTCGTCACATAGGCTCAGGAAAACTTCAGGCTTATCATTCCTATCTTCTTTTTCCTTCATGCGGTGATACAGTGACTTCCACGTGAGCCTGGTGCATGCCAGTGCCATCTGTAATGATCCTCATTCTGGGGTATTTACAAATGTTTTATTGCACTTGCTGAAAAATGTAAGAAGAAATAAATTATGAAGCATCTCAAGCGATCAGTCGTTCCCAGGAGGCACTTAAGATACTTAGAAAAACAATTCACAACTGTATTATAAAAACCTTTGTCCTTTAAAGCAATGCTGATACTGCAGAAAAATATATAAATCAGCGCCGCAAAGGGCTTTAAAATTGCCGTTACTTTGGGTTTATGAGGGGGCTGTAATGGTCAGGTTCAATGTGGGGGCTGAAATCCTACAAACCAGCATTCTGTGGGCTTTGGGTCATCAAATCAAACTGAAATAGCTTTAAAAAGAGGTTTACAAGATAGAGAACCTGAGAAATTGTACCTGCTCTGACAGATGTAAAGCCATCTAAAGTACTGAGGAGCAGGAAAGCTTGAATGCACACAAGGCTCCAGCTTCTAATGGCAAGGAAACAGCAGCAGCTGCCCAGCCATCCTTTGATGGCTATAGACTTGGGAAACAAGAACCCAAACCTCATGTGGTGACAAGTGGAACCAGGGGGCTGTGACATAATATGGGGGACATAGCTGAGAAGGAAAGCTTACATTGGCAGCTCCAACATGAAGGTAGGAAGTCCAGCCTTGGTTGATCCCAGAATTCAGAGTGTTGGACAACATCAGCCCAGTGTCAGACCAACGCCTTCTTATGAGCGCTGCCTCTGCTCTCAAGCAGTGATAACTTGATACTGCAGAGCATTCCTTTATCATGAGAACGTTATAAAAATAGAGGTGAGTTGCAAAGCAAACGTGCCTTGAAGTGAGCTGTTTTAATATTGATCAACCTGAGGAATTTGTGTTAGTAATGGATGGGGAAAAAAAGCTCTTAGAGCATAGGACAGGATCGCTGTTGCTCAGTTCTTTGAATCTCTTTGTTGCCCTATCAAGCCACCACACCGACCTGCTGGGCTCGAGCCTCTCGATGCTGGAGGCCGGCTCCAACCGCTTTCCCTTGCTGTCTAAGAAATTATCACAGGAGACTTGATGCAATTAGGCCTTAAAAATGGGGATTTCAGTCCTCCAGAGGAACTAAGCCTGTTTCATGAAAGATCCCTCAGCCTTTGCTTTCGCTGCAAAAGGAAGGTGTTTTTTACCCTGAGGATTTATATCAAAGCCAGACACTATAGCAAAAACACGGCAAGCCACTGTAGTTTTTACCTCTTTGTAGCTTCTCGAGGTGAATATCAGTAGAAAAACCTCAGAGGTGATGAGGCACAGAGACGGCCATCTAAAGTTACATACATACCATGGAACAGAAAAAAACCCACCCCTAAGTTTTTAGTAAAGACAAACCTGGTCTCTCTCAGCAACAGGACTCCATTTAGAAACCAGCAATGGAAGGGTAATAACCTGCACAAAGCCAGCAGCCTCACACCTCGCAATCTCTCCCCACGGACTGAAGCCTCTCTCAGAACCCAGTGCCTTTTTTACAGCCTGACTGAACACAACCCATCCCAGGGCTGCTATACCTTTCCCAGTCACCGCTTGCACTTCTTTGGACTGGCCGGGTGAAGGAGTTTGTAAGGCAATATTTCTCATAGGCTGTGGGCAGCTCTGGCCCCTGACGGGATTCGAGATACAGTCTGCAAACTGCTGATCCCGCACACAAGAAATAACAGAGGGAGGATGTACAGGGATAATATTTGTATTGAATGTATGTTTTTTCAAGAGGGCTTGAAAACCAGCTGTGTAAGCAAAGCGAAAAGGGACAAGGATATTGCTGGTGAAGCCCAGCTCTGCAGGACACAATCTGCAGGTCAGCTTGGGAGTAAGGTGGATGGTGCACAGAGAAATTTAGGGCTCTGGATGGTGTACTCAGTTTCCCTGCTCCTTCCTCTCTGATCTGTGCAATCTTTTCCAGAACAAATGCAGGCAGCCCTGAAATAAAAAGACTGTAGTGACATGAACCCAGACTGCATTCTCCGACACTTTCAACCTACTGGACATAAACTAGCACTCAAGCAATCTGTATGATGCAGCCACATCTCACACAACTTCATAGAGATCTTGGTTGACAAGATCAGTGATAGGAGACACCAGTTCTCACTCAACCACTCCCTTAACACATCCTTATGAAGAGCCTAAGGGCTATTGCTTGACCAAAACTGCATCCAGTCCAGCCACGAAAAATCAGCAACAACTGCACAAAAGAGAATCAAAGATCCAGCCTCATAAAGCCTTCAAAAGCTGCAGCAGACATATCCATTGGATAGACCCAAGCCATTCTTAAAACAGCACCCCAAAGGAAAAACAGTTCCATCTATAGAACAAAAACTGAACAGTATATTTTGGATGGGCTGTACTCCCACAGCACGTATTACACAAGCTATTTCTGCAGCGGCCATTCACAGAGAGTAGCCATCATTCCTCCAGTTACATGAACATTCCAGAAGATGTGGTCTCATTTCTCCTTTTTGCTCCTGGATATGGTGTTTATCATGAATAGGAAACAGAGCAGCAGACAGGGGGAAAAAAAGGTGGGGGTGGAGGGGGGGAAAGACTGCAGTGTCACTTCGAAGTTACCTATGTTTACTGCTTCCATTTCTCTGCTAGTTTCTCATGGATTACTGTTGTTTCCATTCTCTGAAGGCACCCCTTCCCCCCCCCCCCCCTTTTCCTTTCCTCCCCTTGATACAGCATGCATTACCTTGCATTACAGCCCCACTCTCGCTCTGAGGCCTTCTCCTTTTACAAACCCATCCTTAAAGCTTGCTTCTGCCAAGCTGCATGCTAGCAGCTCCCACTGATGCACTGGGGCAGTCCCTTTTGCCAATTCCTGCTGCCTCCCAGCACATCCCTTAGGAGCTCAGAGCAAGGACCTCCTGGTATGGATATGAAGACACCCTGGGTGACCACCACGTTCCCCTGGGATCACAGTGCAGACAGAAGTTGGATCAGCTCTCTTCCAGTTACGTTTGCAGCTTTTCTCTAGGGCTGCAGGCAGCAGTAAAAAGAAAAGGTAAATACACGGTCAAGTGCCAATATCACAACCTCATAAATTGCTCTGCATGGGGAGAAATATAAAACCACAGTGTACAGTGGGGTGGTTGGCTCAGTAGGGAGTCGTGGGCTTTGAGCACCCAGGAAAGACAGGGCAGCTGGAACATGCTGGGGTCCCCAGCTCAATGATGGGCTGAACCTACTGTCCTCAGTCATGGAGAAACTTGCTGAAATGGGAGAAAGCTGGGACAGGATCATAGCAGCTCATAGAACCATGGAATCACTTGAGTTGGAAGGCACATTTAAAGGTCAGATCTCCATTTCCAACTGCTGGAAAGCAGCCCACTATTGCTATTTACACCAGCATGGCCCAACAGTGGAGCTACCCTTGACTTGCAATGACTTTGCTAAAGAAAATAAAAGTCCCCAAAAGCTGAACGCCTGTCAGTTTGAATTAACACACATTCATTTCTCCCCATGTTCTGCATCCCGCACAGTAACAACAAAACTCACAGATAAAAAAAAAAAGAAAGCAGATTTAGGTTTATGCAGGGCTAAAGCTCTTCATAGCCAGACAACTGTCTTGACCCAGACATCTCCCTCCTGTGACTAATCCAAAGAAATACCTGCAACGTTTTCATTTCATTTTCAGCCAGGGTATGAAATGTCAGTGATCAAGAGCATATCAGCCCCCATGAAACCTCCAATCTTTCTGGCCTCCCCAACAAGCTGAAATTGTCAAAGAAAAAAAGAAATTTATTTGTGGCTGAACTACAGTTGAGTTGCAGATTTCCCTTTGCTTCCAGAGCTTTATTGCATAGATTTCATTTGATGAAATCAATTATACGGTGCACTGGAGGAAAGTAAGTGAATTAGCTTTGCTTATGCTAATGCCTATCGTTAGTAGTGGCTTCAGGTGGCAGATCGCTGCAGATTGGTTTCCATGTGTGAGAGCCAAGGGCAGAGCTCCTGGCAGCCATCACCCATGGCACTGATAGAGGAATTCAGAGCACTGGAGATTTGCTTCTACAAAATGATGCAGCACTAAACTCCAGGGAAGGGCGTGATGGTGATGGGTTGGCGATTGGATTAGGTGATCTTAGAGGTCTTTGCCAACCTTACTGATTTTTGTGGTGCCTGTTAACCTACCAAACCTGAGATCACAACCACCTCTGGGAAGGAAGACAGAGTTACAGTGCTCTATCTACACTGGGCAAATCAAGGGAAAGGCCAAAGGCTTGACCCAATTTCAGAAGGGGACAATTGTCTGCTAATGACCCTTACTGCAAGGCACATCAACACCGGCACCAAAGACAGATGCAAGCTCCTTTGTAAACTTCATCACTCAGAGACCTCTGAGTTTCTGATCTAACTGGAGCCCCAAAAAGCTGTCTGATGCCACTGGAACAAAACACACTGCTTTGTAAAGCAACTGCCACCACTACAGCATATTGCAGAATCATGTTGATGGCCAAGACCCTGGCACCAAACCTGCAAGAGGAGCCTGTGTGTTCCACGCTCAGCTGACTGGAACCCACACCTGAAAATCTTCCAAAAAAAGAAATGAAATTGCTTGAGAGCATCTTGCTGCCAGTGGAGTTCCGCGAAGCTTCCTGCACCTCTTGATAAAGGAATGCATTTCCAGAAAAAGAGAAACAAACGAGCAAAGTCAAAACCAAGGTTTTGTTTGCTTTAGCAAATGAACCAACCCCCAGAAGTGAAACCTTATCCCCTGCCTCAGACAGGCTGGATTCCTGTCCTCACCTTACTCCCAGTCTTTCCTCCAACAAGGCTGGCCTCTGCCTGTCTCCAGAGGATCCCCCCACAGCCACATGAAAGGATTTTCATGCTATCCGATGGCCCCAGCCTTTAACACAGCCTAAAATCTGACCCTTCCTGCATGGTTGGAGCTCCGGCTGCTCAACTTTAAGTCTCCAATGCAGACACAAGACCCAAATGTACTGTGAAGAGACTTGGAAGTGTAGGAACTTAACATGTCCATAAATGGGGATTTATTTAATCTTAAACTCAACATCAGATTTGTGTTGTACCTAAAGTAAATACTTTCTGTTAATGAAGAAAGCATGGGATTTTTTCATAAAAATAAACACACCAATCATTTAAAAGCCACAGCCTTTGGCTCTCTCAGCCTAATAAATCGTACACCTACCCATTTTCACACATGGAAGTGCACTAGACTGCAAAAGAAGATTGTTCCAGAGCTATGCAGTCATTTACTCCAGCCTCACAGAAACCATGCTGAGTTCATACTTCCCAGAGTGCTCAAGTGAGACCACGGAAGTCCCTACAGTAAGGTCCTATTGCATGGTACTGTCTGGTCATTGCACCAAGAAACTCTCACCTACCCATGGCGTATTGCTGGGGTTCACGTAAGGGATGAAGGAGACAGGTCAAAAAGGTACAGAGCAACACTGAGAAAGCAGAGCAGATTACAAGATGAATTTACAGAACAATAAGTAAATAAAAGCTTCCGGACCAGGCTCCCAGCTGATACCAAATACCAGCTGGTTGCTAGTGGATAGAGACTGTATAAAAATGAGAAGTCTGGTTTCTGTAATTCACAGCAAGAACAAATGGACTAACCTCCCTAAATGCAATCACCAAATCTGTCTTCAGAGAGAGCACTCGCAAGGCAAGGTGGCCTTTCTTTCAGCACACCAGCAAAGGATGCTTGCTTATCACCAGCACTTCTAAGATCACCAAAGGAGGAACGTGATGGCGCTTAGAGCAAAAGCCCTGCGAAGGGCTGCTGGACACAGAGATGGAGTGGGTGCATGCATTTCTCCAATCAAATAACACGACATTAGAAAGCAATACAAGCCCAATGGGATCGCAGTTCCTCCATCTGGATCCATTTGCAAGTATTTTTCATCCCTTCTTGACCAAGTTACACATTTTACCTCCCCACCATCTCTTTTTACCAACAGCATTTCTCCTTGACCTTTCTGTTATCCTTTTCCCCCACCCCAACTATATTTATGGATGCCAACTGTTAGACACAATCTTAGCCAGATCTCCCTCATATATCTGTACCATAAAAAAAAAAAAAACCTCCCCAAGCTAACCAGGCACATTAGACACGCTTGGATTAGCGAGGAAATGAAAACAGGCCACAGGAAAGGAGTGGGCTGAAGGAAAAGCTGGAGATGTAATGCTAATCAGTCACATCGAGTCACATTTAATAGGAACTCAGGAATTTTATTTGGTATGAAAAGATTTGGAAAGTTTTGATGAAGTTATGAAAATTCCTGTAAAAAAATCAAAACTGGTTTCCAAAACAAGTTTACTTTTCCCCCACTGCCAGTTCTAACACAATTACCAGGAAGGATTCCAGCACTAATACAAGCAAGCCTCTTTTTCACTTTGTTCAGATGGTAGAAAATAATGCAGAATCATAGGATCATTTAGGATGGAAAAGACCTCCACAATCCTCAAGCCCAACCATCAACCTGACCTAGCTCATCACATCACTCTCGTGTATCTCATCAGCACCCTATTGAGCTTGAGGATATCAGGGAACAGAACAGGGGTGAAGAAAATGCTAATGGCCCCATGTTAAGGTTGAGTAAATTGAGGCATTGAAGAGTTTCTGTGATTGACCCAAGCAGAACCACAATCTTAAGTCATCTGCATGTGAAATACTGTCTCCCATATTAAACTCACCAGTTGAACATGACTCATTAAAATAGAAGCTCAGGGCAGAGGGTGGAGACTGTCATTTAGAACATGTACTTACATTTCCCAGCTCAAGAGGTTATAAAGCTATTTCTAGTGCTCATTATGCCCATTTCATTATTATTTTCCTTAAAGCTGATGTAGTTTGTTATTTTTTCATTGCTGATGTTCTTAACAGCCCTGCTTATTGATGTGCCCCTTCAGCAGAACATGAGCTACAAGAGTAAAAACATCAGCCAACAGAGCTGTGATCCTGAAGGCACATAGAGCTGGAAAAGGCCTTTGGGATCATCAAGTCCAACTGCAGTGAACAGGTTGGGCTCTTACAGAGACTCAAACCAAGACCAAAAGAAATCAGCCTTGGCTCTTCATAGGTTAACTAACTAGAAAATTAGGAAGATTTGCCTCCCAGGACAGAACATTCACTTCTCAACAGATAAACATGGAGGTTCCTTTATGTTAGGGTGACTTTCTAACAGCTGTTCCTGCACTCCAGATCTGATAGCATTCCCATACTGTGGTCTTCGAAGCAATATGGAGAGAAACAACGTAAAGCAACCACCTCTATAATAGCTCCACAGATTATAACCTTGGGAGAAGACACTCAAGAAACATTGAGAGTCAGATCTAAACCCATATGCATAATGAAATGCAGTTACAGATGAAACTCCCTCCTTAATGTACTGGATTGAATTCAACCCTGCTCATACCACCCAGCAGACAAAGCTGGCTCAGCCGCTGCTCAACACTCCAGCCTTAATGAAAGCTTGTCCATGCTTTGAACCCAGCAACAATTAACCTTGACAGGGGCAGATAAGATTCAAGTTTCAAAGAAGAGAGAGCTTACAGGATTTCTGTATGCTTTCATGAGGCTCTGATTATTATTTTAATGAAGTCGTTTGTGATTTAATTTCCGTTTGGGGGGGGTTGCTTTTTTTTTGTCTACTTAGTGGTCACACTGAACTTGGACTCACAGCAAACCAAAGGATGGCCAAAGTCCAACCTACCTCCACCCAACAGCACTCATCTGATACACGCCCAGAAAAGGAGGAAATCAGACAAATAGAGGCGGTGGATAGCTTATAAATGACTTATTTCAGACTTTTTGGATAAGGGAGAAGAACTCATTAGGATTTAAGGAAAGCCAAAAGTTGTTGCAAGAGCACTCTTTTAGCAGACTGAAAATAAGAAGGCGACAGATCTTTACACACTCCTCAGCAGGAAGTCTACAGTCATCCATAACATTGCAGATAGTCCTTCATGCTTGGCAAGGTTTGCATTCAACCACATGAAGCTCATCCATCAGGTATAACTTGGAGGAAGAAGCCTCTAGCAGAGCTGATCCAGACAAAGCAGCCACTGGTGGCCTCCAAATAAGAGGAAAGGACCAAAGATGGGGACTGACTTGGACAAATCAGATGAGGAAGGAGATGTAGGGGGGAAGTGGGAGAGAGCAAGCACTCTGGAAGTGTTCCCATTTTCTTCCCCATGTCCATTGGATGGGGAACCAGCAGCGGAATAAGAGTTCACAAGTGCTCTCAGTACTAAGAAACATCACATAGTAGGACCTGGCACCCACACTGCCAGAAAATATTACATCAGCAAAAGAGGAAAGCAAGCCTCACCATAATGCATATCTATACAGACACACACATTTATATCCCCTTGGTATTTTCTTGGCTGTACTTCCAAGCACTGCTTTGCATTCACACAGCACGTACCGAAATCAATCATGAAGTTAAACATGTAGACTTTCCTTCCAGAGTCCTAAAGATAACTTGGAGGACGCTCAGCTGGAGTCATGAAGAGCAGAGGGATGAAAACAGAGGAATCAGAGACACATTCTTTGCCCTGAAGTCACCACAAGAGCCTATAACAGCCATGGCAGTGATGAAAAGGCCTAGGCTGAGCTGTTCCTCCCTAACACACTCCTCCACATTAAGATGATGCTGCCAAGCTGCTTTGATGTCGCATGATCCCCTTCCCCACCCATCACACCTCTCTACAGAAGCCCTCTCAAAGATGCAAATCACCACCTTTAGGTAAAGCTCAGTTCCCCAGCCCCTCCAGAATAGCTCTTTCAGGCTTCCCCCGGTACTTTCATGTATTTTATGACATATTGGCATACTGTTTGCACACTCCATTCTTCACTTAAAAATCCCACCGCTTTCTGGCCTTGTATCAGGAGCCACCGCTTGCTCTGATAGCAACATCAGGCCAGGAAGCTCATCCTGAGGGCCATACAGAGCCCAGGACTTTTTGACAGCTTTTAAGCCAAAATTACAGCACAGCCCATCCTCTAAATATCATTACTCTCAGGATCTGCTTCTGTGGCTTAAAATCATGTGCCACAGCTAACTGGGGAGGGGGAAGATGAAGGATGCGCCTACAGACAGGGCTCAATGTCCTTCACAGAGTCCAAAATGGCACCAAAAACACAGCTGGATCACACCTTATTTCACATTTTCAGTCACTAGAACACAGGAAAAAGGCACAGTAATAATTGGCAGTCCAGCTTGCCCCAGATTTTTTGAACTCAAGTGCCTTAGAAAAAAAATCTTCCCAGCATAGCTGAAGAGCCAGGTTTTAATACTGTGTGCATCATATTCTGGCTCATAGCAGGTCACTGACCTTGACAGAACCTGGTTAGAGGGGGGGAAAGCCTTTCTAGTGCCCTCAGAAGCTTCTAAAGATGAAAAAGGAGAATCACAGTTCCCTAGAAATGAGACACACAAAGTGCAAACAGTGCCCAATCCATAAACAAGCCAAGCAGATTTGATATTCATGTATTGGTAATGGCTTAGTGCAGCCCTACAAAACAGCTTCAGGGGCCAATGCAGGACCACTCAAACACAGCACGGCTTGTAAAAAGCTGAGCAGCAGCACTCAGACCTGCTGCTGAGCACAGGATGATTCAGCCCATCACATCCTCCTCTTTACAGCTTTAAAGCACCATCTGAATAATGCTTTTTCCATTGCCTGATCCTCACAAATCCTTGACCTGGTAACATCACATCTGCTAGGTATCAGAGCACTGGGAAGGCTCCCTTCCTTGCCATCTCTTGGATGCAGGCTGCTTGTGAGCCCAGCACATTCCCTCATGCCGTGCAACATGGTGTTTTGTCTGCGAGAGATGGAAGCTGCCAGGATGTAACTCAAACAAATCAGATCCAATCAACTTATCAGAAAGGGCGATGAAATCAGCTGAACTGAGAGGCTATGAAAGCACACAGGCAGAAGTGTTGTTTGGTGATGGGCACAGAAAGCTGAAACCTCTGATGAGCTGCTCTCTTTGTAGGAATCCTGCACTATAGAGGACATCTGAAGATCAGCGTCTGGGCAGGCTTTCTGCCAATTTCTGCAGACCTAAAGAGATGCTACATCCCAAGAAAGATAAGATGCAAGAAACAGGAATTTCCAGAATCCCCTGAAGCTCCTAAATTTTGGACAAAGAGGTCACAAAACTATTGTAAATAGCCTAACTTTGCATAGGCCAGATGTAAAATAGGTGCAATGATGTCCAAACAAAACACAGATCCAAATCTAGATAGCGTGGACTCCACAGCAACAGCAGGCTGGTTTTATTAGCACCCCTCCCCAGCTTAGAACTGAACTCTTGTGGAAGTACAAAGACTGGAGATGAGTGTTTTCTGCCAGCTGGACCCCACTTTAGAGGACAATACAGTCCTGGCTGTTTACAGAGATAGAGCAGGGCCGTAAAGCTGCGCTCCTGTATGCAGTTAAAGGGGCTCATGCTTGTGCTATCTGGAAGAGAATCCCAATTTTCCCTCTGGTACTTGCAAAGATGCACGTATCCCCATTGATCAAGTCAACCCCAGATCCCAAATCAGCCAGCTCGGTAGCATAGTACCACAAAGGGAACAGTCCTTGGCTTGCTCATCACTGGACTCACAATGAGTAGGGGATTTTTCTGGCTAAAGCCAGCCCCAGAGGAACCACCTGGAGTCCTTGGCCGGGCCAAGGAGAACCACTGCCCTGGCATGACTCACCTTCCCTCTACAGAGAAGCCTGGGAAGCGTTTCGGGGAAGAGCACTCTGCAGGATGAGGAGCGCCCAGATGGACACTCAACTTCCTGAAGTACATCCCATAACTGCCTGTTAGTCAGGACAGCTGCCAAACCCTGACCTCTCTCCAGTGAGCGTGACGCAAAACCAAGCCCCACTTACTGATCTCAACACACGTCACACAACGATGGAAAATAAGGGTTGGAAAAGACTTCAGGAGGCCACCTTGCCCAGCTCTGAGCTGCAAGGAAGTGTCAGTGCTGTATTATCCCTGTCAGACACCTACCTAACCTATCCTGAAAGGCCTCTGCTGATAAAAGCCACATACGCCAAGTCTTTGCTATTTATATCGTAATTTCAGGCACTACGTGAAGAATGGAAGGCACAGAGGGGTGCAGCTCCATAACAACTGAACTTTGCATTAGAGAAATGCTGCTAAAGCAGGGGGAAGCTACTGAATAGATAAGCATCCTTCTGCCACGTGTCAGTGCAAAACGTAAGGGCAGGACTACATGCAAAGCAAGAAGGGCAGGAGAGAGGTGGCCTGGCCACCTGGCAGGGCTGTGACATCTAGCAGAGCTGGCAGGGCCACTCCTGCACCCTGTAGTGCACAAGTACAGCCCCCCAGAGCTCACTCCTGCAGCCTCTGCCCCTCGCAGAAGCTGCTCTGACATTGTTCTCAGGGATTAACAAACAGATAAATAAAGAAATGAAGCTGTGTTCTCAGCTGCCTGGGAGGGCACGTTTCAGCAGGGTGGGGGTCTGATGTATTGACCCAAACACACACACTTGGTGTTGTTTTTTTTTAATAGAAAATGAACAGTGGAAGCTCCCTGCACAAAATCCCGTTAGCAAATAACAGGATTTCTGGGAGCACCATCTGTGCACCACATCGAATGCTCAACCCAGAGCACAGAAACTAAAGCATGATGTATATAGAAACCAGGACAGAAGAGCACGTAACAATGCTCCAAAGCAAGGAGAGCACACGTAAAGGCAGGGCAGAAACCAGAAGAGACCCTTTCCTCCCCATCCTCATCATACTCTACATCATACTCTTTTCACAGCCTCTCTGCTAGGAGAGCACCACAAATGCAACTTGGCAAATAGAAGCTTGAAGTAGCAACCTTCAGTGACTCTGAAGCACCCTTTTTCCTTTGCACTTCCAAATGCCTCTCCTGTTGGCCATCCCAAGGGCTCTTCAACAGCCTCCTCCAAACCAGCTTACAGCAATTACTGCAATTAATTGATTTGCATATCCCCAAAGCCCTGTCATTAGTGCAACACAGCCAAGCGTGTTAGTGCTTAATAATATCAAATCAACAATTATTTGTAACATCCCGTCCCCGCAGACCTAAATATAGAGACGAGCATTCATGTGAAAACAAAAAGGAGAGGAAAAAAAAAACACCCCACACAAAACCCAGCAGCTAAACAAAAGAATTAATTTAGAGCAGAATTAGGATCATAGAAACAAGAGAGAGGACACGGTCAGATATGCACGCTCTCCTAACCTGCCTACTCTCAGTCACTTAGCCAGCTGTAACTCAATAAAGGGATGCTTTTTTCTTGCAGCAGATACCCAGCCAGCCACAGCAAGTATAAGCACAGCAGAAAAGGCAAGAGAACTTCCACAGCCTTTGGCCCTGCTTCAGGAAAGCACTTCAGCAAAAGCTTGTGATGGTCTCCATTCAGGACAGGACTCAAACACATGCTGAAACTTAAGAACGTGGAAACACAAGGTTGTAAAAAGAAATACAGCCCCACGACAGCCATGGATCAGTCCACAACATCATAGTGATCCTGGAAGAGGGCTGTTAAGGGTAGAAAACATAGGCACCACTCCCTGTACAGCTGTGGCCAAAAAGGGACTCCCTTTTCCCTCCCACTTTTTGTGGAACTGCTCTGAATTCTTTTATTACATCTCACACTGACAGGAATTTTTGCAGGAGGGAAGGGGGAAAAAAAAAAAGCAAAATCCCTTTGGTTTCCAGTTTTCCAGGCGCTTTTAGCAATACAAGCCACACCTCTTAGGGACCATATGCTGCTGGCTAATCTCTGGGTTCGCAGCCAAAGCCCATGTGCTTGACGTGTGAGCCCTTAAGGACACGAGCTGCCTTTCTGTGCTCAGGCTGCATAGTGCCTCAGATTGCCCAGAGGCAAAGTCTGAATGGAAACTGTGGGCAAAAACCCAAGTCAGAGGGAAAATGGTATTCAAGGAGGTTTGGATCAGGGCTGCTTTTTGTGGCACTGAGAGATATGGTTCACAGGGGTGATGGGTTGATGGTTAGACTAGATGGAACTAGTGATTTTATCCAGCCTGAATGGCTCTACGACTATGATTCTTACCCAGCTAAACCCCTATCAGAGCCACAGGGAGCTGAAGGGCTGGGCAAGGGAGCCTCAGCCCCACAAGTCCATCTATGGGGCCCGTCACACCATCCAAGTCATTCAGGTCCTGATAGAGTCCAAAACCTGTACTGAAAGATGAACAGAGCTTTTACCAGCGCATTTTAAAGAGCCCAAACCAGAACTAATTGCTGCTCTAATAGCTGGTGGAAGTGCTATGTGGCCAGACAGACACCCTAAAGCTCCCATTAAGCTGCCTTCAGTGTGGCTCTGCCTCCTCTTGCCCTACTTGCAGGGAAGCATCCCAGGTACTGAGATCTCTATGCTTAATATTGGAATAAATCAGCCCATAGCATCACATCATCTAGAAAGCAGTTGACCAGCCCAACCAAAACATCTTCCACATGGTTCATGCCTCCTCCTGCTCAACCTGTACAGAAACACACTGTTATGAGGAGCTGTCAGCTCCACTCCATAGCAGCCTGTGGAAAGACAGAAATCCATTGTAGCAATGTTGCCTCTCAAAAAAGAAAAAAAAAGGTTAACTGTGTGCAAAATTAGATTTGGAGGGTTAAAAAAAAGCAGGAATGCATGAGGTTAAGCAAACACCAGAACGTTTTTCAAATTAGTCCCAACATTTGTTGCTTGCTTTTCCCACTTAATCCCCACAATTATACTCATGGATTTGCGTTTTTGCCGTGCCAGTAGACTCAAACTCTGGGCTCTAATTGAAAGCAGAACCTCGCTCACGGGGCAAGCAAGGCAGCGAGACAACCACATTTAACCCAGCCATAGCTTCCAAGAGCCAAAATCCAAGGAGCTGATAGCAACCTGCCACACTGCACACAGCAACAGGGAGACAGGATGGCCTCAGCTTGCCCTCCCATCCCCATGAAGCACGCAGGTTCACCCGTTCTACAGCCTCCATCTTGTGACAAATGGAGATGCCCTCTCTGGGCCAAAGCCACCTTTAAGCTTCCTTAATCCTCATCCAGTTCATCCCAAGGTCCCACAAACAGCTCCACCAGCACAGCCGTGGGGCCAAGAATGTTCCAGAAACAGCAGCAGGTACTAAAACCCAGCTACCAAAATAAGCATCCCTGCAGCCATCAGCACGGCTCTGTTCCGCTGATGCTGAGAGGAGCTTCCAGCACACACTTCCCCTCATTTGAGGCTCTGGCTTCACACCACCAGTGCACCGCAGCTGTATTCCAATGCTGTAAATGGCACCAGCTGAAATCCCCTGTGAAGGAGACCCAGCTTTCCAGTTTGGTGCCTGGAGCACAAATGAGGAGCAGCCATCAGCTACTGACTGCAGACTAAACAAAGTTTTTCATGCTGCCCACAGTCTGGATCCTTAATTGGAGAGTATTACAGCGTGGAATCTGTTATTCCCATTTCTTTCATATCCCTCCTTGCCTCGACCAATGCTACATCACACCTTGATGGTAGGAAGGAATAAAAGCAACATCTCGTTAGCAGCATCCTAAGCAATAAGGTTTTAAAACCCCCCTTGCCTCTTGTTGGCCTTCTGGCTTCCTACGCTGCCTGTAACCACAAACAAAATGCTGGTAGGTGTGCCCAAGAAACGAACTGCAAACAGTATTAACAGGAAGAAAGGGGAAAAAAAAAATACATGCAATTACAGCAAACCACTTCAAAAAGGCTTCTGTTTTGCTCAGAATCTCTTGAAAGGCAACTTGCCAGTCACGGATGTTCATCCCCCACCTTTCACCCAATTTAGAAATCACTAGTCTGATTTTCATGGGCAAAAAGGGTTTCTGGAAGGCAGACTGTAAAAGCAAAACACTTATAGGAAATAAAAATGCTTCCTTAGAACCATACTGGGATTCTTTGTAAGAATATCTAGCAGCTTTCACTGCCTCCAGAGGGTTATTAAGCAACCCCTCTCTCTACAAGCAAAAAAAAAAAACAACTGATGCATTTTCCATGGTTCATACAGACATAGGAAAGCACTGAAATTCTACCATATGAAATGAGGAAGGAATCAGTGTTAGCATCTCATTCTCTCAGCATGATAAGTATACGGTCACTCAGGTTGGAGGGGACCTTTGGAGACCATCTGGTCTAATCCCCTGCCCATAGGGGCAGTAAATAAATAGCAGCATGCCTCCTCTGCTTGTGCAGCACAGGTGGATGGTGCATGAGGAGCAAAGAAGCACGCGAGTGACCTCAACGTAAGGACAATCACTCCTGCTCTGAAAAGCACTGCAGAAAACGATCTCGTCTTTCACAAGATGCTGCTGAACCACCCTCTTGTTTGTCCTAATTGAACACAAAGCCCTCAATGTCTTGCTCCAAAGCCTTGTCAGGTCGCCTTCTCCCCATAGCACATGACACAGTGCAAAAAAGCAATACCTCACTAACCAAGGTGAGCAAGGGGCACAAGCTAATGGAAGATGTTGAGACTGAACCTTGTGCTTGGGCCCATGAAATCCAATATTGAAAGTGTGCAGCCCCACCCAGCAACTAACACTGCTATAGGAAGCAGCTTGGCATTCCACATCATCACAACCCTGCCACTCTGCCACAGGAGCTGCCAGGTCAAGCCCTAGTGACATTTAGAGTTATACCCATGTAATGCGATAAAGCACAGCAATAATAGCAAGGTAGCAACATTCTAAGCTACACCAAGTAAGGACAAGCCCAAATACAACAGCCATGGACACAGAAACAAAGGAAAGAACCTGCTCACCTATAAAAGGCCTCCAGTAGACAGGGATCTCCAGCAAAAGATGGTCTCACCTCCACTGCCAGCCCTTAAATGAGGCCTGGGAAGGGTTGGATCCCGGCTCCATCCCTTCCAATAACTCAGGTACATTGCGTGCACCTGAGCTCCCCTGGGTTGGCCCCACCATCCCACCAGGTGCTCAATCACTGCTTTAAGCTGTGTCTTACCATTTCCACTACAACCCATATAGCTATAGGACAGCTTTTATAGCAATTACATCTCATGCTGGAAGCATCTGCAGGGATGCAGATCCAAGTTCCACGCATGAAGCACACAGGTTTCTTCATCAACAGTGCAAACTGCAGTTCAAGTACAAATGCAAGCTCAGGCAAATGGGATGGAGCTCCTGTATGAGAGGAGGCTCAAGGAAATATAGCTCTAGGACATGTTTTAAAGTGGTTCTCCCTGCACAGCAGGCTTGAGTCCTACCTAGAGAAACATTCCAGTGTGTAAACATAAGGTACATAAACCCTCTCCACCATCACACAGTTGTCTGTCAAAAGGAGGGTGTGTATGGTACTGAAAGTCTAACATTCACCCCTCCCCTATAAGGACTGGTAGCATTCAAACCTATGCTCTGCTTTTCTCCTGACTGCAATAGTTAGGAGCTGTTTTCTCTCTGGCTTTTTTATTTCATCTCATCATACCGAAAGCAGAGACAGGCCTGGAAATAAAATCACCGTCACCAGTTTCATTCATAAATCCGGCTCCCTCCCTTGCGCTGCACTATTGTGGTTATTTCTCACCATTTACCACCCTGGAGCCAGAAAGCATTGTTTTTTATTGCTATTGTGGGAACAGGAGAGCAGGGAAAAAATAATCTTGAGCTTCCCTTCCCCTCCCCGCTCCAAATCAAATAGAATGGGGGGAAAAAGAAATCGGGCGGATGTCAGATTCTCAAAGGTTTGGTTTTTTTTGAGCTATCTACCGGAGCTCAGTCTGCTGCTGCAGGTTTCTGAGCCTGAATTTTATCAATGGGTCGTGCTGGGTGCGTTTTAAAGGACAGCAGGTGTTAGAACAATGAAGCCAGGGCTGCCTTTTACATCTGGGCTACAAAAGCCATCCCAGTGTTTACAAGAAACAGGATAATCAAGAAAACATCCTGTCGAGGCACCTAAAAACTACAGCCTCTTGTTATTCATTTTTCTCTCACACTGCACAGCTTTATTAATAGCACGAGGAGGGGAAAAAAATAAAAGGTTTCACACTCATTTCCATGCAGAAGTGACGCACGTGCAATGCAAAAGGGACTGGGCACCGTGCACTCAGTTTGCATTGTTCCTAGGTAGGATATTAACCCTTGAGCTCTTACCGTGACTCATGGATTAGCTGGTTATAAGCTGTTTTTGCTTCCTCCACACAGCCTATCAAGTTGAAGCTCTCTGGGACACTCCAGCTGGAAATTCAGTCGACATGTACCGACTGTAATGTCCCTAGAGCCTAAACACAAAGAGATGGGCAATTATGGGGGAGGGATCGTGGAAGCTGCTCATCCATCTTAGCCTTCAGCACCTGTGCTTGGATCCTCACGGCCAGCAGAGTGAAAAAGACTCTTCCTCTGCTTAGAGGGGACACAGTGCAACCTACCTGGAGGTATCTCCTTCCCTCCATAGGTGGCACTGGCTGTCCAGCCTTCAGTATCCAAAACAGGAATGCAAAAGGAGTTGTTGAGGATGGGGAGCAATGGCTTTGGAAGCTCCAAGGCATTTCCCCATTTCTAGACTAACATTTCTCAGCTCAGGTCATGATTACACCTGGCAAAATTAGAAAGCATTCACCCTTATAGCCTCCTCTCTCCTCATATGCTCCCTGCTTTAACAGGGTTTCATTTCTGGAAGCCTTCAAACCATGCTAGCCAGAGCTCCCCCACAGAAACCTGAAGAGATGAGAGTTGGGCTGCCCGGCCTCCCAGGGAGTCTGACTTCCTTACTACTGAGATGAATCAAAGAGGATTAACACAGCAGGTGCTTTACTGGAGAGTGGGAGGGAAAACAAAACAAAACACACTGAAACAACAGCCTACGTGCACAAATAAGAGATCAGCTCCTCTTCTGGGTGAGGAACTGCTAAAACAGATGGCTCATAGCCCCTTCTCTTTTAGATCCACTTCATCTTCAGTTGCTGGCTTTAAAGACAACAAGTCCCAGAGCCCAAACGCTTCCCTTCACTCTGATGGTGTGTCTGGAAGGGGATCTTACTGATCCAGATGTGACCCTTATAAGGTTGAGATGTCTTCTCTACCCTGGTCATCCCACAAAACACCAGCTCCACCATAAAGGTCCATTAGTCATATTCATGTCTTGCCCTATATGAGCCATTTTCCAGCGGTCTTTACATCTCCATCTCCATAGGACAGCTGAAGCCAAGGCTGCTGCCCCATAAATTCACTTTAATAGCTCATTGCAAATATATATAATTACTTAATTCCCTCAACTGGGTAAAACAGATACTTTTTCACATGAGTCATCAAAGCAGCACACTGATGAACTGACCACGGAAATGACCTACATCTTTGACCTTTTTCTCCCTCTTTTGATGGAAAGCGAGCAGCTTTTCACTGTTCCAAGCTCTCTCCAAGCCAGGGCTCTCCAGGACGCCAGCAACACAGCATCCCCTGCCTGTTTTAGACAGCATGAGACACACTGACTCAGGTCAACTACAACCCCACAGACAATAAATGCAGATAAAGGGAACGGATAATAGCTTGTGCAAGTGAAAGGAACACAATGTGTAGATGTATCTAGTGCTAAAAGTCAAACTTTTTGTCATTTTTCCATCAGAATCATAAAATCCTTTTTGGCTCTGGAAAATACTTCAGAATTTGGGCTTGGCCTTTTCTTCCCTTGGCAGCAAAAGCAATGAGGAAATGCATGCTAAAACTTGAGGGAGAGAAATAAAGCTGAAGATGGGGGGTTGGAGCTTGATGACCCTTGAGGTCCCTTCCAACCCCAACCCATTCTATGATCCTATGAAAAACAGAAACTGAAACAACCACAAGCAGCTTAAAGATGGGAGCAGCTTGGTGCCTCACCCAGCATGAAATACAGGGATCTCTTTCCTGAGGCCTCCAAACCATCCCTACAACTGCAGCCACCAGAAAATACCAACTGTCTGCTGCTTTCTCTGCATGAGCTGTTAGGCCAAGGATGGGATGAGGCATGTTGAGTCCAACATCACTGGAACAGCTTCAGAAACTGCCAAACATCCTACCCATGAGGTCTCTAAAGAGCTCACTGCGTTTTCCCTGCAAACCACCCACATTTGGGCTTTCAGCTGCAAAAAATGTCACTGAGACAGCTGCTAAAAATTACACTTATGTCATTCACAGGGACTGAGAGACGCGTACAAACTGTCGTTACCTCCTAAATCCCATTTCAGCTCTTCTGAAGCCCTCCACGAGAAGCAGAGCTTTCCTTCCTATAGCAGCAGTTCTGCCTCTCCATAATCAGAGGCCACCCCAAGAAACAAGTCATGGATATTTGCCGTGATTATTTCTGAAATCCAAGAACAACAAGCAAAATTAAGAGAAGGTGATGCAGAGGGTCAACGTCCAACAGATACTTTGGCTCATAAGAAAATAAACACTATATGCTAAATAAAAAGCCTAGAAATAATAAAGCATGTAAGATTTTCTGAGCTCTCTCTCAATAAAGGTTGCGAAGAAATTCCATCTGTAAGTGTTTGGGACAGAGTGGAACAAAACTAGATTGATAACTACATCAGAAAGCATTGTCCCCCCCCAAGGTGAGTTCAGCCCCATTTACTGCCTCTCACTTGGAGAAGGGTGACCAACAAATGAAAGTATCAGATATGGAGTTCATAGGTTCTTATTTAACTTTCACATCACAGACATACATACATAACATTTAAAACTGCTGGCTAGTGAGCTTCTGGAGTGAGTAAATGGCGAGAGGAGCCACACGTCCGTCCAGAAGTGCCATTTCACATTTGATATTGAATACATCTTCAAATTACACAACCAAAAGAAATGCTACTTATTTCCAATATTTGTTTTCCAGAAAAGAAGTGACCTTTCCCCTCCTAAGCGATTATAGCTTGACAGAGTTTGCATTAATTCATTTAAAATCTGCTGGCTGAAGCCAAACATTAAAGCCAACTAGTTTCCTAAAACCTCTGCTAACAAATTACTTGGATAATCACCAGAGGCCCGAGCCCAACCCCTTTTTCTGTTCTTTTCTCACCAAAAAACATCTGGTGTACGTTAATGGTTGGTCTGTTATCGACGGCAAGATTTGTTCTAGTAGACAACCTGAAGAACAACATCATCAATAATTAAAAGGCCGAATGCCGATGAACAGTTGTCAATACAGAATTAAATCAATACACTACCAGATGTTTCCTAGTGATAAGAGAGCTGGCACTATTTGAAGTGGCTCTTTCGAAAGCTTTAATTTTATTGAACAACATCATTCCATGAGACATGGTTTGGGGTTTTACTTTTTAACAAAGAGAGAAGTGGAGTGTGGCATGGCATTTAATATCTGGCTGAGATTTAAAACGCACACTCCTTATGAAGTATGACATTTTATACCTGAAACCACAGGAACATTTCCCACATTTAAGTGGTAGAGGAAAATTCTTCAAATTAGAATTGAACTTTATACCTTCTAATTCTGCTCCAGTCCTCCTCCTCCACGTGCTGTGCTCAGGCCTGATGAACACGCTGGTGCTATATCAAAGTCTAATAGACTTGACTACTGACAAAACCCTATCACTTAGCCTTGAAGTAAGCAGCAAACCTCCTGTAGATGGTGGTTAACGCTAGCTGGCAAACAGCTCAGAGGCTCATCACACAACTAAATGAACTGGCCCCACTGCCTTACTGGCAGTGTCATTTCTCCTAGATATCAGAAAACACATTGCTGTGAGCTAGAACTCAGTCCTGGAGCTGGGTATAGCCTCCATGGTGCAGGGGAATGCTGTCCAGAGCCCCTTCACACCATCAGAGCCAAAAGAGAAACCAAACCTCTACCTGCATGAAAACCTGGACCAACAGTTCCCCAGGCTTGACCGTAAGAGATCCTACTTCTCATTTTGCAGGCTCACAGCTGCGCCACGCAGCTGAATGACAGCCAGGTCCACATCTGGGGACAATCCCCACTGGACACACAGCCACCACCTCTTCCAAGAGGGTTCTGTTGAGCCCTCTGCAGCTGGGAATTCATCAGTGCTTAGGGCAGGACTGCAGGGGAAGGTGGCTGTGGCATTCAGCAACACGCATCCTCCCAGCACTCCTTCCCAGCCCCAGCCTCACCCAAGGCCCCTTCCACCACCCTTCACATTGTTGAAAAATGCCTTTTTGACCATATCCCATCGTGATGCACGCTCCCCGGGGCAACAACATGCATGAAAGCACTCCTCCCTCAGCACTGCACCCCGAGGCACAATCCAGAGCTCTGGAAACGCTTTGAAATAGGAGTTGCAAAGGCATAACATTTTTTTCTATTATGTTCCTCGCTTCACGTTAAGCCTCTACTCAATAAGAGACAGGTGTACTAAGCTCTTTGCCAGAGACCTGAATTTAGAGGAACAAGGCCCTCCGTTTTTAAGTTACCCTCCCGTAAGCTCACTAGTCGCCTATTAAGCTTCTAATAAAAGGTTTTTTTCTTTGAAAAAAATGATGGCACCTAGTTTCCAAGGCAGCAGAATTTTTAAGCTTGCATTTGCAAGAGCCTAAGGAATTACTGATGCCAAAAAGAATGCGCCGTAGAAAAACCATCACCTATCCCTGCCGGGTAGATTAAATAACACAGCTTTATGTTTTAATGCGGCGTGATGGGGACAAGCAAGTCTCTATCAACACTGCGTGAAAATACACAACGAGTGGAATAACAGCTACAAATCCCTTTAATCTCTGGTAGGATCCAGAGGTATCAGCCAGCTGCCTGGAGGAATTGCTGGAGAAGCATGATTCCAAACTGGAAAAGACTGAGACACTTCACAGCGCTGACTGATTGTCGATGCTCGGATGGACTTCAATGGCAGCTCGGTACGCACCCAGATCTCTCCTGCAGAAATGGATCAGAGAGGAGGACCTGCCCTACCCCAGAAGGCTCCCAGCTCACACGACATGAAGGAAGCTGGGAAAGAGGCATAAAACATGAAAGCAGGCTGCGGCAGCTCCAGGGGAAGAGACAAGATGGGAGATGAAGGAAGGAAAGGGAGAAGAAAGCCTGGAGAAGGGGATGGGGAGCAGCTGAGACAGCCCCAGGTGGAGATACAGCCACAGCAGAAGATACACCTCGGGGCAATCATTTGAGGAAAGCACTGTCAGAACAGCCCAGGCAAACCTGTGCCATTTCACTTCAAATGTTCACATGAAAGCTCAAGGATTCAATAGGAAATCTACAGCAAAACAGAATATCTCACATACAGAATATCTCAATCCCTCTCATCACAAACGTGTATTTTCTTACCCTAAATCAATAATTTACTCTCAGCTGAATGCTACTCTCATCAGCTACAAAGCTAAAAGCTTCACACCTTTAAGTCTTAAGCACATGCAATGGGTTGCACAGCTATTAATTTAAGAAGCTATCTTTGAGCAGCACATTGTGGAGCACAAGAACTAAAGCCATTTCCTATTAGGACTCTGGTTCTTGAACTTACTTATTGAATCATAAGTGCTTTTTTACTTTCTCTTGGAGACCTGGGAACCAAGCAAAATAATGGAAGGTATTTTGAGGCCGATGGGAAAAGGTATATTGCTTAGGGGTTATGGCCAAATCACTCCTTAAAACCACATGCACTTATGGAAACGGTACTGCAGGGACTCTGTGGGTAAAACCCTTGGCTGAAAAAAATAGCTCAGCAAAAAAGCTCCGTCCAAATGCCCACGTTAATGGCAATGAAAACATAAGGTTCCCATCCAGACCAGTGACCTTGATGAAGGCGCTCAATGAGAGCAAAGCACTCTCAAAGCCATCGCTGTGGAGAATTCCCAACCTGTAAATGGGTGAGAATCCAAGACAGTCAGAAGGCAGATTTCTGATGGAAATCACACCAGCATGAAGAACTGCATTCAAATGGACACTGCTAATAACAAACTGATTTTACACAACCCCTAACAGAATGAATAAATAAATAAGGAAAAGAAGGAACAGGAACCAAACCACCAAAACCAAGAGACAGGCACAGCCATCGCTCTGCCTGAACACCAATATGTCTTAGAGGCCTTTTATTACCATCTTGGTTCTTTAAGGCTTACATTTCCAAGCTTTTCTCCAAAACCAGAGGAGCAAGGAACTTGATTTAAAAAAAAAACCCTATAGCCAAGATTGTCACCTAATTATATGAGCGAGGGCTTCAAGAAGAAAGAAAAAGAAAAGAAGTAAAGGAACACAGACATGCAGAGATTTATGGCCAAAAATGTGCTTTCTGGCAAATGCTCATTGTCCTAAGCTTCTTTCTCTTTTCGTTCCCCACCCGCTCCATGGAGGAGTGCATTTTTTGCCCCCAAAATGATGTTCTGTAATCATCTCTTCCCAGCTTTTCTCCCCCACCCCCCTTAAAGGAGGCAGCCTTTAATGTCCTGTAATGGATGCTCCTCATTCTGTATACATGCAATAAATTAAAACCCAACTACTTTCCCCCCCCCCCCCAAAGACTCCAGCTTCACCACCATGCAATGCAAGCAGCTTGAGCCATTGTCTGCAAGGAAATGAAACAGCTGTACAGCTCTCACCGCCAGCTTCTTACAGCACCAAGGCTCCCAAATGATGGCTGTGATGTTACAGCATTGCAGTGTGCCACTGAACCATGGAATAGCTGGGGCTAGAAGGGATCCTTAAAGGTCATCTGTGATGAGCAGCGTTACCTACAGCTCTAACAGGTGTTCAGAGCCACATCCAGCCACTGAGAGCACCAGTAGGTGTGTGGTGTGGGGGTGGTTTGGGATGTTTTGGGGTATGGGTTTTTCTGTTTGTTATGGTCGTTTTCTAGCAGTAAGTCAACAGAAAGCCACTAGAGATGCTTGAATGCAACTGGGAAAAAAGTATATTATCGGGGAAGAGCAAGGCGAGGAAAAGAGATGGAGATAAAGGGGGAAAAGAGAAAAAACGAAGAGAGAAGGAAAACGACAGAAAGCATAAAGAGAAGAGCGAAGAAAGGAAACGGAGGATTAAGAACACAACAACGGCCCCGTCCCCAGGGCCGCCCCACGCCCCGGCCAGGCCGCGTCCCGCCTCCACGGCAACGGCGTGGCCGCAGCGGAGCAGCGCAGCACCGCATCCACAGCACTGAGCCCTGGGAGCGGCCGGCATGTCGCAGGAGTGAGTAACACGGGGACGTGGAAGGCGTGGGGAGCTTCGGTAACTGGGGCAAAGGGAATTAAAGGGAAGCCAACAGTTACTTGCCGAGCGGTGGAAGCAGGAATAGCCGCCATGTCACCCCATCCAACACAGGGGTAGGCACGCTGGTAAGCCACAGCCGAGCCTGCAGTATATCAATGCTGTACAGCCACACCCTGCACAAGGCTTTTCCATGAGTCTGAGGCCGACATCTGGAGAAACAGCTGCTGCAACACAGAGAGGAGCTGCACATGTCTCGTGCAGGCAGTTGGACGTGCTGGATCATAGCACGGGGCAGTTGTGCTGCATGCACTGCATCTCCGAGGACACACCAGCACAGCATTGCATTGCACACAGCTCTCACAGCATTGCCACCCTCCAGGCACTGTGAGTTTAGTATTTTAATGGAGGTGTGGTCTGCAGCTCATGGAAGCACATTGTTCCCTTGTATTATAATAAGCTTTACATCAAGTTATAGGCAGGACACTCACAGCACTCAGCTGTGTTCTCTTAGGGCCTGTGTGCTCCATCAGCCAGCTAAAAGGAAAGTTGGCACGTGCAGACATGCTTGACATTTTATAAGCACAGTTGTAGCACTCAGGAGAAAGCGTGCCCATTCCATCTGCTGTAAGGTTGATTAAGAAGCAATGCATCCCACTTCCTAAAGTACTTCAAGCCCCAGCATTTGCATACAGATGTACATTTTGTTCCAGATCCTGAACAGGGAGATCTGCATAGATTTTATTGTGTTTGTGTTTTCCTGCTGTGTTTCCTCCTCCTTTATGAATTTGCTTACCATTTAGTTGACCGGTAGGATCTTGACCTCAACTTGCCCTAACAGCCCCAGTCTAGACATGTTCAAAGCTGAGCCCTGGCACCGCTCCCATTCGTACCAGGCTTTAACCGGCTGTAAGACATTTGCCACTGCCACCGAGGAGCTTTAAACAATCAAAAAGCTTTAAACATTTAATCCCACCTCACAAATAGAACTTCTACATAAAGCCAGTGGTTAAATATTAATCTAAGACATTTGAGAGTCGCCACTTGCGCTTCTGACGAGTGACATGTTTTATATTACACCCCCAAAGCTCAGCTAAAGACGATTAAGGTTGCAAAACCAAGAAGTGAAAGGGTAAAAGAAAGTCAGAGCAACTTTTCACCCCCTTTTTCCCTCCACTTTAGGTGGTTACACTATGATGCTGCTTCTCATTCTGTGATCACATCCTATTCTCTCCCCGCTGGGCCCAAGGCTCATTCAGCGATCGGGCTGTTGTTGAACATCTCTTTTTTTCCCCTCCGTTCACCCTGTGGCCCCCCCAGGCCGTATTCTTCACATTCCATTCAAGCACCACAATTATTAACTTCCCCCGGGCATTCCTATCGTGTTCTCTCGCAAACATCCACAGATTCATCTTCACCCCTTTTTCCACCCCTGGTGAGCATCAATGTGTCATTCCCCTTATATTAAAGCAGGAGAAAAAGGAAGACAGAATCAAAACGATCATAACTAAGACTCAAAGCTACAACTCCTTCCCATGCCTCCCTTCATCTGTAATGAGCAGGCAGGGTAAGATCTCATGTGTTGCTCAGACATTTTCTCCTTTGGGAAAAAGTATTGTCAGTGGAAATATCCCAGCAGCGCTTGTGCCAGAAAACAGTTGAAAGAAGAGGCCACAATTACCAAGAAACCGAGGAGACAGCATTAACTTCAAATGAGCACAGAGCTTAGCAGAGGTAGAGCAGCACCCAGATAGAGCACCTGTGCTTTCTGCACGAAACCATAGGCAGCTGGATAGACCTTTCCTTTGATCCTGTTTTCTTAGTATTAATAGAGAAATAAACTTCATTGCCACACCAGTAAGCTGTGGTGTGGGCATAAGCTGCCTTGAGCTTTAGGTCTGTGCTTTAGTTCCCCAAATATGTGATGCTGTACAACATCCTGGCTAGGGGAAGTAAGCTGAAGGTGTCTCTAGCAGCATCATCCTTACCACCAGCTAAGGATTTTGGCACAATTATTGGGCTGTCATTGTATTAGGAGCAAGGCCTGACCAGGTTCCATTCCGTGAACCAGCACTGCTCCAGACCACAAGCTAAATGCTTGTAAAGCAGGAATTGACTCCAACAACATTCAAACCTATTTCTTTTCATTCTTACAGGCCATGCTGATCTCTGTCTCTGTCCTATAACCTGAGCAGGTTGTCTTGGGGGAGCAGGCACTCTGCTGATGAGAACAGACCAACAGTCAGCTCAAGTCTGGTGCTTTTTAGATGGAGAAAAGCAAAGCAGCTGCATTTGTGTTAGCCTTTCTTCCTCTGGGGGCCTCACTTTCCCCTCCAACCTTTGTCTCCTGTTTCTTTATTTTTACAAATGCTGCAGGGCAGGGTTTCCCTGCCTCCTGTTTGCCCAGGGTTTAGCACAATGGCTGGCCTGTCAAGCCTCAAGCATCTACAGGAGACCTGAGGGCTGGCCCCTGCACACACTTCCTTGTTGCTTGGCCCACATCTCAGTCGCCTGCAGCCCTGCACGGACACCGTGACACTGCACACCTACATTCATTTGAGTTGGAAGGGACCTTTAAAGGCCATGTGGTCCAACTCCCCTGCAATGAACAGGGACACCTACAGCTCCATCAGGTGCTCAGAGCCCCATCCAGCCTGACCTTGAGTATCTCCAATGCCCATCACCTCTCCGGGCAACATTGCTCCTGTGCCTCACTACCCTTATTGCAAAAAACCTCATTCAACCTAAATCCCCCCTCTTTTAGTCTAAACTAAAACCATTTCCCTTCCCTTTTTCAGCAGGGCTGTGCTCCATCCTCACACCCCTCAGCTTGCACTATAGCAGGGGTTGCCACAACCCAGGTGCAAGGCTTTTCATTTGGGTTTGCTGAACCTCGTGATGTTCACCTGTGCCCACTGCTCAGCCTATCCAGGTCTCTCTGGATGGCATCCCATCCCTCTGACACATTATGCACATTATGGGGGTAGCTGCGTCAAACACCTTACTAAAGTCCACATCAGCAGCTCTTCCCTTGTCCATGGATGCAGTTAAACATCCTGCTGGTTTGATCCATTCTGTGGTGGCCACAAGTTGGTGCTCAGAGGAACCCTGCTCCTGAAGTTCTGCTGGTCCTTCCTGCATTCCCTTTTATAAAGGACAGTCTCACCTTTAGGAGAGCTGACATTCAAGTTATTTGAAGCATCTATGCTGCTGTTGAAAACACATCATCTAAAATAGCCAGAACAACACTCGGTATAATTAAACAAGGGAGCTTCTACGTTAGGCAGAGAGAGACACTGGTTCAGAGTTGTTTCCCTTCCATCTCTTTACATTTGGCCATCTATCAGAAAAATACAGCAGTACTATACTGTGCATTTCCATGGTTGGATCTAAAGCTATTTCTACCCTCAAAGGACAGCCTAGAAAAGCCAGGTATCAAGGAAGCCTGGTTGCAGCTCATACACGAGTCCATAAGCCAACAGGTTGGAGCACAAACTGTACCGTGTCCTGGAGTAACAGAAAGCACTCCCTTTGACTGCTAAATAAGAACAGGACAACTTAAGGGGGGAGAAATAAAACCTCACAAAGGCAACCCCACTGATGCCAGATTCCAGTCCTGGCTCCAGAGTGGACTGAGGACAGTCTGCATGCTCAGCACAAATCCTTCCAGGAGGCTGTGCTTAAAGTCTCAAAACCAGTTTAAGGCAAGCAGGCAGGCTAATCTTTGCTGTACTAAGCACCAGCAGATTTTTCTTATTTATAAGAGATGGGTCAAACAGACACATGAAGTTATAAGGCCCTGGAATATTAAAATGGGGCAATGCAAAGTCTTATTTCTAAGCTTCATTTGAGATGCAGATCAGGCTTCATTTGGAGCAGAAGTGGGGTTTGTGCTAGAAGTCATGCTACAGCAAAGGAGTGTTCTTACCTACTTGCGTTACACCCCGTTTCTACTTTGTGGGAGTAAAAAGAAGGGATTCTGGCTAGGAGGAAAGGCCTGACCTTCCCTCTGAGCTGCCAGAAAGTGCTCTGGGGGCTCTGGAGTTAAGTCACTTAATGTGCTTTTTCCTCATCCCATTACAGCGTTCCTTATTTCCCCCACAGCACTCCTATTTTGTAGTTGCTATGACAATTTGCAGCATTACTTTCCTCTACACAGACTATACACAGAGATCAAGAGAGAGACTTCTTTTCTTGGTTTTAAAACTTATGCCTCAAGTAGGAAAACTACAATCAGTGCTGCTGATGACCTGTATGAGCAGGCTAGTTAGATGCTCTAATTCATTCTTGAAGCAGTGTTGTCCTCATACACATATATAGCTCGCAACCTAGCAGACCCTCAAGGTGAACCAGTAACGGTAAACAAAAAGCCAGCGCACCCAAGGCTGTGTTGTATTCCCCCTTCAGCATGTGGAAGCAATTTGAGGGAGTTTACAGCTTAATGCAGAAAGAAACTGAGCAAACAGGGAAAGATTCAAACAGGAGTTTCAGGATCACATACGGTCTGATTAAGAGACAAGAAGAGTGAGTCCTGTCCTTTGCTTTTAATGCATCATCCTGAGGACGTGCATTACTTCTTTATGCTACTCTTGAGCACATTTGTCACTTAGCAAAACGTGACTGTTAAGGGATAGTACAAATGCACACTCTCTTCAGCCACTCCTCCAAAATTGAGCTGCTCCTCGAGAGCCAAGTCCTCCAAAAAAGGGCTATAAACACCATACACATCTGATCCTTCAAACAAGCCCAGAAGGGCTTCCATTCCATCTCTAGTAAAACCTGAGGTAACTATTTTAACCCTGCTTTGGGGAGGAGAAACAACTGGCTGTATGTGTGCCCTCTGGATTCTAATAAGGGCCATGCAAAGAGACACTCAAGCTACATTTCTGCTGGCAGCACCCAGCCATGGAGCATCTGCTGTAACCAGGCAGCTGGCTAACCACACAGAGGCTCCAGGGCCAGACCCTCCAGGGGTATAAGTCACCCTGACAGCAACAGCTTGATAGAAACTATCCACTTACCACAGCTGAAGATTTAGCAGTTCCACATCTGCCCTTCAATGCTTCATTTCAGAGCCTGGCTCCTCCTTTTGCCCACATTTTCTCATCAACACTGATAAAAGCTGCAAACACAACTTTCATAGTTCTACTATTAGGCTCGTAGCAATGTGCTCACAGTCATCTTAATGCTTATCTGATAAGCAAACACTTTATGGAAACAATTATGTCCTATTTGTATTGCCTTACATTAACATTCTCCAAAGGGCTACAGCTCTCTTCCCCCAACCTCCATCAAGAAGGCATTCAAAACAGAAAAAGAAACTGGATATTAGCTGGCTCAGCAGGGGGAATCACTCCACATTCTTTGTGTAATTTGGAGTGGACAATTACAGAATCAGTTGTTGTTTCAGCACAAACCTGTTGCCTCTATGCAATAAGCTGCATTAGAAAGGCTCTATCCTGAAGATACCCACTGTCCATAAAGAAGCATAGACAGCCTACAGAGCCAAGCTTTCTCAAAGATTTATAACCTCCCCACTATCAAGTTGCCTGTGGATAGGCAAAAGCTAAGCAAGTACAATACCACGTTGTTTCCTTCTGTGCTAATGACTCTCATCAATATACACCCTTCCATCTACTGGCTTCAGAGACAGCACACAAAACTCCCATTGACCGACCAACCAAGCCACGAGGTCAAACCTAATAGTGCTCTTGTTTGTGGCCAGCTTGGCCAATCTGCTGGTTTTATTTTGTTTATCTCCCACACCTGGGTTAATTGCTGCAATTCAGCGATTCACTTGCTGCTATGGGATGTAAATGAAGCAGGGAAAAAAGGAAGGGGAAAGACCTGGGTGGGCTACAGAGGCAGTAGGAAAAGCAGGACCAGCTGCATCCTGCACGAACGCAGGTCAGCTGAAAAGTATAGTTTGCACTTGAAAAAGTTAATGGAGCAAATTCAATAGCAGAGGTGGGATTGTTGATGTTTTTGCTGACTGCTCTGGTGTGTCCTGGCAGCTCTGTCAGCATCCTGGCTATGCTGCATGCTCATGTTCTAAGCAAATGAGCCTGTGGGCTGAAGCACCGTCCTGTCACCCCTCCATCTCTCCTGCAGTGGAAGTGGGTCATTCTGTACTCTGAGGTTGGGAATGATAAGATCAGCTGATAGAGCTCCAACTTAGGCATTTATTATCAAGCACAAGCAAAGTTAACAGCTGCCCAGCTTGTCAGAATGAATACACAAGTGCTGTTCAGAACAGCAAGAGCCCTGCTCTGAAAGCTCACTTAATGAAGGCAGAGTGTTTTGTTTTCAGGCTACTCTGTGAGGCTCTTAGAGCTGCAAGAATGGCCAGGTTGAGCATGTGGATGGGTCTAGATTTAACCATTGAGCTCAAGCAGCCTTATTTCTAGGCCTAAGAAACAAGTCAGCTTTCTCTCTTAGAAGAGAATTTGTGAAGCAGAACAGGACCATACATATATTAATAATAAGTGAATCATTCTTCACTTCTGAAATAGCACGTGCAGATACACTCTTGTGTTGGCACCAATGCAGCCCTTTCCCTTTAGAAATATAATGGTTTGCAATACCAGGCGTGTAGAGTCCTGGCTAACTGTTATGTCTCATTAAGTGTCCTCTTTTCTATCAGCACATACAATAAGATATGGACAAATGTCCAGAAAGACCTTGACACCCAACTCCAGACAGAGAGAGAACAGTTCCTCCAGGCGGAGAGTGACCATGTGAAAGCATTCAGGATACTGGCAGCTTTCTACATCAACTACCTGCAGATCTTCCATCACCTGGAGGAGGCCCACAGCCACATCATCCACCAGCAAAAAAAGGCAGCCATTCGGCAAGTGCTGGATGGTGTGATTGGCCGGATCCTGGAGCTGAAGAAAGAGATGGTGGGGCTGGAGATCTCGGAGTTTCATTACATTGATAACGTCATTGAAGATCTAAAGCTTCTCCCGGTACGTCTACCTTGGTTATAAAGCAAAATCTTGAGGTTGTGCTCTAACAGCAGCGTGAGAAATGAGCTGTTAACAGATAGTTACTTCTCTCGCAGACAGCTCCATCTATTGTCACATTTAGGTACCACTGGTAACAGCTCTCCAAAGGAAAAAGAGCTGAAGCTTCAAGCACAGCTGCTTTTTGGATCTATAACTTGAGATAAATTGCCTCCTATATAGCATTATACTGAGATACGCAGCCATAATACTGTTTGAAACTGAATCTAGTACATGCCAAGCACAAATTCAAATCCCTGTGCCACACCTTCATTTTAGGAAGGTATGAAGTGACTAGCTATTACAAAAATAAAAGTACAAATAAAATGAAAAGAGCTGAAGACATTTTGTACTACGTATCCTCTCCTTTTTGCTGTATTGCTAAGGAGAGGCAGGGCCAAGTTTCACCTTCCTCTGATTTCTGTACGGTTGCCTTCCAGCACTCAGTGACTCCGTTTACTAGAGTAATTGTAAAGGTATTTGGATGCACACAACCCATGTGGAGCTGGGTGTTGGCTAAAAGGCTGCAAATTTGACGTGAGGATAAACATCTTAAGTCCGATCTGTCAGTGTTGGGCCTCAAAAAGAGATTACGAAGAGAAGCTGTCTCTGTACTCCCTGCCCCTGTCAGTCTCAGTATTATGGCTTGGAATTCATCATTCAGTAAAAGTCACAGCCCAGAATTAGTGACTATTAAAGCCCAGGTCAGCTACCAGAGCATCTCCCCATCCCTGCACTGAGTCGTAGTATTGAAGGGCATTCAGACAAACCACTCACTGTGGGCAGCCTGGTCTGGTGACTGGTGACCCTGCCCACAGCAGGGGGTTGAAACTCGATGATCTTTGAGGTCCTTTTCAACACAGGCCATTCTGTCATTCAATACAATACGAAGAACAGGTTATGCCACAGCAGCATCTTCGCTTCTGGGGGCATTTCTGTCTGCCTGTCCACCTCTTGTAAGAGAAGAGTTGGTAGAAATGCGAATTGGTTACATCTTCTTAATGATGGAAATGAATTAAGACAACCTCTTCTAATCAGGCCTGATTGTGAGCAGTAACTGAGATATCCCAGTGGCTGGCAGCATAAAAATACCTGAAGGCAAACTGAATTATATGCTTTGGTTCCTTGTAATGGTTCCAAAAAATGCAGGAGAACTGATCTATTTTTCATGCTGATTAAAAAAAGAAGTGGGATGATCACACAGCCAGAGGTATTCAATTCCACGGAAATCATGTTTAAATTACTGGCAGCCCTGCCAAATGTTTTAACAGTTTCATAATATAATTGAGCCATTATAGAAAGAAAGATTTCTGGTCTGCTATGGTTCAGAAACCGGGCTGATTTATTTGTTGTTGTTGAATTAGGCCTTAAGTAATTGCAAAGTAACAGCTCGGCAGCTGTAACAGAGGTCAAGTTTCCTAACACTCCAAAAGAATTCAATAATCTCACTCCAATTTAATTGCTTTGTAAAGGTGTGCAGCTAATAAGTAAGATGATTTTCACTCGGTTTTAAAAAGCACCTCACAACTATTTCTCCCTATAGCAAGACACAGAAATACCTATCCCAAAATACTTCATTAAAGAGAACCTGGAAGGCTTGCAGCTGAGAGAGAAAACCCTGGATGAGATTTTGTTGAGTGCTGGATTGGAAACAGAGGTAAGCGTGCCATATACCTCCATAATAAAGTGCTTAACTTCTGTAGCTTATAGCCATGCATGTCTGAGCATGAGCCATTGAAGTAAGAAGTACTTTTACAGTAGTTAAGTCTATTTGCAGACGAGGCTCAAACAGAAGGTAGCACTGAGTTTTCCAGCCTAATAATACCCAGTCACATCTCGAGCTTAAGACTTAAGAACTGAATTGACCCTGCATATGCAAGCGTCAGAGAAAGGCTAGTGCTTGGGCCAAGTTTAGTAGGTGCTTTATTTACCTAGTTAATTCTCATCACATAATCAGTCCTGCTGAAATCAAGGTGGGCTTCAGTTTTACTGAGCCAGGGTTTCTGGCTGGAATGGGCAAAACTCAGTCAGCTCAACTGCTAGCATTCAGTTGTTTATAACCTCCGAACAATGACTGCAGTCTCTTCTGTCCAGCCATTGAGCTGCAGCTGCTTGGAGGAGTAGAAAATTGGGTTTTGGCAGAGCAGAAGTCATTATGGAGAAGTACATGAGGGCTCCGGTAAAGACTGCTGTGGATTTGGTATACTTTTGACCTCTTGGAAATGGCACGCTGCCTGCAAGCAGCCCTCTCACCTCCTGAAATCAACAACTGGGCTGCTGTGTCTGCAGACTGAGGTTTGTAGATGCTGCAGCCATAAGAGGCGGTCCTGATCAGACCCACAGCCAACGAAACCTCCGCTGTAATTGTGCTGCTGGGGGAAGTCTGCTTCCCTGCTGGGTATGTGGTAGCATTGATCCCACAGAGAGGGACCAAGGGAAGGTTCCCAGGGACAGAAAGAAGCAGTCTGCAGAGGCAGAACACAGGCTCTCTGCTAGATTACTTTAATGGGCAGTTGCAGCCCTGCTGGCCTCCACAGTATGAGTAAATTCTGTGATGGTCTGATGTTGGTATGTGGAGATCCTCTGTTCCAGCACATTACTTCTTGGAGCCTTTTTGTTTCGCACAGTTCTGTTCTCATCCCTTTTCAGCATGGCAGCCATTAACAGGTGAGCCTTTCCAGCACACAGCCAGCTCACCTGGAAGCACCAGGCTCTGGCAGGGTCCAGGTCCCCTTTGCCAGGATGTCACAACCACATTCAATAAACACGAAGAAAACAATCTCTTACGAACCCAGTACAAATCCCATGCCTTGTGCTGTATGTACTCAGGTTCCATCTCTGCTGCAACTGTTGGAAGGCTGTCAGCACTTCTGTATGCATCATAGCAAGCCATGTACACTCAGGAAATCCTGACTGCTGTGCAGCAGAGCACCGTGCTGCTGAGTGTCTGTGGCAGCCCCATTACAAACAGCTGAGAGTACATGCAGAACTGTGGAGTTTTATCAGAGGAGATGGGTTTATCAGAGGAATCTGCTCCGCAGACCATTTGCTCTGCTGTCTATTTCCACTGAAAAAGTCATATTGTGAGCTCCACGCAATAGCAGCGAGTGTGAACTGTCTGCAATAGGGGGATTAATGTCAGGGAAGGATAGTAATTCAGCCTTTCCTTGGGGAACATGAGGCACTGACGAGTTCTCAGGAGTGAGAAGGAGTTCTCTCCAGCTGCCCTGTTCTGACACGCAGTTTTCCTAAGCCAGACCTTCTCACCAGGTCTTGTTGGCTCATATCAGCCTGTCCTTTCATTCAGCAAAAGAGGTAAAGATCCAGCATCCAGACATTGCACAGCCCAAGGAGTTTTCTTTTACTGGGAGAAAGCAATATGGTTCTTCATGCCTTTTTTTCCCCCAAATGCATAATGCTTAACAGGTTGCATAAACCATTTGTGTTTCCCACTATGGCATCAGGGGTTCCTCGCTGGTCAGGGGTGTGCTCCAGAGCATCTGTTTTGTTTTCCATCCATTCCCTCTGCTATGCCCAGCTTTGCCATCTTCCTACCTGGGATGCTATAGAAGCAGCATGTCAGGTTCACTTTCTCCTTAAGATCCTCTGAAAAACTGTCTCTTGAGATAGCAAATTCCAAAAATACCACATAATAGCCCTGAAAGAAGAGTCTTGGCTGTTTGGAGCAGAGATGTTTTGTCTTAGAAGATTTCCACTGAAGGTTAATTCACTGTCTCATTTGCTAACTGAGTTAGGCAGTTAACAAAACCTCTCTGCTTTGTCCTTTCCTGTTTGGCTATGCTGCTGAAGAAACCTGTTGAGGCCATGGCATTTGAAGATGCCATTAAAACGATCCAGGTCGCAGAGCGGGCTCGCCAAGGCCGGCGTCGAGCATTATACATGAAGCAAATCTACCTTAAAGAGCAGAGAAAAAGACAAACAAAAGTTCAGGAACAGGCTGGTCCAAATCCAGATGACGCTGCGACTCTCATTCAAAAGGTGAGACCTTTGATGTAACGAGAATTCTGCTGAGAGCGGGGGACAATATGTTTTATTAAGAAGAACAGCAGTAGAAAGAGCAGCACAGCTCATAGGGTGGGAAACACTCTGAATAGATTGCTCTCAGGGTGTTTAGCAAGGTGAAATACATCATTTAAGCCACTTAAAAAAAGGAGACATAACCCTAGAGGTGAGATCAATGGACACAGTCTTGCTCTGATGGTGCAGGATGACTCTATAACCTACATGTTGTTTTTCTGCTCTGATTTGTATGACCTCGATTGCTCTTTCTGGCATCACCTTGAAATCCAGTGCCTTTTCCTGTGGTCTCTGGGGAAAGAGTTCATTTCATATCTTGAGAAAAACGAGAATGGGATATCGCTGCTAAATTCCAGATAAATTCCTTCTGCATGAGTAATTTGGAATCATTCAGCCTGATGAGAACAGGAATTCACACTAAGTCCTTAAACACTTTCTGAGCCCTGATGCTGTTATGCCAAAAGATAGATATGCCAATGCGAACGGATAACAAACTTAGGAGTTTCTTTTTTAAAGAATATAGCAGCTGCTAACCTGTTAAGGAGCAATAGTTTCAATTGTATACTGTGCTTTTCCTTCCTCTATTTGTTTTTTTCCTCTGTCTGCTGTGGCAAAGGAAGCTGTAACAAGGCCCATTTATCTCATTAGAGTTTTGTTTACAATTCAGGTTTGGAGAGGATATATCCAGCGCAAGAAAACAGAGAAAATGAGAGAAGAGGAAATGATATTTCTGGGGATGGTAAGTGGTGCTGTCTGGAGAATATAAAGTACCATAGCCTGTTTGTTCCTCAGACTTTTGTAATTTAACAGAAGAAATTAATTTCTATGAGTCTTCCCTTTTTAAAAGGAGTCTCCAAGGAATACAGAACTAAGCAGAAATGATAGATGGCTCAGAAGTACCTCAATTTGTCTTAAGCTGCATGCTCTTGTGCTACATGTACTTAGTACAACGTATAGGGCAGAAGGGGACAGTTTAGAGTTTGACCCAGGAATGCGATGCAGGCATGACAGAGGAAGGGAATTCTATTATTTATATCTATCTATTATTTAATTCAGACTGCCAAGACAGTTGAAGAATTAAAAGAGCAGTGTCTTCTCACAACCCTTTGCAACCCAATGTGTGTTTATGGCAGGAGAAGGGAAAGGGACATTAGAATTACCATATTGCAATGTCAGTGTAGAAACAGAGAACCTAAATATTGCAAAAGTATAGGGAAGTCTGCGGTCAGGAAGGTTGCACAGGGTGAAAGTGAAATGAAAGTGCCCCTACTGACAAGGCAGACAGAGGGAGAAATCTCCCCAAACCCAGAACTCACATCTCTTCCCACCAACACCTTCCTTCCAACAAGTAACTGAGGAGGATAAACTGTTTACCTTGACCACCCAACTCTTTGGGTGCTTTCATGAGGTGCTAGCACGTGGCAAGCCTTGCAGCTCTCTTCAGTTCCAGCTACGGTGGTACATCCCTTGTTTCAAGTCCAAGTGAAGCTGCTTCTGGGCACCTGCATTGCAGAGGATCCATCTTTGCTTTACCTTTGGTTTGTTTACCAAATTCAATACAGATAAAATGTTATGGATTATTGCCTTTCATATCTGCTAGTCATTAACAGTAAGCATGGCCAGCATAGGTAAACAGAGCTTGCCTGCCGATTCTGCCTCTCTTTAAGATAAAAGATTAAGTGGCATAGACTAAATGTTCAGAATGTACTGAAAATATATTAGACAATATGCCTTCTTCAGAACAAGGGGTCATTTCCTATCAAATCCTATAACAGCCAAGCACTCCTCTCATGGTGGCCAATGGAAGGAGTAACGGATCACAAGAGTATAAATAGCCACCTACTGTATTTTATGGGAAGATCTATTTGATCATAGGGATGAAGGGAATTCAAACCGAACACATGGACTGAATTCATTTCCTGACCTCCAGTTAGGAGCAAGAGAATTGATGTTTTCAGTTCTGCCCTCAGACTCATTACTCTTTATCAAGTAAAAAAAAATCAAAGTAAGCAGGGAAGGAGGGGAGGAATATCTCTAAATAAAAATAATCTGTTCGTATTTCTGGTATTTTTATATTTCCTCGTTGTGTTTCCCTTTTACTTTTCATGCCACATTCCCATCCATGCTCTCCAAAGGAAGTGAACGGCAAGAAAGCATGGGTTCACACTGATAGATAGGCAGTGAGCTCCAAAGGTCAAGTCTCTTTGATGCATGATCATGTCAGCCCTCTAAAAAATGACCACAGATCTTCATGTGTAAATATGTTGAATTTGCTTTTCTAATGCTGCATGACAGAGATAAATTAGAAGATCTAACCATCCATTACTCCAAGTCCATCCCAAAGGAGACCTGACTTTCACTACAATAAATATCATTTCTCTTGTAATTGCAGTTATTTCAAAAATATGGGTGGTGCTTTACAAAAACAGCGAGACCAATTGAAGTTCTGAATAATGATTTGTGGAAAAATTCAGTCACGTTCATCTCTAAAGCCTGGAAATATGTATGACAAAGATAGTTCAATCTTTCGCCTTTAACTCGGTGCTATTTTCTTTACTGTCACCTTACCTCAGAAAAAAATTTATGTTTGTTTTCTGGAATTTGATTCTATTTCTTTTGCTCGATGACAGAGTAGAAGTCTGTGTTCCAGAGATTTTTCTTGGCTCACAAGTAAGGCCTCATTATTATTATTATTTATTAAAGCCTAATTGCAGAAACAGCATGATTCCCTCAGCACATGTTTTTCTAAATCTCCGATAAATCACAATTTGCAATACCAGCTTAATTTGGAAAGAGAAGCAAGCCTCACTAAAAGCACATATATCTTGATAACTGTATCCTGCCCTATTTCCTGATCTTCCTGACATTGCTGCCATATTGCTGTTAACTATCAGCCCCAGTACCGCCAGCCATAACCAATGCTGCAAACCAAGTCGTCACACTGCCTACATGGATGCTGCAAGACACATTGTCTTATAGAATCATAGAATCACCAAGGTTGGAAAAGACCTAAAAGATCATCCAGTCCAACCATTCACCTATTACCAATAGCTCCCACTAAACCACATCCCTCAACACAACATCCAGTCATTCCTTATGTCTTGAAGACATTCATATGTTCTCCAAACCAACCTGTATTTTCTTGCTCTAATTTACCATTGATGGCCAAAGTAGTGCGCCATAGTGGTGGCTTTGGAACTGGTATATACTTCCACTTATTTGGTTTTGGCTCGTAAATTTCCTGTTGCTAAGCACCGCAGTTAAGGAATCATCATAGAATCATAGAGTAAAGAATATGTGATTGTTCCATTTTGTAGCAGCACTCATGTGAGCACAAGTAATCAACCCCACTGGAGCCAAGTGCTCCACATGCTTAGGCCGTTTATAGGACTGAGCCTTGGATGCCTTATCTAGTGGTTGGCGACTCTGCACATGGCAGGGGGGTTGAAACTAGATGATCATTGTGATCCTTTTCAACCTAGGCCATTCTATGATTCTATGCTTTGGGCATGCACACACATAAGCTCCTTGTCATCTCAGACACACACCTACTGATGTACACAGCTTTCACACTATTCTGTTCCATCATTTCAGCCTTTACCATGGCACAGTAGCTCAACGTTTGCTTATCTGTGATTTTCCCATAAAACATATCCACTGCTCTTCCTCCTTCTATATCCTTCATATATGAATGGACCAATGTAGTCTTAAATAACTGTTTTCTCCTGCTTACCTCTTTTAAGCATACCCTAATTTAGGCATGTTGTCTTGGCTAATGCTTTTATTTATATCTGAGAAAAGAGTCTGCCAAACACATTGCTTGTACTTTGAATTCCTGATAAATATAATTCATTTCATCCAGTTAGAAACAACTCAGTGTTTCCCGGAATAGCTTTCAGTGTAAATATTCAAGCCTGTGGCTAAATAAATATTATATGGCACTGGACAAAGTGCAAGTTCCATAAATACATAAAATTTGAAATATTTCTTCAGTTCCTGGAAGAAGGCAAACACCAGGCCTGTTTTTGTCAGGCTTTAGATTACAATGATTTTTGTTGCGCTTGCATCCTAGAGGATGCTTAAGTGTCAGCAAAAGCTTTTGTTATTTAGCCAGGCATGCAGATACATCTAAAAGAGTGACAACTAATCTGTCTAACAGAGCAAGCAAGCAAGAATCCCACTGAATAATTTGGCTTTCATTGATTGGAGTCACACTGCCTTTCAGAGTCCACAACATACTTGCCAGTTTTAATAGAAGTTTGACAGCATGCCCAAGTAAATCTAAATTATCTAAATAAACATAACCATAATTACATAAACTTATATGGCCATGAATATAAATGGCTTTTTACCACTTCCGATTCTTTCTGAGCTTATGGAAATGTGTCACATGTCAATATTTATTTATAGATTGCATAAATCTACGAAGCAGCCTTTTTCAATATTTTTCTAACAAGACCTCTTACTACAAATGCTTTGTTTGAATGCATATGACAATTACTTTAATTGGGAAAGCCATTGGAGTGAATCGTATAGTAGGGAAGCTTTAATGAATGCAATATATTTTGTTCAGTCGTTCCTCTTTTGCGCCTAATTTAGGAATTCAGCCATATAATTGATGTGGCTATCACTATTTGTGTAGCATGGAACCTATATGAACACGGTCTGCTACAGACAAGAGGCCTCTTCAAAACACATCCTTCCTGCAGCCAGACAAAGCAAGAAAACAAGAAAGGAAGGACACAGCTAACTTATCTATTAAGCTTCCACAGAGCATTTGGATCACAGCATAAAATTCAGCAGGATAAATTAGTGAAGAACAAGACCCCAGCTGCTTAGGTAGACTATTCTTTTCTTCTGCTAGTAATGAATTTGAACTACTACTCCATGTAGTTCAGATGCAAAAATCTTGCTTTCAATGCAACAAAATGCTACTCAATCACCGCATCTATTGAAAGATTAGAGTCTTGGACAATGCTGTCTGTAGCAAAACAATTAGTGAAAAAGTCCCTTAAAACCACGCAAAGCATCTTTCAGCTGTGCTGTTTCAGATCTAAGAAAAGAAACCATCCTAAATTAAGTACCCAGTAATAAAAGCTGCAGTAAATCCACCTTTCAGGCATGTTATGAGCGTTAGCCTTGAAACATGAAATGGAATGTATTTATTTCACTGGAAAGAAGACTATCTTTCCTTGTAAGTGCAGTTGTAATGGAACAATTGAAGAGCAGTTAGTTCCACAGTATGGGGCCTCCTAGATGTAGAACTCTAGCCTTAAGCGTGTTCAGCCAGCCTGCACACCTCTAAGTGTTTTATAATGAACAATAAAGCAGTCTGTGTTGGGAAAAGTTGTTGAGCTGACTAAGCAGAAAGGCAGACATTTCAAGCTAGGAAAGAATGATCTATGCAATTGGGCTCCTAAGTGTGAAGGAGAGTATGCACAGAGGCTTTCATCACATCGGCTTACCTGGAATGCGCAGGGAACTGCTCCTTCCTTCTGCTGGCGGGTCTTTCAGTTTGGTAAAACCTACACACTCTCTGTAGAGGAGAAGGGGAGAAGGAATAAAGAGCAGAAGATCAAACAGCTCTCTCATCAGTGTGCTTGTGACTGATGAGTTGGAAATAAAATTCTCTTTTAGACTAACGTCCATTTTGCCTTATTAATTTGAACAAGGATTTTAAAGACAAAGCCCATCAAACATTAGATAAGCATTTTAAGTTAATGGACCATGTAGTCCTATTTTCCCAGAAACTCAGGAATCTTCCTATTATGCCCTATTTTCACAGCAACATCAATTATTAATATGTATACTTTTGCTGACAGAGGACCGCACTAAAAATGTGAGTTTCGTTATCCAGTTCTGGGTCATTAACTGTGAAAAGCTTGTAAATATAATGGTTTATTCACATGGGAAGCCTTCATTAAGATGCATTATTCTACAACCAATGTGGCAGCATTGCATTATCAAGTTCACTGTCTCCATCTAATATTTGTAATTTGTTTCTAAATGAGTCGCTGTTTGCAGGGCAAGTTAACAAATTTGAATTTCACATGGCCAAAGAAATTTCTTAAAGATGGGAAAATGCTTCTTCCCCCAAGGAAAAGCTATTTATTAGTGTCTCACTATAGAATGCCTCCCTTTGATTCAGAAGCAGAAACATTAGAGGCGCTGAGAGAAGTGATGTTAGAAATAAATTGCCTTTTGTCTTCCTTAACGTGCACATTAAGTATAGAGAGCTGCAAAGCTGCCCTCATCAAACGGTCTCATTACAACACTTTAGAATTCCAGACCAAGTATATGGGCACATGGAAAGCAGATCTGCAATGCTGCAAGGCACAGGTCAGAGACTGGTCAGCAGGAAGACAACGCTGATGGAGCTGTTTGAAGCCACCCTCTCGCACTGACCATCTATCTTGGCACAGTTTCTGCCCTTTCAGTACCTATTTCTTCCATCATCGATGGACAAGTATTTTTCAGACATATTTCCTTCTGAAATCTGAGTTCTGTCATCAAGGAGCAGACTCCACTGTCTCTGCCTCCCTCTGAAGACCCAAAAGTGTCTGAAAGATGGTTTAAGCTCCCACCTTTTGCAGTTGCCTCCTCACAGCTGGGAATAGGGATGGCTCAAACTCTGGAGAGGTTTAGGGCGACGTATACTTCTGTGATTGGCAAACGAACTGTGGTCAAAAGAAAGTAAGCTTGGCACATTTTCTTTCTTTCATTTCAAAGCAAGAATATGGAAACCATGTTCTCTCACACACGGGCTCCCGGCTGGACCTGGTTTTCTTTCCTTGGTTCGAGTCTATCTGACATAAGAAAAAAAAAGCTTTTCTATGAAAACACACTGCAAATGCACAACAGATGGCAGAGAACTGACAGCTAAAACAATGGTACAATTACATCATTTTTAAACTGATATCATCTGGACATCTTGTTATATCTCTTCAGCAGCTCCTGCAGCTGGAGTCTCTGTTGAATTCACTCCAATTTTATCTATTTCACCTTCTGGTTAGGATGTAGATAAGACTCTAACAGTGATTCGGTTTCTAGGTCTTCCACACCCTGATGTACTCTTGGATCAGTTCTTACAGGTCAAGGAAGCAGTTTTTAAGATATTATCAATTTTACTTCTTCGCCCACATGTACGTAAGTTCTTTTGATGTTTCCTCGTGTGTCAGCGCCTTTCCCCTCCTGTTACTAAGTGACATGGATACTTTTCCTATTCTCATCTTTCTGTCAGTCCTTCAGTCCATTTGCATACCCCACCAGCTGGAGTTTGCTTGGGAAGATCTGGAGAGACACCAAGTTCAGTTCAGCTTTTGTTGACATAACTGCATTGATTTCAGAGTAACTGAAGGAAGAGTCAGGCCAGTTGTATGTTCACCTGTAAAATTACCCCTAAAATCAGATAGCTGTGGCATGATTTCCTCTCAACTGCTCAGCACTTTCCTCCTCTTCCCCTAGAACAGAAGCCAGCTCGTGGTTCTTGACATGCGTAAGCCTCCCAGTCCTCACTCATAAACACAGTGCACTGCATATGTTCTCCATTAGACTGCCATGAGTCCTTCAGGACTCATTTGTCATGAACAGATCTGCTCTTCTTTCCATGCTCTCCCTCACCCATCTGATTCGATGTGTGCTGTTTCCAGAGCTCTGCACTACAGGAGGACCCCCAGTGGGCAACTGGATGCCCATCATGAGGTCTGCTTCAAAGGGTGACATTTGTTATGACCGTCCCTCTCTATCACTCCTCACAACAACTTGCCTGCCAGAACTGACTCCCACTCAGATCAATGCATCTCTTTGTACCTGCCATGTCACACTATCTCGTTGTCTCCTTTCCAGTCCATAGCCTCCTCCCCATGAACCCAACTTATCTGCCTGCCAAGGTCTGAGCTGGCTCCACTCTCCCAGCAATGGAAGCAATCAAGCAGCAGCACATTTCACATCAGCAGCCTTTTCGTCCATGTACAGAAACTCCTTTCCACGTGAGTGGCGAACATACCCCAATTTAGAAAATACTAACAACAACAAAAGAATAGGACTGGAAGAAAAGACGGTTGAATGAGAATGAGACCTTCCTGTTCTTTAATGAGCTATTGAAGATGGAGACAAGGCAGATAGAGGCCTTGCATAGATTTTGGAGACTAGAGCATGTTCTGTAGCTCTGCTGCCACCAGCATCTGAGTTTGCTAGTTTAGAGCTAGCTGGACTGTGTCCACACCAGCTGCATGGCTTTGGACCCAAGCACAGGTGTGGTCTGTATTAGTTCACTATGAGATAAGAATCCCCTGCTTCTGGTCTTGCTCACTTGGGCATGTTCTTGCCAGTTCAAAAAGCTCTTACCTCATCTGACTTTCGCACCGATGGAAGACGTGGGCAGTAAACTTGCAGTGACGAGCAGCTAGATATCAAAGGCTCCTTTCAGGCTGACTGGAGAGCAGCTGAGAAGAACAGCTGAGTTAAGGAGAGACTTAGAGGTGGATGAGAACGGATGCTCTCCTGTCTGTGCTGCTGCTTGACTGTCCTGCTCAACACACTGTTCCATGCTTGCCCACCTCTTCCCTTGCGATGGCTCTGGCTCTCAGCTGCCTTTTTGGTTGACTGATTCACCTCATTATAATGAAAGAGAATTAACCTGGGGGAGAGAAAAGATAAAGGAGATTATTTCCCATTTCTTAGAGAGCTGGTCTGGTTCACTGCAAGGTCAGCTGAGCGCCAGAGCCCAAAAAGGAGAAGGCAGGGGCCGCACAGCCTGCAGATAGGGGGAACGGGGAACTGGCCCTTTCCAGTGCCAACCAGCTGTTCATTCAATGAGTCACCTCACGAAAATTCACTCTTAAGAGTTCAGATAACTCATACAGAGAAGCCTGTCTTTCTCCAGCACCTGCAAATCAGATTAAAACTGGGGATACCTTTGTGCCTCTTGCACTGAATTGCCTCAGCCTGATCATTGGTTCTGCTTCTTCCAGTCTCACTCCCAAAGGAGACAGGACAGGACAGGATCACCCAGCAGGACACCTTCAGCATTCACCACAGCTTCCTTTGCTCATGGAAATACTGTTCGAGTCCCTTTCTTTCATTTCCAGATTCCTTTCCCTTATCCACATTCTTCTCACATATCTTCAGCAGGAAATGCTGGAAAACCTACTTCTAAATAAACAGCCCTCCCCTCTACTTTCCCCAGTGAGCAGCTAGTTAGAAAAACTAGTCGGTTGTCTGAGCATAACACAGTGTCTGTTCAGACTGTGCCATAGCACTGTATGAGGACATGGAAGAGTGGTGTTGGCTCCAGCTGCCTCATCTCTTCATTAACAGCATTGGGACCAACACCTCTGGGCCATAACACTCTACTGGGAAGTTCTAAGATGCACGGTCCCTTAAACATTACACCAACAAAGCTAAAAGTTGAGTGGGGAACTGCGGAAGGGAAGTGAATCTCGCTTCTAGACCGCAATCTGGAAAGCAAGCCCCATGGGTCCCCTTTGCTAGAGCAGGCTGTTCAGAAGTCCATTTAAAGCTGTGAGTAAAAGACAAATAAGTAGTGCAAACAGTAGCTGTGCCGTCCTTTAAAAGAGTTGCTGTTGAAAGTGAAGAATTTGAAACTCTTGATGACTATAGAAAGTGACAAATGAGTGAAGATAACATCTCAGGGTGAGAGGCAAACATCTTCGGGTCATATACTCAGACAGGGAGCAAGTGCAGCTGCCGTTGTGAAGCATGCTGCTCTTCTTGTTTCTGTCTGAATATTTTCTCCGTGGTGGCCTTGACCAATTCCTTTTCCACACATTGCAGATGCAGTGAAGGCAGTAAATTGCTTTCCTGAAAGGGGCCTCAAACGCTTTCTTTGGACAGTGTGCAAACCCGCTGTGTACTTTCTAAAACCAAATTTGCTTGGCACTCATTAGTGATTTTTGGAAGCTGGTTGAAGCATGGAAAAACACCGAATAACGGATCTTAAAAGTCAGCTGGCCAAACCTTTGATAGAAGCTTTCTTGTCTTTGTGGGAGTCCTCTGGAATTAGGGCTTGCAGCACAGTAGGAAACACATTTCCAGAGTCAGAGTGAGGAGAACGTGTTACCGAGTTAGTCTGAGATCTGCTGAGTTAAAGACACGTTCTGAAGGTGGGAAGCCAGGGCAGAAATGCAGCCCTGGGCTTTTGTTCCCATCTGCTGCCACTTATACGTGCCTTTGAGGAGGAGAAAACACAGCATCACATAAACAGCTTACCACATTTTCTTCTCTTTTCCACCCTTCAGTTTGGCACACACTGTCATATAACATATATATCCATCCCAGGTATGTGGAAATTACTTCATCCTGGAATTACTGAAAAACTCAAATTTGTGTTGTTAAAAAGAACTACCCACTTTTCTTTACCTTCCAAGGTGAGAATGGCTCATAAAACACACTGGGAACACATTAACTTTATCAGCCATCTCAAACTGAAAAATGCAAAGTTTCGGGCCACCCACACAGATGGTATTTTTCATGCTTCTGTATTTGCATGCCAGAGAGACTTTCATTTTTATCTCTCTTAAAGCACACATGTAAAATCAATCACGGGGCAGAAATTATTATTGTAAGGCTGGTTTAGAAGTCCTTCTTGCCAAGGTTATCAAATCATGGGAAACTCGGGGAGCCATGATTTTGATTGCAGCGCTTGGGAGGCTGTTTATTCTTTTTGTGTTGTTTGTTTGTTCCTCAAAGGAAGTTGATTTCCTAAAGGAATATTACCAGCTGCAGCAAAATACCAGGAAACCGATGACCAAGCATATAAAACCTTAAGTGAACATATTAAAAACAATACTGGCTAATTAAAAAAGTACCACTGGGAAGTCCAAACATTTGAAAACTCAATTAAAAACCTCTGGCACCCTTCTGACACGGATAAAGCTGGCATTTGCAGAACAGCAGCTTTCTCACCTGTCTCATTTTGATGCCGGGATCCCACAGCTGAAAGGGTTGTTTTTGTACATTGCAACTTTGTTAATTAATGCTGAAACGCTAACAATAGGCCATTGTATGCATCCAGGCACTTCTTATGAGAGCGGGGCTTTTTCCTGCCTTCCCGCAAATAAATTAAGCCGTAAGCTCAGAATCACTGTCAACCCAGCACTCTGGTGTGTATTAAGTTTCTTTTCACCATACCTTTTCATTTCTCCTCTTGTTCTCAGAGCTTCCCTCCTCACTTGAAGGCCCTTCGCAGTACCTCACAGATGCACATCAAGCAAGAAGATGCCCCGCAAGGTGAGGTCGAGGAGAGCCACGAGGAAGAATTCATCAAGAACAAGCTTAAAGAAACAGAGGGGCTGGACATCAGGGAAACTCTCCAGGATCAGATCGGCCAGTGCTTCATCGAGTGTCGGTGAGCAGAGATAAACACTCACCTCTGAAGGAGACTGCTTGCTCCAGGGAGCATGGTTGTATCATTCTTACAGACTGCACAAGTGCATTTGACAGCAGTGATCTTTGTTCTGCTGCAAGCATCACCTGCAGAACTGAGATCCTGAGCAGCAGGGCTCATAAGTAGGGAAACCAGACCAGTGTGTAACTCCTCATACAGTCTAGCTTTGTAAATATATGAAGCATGTTTAGGCACACTAGCTTTTTACATGTTTGAATGCATAAGGTTTAACAGATAATTTAGTCTTCGACAAAAAAGAAATACAACTCTTTCTAAAGCACATCACATATCCAATGCTGGAGCCCAGGTGCCTGCTGTCAGCTTTATTGAGCAGCCTATGCCAACCTGAAGGACCTTTATAATGGAGGCCTGACCTCCAAGATGCTTCCCCAAATGAAGCTTTATTTAGCAGTGCTGCTGATCTCAGTAAAACTTCACGTCTCAGTAGAGTTAAGCACATACTCACACCTTTCTAAACTGAGTGCTGACACCTACGGTTTCTTAGGAAGTTTACTTTAGCTAAAGTTGGAGATGGGCAGCTTTAATAGGGCAGTGCTTTAAGGCTTTGTGCTAAGGAATATAGGCTGGTTTTACAATGCAAGTCCTTTTCTCTAGGATTTATACCATCCAGCAGGTCACTATGTACATGCAAAGTGAGAAGCAGGGCTCCAAAGTTCCAAGATTGAGCTCTTTAAAGACAGATAAAAGATCTTAAAAGTAAAATCTTCCCTACCAGGGCAGTAACAGCAAATGATGCCAGAGAGCCTAACCAGTCCAGACAGTAATTTGGAGGAAGCTGGAGCAATTGCTGGATGGATAGAGGCATGACTAGAAGAGCTCTTTGTCAAAACCCTCACTGCCTAATTTATAGGCGTATCTATGAAATACTCCCGAGATGGAAGGTAGAGTTTGCATGATGATCACTCTCATTCAATAAGTCTTAAAGGCAGAAATGGAACCCTGTTGTTAAATTTATATCCCAGATGCACCCTGGGGCTCAACTTCAGATGAGGCTTCAAGGCTGTAGGCAGACATGGTCAGTATTCCAGCATATAAATACATAACTAAGGGAGTTCTTTAACTACCCTGTAGGTTGTCTGGTCTGATCTAGTCAGGTTCAGTAGTCCTGAATCTCGTTTTGACTTTAAAATTCACAAAGATTAAAGCTGGTGTTTAAATATAAGCACCGCATTAACTGTTCTCGGATAGCTTTATGGGTATGCTTTTCCTGAGCAAGTGATCCTATTAAATGGGATTAAGATACACCAGTATGCAGAGTTAATCAGTGACAATGCTGCTTGTACTCAAGCCTTTAGACAGGCAGGTTGTTCTACTGCAGCTGGGAGAGGCTGAGAAAACAACTCCCCTTCAGTCCTGCCTTATGACCACGGTCAGAACTGCTCCTCTGCCCGGCCACCCACAGCAACATGACTGTAAAAATTAACCCAACTCAGATCATTTTGATAGAGCAGAGTTAAAGAGAAGCTGTGCATCCAATTATGGCAATTATGTGGCAAGCCCTCATGTGGGGTCATCTCTGATGGTACAGGAACAGTGTTAGACCTGTGGCAGTCAGCATGACGTGTTTGATCTTAATCCCTGTTACTCTCTTCTTTTAAATGAGCCGTCCCTCATCTTCTCTAAAAATCAGTAAGGCATCTTTCAGCCAAGACCAGGCAGATCTCACTGATAAAATCTACTCCGATGACTTAACAATGTGGCAGATAGAATCCTGACTCTACTGAAGCCAGTGGGAGAGCTGCCATCAGCTTCAGCAAAGCCTGGACGTCACCCAGTGTTTCAGTTCATTGGAATCTGTCTGAGTGATGAGGGCTTTATGGCACAGAGAGGAGTCAGAGAGCTGCCTGCTATGAAGCTCTTCATGGGAGGCCTCCATTTAGGTGATCAAAATAGTTCTCCCAGCAGACACATTTGCTCGCATCCAAAATAGGTAAAAGATCAGCACATGGGAAGCACATGTGTCACACACAGCCAAGCTTTCAGCATGGTACATGCCCAAGACACTGCAGAACAAGCAGGACTGGCTGTGACTTGCTCCTGCTTGGTCCAATGAATGGCAGGGCAGATCTGAAGTGTCAAGGTTTACATTAATTATTACCTGCCAGGATGTATTTTGGCTCTCCACTAAGTTAGCCTATGAGAGGAACATCTAAATGTAGCTTATAAATTATTCTTTAATGAGGCTTTTTGACAGAGCTTAACATTTTCCATAGTCTATTAAATAAACAGATAGCTAAAAGGGAACAAAGATTCTTTTGAGTGAATTTTGCTGTACGTGCTAGAAAAATAAACCCAAACTCCCATATTTTATCCTTCAAGAGGAAAAGGATGTGATGGGAAATACAATTAGCAGGTGTTGTCTTTCAGCACAACTGCTATCAAGTTACAAAAGCAACGAGCACGTATAAAGTTTCTCCACTTGCAAGGATAACTGCTATAAATATGTACCACTTGCTTTGCACCAGGGAAAAGTAGAGTCTGTCATTTCACAACCCAAGACGGAGTCGCTGTGATTATGTACCTCTGAGCCTGGATTTTAATCAAAGGACTCCCACAGTTATATTAATAACAGGGTTTTCTATTGAAATATAGCAATTGCATAGCTGGGGCTTTAGTTACAATCTCCTGCAGTATTGTAGATGAGAAAGGTTTCTCCCTAATTTCACATTCAGGGTGTTGCACTACATATGCAAAAGCTGTCCTCACCATCTTGCCCACTGCAGATACCCACAGTCCCCAGGCAACAAATCTTTCTTGGAGTCATCTCTATATTAACAATGGGAGGCAAAGAGAAGAGCACAGAAGGATCCCCTGATGACACAAAAAAAGATGCCACAGTGTCTTTCTCCAAGAAAAGCCTTTGACAGAAATCAGTATGAAGGATCAGAAATCAAGTTGAGGTTTTTATTACCAGAGATAGCCTCCAGAATCACAGGGGAGAGCCTCACACGCAGGCTTTGCTGTAATGTATCTTATGCCCTCTAGCTGTAACAAATTACGCCCTGAATTTCTTGCAGGATTTATGTAGCTCTGCTCAGAGCTCTGGGGAGCATTTCATCAGTGGCATCGCTGACCTAATAACAGGGGATCTAAGTAATAGCAACTTTTATGTACGTGGTGTGTTATTCCCACAGATTTGGGGGATTGGTTTTCTAGAGGAAGGAGGAGGAGAGGGGTAAATGCGCTTTCATTATAGCTTTACACTTAACTGATTAGCTTTGAGTGATCTTCTCGCTCTGCCTGCTGACTTGAGCACTGTCAGCGAAGGAATTGGCCGGGCTTCACGGCGAGTGAATGAGACTCCATCTGAAGCAAGGGGGTTCTTGTGCTGTATTTATTCATTTTGAACATTCCTGACAGCCAGCCCAGCCTTTGATGCGGAGGAAAGGAGAAAGAAATAGGAAGTGATCGTGTTATATTTCCCTTTTTCACAAGGCTGTTTTGTTGAGCTGAGTGTACTGCCAATGGGTCTGTTCACGGGACTCCCCGGGCAGCAGGGCTGAGCAATGGGGAGGCAGGAGGAAGATGAATGGAGAGAGAGGTTTTGCTCTGAAATCCCGCATAATGGGGAAAGTATTTGTGTCAGGCCCTGTTCGTATCCCATTTCACACTCTGCTCCTCATGAAGTCAATACTGACGTGTGTGAAAGTTGCCAGGCAATTCATCAGCACTGAGGTCCTGCCAACAGGACAGAGACAGATCGCACCTCGGCTGTGCCAAGTGCTGGCCTCACTGCCACGCTCCCTCAGCTCTGAGTTGCAGGAGCTGATGTTGTCTGATGGAGCTGATCCATCAGTCCTATCTGCCTTATGGTACGTGCACACCCTTGGCCTGCCAGCAGTGCTTTCCAAGTAACCAAGGAGTACAGAGCACAGTCTCAACACAATATGGCAGCGGTTCACAAGCAGCTGATAGGAAAATTGCTTCATAACTAGGTTTTGTGCAGTGAGCCACAAAGGCAGACAGTTCTTTCAAAGAGCAAGCTCCAGCCTGGAAATCCTTGGAACAGAACCAACCAGAGATACCAACAGACTCTTAATCACAGTCTTCTGCCATTACTACGCCCTCTTACACTTGAAGATGCATTTCTTCCTTCTCTGCCATCTACATAAAGACTTTTCTTGTGGAGAATCCTACCATAGAATCAAGAAGGTTGGACAAGACATCCAAGATCACCCAGTCTAACTGTCCACCTACCCCACTAAACTGTGTTTGAGCACCAAAAGCCTTCCCAAAGCGTCAGGAAACAAGTTGAAGCTTCTTCTGAACCACTCAGCAGCCAGCATGGATTGCCTTCTCTCAGCCCTCTCAGGAAGAGCTGAAAAATGGGCCAAAAAACAAAGAAAGAAAGAAAAGACCAAACTCTCTGCTCTAGGAAGGTGATATTTTGTTGTCTCTAAATCAACTAATAGAGAATTGCTGGCATATTTCATGTTGGGACAAGACCTATCATTAACAAAACCTTCAAGCAAGAGATAAAAGAGACACCTGCTTTTTCCATCTATAACTTCTGTGTTCTGACAGAGAACACCACATTTTGCAAAGGCAATAACCTCTGTGCTGTAACAGTTAATGCTGGCACAAAGCACTCTCTGCATACCCTTCTCCAGCACCAAAAGGCCATTCTTCAGCAACAGCTTGAATATAACATCAATCTTTTTGGCCGTGGCGCAGCCTGCATTCAGGTGCTTGGCTGTACCTTGTGTGGACAGCCAAAGCAAACTTCAAGATCCAACAGGAGCAAGGCAGCCATGACAGCACATTGCTCTGGCAGCTAAACCTGTCCACCCCATATAAATAATCAGGCAGCTCATCCTTGCTGAGCTCCTTGCTGCAAGCAGCCACTCTGCTATCCAAATCTGAGCCTGCATCTATGAGAACTAAACTCCTGCCATTGGGCTCCAGGGTGATGCAAACTCTAGGAGTGATTAATTAACATAATTAGGAGCTGTAAACATTAATGGGTAATGTTTAAGCCTTCTCTGACATGTCCTTAAAGCTTCCACTGCGCTGTTGTCTATTGACTAATTTTGGCAGACATCGACAGGGCTGGAGGGAGTGAGGGAGTGGAATGCAAACGCATCACTGGCTTACAGGAGGAGTACCAGAACAAATAACCCACCAGGTTTCTTTGCACAGAGGGAAAATAAGTTATCATAAACAAGAGGATTGTTTGTGCATGAGGGGGAGAGCAGAGAGTGCGTGCTGAGGATTAAATAGCAAGATTAGCAGAGGAACAGGATGTCAACGAGGCCAGAGCAGCCCACAGTTGTACAACCTGTGCTCCCTTTGAGCAGGATCAGCTATCCAGATCTGATAGCCATTAATAAAAACAACCCCAGTTCCTTCTCACTTGTGAGAACTCTGCTTTTAAAAGTGCGAACCCCTCTAATTCCAAAGGAGAGGGGAGCAACTGATTAAGTCCATCTGCAGTGAATCTACTTTATTAGATGCCTGTGGATTTACAGGAGGCATGGGACACCTCTGGGAGCTTCTGTGCAGTGGCAGGAGTTGCCTACTTTGGTGTATGCAAACAATTTACGAGTGTGCTGACATTAATGGAGGTGGCTTGATGGCTTTCGGGGGGAACAGGCGGAAGCCTCTGTGTCCGTATATTTCTCATACTTGGTGAAACACAGATAAATCTCAGCAGCGGGTATCTCAAATAGTAAGACCAGTTGAACCCTGGTGTCAGGCCTCCAGAGAGGCCTTGATAGTATCGTTAGCTCTGCTTTCTAAATCAAACTCTGACAATACATTGCCTTCCCTTTCTCGTAAGGCTCCTTGAATTTACACTCAAATTTATAATGATTACTAGCTCTACACAGTGATTAAAAACATATGCAAAGGAGTCCACTGCTGTTCCTTAATTCCTCAGTTTGGTCAGTGAACTATCAAAAGTTTGCAATGATCAAGGATCAAAAATAGGATTCTTAAAGCAACTCAGATAGTCAAGTTTCCCAGTCCCAGCGTAACAAATCATCCTCACGGCCTATGATTTACTCACCAATGCTGCACATAAACAAATCTGCACCAGCTCTCCAAGCTCTGCTGTTCCCTTCCGGATAGACATCCAGATATCTTAAATCACTACACTGTTAACAACCTTCCCTGGACGACCTCTCTTTGGACTGACAGTTTGCTGACTGACTTCTTGTTACCGAATACGGGGTCAGATCCTGATACTGTTTAATACAGCTTAGTCATTATCCTAAGCTTCCCAACAGCTTCCAGAGAGGGGTCCATGTACGTAATGGGCAAGACTGTCAGAAGCAGAACTGCTTGCAGCCAGTTACAGGCAGAGATGTGTACTCTTGCCCATACGCTTGCTCTCCAACCAGATCACCATCAGAGCAGATCAGGGGCTTCTTGCAGGAGCACTCCAGGCTTCCAGCATCTTCAGACACATATTCATCTTTTCCCTGAGGCATGATTTGCATTACACACCTCTTGCCGTGCTTGCATATAAATTATTCACTAGAGGCATTAAAGGCTCATTCAGATTCAACAGTCACACATTACAAAACTGTAACAAGCATGGTTGTTCTGCAGACCAGTATATCCCACTTTTCTCCTCAACTTGCTCACTTCTCAAACACTTTGTTCAGACAGACCTAATCTTTTCCCCTCTCCATTTCACAACACCAGTTTCTGCCTTTTCCATTGCTCTAAACACTCAAGCAACTGTAGACTACAGGCAGAATCATCTAGAGCCTGTGCAGGTAGAACAGCAGGATATGAAGAACAGGAGTAGCACAGATACAATAGAACCACAGATTCCATAAAGGTTACAGAAGACCAATGAGATCCTCTAGTTCAGCCACTGACCCATCATCACCACATTCCAAAGGACCCAAGGTAGAAACCCAGTACTGCCACATTGCAGCTCCTTCTGCTGCATCTTGGGATCAAAAGGATAGGTCCAGTTGGACCTTCGTTTTGCACAGGAAAAACGGTGTCTTCAACTTGTCTCCTTAATGGAAAAACATGAATCAGTTGGCTCGGCATTTTCAGAGCTGCATATTGTAAGTTGAATGCTCAGTGTCTAAGCTGCCTGGTTTTGTTTGCTTTCTGCTTTTGGATTTGTGGCATTACAAAGTAAAAACTGACCATTACAACAAGCTAAGGTTAGATTCACTTTCCTACCTTCCTTAAATGGCTGAAAGGAACTCACAAAGTCCACTGACCTTGAGTTTAAACCTCCTGCTTAGCATTAAAGCTCCTAAAAATATTCATTCCTTCCTATGCCTAAAAAGTCTGGAATCAGCTAAAGTAAATAGCATTACTCTGAGCCGGGCCCATTTGCAAGCAAGAAGAAAAACCATGTAACTAATTAGTTCATTTTCCTAACGTAGTCATACCCATCTACAGTAATACTTAGGAATTAACAGCTTGGAAATGCTAAGTGATACCAACATAATGCACAGCCCCCCCACCGATGTTCTCAAGGACGCTTCCAAACAGTAGATTTATTTGTTGTCATAGATACTCGTGCAGACACAAACATCAGTAAGATTCAGGGCTCACGCTTGCCAGCAGTTTATTATAATACTGCTCTCCATGTTTTAAAGGTTGGATTAGGCTTTTTTTCTGGGAAATCTGGCTTTTTCTGTGCATATTAGGTCGCAGTTCTCCCACACTGCTGTTTCTTTCTTCCTTTCTCAAGCCGAGTCCCCATACAGCAGATGGGATTTCTGAAGGCAGGAACACGCAAATGGGGTGTTTGGCATTGATAGCTGGGGCCAGATTTCCACCTCAGAGCTGGTTTCTGATTCAGCATCCCAACTCATGACCCACTATGACTGCCCCACAAGGGTCCGCTCTGCCTCCTGACCTGTTCCTGGTTTGACCAGCACAGTCCTGATCCATGAGAAAGGAGGAAGGGAGTGAATCCCAGCAGGAAGAGGAAGGGACCTGGCCTAGCAAATTTCTCACTTCACTCCCTAATGGAGAGAGGTATCTTCTCCAGCAAGTTAATGCAGTGCAGGTGAAGGAACCAATTTTCCCACTTCCTCCCTTTCCAGCAGCAGAGTGAAGATGTGCTGGGATACAGGAACAAGGAACAGGCAGAGAAAAAAGAATCAGGAGTCCCACTGGTGCACGATGGAAGGGCAGACAGGTACTGGGGAGTCAGTGCCTGGCAGAGGAGAGGTGATAGAAGATATTCTGGGAAAAGAAAGACTAAGGAAGAGCTTAGAAGTCAGGAGAATAAAAATGAACAGGAAGCACAGAGCAGTGGTTCCCAAACTTGCTCCACAGAAAGATCTCTTTGGAAAAGCAAGCAAAGGAGGTAGAAAAGACGTTTTTCAGCCTTAGCTCTGTAGAATGCAAAGAAGAAAGGAGGCAAGTGGGGAAAAAAGAAATGTGGCATGGACTGTAACAAGAAGCAGAGCAAAAAGGGAGCAGAAACAGTCACAAGGAGCTAGAAAAGCAGAATCAGAAAAGGAGGGATGAAAGAGGCATATAACTGAGGGGAAAAAACCTATAAGGTACCAAGCTGAAAAACAGGTACAGCCAGGAGCAAAGACTGATGGAAAATATGAAGCAAGTCCAATGCAGAGACAAAAAGAAGCAGTCTCCAAATGTGTATGTCAGCAAGAGAGCTCAGGTGGGTTCATAAAAAGACTGGATTGTCTCCAGCCAGGAAGTCTGATTTTGAGTATGGAGAGGATGAAGGCATGCGAGTTATGGTTGGGAATGGGGCTGTGAATGACAGCCTGTTATTCTTTCTCACAGGATAAGAGGGATATATTTAGTTCTGAAAGGCAGTTGTTTCGCCCTTTTCACTGACAGTGGGTTTTTGGGAGTTTACATACTGGGGACTATAGCGGCAGAATGTCTGATGGAACATAAGGCTGAATGTGGCCAATGCGGTTTCAATATGCCAGCATGTTTATTTAACGAGCTGCTGACAAGTTACTTAAGTGCTGAATTTTAAATGAATCCCTCACACAGGGGATTTGCATCATCCAGCATAGAAAATCCAGGCTTCCACTGGAAATGAGCATAACATCTACCACAGTGCTGAGACCTCCTCCATTCCGCTCTCATCTCTCCTTCACCTGTACCTTGGCTCATCTCTTTCTCAAACCAAATATCTAAGTACACAGCTAGACTCAAACTCAGCTTCCATAGGGGCAGAGAGCACAGCTTCAGTGAAAGCAGATTCTTAGGTAGTTAATAAAGTATCTAGATGCGTTTTGTTGAAATGAGATTATACCCCTACATTTGGGGCATAAGTCAAATTCCAGTAGGGCTAAACAGAGAGAGGTGTAAGCAGTAGGTGATTGCATTCATCTACCTTCAGGTCCTTATAGTGAATGACCTAACAGAGGCTGTGGGTAACAGCTGCATTGTGATCCCAGGGTTGGTAGGTACACCCACGGCAGGTGAGCCTCATTCATAGAATGGGTTGAAAAGGATCACAATGCTCATCTGGTTTCAACCCCCTGCTATGTGCAGGGTCACCAACCACCAGACCAGGCTGCCCAGAGCCACATCCAGCCTGGCCTTGAATGCCTGCAGGGATGGGGCATCCACAGCCTCCTTGGGCAGCCTGTTCCAGTGTGTCACCACCCTCTGGGAGAAAATCTTCCTCCTAACATCTAACCTAAACCTCCCCATCTCAGTTCCTTCCCCTTCCCTCTGTTCTCAGCTCTTAGTTTTTTTCCAACCTTAATGATTCTAAGATTCTATGTCTCTATCCTATTCTGTGGTTCTACTCTAGCACCTCTGGCTATTTCCCTTCTGAGCAGCAAGCAGCACAATTGCTACACGAATATGTAGGTACCAACACATGCTTGTGCAAGTGGGCCAAGCACACAGGTGGACTCTTCCCTACGCAAAGTCAGCATGAAAGCTGGTCCATCCAAACCTATATTCCTTTTGAACCTCAACACTGGAAATGTTTTGAAGTAGTATTTCTGTGGGCAGGATGAGAGCTTGCCTGAAACCTGAGTCTCACCCATTCCTTCCAGAATCAATACGTTCCAGTTCCACTGAGCATTTCAGCGCAGGGGTGATCGGTCAGACCTCACCAAGCAGGTTGTTTTTATTAACCAGGTCAGGGTCCATGGCTTTAAAGTCAGGCTGTGTTTCAGCCCACTACATTTACAACAGAAAACCTAATTATTTGTAGTCATTTTCTCTAAACACACCCAGCTATTAGCATCACTAATTATGTTTTGTCTGCTGTGTCAGGCTTCTTTAGGACTTAAGGAACAGCAATATTAAGAATTACCATCCCGGGCTGAGTGAGGGAGATTTTATGGTGTCTACAAGGGGTTTGCTTGCTCCTATTAGGCTTGCACAAGTTATTAATTTCAACACAGCCCAACTTAGTATGATACCTTAGAAATACAGCATTGGTTCACTTGGGAAAAAAAGTGCAGAACCATAAAAGAGCTTCACACTTGCATAAAAATACAGTCAGTATTACACAAAAGAGTTCAGTGCTTACTGAGGTAATTACATAATATGAGGAAACTGCATCACTCCTAACTAAGATCTACTCACATACTCCTCTCTGTCCTCTTAGAGCACCTTACTAATCCTTAGGTGGCTTGGAAAGGAAATTTACTCTTGTTTTGTATTGCACATCACACAGGGAGACCGGGTCTTTCCTGCAGACTTTTTTTCTGGAAAGTATGTAATCCAGCAAGTAATTTTGAAGATATTGGTTTAAAGAGTAGCTGTAAGTTAAAGCCTGCAGTCTGTGTAGCTGCAGGAGTCCTCCAAGTATTCCAAGTCAAAATACAATTGCTCCAAGGGAGCAAATTCCAGAGCCGGAGCTCTGCCATCTTTCACATTGAGTCCATGTGCTTCCCATCATTGGCTCAGCCCTGAGAGCTGCCGCAGACAGGGTAACACTGTGCCCAACATATCGTTTCACCTTCATCCTCTGCTGGGAAATCCTATATAACACAGGCTTTATTCTTTATGGATTGCAAAGTCTGCAGTTGTGGGAGGCCTGGGAACTCATGGGAGCCAAGGTGGGAGAAGCTGACTGTAGCCTCTCCCACATAGTGCCTATATTTCTTTCCTGTCCTAAACTAATCCTTACACTCCCCCCCCGGGGAGCTCTGCTTTCCTATAACAAGGCCATTCCAAAGAACTGATCCAGTCTACAGGCCTATAAAACAATGCAGTTTGATTTCGAGTATTAAAAAACAGAGAGAGAGGAAAAAAAAGAAAACCCTCTAGGGTTAATAAGCAAGCAAGCAGTTTGGCCTTTCAGTCTCCACCTTTCCTCTCAAATTGCACTCCCAACACCGACATACCTGACCTGGTGGTTAGCAACCATGCCCAAGGCAGGAGGACTGAAACTAGATGGTATTTGAGGCCCCTTCCAACCCAAGGCATCCTATGATCCTCTGCTTCTCCTCGTCATATTTCCACCAGTTTTTAAATGGCCAAAGCAAAGGTTCTAAATCGTTTTTGGTGCTATTGAGCTATTTGGTTACTACATCGACTAGGACCAGGAAGACAACAGTGTTAATGGAAATAAAACATGCATCGTTATACTTGGTTGCTTCCTTAACTTGGGAATATACCATGCCACATTTTCAGCTTCTCACTCCCTACTGAAGCTCATGTCCACATCAGAAGCTCTTCTAAAGAAAGCACCATCTTAGTTACCAGCAGCCCCATTCACACAACACTAATGCTCTTGGTCTGAAACAAAGCAGCAAGTCACTTTCCCAAGCAGTAATGAGACACCTGACAGATGCTGATTGCACAATGCCCTTTGCAAATGCTTAAAGACAAGTCCTGGCTACACAGCAGATCAGCAGCACAGCTGCAATGGGATGGCTGCAACATAGAGGTGAACGGGACGGTATGCACACGCTGATCATTTTAGTACAAGGAGGCAAAACCCATGCCAGCGATATCAGACTGAGTTGTATTTCTGCACTAGTGCTATGCACATAAGGTAGGCTCAAGAAGGAAATGAACCACTGAAACAGGCCAGGTACTACTTTCAGATTTACCCATCTTCCACACACTGCAAAATGATGCAAGCAGCTATAAATCAGACAGAAATGACATGGTTTTAGACATTGCCTCAGGCAGCCCTGACACACAAGGATAACTATTACTCTTACATGCTGTATTTCTTCAAGTGTTTCAAACAGGGCAGATCAAAGCACAAAGATTCTCTCTGTTTTCAAGCTGCCCATCCTCAGTTTCCCAGGATGCACAGGCAGCACAGTGCCTGATGTGCCCCAGGTGTGCTGCATTTATTATGCACACATACAACTATACAACGAGCATATGAACAATAGTTTCATGGAGAGCACGGTCATTTCAGAGAGCTTTTAGACAGCTAATACCCTTTAAATACTTCAAGTACCTTTCACAGGCAAGTGGTGGCAAAAAACAAACAGCACATGCAACAGCAGTGCTAAGTCCAGAGAGAGCCAATGCAACGCTCATGTATGAGCAACATCTTTCCAGCAGCTCAGCGTTACCTTCAGCTTAAAGCACAGGTTAGGGATGGGCCACAGCATAACAACTCAAAGTTGCCCAGTCTACCCCTTCAATCATCTCCCAAAGAGGTACATCTTGCTTCCCTGGCACCATGGCTTCTAAAAGCAAAAAAGCGATGGCTCAAATATTTCGCCAACAAACCTGATAAGACAAAACATACATTGCTCCCCGTTTCACTCCACTTCCCAAGCGATTTGGTGATGTTGGAGGGCAGGTTATTTCTTTTGGCTGGCCTCACTACAAAATTGCATGCTTTACTTCCCTCTTTGCAGATTTCATATTGTGTTAATAAAGTACTGTTGACTCCCTCTGGCTGACTCTGCAGGAAAGCTGTTCTTGCAAAGCTTCTAGTCTGAGTTAAAGTAATCTTGCTTAAAACCAGCCATAATTGTTTCAGTCTCTTAAGTTTAATACTAAGCACAGGAAATATTGCCAATTTGAGTCAGGATTTGACATTCTCTGAAGGCAGGATAAGCTGACCAAAGGTAAGGAATTCAGTAAATGCACAGGGAATTTGACCTGGCCTTTCTTTGAGTCAGCTTCTGTATTTTGACCTCACTCTGGAAGGAGTGGGAAGATGTTCAAAAACCAAAACAGATGAGAGTTTAATGAGACTTTTGAGCTCTCCAGTGTACCCGTTACTCCAGCGGCCAAGTTCCCCAACACCCTGAGGGGCCTTTTACTTCTCCACGTAAGGACTGCACAGTGCAGTCCCAATACAGCATAGCTGACAACTGCCTTCTTCAAAAGGCTGTCATCAGGAAGATAGCACTGCAAATAAGCCTAGGGACACCTGTCTGTGATAAGCAGCCCTTCATCTAAGGAGACAAAACACTGAGGAAGATAGCCTGCTTCCTTGCTCCAGTAAATACTGAGTCATGGAAACATCCAGAATAGAATGACAGGAACCAAGGAAAAGTGTAAACTTAGGAAACAAAGCACGGGTACGATGTTGGATGTCTGTCCTTGCAGGTCATTCCAACAGCTGTGATACACCATACTCTGTTTCTAGAGTTATCAGTCAGGTTGAGGCAGATTGATCAAGTCTGTATGTTGCTTTCAAACTAGTCTTGTATGTTCTTGGTATCTCAACAGTAATAGATTCCTAATACTTCCATAGTTTTCAAAGAAGTAAAACTAGAGGAGATCTGGAGATCAGTGCATTTCTGATAATCAAGATTTTACCCCATCTGCATATGGTCAATTTGATGAATTCCTCACTAATAAGGCAACTACTGACAGGCCTGGTAGGGCCAACAGCAGTAGAAATACTGCTGAGTACTCTACCATGCAACAACCATGATGTGCCCGCTGCTCATTGAGAAACCATTCCCTCCAAGGGCAGTGATGGGATCCAGATGTCCCTATGCTTTCACTTCACATAGGCTCACAGCAACCCTGCCTAAGAGTGTTTTGCCTTGCAGTCAAGTCAAGGAAACTATATCATACCATAAGAAACTTCTTTCCAGACACTTTAATTTTATTTCCATTTCTGTGCCATGGTGGGTAAATTCAATATTCAGCTTCTCCAGGCTTGTCTAAGCTTTTGGTATGGCTTGAATGTTATTAACTCTTGCAAGCCTTTTATTCTCATTCAAAAACCCCAGTGGTACTTGAGGTACATGGTACCTTTCCATGATTCTGATAAATTTCAAAGACAAAACCCAAACCAAATTTGGTCAAAATTCTGAAGTAACCGATAGGTCAAAAAATTCCTGTCTATCCTGCCGTAAAAGAAGTCATTGTACAGAAAACTTACAATGAGGTCCATCTGAATGGGACCAGAAATTCCCTTTTTCCCCAGGACACAACTTACCCACTGCTATCCTTAAAAGACCAGGAGGATTCTGGAAAACGTAAAATAACTTTGTGACAAAGCAGAAGAGCCTATTTATTTCAATGTAAGATCTGTTCTTTGGGAACTCAAGAAGCTTGAGAACAGCTGTACTGGGTCAGCCAAAGGTCCACCTTTCCTGGCCAATAAAAACTACGTGTAATAAAACTATCACAAAGAATTACCACATTCCATGTTTAGAGCTGTATCCCCCAACAACTGTTCTCAACTCTTTCTTGTCTTTGAAGCTGAGTTCTGCCATTTCAGATCTAAGAAAATTACCGGGTACCCCCAAAGACCATCTATTGTTTCTCATTATGATAGTTACGGTAATAAAGGATATCACCTTTCCCACACTTAGTCCTCCATGGGAATGTTTCTTCTCTCACATCACTGGCCTCACAACACTTGATCTTATAACTTAAAGCCAAACATTCAGCCAGAACAATAAGGGTTGCAGTCCTCCAAACACTTCTCCCTGCAGGTCACCCAACTGAATTACTTCTCTGCATAATCCTCAAGCAAATGCTATGAGGATCGGGACCATAGATAAAACACCAGTTGCAATATGTCTGTCCAAACCCATTAAGCATGACAAGGAGCCTGTGGAAATCAATCTTGCTATATAAGTAATTCTATATTTGCGTAGGTTATTTTTTCTTGAAGAACTAACAAAAGCACACATCCAAAGGGAAAGAAAATACCGCAGCAAAGATACCTAAAATAAATCAACATTTCCATTTAAGAGAACCCCTATTGAGTTGGATTACAGGAACAGGCAAGAACTACAAACTAAAGAGGGGTTTATTTCTTTACAGGGCCCTCAAACTTTATTTCTGTTCCTTTTCTGTGCAGAACACTATGGTGTTCATGTCTAGAAAGGACAACTATCATTCATGCCTTCTCTTCTGTACATAGTCTACATCCTGTCTTAACCTGAAAAGAGTTAAATGCTCTTCTTTTCTCCAAAGAACCATTTTTTATTTCCGTGACAAGGCCTTTCATGCAATTAGCTAGAGAAGTGGTGGCCAAGAAGAAAGAATAACACATGAAAAATCACGCCAGAGAATAGAGTAGGTAGTAACTTGTTGAGTCTATTACCAGACAAAATGTTTAAATCAACAGTATGTTCTCATAAATCAACAGCCATATTTAGGCTAAACTATAACCATTCCTGAGCAACGCGGAATAGAGAGAAAAGATGCAAGGAGAAAAAACAGCAAAGTTCCTGAAACGAGCAGGGGTAGAAGTACCAGATGTGATGAGCACAATGCATGGCCGTTGTCCAGACAAGGGATTCATTTTCCAGGTTGGAATTGGGGTACCACAACATTCAGCGCCTAGCAGAGATTTTAGCAGGAGACTGCCTAACACACGGACTCATACCAAAAACAGGGGTGATTTGGAGATGTTAAAGAACCATTCAAACATCACTAAAACAAAACTGAATCCACAAGTGCCAAAACTCTAAGCTATTATCAGAGTCAAAAGAGTCTGCATTGCAGACCATAAAAGATCGTCCTTTTTCAATTACAGTTGACAGATCTGAGTAACCATAAGAGGAATAACTTTGGAAACAGGGAGGGCAGTAACTGAACCAGATAGAAGAGCAGAATGTAGCTAGAGTAGCAAGGATCTCATTAGACCATTTCTTACTTAGCTGGGCATAGAAGAGCATGTCTTTTCACTCCTCCATCTTCGTTCATCCCTTTATTCTTCTAGTTGAGCTGTTTTGATTAAGGTTTAGGCCAACCATTCGCTCCAATTAGATGGCTTTTCTGTAAAGCTGCTTACCAAACCCATACTATGCTCTCTTTGAAAGGATTTCACTGCTTTCCTGAGAGGCAATGGATTTCTAACACACCACAGTTTCAAAACATCCCTTCTCCACAGTTTTCCAGCCATGTTCTCTGCAGCAGACACACATTAAGTAGTTCTGGTAAGCTGGCAGCTCTGACTCAAAGAAAGATATTTTGCCTACCTCACACTCAGTTTGGCTCTTATTGGTCTGATCTGCAGCAGTACAGGCAAGGTTCCCAAACAAGTTTCTGTTCGGTGGCCTGTGAATGCACAGCAGGGAGCAGGTAACCCACAGCAGCCATCCTCAACTCCTTGCCTGGAGGCTTCCCTATGCTACTGCTGAAATTTGCCTCTCAGATTGGAAGTTCCTTCCAATCCCTACCCTTTAGTCTCGCCTTGTTTGCTTCTGTGCAACCAGGCTCTTCACATATTTCATCTGTTCTTTTAGAACTGCGCCCTTCATATGAAGCCTGATGGTTACAGGAGAATTTGTTCCTGCTTTTGCTTCTTGTCCTAAACATGTTGTCAGCAACCCCACCAAATCAAACGTGTTGAAAACATGAGTTGCGTCTTCCAGTTCTGGAATTTGCACGTTTTAATGCAACACTGGAAAAGCACAATTAGATAATTTTTGTGCACGTCATGAGACAATAATAAGTAACAGATTCACTGAGTTTTGACTTGCCTTGGAATCAGGTGTTTCTGACATGTGCTGTATCTCTCATACATTACACGCTCCAACAGTCTTTTTGCCCAGAGCTTAATTTTTCTGTATTCTCCACGGCTTGTTAATGTGCAACCAGACTTTGATTGACAGGTTAATTCTTGTATACTATTCTCTTTATGGTGACATGCAAAGAAAGCATCAGGGGCAACAACCTTTGAGGGTTACCTGTCATCTAGGTATAGAAACCAACACACAAAGGAAGCATCAAAGTACTCTGAATACCAAAAAAAATCAGCGCTGAGCAGACTGGATGAAACGCAGCCCAAATGGTCTTTTTCCACTCAACTGAGAGAGCATCCTAAATATCCAGTCTGAAATTCTCACCTACTGATCTCTGATAGCCTAAGGCATTACAGTGAGCATCCTTACACCTCAACTGTCAGAGTCAATGAACAAAGCATGAGCACATAGACACTCCCCCAGCCCACACTTGGATTTTCAGTCTCATTACTGACTATGGGATCATATGCACCTACTGCATATTTGGGCTTTTTGTATGGTTGTTCCATTGCTGCCTCAGAATCAGAACCAAGAAGTGTTTCAACTGCAGAGCCTTCCTCCTACACAACACCCTCCTGGCTCCATAAAACAAAGCAGCATTCTCTACTTTGGAGAAGTTCCTATGTCATCTGGTTTTGTTTTCTTTCAATGTTACTGTCTGAGAGCTACAAACTTCCCTGGTTGTAGGATGTTACTAAAAGGGAGTGCAGTTAAAGTATTTGAACAATTGTCACTCTAAACCAACCTTAAAAATAAGTCCATATGTTTGGAAGATCCTCTCTGTTCAAGGAGTGTTCCCTCTCTGATGTGGAACGTGCCTGGTGGAATCTTCCTGGGCAACAGGTAGCACATTTAATGGAGTGAGGATATAGAACAGCCTTGCTATTTGCAAAGTGCCCACTGGTCACTACTTTTGTCCTGATGTTTCATCATTATCACCAACCATAAAACAAACTTACACAAAACACAGCTTTGGGTCCAATGGAACCCAAAACATCATCTTACAAGAAATGCATAAGGCAAACCATTAAAGCAGCATTTTTAGCAGCTGCTGCCAAAAAGAAAATGAGGGGGAAAAAAGTGATTTATTAAATTTAAAGAGGAATTTAGACCAGGAAAACCAGTCACTGAATTTTTCTGTACAGATTTACAGGTCAACTGAATCCCTGGTTTAATCTCTGAACTTAGAGGGTTTCATAAGGAAAGGAATTTGGTTGTAAGGGTCGTGCATGTGCACACTTTCCAGGCATTACAAGATTGAAACTGTAGGTGTTTTAACCTAGAAAAGAAAGAGTAAAACCCACAGGAGGTCGGACAGGGAAGTGAGATGAGAATAACTCCAGGTCTGTTGGTCAGCAGTTGATATGCTAACCAGCAAGCAGTACATATGGAAAGATGCAGTTCAGAAAGAACTTGATAGAACTTCCTCAGCACTCAGATATATGCTCTTCATACATGTCCTAAAGGTAAATATTTCTGTCTGCAAGGATTGTGAATATTTCCTTAAAATGAAGAGCTATTGCAAATACTAAATGTAGCGCTAATCAGTACTGAAAGCTGGCACTGATACTACATCCAGTGGGCGGTGGGCTCCAAAATGATTCTTCACCCACAGCACATATTGCCTTTCCTTCCTCCCAGCTGGCAATACTAAAGTAGCAACAGCCTTAATGTCAGATTTTGAGATTTCTTGCTGCTGTAAGCCAGATTTGTAGCAACTTTTAAAGTAATGTCATATTTAATACAAAGTTGAGCTATTTTCTGGCTACTTAGGATAAAACCAGAACACAATCTACCATACAGTGAACCTGATGATGCAGTTTTTTGAGGCCAAAAGCCCATCATTAAGGAAAACAAAGGACCCACACAAACAAGGGCACCCTTTGATTGATGCAGAATGGTTTCTGGGAACACAAAGACTGGTTGCCTATCGAACTGTAATTGTAGAACACGCAAGTCAGAGCTCACAATCACAGATGAATGTATGTTTATTCTTCTCTAATTGCTATTACATTAATACTAGCTAGAGATCCAAACCATACACACTGGTCTAGGTTCAAAATTGAGTCTACTGCTTAACAGTAGGCTAGGAAAGTCCCTTAAGATACCAGTTGTTTTAGAAGAATGAAAGCAGTTTTTATGAATCATGTCAACCTTTCTGAGTTACTTTCTTCTCAAGGGAAATTTCATTTCACTTAGAGGAAACGTTACTATTTGATTTGAAAGCAGCACAGGTACTTTTCTGAAGTGTCAGAATATGGAACAGAAAATTGCCTTGATATTACCAAACAGAAAACCATACTGATGTAACCCAAAATCTATTGATGTGAAAAAAACCTAACAGATCTTTATCAGTAGAAATGGCCCTTAGACTATAATTATGTATTTCAATCCTTCCTAAAGTTCTAGGTACGCCAATGCTTTCCTTACCACTCTCCAAACCCATACACAAAGCCTCTCAATTTCCCCCCTTCAATACCCAACTGTGCCTGTCCATTGGAAACTTTTGGGGGTGGAGGTCATCGTGTAGACATACCATATGGAATTTGCAGATCGAAAACTAGTTTAAACAAAACGTTCCTTATTATAAAGCTGGATGCTGAGAGCACAGCGCAAAGCTACAAATGTAAGCACTTTAAGCTGCATCTCTTAGCTATGAATTAAGTCCTAAGAAGTTCCTGAAGGAGTTTTGATGCTTGATGGGCCACGTAATGGGACAAAAAGCCACCATCACAGGAGGCAATACCAGATAAAGAAACAGGGATTTTAACTCTTTCTCCATCTTTTGTTTCTCTTGCAGGCATATCATAGGCAAGTTTCCTGATTATCCAGCAAAAGAAGAAGGAGGTTCAATGTCTATTTTCTCTCAAAAAACTCCAGAGGAGGTACTGTCACTCCTCTAATGCAAAAGACTAATGAGGTGGGGGAAGGAAAGTCCGTAACATGTCGTAAGTTGCAGCTTTTCTAAACACAGTCCTCTAGTTCTACAGGAATCTTGTGGCTAAAGCGCTTCATAATGAAAACAAAACAATTGTTTTCTTCCAAGGTAAACCACAAAGCTTGACTACCAAAATTAGATCCCTTTTAGACCATGTACCCGCTTTGTCATGATAGAAGGCACCCAGCCATGCATATTACACAGATAGAGGTCTGAGGGAGCCAGAAGCAATGGGCTCAGCTACAAAGAGTCACTCTGCTGTTATAATATCCACATGGTTCGACTAGTGCTAGCTGGGATATGTATGGTACTCATACTGGTGCTAGTGCAAGTCTATATCAAAAGAGTTTAATCCTCATCTAAAGAGCTTCATTTTAAATTGGCATCAAGTGCTGCCACATTGGGAAAATACATTTTGAAATTGGTTCTATTGTGTCTGCATTCTGTGTCAGCATGATTTACCTTTTAAATTTTAATCTAATTTATAATTAGATTAAACATAAAAGTTTCCTTATGCAGGTGGGCCTTGGTCTTGATTTGCTGCTGAGTTTGGATTTGAACAAGGGACTTGTTCAAGTGAAGAACTTATCTGGGCTTATCTTTTGCATCCTTGTAACTATCTCAGTTGTTTTTCCCAGTTAAAAACAAACAGAAAACTAACTCTTCTGGTTTCTCTGCTAATGGAAGTGGCTGATAATCTTTCTCTGTCACACAAAGAAGGTGATTAAGAGCAGCTGAAGAAATGAAGGCAGCAGTTGGCACTCCAAACCTCTTCCACTCTCCAGAACAATCTTTGCAGGACTATGAGTCTGCTCAGGGAATTTATAAACAGGAAACCCAGCACACGGGAGCAGGATTTGGCCCCTGAGTGAACCAGTCGTGGTGACTACCAATGGACTAGGAAAACCAAACAGCCACAGACTGACCTCTGCAGTCCTTAGAAGTTACCCTGTTGAGACATTAGACTGTGTTGTATTCATTAGCCGCCTGCCACCAACAATCTCACACAACTATGGTAAAACAACATTTTGGATTCAGTCCTTGGAATCATTGGGAAATGCCTGGGGCAAGCTAGCAGCATCCACGTGGAGCAGGGAGATGTAAATACACGTTAACCCAGCATAAAGCACAGTACTCTAACCATTAGTTACTCTGCTTACAAAAATACACAAGGACACTGCAACAAACAGATCTCTGTGCCTCTCTAAAGCCAAGCTCAGAGTACGCTCCTGTTTTCATCAAGCTGAGAGTACACACAGGTCAACCCCACGGGCCTCCGCGTCTCAGTCGCTCTGTTGTTCAGTCCCAGAGTGAAGGAGACCAGCCCATTAAGTTTTCAGCTTCTAAAGTAGAAACACATGCCAGAGTCAAGAAGGCATTGTTGGCTGCTCTGAGCAGCAGGGAAGCCACCCAGCAAGCATGGCATGTCGCTGGAGAAGGCTTTGGAGACGTGATGCTAATTAGAGGTGCTAGCAACAAGGACAGACGCTATTCAGAACAGAAAACCATTGCAAGGAATTACACTGAGCAAAACTCAGTATGGTAATATGCACTGGAGAAACATATTTTCCCCATCCTACTCCCAGCTTTGAACTCCCACCTTCAGCAATTTTGCTGCGGTTCCTGCACATCTGCTTTTCCTTTGCATAAAGAATAAAGGAAGCCAAAAGCCTGCAGAGATTGTTCTGCTGCCTGTTTTCTCTGCATAAAAGGAAAAATGCTTGCAAGAAAAAGAAAGAAACAGCACAGTTTTCTTGCAAATTTTCGCTAGCAATTATCTGATTTTTGAAGAAATCTCCAGAGCCATTTTTCCCCCCTCCCTTTTATATCCAGCACAGCTGAGAGCAGGAGGTGTTTCACATGCCCTTAACAAGCATCCAGAGTGCAGTTGGCAAAAGGAAGTTTAGTAGGTTCATGCATTTACTTGATTGTCAGAGAAGTAAAGTATTTTGTATTCCTCTGAGCCAGCCTGCATCTTAAAAATGCCAAGGCTAACTGGTTTTGTTTCACTCTGGTCTACTGTGTAGCATTATAAATGAAATCCTGGCCCCATTGAAGTTAATAGGATTTTTGCCCTTGAATTCAGAGGAGACAGAAGATTTCACCTCTTATATGTATTACCTCCTCAGGATGGGTTGGTTGCTCCCAAGTTAAACTCCATGGAAAAAATCAGGGCAGAACTGTATTTAACAAGTGAGCATTTTATAAGGCTTCGGTAAAGACACTTTGGGGAAAATAAAATACAAATTAATCACTTCACGAACCATTGCTGCATTATTAGACATTCTATATTTCTTGATCTCTTGACAACTCTGACCTTACTTGACTTTGTAATGCCTCCTGAACAATCTGCTTTCAAGGCATTGTACAAATGCTTATCAAAAAGGTAAGCAAGAGAGATCCCAGTGCAAGATACTTAGCAACTTAATCAGAAAAATGCACTGCTTTTTCTCTACTTCCTATGCACTTTTCAAGAGCAGAATCTCCTGAAGGACTGTAATCCCCCCACATCTGTTCCAGACCTCAATCCCTAATGGTTCTTTATGTTTTGCTCCAGAGATAAACATCAGATGTGACAATTCCTGGCTCTGCCCTCATGCTGCTGCCAACAAAACGATAATCTCTTCCTGTAGTTCATTAAGCCTCATCACCATGAAAGTAAGCCAAGAGAGCTGCCATTTAGCAGTCATTCCCTCACTCCCAAACCCCCTTCATTACCTACATTAAGTGGCTTATCAAAATAAGACAGTGATTTTGGTTACACGTTCAAATTGCTGCTTGGAGCTCAAAGTCATATCCATATTACCATAATCTCAGTATTTAATCTGGTAGCATCTAGAGAAGGGGTGAGAAAAAGCAGGCTTTAGCTGCTGATCGTGATCCTCATTTGGCAGTCTGTGAGCTATTAGTGGCACTAATTACTGTTATTACTGCTGACAGCCAAAGGTCCTCATGAATCCCAGTAATCAGTGGGATTGTGAATGACTATGCCAGATCCAAGCAGGTCCTTCACTGCCTCCTGGGTGTGATGAACTTGGCTCTACTGGCTAGAAAACAGACCTTGCTGTGTGTCTAAAGCCAGGCAGCATCAACAACCCCTTGAGTGTCCTCACATCGGGGGAAAGAGAAATGTACATGCAATGTAAGTGTGCAGACTGCTGTTTGGAATGCTACTCTAGGACATGGGGACAGCATTTCTTCCCATCTCAGATGCTCTTGTTTCCTGAAGAAGAATATACTTAAATATATATTTAATCTTATACATCAAAATAGCTTCTTCCTCTACACAGTTCTCAAAGAGAGCAAATCTCTCCAGGGACCACAAGCTACGTGCCAATTAAGTGTTTCAGTTCAAATGGTTTTAGAGCCAGAACTGCAAGGCTCCGAGGCTGTCTCACACCCACTGTAGCTGCGGATCTGAAATTCCCAAGCTCTATTTATTTATGTCTACAGCACTAATAAAGGCAAGAAGCTCAACAAAGGAACTCTTTCAAGGGATGAAGGAAGGGCTTATTCTTGAGGAAGAACGTTTACCCCAAGTATCTGCTCGCCTGAGCCAATGCCAAGCTTTCTGTGACTGAGGAACAGAGAACACAAGCGAGTCCTGCTGGCAGCTGGGGAGTTTCAGATACTTGGCTCGTAACTCCAACATAATGCATTTCCTTCCATAGGTGGCAGTTAGTTTCATTGCCTTTTTCTTTCCCGATAAAGAGAATTTGCATTGAAGAAAGTTTGGGAACACTTAAGCTGATGTATGAGTAGAAAAGCTGATTTTTTTTTTTTTTTTTTTTTTTTTTTTGTGCAATATCAGTTTAAAGAAAAATGCCTTTTCATCCTCAAAAGGAAAAGTTACTGAGTAGAAGCAATCACCCGGTCTGCAGGGCTCCTACAGCAACACTAGGATAAACAGAGGCTAAAACTCATCCACACTTACTGATGTGCATTCTCTTCCCCAACGTTAAGAGTTCTCAAAGCACTTTCAGCCTCATTTCAAAAAGAGGCAACCTGGCAAAGAAAGGGAAGTCTCAAATAATTTAGGAAGACACCTGCTTTTATTTCCACCATGAAGTTTTCTTCAGCAGGGGAAAAAAAAAAAAAAAAAAAAAGGTATTATAATGCAGGTGAATTGCTTAGTATCTCAAACTAACCTTTGCTTGTCCTTTCCTTTCATTCCTCTTCTATTGTCAGATTCTTCAGGCTGCTTCTTGTAGCTAAAGGGGAAATTGTTCTGTATAGAAGAGTATGAACCATTCAAGGTTAGATACACAGCTGGTTTCACCCCAGCTCCCAGTCCTCTGCAATTACGAAGCTGCTTAGAGCAGAGGCGCAAGCAGAGCCAGAAAATCTAGGCTAAAGGAACATAGGGGAGAAGGTGTATCTGATGCAGAAAAGGAAGAAATCTATTTGCCCTGTCGTACTCTTTTGGGAAGCAGAGACTTCAGAGAACTGAGGCTTCACATGCTGGCCATGCTGCCAGCTATGTGCCTCAGCATCTCAGACCTGCATATGCATTGCAAGACAAAAGGATAAGGGCAGTTCAATAGTTCCATCCCATTATAGTCGGTTAATAAGCACAGAAGCTTGGCCTAACCCTTTCAGTGTCATTTTATTCATCTGTATAAAACACACAAAAACAAAATAGTTGCAATCTGAGTCTGCATGCACTTAAAGCACTGGCAGTAAAACTTGGTAGCAGTGCCTAAAATGAAAACCATTTGCTCATCACATGCGTGCTTACAGGAATCCTGCTGGATCAGCCCACCACCGAGATGCTGGAAGTGGTTATGGCTGCCCTTTCGTGGGCAGGCAGAGCAGAGGTTGGGTGCAGAAGGGACCAGGTTGGATTTCTGGCAGGGTATTGGTGCTACAGTGAAGTATACACTCTGGGTAGCTCTGCTGGTTTTAGATACAGCAGGTCTGCTGAGACACTAAAAGCCTATTTTGAAATCTGGTCAATCTATTAATAAATCCAAGAGGATGAAATGCTTCACTGCTTATCACTGCAAGATATGTCGGAACGGTGCTCGTGGTTTAAATTACCATATTTAATTAAATGTACAACACTGAAATGCTTGGGGAGATCCAGTAATGAAATCTCACTGACTTGCAAAGTATAGCTCATGTTGTCCCCCAACTTCCACTGTCCAACATTAAATGCATCAAAACACATTTCATAGAAAACAAATATTTCTACTATTAGGGGAAATATTTGTCTTAAACTTGGAAATCTATTTTCTGAGCTTTCACGATACTGCCAATATTAACGATCCATTGACCACTCATCAGTACTTGATATTACATTTCACCTCCAGTGTGAAAGAATGCAATCAGAGGCATCTGGGAAGAAGGAAATAGTAGAAAAAGCAAATAGTAGCCACATGTAAATGGCCAGAAAGTAAGCTAATACAGCCCTGCCCAGTTATCAGCTACCAATAGCTTGCTGGGATAAACATGCTGGGCTACCTGTGTATCTGTCAGAGCTCATTGCAATATATCTATCCAATCTCTCTCATCCACTAGAGCAATTTCAGTCTTTAGCCAGATATTGAAATTAGACATGCCTCGAGGCAAGCTCTCAAAATCTCCCTCTATGAAATCAATCTGCCCTAAAAACGCTAAGACAAAATCCATAATCCAGCTCCAAACCCAGAGGGAACTCCCACTTGTATATCATTAGGATATTGTGCTTCTGGGTGGTTTGGGGAACCATTCATACTGCATAAAAGCCCTGGTGGTTTGGGACGTGAAAATCACCGCTTTCTGAAAGATGTATTAGGATAGTCATGCTGAGGTTTGCCTGTTGGCACAAATGAAAGGAGTCTCTCTGTAATGGATCAGCTCTAAAACTCTTCATGTCAGGCCCAGGATCTGCTGAAATACAGATTTGTAGACTCACAAACACAATTCAGGGCCTTCCTTTCTCCCTTTTTCACCTCTAAAATGGTGCAGAGCTATGTGGGCCTACTTCTCCACCCTTCGTAATACAGAGAGACTACTTGGAGTTTCCGTCACCATCTGAATCACAAGGCAGGGGAAAAAGCAGTAAATACATCACAATAGAGGACTACCAAGCAATATATTGGATACTGGATTTCCTCACTGTTGTAGAGGCAAAACCAAGGAGAAAGAAAATATGCATGCTGGTTCATAACTCTCACAGCACATCTATCACACCTTGCATGTGAACATTCTGACACTACTTTCTTTCCCTTTCAGATTCTTGCAGAGATGGCTGCCCAAAGGGAGTTGGAGTTACAGCAAAAAGCCCAAAAGGGAAAAAATGAAAAAGGAAAAGGAAAGGAAAAAGATAAAGAAAAGAAGAAAGAGAAAAATGGAAAGAAAGTAAGGCTTCACATAGGAAAACACATTCGTGAAAATGAGATATAATAGAGTCTACTCAGTCATATGTAGACAGAGGATATGAATTTGCATCAGACTGATACAGATACTGATACTAATGATCATTGAGGTGTCAGGTTCAGAAGACACAGGGAATGTTTGAGGCCAGTCCCCCTTAGACTTTCAACCATGACCATGGTCCAAGGGAACTATAGTTTACCTCTCCTATTTTAGGAAATGAGTTTTCATGGCCACAGCTCAGCAGGGAGAGCTGATGGAGGTGGCCGGACTGTCCGGGACACAGACAAGAGAAAAAATACACTTCATGGCTTTGGCACTGTTTACTTTTGTGCAGACAAAATGGTGGCCAGTTTCATAACCAAGATTTACCCTTTCACTGTGGAGTATGGAAAACTTGGTTACCGCTACCCCTTCACATAGGACCTAAGGAAACAAGAGCCTTAATCTCATTCAGATACTCATTTCCAAGCTTGCTTGGACATCCAGCTTAAGTTTAAGTACAGTTTGCTAATGGCCAGCTGTGCCTTTTGTACTGCAAGCCAATATTTTGTATGCCTGTAAATTGCAGTCATGCATTTTCAGTTTACATTCTTATGGTATGAATTCTTTTCTGCTTCAAGTCCCAGTGGACACCACTTCATGTATGAGAAGTTCCCTGAAGTCTTTGTTACACTCAGGCTCCAGTTACCCTGAAGGTGTGCTTCCAAGTTATTTCAGGAGCAGCTTAGCTGAGGAAGGAACCTATGAAACAACAGTGCAGTGACTAGGGGGCATCTTCATAAGCAAGATGCAGAACAAAAACTGTAGGCTTTCACTCAAGCAACAACTTTTGCTTATTATAGTATAAACAAAGTTGAAGTGATATATATATATGAATATAGATTGCTTTAATATGGGTCATTAATCTCTCATTGAGTATAAGGAGATGTCAGATGGTTCTGGCACAAAGCTTACTCCTCTCTGCAAATTTTACACTATTTGATTTTAAATCCTAACCCTGGAAAAGCCACGACAAAAAAAAAAAAGATCATCAACCATCAGCCTAGACAGACCTCATAACAGTTAGCCAGGAAACTCAACAACGTGAACTTAGGAAGAACCAAACACATTTGGATGAGGATATCAAAAGTCTTAACTTGCAGCTTAGTTAGCTGTTTTCAACTTGCAAAGATGCTGATTGGGTCATTCCAAACAGAATATGGGATTTGTTTTCCTTCACAAATGAAGAAGTACAGCAGGCTGAAGGAGAAGCATGCACAAATGTGTTTTCTGAGCTCTGAGCCTGATGTTGCTTTGCCAGCTAGAAGAGGCAATGACCAGTTCTGCACAGTGTGTGGAGAACTTGAAACATTCCAAGTACTGGTCACACGTCTACAGATGTTTGTCTTCCATCTAGATGACAGCAATAGTGAAGTCACCAAACTCCAAGGAGCGGGGAGTGGAATAGTGATATCTAAGCTGGCAGACCTGAGCCAGCCCAAGTAGAAGAAGGGAAGGAAGAGGAGCATTAACACTTTCAGACCTAAGCTAAATAATACTGATACCAAGTTATCCATAAGACTTCAAGACACTTACACTAGTGCCAAGTTTGGTTCTGCTGGGTCACTTCCTACCGTGACCCCTTAAATCAGCACAGGCATTGCAGATCTCTGGGGAAGACCAAATAAAAGTGCATGCAGTTAAAGCTGTCGCATCAAAAAGCTTTTGAAATTACTGACTTGCAAGAGCATCGCTATTCACAGCTACTCAGAAAGGAGATGCTTCCACCAGGATGTCCTCCAATAGCTTTGTCCTTGGTCTACACCCTCCCAGCTTAGCAGGCCCAGAACAAAGCATCTCGTCTTGCAACGGCAATGGAGAAGGCTGTTCAGACTCTTACGGACCAAGTCAGTGAGGTGTATATAATAATAATGCCAAAAACCAACCTGAATTTCTGAAGCTGGATGCCAGTTAACTCATCTGCTTAAAAACTGTGACTCTCACAGGATATGTTTGATTCTGTTGTGTTTCTTCCACCTATTACAAGATAAGAACCTACACAGTACCACAAACCAACCACTTTCCTTCTTTTAGCCTCTGCAAGGTTGTTTTGAAACTGGGTGAAATAACAGCAAAGAGCTCTGAGGCTTTACAACAAAATGCCTTTCTCATCTCTTCAGCCATCACAAGTCCTGTCAAGTAAAATTCCTAGCCATTATATCAGGTTCTCTATGGTTCATTGAGAAAGAACAAAGGGAACATTCTCTCCAAGGTTATAGTACTGACAGGGAAAAGTAGATATTAAGAGCAGTTGGGAAATACAAAGAAAAGTTCTAACAGCGGGACTCTTAATAAAATAAGTACAGGCTATAAGTCATAGTGGGGCAGTGAGAAAAATAGCCTTGCTCGTAACTTCAGTTCTTTAAGAAAACAACAGTTTGATCCCAGAAGGAAATTTAAATATTTCTGAAGCCTGATAGCAATCTCTTAAGAAGCGTATTTGATATCAAAGCAACTTCATTTTCTTCTCTGTAAGGTGTTGATCTGATTTCTCATGGGGCACCTAAGAACAAAAGCAACTTCTGCACCGTATGATCCCCCTTTCCAATAGCAGAACACATGCTAGACCAGCCTGAGCTGCTTCGCCCAGTAATGGGAATACACCAGAGCAACTGGGAATCTGAGCTCCTAGTGTCAAATCCTCAAATACTTGCTTATGTTTAACTCAAATTGTTCTCAATTAAAAAACTCCTGAATCTCTTTCAATTCTACATTTGGACCACGGGATAGACATGGTAAATGTTTTGCATGTCCCAGACTTTAATTACTATAATAGTTGAATTGAAAACATGTTTAGCAGTTAACATGACCTGTCACCAACTGTACCTGCTGATGGAATGCCACCTTGTTACAGAGGCACACAGAGCTTTTGCTTTTGGCTTCTTTTGGTTATTCCAGGAACTAACTTACTGATAACCAGAAGCTAATACACTACAGATCAATTAGCAAAGCCACATACAACCCATGTTATCTTGGGTAAATCCACATTTGTCTCTCCCTCCATATCCCATGCCACTTCCACATATCTATTTCCTTACTAATGTTTTGAGGACTCGTGATTGATTCAGTATGAAGAAACTTGGAGAAATCCTGTCAGAATGTTATCAACTTGCAATACTGATTCAATGAAAATAAGCTATTTGAGAAACACATCAACCTCATTTACTTTAGACTGGGAAACGTCAGTATGTTTTGATGGAGTTGAAACAAAATATTTTGTTTTTCAAGCTACACCAAGTTCAATATTTCTCTCATTATGGATTAAAATGAGGTTTCAACCATTCAGAGTTAACCCCACATTGGGAATTCCTTGGGGAAAGAAGGGAGGCAACCCAAGAGTAACTAATAGAAAGGTAATTTAATTTACATGTTGCAAGCAAGAGACAAACCTAAAAGTAATTCATGCAACCACAATAGATCAACTGATAAACAGAAGCTTTGCCCTCTTCTTCATTTGAAGAGGATTCCTTTAGAGCCTGCATGGAGAACTGTAGTTGAAGTACTTCATGATGGTGTGATAAAACAGTGTGTCTTATTCCTTCAAACTGCATCAATTCCTTAAAAGTCCAATAAGATTATGAATTTTTTCATATATTATGTATCTACATGTTAATAATCCTGTTTTCTATTTCACCCTCCACAAATCTAGGAAGAAGATGAGGGCTGGAAAATGGCTCCCAGTAACTTCTTTCCAATACTGGAGGAAGGAAACAGTCAATACAAAGGTCAGTACAAAAAGATAACAATTACAGCTGGAAGGCTCTTCTAATTCAGCTTGATCTGAATGTCATTCCTATAAGGTCAAACTGTGCTGCTGCCCAAACTGTGAAACATGATAGAAATGGAGACATTAGATTAAATGGTGTTTGGGAAGGGAATCCCTCAATACTTCAAGCCTTCCTGGAGGTCTTTAAAAATCATTGTGCTAATCATGCAAGATGGTACATTTCTGACTGAAAGCGGCCAAACTAGAACCAAAGAGCTTCACTGCACACACAGAGGCTCCCTTAGAATTTCTGAGGGCAACGGAAAAGACATCTCAATAGCAAGTCATTTAAAAGCACTGTCAGAGAGGACTAAGTGATCCTAGAGGACTTTTCCAACCTTAATGATGCCATGATTCTATAGCAGCCCAGCTATCCTCTGCTCCACAGTGCTTCTTCTGCTTAGACCCTGCAGCATCTGGTGCTCCTTCAATGCAGTGCTGAGCTGTGAACTCACAAAACCCTTGTGTTTGTCCAGATAATGCTCCTGAAGGTTGTGAAAAACCTCACAGGGGCTTTACACAGTGACAAAGCGTGAGTGTTAGCAACAGAAGAACCACAGAGGCTGATAAGTTCCTGTGATAGGACTGATACTTCACAGCTATCTCAAGTAACAAGTCAGGGGGCTTACGAGGGGAGGGAAACACATTTGTCACCCAAACTGTAACTGAATCCTAGTTCATGTGCTGTCATCTATGTCAAGATATATCCCCACAGAGCTCAAAGGATCTAACACGTTGGGGTTGTTCACACTAACTTTTTGCACAAGCAGGAGAGCTGCTCTGAGGGTGCTGCATCTCACAGAGCCTCCTAAGGACTACACAGCAGCACATTAACTGTCTGGGGAGTTTACATTCCTATTCAGGCACCTGGATTGAGTCCCTAGAGCCAGCGTGAATACCTCTGTCTCGCCATTACATACTGACAGCACTCACAGGCACACCACAGTCTCATGCTCAAGCACAGGCAGACCCTTTGGGAGCTGACAGTATGAGCTCCTCGTACAAGATTCAAAGAATAGCTGCAGTTTTGTCTTACAGTAAAAGCCTATAGTCATCCAGTTAAGCTATTGAATACCATATTCATTCTCAGTTAACAGCTACTAATACCTCCTTACTGCCCCATCTCGTGCCTCATTCACCAACACTTTGATGCTCACATTGTGCCTGATCATGCAGCTATCACACCCTTCATTGCAATGCTACCTGCTGGCTGTTCAGCATCATGTCATGGATGAGGCTCAGGTTTTCAAGGCCCTCAGAAGGAAATCTACTACAACATCTGACAAGGGCAGCACAAGCCATTTCTTGCATACTTAATTCCAGCCTGCTTTCATTACCACAACAGAACTCTTTTGAAAAAGCAGCTTGAGCTTGGTCTTCCCACACCAGGGCTTTTCTCTATTGTTATACCAAAATAGCTCAGTTACTGTCGCAGTCATCACAGAAGTTTATTACTGCATAAATCTCAAAAGCATCACTGAAGTAAGGAAGCTGAGTTCAGTAAGATTTATACCAGGTGCCTGCAATCAATTTACTTCAAGACCCTGCTGGATGTGGCTGCAGCCTGCTGAAATGATAGCTGTCCCAACTGTGAATGGTTTTGTTCCATCAGCTCTCCCCCCAGCTCTTAGAAGTAAGAAAGTCTTCCCAACCTTTGAGACTGGCTGATGCATTCTTAGGTTGCTTAAGCATTTAAAAAAGAGGCAGGAGAGTTTGCTCCAAGTTCTAAGCATTTTATTTATAGACATCCCCATTCTATTTCTCCCCCTCTCTCTACCAAGCTAAAACTATTAAACAAACCTCAGTGGAACTCAGGAACACTTTTGTTCTCCCAAAACTCTATTAGCCAGTTTTACTAGTTGCTAAGCTACATTTGCCAAGCCCTATCTCAAACACTTGCTTTCCATAGTGTTGCTGGAAACAGCCAATTCCTGTGCAAGCAACGTCTGCTTTTACAGTGGAAAAGCAAAAGTGTACGTGGAGCAAATGTAAGCAGCCTGAATCACCATCTCAGCCTTCTTAGGTTTCAGTTTTGCAACCCCTGGCTGCTGGAAGAAGCAAAAAACTGTTTCCCCCATTCAACAGCAGCCAGTCAGTCTTTCACTTGCTTGGAGTTCCACCCAAACACCCACTTTAAGGTGGGGTAATACTGTATAGTTTTACTGCCTCTCAAAAGCTTTGAACCCTTTTGCTAGAGGGCAGCCATGTTAAGAATAATAGCATCGTGCTTCAAATAGGAGTATTACAATTAATAGTAACAAGCTGCTCTGAAATTCTTAGAATCATAGAATGGCCTGGGTTGAAAAGGACCATAATGATCACTGAGTTTCAACCCCCCTGCTATGTGCAGGGTCTCCAACCAACAGATCAGGCTGCCCAGAAACACATCCAGCCTGGCCTTGAATGCCTGCAGGGATGGGGCATCCACAGCCTCCTTGGGCAACCTGTGCCAGTGCGTCACCACCCTCTGGGTGAAAAACTCATTCATTTGAATTACCTGCTAGTCTGCAAAGGAAAACAGCAGAAGAGATGTCAGCAGCCCCACTAGAGCACTGGCTGTCTTTTGGCTAGCCTGGAGTGCGTATGCGTATAAAGCAATCCAAGTATAAGCTTGCAGTGCTTTAGAAGGGGTGATATAAACTGCACACGCTCACAAAAATAGCTCCATAGCTGCATGACTGTCAGTAACAAAACACCAGGATCTTCTGACTGACCATTGCAAACATCCTCAGCCTTCTGACCTCGCCTTAGAAATAACTACGAGGTGTTTTGTTGATCTGTGAAAGAACAACACAGCATCTAACACCTACGAGCTAACCATCTCCTTTACAAGACCAGAGACCTCTAACCCAGTGGTTAATATAACACAGAGAACTCATCACCAGGTAACGGCAAAGACAACTCCAAGGGGCATCATCGCTAATACCCACATACCATGGGTATTAACTGCTAATCATTTACAAAATGACAACAAACAATTACAGAAAGAACAGAATAAAAATCCCTCCATGAGAAATAAACACCTAAACCATAGAACTCCTGTTAAAACACCACACTTGCAACCTGTTGACCCAAGCGAGAAAGTGTTTAAACATCCACATCACTCCCATGTAATGTTCCCTTTCCCCAAGGCTGAAATTCCAAACTGGTAACCCTGGAGTAGGTACCTTGTAACGAGGGCAAGTCAGCTCTCCTTCTTGAAATATTATGTGACATCTGTCATGCTGCCTGATGACCCATGAGTAATATAAAGAAATTTACGTCTATACCTTTGAGGTTTTTTCCCGTTCCCTAAAATCAGCTGCCCTTCTCCATCCTGAACACTTTTTGTGATGGAACTAAGACTGCTCACCTGCAAAAACCACTCCCCATGTGTAAAGTTGCAAATACTCCGCAGTCTGTAATTGGGCGCTGAAAATTCATCGGGGATGGAAATAGCAGCCAGTATTATATTAACAGGGTTAAAACCAGAATGATCTCCTATGGGTACTGTGAAAACCTTCCTGAATTTATAGTGCCTTAGAAATGGCAGTAGGCACAGGAAAGAGGTTCCTTCATGAATCCATTTTATAAAGAGAACTATGTCTTAAAGTCGAAAGCTGTCATTTTAAATCATCTGGAAATTGAATTAGTGCATACTGCTGGAGATTGGCTGTCATTTATAGAGACACTGCCAGGGCTTGAGATGCGAGGAAATGAAAGTTATGGATTGTCCTCCTTTAAATTAGCTTCAAAAAGAAAGAGGGGGAAAAAAAACGTAGAAAGAGGAGAGGCGTTTCCATTAAAAAGGTACTTTCTGCTAATAGCAGAGAATTCAGGCATGCTCAGAGCTTGCCAGACTTCAGCCTACAAAGCCTATAACTCCGCAGATGCACTCTACATCTTACATGGGTGGACGCATGAAACTGCTTTGTCAGACATGCTGTCCCATCTCACTCCTATGTCTATCATATAACCCAGTTGTACAGTAGGAATAACACAAGTGTATAGTTGTAATTACAGAGTAAACGGATAGCCAGAGCGTATATAAGAAAAGACTCACCAGTGCTGAGGCTTTTAGACGAGATGGATGCTCACCACAAAAACCTCCACAAAGATGCAGTCTCCACAAAGAGATGCTACCTTAGTGGTGGCAGCCCTTAAATGGGATCTAGGAGAGGTCAGTCAAGCTCCACCCTTTCTGGGAGCACAGCTGAATCACCTTCACCTGCGCTCCCACAGCTGACTCATTACTTGCCTCAGATGGTTAATCAGAGGTTCAGGCTGTGATCAACAGTTTCCCTTACCCCAGTGCTTCTGGCCCATATTCCATGTGAATTCCTACAAAGGTTTGCAACAGCTAAAGTCCTCTTTAAGCATTAAAGAACTGGCCAGGATAAGACAAGGAAAACTGCCCGGATAAATGATACCACTTTCCTTTGGTCCCCTAGTTTGTGCCAGCCAAGAGCCACATAATAAGCACATCCCTCAGGTCAGGACTGTCTTAGCAACTGGTTTTTTTGGTAAAGAATTGAGCACAATGCTAGTAAGCAGAGAGAAAAAGATGCCAAGATCAGGCATGGTATGGTTAAACAACTCTGCACTGTCCAGCATTCAGCTTTACAACCAGCAAATGACAACCTCAATATCCCATTATTATCCTCCTGATACCCAATACCAACTTACAGCCCAAGGCAAAAAATAAACCAGTTAACCTCAAGATTTCCAGATCCTACCACAACGGGGCTCTGAACTTGGTAAGGGTCCCTTGAGTCTGCTTCTTTTACACCACTAATAATTTAATAAAAGCTGCCTACAACTACCTTTATTATTATTATTATTTAAAGCCTCCAGAAGCAGTTGGAGGAATCAATGAGTTCTGTAAGTTTTCTCCCTTTATTTCTCTCTTTTGGATAACAGTCGTTTGGCAGAACAGAGACGAAGGAAGGGATTTCTTCCAGGATCACGACCCAGAGCTGATCAAAGCAGAGAAACGGGAAGAAGTGGAGGAAGAGATCAGAGTGCAGGTGAGCTGACAGCAGTAAGAAGACTCTAATAACGTGCCTTGCTTATGTGTATCTCTCTGAAAATGGAAGAACCAGTCCTGGCATACACCTCACCTCCTTCCAGAGTGCCCACTATCTGTTCTCTGCTTTAATGCTTGTTTGGCCAAGCACTTCATTGCAAGGTGGTATGAGAAAAGAAGACTTAGAAAGATTCAATTGTGTGTGTCTGGACAGGTGGATGAACTGATGCAACAAAAGGTGAAGAATCTCAAGCTGGCCGTGGATGGAGAGATGAGTGGCAAAAAGAAAAGGGGGAAAAAGGGTGAAAAGGTAAGAGCAGCAAATTGTGAGAGTCTGAAGTAAGCATCAGTTTTCTGCCCACAGTGTGATCGGTGCAAGAGTTAGACCCGTGGACACCAAATGCAGAATGGTAACTGTACATTAAACAACCACTTCTAATGCCTTGGTGAAACCTTTCACTTCCCTATAGCAACACAGAGCTAACATCCAGCCAGGTGCACCTTAATGAACTACATGGCTACTTAGTGGAGCTGAGAACTTGAAGGAGCTGGGAACGTGTGACTAAACCAAGTTTATTTAAACATATCAAGTAGGTTACAGACATGCATTATTTTAATGTGTTAACCACACATCACGTTCACACCTATTTGCACAGCACTGCCATATGCAAAATCCCATAGCCTGTGGTTCCCAGAGTTCCTTCCCCAACCATTTAAACTGGAGATCGTGTCAGTACAAAATAACTGGGAGCTCACAGACCCTACCATTCAATCAGCAGTTGCACTTAAAAGGCACAGGGCAAACAGCCAACCCTAATCTCGTGTTGTGTTCCAGCTCTGTAATACTTTTAGCGTGCAAATATTGGATTTTGCAGTACTTCTACTCCAATTATCTTGAGAAATGCTCTTTCACCTGACGAAGGCGCAAGGGCAATTCAATAATGAAAGACTGGAGCGACTCTGAAAAGTGATACTGATTGGGTTTCTAAACCAGTTTCAAAAATAGCCAGGCTTAAGATGCCCAGACTGAATATTGCAGCAATATGTGAGCTGTTCTAGGCAGATGTGTTGAGCTGCTTGAGATCAGCTGGACAAAACCCTGCTTCAAAATGTCACATCATGATTTTAAAGCTTTAAGTCAGTTTGTTTCTTCGGTGGCGTTGGGGTGGTTTTGGGTGGTGAGAGTTTATTTAACTTCTGTTTTCCCGTGTTGTTCCAGTAGCCAGAGAGAAGGGGGGAGGGGAAGAAGGAAAAGCAGTGCTACTTAAATAAGTTCCCTAAAGGTTTTCCTCTGAAAAACATTGGTTCAGATAGTTTTATAAAGGAATGGTGGGGACTGCAAGGAGCTACCCGATTTAGAACATGTTTTCCCTATGCAAAGCTGTTTGAAGACTTCTGATTTACAACCTCCCAAACCATCAAACAGCACTTAACTTAAAGAGCAGATACTTCACCCTATCAAGAGTTGCTCTCACTGCATCTGAAGATAAAAAGCCCATTTGTCACCTCTGGAATGATAAGCTTATGTGGAAAGGCAGATTGCTCTGCTCATCACAAAGGGGTCTCCAAAATCATTAAGGTGGTCTGGTAACACCTAAACTGATTAGACTGCACCTGACTCACAACAGACCAACTGCTGTCATTTGAGGCAGAGCCCACATGCCCCTGCCTATGCTGGAAGCACCCCATGCTACTGATAGTTCCACTGTTAATTGTTATTATGGTCCAGAACACAAAATGTCCTCCTTCAGGGGACACTGTGACTGAGCAGGATGCCCCATCCCTGGAGGTGCTCAAGACCAGGCTGGATGTGGCTCTGGGCAGCTTGGTCTGGTGGCTGATGATCCTGCACACAGCAGGGATGTTGAAACCAGACCATTTTCAGACGGACCTTCTCGATCTGGGCCATTCTGTGATTCTATGAAGAGACTGACTGTAGCAGCTGCTACAGAAGGAGTCTAACATGACTTGATAAGAGCAAAACTGCAATAAGGCCAGAACTAAAGACAGGATGGGTCTGAGAACACCGATTCACAATCCCCATTGGATTTTTGTAGCCAGTGAAGTTCAGCCTCCCATCCCAGCATCACAAGTGATCCAAGGAATCCACTCCCAGCACTTCACAGTCTGGGACACTTGTTTCCCATAAACAACAAGAGCACTCTCCTCTCTTTGCTTTTCCCCCCCAGTTGGTGGCAGTCTCAAATCAGGGCCATGTTTGCTCATGGCAACCTCTGAGCTACTGAAAACATTCTCCTGAGGCCACACAGCAAGACAAGACACCACACTGAGCACGGAAGAGTCTTCTGTCATCTGCCAAGTAATAACAAATGCAGTTCACTACACAGTGATGTGTCAAAGCAGAAAATAACCCAGTGAACGGATGGCTAAACAGAAACTAGACTGACATTTCAGAGATAGGAGCAAGGAGATTTCCATTATAAATGATGAGCATGTTCACATTCATTAAACATTATCATTTCCTAAATAAAAGCAGCTCCCAGCAAGGCATTTTGGAGGGAAGCCATTGTCTACAATTCATATTTCCCCTTATCGCATCTCAGTGTCTGCCAAATTCCCCATAAATGCCGATGCGATTAGGAAAACACATTTTTCCCCCTGCACAGTACATTTTTGTCTTGCATTTATTGGTGAAGCTGCCTCGAGGACACCACCAGTTGGCCAATAAATTCAGCATATGCTTAGTGTCTTTGCATAGGTAGAAACTAGCTTTTCTTCCCAGCTAGACCCCACAATAATCAGTGTCTGACTTGCTGGAAGAAGGGTTAAAGACACAAAGCTGGATGAACAGAGAAATAAACTGCTGGCATCTCAGTATTTCCTCAGTTGTTGAAGCAGCATGGCACATATTTCGTTCTTCCTGCTCCTTTTCTTTAGGAGAAAAGCCCATATGCACATTCTAAGGGAAAAAAATCTGTCTTGATCTACTACCCATTTAAGTACATACCTAAATTTAAGCTGTAGAGGTCCTGTGTGTGTAGTGCCACAGAAGCCCTTTGTATGGACACCAGGGTTGGGTGCTGACGTGGCAAAAGGATTAATGATGCTTTCCTCTGCTAATCAACCCTAACTATATCTTACATGCCATAAGCTCTAATTAATGGAGGATCCAGATGCTACTTATTCACATCTTACTGTGTTTTCCTCCCCCATCAGTGTATAAAGAAAGCAGCCAACTAAGATGTAACATAGCAAAAGTGTGTTAAAAACATCAAGAGAAGAGCAGGTCACATTCTTCTGACCTCCTCAAGCTTTTTTTCCCCCAAGGCATTAGGAAAGCGAGAGCAGAAAGGATGTCTATTGGTTGGGAAGTCAGCTGGACAGACAGGAGAGTTGGCTCCAGGTCCTGCTCAAGCAGAGGACCTTAGGGATGCTACTGCATGTGCATTTTAATACAACATGAAAAACATGAGCAGGGTCTGGAGAAGCAAATTGGATCCCACACCCTTTTTCTTCTGTAGGCAAAGGCTATGCCCAACCGCAGGAATGAGGGAGATAAGCTCTTAAAGAAGCCAGAGCTTCTTTACCTCTCCCATGAGTGAGGCACTTCCAAACATGAACATGCACTGCACTTTTATACACAGGGGTATGACTTCCTTACCTAAGAGCATTCAAAAGTCTGATTTGTTCCTTTTGGATTCTTTGATAATGAGGATCGTGTCCAAATACTGGATGCAGTCCTCATGTTACTTCAGTAGGTTCAAGTATATATAACTATATACATATATATCTGTACTAATGCCACTAATTCCTGCCTCTCTCTGTGGTCTTCAGAAACAGAAGGGGGGGAAGAAGAAATTATCTGAGCTGGAGAAAGATCTGACTCCTGACAGGTAAATAAAGATAGTACCTTTCTGCTACCTCTCTGCTGCCCTCCAGAAAGGGCAGTACCCCCAGATAACAGGGCAAAGAACACTGCTGTAAGGGTACACAGCCCACCTCCAGCACCACACACAAATAAGGTGCATTCTTCAACTTGAGCTAGTCTCTGTTAATTTCAGTGTGGTTATTTCCACTCTGTAGAGCCACAGATATATAACACAGAGTATGACACCTCCCTCCCCAGGGCTATTTGCAATTGGGTCTGCAGGTGCAGAAGCACCTGGCAATTGGGCTGGCTGACAGATTTCCCATCTCAGCTGCAGTCTGATAAGAGAGGCTGCAGACAGCCCTGTACTCTATAAATCAACACCTCAGAGGTAAAACACACACTGCATAAATCAGTCTTATCTGTATGAGTTCTAGTGGATTTCACAGCCTTTTGTGTACCCTTGCTCTCATAAACAACCTTGTTTTACAGGGATGATTTGAGGTTTGGTGTTTTCTTATTACTACTGCTGTATTAATTGTGCTGTAAGCACTGCATAAGCATAAGGTTTCCCAGCTGAAATGGAAAAAGGCTATAAACTTCAAACATACGTAGGGTTTATTGCCCAGCTGAAAGCTTCTATTACATTTTCCTATTGTAGCAATATCAGGATATCCCAATGAGACAGGCAGCAGAAAGAAAAAGCTTAGATAATGAAATGAAATAATGTGTATAGTGCTGGTATGGTAAGAGACCTAGAAAGGCTCAGATCTGTATTGTTTACACTAAGAGTATAACAAGAACTTCAGACAGCTACATTCATTTCATGAAGTCCTTGCATCCATGTCAAACCTTATGCCAAAAAAATGTCACTGATGTTAATATTTAGATAGGTCTCCAAAAGAGAGACTAAGGAGGAAACTGACTACAAATATAAAGCACATTAAACCTCTACCAACCACTGGTAGAGACAGGAAGAAACCTTTCCCCTGCACAAGTTATATCATAGTTTCTACTATGCTATTCCCCCATGGGAATATGTATGCTTTTCCCCCAACCCTCTGGCCATCATCACCCAGACACTGCAGTAGATGGACCACTGATTGCTTCAGTTGAGCCACTGCCAGTACGTTCCTGATGAGGTGACTCTATTGTAAACAGAATAAATTCCAGGAAGAATTAATGAATTACTACTAATTGGAGAGCTAAGTGAATAGGTATAGTAGTGTTAGGATAGCTATTATTGTATAATTTAAAAATAATTTCCCAGTAATTGATATTAATGAACAAGTCTATTACACGAGTCATAACTGATCTTGCATCACCCACCTGGCAATGGGAGCAGCGCAGGAGTGTGCAAGAGGTAGGAAAGGACTCTTTGCCATAACACACAAAGCAATGCTTATGGATTTCATATTGATGGAGCTAATCACCTCAAACTCTGGGCTACAAGGTGCATTTATAAAGGAGGGGAAGCATAAATAACTGTGAAGCTAGCTTAGTTGCTGAAGGACTGAGTCTTATTTACAGTGCCCCATAACTTCTGAGTGATGCTTCTTGCCCACAGGACCATCGATTCTCTGTACAGGGAACTGGCTGAAGAAGGAATACTAATAAAAGTCAAGCCAGTGAATCTTTCCGACTACGTTGGTAAAGTACACAATTTACAGCTAAAATTTGACGTTCAATCAGACCAAATCTCAGCCATTCAAGGTTCACCAACCCCTGTTTCCTGCCAAGAATTAGTTCAAGAGTAATGCAAATCACTTCTGTTCCTTAGGGGTGCCTCGTGCCTTTCACTTCTGCCCCTGAAGCCTGGGTCTGCTTGTTGAGCTGGTGTTCTGCTCCAAGCACTTGGAGGCCTTGGGTGGTCTGGGATGACACAAGCCATCTGAGGTGTAACCAGGGCATCCTCTGAGGAGCACAGCAGGCAGAGCAAACTCACCCCCTTTCCTCCACCTCCCTGAACCTTGAGATGTATCTGGGTATTTAAATAGAAGGCCTCTGCCTAGTTCTGCATTTCAGAACCCTCTTGCCCAAGCAGTACTGTCTGTCCTTCCCAAGGTCATTTCTGTCCAGCAGACATCCCAAGTGCAGTTGTTTAGAGAACACATCTTGGCCAACAGATAATAACTAACAGCAGACAACATCAAACTGGGGAGCAAGCTGGCATGAACTTGGGCCATCTTCAAGATCAAGGGAGGTTTGAACCTTGGCTTCTCTGCAATACAAAGGCTGCCCTAAGTCACATCAACAACACCCCCTGCCAGCAGAAGATCCTGGACATAAAAATAGAGCATAGCATTGCCCATCTAGCTGCCCACACCCATGACAGGACCCCAACATGTCCTAGTACCAAGGTGGCCCAGACTACCAATGTTGCTATTCCATACAGCAATCAGTCACACTCCCAAGGCTGCCAGAACAAGGCACAGAAGCTATTTGAAGTTGGCCTAGGTTTCAGACTTCAAAGTAATTGTTTTTAATGCTACATTTCTCTCTTTAAGTATCCAAGGGCACAAAGACTGCAGAAAAATCAGTCCTCATCTGCTCTGCTCCTGCAGGGCTGCATCCCAAGGAAGGTCACTCACTCCCAGCTCCTGGGTAAAGGACAAAGGGTGGAATTGTGCTGTACAGCGAGTAAAGGCACCAAAATATCCCTCTCTATGACAAACTGACATCGCTGAACTAATTTTCTTGGTGACCTTATCTAAATTAGTCAGAGAATATCCACCGTGATTTATGTTCAGTTGCAATTAAACCCTTTGATGCCTTCTAATTAAATCTGTGAAGATTAATTCCTATCCGGTTCTTTTGATTTCTCCTTAAATAAAAGATAAAACCTGAAATGAATTTCATCCTTCAGAGGGGAGGGGTGGTTGCACCACAACTCATCTGCCTTTCTACCCCAAAGCACAACTCCAATTTTCTCACTTGGCCAACACTGACTCACTGGTTCTGAAAGCCCTCACGCTTTCCCTTTTTATCTCCAATAGAACATAAATGCTGTTGTTTTTCCATCCACATTCATTGTGACTACGCATAACTTACACTAAGAAACAATCACCAACTCAGTTATCACAAGAATTCCTGCTTGTGGCCTGTCCTTTTGGGTCTTTGGTTTCCCACTCATCTTCTAGATGGACTTTGACAGGTCAAGCAATGTGATTACAGCTCTGTAACAAGAGCTGAGGCAAGATTAGATCACTTCAGTAAATGTCAGTGATTTTTCACATCTTTGGGGTTGTTTTTGAACAAAGAAGGTGAACTGCAAAGCAAAATCCCCACCAAATGAGGTGAAGCTCTTAAATGCCTTACATAGAACAAAGCTGAAATGCACAGCAGTCAGGAGATAAGGCTGTTAGTCTCTCTCTCCCTTATCAAAATCCTTCCGATAGAGTGTAGATCACCAGCACACCAGCCCTGCAAAACCCCAAGTCTGGAAGCCCCTTGCCAGCAGCATGCTTTGCTGCAATACTAATGGTTCTTCTCCACAAAGTTTATTGAATAACTTTCTCAAGACTGACTGAATACCTACAGCCTTGTTAGCAGGAAGAGCCCATAGTGCATTCAATGCTATTTTCCTCATTGCATTCCCCTTTCCAGCATCTCAGGGTCACATTCCCAATATTGCCCCATCTGAGTGTCCATCCCATGATAGCTCAGCATTTACTGAGAGCATTATGTTATCCTATGGCAGTCCCAAATTCCTTGAGTTATGCATTTTATAACAACTCACTGTCACATTGATTAAGCCCATGCTTCCTTCCTGCAGGCGAGTACAGCTATCTGGGGACCACACTGTGTCAGGTGGATGTAGAGCCCATGCCCTCTCTCGCCGATATCAGACAGCTGGTAGCACTGTATGGAATACTACCCTTAGGTAAGAGCACTGTAGCAATCACTGCAGGGCAGGCTACGATGGCTTTGCCTCCTGTCGCTAACGTGCATTTTTACTAGCTTTGACAGGGCTTGATTAATGGTAATCTAAAGCATTTTGCAGTATAATTGTTTTTCAATTAGGCATTCCAAGTGAAGACCGTATCATTTTAATAGTGCATCGAGGAGCTTGCACATGCTATTGTCAGGTATTGTGTTTCCATACCATCTCTGTTCTCATGTTAACAGTTTGTGAATGGCAGCACATAAAAGGAAATCACTTGGGAAAGATAATAACTAAAACAAGCTCCAGTGATCAAAATTAATCAAGTTAAGGGAAGGGCCAAGGTTGCAATTTACCTTTTACAAGCTGGCTAATGTTACTCAGTATCAAACAATGCAATCATTTAAGGAATTAATCTGAGTATGTTTTGGACATCAGAGAGAGCACTTAAATATGCCCTTGCAGTTTTAAAGCCAGACTTAAGCAGCATCCAGCAAAGCTTTGCCGGGTTAGGTTGTTTTCTTTTAATGTAAAAATCTGCTTCATATTTTGCTTGGGAATGGCATGAAGCCAAGCTCCGCTGATTGCAAGAAGTGCTTGTCTCAAGGGCCTCTTATCCTTCACTCTCATCATTTTCAATTTGAGATTTGATTTTGGGGAAGATTTTAACTGGGCATATCCACCCCCAGGCCGTGTCACTATCTGCTCACCCCCTCAATATGGGCAGAATAACATCTCAGCTCTTCTCATTCTGGTGAATGTAGCAAAGATGACACAGCCCTCTGCTTTTCCTTGCTCTGTGCATGCCTTCCAAGCGCTTGGGCCACTTGGGGTGCACGCACAACAGGGACCCACCATCCACCAGAAGGGCTCAGTGCAATGACCCTTCTTTGGCTGCTAATTGGGAAGAATCATCCCTTACCCCCAAGTGAAGAGTGCTCAATCTGAAGAGTCAAGTTAATGAACACAATGCTACCAGCACCAATGCTGTTCTCCTTAGCCAAAGTCTTCCCATCTGGTTTGGGGTAATGCTCAGGGGTTGGCCACAGTAATGACCGCAGTCAGCTGGAAGACTTGAGCTGTTATCCCTCTCCGCACTGACTCCATATGGTTTTTCACATATCAGATAACTCCTCCAAGGTTATGTTTTAACACCATCTAATCGAGTGAAATCAAGCCCCAAGACACTCCCAAAGCAGGGGGGAAGGAAGCCTGTAAATTTTCTACCATTTATGAAATTGGCAAAAACATCTAAGGAGAAGAGACCCTGCACTAGTTCAACAAACAGCATACTTGCAATAGCAGCTTGAAAAATGCCTTTGAGTAAAAAAATATTTCCCAAGCCAAGAAAATCTCAGGAACGGTTTCACCTTTTGGGCAATACGTTATGGATGACATTTCACTTAATTGGTCTCAGAACTAGTTAATCATTATATCCTTGTGTGTAGTTTATTCTTGAGGTTTTCACCTGATAGCAAGGAAAGTTCCAGCTGAAACAGCACTGAAAACACAAGCAGCTGAAATAAGCAGGAGACAATGGTAGAAGACACACATCATCTTTAACCTATAGAGGAATTTGCTGCTCCCCTCCATAATACATCTATGTATAATAGTAATAGATTATTAATATTTAGTCATTTTATACAAAAGCTGGGTGGCTGACAGCTTCACTACATCTTTCATGGCACTGAAATAATGGCATTTATCTTAGCACCAGGTTCATTGACATCCATGCACAGAGTCCAACCCACAGAACACAGATAAGTTGGATTTGTTGTTTGGTATCACTCTTGCCTACCTGCCTGCCTTATCAGAAACCCCTTCTCTGAAAGGAAGTTCTTAAAACTTGAGTTTCTATCACCATCAAGCACTTGAACCGTGCTGCAAGTATTTCTGCCAGGCTTTCTCAAGTGATGGAGCAGTTACCTTACAGCCCAGACTGAACTTAAACCTAGAGCAGGCAATGAGTCACACTTGGAAGTGCTGAGCACTCGATGCAAGCAAAGCAAAGCAACCAGAAATGCTCAGCCAAAGGGAACAGAAAATGGATCCACTTTCTCCAAGCAGAGATTTCACTTGCTCTGCAACATGCAGCTGCCACGTCCCAGGCTAGGGGATAACACACACTGCTCTGCAGATGAGCTGATGACACCCAGCAGCAATGCATGGGAGGGATATAGGGAATAAAAGACTCTAGATCAGGGCTAGGCTAAGTAATGTGGTCAGTTCAAAAAATTACTTGTTTTCAGTGGAGAGGAAAAGCGCCCTAAAAATGGAGGTGCAGGCAGAAAGTAAACAAGAGAAAGTGAAATGCATGGTAACATCTGGTTTCAAAATCACTGACAAACGCAGCAGTAATAGATAGTCCCATTAGCTTATTTTCTCTAAAGCTGGAAAGCATCATGTCAGACAGCAGCAGGAAGGAGCTCTGCTAGTCCCACGTGCAGCACAAATCTACACCTTTGTCCAAGTTCAGGAAGATTTGCTCTGACAAATGCTAAGCTTAAAGTCACAGGAACATCTCTTAACTAGGCCTTTGCTTGTCATTAGTTAGCAACTGTACACTCAAGTGTGCTATTGCCACAGCACTGGTTACACAGAAGTTAACTCCACAGCTCTTGTGTTATATTAAAACAGTGAATTCACATTATAAAACACTTAACGTGATGAGAAGAGGTAGAATAGTTTCAGTACCTTTATGGAAGACTTAAATGAAAACAATAACAGCACCATATGACTTTCTACAGGCTCCCAAACAGCCCACGAGAAGGCTCCGTTGGTGAAAGCCTTATTACTAGCTGGCCCCTCTGGTGTTGGGAAGAAGATGCTGGTCCATGCTATCTGCACAGAAACAGGAGCCAACCTCTTCAACTTATCCCCTTCCAACATCGCTGCAAAGTACCCAGGCAAGAGTGGCCTGCAGATGATGCTCCACATGGTTCTCAAGGTACTGTGCTTTTTGTACTGCTCTAGAGCTTTCCCACAGAAGATGTAAAAGAGGAACACCTTATGATTCCTGGTCCTGAGCCTTGTTTAGCAGGTACATCAGTTACACCGGATCCATAAAGGAGTGCCAGTCTAGATTTGAAACTCCCTTCCTGCCTCTCAAACCACTTGCTGACAGCCAAGGATGGAACACCCCTTGAGAAATCCCTTGTAGTAGCCATACTTTTCACATCAACATGTCTACAAGCTTTATGTTACCTCCAATATGAAAAGCATCAGATACAAAGCTTTCTGTTTATGTGCACATCAGTCAGGAATGCGTTTCATGCAGCCTTTAATCACATACCAGACTGGAGGTGGTCACAAATCTCCTCCCTGGGACCATTGCTGCAAAGCAGCTCTCCCCTGTACTGCTCTCCGTTTACCTATCAGCAAGCTTTTCAAAAGAGAGAATCTCAATTCAAGATTACTTTAACAGAAACACATAAGAAGTCTGGAAATGAAAGAAGGCATATGAGCTGTGAAGAACATATCCCAAATCCTCATCATGAGATGCTATCCTGGCAGGATTTCTGCTAAGGAAGGAAGCTGGTAAACATTTCCAGAAGAAATGCATTTAGGCAAAAAAGCACAGCATATACACCAGGAATAGCCCAATGCTGTATTTCCCCTCTCCCCCCATCAGAGGCCTGCTAAAAGGCTGAATTCAGATTGGCTTTCCCCGGGATTCAATCAGATGTACTTGATTAAAGCCAGCATTATAATAGCCTTCGTGGCAGGTGCCTCCATCCCCAGGAGAAACAGGTTTCACAATTAAAAGCATTGCAAACCCCAAGGAGCCCATTCCTTGCTGGTCAAAGCTGCACCCATAGCCCTTTTAGGCTGTAACACTAGCACTGTCTAGCATTCCCTATGCCACCAGACTGAGCTAGTACTCTCTCCTCCCCACATCTCAGCCTTCTCTACTGACTTTCTGTGCTTTGCTATTGATGAAAGCACATGTCTGACTGCAGGCACAGCACACACACACCATCCCTTCCATTATCCAGTCCCTGCTGGAGCACAGGGCTGTTAAACACAGGAGAATAGAGGGCGGCATTCTTACACCTATAGAAGGTTCCAGCAGAATGAATTAAGGTGGTGGTGGTGGGGGCGGGTTAATACTTCTCTACTGCAGCCCCTACAGAAGCATAGGTGATACTTTGGCTCTCCTCCACAGAGCACTATGATGCAAGTTGCTCACAGTCAGTCACACTAAATAAGCTCCAGGTGACCAACAGGTGACTTGTTCCAACTGCAGCAGCACTGCTCTGAATTCCATTTCTCTCATAACAAAATAGCACAGCGCACTCCCTCTTCCCAAGGAATACTTTGCATGTTAATTCCTCTACCCATTCATAATGGCATAACACCTGTCTTAGCATCATTCAAGTCAGCTGTGCTTAATTACCACTCCTTTGGGTGCTTGACCTCTCCTTGCCACCTCTATCCCCATGGCTGTGTTGCTAATTTGTCTAATCCCCTCACTATTTTGATTTGGATTGCATAGATTCTCAGAGCCAGGCTGGAAGCCAGCTTGGTCTACACAACTAGGTCAGCTCCCACCTTCGATCTGGTCTACATTACCAGCTGCCATCACTAGGAGCTGAGTAGGTTGTCCTTGGCAGCTTGGAACCCTACCCCTTCCTTCAAGTTTTGTAACTGAGTGCTGGCTGTTGGCAATTGTTTCATGGAGATGCCCTAAACCAATGAATAGCACCGGGGAAAGAAAAAAGTAATGAAGAGCTCATTTGTTTCAGACAAGAGCCAAACCCATTTCTTTTTTCCCCTCTGTTATTTCTGGGAGGAGACTACAAGACATATACCAGCCTTGATCCAAAAGAGAGACGTGTGTTGCTCAAAGTGTGCATTTTTAATGTCACAAGAGGGCAATGACTCCTCAAACCAGAGCAGGAAAGCCCCGACATTTCAATCTGCCTATTGAAAAAAGTTGGGAGCACCAAGCTCTGACAGTTGCATTCTCCATAAAGACACAAAGCCTACCAGGTCAACTCTGCTTCTGGGAAGAGGATCTGTCTCAAACAAAGACACAAAGCTCAAACCAGAGCATCCCAGAACATTTCAGCAAAGCCACATTTCCCATGCATTAAGCCAGCTTGAACTCAAATGGAGTTCTCTGCTAGCTTGTACCAATCAAGGGTCAGCTCTCTCATCACAAACCAACACAGCTGTGCTACAGCTCATAGACAAGACGTGAAGAAAAATAGGGAAGGAAGCATAGGAACAAAATCAGATCCACAGAGGCTCGTGGAGGAAAGAAAAAGGCAGATGGCATGACGAGACATGGTGTAAAACACAAATAGTACACAAGGCTCAACTCCGAGGCAATACAAGCATCCATCAGGTCAATCGCTACTAGAATGACACAGCACTGACCAGATAAAAAGGTTGGGAAAGGTGATCAGGAGGAAATAAGGACACAGTAACGAGGGGATTAACATCTCTATGCAAAAGTTCCACTGCCCAGTTCTGCAGCGCAAGCAAGCTACAGGTATTTCATCACCGTCAGGAGACTGCATTATCGGGCTCTTTGGTCACGCTGTATAGCACATTGGAGGCAAATATCTTACACAAAAAAAGGTGATTTAGTTGATTTAGGATTAAATGGTAAAATCCTTGCACTGAGTGGCAACATAATTTCATCAGCGTTGGTTCTTTTCACACTGAATCGGGTTTATTCATTTGTAACCACTGCTGCATTGTCCCTCTGGACAGGTCATTTTTAAGACAATCTGAAGAACTAAGAACGGTTTACCTGAGGGCACCGAACATTTCACTGTCAAAAGGGACTCCCATTACAGCTGAGCTGTGGGAACAGCACTATCAGCCTTCCCTCTAGTTGTCCAGGAAGGATTCTTACATTGCCGCAGCACAGCCTGCTAGAAACCCAAACCTTAAGGTGATGCTGGGCAGGATTAGAAGGGTGAAGGAGCCATCTGCTGGCAGCTCCTCCAAACCAGGGAGAATGCAGCAAAGCTAACAACATTTCAATTACAAATTAATTACGTACAGCGCATTTAATTATCCATGGATTCAAACTGTCCGTGGATAATTTAGATGAAGCGCTTTCATAGGGACATGCAGCATATCTGCCAACAGCGTAAATGAGATGCTTCTGGCAGCCTGATCTGTCATCTGGAGAAGACAACAGAACTCGATGCACTGTGTTTGAGCTGCTAGATCACAGCCTACCAGCACTAGAAAGATAAAGGTACAAAGCAGCCTACATCCATAGAATCATAGGATGGCCTGGGTTGAAAAGGACCACAAGGATCATCCAGTTTCACCCCCTACGTGCAGGGTTGCCAACCACACACCGGGCTGCCCAGAGCCACAATCAGCCTGCATCCAAGTTGTTGCTCCAACACAGAACACACAAGGAAGGACTTATTTAAGAGGCAGCTGGCATTGAGTGTGTTCATGGTATTACTACTTAACTAGGGTACAAAACAAAAGAAGAGAACAGGTGTGAAAATGGTGAGAGCCCTTCCTTAGCAGTTAAAATGCAACTCTGGGCTGGTTAAAGCCTTCAGGCTGTTTGAAGGTTACTAACCACAGAACCACCTCTGAGCCAAATGGGGAAGCTCCCTCCAGACTGCAACAGCCCTAAAAAGACATCACAACTCCCTTTGAAACACATAAGCAGAGCTCAGCCACTGCCAACAGCTTAATAGTCTCCATGACCTTCCCCAGCCTTATTCCCTACGTCACATTGTGCTGCAGCATCAGACAAGCAAGTAGAGAAAAAATACTGCAGAAAAGCTGCATTACTTCTCACCTTCACACAACTACGGCAACATACAGAGCAAAACCACCAGGATGAGACTGTTCTCTAGAGGAAGGAAACACGCAGCACTGCTTTGCATCAGCTTTAGCAGAGAAACAACCCACATCAGCATGGAGGTCAACCACTGTTAGAAAGCTCCCCTCAGCAGTGCTGAGTTTGGGGAGGATCTCTGACTCAGAGCACCCACAGACTCCATAGCACTTAAAGCACAAATACTGCCCTTCAAGAAAACATACATTGCTATTAATAAATGAATCACAACTTACCTTTCTGATCTTCTTGAGTTTGAGCTATCCAAAGAATCTTCCCCTTCCAGCTCCAGCACAGGATCTGCTGTAACTGCCATAACCTTCTTCCACCTGCCTTCAAGACTGCCTATAAGCAGCTAAAAGCTAATTGAATTCACCTGCAATTGCAAATCAGAAGGGCTGATTGCACTTCCAGCAGGTGTGTGAGCTCTGGACTAACAGGATGCCCAGCAGAAAGCCCTGAGCTTAGGAATGCTGCTGCATAGCTCTGCTCAGTGCAACCACAAACCTGTCCCCTCTGATGTGCCTTGCAGAGCGTGTGAGGTTGTAGGAATATGTAAAGCACACCTCTGAAAATAGATAAATAGAAGGTAGATAAGAAGTGCCTGACCTCAGGTGGGAAGCTGTGCTATTTCAGTCTGTCATTTCCCTCCTGCTTGCTTGCTAGGCTGAGAAGTTACCCCTTAAGTTGTATCCATAAACATTCACGTTACTGCTGAGGCCCACATATCCATTCCTGCAGGGTTTTCATATTGCTTGTCATAAAACCATCTACGGGTTTCATTATTAATGCTGAATAGCTCTGCCTTCCAACAAAAGAGATAGCTCTGCTGTCCTCAATGAACTTGGAGGTACCACTTGACATGTTCTAGGGCTGACACATTCCTGCAAATAACGTGCCACGTGCTGAAGGTGGCATTGCTTCCACTTCACCCAGCAGCAGCACGGTGGAGCAAACAAGCCTCACCGCTTTCATCTACCATTCTTTTCCTCTCTCTTCAATGCATTTTTACTGCACGGACACAGCCGTGCTCTTGGCCATAAAAATGAACTGTGGTGCTTTGAAGGAAGATGTTCACATCTTAATTCTTCCCACTCCAGCTGTCATTCAGGCACTGAGCTTATGATGTACACAACTTAGTGGTTTTGTAGGCTTCCTTCCTGAAAGCAGCAGCTTCAACTGGAGGGAGGAAAAAAAGAAATAAGCAGGAGAGAAGAATGCCTTCTCATTACCCATTGACTCCTCAAGCCGTCACTTTTGTTGCTGAGCAAACCAGCACAGCTCTGAGAGCCACTGGAAAGTGATTAAAATTTGGCAAGCTGAATGTCTAAACCACTGGCGTTTCTATAGCAATAGGGAGAGTGCAAGATGTGAAGAAGCCTGTAGCATTGCTGCCATCCTGCTGTGAACCAGAGGTATAGTGCTCTGACTTTGGAGCCGGAAAGCCCGTTTCTATTGCCCCTCTCCCCCTCCCTCCCCCCCCCTTCCAATTTAACAGGCTCCATTTTAATTCTCAGGCTTTTCTATTTTGCTTAAGGGTTCCTTTTGCAGCTGAATTTGGGTTGGGAAGTGCAGCATAAGCACAACAAGTCAGAATGATCCAAATTGGGATGAGTTCCCACCTTTAGCTTCCTAAACAGAATCTGTTTGATGTGCCAACACTACAGTGCAGAGCCAACACTGCTCACAAGTGCTGCTCATTTTAGGGGGAAGGGGGGGTGAAATAAATAAACCCAGCAAATTGTAACTGCTGAAATATGGATTCGGAAGCATAATTATAGGCACCCAGGTATGAAATTGTAGCCATTTTAATCAACTTCTTGCATTCTCTCTCCCATTGTCTCTTAGGTGGCCAAGCAGATGCAGCCTTCAGTCATGTGGATCGGAGACACGGAGAAACCATTCTACAAAACAGTACCGAAGGCTGAAGAACAGGTGAGGTGCTCCTTTCTCATTTTGGTGCTGATAATTTCCCCTGTTGCTTTACAGCCAACACAAAGGAGCAGGCGTATTTCTCAGCTCAGCACATACCCGTATGACTGGACCTGCCGAAGCTTGCTTGATCATCACTTGTCTCACTGAAGTGTTTTATTTTACTTTTAAGAGAGTCTTGTGACCTCTCGGTGGCTCTTAAGAAGTCACATTTCTCTCCTACCCAGCCGTACTTGCTGTATTTAAAAATAGTCCAGTCACTGCTCATCAGTGCACTGAAAAGCAGGAGAGAATAATGGAGAATTTCAAAACACGAGGCAAGAAACTAGAAGTTAAGCTGAGCTTAAATTGTTCGGGTCTATTAATTTGAGAAATTGGATGGAGCCGAAGTGAACAATAAGGTAACGGGGATAAATTTCCACTGTGAAAGCAAAGAGCATATATTAATCTGTTATGTTTACAGATCATTTTCTTTGGGCTCCCCATAGTCCTGTTTGCTTCCATTCTTTCCTGTCTTGTGCAGCTTCCCCACCAGAAAGAAAATTAAAACACTGCCCTATAGGCACAGCAACTCAGCCACCACAGCAGAGTTGTTCACCTGAAGTCCTGATTAGATTCCTGCAGCTTGCAAAATAGTTCACGACGTTAAACTTGTTTTTCCCCTAAGGCAAGTGCTTTGTGTTTAGGCTGCGTGATGGACACAAGCCTGGTCACTTGGAAGACCCCATCACATTGGATGAGGCCTCTGAGTGCTGAGAGGGCTGTGTGAGCTCATGGGTGTGCGGGGCTTGATGCCCTCTAGTGGTTCTTACACTAGGAGCAAACGTTCAAGTGCAAACAGGGATGAAAATGAAGATTAGAGGCCAAAGGTTGCCTGGAATATTCGTGAGCTTTATCTGTTTTGAAAGGAAAAATAAAAAAGTAGTCTCTGTCTAATCCTCTGTAAAGGGTGCAGAGCAGTCAGGTATCAAATACATTATGGTAACCCAGTTGCCGTGGATGACATGCAAGCAGTTAAGCCACTCAGACTTAAACAAATAGGGGTCACCTTCACCATTCACCCCACTTTTCTCCAGCTCAGGTGCACACAATGGCTGAGATCCTAGCTTGCCTCTGTGACAGGTCCTCTTGCTACTGATATATTTCTTTCAAGGTGGAGGAGATAATATCAGCGTTCAGTACATATCCATTAAATGGGTGCACTCTGGACACACATTACCTTCAAAAGTGTAGCAGGAGCTGCTGGCACACAGATGCCAGTCAATAGGCTTAACACAAGAGTAGAATCTTTCCCTTGTCTCTAACACTTATAATTTGAAAACTAAGATTCCCACAGGCTAAGCAATTGAGCACCCATAACAAATGAGGAACTAATGGGAAACCATGAATATCACATCACCCACAAAACTGTGTTCTAAATGTAGGGGATAAATTGTGACCTATTTTTGTGAGACAAGAGTCAAACGATTTAATAATTCTCTGCACCTTCTGACAGAGCATGTTTTGCCAGCAGAAGACTTTATTAATTTAAGGAAAGCTGATCTGAAATTGAGGCAAGGTAGCCTTCAACTGCATGGCAAAAAACCACACACCTGGAGTAAGGTTCTCCACTGAGTGTGATTCACTGAGGTGTTAAGCCTCAGTTATTTCTGGAGAGGCTTTGAAGTCAGACTTTTTTGAATACACAGAACCATAGAAAAGCTTGGGTTGGAAGGGACCTCAAGGATCATCAAGCTCCAAACCCCCTGCTGCATGCAGGGCCACCAACCTTCATATCTAATAGTAGACCACTAACCCAAATATTCATCTGTGGAGTAACACCACAGCAATTTGATGAAGCTTCTTCCAACCGATTGCCACTCGACCCTCATCAAACTTCAGTAGCCAGTGAAAAGTTTTGCTCAGCAGTCATCTGTTCTGCAGATAAGAGTTGAATAGTTATAATAAGGTCAAACAGCAATTGTCACGAAGATCTGAGTCCTGAGTTCAAAGGGCTGAGATTCTCAGCAAGGTAAAATCAAAGAAGAAATCAGGGGGCGTGTTTTTCATATTGAAAACACCAGTAGGGGTTGGTAGATGACAACCTCTGTGAACTATGAGAATTCCAGGCCATGTTATGTGTTCTTTCTATCCATTAGGGATCACCAAGTGCACAGGTCCAAGCAATATTTCTTGAACTAAAAAAATGAGGATTTCCTACTTTAAACGAGTTGTTTTCTCCTTACTGCTTTACAGAAGTGAGCCAGCAAAAGCACTTATAAAAGACACTAGCACTGAAACCCACAAATCCCTGGGCAGAAATCAGTTTGCAAGAAGACAAAGGTTTCCTACTTAAGTTGAGCATCTAGTCTGTTTGTACTAAATGCAAAGAAACTAGTGGAAAAAAAACCCAAATCCCATTGCATATAGCATGTCTATGTATAACACACATCCCTACATTATTCATATCTACAGTTGTTACTTCACCTCATTAACTCTAAATTGTCAGTACTGATAACAGCTCTTTCCTCCTTGTATTCACATGCGCGCTCTGAAGATTAATCCGAAACGTCTGGAAAAGATGCTCCCCAAACTCCTGAAGGCTTTGAGAGCAGAGGACAGAGTGCTGCTAGTGGGGACCAGCAGCCGGCCCTTTGATGCTAAGATCAAACCTTTCTGCAAAGTTTACCAAAAAATCATCCTGATCCCTCGGCCTGACTATGCTTCTAGATTTGGCAAGTATCTCAAGTTTGCTGCTCAGCATCCATGCTTATTGCCTGCTCATCCTCAGAACTGGTTCTCCACAAGCTTGTTTGGAGCACACTGAGTACAACCCACGCTGTTATTGAGTGATAGATAGGGTTCCATTTCAAGGCACATTTGTAAAGCTTTCATTTTACACGGGGAACATGAATTTCCATCACTCGTATCTCATCTCCGCATTCTAAACAATGGGCCTCTCCATGAACAGGACTGTGTCTGGTTCCATATTGCACTTAATAATGTGAATTACTGCAAGAAAAATGGTAGTTTGTTCACATCCCTCAGAAGTGGCTGGTAGATGGGCTTTTGTTCCCACAGGTATCATTTTCTCCTGATGGTATCATGTGGTTTTATATGCTTTTCTGGTTACTACGTAGTCTGGATGTGGTGACTCATAAGTAGAAGGGCTGTTGAGGTTCAATCTAAAGATGATGTGGAAGAAAGATTTAGGACTATTCACAGTGATACCAAACAGTTCTAAGCCAGGACTCTCAATGGTACATTTTTCTCCCACCAGAAGTTCCTAGCATGAATATCCCTATTGATCACCACATCAAGGAGAACAGACTCCTTTCATGCCACTGATCTCTGGTGGGATCATATCCCAAAAGAATACAGAATGAAAAGAAACCACATTCAGTCCAGAGACCTCACTTCACAATTGTGCTCTGAGTAAACCAGACAATATTGCTCCACATCTTCATCTCGTTACAAAATGATGCAACTGTGTTTGAAGTCCATTTCTGCACTGCCTTTCAAGGAGGCAGCCAAGGTACTGAGATGATGCATGTATGGGAAAGCTCAAGACAGATTTTGACTGCCTAGCACGTTGTAAATCTCTCCCACATTCAATAATTTTCGGCGTGGATGGGAAACGGTCCTTAAGCAGGCTAACATGTGTTTCATGTTAGGTTACAGCTCTGATTAATTGCTAACAGATAAGGGACTTGAATAAGACCTAGAAAAAGGAGGTGATAGCAGCTGAATTTAGCTACGTTCACTCCTGGGGACTGAACCTGTCACATTCTGGGATTCTCACCACTAATTTGGAGTCAGAAGGGCCGGACGAAGGGATTTCAGCTTGCAAACATCAGAATGCCCAAAAAAGTTAACTCTAAGCATGTTAAAGGAGACTGAACTTCTAGTTTAAATGGGACAAAGTCAAAGAATTAAAAGGCAGTGCCTGGCTTGTACTTCAGCTCACAGCTTCCCTGGCATTCAGTGTAAAGAAGGGCATTTCCACAATGCCAATTTCCATTGCCTGACAGCCAATCTGGGAACTGAAGAAATCTTTCTTGGCCATGGCCTAATAACCACACACTGCCACAGCGCACAGACTTTACATGTTCACTACAACCTTCCTTTTTCTACAAACTAGAGAACTCCAATCTGTGCATGGTGGCAAACATGCAGTGGAAACTGTTAGGTTGATAATACCAACTTCCCACCCAGCCTTTCCAAGATAGCCCATTTGATTACAAATCACAAGTCAACAACAACAAAATATTGCTCTGATTACTTCACTTTTGTAAGCAAAATCTCAGGCAATTCAGATATCATTGGACTGAGCAGTTGGCAGCTACAAGAAACAAACAGTTCTGCCATCATTCAAGAAGCAAAATGCCAATCACAGAGACATTTACACCCACATACAACATGTGCCTGCATAGCCAGAGGCACTGGGCTTCAAAACCAGACTTCAAGTCCCCATGGCAGCACTCTGCTCATGGAGGAACCCCAGCCCTAACCTTAAGGTGACCCATCATGTCACCCAAGTAAAGCCAGGCTTTTAACAGAGGTGCACGTCCAAATGGGAAAATACCAGACAAGTTTCCTTTCCACACATTCTCACAGGCTTATATAAGTATCCCTTTCCATTTTTACATTGTATGCCCATAATGCAGAATTATTTCTCCTGCTTTCCTTAACATGTGTCTTTGTTATTCTCTCTCTTTCTATTCTGGACTCTGCTGAACAGTGTTATGGAAGCACATCATCACACAGCACGGTGGAGAGATCACCAAGCTGCTGAACATCAGCTGCCTGGCCAAGCTGTCCGATGGCTTCACCCAGGGCCGCATTGTGCAGGCGGTGCAGGCAGTGCTGAGCGAGCTGCGCCTCCTGCAGATGGCCAGGAAGCCCCTGCGCACTGATGAGTTCCTCACCCCGCTGGCCAGCCTGGAACCCGTGTACATTGAGGAGGAGGAAACATTTAAGGTGATGTTAGGAGCTGTGCTAACTGGTTGTCTCTCCTCATCCCCCCTTGTCTGGGCACATTCTACCTGGAGTGTTTCAGGATCAAATTATAAGTCCCATGGATCATGCTGCAAAGAGGCGGCCAGCAGGCATGGAGGGGGTGGGCTGGGGCTGGGCTACAGGTGATCTAAAAGGTCTTTTCCAACCTCAATGACTCTATGATTCAATGATTCCACAGACATGCTTGCAGACCATGGAGGTCTCCCACCAAGAGGTTTCCTTTCCATTCTGCTCTTTGCACATCCCTTGGCTCTGCATCCCCATAACGCCTTGCAGGCAAATAGGATGCAGTCTCTAGCAGCTTGGTCCAAACCAACTTCCACTGCTAACCTAATGATAGAGGATATTTCTCCCAGCCCTACTGAATGCTCTCCAATTTCCACCTTGAGCCATTTGGCTCACTCAGCATAGGCAGCATTTGTGATATTTGGCAAATTACTCTTGTTTTCCTCGTGCTTCCTATCTAAACCAATATCTTTCCTCAGGGAGAGGCTAATGGTTCAGTGTTACAGCACAGAAATAAGCTCATATCATTCCCAGCTCTGAGCTGTAATCCATTTGTGCCCTGAAACACGAGAGCTGGCATTTAGCACAAGTTTAACTCACAAATGCTGTTCCACTTACTACAAATGTGCCCGTTTTATACAGCAAGGAGCATGCAGGCAGCACTTCATTTTGAACACCGCTACTGTCGCTCTCAGCATCCCACAGCCATCATTTCCTTGTGTTAATTACAGCCCTTAAGAAAGTGTTTCCTTTTATCTGTGTTAAATTTGTTTCCTTTTAAATGTCACAGAACCCGGCCCCAGCACCTGTAATATGGCACTGGGGAAGAGGACTGTCAAAATGGCCTCGTGCATCAATTAACTCAGTATCTTCATCTCCCCGCACACAGAAGGACCTTTTTCCTGAGCCTCTAATCATCACCATTGCTGGACCTCTTCTGTTGCTTTGCTTTATCCCTTTTGAAGTGGGGTGGCTAAAACTTAAAGCAAGCATTCAAAGTGAAGATTAGCGCTGTGATGAATCTTTGATTCCTATTCACTGGAAACATGAATCTCCCTGTTTGACATTTATATTCCGCCAGCGTTCCAAAATGAATATAAATAATGCAAAAATTTTGTGATAACGTGATTTCTTTGTCCAATTTACTAAATTTCTGGCCCAATTATCCATCCGCCACATTTCTGAAACAAAAAATTATCGCACCAGTGGAATTGATACAAATTCTTGCACAGAAATAACGGGAATCCTACAGAGCAACGGGTGCTCAGCCAGCACTCCAGCTCTGCCTGGCAGTGGCTGATATGAAACACATGTAAGAGGTAGGAAAACCCTTACCAAAGAGCTGCAGATGTCATTCCTGAAGGTTTTTAACTCTGATCTGTCACATGCTGCCCATTACTTACATCCTCAGCTCACGTGCTGGTGGGTTATAGTGATAAATCTTTTCCTTTAAGCATGTCTGAGGAGCTGGCATCATTAAGCCCAGGTAACTGTCCTGCTAACCAAAGAGTCAAAGCAGACAGCATTGCACGCCCATTAGCAGGTAGCTTGCTGCATTTGAAAACACAGATTCATAGAATCACAGATCCATTCTGGTTGGAAAAGTCCTCTCCAATCCTCAAGTCCAATCCCAGGCCACCCCACCATGCCCACAACCCTCAGTGCCACACCTCCACAGTTACCTCCAGGGATGGTGAACCCAGCACCTCCAAGGGCAGCCCTGCCACTGCAGCACAGCTTTTTACAAGAATAAATTGTTCCCAATATCCATCGTGCACCATAAGAAACAGAGTGGTGGCATTAAACAGTGGTTTGTGGCCAAAGAAGACTTCCATTTCAAGCAACAGCGTATAGACGAGTACAGCCAAAGGGGAACGAATGTGTTTTATCAATCATGTCAGCACCTAGTGGCATGTTAATCTCTGCTGTGGGCAGGCCTTGCTGATAAAGTTCTGTGTGTACATATGGGGATTGACTAATTCCCACACAGTACTAATTTTAAAGCACTGCCCTCTCTTTCATTTTACATTATATTTAACGTGGCCTTGTTGACATTACAGCCCAGGAGCTTGGCAAGCGTGCGGAGCGACTGCACCAAAACCATTTACAAGTCACAGGACTGTGAACAGGCATCTGAAAGCAATAAACAGGTTTTTAATGTTCGGGGTTTGTTTGGTTTCTTAAGCTCTCTCATTGAAATAAAAACTGTCTGTGTCGATTTGTAGAACCATGAGAAGCATATGCTTTGTCCGCTGCCAAGTTTCAGGCCAGAAAGGGTTTTGACAAGAGCTATACGCCTTGGAAATAGGGTTGATCGGAGAAGTTCTAACATTTCCATAACTATAGCAACACAAAAATGGCCCAGCTAAGTACTCCTGTTAATGAGACAAGCTTCAAGAAGGCAATTGCCGTACTTCTTGTTATAATAGTGTCCTCAAGAGATCTAAGGGTTTTATTTCTGCTGCTCCACAAACCAGCCAGGGTTTTTAAGACTTGTGTAAGAAGTGCTCCATTGTAGCAGTAAAAGGTCTCTTAACTGTCCTTTTTTTTTTTTTTTTTTTCTTTTTTCCTCCACTTACATGTTATTACAACATACCTGTGTTTTCTGGTTCTCCAGGCTTGGTATACCAAGACACCACTGGGCCGAGCACGAATCAAAGCAGCAGCACAGAGAGAGAAAGCTGCGAGAGGGAAAAAGAAATAAGAAGATGAAGGAAAAGAGGAACACCAACTTCCTCCTGAATTCTGTGTATCCGGCATCACTGGACAAGGGGGAGATGTTAGTAAAGCAGGCATTCTGGAATAAAGCATCGCAAGTTACAGCTGTCTCGGGAAAGAGAACTCATTTCTGAAGGTATTTTTCAATGTTAAAGAATGGGATGAGACATCAGTGTGATGAGTAGCTCTCAGAGGATAAAGAGTTAATGACCATAGACTTGCTCAAGCATTATTTATTCCAAGAGGTTTTAGGGGGCAGAGGGGTTCATTACTCAGAACTGTAACATGCCATCAACTTTTAGGCTACCCTCATTTATTTCAGCAAGTAACTCTCCTTAAAAATTGATGTCACGTTAATGTCTTTCATTACTTTAATATCCTATATGCTTTATAAAACTAACTGCTTTATCTATCTGTAAGCCTAACATGTTACAGTTCTCAATAAAACTATTACGGCCGTAAAGACTGCTTTTTAATTGGGGTGTATTATAAGACACTTAATACCATATATTTACGTAGCCACGTGAGGACCAGCACTCCTTTACCTTTTGATGCATCAGCGTGGATAGATTAATGTATGCATTCACAGAAAGCAATGCTAAAAGCAGAGCCAAACCAAAGGGCGATGTTCAGCTTCTTGGAGGATGTGGGGGTAGAGCTGAACTTCCTGCTTGTGGTGAGAAATCAACTGGAATAAGATGCTCCTGGAAGAGGGAAGCAGAACATAAGCCTGGAAGGATTCCTGTGGGTACAGAAAACAAGTCAGGTAATCATATCATTGAGCACACCAGAGGGGTCTGGCTGGCTCTGGTTAATAAAGTGCGATTTCTCACCAAGGGAGGAGCAGGCTGCTGTGTTAACACAGCAAACTCTCTTTTCTTGTGGTTCTCATCGCCCAGCCCCTTTGGCCACCTGGCACAGGGCTCCCCTGGATGTCAGCCCTCCAGCCTTGAGGCTGCGTCCCCTGAGGGACCCACATTACAGGAGAGGAAACGTTTGCCAGACCCTCGTGCAAAGCCCCAGGGATTTGTGAGGCTGTGCGAGTCTTCCAGCAGCCTCCAGCCATCCAGCAGCAATCCAGCTGCCGGAGCCTCACCATGACCCACACAAGGGACTGCTGAATACAAGTTTCCAGGCCCTGGATTTAATCATTTCCAACAGAGCAGCCTCAGCATTTGGCTTTCCTTTATTTACTCCTTCCTTGCAGACTGTCTTTGTAACCTTCTTCTTGTTAGCCTGCAACAGGCTGATGTGCGCATGGTGTGATGAGGAAGGGATGAAGCAGGCAGTAGGTTGGTTCCCATAGCAAAGCCAGCAGAAAGCAAGAAACTCTGCCATGTTTAGCTGCCTATAGTCGAGCCTGAGCCCTCCTTTGGTTCTCTTGTGGGGGCTGAGAAGCAACCGTAATGCTGTTTATAATCATTATTACAGAAAGTGCAGCTACTTGAAAACAAAGCTGTCGCATCAAGCAGAGCCAGGCAACAGTAATTTCAGTGTCAGTGGCTGAACTATTGAATTAAGTGGCCCCGTCTGGACCTGCTGCAGAGGCTAACCATGGTCCCACACACCATGCTGCCATGCCAAGGTGCTGTAGAGAAAAGCATGGCAAAGCCCACTGCAGACATTGTGCAGCACTTTGCAGGTTCAGCCTCCTTGTATGGCAGCCCTAACACCTGGTGAGGAAGAAAAATCCCCTTTCACAGAACCAAAAAAATCATTCCAATTGGAAAAGACCTCTCAGCTCCCCAAGTCCAACCTCAGCCCACCCCACTGTGCCCACTGACCACATCCCTCAGGGCCACATCTACACAGCTCTTGAACACCTCCAGGGACAGTGAACCCAACACCACCCTGGGCAGTGAAGCACACCCCATCTTTTGCACAGCCCCCAGCAAGAGACAGAGTTGTTATGGATCCAGCACCTCAAGCAGGCAGGGCATTGGAATGCTTTGTGGGAGGCAGTCCACAGCAAAGTTGAGCAACGAATCTGTCATGCCCATTTATATATGTAAGTGATCTAGAGAATTATCAACTGAATTATTTAAATGTCCCATTACTATTAAATTACTGGGCATTCATTGTATGAACAGTCATAATACAGTAACTAATTTGGTATTAATGTGAATGTCAGCGTTTCATTGCAGTTATTTTGTACTTCATCATCAGATAATTTACCAATAAATTAATTGACTTAATTGCTTCCTCCAAACCTGAGAGAACTACATACGACATGACTTTTTAAAAGCATTCCTGCTCACTCCCTGCCTTCCTGCTGTAACTACAGCAAGTAGGACCCACCCCCCACACACACACCCTGAAAACTCTGGTTCTAAGGGAGGGATGTTCCTAAGAAATCCTTGTTCTCATCAAAAACCTCATGAAAGCCAAAGTGCAATTAAGGAAATAAACAGTGAATGGGCACAGAAACACAGCACCATCTAGGTTAGAACAGACCTCCAACCTGGCCAACTGGGCACCAGCACCAAACCACTTCCACCAACACCTCCAGGAATGGGAACCCCACCCCGACCCCAGGCAAACCCCTAAGCAGCTGGGAGCACCCGGTGCAGGGTGCAGACCCCAGGCACTATCCCTGCCCCATAAACCTCCCAGACAGCCCTTGCTGGGAGCAGAGACAGCCAATGCCATGAGGTAATGCTTTCACAATGTGCTCGGCTATTATTAGCCCCCTGGTTTATGCAGAGGGGTCAGGTTATGTTGCTGTGGCCAAAGCCCTTTAATCAGGTGCTGCAGGGCCCATTAAAAGCAGTGCCAGCTCTTGTTGCTTATCCCCTCCAATTTCACGGGAGCTGTTTTTCCTTGCTAGCCTGCATGGAGTGATCCAGAAGCAGGGTTATGGGGAACACCATTCCCCCAACACAGGGATTGCTGCACTCAGCATCAAACCTTGCAGTCAATGGCAATGAGTCTCTGTGAACATGCACTCCCAGCAGCTTAGGAAATACTTACTGTTGCTTTCCCTTCAAGGAGATGGAAGTGCAACCTTGCACAGAGCTCAGTGCTTTGTCACGGGCTCCTCCACCATGGGGAAGAAATCAGCCCAAGCACAAAGCAGGGCCATACTGGTGATGATTGACCCAACCCACCCCAAGGGGAGCAGCATCACATTTTGGGGCCCATCACAAGGGAACGTATCCCCCAACAACCCACCAACACAGCAGGAATTTATTGTTTAAGATAGTCTTAGATTATTATTTTTAAGACATTTCTCAGCAAAACCCCCCAAATCCTGTAATACAAAGTGAAACTGACTGTTCTATTAGAAAACTGCTGATGCAGGATGGGAGTTAAAGTGTGGAAATGTTATAATTGACTTTTCTGCTAGTAGCAAAATGTCATTTTTCCTTAATACTTCCTAAGTCAGTAATGCATTTCAAAAGCTTCTGATGCCACTACCACAACAGGACTTACAAATTAGCACATTTTTTAGCTTTTCATTAAACACAATACAAAAAGTCTCATCATATTAGGGTTTCTCTCCTCATTATTGAAAGTACTGCGACTTTGGAACTTCTCGCAGCAAATTATAATGCACTCAGCCTGGGCCCATTGTAAATCAGGACTTCAAAAAGGGTGTCACGTAGTTGGTCCTCTTTAAGCACTGAAAATATCAGAGTCTATTTGAAAACGCCTTATGTAGTCTCACACTAGCCTTGCAAATCATCGCAGCGCCAGGTAGAGCTTCCTTTTATTTTTCCTCATGGCATCAAGCCATTCCTATTCTGAACAAAAAGAGTAATACTTCTTGCTGGGATTTGAAAAAAAATAAAACACTGAAGATAACAAGCTGCACAAGATCCCCAAATCATTTAGGGCTCTTGTTGAGCTTTGCACGCTCTCAGCACCCGTGCTCCTCCAAGCAGAGGGCTTACTCTGGCTGGATGACCCATTGCATCTACTGACTTGTTACACAGGCAGCAATATTGATGGGGTAAGGGGGAAAGCATAGAACACAGAATGGCTTGGGTAGAATGGGGCCTTGAAGATCATATAGACCCAACCAAACATGGTCTCATCCAACCTGGCCTTGAGTGCCTGCAGGTATGGGACACCCACATTCTCCTCCTGCAGATGCCCTCTCACCTTGGAAGAAAAGCAATATCTGCCTTTTTCCATCATCCGCTTCCTTGTCTCAGAAGAGGTTCAAAGTGTTACTGATCTCTGCATGGCTTCCTGCAACACCAGTGTCGCGTGGCTTCCCTGTCAGCGTTGACAGGTAGGCTCAATGAGAAGGAGAAATGGCCCATAAATTGCATAAAAGCATCATTTACAAGAGAACCCATGTCCCAGGAGTAACTGGGACTGCTTTTTCAGTAGTCCCAGCTAAATCACCATTTGCCCCAGCTCCCTGTGTTCAGATTCACACTGGGAAAAGAAAAGCCACCTAGGGGCCATTTCCCACCTAGGAAGTGGGACAATTGCTTCTTAAATAAACAATTAATCATGATTAAATTCTAAGAAGAAGGATGGAAGGAAGAAGAATGAAGAAAGAGAATGCTTCCATCCCTAGAGGCATTCAAGGCCAGGTTGAATGATCTCTGAGGTCCCTTCCAACTTAAAACATCCTGTGAGTCTAAGATTCTATGAAAAATACCAAGAAAGATTGGAAAACATAAGACAACCTGAGTATTTGTTATCCAGGCTGGTGGGATCAGCCCAGCCCCACGAAAGTTGAAGAGGGCTTAAGGGCTGGGTACAGGCCTGTCCTCTCCATCAAAAATACCACTGTTCATTCAGCTCTCAGAAAGCCAAAATACATCCACGTGGGCTGAAAGTTGACATCTAGTTGGCAGAAAGACCAGTCCATGCCCACAAGAACATAGCTGGCCCCATACCTCAGGTCAGAGTGTCCCAAAAGCAGGAGGCCGTCCTCTTCTGCTTCACAGCCTGGCTGAAGCCACACCATGCTGCTGCTGGGGGCCAACGCACTGGGGAAGGCAACAAGGGCTTAATTGGATATAATTAACTCTGGAGAGGAAGCAACAGCAACATGTCTCCTGCTCTGACAGCACTTTGCCTGGGGTAAATTCCTCCTGCCCCTCAATCAGGCGGGCAGGATACTGAGCACACTCCTATCAGTCATTGACAGGACAGGTCCCTCCCTGACACCCCAAAGCAGCCATTCTCTGGGTTCCCACAGCCCCAGGCTCAGCCCTGCTGCAACCATTACCCTCTCCTTTCTCCACTCCCCACACAGGTGTGCCAGCACATCAGTGCATTTCTGCATGGCACTTTGATCCCCCAAGCAAACCCTGCTGATGCTTGAGCAGAGGCATAGCCATCTCCTTATCTCTTTTACCCAGGCTAATTCATTCCTGACAGCAAAACTGCTACTTTTAACCCAAATCAGCCCCCAGCTGAGGCCAGAGGCACTCCAATGGTCTCACATACCTCTGCACTGGTACCTGCTGACAGATCACCCAACACAATGGATGGACCAGGTGCTGGCCAGCCCCAAGGATCAGCCATTCCATCCTGATACTTCCCAACCTGCAATTTCCCAAGTGGGTGTGGGATGGAAGGGAGCTCCTCACCCATTGTAGGAGCACAGCCTGAAAGAAGCAAAGTAGCATGCAAACCAGATGGCCACCTTGGTAAGCCACAGCTGTGCTAATGAGAGGTCATACCGGTAATGAACTGGGCCTGGTCCTCACTAATTAGTGCTGTCAGGTGAAGTTCAGAGGTGCCCACCAATAAGGAATAAATCAATCCCTCAGAAATGCATACATCTGGAAAGGGATAGTCGAGTCTGTTCTTCTGCATCCCAGAGGGCAAGTAATTATCCCTTTAACTTTCTTATTAAGGTGAGCTTGGGAAATTCTCTTTCCAACCTGTAAATACCTGCCTTTCCTAAATTCATGATGCTTCTAAGTGCTGAAAGCTGACCTAGCCACAGAGCAAAACCAGCACTTCTCCTGCTCCCTGGTGATGCCATGACCCAGGAACTCATCTAGTGCTGAGCCTCCATGCCTTCCTTCTGACCTCATGTTTTGATACAACAGAAGGCTGAGGGAGGACAGCAGAGGGAACCGGACAGGCTTGAAAAGTGGGCCCATGTGAACCTAATGGGGTTCAACAAGTTCAGATACAAGGTGTTGAACTTGGGTCGAGGCAAACCCAGATACCTGTACAGGGTGGGAAAAGGGCTCACTGGGAACAGGTCTGTCCCCAGTGAGAGCAGAGACCTGGTGAAGGTGAACAAGCCAGTGTGTGCTGGTAAGCACACGAGGCAAACGTCACTAGCAAGAGACCACACTGCTGGGGAGAGAGACAAGGCCGCAGTGTGACTGCTAATTAGCAAATGCCATTAGCAGCACCGCACTGATCTGTGGCCACGTGATGCAAGGTCAGTTGGAGACAGCTTTCCCTCTTATCACTCCACATGACATCTCACGACAGCATTGCTGGGGGGTTAAATAATTGGCAGTGCTGTGCCAGCCAGCCCCCAGCCGGTGGAAATGTGATTCCCCCTAAAACAGGATGCACACCCAGGCTGAAATCACACACAGTAATTAACGCCGTGCTCTGCTACGGCAGGGAGGGGACAGGGGAAGCCTGCATGTTGTATTTTTAGTGCAGCTAATAGCTGTAGGGTTTTATTCCTGTCTACACATTAATTGACAACCCTGAAAAGAAAATAATAATAATAAGAGGATAATTCCAATAAAACCCAGCAAAAATCAATGCAGCCTCCTGACAGGTGCATGTTTCAGCAGGAGGCCAGTCCTGCAGGGCTCCCACCCACAGGACTTTTATGGGGGCTGCTGGCGTGACGCCCACCTCCCTGCTGCATCCCCGCTGTGCTTTGTCCTCCTGCCCAGCAGCTTGGCTGGGGGCACAGTGCTGTCACATGGGGCTGAGCAGCACAGGCAATATAAATGTGGTGACATGTGCCTGGCAGGCTGTCCCCACGCTGGGCGTACCCAGCCCTGCAGCAGGAGCTGGGGATGCCCATGCCAGCCTCACAGGGACCCACACAACGCAGCCTGGCAGAGTCAGCCTCACACCACCAGCCCCCTGAGGTAGGTGGGACAGCAGGTGGGTTGTCACATTATGCGGTGGGACAGCCCTACCTTGGTTAATGATCTCTTTGGTGCTGGGAGGGTGCAAACCTTAAATCCATCACAGGTTCAGTGTGCAGCTGGGAGCAGCTGGCCATCCACCCTCGCTTCCCGGGCTCCTGCATGTGCACACAGCTGAAATTTCACTGGAAAAAAAAAAAGACATAAGGCATTTTTCTGCTCCCAGGGGGCAGCTTTAAATCTCACATGTGCATCTGGACCCTGACGATTTTTACACCAACCAGAGACTGTATTGTTGAAGCTTTGGGGTTGGCAGAAGAAGGGATCATAGTCTGAATTGTCCACAGTGCTATGGCTGGGTTGCAATGCAGCAGCTCATGGCAGTGGCTTCGGAAACAAGCTCTTTCTTTAGTTGTTTTGATTTTGCATGTTGTGCTCTTTCGTGTGACAGCGATGAGTTTTCCTTGTAATGCGAAGCCGGTGCAGACAATTTAAGTCATTAGTAATAGATATGCTTGATCTGGGGAAGTAAAATGCTTAATGTTTTGTTAAATGAGGTGTGCTCTGCAAACAGTCGTATTTGAGGAGATGGAGAAGATACTGCCCCATGTTAGAGATTAATGGTTGTGAGGCTATCAATAATGGAGCAATCACCCTTTTCTCACCAGCATCTGGAATAGCTATGGGCACATAAGGTTAAATTTGGGGCAGGACCAGGCCCTCGGAGCTGTATTGCATGGAGGCTTCGATGGCAGGGCAAATGGATGGCACAACCCAAAGCTTCACAGCACACCACGCAGACTCTGGGGTCTCAGCCCTCCACCATCCAAAATGGAGGCTTGTCCAATGGGACAAAGGAGACTTACCCATGACTTCTAACACATCACTGCAAAATGTGGCTCACCAGGAGGTAGATTCTAATTAGACATTAGGAAGAAATTCCTCACCATGGGGGGTGGTGATGCCCTGGCAATGCCTGTCCAGAGAAGCTGTGGATGCTCCATCCCTATCAGTGCACAAGGCCATGCTGGATGGGGCCCTGGGCAGCCTGGTCTGGGAGGTATCCCTGCTCATGGCAGGGGCTGGAGCTGGGTGGGCTCTGGAGTCCCTCATAACCCAACCACATCATGGTTTTATGACTTACCTCATACACCCAACCAGGGATGACTTTCTCACTTCCAGTCAGCCTCAAAATGCTCTGCAGGTGTTCTGCCTGCTAAATCCTCTCTCCAGTAAATTATTCTTGTTTGTATGATAACAATACCCTTAAAAACACAAAAACACTATTTCATCCTGACAGCACTCTCAACCCACATCAGTGGAAAAAGCACCAGGCTTAGCTGGCTTTTGCATGAGGGAACTGAGAGAGGCTCGTGTGCTCGTGCCACTCACATACAAAAGGATTTTTTTCCTTCTGCTCTCACCACTCCTGACTATTTTTAACTCCCTGCAAGGGCTGCTGTTGAACCTGTCATTAGCATGACCCCAGAAGTGAGTGCTACATGCAAATAGATGCTGATTACAAGGCTCACAAGAAGGGGTCACAGAGCATTTCAGCGTGTTTGCAGTGTTTAACACCTGAGATGCAAATACACACACACCCCTTGCAAAACCAGCCCAGGTCTGGCTGAGAATATCCAAGCTCCCCATCACACACACAGGGTGTGGATACCAAAGGTGGTCTAGGGAAGGGGGTGCCCTGGGAAGCTGCTGCTGCTGGGCAGGTGGTGACAGCAGGGCACTCACAGCCAGGCCTCCTCAGCACCCTGCTCATCCAGGGCCAAACAGACTCAGAGCAAAGCTAACAGCATGGGTGTACACAGGGTCTCTAAGCAGCAGCCCCAAAGTCCCCTCCTTACAGAGGGCTGCAGCAAGACCCCAGCCACAGGAGGGAGGGCCGGCAGGTGAAGACATGGAGCTTTGTTTAACCGAGAGCCACGAGACACAAGTCACGAGACACCAGCTCTATTCCTGGCCACGATGGACTTCTCCCATGACCTTGAGGGAGCAGAGGGCTGCAAGCCACCTCCTTGGAGCAGGCTGGGTCCTTTCTCTCCTATACAAGGCATTGCAGGAGAAGCAGCTGCCCCTGCCAAAGGCTCTGGAAGGTTTTACCTCACCGGGCTTTGCCAAGTGCTTTGCATCCTTGAGGAAGGTGACACACCAGCTACACAGTGCTGTCCCCAGTGCAATGCGTGGAACTCTCCTTGCAGCTGTGGTGAGACTGCCAGCAGGTATGGAAAAGAGTCATAGGGAAAAATGCTTCCTCATTTGGGTACTCTCTTATACAGAGCTCATATGGGTTGGACAGACGGGAGCTGGTTACATTTCCCAGTCTAAAACGAGGGATCTGTCACCTGCGATTAGAACAGCCATTGAATCAAAGAGGTGCTAACATGCATAACCCAGTGACCACCTGACCCTCTTTGTATCGGGTATCCATTATCATCTGACCCCTCTGGAGTTATAAATACAACAACAATAGAGCCTTAACTGGATTATAATTAGACAATGAGGACAGGGCAATGGAAACAATGACCTATAAAAGCCCCTCTGCCCTCCCTGCTGCAGGGGAAGCACTGGCATGGATGAGTTACCAGGACCTGTAACAGAGAGACTGAAGATTTCTCCCAAACTGGATTCAGAGCATCCACTGACATCTCCTGCAGAGAAATACTACCAAGCCTTGGTCACGGGGAACCTGAGGAGCCTGCAGGTGCTGACAGACAGATACTATGAAGATGTCAACCTGGTTTTTGAGATCAGCAAAAATGAGCTGGAGTGGCAGGTGAAAAGCCCAGCATCTTATGGACTCTCAGGTACTTTTTCTTTAAAAACCAGCCCAGATCAACCCCAGGTATTTACTAACCTAACCAAATGGGAGGTGCACAGCACACTGAAATGCCTGGTGTTGCCTTCCTTGTAACCTGTTCCTGAGATGCCTCCTTTCTGACTAAAGGATTGAACCCTTTTGCCTTAGCCAGAAACACTTGGCACTTAGATTGCTTTCTTCTGTTCTGCACATACTAACACAGAGGAGCTGTAAAGTATAAGAAGTGCATGCTCACATCATTTTCCAGGCTGGGATGGGGCACCCCGTGGGTTAGGCATTCTTACAAGAGGGCTTGCAGCCCAGATTTCTTGGTGGCAGCTGGGAGAGGTCACCTCACTCCTGTCTGGCAGGAATGAGATGCTGGCTTTGTACCAGAGCAAGAAAAACTCCTCCTGCCCTACTACAGGCAGGAGCACATGGGCTGGCTTGCAGAAGCTGCCCAAGGAGGGGGAAAGGAGCAGAAACTGCAGCAAGGTACCAAGGTAGACAAATACCTGCTTAGGGTATTTATCTTCCTGGCATGAATGTCTTTTCATACCATGTCACAGAGTCATAGCATTACCTCCGCTGGAACAAAAGCTTCAGGATAACCAAGCCCAACCATTAAACTTCACTTCCTGACTCCCATCACCAAGCCATGCCCCTTAGCTCCACCACCAACATGTCTCCTAAATACCTGCAGGGCTGAGGGCTTCTCCACTTCCCCAGGCCATCTTCATGCGTCTCCTTCACCCCTGCAGGGCTGTGGTCGCTGGAATACAAGCAGGAGCTGAGCACACCACTGTGCATTGCCGCCAGCCATGGCCACACCGCCTGCCTGCGGCATCTCCTGCACCGCCAGGCTGATCCCAACCTGGCACCGGGGGGCTGGACCCCTCTGCATGAAGCCTGCCATGGGGGGCACGCTGCCTGTGTCGAGCTACTGCTAGAGCATCAAGCTGATCCCAACCTCAGGAGCGATGAGGGGCTGGCCCCGCTGCACCTCTGCACCACCCGCAACTCACTGCGGTAAGGAGAGGGTCTTCCACCAAACCTGCCCTTACAAAGATCCCCTTCCTGCTCCTGTCACTGCCCCTGGATTGGTATAGCCAAAACGGTAGCTGTCACATTAGGGCATCCTCTCCAATTGCATCCTCCTGCCTTGACAGCGGGGCTAACGCCCTAGGGCTGGGCAGAGGGTTGGAGGATGGAGAAAGCTTTGCAGAGCCCTTTACATGCAGCACACAAGCCATCTGTGCTCCTGGAAAAGGACATCTCTGTGCCAAGCACATTGCATTGCTCGGGTCCCCTTCCTGTGGGTGGGAGCATCCACATGCTTTTTCTTCCTCCTCTATTGAATTGTCTCAAAGAAATCAGTGTACCCAGGGTCACACAGCTGTCATGCTTCCCCCTGGGAGATGCCTGAGGTTGTCCTTCCTGGCCCTCAGCCCCATCCACATGAGATGTTAGAGCCATTCAGGGCACTCCCTCTTCCTAATCTGGTGGTTTCCCTGCACCCTTGCGCCGTATGGGTGGGTTCATCTCTATTAGGATTATCTCAGTTTATCCTGGTTTACGAGGCTCAGCCATATTCATCCACTCCCCTTCTCAGCTACATCAGTCTCAGTGCTTCAGACACAGGCACGGATGTTGCATTTAAAAATACATGTGTTTGCCCTCTCCATGGGCTCCGTGTGTGTGCGTGTGTGTGTCTAGTTTCAGCCCAGTAGGACTTTAAGTGCCTGAATCATTAGGCCCAGGGAATCAGGCTTTTAAAAAGAGCTCGGCCCCTTGATATCCTGATGAAACCGCTTAGGGCTGCGGCGAATTTCATTGCCTGCCAGCTTCAGTCAAAAGCCACCCTGGCTTCAAACCTCTCCCCTTAAGGCAGGCAGCGAGCTTAAATAGAAGTAGGTGTTGAAGGCAAGGTACCCACTACAGATCCAATGTATTGTGGGCCAGATGTCAGAGATCTGTTCAAGCAAGAGCTCGGCAAAAGAAAGGCAGCCGGAAAGGAAAAGGTTTTCAGACATAAATATCTCAAACCCGTCATATAAATAAGAGCCTCCGCAATACAGCAGAAGACACAAACCATTCAGCCAAAATCCCTGTATTAATCAAACGCAGCCTTGATGCAATGAGGGCCATGTCAGCACCCACAACACAAATTACTTCCCATGCTGGAAGGGTGAGGGAGGATGGCACCAACAGCCCTTGTCATTAATAACAAGCTGCTTCTCTGTCCTTCCCTGCCTTGGGCTCTCCTGGACAGCCCTTCTGGAGATACACTGTGGATCTATCAGCCCCCAAACCATTGCACCAGCATTCCCAAAGCTCTGCCTGGTGTGTTTTAAGCCCCCTCAATCTAGAGACAGTGAGGAGGGGTCTCAAGATGTGGCTGCCAACCAGTTCATCCCTCATCCCACAGAGAGATGAGCAAAATATAAGAGAGATACCAACAGTAGAGCTGTCACCAATCTGCAAGCTATTCCCCCCCAAAGAGGTGGAGGGGGATGGCAGGTGAGCCAGCAAAAAGGCAACACAGGGACCAGGCAGGTGCAATGTGGAAACAGCTGAGTGATAAGCCCTTGAATATTGGGACTTTATAATGGAAATGCTGAGAGACCCTTAACTACGCTACCCGGCGCTACGGGGGCTTCTACAATAACTAAGCCAACTCCCTTGAAAGATCAAAAATTAATAGACATTTCAGACAGGTTTTGAGGTTTCGACCACTGCTTTTCAATTGCAAAGACTTTGCTAAAGTTAGAGACCAAGGAGGTCAAGCTTGAGGTAACACAAACATTTCCTCTTTGATTAGGGGGAGACTACTTTACCCTGCCTTTTTTTTTTTTTTTAAGTAGTAGATTTTAGGTCATCCTTAATTTTTTACTGACAATAAAGAGCAGGTCATTGACCTACATAGAGAGCTATTTTATTTTTCTCCCTCTTGATAACAATGGCCAGAACACCAATGTGCTGGGTTCTTCTATATTCCCATATACTCGGCAATTCACCATGGGGGCAGGACTTAAAACCTTTGAGCCTCTCAGTGACTGGGATAAAAAAAATTATCTGGGCTTCCTTCCAGCCATTTGAGCTTCAGAATCCATGAGATTTCAACAAAAAGGATATCAGAGCTTTAATCTAGGAGCTTTTTGAAGAGATTTAAAAAAAAAGTTCCAGTAAAGTTCAGTCTTACCTTCTTCACTTTAGGAGCTGTTCATGCCAACGTCGTCCTATTTAGTAGAGTTCCTCTCCTTGACCTCTTTTTTACAGCAGAGATAATTAACATGGCGGGGTAAGATGAGTCTCTAAATTCACTGCACTCTCTCCCTGGCTCTCTCTCGTTTCCCTCTCAAGCCGGGATGATTAAAGAGAGCGCCTTTATTGGCACCCCAAAATATAAAATGAAAATAATTGAGGGGGAGAGGAAGAGGCTCTGCTCCCTGCATTGGGGAGTGCAGGATGGCAAGCAGGCATGGGGTGGCTTCAATGGAGAGCAGGACACATTCTTCCCCCCCCCATCCCACAGCAGTACCCCCAGCAGAAGAGATGGCACACTCAACCACAAGCACCAACCTCTGGTCTGTGGTTCTCCTTCAGATCTGCCAGGTTAGCAATGCTGTCCAAAAAGCACAGGCTTCCCATAGAACTTCCCAATGGATAGCAGAGACTCTCTGATGGGTAGACCCCCACAGCCTCTCATCCCCAGCCTCTCCTTTGGCTTGCCATGCCAAGGGTGCCATCTTTTTCCCACTGCTACTGCCCATGGCTTAACAATGCCCTATTGCCCTGTGCCACGTTGAACAAAGCAACTAGGAAAACTGTGCTGATACTGAGGGCTTTGGGCAATCAGACACATCTGTTAGGCTGCCCCTCCATCCAGAGCTACCTGCTGGCATGACAAAAGCCCTTGGTCATCAGCTCTTTATCTCCTTCATTGTGCTAATACCACCCAAACCCTTCCAAAACTGTATTTCTGGAGTACCTGGCACCCTTGTACAGAAATTTATCATGCCTGGCTTGGATCTTTGTGTTCACTTTTCTCCACCCTGAGAGACAGAAGAGGAGCTGTCTTCCAGCTCTGACCCTCCAGCTTTAGGAACAGGAGATAAACCATAAGAAGAAACAGTGAAGAGAGGATTTTGTGTCCTAGGGGCTCCCAGCAAAATAAGATGGATAAGATGGGACAAGGGGCAAGCACTGGAGCAGCCAGCTCAGAGAGGTGCTTTGAGGTGAGGGTAGCACAAACAAAAGGCAAGTCTGGGAGAAGCCAGCAGAAAATGGGAGCAAGAATGGTCTCCCCCCTCCCAGAACTGTAGAATCATTAAGGTTGGAAGAGACCTCCAAGATGATCCAGTCTAACTATTAGCCCTCCCTTACCAGGTGCAGCCAGAGTGAGGTTGCTGCAAATAAAAAGTAAAGCAAGAACATGGATTTTAAAAGCCAGCATTTAGCATCATCTAGTGCTAAATCTCAAGTCCTCTGCTCCATTTGGCATTGCTGGAATACAAAACTCATAGACCATTCAGAGCCACTGCTTTGGATCTCATCTCCCACCCAGGGAAAGCCACCTCTGTGACAGACCTTGGGCAGGAAGGAATGCACTCAGAGCAGACATGAAGCACAACCCAACAGGAGTCTTCTTTGGAGAAGGAAAGGACTTGGAAGAAGTCAGAGGATGAGAGAACGTACCAAGCTGAGGTGTAAGACAGCCTGCAGCTCATGAAGCTTTGGCAAAGATGTACTCAGATACTGGGCAGCGTCAATTCATGTCCAGCCACCTGCCCATGGCTCAAGCACCACCATCACTCCCCAATGGCCTTTCCCTACCCAATGGGTGAAATTTGTTCTTAAAGAACAGCATCTTCCTCTTCTCTTTTCTAGTGATATTAACAAACATTACCCTTGCATTCAGAACCAGGCTTGTGAAAGAGTATTTCCCAAGCTGCAGGAAATCACAGACAGACCAAGAGCAGTTCACCCTGAGCAACCCTTGCCATGAAAAACAAGCAAATGAAGGAAGGAAAGCCTCACTTCAACCCTGGGGGGGGGAAGGAAACAAAAAAAGAAAGAAAAGCAGCAGCAGCAAAACAAACAGATTTTCATTACAAATACTGAGGGCTCACTCTGCTTTCGGGACAGGAATTTCCCCGAGTCTACCCCAGCCTTCTGCTCCTCCTACTGGCTGCTTATGGCATCCCATTCCAAAGCAAAGCTTGCAGTTCCTGATCACCATTTATCTCCAAGACACCTCCATGATGCACAGGGAGCTGTAGCCAGAGCTATAGGCCAAATGGGACAGAAGTGAGGGTATTTTGCCCTTTAGAAAGATCCCACTGCACCAACACAGGCACCAGATAACAGCACCAGGCTGGTGGTTTCTTTTGCCACCCCACATCTTAAGGTTGACTGAACAAAGCCCTTTGACTTCTTGCAATACACCTGGAGAGACAAAGCAAAAGAGACCCAGAAAGCAGCAAGTTTAACCCAGCCTCGTTCAATGGGACTTAAGCCTACCTTGATGGTAAACAAGATACAATTAGAAAAAAAACAAGACAGACATGCTGGCAAAGTGTCAGAATGTATGAGTTCATCAACAGAGATTAGATGCTAAAATAAGAGCATATAGCCAGCAAACATGAACGGCATCTACCCTATCTACAGCCACAGGCTGGCTGCTAACTGGCACCTGCTTTTGCTCCATACATTGGAACAGGAGGCACGTGCTTCTCCCAGGGGCCCACAATTTCCACAGGAGATCACCCCTTATTTATAGCCCTTCACTGACATTCCAGGGGGAAAATACACCACCAAACAACTTGGGTTTCCTCCAGCAAGTTGGATGAGATGAAGTCATAGAACTCAGTAAGAAAAACAGCATCTGGGAAAGGTGGGGTGTCTAGAGGAATGTTTGGGACACCAGGAGGAGTTTGACTCCCTGTAACATCAGCTGCCCTGTAATACATTCCCACTCCATGCAATGTGACCACTGCAGCCCCCTCCCATAGACCTCCCCATCCACATCTCCTAGCAAGGACTAGGCATGCCATGACCTATGGCAAAAATATTAGTTCCATTGATACAATGGCACAAGTCATTGCTTGAAACAGGTGTCACAGGTGCTTTAGTGTAAAATGGGAACTGTATACTACATGCAACACTTCTGGGGCAAATTCATTCCTTTCCAAAAGGAAACACAGGGACAAACACACACAACAACCAGCTCTGAGTTTATCAACTGCACTGTCAGATCACACCTTTTGCAAAGTCTAAACTCAGAGAACTATTTTAGGTCAACAGTCACAAATGTCAATTAAAGAACAATGGACTAGCACAGAGAAAGTATTCAGTATAAGATTCCTGTGCATTTCGCAGCCTCAGAACTAAAAAGACCAATTAAAAGGCAAGACCTGGGGGTTCTTTTAATGTCTCGTTGAAATGCTGGCAGCAGATCCACTGCAGTCTGCTAGTGTCTGGAAGCACTACACCTGCAAGGGCTGAAGTAATTGTCTGGCCACGCTGTTCTGCAGCAGCTTCCCCAGCAATCTGGGGCTTGACATGCATAGGAGAGCAGCCCAGGGAGGTGCTGTCAGGTCCTGCATTGTCAAGGACAGTGAGTTCTTAGCAAGCCTTGAGAAGGAGTGCTGCTGCAGAACCAGAGAGCTTCGAGTAACCTTTAATTTATTTACTATTATTAATACTTATGCTATTATTCTCCCCATCTATGTTCCCATTCATCTGGCCCAGACAAAACAAGCACTGCTCTGGCACCATGCTCCTTCCCCAGTGCTCCTCTTCTCCCCCGTCCCTTCCTGCTCCCACTCAGCTCACCCTCATTTTGCTTCTGCATCACTGCCTGACCCCTCAGAAAGCACCAGTAATAACTAAGAAACAAGCACTTGGTGCCACAAAGCTCACCCCCTGCAGAGGGATGGTGATATTGCCGTGCCTCTCTGTCCCCACAGAGCCCAGCAGGAGACACGACAGCCACCCTGATTCATTTGGACTGGCTGATCACGTCTGTTTACTCAGACACACATACACACAAAACCTGTGGCAGCACACCCAGCTCCTTCAGCCTCTAACTGATGTTGGAACAAATCCTGGCCACAGTTGGAAGAGGGTGTCCAAACCAGTGCCACAGACACCACTTGGCTCCAAGGCATTAACATCAGCTGAGCCTCTGGGTTATATAGATGTACATATATTCTCCAGAGCCCCCCAGGAGATGAAACTGCAGCCAACACATGGGCAGCATGAAAGCTTCCTACATCCTCATCATGACCCAGAACCCAGCTCATGGCCAACTGAGTGCATCTGCATGAGCACAGCCAGGCTGAGAACCCCCATTCCCTAGTAGCATAGGGACAGCATGACCTTGGTGGTCATGGCAGTCAAAAACCAAATGACATTGCTCAAAGACAAGAGGGAGGTGTTGTCCAAATCATCACCAGAGTGGAAACGCAACACCAAAAAGCAGAGTAGCCCTCTCCAGCTTCAATCGCACCCTGAAATCAATGGTTGCCCCTCAGCACCATGGCCCCATAGGATCCCAGCCCTCCCCCATCCTCTCTGCTGACCCCCCTCCACACACCCATATCATGGCTTTACAGATGCGCCGAGCTGCTGCTGAAACATGGAGCCACCATTGACCTGCCCAGTGACGACGGGGAGACAGCACTACACGTGGCAGCCAAGCATTGCCTCTATGACCATGCCCACCTCTACCTGAAGCATGGGGCAGACGTGAATGCCCGCAGCACCCGGGGTGAGACAGCTTTGGGCTTAGTCTGCAGGCAGGCCCCAGATGCTGCTGAGGAAGCCCTGCAGCTGTGCCGGCTGCTTGTTGTGCGTGGAGCCAAGCTGGATGCATGCGATGAGCTGCGGAGGAGCCCTCTGCACGAGGCCTGTGGGGCAGCCAACAACGTGCTGGTGAAGTTCCTGCTGAGACGTGGGGCAGATGTCAATGCCATTGACTACAACGGCATCTCCCCGCTGGGCTGTGTGCTGCAGGCAGCTGCCTTCAAGCAGGAGCTGAGGCCTCACCTGGTGGTGCAGCTGCTGCTCAACTATGGATCCCAAAAGATATGGCCCCATGCATTTACCAAGGTATTGGTGTTGGGGGTGCAGGTGGCATGGAAGCAGATTGGGCTGTGGGTGGGCTCACATGTGTGGGGTTTGAAATCAGCATTCCTTCTGCTTTCTTTTGTTGTGACCATCAAGTCCAACCATCACCTGGCACTACTAACTGCTGTTCCTCAGTGCAACATCCACACATCTCCTAAAATCATCCAGCAATAGGGTCTCCATCACTGCCCTGGGAAGCCCCTTTCAATGCTCAATCACTCTATCCAAGCATTAATTCTTCCCCATAACCAATCTAAACCTCCTCTGCTGCAACTTGAGGCCATTCCCACTCATCCTAATGTCCCTGGCTTGGCACAGCAGCCATCAGTGCAGTCTTGTTATGGCTGTGCGTCTCATTGATTTTACATCAAACAATCAAGAAAATATTACCCAGGCTTAGCGCTCACAAGCCAAAAATGTAAACAAGAGGCAAGAGCCACATCCAGATGAAGCATTGCCACAACAAGGCAGGTCTTCAAATGCATGTCCAAAGTATGCAGAGGCAGTTACTAACTCAGATCCATAGGAGGGGCCCATCCCAGTCACACTCTAAGGCCACAGTAGGGGGGGCTGAGCCTCACCCACAGCTCACAGAGGATCTTCTGCTCTGGGAAATGCCATCTAACCCCCCACTCACCTGTTACCTCTTTGCCCACATTTAGGTGCTGAGGTCCTGTGCAGCTGTGCCAGAGATCATTGAAATCCTCATCAACTCCTACTCACAAATCCCCATCTCTGAGAAGTGGGTGGAGGCTGTGCCGGAGGAGGTCCTGCAGGTGAGGCTGGGGCAAAAGGGCCAGCTGTGCAACACAGCACATCCCCATACTGGGCCAAAACGTGGGCTGACATTGGCAAATCATTCCCCAAGGAAATCCATCAAAATGCTGCCGTGAACAGGTAGCTTCCAGGTGACCAGGCAAACCAAACAGGACCCTAGAAAAACATTAAAACACTGAAAGCTTCCCTTGAGAGGTGTAATACTATGTAAGGATGACAAAAACAGCAAATAAGAATGGGAGAGAGGAAGGGGAGAAGGGATATTACCTGTGGAATGCCTCAGACTCACAGAGACCACCAGCAAAACATGTCCTCGCCTCCACTGCCAACCCTTAAATGAGGTCTAGGAAGGGGTGGATCCTGACTTTAGCCCTTCCTATCACTCAGGTACATTGCATACACCTGAGCTCCCCCGGGTTGACCCTGCCTTCCCACCAGGTGCTCAATCACTGCTTCAGGCCATGACTCAGCATTTCCACTGCAGGAAGCAAAAGGAACAAAAACAGAAACCAAAAACAAGTGTTGTCACCCATTTTAACAGAGCACACCATCAACTTTACATCACCAAACGCTGACGGGGGATTTCTCACCTCCTCCCCTTACGTCTCCAACTCTGGCTTGCTTGGCTTAACTACCTAATGGTAATAATGATAATAATAAGGCACTCATTTATTCTCCCTGCCTCCCCGTGCAGCAGCACCAGCCATTCTATGAGTCCTTGTTCCGGCTGTCAGGCACAGTCCGGTCCTTGCAGCACTTGTGCCGCTCCGCCATCAGGAAGAAGTTTGGCAGCCGCTGTCACTGCCTCATCCCCTCCCTGCCCGTGCCCAAACCACTGCTGGGTTACCTGCTGCTGGAGCCCGAGGGTGTCCTGCTCTGAATGCACAGCCCTCCTCTGCATCTTCCTTGTGGCAGCATCCATTTGCTGCTGGCCAAGCAGAGGAGCCACCGTTGTTGTAACAGATGGGTGCTTTCCTGGGACTTATAACTAAAACGTGCTTTCAGCTGTAACTTGGTATCGATCTGTTTGTTTCCTTCTGTTTTAATGGTGCTTTCCATTGGATTATCAAGAGTAATAAAATGAGGAGTGGCTGCTGCAGGTGTGGGTGACGTTGGGGACCAAGGAGATCACAAGGATGCTCACCCATTCCCCTGGCTGCAGTGCTGCCCATTGTGCCTGTCGTTGTCACCAGGCAAAGAGGATGGTGGCCGTGCAGCCCTTTGGGCTGTCTTTGCCTGTGGTGCCTTGGCACAAAGCAGCAGGGAGCATTTGGATCCTCATATGATTGACTGCTGAAGTTCACACGCGTGCACACACAGCCCTTGGAAGCACTCACCCAACTGTTTCACTGCTCAGTGACACTCCCTATCAAATAAAATACAGGAGAGCAGCAGAATCAGCCTGTTTTCACGTTGGGCTGGATGCTGAGCAGGGCACAGAGCCCCCCACCGCCATTCAATACAGTGTTAGGTGCAAGGTGGGGGTCGGAGCCCTGTTTCCCGCAGCCAGTGCTGAGCATGGAGATGGGGAAGGGAAAGAAGTTCCTCTCTGGAGTTCTGGATATGATTCCTGCCAGATGTGCACAAATGGGCCACTGGAATGCCTCAATGGCAAAGCACATGGGGACCCTCTGCTCGGTCCCGGTGGTGGCACGGTCGCTTTGCACGTTTGTTTCGGGTTTTAAGTGGGGAATTGGAAGCTGTTGGGAGGAGAGCAGCCGTGATTTAGCGGGGCTGTGCTCGGTGACAGCGGGAAGTGTGCGGCTGGGGGGGGATCCGCGGACACGCGTGGGAAGAGGCGGCTGCGCGGCTGCGTGCGTCCCGCAGGGGGCGCCGTGGGAACGGCGGAGCTCGGCCGGTGGGGAGGGAGGGAGGGAGAGGAAGGGGGGTGGGCGGTGGGATAGAAAGCGAAATAAGAGAGAGAGAGGAAAGGTAAAATAAAAAACAAAGATAACAAAAGGAATGTAAAGACACTGTCAAAGGCAAATAAGAGAGAAGGAAAAAACGAGAGAAAGAAAGAAGGCAAAATTAAAATAATAATAATAATAATAATCCAAATCCCAACCGAAAAAAAGGAACCATTCATAAATGGATAAAAAAGAGGCAAAATCAATAATAACAACAAAATAGTTTTGCGCTGCTTTTGGTTGGTTTTACCCCCTTTCCTTCCCAGCTCGGCCCCGTAAAGTCACGAAGTCGCGCAGTTCTCCGCAGCCGCGGTGGGCAGTGCGCGGGCGGGGGCCGAAAAGCAGCCGGAGGCGGGAGGTCGCATTAACTTGTAATACGGAGCCACATAAAAATGCGATTATGACTGCTAAACAGAACGCAGTAGGCTGCTAGTTAAGACAATGAGATTTCCGGGAAGCGATGCATAAATTCTTCAAAAAAATGACACATTTTTCACGTTTCATTCCAATTAAATTACTGAGGCAGCGAACGCACGATACATTTGGGTGAAATGAAGGCTTTCCGGGAGGCTTTTGTCGGTCTCTCTGGATGCGCGTGGTTTATGGAACGCGGTTCCTATTAAGCCGCTATTAAAGCGGAATGTCGGAGCCCTCGCTACTCGCCCAGCCCCGGGGGGTCGCGTCCGGCTCTGCCCCCCGCTCCCCGCAGCCGTAGGGGACGCCGAGAGTCCCGCCCGGCCGCTCCCGTCCCCCCAAACCCCGAAGGGTGGGAATTAACGCGGCCGTGAGCTGCGCTTGTAGGGGGGGCTGGGAACGGAGTTGGGCAAGGAGACACCGGGGTGGTGGTGGGGGGACCGCAAAGGGGAGGGGACACCTAAAGGGATTCCAAGGGAGAGTCCAGAGGAGACCCTAAAAGGGGACTCGAAGAATGATCCAAATGGGGCCACGAGGGAAAATCCAACGGAGAGCCCAAAGGAGATCCCAAAGTCTCCCATCGTGGGGTCCCTGCGGGGTCCTGTTCCCCCCATCCCGAGCAGGAGCCGGCCCAAAAGCCCCGAGGAGGGGTGGGGTGGGTCCCGTGCTCTTCTCGGAGCCCTCCCAGCCCCGACCCGGCTTCGGCGTCGGGTTTGCAGCGCGCCGGGGCGGGAGATGCGCAAAGCGATACGAATCAGAAATGAGATTTTGAAGTCCTAATGAACCTGATTGCATGAGCATTTATAATCCCCCATGGCTTTAAATGAAATCAGATATAATCAGGAGCTATGGGGAAAGGGAGTGTTTACAGGCAGAGATTGGGAAGTGCTGCTGTATTAGTAAAGATGCTGTTCCTTCTATTGATGTCTGAAATGATGGATAATGTGAGAATGGCAAATATACTATTTGTCTAATGGCTCTGCAATTAAATTCCCCTGTAAATGACCCATGCCTCATTTCATCCTAATCTATGGAATTTTGATTGAATTCGTCAGCTCTAATTGAAAAATACTGCGCTTTAATGTCTGCGGTGCAGTTCCAGGACCGCGATGGTTTTAATGAGCCGCTGCCCCCTGACCCGGGAATATTGGAGACTCTTCACCGGGATTGGAGGCGGCGGAATTCCCCTGTATGAACCCGTTTGGTTCCCCCTGCTCCGGTTCGGTCCCTCGGAGAGCCGCTCTCTTCTCTGATCCTTCGCCTCTCACCCAAATGTTTTTTTTGCCTGCAGTTTTCTACATCCGAAAAAGAAGCGATCAGACCTCAGTCCTTCCCCCCACCCCCCCACCCCGGCTCATGTCCGAACGAATTCGTGGCGTTCAGCGGTGCTGCCGGAGCCGCTCTCTTCCCTGATATAGACCGTCCCCGTGCACGCAGAGGATTGGGGAGGTGTGTGAATGTGGAGGGGGGGGGGTCGTCCTTTTTGCCTCTTTCCAACCCGAAAACGCCGTGGAGAAAAGATTGCGGGGTGGTGGAGAAGGGGAGGAGTTTGTTAAGGCAACAAAAAATAGCGAGGAGAAAATTAAAAGAAGAAAAGGCGAACAAAAATACAAAGGGGTTGGTTGGGGGGTAAGGGAAAAAAAAAAAAAAAAAGGAAAAGAAAGAAGAGAAAAGCGCACCAAAAAGCACAACCCGAAGTGCCGGCTGCAGTGCGGTGCGAGCGGGGCGGAGGAGCTCTCCCCCCCCCCAACCCCAGAGGGCTCTGCAGGGGCTGTCCCGACTCATCCCCCCGATGGGGGCAGTGCCGCTCCCGGTCGTGACAGCCGTGGGTCGCGGTGATGCTGCCAGCCCCGAGCCCGCAGCCCCACAGCCGCATCTCCGAGCGGTGCCCGTGGGGCGGCTCAGCCCCGAGCAACGCAGCGGAGAGGTGTGAATGTGCTGGGGGGGCGGGGGGCTGAGAGGGGCTGTTTTGGTGCCGTTTCCCACGTACTGGACATATCCCCGGTGTGTTGGATCTGGAGGGAATCATCTCGCCGAGTTCTCCCCGAAGCCGAGTTTTGCGTTTGATAAAGTCATCGGTTTGGCTGTCAAGGGCAGAACGAAGCCGAGCCCATACGCACATCACCAAGCACCCTCCATACCATGTGTACCACACACAATACACCCCCATGCCACGCACCCGTGTACCTCACACCGTATATCCATTCCCGTACATCGTGTATATTTGCCCTTTTTCCCCCCCCATGTTTTTTTCTTGCTCCAAAAACCGGGTTATTTCAGTTTGGTTGGTTGTTTTTGAAGGGGTTGGCCACAAATACCCACTACAGCTTTAGCGCACACGGTATCTCCCCTCCATCATCCAGCCCCAATTCCCCCTCTCTAAAGACACCATCCCAAAGCTCCATCCCTATAGAGGATTACGGGACGAGCCCAGAGTCCCCCTGACAGCTCAGCTATGCGGGGACAACCGAACCGAGCGGGGATTTTATGGCACCCACCCCCAGAGCCGCCCCGCCGGGGGTCCCCGCCCGCCGCACCCGGCCGCAGTGCCGCTCTACCCCCCACCCCCCCTGGGCACCCGGCGGTGTTTCCCAGCGGAGAGCGATCGGCCGCCGCAGAGCAGAACAAAGCCCATCTCCGGCTGTAGGAGAAGTCACTTATGTTCTGGCTTGGGGGGTGCCGGGGGGGGGACGTGGGGAGGGTGGGTAATTTTTGTAGGGGGCCGACGACAAACGAGAGCTGCGGGAGCGAAGCGGCGCAGTGACACGGGGACGGAGGGAAAAAAAAGGATGAGGATATTCATTTCTAAGCGCTGAGCGGACGGCCGAAAGCCGCTCCTCCGATGGCATTCGGGTAGAAGAAGTGGGGCACCCTGGGAGGAAGGGGATTTTTCCCTCCCCTCCCTCACAGGAGCCCCGCAGCCCTACTGGGGGGAAGGGGGGGGGGCGTGGGGGACGGCCATGGAGAGCCCGAGGAAGGGGTGAGGAGAGCGGATGAGTTTTCCCGGTCCACGGAAGAGAAAGCTGGGCCCCAAAACCCCATAGAAGACCTCAAAGCCCCCAGAGGAGCACGCATGGATGGGGGGGGGGGGAGGGAAGGCCAGCGCCCCAACAGCCATAAACTCCATAGTGGGGTCAGTGGGGCCGAAGTCCCACCGACCCCATCATGAGGTTTGTGCTCAAAACCCTCTGAGGTGCTGACCGGCACTGCCCCACACACCCCATCCCATGGGGGGAGGCTGCCAGGACCCCCAGATCCGGGAGGGCAGCTGTGGGGTGCGACTCATCCCCTGCTTACACCACACGTGGGTCCCCAAAGCCAGAGCGGGGGCGGCTAAAGGCTGCGGTCCCCCCCAGGCGGGGGGGGGGGTCCCGCCTCCCCCCCCCCATCCTTATATTTTTCTCTCCTGTTTTTTGTCCTTTTTAATTGCATTGCCCCGAACCGCTCCATCCTTGCCGACAAACCCCCGTAATAGCCGGGCTTTGCCTCTTCGCTTCTCCCGTTAGCGTTATTTACGGCCTTTTGGAGTTGAGCGAAGTTCCCTTCACGTTCAATTTCCAAGTTTGGGGCGTTTTTTTCCACTCCCCCCTCCCCTTTTTCCTTCTTTTTGTGTTCCCGTCCCTCCTTTTGTCCCCTCGCTCCGAGAGGCTGCGATGAAGGCGACGGCCGCGGGGCCGTAATTCCGCCGCGGCGATGAATGAAGCTCCGCATAATGGCAAGGGGGGGTGGGGGGGACACACAACTTCGGAGCCCGAAGGGGGGGGGGTGTGAAAAAACTGATCAAAGTGGAAAATAATAATAATAATAAAGGGGAGAAAAGAGGGAAGAGCGTAAGGAAGGAAAGAGAAATATCACAAATCGAAAGGAACTGAAACGAACAAGTGAGATGCAGGCGATTTAAAGGCAAACCATAACGTGAAATAACAGCGATAAGAAAATAAGAATGAATGGGAAAGGAAAAAAGGGGGGGGGGGTGTGAGGGGGGTCCGGTGCGGCGGGGCCGGCCCGCGGCTCTCAATGGGAACGCCCCGTCCGGAGCCGGAGAGGAGGGGCCGTGGGAACGGGGGGCGTGGCCTCCGCGCTAAGCCCCGCCCATCGGCGCCGCCTGCCCAATGGGCGGCGCGTTCGGCTGGCACGTGGGGCGGGCCGTGTTCCCAGCCGGGCAAAATGTGAATGGGCGCGTTGGGGCGGGCGGGCAGAGGCAGCGCGGCGCGGGGCGGCGGGGGGCGGCCGGCCCCGATGTGCGGGCGGCTGCGGCCCCGCTCCGCCCCGGCTCGGCCCCACGCGTGGGCGCTGCGCGGCGCTGAGCTGCGGGAGCCGGAGCCCGAGCAAGAGGAGGAGGAGGAGGAGGAGGAGGAAGGTGGTCGCCGCTGCTCCTCCGCCGGCCCGGCATGAGCGCGGCTTTTCAGCCCTCGCTGATGATGATGCAGCGCCCGCTGGGAAGCAGCACGGCCTTCAGCATCGATTCGCTCATCGGCAGCCCCCCGCCGCCCGCCCCCGGCCACTTCGTCTACACCGGCTACCCCATGTTTATGCCGTACCGGCCCGTCGTGCTGCCCCCCCCGCCTCCCGCGCTGCCTCAGGCCACCCTGCAGCCGCCGCTGCCCCCCGCGCCGCCCCCGCCGCTGCCCGCGTTGCCCGGAGCCTTCTGCCCTGGGCTGGCTCAGGGTATGGCTCTCACCTCCACGCTGATGGCCGCGCTGCCCGGCTCCTTCCCCGCCTCCCCTCCGCGCCCCGAGGCCGCCAGGAAGTTCGCCCCCCCGGGGAACTTCGACAAGGCCGAGGGACTGCCCACCCCGGACGGCGGCGGCGGCGGAGGAGAAGACGGCAAAACCGGGGGGGGGCTGCTGCCTTTCCCCGCTGCCGAGGCCGTGCACGCATCGCTGGGTGAGTGCGGGCCGAGCGTCGGGGGGGGGCGTGTGGGGAAAGACCCCCGGGCTGGGGGGGGACCGGTCTATAGGGGCTTGGGGGGGAGGAGGATGCGACGGGATTCCCTAATTTTCTCACTTTTCCTGGCCCGGAGAGGGGAGGTTCGGAGCCCCTCGGTTCGATCCAGCCGTTGGAATTCGGGGATCTGAGGCCGGGGGTTGGCCGCTCTCTATTAATAATTTCGGACATCGGAATCGAGGGTCCGGGACCCGCGGGTTCGCTGCCCGCGGTTCGGTTCGGGCTTCGTAAACGTCGGGTTGCCTGGGACGGGGCTTCGGAGCCCCTCGGTTCGATGCAGCCGTTGGCATTCGGGGCCCTGGGGCCGGGGGGTTCTCAGCCCTCGGTGACATCCAAGCGCCGGACGCGGGGCTTTGGGTCCGGGCCCTAACGGGGGCTCTGTGCTCGGTTGCAGCCGGGGCCCTCCGCGGCGGCCCCAAAGACGATCCCAAAGCGGAGGAGGAAGCGAAGGGCCGCGAGGAGAACTTCTCCATGGACAGCGACCTCGATTACAGCTCCGACGAGAACGGCCCCGCGCCGGCGGCCCCGCGGGAGGAGGACTGTGGCACCGCGTTGGAGGAGAATCCCCCCAGCGCCGCCAACGCCGCCGCCAACGCCGCGGCCACGGGGAAGAACCGACGGCGGCGGACGGCGTTCACCAGCGAACAGCTGCTGGAGCTGGAGAAAGAGTTCCACTGCAAGAAGTACCTCTCGCTGACGGAGCGCTCGCAGATCGCGCACGCCCTGAAGCTGAGCGAGGTGCAGGTGAAGATCTGGTTCCAGAACCGACGAGCCAAATGGAAGCGGGTGAAAGCGGGCAACGCCAGCTCCAAGGCTGGGGAACCATCTCGGAACCCCAAGATCGTGGTCCCCATCCCTGTGCACGTCAGCCGCTTCGCCATCAGGAGTCAGCACCAGCAGCTGGAGCAGGCGCGGCCCTGAGCGCCGCTGGGGGGGCACAAAGTTGACAAACGGGGTTTTCGCCGGACCCGCTCTGAAAAGCGAAACGAACGACAGAAACCAACCCCCAAAAAGAACACAAAACGACCTAAACAAACACCTCCCTGCCCCCCCTCTTCCCCCTCTTCCCCCGCTAAATCAATCTAGAAGAGACGCGACCCCACCAGCGACCCACGAGCGATAACGGCAGAGCCCCACGCCGGCAGCGAGCGGCAGAACTGAAGGCTGAACGCCGCACGGAGCGGGGCTGGGAGCCGGCACCGCAACGCCCCGCACCGCCCCGGGGTAACGGCGCCGGGATGAGCCGTCGGTGCGGGGCCGCCCCTCGCAGAGCCGCGTTGAGAGGAGAGAGAGAGGGAAGTGGGGGGGGGGGTGGGTGGGGAGGAGGACGGACGGACGGACAGACGGACACCGAGGAAAGCACGAATTCAGCGTTGTGGTTTAATTTATTTCGATGTAGCCCGTTTCCTTCTAAGTTATGAAATTTAAGGAGCCAACTCCCGTCTTGTGAATAAAAGCCGACAATGAAACAAAAAGGCGCACACACACACACACACACACTAAATACCCGCATCCCCCCTCCATTCCCCCCTATTACCCTTCGCCCCGGCTTGGGCGCTGCTTTCTTTTCGGGTTCTCCCGGAGCGCCGCGCGGAGCCGCATCCCCCCCAACCTCCTTATGGGGTTCGTTGCGACCCCCGGGGGGGTTATATCCCCTATTCGGAGGCGAGGGGGATTGGGGGGGGGAGCGCGGATTTGCCGGAGGAAGAAAAAAAAAGCGAGAAAACGGGGGAAAAATTGACAAAAATCAATACTAAAGCCGGGGGAGAGGAGGAGAAACGGGGTTCTGCGGCAGCATCGCGTACTTCGTTTTATTTGGTTGGTTTGGTTGTATTTTGGGTTTGGGGTTGTTATTTTTTTCCCCTATTTTTTTTTTCCACGCGTTTTTAACGCCCACCGTTATCCGGGACGGTCGCAGCTTTTCGCTCCTTTCGTTTCGTTTTGGGACCGTTCCTGCGCGGGGCTGGGACACGCGTGAATCCCCCCGCGTGGGTCCCCTCCGCTCTTCATTTCATTTCTTTCCGTACGGTCGTTGTTACCGAGAACGGACGGAAAGGAACCGCGACCCCCCCCCGGGTGAGGGAGCGCTTTGGGCAGCGGCCGCGGAGGGCGGTGGGGGGCTGGGGGGGTCCCCTCGCACGGGAAGCGGGGCTGGGGGCGGAGGGGCAGCCCCGGGCCGGGCCGGGGGAGGTAGGAGATAAACAACGCGGGGCTGATGGCTGTCATCATCGCCATCATCGCGGTTTCATTTGGCTGCCTAATGAGTCAGAGCGCGGGCAGAGAGAAAAATTGTCAATCGCCCGGGCTCTAATGAATTTTTTTGCAAATTGTAATCAAGCCAGGCCGTCTCAGCTCGCTGATTAATGAGACCCAGGAGGCCCGGCCAGCACCTCGGCTTTTTATTCCATCCCGTCCTCCCCGCACTAAATTAACAGCAACTTGTCTGAGCTTCAAATTAACTCCCAATGATTAATTCTGATGGGGGGGTCTGAAGAATAGCTCGTCCTAATAGGCGCTGGCCTCTGATGCTGTTTGAAATTAATACACTTCCCCTTTGGCTGCCGGCTTTAATCCAAGGTTGGGCTTTGACATCACTCTATTTGTTGTTCCAATAAATTCCTCTCGCATCTGCAGATCAAATAATTGAGCCGTGCGGGGAGAGCTGCCCCACGGCCCCGATACAGAGGGAAGGAGAGCAGCCACCCCGGGAGAGGAGCTGTGGGATCCCCCCCTCTATGTGCAATGTTATAGATTGTATGTCGTATTTGTGCTGCGTCCATCAGCAGGAAGATGCCCTCTCTGCTGCTCTCCCTTAATGAAGCCGTCACTGCTTTTCACTGCTACCCACCCCACCCACCCCCCCCCAGATCAGGAGGGGGTCCCCAACCCTTCGGGGGTGCCCGGCTGCCTCCCCTCTTGTTTCCCTTTGCATGGACCTAATTGGCGTCATTATTTCAGCTGGGGCCGCCGGGGCTCTGTGCCTTCTGCCTGCCGACTTCAGCCTGAGTGTGCAGGATGGGGAGTGGGGGCTATCCAGCCTGCAGGAGCCCCCGGGTGCCCACATGGGGCTGCAGAAGCTGGTGAGGGCATCAAAACTGAGCAACACCCCCTCATCCCCAAGAGATACGCATTGAACCCTATGGGGGATCCCGCTGTGGGGTCAGCTCCCATTCATGGGGCTCAGCCCCATCCTCACCCACATCCCTTTCGGGCTGGCAAGCAGCAGTGGATGCAAAGCACTCCGTCGCCTTCGTAAAGCAGCCGGCACCCCAACGTGCAAAAGCAACACTGTGAGCAGGAAGACAACCTGTATGAATTATAAATTGCTTCTTAAAGCCCGATTGCGGCTCCTAAACACTCAGAACCGTGTGTGGATGGGATGCAGCAGCTCGGAGATGGGGAAATCCTGCCGGGTCCAGCACAAATTCCTCCCTAGAGGTTGGGGTTCTGCAACCGAGCCCCAATGTCCCCTTCTGCCCCCCCGGCTGCCCCTCGCTTGCTCTTTTCTCCCTCCCGCTACGCCCGGCCCATAGAGAGCCTTAATCTATTTATTTCGAGCCACTTCATCCTCTCTCCAGCTTTTGTCCCGGCCTCAGCCTCCGGCTTTGTGGCAGGGCCGCTGAGGTTCTCAAAGCCCCTTCCCCTATAGTTTGAGGTCTCCTTGCCTGCCTGAATTACAATGGATAAAACAGGATTACACTGACCCGATCCCATCGTGCCCTCCCTCCGGCTCTGCAAAGCCGCTCACAGAACTTTCCTCTGGCTCTGAGCAGCCCCGGTCGGGCTCAGGCGTTCCTAAAGGACAGAGGGATAGTTTGTAATGCTCCCATCCCATCAGTTAACAGAGCGAAAGAAGAACTCGGGGCCTGGGCTCTTCTGAGCGATGCTGCGGCTGTGGTCTGATAGTGCCTATCAGGATACTGCCACCCCGAATAAAAGGGCTGATTTTAAGGCACGCAGCTGTATTCCTTTCTTTTTCCCATCGATGTTGAGCTCCGAAGCCCACAACTGCTCTTTCTCCCCCTCCCCAATTATTTTCATATTTCAACATCTCCAAAGCGGCAATAAGTTCCCGCGAAAGAAGGGTAATAGGGAGGCTCTCTAAGAGAAATTGTTAATTTGGGATTTATAAAGGACTTTCCTTAATGAATAATAGTTGAGATCGATCTGTCTTCCTGCCTCATTCTGCAAAGTAACATTTGTAAAGCGAGCTGATCCCAATTACTCCCTCTAATAACCGTCTCCGTTCGGTGAGCGGTCTCTGAGGGATCGTACAGAAAAGCCCCTCTCCCACGGTGCTGCCTTTTTTGGGGTCCTCCAACCCTATGTTCCCCTTCTCCCTGTATAGCACAGCTCTCAGACCCCTCAGGAGGGATGCTCGGTCCTGGGGCTGCACTCCTCTGTGTGGCTGCAGGGAGGGATGCTGCAGCCAAGTGTGTGTTTGGTTATGCTGAGAACCTTCTCCGGCCGCTTTGCCATTTCTTCCCTTTCATCTCACCCCATACTTGCAAAATAAATACCCCCTTCGTAATGCCTTCGTGTGGCCGGAGGGAGCTGAGAAGGGGATGCTCCGGGTGCTGGAGATGGGGAAAATCCCATCATATTTGCTCACCTGGCATGAACCTCAGCGCAGCAGCCAATAAATAAATTGGAACCATCTCCAGACCTGATTAGCTTGCTAATTAAGCTCCGTTACAGGGAAATCTGCAGTCCATCAGCCTGCCCGTTACCAGGTAGATGTGCAGAGCAATAGACGAGCTGCAGAGGAAGGGCTGCACCGAAACCTGCTTTCACAGTGCCCAGAGGAGCTCACCCAGATGGGGCAGCTGACAGCCTCTGTGTCCCCAGGGCCACCCTTGCTTGTGCCAGGGGCACAGGTTGGATATCAGGAACAATTTCTTCTCACAAACCTCAGGAGGAGCGGTGCTGCAGTGGCACAGCTGCACAGGGAGTGCTGGGGTCACCATCCCTGGAGGTGTTCAGCAGCCATGGGGACGTGGCACTGCGGGATGTGGGCAGTGGATACACTCCTCTGATCCCTTTGGCTCTCCTCATCCTCTCTTTGGCCAACACAAGGAGACTCCCTGGCTTAAAAACAAACAGATCCAGAAATGGAGGAGTGCTGATTGGTCAGGGCAGTATGCAAATAAATAAGTGCTAATTGCTGGCAGCAGCGTTGCATGTCAAGTGCAGTTATTGTGACCACATTTATTGGCCAATTAAGGGCTTTACTGGACATTAGGCGAGATAAATTACTGCCTGGTGGGTTTTCCAGTCCTATCACTGATACAAAGTGGTTTGTGGTTTTCCTACGGCACGTTCGGTGGTTTCCCCAGCAGTAATTGCATTTCCCTCAGCCGCCGTGCAGTCCCTTCCTGGTAACTCATGCAAGCTGTGCACTGTAAAGCCATGTTCAGCTGCCCAGAGAGCTGTGCGTTCCTCCTCCCATCCCTGGAGGTGCCCAAGGCTATGGATGGGGCTCTGGGCAGCCTGAGCTGCTGGGGGGCAACATCTGGAGAAAAGCACCTCATGGTGAGGATCTCTGATCAATTCGAGGCTCCTCTTCCTGATTTTATGTGACTACAAGGGCTGCTCTGAAAGTAATACCTCCTGTTTTATGCTGTCGGCCCGCAGTGTCAGAGGTAGATGCTGGTGGTACAGCAGTAGAGGCTGAACCTTCCCACTGTATCCCATCATGTTTTATTACTGTGTGACAGACGACAGCAGAGGGGCAGGCTGACAGAATGGCGTCTGACATGGAAGTGCACAGGAAGCAAAGGTGGGCCACTGAATTCCTCCGTGCAGAACAAATGGCACCCACTGACCACCAACGCTTGGTGAATGTTGATGGAGACCACACAGTGGATGTTACCTATAACACGGTGAGGCGGTGGGTGGTGCGTGGCCAAAAGTGAGTAAGAAACAGCACAACAGACAAGAGCACGGTTTTAAACGAGAGCTAACAGCATGCAGTACCTCCAGTATAGGAGTCTTCGGGCTCCAAAGCAGGTTTCTTGAGCAATTGCTCCCAGGATCCATCAAAGCAAAGCCTTTGTAGGTATGGGTGGAAACACACAGCAAGGCCTTACGGCAGTCTGGTCCCCACAGTAATTACTGCTTTGTTCTTTAAAAAATAAAAGAGAGAAAGAAAAGGAAAAAGAAAAGAAAAAAAGGTGGGGGTCCCCCTGCTCCTATTATTGGAGGCAATAGTTTTCCTTCACAATCTCTTTCCGACCTCTGTTGCCTTCTAGTAGAATATTTCCTTTTCTTCCCAGGCATCTGTGAGTGCCACCAGCTGAGAGTGTTCCAGGGGTGCGTGGGGGTGGGTTTGGGGTAGGTGAAAAATGAAATGAAAGAACTGTAATGCTGCTCAGCATCCCCCCACCCCCCCAGAGCCTGCATCTCCCATGGGCAGCTGGGTCCCAGGAGGTGGTTAGTGGGAGCAGGCAGCCATGCCCATCACCAAATCAAACACTGCACCCCCCTTACAAGGACTGGCTGAGCAAAGCGGTTCCACACAGATTACACAGTGAGGAATCCAAAACGAGCGCTCGCTTTCCAAGTCCCCATTGCTGATTAAGAAAGGTAGAGCACAAAGCACCCACCTCCTGCTTGGGTGACGGGGTTAAACACACGATGGGGTTAAACATGGTGGAAAACCTTGCAAGAACAAAGCGGTGCAGTTGCTGTGTGACAGAACAGTGATATAGACCCAAAATACACACACACACACACAAAAAAGGGGGGGAAAAAGACAACAAAAAAACCCACCAGCCGTCCTGCTGTTTTTCATCCCACACTGCTGGCGTAGCCTCCTTGGAGCGCTGAGAATTTAAGAGCAGGAGAGGAAAGAGGAAAACTCACCAAACCCCAATCGGGCTCCATGTGTTGGTCATTGGAGCAGGAAAAGAACATAGAATCATAGAATCCATTCACCTGCCCAACCCCAACCCACCCCACCATGCCCACATCCCTCAGTGCCACATCCCCACTGTTATGCAACACCTCCAGGGATGGTGATCCCAGCACTCTATGGGCAGCTGTCCCACTGCATCACTGCTCCTCCTAATATCCAACCTGAAATGTTCCAACCCCACCTGTTCCTCTCCACGGTTTATTCCACAGCTGCCACCTCCCTCCTCTTCACGTCTCATCTAGAAGGAATTTCCCTGCTCTTTCAGAACACCCCTGACTTCTTCATGGCACCCTCACAGATCTTCAACTCTTCTGTTTTTCTTCACCCCTTTTATCCCAAAACAGTGAGTGTTACCTGCTATTCCCTCTGTCCCACAGCAGCTCTGGTCACAGCCTTTTTGCACAGGGGCTGCTGCCATGCACCCCTTGGGGCCTGCTGAGATTCCCTGTATCTTCTCACACCATACATGGGCAAAGACCTTTGCAACTGTAAATATAAGTCAACCTGCTGCCCTTGGCTCGACGCTCACGAAATCCTAACAGAGAGCCGTGATTTTTCCTTCAAAGAAGTGATTCGACCATACCTTACCACGACCTTAAAGATGTTTTATTATTCTTATTTTAAATGATCATTTCAACCAATTTAGCGGATACAGATGTAACCGTTACCAGCCTAATTCCTTGGATCTCCTCCAGAGGCTCTTAAAGCCGAGAGGTGCAACGTTTACTGCTCTCCCCTCCTCTGGGAGAAGGGCTGTTTTTTAATGAAAGCCGGAGTCTTTTTGCTGGTAGATCTGTCACTTAGTTCATAAGCGCTTTCACAACTCTTAGATATACACACCATTACAGTCCGGTGACTTATTGCTTTTTAATTTATCAATTTGCACCATTCCCAGCTCTTCTGCCATCCCAGCTCTCGGATCATACTTCATCTTTATTGCTGGCGAGGAGTGACAGGATCTCATCATTAATACTGGTGGAGCCGGGTTGGGGCAGGTGTCCCTCAATAACACTGCAAAGAACAGAGCTGTGACGAACAAGTTTTCTTGTCTTTATTAGAAAGAGACTATACAGTATAGCAGCCTCCCTCTGCGGTACTTTACAACTTTATTTCTCCCCCCTCCCCCCCTTTTTTAATTGCTTTTGTTTTTAACCCGGAATGCTGTACAGCTGACACCAAAATCTCAACGCGAAGAGAGAGGAAAGGGAAACATAATACAAACCGGCATAGGTAATCAAAACAAAACCATGTGAGACAACAAGCAAAGTGAAATGTTTACCAATTGTTTTAATTACAGTACAAACAATATATAAATAAAGCATCACGTCGTTGTAAAACAAACTTGCTGAATGAGGTAATATAAAAAAAAAAAAACAACAAAAGACGTATCTTTTAATAATTCCCACACTGGCTCGTCATCATTTATACATTACTATTTACAGAAACAGAAAACCAACCCAAACAAACCTTGCTCTAAAGCCTGCCTTGTGCTAGGGAGCTCTGCCTCTACCCCAAACACAGTTCTCAGGTGACCCTACTCACCTGGGTGCCCTTCCTCCCTGTCCTAACCAGAAACACAAGCATCACAAAGCAAAAAGGACGCAACGACACGGGGCTGAGCACCCCTGAACACCAAGTCCAGCCTTTGCATCAGTCATGGGTGTAGGGGGACACAGGGAGAAATGGGGTGCATGTCCTGGTGGTGATGGCTGACATGGAGGTGCCTGTGGGGCTGACACCCAACCACGACCTTTGTGCACCTGAGCCCAGTTCTGCCTCTCCCAACCAGCCCTGGATTTAGTAACGCCCGTAGGGATGTGCTGATCCCCAGCCCAACCTGCCCACCAGTATGGTCACAATGAGCATCACTGAAAGGAAGCGCAGAGATGCTGTGAGCACACCTGTAGAGGCTTCCCTGCACTGTCAGTACACACGAGGCCTTAGTACATGTTGGCTGATGGTTATGGCTCCCTCAAAGCACCGTGTTAGAGTTAATGGCCACAGACACCTGGGTAAGGACGAGGAGGTGCCCTGCTCCTCACCAACATCTCACCACGTCTCCCTCCCCGGTAACACTGTAGGTGCAGGGAGGACCCAAAGCACCATTGGATTGGCTGCAGGAGGGCAGACCCTGGGACCATGCTTAAATCCAGCCACAAATTCCAGCAGGTTTATAACAACGATCCCTATCTTCTTCCCTATCCTCTGGGAAGGAAGTAATCTGTCCTTATCCTCATCCACGTCTCCTCCCCCACTGCCCACAGGCTGCTGGGCTGCAGTTCCCATCCCAAGCATCCAGCTCAGTCCCAGTTTCAGAATTCGACTGTTGCCATCTGAATGAGCTGAATATTTGCTCTGAGCCAGGTATCTTTGTGAACCCTGAGCTCTCCAGAGCCAGCTCCCTCACCTCCCTGCCCTGTGTGGTACTGTGCAGCCCTCCTGTACTCCTGGAAATAGCTGGCCTGAGCCAAACTGGGAAACGTGCCCATTTATCAATCTGAAAACCTGGCTCCAGCTTTGGGCTGTGACTGATGTGTAAATGAGTGCGTGGACACTCAGAGATTGGCTGATAGAGGTATGTTGAGCACGTATGTGTACACACACACACAAAAATGCAAAGCACTTTCAATTAATCTGGTTAGTGACATCCATGCAATACACTGCTTCACCTTAGGACTTTACTGTGCTTGATGACCAACTCAGCTCAACCACTGAGATTCTAGATGTGGCATCTACCTGCCAAACTGCACCTAGAGCCTTCCTCAGTCCTGCCTGGGCTTGGGGCTTGCCTCCACCTGGCAATTAGAGACCAGGGAAGAGCTTCCAGCTTCCTACGAGGCACTGGGGCTGCTCTGAGGTTCCCACTCAGTTGCCCTCACAGTATTTAGCTACCCTAACAACAGGCAGAGGGAGGTGGGAGGGACAGAAGGATGAGTCCTCAGAAGCAAAACACACTGATCAGTTCTGTAGAATGTGGCATACACAAAAGAGCGGATGTTGCATTCACTGCCAGCAAGCAACACGGTCATCCCAAAGGCATGCCATTAGACCTTGATAAGCCCCCCCACCCCCCTTCACACTTTGTACATAACACACAGGTAAACATTACTAGCTCCGAAGCATCGCAAAATAGGGAACTCTTAGGACTGGAAGCAAATACACGCCCGAAAGTCCATGGCCAAGAGAAAGCTGAAGCACTGCACATCAGCAGGACTGACCGCTACCGCCCGAATATGCTACAGGGCTTGGAGAGAGGTGAAATGCATGAAGACAAAAAGACTTTTCCTCCATCTGCTCCCAAGAAATGTTCCCCAAGCACTCAGGGAACAAAAGTAAACTGTGGGAGTTTATTCAGCCACGCCTGAAATGAAACACAAGGGCCAAAATCACCAAAAGCGTGAGTAGTGGTTTGGGGCTGAGGGTGGCACTGATGAAAAGCTGCCTTGTTTTCAGAGGTCATGCAACCCTTCCCTCAAAATGAGACCTATGGACAGCTCTGAAAATCTCAGCCAAAACCCCCTGTTTACAATGTGAGACATATTCAGCCAACTCAAGGGAACCGTTGTGAGATGCAATCACCAAATATTCACCTTAAAAACTGGCCCGTGACAAAAAAACAAACAAAACCTAGAACAGATCTACCTCCCCTACAGCTTCAGATAGTCTGCTCTATTGCATACTTATTCAAACAGGAAATTTCCTTCTAATAAAATCATTTAAACCACAGTCTTTTTTTTTTCAGTAACCTAGAATATAAGAAGTCAGACTTATTTGCAGAACCTTTTAGTTTGTGGTAGCGAGTGGCTATTTTGTTTTTTCTTAGCTATAAACACAAGAATAGCCAAAAATGTCCTACCTGAAATCTTACCCATGAATTGGCTGAAATGGAAGATGTTCAACAGAGGACCCAAGGCTGACAGACAGAGATCCCATGCGCTAACAGCTGTAGCAAGGGGAAACAAAGAGTCCTGATGATGAAAGTCCTTATGCATCCAGACCGAGTGCCCCACGTTTGGTCCCCAGCACTCTCCTTCTTCCCCTTAGGTTCCTCCAAGTACAACCAACACCCGTTCCCTGTTAAGGTGCAAACACGGCTCCCCGAGACATTTGTGAAGGGCCCTAAGGAACCCTCTGTGAAATCTGTGCTTGTCTCCACTATTACTACTTTACACTAGAAACTACAAATTACTTCATTTATTTTTCCCCCCTCCCGATCTCCATACAAATATAAAAGATGAAGCTATCTGAAAACCATATCATCTAATTATACTACATTACAGTGCTGGAGATCACTGCTAAGAATGCATCTGCACTCACACCTCTATTCCCTTCTTTACATTACACAGCTTCCTCTTGCCAGGGGAAATCTCCAAGTGCAGCTAAAGCTCCATGCACTAACACACATAATTTAAGGAAATGGGGAAAGACAGCAGAGTAAACCATATTCATGTTTACACGGTCATTATACACAACATCCAAGTAGAAATGCTTACAAACCCTCTCTCCTTTCAAATAGCTCTTTTGGTCTTCCCAGCTTGGGATATACCAAGATTCTCCAGAAACAGCTTTTCTTCTGCTCCCATTTAGCAATGAAACCAGAAACCTGGTAATGGGAACCCTTGGCCAAATCTCCGAACTGGCAAGACTCTATATTTTCCTAAGAAAATAGTGAGGAATAAGTAAAACTCTACTGAACTCCTGGTAGGTGAAGGTTCAGTTGCCAGATTCAATGCGTTTGTCTCACCTCTGCTCCTCAACAGCCATTAGCCCAACGTAAATAGAAGAAAAAGTGCTGACGTTATTAGCAAACACTTCCATCTTGTGTTTTAGCCACGGTGGATAAAGTGCAGAGGAAGTGGGATTTAAGAGGATCTGGGATCACAAAAAGGGTTCAGTGGGGGCACTCGGTGAGAAACGCAGCCACAGTCTCAATTCCCTCAGATAACACCAACAGATTTAGTCAATGCACTAATTCTTATTGACCAGATTTTGGCTTGTAATTCGCTCACCATGTTCTCAAAGGGCGTAAGCAGTCTGACAAGTGGGTTCCACAAAAGCAACAAGAGGGACTAAAGGCAAAACGAAGACCTGAAAATGGACAGAAGACAGAACGCAACAGGGACAGAACAACTCCTGCAGGTTCTCAAAGCCTCTGTATGTACCGCCTGTCTCTGCACCTGGATGGCTTCAAGAACACCCTTTGCAAAGCATAAACGCATCCGCCTGGAAAGAGCACAGAGTCCCAAAACCTCAGGGCACAAAGCCAAGGACTGCGAGGCTCAGCTGATGGAGATTTTCCCTGGGGAAGCCAAGCACAGCCTATGAGAGCATTGCTTTGACATCACTGCTGCCAATGCCGATACGTCCAAGGAAAAGCTATGTTTAGGTTAAAAGCAACTGTGTCACGGCTTAATTAAAGCATGAGTTTATTAGTTGGCTAGGCTTGATACTTCGTTTTTCCTATAATACAGTGGAAGTTCCTTTCCTAAAAGAAAGTTCTGTTTTCCAAGGTTCACCTGCAGAATTCTTGTAATGAAAGGAGCATATAATTCTTCTACCTGAAGCCTGCACGGCAGCCTGGCTGCCCTTGTTTCTCACATCTTACACTCAGAAGGTGGCCTAAAAGAGAACGTTTCACCTATGTAAGGAAAATATTTTCAATTAGGGAATAAAAAATAAGCTCTGAAATGGAAGAAGCACTGAGAACTTAACCGTGGCAAATTTGCCTACAACGTATCTGAAACATTGGACTTGATTTTCCAAGAGGAACATGCTGGATGTTCCCAGGGGAACAGCAGGCAGCCTGGGAACATGTGCTGCACTTCTCCAGCTCACACCGTGCTCCCTGGAATGGGTGGAAAGCTTGTGAGCACCGAGACACGGGGGCTTTCAGCATCCCACTCAGCTGAGACTTCAGTGGGCCGTCCTATCACCGAAGGACCACCCATCAGTACCAGAGCTGTATGGGAACAATGGAGAAACAGCAATTATCTCTCAAAAGTAAAATAATAATAATAATAATAAAACCCTAGCGTGAACAGAATGAGATGTAGCACTAATCTGATGCAGCCAGCCTAGGCTAGATGGAGAAAGACCCCCCTATGGTCAGAGGTCAGTACAGTATCAAAATATGACAAAACAACAGCACAGAACAAGGAAAGCCAGTCAGTATTCTCAAACCTTCACCTCTGGGCTTTGCTTTTCCACCATGATTTTATGATTTTATACCCAATCTGTAATTTTCTCTCACTCTCTCTTTTTTCCCTATGATACCCAGAGTAATTTTTTCTCCTTCTCATTTTTGGTGTTGACCTATATTTTGTTTAGCAATTGCTATCGTCCTCCCATCCATATGTCAATTGAAATACCGAGCCCCAAGGAAGAACGACACTAAAGGCTTGGGAAATACATAAGGAGCAGGTAGATTTCCAAATTACTATGCTGTGTGCACCTCACTGACTTCACATAATTGCTCCTTTGCCATCTAATTCAGTTGAGTTTTCAACTTTCTCTGTGATATACCCTTCCCCCATCTTCACATTGCCATTTGCCACTTAAAATTATCACTCTTCAGTCTGCCAAAAAAAAAAAAAAAAGTACAGCCTGCTTCCCTGTGCCAGAAACCTGGTTTTGCAGAAAAAGGCAGAAGCCAGGATCTGTCTGCTAATACAAATTATATTAACAATAATAATAAAACGATTAAAAAAAATCAAGTATTACAACTTGGAACTCAAACAAACTGCCCAGGCTACTTTCAACAAGCCATTCTTATCCCAGAAAGCAACCAGGTTCAGAGTTAGGGCAGCCATGCCCTGCCCTCTTCGGTGAAGGCTATCAATCCTGAAACTAATCAAATCTGATCCGCACGCATCCAGACTATGGCTTTTCATCTTGGCTTGTGAAAGCGTCGTGACTTCTGAAGTAAAATCTATTTACAGTGCTGAGAAACAGCCTCTTTTCCTTTCTAAACGGTTTCATATATATAGATATATATATATACTTTTTTCATGCCAAGCGTGCCATAATCTCATTCTGATATGTTCCTCAAAGGCTTGCAACAGAAACAGAGTTCACTGCTGGGGATATTTTCAACACACAGTGATCTGGAATCCACAGATCCTAACTAGTTGCACATTATTTAGTTCACATCCATTACAGTTTATAAATTAACAGAGGTGTCATTTTTCTGTACAAACAAACAAACAAAAAAATAATCAATGCATATTTATGTGTTGGTTGTTTTTTTTTTTTTATTCAAATAGATTTTACATACATATAATCTAAAGACACAATACAAAATCTGTATAAGTTAGGCAATGCATCACAGGAGTGACCAAAAAAACTCAACACGTTTACCTTGGCAAAATGACAGAACGTATTTCTGCTGGCTGGAAAAATATTAGCCTTGAATGCGTTTATTAATTGTACTAAATGTACTTGAAATGCTTTTCCTTAGCGGTATTCATTATTCCTTTTTGTGTTTCATAGTTACTCTTATTTATTTTTTCCATTTTGTTTTTACGCCGAGGAGACTGCAGTCAAATAACACTCAGCAACTCATTTCCTCTCTTTGGACTGAAAAATTAAACAGATACTAAATTATGACAGTGAATTTAGAAAGGAGGGCTCCAAGGGCTTGAAAGAACATGTCTGAGATAATATGATGCTTCTAAGAATATTGCAATCACATCCAAGCAATCACCGAAGCGTGCCATGTAACTACCTCCTCAGCTAATATGCTTTTTTCTCCGTGATGACTAATCATGTTCTATTAAACAGCGGTAATGCTGGAAGAACTCAACTATACAAGTGTAATGAAGCCAGTATTCTCCCTGGACAGATTAGCTACAACTGATTTGACACATACCATCATAGGAGCTTCAAACCTGACAAACTCTGTGCTTGCTTCTGATTTATGCCGTCAAGCTCTTCAGAGAAGAGAATGAAATCCAGCCGTTCCGTTTGGTAGAGGTGAAATGTACTGATGTGCTTAACTGTCAGTTATGGAAAGTTACCGTTTCTTCTTTCTTCTCCTCTCGCTCCCGCTCTCACCTCCCTCCGCCCCTGCCTTCCACACTTGTAGAGCCAGTGCCCAGGGACAACTGTCCCCATGGTCCCGTGCCACGCGCCATGTCCTACAGAACCCACACGCTCTCGCACGCTTCCGCTGTCCCGTCTCCATCGTTTGAGAGCTGTCACTGAAACAACTGCTTTCTCTGCAGCCCCTTTTGCTCCTTCTCATCCCCTCGCACTATCCAGACGTGCTGTTTCTGGATGGGACAGGGATGCACCGAAGGGTAAAGGGTAAAGGGAAGTTACTGGACTCACAGAGCAGAGCCGTGATGGGAATGGAGGAATATGAGGCCGCGGATGTAATTCAGGTCAGCGAATACATGAGTGAGCTCCTCAGATGATGGTGGGCATCCTTCCACTGCTGTTGTTCCGGTTGTTATTCTTCCTGGACAGATTTGGAGTGGCCATGAGGACGAAGCGCTCATCGGGGCAGCCGTACTGGAGGAGAACATCAATGCACTCCTGGCTCGAAGCCTGCCTGGCATAGGCCAACGCGGTGTTCCCATGGGCATCGCGTGCCATCACGTCGACACCATACTAGAGAAAGAAGAGATGCCACCTGAAGCTCTGGGGCAGGACAGAGCATTACACGGGAGGGAGTGAGCTCGGGCCAGGAGGATGGGAACTGAGATGAGGTTGGGGAAAGGGAGGGCAGGGAGAGGGGAAGGGAGCTGAACGTTGGTGAGTTACACACAGGAAGGTTTCTACAGGGAGGGTCTTACAGCTGGAACAGAATTTGTCACCTGGGTATTTCAAAGGGCATTTCCAATAGGTGGCCAAGGAAATTTCTCCATCCTCATTCTGTCATTTGCTTTCTAACAATTGGCAACAGACGGAAGGGAGGGTAAGTTACCATCTTTACAGAGTGTGCAATGAGCAAGCACTCACCCAGATCAGGAGCTGCACCAGCACCACGTTTCCCTTCCTGCAGGCCAGGTGCAGGGCAGTGCGCCCATCGCCATCTCCGCAGGTCTCGTTTACCTCCTCCCTTGTGCCATGGGCGAGGAGCAGGATGACGGTGCGCAGATCTTCCTCTGCTGTAGCCCTCAGGAGGTGTTGGCCAAGAGAAAGTTCCAGGCACTGCAGCGGGGCAAGGAAGAGCTTCTGCTCGTATTTTGCACGTATCCAGCGTTCTTTTTCCTCCCTAGAGAAGCCAAAAAGAAAACGTCACTCTGGCCTGGACTTGCCGCCTACCAGCGTGCTAGCAAATAGCAATCAATGGAAAGAAAAAAAGAAGATAAATCAGGCATATGGTGTCCACATTAGAGTTAAGGTGTGCAGCACAACACAGTACAGAAAATGTACAAAATGTCCGTGTTTGAAACCTGAAGCGACCGGCACGGCACTGACAACTCTCAAACACCCCTCCTGCACACTGGGCTTGCATTTCAAACAGCAGAGCAACCCCTGCAAGACATGGCCTTGCTTGCAGAGGTGCTTCCTCTTTCAAATACTGAGTCATGTTTCCAATGCAAAAGACATATGGAGGGTCCTTCTGTTTGTTTCTCCAAAATGCAAACTATCAAAACAGCACTTTGAAGCGCCACTTCCTCCTGATACGTCAAATAACTATCAAAAGCTTTCTGGATGCTATTATGTTACAGGATAACAAGGACTACAAACAACTGGCTCTACTCCCTGTTACAATAATTAACATACAATTATGTGATCTAAGAGATCTAGCCCTAGACAAAGCCCCATTTCAAGGTACCTGAGGTAATCTGTGCAGCCTGTGAAAACCATATACATCATCTAGCAAGGCAACTTGTTACTGGTGACATATTTTTTCCTCCGGAGCACAAAAGGAAAAGCTCTGTTTACGCCTTTCAGCACTGTTTACACTACTCCCAGTAATCTAGTGTCAGGTTAGCCCTAATCTGTTTTTAAATACTTATGTAAACAGATCCTTCCAACAGCAAATCTGGATTAGTTTTGCATCATTTCCTGGTACATGCGGAGTGACCTTACTGTGACCTCTCTGGATGCTCTCATGCAGAGCTTCCCAAAGCATGAGCTTCTCTGCACCAACGACAATCCACCCTGCACACAGGTATAGGCCTTTTTATTCAGAGCAAAAGTGCAAACAGATAATTAACACAAAAAGCGCAGCGCTTAAATTAAACCTTTGAATGACTCCTGCCAGCTAAAAGGCACACAGACAAAAGAAAACATTTAGGGAGCCGCAAATTAACCTTTGATGGCAGGATCTGATAAACAGGATCAGTTCAGGTACTCAAGATGGAGAGGAGAAAGAAAATGACTTCTGTTGCCACTGCGATCCTTAACTCCTCTGTTAGCTGTATTGTTTTAAGGTAAAGATACAGTGGAGGTCCTTTGAGGAGGCTGAACTGTATGTGACACACATACAGTTACTTACAATAAAACGTGCTCTCCTGCAGCATCACAACATCTCTAGGACCAGCACCCAGCCAGTGTTTAATATAGCTCTTGTCAGCTTTTTAAAGTATGTACTGAGGTATTGAGAGTGTAACCAATACACCCACTCCACATTTAAACATGCCAGACTGAAAAATGGACTGAGCCAGGCCTGTTTCACACCAGTGGCACATATCTGGGCTTTGGGGATTTATTCCATATACCCACAGACCCAAAAGGCAGAAAACACTTCATTTTCTGCCTGCATTGTAACTATCGCCATCTTTTTAGTGCTGTTGAATCTGCAAATGAACCCCCCTCCAGGTCCACAGACCACCTCTGAGCAACTCTGGGCTCTAGCCACAGCATCAGCTGCTGTATAACCACGGCTGGAAGAGACGTCCCTTCTGTTTAAACTCAAGCCGTGTGACAGCAGTCCCCCACCTCTAATTACTATTCATCATAAACTGCATTACAGTGTGGAAACAGAGACTTGAGGTGGAGCTTTTTGATTTTTAGGCTGTTGTTTTACAAACCTGTTGGCATGAGTTTCACACCTGCCCTGTGCTGCATGGGAGCAGTGCAAAGACAAGCCAGACCCAGTGGTGGGGAGAGCATCCCCCAGACTGCAGTGCTGTGGTGGGAACACAGTGAACACTGCCAACAGGAGCAGAGATGTTTTAAAAGGCTCAGACATTTGGGGGCAGCACGTCACTGACATTGTCTATGGAATGAGATTTAGATCCTATTCAACTGTACAAACTGGGTACAAAGAAAGGTACGTTGTTTGGATTTTCTCACAGAAAATTACGCTTAATGACATGGGTAGGAGGAGGAGCATACTTGCCCATGCCTCGTGGACTGGTACAGCAGAAATATAGAAGGACCAACTCTGAAACATATTCTAGAAAGCCAACATCCACAGACCTCCTCTCTTCATTTCTAGCACAAACCATTGCATCCCAAATGATGAGTTGTGGGGACTTTCTTGGACAGCAGCTTCAGCTGCACTGCAAGCATCCACTTGGGACCCTGACAACACAACGTAAGTGCACTCACTCAGATGCCACAGTCTCACTTCTGGGGTCTACAGCCCGTCTTGGTTGAGGTTTCATATCCCCATAGGAAGGCCAGTCCAAGAGCAGAGTTGTCAGCAGTAGATCACTTGGCCTCATTCCAGGCCCCTGGAGGACCACCGTTCACATCCCCTGTTAGCTAATGAGCTAAAAAATGAATTATTGGAGCGGTCAGCAATAAGAAGGAAGAGGAGGCACAGTGTTTCGCTTCAGCCAGCACTGACATACCTTTAAATAAATCAACTGAATAAGAAGAGTACAAGGAAATGAGAGGAAGAGCAACTAATCAGAACATACCGAACTGATCCCCAAAAATAAAGGGAATGTACAATTAAACACAGGCTAGTAAATATTTCTCATATTTTCATCCCTTTCTTGTAATTCTGCTTCTTCCACTCTAAACAACTCCCTCAACAATACAGTTTCGGTTCTAGTTGTCTTCATGTGACATCCATAAGCCAGAATGAGACTACTCTGCTTACTTACTGAGCTACTAAAATCCAGCAGAATCCCTTTTTCAAGATCAGTTAAAGCCAGTGTATTGGAGAAGCATCATCATCAGGTGCTCGGATGGCACCTACACACCTAGTGCTAGAGAACCTGTGAATTGCCTGTTTGTTAATGCAAATACATGGGTGAATTAGAGATTATAAACTCCAGAGTAACAGATTATACAGCTATAGGAAGAAGAATGAAAGTAAGATTGGGCTTTGTTTGAGCTTTCTCTCTCTGAAGCTATCCATTCAAACTCAGACTTCCGAGAAAAGCTTAACACCTTTCCGGATACACAAGGGCCAAATACAACAGGGTAAGACTGCAATATATTCTGCAGGAAAGGGATATAAATCCACTAAGCCCTGGCCTAAAACCACCACTAAGCTCTGCAAGTCTCCATCACTGGTGAACTCTATGTACAAAGTGGTATGAATAATGAAAACCCTGACAGAGCAGTGATACTGTACATAGGTAAGAGTTATTAGAAACAGATGAAAATTTCACTTCTCGGTTTATTTTCATCTCATTAGGTGCTTGCTTCTCAAGATAATGTCCAATTATTTAAATTACTCTGCCAGCCACATCACATCGTTATTATCTTGAAACATAAATACTGGGCACTGTGCGGGGGGAGGGTTAACTAGGTAGCATGAGAGAGCATAAAAAGCAGATTTGCTTAGAGCACAGTTTCCTTTCAGACCTACTCTTCACTCTCTGCTTGAGAGCTTGCTCTGGAGATACTCATTCAGGAGCTCAGCCCTGTGCAGCTCGGTCTCTTCCAGAATGGTGCCTGGCTCAGCCATCTTGGTGAAAAGTGTTAAGTATTTTCTTCTCTCTTACTAAAAAAAATTATTATTCTGTGACTGAGGAGGCCTCTAAATGTTCTCTCTACTGCCATTCACCCAAACGTCAGTGCTGTGCGGGTGCCATGCTCATGTGCTGCCATTTCTGGATGCTTACTGAAGTGCAACGTTTAACGCTGCAATAACCTGGCTGGCTCAGCAGGAGAACTGCCAGATTTTCTCTGCTGTTGGACAGCTGACAAAGTTAATGTGTCTGTTCCAACAAAATGAAGTAAATCTAACTCCCATAGCTCCCAAACTCTGGGATCATCCCAGAATATGTCATTAGCTTTGTGGTCCAGCATGCAAGAAGCATACATCACCTAATGGCCAGTGCAGCCCTGCTGTCAGGGCTGGGTGGCTGATGGTGCCAGGGCTTGCCATTTAAAGAAAACCCTCTGCAATGACCCCACAGATGTCTGATAAACAGCACCAATTCAGTTAGAGTGGGGAATGCCGTGTTGCGATGGGTAAAAGGGAAGAAAAACATGGTGGGGGAAAGAACTGAAAAGTTTGGAAAGGTTCACGATGCTTTTAATTGCAACTAGCAAAGGGAAGGGGGGAGATGAAGAGAAGGCAGGAAGAAAGGGCTAGCAGCAAGGAATTTCCAAAGTGTCTTCCTGTCCCAAGCAAAGCAGGAACTGGGAGGAGAGGCATGGAAGAGGAGCCGGGAACAATATGCTGAGAAAACACAGGGGCTTCCTCTCTCTGCAGGAGAAGACCCCACTCTATTGCAAAGAGAGTGCTTAGCAGTTGACTGCTTCCTAGCATGCATGCCTTCTCTCCCAGGCTGCGTTGCTAAGGGGGAAGGCGCACAGGCCCACGAGGGATATGTAGGGCCCTGGCAAACAAGAGGGCTCCAGACAGCAAACAAAGACCGATGGCTATTTGTTCCTTAATTACAGAAAGCTTTCAAGAAGCGGGCCACTGTAAATCCTGCGTACCGAGAGAAGGAGGCAAAGGACTGAGATTTATGTGCACCAGGGCAAAGAGGAAATAAATATCTCCCTGGCTACTGATCAATATTATGAGTGTTTTGCCAACCTACAGGGTGTTTTATGAGCTGTACGGACAGAAAGGGACCATTAATAATTAAATAAAGTCAACCTATTAAGCTTATTACTTCTTACAAGTTAAACAACCCCAATGGATGCAGAGTGGCCCTATGGCATGGCCAAAGGACAGCCACCACGCATCCCTGTGAGGCCTGACAGCACAGCTGGCCTACAGCTCCAGCCTGGGGTCCTCAGGCTTGGCAAGGCAGGCAGCTCAGCTAAGAAATGGTTTAATCCCATCTTGGTCACTCAAGTTATCCTGCAACTGTAGGCTCTGACTCTGAACTATCACACAAATGACGGCAAACTTTTGTTTTCATTGCACGATGCTCAGTTGATAAAAGGTATCAACCCTGAAATTACTCTGCATTAAGCTAAGGGAAAGCTATATGACATACATCTGTGGGGGACACTGCAGATGCTAAGAAAAGGCTTGTTGAGAAGGCAGACAAATGTAAGATCTGCAAGATGGTTGAGTCTTTTCTCAATACAAACCAAAGCCTTTTTGTTCTGTGCAACTGTGCAGAACAAAAGCAGCCCCTTGAGATTGAAGATAAAATTTGGAGAACTCCAGAAATTTTCTTTGCTGCTAAATCCAAAAGCCAAATTAAAAAGCACTGCAAACAGCAGATGAGGATGGGTTCCTCCTAAGATGTGCAAGGAGAGACCTTATGAGCACCCCAAACAAAACAGCAATGGATGGCGACCACCTCTCACCAACTGTTTATCAGACCACTGCAAGCATGCTGTGTTCACAGCCTCGTCACTTCTACCTTATGCACTGACGAAGAGGCACATAAATAACCTTGCAAAAGTTAGATCAAAATCTCTCCCTGTGCTGACTACCAAACAGAAGGCGAGATTTCACTGTGTGGTTCTATACTACATGGACTGGACACAGCCCATTCCCCTTGTTCTGTCAATGTCAACACGTAGGGAAAAATTATTACCTACAACTACTACCTAAAAAGATTCCATTACTTTGCAATTTGTTAACACTAATTTTCTCCTATGTTACGGATACACTGGATGCAATATTATCTTAAATATAGCTCAAGAAATGATAATAGACTTTTTTCCTCCCTTCTTCTGGGGAACACTATGAAAATAGCACGTGAAATAAATTTTAACACAAAACATGGAAGTAGTTCTGAATAGATAATTGAACTGCAGCGAGTGATTAGGAAGAAAATGAAGGCAGTCTGTTATCTTGGATATATATGTCAAAGCCAGGAGCTGTTTTCACCTCAAACCAGGCTCCTGCCTTTATGTTCACATCTAGAGGAAGCTCTTGCACGGTATTAAAAAAAAGAAAAGAAGTGACACACAAATATTTCAATGCATAAATTTCAATAATCTGTGCCAGCTGAGAGACAGAGCGAGGTAGCCAAGTAAGGTTCCCACAGACTCAGAGTAATGTGGCATATAACAGGGACGTACATCAGCGATATGCTTTACAGCAGCTCCTCCCGTGATGTGACTATCACAGTGCATTAAGGATACCATAACAGTCGCTGATGTGATCTGCTTTGGAACGTATCACATCATAAACAGATGAAAGAAGAGAAATGGAGCCTTTCCTCTGCTCACAATGCTGTAAAGTGGATGAGTATCATAACTAGGAGTGCACCAATGCTTTATAAATAATGAGATGGGAAAAAACCTCTAAGGTCTACCCGAAGGCCTGATGAACTTGCTGCATAGACATTAAAGAGATCTTAAATGCCAGCGTGCTTAGTATACCAAGGTGGCTTCAATGACCTGAAATGTAAAAGCACGTTCTGGGCTGCAGAATGTGAACATAATCTTTACCTGAGGGTCAGGAACTGAGAGAGGACAGTCTAAATACAACACTTCTCCGAGATGTTCACAAATTTTCTTGACAGTTTTGATCCTTTGTTGCCAGTAACTCCCAAGCAACGCTATAGTTTGGTTTACAAAACAAAAACCCTTTGAGGGGGTTTTAATATTATCTTAATTTGGCAGAAGCAGTAAGACGACACTTTTTGGAGTATTTGGGAAAAAACTCCATAAAACACTACACTAAATTTATGTCGGACATAAAAGAGAAAATACAAGTGATAAACATTGTACTTGAGCATAGACTGTGAGGAAAAACACATTTGGAACAGCAAGAAAATAAAAACAAGCACTCTTCATTCTCAAGCCAGCGGTGGAAGGATGGCATGGTTGCAGCTAAAGGTTTTGAGGACTGAGAAGAACCTGCATCCTGTCGGGCACCTTCCTTGACCCATGTTCTTCAGATACCACAGGGCCCTGCTAGCTGGCCAAACCTTCCCTTGTCACTTGGAGGTCTCCCTTCTGCTTCCTCTTGTAATCACCTCCCAAATTCTCCACATCAGCATTTCTAATGTATCTCACACCCTCCTCTTTCTCTCCAACACATCTCTGCCCATTCTTCTGCAAAACCTCTAATCATTAGTTCATCAGCTGCCTTGGCTTCCTCTTAACTCTTGCTGATTCTATGGACTCTACAGAAATCATTCATATGGCCAGACTCTCCCATTATTTTTTTATTTTTTATTACTGTTTTTATTTAATGGAAATGATGCCTGTCTTGACAAGGCATCTCTCAGAAAACAATGGGAATTCCTTCTGATTCAGCTGTGGTGGACTGCAGCTGTTTGACACCTTTCTACAACCACAGACACTGCTGTTTAAAAAGGGCTGTTGGTAAACCAGCACTGGTTGCTTAGAATGCAAGAGACTAAGAGTCATCAAGATTAAAAAAAAAAAAGGAAAAAAAAAACTTGAGAGATCACCAGCCCTTAGCATTCACAGAAACCTTTGAGGTTTCCTCCATACCTAAGAAATGAAAGTGCTGTACCAACATGCAGAAGAGCTTCTTTACAGTAACGGTGAAGGAGCACTAGAAGAGGTTGCCCAGAGATGTTGTGGAGTCTCCTCCTATGGAAGTACTCCTCACTCATCTAGATACCTACCTGCGTGACCTACTGTAGGGTACACGCTTTGGCAGGAGTTTGGACTCAATGATCTCTTTGAGATCCCTTCCAACCCTTTGCAAAAGGCAAACACACCTCCTGCTGAGGTGGACGAAGCTGCCAGAAGGGCTACGCAACACCAAGGTGCCCAAAGAGAAGAGACTTGAAATGGGCTCAGCTATCAGAAGATACGTGAGTGCTCAAGTACTGCTGAAGCATTTCTAATTGCACACCTACTTCTATTAATCGCTCGCAAACCTTTTGGCTTTTATGATTTACAAGCCATATGGTTAGTGCTTAACAAAGGGAAACCCAGATAAAACCCAACAGCAAAGAAAATATGCATAGGAGATGCCTGCCAAAAGCGACAGCAAATTCCACTTTAAGAGAACCTCTGGAGAGAGGTGCTCAGGAATTAAAAGCTGTGTGCCAAAATGACAACCTCTTCGACAATTGCCAAAGCACCGCATCTACGAGTGCCCTCTCTCTTTCAGCCACTCTCCTGCAATCCCTCTTCAGGACACATTTGGAAATTATTTAAAAAAAAAAAAGATAAAATATCCCGTATCTGTTACCAATTAGAAGAAACACGTGAATATTATTTTCTAATTTGTGGCTCCAATGTGCCTCTTAAAAGCAGACTCACTGAAACAATTACATTGACTCCTGAATATTTCTATCGTGCTCCTGAAAATTCCCTAATGTGGGTATCTCCTCCTCTGCCTGATGTGCCCCAGGGCTGCATGTATCAATAAGTACATCAAAGCCCTGAACGTGAACTGCCAAAACACTGTAATTTCTATGAAGCGTATACACCAGTTTGTGGCAGCTGCAGCCCAAGGGCTGCCAAACTGATTAGTCCGCTCCTAATGGTCTTCGTGCAACCTGGATTTGCAACAAGGGGGTGGGAAGGAGGAATGACTGAAGGAGGATAAAAAGTTGAATAGTAAACACACGGTTCTCTACTCTGGTCAAGTCGTCCACTACAGAAACGACCAATTTTCAGCTGGCTTTTGACGTGCAGGCTCTAAGCCAGGATTTATAATGGTATCGTTGGAGGTTTCTTTTTAAAACCCCGACACAGTGCGACTTGAGTGACTACCTCCTGAAAATTGGTAATTTCCTGGTGGTTAGCAGGAGAAGGTCTGCCAATGAGAAAGCAGAACTTGCTAATAAATTTATAGTGCGTTATATGCCAATTAGACCCCTTCAGCCATTCAAGAGGCAGGGCCACCAATCAGGTTATCACTCCACAAATGTACTCTTTAGAGCTGATCTCATCACAAATCAATCCTGCATTTAGAGTGCAATTCTCATTAGTATTACTGAGGAATGCACTTGTGAAACAATGCAAGAAGGCGTTTTTCTTCTCCCCTCTAAGTGTCCTTCCCCAATGCCCCGTGCACAGCTATTTACTTCTTGCACACAGTCACGTCTGAACTTCAAATGGTAAATAATCATTCTGAATACCACATTAATTCTGCGTCGAACCAGATTTATTACACGCGTCATACTCGGGAGTTTCACCGTCATTCACAAGCCATCCGTGAATCTGTTGGTTAAATTACATCCTTGTATCTGACCATGCACCATGCAATGTTCTATCAATACAGTGACTCGGAGCAGATCTCTCAGCTTCCCACCCCATGACATCGACAAGTGCGAAGACACCTAGTGCTGATTATCTGGCCATCACAGACAGAAAAAGGAAAAATACAGAAGAAGGGGGAAAAAAGGTGGTCTGTATGGTTTTACACACTCAGTGTACATACAGATCTACCTTAAAACTCTGGCCACAGCGTATAGACACATGCTTGGTGGCAACAGCCTATTCAAGTAACATTGGTTTCAGCTCTGTAATCCAAGGCAGCACAAAGATGCCTATCGGTTAGGGACACCAGCTAATCTGAATCACCAGTGATGCACTTTTCTTTCGGTAACTCCTTTTCCTCCTCAAGCTAGGCTCAGACCTCAGAGAAGCACGCTCCAGACATCTGACCCAACCCTAGGTGGCCTCTTCAAAAGGCTTTTGCATTCGTGCCAGCAGTTGATCAAATTTGTTCTGATTGAGCTAAATGCTTTGTGATTTGCTCTTGTCAGCTGCCACAGTAAGAGCACCAGGAGGAGACAAAAGTAGTGATTGTGGTTGTTTGGTGCTGAGCGCTAGCGCGATATCCCTGTGTGGCTCAGGAGAAAGGTCCTAGCTCACGCCAAGGGGAGCAACCAGTGATGGCTTCCACATGCTCCATCCTCATCACTCTGCACAGTGCCCAAAAGCACTGGTACGTGGCTGCTGCTCTCTGCCTGCTCGACAGACAGAACATCCCATCCTATTGCTGAGGAAAGCTAACTCTGACATGAGAAACACCAAAGCACCGTTCAGACCCGGCAGCACCCCATCCCCCTGCTTTCCCTCACATGCACCAGGTAAGCTCAGTTTCAGTTGCGGCAGACTGACTGCTGCTTGCCAAACTATCACCCTCCTTGCTTTACATTCTGTAGACCCTTCACAGAAAAAAGCAACCTTAAGAACAAGACGCCTCAGCCTTGGGCTGTCACCTGCATCTTATTTCTCCTTAACCTCCTAAATAACACTGGAATTCACTCTGTCCCCTGATGGGCACCGTAATGAGAACCACCTGTCAATCACGGCTCCATTAGCCTGGACAGACTTTCACTTCCTGAAACAATTTATTGGATTCCCAAACGCCAGCGGGCCCTCTTCCTTTTGAGCCGGGTTTTTCGGGGAGCTATTCAGTGGGAGTGGGTCTCCCTTCTGCTCCCGCTGAGCGGCCATTGTTTCCCCTTCTCCTCATGCAAACAGTTTCCTGAGCCGACCCATCTCTTCTATCCTGGGCAGGCCAAGGGCTTGCCAAAAACTTTTTTTCTGATTGCTCAGTTCACCGGCGCGATACAAAACAAAACCTACCGGCTGTTAGCAGCCCTGGGTCAGTCAGGGTAGGAATTAACATTAACCCCTTCTATGACTTGGCGGCAGGCTCAGGCCCGAGACTGGGCCGCACCACCGTGACCTTTGGGGCTCCAAGGCTCTTGGTGCAACGTTCTCACCCAACGGAACAAAGATCTGCTCCTAGTTTGCATGAAATGGAAGAAAATGTCCTCCTCTTTCCCTTGCTTACACTCAAACTGCAGTGCAAAGAAAATCTTACTAATAGGAGATAAAACCGCTTTAGTTGAAACGTTATCTCAAAAAGGAGCATTTTCATTTCCCTGAATGTGTGCAGCCCTTACGAGGTTCATTTGCAACGTGCACGCCTGCTTTGATGAGATAATAAAATGTATTTTACTTAAAAATACTTCCATATCCCTCCACCCTCCCCCAAGGAATTTAAATGGTCAGTTAATCTTTCTGCTTCAGAACAACCCACTGAGTAAATAAAAGAGGTCTCCGGATTATATAAACCGATATTCTTTCGTTCTAATGCTGGTCCATGAAGACCGCAGTACACTGTGTAACTGCACCTGAGCGTTAGCTATGTGCCCTTTAGTACACATCACTTTAACTTTTAGCCTGGTAAAGGAGAAATGGAAACAAGATGATAGTTATCTGCAGCCTTCTGTGACTCTCGAGTCAGTAGTAAACGGGAGGACTCGTTAGCGCCATAGTGATCCAATCAGGATGAAATTATGCAGCCATGTAAGAAATAATATCTATTAGGCTAATTTAATCAACGAATACTTTACAGATGAATTAGAATGCAGAATCCAATTATTTCAAACATTTGGACTTGTCAGCTGCTGTGGTTTTTAAGCAGTGGAAGGGGAGAAAAGAAAGGTTTAAGGATCCTTTGCAGATGACAGAGGCTGGGGTGTATTTATAACAGGAGAGCTTATAGCAGCAGCAAACTGACAACTACAATCAGCACCTTCCGCTGCTCAGACAGCTCACACCCAGGCGGCTCTAATCTAACCTCCCTCCATGGCTTCTGCGTTGTGTTGCTTTGGGATATTGGTATAGACAGCTTGATTTGCTGTTTCAGTGGCTGATAATTGCTGTCTCAAGTCTTTATAATTTCCTCTTGCCAGTCACCCTTTTAAAAGGAGGCTTACACTCTAATTATAATAGGTCTTTTTTGTTTTGATGATAAGAGGTGCCCCTGGATAGGTAAAACACCCTCATGCTGGAGAATTCTGTTGGTTGTGCCCAATATTTATTCCCCTCAGAAAGGAAGAGCTTAGTTTGCAGTGCCAAGTGAAGAGAAATGGTATACACTTAATTACTACTCGAAGGGGAAATTAGTTTAATACGCAACTTGAGTCAAATAGGATAGGACAGAAGAACTGAAGACAGAGAGTATGCACAATGCATATCCTAGATGCAGTGCTACAGAACATCTACTGTGCCAGGCCACAAGATCCTAACATCGATTAGAAGACCATCATCCCTCCAGCAAGGAGATCTGTGGATGGTGTGCTCTGCCCCTTGAACAGGGGTACCAGAAATGCCACATCAACAGTCTCTCCATAGAGAACGTTCCTGCGAACCCACTGGATTTGCAGCTCGAGCTAAGGAAAATTCAGGCGATGCTGTTTGCTTATGTACCTCTTTTGAATACTAGAGCAAACTCATGAAAACACACACAGAAAACATTTTGCCTGTTGCGGATGCCCCATTGCTCTGTAATGTCTGCACTGTAATTCCCAAAATACCTGTGATCCAAACATTCTCCTGCCCTGTCATCTGGAGCAGTTAATGGATGCTCTCATTGACTATCTCTTGCTTATTTAAAAACTTAATGCTCTTCTGATGCCCAAATTACAGCTGTTTCACGTGATGGATTAGCACAAATTATGGGAGTGACAATTTTCTGCAATCTGTAGAATATCAGATTTTGATTACTTCAGGAAGAAAAAGTAAAGTTAGAAGCAAACTGTTTTGATTGATAAGGAGCAGAGGAATACTTAATGCGGTGGTTCATTGGAAGCCTTGATGAATGCCTGGCAGGACTATGATGAGTCTCCACAGAAGACACGCAATAGCTCTGGGAAGATTTAGGATATTTATCGCTCAAATAAAACAAAACCAAGTGAGATGAGTAGGTGAAGATGCACAGGGTGATTGCAATCTGCTGATCGAGAACAAATATAATTCTGATTCTCGCAGAGCAAAAACAAACTCATTTGCCAGCTCCCCTATAGAAGAACGCTAAAGGTTATTTTAGGAACCTCAGGTACTTTCTCCAGCAAAGACCACTCCAGATTCAAGTCTTCAGTGCAGATTATCCTCAGTTAACTCTGGAAGCTGTTCTGCAGCACCAACATCACTGTGGGCTCTGCTCCTTCCAGTGGCACCATTTCCAGCTATGAGCCTACCAGCTTCAAGCTGAGAAAGGTTTTCCAAAAAGACAGTGCTTAGCTACCTGCTCAAGTTGGTACACAATGATGTCTAACTTTTGCTCCGAGGAACGGTAGAGAGCCTCTGTGAAGAGACAGGCTGCTTTCTTATCAACTACAAATCTCTCCTCGTCAGGACTTCGATGGCAATACAATGTCAACAATCGTCCTTGTGTTCTAGTGATGTTAAAGCAGATGTGATCCCTTCGCTCTCAAACAGTTGCTGAACTGCATCTCTGTGAAAACTCCTAGAGATCGCTCTGACTGTGAGCAAGGGAGGGACTCTGTACTGAAAGCATCTTCCCCAAACAATTCAGGCTAAGGGAATCTTCTGAGACATACAACGAAGAAGAAAGCTACTGGTGCAGAGTATGATGCATCTGAAGAGAGACTTGGTGACCCAAGATTGAAACAGTTGTCTTGAGTGGAGTTTGTCTATTCTGAAAAGAAGCAGGGGAGACTCCAACTAATCCATCAGCAGTCCACCTCTGGCAGACAGACACACTGATTAGAAATGACAGCTTTGCAACAGGTTCAGAACCAACCTGTACTACAACTCTCTAGCTCTTGTACATTGCTGCAAAAGCTGAGAGCTACAGCTAGCGTGGCTATTTCCAGCCTTCCTAGCTTACCTGCTTAAAGAATCTATACAATATGTGGTGTGATGGGAACACCAGGGGCTTTGGCTGGTACTCTGAGGAAGATACAGAAGATCCTGGGTATGCTTGCAATTGAATTTGCAGGCAGAGTACACAAAAGCTTTAGATGTTGCTTTGATACTTGGGATGCAGAGCAGATCCCAATGGCAGGGTTTATTACTGCCGAGTACCAAGTTAGACCAGGCAAGAATGATGACTAAGATCTCACCCCCCCAAATAAATAGACTTCTAAGGGCTCTTAGGCTAGGCCATCACACATCCCAAATCACACCCCTTCTACCAGTAATATCCGGATAAGATTCTTAAGCAGTATGTAACCAAACAATTTTTGTACAGTAAAGGTTTCTTCCCTATAAGCAAATCCCCAAACCACCCCAAATGCCTAACAGACCTAGCTGGTTATTTTATACAGGCTTTATAATGAAAAAAAACCCACAACCCAAAACGAAAACATTTCTACCGTCTCACATTTCTATTCCGGATGTGATCTGATGTTGAGAATGCATGCTCAGTTTCTTTTCTTCATTAGGAAATTCCACATTTTCCATCTGACAAAAGCCATTCACAGCTCCCAGAAGGAGTCAGAAGGATGCCTGGCCACTTTCTGAGCATTTATTTAATATTTTTAGCTCACGGATCAGGCCAGAAAGGATGGTCCATTGAGAAATCCCAGGTCTGGATGGCAGACCGCATCCCACAACACGTGTGCAGTGGGAATCTGCACTCACTCAGCACTAAAAAACAAGCTAAGAAAGCAGCTTGTGTGAGAGACAGAAGTAGAATCTGCCTCTAAATACTGCATCTTGGCGGTGTGATCTGATGGTGCTCCTGCCTCACCGAACCACGCCTGGTGTGCTAAGTGCCAGCAGTCACAGCCATCATGCTGTTTGCTTGCAGTACATCTTTTGGGAATCGCTTTCACTTCTGAAGAATACAACAATGTATCGGCTACCTCTAATCCTGCCTGGATGCTTAGAAAATGCTATCACTCCCTTAGAGATCAAGTGGGCAGCGGCCCCTTAACAGGAACTGGTCTATGAGCTACCACCACATGTCTAATTAATGACCCTGCCAGTCGCAGCTGGAAGAGCTGAGCTGGGGGTGATTAATTAAATTAGCTGGCAGAGGAAATTACAGTGGAAAAGCCAAAGTTTGATTGCTCCATAATTAACCGCAGTGCAAATAATATCTGCATCTATAACTTCCAGCGATGAGATCAGAAGCCAATTGAATTTGGCACTGATTGAAGCTGTAAATATCCTGTGGTGAAAAATGATAGGTTTGTTCTGAAGGGAAAACTTACAGAAATGGACATCCAGCGGATGCAAAAGGGGAGCAGGGGACACGGGAGGAAAGAGCACTGGAATTAGGTTCTCTATTTCAGCCAAGAGCTGATTTCTGTAAGCTTCTGGCATGGCAGTGAACTCAACATAAAACAGAGAAATCTTCTCAAAATTCAGCACCTACAGCTGCTGAATGCTTTAAGAGACGTGGTAAACCTAGAAAGCAAAAGCGTTCTAGATCATCCAGCCCCTTGCCTTGTGTTTAAAACCAATGAGATTTACTGCTGTACCCTGGGAGATAAATGCACAGAACAATTTGCCTCATAACCAGTCTCAACATTCCTTCCCATCTTCATCCTCTACTCTTAGGAGCACTGATTGGACCACAAGAACCTATTTTCCACCTCCCAATGTTCTTGAATTTCTATAAACCTTCACAATTATTTCACTAGCCCCTTACACATCCCCTCTCCAAACTACCCACTGAAGACATGAAACCTTCTCTGAGCTTCCCTTTCACTTTAGAAGGCCCTGGTCACATCATGCATTGATCTCAACCCCTGTATCAAGCCAACATGCTGTGATTCTTATCCCACTTTCACTGCTGATGTAGCTCTGGCTAAAAGGAAGCTCACCTTTCTCACTGATGCCTGAGAGGCACAAAGCCAACACACAAACCAAGCTTAATTTCCAAGCTTTGTCAACTGTTACCAAATGTACTTCTGGACAGGAATGGCATATTCCAGAAAATCTTTTTTTTTTTTTTTTTTGCTGTTGCTGTTTATTTTAGCAGTGAAACTATTACTCCAAATGAGAGACAAGCACCAGCTTTGGGCCAGGCTGCATCATTCAACATACTGCTCTGGGAGAAGAACTTCCTCACCAAGTCTGCTCCCTTGCAGGAAGAGGTAATAAACTCACCAATGCAAAACTCATTACAATTCCCCTATTTGCATGAAAAGCAAAGAAAAGTGCAGTATCGATTGTGAACACAGAAATCCCGCTCTGCTCTCTCATTTCTTTTTGACTGATCCGAGAGAGCACACAACAACCATAAAAAGTCTGTGAACACCTCTCAAAATACATTAATAAATAGCACATTTATTGATTGCTGTCAAAGAAAAAAAGGCACGTTCAAATTTACAAGCTACCCTGCCCACGTACACACTTAGAAGCAGTCCATTAAATACTGCTTGACAAATTGTGCTCATGATTAACTTGAGACTCGACCACTCTCCTCACACAGGAGCCAGGCACTGCTTGCTGCTCACCTCCTCACTCCTAAATCCACCACAGACTTTGGTTGATTTTTGACATAGCAGTCCTGATCTTTGCTATGTGACTGAGACCTCTGATGCTTTATTGCCTTTCTGGTACTACAAGAAGCTCTGTTGCTTTAGATATTGTTTCAGACCGGGGGGATAATAAGACCAGCTTCTTTTTCATTACACACCTATTTCTTTGGCCGTTAATGTTTGGTCATTTTCTGGTAGGATATTTTCCTTGTACTACTGGAAAAACCCCCTCTAAAGCTTATGGTTAAATTTACACAGCAGCAGCTTATATTCCTCATTATAACATCTTTAGGTACCCACCGAGCTGCCTGGCTCCATATAAATGCAGAAATGAAAACGGCTAACACATCAGCCTTGAATACCAGGTAATTTTATAGTATATCTTAATTCCTCCAGACCCAAAACTTTTTTAGAGGAGTCACTTCCTATGTAAAACTCTTCTCCCATTTATTTGACGGTTTCCTTTGCTCATTCTTCACATCCCTAAGCCTCAGTATGCTTCTGAGGGAACGCCTGTATAAAACCACAACCCATTGGAGATGAACTGTTTTTTAGGCATGCGATGTACATTTAAATCACACGTTATTCCATGTTTCATTTCAGCAGTAGAAATGCCTGCGGCAGATGTATTTTTAGAGGGTGATATTTCAAAGGCAGGTAGAGGAGTTGGTAACAGAACTGTACTCAGCCATACCAAAGGGGCACTTTGCATTTAAAAGGAACCTTATGCAGTTCAGTTTATCTAGCCTCCAAATATACTTCGCTGCATCATCAGCAAGCCTGTGTGCCAGCTGAGGTGCTGCCATAAAGGTGCTGGTGCTGATCTGTTTGGGATGCCACAGGCAGCTGCTTAACTAAGGAAAGGCCAAAAATTAGAGAGAAATTCTGCCACATAATTAAGAAACACCCCCTCCTTGCTTCTCCCCTTCCCCATTTTTAAATTCTCCACTGGCTTTAATTAATTCACCCTAGGGCAATAAACCTGGCAGTGAGGTTGGTGAACTCTTAAAAGCATAAAGTGAGCTGTCTCTACGCACATCCTACTCCATTCGCATTCAAAACTACAGACAGTACTCGGTTTTGTTTTCCTCCTTTCTTCCTTTCCTTTCTTGTTTCTTTCTTTACAAGGTTCCTTTAACATGTAAACGAATCAATATTTTACTGTTTGACTTCATGGAGAAAAACCTATACCCTGCCTGCAAAATCCTACTGCCATCTGGGTTTGTGTTTCAATAAGAAACCGATCACAGAAAGATATAATCTAACATAAGACTTGCAATACACTATAGAAGGAAAGGTCTACAAATCTTAAGGCCACCACAGCTCACTAGCATTTGGCAGGTCATGGTCTACATGGCTCCATAGTCAAAAAAACCTGACATCTAGTACAGACTGTGCTGGCAATCCCTGGCCACTCCTACTGAGGCAGCATCCTACCTGTAGACTATTTGAACTTGTGGAGCAGCCTTTGCAAGTGCTAATGGAGGCTGCGATTTAATTGTGCACGCACCACAGGTTCCCTAGTTCGGGCCTGGTGTTGTAGTGAAGTGAAAAATACAACCACAAACCGTCACTTAGAAATTCTGACCTGGATGAGACCAGAAAGAAATTTAAATCTTTCGGGGGAAAAAAGAGAAAAGTTAGCTGGGAGATTTCTAGGCCAATCATTTGTTCAGCATGAAGACTTTTTGAAGCACATCCCGTCCGTCCCTTTTGAGGGTTACCAATCATTAGAGATGGCTTCTTCTCACTACTGCACATCTCTACAGACTCGCACAAAAATGCCTCAGCTACAGGACTTTGCACTGTCTGCACAATCTAGTTAATAGGCACAGCCAGGCATTTCATTCCACTGTAATTCCGATTCTCTAAAGGCTCCAATTCGTCACCTGTGTTCACCTCAACACATTTGAGTCTGCTATTTAATTACTTTAAAGCTGGAGTGACGGTGGTCTCACTTCTCCTGGTCACTTCTCTTTTTCAGGGGTTCACTGATGACTCCCCTTCGGCACCCGCACATCTGAAATGCAGCAGTGAGTGCTCTGCCTCTGACAAATGGCTATTTTAGAACCGTGGGGAAACTGCATCTGGGCTGATGTGTATCAAGTATCAGTCCAGTCAAAAGCCAGCACCATCTTTTCACTGCTGCCCTTTTCATTTAGTTATCTTACTGAAGTCTTATCTCCCCAGTCCCTTGCCATAGGCTACCAGCTTCCTGCAGAGCCAGAAACAAAGCTCAGTCTTAAACAAAGGGAAAAAAAAGGAAAAAAATCACAAAAGAGAGAAAGTTGGTCACAGTTACTGTTATGGAGCCCTGCAGGTTCTGTAGCCACGACCAAAGCAAAGGCATGCTGCTGCTTCTGTACCTAGTGTCACCGGCCAGCACAGCCCCCAGTAGCACGGCAAGGCACTGCCTTTTTTAAAGTACTGCTCAGCATCACCACTGCTGTTTTTAGGCTTGCTCTTTTCTTCGCTACACCGCAAGCTCAAACAACAAAGCTAGCTACTAGCCAAACAACCTATGAAAGCAGAAATGGCCAAAAGCCATGCAGGAAGCTGAATTAACATCACTTCTACCATCAACAGTGACCGCTAGTGAAAGCTTTAGGGTTTTGCCCACTCAAACAGTAGTTTCTGGCAATGTACCTGAGCCGTGGACCTGGTAATACTGTGTTAAGCTCAAGAGAAAGACAATGTGAGGACCAATTGTGATGTGCTCACCTCAAGCAGTGATAGCTTGCCCCGCGTATTCAGCCACAAGCAATTTACTTATTGCTTTCCTTTAAGAGTAATAGCCTACTGCGTTTGGACAGAGCTTCAATCAGAAATCAACTGGCTTCAGAGTAACTTCTCCTTTATGTTAGATACAGCAACCAAGTTGAGTTGCATGTGGAAACAACCTCATGTTTGGTAAGACCTGACAGAGAGAGACAAACCTTCAGCCCTACAAACGTCAGGATTTAGCAAGCAATACAAGTTGTAAATGATTTTCCTTTTGGAAATAATTGATTAGATAGCTATTATTAAAGGGGGGGGGGTGGGGGCAAAGATCTTGCTAAGGCTGCCCAATGCTTTACACAGTACATTTTATTCTTCTATCACATTTTCCTCTGCCTCGATATATTCAAAACAGAATGCTCCATATTAATCCCCTGGGAGGTGGGATGCACACAGCCTTTCTCAGCAAGGTTTGTTGTGAGCTATGACCAAGGTTCCCAAATGCTTTGCCAGCGCACATATATCTACTAATACTTCAGATAACACCAGCAATCCTTGGGCAGACCATCCAGAAGGCAGCTGGGTAAGCAGAATGAGGAGGACACCCCAACGTAACTGGAAATCTCGTACTCTATTCACACAATCATACAATGATTTGGGTTGGAAGGGACCTCAAGGATCACGAAGCTCAAACCCCCCTGCAGCATGCAGGGCCACCAACCTCCATGTTTAATACCAGACCAGGCTGCCCAGGGCCCCATCCAAGCTGGCCTTGAAATTCAGATCGTGGCTCTTTCACCTCCAGTTTCTAACAAGTGCTACAATACACTAGAGAATGAGACAAAACCATCTCCTTTGTAGGTTTTCACTTACAACAGAACACGAAGGGAATGATGACTGTAATAATGATTGCAAACCAGGCTTCTGTTTGCAAAGTGCTCCAGTTTTTATCAAAGACAGATCTGCACATAAGAAAAGTGCAGCTGAACTAGGGAGCATTTTATCTAAAGCGCTCATTAACTTGGACAACTGGGGTTGTTATTTTCTTCTTGCTGCTGCTTTGTTTTTAGTTTTAATCATCCAGGCATCTCCCAGGCCGCTATAGAGGCACCAGTGCTTTGCTGGATCAGACTCTGGATTGCAAGGTCTGCCAAGCAGCTCCAGGGACGATAAAATACATCGTACCACTAACCTTCATCTCTTGAGAATTACATTTTAGCTTCGGAGGCCTCCAAATGGTGAAATACGAACAGCCACCACCCAAGCTGACATTTCATTTGGCTCGGTTACTTATTGTTATTATATGCATTTCCTGGAAGCTACTGGTAAGTGACAATCTTTTTCTTAATTTAATTTTAAAACAATTACGATGACTCTAATCTAAAAGTACGCAATCTACCATGTCAGAATCAGTTCGTTTCTGCAGTAATATGGGGAAAGGCTTTAGTTTACTGGCAGTAGCGATTCAGCCTTCTTATTTATGTGTGTGTGTGTTTGGAAATGGGATACTGTTGTACTAATAACTTATACATTTTCCTCATTATCTATATGAAATATGTGCTGTCCAAAACAGAGCTAATAGAACTCCAGCTCACTGGGAGACGCACTATTTAGTGTAGCTCAACCAGGAAGAAGACAGGAGTGAGTTACAACTCTCAGGGCTTGTCGGTGGGGTTTTTTTTTCCTCGCTTCTTCCCAGAGACTCCCTGTTAATAGGATCTCCTGATCTTAAGTAAAATCTTAAGTCCCCTAGCAGCTGTTTGGTCGGCAGAAGCACAGCTGTCTAAACTTTATTGGCAGTAAATGTCATTCTCGCACACAAACTGCATGCCTGGAAAACCCAAAGGCACATCTTGGTCCGTTAGTGCTATCACATATGATCACATTCCCTGACGAGATGTGAAAACTGAAATGGAAAACGTCAACAAACTCTGGCCGCGGTGAGGACTGGGGCATGCCCGCTGACAAGCGTGCTGCAATGACAGAAATTTACTTTGAGTTGCAATTAGTGGCACTGTCATTTTTGGGCGCTCCTGCCAATTAATTAAGCCTGTCAAATGGAAAAACAGCGGCATTCACATGATAATTTATATAGGGAGAGACTAGCCTAGCAAATCTGCTGCTACAGCCAACAAAATCCCCTCCGAGGGCTTAAAAAAATAAAGGGGAAAAAAAAAATATATATAAAGAAGTAGAAAGGGGGACTGGGTTGTAGGGGGGAGAAAGTTAAACTGTCCTTGTTATAATTGTTAACTCTGATCGCTGAAGTAGAAGATGGGCTGATTAAAACTCCAAACGAGCCCCTAGCTCGCTTAAATCTCAGAGTCCGGAATGATAGAATCAGAGGAGTTTATTCATACCATTAAGCCCCAGAGAACTTAATTGAAAGAAGAGCATAGCCTGGACCTTGACAAGCGGGAGGTCACAGTAATTGCTGCCGGACATATTTAACATTAAGATAATCAGGCCATTAATTACCCTTTGGATCATTAAATCAGCCAGTTGCAAAATGAAATTTCTGCCTCTATTACTCACTTGAGAGACCACAGGGGTGGCTTTTAATTTATCAGTGAGCTTGAGATACAAAGGACCAGGCTTGGGGAGGAAGGAAAGGGGGAGGAGGGGGGGGGGGGCTGCTTCAGCAGAGGCAGGAATATCAATCCGCCATGCTTGGTGATCGTGGCAAATTAACTAGGTAAGATAACCTCAGCTTCTAAAGGCAGAAGCTGGGGGTATGTAAATAGATGAGGGCAGACAGGGAGATCAGAGCCTGCACACCACTTAGCAGGATAATAAAGGAAATCATCCTTGATTATCAGTGCTAATTTGGACACTGCCGGTAGCTTGTTATGCGTGTTCTGAGTAGCATTTAATTAATTCAATTGCTTGTTAATGAGGGAAGTGACATGTGGGGAGCAGATGCCACCCAACTGCAGATGGGTTCTGGTCAGCCCTTCACAATAAAATTTTCCTTTTTTTCTTTTGGATAAACACCCTTCCCCCAGCCCTAAAATGGGAAAGGTGTCAGGCATGGAGGAGAATTCAAAAGGGACAAAACACTGACCTCATCAGGCCAAGAGCTGCTACGGAAGCAGACCTGGCAGCCCTAAGTGGAGAGGTATTACTGGTGCCAGGAACTGCAGACCAACAGCAGCCCAGTGGCCAAAACGGCACCAAATGGGAGGGAGCTGAAATGGAGGCTCTTTACAGAGTCCTATCCTACAAAGCAGGGAGCTAACCAAGTCGGCAGCTCCGTGCTTGCCCTTTATCCAAATTCACTGCAAGTACAAATAAGGAAAGAATAATTATTTTTATGGGGGAAAAAAATAATAATAAAAAAGGGAAGCATGGCTTAATTTTTTTTTTTCCATCGAAGTCACTAACCGGCATAATGGAAGTTACCCTTGAAACAGCAAGTCAGACTTCAGCTCAGAACTGTAAAAGTCTGCTAAATATAGTCCAACTGCATAATGTTTTTTCTGACACCATTAAATTCTGTTCATTAGCGAGTGAGGGATCAAACTGGATCTCACATCTTAGGGTCAAAGTCAATTCCCAACACTGCCAGCTCCCAACTCAAGGCTTCCCATGCAGCGTTAAGAATCCTTCTGTTTTCTTATGACCTTTGTTAACCAGAACAAACACAATAACCGCTATGCAAACAAACCACCTGAGCAAAATGGCAAGGATGCTGTGACAGGAGCCTGCAGTGACTGGGAAGTTGTATTGCCCATCCAGATCTCTTTTTAACAATAGGAAGCTCTGGAATGGAAGCGTTACATACATCTGTGATTTTTAACACTAAAAATTTTGATATCTCCTTTTTCTTCTCTCCCGACATCCATATTAAACAGAATCTCTACGTTTCCAAGCTTATTTGTTTTTACTACATGAGCTGTATCAACCAGAATACAAAAACCAGGCAGTAGAGTTGACTGCAATGTAAACAACAACATCCAAGCTGCCTCAGCAGAGTTTAAAACTACACCTGATGTAAAGGGCAGCTAACAGCTGAGCTTCTATTAACTGCTCATCCTTCATTCCTGGAATACATTTTTAATGGAGTTGGAAGTTTCTTTCTACTTAGGAATGTTCCCAAAAAGATGCTAAAGCTGTGGGGAGCCCTTCAACTTCCAAGTCTGCAGAGAGCTAATGCAAATTTTGAGCATCACTTCAGCAGAAGAACAGAAAGCATGGCTGAGATATGGAACTGGATGCCATGCTGCCTTCCCTGTCCTCATGGCCAGAAGCTTCCAGAATGTGGAGGCAGCCTCCCTGCTTGTGTAACCCAGTGCTCCCAATAGGATGGAAACAGAGCCTTTGGGAGCTCAGAGAAAGAGAGTGAGGACCAGGGAGCAGATAAGCTCGTCCTGGAGTGGGCAGAGGGATGGTGAGAGCTCATCTCCTTTGGGAAAGGCCACCATCTTCTCAGGAACCCAGTGGTGCCAATGAGACTGCAATTTAGAAACCATATGGACGAGAACAGTATACAGAGAAAGCAAAGCATATGAAGAGCGTCCAAAAGAAAGCTAGTATCTGGCAGGAGATCTACACACCAGTTCAAAAGGCCCAGCAAAACAAGGCAAAGACAGCCCAAAAGCTTATCTACAGAGCTTCATATCATCTCTGGCATTCCCCTATGCAGCAAGCTCCGACTCAGCCCCACTGAGCTGCCCAAACTACTCCTGTGCCATACTACTCAAAATCAATGTTTTAAGAGTGTGCTTAAATAGTATCAATAGCAATTACAGGGGGGAAATCTTGATCCTCATCCCAGGACTCAGTTAATTGTCGCAACATTGATTTACTCTAATTTAACTTCTCACTCCAAATTAAACCCACATTACCGAAGGAAGGACTACAGGCAAGCTCTCCTCATTGACCCCCTCCCGTCCAAGACAATAAATTTCATATTGAATACACTTGGAAAAATGGCAGTTGTTGCAGGATCCATATTGAAAGATCTCTTTTTTTCTTTTTTTTTTTTTCCCTTCCTGTGAGTAATTAAAAGATGCTTTTCTTGACTAATGATCCCCCTGTTTAGAAATGGGAAGTCAATACTCCTTCACCAGCAGTCAGCTTCAATTTGTCACAGGGCTCCCGAAGTTTGAGTGGTGGTTCTCAGGGCTGCTGGTAATTGCTGGAACCAATTACCAGCCTTCTAAAGCTGACCTAATCAGAAGCCCATGGACAACACTCGGAGGCCAGCTGGTCCCCTTTTCCTTCTACATTCACATATTCTCCCTTGCTAGGTTTTTCCGCTGCTTTGCCAACTTTTCTTACTCACCAGGAGCTCATGTTAATTCCTCCTTCCTTGCTGCAGCCATGTGAACACCCGCAATCTGAACTCTGGCTCACGCTACTGCTTTACATTATGCCTCTTCCTTGGGGGATCCTTTTGCACCTGTGCTCTCATTATCTGCGCTGGCTTCCAGTTTAATGCTAGATGCAACCCAAGGTGTTGCTTTTGATCCAGAGGCAGCGAATGACCCAGAGATCTGATTATTTTACAAACTGTCTCTCAGACTCTTACGAGATCTGGTGCAAGTTAACATTAGAGAATGCACCTGGCCAATATCCTTGATGAAAGTTGTGGGAGCAAGGACTTCTGCTACAAAACTTTCAGGCTTTGAGCTCATAAATTCCAATCTGAGAGCCTTTCTGACCTTCAAAATACGCTTTCAGGTTGATCTTCTCCCACGATTTTCTCAGTGAAGGAGTTTTAAAGTGAATATGAATGCAATAGGAAAGGACAGCAGCACGGTAAGTTAGACGTGGTTCAAGTCTGATTGTTGGTGTGACTTACTTTTGGGTGTACAAAGTAAAGTAAGCTGCACTCAAAGATTGCCGTAGGTCAGTTTTTATACACACTGGTGCCATTTTCCTAGGTAAGACACCTCAACTGTGCTGTGGGCTAAAGCCAGCCCTCTGATAATCCTTCACACTTCCCTCTACTCAATAAGAACACATGCAATTCCACTGCAGTGATTCTGTGCTGATTTCTCACAAGCAGAAGGCACTGTTTTTGAAACCATCCATATTAATATTTTCGGGTTCCTCTTAGCCTGGCATATGAATACACCCTGAGCTTCCCAGGCCAACAATATTTGTAGAGCAGCCAAGAGTCCTTCTCTGCCCTTGAAAGTCTGTGCATTTGTGTTGATGGCTTCATCTCCAATAGAAAGGGACAACGTGATATAATGAAACCCTAAACTGCCTGATTCCCTCTACAAATATCTATTAACAGAGGGTCTGTCATCATGCTGACAAGTACTGGTGGTTGTGTGGGGAGGGGGGCACAGCAGACAAGGCAAGAGCTAAAATACACGCTTATCATAAAGAAACACATGAAGACTGTGTTTGTCTAATTTTACTTATGCTTTGTGTAAAGGCCTCTGAATCAGGTGGAAGAAAGGTTAAGAAACCTGTTCTTGTGTTTCTAATACTTTGTCGGCACAGTCTGAGCAAGCATGTAGAAAGCTATGAAGGTTAGATTAATGGCATATGTAGTGGAACAAAAAAGGGGAGTACTGTGAGAGGCATGCAATATGGGGGGGGTAAAGAAGGGAACAGAGATACCATCAAGTTCAGGAGAAACTCTGAAGAAAACAGAATAACTTCTCGCCCCAGTCTGATGGGCCTTTGGTGGGAAATCATTAAAGCAGGTGCACACTGAGTTACTGCCTCCTCACACAGCAGCTCTCACATTCTGGCTGTCCCAGCAGCTCAGCAGTGTGGGTAGGAACAACTCCCCAAGAGCACGTATCGGCTCTCTTACCCATCAGAGGTTGTTTTGCTGAATGCTCCTTTCCTTCCTGATCTCCAAATATCCTCAGGCTCTCCACCAGAACTCCACATATCTCACCTCCCCAGACGTATTTCTGCTTGCTTACTTTCACACAAAAGTAAGGGTCCCTCTGGTCCAAGCCCTGCTCCAGCAGGGATACCCAGAGCAGGGTGCCAAGCACCATGTCAAGGTGGGTCTGGAGATCTCCAAAGAGATTTCTGCATACTTGTGCTCTGTTACAGCACAGAAATGCTGCCTGATGGTCAGATGGAACCTCCTGTGCTGCAGTTTGTGCCCAGCACCTCTGGTCCTGGCACTGGGCACCACTGACAGCAGCCTGGCTCTGACCTCTCTGCACTCAGGTATTCACATTGATGGGATTCCCCCAAGCCTCCTCTCCCCTCAGTCTGAGCAGTCTCAGCTCTCAGGCTCTCCGCACAGCAGATGTGCTCCAGTCACCTGAGCATCTTCATGGCCTTTTGCTGGACTCCCTCCAGTACACCCAGGTTTCTCTCATCCCAGGGACAGAACTGGACCCAGTTACACCAGGTGTGGCCTCAGCTGTGGAGAGCAGAGGGGAAAGATCCCCTCCCTCCTGCCAAGCATCATTTATGTCTTGCTTCAAACAGCAGGAGCAAGACAGAGTTAGGAGAGCAAGATGAAAACTGCTCTGTGGGCAAATTTTCACATCATCTTAGCTTTATTTTCTCTAACATTTATCTTTTCCACTATGCAACTGTGCACTTGAATGCAGAGCTAGAAATATAAATGTATAAAATTAATCTTTATACCTTTTGTCCCTGCAATAGTCCAGGAAAGAAAGAAAGAATTATATCAGTGGCAAACTTTAACAGCCAAATATAAACACGTCGTACAGAGACAGAGAACTCAAATAAGCTCTGAGCAATAAATGGAAGAAGAGTTGGTTTTATAGATGACTCATCTCCAAACATGAAAAGCTGGGTTGTTTAATTTAATCTTCATCACACGTGATTTCAGCATATCATGATAATGCCTTTAATTTATGTATGAATGCTAAAATTGTGTTTTTTTAATTTATCCAATTAAGCCTATGCCCTTTGTTTTGATGTATATTTTCTGCTTACCTCAATAGTAAGGAGCAAGTTGTATTTGTTAAGTGCAGCAGTGTCAGGTATTTTTGGATTAAGCAGAAAGTAATGCTAATGACAGAAAGGCAATAATAAGTTGATTTCAACCTAAGTGATGAAACTGTCTAATACTACACGTGTGCATTCAGACATACAGTTAATGCATGGCTGAAGTCTCTGTGTAGGTCTCTTTGGACGCATTTCTGTGCATAGCCATTCCCCCAAGTAGCCTGATTAATGTACTTTGCTTCATTCTCGAAGACGAACCAAAGGTGGCACCACAAATTCATTTTTCAGTGCTAACGAAATAATGCAATAAGAAGTAGTTGACTTTATTACAGACAACAGCACAAGCCTACTTCCGCACAGCAAGAGGTGGCACTGCTAGAAACACCCAGGTTATAATTTCACATGATCCAGAGCATGGGAAAAAGCAAAACCCATCCATATGTAAGCGAAATAAGAATACAATTCCCTCTGACTTCTTTTATATGCAGGAAGCAAACACTGAGAGCTACACCTCTGTCGTATCATTTGCTACCCAGGGACTGAATAGTGCTCAGACTCAGGCTGCTGCCCTGGAGCTCACGCTCAGACAATTACAACACACTTCTAAAGAGAACTGAGAAGATTATCCCAGCTGGATAAGGCAAGTCCAGGAGGTCTTCCTCCCTTCCTCTGAAATACAGTCTGCCACAAGTCACTCTGCTTCCCCCAAGGCAGTATGTTAGTTAAAACTATTAGAACCTACACTTAAATTCCACTAAAATCAGCAAGCATTTAAAGAAAATCTTCCTTCCTTTGACAGAGATCAGATAAAGTAAGCACAAAAAACCTTCAGCGAGATAATACATCATGGAAGATTTACACTGTGCTGACCTAAGACTGGTAGGTAAAATATTGTTCTCATGGGAAACACGGATTCCACCATCAACTTATGCCTTTGTATATATCACGTGAAGAAAGTAAGCAAGTCCACACTGAGCATCACTTTCACCACAGCTGTGATGAGAACCCAAAGTCCTGACAGCCCGATGCAAATTGCATGGCAGTGACCTGGGTAAGCCTGAACTACTGAGTCCGGATGATTAATCATAAGCTGATAGACCAGGAACCAGAACTTAATGAAACAAAGAAATTTATGACATTGTAATTTAGATTGAAGTATAGCCACGTGGGAGGGTGAAATCTCCCACTGTTTATCAGTGAATTGTACAAAAAACTGTAGAGCTGCTGAGGAAACCTTCAAATTCCAAACGAGGAGATTCCAAATGAGGAATTAAGCTCACAGTTTAGTTTACAGCCTTTTACCACCTGCAGAATTACACACTACCTGACCACTGCACGCCACAATCATGGAGAAAGAAAGCATACCTTGTGGAATCTGATGAAGGTTTCATATGGCCTTGGCTGCTCTCCTCCCAGACGCTATTTGCCAGCTCATTCCCAATTGAAGACATCACCTTGATGAGCTCTATAGGCCAGTCATCCAGGTCAAGAGAGCGGACTCGGGAGAGGTGTGTGCCAAGGTTTCTGTGTATACCTGAGCATTCGATACATATGAGGGCTCCCAGATTCAAGCTGGCCCAGTCAGGGTCTGCAGAAAAGAGGACAAAGGCCATCATCAGTGCAATAAAACACCAAACAAAACATTCTGGTTAATATTTGTGGATAACAATTTTGCCACCAAACACAGTGGGGGGAAAAAAAATATATCCAGGTGTCCTTGTTCACAGCACAGTTGGGAAGTCCAGCAGAAGGCTCAATTTTGTCTTCTTAAGGCACTTAATGAGAAACCCTAAGGGGGGAGGGATCACAAAAGATGCAGCCCAGCTTCAGTCAGAAGGAAAAGGTGAATAAGAAAGAAAAGAAGAAACAAAGAAAATATAAACTGAGGAGCAGGCAGCTTATGAAGAAGTAGTAGAAAAAGTCCCTCCTTGGGAATCTAGAGTCACTCGTAGCCAATTACAAGAGAAAAAGAAGAAAAAAAGAAGAGTAGACACAATGTCTCTGTTGCTAACTATATCAACTCCCCTAATAACCATCTATATCATCACCTACGTATGGCTTTTACATCTAACACACTATGGGGTATGTTTTCATCTCTAAGATCAGGGAGATAAGTACTAAGATGAAAATGTGATACTTTGAACAGTCCCGGTTTTAGTGTACTAAACCAGAAGGATTCCACAGACAAGAAAAAAAAATAACCCCACAAATGATAAGGCTGTGACAAACCTGACAAAAGCCGGGAAATTCAAAGTCATTTCCCAAGATGGTTCACTTTTTGTCACTGTCCTGTGTTATTTAAATCTAGGTTTGTCTGAATATCCCTCTTCGACAAACATTCACTTGAACAAACGCAATGAAAGACTTATGGGAGGAATTTCTGGTGGCTTTTTTTTTCCCCACCTGCTGTCAGATCTTTTCTTCTCTCCTTACCCTGGGCCTCCCAAAGAATGAGGAGACTATCACAAATGACAAGCAGGAAAATCACCATTAATTGAGAGGGTAGGCACAATTTTTATTCAAATCTAAACAAAATTCCCAGCCCATAGGAAATGCATTTCCAGTGTCCCCTTCTATTCGTGTAAATGCTGTCAAAGGACTTGGGTGATATTTCCAGTTTGGGCAGCCCAAATATGTGCAAGGAATACATTTCTTAGTTCCAGTCTAAGGTACGTTTTAATCTAGGAAGGGACAGCAGGCATTTCAGCTCTCCAGAAATACATTAGACAAAACACCTGCCATGCTTTACAAGTCCTTGGGAAGACAAGCATAAAACATTCCTTTCTTGTATATTTGTCCAGGTCACCTCCACGAGTTACTTGTGGTGTCCAGACAGAAGGGGAACTCAGCAGTATGTGTGAAATACACTAACAGGCTGATTTGTGTGTAAAAGCTTAAATGGGGCAGATATCCATTTTCAATTGATAAACTGTGACTTGGAATGAGATCTCTGCCTCTGACCTGCAAAGGCCAGGGTTATCTTCACAGACACAAAAGGTGTCAGGAGCTGAAAGAAGCACTAACTTGGAATGAAGCCAGAGTAAAATTACTGATTAATATTTTTACAGTTATTCCACCCACTGCCTCACTGTGTTAACATCCACTGTTTGGCCTCCATCAGTGTTCAGCAAGCTCAGTGGGTGCTATCTTCTCTGCATGGAGGAATACAACTGCACTTTTTTGCTTCATATGCCCTTCCGTGTCCGATGCCATTCTGTCAGCCTGCCCCTCTGCTGCCATTTGTTACACATCAACAAAACATATTGGGACATAGTGGGAAGGTTCAGTCTCTATTGCTGTACCACTGATGTCTGCCTCAGATGTTGTGGGTCAATACCATAAAACAGGAGGCATTACTTTTGGAGCAGCCTTTGTAGATGACCAGGGATGGCTCTGTGTGAAATTCAGTGCTTCTGTCTGCATCTTCCTCTTGTACAATCTAGTCAAGCAAGTTTTAAAGCTCATGCTCGAACATTTTTAAGCTGTAAAACACGGGCATTGTTGGCTACTCCCAGATAAAATGCTCAGTTTTCTCCTCTGAAAACTTCCTCCCAGTCCAAAATGAGCAACTGAAATCCCACTGCCGAAATGAGCAGTGTTTGGCTCTCACATCCAATAAATCCCACAGTAAGCACTTCTTGTTTTTAGAGGAAAACAAGAGAATTGTTATTCCATGCTCCCCAGGCATCTCAGAGGAGTGAGCCAAGTTTCTCCTCTGGCGTCATTACAACTGGAAGAGGCAGAAAATGGAGCTGTGGGCAGGAAAGTTAGGACAGGAGTTTGACAAAGCTCAGCTCAGGACTGCTAAAGGGCCAGCAGGCTTACAGCAGGGCCAGTACAACAAAGCTGAAATTCCCCAGTGGAACAAAATGCTGTAATGAAGTGCTAAAAAGCCAAACAGCTCTAGAAAGAGGAAGAATGAGACTTCTGAAGTGGAAGATTGATGGCTCTTGAATAGAACCGAGGGACAGCAACATCTCCTATTCCTTTGCTGTCGAACATCTGGCTTTGTGAGGATGCAAATTATGTCGGCTTTCCACAACAGTGCCGGGTGTTTGTGATGCAAAACGCTCCGGGGTAAGGCAGAAAGGGAGAGAAGGGAAAAAAGCAAAGGCTGGCAACATGAGGAGCTGGCTGAGGCTCACACCCAGCACAGGTTTGGGTCCTAAAGCACAGCACTTTGGAACTAGACCGGATTTCTCAAGGGAAATACAGTGGCCTTAAAATTAGGGAGGGCAAAAGGCAAGAGGGTTTGAATCACCTCCAAGAAGATGAACTACGAATTGAGTTTCCAGCTGAGGCTCCACGATCACCCTCCAACACCCGAGCCATACAACCAAGCCCTGCCAAAAAGAGCAGGTCCATCCTGCCCTCTGCCTGCAATGTGTTCCTGGCACATCTCTTCTGCTGGCACGTATGGCCAGCTTGACCCAAGGAGCAATCTGGATGAGGAACAAACCAGGCTGACAGGAAAAGGAGAAAAAATTGGAAGGACACGTGTGTTTGCAGTAAATGAACAACACTTTGCTACTCTGCTTGGGTAACCAGTTAACAGGACCTAGGAAAATGCTGCCCACATTTGTACAGACCGGAGCAGGAATCAGTCACACTCCCATTAGCCTGCTCAGATGCTTCAGAGAAACCAACCACCTTGGTCACTTGAAGACCTCATCCTTGTCATATAAAGCACAGCATCTTATACATCTATACCAAAATCTTGGAGTAAATCTGAGTGACTACCAGCTCACTATGAAAGAATATGAAGAAATACAACCCTTTTTGGTCTACACACGTTAAAACGCCAGCCAAACTAACATCTTTTTCCTTGCTTATCACAGCCTGGGTTACCAGCCAGTGGAACATAAAGACCTCACTTCATCAGTGTTGATAAGCCTGAGGTATTTCCACCAGTGATCACCTCCAAGCAGGTCAACAAGCTGTTCCGACAGGGTTTGAGTCCCGGTGCTCAAAGCTTAGTCCAGCCAAGGCTGGTACCCCTGCAGGCTGAACTGCTGGGGACAGAGCAGCTGTCTTTTGAATATGAATATCTGACAATTTTCAAAAGAATCAATTAAAATCAATCTATGTGTGAAGAACACTTTGATGGCACAGACTGGAAATGCCTGTTAATGTGCTAACCACCTTCCCTTCAGACCTTTTGAGGATGAGGCAGGGGACAATAGGTTTGCTTGCTCTGTGGATGATCGAATCAGCTAAATTGCTAGCTATGCAGACAGGAAATTAATCATGCAAAAGCACTTGCACGTCTGTATGAATGTTCATTCTGAATTCAACTGGGAAGTTGAAATGGCTTTAGACAAGGAGTCAAAAATCCTAAACAGCAAGTCTTAAAAAAAAAAAAAAAAAGCCACTTGGAGAAAAATAAATGAATATTTTTTCCATTTTAAGCACATGCAAAATCACAAGGAAAAGTTCTGACTTGGGGAGATCAAAGAAACAAAAATGCAGGAGTTCTCAGTCCTTCTGCTCCTCCAACTAATTGCTTTGGAGCAAGAGTACTTCCTTTTTATGGCTTTGTTACAAACCTCTGGAACTAAAGAGCAACAGAATAATGACCTCAGCTGGGGTTAGTGAGGTGAAGAGCAGCTCAAAGTATTCTTGAGAACATTTCTGAACATTAGATATGTGTTAAAAAAAAAAAAAAAAAAAAAAGGAAAAAAGAAGGAAAGAGACACAGGAAAAAAAAACACCCTCTCAGATCAGTTTTCTGGTATCCAGACACAACAAGGAATAACTCTGGTTTCTTCTGATGAGTAATTCTATAATCAACCAACAAATACAAAACTCACTAATTAAGCTTTACTTCTCTGGAAATACGACCGCTATGTCTTCTCCACCCAAAGCAGGAAGAAAGTGGAAGTAGCTGATGTCAAAGAGCAAACTCCTTTTTCCCTTTCTTCAAAGGGAAGTGAAGAAATGCTCCCATTTAAAGAGGTAAAGTACAACAAGAGGGAAGGAATAAAATCAGACTTATCTGACACAGCGTACACTAAATATAAAAATGCTAAATATAAATTAACACAAAATAAACCTGATGAAGCAAACTCCATCATGAAGAAAGGTGAAAATAACATATGGAACATAATATCAAAAAAAGACAAAGCCCACGGTGGATGTTCACCTATCTCTTGGCCAAGGAACTGAGGGCAGCTTTCTGAAGCCCAACACACCACGCTGCCTCCAGCAGCAGCTGTACTTACTCTGTGCTTCACAGTCCACGCAGTGGGAATTGCCTCTGATGTTCCTTATCGACTGAAGGGCCATGGCCTCATTCTGACTTGTCAGACGCGACTGGAAATGTGAAGAAAGGCACAGGTAACAAACAAGGGAGCAATAAAAAGGGTTAGACAACACCACAGTCAGTAAATGCAAAAATAACAAACAACCCACAGAGCTCAGGTCAAGTCTGAATGAACGAGATGAAGGACCCTGAAATCCTTGGCTGATGCTCTTTATTTGGATCTGGAGAGTCTGTCACCATGAGCCAGTTCAGCTCTTCCCAACTAAACCATCTGGTGGGCTTTGTGAGAGTAAAATTGTCAGCTGCAACAAACTATGGGCTCTCTGGACATGATTTTCAAATGAAAATCAAATAAAGCCATGTGGAGATGTTCCATCACAATGACATCTATTACACCCCTACTTGCTGTACTACGGTATTCCAGTTAGTTCTTTTGACAAGTTTTGAGACAGTGGATCTACTTTACAGAAGAAAACCTCTTGGAGCACTGTAGCAGGTTGAGGATACAATCAGAAAAGTCCCCTCTGCAGTCAAGATCTTAACAAAGGATTCTTCTTTTCAAAAGCATACTTAATATACACAAAAGCTAATCTTCTCTGTAGGTACTGGATAGTGACTACTACCAGCCACTCTTTACCTCTCTTAGTGTCAGTGCTTTTTAACACGGGTATTAGCATAAAGATTTCTCTCTCCCTTAACATAAACATTAGAACACATAAATCCATTTAAGTCAGAGAAAAATCGTAACCTGTTTGTTTTTGTGTCTATCTCAGAAATGTATATTGGAATCAAACGTTATTATCCCAATTATTACTGGAAACATATATTGGAAACCAGTAATACACCTAAGCAGGTAGGATGGGGTAACGAAAGCAGGCATTTACTGTAAGATCTGAATTTCCCTCTTCCAAAGACACTGCTTAGATGGATAACATGCAGCTCTAACACTACATGTATTTCTCTAGGAGGTGAGGTTTCAAGTTCAGCATTACAGAATCACAGAATCACAGAATTACCCGGGTTGGAAGGGACCTCAAGGATCATGTAGTTCCAACCCCCTGCCTGGCAGGGCCACCAAACATATGCCTTTACTAGATCAGGTTGCCCAGGGCCCCGTCCAACCTGGTCTTGAACACCTCCAAGGACGGGGCATCCACAACCTCACTGGGCAATTCTTGATTTTGCTTTCCTTGATGATCAACCGCCTATTACTCGTTCTCATGCATTACTCCATGCACCATACCTTGTTCTTGCTGCTCTCACACGACTGTAAACTGGCCAAGATCTGACTCTCTATGGCTTGTACCCATGCATCTCTTTCTTCGTATGTGGTAGCTTCAAAGTGCCACGTCTGGCCAGTGAGAGAGACAATGATAAACTCAAAGTTTTCTTCTTGTTCTGCAAAAGAAAACAAACCATGCAATAGGAAAAAGGTTTAAATTCAAGGATACTGACAGACAGGCCTAAGCAAGTGCAAGTCTGAATGCTGGAGATCAGAGGCTCAGTACATCCAACCCTGAAGCTGCACAACGCATTGGAAAACAACTTGCAGATCCAGGGTTTTCCTCTCAGAATGCTATAATGAATAAAGTGCTGTTTTGTTTGAATATACAGTTCTTGCTTGCATTTGCCTGTTCAGTGTTGAGTCGATCCACCTCTGGAAGACAAAGTGGTGAACACACACTATTTAGACTTAAACCTGACGTGCTTAGAGCTACATACTGTAAAAAAAATCCAACACAAAGTGTGTCACAAAATAACTGAAAGGATGAATGCATTATAAAGAGTCGATGATACAAAGCTCAACAGTTTACCCTCTGCCTTCCACCACCTCTGTGCATAAAATGTTGAAAGCAGATATACTCATTTTCGGCACAAATACACTGGATTATAATGCAGGATTAAAATCAGTTCGACTTATTCACATTGGGAGAGATGAGAAAATGATCTAAGAAGCCTGCAGAAAGGGTCAGTGGAAACCCCTCAGGGCCACTGCAGAATAAGGACAAGTATTCAGGCCAAAGCACTGCAGTGCATGAAAATAACCAACAAACCTCAACTAAATGGACTCGCTCTGCCTACACATGGGATACCACAATCAAAAGAGGCAAGGAAGCTGAGACAGAGATACTGGAATCAGGAAGCATGAAAGGAACATTACAACAGAGCACCAAGTTCTGGTGAACATCAGACATAATGGGCTTTGGAAAAAGCATTTGCTTGTCTACTAATGACTTATTAGATATTCAGGGCCATGAAACTCCTGCATTGCCTTGTCATCCATAAGCATATAGATGTGACACATCTAGAGCTGGCTTTAAACGTAGCACTGCTGCTCAATGGAAGTCATTTTTTCAGCCTGTGGGATAACTGGTCTTCCTGCCTTCACAGTCCCACATAGTGCCTGTCTTGCTACTGTAGGACAACAGAGCCTTGCAGAACAAAACTGAGGCACCTCCAGAAAGCCTTGTTGATGGGAAGAGAGACCTCACAAAGATCAGAGAACACTGGCAGAGGAGGACATGGAAAACTGAATGTAGCAGCAGTAGAGTACAGCTTAGCAGATGCATCACTCTATGGCTTTTTAATGGCTTCTAAATGATAAAATCTTTGTACTTCCAAAGACTTAATGAATAAGAGATTTACAAATGCTGTCACCAAATCCTACAGCTCAGAGCAATCTTCTACACAGAGAGCAACCTCTTCCATACAGAGTGCTTCTAAATCGCACAGGTATGCGACTTAGAGGCAAGCATGAAGAGGAATGCAAAGTTTTCAATGAAGTGCAAATCAGGAGGAAGAAATCCATGAACAGGAACAGCAAAAGAAACAGCAGAAGTATTAACCTCAAGGATTTTCATAGCAATTACACATCGCAGGTGCTATTGAGGTGAGTGCATCAGTATGGTGACGGTGGCCAGGACCCCTCAATATGCAGTGATGTGAGTATGACATGGTGTCACCTACAGGAAAACAATTCCCCACGCCTCTCTTCAAAGCAAGGAGGACACCCTGTTGGGATGTGTAACAAGAGGAGACATGAGCATGGACAGAGCTAATGTATCTAATAATCAACAAGCACATACAGCTTATATTTAATCTTTACAGTAATCCTGTCACAGCTCAGCCCAGAATTTCAGCATCCAAGTATGCTGTGATTTCCCAGCTTTACAGTTTCAGGAGCATAAGGATGTGTGTAGATCCAAGATACAGCACAACTGAATTCTCCCATCTAGTAATCCTGATCACACACCTAGGAATTTGTTATGAGCAACGCATTCTGCAATCCAGCCTAACCTGTTAGGGAGGTTTGAAATCCCACCCTCAAACAGCATCCCTGCAAGCTTTGAATAAAATGCTGCACCAAAGTCATTCCTCTGCTCATGGAAGACCTACTGCACAGTGCACAATGGAGACAGACACTTGGGATCACCGTCAGCCATTTCCTCTGGTTATCCTGTATGCAAAGCATCCTTATCCCAAAGGGAAGGCTCTCGTTTCATCTCCTGACCTTTGCTGCTACCACCAGATGACACTGTAACAATAGCTGGAAAACACTGCAGTTGTGGTAACTGGGGATGGCCAAGTTCACACCACACGTTAATGAGTTTGTCCCAGTACCATAGGGATGTGTTAGGACTGGGCTAGAAAGATGTCTTTCACTTCACCAGCAAGTTGGCCAACAGCTTGGTCATTGCTGATAACTTAAGTTTGCAGGAGTTCCCTGATCTGAAACAAGGCAGCAGAGCCCATATCACGTCACCTACAGAGCAATGAGCAAACCAGATGTGCCATGCAGGTAGCAGTCTCTAAATCCGGACCCATCACAAACGCAAACAGAAAAATCCAGGCAGCAGAATGGAATTGGTCAGTTTTAGTCTTTAATAAAATTACAGGTAGGGCTATTTAAATCCCTAGGAGCCCAATCACAACATTTTATTAAATGGTTTTCCATGTTTAATGGTTATTCATAGAAAGGTCCACTGTAATAGTATTTTAGCACCATCAACCTGTTGAAATCAACCTGCCCAATTACTCCAAACTACATTAATAACACCGGATATTACACTAATTGTGTCCAGTTTCTATGCAGACGAGGTCCTGTGGGGCTAATTTTTCATCCTCAGGGGCAAGCAACTCAGCCATCAAACTGATTTCACCAGGAATCCCTCCTCATTACACAAGTCCAGGCTGTCAAACTTTTTTTATAAAGGTTAATGGGCCAATCAGTCATCAATTGTTTCCTGGAAGCTCAGCAGACAAAGGGTTAAAGTGCTAAGAAACAGCTGCAACTGATTTACATTTGGAAGTTATTAACGGACAGGAGATGTCTCAAATGTTGTGTGGTGGGGCTGTTCTGTAAGCAAGAAGAGGTGGCTGAAATGGGAAACGAGTTAGAACTATAGGAATGTGATATGGAACCCAAGGCATTGGTGAGCTTTTCTTTCACTGGAGGCTGTGCAACTATGAGTGCGAGGAAGACTACACCAGACTGCACATGGAAACCATCACCACCACCACCTGAAGGGACTATGTGGTGCTACTCTGTGCTGCACACTCTGCTCTTATCGTTCTCTCTTTGTAGGAAGATTACTGTGTTCAACCCAAGTCAACATCTACTGTCATCTGCCAAACAACATGTACTGCTACAGCCCACCCGCCTATGGAACACCATACCCAATTCCTTGCAAGCATTCCATCATCAGAGGATCACAGGCCTGCCTTGGCAAATTGATAGCAAGTTGCTGTCCATGTCTGGTACATGATACCAGAAACAACAAGCGTAGAACCAGAAGACTCAATGGCGTATTTCAAACACCCATAAAGCATCTTCTGGAGTTGAGGTTACAGCTTCAAACCTACCCAGTGCTGTCTGAAGTAACACTGAGACTCATCCCATGCCAGCATCCATCCTTAACAACCCACAGTCTTTTGTTCTAAAGGATGATAATGAAAAACTGATGAGGTGCTCTAGCAATCAACATTAGATGTTTACAGCATACGATTTGTTCACAACAAAGGGGTTATTTATGCACTATGTCATGTGAACTATCACTACCTTTTGCCACTTGGTGTAATTTATCCCTGTAAGTTGGAAGATAAGTATGTTTATTAGCAGCATCAATTAAAGAAATATTTGTGCCACGTCCCACTGGGCATGACTATGCTAATACTTCTCTCCCCTTTCCAAACTCAGTGTCTAAATCTAATTAGTTTTGAAAATCAACCCTATCAGGACAATATAGCTCTGCTATCAGTTGCCCACAGCTCTTGATAAAGGTTGCATTCCACTGGAAGAATGTTTCAGTACCACTGTTTTATATCATGGCCCATCAATGACAAAGTGATGATGAAAGGCTTGTTTCTAGCTCAAGGGACTGATGCTCTCCCCCTGCCATATGTACTTACTTTATTTGGATGCCAAGACAACGTGGTTCAAAGAACACCATGAAGTCATTTTTAAACTCAGTTCATACAGAATGCCAGTCTGTACTTGCACTAGGTGCTTCCTAGTGTGCTTCAAGCCTGCAGTTCCCTTTTTAAACCATACGTGTTTCAAAGATGAAGACCTTTCTTGGCTAAGCTGACTGGATAGAGCTCATCTTTGGTGCTCTCACAGCCTCCCTCTCCATCTGCAGTGCTTAAGCCAACATGAACTTCCCGCACAGGTGAAACATCACTGCAAGAGCATCAATAGCTGTTAAATAAACAGAGAGCAGCCATGCTCAGGGAGGACACAGCTTCACATGGCATGCAGCAAAAGCTGACCCTGTGCAAGCAGAAAGCATGAGTGACCCACCAGACTGAGGCCCATGCAGATGCTCCCCTCTGCTAAGCACCTATGGCACAGTTACAGCACGCATGTCTTCACCTTCTCCATCTTCACTGGAGATTTTGCTACATGGGAACAGACTATAGACCTAAATCACAGCACCAGAATGAAAAAGTAGCTGAGATCAAGCTCCTAAAAATTGTCCATGATGGTAACATCTTTGTTCTGTAACAACACAAAAGTGCAACTGAGCGAGCACGTGCTAAAGACTAAAGCAGATTTGTTATTCTGGACTGTCATTTCCTATCAACATTTTCTTTTTTGAAGGCATAATTATCTAAACATGTGGCTTTTCGTACTTAACACTGCTCATTAACTCTGCATTTGCCAGTCTCACAACTGCAGCTATCGCACTGAGGGGAAGCATGCATGCCTAGAGGTGCAGAACTGTGGTGAACAGATCCCTCCATTTTTATTAGGGGTAAAACTTCCAAGCAAGAAGTTTCCCTAACTTCAGAATTACATTCTGATGGTATCTCTCCAATCCCTTCAGATCGGGCCTATCAGGAACCTATTCCCATAAGGTTGTTTATTCAACGTGCCTTCCACAGATGCTTGTATTTAGCGCAATGGAAGAGTCTTCAGACTAGACAGGCCTTAAACCCCAAGGTTTGGAACTGCGGTCCACAAGGGAGCTCTTTACACACGTTTCACACTCAATAACAGGTAGATTTCCGGTTAACCCGTGACAATAGTCATACAGAATGATCTGTTATCAAACAACGGCTTATTTTCCTATTGAACAGTAAAAGACAGCAAAGTATTAATGTCCAATCACCACCTTCTCTCATTCTGCACTCGGAAGAGACAACAACAGGGATCAAACCAGACCGCATTTGCAACTGTTGCTGCGAAAGGTAATAATTTTCCATTTACGAGGAGAAATAAAGCAAAATTATAATTAAAAAAGCCTCCTTAACAAGCCGCCGTAAAACCCCACTTTTGTTTCCCGCGTACACTTTATTTGGCAGTGAGAGCACGGCATCCAGCAGTAATTGTGCAAAAAAAAAAAACCCCACAAGGGCCGGTGATATAAATCACCAAAGGTTAATGATCAGGATGTGAACAGAGGGACTTGTTTACAGAAATAGCATGCAATTTAAAATTTACAAGAGATTTAATGCCACCGCTTGGCAATCACTAAAACCAACAGCCCAGAAAACAGTGACATTAAGAAAAATATTACAGTTATAATCATTCCAAAAGAAGTCAATTAGTGTTAGGGCATGCGCTCGTGATTACTTGACCCATTTGGTTTGCACTTAAGTGAGAAAGAAAAATCCACCCCCCCAACTCCCCCCCTAAACCCCACTGTATTGAGAGTACTGAGTTGTGACCTATTTTGCATTCCATATTCCTTACACCGTCCCCTCTTACATGCTGTTGGAGATGGTGGCAGAGGTTTGTGTTTTTTTTCCTCCTCTCCCGGCCTTCCGACTCATTCTGACCTTTTGACATTTGTAATATTAACAATGAAAAGAACAAAAAAAAAAAACCCAACACCACAAAAATCAGAAGGAAGTTTATAATTATGTTGTTCAGATGGAGGCGGTGGAAGAAGGTGGGGGGGGGGGGGGGAAGACCAATCCAATGTTCTCTCATACAAAAGCCACGCTGGCTGTCTTCGGTAGGGGGAAAAAAAAAAGAGCAACGTAAGTCAATTTGTGAACTTTGGCACCGCACGACCTTTAGAAATACAACAATATACAGAATTTACAAGCAAGAGCAGCACATGCAAATGACCCGGCACTGTCTCGCCTTCGGATTAGAGCTGCAAAGAGCATTATGGAGAAACGCTTTGGCAAAACAAATTAAGACTGTTGCTTAAATGTCACGGCACACCATTGTATGAGGCTACAGATCATTACACCTGATACTAACACTTATAAAAACCGTAATAACTTCGGATATATTACATCGAGTGCCCACATGTAGAAAGGGGGGGATCGAGAAATAAATAAATAAAGGGAGAAAATGGGTTCTTGAAGTAATTTAAACATCACCACTCCACGACTAGAGGGAAAGGTCAGAATTTAAGTAAGCTGAAAGGAACATGAATGGTAAAATAAAATGGGCAAACGAAAAGATGAAAAGACCGCTGGAATGACTCTGCAAACATAAGATGAAAGCACACATGCTTTGGGCAAATTTGATTTCCATTCCTGCATTTGGTGGGAGACGCAAGGAGGACAACTTCCAGAGAAGCAGGGTTAAAAAAAAAAACAAAAACAGGGTTAGAGAGGGGGGTGTTCATCTACAACGTGTGGTTTTGTTACCTTCAGTGTTGGTGCTGCTGCTGCTGTATATATTTCGCAGGCTACCAACACGGTTTAGTTTCCAAGCTTTGCGTTTGGCTGCATCCAGAGAGCAGAAGGGGGAGAGAAAACAAAGAGAATAGAATAAAAATAAAGAAAAAGGAAAAAAAATAATAATGAAAAAGGGGTAAAAAAGAAACATCAAAATAGCACGTGAAGTAAAATACAAGCACAAGCCTGTTACGTGTGAAGAGCTACACATAAAATGCACACAGGGCTAACACAGCCTTTCCAATCCTCAGACTGTACGGAAGGCCTCTTCTTTCTTGGGAGTGATTTTGAAATCTCTAAAGGGTGACAAGATCTGGCAAGGCCAGACGGACCTGCTATTGGAACAGACAGAAAGAGCAGCAGAAATAAAAAGGCACAATGTGTTTGTACAAGGGACACAGGACCAGACAAAACAACGGCAGTACAGTGCTATTTAAGAGCGAGAATCAGACAGATGAGTTGCTCTTTTACCCTGGGCCATCCCAAGTACAAGGAGGGAATGATGTACCTGCTAAGTGATACCTCTACAAGCCTTCCAGTCATCTCACCTTGTAAAATCTGTTCTGCAGCATCAAGGAAGGGATCTCTGCTACCAGCCAGAACTGGATGAATATCCAGACCTCCTTCTCAGCAGCTCGCAAGGGCCTTCATCACAGAATCATCATAGAATGGTTGGGTTGGAAGGGACCTCGAGGATCACGAAGCCCCAGCCCCTCTACTACATGCAGAGCCACCAACCTCCACATTTAATACCAGCGCAGGCTGCCCAGGGCCCCATCCAACCTGGCCTTGAACACCTCCAGGGATGGATGGCGCATCCACAGCAGCTGGGCAGCTGTTCCAGCACCTCACCACTCTGTGAGTAAAGAAATTCTGCCCACAGATGGGAGAGTCTTGAGCTCAGATATAAGGCTTCTAAGGAGGACAGTGCCACCTACAGTGCTATTAATTATGATTAATTTCTAAGCCACGTTTTCTTTCTAAACATCCCTTTACTCTAATTAGCTTATTACAAAGTAACTCACAGTAAATCTGGAGTAAGACCTCATCAGCACCTCATCCAAGCTGGACATCACATAACATAATATATTCTGAGAATTTTCTTTCTAATCTACCAGATATATTTTAATGTACCAAGGAATTCAGACTCATATGTTTGGCTCCCACAGGCCAGGCTGCCCAAAGCCCTATCCAACCCAGCCTGGCATTCACCCCTGGGCATTCACAGCAATCCAGGCAGCCCATACCAGGGCCTCACCGCTCCCATCAAAGAAAGGCTATGTTGGATCTATCTACAAAATAAAGTTCATCAAATCTAAAAGTATCTTCATTACATGCATCCTTCGATATGAGAAACCTTTTGTTTTAGAAATGTTTAACGAGTCCCAGCAGGAACTGGCAACCTGAAAGGCACCATTTCCCAGCTGAAATCTTGTTTTTCCTGAGAAAAAAGAAATTTACATATAAATAGGCAAAACCGAGGTTTGGCATGCTTAGAAAAGGAAGACTGTTTCCAGTATACAAAAACCTTTTCCCCAGTCTGTTGTCATTTTTCATACTTTAATCACATGTTCAGGTATGGATATATAAGCAGGAAGTGAACTTGCAGCCTGGTTTCCCATTAACCTATTGATGAACTAATCCATTTTAATGTGTTAAGTGTCATGCCTTTTTCTCCATTTTTGAAGGAATGGGCCCTTTTTTCAGAGATGCTGAGATTCTGATACATCCCAGTGTGTCCTATAGCAATGATTAGACACCGACCTGCTTCCTTGTGATGCTCTGCTATATCTGAGAATTCAATAATATTATCACCATCAGGGTTTGGACAGTGCCAAAAGCAGCCTCTGCGGAGGTGATTGATGTATGTGTGACCAGCAGGGCCTAGCCCAGCCATCCTATCCTGACTGCCTTCAGAATTACAGCCTAACTATAAATTTCTGCTGCCTACAAACAAGGCCTAAGCAGGTGCTAGATGTTATTTGCCTGATCTCTCTTTAGCTTACATACCAGAAGATTCCATACAGTCTGGATTCACCCTCAGGTTCGAAAGTTAGCTCAGCATAAGCTGTGGTTGCCAGATCTGGTGATTTATGTGTGTATACACAAACAAAACCTAGGAAGAAAGAACTGGATTCCAATAAAAATCTATTAAAAAATGCTTCATTATTTAACAGAAACAAAGCTTGGTAATTAGAAAGATCTTCAAGGTAGATTGATTTGTTGAAGTCTTTTTCTCCCAGAGGGTGGTGACGCACTGGAACAGGCTGCCCAAGGAGGCTGTGGATGCCCCATCCATGCAGGCATTCAAGGCCAGGTTGGATGTGGCTCTGGGCAGCCTGGTCTGCTGGTTGGTGACCTTGCACACAGCAGGAGGATTGAAGCAGAAAGATCATTGTGGTCCTTTTCAACCCAGGCCATTCTATCATTCTATGATTCTATTTTCTGGAAGCTTATCTTCTTTACATAGAGACCAAGAAGCATCCCTAGTTAGAGTTACAAAGAAACGCAAACACTCTCAAATGTCAAATACTCGGAATGGAGGTGCCTATGCCCCAGAAGACAGCAGGTGTTTGATTCACCTTGTCCTGATATTGTGGCTTGTATTCAGCCCTCTATGCTACATTCCTACCATCCGAATGACTAATGGATTTTAATAATGTTTTGAGAAAAATCTGATTAACATCGACACTTGCCCTGATCTCTGCCTTCACCATAGACAGAAAAACAACATCTCGCAGCAATCAAAGCATTCCCCCATCCTGACTAGCATGTAGGCACGAAGTGGGAGCACTTTCTGATCTTCACCAAGCTCATTAAGTCCAGAATGTAGATCACCAAGATTAAGCTTGTACATTTGCCAGACAAATTAATTTCTGCTTTCAAACTCTCAATCTGGACTAGCACAATAAGTCATTATCTGTCACCCAATGACTCCGAGCTCTGTTTTAACAGGGTTTAACAACCCTGCAAAACAACACCTTAATTGTTGTAACATCCAACCACGCACCCCATCACCCGGCAGCTCCTCCCAGTAGTTACCACAGGAAGAAATCACAAGGAAGAAACTGGGAAAGCTTTGTCTCTTGGAGCCTGACGTGGGGTTTCATCATGAAGGGTTAAAGTGATTTCTTGAGCTCTTACGGAGATGCTACCCTCCATTTCCCCATCTGTGTCTTGATGTGTCACCCATACGGCACACTCAGACATCTAGTTTGAACATACCAGTAGAGGGACTAGAATCAACTGCATTGATCTGTGAGGAGGAAAGAATGATGCAGTTCTATATGACTGTGTCAAATGTTACAATGGGCCATATGGATCTTTATTTTTTATAGCAGGAACTGCTCCCCAGGTAGGACAGAGGTCAGCAGTCGCTGAATCATCTCCATACGCTGTGCAAGAACAACACACTACCAAAAGAGACACAGCAGTTCCAACTGCTCGTATTTCTTTTTGTGTCATTCTTCTTGTAATCATACTTTTAAAGGCAAATGAATGGTGGTGCTCAGTTTCCATCCTTCATTGGCCTCTTGTAAAGTTCACGCAAGCAAGACTCCCATTCTTTTTTTGTTGTTGTTATTCTAAACAAGCTTTTCCAGCCTATGTATGATTGACCTCCACCAGTCTGTCTTTCTGTTTCACCAGCTGCAGGAATGACATCAAGCTTCCAGATCTACAACCTAGACTTCAGAATCAATAAAAATCTGGGTTTCCTATGAAAAGCCTCAACAAATCAAACAGGACTTAGGATACCCATGGCTTAACGTGAAGAAATGCTACAGCTTGGAAACTACAAATGGACTGAGGGTATCTGTGCCTATGAGAGCACACAGGAGTCACAGTGCCCTTGCTATGACTCTGTAGGTACTGGATGGACTCAATGTGCATGACCAGAGGCAATCCCACTCTGTTATTTATCTTCTAGGTCTTTATCTCCAGGACTGCAGTTTGTAAGGCATGGACTGCAATCCAGGCCCACTGAAATGGAAGCTGTACAGGCTATTTAATGGCTTAACAGGCCTTTGAACATCCAAATAGCACTGAAACTGAGCTTTACAAAATGACTCTAAACATTAAAGACTTTAAAACTAGCGGGATACGATGACATGTTGCATCTCCATCCATTAAAGTGAAACCTGACGATAGTTTGGTAGTGGCAACAGTTTGCCATTTCAGCTAAAGCTCTGGGATGACATCCAGCACAGGCAACCTCCCATTACAACTCGAGTTTTTCACTTTGTGAGCTGAATTACACTTAATTAACAAACAGGCTGTATGCAAAATGAGCTAGAACACGTATGTTTCAAGCGTGCACACCTTAAAGAGAGAACTGGCATGCCAGCAGACAAAGAGGAGAATTAGGCTTTGGAACTGCCTTTTGTTAAGATACTGAGTAACCGGGAATCAATTAAGCTTAATGACTCCCAATTACCACACATCTTCGTATTTGTTCAGGCAATAACTTTACATCTGTGACCAACCCCTCGCAGACAAAATCTCAGTGTTTGCTTTCTTTAATAGAGACGCTATTTATTCCGCGTTAATGAATCTACTTTTCCCATCTAATTTTGATTAGTTAGGTATTGTAGTAAATATGTTTACAACCCTACGATCAGACATCATTATTTCTAAAAGCACCTACTGTATTACTGACGTGTGTCTCTGATGGTCCATCTGTTTAATAACTGTACTGTTTTCTAAGGATGCTTCAGATACCAGAAACCTAAACACCACATTAAGCCCCTCCAAGTCACTCAAATTAAATTATTTGTGCACATTGCTAAGCAGAAATATGCTTCTGTTCTTAGGAAACTCTGAATATCTCCAGTCTCACTCCACTAAATCCTCCTCCACTGCAGTACTGAGAAACTACAGACTTGTTAATGTCACCTCTGGTCTCCGTGTGACAGAGTTCTTTGTTGATTAGATAAATAGTCCTCAGATAGCTGATTAAAAAATGATGTAGCCGTTAGGTTGTGTGTCCAAGCCTTGTCAGCCATGTTGGATGTTAAAGTGTGCATGAATTACATCCCTGGAGTGTGCTGAACAGTGCTGATTAAATGAGGCACGCCACAGCCCTCAGCATCAATTATCAGAAATAATAGGATCTTTTCACCTACGCTGGAGGAAGGGGGCTGGGGATGGAGTCAGCATGCCACTCATTTCTCAGAATATCTCATCATCATAAGCACAAAATAATAACGCTGCTCATTCACCTAAGGACATTTGTTTATTTTCATTGTGTAACAATAGAGACTGAGAAGATATATGAGAAAAAACCTCCCCTAGCCTTTGCCAGACGAACTTTTGCATATAATACCTGTGTGACATCTGCCTAGCAAAACAGAGGTATATAGGGCCTGAGGGTAAGAGGCAAACCTGAGTGGTATATAGGGCCTGAGTGTCCAAGGGGTATTTAAGGATAAACCCCAGGCCAATCTACATAAAGTTGCCACCACAGTGGGGAAGATTCCACATCTTTTATAAAATATAGAGAAAGTTAAATAATCTCTACACATTTTGGTTCTATTTGACCAACACTGGATTTTACAATTAAAAAAATACTGGATATAAGGATCAATATATACATTGCTCTTCTGTAATGACTAACAAGTGCTCAGAGCTGCATACAGTGGATCTGTTACAGTGGGCTTTGAAGTGAAACACCTTTAAACACTTCAATGCCACTCTGAGGTTTCCAAACGTTTGCTCTCTGTACTGGTGTTAACAGGACATGTATCCCCATGGACCCCAAAATGGAGCTGTAATACAGAATATAAAACTGCTGCATTATTATTTTATATAAACAGAAGCCAAAACCTGTGAGTAATCACCCATAATGTATTAAATGGGAAACCAGGATACTCAATGAAGGAAGCTGATGGGTATCAACTAAAAAAGCCAAGCTGTAGTAGTTCATATCCCACCAACCCACTGCTCTGTTTTAAAGCCACACGACACCCCAACAGTGATACTTCCAGGCACATTAATACTTAATCACATTTGGCTTTCGCATGGAACATATCAAATAAAGGCAAAAAAGAAATGGAAACATATTCATAGTCCTATTTGTTGCTGGAAAGAAAGTTACTTTAATTGAACGCTTCTAAAAATGTTTTAAATTCCTTCTCTCTCCTTTGTCTTTAATTTAAGCCTGCCGCATTGCTCTACAGAAACTTCTGCAGTAGGCAAAGGGCTAACTAAACTATTCAGTGCATTTCCAATACACTATAAATATACGAGGATCCAAATCGACAAAAGGAAATGTTAATTGGAAACATTTTTCTCAGTTTTTCATTATCTGAGCAGAAAATTATGGGTCTTTTATACACACACACAAAATCCTTTTCAACCACCTAGAAAAATTATCTTTTAATAAAAGCTTCAAATTATACTATCATATTTCAAAGGCAACGAACAGTTAAAGCAGCTAATCAAAGGTATAATTATTTAATGACTACTACTCATGCTATCTAACAGGGCCGTAATTGCTTGGCTGTGATCACTAGACCACCAGCTTCAATACTGGAAAACAAGTACTTTGCTTGTAGCATTTGATCGACCAATTTCTGAGGTTAGTTTCTCCAATTGGGTTGACTTCACAAAGCTGGCTGACTTATTACGGGATGAGATAATCACTTTGTCACACCGCCTCCATTTGTTTTTGTGCACGTCTGTACTAAAAGGGGGGGAAAAAAAACCAACCCCAAGCAAACGGCAGAGGAACACAAAGCACCTGAGAGCATGCAAAAAAATATCACGGTGACCAAATGCTGTTGGTCAAAATCATCATTGATCTGTGTCATTTCTAAGGACACGTGACAGCTCTCTGCTTATTGTCTGTATTAATCCCCTAGAACTAGTGTGCGACATATGGGGAACACGTGCTGTCTGTGAGCAGCCTACCTTCTTTCTGCTCCTTAGACACAGCATCGACTCAGTGGAAAGGGATGACGCTCCCTTGCCTACCCCATAGAGGACCACTGGTTTTATGGCACGATGGATTTATTCCTGCTTCGGACCATCAGTTTCATCTATGGACAGGGAGATGACGATCTCGTCTGGGGCTGACGAACAAGCAGCATTTAAATCCATTAACCAAAGATGCACTGCTCTCTACACCCTTCTCCCTCTCTGACCAAAAAGCAGCCCCATTCTGTTGACAGCCCAAGCAATTACTGCTGAGAAAACAGTTGCAAAACAACAGAAAGAGCTGTTTCTGCTCAAAGGAGTGATATTTTCATGGCTCATCATGGATTTATTTCCTTCTGCATTTCATAGAATGATCTTAACACGATAAGGGAGACTTCCCACTATACTCACTGTTATCATAGGGAGAATCTAAGTTGTCCAGAGAAACCTTTTAAGGTAAAATTAAGACAGATGAGGCATTGGAATCACAGCGTGAGTTCCACCTTTTACCTATTCTGAAATTTAAAGCAATTGCAGTATTGAATGGAAATCCCAATTTAAACTCCTACAGTTGGACAACATCTCATCGCATTTAATCCCTATCACCCGCACTGCTATGAAACAGAAGTTAGCACTATGGAAATAAAAACAGGAATAAAAGGCACGCCTGCAATAAGATTTCACAAGCAGACCACACTTCTGAAAAGCAACTGTTGTTCACATCAGCTCCTACGGGCCATTAGACACACAGCCTAGGTACAGCCTATGCATGTAACCTATGTAAAACAGAGGCAAGGCAACTTTGCTAGAGATCTAAATCTTGCTCAGCAACACAAGCAAGTTCAAGTTGTTCAAAGAGCTTGTTAGAAAAGGGTATCCCCGAAGCACACCCCACCACCAAGTAAAATTAACATCAGGTGATCTCTCAGTGTTAGGCATTTAATAGTTTAGCACATTACGCTGCTTCTGGTGAAACCTTTCACATTAGCACAGGGATTCCTCGCTAGAGATATTCAACTTGGAGAGATTTATTGTGTCAAGGTCTTTCCCTACAAACTACCGGCCCATCTGTAATGATTATTTCTCTACAAACCTGAATGCCTGCACTCAAACAGGAAGGTCATCAGCTCCCCTTTTGACAGCGCAGACATGGGAGACAGCTTTCAACTCCCCCTCCCTTCACCTGGCTTCATGTAGAAAATAGAGACCCATAGACCTGGGCCCTACACTACAAGGAGGACAACCTGAGGGTTAATCCCATGCACAGTTCCTCTCTTGTAGCACAGCCACAAAGTCTGCATCTAGGTGTGCTAGCAGGACATTGAATCATTTGTATTTTGGGATAAAACCTACAAAATTATATTGCTAACTCAAAGCTCCTAGCCCAATATGGGCAATGGGACAAAGAATCTCAGGCCTTTCATAAGCAGTTTATTGGTACAAACAATGGTTACCGCAGTGACCTACAGTGGGACACGTAGGTCTCTTCGGGCAGGTCTCTCAACCCACATCTGCCAGGGAGCTATTAAGATTCTTCCACTTTAAGCTTGCTGTGGGGACATAGGAATTCTTCCCAATGGAAAGCTGTATTGCAATTTTCCAATCCCCCGGGAGATGCTGTTAGTAGAGCTTTAAAGTCTGATAAAGGAGGGTGCCATTTGGTATTTGCATATTTTAAACACTGAGCATTTTATCAGTGTGTATGCAATGATCGCATGACAGCATGATAAAGCAAAACCAAATGAAGAGACCCAAACGAAGAGACTCCTGTCTCAGTGGCACTGCCTTTTACCCCCAGTGCAGCACTGAGTAACAACTGCATTTTGTCCGGAAAGATAAATATTAAACCCTGCATTTACATCAGATGCTGGTGTCACATGCTTGCTCACTAGCTGAAGATCTGAGTTGTTAACTACTAAATGGGTAAATGACAATGGCTGTTACTAATCGCTTATTGAATAATGAAACTGACACAACTGATAAAAGGTTTCAATCCTGGGGAAAAGTGATTTATAGTATTTCACTCTACTGGCACTGTTATTTGTATGACAAATGGTTGGACAGACACCAGTTAATCTCCGCACACCTCCAACTCTGATGCGGCGGCTTCTGCCGGAGCATCCAAATAATCAAGAACAGCTAACAATACAGCCGCGCTGTCGCGAGGGGCTGAATGCTGGTATTTTATCAAGGCTGATCCCCAAATCAATTTACGCAATGGATATTTTTTTTTTGGTGGGGGGAGGGAGCATGTGGCAAGCTTACTTGCCACGCATCATAAAAACGATAAGCCACAGCTTGCAGCTAGGCTGATAGGCCATGCTCCCGCGGCACTGAAATGAAATCATCAATACAACTAAGGCGTTAATGATTTCAGAAAGCTGTGTATAGCTTATGGATTTCCTTGATGCTAAAATCTGAACTGCAGCATCACAGGGAGCTGTCAAGGCTGCTTGCTGTGTTGCAGTGGAACACTGCGTTGCCTGCTGGGGACTGTGAATCCCATTCTCCACTCAGGCAGGAGAGGGATGTGGCTTCTTTTGAGGCAGCATGAGACAGGGTTTTCCCCTTCTCTTGAGAAACAAACAAAGCTTGGTATTTATGAGCAGTTCAGCAACAGCAGCTTTATCTCATTGGCTGTGTTAGTGACGTCCTACTTCCTGCATAAGCCACATGTAATTCATCAAGCAAGTCTTTCAAAAGCATCAAACCTTTTCATCTTGCTCTTCAGTTTGACCAACAGGTCCCAGTTCAGCCATGCTATCTCTTGCCTGCCTCTCCTGACACATGGGGATGGAGAGCTCTTGCACTCTGAGGAAAGCTTCTTCAAAGATCTGCCAGCTCAGCTCCATCCCTGACCTACGAGGACATCTTCCCAGGGTGTTTTGTTGACTAACTCCCTAAAGAGCTGGAATTGGGCTTTCCTAACATTTAGCATCCTGATTTTACACTTTGCATGTCTCATTTCCCTCATTTTCCTCCAGAGCATAAACTCAACTATAAGACTGGAGGCAGGCAGCCTCCAATCCTGAGGTCACTGATCAGTTTCATTTGCATTGGTGAGCAACTGGTCCAGCATTGCATCTGTCCTGGTAAGGCTATCTATTGACTCAGGAAGTTATCCTCAATGCATTTCAGGAGCTTCCTGGATTGCCTACAACTCACTGTGCTACTTTTCCAGCAGAGGGGCTGCAGTCCCCCAGCAGGATGAGCACTTACAATCGTGATGCCTCCTGTAGCTGGAGGTAGAAAGCCTCATCAGCAGGCTCTGCTGGTAGTCACTGTAACTGATAGCACAGAGAAACCATGACACACAGCAGTACAGGATTACTGTCAAAATACTGTGCAATTGAATACAATAAAGGTTGATGGGCTAGCAGATTCTTTCTTCTACTGTGCATACGTGTATGGATGCACAAGTTCAGGACTACTTGCTCACCCAAAACCAGGAGGGGAATCCATCCCCAGGGATATAAACAAGGATTTAAGCTGCAGTTTTTCTTTGGCAGTCCCTTTTGCTTGCAGATAAGATGTCCTCATCTCCTACCCCAAAGGTAGAAAGCGTTTGTTTTGTCTCTGTCAATCAAAAACTCAAGCTTCAGTGTACTGCACTGCTGGATGAGTAAGGAGAAAACTACAGTGCTCTGAGAAATGGATATGTGGTAGGGGCTGTAAGAGCTGGGAAGGGACAACTCTGAGAAGCTGAGGAGAAAGATGCCCTTCAAATGACAACAGTTCTCTGCACCCCACTGGGTCTCTGAGGCCCTGCTTCACTCCAGCAGGATACATGGAACAAATCCTGTCCTCATCCACTTCACAGCCAGTTTCCTGTTCTTTCAGTGCCTTCCGACAAGCAGGACTAAAGCAGAGAAGGATTTTCACAAGAAGAGCCTCAGAGACAAACGCATTGGCTTCTGTGTTGCTCAAAAAAACATTTAGGACTTCATCTCAAATGCCTCTTTTGGAAGCAGTGAGAATGTTCGAGCTCTGGGGGACAGTTTATGTCAATCTTTCCTTCTTTTCTCAAAAGTATAGCAGGTTAAACTTGGGGCCTTGACAACGTCCCTTTACATTTTTTCACCAAGCCATTGAGCAGCATTATGACAAATTATGGGACCCAATGATATGTAACCTGAAAATCTATACCAGCCAAAGGCTGTAGAGGAAATAAGAGCATAAAAGAAGTATTTCTGGCAAAAATAAATAAATAGAAAAGAAACTTCTTCCTCTTCACCGGTATAAAGAGTTGCAAATAGAGAAATACCTTGATTAATCGCGGGTTAATTAGTCCTCTGATTAACCAAGTGCCTCCTTATGCAGTGACCATTTCACCTACAGCAGCACAACATGTCAAGGTCATACATACCCACTCTTCTGCTTGGGGAGCTGTGCAAACAGCACTCAAAAACCTTTATAAGCAAAGCTGCCTTCACGTCCTATTTTCTACACTTCTTTGATATCACATTCCATTGTGGGAATCATCAGTATGGGATCAACACTTCTAGAGGAGCCCATCTCTTAGATACATGGCAAGGACACACTGTGAGACTCAAGGCAATGAGGTAAAGGTAACGTTAAAATCCACTTGATAACTTCTCATTCAAATTATTTAGTTATGTATTTGTTTTCAACCCTGCGGACCCTTTAACCAAACAAGATGCAAATAAAGCGTGCCAAGAAAAAAACAAAGTTGTCGGCCAATTAACACTGTTGGCCATGAGACACCTACAAAGACTGCAGAAATAACTCTTACAATCCACAACGAGTAGAAAAACATTTACTTGCCGCTGGCTCAGTATTGCCTGCCTTCCTTCACTAAATTCACCCTTCTAAGCTCAGATGGCTGCGACATTCACGTGATAAACAGCATGTTTCACCATAAAATCTGAACCGGTTGTTCAAAAAAAGTTATTTATAACTGACCATTCACAGCCTACTGACTGGCAGCCACCCAACCACAAAGTAATTACGTGCGTGACAATGATGATATTAAGCCCAAAGTAATAGGATAGCTTCCAGTTTTAAGGCTAAGTAAATCATCAACTGTGCTTTTTATGTACAAACACGCTGGTTACAGCATTCTGGTTGTCTGGAAATAGGCACGTTCTCTTGGGTGTTTTGTTTACCACTACAAAGTGTTACCTTGGCTGTAAAGCACTAACATTTGGGACAATTTGGGATGACTACAAACCAGTCACCACCTCAGTTTTTCAATATTGATTTAAAAACTACAACATCTTCTTTTTCCCCCCTTGAAATACTACCTTGCATGACAATTGCTTTCTATGCGCACAAGCACTGAAGTCCCAAGAGGAGGAGCTCTGGAAAGAAGAAATAACGAGGGAGCTCCGAGCGAGCTGCCAATTCCTTGTCAAATGAAGCAGAGTCAGAAATACTCCGGCCTGGTTTTGTAATCCATCACCATGAACCGCAGCACTTCCTCCCCAGATTAAACAGACAGATTCAAAGCACTGGGGAAGGAAGTAAAAGGGAAGTCAAAGTCAAGTCAATGCCATATCAGTTAGAAATTACCAGTGAAGAAGATGTGCAACGCAGCGGTAGAAGCTGACAAGCTTTATGGCTGCATGTATCAAGCACAGCCTCCCCTGGGATGCACCCTGGAAACTCAAGTCTACCAGAGAGAATCAACACATTGCTCCCTTCCATTTTATTTTTTAACAGATTTTTTTTTTGCATATTTCAGTATCATGTTCAATTGGAAGCCTTCAGGGGATGCTGATGTTACTGTATACATCATGATCCTATATACTACTAGCAGAATATACTACTGAGGAACCTCTTCCACCTGATCCTTGTGGTCCCCTTCCAACCTGGGATATTCTACAACTCTACGTCATTAGGGCCAAAGATACAGGGATTCTTCCCAGAAAAAAAGTTTATCTTTCTACGGCTTCCATCCAAGCTTTAAATAGGCTAATAACTCTCTGCTACCATGCCCGCTGTCTGTGGGGTTATATGGAGCAGAAGGTAGGGTGTATCTTGTAATATCAAAACAGAAGGATGTGTCTTCTGTATTCAGACAGGAATCACAGCATTAGAGAAGGTCTGGGTTGAAAGGCACCTTAAAGCCCATCCAGTTCCAGCCTCTTGCAGTGGCACCTCCCACCACACCAGGCTTCTTACATGCTTTAAATCCACCTAAGCAAGCTGACTCTCTGGACTTGCAAAGCCTGATTAGCAAACTCCAAGAGGCAAGGAGTCAGTCACAGCTGCATTTGGTACATGGCTGTGGTAATAACTAAACTGTTAAGCAGTGTGAGGATTACCAGGTTCTGACAGATGTCCCTGTGATGTATGTCTCCTGATGGAAAAAAGCATCTCCCCAATGAATGATCTTAGAGGCCTCTTCCAACACAAACCACTCTGTGATTCCACAGTTAGCAGCTAATCATGGGCCTTCTGTTTTGTTACAACTTGGGAACTAAGGGCTCTGTTTCATGATGGGAACTGGAACCTCAGCAAGCAGGAAGCACACAGCACAAAGAGCCCTCTCAGCACAGAAGAGTGAACAGCACAGGGGTCGAGCTCTCAGAAGTCACCAAACACATGGATTTAGAGGGCAGGTTTGTCTTCTAAAGGGAGACAGAAAAAAACCAACAAGGGGAAGCACAAGCTCTTCATCTGACACATGGTTAACGCAGTGCTCAGCCTGCTATGAGTTCCTTCCCTATCTCCCCAAGCCACACGTGTGTGTTGACGTGCAGATGCTACTGGGTGAAGAGTCCTGGCAAAAAGCTTGTTTTATTCCCTAAATTCAATATGCCACAGAATATTCAGATAAGAGAAAGGGTTTGCAGTACTGGAACAATAAGCATCACTTAGGATGATGCATTTTCTCATGGAGTGCTACATGTTTGATGCACATGCCTTTTGCAACTTCTTTTTCCACATCTTAGTAGGAGTTTGAATTAAGAAATTTGTAGCATTTTTATAGGTGAGAAATTAACAGAAACCACATTAGCCTCTAAGAGGAGAAAGTCTAAACCATGCAGCCAGCTACCGACCCTCTCCCTCGCTTCTTTTAAAGGATGCAGATTTATCCTCATTATGGGATTAGAAACAGAGCTCTCTCTGCTTAGTAATGTCATCCCCGTAACATGGACAGATAAACCGAATGCTCGCTAGATCAGGCACCAAAAAAGCCACGTTCCTGCAGTCTGAAGGTTAAACTGGATTAATTTAGAAAACCTGAAAATTGATACGCCATCATTTAACATGTGCTCAACATGTGTGCTCAGCAGCAACTGAAATGAAATATCTTAAACATTATCAAACGTTACATCATTAAACATAAATTAGATGGAAACGGGGGAAAGCTAAAAATTGACTAGGAGTTCAGATACTCTAAATGGCTAATACGTCCATTTTTCACCTGAAGCCCTCTCCAATACCGTTTTGCCATTAAGCAAAACCTAAAGAAAGGTAATCAATTCCAACTAAAAAGCACTTATCCTGGAATGACTGTGCGTAAGGCACTTCAAACCTCTGGCTGGCTGCCAAAGCCCAGACAACAGCTATCAATGTTTCTGACTATCACAGGAGCACAAGGGGCCATGCATAATTGACTAGAAGATGGGCTAAAACTGTGCCCAATCAGTGTGTGATCAAAAACGCGTGGAATATTCAGCGCCACTTGATTACATGGAGGCACGTCCTTTCACTCTCCTCATGAAATCTCTTCAAGGTCCAGAGTACTGTAATAAGATCATTACTGTCAAGCGGTACGAATCGCAGGCAATGAGTCTTGGGATAGGAAGTCATACTTCACAAGCTCCTCTGGTCTCTCTCTCTCTTTTTTTTTTTTTTGTATTTTACTGCGTGTTGAGGCAGCAAGGCGACGAGGTGACAGATAATGATCACATCACTGTGTGGCAACTAGAAAGGCACTTTTAAGAAAGAGCACAGAGATATCAGCTTAAGAGAAACTCCAACTTTTTTTTTCCCTGCTTTTTTTTTTTCCTCTTTTTCCCCCTCTCTCAAAAAATTAAATAGAATTAAACTGCGCCGTGTTCTCCTTTCATCAATTGTGACTTAATGTCATTGAATTTAATCATCCGATGGATTTTCATATTACACCAAAGCCTGTTACCTCACAGACAAATGGCCAATTTCCTCCATCTCGCACTCACAAAAGAAACCTTTATTAATTTGTGTGTGTGTGTGTAGCGGGGGAGTGATGGAAAACGTCAATGATGAGGTCTGTTGAAGTCTTCTTTTCACCTACTCCTTTCACTGGAGTTGCAGACTACACGCAATGCATTGCACCTCTCAGAAGTAACCCGTCTCTATAAAGAGAAAAGTGGAGGGATTGGGTACAGTAGATTAAAGCCCAGAGTATGGAAAACAAACAAGCTAACCCTAAGATCTCATGCACAGCGTGTGCATCTGCAGCATAGACTACAAAGGCAGAAAGTATTTGCTCACCGAGTTTGGCAGCCAATTTAAGGCAAATATTTGATTAAAACCCAAAGAAACAACACAGGAATGAAGTGACTAACCAGTTGAGAGTTGGAAACACAAGGAGGTCTATGTTGCCATTAAGGATAGTCTTGTAAAAGCATGCCACTGACACCACAGAGCATAACAAGTGGAATTGCTCCAGTTCTATGCTTTTTAAATGGATGAGGCTGCTATGACTGCATGAAAGGCAACACCTACAGCAAGTAAATCTTGCATCATGACTCTACAAGCTGGCATTTCACCTGCCAGAACCCCACTCTCCAGCACCTTTCCAGTATGTGCCATTTGGAGCTGCCACCTTGGGGTAAGGTGAGAATGTCAGGCTGTGTGTCACAGCAAGCCATGCTGCACAAGCACCTTGGCTTAAGACTTCATATACATTGCAACCAAGAGAACAAAGCTATATTTAATACAATGACCTCACTTCATGTTTTTAAATTCTTACCACAGCTTCCTAGGGCACAATCATCTCCATTCCCAACCCATAGTCTCTGTCTAAAGCTGACAGCACAGTTCTAAGGAAGATGTTCATTACCTGAACCCAGCAAAACACTAGGGTGTCACTTGTTTTCTTTCACTTACAAAGCTACTTAAAACTTCTTTCTTCCCCAAAGAAATCAAGCCACATCTCAGCACAGCACTCGTGCTAAGGATACACAGTGTACAGCTCCGTACTCAACACGCAGCACGTGTACTGCACTAGGAGTGGGACTGCTTCTCATCAGAAACTAGGAAAAAAATAAGCTTTATCTTCCTCTAGATACCCAGGTGTGTTAGTGTGTACACCAACCACTAGCTCGTTCTGGGCCTCAAGCTTTCCAGAATCCTCTTTGCTGCTGACCACCACTGCGAGACTTCTCCTTTCAAGCGGGTAGGCGGAACATGCAGCCTCTTCCGACCCTGAGCTAGCAGCACTTTGAAAGAGAAGAAGGGATCTTTCAACTTGTTTAGCCTGCAATGAAGTAGGTTAAAACAATAGATGAGCTTCACCTCCCTTGTCTTTCACTCCTCAGCATCAACATAAATGTCTTTCAACAGCAAACCTTTCATGTCAAATAGGCTGTGACGACTAAGGCTGAAGGTTTCCCAACAAGTGACCTTTATGCCTTGGTTGAAAGTAAGTCTCTGAAGATTCGGTCTAGATTTTATTAATTTCTGCCCTCCTGTTTCTCAGGTGTACAGCAATTGTCCAGTACTGCATCTCCTGCAAAGCAGTGAATGAAGTTACTGAAGAACGGTGTAATTACAACTGAAGAGTGTTTTGACAGTGCATAGGTGGTAACCTCTGTGGCACACTTAAAATGAGCACGTGGCATTACAGACAACACATCTGGTCACATCCTGCAGGTGAAGTTGTCAAGTGGACAAAGAAAGAAAACACAGCTATTCATTTTCCTATGTTTTTTTTTTGTTTTTTTTTTTTGTCCCCTTTTGAATGCCAAGTAAAATCTGTTCGTTTTTTTTTTTTTTTCTTTCATTCTGCTTATCAGGGAAACCCTCCCAGCTCCACAAAAATGCTACTTTCCTTTATCTAACACTGCAGTCACAGCACCCTTTTTTGCACCAATCTCACTCAAATACTACTACAGAACACTTAACTTTACAAAATTTTCCCAGCACAGGTTGAAACCTCCCCACACAGGTTGCTGGGATATCTGGACTGCAATGATGCCAACTCTCCCCTAATGCCACACAGCACCAAAGCTTCATTTCATTTCCACACGTTTCCCTATCTCATTGCCTCCAGACAAGTATCCAAACCTTTCCCTCCTACTAAAACAACAGATGTCTTTCTAAAAATGCCTCCATAGCTACTTGCACTGTGCAGTAAGTTATAACTATTGATATCCATTGTCTAGGAACTACCTAAGTTAATAAGGATGACGTGATTATCAGCAATAACTTACATGTAGTTCCTGCGTGGCATTGTCTGCTTACCTATACAACCTCAGCAGTACACCCAAGTACATTTTGCAGACTACAAAGAGCTTTAACTTCAAGTTTTGGTGGCAGCATTGCTTGAAGCAACGCAATCCAACTAACAGATACGATTCCAAAGGTTACAAACTCTTTAGCAGGTGAGTAGATCTGCCCTCGTTGCAGCTGCAGGTCGAGATATTATATTTCACATCTTCCTTCCAGAAAAAAGGGAGTGACTTTTTGTGCTGGAAAGGTTTCTGAACATGCTGTCCTCTGACAGTGGCAGGTTTCCTCCAGACCATAAAAAGCCCCATCATCACAGTGCCTAACTCGGGATTACAAAGAAACACCAGAGTTAACAACGTCATGTCCAGCTGTCAAATGAAGGATCTACTCTCCCACCAACACCACAGCTCATTGCTTTCATCTGTTCCATGCTGCAGGTCACAGAGGTGTTTCTGAACTTCCTAACTAACACTTCCGTATGCATTTTAACATATGATATCAGCAGGTAAATCATGGGGAAGCAGGAGGGATTTGACTAAGGAAAGCTGAGGGTGAGAAGCTGCAGGTAAAATGCATTTGCATCATATACTACACAGTCAGTTAACTGCTACATTGCTTTCAATTCATACAAAATGCCCATTTTTTGCAGCTATTATACAGTTGCCAGAGACAAACACCAAGAGCTGCCTTTCTGTATTTTGCTATGCCATTCAGCTTTTGGAATGCCTGGAACAGGACAAGAAGTCTCAGGAACAAACCGGTGTGTCCCCCTGACTCTGTGCACACTGTCCTGCCCTCCTGGACTCAGTCCCCACTTGGCTGAGAAACCAGAGAACAAATTACCTTTGTGTTAGGAAGACAGTTCTAAAAAGAAACATGAAAGAACCTTCCGTGCCCTTCCAAAGTTCTTCAGAAACCAGCGATAAAGAAGAATGTACAACACAGATCTGCAGAGAAAATGCACTTTGGAAAGTTTACTGAGTTGCTAATCACATCCATCACTCTATCATCAGCTCCTGTTTCTCAGGGTCCGCTGGCACACACAGGAGCATGAGGGCTATACTGGTTTTGCCTGCACTGCTGGGAGGGAACATAAAACAACAGCACCCTGGTACACTTGACTCATATCCACAACCCAAGGAACACATCTGCCCATCTGCCTGGGCAGTCATGCTGACCCTACCACCAGAAGCAAAGTTGGCCCTGTTGGTCAGGTTGCTCCAACAATAAAACTGCAAAGCACTGATCATCTACATTCGATCCCGAGAGGACCAGTCATACCTTGAGCTTTTTGCAGCTCTTAAAATGAGCTTTCTGCAACTCCACTTGGATTTGCAGCTCCACTTGGATTGAAGGTTTAAAAACTAGGTCCAAATAAGAGCGAGAAAAAAAACACAACCACTGGGAAAGAACTTTCTGTGAAGAGTATTTACAGGAAAGCTTTTCATTTTCCTACTTGTTTTCGAGCTGAAAAACCTTTCTATTACCACTGGCTGCTCCGCTATCTGCAGTAGCACAGGGGTACCAAACGAGGCCAGGCTGTATGCAGCTATTCCTCTTTGAAACACAGCAGCGTATAATCCTGCTCCGAGCAAGCACAGACAACATGGTGGGAAAAACACCGCTGGTTTCTGGCACCTTGCCTAATGTAAGCATTCCTGCTGTTACCCTCAAAACCGGGGACATTTTTTTTGCGGTGACAAGTCCTGTACAGAGAGAACTAAAAAACCTTCTCTCTGGGTCTCATTGCACTTGTGGAAATTTCACACCAACCTGGTCTTCCAAAATAGAAACCAGATTTTAATCTTCATCCGACTGCAGCGCGGCTGCTTTAGCATTTTTGTTGCTGCAGCCATTTGTCTTAGAAAACCAGTGGGAAGACAAATCCAGTAACATGAAAGAATCGGTCCCAGAAAGAAAGGGCTGTGCATCTGCAGACAGTGTGGAGAAAGAAGAATCAGCATGATCTTTCTGGAATGTATGAAAGAGATGAGCATCAGTCCTTGGTGCTACTAACATCACCCTGGGCCTACTAGTGTCCGTCATCATGATAGCCGAACACTTGGGCAGAGGTCAATGATCAAAGCAGGCATGTTCAAGGAGAAAGAGACTGAAAAATGTAGTAAAGTTGCCAGAGTTTGCTGAAGACCAGATTTAAACCTCATTGAACACCTCAGCTTTCTGTTTGAAAGCTGACACTTTAAACATGCCTGAACCCAAAGGAAACCAACCTAAAATCTAGAATTACCCAAATCATTTAACTCTGATCCACTGCACCTACTGCAGCAGAACCTTCCTCCTCCTAGTCACAGTGAGCTCAACATTTCCAGAAGAAGGGAAGAAGGAAGATACACAACTCCCACAACTACCAACAGTCTTCTGTACGCCACGTTAAGTCACCTGCCTTATCTCAAAGACTAGTCCAAGCTGCCAAGGCTAAGCATGGGTCTCTTGGAATACTTTCCTTTTAACTGCTCAATTTGGACTGAATCTCCCCTTGCAGTAATCCAGCTGAACACCTATAAGAGTTTAGATCCATGCTTATTGCAAGGAGTAGAAACAAAAAGGAAACATTTTAGGTCACAAGAGAGATTTCTAGGCAAACACTGGACAGAACAGGAATTCAACTTTTCCTGATAAAAGTCTAAATTACTAAGCTAAGAACTACTTTATAATGAAGCTGAAATTACAGGCACAGGAGAAAAGCACTTAACAACCCAAAGCACCTCATGCACTCCCTGCACTCAGAGCAGACCAACTTGTGACAGAGCTTGTCCTGGCAATGGAAGCATCCCCATTGCTCAGCATCTCAGCAAGCTGAGAGAGATAAATGTGTCCATTGTGATCAGCCACAGAGTCTACCAAACTCAAATGTCCAAGGAAATTGAGAAGAATTGGGTCTTTTTCTTCTAAATGAAGAGCCAAGCAAGTTTCCTTGCCCCTCCTTGCTGCTGACAGATGAGGCCTGCTCTCCTAACAGCCGCATGTCTCTCCTAACTTTGCCAATAAGGGCCACTAAGATTAGCCCAGAGTTCCTCCAACATGGCAACAATGCAGTGTAGACAGATGCAATTCCACTTGCCTCACAGCCAACAGCTGCATTGGGCTGGGTTGTGCTTTCAGATAAATGTTTTAAAAATAAAGAATTTGCAACCACTGCGGCCTGCTCGAAACTCAAAGCAGAAAAAGGGTGCCTGTGTCAGAAGAAGAAGGGGCAGGTCAAAGAAAGCTCACCTGCTAATGCAGAGCTACAAAAACAGTGCAAGCAGGTGCCAGCACTCGCTGCTTTTAAGGCTGCCTAGGTATCACTTGGTGCTGCTCTTCAGTTAGGCCTCGTGCTCCTGCGGGCACATTTCTATGAAGTGGGACAATTTTGTTAAGTCATTGTAAAGGGATTTTGGACTAGCATGCTAAGATGCTGGAAGACGAGGAGAAGAGCAAGAGAAAACAGAGAAGGATAAAGGAGCCACGCAGTCCCCTCTCCAGTTAATAGCAAGATTTCAGGGCAAGGTGCACAACAACTGCAAATCCCTGCCTGCTTGCTGCACTTCAAAAGTCTCCCTGCAGACTGGGACCACACAGGCTCCAGCTCCAGTGACTTGTGAAAATAAGCTCACCAGGAGAAAGAAAACATACACGTATTAACTACTTACAAAGAGATTTTCAAAGGCTTTTGATACCCAGCTGGTCTTGATTTATATTGACTTCCACAAAATGCTTGTGGACAAACGGTGAGCTCTCTGAAAAATCCCCTCTGTAACTTCCCACTGAGGTATGAAAATAAGTGGTGTAAAAAAGGGATTGTTAAGGGAAAAAGAGGAGGAAAAAAAAATAAGAGAGGCAAATTAAAAATGAAAGTTTAAAATAAAATTTGGCTGCAGGCCATAAACTAGGGGGAAACTAACAGTAAAGATAGTTAAATGACTGGAAACAGAACACAACAGGAGCTATTATGAGAAAAAAAAGCTGATGGCGTTCTAAAAAGGATTTGTATAGATAGCTGAGGAAATAAATTCCGTATGTGACAGGAGTGCAATTGAGAAATTAAATAAATGGAAAATAAGGATGACTAAGTAGTAGTTAACATGCCCTTTCTCGGTTGTATACTATTATCACATCTATTTTTAATGTCTCTTCAGCTGTCTGCAATTGTCATCCTTTCTTCAGAACCTGTTCCAATACACTTTGATACTGAATTAGTTGGTTTTTTTTTCCCCTCACTCTCCAATGCTTACAACCACATCTTTTTCTTACTAAACACTCCCTTTTCCCAACAATGTTATTCCATTGTCTCCTTTTTTCATCTCCCTTCTATGTTGACTCCCCAGTTTCTGAGCTTTCCAACTACCCTTCTTCATCTTTTTTTCTGGAGCTCTTTTGGCTGAATCCTAGCATGTTTCTTTTCTTCTTTTCTAAAGATACAAGCATGTTTTATATCATATCTGGCCACCGTACACATTGTTACCCCTTCAGAAAGGCATTGAACAGCTACAGCAGCGTTCACGTTGGAAACGGTAAGCTAAACTAAGGAGAAAAAGAAGTCCTTTTTTGGCTTTTGCTTTCTGGTTCTTATAAAAGAACCCAAGCATTTAAACTCTCCCCTTTCCTTTTAATCCTCAGATAACAGCATCTTTACCCCGAGCAGCTGAATATTCAAAGAATAACAGGCATCAGATGATTCTAGAGCAGAAGAGAGAGCGCTAGATTTATTAATCCTGAGCAAACACACAAATTCTGATGCGATGTCCAAGGTACTGAGTGAGCCCAACTCTCCTTTCTTTTTCAACCTTGCAAGTTTGCCTGTACCTTAACTTCACCACTAACGATGCTCCGTATCACCTCGGGGAGCCTTATTTTAATTAAACAACTGGTCCCAAACATGTTTCAGACAGTAGAGTTCACTGTCATGTGATGTCTCACATCATCCAACTCCATTGTTAGGAAGATCATCCTTTTAACTTCTTTCTGATTTCTCTGCAATCCCATTCAACTCACCAATGCCAGCAACAAAGTTGAGTCATCAGATAACAACTCTCTTCGAAACAATGATAAAACAGCATATAAATTCCACCACGGAGCATGTTTACCTTCAGCTGTGCCTGAGAGACCGTCGGCTTTGAAATTGCTGGTGCTTTTCTTCCTGCGATGTTTCTTTCTGTTGGCATGAGGTGAAGGAGGCGGATCGAGTTTGGGGCTGGTTGTACTGGATATACTTGGGCTGGAGCACACGGAATCTCCTAAGCCAGTATCTGCAGTTTGGGGAAAAATAAAAAGAAAAAAGGGGAAAAAAAATAAAATATACTGCATAATTGAAACTAAGGATTACTAGAATCCAAAATATGGATCCTTTATGGTCTGTCAGCAACTAGCATCTTGAGCTCATGCAACTACAGGACAGCCTCCCAACAGCATCAATTACTTCTTGACTGGGCTCAAGTTCTGATGCAGGTCCTACTAAGTGGGCAGGACTCTCCATCAGCTCTAGAATCCAGACTGGAGCTGACTAAAGAGGAAAGGAGATCACTATTATTTCCAATTGCTCTTTCTGACAAAAACCTTACTCATCCTTAAACGTACTCATAAGATGCTGTAATACAGAACAGAGATAGTGTTAACATCCACTGAATCTTATCTACCAATAGGCCTGTTTATTTGCTAATACAAGTACTCAAGAAATCTTAAGCTAATATTTTCATGCAAAGTTGCCAACATGATTTTAGGTTTACAGAAATCAGTTTTTTTGGCTATGGTTAGTTATAGAATCATAGAATGGCCTGGGTTGCAAAGGACCACAATGATCATCCAGTTTCAACCCCCCCACCATATGCAGGGCCTCCAACCAACTTTATTGGCCTCCAACTCCTTTATTTATTTTTCCCAATCCAAAATAACTTCCTTCTTTTCACTTTTAGTGTTTCAAACAGAAGTGAAGCTGTGTCCAGAACACTGGTCAGATACCAAACCAGGGCTGCACTTAAGACAAATTCCTATGTTAGAGAAGAATCAGGACAGACAGTATTTATAAAGCAGCTTCTGATTCCTGAGTAGTACAATTCCCATACAAACACCTACTCGACAAAGAAACATTTATTTATTGTTATAAAGTTTACTTGCTAGTTGCCTACAAAGCACAGTTATTGGTGAGGGACCAATTATACCATTAATTGGCTGCCAGTGGAGACCAAACCAAACTCCATATACAACCTTTAAGGATTTCTGTTCTTTTTTTTCCTGTGCCCCCTGTTTTGCAAACAATGATCAAGCATTAACCCACAAAGGGAACTGTAAGAATGTATTTAGCACACTGTGTGTAGCATCCAGGAGGTTTCTGTGTATCTGAACAGGGGCTGCTGAAGGCAGTCATCCTGCAAGGGCTTACTGTCTCTCCTCGTGCAGAGGAAGGCAAACCCTGACAAGAAGCCAAGCTGATGCTCAGTGGGCATTTGGCAAAGGGATATTGGTGCCTTTTTATATCTCTGAGGCATAGCCAATAAGACAAGTCGGTTGCTTCCACTCCTGAATAGTTTCCTCCAGTTAGAGGCTTAGGAAGGTTTCCTATGTCGGGAACATGAAACAACTGGACAGAACAGTTGGCAGCACTGAAATGCATAGCCTTGTATGCATTTCATTACACCTGTTCTGCAATGGGGCAACCTACAGAGGCTATGGGGTAAGGACAGCATCTCGTTGCTTTCTGTTTGCTCGCTCACCAGGAAACTGCAATTCATAAATATCCCAGAAAGCACAGCAGCCAGAAAGGCTTCCTCACGTATAATGCCATTTCTCAAAATGCTTCACTTTTCCCCCTCAGAAAATATGAGGGCTGCAGCACGTGGGCAGGCCTCTAACTCTTGGCTTTCACTCTAAAAAGAATGATCCCATTTTACTCAAGGGGAGAAAAAAAACCCACAGAAGCAGCCAGCTCGAGCCATGCCCTTCAATAGGCTGCTTGCAAAGAAGTGTGATGCATGCCCGAGTCTGCTGCAACCCACAGGGCTGGAGAAGCATGAGAGTTGTGCTCATTGCTGCACCACTGTCTGCATGTCAGACACGCTGCCCTGAGCAGAGAAAGGTCCCTTCCACCCAAACCATCCTATGAGTCTATGAAAAACTGCGACTCCTTTACAGCTGCAAGCCATTTGGCAAGTGAAAGGGGAATTCTCCAAAACCTTCCCTTGTCAAAAACATAAATAAATACAAATGTAAACCCGCATGTTTGCTCCAGGTTAGTCCCATGTCTGGGCTCTAAATTACACAAACAAAACCTGTTTGTGAATGCTGAAAAACGATGAGAGCTCACAAACACGCTGCACAACTGCTCGCCCCAAAGGATGAACCTGCTGCTGTAAATCCTGCTGAGCCACGGCCCCTGTGGGCAATGAGGAGTCGCCCTTGGGTCACACTGCTCCCAGGGGGAGAGCCCGAGGGATTCCCTCCCCTGCAGCAGCAAAGAAACACAAGGCTCCTGGAAAAGGATGCTGGCATTGTAGGGTGTGTTGTTATTACTATAGGGAACGTCGTTATTACTGCTATGGGGCACAGCTGTGATTACGACAGAGCACCTGATTATTACAATAGGGCATGCTCTGCTTTTTGAGAGCACCCTTTGAAGATGGAAGTTGTAAACCCTTCCCTTGGGTTAAAATATGAGCAATAGAAGGGCGCCAGGCTCACGCGCCGTGCTTTCCCATTTCCAGCTACTCCTCGTGCCTGACAAGGTATTCTTCAAATTGAAAAGAGGGCTCCTGAAAGCCCTGCTTCAGAAAACTGTAAATGAGTTCAGGCTTCAGCCCGCTGAATGCAATTTCATACTCCTGACTGAATACAAATAATGCATTTTATTTTGTATCAATTACCACACGTGGGAGCGGAGACGACCACTGCCGGCGCTATTAAATATATTAAAAAATAAAGAGGCAAAGAAAAAAGGCATGCCAAATTAAAGAAAGCAAGAGCCTCATTACTCCACATCTACAGCAGCTCTGATGGAGGCACAGGAGCTCATAAGACGCGTCTCACTGGGCTGGGATGGGCTGTTTTGCAGCCATCCCGCACGTTCAATGTTAGCCATTAGTTCTTCCCAATCGGGCATCAACGTTCAACGCACACCCAAAAAAATATATAATACCAGCAATAATAATAACAATCTGCAGCCTCTCCGAGCTTCAATACTTGAAGTATGAGTCAAAGAAGCAGTTTCACTTTTCACTCGGGAAGCTGACAAGCATGACTAGAGGGGGAATAAAATAACATTCAGTTCGCATAAATATCAAGCAGGCTGCTTGAGACTGATGGGCCAGGAATGTATTCTTAGCCATCATTCTGGCAGACAGGCCCAAGGACACTCATAACTTATTTTACAATCATTTAGTTTCAGCTCAAGTGGAAAACGTGACAACTTATCTCTGCTGACAAGATGGCATATCGAACCTTACAATTAACTCTCCCGCGATTATCTGCCCAGCCCATCATTAGCTCTGTGGTTTTTGATGGACTGTACGGGCAAGCTCTACTTGATGACGGTCATCATTTGCAGGGTTTATATCTGTATTAAGGACACCATTCTCTCCTTGCCATGGAGTTATCCTGCCCAGCACATGCTCTGCTCTGGAACGGCAGTGCCAGGTTTGCAAATGACGTGCTGCAATGCTGCAAATGACTGCTGCAAAATGCCTTCTCCTCCCAGGAGAGCAGTGCTAGCTGCAGCCTGTGCTGCTGATGGCAGGGGATGGAAGTTCCTTGTGAATGCATGCACACAGCTGTCCCTTCTCCCTTCTGCCACTCCCCGTGCTCTCACACCTGTAAGCAAACCCTTCAGGTCTGGTAGATGGGATAACAAATAAGATCATTCTGCTGGCACAGTGATGACTTTCCTTTGTACTTGCACGACATGGGGTGTAAGACAAAGATTCTCCTTGTTCACATCTGATGCTCATTAGGCAGAAATCACAGAACCTAAAATAGCCAATGCAGCTGTTGTTATACAAGCAGACTTCCAAGGCTGCCCCTTCTCATAGATGCATTTCATAACGACAGTCACAGAAGAAACTCCTTTCGATTATGACAAGTATTGATAGGAGAACTGAGCAGCAGAAGGGAAGAAATACATTGTCTAGAGCAACAATCCAGAATTGAGAGATGGAACATTAAATGAAAAAGAAATTGACCAATCCTCCAGAGAGTCTCAAGGGCTGTGCTGCTGCACTGCATCATATTTGCCATTTGAAACACATCTGATACCCTCTCTCCATATTACACTTTCATAAAACTTAACGTTCATCCTCATAGTTTTACCTTTTGGAACACGTGCAACAAACAAAGCCAAAGGAGAATATGAAGGATTGAAAAGGGTAAGAAATGCCATCCCGGTCCTCAGTGCTCTGGGATCTGCTCGGAGGCACTGGGGACATCTTTCCTTCTCTGCTCGCCATGCACACCTCATGGAGTAACAGAAAATACTAACGTAAGAATGAAGGGGTGAAAGAAAAATAGGGCCCAGAACCAGGAGGGAATGCCCCATGCCAAGACACCCAGATGGGGGCTAAAATAGGAGGAGACAGCAACATACGATGCATGGGAATAGCACAGCACAAAGGCTGAGCTGAGATGCACGAACCAGAGAGCAAACTCCGTCTTTGGCCCACAGCTCCTATTCTCTGTCACACACACAGCCCTTTCTCTCCTGCGTAACGATTTGAAGTGGAAACAAGGCCATTCTGACCTCCTCTACCTTGGTGCCTTTTGATTTATTTCCTATTTTTGTCCAATCACCTATTTACAAAAACCTGAAACAAACCCAACAGGTGATGCTATTCTCTGCAGACCAAAGTCGGGCTTGATCTGGTTTACATTTTTCTTGCATCTTCTCGTTAAAATTTTCCAACTGGCTTTCAAAGTGAAATTAAGACTTGATTTTGCAGAGCCCGGCTCCCTAACGCAGCCTCCCTTCCAAGAGCCCGGGGATTGATTAATTTGGGTGTTTGATTTTCTGAAGTGACACGAAGTCAGACGCTGCACAAAAGCGGGAGCGGCGCACGGGATCAATTAAAGAGCAGAAGCAGCAACACAATTAATACCTCCAGGTTCAATGGAAAGAGAAAGAGCCGATGACGAAAACAACAGCAACAGCTCCAGCTGCAGCAGGAATCTTTGCCACGGCCCGAGAAAGGCTGAACCCAACGGGTGTGTTTCAGAACTTTTACTGTGCCATTAGCGTAGATATGAAATAAGCCAAAGATGTCGGTAGGACTGGATAATAAAAAAAATAGCTGGACACTTTCATCTCCTACACATGTGTTTTAAATAGAGGCGAGAAAAAGCAATCCTTTTATTTAAGCAGGGGAAGCAATAGACTAAAACCATCTGTAGTTGTATTTCAGACCCATTTCCCTGAGCTGAAATTTTTCTGGCTGTGAAATCCAATGCTCTGCAGCTTCTCTTTACAGCTATTACCATAAACGTTCTATCAAGTTCTTTATATTCCTCCTCCGCCTCAAACTGAAGTTAAAGGGATGCTGCAATTGCACAATGACTGCGTAAGGCATGGATGTACAGGACAGACATTAAAAACCTGTCAAACCCACAGCTCGGCGGAAGCCTGCCGACAGTGATAAACATTTGTGAGTGGGGAGAAGGGCTGGCAACAAGGCTTCAGCATGCAGGAAAAGAAAGCACAAACATTTCCAACACACACTCAGCTCGTCCCTTCGATAGAAAGCTGGCCTGTCCGGTCATTGATTAGCTGAATTTAACTCGGACATTCAAGCTATTGAGGGCTTAAATTAACCTGCTTGCACTGAAAGAAATTAAAAGGAAGCTCTGAGCCAAACTGTGGGATGGAGATGAAAGAGCCTCAGGAGTATTCTCTTTCCACGGCGTCTACCATTTTTCCAGCCTTATGTCTAGAGCTTGTAAATCACAAAGCTACCCTGTCAGGTACAGAAAGCCCCACTGAATGCCCAAGTTACCGTCTCCTTTCCTCTAATGGCAATTTCAATTAAATAAGAAAAACAAAGGTTCCTTCTCGACACACACACAAAAAAAGATCCCCCTACTTTTGGAGGTTCTGCCTTTTGATACATCTTAGCGTGCTTCAAGCAAAGCAGACCTGAAGGTATGTTTGGCATGAAAGGATCGTTTCCACTCGGAAGCCTAATAAGCCACTTTGTGACAAGCAAGGGACATTATCCAGAGACTTGAGAGAGAAAGTTAGTCTCATGACACTACGGCATATGTATCGGAAGGACTGGCTTCAATAATTTCCAGGATAGTAAGACACTTGTTACAATCTTTCTTATCTAAAGGAAAGACAAAGTTACCTCTAGTTCACTTCCTACTAACACACCGTGTCTGGCCATCATAAAGGCAGGATGAAAGCGAAGAATGCAACACAGCACTTTAGGAAAAAAGAAAAAGGGAGAGAGAATGAAAGAGAAAGTATGTTGCTCACTGCATTTTCCCTCCTAGGGAGCAGTGTACTGCTGTGCTAGCAAAGCATATTTGCTCCCTAGAAGTTTACACATTCCTAGGAAGAAAAGAAAGAAAAACATTTCCATTTAGCTTCCTTTCAAAGCTGTCTTACAAAGTAAGCTCCTCGCGTCCTCCAGAAGCTGAAGATCTGATACAAGGAGCATCTCTTCCTGCTATGTTGCCAACACTGGTGATGAGTGTAAGTAAAGGTTATTGCATGTGAGGAGCTGCAGGTCTCAGATCCTGACCTGGGAAAGGGATGCGAGCCCTTCCCCTGCACGTCCCACCTGAAGCAGGTTGAGGTCAGGTGCAGAGACATTAACTGCTTCCTGAGTTAACACAGTGTTCTAATTGGTCTCATCCTCCGCTACACTGATGCATCTTTGTGCCTCCCTCATCTGTACGGTACGCCAAATGTGCCCTGGGGAAAGATCAAATGTGACAAGTTGTGTGAATGCGTAAGGACAACAAATTAGAAAGTGACTCGTAGATGCTGTAGGATGGCACCACGTCCCAAGGCAAACTACCTCCGTGGCTCTCACCGAGCAGATCTACAGTCTACATATATAAGGGATGTCTGATTCTCCAGTGCAATGTTTTTGCTGGGCAGCATCGGATCTGTTGAGAAGAGAGATGTGGTTCTTACATGGTGTCACCCTGAATTGCTCTGAATGGCACGGATGATGTTATGGGTGTTTCTTCTCTGCTCTGTCACCTTGACACAGAAAGGAGAGGCAAGCAATGCTACAGAAGACAACTGCCACAGGGACTAGTTTATTTGGGTAACTAGTTCCTAGCCATCCAGATGGATGGATGGCCACTTGGAAGAGAAACAGTACGGCCGATGGGGTGGTTTCAGGGCAGCACCTCCTGGTTTGAGCCATGTACTGCTTGCCACTGTGCGCCTCTATGGCCCTGAAGCCAGGGAAGGCAGGTAGATAACTGTGCACCCAGCCCTAATTACTGACTGCTGTTTGTGGCACCTAGCAACCCCAGCAAGACCAGCCCAATTAATGGTGACTGGCAAGAAAATAAGCACTTGGAGTACCAATAAAAAAAATACATCCTGGATGAGCGAGCTGGATAATGATCAAGTACACATAAGACTGTGTGAAATATACTAATTTATATCCTCAATCAAATCGATGTGAATAATAAACTCACTCAACTACAAGGAGAGGGTCAGAGCTCTGCCCTGATCTAACAATCAGCATTGTCTTCTGATTGCAAAAAAGAAACCCTCACACATCAACATTTTGCTTTGAAACAGAGCCTTGAGGTCTCAAGGCACTTGGAAAATAATGAATGTACGCCTTGCTGAACCATTACCTCCTAAAATATTTACCTTGTATTTCAACTTAAGCAAAATAAGACACAAAGGAAGAGCTGACTCTTTTCAAAGAGATGCTCAGAGCCAGGCAAAGAGCCACATAGCCTGTCTCTAGTCTCGTACTTTAACCTCCAGTCTGTATAACCTGTGGATAACTTCAAGCATCAAACCCACTCTCTGGTAATTGAGAAGAGGTTGGGGAACTCTCGACAATCAGTTCACAGGACTTCAGCAGCAAGCCTGAAGATCAGCATTTTGGAAAAACCAAGAGACTCTTAACATTTTCCAATTAAAGATGGATGGCTGCTGTTTATTAAACAGGCACTGAAGCACACAGTGCTAGGAGAAGGCTCAGGCTTTTCTGCTAATGCCTGCCATGAGCACCAGCAACAGAAAGCAAAGCAAGCCACGAAAGCAACACCCACGATACTCTTAAGGAAAGGCAAAAACTACAACAGCATATAGCTGAAACGTAAAACACACCTTGCTCTTCACACATATAGCAATGGCTCTGGTGCCTTATATAGGAGCCAGATAATGCAAATGTCACCGACAAACTTTGTTGTTGTGTTTTTTTCAACATTACCAAGCACTCCTTCAAGGTTTTCCCCAACCCTTCTGAGGGTTTGGGATAACTGAAGTCAAGGCCCTTCTCCTGCTCTCGCTAAATGCACACATTAGATAAAGCACTTGCATGCAGCCTTGTGTAAACTGGATACTCCTCAGCCTGGGCTGTGGGTGGCACACACAGCTACTGAATTAAGGAGCTGTATCAACTGTAACAAATGCACAGCCCGAGGACTTGAAAGGAGATGCTCTTCCACCTGCAGGAAGCCGAGCGCTGAGCTTCAGCTGCTCCCCTACAATCAGCGGGCTGTGAAGGAGATGCGGATCAGGTTTTACACAGAGGCTTCTTTCACTCCTTGAACTGCATATGCTGTGAAGAGGCTTTGAAGTGTTGGATTCCATAGGTAAAGTATACACAACATCCCTGTACCCAATGCTCTGTGATCTGGACTGGAAAGAAACCGAGACTGCAAACAGACATGCTTGATGAGGCAAGCACTCATGTTAATTGGAACAGAAACTTCATTAAGCCTGAGAAGAAATAAAAGCACCATGTGAGTTTCTTGCACACACTTCACCCAGAAACGGGCAAAACAAAGCAGCGTGCTTCTGAACAGACATTAAATGAGGAGTTTAATTACTACAAGCATCTGTTCAGACTTCAAAAGTTTGGACAAAAAAGTTCTGAAAGTTGGAATTACTTCAATGGTAACTACACGTAACTTTTAACCCTCCCAACTTTGTATTTTCAACATCCCTAAATTCTACTTCAGTTTAACATTTCCATTATGGTTATTACATAAATGTATATTATTGAAATTTAGGTTAATAGCACTCCAGGTATCCTCAAATCAAATGCAGCTCAAATAGCCCGAGCCAAAAGACGAGTCCTCCTGAATTTAGGCAACACATTGATGCCTCTGCCACTATTACAGCTATCTATGCCACAGGTCACATTTATTTCTGAGACACGGGGAAAAATAATCACAGCTGATGGTACGTCTCAGACCATCTGGTGACTCACCTGCCAAGAAAGATCACAGCAAAACTCATTCCAATACTACAAACACTGAAGATTAAAGCAACATTAAACAAGAAATAAACACAAAAAGTCTTTGGAAGGCTGAGCACTCTTTATACAAATGAGATTACAGGACTGCTTTCCTGGTGAACAACTCACTGCCTACAAGGGTGTGCTCATCTGCAGTATTAACCCTTCCACTTGGACAGATACTGATGCAGGGAATCAGAGAATAGAATACAGGTTTTTCAGTGCTGTGTCTGTTCAACATCTGTGCTCCAGAGAGCCAGCCTGCAGCTGCTGTCAGAGATACTAAGCCAACCTGAAGACAGAAGTGCCCCACGCTTCCACTGCTATCCATAGCAGGGATCTGCTTTCCCTGCTTTGGACGTACTGATTTCTGGAGGCCGTGTAACTACAGTCCCACTCACCAAGTTAACTGAGTCTCATTCATTGACAGACATTTGGCACTTGGGGCTGTAAACAAGATTAAGACGAGCATGAGGTCTGAGGTTGCCAGTGTCAAATTATCCTGAGATGAAAACTCACATTCCTTGCCATTTTGGAACCAAGCACGGGATGTAGTTGCTGAATGGAACAGCTCTTTATGTTTTAAGCAGGGGCTGGGAGGGGTCAGAAAGAAAAGGATCTGAGCTAGGAAAAGCAGATGGGTTTGTGGAGAACAGCAGAACAGTAAAAATCCATCTATTTCAACAGCAGCACTCAGCAAATACTGAAATATTTAGCTCAAAACCAGAAAACTTGGGCAGGAATACCCACATTCCCTAAGTCCTTCTTAGCCCTTAACTGAGCTGCATGGAGACTTCAGTTCTTTGCAGGCAGCAGCTCACTGCCATTGATTGTATGTAAGCACCACCTCTCCCCCTTCAGCACAGATACAGCAGCTGAAGATCTGCTCCCACACATTTAATTCTTTCAAATCCCTGGTGGACATACATGCCTTGCCAGATGTGGGATCCAATGGCAATGTTTCATCAATGGCTCCAAACCCATGGCACTACAATAACCCCAACCCCAGCCTGGATCCTATGGTAAAAGGCACCCTCAGAGCAGAAGGTTAGTTAGCGATGCCTGAACCCGACTGCGTGAGTAGGGGACTGCAGAGGTTTTGTCTCCGTGTTCGTCATCTGTACATCAGGATAAGTTTTACCCAACATCTGGGCAACAAACAAATATCCAGAGTACAAATAAAAGCCTATATTCCGTGACACTGCTGGGAAGCTGTGTGAGAAGGGCGAGAACTGCCATCAGCTCTCTCATTCACCTGAGATTCCTACAGTCTAACTAAAGGAATTTTAGCTATTGGCAACTGCAGGAAATACAAGAGCAGCTAGAAAACAAGAAAGCAACTTCGTATTTGCTCCTCAGTTAACTACTTCCCTCTTTAAAAAGGAAGAAATAGCTCTTCCAGCCTAAACCATTTATACGCGCTTACCACAATTCTGAAATTCCATAAATCTATCTGAAATTACATAATTTATCCTGGTCGAGAACTGCCTATTGAATTCAAACCCCTCTCAAACACGCTTTCGGCTTCATTTCTGAGATGAAAGTGTTATGACAATGCACAGCACAAGACTCCGCCATTTAATCATTCCGAGCACTTATGATCAGAAAAGTAAGGCAAGTTGTAAGGTCTGCATTAATATAAACACCCCAATGACCTCCCGTACCCTGTGGCACAGTGAAAACTCAATTTCACATTAACAAACCCTAAAATCAAGCCGTTAGAAACCGAAGAGACACCAGGTATTACAATTTATATAAATTACAGCAGAGATCAAATGGCCTGTAGAAGCAATCGTACGGCGATAAAACCTAAGTGGGTGATATTTAAGCAGATATTTGATTTATTTTTTATATCTGTGGAATTTTCCATCAAGTCAGAATTCAAAAGACAGTTTGGAAATCAAGAATAGAGAAACCCCCACCCCACACAAACTGCTGTTTGAAGCACTGGTTCAGGCACGCTTATGGAAAGAAACGCTTCCCTATGGTATGCTTAGAAGCCAAAGAAAAAACTCTAATGTTGATAGAAGAGAAAAAAGCAGATGTGCTGCTTCCTCACTGTTGGGTAGGAAACAACGCCCTCCATTTCTTAGGGGTTAAGACTCCCAAACTGGATTTTGGCTGCACTCTCTTCCACTGCTGCTAAGTTTGAGGGTGCCTCTCGAGCTCATACAAACTGTAAGGGCTGCACAAAAGCCATCCGTATCTTTCATTAATGATAGCAACACTGCTAGCTAATATTAATTGCTAGGTCTGCTTTCCACTGCTAGGTCTGCTTCCTACTCAAGTCTGAGATGCGTTGCAGCATCATCCATCAAGATGTATCCGTAAGAACCCAACCAACCCCGCAGCCTTCCTGCCGACCCGATCCAGGAGAACCTCTCAGCCAATCGTGGCGGCGGCGGTAATCGTTCTGAATCTATCAATAACACTCAACTGCTCCTTCACTGACTGCAAACACCAATTTCTTTCACCGAGGATTATAAGTTGGTGTTCACGGTCTCTCTGCTGCCATTAGGGTGATAAACAGTTTAAACTACATCAGGATCTGACATGTAGATCAATTCTGGGTCCATAAAGAATCCACACAAGGGGTTCCCAGACAGGGATTTACTGCCCCCAGTTTTTATTCTCGCTTGCTGCTAAAATTACTTCTGTCAAGTACTTACAAGAGTAAGAAAAAATGTAAAAGGCATTAATTTTTCATGTACTTCTGGAGCAGCCTCTTTAAATTTCCGAGTTTTAAGACAAATATGTTAGTGAATTTAAAATCACACGGAGCAGCGGGCGGCATCTAGCTAAATTGTGAGCCATTGGCATGGGCCGCTCACTATCTGGCAGGCAGCAATTTGAAACACTGAACTAAGCTGTCTGGATTTTCTCTGAGGGCAGTCACAGGCTTCATGTTACCGGTGCCAAATTATATTAGACATTTAATTTTAAACCTCAGGTACTTAAATGTAAAACCTTACAACAGTAATAGTCATAAAGCAGTGGGGCATTCCATTTCAGAGAATGGATTTTTCTATTTTTCCCCTTTAATTTATCCAGCACCTCCTGTTTTGTGGCTCTGCCCACTACAAAGTAATTTATCTAATTAGGAGATGTTCACAGCTGCTTGAAAGACAGAAGCCCCAGGAAACCAAAGGTCTGCTTCGGAAGACTTTGAAAAGTTCTCCAGAGCCACACAAAGTATTAATTTAATGTGGGGAAAAAAAAAATAAAGGTGAGGAGAAAAATTGAATCCCAATATGTTATTTTGTCTACAATAAAACCGTGTGACAATAAGCAGACATATCCTCCAGTACATCGGCATTTGAATTCCAAAAGATGCTTAGCTTCTCTCCGTACCTGCTGCTTTCACAGTATTATCTTTTTATGACTAAAATTCAAGATCTTTTAATGGAGAAAAATAATAAAAAAAACCTGAAATTAAAAAGGGTTTTTCATGCGTCAGCTTGCTGGCATAAAGGACACATCTATAAGCTTACGGAAAGACGATACGCTGATGGAAAGGAATGTTCTTGATGCTCTGCAGCCCTTTTATTACAATCCCTCTGTTTACACTGACATTCAGTTGGCTAAAAATGGCCATTATCTCCATTTCCCTCACGTATTACAGCGACTCCTTATTGTTTCAGGAAAGTAGAACCTCTGTGAGAAATGAAGACAGGCAGATCCAGAACCACCCACCAGTCAACCTCAGCTTTGGAATAAATACTTCACGGATAATTCTAGCTGTCATCTCTTTTGATCCAGAAGTAATCGCATATGAACATCAAGTCAGAAGAGTACAGAGGTTGTGTAGGAGGAAAGGTTCCCTTCCCCGGTAATTTAGAACCGGCTGCAGTGCAGAACCAGGAGCCACCACAACTGCAGTGAACCCCTTCAGTGTGAAAACAGCACCACAAGGTCAAGGGGAAGGAGCAGGAAGTTAGGTTCCATTTCTACTTTTCAGCACGTTAATTACGTGCCACTTTTAGGAACTCCTTGAGTTCTTCTGCATTTGAAGATGTCCTTCCCCTACAACCTCAGCTTTCACATCTGCTAAAGGGATGGCACCCGCTCAGCTGCCTGCAGGTCTGGCAGGTGCAGGGACCAGGCACTGGCTATGCCTTGACTTTCACTCTCCTTCATTCCAGTGAGAACACACAACGTTCTCCAACTTTCCTTTGAAGAACTACAGTGTAAAAGAAAGGTGCTGAAAAGCTGAAGCTCCGGTATAACCTTTTAAAAATAAAGCAGAATCAGGGTGGATGAAAACAACAGAGCAGTTCAGAAGAGCACACAGCCTTAACTGTGAAACTAGTTCAGTCTAAAGGAACTGCTACATTAGCAATGCAAAGGGTAAATGAAAATACTCTCCTTGCTGGAAGGAAAACAAGAGAATGCTGACTGTCCTCAGAGACTATCCAGGTCCCAAAGAAAAGCAGGTAAGCTGGGCTGATGCTGCAGAGAACATACTGAAGAACTTCACTATTCTGCTTGCTTTAGAAAATCCTTGATCCAAATCCGTATCATTTTGATCCAAATATCACACTGCTGATGGTGCTGCCTACAAATTCAGAGCTCCAGAAATGAACATGCTTAAGCAACCACAAACTTGAGCATGAATGCCAGCCTGCTCTGAGGTGGCTGATTTGAACTCTCCTTTCCCATAAGGCAACACCGAAAAATCTATCCACAGCTGCTTGAAAACCACAGACTCGACCCTTCAGCAGCATACAGACAAGCATGGGACACAAAACAGTTTTTATGCTCCTGCCATTCTCCCTGTTTTTGAAACAGCCATCAGAAACAGCCCTCCCTGTCTCCTCCCTCACACACATACTTTTTCATGTTATCCATAATCCTGTTTTATATCTGTGCAGAGTTCTCTTTCACACACATCTCCCTTTCACTTGCCGCCCTCTGTTTCAGCAGCTTCCCATGGTTTCCTCAGTTGCATGCCCCAGACCCACATGTTTCCCCAGTATCAACCTGACCTGCAGCTCACTATGACAGAGCCCTCCACTCTCATCCCCCATGAGTGCCACGGCTGCCTCAATGCGCCCTAATCCTCCCCTGTGCAATGTTGCCCTGCTATCTCACACATCCTTTAAAAGCAACACGCTGTTTTGCTGTTACTCTCAATACAAAACACCATCTGGAAGAGCGTTCGCTCCTCTATGCCAGCAGTGTGAATCCTTCAAAGCAAGGCCACAACGAAGAAGGGGCATGCCACTGAACAGGTCTGCAGGGTAATTTACTGCTGATACCAACTACTCAGAGTAGGGAAATAGGAATACGAAGTGAACAACCTACATTATGTACCTGATATCATAATTAAGCAGTGGTGTCACACATTAGTTCTTCCCACTGAGAAAGCATTGCATTAATCCATTCTTTCACGCGATGCCTCCTTTTCCCCTCGGATGCTGGAAGTTTGGCTTCCAACAGAATAACTGGACGTATAACATCTGGTTGTATTTTCACTTTAACCACAAAACACCAAATTCACCCCAAAGCAGGTCATCCCCCCCCCATCTCCAAGTTTCTTACCACTGCTAATGCCAGAGTTTGCAATGACTGTAGCCTCACTCCACTGATCTGCACTGGAGACCGAGTAAGAGCGCTGATGCATACCGTCCGGACGGCTGTTGAAGGAGACTAGACTGATCCCACTTGCCATCTGAGACACAGATGTGCTAGTAGTCACGTTCCCTAGACATAAATGGAAAACAAATTGTGTCAATAGAGAAGATAAAATTGATTGACATGAAGATGGATGGCATGAAGATCTTAGCAGAGCAGAAAAAGAAAGTACTCCACCAACAGAAAAAGCAACACAGCCCTCCCTGGAACTCTGAAGACCACAGATTAAAGCAGCCCACTCCAATCTCACCAGGGGCTTCCAACAACACAGCCAAAATTTGCCATATTTAAGCTCATCCTGTTCATTCGCCTTCTGGAAAGCATGAGCCTCGACAACCCTGCTACCGGGCACGTTTTGAACAGGTTTTCCACTGTTACAGCTAAAACACAAAAGACAAACTGAGCATGAAATCAAATAAATACATCCTCAGAATCCACTGCTGACATGAGCAACTGAGATGAGACAGCCAAGCCAAGGTGCTTAAAATACTCTAAGCCCAAATAAAGCTTAAAACAATCATGTCCGCAACTTGAGATTGGACAAAAGAGTCTACTCTGGAGTTTCTGTTTCTGACCACATTTTGCTCCATTCCTGGCACAAGACTTGCACGTGATACAAATATATTGCTCAATGCTGGTTCCATTCCTAATGGCAGGCTCTTCCTAAGGGCAGCAGGCACTGGTGACTTTCAGAGACGGCTCTTGGAAGGCAACCCAGAGGTCTTCCATGGCTTTAAGAGCACTCTTCAAAAGCATATGCAAAGAAACAGGCGTAATTTTATAAGATATGATAACACTTTGGATTTCCATTGTACCTTCTACTGATGAGTTCAGAAAAATTAATGAATTAATTTTCAATGCTCCTGTGAGGTTGTTAATTATCTGCTATCATTTCCCCCATTTTTCAGAGGTTAAATGACCCTGGGCCACAAAGGAAGATTGTGGCAGACATGAAAATAAAACCCAGATCTCTTGACTCCCAGTTCTATCATTATGTCTTTTCCCAGAGCAGCCTTTGGGAAGACAGCGGAGCTCAGTGAACTACTTCATGTTTATTAGAGTTGGCATAATTGTCCCTTTTTCTCCCTCCTTTTCCCAAGACTAAATCTCATCCTTAGCCCTTAACACAGATCCATCTCTCACTGCATCTGTCTGCCTGATGTTGAACATACTTACTCAGCCTTGTGAACTTCTGCTTGACGTGAAACATACAGAGAAACTAAATGGATTTGCCCAATTGCACAGAGTCTAAGGTACACTTCAGAGCTGCACTGGGCAGTCCCAAAGCAGGGCTTTGGCCACTGGCATGTTTCCTCTCTGATCACCTTCCCTGGGCAACTCTTTTGTCCACGAGAAGTCCATGATCAGAGTATCAACTTCCAAGCTGTCAAAAAGATTCCCCTTCTAACCACATCATCCAAAAAAGAAGATTAGCAAGGAAAGGGGGCCCACTGAAGCAGAGGAAGGAATCAAGGCTTGAAGTTACGGCCTAACATTCTGGAGTTGCAATACTAAATGAAAACACAAGCTGACATTTCATATTGTCAGTTCTCTTCTAAGACATAGCTCCTACCAAATGAATTTCAGTGGTGCTGCTGATGCTCACCAGCAGAATTATTCTTCTGCTTCTCACAACCCAGAAAACCTATGGACATGGATAAATAATTTCAATGAAGGGAGTGGCTGATGTGAATGACAGATCCTGAGCTCAGGATCTTGGGATTTAGGCCAACACAGACACCATGCAGTTCGGCACAATGTCCTAAGCTTGTTAGGGAACAGGAAATGATCCAAGATGGTCCAAGCTCTACTAACATGAGGTTTCTGAGTTGCTGGTTAAGTCTGGTGAGCAGGAGGTCAGTGGTTGACTCACCCAGCAGCGCTCACAGCCCTGCTCCAAGCACCACGATGGCAGAGATACCCCTGGAGCTTCCTTTCAACCAGCACTTCCAGAGCTTTGCCAATGACTCTGTTTTCCCCTTTTTTCAATCTCAAAGCAAAACCATACTAAGCCTTCTAAGCTGAGAGGCTACACTGCATTCCCAATCCATTCAAAACATTTTCATCAATTTACATCTTGATACATTTAAGTAGAAAAATGGCTTCTTTTCCTCACCTGGATGGCTTGTGAACCTGTGATGGAAGCCAAAGAGATCCCTACGGCTCCTTTATTTCTTTTTATGTGAGCTTACAGCAGTTACCAACTTCTTCCTAGTCTTGCTTCCTAATCTGTATGTTAGCCTTTAAGTCTGCAATTAACTCAGTTTATCAAATCAAACTTAGAAATGACAGATCAATCCAAACTCTTAGTTTTGCTTCATTTCTGCTCCTGCACCTTGAGAATATCAGCAGTAAATGGCTTTGGAAGCAACTTACTTTTCACAAACAATTAGGTCTCCTGTTGGGAAACACACACAAGCCTCCTCCCCCCATCATGCTGCTGACAAATAGCATCCACCCTGCCTGACATAAGAGTAAAGCTGCAAACATGCACTTCCAGCCTGTAGCTATCTTTCATCCTGTGCCGTGTAAAATGGGAAGCTACATTTGATGAATTCCTGCAGGAGAAGCTTTGTAACAAAGATCACGAAGGAGAAAGCTGGTATGTGAAAGCTGAGATGTAGCATTTCCCAGGTATCATGGGAAAATGGAACACAATTACCGGGCATCTCTGCCTGATGTGTCCCCATTACCCTGTGCTGGGTGGCTGAATTGCTAACACCAATGTTTGTACATTGACAGCTTTTGTCCAGTTCACAATTACTTTTTAATTTCCTAACAGAGAGGTGTCCGGTCACTTTCCAACCAGGATGCAAATCTCAAGTTTCAATTGGACACCTGGCATAACATCTAGACTTCGACATCATCGTGTCAGCACCAAAGGCGTTGCTGTCAGCTTAATGCCGTCTTCCGAAGCTCTGCAGCCCAGGTTATGACATTCATCTGTTGAGGAAGCGTAAACCAAATAGGAATCCTTTTTCCATTTCATATTTGTGAAAGGTATGGGCTGTTAGCAACAAATAGCTGCCAAGTCCCATTTTTTATACTTTACTGATCCACAATGCAACCCAACTCAGCTCCTTCTGCTGCCAGTCTGATAACCCTGCTATCAGTTTGCCCCCTCGCCATACCATCAACTCAAGGTTACATTCCACTTTCTTTCAGACACTAAGATTTTCTCAGGGCATCAGAGCGTGCAAGTCAGGGAGCAGTTCTTTACTATGAGAGTGGTGAGGTGCTGGAACAGCTGCCCAGAGAGGCTGTGGATGCCTCATCCATCCCTGGAGGTGTTCAGTGCCAGGCTGGATGGGGCCCTGGACAGCCTGGGGTGGTATTAAACGTGGAGGTTGGTGGCCCTGCCTGTGGGCTGACCTACAGATCACACAGTACAACCTGCTCTTGTGTAGTAGGAATGGACACGCTCCAGCACAAAGCTGTTAGTTACAGCTCTATTAAAAAAAATTCAATCTCTGAATCTGCTTCCTGCTTCTCAATCTAATTGCAGCAAGCTCAAGACATGCATGCAGCTGCGTTGTCTCAGTAGAACTGGAAGCCACCTGCTGCTCTTGCACACTTGCTGCACAGGGCTTCTATCAAACAGTCCTATGGTTGGTCCATTCTGCAACAGGAAAACCCCAGTCACAGAATGAAACATAGAATGGCCTGGGCTGAAAAGGACAGCAACGATCATCTGGTTTCAGTGCCCTGCTGTATGCAGGGCCATCAGCCACCAGCCCAGGCTGCCCAGAGCCACATCCAGCCTGGCCTTGAATGCCTCCAGTGATGGGGCAACCACAGCCTCCTTGGGCATCATGTGCCAGTGTGTCACAACCCTCTGGGTGACCTCCTCTCCTCCACAGTGCAATGCAACAGTACTTCATTTTTGCTCAAAGATGAAACCTCAACAGCAGAAATCACCTCAGACTTTTAGCATACAAGCCAGACAGATAAAAATAGTAAGCCAACAACACTCATTGAAACACAAACCTTCTACGCTGAGGTAGGTGTACAAAGCCTTTCTATGAAGCTCATACAATTAACTATGCATTCTGCATCTGCTGTCTGCCCCAGCTGTACATGTCATACACACACATCTCCCAATCTATTAATACCTATCTGTATGTAGGCAGAGAGAGATCAATACATAACTCAACATTACCATGAAATCCACGGTCAGCTACTTGGCCCACTCTGGAGTTCTGAAAGAGTGCCTCTTCAAATACATCATATATGCATCAGCTGGTCGCTTAAGTTGATTAGCAGGGGGCAGTTAAATTACTATGCTAATCCATGTATTCTCAGCACTGTTTCCTTGATATGGATATGTGTATATGCTTACTGGGAGGCCTTGATTAGTTCAAGCTTCAATGTGTCAAAGGCTCCAGATTCTTTCCAAAGAATAATTTTAGCTGTACTCACATCCCTAAAGTGTAGGAGCTGATTTGAAAAGGTACTTACCTCTACCATATGCTATTTTTCTTTAAACAATTTGCATTTCAAAGTGAATATGGCATTTATATTTGAATGAATATCAGTATGTTGCCAGAACTGGTCTCAAATGAGCGAAAAAAAAAGATGCTGGTCTCCTATTGAACAAAAATGTTTTCATCTACCAAAGGAGCATCAAAGGAAGAGTTCCTCTTTCTAGCTCTAGACAGCTTTATTAAAACTCTATTTTCTGATATTATAAAATACCCTGTTATGATCATGCTCACAAAAACGTTCAAACAATTAAGCTCTATTAAAACTACCCAAATTAGGATTCATAGTAATCTCCAAGTTTGGGCAATAGAAGAGCCTTTGAAGAAAGTGAAAGTGCACATACTAACATTTATACTCCATCTATTCAGTGCAAATAGCCACAAACAGTAAGTAAAAACAATGGACTCAACATAAGAGGAATTAGGCAGATGAATGCAACGTGCACAAATATAAGAGGCTGCTGGAAACACACACAGAGGGCTGGGCATATCTTGATTTCCTGTGCACAGAAGGAATTACTTAAGCTTTTCTTATCACAGAATCACATAATGGTAGAATGGATTGGGTTGGAAGGGCCCTTAAAACTCACCTAGTTCTATCCTCCTGCCATGGGCTGGTTGCCTCTATCAGCTCAGGCTCCCCATGGCCCCATCCCACTCAGCCCTGAACAGCTCCAGGGATAGGGCACCCACAGCTCTGGGCAGCAGTGCCAGTGCCTCACCGCATTCTGAGTATGTAGTTTCCTCCTAACATCTAACCTGGTTCTCCCCTCTTTTGTTTAAAGACATTCTCCCTTTTCCTATCACCATCTGAGCACATCAAAAGTCAGTCTCCTTCCTGCTTGTAAGCTCCCTTCAAGTACTGGAAGGCAGCAATGAGGTGTTCCCAGAGCCTTCTCTTCTCCAGGCTGAACAAGCCCCGTTCCCTCAGCCTGTCTGCATAGCAGGGGACATTTTCAGGATAAACATCTCCAGTAACCTGCTTAACAAGAACAACAAAGCATTCTGGGCTTTTGCCATGTTCTTCTTTTAACAAAACAGGACCACAAACAGCATTTCAGCAATTCCTCTTGGTATACTTTCCACATAACAAAAATAATACGGTGCATCACCACCAGGCAGCAGGTACTTCAATGGATGCATCACTTTAAGCCTTCACCAACTACGCCGCCCGTTAATTACAACAATAACTGAGAGAAAAGAGCCTTAAATACATGCGGATGACCTCCATTCATTGCTGCATACAGACTGATGAATTCCCACCAAGCCGCTCAGTTGCAAGAAGTTTGGTTCAGATATGCAACCAATGCTTTTGAATGTAGAGGCAAGCAGACACTGCAGAAGATGCGAAGCAGAACTCTATCTTTTCTTGAAGCAGCAGCACGAGTCCTGTAGAGAATGGTTGCACAGTGGCAGGAAAAGACTGAATTGGATGAACTACGCTATTGCTCCGCTTTCACTGTGACCACGTTTTATTTGTGTTATGCTCCTCATGCTCACTATGAGCTTCTCTTCCAAAAAAGAAATAAACCTCTTAAGGCCAGAGGGCTCTGTTCACCAGCTGTTAGAACTAATGAAAAATACATTAGAGTTGTGGGTCAGGAAATCCTGACTCTTGATATCAGAGGGTTAATTGTTTCAAATCACGTTGGGTCAATTTATGTTGCAAGTACACTGCGTATTCTTGAAATGCCCTCTAATTCATAAAAGGCACTGCAAGTAGATTAGACCAGCAGTTGGTTGCCTGATAAAAAACCAGACCCAACAGTGCTCCCTGAAGTTTCTTCAGGCATTAGGGTAAAAAAGGAAAGAGAAAGAGGCCATTCTGCTAGCTGCAGAAATATGAAGAGTATTCCCCTACCCCTTTCTTCAATTCCGTGTTAAGTTTCTGAATTAATTGCCAAAGCTGAGCAGAAATCTTCCCAGTGAACACAACTTTCACAAGGAGCAGCTCAAAGTGTAAGAGGTGACACTTCTGCTTTCTTTGCCTTTTGCTTTCCAACAAATATGAATGTTGGAAGAACAACTGCTTTTACTGAGGAGAATTTGGGAACGGCTCTGTTGGGTTTGCTATCTCAGATCCCAGCATCCATCTTTTCAATACACATCCTGTTTCTCTTGCCCAGCACTGAGAAATGGTTAAACCACTTACTTTACTCTCCCAACAGATCCTCCTTTTCTGATCCAGTTGAGCAGCATGGAAGGGCAAGACAGAAGCTGTGTTTTCAAGGAGAGGAGCAGAGGAATAAGAGCCAGAGAGATCAAACTTGTTTAATCATGTTCTTGAGTGAGGTTATTAATGCAGGATAGATTGCTCAAGTACTTCTACAGCTTTGACTGCAGTGTTCAAAGAGCACATTGTTTCTGCTTTGGGCTTGTTGGGGACCTAAAATAATTTGAGACAACTCACATGGGACTGAGAAAAAGAGTGTGATGACGGTATCCTTCCAAAACGCGTTCCCTGGTTTCAGTATTGAAAGCTTCACTACACTGGCAGCAAATGACTTACTTGTGGGTTTCACTCTTTGTTACCATATTCCAGAAGCATTTGTTTTCTGTGTGAGTTCCCCAAAGATAAGCAGCTATTAATGCACGAAGACCTTCCATCCCGCAGCCTGGCAGGGCAGCCTCTGAGAACCGGGCTTGATTTAGTAGCATGCAAACCGAGAAGGGTCACCACTAATGAACAAACAAGGCGATGCCAAGAAACATCCTGGCAGTGAAGGGAATGGTGCTGGGAGTATAACGAGGAAAGCTATTATTCTCAGAGCATGCCAAGCCAATGCAGCAAGCGTGGGGGAAAATTAAGTCATCTGAGGAGACATCTCTTCTAAAGGAAGTTAAACCCAACATCTTCACAAAGTGCTCCTGCTCAAGATGCCAGACCTGTCTCATAGGCAGGAAGTTTCCCCTTCCCAGCAGGCACAATGCTATTTTTTCCAGTGCTTTCAACAAATAGAAGTAATAAATAAGATGTGTCACTTTCTGGGGGTCCGGCTTGGGGTTACTTCGCTTGCTATAAGCCTGCAACTTTAAGACCCAGAGGTGACCACTTCACGTTGATAAACGGTTTACTTTGTGTTGCTGTTACTGGCTTGTGAATCCTGTTAATAACTGTGAATTTGACTTTGCACAAATCACAGCAAATCAGCCAATTCTGAGGTGTTGTGCTGCTCGCATGTAAAACCAACCACACACAGGGCCTGAGGCAGAGACACTGCATGTTCCCCATACCTCTGACTACCTGTGGAAGTTAATAATAACAAAAGTGGAAAGTGGATGGGGACCTCACCTGCCAACAGATGTACCTGGAAGCTGAGTATGATTAACCCAAGCAACTCTGGAACCTTCCCACAGGGATGAAGACCCGGCCTTCACCCTGGAAGCATCATGCGGATCCTCCTCCAGGATGGAGGGAAGACTGGGAGCACTCAGATGCCTTCTGGAGTCTTAGGAAATTGGAACAAAGAAACTTTATTTTCGGAAATGAGACAATAGATACGTGATATTAGTCTCTTCTTTTTTTCCATACAGCCCTCGCTGCTGTAACAGCAGCTTAAGTGAATGCATGTCTGCAGTGTGAGCAGTTTTGATAAACAGCCTCTGCGGGCCACACAACGGGGATAATGTATCCTTAAGTACTGCCAATGAGCTGCCATTCTGCACAGCCAATTACTTCTGTGCGTCTGTCACTCAAAGGAAAAATGACTGAGCCCATTAGATCAAACCTTTGTCACTGTTCCTAATGCACTCTTAGGCCTCATTAATCTGAGGGAGCAGCAACACAGCCGCCGGTGCCTCATTGCCTCCCCCACAACAGGCCCACGTGAATCTTCTCATCTCTCCCCCAAGTGCGCGGCGTTAATCAAGCTCTCCTTATTACCCCGGTCCCTGTCACGGCGGAGAGCGCTCTCTCTCCTAAATGCTCTCATTATGGCCCATCTTTAGAGCCGGCTGAGTGGGGAAAAAAAAAAGAGAGAGAGAGAGAGCCAGAGAGAAAGAGAAGAGGAAAAAGCAAGTCCGATCGCATTAATATTCATGACAATAATTAGTATTCTAGGTCACTGAATATTCATGCTATTAGTTTGGTTTTTTATGGGTTTGCTGGATGTCCTGATTGCTCAAGTGTGGAGGAAAACAGCATGGTTGGGACTTTAGATGTCAACGGCAGTTCAATACTCAAAACACATTTGTGAATCTCTTTCTCCTTTCCCCCCCCCTTTTTGGTAAATCAGCTTCAACCCTCCTGATGGCTTTAATATTTTAAACTCACTGGAGGAAATAAAAGAACGAGCAATTTCGCAAAGGTCTGAACATCCAACTGGTTTGCATTGCCACGTGCCAGCATCAGAACTCATCGAGATGGACAAGACCACAAGGCTGTGGTTTATATTCCAGATATGGTGAAACGGAGGAGTAAAAGCAACCAGAGCAGAGCAGGCACGGCCAGAGCAACGCCTGCATGTTGGCTGGCATCTACACAAAGGTTTGTGACATGTTCCTGCTGTCTGCCCAGCTTATCACCGGGAGAGATGGGCACCACACCCCCTGTAAGAAAGGAGGGATGGTAACACAGCTCCTTGTCTCCTTCCTCCTCTTCTGCCCTGAAAACCCAAGCAAACACAGCCTGTCCAAGATTTATCACTGGTAGTGTTATTATCAAATACTTAACTTGGCACTGTTTGCCCCACTCCCTTTATCCTCATCTGATGGAACAGACACAACTCAAACTGCTTCTAGAAAGCACAAACCCTGGCATGAATGAACTGGACAAGATGACCTTGAGGGATCACCCTCTAGTGGGGTGGGAGGGAAATCTCCAACACAGAGACTGGCTTTTTTCCCCATCCAAACATGGAAAGCAACAATTTCTCCCCCCACTCACTACAGCTGTACATCACTGAACTAACAGCAAAGCCAACCCAATGGAAAACTGCCTTGGGATGACTAATGCCAAAAGTAAGCATGAATCTGCATTGGTGAGCTGTGGTAGAACTGTGAAGTTCACTCTCAAGTTCAAGCACACAAAATATTTCAGGTTGAGCTCACGCTACACAACCAGTACAATGCACCAACCAGCAACCACAGGTTCTATATGAAAAACCACTCCAACTCAGCCTGATTCCAAGCACTTGGGTGTAAAGCAAGATCTCTTAACGACCGCTGTGCTGATTTGATAGATGACCACAATTAATAACAAATGGAAATTCTCCCATTTATAAAAACGTGAACACGTGGCTCTTCCGGCATGCCTGAAATGCCACACGCACTTAGCAGATAACAACCTTTAACATCCTTAACGATGGCTGTGCAGATAACACATCTTAGGATGCTGAAAATACTCTACGCTCACTACTGTAAGTAAGTTTAATAGCAGCAAATTATTTAAACGAACTGTTAATCAGGAAGCAATTTATGCCTATGCTATTTTTAGATGTGAACTTTCTACACCAGCAGCTCCCGCTGTGGCTCAGGCTTTGGGTACACCAGGCTTATGGGACAGTGTGTAGCCCTATGGTTTGGAGCTGTGCTTGGAGAGCTGCAGCCTATGGGAAACACATACAGAATCGGTTTGGAAGGACAGCATCCATGGGAGGGACCCACGTGGAGCAGGGGCAGGGAGTGACCATGGAGGAGTGGCAGGGGGAATTGCCCAGAGGCTGAACTGCACGCTGCTGGCTCTAACACGGCTGTGATGAACTGCCAGCTGCTGAGTGCATCTGGAACTGAGCAAATCCACGAGTTATCTCCTTCTAAAATGCTTCAGGAGAAATAAACCCACAGAATCATGTTTAGCACGTGCAAAATTTAACTTAAGTTTATATTAAATTTACTTAAACAACATTCAACAACTTTGATTGAAAACTAAAATAGATTTAGAAACATGCATGAAAGGAAACAAGCTTTCCTTTTCCCAGCTCACAGATTTCTCCCAAGTTAACAGAGACAGGTACCTTCCATAAAGCCCCAGTTCAATATTTGCTATTTCCAATGTGCATACAACAAATGTGGGACAGCCCCCACCCCTCTGTGCTGACTTAGGAGCAGTGGGCACACAATCTCAAACACAGAGCCCAAACACAAAGAAAACAAGAAAGCCCGGAGGCCAGCTTTTCCTTTCAGCATTTCATGGCAAAACATTCCGGCAGAGTAAATGCACCTTTTTGTGAGCTAGCTGCTTGGCTTTGCAGCAACAGGAACAGCCTTACTTTATGCTCATCATCTGTTTCCTAACAGCAAGCACAACACATACTGCGTTCTCCCACTGCTGCTTCCCTTTCACCTTGGTTACTGCCCTACCATGCACACACATGGGTTTTTCACAGCTCTTGTGCCAGTGTAGAGCAGAAAACAGTAATCTCAGCTTCTCCTTCACATACCCTCATAACAGGTGTTTATTTCCCTTCCACCTCTGAAATGGAAACTTGCAGGAAAGGATGCAACCTGGCTTTTGTTGTTGACTGCCTCCCAGAGAGAGCTGCTTCCAGATGTTTGGGATGTAAACACACTCACAGATCAGGCCGCTGTCATTGAGGTGGCTGTTACATGCTTGTGTTTATCAAACAGTCTTTAAATCACAAAAACAATCCTGTTCGGAGAGGTGCCACAAGGCAGCTCTAAGCTCCGTGTGCAAGGAACGACTCTGGAACTTCTTTTGCACATGACACTATGCTAACAGATGTAAGAGACAAACCTTCCCTTGCTACTTGACCATTATATCACCCCGAAACCGAGTAGATCCCTTTTGAATTCAATGGTGACGCCTCCCTAATCAGCTTAATTCTGCCTACTATTGGTCTTGTATGAATTCCTGCATACAGTGGTCAACCTGAGTCTTAAAAAGCACAGTACCGAAAACTTCTTGTGTTACTCCTCACTTGGTTCTCAGCTGAAGTTCTGCCACTCACAAGGTGCAAACAACACGGCCAAGCTCCTGTCACACAGCACTGTACCTTGGGAAAGGTCCTCACTGGGCTGAAACAGTGGGGAAATGCTTCAAGTGGGCCCATGCTTATCACTACCCATGTGCTAAGAGCTTGATTTCCAGGAGCAACCTCAGACACTGTAACTGAGTACTGGCACTCTTCTAATACCATATCTTCTTACCTGTATACATGACAGCAGAAGGAAAATCCTGACCACATCAAACACTCAATCCTAAGCATGAAGAATATTTCCAGATACCAAGTCTGCACTGGCAAAAGCACCGAAGAATACAAAGCATCACTGTTCCAGGGGTGAGGTGCCATGCGATGCAGGGAGAACATTGCATGTTTGCTAATAAAAAGAGCAAATGTTGATTTCTTCTGGGCTTGGCCCAAGTCTCCTTGGCACAGCAGATCTGTTGTACATAAGCTTGTCAACAGCAAAATCGTGACAGACAATTTCAGTCCTGCCATCAGTTTCAAAATATCACTTACAACGAAGACAACATTTTGCCTGTACTGGCAACTGAGAAAACGCTCTGAGACAGCATGACAGACAGAACAAGGGATAATTTGCAAATATTTTTAGCTGTGTGACAGATGAGTGCGGATGCCAGGGCTCCTCCTGGCACGCCGGGAGCTGAGCTGCACCTCCGGGCATCCCATTGAACAGAAGCCGTGACCCCTGTGCATAAAAAGCACCGCCAGTGCATGTGAGAACGGGAAGGTTCAGACTGCCAAGCCAGGCACAGCTTGTAACTTTGTCTTTTTATGATACTAACACACCCAATGTGTTTTAAAATCACTGCATGCAATGCAGCTCTCTCTTCAATCTTACCTGAATACGAGAGCACTGAGAATGATATAAGGACTGACACACAGCTGAGCTGCTGCCGGGGATACTCCTGATCTGCTGTAATTCCTCCAGTAATCACTGCTTGGATCCATCAGTTGTTGACTGATTTCAGTACAGCTTGGAAAACACCACTTGGCTTTTCTAATAAAGCTCCTCTCTTGAAGCTGATCTCTCTGCACAGAAATGCAACCACCGGACAGACCAGAACCAACCCTTCTGTCTTACCAAAGGCTTGGCCACCTCCACACCCTCTGACACCCAAAGTGGGCACAAAGCAGCAAGCAGCAAGGTGGGAACACACCATCCAGCTTCACTGCTGCCCCCAGGAACTTATAAAGACGTATCCAAACAATTATGCCACCCCTGTAGTTGGTTGAAAGCATTGTTATTACATCACTATTTGCTTTATCTAAGGGAAGAAAGTAATGCAAAAATAAGCAGATCAGGATCTTGCCTAAGATTGAAGATCAGCCACACAAGAGGGGAAGTGAAGATATTCAAGTGGGTAATGATAAAGGGATCGGGTTCTTTCCCTGGTTGCACTCTCTCACATGCTTGGAAAGCAGCAATTAGTTCAGAACTTTAATATGCAAATACCATAATAAAAAATTTATGACTATGTATTCCTGCATATGTTTTCAAAAACTTACTTCTCTGAAGGAATAAATAATATCTGCCTGTTTCAAGCCATTCAACTGTCCAAAAAGCAAACATCTTTTTGCTGCTATATTGACTCAGCCCAGCACTTCTCCTCTCTAAGTAATGGGATATGCTGAAAAACAGCCCCTGCTCTCAGTCATCTACATTAGAAAGCAAAATATCAAAAACGAACCAGCCACGAATAACTTTGTCCTATCAACCCTTCCAGTGACAACCCCAGTTCCTCACCTCTCCAGGCATAGGTCACAACTTGAAAAAAGACTGATGAAATCACACCTTCAGACACATCAGGTCCCCAGCCCAACTACTACAACATGCAATGTAAGAACTGTTGTTTATACCTGTCTACTCAGTGGCAGCAAAGGAAAGCTAAAAGGATTATTATTATTATTTTTTATTTAAACTTTTCACCTCAAAGTGCAACATCTGAAGTTGGATGGAAAATCCTCCTTACTCCTCCCCTAAAGTAGGGCAGTTTGCCCTGTAGAAAGGCAGAGGATCACACCATTGCCTGAAGCATAAATAACCATACTGCCCAAGAGAAGACCCTTGGACAGGACTTCTCTTGCCAAGCTCCTTCCTACAGTTGCTGACTGTACCTACTCCATGTTGACTGTACAGAGATAGCAGAGTGCTTGGATGGTTTTGTCAGCCTGTGATGGAAATGCCTATGTTAGTCATAACCAGAAAAGGCACTTGTCTCTTTATGGATGTCATCCCAAACATGCTGACAAAACCTCCATACCAACGCTATACCGTTATGTGTTTCGCATAAGCCGTGTGCTTTGTAAAATAAACCATCTTAAACAGTTTTTCTCAAAGCAATTTTTAAAATCCATTTAGCTGTATGGACAAGTACTTCAGCAAACAATAAAATTCTTCATTTAGAGCTCACAAAGAGCTATAAACTCCTTCCATAAAGAAAATAAAATGGCCTTCTACAGAAGAATCTCGCTGCTGGAATGTCCAGAACTATGCATCCTTCTAATGGTGGAAGCAAGTGCTGTGGGTGCCACCAAGAAGCCACGATAGTCCTTTCAAATGACATATCTCCTGTTTTTGCACAGTATTAGACTCAATGACTCACTAGTAAGGTCACATCGAGTCTGGCTTTGGTGAAATCATGTAGGCTTTTGGCAAGTATAACATAGCAAGTATAAAAGATGGACGTTGACAGTTACTCAGAAACTGAGAATCACTTGTGGAGGCCAGATCAGAGAAAGCTTAAAAAGCTGCACAGTAGTGGTCACTGAGATATTTAAATAATGAATCTAATTCCCATCCCAGGGATACGTGACAACTGCCTACACACAACTGGAAAAGCAGCTCTTCCCTTGTTTGGCTGGTGTTACCTGAATTCGGTGAGATGTGCAAACTGCTCATGTCCTTGGAAAGGCCATTTGTTTTGGGACTGGAGATGGGGGCACAAGCTGACGTAGCTCGAGGTGGCCTCTTTCCAGGAACTTTCACAGTGGTTCTCAGCAAGTCAATTTCTTTCCCGTGAACGTTCTGCATGTAGTCCTGGTAAGAGGGAAAAAAACAACACAAGAACCAGAATCAAACAGGTAGTTCTGTAAGCATTAGAACTATTGAAACACTGCTTAGTAAGAATGCAGTCCAGTACCTGCTGTCATCCACTACATTGTTTTCCCTCTCCTTCCATTTTCTAGGTAATACAGTCCACATTAGTAATGGCAAAATTCAGGCTGGACATTAGGAACCATTTCTTCTCAACAGAGTGGTGCTGCAGTGGGCATCTACTTATGGAGCTGGTGGAGTCACCAACCCTCGAGGTCATCCGGAACACAGGAGAGGTGACACCTAGGGCTGTGGTGAGTGGGCACAACGGGGCGGGTTGGGATTGGATGAGATTAATTTTACTGCTTTTATCCAACCTTAATGATTCTGTGATTCCAAGCCTTGAACTACTACACCCTCCAACAAATAGCAGAGTAAGAGGGAAGTCACAGAGTTGCTGCTTCTGAGCCACACAATGCAATTTTGCCAGGTCCAAAGAGAATGACAAGACTAAGTTGACCGCCTTTGTTTGCATATTCCTCTCTGTTTCACCAGTGTTATATGGAGTTATTTCTTTCTCTATAAAATTTGGCTGAAGCTCATCAACAAACACAAAGTTATTAAAGGGTATGGGCTGACTGGTAAGGTTTCTGAAATTACAACACTGTCTCCTTAGATTATGAGCCTTCCTCCATACATGGAGAAAAAAAAAAATCACAGCAGGGAGAAAATTATGCAAATCAGGTCTGATTAGAGAAAACACACTAAAAGTTGGAAGCCAGAAGTGGAAAAGGCTTTTCGTAATTCTCATTTGAAAAGCACACAAGGAGGGAAAAAGCAAATCCAGCAACTTGTATAAAGGCAATGGCCAACTGGCTGCAGCTGCTGTTTTCCAAGAAACCTGGGAGAAAGTGAGCTGTGCTCATCTTTACACTGGAAGAATATGCTTGGGATTCTGCATCCCAGCTTCAGCTGCACGCTCTAAATTGCCTGTGGGCTTCTTCAGATGAACACAGAGAAGCAAATGAGCCTGGGTTTTTTTGTTGTATTTTTTTTTTTTAACAGAGGACAAATGACAGTTCATTAAAGTAAGACAGCCACTGAATCTGCAATCCTGTGGTACACCAGAAGAGATGCTTCCAGTAGAGATGGCGAATAAGAAAACATTCACCTCCCAGCACATGCTGTTGTGGCTACTGATGTTTCAGAAGGCAAATAAGTGAAAACGGAACAAACATGAGGACAAACACTGAAGGAAAGAGACTGGATGCTTGGAGAGGAAACGCAAGACAGGTTGTACAACATGCTGAAATGAAGGGCATATACTACATAAAATATGCTGTAAAATACACACGTTGGTGGATGTGCCCCAAGAAGAAAATGGCAATGTGAACGAATGACTGGGAAAAGAAACTGGCATAGACTCTTGAGTTAAGCTGGAAACCAAGGTAACATTCCTCTTGAACAATGTTCTGTAGCAAACGGTTTCTTTTCAGGTAGAACTTGACCGATCTCTAGAGAACCAGGTGATGCTCTGTGCCTGCACAACCAAAGACCTGCTGGCAGTGATATATCTTCCAGCTCTTTACGTGTCCAGGGCAAAATTTAGTCAGACTACATGGGGTTATACAGAAGAACACAGATATTAATTAGAACAGTTCCAAATCTGCAGCTTACAGGCCTCTATGTACAACCACGGCATCAATTTTACAAGTAAATACCAGCACAGACTGAAAGCAGACTCCAGACCTAAATCACTGCTGGCACAACACAGGGAGCAATCATCTCCCTTATAAAAAAATCCTGTATTCCATATCAATTTCATAACGAAGATTTTTGCCCAAGATCTTCAGATGAACGGCGTTCAATTTCCCTGCTACAATCGGTGAGATGTGACAGGGTGTTATTAGAGTGCTGTTAATTGAGAGTAAAACGGGCTTAGGTGAGCTATAAACAATTCAGGAGTCAGTCGGTGCTGGCAAGCAAGAAACAAAACGAGCTGCAGCCACATCGTTATTATATGGAAGTGCCCAAACAGAACAGATGCCACGCAGGTATTAACGTCAGCTTAAATATTTATAGGGATATATCAAATGTAAACAATAAAGACTCTTTCATTGTGTGCAAGATGCATAGCGATAATCTCCGCGTTCCCTGAGGAGGAGCAGAGGAAAGCACCAAGCCTGCAGCCAGCGCGCCATCCAGCCTTGCACGTGCTCCTTCAGATCTGCACTCGGGGAATACAAGTTAAAACTACAGAATAATGTGGCGGCCTCAGAAGTGCAATGTATGGTTTGATCAGATTAGAACAGATGAGGGTCTTGCTGTCATCTGGAATATGCCGCGTTAAAGAGAAGACAGCAAGCCTGATTTTGATATGCAAATGTTACAGATATAACTCCCCTAGATGTTAGTTGTGGAAAATGCTGATCCAAGAAAAAAGGGGAAAAAACCCTTTAACAAGGCATGAGGGTAATTCAAAGCCAAGTACTTTTAAACAGCACTTAACAAGTCCCTAGAGCCTACTCAACAGCGGGCCACCCCAGAAGTGCCATCTTCTGCCCCTCAACAGCTTGAAAAAGTAGTAATTGCAAAGCCATTTGCATTTTTCTTCTCAAGTTGTCCACGTTCATCATTCAGCAAGGCAGGAAAAAAAGCAAGCGGCACCGCGGAGGGAACCCTCCCCAGACATGTCAGCAGCACGGCGGGCCCGCATCCCCACGCCCTGCTCCAGCACCTTCGCCAGCTCTTGTTTTTTACATTTCGCTCCTAATTATGTTGCATCTATTGCCATACACTTAATTAGCTGCATTAATGTGATTTCTTTTCACATAGTCAAGCAATTAAGAGCTATGATTGAGTTTCATTCAATTAGCCTCAACAAACATGCTAATTGATGTCCCAGATGCAAATGAGGTGCAATGAGAGAAACCTGCTAGCAATTGAGAGCTGTGTCGGGGAGACCCAGAGCTCTGGGCTGCTGACAGAACCCGGCTCAACATGGCAACCTGCTCTGTGGATAGGGAGCGGGGTGCCTTGGTGACCCCATGGGGGTGAGCTCAGCACCACATCACATTGCCACCAACCCTCACCACCATGGCTGGCAGCAGCACAAGCAGGGAAGCACTCAGCATCTTCCTACAGCTCGGCACTACGGATCACGGTCTCTGTATCCCAGGCCTGTAGGAGGCTGCCATCTTATCTCCCAGCCTGTAAAACACTGCACAGGTGATGGCCTACAGTTATCAGCGACTGGCAACTTCATCTTAGTCAGCTGTGGGGCAATGCTGCTGCTCCACGTTAAGGATGGAATGCATCAATCAATCAATAACCCCTAAAAATACACTCGCTATATTGATTCTCATTGCTTTTCATCCCCAGGTTACTGTTAGCGGTTTGCTCAAATACTGGCTTGCTGAGGTGTTAATTTGACTACTCAAGGCCATTGACCATTATCTTTAGGACTAAATAAACTGTTAAAATATCACCGAAAGTCATAAAAGCTGCATTGACTGAAGATAACACAAAATATTATCTGACGGCGCTACAAAATGAATTGCCTTGAGTAAGAAAGAATGATATGCCATGACACAGAAGAATGTAAAGTACTTTAGTTCTGGTCTTAATACAGCTTTCCATTTACAACAGCAGAAATTGATTTAGCCAAGTCAATGAATAGAAGCCTTTCAGACATCCAAAGGGAGCAAACAGGTATTACATTTGCTGAACAGACATACCAAAAATAAACACTGCTATGGAGTTGTCCTGTTTGCACTGCCAGTGGCTGTTAAAGTAGCTGCCGTGCATTGAAATGGCTTCTGATTGCCCAAGAAAAACTCTCCACCATCAATGCAAGCTAAAACTTGGCTACGTGATGTACCCAGCTAGCCGCCCACCTTCTCCCAGTCAAGAAAAGGGAGGAGCTGCCCCTTTCTCAGGGAAGAAAGGATGCACAGACCAGATGAAGGAAAGGCAGATGGAAGCATGAGGAAGCTGGGACTCAAACTCAACCCCATCCAAGTCTACCACGTTGACCTCAATACTTTACAAAAGGACATCAGAGCATGCAACAGCATGGCTCCTCCCCAGAATGAGCCTCAAGTTACTTTAAATACATGGCTCACATTAGGATGTAACACTTGATATCAAAGTACAAGAATCTTCAGATGGCTTTAATACAAGAGACAGTCCGAACAATCACAAGGTTTGGAAGGGACCCCTGGAGATCATTTAGTCCTGTATTTCAACCATAAAGCATTTCATTGTCAGTGTACTGAGAGCAAGAATACTGAATTTCTGAATACAGTACTTACCAGTACTCTGAAGATTAAGTACCCCATATTTTTTTCTGTGGGGCTGTATCAAGTGGGAGCAGAAGTCCCCCAGTTCTTTAGAGTAGGTATTATTTTCTCGATGCACACAACTACAAAACACCTTTCAGGATACCACAAAACAAGGACCTGAAGAGTAAGAGCTGAACCATTTTACTCAGGCAGGATTCTCCTGCACCAAAACACCCCTGCACCTCTTCTTCCTGGCCAAGGAACCTCACCAAGAAGACAGAAGGATCAACTGCAGAAACTAGGACCTCTTCTGGCTGGGCTCAGTAAATGGAGCTACCTTGCAGTGAAACCCCTTTCACTGGAGTTGTATTTCTGCATCCTGGCACTACGTGAACATGACTCAAAGTTCACCTCTAATCTCAGGCTTGTCCTGTGTCAGAACATTAACTTGTTTTATAAGAATCTCCTGGGGAGCCTCAACATACCTGTCCCATTGCCACAGTTTTCCAGTGCATGATGTACCAAATGAGACCCCCTCCTAGAAGAGTATTTGAGTGATACCAAAGAAAGAATATAACACTTTTTTCTCCTTTTGAGTTATTAAAATAACAAGCCTGTTTTTGCAATGCTAGGAACTGGTCCAACTGGATAGAAAACTAGAAATTCCTCCTCCAATCTGCCACTGCTTTACACCGACATGAGAAAAAACAGTTCCCATCCTTCAGTTGCAGAACACAGTCCCAAGCTTTAAGTGTCCTGAGGCTGAGATACTCTGAGGACTTCCTGATCAGAGGCAGAACAAAACAAGCGACCCATGCTTTTGGAAAATAAACTTTATGTTTGCATCCCTGAAAGTCTGAGGGTAGCATGCATTTTGCACTCAGTTTTGTGCATGGAGGGTAAGCAGCAAACCAAACAACCCATTGTTCACCACCATCAGAAACAACTGCCTGGGAAAACAAAAACCCGAGCTCTTCCTCCAGCCCAGAGCCAACCCCAAAGTGCAGGCAGACCGGCTGAGGGCTGAAGCCCTCACTTCTGTGCGTGTGTGCAGGGCAGTCAGACATTTTTATTGCAAAATGCTGTCTGGAAAAGATGCAAAACAAAATTGCTAAACTGCAAAAAGAAGAAAAAGAGGGAAGGGGGAGGGGGGGGGGAAACAAAAGGCCCCCTTCCCTTTGCTTATTGAGTTCAAAGGCATAACATGCAGCACCCTGCAGCAAATGGGAAGCTACACTAATTTTAAAGCCATAAAACGCTATAAAGTGCCCTGCGGGGCAGGACTACACTGAAGCTAGTTGCACCTAAATAAGACATGGTTCATTTACTTCGCAGCTTAGCCTAATGTAATCATCAGTGGATTTCTAGCCTAGAGTTGTAACAGGCAAATAGCCGATAGTGCGGAGGCGACACTCCCAGCCATTGAGGGGCCTCAGCTAGATTGCTGTTGATTAGAAAATTTTTCAGTTTTGACAAGCACTTAATGAACATAAATCGCTCCTTGATTGGTTTCCATTTGGGGCCACAGGCACACCTAAGAAGAAACAAAAGTCTCCCAAAGTCCTCTCCTCACCTTCCCCGCATGGATCGCAGCAACAAACCTATCTGATCTGGTTATGAGCCACAGTAGAATACACTCATCAGATTCTCCTGCTAATGTAGCCATCCTCTCCTCGTGCACATTAAACACGGGCATAACATCATTCTGCTGCAGAATACATAGTTAGGCTTAAGAAAAACAATGAAATGTCATTTTCTGAGAAGAGCACAGAAATGAGAATGCACTCTGGAAAACGCTGATCACTAAAGCACTTGTCCTGACAAAAAGAAGGTCATCTTGAATCTCTTCTGTTCAAATCGGGAGTCGAGCACATTGCACTTCAGTAATAAAAAGCATTGACTGTATGGATACTGCAATATCAATTGGTCCAATCAGCCAGCTAGGGGCAGCAGCAACACTTCCAACACAGATGCAGATTCAGAAAAAAACTTAGCTTTTTACTTTTTAGTGGAGTGCTCATTGTCATGAAACATTAACAAAACTCTGCCCTCATTCAGGCTTTGTACCAAGAACTGCTGTAAGAGACAAATCAGAGTGTTACCATCAGGAGTAATTTATGAGGCATTTATATCCACAGCAGTTAGCTCTGCTGGACAGGAAGCTCTAATTTTATAAAACCTCGTGATTAATTAATAGCTTGGCTTTTGCCATTTGTTTGCAACTCATTCAGATAAAGTTTTTCCTCGCTTGTTTGCTTTTCTTGGTTTTGGAGGTGGGAGGAGAGCAGCGGGATTAAGCACGACAGTGAAATAAATACACGCTTGCTGCACTACTGCAAGCTTGCACAGCTCTGCAAGTAGCAGCACTGTGTTTGCTACTTGTCGTGCCCTCTGAAATGAATGGACTTAAGGAAAAGTGCTTCATACTCTCCTTGTTTGTGCATTTACTGACCTGTGAATGTCTGTAATGAATCACAGATGTGATTATGAGAAGTTGCTCTGAACAACCAGCCTTCCCCTCTTTTAGAGCAGTCAGAAATTGCATATTCCAGGATTATTTCACACTGCTGACCATCCCTAACTAGTTTTATTCTCACTGAAGACAATGATGCAATGGCATTTCCAAGCAAGACTATTTCTAGATCAAGAGGACACAAAGCCGGGGGGTCAGAATAATTTGCCTTGACAGCTATCCCCAATTATACATCTCACTTAAGGACTGCAAACACATTCCAGCTTGTATTTTTTACTTCCCACATTTATAAATTTTCTCCCAAACTTGAAAGAAAAGAGTTTTCCAGGAGGCTACAAAGTAAAGTCACAACCTCTAAGTGTTACGGGTATGCCCTGATCTGCAAGCAAACCCCCTACTTTCAATTTGTTCAGGAAAAGTAAGGACTAAACATGGTGAGAAACTACAAGATACCTACACACAGGGCATTTTCATCTGCCTTCTATTTCCCACCAAGTTACTCTTCCTTAAGGAAGTGTCCAAGCAAGGATGCTCTACCAAAAGGCCAGGGCCCACCCCAAGGCTACAAAGCTTTTTGCAAGCCACAGAGCTGGGCCTGGGTTACACCAACTTCTAGGAAGACATGTCCTTACAGCACACTGTTGGAGCCCTTGTGCCGAGTACAGCCTATTTGCCAGGCTGAAATTTCTTTTGTTTAATTTAGGTATGTTCACTTCATCTCATTGCAAAAAGCCACTAATGTGACCTTTGAGGCAGTGTACGTGGGCTGCCCTCCCGGTCAGCACTGCTACAAGGAGTTTTGAAGCTGTGGCTACTGTCAGACTAATGGAGCAGAATTACATGTGTGAATTCACATACCTCTCACGGAGATGAAGGAGAGATTTCCCCCTCAATTCAACACCCCCCCAGCACTTCCCCCCCCAAATAAGAAAGGGGCAGTGATGATGATGAGGACATAACAGCAGAAAATGGACATCCACGGCTAAAGCTTTGTCATCTACTGACCTGTGGCACGGTGGCAACTGTCTGGGACACAGACAGTGGTGAAACACCATCTATTCATCAGGATGAGGCTTAGATAAAGAAGCCGAATGCAGCACTGCCCAGCAGGTATCCTGGCGAATACATTTCAGGAGCCCTTACGCATGGCATTCTGCCATTAAAAGCCAAGAGATGCCTAGACAAATTCCCATGGGTCCCTTCGGGTAGGCTGACACTGAATTTGTCAGCCAGAATTTTAGTCATCCACTCAATGGCTATACTCCAGAAGTGTATGATGAATAGGTAGCTATGGTGAACTTTGAAGCCTGCGGGTCAAAGTTCTCTCTCATTATCCCCACCATTTTCTATTGGTACAGCTCCTCTGCATCCCAAGGGAAGGGAAGGTTTAAGGCTCTTGAAGAAAACCTGACATGACCAAGTCAGGAAACAGTAGGGTGCTTATGTACATATATTTTCTTTCCCCATTCTTCTCTTCCCCCACTTTCTTAAGAAGAAGGAATACGAATTTAGCTATTGTGTAAAATGTCAACCTGGCAGCATCCGTAGTTACTTATTTAGCGGACACAATGCAACGCTCATTTCAACACACTGTGCTGCCAAGCAGGCCTGACCCTTCCACAGATACCTCCTCTGTAAGTAGGGATACTAGTTTGATTTTCACACCCCACCCCAAATCCTTCCATTTTGCAGCCAATCCTTTATTCCAGGAGGACAACAGTAGTGATTTCTGCAACACAGACTATTTGTCGTCTTAAAAGCCAATGCCTTCGTGCACGATGTGCTGTGGAAACACACCCAATAGCCAATAGAAAACTGACACGCTGTTGGCCAAGTCTCAAGCGATATCTAAACACAGTGCCCACTAACAGCTATTACATATTGTAAAAGCTTCTTCCAAAGGTGGGGTTCAGTAAAATTCTGTGTTCTGCCTCAAGCTATGATTTAGAAAGATTAAATTGCCTTTTATATTTAATGCTTCCTACCACCACTAGAGGCCAGACCACCACTCACTTCATGGATTTTCAACTGCCAAACGTTGTACAACCAACATCACCTGCAGACCTGAAATAATGCCTATCTATCCAACAGGTGAGATTAGCACCACGTATCTTCACAAGATCAGATGGCTGGCTGGCTAAGGAAAGTTAGGATGGCTAACTCTCCTATTTTATCCTATCTGATGGAAGGATGGTAGGAAAAAAGGTCTTATTTTTCAAAAGGCAACATAAAGATCACCACAGCAAACAGTAATGCAACCACAGCATAAGAAATTCATCAGCTTATTGAGTTTGGGGTGAACAAATGAAACAAGTAGAGAGAGCTCAGCAAAATCTAGCAAAAGCAAGCAAAAGCACCTCATCAGAGTCTTGTGTGAGGAAAACCAATCGCTGAGCAACCTCCAAGCAAAAACTCTTGACTTTTGTGCTCTGTTACCCGCAAAGCTTTGCACAAGTTGTACTGGGAGCCCAACTGACTTGGAGCATCTGGTCCTACCTCTTCGTCCCACTGCAGTTTGCACAGGATAGGGAAAATACTACTTGTGTTCCCAGCCCCAGCAGAGGAGGCTGACAGAGAAGCAGTAAGGTGATACCAAGACAAAATAGCCAGGTCAGCCCTCCATTGTTTTTCAGGTGGAGGCTTCTGAGTCATAAGGACATGTCAAAGCAAGCACCAACACTATGAGGAGCTGCAAGGTGCACAAGTGAAATTTGCTAACTGATGGCTGTACAAAATGCCCAATGCACAAAGAATGCTCTGCAGGGTATATTAACAACAGCTATCTGACACAAAGTAGTTCATTGGCAGTAATGAAACGCGCTCAAGTTGCAGTGACTCTTGGAAGGCTAAAATCAATAGAATTAAAACATTAAAATGCATCGTTTATAATACAAATCACATCACAGGAAGATTTTAACATGAATGAACAGATATTCCTAGAGAGTGAGTTCAGCATGGGTGTCTGCAGAAGACTCAGAACAAACAGTAGGCTGTCCCCAGCAGCTTCCTGCCAGCTAGGAGCTGTGTACGGTCTCCCACTGCTACCCACCAAAACACAGCCCAGAGAAAAACTGATCTAAGAAAGGTCTGAGCAAATGGAAATACAGAGACATCTACCTTTTTCTTGGGAGTGTGTGTGTGTGTGGGGGGGGCACAGTGGGGGATAGAGGGAAACAATTACAGGCTAGTAATTACTTCTTCTTTAAATGGATTCTCTCTAATCTCCAATGGATTTACCTCTAATCTCAAAGTAATTACCTCTAATCTCAATGGATTCTCACTCAGGGGAAGACTAAGCAGCTCCAGTGAAGCCTAGAGAGAAGTACTCTATTGTCTGCGAGAAGCAATGAAAAACTAACATATGTTCCCAGGAAGCTCAGGAACAATAGAGCACTTAGAGAGCACTGAGGGGATGTGGGTGCAGACAAGGCAGCCTGTCTGCTCCCTGCTCTGCCCTGGAGTGGCCATCACAGCCTCAAGGGAGCACATCTGGGGGGATCCACTGTGGGCTACCTCAAAAGCACGCAGTGTCCGTGCTGCCAGCAATACCCATATGAGATTCAGATATTTTAGGGTTGCTTCTCAGCAGCATTCCTTCAATTTAAACAGGGTAAGAATGGCTAAAACGGACAGACAGTCCTGTCCAGGTTTGTGAAAGGGAGAAAAGAGAAACTCAACAATAAATTGCCCTGGACTACACAAGTAGAGGGACGACATTTCAGATGGGAAGAAGCAATTGCTTGAATTGCTTGTTGTGTCACTTATTAATTTTTAGGAGATATGGAAATAACACAAGAAAGTATAACAAAGCAGTATCACTGCAAGGAGTGAGACTGAATTCTTGCAGTGAGCCAGAGAAAATCCCAATATTCATCCCTGAGGAAACAGGGAGTCAGTGCAAGCACAGCATCAGCACAGTCACTCTCCGGAGACATCATCTATCTAAAGCAGAAGCTTTCTGACAGACCCACACATACAAACCCAAGAACGTACCCACAGAAACCCATCCATTCAAAACGCTGAATTTTACTCCTTACTGAAAAAAGATAAGATAAAATAAAATAGCTTAGGAACAAAAAATGATAACAATAGGTGTCAAAAGGCCCTAAAATGTTACACCTCGTCACCCTCTGATTTCTGTAGGGGATGAAGTGATGGAATATAAGACCTGGGACAATCCCAAAGCTCTTGGTGAGCTCTGACAAATCCCTCCTCCTGCTGGCATGGCTGGGACTCAAGGGCTGAGCTAGTCTTGAATCACCTGTGCTCCTAAACTAAACCCATGGATGGTGTTCTACACACAAACAGACAGACATTATCCCTGGGCAGAGACAACAACAGAGATCTTAATGTGAAAATGCTCTATGGCACATCTTAATAGCCATGCCATTTTCAAAAGGCTGTTCAGAATTACTTTCTGAATAAACCACAACCACTGAGCACTAACAAAGATGCCAGAGACCGTACTCAGTCTTAACTACGTCTAGGACGTCTTTCCTTTCTTAATTGACAGCAAGTCCATAAAGACATCAGCACAAAATAAAGGCTTAAACAGGGCATGCAGAGGAACTGGACTGTATGCATAGGGCTTCAATGCAGAATTTGATTTCCAATTACACAGTTTTCAGGGGATGGGAATGGAATAAAGTGAAAGAACTTCCTCCACCAAACTGGGCTCGACAAAAACATGCCCAGATGAACTTGCTAACACCACTTCACCAGAGCAGGACAGCTGTTGAAGATACAGAGAGTATGGAGTACTTACATGTAAACTAGGATGATAGGTCAGCACACCGTTGTCGCACAGCGTCACATATTTCTTCTTCCATTCTTTATTCAATGACTTGCCACTTCGCTTTAGCAGCATACCCTGTTGGAGGAAGAAAAAGCATTAAATACTATTTTGCCATCGCATCCCTATTTAATAATCAGAAAAGAGCTAAATCCTTGTGTGTTCAACATTCCTCAGGTAGGCAGGTTTTAACATGACAAGATGCCTCCCTGTTCCATAAATCGTATTCAATCCACACATTGGTGATGAATTGCAACCATCAGTATTTAAAAGTCATCATTGTGTTTAAACAGACAAGGACTATGAGCGTGTACCAAACTGTTCTGAGCTTAACAACAGAAATTTACTCAGAAAAGCAAAATGCAACTTCTTATACTACAAAGTGATGGTAAACCAAACCACGCTTTAACAGTCCGCGCTTCTACTGCCACAGGAAGCACTCTGACAGACCAGGTTTGAATAAAAGCCTTCACTTACATCTGTTCCATATATGCACATCCCAACGCCAAGTGGACAAGGGGCTCTTCTATGCCTTTGCACAATGAGAACTCTCCCCAAGCACATTTTTCCCTCCCTCTGTGCCAGTTGCTGCAAGTTTTGGCTGAAGTCCCTTGCCACAGCCCATAAGGGCCAATAACTCTCCTTCTGCAACCACAGAGATGATCCTGAAAGGAAATCAAAGTTCACAACTGCCTGTTTCTGAACACATGCTTGGAATAGAACTTCGGTGAGCAGCCCTTGTCAACTCAAAGCGATCTGCGGACAGGACTGTAAATAAAAGCCTGTGTCAGAGGACTGAATTACAAACCTCTACCTTTCTGACCATCCGGGGGTCAGCTTCCTTTTTGTGTGCCGTTCTTTGCTACATTTAGGTGGCTCAACCTCAAACTTTTACAAAACAGAGCAGGGCTTCTGAAAACGGTTTCTCACAAAAGCTTCTGCAAGTGTGAGTTACACATTCCAATTACCGTCCTCTCGTGCTTAGAGACGTTGTTTTCTTCCATTAAAAATGAAAGCTCGCTTCTGCCTTTGACTCCTATGTTTGTCTATAGTGGGTGATCTGTCACTTCACCTTTCCCATCTTTTAAACCTCACCTATAGCACAGTCGCTCATACTTAGGGGCACCCAATTTTAGTTATAGCTATGCTATATGGATCAAAAATTACTCTCCCAAAGCTGTTTCCCTGTGCTGGTTCTGGCACGTTTGTTCTTCAGACCTTTTAATGGGTAAAAAGCCATAAGAATCACAACCATCTTTCCTTTCTCCTTGCCTTTTTTTTCTTTCTTTCTTTTGTTTTTTGAAGTCTTGAAGAAAGCAGAAACATACTTCACACCTTTTTACCGCTCTCAGTGCTATAAGGAAAACTTATCACTACTTATGTAATTAGGAGTTCATGCCAATTAGAAGCTCCACACATTGCAAAAGAAACCGTCTAAATGAATGGTTGCCATCCCCACTATTTGGGTGAGGACCTTTTTTGGACAATGTGTGTCTATTATTTTGCAAATAATAGAATATTTACAAAGAAAATTCAAAATCATTTTTGCTACATGGTGATTTTGTTAAGGGACATGGTTTGAAGTTGAAGGAGGGAAGGTTTAGGTTGGATATCAGGGGGAAGTTCTTTACTCACAGAGTGGTGAGGTGCTGGAACAGCTGCCCAGCTGCTGTGGATGCCCCATCTGACCCTGGAGGTGTTCAAGGCCAGCTTGGATGGGGCCCTGAGCAGCCTGGGCTGGTATTAAATAGGGAGGTTGGTGGCCCTGCATGTAGCAGGGAGTTGGAGCTTCATGATCCTTGAGGTCCCTTCCAACCCAACCATTCTGCGATTGTGTGAACTATGAAATTCTAGTTTTGGATCTAAATAAGGAACTACTTATTCAGAATGGGGTTTCCATCTTGCTTTTCAAGCACAATTTGGCGCTCTCATATAAAAAAAAAATTACTCGCTGTTAAATATGCACCATCAACCTATTTGTATCAACCTAACCCATCAGACTTCCCAATCAGTTTCTTAAGGATGCATAAGATAATATACTTTTGTATTATCTGAGAACCAAAATATATCTTCCAGTATCTGTGAACAAAAGCACTGTGAACACAAGCAGCAAACGAAGTGTTATGAAGCAGAGAAGCACATCAGCCACACTTGTTTCTTTCATCCCCCCCAAGGCCAGAGACTGCCACTTTGTCTGTGATAATTACACAGAATGGTCTGGAGAGATGCTCTTCGTATTGGAGCTTAGATCTGCTATAAATGTGCTTAGATCTGCTGTAAATGCGCTTTAACTAAACTTCAGTAAATAAATAAATTAATTAAAATGGCCTAAGTACAGCAAGAAATGCTACTCACAGAAATGAAGCACAAAAACAAAGCAGCATAAGAAAAAAGGCCTCCTATCACATTATGTCTGCCTTTAAGTTGCATCAGATCCTCTGCTTGGAAGCAGAGTTGGCCAGAAGGAACAATTTCTTCTCATAAAGAGCGGTGCTGCAGTGGCACAGCTGCCCATGGAGTGCTGGGGTCAACATCCGTGTAGGTGCTCCATAACCGTGGGGATGTGGCACTGAGGGACGTGGGCAGTGGGCATGGTGGGGTGGGCTGCAGTTGGACTGAGGGATCTGAGAGGTCTTTTCCAATGTGTGTGATTCTATGAAGCAAGACGAACCTTGGTTCCCACTGACTCTTGGTGCCTTTGGCAGGTTGGCGCACCCCAGCCCCAGCAAAAATCCCGTTTAGCCTTCCAGCGAGGCAACAAGGGATTAAAGAAATAACTCCACGTTCAAAATTCTACGTTGCTTTGTTTTGTTGAAATAATCTCTGCCTCTTATTAATTAGATAACATTATTTCTCCTAATTTGTAAGAAACCTTTGCTTACGTTCCTCCATCTGTGCTTCCAGCAGTGTCATTCAGCCCCGTGCCCCAAGATTCAACACTACAAATGTAACACCTCCGATCTGTTCAGCAACTGAGAAGAATTTAACACTTCAAATCAATTCTTACCACCTTCTCTCCAAAGCTGCCATTCTGACTCTCATGGAGGAACGCTTCTCCTAACAGCCAGTGCTGCATTTCTAACAAATGACAAGAAACATGCTCAAGTAGAGAGCTCAAACTTCACTCCTTGACTTTTCATAGCGAATGGCACCGCTCTACAAAGAAAACAGAGAACTGCCCATATGTATGGCAGCCTCTTTATTAGTAATGTGTACGCTACGTCTAGTCCCAGGAGGTCATTGCAAGCCAAAAGCAATGTTAAGTGTACAAGCTTTAAATAACTTACAAAGTTAATGTAATGAATGTAAGTGTTATCTGAAATCCATCACTCAGTGGCTTGCTGTAGCCTCAAGCTGTGATAAAACACCACTCATAAATTTATATTAAAACTCTGTTCAATAGCAATTATTTACCAACAAAGATTTATTGATTGCATTTGCTGTTAGAGACTGGGGCCCTAACTGAGTCAATCAGCTCACGTTGTTGAGCTTCAGGGCACCAGGAGAAGTTGCAGACTGCCGTCAGGCTCTGCAGCCAGATCATTACTGGGACTACAAGCAGCTAATGAAGGGCCCCCAGCGTGGGATCACTTGCACTGGTGGCACCAGACCACTGGTCAGGGGACCACTGCATGTAGCACACCCACGTTACCTGGATGTGGGGTGAGCAGCTACATCTCAGTGCCTCAAATACCTCCTCTACGAGATGCAAACCTTGCTTACAAACAGAGGCGAATGGGGAAACGATTTGGCATTTGCTCCATGGGAATATCTTTTTAAGCAGCAAATTATCAGCATTTAAAAGTGACCTCTCAAGGTTGTATCACACTGCATCAAAGATGCTGGCAAGGGAGCCTGCAGAACCAATACTAGTGGGCAAAAACCTCCTTTGCGTTCCCTGCTGTGCTCCATTGCGTTTCTCTAACTTCCCCATGTATTCTGGATTTCCCAGGGGCCACAAGAAATGAAAAATGTTTCACAAACATTTGTGTTGTGTTTAACTGACTGCAGGTCTGCTCTGCATTGGCTCCAGCCACAGCATGTGACTTTATTCCATGACTTTAAGGAGGTTTTGGTACATCTGACTTTTCCCGGCACGCCAAGTCGCAATGTTAGGACTCTCTATTAGTCTGTAGGCACAGTCAAGATTGTACCTGCTGCAAAAGAGCAATACTTACATCTCTATTCTCTTGTGGGAACTTCATAGCACTGCCACCGCTGAGGTACAAGCATCATACAGTCTAATTTTTTCCTCCTTAATTTTAAGCCAACCCCATACTGTTACCCTGATGCTGTTTTGACAGAATGAAATATGTAATCTTGCACTTAATCATCAACAGCATCAATTCTTCATTTTCCACTCAGTGCGATGAATTTTCTACATGAATTTTCTATCATTTGCATCGCATTCGCAGAAGGAAAAAAATAACACACGTCATATAAAACAACATCCTCACCCAAACGATTGGGTTAGCAACCACTCATAGTCAGGATCACAAGCAATGGCTACATATGAATTCTGCTCAATAAAGCACTCCTTGTGAATTACTTAACACCATAAACAAATGCTGGCAAATCACTCAGGTTCGCATCACTAACCAACACTATCAGCCAGTTGGAAGCACTGGGGCCAACGTAGCTTGCCCTAAAACACAAAATTATTTCTTACCTGATAATTATTGCTTCTAGAATATTTCACTTCAGCAGCTTCGGAGTCTCAAAGCTCATCCTCCACCATACAACTGGCACCAGCTCAAATACCTGCACACTACAGATGCAAGATGGCAGTAACTGCTGCCCTTTCCAACAACGTGGATATGCAACCAAATCTCTGGGATACAAATGTACTTGGAATCCTTATGTCGGAAAGCAACAGTTCTTTGTTCCTTTCTTGGTTTCCCAGATTTAAGTCTTCTTTTCCCAGGCATTTCAGGGAAAGGTGGTTGAAACTGTTCACACTTTTATCTAAGACTGGAAACCTGTAGTAAATGTATTTTAATGGGGCAATAGGGCTCAATGGAACCGCAGCTCTGATTTGGACCAAAAGACACTACTTTTGCTGTAACTCGAAGAACATGCAGCACAGAAGTTTCCAAGCTCTTGGTACACTGTCTACTATTATAAATATAATTAAAAGCCTTTACTAAGAAAAACATCCAAATGCAGAGAGGTGAGCATTACAATTCACTGTAGTTCCATCAGTGCCAGCAAAGAATGAATTCCTCCAGGGAATCTCAGTTCTAAAGACACAAGAAACCAGGAGAAAAAGCACAATCATTATTGCCATTGTGTTTGTATTTCTAATGGCTGGTCCAGCAATGTAACCCAAAGGACTAAATCTGCTACCTGCAGGTAATGGATGAGCTCCTCCAATATGCAGCCAATTATTTTAAGGTGAAGTTTCACCCTATGGTGAAACTTATTTCCAACACAGCATGGCCAAACACTCCTAAGGACCTTGCTGAGCACAGGAAGCAACTCATCTCTCTTGCAAGCAATGGAGAAGAGATGACCACACTGCAATCCATGGACTAGAGAACACGAAGCCACCAGCTCGCATACCACACTCACCCACCTAATTTGATGAGGCAAACAGACAACCATGGAAGAGCAGTCACACCAGTGGCCAAAGAATCCGAATGGAAAGCTGAAGAACCAGCCCTGCTGTAGTACCCTGATGGAGCAATAAACACAGTGCTATTGCAGAGTATAGAGTATCCAGCAGGTCCAAAGGAATGCCTGCTTGCACGACGGATGGGAATATTAAACTCTGCAGAAAACACAAGTGTAGTACAAGCAGCATGCAATAATACTTAGACAGTGATATGTTCAGGACACATCACTTGCTCTAAACCCAGCTATCACTCTGGATGAGGCGTGCTCCTTAACAAGTCACAATATTTCCCCACCCTACAGTACACAGAAGCTCTGTTGCCTTCTAAGGTTTCTTCCATTTGCTGGACTGTGGGGAAAAAAATAAATAAACTAAAAAAATCACAGTCCTTAATAATCTCAAGTAGTTGGTTTATTAACCCCTTGGCACTGGCAGTTGTGGTTTATCCTGACACCATCATCAGTACTGATGTGCAATGCACTGCGATGCAAATCATTATCTTAGTGTGGGAGAAACCCGACAGCTGATGCCAAGGGGTCTGAGTCAGTAGTACAGCAGCCAGCAGCTCTGTTTGAACTCTTACCTCTTGCTGCAGCTCAGCATCACACGCTGTGCTCTAACGACGCCGGACACAAACAGGGTTAGCATCTACACAAATCAGCGTGTTGAAACGCTGCTACCCAGGCTAGAATTAAGGGAAATAAAACAACCTTGGGAAGGCTGTTTTAGTATGAGCACACATTAAAGCATGGCATGGCTAATTTGGAAGGAGCTCAGGGAGCAGAACCGTTCATGGCTGTACGAAACGGCTGTATGGTCAGGCGTGAGAAAGAAGCAGAACAACATTTCATTTTTGGGTTTTTTTGTTCCCCTGAAGAAACAAATGCAGAACTGGGGGGGGGGGAGGGGGCAGAATGAAATCAAAAAGGGATTCATTGTGCACACGCTGCAACTTCTGGGTACCTGGTCCAGCTCTCGTTACAGCAGCACTTCGTCTTCCTGAACCCTGAAATTCTCTTTACCATATTTTATATAAAGTAGAGCTTTGTTAGGGGGAGGGGGGGTCCATGGGAGAAAGCCATGAAAAGCTTAAAAACCAATTTTAACTTTCTATCCTGATACTATAGTGTTTCCATAGAAACATCAGGAAGACCACTTAAGAGAAGCTTTTTTTGTAGCCATGTTTGGCACCATACCCCTCCCCTGGACAACCTATTATTTCACAAATGGATGCTTTCTGCAGCTTGTTCTGTGCAGGCTCCGATGAAGGGGGGAAGAAAAAGAATACTGGATCTTTAACCAGTTCCCTTGTGGCACCCTCCCTTTTTTGTTGGTAATATTTCTGTCATTCTGCCAGGGTATATGGTACAAAGGGTTACACTTTAATTGAGCTGTCAGCATCTCCAACAATCCTATAAAACTCCGATTATGCACGGCAGGGTTAGTGACACACTTGTTATTGTGGATGCCCTATTTGCTAAACCCAAGCCCCCCCCTCACAGGTCACATAACCCACGCGACCTTCCTGTCATTAGCCGCGTCTATTCCTACCTCACCGCTGTGAAAATCACACAAGCGAAGGCTTCAAAGCCCTTGCCAGGACTGAATTCGACCAGGAGCTAATCACCCACAAATCCAGCTCAAATGGCAATAATTGGCTAAACTGCTCACCTCTCCAGAGCTCAGCAGTAATTTGGGATAATAAAGAAAAGAATTATTCAGCTAACTGCCCTGAAATGTATGCTTTGTGACCGACACACTTCACATTTTAATAATGATGGACACAAAATCCAATTTAATGCAGCATCTCCTGAATAACAAAACCAAGAACGCCATCAGAAAAAAAAAAAAAAAAAAAGTGGTGGGCTTTTTGAGTTTTTTTTTTAATACCGTGTTCCCTATCGCTGTGCAGAATAAAATCCATGCTTTGTATTGTGAAATTTTGGGACCACAAAGGTCTTCGCGAGCAGCCTCTGAAAGTCTGTGCTACAACGTGGGGTTTTGTTTGTTTGTTTGCTTGTTTTTAATTCCAAAGGAGTGCCCTGCATTGAAAAACATAATATTATGGAGTGGTTACACCTCTGGTTCTCGGTCCTTTGTTGGGGAAGATAAAAATACTCTTTGTCCTATGGGAGAAGTGCACCTTCTCCCTTCTCCTTAACAGCATTGCATTTCCCAATGTCTCATTTTCCCTTGCTTTTACACCCTGTCCTCTCCTCACAGGATCCTTGGCATCGCTCACCTCTTGCTGGGCAGGCAGTGATGCTCCTTGCAGGCTGCTTCATGATGTGGCCACTACTGCAGGCCTGGCTGAGGTGGTTCAAGGGCACTAAGATCCTCCATCACTCTTCCTTCCACCCACCTGAAATGTTTTTCCCTCATATGCCTCCCAAAAGCAGAGAGAAATACATGTGTGTGCGCATGAGCATGCACATATCCACATGCTTCACTCAGAGGAATGGCAATGAAGACGGCTCCTTCAGAGACGCAGTTAATATGTTAGATAATTGGTATCCTCTCATCATTACAGCAGGCAAAACACTACGAAAGCCAGTGAGAAAACGTTCCTTTAAGTGACTCACTTGATACTGCTAATGGAAATTGTGCTAACTGAATCCTCATCTCCCAGACACAGAGCTGCGGATCCTGAAGAGTTACAGAACGTGCTCCTAATTCTGGAAGCACATCAGCGATGTTCTTGCTCCATACCAGGCATGTTTCCATGCTGGCCGCAGAGAAAGTGGGATTCAGAGGAGAAGACCTGGCAGTGCCTTTGCATGCTAACTGCCAAATGGATCTCAATCTACCACAAGGATAGCTTCAGGAAGTAGATTTTTATGTAACTTAAACACATATGCAATCTTTTTTTTTCCCCTCTATCCAATGGATTCCTGTATAGTTTTTAATGTTTTATGAGGAACAAATTTAAAGCCTACCATACCCCACACTGAGATGGCCAAGCTGGATATGTAGGGGCTGTCCTGATGTTTAGGAGGACATGGGAGGAAGAGTGAAGGAACCAACTTGTGAACATCCAGATGTCCATGCCTACCATGAAGAACCCAGCCTATGATGGACATTATGAACCACCAACCATCACTAGCATTCACTTGAACACTTCAAAACACCTGCACTCTCAGTTCTCTCTCAGGAGAGAGGAAAAAAGCCTTCAGATAAAAGCAGGATATCCCAAGACACAAATGAGCAACCGTATAACATGGCCGCCACAGACGCATTTGATCACTTCTTCCTTCCCACATGAACCAAGCTTAACATTAATCAACGTAATTTCAAAATAAAGAATTCTGTTATTGTGTCAAAGTTAAGAATTCTAATATTGTTTTAATGTTAAAATCACTCTGGATATAATACTTCCTATGCAGTATATTTCATGCCTCATTTACTTTAACAGATATTAAGCTTCAGTCAACAATTAACTACTGACACTTTTTCTTCTAAACCAAGACGATCCAGCAAATAAACTCAGGCACAACTTGTATTTATTACATCAATGCTAATTCAGCACTGCCAGTTTATTTTCCTTGTAGTGTTCATCCATTCTTGAGAAGAAGATATTCATCATCCCTATAATAACAAAGATGGCAATGACCAAATTCTCTTGGAAGCTTCCACACCTAGAATTTAGTCGGCATGCAGCAAGACTGGATCACATGGGATGCTCCAGATATAGCATCCTATTAGCAACAGCACAAGGCCAGCCAATGATCTACCACAAAAACACTTTTGGGAGTACATCTGGTTGAAACATTCCTGGCGCTATCAGATTTTTCACACAAAGCCCTGTAGTTGATATCAGCTCTTTCTATGCAATCTGTAATACGGAGTATGAATTGCTTCATCACACCTCAAGTATTTCATGCAATGGTCACTCAACACTTCCATGTTCCACAGTATTCAGCAGTGACAGCAGGTACAAGACTTATCCTGTGCTATATACATCTATGAATGCAGATTTAGGAGCCAATCCAAGATTACCTAAAGAAAACCAGAAGGTATATCCAAAATCAATAATATTCACTTAAAAAAATGATTCACACAGCATTTTTTTCCTGCAAGAAGAGCTGCTGAATACGTGTTGATCACTCAACTTTAAGCATGTACACACCATCATTACTATTTTAGTTTCACAAGCAACCGAGATCTAGAAGATCACACAACTGAACTGCTCTCCTTCAGAGGTTATTATTGTTCTAAGATGAGTATCTGAAAACCAGCCAGCTGGCAGGTGATACAGAAGAAAACCACGTTAACAAAAGGCGATTTATAAAGATCATTTATGGATTTCTGTGCATGGTTACTGGACTGCAGGCTACGTGTAACATGCTGGAAATGTTATCCCTCTGTTATTTGGGTAAGCAATCAGCTACCAACAAGACTAATTTTTAACCACCTTATCCAGCTTCCTGTAGATAAAGAATGCATTTGTAAAGAAAAAGATTGTATAAATAAAAATGCAAGGTACACAGAGTGCCGCTAATGGGATTTGACGCTGGCTTTAATTTTAATGAAGAAAGTTGCCAGTAGCAACAAAACTGTCAGCAGCAGCCAAGCACCATTAATAAAGACCCAGACAACATTAGTGGCACGGCAACAGTACAAAAGGTTCCCCCCGGTTCATGCTGTGCTAAATTGGCTGCCCAATTTTTCTTAAGTGTCCATACTATTTAGAAGACTATTTATTAATTTTTGTCATCCATTGTCAGTTGACAGGCCATCATTTTGCATCCCGAATTTTAGATGAAAACTAATTGAAAAGCCTGGCAGTATTTATGAGGGGTATTATTTGTCAATTATGGCCGCTGCTGATAGTTGGTACTACCAACTCCAACACGCCGTGCTTCGGTATGTCGGATGGACTGTTTCTTCTGCATTTCAATGCTAGTTCTACACAAGTGACAAAAAACAACGATCGAATCAGTTTAGAAAACTCGTTAAGGGAGAAGAGCCTGTCAGTCCCCTCCATGCATGCTGTGAGATCTCCAGTAGGGAAGAAAGCACCAAAGTCCCCCAGGAAACCACAGCTTCCTCCCCAGGGTACCTTCCTGGGAGAAAATACTCCCTTTGTTTTCCACTAACAGAACACATTTGCAAGTATGTCAATTTAAATTATCCTTGCAACTTTATCCAGACTACCTAGTGCAAAGACAAACTTCTGCTGTCTCGTAGCTGACTTCCTTAAACAGCCTCGTTGAAAGTCTGAATGCCTCAAAGGCACTCAGAACAATCCGCAGCTGTAAGGTGGAGTGGTTACATCTCAGGTCCAGTCATCCCAACTTTTGCCTTATTATCTCAAGTTTGCTGTTGAAAAGAAGTTTGGAAAACCTTTCAACGTTTGAAAACTTCCACCGCTGTCTCTTTCACAGCTCAGAAGAATACCTGGATTCTATCTAGAGCTTTAGAAAACTGTACCCACAACAGCAGAAACCTGTCTGCTACCAACAGGGCAGTGCAGCCCTCCAGTAGAGTAGGACTGTGTGCACTGGGGAACTGCTACCCTCCCTATTTGCATTGGTGCATCATTTCAGGAAGAAGATGTTCATTTACACTCTTGACTGTTTTACCCAATCATGCAGAAACATCTTCCTATCTGCCAAATATTACGACTAAACACAGCACAGAAGCAATGGTCACAGACTGCTATCAGGAATTAGACCAACAACAGAAAGGAAAATACTTGTTTGAAAACAGCAAAGCCATAAGCAGTTCCTCCATCCATCCATCTCAAGGCCTCATTTTCTCTGCTTTCTTTGTAGTTTTGCTTTTCAAGCACCACAAGGTTTTGAAGCTTCACTGGAGTGTATCACCACAGTACTCCATTGAACAAATGACAGAGTGATGCACAACAGGCATCAGGGTTCTAGATGTACCTGAGAACAGACTGCCTTTAAGTGCAGATTAACCAGTGCACTTCCTACAAAATTAAGTGCCACATCACTGGGACAAGATGAATTCTGGGAGGGGTGGCATTAAACATTTTCCAAAGAACAAAGAATGCTGTTTTCCCTCACCAGAAGCAACTAAGCCTCACATTGAGCTGATCTACTGCACATCCAATCTCCTCTGACTGCACAGTAAAGGGATGGTAGAGAAGAACACACTGCATGGAGCTTTGAGCAACCTGATCTAGTTAAAGATACCCCTGCCCATGGCAGAGGGTTTAGGCTAGGTATTAATCCCAGCCAACACAAACCATGGCCCTATTCTGCACGCTCTATTCCAAACAAAAGACTTCCAACAACAAGATGCATATTAACGCAGCATTGCTATTAGTCACTCAAATTTAAAACAAAATGTGTTGTTTACTCCTGCCCTCATCAGTCTCCTAAAGTTGAAAGTAACACAAGCTCAGCTACCCTTCTGCATGAGATAACACAATACAAAGTATCTGTATTGGTTCTTCATTTGAAATACAAATTCTCAGACTTGAAAAATAAAAATGGAGCATTTCTTGCATTACACAGATGACCTTCATCTTCCTCTGGTGTACTCGTGCTATGTCCTTCACAAATATAAAACACACCTGAATGCCTCCATGGGGATGAGAAGGCACTTAGCTCCATTCAATTCACTTTAAGCCACAAGATTCACACCCACCCTTGTTGGCCAAAGCACTTTGGTCAGGCATTTCAGCACCCTGTCCTAATAAATGTCGTCATGGTGAAAAAATGATGTTTCTGATTGGAATTTCCCATGACGACTCACGTCAAAAGTCATAATTCAGGTAACTGCTTCCTTTACTCCTCCACTTGATCAGTTAGCAGGGGGGTACACAAAACTTGGCTTTCCCCTGTGTAACTGTGGTGCTTCACAAACCACAAGCGCTGCAGTGCTACTGCAAGGCATGCAAGGACAACCACTCTGCTATTATTCCAAGATGGAACGGGTTTGTTCTGACATCGGTAACATCTCTCATGTACTTAGAACTGCCATCTTCAATGGTGGTTAACTAATATATTACTAAATTAACTTTCAAAAAGATCCTAGAGGGTTACATACGTACGGCCAGGTGAAACCTCTGGTGCTCAAGTCCACAAAGAGCTGAAGTTGAACTGAAAACAAATACTGTCACCGAAATGACAAGAAAAAGGAAAGCTGTACCAGTCTACTTGAAAATTAAGGTGACCACAGGTGAAGAATGCTTTATACAGTTTCTAAAAGATTCAACCCTACCCGACATCAAGAGACTTAGCTACATTTTCCACTGCTCCCACTCGGATTAAGAAGAAACAGCGCTCATTTGAAGCCCAAAATCAATATGAGACGGAGCGTCTTCATCTCTAATTCAAAAACTCCAGATGAAGAAGAAACCCACAGGCTTGTTCCCGAGAATTTCTCTCCTCCAGCAGGTAAACCCACCTAAAAAAAAAAACCCATCTGAAAGCCACAACCCTACTGTAAACACAGCAAGAAAGCTCCTTTTCTCCAATGAATCCATAAAGGAAGAGTGCTTTGAGGATAAATTCAGCATCCGAATGCCCTTAATCTAGCTCTACAAGCAGAGATGTGACACCTTTCACCATCTTGATGCTCTCAAGATTTGTATCTGCAGCGTGTGCCCCTACTGCAGGCAGAGCCGGTCAGCCCACTACGCAAGGGAGATAAGGTCACCAAAAGAATCAGTGCAGAATCTAATTTATTTCCCCCCGTATTGTTACGGCAAATTGCACAGCAGAAGAAGTTAAGGATTCTTTGTAGCACCCTAACTTTATGGAGGCACGCGTCGTCCTGCGCCACATCTCCCTTCTTCACCTTTTTGTTGCGATGTGTCAGCAGCACGTCAGGGCCGCGCTCAATGACTGCCCAACAGAAGCAGCTCTGCCCGCTATCAGGAGCCCAATCTGGATACACCTCCACGTCCACTCCTCCTGCTAATTCATCATCCCGTTCCCGACAGCTGGCTGATTGGGAGCTGTGCAGGACAATGCGGGCCGCGGCTGACCACCGCAAGGCTGCAGGGGGAGGGCATGGCGGGCGTGCGGGCCTGGCCTAGGCCCAAGATAAGTGCTGGCTGTCAGCACAAGGACAAAGAAGGGCAGGCCCTGGGGAGAGAAAGGAGATAAAAAAAAAAAAAAAGAAGAAGAAGAAGAAAAAAATCTCGACAACTGCTTTATCTGATGAGGGTTATGGCTAATTAATTATAAACTCAATTACCTAACCCTTACTTCAGCAGTCTCTATTCATTAAGAGATAAAAACCTGACTGACTGCTAACTTTCCCTTGCACACATGCACACACACACACACGGCACGCTCACTATGAATTTGCACACTTTAGCGCACAGCTCCTTTAAAAAGATCTCCAAAAGCATTCGTGCTTGTCAACCTTGTCCTCACAGGATGGAACATTTCTCTTTTTTTTTCCCCCTACCACCCAAAGCACCCTCCGTCGCACCATGGGAGGGCCTGGCCTCCATGCTGTGCCTTGGCATTTAAAAGCAGAAAGCAGACATTAAACAATAGGCATTACGGACATCAAAGCCCCCTTTCACAGCCAAGTTTCTGCCTCCACGGGCTTCTGATCTATTTCACATTTTAAATTGAGCTTTTAATTTTGGGTGCTAAAAGTTGGGCAGTGCAGCTTGCAGATATCAACTAAACATTATTCTCTGAAAGCTCGAAGGTAGCCAGCAAAAATGAATCCTGTTTAAGGAACGAGCTCTAAAAGCTCTTAACCAAGCTAAGGGCTGCTAATAACCCAAACTGAATTTTGCATGTAACGCATTAAAAGTTTCTGTCTCCATTCCTGTGGTGCACGGCCTTTCCTCCAGCTGAAGTTCTTGCTCCCTCAGGTTGCACTTGACACCAGCTCAAACACCTCACAGAAACAAGCCTTGCCAATAAAAGAAAGTGCCTCTTAATCTCCTTCCAAAGACTTCAGCAGACTTGTCTTTCTCACCTTTCGGAATAGACTGAGATTCTCAAATCTCACTCCGGTTGCCCTCTGCTCTAGCTTTTCCATTTGTATTTGTTATATATCTTCTTTTTACAGAGGGATTTCATATACACACACATATATCAGTACATATATGAAACAAGGTGATCACATCCATATACTACTTCACAATAACCTCTTCCAACATGTACAATAAAGGAATCCTGCCTTATGTCTGTTTCAAATTACTGTGCAGTGCATTTACAGAACTATATTTTGGTTCATTCCATGTACAGTCTCAGGTCAATCTTCCATATATTTTGCAGACACTGAAAGAAATATTAAATACTCTGTATTGCCTTCATTCTATGAGAGGATCATTCTGAAGATACTCCAAAATGTTCAAGCAATGCAGCACTCATTTAACTTCTTCACCCATAAATGTTACTACAAGCGATTACTACAGATTGAATCAAAACACGAGGTTCTGTTTTTGTATTCTCAACGGTTACAAAAAGAAGGGCTGGATTAGGTTGCAGGTTATATATCTGAAGGTGCAGAGGTAGCAAATGTCTGCAGTCACATCTGAAACTCAAGGTGTTACAAATTGTAGATAGAGTTTTGAGAGAGAAGAGCAAGATGGATCTAACAAGTTGATAAAATCCCCATTCACCAGAAAGCAAAGGAAAATCACATCCTGAGCAGCCCTTCACATAAACCAGAACATCCCCTTTGATTCTGAGCCCTGCTCCACAGTGTTTCTTCCTCTTTTCTGGGCCCCAAACCCCTCCTTGTTTTGACAGCACTTGAGGCCAGTTGCGTTCTGCCCTAATGCATACGAGGGAGGTCACTTTTGTTTCATTTTTCATCTTTACAAGTTGTTGCAAATGCAAACCAATTTAAGCCTTTCCCCCCATAAACGCTCACTCTTATACAGCCCTATAACTTTTTAACCAAAGGAAGACCATTGTACTCGCAAGAAATGAAAGATTAAAGAAATGGGAACAGAAACAGTAAAAAATAAAACAAACTCCAAAGCAATTTTCTACCAACAATTTCACACTGCTATTTAACTTAAAAATATAAACATTGATTGAAACAATCATGCAGTATAACACTATTCTCTCAATAGCCTTCTCATCACACCAACAACATCAGGCAAAAAGGAAGACTTCTCCCATTCATCAATATAGAAGTTATTCATCCGAAGTTTATTATCTCAGGTAATTTGATCAATACACTTCACCTTTATAGTACAGTTGTCCTTGTGAGCAAAGCATTTTGCGTTTTATAGTGAGACGGTTATTATGAAGGCTATTCATAGGGAAATTCTCTGCAGTTAAAAGTTTTTCCAATTAACTACATTTAACATCGTCTAAGCCATAAAATGGCGGTTACATTCCACATCATGTTGTTTAAGCGTGGCAGCGCTTAGCAAGCAGTTAGCACACACTTGGCAAAAAGACATCAACCAACATTTGGAAATGGAAATCAAGCAAACCTTGTCACAAACAAAAATAAGGCCCTTTAAAGTTATAAATCGACACAAAAAGCACATGCTTCACAAAACTCTGAAGAACAACCTCCTTGCTTCCATTGCCCCAAGGAACACTCCTCAACTTCTATTCTCCTTTTGCATTCACATAACTGTACAACTCTTCTGTCAGGCTTCCTTGTGAATTTTGCTATTTCTTTTCAGTTCTTGTTTTTGTGTAACTCAGTTATGGATTTCCAATGAATCATGTAAGAAAAAGTATCCATTATCCTCTGGGATGTAGAGCTCCCAAGACAACCATAATAAAGAAGTATTTGGACTACCTTGTTGGTTTAAAAAAAAAGCATCCAGCAACAAGGCTCCACAACAAGGTAGATAAATCCCTTGAAATCTGAATAAAACAAACATCCAGAGGTCAGTCATTGCAAAGCAGAGAACCCTCGCAAAATCTGCTCTGGTACTTAGAAAATAATGATAATAAAAAATTCCTTGAGTGGTATTCAGAATAAACCAGTTCATTAAAGTCATATCAGCACTTGTAATTGGCCCTTGTTGGCCAATAGAAGGAGACACTTGCAACTTTTCCCAGGAAATTATGTTCTAAATCCTTCACGAGGTGGACCTTGTCCTTTTCTGAGGAAACTTGATAGCAGTCTTTAGTATTCACTAGCATAATTAGGGCTGCAGTTAATTTCATTAAATTCTCTTGCTGCTAAATGAAGCAGATTATGAGACATCTTTTATTGCAAGGCATGAAATTACAGCCTGTCAGCTGCCAATGGTAGAGTAAAACTAATGAATTACAGGGTAAATAACACCAGAATTAACCAGCCAATTTAACATAGCAGAGAACAAAGTCATTTTTACTTAGAGCTCTGGCAAACACCATCTCCAGGATACCTTTCAGATGAAGGGAGATCAACACAGGGATCCTCCAAACTAAATGACCAGGGATATATTATTTACAGTGCGGCAGCATTATAAAGTGAAGGCTACCAATAAGTTATTAGAGATCTGTCAGATCAGTGTTAGGAATCACATCACTAAAATATTTAAACCATGGTTTCTCCAAGCGGTTTGTGTAATACATTATTCTTTGCACACCATAGGGAAAAGTGCAGATGTGCATTAATTTGTCACTATTATAACTAGCTTAATGGTGACAACTCTTCACAGACAGTACCAGACAAAATCCCTATTAATGAGGTGTTGGAAAGCACTTGTACAGGACGGACAGATTATTAAAGAAAACCAAAACCAAGCATAACTTCTTGCTTTCAATTTCTACATCGGTCCTTCCAAACATCTCAACGCAACGTGTACTTTTTTTCTGCACAGAACCCCTGGCTATGTTTCCTCTGCCCCTGATCAGAGTCCAAACAGAAGAGTAAATACGCACTTCATTTCAAACTAATGCTCTGTAACCCAAGGATTATGTTTCCTGCTGAGGTAAGTGCCAGCGTGAGGGACTGTGTTAACAGCAGAGCAGCCAGACCTGAGCACAGAATAGCATGTGTCAGCACTGCTGCCTCCATCTCTTGGGGATGGAATTCAGGCTGCAATAATACCGGTAGCATTTGAAAGGAAAGGGTCTAGGGTAAGAAAAATCCCATGTTATTGCCAGGGTTTATTACTTCCTCGTTATCATATCTGCTGTACACAAATTAAAGCATTTTTAGAATGGTTTTTCAAGTGAGGTTTTCAGCAGGTTTTTAAGGTATAGCTACTTAGGTGAGAGATGAACTTAACTGACCGCAGTGGGTTTTAGGCAGCACTGTTGGTGGGAAGACTGGAGATGGTGTGTAGAGGTCTGAGTTCACAGGAGCTCAGATCAACACAGTAGAAAGACAGACCCATTACATAGGAAAAACTGGCCTGTCAGGGTTTCACTTCTTATCTTGGTTATTATCTATCTTGAGGATGTGAGTATCTCAAATTCAAGTTCTATCTGTAACAAACAAACAAACAAACAACAACCCAATAACCCCAAGGGACGCTGATGCATCTTCCGAAAGAAATGATCTAAAATCCAAAATCTCAAAGCATGTCCATAAGAAATTAAAACAATTATGAGTAAACGTGAATAACTGCACAGTAGGATTCTTTGGAGAATGCATTCACCTATTGATTAATGTCCTACTGTCACAAAAACCACAAGCATTTCTGCATCGTCCTGTCGCTACTTCTAATAAAGATACGACAGTCACTGCTATTTATTCCATAATACAAAGCACAGAAAAAGATCTGGGGTACCAAACTATTCAAAACCAAGGAAGTAATTAATTGCAAGCTCTTAAAACCCAGCTTTGCTAAGGACACAGAGAACCTTTCTTTATATGCAACCTACAGAAATTTGTTCTTAAAATGTGCATATAAATGCAAACTATCTGGCAATATGAGTTTTCAACTAGCTGGGCCAGTTTAATCTTTTGGGATTTCAGAGGTAAATAAAAATGGGAGCTGTCTGTTTCAGGGCTGCAGCAGGAGATGTCAAAAGCTACAAACAAGGAAAGCAGATCAGGTGCCCACGCATTACTGAGTCACACAGGATTAAACCTGTGCCATGTCTGCCCACCTCACTACAGAGCTGTCTGGGACCAGCACATCAGCAGCATTCTGACAGTACAGAAATGACCCAAAAATGAATATCCCTGCAGAGGACTAAAACTAGCACAATTTTCCAATCCCTGAACTAAGTGAGGCTCTACCTGCCACCATCCAGAAATGAGTTTTCTTTCTCAGACCTTCTCAAAACACATCTATTATTACACAGGGAAGACCTACTGTTTCCTGAAGCCTTTGCCTGGCATAACCAACCTCACCAAACCTCTCTGCTTGACCCTGCAGGTCAGTATTTCTGCATGCTGATCCCATTCTGGAGGGTAACCCCGGCCCATGTCATGCTCTAGACAGAGATGCTGACTCTCTTAATACACTTTGTTCCTCCTCCAGAAAAGGAAACCTCCACCTTATGTATTTTTAGGTAATTATTGTCACAGCATCAGAACTATTCCAGACAGATGCTGATATTCCACCTTCAGATTTCAACAGTAGGAAAACTCTCACTCTTGACAGCTTGCATGCATCAACTCCAATGCATTTGTTACCAAAATCTATAGACTGAAAGCTCTTAAGACTGTTCAATTGGAAACAGCTCAGAGGCATTGACAATGTGCCGAAATAGCAGAGCACCCAGGGGCACCGATGCATTGCTTCAAGTTGGCAATCAATCACTCTGCTTCATGCTTAGGCACCTTAGGAACCAGGCACCTCTAGGGACTGGCGTGCTACTTTCTGAAAGATGCTCAAGATTCACAGATGTTATTGAACACCACCTGTTTTTTTTTTTTGTTTTTGCTTCCTATCTTTGTTCAATAGCCTTTGTTCAATATTTCTCCTCCTTTCTCTTACCTGTTTACTATAGATTTTGCTTCCTTTTCATTTTCACCTGCATTCTCACAGCACTGTTTTCCATGTGAGTTCTGCTTCTCTATTTCTGCTATCCATCATATTGGCATGCTCTCCTATCTCCCTCTCACCCTTAAGCCCAATGCTTTTGTCTGCAGAAGCAGAGTTTACCACCTTTGTGCTCCACGAAGATTCAATAAACCTATTTCTTCACCACATGGCAATGACAATAAGAAACATCACTGAATCTGAACTGTCACTTAATCTGTATAAGGAATTACTCAAGAAAGCACCAACAACTGTGATCATGCACGTTTGGTTCCTCACCTACACTTACAAACAGAGAGCAACATTTACCATATGAAAGGATGATTCAGAAAGCACTGTGAAGAAGTTCCTTTCCATGCCATTAACCTAAATAAAACCAACAAGTCAGACCTCAAAAGGTTCAGTACGTCAGTAGTGCCTGGATGCAGTGCCCTCTTACAGCATCAGGAAGGGTTTGTGCAGCTCAGCTGCTAGACACAGTGCTGGAAATCTGGAAAACTCATGTTTATCAGCAGACCTAAACCACACAGTGCACTTTGTACTTGTTACTCTCATTTTTAACAGCAGGAGCTGAGTGTTTATCATAGGGGAAACACACCAACCATTTATTTCTAGCCTCACTCATCTTGCATCCCAGTAACTTATTTATTCCTCACCCAGTGTGCTTAGAGCTCCCTTCTCTCCTCTTAGCCTACAATTTACAGAGCATCACTTGACCCATATACTGTCTTCTTTCTTAATTCTTAATTTGGACTGGAAGCGGCCTTTAAAATTGATTCTGGAAGTGCTGATACCTGCTTCTTAACCATCCCCTGCTCTCTTCTGTTTTGTAGCTCACCTTCAGAATTTCTAAACAATTCAACTACTTGCATTGCTTTTTAATTGATTTTTCCTTCCAACACCTCCCGCACTCAAAGATTTCTTCAATTTTCCCTCCTGAAATATTCACGTGAGAGAAGAGAGCATTAGACATTAACCCAGTGACTTGATTTGCAGTTCTCCAGCTCTCTACCCAACCATTTAAATACTGTCACTCATAATAGGGTGATATACTGTACTATAAACCATTCTGCAAATGGTATGTCCTGGTATTTTTCTTCTGTGACAAAGAATCATGTTCACTGCGAAGGGAAAGAAATGAACTCCGTGATCGCACTTACAGAATCTGTTTACACATCTCAATAGCTCTCCCCAACTCTCTTTTTTTGCCCCCATGAACATCCGTGTCATTACGTTTTTTCTTACTATTCCTTTATAAAGAGAATTTCAGTCTTAAAACCCACCACGTCCAGTAGCTTTCACTTAGAACTAAGCCTGAAATAATCCCCTTATAATCATCCCATAGCTGGGTACTTATGTCTCACAGTAGATCAGCAACAGTTCCTTTCCTGGCAAACACTCTAAATTCCTACATAATTCCACAATTAGAAGTAATTTCCCCTCTCATCTTATAAGCAGTTGTGTGATACAAGAATCTGCATTGCCAGAGCTAACAGATACTGATTAGTGCTGCAATGGGCAATGCCAAAGACCTTCAGACAGACCAATCTGGAAGCAGAGACACAGAGATGGGATTCTCTCCAGCACTGCCCTGAGCACTTTGTCTCATCATCGACTTCAATATAAAAACACAGCTGAATGCTTCTTAGAGTATGTTTCTTAATTGGTCATTCTTGATGTTCGAGTCAGATCCCTTTTCTCCTGCGATGCAATCTGTTTTATTCTCAAGGCACATCCTCCACTTGCACTCAATTCCCAAACCTGAAACCACTCTGAACTTCCACACACGTGTCACATCTGGGTCTAGTTTGAAGTACAACACCAAAAACCCAAGAGTTCATGTTTGCAAGAGAAGCCATTGATGTCGTACTGCAGACACAGCTGCAATGGAAGTACCTATTGCAGGCACTTCGACAGCTTCATGTCACTGAGTATTGGTCGAGAAGTGTCTTCATACAGAACACACTCCAAAATTGGGTAGAAATAACAAAAATGAGGGCAGCTGGGTTTCAATTCAAGTTAGCAGCTTCGGTTCATTTCCTGTCACCCTGCATAGACGACTCTACCATATTGCCTTTCATTTCACCATGAGTTTAAAGAAAGATGGAAATAGACTTTTCCAAGCAGGCTGATGAGGAAACAAGAACAATCTGACATGCAACCAGTTTGGACAGAATAAGATTATTACGCTTCTGTTAACAGATCTGCATCTGTTTGCATCAAACATGTTCTATTTTGTCACCATCTCTGGACCTTGTAACCTTCACGATGTGCCTCTCTCTATTGTTTATAATATAGATTACAACTGCGGTTGCTATTTGTCAGCTTCCACTCACAACCCTATCACTGATGATACTGCACGGAAGCAGGCCTGGTGCTGAACCAAGCTCTGTCCTGCTTCCAGCGAGCCGCAAGTGTGCTCCAGCTCTAACTTGTTTATGATCATGCAGACCGTTTTCAATCCACATCACAGTTTTTAGCCAAATGAACATGAATAAATTTTCAATTAAGAGTCAGCAAGGCATTTTCAAAATGCTTTACTAAAATCCAAACATTTTGCATCTGTCACGTTTGCTTCATCCACTTATTCCCAATTTCTATTAAAAAAAAAAAAAAAAGCAATCAAGCTTTTCTGGTAACTTTTATTCCGTGCACAACACCCTATTTCTCACACTTATATTACGCCACTCAGGAAAACTCAGTCCTGTAGTCTTCATTTCAAGCTTTACAACTCCGGGACTGCTGTACGTGAAATAACCCCATGTCATCTGATGACCTCATTCATCTCAAAGTTATCATCAAGTAAAGGATTCTGACCAACAGAAGGTGTGGTTGTCTGATTTTTCTCTCTTCTTATCCCAACTGGAGCAAAATAAATTAGTGATTTTGGTTTTATTTTCAAGAGTTGTGCTACAGAGTCAGTCCATTGAAATTCAAAATACTTAAACACCAACATCTGGGCCATCTGCTGAGATGTGCTGCTAATTACTGAAGTCAGAAGGGTTTTGAAGACTAAAAGTAGCCTTAGAGAGAAGAGCATATGAACAAAAAGGCAGTGACCGCCATAGCTGCTACCTCAAGGACTGATCACAACCGAGCTGCACTGAGTACCTGCATTGCACAGACTCCGCTGCCCCCACCACCAGCAATGCTCCTCCTCCACCTCGCTATTACTTGCAATTTGCCACTGCTCCTGCATAAACACGGGCCTGCAAACATGAAACACCAGTAGTAGTGCCAGTGCTTTTATTTTTTCAATGAAAACCCAATGAGAGATGGTGGACCAACAGCCCTGATTCAGACTTACACGCAATTACCCCCAAATTTAAGGGTAGCGAAAGAATTATGAACATATTTTGGATGCCCGAGGTTTGTCTTGTTCAAAAAAATTAGGCTAAAGGGCTTTAAATGCGTGCTGTTCAGTTTACTCTTTTGATTGCTTTACCACTATGTAAATCAATTTGTTAATGTTCCTTACAAAATGCATGAGCCAGTTATACTGACAAACACACAAAGCTCATTCGTAATTAGCAGTTAATTAGTAAGAAGGAACAGATGCTGTTAGAGTTTCAGCAGGCGAACAGGTTCTGTAAACAATGCTTATAAATCTAAATGAATTTATTAACCACAATGCAACTGTCAACATTTTGCTGGCAACCATACAAATATGGCGGAATCCCCAAAACATCTTTACAACATATTAATAATCATCGTGTCAACCCGAGTCTGTCAGGCAGTCTCACTTGGTAACTGTCATAAGCGCTCTACTTCATCTTGTTATGTCACTTCTTCCTCCTAATTCCTCACTCGTGCCCTCAAGAGGAAGAGCTGCAGCCACCAAAGTTAGAATAGACACATACAGACTCACCTCCAGTACAGAGCGGCTCCTCAAAACAAGGGCATTTGGGCCAGAGGAATGGTTGCTTGGCAATGACACCTCCAACCAGCTTCCATGAAAGAAGAATCAACAAAGTGCGCAGTTCTGAAAGCACATCTCAGACCAGAAGGATTTGCAGTTCTTTCACCCCATTATCACTCACTAGAGATCACAAGTATGAAGGCATCAGCAGATCTCATATACGAAAAGTAATGTAAGGTCAATTACTTCCACCCACCATTTATAAAATGACACACTCAATGAGCCACCTGATCAGTCCATAGTTTCAGTAGGTTGCTTTTTTTGTTTCTTTTTTTAATTATCAAGGAGAGACAGAGATGGCTCAAATAAAACAGAATGCCTCTTGTGAGCATGGAGATATGGATTTAATATGGAGATAAACTTTTAAAGCAGCCTCCATGTACAACAAGCTCACCCAAGGCTTCTGGCCAGGGCCTAACTCTTAGCCTAAGGGCAATGGTGAAGATACCACAGTGACCTCATCACTGCCAATCTCTGCATGTCACATTGAGATGCCACCTTGATATATTACATCATTTCAGCACTGGAAAATTCTAATAAATTTTTTAAAGTCGTATTATGGCTTTCTTTATTGATGTTCTCTTTTATACCTACATTGCTTTCGATCATTCCCTCCTCCTCTCCTCCAAAGCACTCTGACACCTCTCCACCACGTTCTGCTCTTGCTTCCAACGTGCACAGGTTTTGCAATACAGTGCACACAGAAGAGGGTAAGAAGACCAAGAGGATTAAATTCCCCAAAGCCCTGCATGGGAGACTGCTTGGTTTTCCCTTTGCAGGCTTGCAGTCCTACTTCTTCCTTATGTTGTTTGTTTCTTCTTTCTGTCACCTTACTTCTGCTCACTCTGGGAAGCTTGGTCACACAAGTGGAATATTACCATTGAAACTGTGTCCATTGCAATAAGGGACAGTAATAAGCATTTAAACATAATTCTTTATTACGTAAATCGAGTAATTCTGTTTATAATGTAATGTACCATAAAGACAGATTTGTAAGCTGGGAAAAGTTATGAGCAAGTCAGTATCTCTCTACCACAGCCTGTTACCATCAGGAAAACACAAGAAGCTCCCACTGACTTGAGTCGTAGCTTCTTAGGGTGAGAGGCAGTTAAAACATTGATAGGAAGATAATTTCTCTGAAAATTGTATTAATAATGTCTCATTTATAGATCCTTAGAGGTATGAGAGCAATATGCACAGCACTATAGAATTCAATTTTAGGAAAATAATATTACTGTAAGGCCTCTATAACTCTCAAACATCACCTCAACCCCTACCAAACATTAATTGGAAACTGATAGAATAATGACTTTAACTATATATGCAGAGCAACTGTACGCTGCTCGCCTTGTCTTTGCATGCTTGAGACTACCACTACAATTTTGCAGGGAGTAAGAGCTATAACAAGAGCAACCTATAGGATGGGAGACAGAAAACTTGCATTTTAGAACCTCATAATTCAAATCAATTAAAAGAAACACTGAAGAAATTCAGTCCTTTTAGATGCCATTTCATTTCAAATAGTCAGCACGACTGCTTTTCTTGGGACAGTACCTGGAAACCACCAGCAGCACAACAGCAAAAGCTTTCACAATCAAATGAAATGCTGCTTCCAAGCAGGTGAACTCAAAGCTGGAGCTGTGCATCTGACGTAAGGGCACACTGGATCTAATTGGAAAACATATTTCAAGTGCATTGGGAATAGTCACTGTTAACTGAATGCAACAATGAAAAAGAAGGGGAAAAAAAAGAGCATGCAGACCCGAGGGAATTACCAAATCAATTAACAACTAATTCAGGAACTAATTTCTGTATTGCCTCTTAGCACAAAACTGTATCTTTAATTTCTCCTGCAATAAGCATCACCGTGATAGTCCTAACACACTCTGACGCTTTAAATGAGTTTACAAGTATCTCTTTTTGATTGGCTATATAACATTATTTCTTCACAGTTCAATGCAACCAGAGCCAAGTGTTCTGAAATATTTAATTATACTGGTAGCTACCAGTTAACAATTTACAGAACCACAGCGAGCACAAAACATCTTCTAACTAGTAATCAACTCATTAAAAACACAGCAAAAATGTGTACGTTCTGATTATAAACAATCGCAGAGGAATTACACAGAAGATTTCAGCACTAAGAGTATTTGGCTAACGCCCGTACTCTTGTGTTTGTACAAGCGTATCTGGATCCTGATTACTGTGATTAGACACAAGTGTGACAGGGTAAATTACACCTCACGGTAGATATAAATAAATGAAAGTCTGCCATTTGCCAGCACCACGTCAGTCGTTGTCATTTCTGAGTTCTGGAAAGCCACCCTCCAGAGCCACCAATGCGTTTGGCTGCTACAGGCATTAACCATCCTTATTCCAGAACAGAGCTTGGAAGAGCAGTAGGGTGAGCCGTGGTGCTCTGCACCAGCCCAGGCCTGTTAATGTGCAAGGTGCTGCAGTGGGGAGCACCCTGCTCTCACTACACCAGCATCTTCCACCCTGTCAAGTCAGATGAATTAAGCAGGACAAGATGCTAAGACGGTTGCTTATTTGTACTCTCTTTTGATTGGCTCAAAGTAAACATTTACATTTACAAAACCTGCTGCAAAAAGCATTTGTTGTTCATGTGGATGGTGGCTCTCAGGTCTGACATTTGCCTGCAGCATTGCGGAGCTCTTCAGCTAGTGAGAAGGCTTAGGCAAATCAGTTTGACTGACTGGATGTGGCACACCGTCACTTTGCAAGTCCTATTTCAAAGACACTACCCGACTTGCCAAAATGAAGGACTGTGCAGCGATGCTACTCTGAACACAAAGCATGCATGCTTGACTGTACACAAATGTCCCACCTAGAGCTAAAGCTTAGAGGAAAATGAAGTTAGGGGCGCAGAGCAGTAGATAGGTGAGAGATCTAGGCAAAAATCTCACCCTCCAAGTAATGACAATGATAGGGAACAACGGTGCTTGTCCCACCCATCTGAGCTAAAAGGTTACAAACTGATAACTGGAGATTCAGTGATAAGAAACACTACATAAACGCAGTGCCTAAGCCTGAAGATGACTAAGGAAGGGTGATAAGAAGCTGCCCACACCTCCACCCCTCAACGGGTGCTTGGCAGATCTTCCCTGCAGACACCTACAAAGCATTGCCTCCAATACTGCAGACCTTATGGAACTGGTGACATTTTTCATACAGACTCTGACATTCATTGAAAGCATTTTAACATTGTTTCTCCCAAGTTTACCACAACACAGAATCACAGAATTATCAAGGTTGGAAAAGACCTAGAAGATCATCTAGTCCAACCATAAACCTTTTATATAATAAGAAATGCTGGTTTTCTCTGTGCTCACCTTAAGGACAGAAGAGCCGCTCATACAGCCAAGAGCCAAAGGTCTTCTTCCTACAAGCAAAACTCCCCCCCGCCCCCTCCCAATTTGCTGACAGAGCCCTAAAAACGTTTGCCATTTTTATTTCGGAGTGAAAAAGACAAAATACTTAATTTCATTCAGGGATTACTTTAATGTATTTAAATGTGCCACGCTAGTGGGCAAAGAAGGTCATCTGAAATATCACCTAAAAGTAAAGACTGAATAAGTTATTCAGCTTTCTCCATTAATACGGCCATTTGCAAACAGAGAAGGGAATGGGTTTTGAAGTTCACCTTTGCAAGTCATGGATGGCAAATTTTTCGCTATGCCATCAGCTAATATTAAACACGAGAAGGTTTATTTTCAAGCCAGGCTTTCACGTTTGCTGTCCCTAAATGATGCACCCGGGAGCTGCGCTGGAATCTGGGGGCACAGGAAGCACAGAGCGGTTCAGCGTGAGCAGGGCTTGGGTAAGCTGTCAAAAGGCAAACCCCCATCAAAGCCTCGGTGAGATGGCTTTTGGTAAAAGAGCAGCCAAGGTTATAGAGTTCAGCTATATAACAACACGGGCACCTGCAATAAGTGCAAATGCCAGAGCTGAGAATCTCATAGCAGAAAGTCAAGGCAAGCTCTTGCGTATTTATTTACACTCCAGTCTGTGGAGGGAGGGGGGGGAAGAGGAGAGGGGAAAAAAAAAAAGGAAAAAGCACACAGCTGCCATCCCAAAAACAGACCTCCCATCTGCCACCCACGATTTGCATGTCACCTTCTCCAGGCTCATTTGTACTTCATTAACTGCCATTGACTTAACAAGATTTATGCAAATGACACCATAGGAGCTCGCTAACTCCCACTGCAATCAAGTGATTATGTATGTACAATTCTCCACAGCAATGAAAAATTAATACATGACAAGCCCACTCACCGCTGAGCTGAGCTTCTTGCTTTTATTTCTCTTGTTGTCATTTTTTTTCCCTTCATTTGAGTCTGCTCTTACTGCAAGACTGCAGAAAACAAAGTAATCTTCCCCAAATGCTGCAGAAACCCCAACAGGCTGGGAAGGGTGATACTATAAAACAGAGCCTACCACGAGCTTCAGAACATTCAGTCAGGCTACCAAATACAAGCCTTCATTTTCAGCCTAAATGGTTTTGAGCAGAGGATATTCTATACCGAGGAAAGCATTCAGCCTCATGTTCTCTGAGACACAAAAGGTGTTAAACACAACCTCAGCATTCTATTTGGGAAGTTATGGCACACCCAACATCCTCCAACAAGGATGCTGGAAGCACGGACTGCATGGTACATCGATGCTGCCAAGTAAGCAAAACCCAACTTCTCCTTTTTGAGCAGCTTTCTTTTGGTTCTCCCTTAAACTGACCTTCCTACATTTAATTCACCTTAGAGTAGCCTGGCCAAAGTTACCACTCACATTCGGACAAAAGAGAACGTTTCCAATCTCCAATTAACTTTCCTTCAAGTTGGGAGACACTTTCTGATTTTTGGGGCACCCTGGGTAGATAAGAAGAACCTACAGTGAGGCAGCACAAAATCTATCAGATCACTAAGCCTCTGAGTTCACTGTCTCATTAGCAAGACTTCTCTATTAGACTATCTTGTATAACCCCTTTTTTTCCATGTACCAGGGAACACGAAACACTCTGCATCTGAATTTCAACATGAACCTTCCTATGGCTTTTTACAAATTGTTTAAATGTGCTAACAAGCTCAATCAACAGAAGAGAAGCACCAATCTGCAAATTCAGACTCACTCCCTACATCAGAGGAACACGGTCAGCAGCTCTTAAGTATCACTGCCAAACACATACCCAAAGCACCTCCAAAGGGGAAAAATGAAGTACTGACAGTGGGATTCAAAAGGTCTGCCCATGGCCTCCCTTGGAAGATGAGGGTATGTGCATGAAGCTGGCAAAGGCACCTTGCTCAAGAGCAGCTTCAACAAGTCGTGGGACGTTTAATGTAACTGGAGGTGACTCATAATTGCAGCACGGGATGCTGCGGCAACGAGACTTTGGGGCTAATAGGAGGAAAGACTGGAAAACACGGGGACTAAGATTAAAAAGAGTCTTTTAAGAATATAACAAGAAAGCTTTTCCACAGCAACTTTGTGAATACTACAATCTGCATTCAGCTTGGTGAAAGGAGGTTTCTCTTTCTATTACTGACCATTTGTCACTGAAGCATCCTGATGGAAGGGGTTTCTCATTGAAAAGCAGCACAGTAGCATGACATATTACTGAAGTTTTTAGGTCCAAAAGCTCTTTTTCATATCCCTCTCTGTCTTATTCACAGTCAATGCACTAAATGCAACAGAGATCATTTTTTCTAGCAGGAATTTCTACTTCCTCAGATCTCCAAGTGTCTCACACCTGTAGAACACAACAGTAACAGTAATGCAACTCATCACCACCAGAGCTATCTGAACAGTGAATAGGAGAAAGCTTCCCCAGTGCCTCATTTCAGAGCCCCGTCTGATGGTGACTGTAGAGGATATCTTAACTGTGCAGCAGTGTGATCACACTTAAAATGTGATCACCTGTCCTAAACGTGTCTTTTGTACACAGATTAATTTCATGCAGTGCCGTTTTAGAAGAGTATGTACACTTTAAACAAGGACTGGGAAAAATATGTTTCCCAATGGAATGTTCTTCTCAGCCTCACTCACAGTCTGTTTTGTTTAAATAGCATCACCCCAAAAGAATCCAGTCGGTCTAACCCATCTCACAGCACACAAAAGCTGTAGAGAAAAAAACCTGTGGCTTGTTTCACGTGCCTGCAATCTCCTCCTCTGAGCATTGAGCCAAACATGGAGCTTATCTGGTGTCACGCTGCTGTGTTTGATTAAAATTTGTCTCCTAAAGATCCACAGATGTGAGTAGGCTTCTGTGATGGCCCCAACAAGTCCAACTGCTTTGAGAAAAGAAATCGCTACAAGCAAAAGCACAAAGCCATCTCCTTCCTTCCTCCCCCCCCCCCAACATAAAACAATATACAAAGAACCTCCAACATAGCAGCACCAAACAGGAGACAGGGGGCTTCTCGACAAAATGAGCCAGGAGCAGAGGTAAGGCTTGGAAACACACAAGGAAGAGGGAAGGGATCGTCTGGAAAGCAGCAAAGCAGCCAAAGGAAACTGGGAAAGAACTGTGTGGGAAGAAAATAAGCTGCTTCACTCGGCGCTGGTGCTGCCTGCAACACGGTAACTCGCATGGAAGCAAATACTTGCAAACACTAGTGCAGAAACCATTCGTAAAGCATCCCATGCAATTGCTTAGCGCAGTGCTCTTAACTGCATGAATTCAGCCTAATTTAATTTGGAAAAGTAAATGATCTCATTTACCCAAACACTTTGCATTTGATTCCAGTATTGCTTTTGCCTTTCAGAGTGCGTTCAGAGCTACAATTTAGCATTCGGTTTCCGGGCTAATGAAAGTGCATCTAGGCTAGTAAAACAGACCAAAACAAATCCGTGAATTCAAGTCCTGTTGTGTAATGAGGAAGTTTAATTAAGGCCACACATTACAGCTGTAAATGTTCTCTTATATAATAAGGTCTAAATGAAACTGAACCTAATCAAAGTTACAATTCCTTCATTAGCAAATTACAAACAAGAGTGCACAGCTGACACACCGGCTATGATTATCACAACTAATTGCCTTGTTGTTACAAACCAGCCTGAAACTGTGTTCAGATGTCCGTCTGCGATAGCAAATTAGGGCCACATCAGGCTATTCCTGCCATCACAAGGGGCTCTTGTGCAGCGCGCTGATTTCCCCCTGTCAAATGGGCAGTGCACGGCCCAATCAAAGCCGGCTCTACAAAGGCAGCCTTTGAAGCCAGCGCAGCCGAGAAACGCGCTCCATATGCAGGCCGGCAGACTGCACTTCATTAGGCCTGTTGTCACATTTTCCCTCTTCTTATTCTAATGATCCTATTTTAATACACATAGGAACCTCTCCTAATTGATGTCAAGTGAGTGACTTCCACATTCATCACTGGAGCACATCAAACAAACCTTGGCGCTGGGCCGGCCTCGCAGCGCTGCAGACCCGAGGTGCGTCTCCAAGCATGGCGAGCAGCAAAGCTCTTTACGTACCTGCTTAATTGGGATTGCGCGGCCACTCCCGATGCTGTCCGTTCTGCTCTCCAGGACCTTCTTCTCTTTGTCTGGGTCGCTCCCCTTCCGAGACTGTGGAGCAAAAAAGAAGGTTGGCGTTGGTTGTTATTTTTTTAAGCAACTGAAAGAAGTGTTTCAACACACAAATGGTACTGAAAACAAGAGTGGGGAAACATCTACGCGAGTACACGACGGTCCCTTAAATTTAAATGAATTTGAATACCTAATTACCAGTTCCAATTTTCAGCTCTCCACCTGTTTGAAATGGGATTTGGGTTTCAAAGAGTTCCGGCCTCTCTGCCTAAAGAGCCAGCCACGCTGCTCAAGTTCACTACTTGAAGAAGGCTGCGGCTTCTCATTGAGAAAATCTGATACACGTAGATAAAATATATATAGGTAATGTAATTAATATCTGTATGGTTTCAGAAAGGTCAACAGCTATCTGAAACCGTGATTTTATGGCACTGTCTCTGACCGTATTCGTTTAACTTTGTTCTTTGCTCATTCCAATTTACAGCTCTTTACCATACTGAGAAAGCTGGAATTGAAAGAACAGGCACCGAATGAGGTTGAAAAACATTTTTCCAAGCAGAGAAAAGAAACATCAACAGGAGAAAAATTAATTCAATGTTTAAAAGTTGACCAGGCTTTCTCTAAAGAGAACTGCCCTATGGAGAAAGCTCACAGAGCTTCCTTCGTGACTAAAGGAATCAGAAGAACTCATTCAGATTCTCTGTGAAAGAACACACAAGTAGATTCATTTTGACAGATTTATTTTAAAAAAAGGAAAAATAAAATAAAAATGGAAGAGCTGAAAGTCATCCTCCTTAATAACTGATCTGACAAGCGACAACTTCACTCCATTACTTTTCAATAGGAACATTACTCACACGATATTGAAAATGGGGAAACATTTTCATGTGCTTTTCATATCACAGATGATGTATGGAATGAACGCGCCTGCGGTGTCCAGTGGCACCATGGAAAGCTGATGAAAACCAGTGCAATACGAGACACCGGGTTTGATTTGGGGCATAAAGGAATGTCTTAAAGGCAAATGAGGTCGGGAGCGCCATTGGGATGGCGGGCAGTTAATACCTGCTTTCTGCACTCCCCCATTGAGCAGGTGGAGGGATGGAAGGAAGAAAATGCCCCGAGCGGTTGCTTTAAGGGGCGAGGGGATGGGGAGAAGGGGAGGGAAAAAGCCCACAGAGGAAGACTTCAAGTAACAGCATCCTAAGCACCACATTTACCCAGCGGGGAGGCTGTGCTTTTGCCGGCTCTGCCGGGAGCAGGCTCCTATCACTAGTTACTATGGTTAGGGGTGATGGAATGACATGGCAGGGAATTAAACAAAGAATAAATGAAAGAAAGCAAAACAAGTGGGAGGGATGAAATCCAACGTTGAAGATCACTATTGTTCCTCTTCCTTCAAGACAGATTTCTGAATCTGAAAGTGCCACTTCCCAATAATAAAACACAAAACAATACTTCAATAGCGCCAAGCGGCCCTAAGTGACATTTTAAAGGAACTCAATGAAGGCAGCCAAATCCTTGGGAGGGAAGTTGTCAACTTGAATGTTTCTTTTTGTCTCATTTTAAAAGAAAGGATCCCGTCTCTGAAAAGCAATCTGGGTACTGTGCGCTAATTTATTTATTCTTGAATCATCACATCTTCTCTTCCATTAAAGTAACTGCAGCAGAAAAGAACGCTGAACGTAGCAGGGAAATGCTTCAAAGCAAAACACTGTCGAGTGCTTAAAGTATAGAAAGCTGGGGATGGACGTGAGTCAAATCCTTCCTGGCTGCTGGTATCAACAGCACATGCAATTTTCAAGGGGAGAGCTGTATCAGGCTCCACTGTTTATATCATGTAGTCAAATAGAGAGGTACCCTACTCTTCCATGCCTCCGCACTTAAAATACATCCATTTCATTTTATTAAAAAAGCCAGACACTAAACCACACTGGATCAGCACTAGCTAGGATTTTCTTGTATGTCCCGTTAACACATTCAGCAATGCTATTTAAAACCACAGAAAGTCCCAAACAATTAAAAACAAAAGACCTGCCCAAATGCCATTTGACTTATTTTCCCTTTGCACCAGAAGTCACACACAGCCTTACGTCAACACGAAACCTTCCCTAAATCAGAGCCTACAAATGAGATTGCTTTCAAGCCAGGGAAATACGGCAGCTGAGCTTGGGCACAACCAGAATCCTGCACCCACAGCCCAAAGTACCAGCACTGATCTCTAATACAGCAAACTAGAGAGGTTTATTTAACTTCTTAAAAGGTCCTGACTGCAAATCTGCAATCACATGAGACAGGTAATACCAACATGTGAACAGAGCTGCCTCTTGCTGTACCTGAAGTTCATTCAGCCTGTATGAAATCCAACAAGAAGTAACAGCCAGTGCTTTGCTGGAGTGTAAATCCTCACCTGTGCTGCACAATGATTTAAACATCCCTATCTGTACTGTGAAAAAACAAAAGATGCTTACCCTTCTGCTTTATTTTAAAGCCTAAGTAGGTAGTCTCCTATTGCAATGACAGCTTGACAGAAAATACTAATACCCAACAAAGACGTAATGGTCAGATACCACCTCTAATGTGCTTCAACAAGAACATGTTTTAAATGCTCGGTCCTATTCCAAACCTTAAGTTGAATGAGATCCCTAAAAAAAACCACATCTTTCTGCTTAAACCAATTTCCTTCCAATGCTAAAAGGATTTCATATAGGAAACTTAACACATTACCTACACTACATAACAAGGGTCAGTTTGCAGTTACACAGATGCAAATGATAGTAATCTATGCAAGTAACAGCCTAGGAAACAAGCACAGCAAACTAAACACAGCTGACTGACACACTCAAGCTCACATTTTGCTCTTAGCAGACAGGTCATCCATTTACTTATAGATGTCTCATCTATTGGCTCAGTCTGGTAATTCCAGATTACAGCTTGGCTGACATGGCATGAGACCAGGGTCAGCAAACTCCAGGACAGGGATTACACCGTATTCAATACAGTCATAAAGGACATTATTGTTTTCCCACAGCACTTGATTCTTCCCAATTTTTCCCAAGTTATTTGACATTAAGACAACTATTAACATCCTCTGGTGCTAGGCAAGACAGCTCTCCCTGTGCCATTAGTTACTGCAAACCTGTCTGTTCAATCTGTTTGTAACACATGCAGCTGATTTCATATTCCTCTCAGACCTCTTCCTCGACTGCAGATGCGTATGTTTCTCTTTATTCACTTCCTCAAATTTACACCTACTCCAGCGTAAATCACCCACAGTTTTCCAAATGTCAACAGCATCTGAACAGCCCTCTCGGCGCGTGATGCACACTTGACGCAGGAAATGGTCGGCACAAGCTCCGACACAGCTCTGGTGGTCTCCGCTGGGCTCCCAGATTTATGGCTGCGCTCTCAGTTTCTAGGATGACACTGACATCTAGTGGAGTTAATAACTCACGAGTGCTGCTCAGCACCAGCCCTGTGAGCGGCAGGGGAAGGCACACAAGATGGGCACATTAAATGTGACCTGTTAGACTGTGCTGTTGACCCTCAGCGCTCCAAAACTAGGATAAGAACTTTTTACTTGCTAAGGGCTGATGGGTCAGACCTTGTTTAGATCACAAAGTTTCCAACATTTCTCTCTGTGCTTCTCTGGATACGAGTGGGGAGGTGACCGTTGCTGGGAAGTAAATGAGACATCACCTTTGGAATACAAAATACAAACACTTGTTATGATAAAACGTGGCTCGCCGAATGCAACTCCTGCATAGCTGCAGTCACCAAAGAGCTGGCACACGAGTGTTTGTTAGAAAGCACAGTTTGAAGTGTCATAAAGCTGATTCTAAAATCACAGTTACACACACAGTGCAACCCCAAAGCCTTCAGCAAGACTGCTAGAACAAGGAAACCATCACTCAAAGCCTCATTCTTGTTCCCCAAAGTACTTGTGCATAGCAAACATCCATCACAGTGGACCAGCTGAACAGTTTGGTGTAGTGTTTCTTTTTGGTTTGGATTTTTGCCTCTCAATGAAGCAAAACCCAGAAATTTAAGGAAAGATGAAAATAAAATGCCATTTTCATCTCTATCATGCCTCTTAACTCTAGCAAAGCAAATTGAGCAGCAGCAACAAAAGGATCACAGGGCAGCCACTCTCCAGTAGCCCACAGAATTCCCATGGCAAACACCGAGAGCTCTTTACAAACACTGGATATCTCACCAGGAAGCCTCGAGTCAGCAGAATCATTCAAACAAGGACAGGGTTTAGGAGCAGAGGCCCAGCTTTGCCTGTGGCGGCTGAAGGTGGGAACCTGGGCAGACCTTAGAATCAAAGTCACACAAAGGCTCCAGAATTCATCCCCTGGAATTCCCAGCATGGTGACTTCACTGTTTTACATCCTCACAGAGAACAGCCCCATTGTCATTCTAAAGTGCTTTCGTTTTCAAGGCTACAGATCCATCTCACCACTCCTGTCTGGATTAGACCAGCTCAACTCAACCAGGTTGAAGTTCAGGCCATGGTCACAGAGCACGACTAGAAACACAGCAACAGTCTCTTCCTTGGCTCACTCACCGTGAAGAGGTTGGATCGGCGCTTGGACTGTTTACGGACAGGAGTTGGTGTGTTGGCAGTGGGAGGGACATCAATCCGTAGCTCCTTCTGGCTGGTGCTTGGAGTTGATGGGACAGAGGAGGAATAATCACTTAAACTCCCTCCTCCATTACTGGTCTGCAAGGATTAAAGTCAGTTTTAAACAGCGGTACACTGCTTTCAAGAAATTGTAATCCACAGCTGCATCTTATTTAGTCCTGGTACCTGAGAATAGCAGCCTAAGCTCAGGAACACAACACAGCATGCCTGCCCTAGTGCCACTCTTCCATGCATTTCCACGGCAAAGCTTTAAATACTTTTTTCCAAGCCTTCATTTTAAAAAGCAATCTAAATATTCCCGTTGATGCAGCAGGCACATTGTCATTCTACACAATATATACCCCTAGATGGATATAAACAGTTTCTTTTGTTGTGTTAGTGTAAGAGTAAGCAAAACACTGGGGGAAAGGCTGTACGTTTTACTTTTCTACTTCAAAACTGGTAAGCCAAATTCTGCCTCAAAACCTAGAGAAAAACATCTAGTGTAACAGAACTGCATAGCTGGACTTAATCCTGGTCTGGAACCATCAGTCCGCTGAGAGCTAATCAAGGACCTGAAAAAACAACCCCACCAATGCTGTAAAATGGTTCCTGTAGTAATAGGTAGCTCTTAAGGCATTTGCTGAAGCCATGAAAACCATTGGCACAGGGATACAGAGCTTAGAAGGCATTCCAATTTAATCAAAGCGGCCCAAACGTAAAGTTACATCATAGTCTCCTAAGAAATTAAGTAGTCACTCAGTAAGCCTAAAGAACAATTAATGAACTGATGCCACAAGCGACTAATAGCAGAAAGGCAAGGAAAACGGACTGGAAAGGAACCAAAATGTGATTAATTTTTGATTTTTTTATTAGACATAACAAACGAGTACTTAAAACATCGTTAAGAAGGATGCAGAGATAATAATAATATTTCCGTTAGGTACACATGCATCCTTTGGGGACATGCAGGCTATGTATGGTGAGTGGGGACGGAGGCAAGGCAAAGATGGACAAATCCATGGGCCTTTGGAGAAAAGCACAGTGGAAGAGAAGCTGAAGTACTGGCCAGCAACTCCAAGGTAACTTATGGGCGGGGAAATGATCTGTGATGCTCATGAGAAGGTGAAAAGATACCTTTGAAGCAACTGAGTGACCTATAAGAAGCAAGGAGGGAAGGTAAAACATGGGGTGCTTTAAGGATAAAGATTCTCCCATGGCACTTAACATGAGGCAATTCATTTTTACTGCTGCAGCTAGGAATTTACCAGATAAAATTTCCTCACAGGAAAAAAAGGCAGTCCAGTGTTTCCCTTTCAGTGCTGCCCTTCGCTAGTGACACATGGAGCTGCCATACCCTGCTTGGGTGGCATAGCAATAGGGCAGCACTTCCATTACACAACACTCAGAGGTCCACGCAAGGATCAGGACCTCAAGGGGAAGGGAAGGGAAGAGAACGAAGCAGGAAACAATTCTTCCTTGCATCATCCACTTAGCATTTCTTTTAGCAATTTCAGGGCTTTCTTTGGTGTTTAATTCCTTTCTTTTCTTTTACAATTCAAGAAGGGAAAGGTAAAAACAAAGAGGGATGAGTCTGGATGCTCAATGCTTGCACTAAAGGGTCAATCAACACAGCCACAAATCCAGGGGTATCACTTCCAAAAGTCAATACATGCATATGGTCCTCATAATCTGTGTTGCAGGATAAGAATCACAACTCATGAAACAAACTTTCTGATGGAGAAAATTGTCCCATTTTCCCATGTAGAAAAGGATATGAAATGTCATGTGCCCTTCCTTCTGAGCTAGAGAAGAGCTGCTGCCAGGAAGCCGGAGGTAAGGGTACTAGAACTAACAGAGGACCTGTCTGAGGTTTTCCTACAATGTTTGTGGGGTACAGAGAGAAAGCAGCAAGCAGAATTTGGAAGCAGCCCAAGTGACCGAAACAGAGTTGATACAAGAGTAAGGAGCCGGAATTATCATTTCTAGTGTCCTAACAGCAAGAGATAATGAACAATGAGAAGATCTACCTGTGAAGAAATGGCCTCAATGGCCACATTCACTACCCTTTCTCTAAGGTATCTTGCTGAGATAGTAAGGAAAGAGTCGAACGGACAGGACAGTAAGTAACCTGCAGGAAAACACACAACAAGTCTGTGAAAATCAGAGATTACTCCTCCAGAGAAGCACAGGAAGGGCTGTGGCAGACAAAGGAAGGGTTACGAGGAGAACATCTGAAAACAGCAACTATGAAATGGCACTAGAAAAGGAGACCAGAGATGCTGAAACACGTAACTGGTCTAAAGGAATGGCTTTTGGACCACAGCGGTAAGGACCTACTGCCCTCTTGGCCAAACTGAGGAGGGAAAAGAAGGAAATTTAAGCAAATAATGAATAACAGGAACTGAAGGTGCTGGACACGTCTAAGATTAGAACCACAGAGCTGAAAGGCTCAGCACAGGAGGGAAAAAGAGATGACAACAGGTGATGAAGATGGTGGAAGAAAAGAAGAATGGTCATGCCTGAAGAATAAAGAAGCCTGATCTTTCTGTTCTTATACAACAGTACAAAGAAGGACTAAAATATTTTACACTGATGACAGAATGTGAACCACAAGCTGTTGAAAACAAAGGGATGTAGCTATGTTCTGCTGCATAATGCTGAAAAACTTGACTATTATGCAGCTCCATCTTTTAGTTAACTAAAAAAAGGTAACTGGTAGTTTAACAAAGTAGCTCATCAGCACTACACTGTGCTCTTACTCGTCTTCAAAAGAACAGGGAGAAAAATACAATGAAAAAGGCTCACAGGTCGAGCTGAGGACAGGGAGATCCCTCACCAATTGTTATCATGGGCAAAACAGACTCAGTACAGGGAGATTAACATAACACATTGCCTATTGCTAACAGACCAATGCAAACAAGAACACCCTCCTCCACACACTCTCTCCCACCTTCTCCCACCAAGTGGCAAGGGAGAATGGGGCTGTGGGCAGCCCATAATGCTCCACACTCTGCTGCTCCTCCATGGTCACTCCCTTCCTCTGTTCCATGTGGGACCCTTCTATGGATGCCATCTTTCCCCAGCTGATCCTTCGTGGGCTTCCCACAGGCTGCAGCTCTACAAGCATGGCTCCAACACAGCTCCATACCACAGGGCCATCCCTCAGGCATTGCTCCAGTACAGCTGCAAGGGCAGCAGCTCCCACAGTCCTCCTGCTGCACTGCGGGCTCCCTCACAGCTGCACAGGGAGATGTGTTCCAGGTGGTGCCCATGGGCTATAAGGGACAGCATGCTGCACCACAGTCCTCTCCTGGGCTGCAGAGAACTGCTGCTGCACCCCTGGAGCACCTCCTGCACTCACCTTGGCGGCTGCATGGTTGCTTCTCTAACATTTCTCACTTCTTTCTTCCAGCTGCCATTAAAAGGCACTTTCCCCTTCCTTAAATCTGCTCTCTCAGAGGCCCACCCCAGCATAGCTCATAGACCAACTCTGGTCAGCAGCGGGTCCCATCCAGAGCAGCTGGGGTTGGCTATGAACCTGGAGCAATGCTAAGCTCTGCCATCCCAACCACCAAAACCTCAGCATCTAAACCCAGTACCTTACAACACTCACTTATGTGAGAAACACACTTAATAATAGTGATTAAAATACACATTTATCACATTAATGATACGACCATCACAAACTTCGGTTCCATCAACAAAGATCATTCTCCACATTAAAGATCCACATAGCATCACCTCAATGCCAAAAGAATAACTTACACTCTACCACTTGCCTCTTCACTGCAGCACAAATTCTCCACACCTGCTACAACATTTGGCAACACCCAGTCCAGGTTTTGCCCATTACCTCTCCCAGTCACCATCCTTTTCTCCAGTCCCCTAAATACCCCAGCTGGGCATGGCAGCTTCACACCCAGGGGCAGCTCAGCTGTTTCAAAATACACCATGTTTTCACTGGAGTCAAGCACTGACTCCATGGCAATATAAACATAATCCACAGAATTTAGCATCCAAAGCCACAAAAATCACATTAGTGAATCTGAAGAACAGTCTTCCTTATGCCAGACATAACCCAACGTGTATCAAATATAAACCCATCTACTAACTGAAGACAAACTGGCCAAATCTGTGGCAGTCAAAACCAATCAAGGAAGCACTCTAAAGCCCATAGGGATGCTACACACCTTAACATTACCTTTTCAATGAAGTTTTGCCACTGAGCTGCTCTCAAGACATGAAGATACCCGAGAAATCAGTACATCTTGCTAGGGAAACACACATCTTTCCCTGTGTGTATGTTTTTATGTACTTGTATGTTTTGCTGCAGAACAGCCTGAAAGTCCTTCATTTAATGGATATGTATTATTCCTAGAATGCATCCTGCACGACTGGCCAATACTCCATTTACAGAATACCTCTAGCACCTATACACATATCAATCTTTATTACCATGTGGACCAGTGCTGTAAGAACCTCAAAGGCAACAAGCACAAACTTAACAGATATTTGTCACCACACCCTTACAAGACAAAAGCAACTCATGAATCTCACTCTGGTATCAATGTGTGCAATTTTGCCATTTCAATGCAGTTACCTCAAAGGTAAATGCTGCCAAGAGGGTCTACAAGACTTTAAAAGCCTATAATGAGACTCTTGTTGATACCTTCTTCAATAAAGAATAGAGCACCATCCACAGTTCTGTGCTGAGAAAGGATTAAACCACCCCAAAAGGCACACTTTCATGCATGTATGTTAGCTTTCATTTGTCTCAGTACCACCAGTAAACAAACCAGTGAGTTCATCTTGCACGCCAGGAGCCAAGCTGCAACTTGCATTAGCAGAAAGTTGGACTTCTCCTTGCGTTTGCTAGGGGCATGTTCCTAACCAGCCACTTACACAAAGGCTGCAAGATATTCACCTACAACTTTCATAAACCTGGCAGTACCAAGTAATTCATAAAGCATACAGTAGAAACATCAGGCAAAACCAATGAATGACAGCAAAGGAAGAATAAAGCTGAACCTTCACTTCTTATCAAATTACCCAAAAGGAGTGGAATCAGTGTTTTTCTGCTCTCCATATATAACAGGATACCCACCAAGAAAAACCATCCCAACCACTGCTTGAGGAGAACACGAAGGCAGCAGGTACTACATCTAACACCGATGAGATTGCCAGAGCTTCAGGGAGCCTAGAAGCAGCTGGAATAAAGCAAACCTTGATCAAAAGCAGCGATTCCGTACTCTGTGACAGAACACATTCGGTTTCTGCACCTTCTGTTCTTGGGGAAAGGAAGGAAAAATGCATTTCTGCAGGAATACAGAAGTGTCACATAAAACTCCCTAGTTGGGACATTTTCTCTCCATGCATTTGTATACAGCGTTGTTCTGATAAGTCCCATTATCTCTGCCTTTTATCTGACAGCACTATAGGTGGGAGTCCAATTTATTCAAGGGATTTTGGTCATAGGCAGGCACGCATCCAAAGATGGATTGAAGATGAAACTGTTTAGTCCTTGCCTCAGCAAAAGCCACAAAGCTTTGACTGTGTTGCCATGGAATATAAATTTCACACCAGATTTCAAACCTACACCCAGATAAACGAGTGCTGAGATTTCAGTACATCTAAGCCTCGACACTAAGACCAAAAACAGGAAAACAATGCAGTTTAACCACATCCTTTGGGATGTGTTAGGACTGGTTAATCTAAGGAGCTTTTGCCTTTTCTTGTAATGAAAAGGCAGAGGAAAGATTAGATTTCTCCTGTCAGATCTATCAGACTGACAGAGCTCAAGACTGAGAACCAAGAGAATCTTAAGTTGGCTGCAGTAAGCTGGCACATCGAAAAGAAGCCATCAGTGAAACTACTAATAACTTTCAATTAACAAAATGTGTCAACAGGCTTCAATACTGCAGTTGCAGCCACTGTTTTATGAACCAAAGGAAGATCAAGTCTGAGCCTGAAATTTAAAGTGACCTCAGAAAGGAAGAGAAAACAGCAGGCTTTGCAAAAACTAATAGGAATATGAATATGGTCTTGGGACAGCTAAGAAAAGAAGTAAAAGTGCACCAACAGATGAACTGAAATGTAACATCCAAGTGCTGCAAAGCACACTTCCCTGTACATGTGCACTGTGGACATGAATAAAGGGAAATATGTATACTTATAAGTGTGTATATATATATACATATATACACACACACAATGCTTATTTTAAATGAACGTTAGAGATGACTTAAAATTAATCTTGCACATACAAAACATGATGATGAGTGCTGCAATGGCACCAAATGCAATTTTCACTTCTCTATTTGATTATGCAAACTAGAACAAAGAATTTCATCCCAAACGGTCCCCACCGTAAATAAGATAACGGTGCCCTGTTATTTAGTACTTACCATTATCCTTGGATTTGAGGAAAAAAAATACTTAGCACACATTCTGTACTGCTCTGAAAGCCCTTGTATTGATGTGAATTGCTTACACCAGGGGTTATGGACTCTGGCTATCGAAGGCTTCCAGGTAAAACCCTCACCTTGACAATACAAATAAAGCCAGAGGAGTTTTCTCATTGGGATAGGAAGCATCTCACATTCTCTGAGACAGCAGACTGGAAATACATATGTACCTAAGCACAGGCATACCTAAGAGTATTGTCTGTCCAGATAAGAGACCTAGATGCTCACCAGCTACAACTACTAACCTAAGTGTAGATACACATCCAAACACAAAAGCTTTTCATGGTCTGAAAACAGAAACTACTGTGTGTAGAAGTCCTTGCACGGATTAACCTTTAGAATTTACCCCAAGATATGCTAAGTGGGTATCTCTCCTGGGTATAGTGATGCTGTACTCTTCCTCCTCTGAAGGTTAAGCTCTTGGACACAGAATCATCTGCAGAGTTTGAAGAGGTAAGACTGCCAAAGTAATCCAACCAGAGAAAGGAAAACATCTTATGTGCAGTGATCCATGTAACCACTACTTGTGAAGATCTTAAATCCTGTAGAGAAGTGACAGTGCCTTCTAAAGACAGCATTTCTGACTGATGGAGGGAAACCTCACTGAAACATCATAATGTCCAAAAAGATGTTCTAAAGAACACAAGCCAATCCTCTGGTCAGGATCAGAGATGGCAAATTCTCCCCCAAATCACCTAGAACTTAGAAGTGCATTTGTAACATTCTTTTAAGTCAAGGTTAAATATTCACCCTAAACAAGGTCCTACTGCCATTAAGTGCTGCATCAAGAAAAAAGGACATGAAGCAGGTTTATGGTCCAAAGCATGACACAGACTCAGAAGACAGGCATCTCTAGGCACAGTGGCAATCACATCCATTAATTAATTATGTCAGCCAACAAATGCGGTAAAGAACATTATATCCAGATTATAGGAATAGATTTTAGGGATCCTTAGCATGTAAGTTAAACTGATTTTCCCAAACAGTTCTTATTCCTGGCAAGAAGTTTGTTCTGTAGGTGGAATACTTGTCTAGAATATGATATTTGCTGCTACTGTCCAAACTGTCCTTGAGTAGGAAACTACTAAGAACAGAGATATTGGATGTTCTTAACCAAACAAGCTTTATCAACATGAAGATCAATCAAAACTGTTTTAAGAAAATGTGAAACAGAGACGTATTTGGCTAAAATTGGGTTGTAAAAAGCATCACCTATCCTCTGTAGGATGTCTTAGATAACTATAGGACAATCAGCAGAGGAAAAGAGGTCCTGATTAGATCTAAGACCACAACTGGACATTGTGCCATTCAAACACGCTGTAACACATTTACATTACAGCAAATTTCCTCTTTGGCCACTGAACAGGAGATGGGAACCAAAGATAATCTGTACAGCATAATCCATCTTGGTCTAAAAGTATGAGCTTATAGAACTGTCTGGAGGAACTGGAGCAGGAGAAAAGCATTTTATGCAGTGGGCCACTTCCAAGTGCTAAGGGAAATGACCAGGTCAGAACGTCATATACATCAAGAAACAGAAGAAATTCTTCCATGTGAAGAACTTATTATTTCACCATGAAGTGCTAGAGTTCTTCAGAAGAGTCACAATCTGATGATGGTACTTGGGTTGAATGTCGCCCTGCAAACAACTCTACAGCTAAATCCACATCTGCAGAGTTAACTTGATGGTGGAGGCCTCCATTAGGGTTCAAAAGGAGACCAGGAGAACCAGAATCTTCATCCCATGGTATAAACTTTAAAGGAGTGACTGGTTTTGCTCAAAAGCAGAAGGGTTGATAGACAGAACAAAATGTGAAATGGGTTGCTCAAGACTGCTATGTAACCTCAGAAGACATTACTGGCATTTAAGACTTATAGATCTGCCTGGAGAGATGGTGGGTATTTTAAGTATTATCCAAATGTTTCCAAACACACTGTACCTCTGGAATCAAGGCCAGCATGTTTTCCTGCCACCAATAAAGGCAGTGTTTTGTTTCATTTTCCTCTGTCATTAGTGACATATACCACTAGGCCGTTAAGTGGAATCATTTCAATTGAGATTAATGGAGACAGGCAATTACAACTGCACACAGTGAGTAACAAAAGTAAAATGCTAGTGCCCAGCACTGAGATACACCAGGTACTATTGCTCACACAACTGAATGAGACCAATAGCCAAAAATGTTGTGAGGTGATTTTAAAAAGCCATACAGCAAATCCTGCTACTGTGACAACTGGTCTGCCCAGAGCAGCTGGGCATAATCAGTACTATGAAGTGGTTTAAAGCCAAAGTCACCACCACAGTTACATGAAACAAAGTAAAGACAACTAAAAATACTGCTTTCAACTACAGATCACTGATACCTTTCAAGAAGTGCCAACTGCCTATATCAAGCAGGAAAACGAGCAGCGACATTACATACGCTAGATGAAAAGCAACCTATTGGCTCATGCTTAAGGCAAGCACTGATTTGAGGCTGTACCTGGCTGATATGTACAGCAGAAACCTGGGCAGAACACACAGATGAGTGACTTGGAGAGTTTGGTAGGGATTTGCAGGGTCCAATGGAGAGCTGCTGTTTCTTCCTTGTTGCAACGATCTTCTGAGCAACTGAAAAACAAAACATATGGGCAGGTAAGCTACAGATTACACTGAAAAACATGGCAAGTCCAAAATATGCAGAATATACAAAATACAAAACAGGGTGCAGCATATATAGATATGTATATATCTAAAAGGAAACAGAGCTCATCTAAAACACAGCAGCATCCACACATCTCCTGTAATTCTTCCATTTTAAAGTCATACGATTTCAGATACTACAGGCACAGCTTAACATGAAACCAAATACATAAATTGATGTGAACATTACATTAATACTTAATTCTTCCTCCAAAAAGCAAGAAACTACAATGAAACTTTGCATAAGGAGGCCACATGCACTTGCTTTGTCTCTGCCAAACCAGGTCAGCAAGACAGAATTGCAATGATTATTGGCATCTGCTTAAGAAGCTACATAGAAACTTGGGGTGATTAAAGTAACAGTGTTCAGTCTGTGTTATTCAGAGAACATCAAGTGATAATTATGTAAATTCCTCGATACAGTACAAAATAGAGGTACTGTTTAGCACTGTAAGCATACAATTTCCCCTCAAATGCAATCCTAATAACAAACCGGTCTGTGGCTTATGTTCTTCATGTAAATGAATGATGGCGTGACCATGATTTAGTGAGAATATATTGCATAAAAAATGGCCTGTATATAAGAAGAAGCAGCTTCATTACTTACATTCCACCTCCAATAGGCCCCTTATCATCCTGAAAGGATGATATCAATTAATTTATTTTCCCCTGCCATATTGATCATAACCTTCATCAGCTAATCATGTTTAAATTACAGAGGAATATCGTAGCGCTCTGTCATTTCAGAACCATTGGTTTATCGATCCGGACTTGAGAAAGCCATATATTAAAATATTTTAAGCCACATTAGTGGATGTAGAGAGCAAACCTGAGGTCAGACTTTAACGTATGCCAATGGATTTGTCTTCATCATGTCCTAAAGACCTAAATTAAGACCAAAACTGAATTAAAACCACGCTACCTTCTCAGCAAATTCTTCTGCTCTCTATGGGTGGGGTAATTAGTCAAGGATAACATTAATTTCTTTCCTTGAGCCTGAACGCAGGCGTCTGCAGCATTGCGTTAACTAACACAACACAGGCCTGCCCAAGCATCTCTCCATAAGGAGTCTGAACTTACCTACTCAAATGGATTACTTGGATGCTAGCTGAAGCACTACAAAAAACAGACATGATTGTATGAGCCCAATTCAGTGCCACGTGCACAGAAATGCAGACACTGAATGGTGAGAACAGGAGGAAGATGGGATGTTTGGCTGCAGTGCTCCAACCAGATGTGTTGTAAACACAATCACAAAGGACAAGCCCAACCGTCAAGCCAAGATTTGTAATAAGGCAAAATGTCATCCGTATAAAAATGTACATAGCTGGAAATATGAAGGGTAAGCTACAAGGTAGCTGGAAATTCTACTCCAAAGATAACAGAGCAGCGCCAAGGGCAAATGATGCCATGAACTGCAAAAATGGTAAAATCACAGCAGAAGATCTGATGTTACCTTCTTAAAATTGGGTTACAAGCTTTAAAAGAGACCATTCGTACCCTCAAATTTCACAGCCTTTCCCTCTGTCAGAAAGATGACATGCCCCCTAATGGAACTCCCCGTCTGAGCTGCCAAACCTTCCCAATTCCTCCTCCATTTGGGCAACAAGCCCCACCAGAGCACGATCCTTCCCACCTCTCCCCCTCCTTCATTAGGCGACCTGCCCTCCTTTCAGACACCAAGCAGTTTTTGCTTCTTTCATTGCAGTCATGGAGCTGTCACTCCATAATTAGACTGCATTCAATATTCAAGTGCTCGGGGCTACTTGCCCTTGGATATTAAGGGGATTCGAGCTTCTGAAGTACCTAAAGGAGTACCGTGACCCTTCAAAGTTTGCGACATATGAAAGATGTGACTGATCATCTGCGGGGCAATCGCTGGACTGTCAAAAGACCCACTGTGTTCTTTCTAAAGCTACCTTGAGAGGAGAGATGAAACCTAAATCTTGCCTATCAGAAGTCAATAAAAGGGGTTCCGCGTATCTCTCCTCAGCAGTGCTGCTGCAAAATCACATTTTCTACACCTTCTATTGCAGAGAAAAAAGCCCCGAAATACACAAAACTTAAAATGGCTGGCAGTAAAAACCCCACGGACCTGCTAACTCCTGCTGCTGAGATCTTCAGACGCAGTAGTTAGGGAGGAAAAATACACAGTTAAATGGTTGTGTAGCAGAAGAAAAATACACCATAATTATAAGAACACCAGAGACTGGCTATACTTCTTGTTCAGCCCCCAAGCCTGTTTCTGTTATTACAACTCTATCATGTCTCAAAGCAACAACTCGTTAACCACTCCACATTAGGAAAAATCCTTAAACCAGCACATCCAGGTCCACACTGGAGCTATGAGCATCTCTGTCAAAGCCTTCCTAGATCAGCACGAATATTGTTTTCCCAACAGCAGCAGCAATAACCAAACAGTTCAGACAACTGAGCGGCTGCGTGGGACCCCTGCTGACAAACATCCATCAGTAAGCACTGCTCTTCAGGTACACCTGTTGTAAACTGAGGTACACGTCAATCCTTCAGTATTTCTGGCAATAAAACAGTGTATTTCATTAGCCAATTTAAGATTACAGAATCACAGAATGACCCGGGTTGGAAGGGACCTCAAGGATCATGTAGTTCCAACCCCCCTGCCTGGCAGGGCCACCAAACATACACCTTTACTAGATCAGGTTGCCCATGGCCCCATCCAACCTGGTCTTGAACACCTCCAAGGACGGGGCATCCACAACCTCCCTGGGCAGCCTGTTCCAGGGCCTAACCACTCTCTTAGTAAAGAACTTCCCCCTAACATCTAACCTAAATCTTCCCTCTTTTAACTTAAAACCATTTCCCCTAGTCCTGCTATTATCAGCCCTTTCCAAGAGTTTACTCCCCTCCTGGGAGTAAGTTCCCTTCAGGTACTGAAAGGCTGCAATGAGGTCACCCCGCAACCTTCTCTTCTCCAGGCTGAACAAACCCAACTCCCTCAGCCTGTCCTCATAGGGGAGGTGATCCAGCCCCCTGATCATCTTCCTGTCCCTCCTCTGGACCCTTTCCAAAATCTCCATATCTTTTTTGTACTGAGGGCTCCACACCTGGACACAGTACTCCAGATGGGGCCTCACAAGAGCAGAGTAGAGAGGGACGATCACCTCCCTATCCCTGCTGACCACCCCTCTCCTGATGGAGCCCAGGATCCCATTTGCTTTCCGGGCTGCCAGAGCGCACTGCTGGCTCATGTTAAGTTTCTCATCTATCAGGACCCCTAGGTCTTTCTCTGCCGAGCTGCTCTCAAAGACCACTCTTCCCAGCCTGTACAGGTGCCTGGGGTTCTTCAAAGATTACTTAGAGTCAAAAGCTTTCGATTAATATTTAAGGTGTTTGATATTGAAACATCAGTCCAAAGAAAGCTATGCAACTAAGTGAGTGTTGTTCCATAAAGTGAACAAAGAAAGGAAAGCAGAAATACTTTCGGTCTGAAGATATCAGGTGTCATCTCATCCATAAGGTTATTCTGTGCTTCTGAATTTAATACAAATACGTTTCTAGAACAAACAAATACCAATTAATCTGCATGATGAGCATCAACAATAACCAAGAGACATATTTTAGCTACTGGAGAAAAACCCCCACAAACTGCATTCTCTCTGCTTTCACATTCAAACTAACAGATATTTTCACTGTAAGCCATAAAGGTATAAAGCAAATATGATTTATTTGCCAAGTTAGGGACTCCTCTCAAAATAAATGGAGGTATGCCAAGAATATTTAGAGTTATAAACCAGGCAAATTTACGCTTAGCAAATATTTGGTCTTTGGGAAAGATTGATGCCTCTTTGTTGTACATGCAAATTTCATTTCACAAACGAGAATGATGAGAAAATATATTTGGCTTTAAAGGTCTCGTTAATCAAAAGCACGTGAAATTCCTCAGCTGGAAGATGAATAAAATGTGTGAGTTGGGATAGTAAGCTCTTCACCTGAGCGTCTCTTGTTCCCTGACTGACCCAGCTCACAACAACAAAACCGATCTCCTGCCATTTTCATCTTGATAGGGCTTTCTGTTAAGTAAACTGCTGTTTGCGTGCAGCTCCCACTAACCTGATTCCCTTTAGATTGGAAGGACAGCAAAAGCAAAGTAGGAAGGCTTGGTGGTCTAGCAGCCCACAAGTGGCCTTGCAGCACTTGCATGCCCTTGCAATGCTTCCCATGGCTGGGCAGATCTGTATGCAAACCACCACAGCCCCTTCACAGACCCATTCAGTTAACTGTTGGCAGTGAAAACCTGTGCTGATTTCCACAGATGACAAACAAAGCTTTCCCATTCCCCCCCTCAACAGTATGGAGAAGACGGGCTGCCTTCTCCTATGTCTGAAAGCACTGGAGGTTGGGATATCAGGTCAACCCTCTCCCTGAAACCAAGAACAAGGCTTCCCTAATGAACCAACTCCTCATTGTGTGCAATTTCAGAGCTAATCACCATTAGAAACGCTGTTGCCGGAGTAACTGATCTGACAGAGTTGTCTTTCAGCGGTTCAAAGGGCCGTTCATATGTCAACTTCTGGTGCAGAAGCATCGGGCTGCTTTGGCAGGGGCAGCTGGGTCTCTAAAATCTCATTAGCACAGCTTCATTCAAGTCTATACTCCGACAAGAAAGTCAGAGAACTGAGGGGAAAACGCTCCTTCCAAGAAGTTGGAGACTCAAGGTAAGGCTGTCTCATCCGGATTCCTATATCTAAACCCAGCGGTACCTCTATGCTGCACAATGGCTTCATTTAGGGAAATCTCATCTTGCCTGAGAAATGTCTGTTTTTCAGGCAGGTCCTGGAAAATATCCAGAGTGACCAACAACTTCATCACTGCTTTCCTTCCCCAGAGGCGATGAATAGAGTCACCGCTGCGCCTTTTACACTGCTTTTCACCGAGGAACGCTCCGAATAATGGAAGGGCATACAACCCCTCTGAAATTTGGTGATGCTTCTCATTTATTACTGCTAAGAGAGCAGCACAGCTTTAAAGGAGATGAAAACAGCCTTCCTGAATTACCACTAATTTAAATAAAAATTGGTTTCCCATAAAATCACATCCAAGACTGTTTATTTTTCACTGCATCTGAGTAAGAGTAAAAACACTGGATTCAGGTCAGAGCTGAACAGCACTAAAGACGTGCACTAAATTCTGTTCCACTTAGAGAAAAACCAGCTTTCAGCTGAAACGCTCATGGATGACTGAAACTCAACAGAAGAGGCAGAATCACCAACGCTTTTCTTTTAACTACAAGTTTACACAAAGATTACCTCCATCTTAATGCACAAATTGCATTGCATTGCAAGTAACACCGCAAATACTTTTCAATAGGAAGCCTTAATGTAAGCACCCGCTTTTAAAGCCATTGGGCCTGTTATTGTAAAGTCTTCAATTTATGGACTAGCTAAATTACATTCATCTTTTAAAAGGAGAGCTTGGCACACCACATACCAGCTGTAGCACAGGTAATTCACCTGACTGCCATGGCTTTTCAAGCATCATTGAGTGTGTCAGGCTACCTGCATCACAGAGATGTGGGTTTACTCACCTGTCTGGTACCAAAGCCCTAAGATAAAGCGCAATGGACTGCATTTACCAAGCAACTTCAATCACATTAATTCCAACTGCTGGAATAGCACAAAAGTCAGAGCCCCGGCACCCTGCAGAGCTCTACATGCAGCCTAAACTCATCCTTCACACCTCAACCATAAGGAATCATGCAATCAGGAGCTAGAAAACGAGGTGGAACTGAGCAAGGCTCTTTAGAAATGATGCAAACATAGGGAAACATGACAAAGTTGAAAGCTTCACCATTGGTCTTACACTGGTAGTTTATCACAAACACAACTCTCTCACCCTGTTAAAATGATCTTATAACTGCAGGTTCAAACAGGTTTCAAGAACTATAGGGCTATTTCGTAATGCAAGTGAATAGGATGCATACGTCTGACCACATGAATTCCAAACTAGGAAACACTATTTCGGTTGTAATTAAGCTCCACTCTAATGGGCGAGTTTAGTGTAAATCCTCATGCAGTATTTTAAACCAAATTCCCATTAAAATAAATATAAAATTGCAATTTAATGCTGCCTTTGATTTTTTTTTGTGATGCTTTCACTGAAATTCACGTTTCCACTTTGGCTCTCAGAGTAACAGCTCTTGTTTTATCAGGTATAAAATCACAGCCACATACATAAGGCTCAGCATTTAATACCTCTAATCAATACCAACACGTACCTTTTTTTATTTACATGGGTATATATGGTTAACACTAAATCTCTCTTATTCTTAACCTTGATGCAAATCTCTGTCTCTGAAGATTAGGTAAGCAAACATGCCAATAAATCTGCTAGACAACCTGGAAAGCATCTGACACCTAAAAAAAACCCTTAGATGAAGTAACCCCTTACCAGAACGGTTGCCCCCAAGCCAAAGTTAGATATGAAGCCAACAACTCCACACCAAAGGCTAATGACTTTATTCGCTTTGTGGCTGTCAAAGCCAAGCAGTCCAGAGCAGCGGCACCGTGCAGCACCTCACATCGATCTCACAGAACATGCCTTTGCACTTTGCCCCCCGCGCCCCTCAGAGCTTTAATCATTTGCTAACTGTTACAATAAGGTTGTATTAAATATTTAAACTGCCCTACTTAACACAATTTACCTCCAAAGGTCCATTTCCACAGAATGAATTCGAATGATATAAACGTCGAACACTCCATCAGATTTATGGCGCCGGAGAATATTTCTCCTGATACAGAAGTGACGAGTGAAGGCTAATGGCTTTAGTTTTATTACTTTCTAAGCACTTAATGGGAAAATTTAGACATTTTCACAAGACTCAGCTTTGGCAAGAATGGTACATTTACAAAGTGACAGCACAGAAGCACACTATGCCATCTCTTTAGTGACGACCGGCTCCGTGGCTTTGCTAATAGAGATTAACGTGAAGGATTTATCCACATGTTCCCAGCCCAGCAGTTAGGGCTGCCTGCCCCTCTGCTGACCAGAATGGGTCCTGTGACACTGCTGACTGCAGCCACATCTCCACTCTGAGTTATGGCCAAAATGCACGATCCCATAGAGGATATATTTTGGGAGAAGACAACTGATTCCAAGTTCAGACTGTAAAATAAGGAACGTACAATACTTCTGTATGTGCAAACTTAACAGTTCCTATAGCTGAACAAGTTATCTAAGCACTGGCAAACTGTCACAACAACAAAACAACCAACTTCCAGCCTTCCACCTCTCCATCACAACCCCATCCTTCATAAACACCAAGAGTGCTTACAAAATACCACATAGCAAAGAGTTTTGTTTGCCCAAAGTGATATCTTTTAATTTATTTATTTTTAATTGAAAGACAGCTGGGAGTCCTCACATTTCAATTAATGTCTATGGATACTCATCCAATCGGTCACCGAGTGCTATAAATTTCCTGCATTTCTCATTAGTTGCGCTACTGCTCAGCTTAAATATAAACACACCTTTCTTTCAGACTGTAAATTATGAAGCCTAAGACACAAGCAACCCTAGCAGCCATCAGAAGAGACATAAATGATGGGAGCAAGTCAATTGTATGCATGCTAAACTGAAGCTGATTTACTTCTCAGTTATTATTATCTTTTCAATACAGAAGTATCACCAACAGAGGCATCACTTGCACGCTCCCAACTCCTGGAGCTGGCAGATACAGACTTGAAGCCAGTGTGTCTTTACTAATATTAAAAAGTTTTATGCCACAAATCCAATCTTCTAGGGAAAAAAAATTGCACCACCTACCAATAACGTTCCTTCATTAACTTCAGATAGACAAGGGGTTTTGAAGCTCTACATTCAGAATGGTTTTTGTAGCAACGAAAACCATTTTCAGCCTATTCAAAATGTACAGGTTGGAAGGTACTGAACAGAGCAGCATCCTGTGTGCCCGGACACCTCAAGATCTGCAACACTGACATTGAAAAGGACACGTTGACATGTTTATTAGCAAAATGCTGTTGGTGTAAGGAAAAGATGCAAAAGAGTTTGATCTAAGCAAATAGCAATCATGTATGGAACATTCTTATAGCATTGCACTGTCAGTGAATTGCAGAATAACCAAGGCTGGAAATGACCTCCAAGATCACCCTGTCCAACTGTCCACCTCCAACCAATATCCCACCACTAATCCATGTCCCTCAGTACAACATCTAAACGTTTCTTGAGCACATTCTGTCCCAAGAACTCAGGTGTCAATGCAGAGCAGGAAAACGAGCTCCTGTATCACAAGTCTCCTCCTGCAACACCACAGACTTGCCACTGCAAACCACCTCATAACACTGATTGCAAGACTAAATTATGACTAAACAAGCAGTTTTGAGGATTCTCTTTCTGCACAACAAGAAAAAAACCACATAGCTTTACAATTTGGCAGCAGTGCTGGCACTCTCTGGCATAGGAAGGAGTACAGAAAGGCTGATGCCACAATCATTGTGCCTTACTATATACAAACACCACCCCCATGTATTCATTCAGACTTTTAAATTCTGAATACACACGGGCTCAGCCCAGAGAAGCAAAGCTTCAATAGGATTTGCATATGCATACGGATTAGTTGAAAGGGGATGATTTGCAATGCGTTTCAGGAATCGCCTTTGAAGAACAATCTATGCTAATAACAAACTTTGAAGCTTAAAGTGTTTGCTACACAACAGAAAACATTACAAAGGGATGTTGATTACACAAGTCTGAAATGTTTGATTGCTCTGACAAAATCATCCCTTTATCACAAGAGAATAAGAGTCCTATCCCTACAATAAAATGCTACTAAGTGAGATAAATATACAAGCAGGGATAGACAAAAGCTAGAGAAACTAAGAGCCATATGAATGCAGTAGTGGCATTTGGACAGACTTGTGGTCTTGCAACTGAGATGAAAGAGCTTCAGTATGCTGCATTCTAGAACCAATAACTACATCAGAGCCACGGTGATTCTTCGGGAGATCTAAGCTGCCTTTGCTCACAGAGCTGACAGTTCTGCCCTGGGCACCGATACCATTCCTAGGTGGCCTGTGGGTGTACTGGGTCAGAGTCATTTGGTACCAACACATTTACAGCTAAATCCAGCTAATGACCAAGGGACAAGGTACTGAGTCAAGCTGTAAAGAATCCCAGGTGTAAGATGACAGAAAGGCCTTAACACATTGCCTTAATGCACTCTCAGCTGTGGCCAAACAGGGATTTTCTAACCTTCTCCTCCTTTCAGAATTTGCATTCATGTCAGTTTTTGGTGTTAATGGAAAACAGCCCTGATCTGTTTGCAAGACGTTACACGAACCTGCTTGTACCATTTTATATCTCAAATAAAATTTACATGGACCTATAAAACACACTGTTTACGCCTCTCACCCTCGGGTCTATTGCCAATAAAAAGCAATTGACCACCAAACAACCATCATGCTTCCTGCCCCAGAACTTCTTCTCATATTTGCATTAAAGTATGTAAAACTACTGAACCAATCCTCAATCTTCAGTCATAGAATCCTTGTTACTTCATACTTTAATGAAATATACCAACATTGTTTCCATTTAGAGAAGAATTACCTCGTGGTCAACTAAGTCCATTTATTCCTCTAACTGAAGTTTGGAGACTTTGAACAGTAAGAGTTTAAATTACACTGACGTCCAGATTTAAGGGTAAGCCCACAAACATTGCTGAGCAATAGCAGAAAGGAGGCTGATGGCACAGCAAGGTTTCTGCTGCTCTGCAAACAGTGAGCAGGCATGAATACAAGAAAATACCTCCAAGTTTTAATAGGCTGATCCAGTCCATCTTTGATAAGTCCAACTAATGAGTAATCAGAGCTGCTTGTCACTTCCGATGCCGTGCTGCAGCCATAAGCACTCTGCAGAAAGGTCACAGCTGTACGTTACTGAAATCAGAGTAATTACAGCAGCCAGAGGACCTGCTGCTGCTCCCAAGCTCCGCACAGCACTTTGAGTGCACACAGCTTCAGAACTGAAGCACCCCCAGGGCCGTATCCAGTGTAGGAGCAAATACAGCCTCTTCCTAAAACCTGTCAGCCTCATAGGAGGAAGGCTTTATTTACTTCCCATTAGACTGATTAACGTCTCTTAATGAAAATACATCCATAAAAACAGATCTGTTAATGCTGATCACAAGCGACAGCCATTCCCCACAACCCAGGCCCTACAAGGATTAATTTGTCATCTTCCATCCTGTAATGGAGAATTTCTACTTCAAGGTCCACCTTCCAGGCACAGCTGTTCCACAAACACCGGTTGGTCGCAGAATATCCCAAGCACAGGACTTGGAGATGAAATACCTGACCATGTTTATAAGCAGACATACCATTTAAATAGAAGATTAGCTTAATTTGCAGAGAAAATAGGTAATAAAAGGTTACACGATACCAATAATGCTCCAAATATTGAAGCAACACTGGCCTGCTTCAGACAGCATGGTGTAGAATGACTTAATTCATGCCCCTTATTAAGAGCTTTGGGAATTATAATGCAAGTGGGACTAACTGATAGATTGCCAGCACTGTTGTAGTAGTGAGACAAAGTAATATGAAAGATCCCCACATTGAAACTTTGTGCTAAAAAGGAACCATTTTCCACTTACATCACTCATATGTGGATAAGTAGAAACTACTAGATTTCAATAACAGACTCAATACTGAACTGAAATTACATTTGCCTTTCCCTCTGTGATATAAGAGAGCTGCACGGCACATAATTAAATGGGTCAAAAAAAGCTGGACATGAACCAGGGAAAGCCGTGCAATTATGAATACATCATGAACAAAAATAAAAGCAATTCTTATGCATTAATGGTACATCAAGCTAATTCAAGAAGGCTACAGTCATTAACAAGGCATCCTGGGGCAGTACAGTCACTGCTATATTGCGCTGACAAGAAATATTAAAATAATCATTTCCAATGTCATTGATAAAATCTGTCTTGATAAGCAGGAAAAACCCCTAATTCTTAATGAGGCAATCTGAAGCAGGATCAAATACTAATCAGACCTATCTTCAAAGCTTAATTCTCCCATCCAGCAATCTCCAAGTCCCAAACACCAAGAGCTACGAGCAGATGACTGAGCTGGAATTCTCCCTATCTCTTTATTTTAAGAGTGAAATTCAAAGCCTGAAATTCAAAGCTCCAACTTCAAACAGCATCAGAGATGAGGCCTAAGCAGGACAACGCTAAAGACCCCTCTGAAATGTTCCAAACTCTCCCAACCTGAGCATTCAAACACTTAAAAGGACACTGCATACATTTCAAACAACTCAGAACCACCATCCTGGCAAATCCTCTTAAATAAGGGATTCAAGCTCCCTCAACAACAGCAGCTGAAAGTGGAGTTGGCAGTGTTGGAACTGCAATACAAAGTGATTAAATCCTAAACCCCAAATTCCAAGGTCAAACATCCACCCAGATACAAGCAAAGTCTGGAAATAATTCCAATACACAGAATGGGCTCTTCACGGCTGGAGCAGCCCTGTGTCTTCATGCAGCCACATGATGATATGCAGGCAGTATTAACCAAGTGGTCAACAACTCTTTCTTTCTCAGCTATGAGCAAACAAAGCAAAACAAACCTAGAAATCTGTCGTGTCCATTCCAGTAATAATGGCCTGCTGAGGAGGAGGCCTGGTTCCTTCAGACTAAAAGGAAGAAAAGGCACTCCAGTGTAACACCAGCTTCCTAGAAGATAAGGTAAGCAGAACCCAGCTGGACACCTGACTGGCTGCACATAGAACCACTAAGAGCTAAAACTCTGCTTACCTGTCGTGCCACCTCCACAGGGGAAGTTAATGCCTGTGCACGTACAAGGCTGAAACAACATTGGGGGGTGTGTGTAAAACTGGATTTGGCCCCAGACATGCCTGGCAACTGTAGCACATCTCTGTAGAAGCATTCTTAATTCCATTAGTCAGTAAATAATAAGCAATAGGTTGATTTATATCTGTGGAACAGAACTAGGTTTGTCAATTGTCTCTACTTACTACTGAAATTTAGTAGAGACACAAATACATTCCCTAAAAGCTTACAGATTCAGCACATTATCTTTTCCCAAAGAGACTTATCTCTCAAAAGCTCCTTGAGAAAGGAACAAAAGCAGGACGTACACTCTGATTATGTAATTAAACATTTAACTACAGCTAGCACTCAAAAATAAATATGCTAACAAAAAATCACCAATGGATCTTTGAAACTCACGTTCAGTGCAGCAAATTTAGGCAGTGAAAACAGTAATTTCTGCAAGCAGTTCAAGAGAAAGCAGCAAGCAAATTACAGCTCCAGCTTTAAATAGCCTTCTCTGAGATTCTACTAGTAGGCTGGCTACACACAGTCTTATTAGGACTTCAGCGTGGCATTGTTTTCCATTTAAAAATGAATGTTTTGTGTCTTTTTCATAAGTCATGTTGGCAGATAGAGAACATCTGTGTGCTTGGATACATGCTGATGTGACACCCTCATAATCACAGATGCTGCGGGTCTTTGTAACCAAACAAAACCAAACAGAGCAGCACCTCCAGGACCAAATACTCTGGAGAAGCAGTTCAGTGTAATTAAGGTTTCTAAATGCACAACCAATATGCTCAGATAATACACTATCATCACCAGAGCAGAAGGCAGTAAAATCCCAAGGCACACGGCTGGATTTCCACTAGAGGGTGCACTAAGCCCATTTCACATGAGGAAGATTGAGTGTAGCTTCTCTACCACAGGGTTAACCCTCCAAAATAGTTACTTGTTATTCCCTTTTTAGATGGCACACAACGAGACCTTTCAGGAGGTAAACTAAACATTGCCACTCTTCATCTCTTGAATCACCCCTAAGCAGCCAACCTTATTTCTAAATACCTCCACAAAACTGCCAGCTTTGAACACACCAAGAACGCATTATTTCTAATGACTACTGTGATCCTATCAGTCTTCTTGGCTTACCTCTGATTTCCAGATCATGAAAGACAATTTGCAACTACTTACCTACAATGCTCTTAATACCTTCACGAGCACTAAATCAAAGAAAAGGAACCTTCGCTGATGTCAAGCAAGTACCAAAGCAAGCAGAAAAACAAGGTTGAATGAAGAAGCTCAAAATGCTTGAGACTAAAGGAGTTATTAGGCAACACAACACTTCATGATATGGATAAGTAAAAGCAATCTTTACCATCTTGAAAGACTCTCTCCACATTGAGCCCATAGGTGGCACAGGTTTCGTAGTAAGTGCATCTCTTGAGGTCGTTTGATAACTTCCTTGCTCTGGCATCATCAATGACGCGTGGGTTACTGGAACTTATAGCATCTGCAGCAACAAGAGTGAGAGAAGATGAATAGAGGAAGAGACAGTACCTCGCAGTACTGCAACACCTAGAAAGTGGGTTAGATTTGCACAAACATAGACTTTGATTCTTCAGACACAAGCAAACTAGTGACCCTACCATCAAATCTTAACTGCAGACTTCTTTGTTTAGTCAGCAGAGGGCGCTAACAACATGTTAGTAAGCGGAATTTAACTGAGAAGCACCAACTTTGCAAAGCAAATGCAGAGCTGAGCTGCAGCCTGGGCTGAGTTTCAAATATAATTTAAAAACCCAATAAGCTGGTATCAAACGGGTCAGAAAGACATTTCCCCTTGTCCTGCTGCTATCTGCCCTTATAAGAAGTCCCTCCCCAACTTTCCTGTAGGAGGTACTTGGAAGGCCACTGTAAGATGAAAGACCTCACCCCCAAGTGACAGCAATGTGTTGAAAAAAGACCTTAGCTTCCCCTTCCTATTTTTCAGCTCCAATTTTAGGCCCATGTGGCCCCCCCTAAAGCCATTCATTTCTGCTTTTGTCTGTAATTTCTGCTGTCCTAGGAATTCTTTTATACCTACTTCCCTTTTTGTGTCTTCATCATCTGTTTCCACCCTAAGGCCCTGTTGCTCTTCTTCCTTCTTTGCTCCCCACACTTCCCCTTGCTTCCTTCAGCACAGAGCTGGTTTCACAGCTCTGCAGGCATGCAGCTGAAAGCTAATCGCTCTGACTGCAAGGCAGGCAAGAAGCAAGCAAAGAAAGCAATGAAAAGCTTTGGCAGCACACAAAGGGAAAAGGCCCAAAATCAAATCTACACGAGTCTGACACTTGTGCTTTCCCTCTAACTTAGCACAGTGACTTGGCATTAGACAGCAAGCAATGCTTCAGTGTGAAGGAACTCAAAATACAACATGTGCTATACTTCCAAAGCAGTAGCTCTCTGATGTAAGGCATCTGAAGCACAGCAGCCATATGCAGCAAGTCCTATTTGATCCTTTATTGCAGGACACTCACAAGACTAGATATGGAGACCTACTGCATCCCAAGGGTGCCATTTGCCTCCCCTTATAAACCAGTCCCTGCAGTGCCAAAGCCCTGTTGCAAGCAAGCCAAGGAAAGCCAAATGTCAGCAAGTCACCTTGCTTAACAAGCAAGTCACCTGTCAGCTTAACACAAGCTTTCCTGACCAAACGAGTGGGGCAGAGCTGATGGAAAAGGACAGGATATGGCACTACGTGTTTGCATGCAGTAAAGAATGCACTTACCCTGTGTTCCCACCAGTACCATTGGAATTTCACTAGTGTTACGATAGTTAGCCATACGGCTGTAGTAGTGGTAAACAGTCTGGAAGCTAACTTCATCTTCCAAGCTGAAGACAAATATAACAGCATCCACCCACATGGCAAACTGCGGAATAAAAATGGAAAAGGCGTACTGAGAGCAAAGCAGGGAAAAGAGGAAAGAAAACAACTCTTATTTTACGTAGTGGGAAACTGGAAGTAGAAAAACGCAGTGACAATAAGCAGGTCTTAAAAGAAATAATATTGAGGTGCGGTACTGAAAAGATGATGAGTCAACATTCATCACTGTGCCAGTATCTGGGATGCACAGAGATTGGCCCCAATGCTCGCGAGTGAATGGCTCGTTCCCTGGTACATATCAATGCACACTTATTTTCATTAACAGAAACAAAACATGGCAGCCTCAGCTTTGTGTCTCTGTGAGTCATGAATGAGAAGTACTTCTCCCTAAGCACTTAACTGCCCCACAGAGCATGTTATTTTTCCCCACTCAGTGCTTGGCATGCTTGCATGCTGGTGTTTCTGTGGGCAAATGTGGCTATGGATTTACAAGCAATGCTAATAACTTTCACATCTCTATGACCAAAAATACTGACTTCAGATCTCCAATTGCTTCCCGTACAGACCCAAGTATTGGACAACCAGTACGGGCTGTCTCATTCTGCTTTCTGTGTGAAGCCAACTGCTCTTTCGGCATCAGAACCCCACTAAAAGACATGCATAAACATCCCAAGGCAAGGTGCTGGGCTAGTGACCATGCAAGTGTCAGCTTACAGGTGAAAGAAAACCATTTAAACACATTTAGCATAGCAGTAAATGTGTATAGCACAGAAAAAACAAACTTCAGCTTACCTCACGGCCTTTATTTTTCCCTAAGTGATTCCATTCCTACCCAAATTTAGACCAATGGAAACAAGTTTTAGCCAGCAGTACTCATGCCTCTTATTACACTGCTACTACAACATGCCAGTTAGGTTAGGACACACTGAGCATACAGAGAGCTGCAAGCAGATTCATTTGGGAAATGCTTATGTATATTTTGCAAGGTTTCTGGGTTGGTAAGCCCTTATTTCAGCACTAACAGCTCGTGCAGGTTTTTCCTGCTCTGCTGACTGCACTTCAGCTCTTTACTTACTGAGGTCAAATTCTATTCCAATTATCCACAGAATTACAGTGTATTGTTGCAAAAAGCAGAACCTTCAGGCTAAAATAACCAGCCCTGTCTAAATTATAAGGGAAGATTGAGATGTAAACATTCTCCTTCAGATAACGTTCCACTTCTGTTATAAATATCCAGTAGCCCAGAGGTAAACTTTCTACGGTAGGAATTAATAAGGAGATTAAAGATATTAAATATATGTGCAACTCAAAATTATGCCCATGACACAAAGAGAACTGACAAGTCAAACGTGTCTTCTGTAAAGCACACCAGCACTGACACCTTAGGGCCTTCCATTACTTCTCTGAAGAGCCACAGCGGGAATTAAACACCCCAATTTACCTAGCAGGGATCAAAGGCAACGCAGTGTGTCTGCTCATGAGTTTGCAAACAGTTCAGATACACTCTGGGAAAGCAATTCTCCAGGTACCAAAATGTCTGTCAGATGGCTGCATGTACTTCCACAATTGCAGTATTAAGTTTTTAATTATTAAGTCTTTTTTTTAATGAGTGAATGCTCTCCGAGCATCGAGGCCTGGGCAAACTGCTATGTACTTCAGCCAAATTATTCACAGGCTAAAACAGAGAACTTCATTGAAGCTGCAGATGTGTGAGCCACACTTCCTTCCAGGATATCCCTTCTGGTCTCCGTTTCCCATACCTCCTTTCTCTTCTCCTTTGCTCAGACACATTCCCCCACGCTCCCATCCTCCTGTAGTTCATCAGCAACAGTGGAGCTCTGAAATCCAAGCTGCTGCCGCTGGCACAGCTCCCATTCAGCTGTTTGGCAGTGGTGCAGCTCCTGCTGCTGAGCCGCTACCGAACAGCTGAGCAAAGCAAGGCCGGCACAGACGGTGCACTCGAGAAGCCCTGCTGGTCCTACCTAAGAAAAGGTAGGGGGAGAGCTGGAAGATGACTCAAGACAAGGATGCTGCCTGCAGCTAGGTGGGCAGGAACATCTCTGGTTTCAGAATCACACAAGCAAATAAGCAAAGACTTTGTTACAACAGCAGAACAGTGCTAGGCACACAACCCACTGCTGCCTTCTTCCAACAAGCCAGCTGCCCTCCACAGGGCAAGGAGGTGACACAATACACAGAAACCAGGTAAAAACCTGAGAACTCAACAGTGACCCAGGACTTGGAATACTGAGTCTTACAGTGGCTCAGGGAGGCAAATGTGGAAGCAGTAAGGAACACTTGTTTGTATACAAGTATGAACGCTCCTGTTTTATCTGCCTTTAATCAATATGCCTTCTGAATTGGAATCTAGAAATCAAGATGAGATTATATATGCAATCATAAAGGTTAGGCATTCAGCATCACTTACCCATACTTTCCTGTGTAATTTACCCATAGTTTACTACATAATTTCACCTGAAATCACAAGTATTTTGTAAGCAGAGCATTTTTCACTGGAGAACAACATGAGCATTTTAGCAGCAGAAAGATGAGCAGGACAAGAACCAAGGAAAGCAAGTTCTCTTATAGGAAGGTTCAGGTAACATTTAGAAGAAACGGGAAGCCACGATGAAGCTCCGTGTGCAATGCTCACCTGTGCCTCTGGAGGGCCACCTTCATCTCTAATCAGCAGCAGATAGCTCTGTCCATCAACTACTATCTCTTTCTTGAATCTCCCACCTGTTACACAAAGCGGCTCATTACAGAAGGGAAAAGGCACAAAAGCAAAACAGAGAAAGGCTTCGCTTGTGGAAAAAGGATGTCTAAGATCTTTCACCAACACATGAAATGCTGGGAATGTAAATTGTTTCATTTGCACCTGAAGAGAAATTAGATTTCTTCAGTAAGTTGCAGGCTTTAATGGGGAAAGAAAGCCAGAACTGCATAATAAACATTAACTTACATCAGCTGTACTCGCTTTGGATATAGCCAGGTAAAAGACAAAAGACAACAGTCTTTTATATATAAGTGTGAGAAATGCATCTTCAGAAAAGGCAAATTTGTCCCAGTTGTGTGCAGAAAGATCAGCCATTAGCATCCCAATAAGCTTCCCAGTGGTCTTAACTTTTCCTCAAGAGAAGCCCGGTTCTTACAGTACACACACAGTGTTATGAAAATGGTACTTCTATTGTCACAAATCACAGTTAGGGGGAAATAGTAGACACATATGTTAGACAAAAAGCTACAATGGAGGTACCTGATAGAGATGTATTATCTAACAGAGAATGATGCACTCCTTCCCTGCAGGATTTGGTGTTTCTGGATCAACAAGCCTGGGGTGCTTCAGGATCTGGGTTGCTTTCTAACTCCTGAAAGCACTCAGGTCACCCACTGTGCCACAAAGGTCTTTCATGCTTAACACTGCCCAGCTGTCGTACTTCTGAACTCACCAGGCTAAGATAAAACATATCTACTAACAATAAAGTTATCTCCTCGCTCTCACTTTATAACCAGAGTTACCTTCAGATTTGAATTCTATTTCCCAACAACCACATCATCACCTTGGTTAAAAAGCAAACCTCAATTCTGCCTTCTAAGATCAAGCAGCTGATAAACACATCGTTACCATAAACATATTGGTAGTGAACTTGAGAAGAATAATGTAAACTAGATATAATGCTCTGAAGAGAAACTAGCCTCAGCTCCCTGGAACTCCAATTAACCACTTCATTATTTCTCCACGTTGTCAATTAATTGTATACACTTCATAATGAAGTGTTAAATAAAATGAATTGCTTAATGCACAGCCCTGCAGAGGGATGCTTTAAATGCAGCATATACGTGATTGAAGAGGGAAAGCTCTGTATAATCACCATCTCCTAATTCCTTTATCTAAACACTGAATGTTCACACACACAAAATATCATGAACCAAACGCGTTTCAAAACCACCTCATTACCCCCCTCTTGTCAATAGGATGCCTTTCAAACCTCACAGCATCTTCAAACAGTCTTGAAAGGCAAAATGAAAAGTGAAATGGAAAGCTTAAATGGCGAACTGGGAGAAAAAACCCCATAGGAGTAGTATTACAATGCATACAGTTCACATGTGAGCAATGATAAGGAATTTGCTTGAAAGCCACTTCAGGGCCTATATGACTTTTATTTATTCTAAGGCAGCAGCACCGAGAAGCGCACCATGTTTAACTAAGATAGCATTAAGTTACTCAAGGCCTTTCTCCCTATAGAAACCCACCTTGAGTGACCAGCTCGTGCCTGATCCTGGCCTTACTTAAATGTTGAAAAGGATGCCTTAGAATGGAAACGTTCAGTTGGAAGGAGAGCACAGAGCTCACCGGGTCCAGCTGAGCACTCTGGGGCTAACCAAGAGCTTGTTACTGAAGGCCAAATTCCTCCACTGCCAGCCATGGGCACCAAACAGCTCTCCACAGAGCCTGTCCCACTGTATGAGCAGGAAAGAAATGTTTCCTGATGCTCAGCCCAAACCTCTCAGGTGCAGCACTCCACCATCCCTGTCTGTGCTGCCATCAGGGAGAAGGCACCATCTAAAGTAATGCAAACATGGCAATGACCTTCAGAAAGAAAAATAAACACATGCATGACTGAATAAGGCTTGAAACCATGAAAAATCATATCAAGTAGTCCCAAAGGAGGGAGCTAGCTTTGTTCCAGTCACATCAGTATTACGACACGTGAGGTTTTTTAATGAGGAAATCTCTCAGCTCCCATATGTACCTGCCAAAAGAGGTCACTGGCATAAAAAGATGAGCAGCCCGGACCAGCTCTAAGGAACACAGCCATCGCTCCCGCAATGCCCTAACAGCCATAGCAAAGCACACAGTGAAGGACACGTAGGCAACAGCTCAACTACACACATTTGCACCCTGCAATTCTACCTTTAGCATCACAGAAAAGCCTCGCAAGGGGATACCTACTTCCCTACACCCTGGAAGATGTTTCCATGCAGCCATTCATGTAAAGAAATTACTCACACTGCACGGATGTTTTTATTTGGGAGGATGCTGAGATGTGGGTTATTTTCTCTCTGCATCTCTAGCCTGAAAATTACTGCATTGTTCTCAGTTTTCCTGGGCAGGATCAGTATCAACTCGTAAGAACCAATTCTCAGATGTGCTCCCCATTTTACATCAGGAAGCAAATGTTATTTCTCCATAGGAAGCACACAAACACCTACCAGAAGATGCAGAGCAGCGATTGGGATGCAACCCACAAAAACACCCGGCGCGTTGCGTGCATTATTAGGTCAGATTCCAAATGTGAAATGCTCCAGATAAAAAACCCAGCTTTGATCTACGCGGAGCCAAACAAAGCCTGTGCATCAGCAATTTGCAGCCACGGCGAGAGACCTCGCACAAGGCAGAACGCTGGGCTGAAGGAATCAACAAAAGCTCCTTAATCTCATTTCTATGCGTGTCACTCCTACAAAGGCCGACGGTTCGAATTGGCAGTAAGGAAAAAAACCATCCCTCGGTAGAAATTAATGTTCATTTCAAATAGCGCACACGTTTGTGATCAAAGATGCTCTACATTGTAAACCCTTCCTACTATACGGGGAATTCCGCAGGGTGAGGTTTTCACCCCATTTTGGAAGGCCTGGGCACCTCTTCCTCTAGCTGCTAACCGTTTCACTGAGCAATTGCTCACTGAAGCAACCACTGATTTTCATGCTATGTCCCCAGGCTCAGCTTCAGTTGCCAGACTCTTTATTCAAGCAAATTGCCACAGGGATGAACCTATTTGGCCATATGAGAAAGATAAATCTTGGGGGGCAGGCCGTATGAAAAACCCATGCAGCAGCTGACTGCCATGGCCATGGGGGCAGGGCAGGGGGCGAGAGGAAGACATGGGAGGTAAGAACCAGCAGCAGCAGCCTATGCCCAGTAACATCATCTCCTGATAAATATGGGTGTCTTATAAACAGAGATTGTCTTTTTTCTGAGGAGCAAAGACCATGTCCAGAATCCAGATGACTTCAAGAAGGTTATCTTTTAAACACGTTTTTCTTTGCATCTCTTGCAAACAACGCTCCCACTTCCATCAGCATGCCTTTTTTCCTTCCTTGCTAATCAGAGCCCCCAGAATGGCCGCTGTCCATCTCCTCATACCTTGCTGTAGCCAGGAAGATGAGAACTAATTCAGACTGCAGCACGCTGCCACCAAAACTAGCTGTTTTGATGGGTAGTAATGACTCATGTAGATGGATTCCTTGGTAACTCCTGTTATGATCTCCATCCCATCCTGCTCACTGTTACAATTAAAGCCAGGCACACCCATGGGCACAAAGCATGCATTATCGTATCTTGCAGTGCTTGTAGAGAAGGCTGTATCTAGCAGGTCCACAAAACCAGGCAGCAATGTGAGTGGAGATGAACTGATATTAAAGCATTCAGTGTAATAGAGCTTATGCTTCTTAGCAGTATTAACCACTCAAGTTGCACTGAATGAGAGGCTGCAATACATGCTATGTAATACGGTTAGATAGAAACCAGGTGTGCGTGTTCATCCTGACAACAAACAGAGACACTTAACGCTGAAAGACAGCTCTGCAAAGGTACCAGTCTCATTCCCAAGAGGCACTGAATCGAGCAATTAGAGCAGAGCAGTCCTGAACTGCAAAGCTGCAAATAATCCAAATGAGAAATAGCCGCCTGTCAGGGTAGACCTGGAAAAGATCCACCCCAAGCAGCTACAGAGGAGGGTCTCTAGCTGCCTCTGCTGTGCTGAACCAAAGGAGAAAACACTAATTGGCCCTTCTTCATCTGTTACCTTATAGATAGGAATGTTCAGCCCTCAGAAATAGAAGTGCTTGTAACTGAAAGTCCACCAGAACTACACCTGCCATGTTATACATGCCTGGAAAGAGCTTAAGGTCGCCTCTCCTAAGGAAGGAACGACACCAACCTATAAAGGATTGTTCATTATAACAAACAGGTTTGAGATTTTAATATCATCCAACACTCTGAAGCAGAGGTAAAATAGCACCTGTGTCCTGCAAGTGAGCATTCAGACTTTTAGAACTGGTAGCAAAATTAGGCACCCATCTGACTGTCATGATGAAGTAACATGTTTTCATCCCACATTTACTGCACAAACAGACAGAAACTTTGGCACCGAGCAAATAACAGCTGAATACATTTTATTTTGTAAGGATGCCCTCTTTTCACAGTTCATTCGAGTGAAAAAATATGTCTGACAGTTTATCAGGGGGAAAGCAAACAGCAGTAACCTGCAAGGAGCTCCCTTTGCCAGCACTCAATGCAGATCCCTGGTGCTCACCCCCACCTCCCAAGTGCCAACAGAGCTGTCAAGCAACACCTCTGCCACCACAGCACCTGCAGCACTCTGTCTGGATGCTAAGCCCTGTGATGGCAGCTTGAAAGGAGCTTGTAAGACTGATTTACCACAGCTTCCTGTGTAGCTTCTCCTGTATTTCCTATTTCTCAACACCACGGTATCTAAACTTAGCCCAACAAGGCACAGCCACGACTGTCACACGTTGGAGATGAATCAGACAGTAACACTCTTCAGATGAAGATGCTGAGGGGCTTTAAGAGTTCAACCACATTAAGTACTAGAATGTAAAGCAAAGAAGGTATCCGTACATCTACATGGGGGGTGATTATGGTTCCATTTTAAGTACACCCTAAATACAACATCCCAAATGTAAGCCCCACAGCTTTAAGTAACACAGCTCTTCTTTACTGCAATGCCTTACGGATTAAATGGGCCTATTCTACCTTTCATCTTTCAGACACCAGTCTAAATTCATCACCCCTCTGCCCTAAGCTTTGGGTTTGTTCTTGTTTAACTGCCTCCCAGTATATTCCAGATAAGAAAAAGCACACAAGCTTGATAAAAAGAATCATCGGTTGTCAAAGTTTATATTTTGCATTAAGAGTTAAATGTCAGGCTGTGGTTTAAAGATTACATCCAGAAACCAAATCTGAAAAGGAAGAAGAAATACAACCCCTTCCTCCAGCAGCAGCCACTCCAAGCTGACTTCTGCCTCACCAGCAGACGAAGCAAGAAGCACAGGAGACTTAATAGTGGCTTCTACTGTTATTAAGAGGCTGAATTTACAACAGCAGCTATAAATCTAAATTCCAGTTTTTACCTGGGATGGAACTTTTAAGAGAAGCCTGTTATTACAAGGGCACAGATCCCTCAGACATAAGTCATCAGAACCTCTGAGCATTCAGGCTGCAGCGCATGAAAGGCATCATCTCAAAGATCGCTCTGTCCTCAAGGCACGCAGCCTGAAAAGGAAGTCCCTTCGAGGAAACTGCTTCTTCAGCACCTCCCCAGGAAAAGAACAAACACTACCCTCTTCCTTAAATCACCATCGTTCCTTATTTGTGTAACACTTAAAGCAGCAGCTGAGTAGCCTGCCGGAACAGAGCTTTTCAAAGGATTCTCTAAACCACACAGCTCGTCTCAGGGGGGTGAGGAGAAGGGCTACGGAACGGAGACTTCAGAATACATAAACACACTCTCTTATGCTAAGCCTGAAAGGCTCCAAAGGCCCAAGAGAGCCATGTGCAGTGATACTTAAGAATCATCAAAAAAGACAAATGTTATTGCATATCTGGTGTCAGTACGAAAAGCTGAACAAAAATAATCAGCTGATACAATGAAATACAGCAAAAGAACTGAAAGGGGAGAATCCTGAAATCCATGTCTAAAGCTATTACTGTCTCCTGTGCATAGGGTTGGCGATGAAGAGATGAGAAAGGACTCTGATAGCTCTGGCTGTCCTGAGTGCTATGTAGACCTTGTGAAACATCACAACAAGGATTTGAACTCAACACAGAATGTTGCAGCTTCACTACGTTTCCAACCTAGGAATGCTAATGGATGCAATGCCCAATTACTTGAAAGGAACAGGACTCCACGATCAAATATGCACTTGGAATCCTTGCTAAGTCTCACTATACAGGCTACATGTGTAAGGACAAGCGTGACAGTGATTTTAAGGAATTCCAGTAGGCTGCAAGTGAAAAAGCATGACATTTTCTCTTCACAAAAAGCATGCAAGTACATACCCTGACAACAAATGTCATGGCTTTTCATTTACATTGCAGTTGGCTTGCTCACCAGGAACAAACACAGCTTAGTCTAGGACACATCCTACTCTGTTAAACATGAAATATAAACCTGGTTGTTTAGTAAATATGGCCTCCAGACTCCTACAGAGCTGGGAAATTAATACAGAATCTTCACAATAAAACCTAAGAACTAAACAAACCGCCAGGCCTCACATACGCTGCAATGTCATTGCAATCACGATATGCCTACTGGCATAGTATCTAATGAAGAACTTCCAACCCATCCTACCAATACAAACAAGAGCTAAAACAGGCTTCCATTAAAGGAAATGGGAAGGAAGAAACAGATGGACACTGAAAAACTTTATGTAAGCAGTACAAAAAGCCTTGGATAAAAAAGATACAGAAAAAAGATACTTCTAGCAGCTGAAGTAACTTTGAGAGCTTCCCATGCTTCTTCTCTTTTATAGAGTGTACTGCACAGGAAACCTTGGTATTGTCAGCACAGCAGGCACAGCGCAGACTGCACAGGTAAGAGGCACATCCTTTGTTTTCCTTTGTATGCAAAAGATTTCCACACAGATGCATGAATTCACCACCAACTGCAACGGCTATTAGCCCTCTTCAGACTGAGCGTTAGGTTGCATTTAGATAGAAACACAGACTATGTCAAGTTGGAAGGGACCCACAAGGGTCACCTAGTCCAACCCCTGGCCCATCACAGCACTAAAATGACCACAGAGAAGGGCAAAGAGAAGAACTGCACTGACTGCATACACTTATGGCTAGATAAGAAAGAAATACAACACCTGAACAAATCATTTTTCATGTTTACGAAAGAGAAACTATATATTTCTCTTTAATACTAACTAGACTGGAAATCTTGACCCTGTTGCTTATGAAGGTGAATTAGAGATCTTTAATTACTTCAGTTTCTTCTGCTGTTAATGAATCGGTGTCATTAGTGAGGCTTGTCAGCTACACTTACATGCAAAGAAATGATTTGACAGTGCTTTTGAAATCTAATCCTTTCGGGAGAAACAGCCTGAACGTCACTCAAGCACTGCAAATAAACACCCTTGAAGACAAAGAGGACAGCTGGCAATACTCTCAAGGAACGCTGCCTAAAACATCCACAGCTCAAGAGAAGAGCGCTACCCCTGTGATTAATCAATATAGCTCAATTCTGCATTACTTTATTCTTTTCCTGTTCATGAAATGAGTTTAAAAAAAAAAAATAAAATAGGCAGAGATGGCTCATTATTCTTTGAATGGTTGCTCTTAGCAGATCTACATGCTGCATGACCATTTCTCACTATCAGTCTCTCAAAGCAGCAAGCCTCGATGGCACCAAAATCCAGCTCTGTAGCAAGGCTGAATTATCACCTCATCCATCCTAGCAAAAACATGTAAGGCAAGGTTACAATCCGGACTATGTGGCTGTGACTGTGATTACACAACAGCAGCCTTTGTCAGTCACTCCTTTCCCCTTCTCCCATTTTTACTGCAATTAGAGACTGTTAGAAAATCAAGTAAAACACTTAATTACTACCTTTGGTAAGAGTTAATTCCAAACAGATGTTATCAGAGATGCATGAAGCTACCTACTACTGCTGAGAAGACAACTACAGCAAGGGACAAAAAACAGTGAGATGTACTGAAGACTTGAAATCAAAAGAAAACAAATCAAAATGATACACAAAACAAAGGGAAAATGCTACGGTACAAAGACTGCCTTCTTGTCTCTTCAAAACAAGAGCTGCCATGAAGACAATGTATAGTTACCTGCATCCATATCTGCAAAGAATGGAACAGCCAGTAAGGAAAAGAAGGAACCAGAAATTCAGTGTCTCAGAGATGGATTTTAAAAGTTCATAAGGAGAATAAATAAAGAAAAATGTACAAGTATTTAGTGTACGACAGGTCTGTAAGGTACCACGATATTCATGATTTCAGACTATAAATGTGGATTATTGCTTATCACTACTTTTCAAGTACAAATTAACATTCTATGGCAGAACAGGAAGTTTCAGGGGGTTGGTTTTACTCCTTTTTTAAAACCTTCAAATCCAAAGGCTTAATATGTTAAACAAGGAACAATTTACACCTTTAATTCACCCTTCACGACAAGGTGAAGGGCCCAGTTCTGCACAAACCAAATACCAGATACAGTAACTCTGGTATCTAAGAGCACTACGAGGGCAGTAAGCTCTCCCCCAGCACAAGGCTACATGTTTCCCATATGGACAAATAATGGATGCAAAAGCATTTAAGGATGCTGAGAGGTTACAAAAAAGGTGAAATTAACTTACTTCATGTACTTATGGAGAATGATAAAGGACGATTCTCCGTGAGTATCGAAAAAAGCAAACTGGATTTTTAACCGATTCATTTCTGCATGGTTCAAAACGAATAAAGATGCAGACTGGGAAGGAATAAATACAAGAAGGATTTGCATATCCACATACCTTCAGGTGATTCCTCCTGGACATACGTGCCAGTCAGATACCGGTGTACAAGTGCAGACTTGCCACTAGCAAGGTTTCCCACGATCCCCTGGAGAAAAAAGACAAAGTTAAAGCACAATTAACACCAAGAAAAAGCAGTATATTAAAGAAAAATCTTAACACAGCTTACAACGAAGCATGGCATAGAGATGTAGCGTTATTTAGGTTAGAGAAGACCATCAAAGGTTATGACATCCCACCATCAACATGACCTGCACAGTTCCATCACTAACCCATACCCCTGTGCCACATACAAATGTCTTTTTGGCAGCACCTGGCAATCTAACCCAAGGACATCTGAAAGCATACATGCCCAATTGAAACAACTGCTGCTGCCTTGTCCCTGGTCTGACCATCAGCCAGAAGTGCAGCGATACACACAGCAAGCCAGGCACAAGCCTGACTGGTCATCTTGCTCTGCACAGCTGGGGGTCAGGTGGGTCTACTGAATGCACTTTCTTTGTGTTTCAAAAGCACCTTTTGTTCTGGCTCAGCTATCATCCATCCACTTATTCACTTCTCCCAGTGAAACAGAGTTCTGCAGACAATGCAAATCCTCAGCTTTTGAGAGAGGAGAACTGATTTTCCCTTTTAAACAAACCCAGTCCTACTCTACTCTACACGTCTGCCTTGACCCTAACCAAAAGACCGAAAGAGAAGCTCCCTGCAGACAGGGTGAACTCTCTGTTATCTGCTTGTGGTTGCCCAACACAGGCAGGATGAACAGGTTACATATTAACACACAGTCTCTGTTTCACTTTCTTAATCCTAGCCGATGAGAAGCTATCCTCCTCATTAAAAACTGCTTCAACCACTAACATGCGAGGGTGATGTCACCTTAAAATGATCCACTGACAGCCTTACAGTCTGTAGGTTGGGGAGGGAGCAGCAAAGACCGTCATTTATTCTTTACTGCTGTGATCAACCTTCAATTAAGACTAATAAAGGAGTAGTGTGGAGGATGGCCATCACTCCACAGCTGACACGAAAGGTCAGCTCAGATAAAGAAGCAGGAGAGAGCAAGTGGGAGACAATTTCTCATCACCCATGATAGCACAGGATTTAAATGTAATGAATGGTGTGGATACAGTGAAAGAAAAAACAACCAAGAAAGCCAAAGGATTTCAGAAGGAATGGCAAACAAGAGAAACACATGATCTAAGCTGGGGGGGTGGACAACGAACATCTGCTGGTTGGGCTTTGAGCTGACTCTGAAGAGCGTTTAAATGAGCACACTGGATGTTTTTAATTTCATTTCCATCTTAGAAGTTGCAAGCCATGCAAACATATGCCAAATGCCTACATCTAAAAGGATGTGCAAATGCCACCTCTGCAGATGACTAACCTTGTATCCTCAGACACTGCTTCCACAGGGCAGTGCTCTCTGGGAACGCAGCAGAGTTGCATTCACATCTGGCCATGACAAAGCCATTTATCAGATCTACCTTCTCCTTCAAGGCTAAGGAACAAGCATCTTATTCCAATGAATTATATGTTACGTGCACAACTGAAACACTGCCAACTTTCCTAGCTGAAATTCCAAAATGATCCCCATAACCCTGACTTCAGGTCATGCTAAGAACATGTTCACTGAAGCTCCCAACTCACAGGCTGCCTTAAATCCAGGCTGTAACAAAACTGTTTACCCGGAACATCTGTCTTGCCATATGATGTACCTGCAAAAGCCTGCAAGATGCCCACACTTACCTGCTGAAATCAAAGGTTGTGGAAGAGTCTATAAAGAAGGTCTCTTGAGTTAAGCAAATCAAGATTTGGGGTACAAGACAGTTTCTGTCTCCTAGGCAGCTGACTCAAAAAGCAACACCAAAAACTGCAAAGGAATTAAGGAATTCATGGAAGCAGTAACCTCACTCCTTAGAAGAAGCTGAATTTCATATTCTCAATGCATGTTTTCCCCTCCTCCTTCCCTATTAGCTCTGCATCACAACAGAACAAACCAAAAATGGCAATCAAACCTAAAACCCCATCTCTAAGTCAGCAGATCAGACACACCACTTACATCGTCTCCTCCACAGATAAATAGTCGTGCTAAAGCCCTTGCTGAGTAACACAACTTCTGAAGAACTGGGAAGAATGCAAACCCTGAATGGTTTTGCTAGGAAAATAATGAGTATTTTGTGCTTTCACTACAGGGCCCGGAGCTCTACACCTTTGGAAATGACAGATCGAAGCTATTTCTGACCTGCCTTGTACCCAGCATAGCCACAAGGCATCCACGAATCCATCTGATTGTGAGTCACACGAACTCACCTCAGACATCAGAGTAAGTACACAGCAGATTTGGATTATTTTTCCCCTAACGAGGCCAGCAGCTGAAAAGGCCTGACAGCACCGAGCAGCACAGCCAGTCATGCCATGCAGATAGCTACAGCTTGCAGAGAACCCCAGTGCTCACTTTACAGCTCCATAAACGGGATCCAGGAACATCAGCAATGCTCCAGAAATTGACACGTCTCACCCAGCCAGCTAACACACTTCTGACAATAACAGAAGTCTCAGCACCAGATCTGATGCAGAAACAAATATACTACATGGAAGAAATCTAGCCCAACTCATACTAGAAGGGGAAGGGGAGACAGGAGGGAGGACCGCTATTTGTTCTCAAAGATGTGTTGCAAAATATATCCACCCAGTTGCTTCTTTGTTTATATTTTTGTGTTACTCTTAAGAGCCTTTTTTCCCCTCAATCCTGTATTTTCCCTGCCCCTCTAGGCTCAATTTCTACTCCCTTTTTAAACATCTGTAGATCCTAAGGGTATAACCACCTGCTTCGAAAACGAAGCTTCAGCCCCAATCCAAGCACTGTCCAAACACTGCAGGAAGCAACCTCTCCCAGCAAGCTACGGACCATCTTTTCCTATAGAGCACTGTCCACTCGAGCAGGGGTTCCTTGTTAAGCCAGCAGCATTAAGACCCATCTCCCCACCTGCAATGCTGCACCCAACACTGACAGGAGCAAATACTTCTCACTTTTCGTACCTCTCTGACATCCCCAGCAGAGACATAACATAATGACCGCACTGCAGCAGAAGAGAGCAGTCTGGCTTTCAATATGGCCATTTAATTCCTCTCACATAGCCAAGAGCTGATGATTACTCTGGACTCGCTACACAGACCTCCTTCCCAAGGGCAGATTTACAGGAAAGGGAGAGCAGACTTCAATAGAGGACCTAGTTTGCCCGTGCTGCTGGAGCACAAGTTCACAGCCCCAGTTGGTGCAATTAGCTTCAATAATTTGCAGCAGTATAATCAAATTATCATCTCTGCAATGGTAAGAGTTCTGCTTTTATCCAGTATTACACCAACTTAAAGCCTTAGACAGGAATCTTGAGGCTCAAGCACACTGACTACTTAAAATCAATTCTCTACAGCAGCTGCATAGCAGTTTATTTTCATACAGCCCCACACAACAGCGGGACCAGAGACCCAAGATGAAAGAGTTCAAATAAACACAGCCTGAGGGCACAGATAGTTCTTGTGATACCACGACCACTCCTAATGCTCTGAGATTGTTTGCATTCTGTATTACAGCACAGGAACCACAGCTTTGGACTCACCTGTATGCCACAAGTTTATTTCCAGGTGTTAGGAATTGGCAGGGCCAGGAAGAGGGTGGGATGAACAAAGAAACTCTATGCAGATCCTACCCATTAGCTACTACCACAGTGCGCTGGACTCCATCCAACACTTCTCAGTCCTAAATTCTTTTGTATTTTCTTTTGCCAGATATTATAGGAGATAATTGTCTTTTAGTAGCATACTTTTATCCAACAACTCCTTTAATTCTCTTCTGCTTCCCCTGTGCAACCGGTGGAATTAAAACAGGAATATAACTCCAGTCAGAAGGAAGCTGTTTCCATTGGAATGCCATTGCACACTAGGGCATTTGTTATGTTAAGTTTAACCTATGCTTTCTCCATAAACATTATCATCAATTCCAATTTGGAAAGAGAAATTTACCATGTGAGAGCTGGACTAATGAAGCATAGCTCCAGCTGTCCATCCTTGAATTGATGTGTTTTTGTCCAATTCACTTTGCCACTCGGCGACCAGATGCTTAAGTTGGAGCAGCTCACACATTTAAAGCAAGACAGAAGTGATTAAACACAAAGTGGTATCCAGCCTTGTGACCATCCCAAGCAGATCACAGGTATCTACCACAGCAGTTTTTATAGTCTAAGAAATTAATAGTATTTAATTAAATCTGGACTTTCATACGGTAAACATCACAGTGATGTTTGATGTCAACAAGTAGGAGATTTCAGCCTTCATCTCCAGCCTCTGTGTTTATAACTCTGAAAAAGCCAACTTGGGAAATTCCCCCCAATCTGTCTGTGTTCTTTTGCCTTTACTTCCATTTATTTGTGAAACTGCTCAGCCGAAGGAAAAACTGTCTTAAGCAGCTACTGAATCACTGTTCACTCTTTTAACTGAAATGTTTTTGATTCCTCAAATGAAAGCCCCAAATAGTTCTCTTTTTATAAAGTATAATAAAGGGCTCTGAGAAATATAAGCAAACAAACCACCAGACAGAACATTTATTTTTAAATTCTTTTAAGGCAGGGAGAGAAGATATTTAGTCCTTGAAGAAACTGTGCAATGTTCTTACAGCGAGATAAAAGGAGCTTTAGGTATCACCTGCTCACATCCAGTTCCCCCTCTTATAGAAGTATAAGACCCCCCTGTCCAGAAGATCACACCAGGAAGCTGATGCTGGTAGGCAAACAAGTTCAAACAGAAATAAAGCACACAAGCGGATCTTTGAAGCATGCTGGCTAAACCAAAACACACATAAGCTTCAGAGTTGTATTTTGAAGCAAATACTTCACTTGTTAAAAAATCACCTTCTGTGTTTTTTCTCTTCATGGTAAATTTAATGAACCTCAAAAGAGTTTTCACTTCTGAACAGCATTTGCAGAGAAAGAAGTAAATACAAAACTCACCACTTTCAGCTCTGGTACAGATCGGCTTAGTGTCCATTCCTGGCTATTTACAAAGGCATCTGTAAAAGCAGAACACAGTCACCCAGTCAGTGCAATGACATTTAACAGTCTGCTGCCCCAGATCCCACATTAAGGCCTCGGACACTTCAGAGTTCACCAGACTGGTAGGCCAACACATTGGGTTTGGATAAATTAAGCAAAGCCTCAAGAATCTGCAACTAAATGTAATGCAGAATGGATGCACTGCTTGCAGCAAGTCTCACTGTATCAGACCAGTCCTGTGTTGCAGAAAGGCTCTCCCTAGTCCAGCTGCTTCCCATCCACCATGCTACACATTCTCTTCTACAAGGAAAGCCCGGATGGCTGGCAATTCAAGCTGCATTATTCCGAAACACGAGTTAACATCTTCCAAAGCAATGCAAAACTGATTACATTACCGGGTGTCACAGACTACGCCCACCCAGCAGATTAGATCCATCTCTACAGTAATTAAAGAGCACTGAAGAAGTAGCAGTGTAACAGATTCAATTCTCAGTGTTACAAGAAATAACAGGTGAAACGTTCTGCCTGCCTACACTGTCCATAAGCATGCAAGAGCTTTGAACACAGCTATTTGGGGACTGACACAGCAACCTGCAGGAGGAGGGAATTGCATTCTCCCTCTGAATCCAGAATATGAAGTGCTTGGAAGCAACTTTCTACCCTAAATGGAACCCTTTCTGGCTTAAGAAACTGTGAGTTGAAAGCAAACTTTCCCACTGCCTAAATAAAAGCAATCTCAAAGCAAGCTCGTATTTTGCATTACATCTCTGTTGCTCACTATACACCTCACTCTTGCTCAATGTTACAAAGATGCATTTCACATTAACTCGGAATACTTCCCCATCTTTAATGCATCATTTAATGTTTCAACTGCAACAAGAAGGTTGGGTGTACCTAGTAGGTTCTTTACTTAAAAGAAAACCTTTAAAGAAACAAGTATTTTGGTATATTATAATCTTGAGTCAGTCACACAGCACACACATCACTGCAACACGATGCTGGCAAATACTGCTTCAACTATTAAAGCAAACACAGCTTAACGTGACTGCTTTATCCTTCATGATCCCATCAGCATTTATGGCAATACAGCTATTGGTTACGAAAGAAACAACATCGATTATTACTAAATATCACCAAATCATTTAAGTTGGAAGGGACCTTTAAAGGTCATCTAGCCCAACTCCCGAGTGCGTTCTGGTGAAGCAAACCAAGCATTTCTGAGTTTGAACAACACGGTTTCAATTATCGGGTTAGCAATGTGCTGCAGCAGTGTGACAGGGTGAAAAATGAACAGCTCATTTTAGTTATCACCTCATCTTGAACTCAGAACGAGCTGCTTGTATCAAGCAGTAGGTGAGCATTGGTCAAACATGATCTCAGCCTCAGACCAAACAGACTGCAGGCCCAGATGAGGACAGGATAACAAGGGAACAGGGCTGGATGGAGAGAAATAAATGCATGTCCCAAGAGCCATCACAAAACAGCCTACTCCAAAACATTCCTCGCTTTTAAGTAATTTGCTGCAGATGGAATACATATTTACTGCATTGCTTGGAAACTACCACATTAGCATATAAAAAGGCTGTAGGGGGTCAGGCCAAAGATCCAGCTCTGGCAGTATCCTGTTACTGCAGCAGAGCCCTAGAGTGGATACCTCAGTAAGAATTAGGATATTTAGAAAATAATAGGTATTGCTGGTGGCAATTTAGTTTGATGACATCCTGAGTCATGTGCGTCCCTGCAGTCAGAGTGGAGTGCCAGGGGAGGTACGTGCCTTGAGTCCTATTTTCTGGCATACAGCACACAATTTGGGAGCTAGAAACATGTAATCCAGTCAAGCCAGATGCATCACGGACCTCTTTATAGCACGTTGTGGGGGCCTGGCACTGCTGCCCAGGGAAGCTGTAGGTGCTGCATCCCTGCGGGCACTCAGGGCCAGGCTGGATGCAGTCGATTCCAAACCTACACACCTGATTTGTCACACTGGTCTCAGAGCAACTCAACCTTTAATGAACCCCCACGTTTTAGATCTAAGATTAAATAAAAGTTATGCTTAGAGTCCCTCCTAAAATACAAACTCTCCTACAAAACTAATGTTCACCAGTATTGAATGGTAACACAGCTCAATAGATTGAAAGGACTTCACACAGAAATTGCTGTGCTTAGAAAGCCATCTTTCTGGCAGGGATGAAGGATGACATGACTGTTGCTCCCTTCCCCATTCCTGTGCATGCTTTCTTACTTTCTCCACTCCAATCCACAAAAGATGGATGCAAACAAAGTTCACCATTTCACGCAGCAGACTCTGCAGCAGCACAGCAAGAAGAACTAGTCAAACCTGTACAACACAAAGGGGGGGGGGGGTCCAAGACCTCCAGATTCTCAGCCAGAGAAAACCAATCTCAGGCAAATATTATGCCTGTTTTTACAGAGAAAGTGGATTCTGAAATGAATGGCAACAAGCTTTGGCAAAAAGCAGCATTCTACCACTATGTATGATTAGGAAAAGCAAGTAGATCCCCACAGCTGCTCCCATGGAGGCCTGCAAATAAGGCAACCTGTCAAGCTGAGGGGTAGACTCACCAGGTGTAATTTACAGTGGCAGGAAGGAGTACCTGGTCATTTTAGCAAAGAGAGATCAATGTGCCATATTTGTATGAATGTTGAACATACCCAGCTTACAAATTCCCCTCTAGTACAAATGCTTCCAAGTAGTGACTTAACTCTGAGTTAATCCCCAAACCCATGGAAGTTAAGGTGAAAAGGTCAAATACCTGCAGATTGAACAAGACAAACAAGCCTGAGGTTTTGCTCTTTTCCCCTCCCACCCCCAGGGGCTACTTGGGGTCGGGGGATTTCTTTATTTCTTTTATATTATTATTATTATTTAAACTAAGACTAAACCACAGCCGGAGAACGAACCATCGGACGCATCCAACTGCAGAGTACAAAGCATTTATTGGGTAGTTCACAATCTTATCCTGCTAAATAAAAGCCCACCACCACCTAATGCTGGTTTAAGTATACTGGAACAGGTCTGCATAATGAATAGAACCACATGTATGAAGCTGATCAACCGCCTTGTTTGCATTGCTTTCTAACTCGAGAATTGAAGTGAACTCAATCTTCACATCCAACTACAGGCTATACATACAAAAGGAATGACTCTTGTCAATAATTAATCACAGCTGTATGTCATCTTCATTTCACTTCTGCATCAATGATCAGGAGCTTTAAAATGCTTGATGCCAATAAGCTACTTTTAAAACGTGCACCAAGAAGATAACTTAAGTTGCATTTTCTTAGCCAAGCTTTCCTTTCCAGAACATAGCCTTCATTTTTCCCTTATTCCCTCCCCTCCCCTATCCCACCTATTAGTATTTCTACTACATGCAGGTTCCCCACTCTACTCACTCAGCACGAACCACAGCAATATCCTCAGCTGGCCTGAAGCCTTTGTGTAGGAACTAAGCTCCAGCCATTGGAACCTTCTCTACTAGTCCCAAAAAGACTCAGGTGTACGTGCTATTTTGGTTCCCCATTAACACAGTGTTGTGGGCTATGATGATGACTCTTGGCAAGTTGAATGCTCTCCTTGGCTTAGTCCAATGGCAAATTTCCAGTCCTGCTTAGAATAACTTTTCAGAAAGAGAATCCTCTTTCTGCTTTTAAGGTCATTAATAATCACTAAAAGCCAAAGCAACAGAAACATCCAGTCTTAGTTTGTTAACTTTGCTACCCAAAGCAAGCAGTTTGAATCTTGCATCATGCAATCCAATGCAATCAGCACCATGGCTATGAGCAGGCTCCCAAAGGCTGTAGGTGAAAGATTTGGCATGAGGGGTGGGAAACAATTTTCAAGCACTTTATCTATTAAAAGAGATAAAAGAAAACCTCTGAATGATCTTTTTTTTCCCCATTCTTAGCTCCTTCAGCAGCCATACATCATTGCCTCCCAACACTGAACTGACCCAATACATCCCAGGAAGGTGGTAAGGGAAGACAACAAACCACCTCCTGCAGGTGGTTACTCTTCTCCAAGCACTACAGACCTGCAACATACAGCTTCCAATTCTGAAATGAGATGAATCTCTTGCACAGCAATCTGGCCATGTTCACACTTCTGCTGCCTGCTTGCCATCTTTCAGCATAACATTTCTAATCTGCCACACTAATGCCACAACAACCACCCATACAAAGCAGACTTTGGCTCACTGATAGCATCTAACATTGAGCTTTGCAGTCTCACTGCACTGAAGACAGGAAGAATGGTTCTCAACTACTTCATCCAGTCATCACTCCATTCCAGCAGGGAGATGGGGGCCTGGAATGAGCGGACCAGATATCACTAAGATTACAGCTCCTATGGCAAACCCAAAGTTATTTCCATTTAGAAGGGGGTCACTGTGTCCTTAAAGAGCTAGGAAAAAAGTGTCAGCTCAGGTCAGCTGTTCCCAGCTCAGCCTGCACGTCTTCCTGCTTTAGATGAGTGAGAAGGCTGGTCCAGCTCACTGCCTGAACTGTGTTACACACAAGAGCTACCTGGCCATTCCAGTGCAGTATCTGAAAAAGCTATAGGCTCAGCTAACCTTGGTTTGTCCTTTATTATCACCGAAACATCTCACCCTTGACTGGTAATTTAAACCAAAGCCTGAGAAGCTCACAGATTTCTTTTCATCTCATCGAGATGAAAACCTAATGACAAACCCATCCAAAAGGAGAGCTGAGCAGAGAGCTGGCAGAAGTCTTTACAGTACGACATGAAAAGATTCAGATCTGCAACGATTCTTGGAAAGCTCCTTAATAAGAATTTCCCTTAGGCCACCCCAAAGCTCCTTTGCTCTCCTTTTAAATGAGGGAAACCTATTAAAAAGGCCAAGGGATTTCTGCGGAAACCCTCAGCAAAAGATCCTTTTCTATTTGAGAAGAACAGGAGCCCCCAACAACACAGAGTGAAGCACTGACTGTGTGATGGCCCGATCCCACCCCCAGCAGCTCCCTGCATCACAGGCAATGTTTTAAGAGTTAATTCTACGCTGAAGTGTAGGAATTAGAGAACAAACAGGTGAAAAGAATATGCATGCAAGTCCCTGCTTGCCAGCAGAGATGGAGATGAATCCACACACCCCTTTTTTGGAGCCTTATCAAAGGAGCACTTTTAGAATGCATTTCCCCAAGCTTGCGTGCAAATTCTCTCAATAAAGAAGAAAATACATAACTTGGGTCGGCAGTTCTGATATCAACGTAAGTAACATGGATTACAGAGAACAGGGTAATCTCTCAGCATGTTCCCTCCAACTCAGCCCCAGCATTTCAGGTCAAAGCACCTTCAATTCCAGCAAAGCACCTCCTTCTTTTTGGTACTGATCCTCTCTGCTTACACATTCAATTCTATACAAAGCTACAACATGAAGCAGTAACCAATGTTTGCAGCTGCCTTTGTTCCTCCCTTTCAGCCTAACAGTGTGACAGGCCAGCCACAGCACTCCATCCCTTCCCTTCATATCCTGATTAGAAATTACCAGTGGTGAAATATTCCTCCAGGCTCCTCTTCATTCCCAAGCTGAAGAAGGGTCATTTATTCCTTTATGTGTGTTTTAAATAAGTGCAGGGCAGGCCGATACCAGCATAGGCCCCATGTGCACAATGCAGGTCCCAAGGAGCAGCCCTCTCACCCTCCTGTCCACACCTCACTGATCAGCTTATGAGCACCTTAAAGAAGTAAAGAAAACTGCAACAAACCAACCCACTTACGGCCCTAAAATGAGAGGTTTTCACCAACTGCCAATTTAAAAGCCTTGCCTGTTCCATCTGTCAGAATGAACACAAACACAAATGCTTTACAGCAAGCCACGCTTACCACTGCTTACTAATTATCAGATGGGCACCTCAGCCCCAGTGGATCTGAAAAAACATGCCCTGTAACTAAGAACTATATTAAATGGATATTTAGGTCAAAGCCCAAATCCATCTTCCCCCAGCAGCCGACAGCTGCAGCACACTGCCTGCATGCTGCCATGGAAACAAAAGGAGCTCTGGCAATGGAAAGAGCTGTGCAACCCTAGCGGACAGCAAGTCAGCCTTGTCTAAAATACACCTTTGGGCTTACAAATTGAGCAGCTCTCCTCCGTCTGCTTTGTCCTTAGATGGAACAACTCCTACCAAGGCCTTCTATCTGAGAGCCAGGATATTTCTCATCATGCAGAGGTTGCAGCCTCAATAAATGACATACTCAGCCTGGAAACACAAGGGCCGCACAGTGCTTCAAGAGGTAGGATTCTGCAGCTCGTTTAAAGGAGGCATAAAATCCCACAGCTAAAACTAGGGTTCTCTCCTGAGGTAACTGCCATCAGATAACAGAAGCACACTTCAGAGAGCAAAGAGCAAAGACTGTCAGGATTAGACAGGAATACCAAAGAAATGCAAATCTGTTAATGCTCAGCAGCGCTCCTCTGAGGAACAGTGGCACAAAACCAGCCGTCCCTCTTAGAGACAGGGCAAGGACAACCATAAGAAGAAACTGAGAGGAATATAAAAGCAGACAGAAACAGAAAATTGAAGTCGCATCACAGTAAGGCCAATCCCTAGCACATTAACAGCAGGAAAGGCAACAAGCACTTCAAAACAAAGGATATCTTAGCAGCACTCCTTCTCTATTTATTTTCAAAGTCCTTAGCATCTCTGCAACCAGAAAGCACACACACAGTGCAGACCAAGCAATGCTGCTGTGTTAATGATCAAAAGTGGGGTGAATTAAGACACATTTCTGCCATTAAGTTGGCTAGAACAACCTTCTCAGTAAGCATGGCTAAAAACTACGCCACTTCAAATGCTTATTACCTGTGATGGGACAGAAAACAGCACTCCTCCCCCCTGGGTAGGGCTCTGGGTTGTGAGGGTGCCTCAAGGTAGGTCTGCATCCTGCCATGAAACTGTATCATTATTTTCAGGCAATACACAGTGTTTCTTTAAGTACCAAAACCCCAGAGAGCGCAGCCCAACAATTAACCATAACACAACTCGGCTCCAGGAAAACAAACAAAGCCACTGGAGACAAAATGCCTGGGAAATGCCTTGTTTTGCTCATCAGAAAGCAGGTCAGTGTCAGAGGTGAGCTCTGTTTTACACCATATCTTTGGGGAAGGCCAGAGCCAGCACAGGAAAGATTACATCAATCGTAACAAATGAAAACCTGGTGATAAGATTTGAAGCTGTAAAAAGCCATGCTCAAGACATCACAGGAGCAGTAAGCATTTTACAAAGCCATGTTGGAGATGCAAAGATGCCCACAGCATCCCAAGGGAGTAAACCATAGTCTAAAGACTATAGACTTAAGACATAAACAAGGAATTAACCTTTGTGTCTGAATATAGAGGAGAGACTTCCTTACAGCGGGTGACAAAGCTGAGGAGGCGCAGGTTACACAGTACACCAAAGAAGAATCAATGTCAAAATTCAAATTAAAAAAAGATGAAGTGGGAGAAACATGAAGCGGCTTTTAAATGAACATAGAAAAGGCTTTTATTTGGCCAGCCAGAAAGAAAGAAAGACAACACGGAGATGCCAAGTACAACTGAGAAACTGCCTGGCACAGCTTTATCTTTTCCAAGTAGGTAAGAATAAAAGACAAAGCAAAACAATAAGATGAAGCACAGAAAATTGATGACTGCTTAGTAGAGAACAAAATAGGGTTTTATATGTAAAACAACAACACTTCTCAATAAAATAGTATTTAAATCACAGCCAACACCACACTGTAACTCACAGACAACCTACATTCCTATTGTAACCCAGGTTGGCAGCAGGGTGTTACAGAGCATTACGACTCCCCCTCCCCATGCACTCCTCCAACACGTAGCTCAATATGAAGTACCTTCTTCAAATAAAAGCAACCCTACATCTATTTTATCCACCAGCTAATAGCTGAGCCCTTCGGTACTGAAACTCACACAGTCCTACAGGGACTCACAGCTCAGTTACCTCTCGCATAGCAGAACAAAAGAGAACTGCATTGGGCTGCTTCTGAACCTGCCTCCTAACAGTCACACGAGATGTTTCCTAGTTGACATAAAGAAGGGCTCACCAAGAACAAGTCCATCTTTACCCCCCCTCCTCTCCCAGGATGCTGTATTCCCTTTGTCTTCCCCTTCCTACACAGCACAGTTCCTCCACTCAGCTCGTTTGGCCCTTGTGTGGATTGAACTGCCTGCTGTTCTCATGCACTTCCTTCTCCTGTATTCATTTCCAGATGCAAGGACCACCACCACCCCCCCAGCGATGGGCACGTTGCTCTCTTTCTATGGTGCCATTACAAGGTGCACTGTCTTCCGCCCCTAACACTACTTGCTTTCAGCTCTGCAGAGCGCTCCATTCATGTTTCCCACAAAGCTCTCACAGATGCAAAGATGCAGAGCCTTTGATGAATTATTTAGGACTGCTCTATTCCCATGCAGCTCTTTGCACTCTGCCACATTTAAGTTTAATCTGCCAGTTTATCCACCATTAACCAAACCCAAAGTCTTCCCATAGCTCCTAATTTTTTTGACCTTGAAAAACAGAGAACTGTCTCCCTGTTTCACCCCCTATCCCAGGAGGTTTACCAGTATCTCAACCCAAAGTGGTTGTAGAACCTGGGTTTGCTGCTAATTGTTTTTCATAGGGAACTTCTTATTTCCATATCTCCCACTTTCTCCTTCACTATACACACAAGAGAAGCCCCCCTTTTATCTGATGGCAGCTCAACTCATGACTCTCACGAGAGCAGCTCCTCCACAGCCTTCAAATAAATTGTACTTAACAAATTTCCCATGTCCTCCACTCAAGAACTCAAGCAAATTTGTGAGCTGTGATTTCCCCTATAAAAGCCAAGCTCGCCCTTCCCCACTACATCATTTATCCATAGCACTCACACTTCCAAACAGCTTCTGCCAACCTGACGGCCACATGCTCGGCGTGATTAAAGCACACCAAGGCAATTCCTACTTACAGGCACACCCATGCAGCCACAAACAGGTCAGTGTGGTTACAGGGGTGTGATCCAGCCCCTCAGCCCACAAACCAAGGCTCTGCTAACTGCCTGCTTATCAAAATGCTCCTTCCTTTCAAGTCACCTCCAGGGAAGCAGAACAAACTGTACAAGGAGCACTGGTGCAGGCTAGGATGCTTTGTTCCTCTATGGAGTATCAATGCTGTCCTGTACCAGCTGGTGAAATCGCAGCACTAAGATGCAAAAATTCACACTATCAGGTTCAATTACTTCCAAATAACTCCCAGCCCATCCTCTCTGCTCACCATTTCAAGCCTGCGCTCTGCAACCAAGGGAGCGTTCAGATTCACTTTCTCACTCCTTTCAAATTGTGGCTACAGAAAATGGGCCCAGCACGTTCGTACAGAAGTACATCTAGAAAAACATCCCCCCTTCTCCACAAGGGAAATTATGACTTGTTTATGCAACACATTTCTGAAAACATTTTTTAGAACTCGAGTCATGTCTCACAGATTGCTATGCTGGTTGTCAAAACAGAGGATTTTTTTCTCCCTGACTCTACCATATGTAATGCTAAGTCCACTTTCCCTAACTTGATATCACCCATGCGAGATTTGGAGATGATTAGTGGAAAATACACAAATGAGACACTGTTCTCCAGAGAGCAGCACAGCAGGAACAATCTTAAGTTCTTCTATTTATTAGCCCGATGCACATCTAACTTGTTTAAACAAGGCTTTTGTCAAACGTCAAAAAAAAACGTTAATGCAATCCAAGGCATGGTCTCAAAGGGAATTTATGCTGAGCTGGAACCAACGCACACAAGCCTTAGCTTCAGTCACAAGGAAACACTGAAGGGGGCCCCCTCTTCCCAACTGCAAACAGATCCGCTAAGATAGAAAGGTTTACTTCCTAATAGCTGAGACAGGGAACTTAAAGCAGGAAATTAGGGACAGGTATTTGAAACACAGCAGTGTGAGGTCAAAGACACCCTAATGCTCATGGGACAAAGCATCACCTCAATGCCCCCCCTCTGATCTCCATCGCCTGCAGTGATTGTAAAGCTGCACTCAGCTTCAGCAGCTTGGGGAAGCAGTGCAGATACTCCCTCACCTCAGATGCTCCTTCAGATGCCCAATTAGGTTTTGCTTTCCCCCCTAACCCCCCATCATATGAAGGGTCGTGTCCACTTGCTCTATGTCATTACTGTTCTGCCTAAGAGAAGACCAAAAACACCCAACCACCGCAAAAATCTAAGTATCATTAAAAAAAACTGTGCATTTCTTAGTGCCCCATAAAGCTGAGCAAGAGAAACAGTCCTGAAGGCAGAAAGCAAATGAGAGGGAAAAGGACTCAGGGCTACCATTATCTTTTGCCCTAGAAGTACATACAGCAAATGTTAAAAAGGTTAAAGCTAAAACAGCCCATCGGAAAAGCAGCTTCTCGGACCAGCTTCCTCCTTAAATGCACCTGCTGTTACAGGGCACTTCAGAAAACAGCCTTACATAAATAGGAAATATTTATTTTGGAAACAAAACATTCGTCAGATGAGGGCTGGACTCAGTGTCTAACTGTGGAACAAAGCCTTTCATCTTCCACTCACCGATCAAACATCAGGTTTGTAGGAAACCTAAAGAAAGCAAACCAATTGCCCAAACCTCTGGGTCTGCAACCAGCAGCTGCAGCTCCACCTTTTCTCCACCGCCCTGTCTCACCCTCATCCTTGAGTTGCTCACAAGTCTGGAACAGGAAAATCTGTTGACAACGCTGCTGTGAGCAGCACACGTGCTCACATTAAATTCAGCTCCTTGCAAGCATCAGCAGCTGCTGCAGACACAGCTTGGAAGGCCTGCCATGTCACATCAAGCTCTATGAAGGGAGAGCACAGCACTGTGCACACCCTGATCACCACCCACCCCCCCTTTACCCTGAGTGAAGAATCAGTGCAACAGCCTGGATCACCCGGATCTACATCAGCACTGACCCACAGAGCTCTCTGATGCTGCTATGGCTTTTCATTGGAATCAAAAACATTCAGACTATGCACAAACATCAGCTTACTAATATTTCTCCACTTAATGCTCATGAAGCCAAATTTTAGCCTGTAAGTGTAATACTTCCTTCTTCAAAACAACATCCAAGGAGGAATGAAACCATTCCTTGGTCTGCAGAGAAATCTCCCCCTCTGGCTATGTTCTCATTTGTGTTTCCTGAGCGATGCCAAGAAACTCCAGCTCGCTTCCTGAGCCTAGCAAGTCCCATCACCTCAGGCATGCACTTTAACTCACGTTGCTATAGAAGGAATGCTGCCTCTAAAGAAGCCTAGGCAGAGTTTGCAACAGGAAACAACTCAGCTACAACGAAGGGACCTGCAGCTTACCTACAAACCTGCCCTCATGCTTTTAGCATTCAATATTTCTCAGCACTTGAGTGAGACCTACCACAGGGATAACCTGGGAAAAACAAAAGGTCCATGATTCCCAAATTGCTCTTGTTCTTTCTTCATGCTGCTGTTCTGGCCTTAAGGATATGGACCATCCCTTTGGCCATACATCCTGCAGTGTGTTAATGGAATAGTATGTGTGTGGTCAGGCTAGGAAAGGCAACCGGAGGACACAGCGAACCAGCCTGCCAGGTTCCCAGTATTCTGACAGCCCTGCTCCGAGGGATGGCAGTGATGAGGCTGGATTTGACACACTTACCTGACTGCCTGCACTGATTTTTTGCGCTTTAAACAATTTCTGACAATTTCAATTCAACTTTCCACAATGCTACAAAAGAGAAACGTGTACAAAGAATGGGAAACAAGAAACAGCCTTTCCAATAGCAAATGCAGAGGCAACTGAAGCGGTTATCATGTCAAGTCAGCTACTGTTGCAGATCAAAATGGTTGGCTCCTCCCTGTTAAAAAGGATTCCTTCTTTTCCCAGGCAAGGACAGAGAACAGGACAACCACAGTGCACACTGCAGCTGCTGCCAACAGCTGTACTAGATCTTCTTTGGGTGTTTTCTTCTAACTTTAGTTCTGAACTACAGTGCATAAGAGTTCACATCCCAAACCGAACACAAAGTAAACCCCCCAAAATAAACTTTGCTGCCTCTACTAATTAAAGGGATCCATTCTTTCAGGAAGGCTGACATAAACCACTGCTGTGGGGTTACAGAAGTATTTTTAGCACTCGGTTCCTCCAACATTTTTCAGGAGGAACAAGGCAGAGCCTGACCATCCATGCAACCTCATGTAACACTCTAGGAAGTGGGCCATCATCTAAGTTCATCTGAGACGCCACAGGGCCGGTGTGTAACACACTAAAACTCAACAACATAGGATTTCTTTTTCTCCAGTACCAGGGTTCTCATTCCTCATTCTGCTGCCAGTAAATGCCCCCAGCTGTATTCAGCTGCATCGCCCTTTGCTGTGAGCGGGTCTCAGGGCTGCCTTGCTGTGCTGGGTCAGGCACTGACACCCTACGTGACAAGAAGCTTAACAGGCACAAACGTATCAGCCATCAGCTAAGAAGGGTTCCTGCTTCATAATTTTCAGCTGGAGATTTAATACTCTGATAATGAACATGAATTGCAGGGTCTGTCACACGGCAGCAGCGAGACGCATCTGAAATGCAAATTACACGAAATCCAGCTTTCTGCCTCTGTGAGACACATAGCAAACACTGCTTACTGCACAGAGTACCACAGGGGCAATATCACATCGTTTACAAGAAAACAAAGCCTCATCTTGACAGTGAAAGGCATGGGCAGGAACAAGGAGGGGAAGGTTTTGAAATAGAAGGAAGAAAAGGTATTTCTGAGTTAAAGGTCTTCACCTGGCTCTAGGAAACTGTGTTCACTATGGTGTGGAGGGAGGAAATCCAACCTCACGAGCAAGAGTTACCTGCTCAAGTGTGAGCTGGAAGGCAGCTCAGTAAGAAAGGCTCAAAGCTGCTGTCACCACCAGGAGCTGGAGCTGGGCACGGCAAGGATGCCAGGCTATTACACTGCATTCTGCCACAGGGCTAAGTACACAGCTGCAGGCTGACCTGCCGTACACTACCTCATGAGTACAAAGAGCACAAACTCACATTTACAGAAAGAAAACCTGACCAGAAAGACTGAAACAAAAGTACAATGAAACCAAATAGGAAAGAAAATTTACATATGCAATGTAATTACCTCCAAGATACTTCAAGCAACAGAAAAAGGCACGCTGATTGCACCAGGTTACTGCTGACCAATACAGCAACAAAGGGAACCAATCCTAAATTGCATAAGATACTTTTTTCCCCTGCATTCATGCAGAAGTTGAACCAACAAAAAGCAATTTCAGCTGGAGGAAGCAATCTTAGGTACACAAAAGCCAAGCTTTCAAAGGCCCGATAACAACCCAAGTACAAATACCTTATTAAGGGCATAACTGGTGCCATGGTGGTTCCATAGAAGTTTGTGCTTTTAATAGGTAACTCTGAAACATCCATTTGTTGAAACTGCTCTGAAGATTTTCACTGTTGCCCACAAGTGTGCTCAACTACAAACTCCTCCATGCAGCCTGGGGGAGAAGAAAAGAAAACACCTCCCCACACACACACACACACACACTCAAAACCAGCCAGATTTCAAACCTAGCACCCAAATCACGGAGGAAGATGAGCCTAAAGCTGCCCCAGCTAGAGCCCTGAAGCTGCAGTTTCCTGTAGTGAAACTGCTGTCCTAAGGGTTGGGCTTTTACTTTTCAGCTCAAAGCTCTGCCCCAAGGAATTCCTCTAAGGTTGCTCAAACTCCATTCCAGATGTCTTTCACCTCCAGAGCACGTTAACTAGATGTGCCTATTGACCATACATCGAGGAGAATAAATGAGCACAGCTTTGTCTCTGGTTATAATCCTAACAGCAAAGTATTCTCACTAGGGAAATCTCTCACTCTTCACAACTGCGACGTCCTTCCATGCTGATGGATAAGTAAATAAAACATTCTACAACCAGCAAAGAAAAATGTAAGTCATTTTATAACAAGTGGTTCAGGGTGGGAGAATCACCAAATTTGAAAGGCAGGTCCCTGGAAGGCAGCAGCTCTGCAGTCAGCTGGCTCCAATTAACACTTCACCTTTATCACCTGCAGAAGTATTTCCTTATGGGCTGAGAACCACCCATTATTCATGCCTCTGCTGACTCACCCTAGTATTAAATCAGGCTGGAAAGGGTGGTGCTCTTCCATATATGCAGACAGCATTTGACTTGGTGATACACGCAGTTACACACCAGAATTATCTGTTATAAAATAAAATCACAAGGAACAGTTCTAGGAGCTTGTAGTTATGTTACAGCCCTGTTTTCTTCAGTTAGTATGATGTACTATGAAAACAGCAAAATAAGGACTTTCAGATGATCCACACTGCGTGCTTTCAGTCCACATGGCTTAATACACTGAGCTTATCCACTAAGTGCCCTCCTATTCACTTGGTGCTGGGAACTCCTTACACAGTGCTGCTCAGCTCAGGCCAGATCACCAGGGCTTTGGACAATGCTGCCTTCTCCTCTAGGACCAGCTGAAGCTGATGCATACAAAGAAATGGGTATTGGGTGAATAAGCTGATAGACATAAACTAAGTCACCAAAAAAGTGAAAAGGTGCATAGCAATTTCATGCTGGGTCACTTTGCCAGGTTGCATTACAAAACTGGATGGTGAACAACAGCCTTTGTTTATACAAAAGAACTGGATATCAGACCATTAATCCAGACCATTACAACTTGAAGCATTACCTTGCATGCAGGTCAACCTGCTCTCCTCCATCAACTTTCACATCCCTTCACACAGACAGGCTGCCACAGATGCCTTCAGGCCCTGCCTCCATGCCAACCAGATGCATTGTTGTGCTACTTCTCATTAGATAATTAATTAGATCTTCATCATTACAGATGACATATGTTCAGCACTCCCTGTTCGACCCCATACACTAGCTACACGTATCAATAATTGTTCGCATTCCCAGTTTCTAAACAGCTACAGCATATATAACAACCAAACACATGGGAAAAAAGCTGTGTGAGCTGGCTCCTATGTGAGTCATTGAAAACATACACCCGAATACTAATTAAATGACCCTCTTACTCCTGAACCTCCTACATGACCATGAGCCTGAAGACCTCTATAGCTGTACTGCAGTTCAGCCTGTATCTGCATGCATTGTGTCAGCTCCAGACTGTGCCTCCGAGACGTGCTCCCAGCATCTCTGACTGGAAAAAACAAGACATCAGAAGTGAAAAATGCAGAGTGCCAAAAAACTGCTCTCGTTTCAGCACCTCTGCATCTGCAGCTGATTTTATTGGACCCACTATCATATTTTCCTAGCGTTACCCTGCTGGGTGCATGTTCCACTAAGCAAATACGATGGTGGTAAAACTGACTGTAGTGATTTCATGCTGCAGAGTCTAACAGAAGGGTTTCTGGAACTCAAAGCTTTCTTAGCTCCAAAGCACAGAAGAAGAGAGCATGGCAGGAAAGAGACAACACACACACTATTAAATTAACACACTGCAGCCAGAGTTTAATTTTACACGTGTTTGTACAGCACAGAAAGTAGAATATAATAAGGAAAGGATAGATAACAGTGTTTGGCCACAAAAAAAAAGGGTAGAAGGGGATTTAAAAATACTCCTCAGACAGGCTGACAAGAGCTGACAGATAAGCTGAATTCCAGCAGTCTGAGCACAAGCAGAGTCTTGGGATTAGCAGAGAGGTCCTATGGAGGAGCTGTATACAAAGGACCAGCCCACTGAATGGTGCTGCAAACCCTTGCTTCACACATACTGGGTTTCAGTGGGAATGAACACATCCCATCCTGGAAGGAGCTCCCATACAGCTGCACCCAGAACCAGGCACAGGAAATGACTTGAGGAACACCATTATGCACTAGAAGCAGTGTGTAAGGACAGGACTTCCACTGGTGTTGAAGGAGACTAGAAAACAAGCTTTGGTTCCATCTCGTGCTCATGAAAACAGCATTAGGTTTACATGCCTGTAAATCAGCAGCATGCTGTAAGCAGCTCCACCAGCACTGAGCAGTGCTGAGCCCTCAGCCTGGGACTGCTTCCATCAGCAGCAGCTCCACGTGAAGTAGGTGTTCTGCCCTACTCACAGTTCATCATCCATGCTATAACATGGGCAACATTAAACTCACTGTAGATGGTGTTTCAGCCCGGGGCCCTAAAAATATAAACCAGCATGCCTGCTTGAAACACTACGCTTCTTTATTCGGGGATGGAAAAGGATTTCTTATCAGTCAATTCCTTGCATACTTTGTAAGGGTAGAGGTTAAGGCAAGCTGTGATACGTGTGTTCTGTAAGGATAAAGAGAAGGAGCCCAGTCCCAACACCTTCCTGCAGATGGAAAGCACACAAGTTACTGTGGAAAACCCTGAGGCATGTTGCCTACACTGCTGACAACATGTCTAGAAGAAGTGACTCAAAAACCAGTTTCCTCCATTGCATTTTCCCTTTCTAACGGAGCTGAATAAAAGTATTCCCAGGTCAAGGCTCACACTGCGTCCACAGGCACATTAATGACCTGCATGGATTTCATAATCAAGTCTGAATGGCATCAGATGCTCATATTAAATACTAACACAGGACTGAAAGCACAGTCCACAAGCACAACTGCACCTCAGTTTCAATGGGAAAAAAAAAAGCATATGAGCATGGCAGGGAGATAAAACGGTCTCACTTAGCAATAACAGGAGTAAAACAGCAATTAGCAAAGCAACTAAAACCCATTTCATTCTGGATTCCCTTCTTTTAAATGCAGGGTTCTGTTTCCCTACCAGCCTAACCCCAAAGAAGTCCTCCTTTCTTGATGATCCAGGTCCCTATGGGCCAGTTCTGCTCCTGCACAGACACCCACAGCAGGTGCCCAACATCACCAGGTGGCTTTGGGAATCTCCAGGGAGGAGACATTTCCTTCCCTGCCTCTCCTGATCCCTGATCGGAGCCCACAGACGTGGGAATCCCAAGTGCATTCCTGGGGACTGCAGCCTGCAGAACAGCGTGGCTACACACACCTGGTGCCTGCAGGATTTGCTCCTTCGCTGCTCCGTTCATCTTTATTTAGAAATCATTTCAGAGGAAAAAGAAATTCAGCGCCGCGTGAAGTTTAACCTACTTATCAGCGTTGTTTACTGGCAGAATTACAAGCCTTAAGATGACTGCAATGCCCTGTAATAAGCCCCTACTTATCATAAAGTCTCGTCCACGCTTCAGGTTAAAAATAGGCAAATACGAAGGGCTGGAGGCTGGCAGGTAATGCATTTACACACCAACCAGAAGTATCCGCTGCAGGAGATCCTCCGCCAAGCCAAGAGGCACAGCACCCATTTCCTGCGGGGATCTCAGGCTCACCTCTAAGACTGAATATACTGCAAACCAAAGCCACTTTGCTTTTGTGCTTCCCACCCATTCCAGAAGGGAAAAGGAAAGGGAAGGATTCCCACAGCCTGGTTTTCACCGCAACTAAACGTATGCAGGTCACTCTGGAAGTAATGGCTCCTACTTGCACTGAGGAGCACAATAACACTACCTGCAGCAAGTAGTGTGAGGATGTCAGTGTGCAAGACCTATTTAGGGAGAAATACCAACTTCAACTACAAGCAATACAGAATGCAAACAGATATCAGTGTGCAAGGCTATGGATTGGCTGGAAGAAGTTCGCTTCTTTTCTACTTGAGCAATACTGGAGCATCTGAACCTCCTGTCCTCCATGAGTGGAAAGGAAGGTTTTACACGGCAGGACTTTGAGATTGAGGCAGAAAAGCTGTTGCCTTGCCAACATAAATATTGCTGTAACGCTCCACAGAAGAGCTTCTGAATTAGGATGTTGCATAAGGAACAGTTAGGTCAACATTGCAGTTTCCCAGGCAGCTTAACCTGACACAAATGCAGTCCCAGTCCTGGAAGGACAGATGTTTCAGACAGCATGTAATTCTGGTGCTCATCCCAAAGAAGGCTTCAGTTCTCATGAGAGAAGGGAGAGCATCCTCACTCTGAAAGCTCTCTGCAGCGGCACTAGAGGAGCTGAGGGTCCCTGATTCTTACAGCATTAATTCTAAGTGCTCATTTATAGGGACAGTAAGGAGCAATGCAACATCGTACCATGCCCAACATCACGTTCTTTAGATCCAAATGTGTGTACCCACAGCAAGGAGCAGAGGAGCTGTGTAAGGGCTGCATGTCTTTTGACAAACACATTACACATCCCTCCAGTACAGCTGCACTAAGTAGTTTAGCACCTGTGTTTCAAAATAGTTCTCCCTTGTGCCTTAAACTTAAGCGCTGCCATTAAGACACTGTTCACATGGGAATACGCAGGGGGGGGGGAAATAATCACATGATGGTATTACAATCTTCTTCTTAAAATGCACATGCATACATGTATATACACAAGAAGCCCAGCACAGTATTTCTGGAATCCATATTCTCTAGCCAACCAGCCAGACAAGCCTACTAACAAACACATGCAAACAAAGAGAGAGCCATTATAAATAAGTTGGAAATGCCAGGAGCTGGCAGCACTCAGCACAATATTTTAGCTCTCCATCAAATCTGATTGCAAAAAAAAACTGGCATTTAAAGCTTCCAGCAAGGGAAGATCTGCTATGGGTTTTCTCTCAAAAATGAAAGCTTAGCTCACAGGCGTTCAAACTTGACTGCAAAGCATGAGAACCCCCTGCTAACACTAGAAAAGGAGGAATTACAAAGTCTTTCCAATAACTGTGAAGATTACTTGTTAGGAATCGTGTACAAAGCTGAAATGAGGTTCAGGTCCAGAAGGTGAGGGTACATCTACCTGTTTGTGTGAGATTAAAGTCTTGTTTGGTGCAACTAGAACTGAGGGAGCTAAACGCTGCTATTTATTTAACTTAGTAGCTCCTTCTATCTGTGTGCTAGTGGAAAATGAAGTTACAGGTCAAGGGTCTTGGTTAATTAACAAGTAACGCCTCCAGTATTCATCAGATACAACTCTGTATACTCTCCAAGTGGAAGAGTTACAAGCAGGAAGCACAGAAACAACAGACCTAACTCATACATGTCAGTTTCCACAGCTGACATTCTGGCCAGATCATACGGGAAAGACTTCATAAAGACTTTTCTACAGTCTTAATATTGAGATTTACTCTGCTTTACGACTTTAGACAAGTGACCTTTACATCTCTGTCTGTGCAGCATTCTAGCAGGGAGGAGTCTGTGCAGGCTGTGGGTGGAACAGAGGCTGGGAGCAGCCCCAGAAAGCAGAACCTCCCCATCACCGAGAACCTCAGTAGAGAACAAGGGCTACAGTTGGAGTCTTATCAGTGTACTCTGAGATTAGTAAAATTGCACAGAGCTGCTGCACGCTTGTTATTGTAACAGTCCTCAGCGCCTGCCTTGTTGTAAGGAAACATGTGGTACTGTTTTGTCAATAAAGCAGAAGCATTATGTCAAACACTGTCATTACGTACGTCGGAAACATCAAAATCATTAAATGCTCCGGTTTAAAAACTCCACCAAGATCGTAGCTAATGCTGCATGCCTTCCACCAGCAGAACACATGATCATGTCTCAAGTTCAATACACTGACAGCTCTTTTTCCTCAGTCATTGGAAACCCGCTCTGGCTTTTTTGGCAGAAGCCGCCCTTTGCTGTGTTTACTGCAGTTGCCTAGGGGAAATCCTAACACCAATTATCAAAAGCAACACTATTACATTAACAGCCTGCATTAATGGCTTTTTCTTGGTCTTTTTTTTTTAACCCTACTTGGCTCACAGTGAACATGAACACACACATGCTGGAAGCAGATCTGCACTCTCCCCTTTGCTAAAGGCCATGCCTAGGAAAACAGCAGGTTACGTGGTAGTTCAGTACCCTCTTTCACAACTCAGTTTGTAACCTGGTGGTCGTAAATCCAGTAAGCAGGATTAAATCCATTGATACAGCAGCATCGAGAGTGGCTGTGGTCTACAGAGCAGACCCAAAGCAGCCATTCAGATATCCCCACCAGCTCACTCCTCTGTGCTGACCTAAGAAGTCAAGACCTGAACGCAGCTCTACTAACATATAACGTCGTGCCTTGGAACCACGCTCAGACAAACACAGCCACTGAGAGTCGTCTACTGAGCTCCCAAAGAGAATAATGGTTCAACACCTGGTACGAGCAATTCCATTTTTCCTCATGCAAAAGAGCTGTTAAATCTACTACAATACTGCCAATGGTTGAACAAGGGAAATCTGCAGCTCCCCCCTGTAAGCAGCATTTATGAGTAACTTCGCTACATCAATGCAACATGCTTACCAACATTGGTAACCCAAGCAGCAGCAAGACCTCGGGCAAGGACAAATACATATGGTAACCTAGTTTACAGAGCCTGGTTATGAGGGAAGGGAGATAAATGCCTCTCTTAACAGTTTTACAGAAGCACTCCTTGATAAAGCACAAGAAAGCCAGCCATTACTGCTATTAGGAAGCCAATCACCAACTTCTTATAGACTAACATGGAAATTCTATATCTCTTTTTAATTTTAACACAGAGAGAGACCGTGACTGCAAGCATCTGGTATACTCTTTAATATTGTGCAAACATTAATCCATCTCACTCTTTAATTCAGCCAGTGACCTTAATACCAGTTCAGTTCTTAATCATCTGGCTGTGTCAGTGCAGCTGGCAACCGTTCTGCTCGACACGGGACCTACCCAATAAATTATAATGAAAACCCATTTAGCCAATGCTTAACAAAGCCTACCCAAAATGCAATCCCTTCACCTTCTGCATTTTATTCTCACAACAACACCTACACAACACCCATTCACAGTAACTGAAACAGTCAGGTGAGCTCTAAAAGGCTTTCAGACCACCTAAGGGCCCTCCTGAAGTTAGAAGAGAAGCACATCACCTTAGTTAAAAGAGAAGCAAAGACCTTCAGCTATAACACGGAAAGCTGGAAGGAATCAATGCCAACACACTCCCACCATACTGGAAAACAAAGCTTTACAAATCTGTAGCTTCGGCTTGTTCTGAACAGTATTACATGACCGAGGAAATTAGGAACAGATTTTCAACGTGCATCATACAGGCAGCACTGGGATATCTGGGCGATGATGTTCCCTATGGACCTTAGGTAGGCGGCGGAGAGCAAGTGCAAAGTCAAATCACTCACACAGCACCAAACAATGTCATGTGGGAAGCAAGTCTCAAGCAATAAAGTCTTTAATTAAGGATTCCTCCATCATTACTCTAAAATCTAGGCACACCAGGCTTCTGGAAAACACAACTGAAAGCTCCCTTCCAGCAGACAGAAAGGAGACTGGCATGTCCACAAAAACCCCTTTGGAACGTCTTGGTGCTGAAGATCAGTGGTTACTGATTAACTCAAGTCTTAAACTTACCCCAGACTGACAGGACTGTGATCTGTGGATATACAGCTGTAAAACGTTTCTCCCCTTTAACAGTTGTTCAGTGCAATGGCACAGGACAGGCACGCAGAGTCATACGAAGCAACTCTCTCTTGTGGTTACCTCAAACTTGAACCAAGGTCAGACCACAATTTCCGCCGAGATTACTATGAACCCACATAAATGCCTCTACATCAATAAAACCTTACACTCCTCTGTTACTGGCTCTAAATATGTGGCTTCGCTCCCCACACTTCATCCTTGGGCACGTTCTGAGCAGCACCAGTGGATTGAGAGGGCTGGCAGCACTGGGAAGCAGCTCTTGCTCCATGAACTCAGGGCACAGTGAAGCCCTGGCACTGCTGCCCAGAGAAGCCATAGGTGCCACATGCCAAGGCCAGGCTGGATGGGGCCCTGGGCAGCCAGAGCTGGTGGGGGGCACTCAGCCCACAGCAGGGGGCTTGGCACTGGATGGACTTTAATGTTCATTCCCCTCAAAGCCATTCTGCAACTCAGTGAAGCTCCCCAGATGAATCCCACAAAGCCCCCTGCTGTACCTGTCTTCCAAGGGAAGTTCCACCTGCTCACCTGAGAGCTTTATGTTTAAAGAAGGAGCGACTTACAGATCACTGACTGCTTTGATCAGCGCTTACCGCTCAAAGTACCATAGTTAAATGCTTGATCCCAGAGACCTTATAAAGATTTAAGAGCACAAGTAGTGTCACAAGCCCCACAACCAGCATTTCTGGTCTGACATGTCCCAGCCACCACCAGCAGGATTCCTTCAGCACCTTGCAGAGTGCAGACACTCACCCTGACTCCCATCCTACAGCAAGGGATGGAAAACTTTCAAGTTCTTCCTGCATCTTAGGGACTCACGAATCCCAGCCTGACTCCACCTGCCATTAGCAGCAGCTGGATAGTTAAATACTTAACGGAAAGAAGAATGACATTCAAAGAGAGCGGCTTCTGAGCATACCGAGCCCAACTGAAACACTTTGGAACAGAAGCATAGGACTTAAAACACCTTCGCATCAATGTTCATCTACTCCCTCGTGTCAGCAGACATTCCCAGATGCTGTCACCCACCTTCAGGGTTCCAGAGGTCCACACAGAAGGAGGGAGGCCCAGCGTGGTGCGGCACTGGGTCACCCAGTGACCTACATACAGCCAGCCAGCAGCTCAGCTTCCACTGCATAATTGAGCGGGCTGTGCTTCTCTCACCCTGCCATTCCAGAGCACGGGGAATCCACCAAGTGCTTCTTCATTCATGAGGCACACCTAATGCACTCTGCTCAGAGCCACACCACACATCTAAGGAGAAAACACTACCAAAAACGTGCAGTACTCCATAAAGCACCATCCGCTCACACCCCAGTGCTCCCTGAGCTGTGTTTCCTTCTCCTAATGCATAAAGGCCCCTTAACACCCCATCCCACCACCCAGGTTCTGCAGCAGGCACCTTTGCGGGGGGACCCATCGATGCTCTCGGAGCTGGACTCGATGTCTGCAGTGGCTCTCCGGAGGCTGCTGAAATAGGCCCTGGACCTGGAGAAGCTGCCGCGTGGGGATCGGCCGTGGGGGGTTCCGAACAGCGTGGAGGTGCCGTCCTTGCGGGCAAAGATGCCGCTGAAGAAGCGCAGCAAGCGGTGCTCGTGGGCTGCGTGTCCTCCCGGCGTGCCTTCTCGCCCCAGGCGCTCGGACAGCCGCTGCAGGTCGCTGTTATCCAGCGTGCGGTTCTTGCTCTTGCTCCGCTCCCAGCGCTCCAGCTCGGAGAGCGGCTCGGCCTTGCTCAGCACCTCGCCCACGTCCAGCGTGTTGCGCTTCTCGGCCACGGGCGGCTCGGCGGGAGGAGAGCCGGGAGCCGCGGCGTCCTCGCTCGGCGCGGCCGGTGCCGGGATGCAGCCGGAGCTGCTGTGCCTCCGCACCCGGCCCAGCGCCCTCGCCCGCAGCAGCTCCCCGCCGCTCCACTGCCTGAAGCTGAAGCTGCGCCGCAGCAGGCCCGGCTGCCTCCGCGGGCTGCGCCCCGGACCGGCGGCCTCCGGACCGGCGACCTCGGCGGGTGGAGAGCCGGCCGCGGCCCCGTGCCCGCTACAGGTGGCCGCCTCCCGGGCGCCGGGGTGCCGCGGCCAGCCCAAGGGCGGCTCGGCGGGGGGCTGCCCGCTCCTCCGCGGCACCTTGAGGCGGCCCAGCTCCAGCTGCCCGGTGCTCAGGGTCCTGAAGTTGCGGAAGCCGCAGGGGCTGGGCACTCGGTCCTTCTCCTCGCCGCCCTCCTCTTGCTCCTCGCCCTCCTCCTCCTCCACCAGCAGCAGCCCGGCTCGGGGAAGACTGCGGGATCCCGGCTGGCCGCCTCCCCTCCGTCCTCGCTGCGCCGGCTCCGGGCCGCCGTCGGGCCCCAGCAGCTCCTTCTTCACCATGGTCACGGAGATGCGGTAGACGGTCTTCCTCTGGGGGGTGCCCCGCTGCATCCTCTCGGGAGAGGCGGCGGCCGGCGGCTCGCTGCTGTCCAGCAGGTACATGGCTGCCTTCAGGCGCGCACCCCGGGCCCCATGCCGACCGAAGCGCAGTGAGGAACGCGGCGTGGGGCGTCACACCCCCGCCGCCCGTCCGCAGCCCGGCTCCCGGCGCTCAGCCGCGGCGCTCCCGCATCGCCGGCTCGGCGCGGGGGGCGGCCCCTGGGGCGGCTCCCAGCGGCTCACAGCCATCCACCGCCCGCACGCAGCGCCCCGCGGATCCCGACGCGCGCCGCCGACAGAAACCAGGTCCGGTTTTCAAGGGATTAGAGCGGCAGCAGCCTCCGATTTCATTGTTTACGGCAGACCGCACGTTTGCATATTCTGCGCCCCCGGGTTTGTTTTTTTCTTTTCCTTCTCCCGGCCGAGTAAATCCGCTTAGCGCCGGCACGATGGAGCGGCTGGGCGGGCACGGCTCTGCCAGGCGCTCCGCAGCGCTGCCGTTCCCGCTCCGGAGGCAGCACCGGGAGGCAGCAGCCCGGCCCCGGCCCCAGCCCAGGAAGCCGCGGCCTCGGCAGCAGCCGGTCGGGCGGCACCAAGCGCCGGGATGGAGTTCAGCTGCCAGGAGCGGAGCGAGGCAGCGAGCCCGGCCCTAGGCTCCAATTCTGCTTTAAGAGGCCGAGGGGGGCAGTTGGACTGCACAGGAGAAAGCAAACGCTGCCCAAATCCTCCCACCCGGATGCACAGCTGCTGAGCTGGGGCTGGTGCACGTCCTAAGATCTCAGGTGAAGGGTGAACTAAGGTGCCTTTTGGACACCGAAGAGTCAAAATTAACCCAGATCTATAATAAAAGGATAAAGGAAAGGGATAAAGGAACTGAAACAGAACTAAATCCCAATGCTGTCTAAGCAATGATAGGCAGGAGGGCTTCAAAATCAGGCAGTTTGTGAGCACATTGCTGTGCCCATCGGCTTCCTGAATGCAGCAGGACCCTGCAACAAGCACCAACTGGAGCTCACTTCTTTACTGGTTTAAGCCACTTCTCCAGCTGTGACAACGGCTGCTGCTCCCAACCCAGAATAATTACTCATATTCATCACCAAATGGGTTCGTATAGGTGTGAATACAAACCAGGCACCTGTGCAACCCTTGGAAAAACAGGCCTGTAACCCAACGGAGCTCATCCATCACAAGAAAACCAACATTCATCCTATAACAGAGAAGGGCAGCAAGCAGCACCGCCGCAGTCCCTGGGACACACGCGGAGCCGCCGCCCGCTCCACGCCACGTTTTGCGGCAGACAGACGCCGGCTCCCCGCTCCCAGCCGAGCCAACCATTTTTCAGCTGCCCTGCACGGCAGAGCCGAGAGGAGCCGCTCCGAGGCGCGGAGGCAGCGGCACGTTCCTCCAGCTCCGCAGCCCTGTCTCCTGCTCGTGATGGGATGTGCCATGGGATGGGAGGCGGGCACGATCCCGCTGTGCAAAGCATTTCGGTCTCCCAAATGCCCCTTTCCTTTCTAGAGGCTGTGATTTAGTCGGCGTGCTGTCATCAGCTGGACGGTCCCAGCACGGACCCCATGCTGTAACAAGCTGGCTGCACCTCCCACCCCAGCGACCCTCCTTCCCAGCCACGCCATGCCCCGAAGGGCTCTAACTTGTTTCGATGTGATGTGGAACACAAGCAACATGGATGTCTCAAATATATCATCACCGTGAAGATGCTTCATGCACACTCCTGCCTCACAAAGCCTGCTTCGCTTGCAAGCTGCAGTACTACAGCATGAGCTGCACTGCAGCGAGACACTGCTCAGTGCTAAAAGGAAGCCACGAATGAAGCTTTAGGGGAAAAAGAAAGAGTAAACGATGAAAAAGTGCAGAGTGCAACTCCTGTCCCCATGCAGGAGGATGCCCTGGAGTTCAATTCCTCGTGGCTGCCAGCCAGGCCACTGACCCACAGCAGAATGCAAAGGGGAGGAGAAGCATCATTAAGGCAAGTCCACTAACAGTACTGGGAGTGACTTAAAGTGTTCTTAAACCATCAGGAGTGATGGCAAATAAGCTTTGTATTTCCTCTTTTCCAAAGAAACACAATGTCATGGGGATTGTTCAAAGCATGTTCATCCCTAGATGCACAGTATGACTCCAAGTACGTGTTCCTTTAACAAATCCCTCACGGAAGATGAAATCAGGTCACCTGAACAATTCTCACCACTATTTAGAAGTGATTTCGCTTTTCTCTTCTAGAAATATTGCATTCCATCCATCCGCTGGTTGTCATTATAGATCAGTGCTCAATGAAGGAATGAGAGGAGGCATCTGGATGAGAACAGCATTCTGCTGGAGGGTACCAGCAACACAGAGACCAAACTCAAGGTCTCTCTCAAGCCATGGGGTTATTACATTAAGCCACTGATCTGTGTTCTTCTGTCACTACACACTTGTCCATTAAAATCTGCCCCAATTCACCGCAGGCAATTTTTGCTAAGACAAAGAACGGGGGCATCTCAACAAGAGGAGCTACCAGCGAGATGTCAGTACTTCTGTCAATAACAGCTTTGCTGTCAGCACAATGGGATCACATCCCTGCCCTGAAAACCGAGCAGGAAATGGAAAAAGGCTGACGGGATGTGCACTGAAAATGCATCACAACTGTTTGTTACCAGGAGAGAAGGAAAATGCTTTGAGTTCTGGGAAAGGGACCGTGAGCTGTACCGAACCTGTATTATCTACCCATAAGAAATATGAATGCTGTAATTTGCTTCCACCCACGCTGGCAATGTAACCTATATGATCCTGCTCACCATTCTTTACAGCTCTTAAGACAGGACACAACATGTCAGCACTGACACTTCTCAGACACTAACACCAACAGAGCACAGCACCCTCTGTTAGAGATGCTCAGAAAGCACTGAGTGCAGCCTGAATCACAGAATGGCCTGGGTTGAAAAGGACCACGATGATCATCTGCTTTCAACCCCCTGCTGTGTGCAGGGTCACCAACCAGCAGCCCAGGCTGCCCAGAGCCACATCCAGCCTGGCCTTGAATGCCTGCAGGGATGGGGCATCCACAGCCTCCTTGGGCATCATGTGCCAATGCATCACCACCCTAAGAGAGAAAAAAAAACCTATAATATCTAACCTAAACATTCCCGTCTCAGTTTTAAACCATTCCACCTTTCCTATCACTGTCCAAAAGAGGCTGAAGGGACCGCCCTGTTCGTCTGGTGCCCTTCAGCCACGGGTAGGCAAAGATTCCAGAGCTTCCATGAACAAACAAGATAACTCACCTTTTTACACACCCAGCTCAGCCTTATCAGGCTGTTAACAATGAAAGTTCACACACAGTGTCACTTCAAAATGTCAGTTTAAGTACACAGCTTGTAAAGGTAAAAGCCACGCTTGTCTCAACACACACACACAAACACCACTGTAAGTTTCAGAAACCCTTCTACCTTATTTTGGATGTCGTTTTTGTTCAAGTTAATTGCTTTACAGCCTACTTGTTGCCTTTAACCCTCACCACACCTGGTAAAATATTCCAACAGGCAGCATCAGCATCAGAAGGGACCTCAAGGGTCACGAAGCTCCAACCCCCTGCTGCATGCACAGCCACCAACCTCCACATCTAACACCAGGCCAGGCTGCTCAGGGCTCCATCCAACCTGGCCTTGAACACCTCCAGGGATGGATGGGGGCATCCACAGCTCTCTGGGCAAAGATCACGTTACTACCTGCACGAAGCCTAGACAGACTTCTTAAATGCTATAAATCCAGAGGTTTCAGATGTTACAAAAATGTACTAAGATCAGAAATAGGCAGCTATGATTATCGTTACTGCTGTTCCATATTCCCAGGCCAAAGGGCTCTCAGGGAATAGAGGTTCATGGTGCATCTTTTCACAGCTTCAGAAAGGGAAGCGCTGAGATTCAAACTCAAGTCTATTGCAGAACATGTACCCACACACTCTATTTACTCTGTACAACAAACATCTGCACACTAAGCCTATGATTTGCACAGAATTACACAAGCACGCCTTCTGCTTCCGTACAAAAGCAGATGGATGGAAATGGCCTGGACCCCCAGCCCTCCAGTTACTGGATTCAATAAGCCACCTGTGCATTACGAAGGACTTGCATTAAAAGCTTGCTTAATGCTGTCCTGTAACTGAACAGATCATGGCATCTGTACAAGCCTTTTAACATTTGCTGAAGCTGTTGCAAGCAATCTAGTGCAGTAGTAAAGAACTCAATAGAAAATGAACACAGTAGTGTTTTCAAGCCACTACGGAGCTAACAAATACAAAGATGTTTTAGGTAGGTATTGAGAGCACCAGACCAACCCAAGAGGTACTTAAGTGCCTAAAAGCAGTGAAACTGACCATACAAAGCCAGCAATCCCAAACACTTCAAATAGTACATAACTCGCTCAAGTCTTTATTTACCCAGCAACTACATCCTATCACCTAATGTCTACTTCCACAGCAGGTTCTGCTGTTCAAACAACCCTCTGCTGCACCACAGCCCCGCAGGCTTCAGCAAAGCACACGTATGGTAGGAGTCCTTGTGAACTACTTATAGGCTTCATCTCTTGGAAGCGCAGATCTCACTATGTGAAAATTGGGCCAGTTTTCTCAGCAGTGCAGCAAAGACAGAGGTGAGAAGCAAATCAAGTCGTTACAAGTATCCACTTCAGCCTGCACTTCAACCATTTCCACTACTGAGTGCATACAGAGCCGCACTAAGGCACAGATTTTGCTGCAATGTTTGAAGAGGCTGGGGGAGTGATTGGGTGTAAAGCTGGGATACTACAGCACAGTGCACAGCTGTGATCCAGTGCAGTAAGAAGGTACAACTACCCCTTATTAGAGACAAGCACCATTACACAGACTCCTATGCCACTCTGCTGATAGGAAACACGAAGATGGACATCACCTACAATCTGAGTATCTACAGGGTAGTTTTAACATGAAAGGCTCATCTTTGATCACTTTAGAAGACCAGCCTGAAATAGCAGCACTTACTAACCATGTAGAAAAGGTGCTCTGCCTATGGACTTGTGCTAGCCCAGTTCTGAAAGGGTAAGCTCATGCTGTGAGTCTGTCACTCTACAAGGCCACAGCAACAGGTCATTTGCCCCCACCTCCTTTTCCTCCGCTCGTGCTCAGCTGTCAAATAGTTTCCATGCCATTTCATAAACTGAATAATAAAATATATATCCAACAATTTTCTTACATGCAAAGAGAAAAAAAAAAGAATGGGGGCTGGAAAAATCACTTCCTTGCCTTTGCTGTTCTAGCTCCAAAGCTAAGCAAGCCCAGCTGCTCAGGAAATACCATTGTAATGAACACATTATTGAACATGGAAGAACCTATCGAGATCTCTGTCAAAAAGTTCACATGAGGCAAACAGGCCAGAAATCAAATGGCTCCCCCAAAATAATTTGCTGCTGTGTTTAACAAGTTCATCTTTCAAGTGTAAGGCACGTGATTAAAAGTCCTTTCCAATAACGCCATGTAAATACTAAACTGCAGTGATTTCAACAGGCCCACGTGGGTGACTCTCCGCTACTAATACAACTGGGGGATGAAGCCGGGGAGGCTCCATGTGCTAAAGTGGCCCTATGTGCCATGGGGGCTGGACCATGGAGCTCCCAAGTTCACTTACAACTTCTCCCATCCCGTATGTAAAATAACTCATTTCACATGTCCTGCTTTTAAGGCTGCCTGGCTCATGGTTTTGCTTTGACTGTCATAGTGAAGTACCATGCTGATGAATGCATCTCCAGCAAGACCCTCATAAGAGCAGATGGAGCACAACCGATGTGCAACTCCTTTCCCAAGCAAACCTTCAGAGTTGCTATTATTTTAACAATAAGAGCATTTTCTTGTCCTTCATAAAGTCCTACAGCCTCTGCTCCACTCTCGTTGCCCCACATTCTCCACTCACACAGTGTTTATGATGAGCTGCCACACCAAGTTCACATTAATATAGACACCTCCAGCCCTTAAACTCCACCACACATTGGTATCTCATCCATTTGCTCACTTAATCCCAACTAAACCCACTGTAGCATCTAAGTTAAGTCAGTGGGCTTTTTGAATCCACGCAGCACGTTTAAATGCAGATAATCATTCCCTCATCACAGAAGCTTTGCGATCTAACAGGTGCTTGAAGAGCAGCTTATAGAAGGATGATCTCTAAATAAATACAGATATTTGAAGCCCTTACAACACCGTAAAAGCACAGCCTTTTATATCAGCCATTAAAAAGCCTCACGAGATGCCAACTATCCCAACAGACCTGGGTTAGGAAGTCAAATAATTCTGTCAACGCAGGCAATACACAATTATACCACAGCACGAGAGGCTGAGAAAACATCACTTTTTCCTGCTATTATTAGTGCTTTCGTGTTTAGGGATCAAAGGTGAATATGAAGCAAGATCTAGAACACGACACAAATGGGAAGAATAGTACTGAACAACACTGCCTTGCTCCATCTCTGTCCACAACTGCTCATTTTATCAGCAGTACAACACGGAAGGGGTAACAGATGCACTGATGGTTCTGCTGCATTGCTTTTGGGGAGTTCCTCACTAATGTCATCAACCACGCGTTTTCAGACTTGATTCAGGACAGATGAGGATTTTTCATTGCCAACTAACATACCAAATTATACACTTGACGATGACAAGACCAGCTCAGGGCTTTACTCCTGCCACATGCTGTTCTACAACAGCTTTGTTATTGTAAGCAAAACACATGTAGAAACAAAAGGCATTCTATTACCTAATTCTCTTCATGCAATTGCAAGTTTTCAAGTTCATCCAGCAAGGTCAAGCATCCAGCAAGCATGCAAGTCGTGCAGTACATTCCCCAGCAGATCCCAGAGAGCAGCTCTTGGGGTAGATTCTCTGCTCCAACACAGTGCCACGGGCTCTGTCATCAGGTAGGCACCTCGAATCACACCTCATCCCAATGCTGAGCTTCTGCCCACCAGCACATTATGTACTGCTAATAAGATAGAGGAAATAACCAAAGCAAGACAAAGCCAGCTAAAATTATTCCCTCTAGAAAAGGTTACTGATTTTGATTGTTGGTGGTGCTGCTGCTTTTGGTGGTGGTGGTTTTCTATGTATTTTTGGGGGTGGGGAAGGTGTAGTATGCAGTATTTGTTTTCTTATTACTCTGCAGAAAAATCTACTGTTAACACCATTTTTATCTCAAGTTGGAAGCAGCTCATCACTATTTATAAGAAAAGTCAGATTAATCCAGTTTGTAACTGTGCCACATAAACCAAACTACAGCTGGAACTGCACTTACACTGCTGCAACAAGTCCTGGCAAAGCAATAGTACAGAAAGCCTACAGTTAGTTTTATACAGTAAAGGATATGCACGTTATAACAGATGGCCAAGTCCTAAGGAATAAAGCAATTCAAGAGATTTAGACCCAACATAACAAGCACATACATCTGATCAAGGTTCAAGCTTAAGAAAACTGAAGAGGGCTGTTCATAACATTTCTGTAACATGATAAAAAAAAAACCTCTTTAAAGTCACAGTGATAGTGCAATACTGCTTCTTGATGTAATTAAAAATTAATATGCCTAAATAGGTTTAATTTGGAATATCATTTACAGAAGAATCACAGTGTCCAAATTAACATTCTTCACAAGACTCTGAATCATCTTTTTCAAACATTATGGAAGTGAAAACAAACAAACAAACGCTCAGTATCAGAACTACAAGGACTTTACATCAAGCGCTAGATATGACTGGGTGGAAATAGAAGTCATTCAGCAACACGGCCACCATGTGAAAGGCTGTTAGGTTGAGTTCCCATTACTTCCCAGCCAAAGCACTGCTCAGTAGAACGGCAATACTACACCCACACCAAGACAATGTATCAGGGCTACAAGTCATGTTTAACCCTGAAGCCTTTCCAATCTGCATGGAGATGTTTCCCATGCCATATATTGTGCCCCTTTGCAATTGCTGTAGAGAGTAATGGACATTTACAATACCTCAAAGTCAGTATTTGGATGAGCAACTTAAAAAAAACAAACAAGAAGATTCTTGAAGCTGGAGCTAACAACAATTTTTAAGATAATTTCAGAATATTCTGCAATTAACATCAAGATACACAACAGTTAAAAGTCATGCTAGAAGCCTGGGCTGCCCAAAGTCATCCCACCACTCACCATTGAGTCTCATTTATCACACCCAGCACAACAGCCAAGAACCCAGTAAAGACTTTTCAGCAAGGACCATGGTTTGAAAGCTGGCACTGCCACCCAAACTGAGTAAGATGCAATTTCATCTCCTACAAACAGGCTGATACAGAGACCAAGCAAACTCTCAAAGCAGAAACACATCCAAGTTCTTCATCAGTTTCTGCCTGCACACCAAGTTTCTCTTCATGCTCCTCTTACAGCAGCGTAATTTCAGGGAGTGAAAACGAATACATGCACATTTCAGGGAGCTTACAGAACTACAGGCAAAATAAGTAACGATCTAAATATTTACATTCTTTCAACTCTTTAACACACACAAACACTTGATTCTACAAACACTTTATTCTTCTCACAGGCCTCAAAATGACCCACTGCTAAAGTGACGTTGATGCTCATACCTGCTATTACCGTGCACTGAAGCATCTCATCTCATGAAGGGTTTCACACAGATGCTTAAAGATGAAGAGTTCACTGCTCATTTCAAGAGCTCGTGCCTTCTCCAACACAACCCTAGCGCAAATATCACCAAATAAGTACATACTGATTTTACAGCAAATAGCAGTTTTGCTTATTTATCTTTACATATTTATACGCACAATGGAGAGAAAAACAACCAAGCATTTCGCATGCATTCACTATTTACTCGGTTAGGCAAATATAATGCTAGAGGTTATTCTTAAGACAGCAAAACAGATGTTCAGTCCAAAGGAAATTTTTCTCAAGAGGAGATACCCAGGAAGTTTGTCTTTCCAATCTGCTCCAGCCCACAGAATTTCCCACCACATTTATACAACTGGGAAAACTATGGATCAGCCTCCAACTGAACCGTATGTAACAGAAATACCAGCTCTGAGGGCTCCACCACTGTCACTCATAGTATTACCATTCTCATGTAAGTGCTTTATATTCAGCATATAAGCTTGAAATCCAACTTTTTGCTGTCCAAAAAAATCAAGGCTACTGAACATTTTAAACCTAAATGACAATCATAGCACTGCTATGCTTCGCAACAGCATAACTTCCCGTTAGTAAGTTAAATGCCATTGGATAAGCATAGAAAACGGCCTTCGCAATAGTAAGGGTAGCATTTCCCCTCATAGCAAGTTAGACATCTACAGCTGAAGTATCTAGACAAATAAAATACACCACAAGTTCCCACTGCATTTATAAGATAAAGGAATCCTCTTTTACTCCATTCACAGATCCTCAGAATGGTTCAGGTCAGCAGGAACCTCCCCAGGTGATCTATACCAAGGGGGTCACTAAAATCAGGTATCCCAGGCCTGTGACTATTTGGGTTCTGAGCGCCCTCCTGGTGAAGGTTCCACCATATCTCCAGGCAACCTATTCCAGTATCTGATCACTCTCATGGCCAAGAAGTATTTACTTGTGTTTAGATTACCTCCTGTCCCATCAGCAGGAGCTAATTGAAGAAGTGTACCTCCCTCAATTTCCACTCATCAGGTACTTCAGACATACTGGGGAGATCCAAAGAGCTTTCTCTTCTCCATACTGAAACAGCTCATCTCTCTGTCTCTACCCATACAGAAGATGCTCCAGGCCCTGAATTACCTTTCTTGCCCAGCATTAATACTAGGACACCAGATGTGGCCTCAGCAGTGCTGAGCAGAGTATGGCTCACCAGCTTTCTTCAGCCTTCAAGGATAAGAAATGAGCTCGGGCCTTTCAATGCTGACAGCTACAATAATCATTAAAAGCAATTAATCTAAGGTTAAAGCTAAATCAAGGACTACTATACTGCATTTCTTTTTACATGTTTTGTTTTGTTTTTACATCTAGAAGAACATTTGTGTGCCAAATTTCATCTCTTACACTTGCCAGACTTCATTCAGCATGAGAAATAAAATAGTAAGGCAAACCCACAATGCCATAACGTTATTGTAACACACATTACTTGCTTGTAAACACTAGAAAGTTATCTCTGGCTCATGTTTAGTGGTTTTCTGTTGCCAAAATGAAATATACATCAGGATATCTTGCCTGGCAAGCATCCAGTCGCAGCTGCAAATAGTTGTTTCGGTTACATGTGGTAATAGAAGGCTATGTTTCAAAACGAAGGTAAAACATCACCAGAACTAAGAGCATTAAGCATTCAGCTAGGGTTTCTTGGATCAAAGCCTGATCTGAGATAGGCTGCCCTCTCGAACAGTTTTAAACCCCTTTGCAGCTGTAACACGTCCAGCTTTCAAGCTCTTTTGCAGCCCAGAAGGAGAGAAGAGCTCTTCAGCAAGCTGCACTATCAGCAATGCATTGTCAGGGGCTTCAAACAAGGACTTAAAGAGGACAATATACGAGCAAGAGAAATATGAAGCCTGTGGCTTATTACGCAACACGTACTTGATTCTTGATGCTCAGCCAGGCAGTATCCAGTGGCAAAAAAATTCCTTGAAAAGGATAATTATTTGCAGAACGATTTTAAGTAGAATCAAATAAGCTTGGAAGTTCCTTTGTATTTCACTTACATACAGTAAAATAGAAATGGATAGTAGACTGTAAAGCATAACAGCACCACAAATATTGTGGTACACACAAGGGAGGTGCCAGCAGGAAGCTTTCTGCTTCTCAGCTGCCCAGCCAGTAACAATGCTGAGCGTGCACGAGGAGCTGGAAGGGGACAGAACCACGACAGCTGACCTGGACTGGCCAAAGGGATGTCACGTACTGTATGGCATCACACTGAACTAGAAAACGGGGCAAGCTGTTTATCATTTGTAACAATGACATTTAATAGTTGCTTGCCATGAAGCTGATTTATTGGCTCTCAGATTTGATTTAGGTAGATCCTTTCTTGCTGTATGTGCTCCCCGCTTTGCTATTTATCATCTCGGGGGCTGGTTAAAGGTTGCTTCTGGTTCCACTCCTGTGCTGCATGCTGTTTAACACTCACATAGGATATGAAAGAAGGTCTCATCATGAGCCTAACATTTGTGCTCAGCAAAGCCACCATCCCTGCATTCTGGGATCCATCTCTTGGAAACAAGTAGGTTTTTCACCATACTCCTCCAAGAGCCAGCCTTTGGAAGACACAAGGAAGGCAGGGGATGAGATCCTCCCATTCTCTCTAACCTAGCAAACATGAAACAAGCTTTCTCAGGCATTGTGGGTTTCTGGAGAATGCATATTCCGGATTGCAGCCTTTAGTGCAAACCCTTTCTATCAAGTGACCCAGAAGAATGATTTCACACAGGGCCCCGAGCAACAACAAGCTTTCGAACAAACTGAACAGATCATGCAGCAGCCTTTGGGCCAGTCTGGGCAGGAAAACATATAAAAAGGAGAACGGTCCCACCTGGAGGCCCTGGCAGAAAGCCTCAGGAAAGACTTAAAGTCAGCCCCAGAGTTTTGGAGTCACGAATACAGAAGATTCAAGGCAAAAGCACAAAAGGAAAAACCGCTTTCATCATATTTACTGTTGGCATTAGCCAATACCTGTAGCATTTTGGACTCCAGGAAGCCAGCGGGGCTGAGAGAGTGTAGTTGATACACCCAAAAAACCCTCTTAGTGAACTACTGCTTCGATAGAAACTCATCTCATACATATCAGCAAGGCTAAAGACATCACCTTTTCCTATTTTCCCATTTATCTATTAGAAAGCCTATACAGCAAAAAGATTGTCAACCACTGGTAGCAACATCACTGCAGCCATGGCAGTCTCCTTTCCCAGCCAAGCTTTCAGATGTGCCCATTTAAAGCTGTAGAGTTTAATTCCCAAGATCTCGGTCTCCTAAACTCTCTCACCGCGGCAACACCCACACATGCATATCCCCATGTTTGTGACAATACTCAATTAAGCCATCTTCAAGTTTCTTATAGCCACACGGTGCCACCTGACCTTCATGTAGCTTGCATTATCACAGCACCCCGAGGTCTTTTTTCAATGAACACAACAGAATATTTCTAGACTTATGCATTTACTTCACGCAAACGGTACAAGACCTGCATTTCCCTTTGCATTATCAGCCCTTCCAGTCAGGTTTTTGCCATACCAGAACACTGCAGGTAATTGATATTCTCCTTTAGTTCTAACATTGTTACACGGAGCATCAGGGAAAAGGATGCGCTGATGTGCACACGTCCTGGAATGAGAAAGTAGCACCGCTTTCAGTCTAACTCTGTTTTGAACCTGCATTTTGTAACTACATTCCCACAGCTGAGCATTCAGGGCTATGAAGTTCAGAGGAATACATCAGCTACCTAAAATTGCTTTTCTCAGTTCCCTGCCCATTATTCAAACAGAAACCAATTCCTCACTTCATCCCCTCCGCAGTCCAGGAGTATTAATCTTCTTTTCAGCAAATTAACTCTTCTCTGTCCTTCTCATGAGCAAATCATAAGACAGCACTTCTGCACTGAATTTCTGATGGGAACATTGGCAGATTTCCCTCCTTGTAGCTATTTTTTCCCCCCTTTAGTGGAGTTTTATGGAAACATTCCCCACTCTGACCACTGCAGCAGATAAGAAGGAAAATATTAACCCAGTATGGTTTGTTTTCCCCTCTTCAAGATCAGCCCCACCACACCAAGCTTTCAAAAGCATCCAGAGAGGAAGACAAACTGCAGATATTTTACCATGTTCCTGGAAATTATCAAATCCTCAGCATTTCAAGAGCAAGAAAGAAAAGGGAAAAAAAAATTACCGCTAAGCCAAACAATGGCTCTTTTTGCCAGCCACAAGGGACAAAAGCAACACTCTTCCAATGTCTACAGGAAACACAATTCGATTTGCTGCATGTCGATAACCACTGAACAAGAAGGAAAAGCTTGCTGAAAGCCACGTGCTTGCTGGAAGGCAACTGTGAGGATGTCAGCCAAAATAAATACTAACGCATGCCCACAGAGGAACAAATGCCAACAGCAGATGCTGAACAATAGGTAACAGCCTCGGATCATCCTGCATCATTGGAAGGACTGTTTCTTAGGCAAGAAAGGGTTCGAGGTTCCTGGATAGCAAAGGCTGTCTAAGTAAGAAAGCTGACAGGGCACAAGCCCAGCAGAATTCCAAATACAGGCTTCTGGGTTGTGTTCTTTGTGATGCAGTTTGTTTCATTAAACTAAAAACCCGACAAATGGATTTTCTTACTGCTTATTATAGAAACATGGGGAGGGGTAGCAGGGGGAAGGTATGAGGAGCAAAAGCAAAGCAGGGCAATGCACTGAGCACCCAGGGTGGATAAACAAGGCAAGGGCTGCAGGAGCCAGGTCAGCCTGCACAGAGGGGATGCAGGAGGGGTGTGGAGGGAAGGAAGTACAGCAAGCAGTTGATAAGATCATGTTCTGCACTCAAGAGCCTGAAGCAACTCCAGCTTCCAGCCCAACAAGGGACATCTTTAGAAGGCTAAGGATAGAGAAGCACAGAGGTGCAGCACAGCGATCATGCTACAAGGCTGGCTGTAAGCTCTGCTACTGCAGCAGGAAAATTAACTCACATCCCCCTGCCCACCGTTAAGACCAAAGGTGCCCGCTGGGGCACCCTGATGAGATGACAAGTTACACTTAGGATTTATTTTCCCAGAGCAATTCCAGCGAGCAGTAAATACACTCACTTCATCTCCCGAAAGCCATTTAAGGCAGCAGAAAATACAGAAGCATATAATTTCAAATATTAAATTGCCATAACCCGGTGAGCTACTCTGTCTCCACTCATCTCATCTTTCTGCAGCATCTCATCTTCACTGAGCAGAGCCCGCTAGTGCTTCTGACAGGGCTGGAAGGGAGCCCACTGCCAGGCAGCTGCTCTGCTGTACTCACATGCAGGCTCCCAGAGGACCATGACAGAAGTCTAAGCCACACAGCAACAGCAATGGTCCCAAAATCAAGCAGATGGCAGTTCTGGTTGCAGAAAACATGCCTTCACTTTCCTACATGTATCAGGACATCCTGTGATTCCTGTTGTTTAACATGAGTGTGGATGTGCTTTGGTGGTAAGACTCAATAGGTCAGACCGATGGTTGGACTGTGTGTTCTTGAAGGTCTTTTCCAGCCTACCTGATGCTGTGATTCTGTGCTATGAAACATTTCCCAGTCCCCTGCTGTAAAGTCAGATCACTGGCATACTGTACATTTTTACCTCACCCACATCATTTTATGACAGACAACACCCTCGTATGCCACACCTTGGACTCGTGTAACTTGGTAAATGACATTAAAGTGCTGCCCTTACATTAACACCAGCATCTCAAACTCAATAAATACCCATGACGTTGAACAAAAACACCATTGAAGGGTTGGGAATCTCCCCCCTCCAAGCAATGCTCAAACCCCTTGGGAACGGCACAAACATTAAATGGCAAAATACCATCAGAAATGATTGAGCAATGGCAGGAACTTCTGCTAAGGTAGAACTAATGGGATAGAAGAGTAGAGCTACAAAGCCAGCCTGGCTACATCTGTGTCCTGAAACTCAGAGATGTAAAGTTATTGCCATTAAACAAGAAACAGACACTCACCAACCTGAAATAAAAGTGACAGTGGCCTAAATCAACAGTGCAAAGCAAATCTTAATACACCAAGACTTTGCTTGCCATTATTCCCCATACCCAAGGAAGTAATTCAGCATACGCAGCCCTGCAAGTGAAGCACCATTATTTATACCATGCTTGCTTCAGTGCTGAACGCCATAACAGCTACTGTATAGGCAAGCAATGCTTTTGTTCCATATTCAAAATTAAACTTCTGTTTACTTTCACAGAGAATTAAAACTGAAAGAAGATTGCCTTTACATGTAAGGGATCTAGGAATTCACAGAGCACACAAAATAGCCAGAAGGCAAATGCTTCTAAGAAGTAGGTCAATCCTGCTGCCTCAAAATTATTTACAATCCCCCAACAACACACTGCAAACGTAGCAGGCATTAATGTTGGAGGCATTACGGTCAAACCAAGCTCGCCTACCTAAGGATAAGAAACAAAAAGTGTCACATTTCAAAAGCCATTCTCAAATAATGTTGGCTGACTTTAAACAGCTGCCTCTCTGACAGCGCTGCATGCACATAACAGCAGTTCAGGTTACATTTAAGCAAGATGCTGGTCAAGCAAGCCACAATTATCACAAGTGCATTACACAAAACATCTGGATATCTCCATACAGATGTGTTCCACTACAATTTGGACCAGAGCTTTAAAGAGCCAGCTCCACAGGCTCAGTTGATGCTCACTGACCTCCACTGCTCCATCAACAGCAGGATGCAGATGCCTGAGCCTTCACTACAACACCTGGCTCCATCTTACCAGGCGGCACTATGCAAAACCACTGCTTACAGACAACCACGATATGCTGAAGGCTTATTGAAGCCAGTCCTTCCTAGACCTGAAGGAGAACTGATGTAACATTTGGCTCTCACCCAGCACCTACTCTTTACTATGAACACTGAGCAGATACATGCTCCGAAGCAGCAAACTGAGATCACCTCACAGAAGACACACGACTTCCTAACATTTCGTTCACCTGGCAACCCAGAATGCTTACGCAGCTGCAATGCCTTTGGAGCTCGGTCACATGCATGCCTCCACTTTGCAGCCAACAAGCACCATCATCAGGATGTAGTACTAGCAACGAGGAAAAAACATGTCACCAGTAGCATTTATCATAACTAGGATGTGTATGCTGTTACCCAGGATGACCTTTCCTACCACACTCATAGGCAGCAGATGGGTTTTAAACACGACGCTCTCCCTAACCTAATACTACTTAAGCACTTCCCGCTGCGGTAAATGGATGAATTAATACTTGCTTAGGAACAGAGGAAACGTGGTTCAAGCCGCCAACTCCTTCCTGAAATGCTTTAAAAAAGAAAGGAACCAACACAACCATGCAGTCATGCAAAAACCATAGCGCAGAATCAGTCCACAACAGCCTCTAAATAAATCCCTTCTTGCTTCATTAAACAATACTGAACTCACGACTACAGGAAGCACTAAGAGCAGTTGTACCCAACCTCAGAGCGTGCATCTGAGCCACGCTGGGTACTGCTCACCTCGCACCTTCCCAGCCCTGTGCTGCACACAACAGGGGCCACACGACTGCAAGTTTGGTTTCAATACATTCAGACAGCCAGAAATGAAAAGCCTTGTGCTGTATTTTAAGCTACCGGAACCAAATCCAAACAAAATGATGTAAAGACTGATAGAAGCTGGCTTAGGCTCCCCCAGCTCCATCCAAAGTCACGTCTGCCTGCTCCACAATCACAGCTGCATGTTCTATTTAAAGAGCAGTTCCATGTCCCTGGGATGTCTGTTGTTGTTTGGCTCTGTTTGTTTTGTTGGAGGAAGAATTAGGATTTCAATTACTCTTTCGCAGTAACATTTATTTTTATCATTAACCAATCTGGCCTTTAAAAATTTATCAGTTTCTAAGTTATAATTCTTGAGTGAGTGCATAAGCAGGAAGGACTATATTTACACTGAAGAGATATTAAAGCAGACAGAAAATGCCTGGCACCTTAGAAAGCAAGGTATCCCATTCCTCTCTTAATGGCTGGAGGCAAAAACAGGAAACAGCTCCGACCCACTCCTGTAGAAACCAATATAACCAACCAATACAACAGCAGAATGTATCCCTATTCTGTTCATTCATTTTCTGCAGGACACAGCTGGCTTTCAATTCTCACATGCCATATAAGCTCAAAAAAGTCAGCTCTGATAAAATGCTTTAAAAATCAGTGGTATGAGCAGACAAAAAGCACCACCAGACACGTTTGACTAGAAGTGCTTGGAAGAATAAGAATGCTACTCAGAACTGGCTTTCAGTCAAGGCTGGTAGGTACAATCCCGGCCAACAGGGGTGTCTGTACTGCAGACACAGCGCTACTCCACGTGTATGCTGGTGCAGCAAAGCTTTTATATTCTCTAAAGAAGTTATCAGATTAGCTCAATTGCAATAGGAAAGGCAAGGTACTTCGATCTGTTTACCCTCCCTTCACATTCAGCTTTGTCCTTATTCTTTCAGCAACACAAACTGCAGCATTTGTATGGAATTACAATAGCAAGGAGCTACCTACACACAAGCTACAGGTAGCTCAGCATTCAAGGCAAACATTCCATCTTTTTAAAACCTGATATGTATCAAGCAATGATTCTATTCTTCTCTTTCAGACTGCAGATGCTGAGATGCACACACTCTTCAAATACCTCGTGTTTGTAACAGAGCTTTCTTCTTCTTAGAAGACTTAAAGCCTGACCCTTTCTTTCAAGGTCAAAAGCCAGAGCTGCTCTCCCTGTGCTGACCTGGAGCCTCATCACTTACAGACAGCTGAGCAGAAACTCCATACCTCGTCTAAACTGATAACCAAAGAAACTTCCCTGGGTCTCCCCCCCCTTCACATATACTGTGCTCTCTGTGTGTAGATGTGTTTGTGTATATATCCCTGAAAGCATTCTAACAACCTGTATGAAGGGGTATTTGGGAACTGAATTTCAGAGCACTCAAGCATACTGTTCCCAACAGACGCCTACTATCACACACACAACACAATGTTAACAGGAGACATGCAAGGCACCAGCACAAACCCTAAAGCCAGTCACCACTGCTTTAGGATGGAACACTTACCAAGACCTACAGCCAAGCAATCCTTCCCTGTATTGCTCTCCATTACAAAAACTCCACATTGCTAACAGGAAAGCTCACAATTAGCAACAGACTTGGAGCAAAAGCAGTTGCTCATCACTTCTCCTCCACACAAGCTGGTAATAAAGCATGCCAACAGATGGAAACAAAAGCTCACTTCACAGCTCCTTACCTGTACACCATGTTGGATGCTGAACCTAACACAAGTTACTTCATTTCTTCTCCCATGGCTTGCCTAAAGGCAGAACCAAAACTAACCAGAGCACTGCACTGCTAAACATTTAATGTCTACAGAAACAGATGCAACTTTCTTCCGTGGACATTATAGAAAGTCTGACACTCCTCATATACCTGTGAGTCTTCTTTTCCCCTTCTTCCAAGAAGATTTCCATGCTGACTGGTTGTTCCAAAACCACCTGCCCTACCAAGCTGTCATAGCCAAGGCCGTTTCAAAGCTGAGGCACTGAGAAACTAGAGAAGCAACCAGAAAACTTAAGGAATGTCCTCTCAGCACACAAATCCTATTACCTACTAAATACTTGTCAGATTGAATGACTAACAGCAAAGAATATTTCGTATTATCATCTGGAAAGAGCCAAGCCCCTGAGATCTCATTATCAGGACTGAGTGCCCCAGCTGACATGAATTATTTACTGCAAAGCCATGCTTTTGATTATGCACATGCATTACATGCTGAAGGTGCATCTGTGCCCCAGTTTTAAAACAGTCATGTGGAAACACAGCCAGAAACCAAGCCAAAGTACTACATTTGTTCCACAAAGCAAAACGATGCTCTTGGGCTGATAAACTAAGTTTACATGTGATGGTAACACAGATGCTTTCAACACAACCTGAGGATAAATAGTAATAGGCTGGTGGATACCAGCATACTTCTTCCTTTTCTCTTGACACGCTGACAAGTGTCTTCATAGCACACCCCTATGCCTACAACAGCCATCAAGGTGATCAACGCATATGAATTTTCTACCTTCCATGTCAGTGCTAAATCCATGTCTTCAGCTTACACAGAGCCATTAATTCCACCCGACACACTTTACAATACTTGCAATGCTACAACAACTCCAGTATATATGGACGCAATGTTTTCTCCAGTGAGAAATGGATAATGATTATCAATCACATCAACACCAAGGTGCTCATTCCAATTATTTTGTTATGCAGCTTTAAGGTACCAAAAGTTAAAGTGCCATACAACTGAGCCCACCAAATAAAGTGTCACGAGTTATAGTAACAAGAAATGAGAACCAAGCAAAAATCAGCAAGTAGAGGAGAGGCGATCTCTAGCCTCCCTGCATCAAAACCTAGTCCTTGGAAGAGCATATTGTTTAAGACTTGGAGAAATGAAGTAGATTAACTCTTGCATTTCACAGGTGAGCATACCCATCTGTTCCCTTTGCTCTTCATAGCAAACACCCAGAGCTGTAACACAGAAGGTCACAGGAGGAGGAAAGGGAAGCCAGCACTGGCCGCACCACAGCTGAGCCAGGAGGACCAGAAGGAACATCTGGTTACCACTTACAGCTCCTTACCACATCTGAGGTACTTAAAACCATAACACAACAAGGAACGACTGTCAAGCCATCAGGGAACAGAAGTACGTCCTCTAGGGATCTGTAAGCTTCCTACTTTGTTAATTTTAAACACAAAACTAGCCATGTTACATGAGACCTTTGGAAAGCAATGGGATTTGACACGGGCTCTGCTGAATACCATAATGGCTGAAAATATCAACCAAGAGAAATAGGATACAAGCAGAGAACAGCATGCCAGGTTACCTCCTGTATGCAGTGTGTGCAGTCACCAACCATCTCCTTCAGGCCTTCTCCCAGCATGTTCAATTAGCAGTCAGCTCACACTTCAGCACACTGCCACAACTGTTCATATGTGAAACACAGGCTGCCTCTGCCCCAGCTCCATGGGAAAGGAAGAGACTACTGACCTCAGCTGCCACATCTGTAACAGCTGTATTTCCACAGTGAACTACCAGCCTTGTTCAATTGTAAGAACACCCTGTGACTCAAGCGACTGTTTCATCGAGCTTCTCAGCATTACTTCACGCTAATGAGAAATATGATTCTGTTACTGAGCTTGGCCAGGCAGAGTTTCTCATCTATTACTGCAAGCTGACAAACAGATTTAACAAGTGCTATTAAGACAGGACTCTCAGAAATGTCATTACTTCCCATACAAAGTTTGCACAGCTGGAACCAGAAGGATGCAGAACCTGAAGCTCCTCAGGTTCTGTGGGCCATATCAAAATCCACAGCTGAGACACAACAAGGCTGGTTCCACACAGATGCTCCCCTTATCAGAACACCAACCCAAATCCACATCACATTTGGGCATCTCTTATCACTGGGGACTACACCGCTCTTATTAGCATCAAACCAGCAAGCCTTAAGAGGCAAAAGAGAAACAAAAATGAGCTAATAAAACAAAGCTACTGAAGTTCAAAAGTGGAATTTCTATGCCACATTTTGCACACTAACACTTCAGTTTGAATTAACTGTTCAGAAAACTTCCATGCATTAAGCTGTTACTGAGTGCACTATTTGGTACAACGTTAAAGAGAAAAGACTTGACAGCAAAGACTAATTATGTCTTACATTTTTATGGCAACAGCATTCATTTATTTCTGCCATTCAGGCTCATGATTCCATGATTTTAAATAGCTCAAGTGCCAACACAGAAAGCATTTCCCCTGAGACTCCTCTTGGGAGACCCAGGATCTAAGTAAATTCCACATCAAGACACCCATGAACACTTGCACCCCAACACACACCAGCATGCTGAGAGATGCACTCCGAAGTTAGAATCCCATTTTTCCCTGCTGGTTGAAATTAATTGGCAAAACCATGCCCAGATGCTACTTCCATGGTTACCACTCCTTTCACACCATCATTCTCCACATTGTTTTGCCCAATCAAGCTTCCAGAGACAGGAGGAATACAGATACACATCCAGTTTTTCCTAAGCATGAACTATTTATATGAAGTTAATTTATTTCACAGATAATGCATAATAGTCATAAAACAGTTCACCTCCAGTGATAACTTTCCACAAAGCCATATACATCTGCCATATATATAAGTCAGGCAAATCACAGGACCATGTAAACCAGACAGATGGATGATGGTTCTGTTTGTCCATAGAGTTAGTACAGACCAATGTAATCCAGTGGCTCAAATCTCATCCTGTACAATTACACAAGGGGAGTTAAGAATAAGCTCAGGTTTTCAAACAGAAAGCCAGCAGTGTGGCACGTGAAAGAGTATTATACATTAAAGTGTCCTAAAGTCCTTGGAAAACCTTCACCAAACTATGCAAGTTAAACTTCTTGCAGAACCAACTGAAAGCATCACCCAAAGATAGAAAGCAGCCATGGGAACTGCAACATACCAGCTTAATATACAGGGTCATTTGCAAAAGTGATTTACAAAGATGGTCCAAGTGCCCTTTAAAAAAAAAAAACCCAAAAAACAGCCACACTGCACTGGCACAGTTGCTGTCATCCCCAAGATTAGGAATGTCAGCTATCAGAGAAACAGGGCCATAATTTGATGGGTTTTAAGTTAACGAGAGGGTTTTGTGCTGTAAACCAGTCACAGAGTCTTGTCCCACGAGCTCAGCCTCTGCGCTGCTCAGACATGCAGCCTCAGAGCCTCAACTCTGCTGAACCCATTTCCTTCCTGTTATCTAATTTTAAGAAGCTGGACAAAACGTTATGAACCAAGAGGCACGCTAGAAAATTGCTGTATGAGAACCAATTCGCACCATGACTCAGAGTTCAAAGAGCTCCAAAACAGTATTACAGCATCCTAACCATGCATAAACCAGGCGGGAAACAGAAGAAAACCTATAAAAATCCGCTTACACGGTGGGTTGAGTTCAAGCCCTACTCAAAACAGGCCTTATTTTCTTCTCTCAGTCCAATGAAACGCAGAGTTTTCATGCCTGCTGTAGGCACACTGCTTCGCTCCTACTCCATCTCCAAAGACCCGGGTTGATTTAAATACCTCGTTACCTCCACCTACTGGTAAGACTCGCCACTCGTGTAAGGAAAAAGACCAGCAACACTAACAGGAAACTAAACAGAAAACAGCACTATTTCACTTTTAAAAAGACTTCTTAATTTCAGAAAACTCGATAGTGAAAGAAGAAAAAGAGGAGAAAGCAGAAATTCAGCTCAAAAATACTGAAGAGCCAGAGAGGTTGTGGATGCCCCATCCCTGCGGGTATTCAAGGCCAGGCTGGCTCCGGGCAGCCTGGTCTGATGGCTGGCGACCCTGCACATAGCAGGGGGTTGAAACTGGATGAGCACTGTGGTCCTTTTCAAGCCAGGCCATCCTATGATTCTATGATAAGATGCACACTGATACAGCTCACCAAACACCTTTCTGATGTGTAGGATCTACTCAACTAGTACTGCAGTAAAATAAGGCAACTTCGCCAGTCATGACATTATTTTGTTAAATAAGCCATAAGCAGGTACCATATTTACTTACTCTGCAGAATTCAAATCCCAGGTTAGGTTTAAAATTCCCATTTGTAGGGGTTTCTCTCTATAGAAATGAATGGAAACATTCAATACACATGCATTACTAGGGAAAGCCAAGAAAAACCTCAAGATTAGACCTATTAGATCCAATCTTCATGTGTGCCTGGAAGCTTTTATTTTATACTTCCAGAATTAGCTGACTCCTAATTCATCCTCCTCCCACCCGCATCCAATTCACAGTGCCGTCAGCAGCCAGAAGGGGGCAACATTTCAAACAGTATATGATAAAATACTCTGTCAATGAATGCTCACAAAACGAGCATTTCTCCAGACAAAAATGTTTCAGCTTCCACAGTGAAGTCAGAAACTGCCACCTATGGAAGCCAAGAGAAACCTTGTTGCAGAACCTTGCTGCCTCATGAACAGCTCCTTCAGTTTATTTATCTTTGTAAGCCACGCTCTGCCCAAACCATTTCAGGATGGTACTTGCTGGCTGATTCACCAGCTGAGCTGCAAAGAACATTGCAATGGTTATGGCTCCTGGAGAATAGAGACACAGAGGAGCCCAGCTGCAGGACTCCAGCACCATTCAGCTTGTGGCAGCTATGACAGCACACAGCAAAGCAGAAGGATGAAGTGAAATGCATGTTTCTCAAGGCTCACAAGATAACTGCAGGCTAAGAGAAACTCTGATCATTTGGAACTGGGACCTGTGCTAAGCAAGCAGCTGAATGCATTGGGTAATGCTCACATTTGCTGATAATGGTGTGAGATACACTTGGACAGATCTGGATACATGGCTGTAAGGACACAGGGCTTGGAATTCTGATAGGTATCAGAAGATTTCACTCCTTGTTTTCATCAGAAGGTACTTTGCAAGTACCAAGGTGGTGAATATTAGTTTAAATTCTTTGTTAAAGAAGAAAATAAATGGAGACACTGAGTTTTAACCGCTCTCAAGAAACTATTTTTAAGGTATTCCATAGGTAAAAATGAATTTCATTTCATATTTTTACTCAGAACAGAAGCCAACACGTCAGAGAAGCAGACCACGTTTACTAGAGCTCAAAGCTCCCCTCCTAGCACATGGGAAAGAAAGAGGCATCAAACGCGGTCACAAGCTGAAGCAAACAGGCCATGCAGATTTCCTAGTGCTGGTGTGGATGCTCTGGTCCTAGTTCCATCTCTCCCCACTGATCCAGTAAGAAATTTAGTATACAAACTGTCCTCTTCCTGTCTGGCACTACACCAGTTCACCAGTACCAAAAGATGAGGACATGAACTCACATTCTTTCCGGTGTGTCTGCATAAGATGTCCCTTCAGGCTGATAAGGAGACAGCTCTTTTGGGAATAAAAACATCATGAACCAAAACTAAGATCAGAACATCTCACTGTTGTATTTCTATGATCCCTTCCAGCTGCTTTGCCAAAGCTGCTGCAAACTGCACGTGGTGCACTTACAAGCAAGAGCAGCAAATGACTGTTAAGGAGTTTTTAAGTGATCTTATCCTAAAATATATACATATGAAATTATCAAGCACAGCATCACATTTCATAAGCATGTAATATTTATCATACTGAATGCTAAACTATAGCCATTACTTTCAGCACAAGTAGCACATCAGACAGGCACACAGGCTGTATGAAATGAAGTCAATACTCCCTAACAGCTTCATCATAGAGCTGTCCCACTCCCCAACAGTTGAGTTTCTCCTGCAAACATCACTGTGTCAATATTAAGTTGTTCCATAAATATTGCTATGCCAGATATCAATCTTGACTTAAAGAGCCTCCCACTAATTTGAAAAGGGTTTTGTACTTCCCATTGCTCCACCAGTTCCATCTGTTATTCTTCCTTTGTTAAATGAAGCACTGATATTATCTTCTGCTTCTTTAGTCCAAGAGATTATCATCAGTGTAAAATGAAAGCCTACTAACAGTAGCCACTGTAAGTTACAAGCGCTAAGAAATGAATTTCCATTCTAAAAAATGAACGTCAATGTTCAGCATCACCATAAAGAAAGAATCCATTCATCAAAAAGCTCAGCATCTACAGCTTACATCAGTAGAACCAGCTGTTCTGTAGCTATGTGATCAGTTTGCATTGTGATGTACACCTGAAGTTTGTGAGCAATTCACTTTAGATTCAGGTTTTTAACTCGGTCACACTTACCCAAAGGAGAGTAACGCTGGAATACACCTAACAACCAGTATCTGTGCTGTGGGCATGTGGATCAGCATACTGGAAGTAAAATCCAGATCAGAAGGTTAAGATGTAATTCAGTCTCACTATTTGCCTTTTAGCTAGGCAGAAAGGCTAGCCAATTTACTCAGCCTAAGGGAACAAACTTCCCCCTAGAGACCCACCTAAAGTAGTTCAAATGAATCTCCACAGCCAGATGCTGCCTTCTACTGGAGGAAGAGAAATGGATGCTCTGCTGGAAGCCCAGCACCACCTCTCACAGCACCCTGTTCAAAGGTTTCAGCTCCCAGCTACATCAAACAGTACAAACTAAAGCTCAAAGAGATCCTCAGAACCAGCTTTTAACCACAAAACAGTTTTGGTTGGAAGGGATCATAAAGATCACTTGGTTCCAAGCCCCTGCTCAGATCCTTCTCTTGCATCAATTGCAGCACTCAGCTTGGGAGCCAACAGAGAGACCAGTGGGAGTCCCACCACACAGACACCCATTAGCAAATTATGTTCTTCAATAGCACGATGCTGGAGGAAGACCTTAACCTCAGAGGCCAGTTACCTTTAGAGTTCTACTACACTAATGCTACAAACACAGCCTCTCACCTGAACATTCATCTGCTTCCAAATGACATCAATATTATCGGTCCCACAGTTCCTCTTGAATAACCCAGATGCAGTCTTTCTGCATTTGCTAACATACCAATGATTACTGCTAATTATCCCTATTTATAGAAGTTCATGCCTGAGGATACTGGAATAATATGAGTACACAAAGTTCAACTGAAAATAGATGCAAGAGCCCTTCTGTTCACTTTCTTAACTGCATAATTAGCACATGTTCCAACAGAAGCAGTGGTAGCTACTATTTAGACAAGGATTCTCCCACCCTATCATAGCTCTTCCTCACATAAGAGATGCCTCATAAGAGGAATCAATATTTCACCATGAGGGATTATGAGCCACATTTGCCTTCGTTACTGCACAGGCACAAAATCTATTAACCCAGCCTGACCTGCCTTCAGCACATTATACATCTTGCCTCTGTTCTACCACTAGACATTACTTACATGTTGTCCAATTAAATAAGGAAAACAAAAAAGCAGGAAGACATTTTGTTGGCAATATCCTTACAATAAAAGTATTAGAAATATTGCTAGTCACAGTAGACAATTCTGTTCCACCTTTAAGTGCCATGTTTCATCTGTAATTAATGCAAGCAATGAGTTTATTTTAAAGCATTAAACACAGGAAGTTACGTTAAAACTTTACATTAAAAACCTTTGACAATGCTGTGATGTTCTGCTGCTCATTAGAGCTCCCTCTCTTCCCTTAGTTTACTGCACAGCTCCCAGTATGCAAGTACCTCTAATTAATCATGGAAGTTCCTGCAGAAATGAAATGCTCCAATTCTCCTGAATAGCCCGAACATCCAGAAGTTCATCAAAATTCCTCTCCCCATTTCCAGAGACAGGATGCTTCTAGCAGCTTGACAATATTCCTTTTGATGCAACAGAATTCAAACTCATTTGAAATCCACTATTAATACTTGAGAGCAGCCCTTAACGCTGCCTCGTGCCTCCAATCCTAGCAGTCATTGTAATCTGCACAAGAGGAAAGCAAACAAGAAAACCTATATAACTTACTTTTATATTGCTGTCTCATCGCCCAAGCTTCTGAAAGTGAAGAAATGCCTTAGAAGTCCATAGAACTCCAGCTGTTGAACTCATTTATCACCAAGATAGGAGGTATCAGTGCTGCTGAGAGCTACAGTACCAAAAAGCTGATGAAAATCAAAATCTTTCATTCCATATCACAGTGACACACAAGCTGACACTGTCTCAGATTATCTGGCCACGCTACCAGAGTAAACAGTATCAGCAAGTACTTACACTCATCCAGAGCTCCGCAAAGAACTGATAACAGCATTAGAGCACTGATGGGCTTAAATCTCCTTTTTCCTCTCACTTTATACCAAACATGTTGTTTTGAGCAATGTGGCAGAGCACATATTGTGCAGATGGTAATCAGTACTTATTTCTACCAATAGCAGAAAAACCTGTAAGTTTAAGATTAGGATTTGTTTGGGATCTCTCTCAAGTTTCCACGTTTGTTTTCACAAACGGATGACTTGAAGAAAATACCATGAGATGTGGTGCATTATCAGATCCCGCAGCAGACAGTGAGTACTGCTCCATCCTTATACCCTAGCATTCACTCCTAACAGTTACTGCAGCTAGGAATCTCTGCATATTAGGCTTGCAATGCATGTGAGCTGCCAAAAAATTGAATGCCTCCATATGGAAAAAAAAGAAAATAGCATTCAGGTCACAGGAATGAGCTCTTTTTGACCTGCAGCTGGACGTTACCAGCACTAATTACAAACTTCTCATTGCAACACATTTTCAATGGAGCAATTTAGGCAAGCATTCATCCAACTGAGTCCAATTCAGTAAAAGTCTTCCAACATCACTCTTTACTTCTGCCACTATTGTACTGAAAATACCTGCAGGTCAATTTAAAGTCTCCTAAAAGGAACCTGAAAGTTCTATCACTACAAGACAGCCTGTGCTGCACGAGATGATATCATGCATCACACAAACTCTGCCAGCAGACTTTTTACCCTCCCCATTTTTTATTACCTCCTAACCAAGTATAAAGGCACCAAACTAAAACCCTGACTTCGATAACTCCTGACAGCAAGTACGAATACTCTGCTACTGACTGTTGTTTAACGTGCTCAGCCTCATTTACAAAAACATTCCTCTGTGATACAACCACTGAAATATGTAGAACAAACCTGGGGAGGGGACAGCAAAAAGGTCTCTCAGTTTTTTCCTCCAAATACTTTCAGAAGAATCTTATCTCTAGATTACAGCACTGCTCTCCTACCACTCTACTCCTTAAAAACATGCCATTTTTTAGCATTAAATTAAACCAGGCCAGCCAGGTAGAAACAAACAGTTTCAAATCTTCTGCAGATTGTTTCACAAGGAATCCAATGCTGGTGATTTCCCCCTTGCTCATCAACAGATCAGAGTCTGACTGTTCTTTTCCTTTGGAAGCAATCATTGACAATCTAGGTTTCAATAACATCTTCCAGTAACTTGGAAGAACAACAAGGATCTTTTAGCTAGTTCTGCTATCATCATTCTGCCTGTTCATCTTTGCTCTACCAGGGGAAGAAGCTGGTACCATTACACCAGCATCATGAATTGGAACACTTCACTTACCAGCATTTCATTACTTGAAACAGCCCTAAAACAGATTTCTTTGCTTTACAGATGAACTTTATCTGAACTACTCATATAACACCCAGGTGACTTAAGGGACATCCAGCCTGAACAGAGACATCCTGCTTCCACTATTCTGCATGACAAACAACAGACAACTGATTGGTCATCAGAGCTACCCACGGCAAGGAGATTCTGCAACAGAATATTTGGGGTAAAGTTTGGAAATCTGGCACAATCAACTTAGCTAATACATATCACAGCCAGCTGCAGTAGCAAAAATCAGCCCTTCCCTACAACTGACTCTACCTGGCCACAGTACGCACAGGGTACGCCCCAACAGGGCGCAATAAAAACATCAGCAGCTTTAAGAGGAAATCTTACCATGTGAATTCAGTATTGTTTGTATTAGCTCAGAAAGAAAAGCTGTGAACAAATGACACTTTGGAAACGCTTCACAAAATAATGTATTTTCTCTCTCTCTCTTTTTTTTTTCAAATCAAGTTTGATGAGAAGACTGACTTCAATGTGTTTGTGCAGCTTCCTTAACAGAGGTCTGAGTATTTTCTAAGCGGTCCAACGCGATGTGATGAAGCCAAGTGTCAATTTCATTTTGCTAGAATAAGGAGAGAAAAGGCTAAAGAGCATCAAACAGGAAGCTTAAGGCATCCAGAGACTGAAAACAAGCTCCTGAATCCAAGATTTTCTCTAACTGAAAGCAACGTGCGTTGAAAACTACTATAGATTTGGTATCCAACTTGAGTGGAATCTGCCTGTGCTAAAAGGCTTTCTGTACATCAAGTCATGATGAGGCAGTCCAAACACATTTCAGCACACGGTCTTCCTAAAGCTGTAAAAATAACTTCTTTGGCAATGAGAATCTCAGTAGCATTGGGAAGCAAATCTGTCTTACTGCTCCTTTTATTCCAAACAAGAGCAAAACAAACACCTTGGCAATACAAGATTCCACTTCAAATCCCTGAAAATCATCTGTTGGACACAGAGCTAATACTACAACAAAAAGAATGTTTTACAAGTAAATCTGCTAGAAAGCACTTATTCTCTTAATAGCTATATATTATATTATATATATATATAATATTGTAGTAGGAAGACAAGGAATCCCCCTAACCTGCCCTCTCAAACCAGGCTCACAGAAATAGAGCAGGTCATGAATTTTCTGTAAGCTGAATTGCACAAGCCCATCAAATATTAAAGAGCACTGCAGATGTCTGCAGTCATTTCTAAAAGCTTCTTCCAGACAAGCAATGAGGACACATGAATTACATTAACTGCTTCCAAACACTCCATTTACCTTTCTCCAGATGTTTTTCACCAAAAATGAGCGTGTTTCTCCAGAGTTTTTAAGTCCAGAGCTCTTCTAAAACTGCTAACAGTGCATTTCTTGACCAGGCTTTTAATAGAAAAGGCTCGTCCAAGCTTCACACAAGTCCACTGCTCTCTGCATAATCTTAAGCAACAGACATATCCCAACAAAGCATTTCTGAAGGCCTCCAGCTGCAGACTGCACGCATCAGCCACATCTTCAGGTTGTCACTTCCACAAGCCAAAAACCTCCATACAAACATAAAATCACATGCACTGAACGAAGGGTCAGTATTTGATGTGTGATCCTCTTACAATCCCTTCGCACCCAATATATGCAGCTTCTTTTGCGCTTTCCTCTTGCGTAAGAATTCCAAGTCATCACAGTTTCTGCCCACACTCCTGACCATGCAGTCAGTCAGCCCGGTGCTCTGCCTTGCTGCATGCCCACAGTGGCTCATATAAACTGACCTAAAAGCTCAGCAGCCCAGGGCTTTCAGATCAAGGCTCCCCAGGGGGTTTTGAAAATAGAACAAGGTGCTATTGGTAACCATAGTCAGCAACGCTGGATATTGAGCATAAGTCTCACAAAAGGCCTCCTATTTTCTTATTACAATGATAAGCCAGCTATATACTGTAGTCAATACCTCTTGGAGAACAGCTGCCTACTATCAGTACAGTTCTTGGCCCAATGACCTGTATGTAAAATGCTTCTCAGCATAGCACTGCATTCACTTATCTCCACCTCAAACTTCAGAAGGAAAGAAACTGTGTCAGGCTTCCAGAAGTAGCTCTGCAGGTGAAAAAAGGTGTGGGTTCCACTCACCTACCACCTGTGTTACTGCCAAAGGTTATTATCACTGCACAGTCTTCACACATAACCGTTATTGACAACTTGAACTGGTGATTTTACACCTGAAATTGTCAATTTAGTTTTCAATTAACCAGACTTATCACCACAGCTGCGAATATCCAGTCTTAGGGACCTTACATTTGGACTGTGACCTACTGTTATCTTGCACATTCAATCTCCCAAACAATCCAGTACAAAGTCCAGGTAATTACATCTGTTAAAGCAAGAATCCACATTCAGTGATAAGCCCTCAGCATCTACTTTGCTCAGATGTCGGTTATGTTTCATTCAAGTAATTACAGCCTCTTCCTCTCTGGAATAGCAACTAATACTGCCAAGTCTCAAACCAGGTACCTCGGTATTTATAATTTCACAAACAGCAAAGTTAAAAGGTATATACAACCAGCATCACTAACGTTTACTATTGTTTATCCAGTCTATACTAAGTGTAACAGGGATTTATCATAAACACTCACCACCACTGCTTGAGTTTCTTAATGCAGATCAAGCTAACTCCTATTCTGATTCGCTAGCCTTTAAGTTTCACCACCTATACCTGGTCTTTTCTTGACAGAGAAGTTTAGTGCCTCTTCTATGTTTAGTTTTAGTCCTGGCTTCTTACACATCTCAGATCAGGCATAGTTGAAAAGAGGATCCAGAACAGCACTGCAGGACAAGCAAAACCCATCTTCAAAGGGGCTGTTCAATTGACCCATTCCCTACTGAAACCCGCTCTTAATAACAACAATTCCTAGAGTTCTGGTTACTCATTTCTCCATTTGCTCCCTAGCTAACAACCAATTCAGGCTACTCACTTCCTCTTCTGCTAGTGCAGAGGGAAAGCACACTGTGTGTAATGCTGTAATGTGACAGGAAGTACAGCAATAATGGCAAGGTGCCACGTTCCCAGGTTGCAGCAAATGAAGATCAGCCCAAACACAGCAGCCATAGATGCAGGAATGAAGGAAGAGAATCTGCTTACCTTTAGAAGGCCTCAGGTAGACAGGGATCTCCAGCAGGATACCCCTCACATCCACTACCAGCCCTTAAATGAGGTCTGGGAAGGGGTGGATCCTGGCTCCAGCCATTCAGATGCACTGTATGTACCTGAGCTCCCCTGAGCTGGCCCTGCCTTCCCACCAGGTGCTCAGTCACTGCTTCAGGACATTACTTGGCTACACAACAGCACATTTGTCTTCAATAATCCATTTTTCAGATCTCACAAGCTTCCATACTGATGTGAGCAACTCTGGCAGTCTTCATTAGTTATAGTGCAAAAGAGCCACGTTAAATGAAACTCATTCTAAGAGGTGGATGGGTTGATACAGAAGCACAGCAATTGGTTGCTTCACCCTTTAGCACAGGAAGAATCACAGACAGCAAAAAAATAGTGCACTATGAGGACAGCACAGCAGTCCATTAGGAAGAAGTCACAAGGTGGTACCTAAACCTAAGCTGCTTGTTGAAAACACAAACTCAAGGTGGAGCTCCATTGCACTGGCATTTCTCTTAGATTATCTTTACCACTGCTTAAAAAGAATCTGACATCACTCAAGAATAATAATTATTATTAACCTTAAGGGAATGCTTAATTATTAGCCCGATTCTGTCATTCCTAAAAGGAAGAAGAATACACAGCCATGAAGTTCCTATTAGTTATGGCACCACAGGAGTCTCCTGATAACTTGACTTTGAGCAACTTAACTGAACTGTTAAAAGGCAATGTAAGCTCTTTCCACTGCACAGTTACTAATCCAATAACAAAACTCTTCTTCTTCCTGCTCTGTCACACTAACTTGTTCTTCATGCCTCTCCCAGAACACTATGAATTCAATAAATCGCATACCAACTGTTCAGAGAATGTAAAGGGATCCGGTTTCTTGGAGATATTTCTTATTGCAGCTTTTATTGCCAGCAGTTACAGCCAAGCGTGTCTCTAACAAAGGCTTAGAACATATCACTGTTTTGCTTACAACCTCCTCCTGCAACCTGCTCAGTCAAAAGCAATCAGCCTTAGACATCACTCTCTCAATAGGAAAGGAGCTCTCTCGATTTGCAGAACCTAATGAAAAAGAATAGCTCTGAGCAGCAGGCTAAGAGTGATGGCTGTCCATGGTCTGCTTGTGTGATCCACACACAGACCTGCAATCAACAGGCTAAAAAAGGTCTGAATGTTTCCAAGTACTTTATGGCTTTGAATGGCAGAACCTGGTGAACACCCGTATTGGTGGTATTTTGGTTTATAGATAGGTGATTATTCACTGCTATGCCCTATCCAATCTGCACAGTCCAGAACCAAAGCAAAGTCAGAGTTCCAGTTCTGAATGAAATACCTCCACCAGAAAATGCTGCTTCTTCTGCCTGCCCTTCCCTCGCACAGCTTTGCTGCTGCTCAGTTCACACTGAAGCCAGAATTGTTTACCCTTCAGATCCTGTCATTACCAAAGCAATCCCATTTCCAAGGCTTCCTGAAAGTAACTGCTACACCCTTGCAGCTCCTCCCCAGGCAGCAGGCTCCTGCAAAGCAGGGACTCATGCATGACTTCCATTCATTCCTCTCACAGCCTGCACATAGCAACAGCGCACCAGAGAGGAGAGCTTGGTGGAAACAGCACTACTCAGAGTCAGCACAACCACAGCAAGAGGCTACAAGCCCACAAGCAGCAGAGACCAAATCACACTGTTTTAAAGCCCAAGATCAATAAACTCCCATAAGGGCACACTATGGTGTCTGCAACCGGAGGCATGAAGCACCATCCTCAGGATAAGGCTTCCAAGGAGCTGAGCACACGCAAGGTGCCACAGCTTCCTCTTAGAGTGGCATGCAGATACCAGAGCAGACAGCCACCTGTTTCTGGTCTCACTGAACTGCTCTTGACCCCTTGATAGCAAGATGATAGGCTACATGCCCAGCTGTTGGGACAGCAGCACAAAAGTTCATCCTGCAAACATCACCAGCTCCTGGGCATAATGCAACCAAAAAAAATCCCCCCCATACACAAATTGCTGTTTTCATCTCCCCTAATACCTCGTGGCTTGCTCTTACACCAAGCAAGGCACATTAAACAGGCCTCCAGCAATACTATGGCAGCAGCAAGACAGGCAAACTGTTACAGCCAGCACAACCGGGCAGGAATCACTCTTATTTACAAACTAAGACAGCAGCAACCTGCCATCCGCTTCTGTTTGTCATGAGCGACAATGAAAGAAGTCCAATTCTTTTAGTGCAAACAACACAAGTTGTTGAGAAATCAAAGTAAGTTCACAATATGGCAGCTCATCTTTCAGAACACATGCACGTATACTAATTCCCATTGCATTCTCATTTAGATGCCAGCACAAAACTCATTTGACACACTGAACCCTTGTCTCCCAGGATCAGTACTGGCATCTACTGCACGTTCACACACAGTTGCATTGCCTTCAGTTCACACTGCACAGCTCAATAGAAACCTAAGAGCAACACTGTGAAGAATTCTATTTTGGTTGATGCTCAGTAATTAATCAATTCAACACATGAAATTCTGCATATACATACAAAAACAAAACAACCCCACACCAAGGCTCCAGGGAGTGAAAAGTCCATCTATTTTCAGTTGTAGTAAGTAGCTACTGCTGGAATTTCAAGAACAGACACTCTAAAATTAACATGCATTCTAAAAAGGCCCATGGACGCTGTCCTTTCCCAGCTGGTCAAGGATGCTCAGGTCTCTCATGGAGTGGGAGGGCAGATGAGGGCAGAGAAGGGACTGTGTGCAAGGAGACCAAGACAAATGTACTTGGTACAGAATCACTCTCCTACTTAGGGATAAATAAGCATCTCCCATAAAACGCCAACAGTCCAATGCATCACAACTGAAAGCTCTGGCAAAAAGCTACTTCTGATGGTTGTCAAAAGCACTGCAGGGCTCACTACAGTCACCCACTGCATAAAAGCCAACTTGCATTATGCTACAGAAAGTAGCTAGCAACAAGCAGTGTTTTCATAAGATGACAGTTTAACTTCAGAAAGGCTAACTCAAGCTTGTACTTGCAGAATGTATGAGTACATAGAACATATTTACCAAGTTGCAGAGACCTTTTGTTCTAAATTGCAGCAGGCATCACGTTCTACAACCTGCCTGCTGAAGGGGCCTGCTCCCAATTCACACAACCCAGACAAACAGCTGCAGATAGCCAAGGTCCACCAAGAATTCAGAACAACTCAGAAGTGCTGAACATTACTGCTCCTTAATATCTACACATATTAACAGATGCTTAACGAAAGCGGCAGACACTCAAGGTAGCAATAACTTCAGCCACACCCCATTGCATTCAGCTCAAAATGTTCAGTATCTAAGTGTGTGTTTTACTGCCTTTCAGCACTTTTCTGAATGACAGATCTCTTCCTGCAGCAAGAAAAATTGTGTTTTAGCTGCATGACTTACACAGAATACAACTCCAGCAATACTGTAATTGGTGCGTTATGCAAATGCAAGAACAATCATAAGGATGATGTATAACATGGTAGAGTTTTGGCAAGATAAATTGAAACTTTAGATTTAGTTACACAAGCAAGTCCAGGTCAATACATGATTATTTGCAAAAGACGCACATTTATTACAAGTTCTTTTGTAGCTTATTCATCAGCTCAGTTGCAATAGCTTCTGCACAGCACTCCACTACCTTCTCCACTGTTGCTTAAGGAAAAGAAGGCTTAGATGTAAGCTAAAAACAAACTGAACAGTCCCAGCAGCCCTCCAACACCATAAAACGCTATCCCAAGTCTAGCAATGCGAACCCACATCTGCAATAGCTCTGAAGTTCACCATTTCTCACGTTAAAAAGCTTTAACATCTGAAAGAGTAAACACAGACGAAGTTAAATCAGTTAATTCCTTTTCACGCAAGTCAACTTGGCCACTGCATGAATTACATCACCTTAAGGTAAACTTCATATGTTAACAGGAAAAATTCCTGTATCCAAGTAAGCGTTGAGTTCATTGCTCACTTTCAGGCTGGTTTGACAGCACAGGCCTATAAACAAAGTGCCCTGCACAGCAGTACAGGGAAGGCTTCACCCAGGCTGTAGCAATGCCCTGCTGCTTGTTGTTAGCTAGGTACTTTACACAGATCTTCATGCAAACATGCCCTTGTCTCATTTCACTTCAATACAGCATAAATCACTGTTTCTTTTTCCCCAGAAGTTGCATTTAAAATACAGCATATTGAAGCACGCAATCATACATCTTCCAAAAGGCAGACATTAAACAAGTACAGCTCAGAGTTAAAAGCCTTTGCTTTTCAATCAGGTGCCCGCTGATCACTGATACACACTCATACACAGCAGAAGCAGAACCAGGCCCAAAGTCAAAGCCTCTCAATGCATTTAAAGTGAATGAAAGAGGTGTTCCAGAAGCCTTGGGAATCCCGTCCTGAGGACCACAGCCAGCATCCCTAGGCATGAACTGCCTCGTTACTGACCCAACATGTAAACTTTGGGAAAACGAACAGAGGGAACAAAGACACAGCTTATACCTGCATTACTTTCAGAACAAAAACCTCTCAGAATTAGCAAGAAAACACAGCTCCAAATCGATCACACCTGACGTCATCAAATCTTTTAAAGCAATTTGCAAAGCACACTGGTCTGATTACCTCTGATTTATTGCAGCAAGTAAAACAACATCTGGCCCCATCCACTGACTACATTCAAACAGACCTAAACAAAAATATACAGGTCAGGAAGAGCCCTACAAAGGTACACAGCTGTGCTGTCACCTGTTGGTAAGCACTGCTTTTAGGGACTCCCACACAACTCAGTGTCACTGCCTCCTAAGATGACAGCATAACCATAACCAAGCTTCTAGCAGGGAGTCACTGAGCCAGCCTTCCTATCCACATACTAATTCCAACCCCCTCCAAAAAGACACAAAGCCTATAGGCTACCTTGCTGCTCTAGGCAAGGTGGTGGTGTAGCCCTCTATGTTAAAAAAGACTGTGAACGTGTGGAAATCAATGATGGTGATGACAGGGTTAAAAGCTTATGGGTGAGAATAAAAGCTAAGGCCAACAATACTGATGTTATTGTGGGAGTTTGCTACAGGCCACTCACCCAGGATGAAGTAGACCAGATGCTTTATAAACAGTTGGGTGAGGTCTCAAGGTCACTCCCCCCTTGTGGAGTGGAAAAGGAGGCTGAGGGGAGACCTTATCGCTCTCTTCCAGTATCTGAAAGGTGCTTACAGGGCAGGTCTCTTCTCACTGGTGATAGGATGAGGGAAATGGCCTCAAGTTGCACCACGGTACGTTTAGGTTGGACATTAGGAGACACTTCTTCACAGAAAGAGTAGTTAAACACTGGAATGGGCTCTCCAGGGTGGTGGCCAAGTCACCATCCCTGGATGTGTTTAAGAGCCATTTGGTTGTGGTGCTCAGAGATGCAATTTAGCAGAGGGTTGTTAGAAGTTGGACTTGATGATCTTTGAGGTCTTTTCCAACCTGTGTGATTCTATGGTTCTATGATTATTTTTCCTTCCAATTAAGTAGTTTCAGCTGTCTGCAGTCTCATTCTAGAGACTACTGGCTTGCTCCCACAGCAAGCCTCAAATTAGAAAACTTCATTACTGTTTAAATCACCTTGGAATATTTAAGTTCAAGGTAGATGTGATATGTTTCATCAAACATAGATCCATCAGTGATTTTCAACTAACACATCAAGATATTTTAATTACACAACAAACATGACCTGACTGAACTATAGGAGGTTGTGTCCAGCTACCCCATACACACAGCCGGCAGCCTATACAGCTCTTGACATTTAAGAACCATTGCTCTCCTCAACCAGGTCTTCCCTTATTTAGGTAAGAGCTGTCTCTAGACTCCCACATCCCATAATCTAACATTGGAAATGGTTTTAAGTTGAAGGAGGGAAGGTTTAGGTTGGATATCAGGGGGAAGTTCTTTACTCAGAGAGTGATGAGGTGCTGGAACAGCTGCCCAGAGATGCTGTGGATGCTCTGTCCCTGGAGGGGTTCAAGGCCAGGTTGGACAGAGCCCAGCCTGGTATTAAATATAGAGGTTGGTGGCCATGCATGCAACAGGGGGTTGGAGCTTCACGATCCCTGAGGTCCCTTCCAACCCAACCATTCTATGACTGAGTGAACATCCAGATTCCCCCTACTAACTAGAAGCATAAAAACCTTTCAGCTTAAGAGCTGACTGGCTTGCCCATCAAATAGTTAGCACACATTTCCTTTACCAGGATCAGATGCAGCCAACATGTTCTTATTGCCTCGACATCACTAAATATGTGATCCTTGTTTTAGTCTCATGTTTGACCCACTGCAGTTTCTGCTGTACTGACTGCTCCATATGCCTGGAGACAAATTCAAATAAAACATCTGTCTTTTGCTACCCAAAAATGCACAATCATGTACCATACGTATTCTATCTTCATTGTACAAAGAATGTAAATAGACAAGTTGAAAAAAGAAAGGTACAGAAAGGCTTCCCGTTCTTCATGCTGTTTAAACAACCTCTACTGTGAGGCTGCACTAAAAACCACTTCACGATCCCTGAAATGCTGCAATGACTAAATTGAACCACATTTAGGCATTTAACAGCTGGTGGTTTTTTGCCTTGCTTGTGTTTGTGCACTGACCAGGTTTAAAACACACATAATGCCCCACTTTAAAAGCTTTTATACAATAATCTGGAGCTGACCAGCAAGTATTACCTACACGCAGTTCACATCAACTCTCTCCTCAATTAGCATAATAAAGCCACCAGCAACCCTCCAACTGAATTCACTCCATTATGCAGGAAGCAAGACGTTCCAGTAAGCAAAACATTCCTGGAGAAGTTCTATCTATTCATACATGCAAAATACTCTATGTTATCTATGTCTCTTGACGCCAGCTTAAATACCAGCTTGAAATGGCATTACACACTTATCACAGCAGGTGTCAGCTGTAAATATTTGTACCTCCAGCCAGGCTAGCACTGTTACTCAGTGGATTAGCACACATTGCTTCCCACCACCTTTCCCTGGCAGAGAACACAAGGTTATACACCTGTGCATCCAATACATCCCTAGCCTCAAGCACTTAGTGCCCTTTTAGTCAGCTCCACCCTACTCAAATACAGTTTTGCAAGACTAGTCCCATCCATAAGCTAATTTATCATTGTACATCTGAACACCATTAAACGCTGCAATCCCATAGCAGTGAAGTATCTTTGAATATTAGTTAATACAGGTTAAAATTAGAAACATCTTTTGCATCAGAAAGCAATGACACAGATGAGATGCCAACAGGGAGCAGGAACAGCTCCCATCTCTGACCTACCTGGCTCTTACTAGGACTGAGATAGGAGGTTTATCCAATAGCATTCCACCTTTGCCCGATTGTAAGCACCTACCAGTACTGGTGCTCACCAGCAGTACAAAGACCACAGGAGCTTACAGAATTATTAGTTAGTTAATCTTTGCACGTCATGAAGCACCAAAGCCTAACTCATAACACTACATTAGGCTTAAAGACATACAAATACTCAGATCTAAGCAGGATATCACATCTCAATTACTCATCAAACCCTTTCAAAATTCCTAAAGGTTTTGTTTTCAAGAGATCTGTGTTGTTTTCTCCTCTCCATGATTTTGTCTTCTTACCATTCTTTCAGTTTCAACAACAGTAATTAAGACAGCAAAGCCCCTGCTTTACAGCTAAATTCAGTCAGTATCATCTCCAGAGAGCACCATTCCTTACCTCTTCAGATCCTTTTCTATCTTGGTGCAAATATTAAGTTCCCAGTTACATCCATCTATCCTTCAGGACAAGCACTGCAAGGAGCTGATTGTCTATCCTCTGTCCCAGGGTAGTCCCACTGCATTAAATGATGCTTCCAAGAGTCAGTCACTTTCAGGTAATATCTGAAACGTCTCTTTGTATCCTACTTGCAAACCCAGAGAAGGTCTTAGTGTCATCAATCACGGATTTCAATAGCACATTAAGCGCACAGAATAGAAGATTGCAAGTGAAGTAGAAGGTCATGAAGGGTGATGTAACCATTCCAGGCTTTTGCTACGGAGGCTTCTAACCTCCAACAAGTGATCAGCCTCACGACCGCTTCAGCACTCACACATGCTACATTTGTCATTCCTTTGCCTTCCTTGCTGTCCACAAGCTCTATTTTCCATCAATACCATCTTCTCATTTCTTCCTATACCCTTTTTACCAGTCCCATACAGCTTTCACATCTCAAATGCTCTTCAAAGAATCCTCATGAAAACCGCTCCCCTTCAATTCAGAAAGGGCTGAGCACTCTGAATTGCTGCTTCTCCATCACACTGCAAGCTCACTTCATAGGCAGGGAGGAAAAGCAAAAGGCTTGTTTCTTCATAGTTCACACACATTCAAGTCCAATATTATGCAACAATGCTTTCCATACTATCCATTGTAAAACTTCTGTATCCTGTGCACATGTAACTTAGAACTTGAGGCTATTTATCAGTGAATTATATCTTTATTATCCCAGCTCAAAGGCAGAGCGGCTTTGATCTGAGATGCTTGAAATCTATTCCAGGCCTTAAAGATAGCATTCCACCTAATGTTCACATATCAGTGACTTTATTCCTGCACCAGACTGTCATTTCAGTATCTTAAAATAACTAGATTCATTCTTATTAGATTCTGATGACAACAAAGCAATTCTGCACACAAAAGCAACTACTTTTAATGTGTCACTAATGAGGAACAACATCTGTTGTCCAGTGCCATGCTGTAATTATCCAAGAACTACCATTCTACATAAGAGTTGTCTTTTAAAAATTGTAATATAAACAATTCAGATAAGGCAGCTGAAGCCTAATTTGTCTCATAAGCCTGCCTGCTACACTTGTTTTCATCATTAATTAGTACAAATACATATGCCAGTCATCATCTTATTTAAGAACCAATGATGTCTTTTTTGGGTTACCGACCAGGTGATGCCTTGCTTTTCATAGAATTATTAAGGTTGGAAAGACCAAGAAGATCATCTAGTGCAGCCATCAACCCATTCTGGTGACAGCTCCAGACCACAGCACTCAGAGCAACATCTGCCCCTTTTCCTGAACTCCTCTAGAGATGCTGACATCACCACCTCCCCGGGCAGCCTGTTCCAATACATCATCACCCATTCTGAGAAGAAACGTTGCCTAATATCCAACCTGAACACGCTGGTGCAACTTCAGGCCATTTCCTCTCATCCTATTGCTAGTTACATTGGAGACGAGGCCAACCCCACCTCACCACAACCTCTTCCCAGGCAGCTGCAGAGAGCAATGAGGTCTCCCTTCAGCCTCCTCTTCTCCACACTGAACAGCCCCAGTTCCTTCAGCTGCTCCCCATAAGACTTGTGCTCCAGACCAGCTCAGCTATGTCACCACTCTCTGTGCACACTCCAGGTCTCAGTGTCCTTCTCGCAGTGGGGGGCCCAACACTGAGCACAGCACTGTTGCGCAGCCTCACCAGAGCTGTGTACAAGGGGACAGTCACCTCCTGCTGGCTGCACTATTGCTGATACAACCTGGGATGGTATTGTCCTTCTTGGCCACGCTGCTGGCTCATGGTCAGCCACGGATCACAATTTTTGGTTCACAATTAGTTAACACAGATACAAAAACTTGTGAAGATAAGTGGCATACATTTAAATGACTGCTGTCTTGGCAGCCAGCACCATGCTTTTAGCATATTTCCCCTAGAGAAGACAGTTGCTGTGATACCTAAAAGACAGGCTTCCTGGCTTTTCTTCGGAGCATGCTTAGCAGAAGCAGTGAAGTAATAGAATTCGTACATTCTCACACTACCAGATACAAGATGCCAAAGAATTCTACAGCAACAACTATCTTGCCATGTCTGTCCTCCTGCTGGTTATGTTACTGGAAAATATAGAATCAGAGTGACTTAAAACCGAAAATAACTTCAAGATCACCAAGTCCAACCATCAGTCTGACTTATCAAGTCCCATCACTAACACATATTCCTCAGCACCACCTCCATATGACTCTTAAACATCCTGCTGCTGGCCAAGTGGTTTCTGATACAAGCTAGGATACCATCAGTCCTCTTAGCCACCTGGGCACACATTCAAGTATGGACGCAGAGTATACAGATAGAGGTTTAAACTCACAGAAAACATACTAGCAGGAAGAATAGTTCAGTTTAACAGAGAATATAAGCACTACCAACTTAAAGACAAAGTGGATTTTCCTCCAGGTTTTATGTTAAATTATGTCAAATTTGACCAGATTTGGCCCAGGCTGTAAACAGCCCTTTGAAATAAAGCAAACAAACCCAATAACCATCCAATATGAGTCAGAAGCTTCTCATAAACAAATAAGAAGCCCACAGACATACTGCAATACAGCCAAAGCTACGCATTCAATTCCAGTAGCGTTAAGAGTCACTTTCCTTGCCTGTATTTACTTTCTTCAGTACAGGAGGGAAAATTAGCAAATAAAATCGCTGTCTAATGATCAGGCTTACATTCATTATCTGACTATGTAAGCAAATAAAGCTGCTAAACAAGACAATTTAAACAGCTCATTCATATCTACCCCATGTTTTTGTACTTGCTTCCACAAGCGGTTCATTGAAACAGAAGGGGAATGAAGAAAACCAAGTTATCCAGTGTTTGAAATGCACTGTCATCTCCATAACCTTTCATTTGTGCCATTATATAGGCTCCAGGTATAGCACATTCCCATAGTAGTCCAAATGTGTCAAAGTAAGAAATAAAATAGCAACAGGCTCTAACATTAATCACAAGATTCGTGCTGCATCCATAGCTTTACCACAATTAAATCAATAGTACACATTATCTGCAAACTGTTTCGGATCAAGAGTTATCCAGAAGACTAGAAAGTTGTTGAAAAAGCCCATATAGACAAAGAGTACTGAAACATTCTTGATTTTAAGATCCTTTAAATTCAATTTAATCTATTAACTCTAAAAGCTGCTCATCCCACTCTGCTCACAGGCTGGACAGTTTACAGATACAGCTGAACTTCACCTTCTCATCGCATTTAGAGACTGTATCTTACAGGACAGCAAAAAGTTTCTGTATCAGTGTAATGCTACACTGTTGCAGAAAGCACAACAATAATAGCTGGGTGGCAAAGTCCTACGCTACAGCAAGTGAGAACAAGCCTGAATGCAGCAGATGTGGACACAGAAACAAAGGAAGAAAAGCTGCCTACCTTTAGAAGATCACAGCTAAACAAGGATCTCCAGCAAAAGATGGCCTCACCTTCGCTGCCAACCCTTACATGAGGTCTGAGAAGGGGTGGATTCGGGCTCCATCCCTTCCAATCACTCAGATGCACTGCATGCACCTGAGCTCCTCTGATTTGGACCTGCCTTCCCACCAGGTGCTCAATCATTGCTTTAAGCTGTGTCTTAGCGTTTCCACTACAGACATGTACTTTTCCCCATTGCAATGCTGTAGAACACTGGATATTGTTGAAGTCTGGAGAAGTGTTTTACCACTCAGGCACCGTCCCCAAACTCCATGATTCTCCAAAACAGGTGGTGTTTTTCAGTCCCTCCATCAGCTTCACAGCCCTTCTCTGAACACAACTGAGCGACTCAACCCCATCCTTCCTGCAGCGAGAGGCCAAAACTGAACACTGGATTTGAGGTGCAGCCTCACCAGATTCCCTACATCTGATTCATCTGATTTAATCACATTAATTTAATCCCCCAGAACAACAACAAAAAGAGCACTTGCCCTTTCCAGCACAAATCAGAGACAAAAGGTTACCGTGCTGTGAGAAACTGTTCCCCAGACACCATCTCAAGAAGTTACCCTCATGTCACAATGAGGCTCCGAAACCATCCTTAAATGCTTCAGTTCCCAAGCAAAGTGATTTTGTATCATTTATTGGAGCATTAGTTTAATCACTTCAAATCCCATGGCATGATTCACAGTTTAAAAAGTCACAACAATAAAAAACTCTTGTACAGTGTGAGTGCTACTGAGGTTTCAGGGTGCCGCTGTCTTACATAATACTCTTCCCCAGGCTTAATTATTTGCTTGCATGGAGATCCATAGATACAAGATCTCTTAAGTCTGTTTCAACAAAATAGCTAAGTAAAAGCAGTGACTGGTATTTAGTTTTTAGCATGACTATAATTGTTTTCAAGCTGCAGCTTTGCTACAGCTCTTAGCAAAAGCTGATTGTAGTACAAGCCTTGGCAGCTTCCCACCAGCTATTCATATGCCTGCAGGAAGGCTCTGTTTATTAAAGAGAGTAGACTTTACAGCAGCAATTCACCAGTTAGCAAGTTAAAGAAAAGAACCCATATTCACAATAAATAGTCAGAATCACAGCATTGTCTAGGTTGAAAAAGACCTCCGAGATCACCAAGTCCAACCATCAGCCTGACCTACCCAATCCCACCACAAACCATGTCCCCAAGTGCCACATCTCAGGCACCTCTAGCCATAGGGACCACCACAGCCGTGGGCAGCCCCCATATTCCAGAGAAGCTACTGCAAAGTCAGAAGGCTCCAAGGAAAGCAAGGCCTTGGCAGGTAACAAAACCAGACTGCAGTCCCATACATGTCAGCTGCAGATTCCTCTAATGCACGCACACGGCAGGAGTTTGCACTGTGCTCCATTTTCAAGACAAAGTACTTTTAAAAACGACTGACAATAAAAAACAGAGGAAGGATTATACCTCCTTCCATTTCCCCTGCCCCTAACGTGATGCATCAACAACTCTGCACTGCTCTGAACAAGTCACTTCCACACGTACAGATCCTATCTTCTTCCTAACACTGAGATGCCTGGGGAGTCCCAAGACAAAGGGAAATATTTAATACAGCTTGGTATGACTTCCTTAAGTTTCAAAGAAACACTCTCCCCAAAAAAAGCCTCAAGAAAAGAGAAGAAAAAAAATAACCCACAACCCACAGACCACAAAGGAGATCTTAAAATCATTTTCAGGGCACTCTCAAACCAGTTATCTTGAGGCTGGTTGCTGAGGTTTTGGTTTAGTAGTAGAGATCTCAGATACTACTTGCCCTCTGTCTAGTTAGAGAGATCTGCTCTGACCCCACACTGCAGCAGATCTGGTTTGTTTTGATGGGCTCACCACTGTGTAGAAGGATGCAAAGTGCCCTTGCTCAACACCTGTGCTATCAGTATCTGTTAGAGACAAGTATATCAGCAGAAGTATTTGTATGGACTCTCATCCTGTTTTAAAGCCCACTTGTAAAGGATTAGAAATTTGGTTTTCTGACTGCTTCACTTCCTTTCTTTGGGTCTGCATGACTGTTTGAACTACACAGCAACACAGCGCTATGACCTGCCTTAAACATCCATATGCACAAGCTAAGAATGCAGCACCTTGAAAACCCAAAAGCTTTCTGTCAGTTTAAAGACCGCTGAAGTCTATTCCCATGTTTGTTTTACATGGTTTCCTTTTTCTCCCCATCCTTAAGCACAGCACACATCTGATAGAAGAAGCATCAAATCCTATCAAGTGTTGATGCATCTATTTAGGGAATTAAACTCGCAAGCTACATGAAGACAGTTCTTACTTAAAGGCAACAGCCTAAATGACAGCATCTGAAATGTTCCAACTACTTATTATCCATTTCATACAAAGGAGCACATTTTTCAATGTGATTTTGCAGCTCTGAAATGCAAGAACCTGAAAGTAACTGCTTACAGACTTTTTACCCATAGAAAAACTAGCGAAGCAGCCCCACATTTCATAAATGCTTTCACCAATTATCACACCTCAGAATAACACAAGGAAAGAAACCTCTGTGCATTCAGGACCCAATTTAGGAAGGGCCCTGAAAGCTGCTCTTTTAGGATTATTACCTACAACTCCTGTATTTGCACACAAAGATCTGCTGCTGCTGTAAGACCTGTTTAATTTTGCATTATCTCAACTGCCATTGATCCAGCCAGCATGACCAGACACTCCGACAGAACTCCAATCCTAGAAAGGAGTTTGCACTGCCAATGGAACTTCTTTTCTTAATGGAAGGCTAAGTAAGGCAATGACACTCTGCAATGAAAAAGAAGGGCAGTAAATAAGTAATAGTGTCTTCCCTTCGCAAGTCTCAAACTGCTTTAGATTCCAAGTACGCACTCTTCCAGATCTGTAAGACGCCTCTCAAGCACTGAACTATTACTTGAGCTGATCAAGGAGCATATGTTGGTCGGAGTCACAGTTTAAAGCAGCCTGAACTAATGAGGCTACATTCTTTAAAGGGTACAGTATTTTTTCCCCCACTGGAAAGAACTGTTTCAGTACTTCATATTTTCTCATCCCAGCCTGTGCCAACTACACCACAGCTCCTCACTATCAGTGAACAAGTGCCATGCCCTGAGCTTAAAGGGCTTTGGGAGCCATCACTGCAACATCCAGCTCTGCAAATCAGCAAAGACTTCCAAGGCAAAACAAATCCTAACTTCCAAGTTCTTACATGCAACAACAAGGAGGTTTAGCATAGCATGTAACTTGGTGGAGTTATAATCCAGGGGCAAGAAGGATTTCGGGGGGCTTGTTTTTGAATATACGACATTTTTAAGTACTCAGAGTTACTTGAAGAGCTCTCAGAACAACAAAAAAGAAGAGATCGAAAATAGACACTTTTTCTAGATAAATCTTTCCCATGAATCAGATCTACTGGCTCCATGACTCAGTGTACAACGCAAGTTCGACAAGCAAATTGTCTACAAGAATTTTTACTCATCAGCTCTGCCTTTGAAACGCATTTGCAGGCTGCTATTTTGGTTTTACAGCCTGTGAGGCTGACAAAGGAACCAAGTTACGGTTAGGTAACAAATCACTAATAGCATGACACAAGGCTGACAGCAGTCACACGCTGTGAAGATAACTACACGCAATGCTTTGCATCCTCCTCCCACTTCAACACAAACCTGGCTGCACCCATGCATCAACACATCTCAAAGCACAAGAACACGTAGTAATTACCGCTAAATGCTTTTGGTTTTGTTGTGCTGAAGGACAACGTTTATCCCAACCCAAACACCAAGGATACCAAGGGAGGAACAGCGGTGCCTGTGTCGTACTTCCCACAATACAAAGTTCCCAGCTCCTCAGTGAAAGAGAAGGCCAGGAAGGGCTCCCAGGAGCTGACAGCCGCTCACCATCGCTTCAAGGAAGTAAAAGTACAAAGGCAATGTGCATCAAACCTCCAATGCCCATTCAGTCCCAGCGCAGCGCTCCTCCTGCTCTGCTGTTCAATGTGTGACAGGCACTGCCAGCCCCGCTGACCCGCTGTGTGCGATGCTAAAGAGGATTTCAGCCCCCCTCCCCCCTCCCTCCACAAAATGTTGTTGATGGTATTAATGTTTAATACCACGCTGTCTGTTTGTTCGTGCTGCGCTGCTTACCAGCCAGATGAATAAAGCAGCCTTTCAAGCAACAATCTCAGCTACTTTTTCATGACATATGCTCTAAGGACAAGACAGGCCAACCAACCAAGATCGCTTTAAGCAGCTCTCTATTTCAGATGCCGTGCATCATCCCCTGCTAGCTTGAATCCCTTCCCAAGCAGCGGCAGGCTACTTCCACACACAACAACGCACAAGCTTTACATTGCTATGCAAAACAACTCCGATCCCTTTTTAAAACACGTGCTCCTAGCCGACCTCGTTCACTCTTTTTACCTGCAGCGATAGTTAAGAAAAACACCCACAGACTTCCCAACGCAGCCCATTCCTTCCCCACGTGCTGAATAGTTCAGGAGCCCATCCGCAGCGCTCCAATGGGGACAGACACACGCAGACCTAAGCTCACAAGGCTGTTGTCTGCCTCCTGCTCTGCAAACCAGCCGCACACCTTGTTTACCCAGCCGACAGCAGCAAACCACGGCGAACGGATCGCTCAGAACCGAGAACAGAACGACCCCCCCACCCCCCGCTTTCTCATCCCAACAACTTCGGGCTGCCCATCCCCGCGCTGCCCGGCTGCAGGGGGAGCAGCAGGCCGAGGGTCCCCGAGGGAAAGAGGCAATAGGAGGGCACGGGGCCCGACGCCTCGCCGCCCCCGACTCACCCTCGATGGCGATGACATGCTCGCGGATCTGGTTCTGCAGCACGGGCTCCTCGACGCGCTCCAGCAGCTCGTAGATGGAGTAGATGTTGGGGTGCACCGACTCGAAGCGCTGGATCTCGGCGCGGATGGCTGCCGAGTTGGCCAGCTGCTGCTGGTAGTTCATGGTCCCCCCTTCCCTCCCCTCCCAGCGGACAGACCTCCGCTCCGCTCCGGCTGCTCCCTCCGCCTCGCCCCCCAACCGAGGGGCTGCGGGGCCGCCCGCACCGCCGCGCCCCGCCCCCTGTCACTTCACGGCGGCGGCGGGGCAGGGCGAGCCGGCAGCCCCCGGCCCCATGGAAGGCGGCGGCGAGGTCGGGCGCCTCGCGGCTCCGGGGCCGGCCGCCTCGTCCTCCAACTCCCCTCCCAGCCTCGTCTTCGTGCGCGGCAGCGGATAACGGCGGTAGCAGTGCGCTCCGGGACCGGTCTCCCCCACCACCCCCCCGCCCTCGCTCCGCCGCCTCCTACGTCTTTCTCCTCCGCCTGCCTCACGCTCACGCAGGCCTCGCCCCTCGTGTTACCTCACCGCGCAGCACCATGGCCGACCCGCCCCTCGCGCCCGGCGTGAGCGCCCAGAAGCACTGTGGGAGCCGTAGGCGCTGAGCGAGCAGCCGCCATCTTCGTGTCTCACCTCAGCCTGGTGAGCTGCCCCATGGCTTCGCTCTCACAGCGCCCTGAGAAGCGTCGAAGGGTACGTTAGACTAATTACTGATAGCTACAATAATTGTTTCCGCGCTGGCAAGCGGCTAATTGGTGTGCTTAGAAAAGCAGGCTTGCAGAACATTATTGCCCCCAAAGCTTTATCTCCTCCTCAGCAAAAGAGCGAGCAATATTGACAACAACAGCGTGCTCAGTCCAAAAAAAATCACCTTAGAATAGTAATAAATATCCAGTCAGGCTTCATTCTGGTGTAACAAAACCCTGCTGTCATTAGCATTAAGTAAAACAAGTACTATTACTTTCACACTGGCCATAAGCACAGTTGGGAACGCACCTCAGTGATTTTAATGAGGATAAAAACCTCATGAAACATGAGGGGATTTGGGCTTTTAAAACTATTTCCATCAGTTAATGGTTTGCAGAAAGCTACTAAATGCAAGCTGTAACACTCATTTTCTTCCTTCTGTCCAGTTCTGGAGCAGAAGCGTTATCTCTTGGTGTTTCCAGAGTGATGCTGGATACGTTTATTAGCCATAAAAGTTTGCTTTGGGAGTGTAGCATTAGCAGTTGTCCATCATCCTTCAGTGTGGGTTGGGCTTTGGCAGCACTGCGTGAACATTAATAAATCTAGATTTGTTTTTTCTTTGGTCTGGGCCAAGGCTAGCTTAGGTACTTGACAGCTTTTCCTGCCCTGCTTTTGCCAAAGGCAATATAACCACTGAAACTGGGGCTCATCTCTAAATCTGTAGAGATCATGAAACCCAAACAGTTGCTTTCCAACACATGTAAAAGGGCCAATAGGTTTTCTATAAAGCAAATAGAATACGATTCCCAAGGCAGATTAGCGCTACTTGCTGGAGATGGGGCAGGGCCCATCTTTCCTTTCTGAGCTCGAAAGCTTCCCAAGCATGGTCTTCCCATTGCACCATGCTCCCACAGAGCTGGCTTTGTGGTTAGGTACATAAGCAAGTGCCATCTGTGCCAACCTCCTACTCCTCCTCCCTATCTGACAAATCCAGTCATTGCCGTGACTACAGAAGGCTAAATTGCATGGTTTTATTATGATTTCAGTCCTGAATACCTTGAAGGAACAACAGTTAAGTGCAAAGCAGCATTGAATCAACATCTCAAACAGATCTCACTCCTCTCAGATGACTTTGTTTATCCACCTCATTCTATTCCCTGCAGTCTAACTCTGCAGAAAGCACAGGAAAAACGGTGTGGAGATACAATTAGTAAACTTGATCTTAAAACTTGTGCACAATTCAATGTTGCTTTTGGAAAGAAGCCCAAGCATGTCAGTAAAAACAAGCAGCAGCGAGGCCTTAATGCAAGCACAGTTGTATTAAACCTCCATAGAGAAGTTACAAATTGGGCTCACAATCCAAGAAGTTGATATTTATGTACATATAATGAAGAATTGTCAGGGAATTTTGTTTGAACACTATTACTCTTATTGCTCCAGAATTATTTTTTGTCATATTCCACAGTGAAATGTCAGTATGAAACTTAAATAGGTTAAGCATCCTCTGGTAGTAAATTACATTATTTTACTGGGTGAAGATTTGGGTTAGTCAGTTACTATTACAGAGTGATTAGATTGCTCAGGAGGCTTTGAAACAAATGTAACTAATGAATTAACCTCATTCACAGTGTGCAAAATCTATTCTAGGATCATTGCCAACTAGTTCAAACAATACCAATTATGGGGTAGCAACAACAAGCATTTGGCAAAGCAGTAGCTCATTCCTCAGCATTCCTGTCATAACGGGGAAAATGCTACTCTATACTAAACCTGCTTGGAAAGAAATAAAGATGGGATGGCAAATGTAAGCTGCATTAAACGACTTCTTCAGATAAGAAAGATGTTTATAAGAGCTAAGTTCTACCCGTGCTATCTAAAGCATAAACAGCTTCATTTTAGCAAAGACTTAAATCACATGTAAAAAACTTGTTCAATTGCAATTTACGTAACCAGTGCTACTGGTACCTTTGAGTCAGGGCTCCATTAATGTCTTGGGTTTTATACTAGGATGGCTTCAGTGACAGCCTCACATCCCAGGTCCAGGATACTCAGCACTCTGTTGAGCTCTCATCACTTTATTGAGCTCTTATCGTGGCTAAATATGATTACTCTGGAAGCATCTGAGTTTGTTCCTGTTGTCACATTTGCTGACAGACAATCAATATTTGATTCACCACATAATTCCATGTTGTGCTCAGATCGCACTTCAGAGGTGTGTATGCTGACAGGGCTTTACATGTAAGGGAAAATTGTAGGCTCAGCTGTTACCTTTGAACTTTCAACACATTACTGACTTCATGCAGAAAAAAAAACATGGGGGAGGTCACTCTGGATAGATTAGGAATAATCTATTAGAAAGTTTACCTTAGTTTTGAATAGCATGCACATGCATAAGGCTGTAACATCATGTGATAAGGTATTTCTGGCTATCTATCCCTGTGCTCCAATACCTTTCCAGAAAAGAAGATAGACTGTGAAGACTCCTTTGCTTTCTGCTGCCACAAGTATTTATTTTGGTCTGAGGACATGAGAGAAATCAGAACCACGTGCTCTCTTGCCAGTGAAGATCACATGCTACTTATCCCACAGAGCAAGATCCTGTGAAAGTGGCTAACCCAGTACTGCTTAACACGGAGCCCAGGTGACAGATTGCACATTCTAGGTACTTTAGATACTGACTTGAAACACACAGCTGCAGAACACAGCTATGCCTCTTAGCATTTGGCATATTCTTTCTGCCCTAGATACTCGTGTGCACTACTTATCAATATTAATAGCAGAAAAACAGCCAGCAGTGAACTGAAATTATCAGGCACTTGGCTGTAGCTGTACAACAGGCTGCCTGGCCGAGTAGAAGAGCACAGTGTCAGGCAACCCCAAGTTCCATAGGAAACCATGGTAGGTGAATAAAAACATCCACTTTGGTGCTTGTGCTCTCAGGGTGGCTGACTCTGAGCAGCAACATCTGGTGTATACCCTGCTGCTTGTCACAGATGGGTGTGAGCCTGTATCTTAGGCAGTAGTTTATAGAATGACTTTGGTTGGAAGGGACCTTAAAGCTCACCCAGTTCCAACCTCCTGCCATGGGCTGGTTGCCCCCCACCAGATCAGGTTGCTCAGATTCCCATCCATCATGGCCTTGAACACCTCCAGGGATGGGGCACCCACAGCTCTGGGCAGCAGTGCCAGGGCCTCGCCACCCTCTGAGTTAAGAATTTCTTCCTAACACCTAACCTAAATTTCCCCTCTTTTAGTTTAAAGCAGTTCCCCTTTTCCTATCACTATTGGTCAGCCCTCCTGCCTATAAGCTCTCTTCAAGCACTAGAATATTGCAATGAGGTCCCCCTGGAGCCTTCTCTTCTACAAGTTCAAAAAAAGCCCATATTCCTCAGCCCTTTAGTTCTTTTGATAGTATTTATTCACAGTATCACATCTTGTGCAGGTTGGAAGGGACCTTAGAGATCATCGAGTCCAACCCCTGGGATTCGAGCCTCCTGTGTAGCAGAGCAGCATATTCCTGCATGTATTTGACATCAGAATAACTTGCAATAGTGTTTATTTAGAACTTGCCCTTCAAAATCTACCCTGGTACAGTAATCTCAGTCTTTTAGCTTTCCAGTGTGAGAAACCCCTTCATGGTATGACCTATGCTCTATAAATGGTACTTCATTCCCAGTACTGAACTGGGGATCAGAATCATAAAGCGGTCCCTACGAGACCATCAGCTGTGATCCAGGATGCGGATGCCACAAAAACTGATGGGATTTACTGTGTTCCTGTCTATGTTCTCTGAGCTAATTACTGGCTCACATTTTGGCTGTGAAAGAGTGTCTTAGCAGAGACAAGCTTCCCGTGGCTTGTTTGCATCTGTGCAAAGATGCTGGGAAGAATTCCCTGAGAGGGGGCTGGTATTTACTGCTTGTGTGCATCACCTTATGTGCCCCCTTTCCAGTACCTGTATTTTTCTCATAAAGACATAATAAAAATCCTGTGGGCTATTTGTCTAGAGATAAGGAAGAACCATTGGCACATTTTCATCATCACATTTTGCTTATGGTTTGAGCAGGTTTGTCTGACCTAGTTCTCTTCGTACACTGGGCTTAACAGCGGAGTCCTGGAAATGTTCCCAGCTGCTAAAGTCAAGCTATTCCTTCAGCAGTAATTAATTGCAGTTCAAAAGTCCTTCACCAGCCACGTATCATAACATTAACATAAAAAACACGTTCTCTGTGATTCTAAGCTTTGAGTGAGCTTCTTATGGTGACAGGACTTATATTCACTGTCACAATGGCACCGTGGGACCCTGCTTGTCTGTTTCTTGCCACTAAGTACACAGTGAACTGGAAAATCTGTTTCCTGTGTACCCATTACAGAACTGTTATCACAGGATAGAAGGAAGCCTCACATTGGCTTTCATCAGCTGGGCATGGTTTTTCATACCAGTGGAACTTACCATCATTTGCAGCATAAGTATTTGGGAAATATATATATATATATATAATGAATTAAAACACGATATGCAAGGACAGTTTGAATACCACGACACTCCTTCAGAGTGCTTAGCAATTACTACAGACAAGGAGGTTCATCAGTACTAAACACCGAGCAAAGAGGCAAACTTTGCTTGGAACTAAGGGAGACTTTCCTAGACCTGAACTGCATCAGCTGCCCGTGGTTCCAGCTTACTGACAGCCATACAGCCAACAGCACAAGCAGGCACAGTACTCAGACTTTCCCTTCATCGTTTACATCCCTTTCTTTGAAGCAAACAGCTTAATCTCCTTCATGTCCAGGCTTAGCCTCTCAGAAGCCAAATTATTTCTTTCTTGATCATTTGCTTGAGTACAATCAAAGCAGTAAGCTACAGAATGATTTTTTAGAGTCAGACTGCATCTTGTGAGGTTGTACTGTATGGTTTGGGATCTTTTTCATCATCTATGTGAGTGACTTTTCTTTCTGCATGTGACTATCAGTCTTTTTGTGAAAACTTTGGTGCTGCTAAGAATCTATGATAAGCTTTTTTTGTTTCTTTATGAGCAGAATGCGCCTAGAGGGCAACTTTCTTGATCCTATTCCTACCTACTCTGGTTTTATCCCTATATTTTTTCTAGGCCATGCTTCCCTGCTTTCTTTCTTTACACTTTTCTGTGCTTGGCTAGCAGGTTCTTATTCTGCTATGGTGTTTTCCTGCCTTATCCCCCTGATCTTTTTATTCTGGGGGATGGGGAGCTCTCGTGCTTTCAGAAAGGTATCCTTGGAGGGTTGCTGCCTCTGTTCAATTCCTTTTTGAGGACAGTTTCCTGGGGATCTTACTTGTTATTTCTTTAAACAGTCTGAAGTTCAGGGTCCTGACAATATTCTTTGCTGGTTCCTTGAGATTACAAATTCAACCAAAGTGCTGCTGCAGCCTCAGCTGTTTCCAATCTTAATGTCTTCTATGATCTTTTCCACAGTAGTAAGAACCAGGTCCAGTGAAGCTTCAGTCTGGTGGGTCTGTTGAATACCTGAACCAAGAAGTTGTCATAAATGGATTCAAGGAATCTCCTGGACTACTTGCAGATTGTTTTTTTGCTTTTCCAGGAGCTATACAGGTGGTTGGAACCCCCCCCCCCCACTGGGATGAGAGCCTGGTTGTGACTCTTCTTGCAACTGAGGCTCATCAACAGGATTCCTTGATCAGGTGGGTTGTAGTAGATCCAGGCTGCCAGATGTCCTTTATTGGTTCAGTCCCCAGTTTTAACCTGAGCCTTTTATGACTGTTTTTTAGAGGCAGCTCCTTGTGGTCTACCCAACTCCTAACATAGAGGGCAACTTTCTCACCCCTCTTTCCTTGCCTATCTTTTCTAAATAGCTCCTAGCCTTCAATCATAGTGTTCCAGTTATGTGAATCATCCCACTGTGTTTCTGTGATAACAGTAAGATCATAGTTTTCCAAGCACACCACAGTTTCCAATTTCTTCTGCTTACTTCCCATGCTGTGTTCATTGGTGTAGAGGCACTTCAGTTGGGCTTCAGCCTCACTATCTTCTTGGAAGAGCCTTCACAAAAACCTTTAGGACAAATCTGAAGCTTTCCTAAAGCAACAGCGTTCTCTGACTCTTCTCTGTTCAACAGCAGTATGTCCCCTTCCCCCCCAGATCTACTTTAGAACCCTTGTTGTGAGCCCTGCCCACTTGCTTTCCAGTATATTCTTACTCCTCCTGGTCAGCTGTGTCCCATCCTGTCTCAGCCTTCCTGGTTCCCACATGATGTAAAATCTTTTTTGATATTTCTTTAAAAATTTCCTAGTTGCATCTTATCCTAACTTTCTAAGCTTTATCTTGTCTGTGGTTTTAATTTGTGCTACTACTTTGAAATGAAAGATCAAATGTAGACTCAGGTGTCCTTGAACTCAACTGACTTTAGGAAACTACTGACATCATGGGGTTGTATTTTGCAGGTGAGGGACTTGGGAGCAGACATGTCTATGCCTTTTGCCCTTACTTCAAAGTAGAATGAATGCATCAGGCTTCTATTGGCTCAGATCTTAAGGGCTTCTGGCAGTAGTTCTGAGAACAGTGGATGGGATGAATTAAGACAAAAATACGTTGTGGATTGTTACTTTTTTTCAGCCATCTCAACTGTTACAGATAGCCCAAGGACAGTGATGTGATGATATCAGTTGAATTCTGATGACCTGCATAGGGAATGTCTGAAGCTATCACTGCAGGCTCCTCAAAGCTCCTTGAATTAGAAAGGCCTAATGAAGCCTAGGGGGCTCACTGTACTGCACATACACAAGGTTTTGAGTTTCTGTTCCAGGAGTATGGTTGCTCACCAAAAACCTCTACAAGATGTCAAAGTCTGCCATGGTGAAGGAAAATGAAGAGCACATCATCAGTGAAGATTACAAATGCACAGTCTTCTGGATTCTTTGTCTAAATCAGCTGTTCCTGCAAGAGTATCATCTGTAGGTTTGTTGCTGGGATTTGTCATCTGTTACAGAACTCATGGCAGCACAGTCTTTTTTGGGTGCCTAATCTTAAAGCATAATGAACCAACTCTGCATCTTAAGTCTTTTGGAAAGGGACTGAAAAGTCCCTTCCAACCCCTTCAGTTCTGCAAAACATGAAAATGGGGAAATAGCTGGGGGAGACAGAACAGGGCAAAGCAACTTCAAAACTGCAGCATTGTGAAGAAATAAAGAGAACTAGGGAACCACTTCCCAGAAAGGAAATCCCTCTTCTGAGGCAGTCAGGTCATTTATAGGAGTGTGTCATCTTAGAGTGACTTGAAGCTTCCCCTGTCAGAGTAACCAAAACTAAGATCAAGTAGTGTTCCTGGTTCCTCTAAACAGCCTGCTTAGAAACCTTTCAAAGGTGTTTTTTCATTGTGTTACAATAGGGGAATCCCTACTGCCTCTGACCTCATAAGCAAATTAAAATTAACTTGTTAGCGTGGTATTGATTGGGATCTGGAGCAGCTAATTGCTGTAACTGGTAACATAGGGCTTTCTGTAACTGCTTTTTGGATGGGACTCTTCCAGGTCTGGAGAGATCTTCAGAATTTGATCCAGAATTCTGGTTCTGTGTTTAGATGTTTCTGGGAATCGCTCACAAAACAAAGTGACAGCTGTGTAATACATGGATCTGTTGTGGCTCTGTAAGGAAGAAAGTTTGGCCCATAAAAAAAAAAAAATTGTGGTAGTGTTCTGGTGGATCTGAACCTTCAACTGCAATGAATGTGTTATGGATCACCTGGCACAAGTGTGCTGGGAAAGAAGTCTGAGCTGTCCCGGTCCCTTGCACAGAGCTCTGGGTGATGTTTACCTCTGGAGGACAAGTTGGCTTCTGTTGCTGGACATCTCAGTGGCAGTAAGCAAATGGCTCTTGTTCCTCGTGTTGAAACAATACTGAAATGCTTATGAAGTGTTTTAAAGTACATCTGACTTAATGCTGTACAATGTAGTTTGCAGGTGTAGTTTTAATAGCACCTATCATATCTGGTCTGTATTGAAACGTGTGGTATGGGTACGGGCAATATAAAGCATGAAACAAAGTGGAGTGTTCTTCAAGGGGGAATGCCAACAGGCTTGGTCCCAGCTTCCATTTGTCTACTAAAACAATTGTCTGGAAATAGTTAATCAAATGCTTTTTGAAGGTGTACAAAGGGCTCAACATTCAAACTATGGCACTTGGGTGTTGTAAATCAATGTAATGTAAAAGAATGAACTGTAAACCAGCCAGAAGTGCTATAAGCTGCTCTCAGCTGCCTCATAGTATGTGTGTAATAGCAATAGAGACATGGCATTGTTGCAAAGAAAGTCACCCCAGCACTGATCAAAACACAGCTGGTAACAAGAACAATGTAAGGAAAAGATGAAATACTGCATATGTATGCTGCAGAATACCATCCACATCACCTGTTCACCCTGAAGTGAATTCTGCTGGTAGGGGTTACTGGCCTTGACTGATTGTGTGGGGTTTTCAGTGACTAAAGTTAAGGCTGATGTTAAAGTAGAGATCAACTCCTAGTCTTGCTTTTATCCATGATCTTTAGCAAAACTGAGTTTGTCAGATACCTGAGACTGCAGATTAATCAACTGTGCAATTGTAATGAGCTGACATAATGCACGTGATAGCAGAGCAGCTTTTTTGTCTTGACACACCAGGAGTTTGACTTTATCTCCAGTTTGAAGTAAGGGATGTCAGCTGTCACTGTGTGCTTCAGCATGATCAGTCCTGGTCCAAGCTTTACTGGGACATCCAGTCAGTGGGCTGCCTTCTGTAGAGTTCTTGGCAGCGATATCCACTTCAGCATTTGTTTCTTTGGAATAAAGAGTATAAGTGTGTTAAAAGGTGATGGGGTCACTTCTAGAGGAGCTGATGAGCTCCTCCAAGAGAATGTTTAGGCCTTGATGGCACTGGTTGATACTGAAAGCATTCCAGGGCCTTCACGCACGTCCCAAGCTCAGCTGGTGTAGTGCTGACCACAGAGCTGATGACTTTGTCCCCACTGTATCGATAGTCATGTTGTATTGCAGAGGTTATTCCACTTTACAAATCTGGCTTGATGTTCTTCCCCGTTAAAGATCGCAGTATGGTTACTTTCTGCCCTTACTCTTAATTTTCATGTGCAATGAGCTCTCTTCAGATGACTTAGCATTCTGAATTGAGCTTATGGTTAGTTCTATGGAAACACCAGCTCTCTGGCAACCAAGCAAAAAAGGAATTGAATAGAGCATCATACTGCTTTGCATAAATCATTGTGCATGTGCCTTTGAGTACTTCATCTTAAGACAGGAAGAGAAGTTGCTCAATGAATGAAGCTGTTAATCTACTTCAATATGAGTTTTTGGTTTTTTTAAGTTGGGACTTATGTAAGATACTAAATACAGCAAACCATATCTAAGCCGAAACTGGATGTGACTGGGGTAGTCATGATGTAATTCCTGTGTTCTTCCCTAGGCAACTGCTTTTGACATCAATGACATTGTATGTTTGAAACAGTGACATTTCCTGTGGCCTGGCAGGGGGTGGGCAACAATGCAATGATATAGTCTTGAGGGCACATCTAAGGGTTAAAAACAATAACTCTTGGTGCTGGTATTAGGTTGGGTATTGGCTAAATTGGGTTGGCTAAGTCATGCCTATTTAAAACCTAGCAAGATGCATCTTGCCATCACTAGTTAAGAAGGCATGCACATTTTCTGCAGACGGGCTTGGGAGAAGAAGGAGGTGGCACTGTAGCCATGTGCAAAGAGAAATATGCACTGTACAAAAACCCATATACTTAGTAATGCCCTGATAAACTCATCCAGGCTGATTAAGCATACAGAAACATTTGACTGACCTTGTCTGCTGGAAGGGTGAATGGATAGAATAAAGCAGATTTAAGACTCTGAGCTGAACGTATTTAATACATTGGATTGGAAGTCAGTATCAGTCATCCTTTCCATTTGCTGGATGACTCAGTCTCTGTAGAGAAATATCTGTCCCTCTGAGGGTTCCAGGAGATGCAATGCTTCTTTTTACTTGAATCCACTAAAAGCCCCTTTCCAAAGGGATGCCTATTTCTGTCAGTCTCTGAATGTGATTTAGTGCAAGTAATGTGGTTTGGGTCCTCCAGAGCAAGGATTTCTCCTGTATGTTATGGCCAGTAGCTGATGGCATTCTTTAATGCGCTGTGGGTTGCTGCAGCTCGAGATCATAGCTGTCTGGGTTCTGCATCCCAATCATACAGTTGCTGTCTATAAGGTATATTAGCCTGCTCCTTAGCTAAATGACAGTGCCCTGAATGTTGAAAGTGACATGCAGCTTTTGTGCTCAATCAAACATTGCATCTGATCGAATGAGACTGCCTGAGAAAGGTAGAGGGCTCAGTGCAGGCTTAGTGCTGTCCAGGTAAGAATAAACTGAGGAGCAACAGTAATCAGCTCTCACTGAGAGCACACCTCAGTTTAATAACCTGCTTCTGAGAAAGGTCCCTGAGGAAACAGTAAGTTGTGGGTGCAGATCTCTGTAGGAGTTTAATTAGGTGCTGTCCTTCAGGGAAGCATAGTTGCTTTTTTCTTTAAGAATTGGGCTTCTGCTTCCTAATTACCTTGCTCTTCTTGTCTGGGACTGCTAAAGTTGTTCTAAACTAAGTAAATGAATGCAGTAGAGAGATGTTCATAAATGCAATCAGCATTACTTGGACAAAAAGCGTGATATCTAATAGCACAGGTTCACGAGAGACTGACTAGAATGTAAGAGTGGTACAAACTGTTTTTAGAAGATGGCCTAGAAATTAAGTCACCTTTACCCTGTAAGGCTAGATAGGTCCTCCATGTTTCAGCTGGAGCTTCCAGTGACTTCTAAATGAGCAGAGCATCAAATGAGCAGCAGCCTAGTCAGTAATTAATAGATCTAGTTGCATGTCCCTGCCACCTCGCTTTCTCAGATGTGCAGACCAGATTGAGCCACTGAGCCCTTAATGCAGCTCCTAAGTAGCTTTAACTGTACTGCAGGGATGTTGAAGGCTTCACTGTGCTAGCATTTGTGGAAGCTGAGCGCTCAAAGTAGTGTGATAATGCAGAAGTTAAAATTTATCCAGCACCCAAGACATTATTAGCTGGCAAAGGAAGGCAAAATAGAAGAAGGACGACCAGAAGGGATTACTGTATGTAAATAGCTTATCTTATTTGTTTTGTTTCCAGCTGTCTAGACAGCTAGACAAATGCTGGGGTATTCTCAAGGCACTGACTGCGAGATGTTCTAACTCATCTTTCAGCCTGGGTGTGATCTTTGTGGACTGCCTTGTAGTTAAGGGTTCTGCATCCAACACACTTGAAGGTTTTACAAGGTTGTGTCATTTGATACAAGTTGAATATGTCCAAGATCATAACGAGCTGGGTATGTTTCTAAAGTGATGCACGGCATAGAAAGGTAACTGAAGTTTCCAAAATAAAAGCACGGTGAATTGGATGCATCTGTTTGAATGGCAGCTCTAAGTACAGATTCTACTTCTACTAATATAAATATTCTTGGATTTAAAACTTGGAAACAGAACAGAAGGAGAGTTCAGAAGAAGATGTAATACTCATCATTAAGGTACACACATACTGCATTTGGGGTGACAGCAGGAACATGAGCATGTTATCATAGCTGTGCAACTGTCTTGCTCTTTTCCCTCCCAGTTCCACTGCTCGTGTCAGTTTTCTCCAATCTGGTGCATGAAGTGTTTTGTAGGTGTGAGACCAAACACCAGACTTCACCAATATGTTTTGCCATGCCTTCTGTCTATTGCTTTGATGCCCTGCTTACAGCTAGCTAAGGCAACAATCCTATTTAGGTCTTAGTTTCTGCCCCTGACAGACTCTGCCAGTATTAGCATAAATGATGACTGAAGGCAGAGTTGGTGTAAGTTGGCTTGTTGAAGCATCCAATTGGAAGATGGCACCAGATGCTGCGTGCTGTAAATAAGTAGATCAGATTCCATGCTCAACTATAAAATATTCTAGTAAAAGCACTCCTATCCTTACACAAAAAGAGAACTAACACTTGAGTGTTAAGTAACCTTAAACACAACTTTTGTTATTGCTGTAGTGCAATACAGGCACAGGAATGCAGCAGCCTGACTTAAATGAAATGACATGCTGAGCTGAAAAGCTTGTTGTGTCATCCGTTCTGTATATGTTTCACTGAAACTTTCTATTTCCTTGCATGGGTTCCACATTAAGGATCTTCCATGTGAGATGCCAGCTGATCTCGCTTGTGGGTGTTAACATGTTATTACTCAATATTCAGCCATGCCTTCCTTCAGCCTCTGCCCCCATCACTTGCTTCCACTATTTTCAGTGAGCCTAACTTGCACTTTACCTAGAAAGTATTTTCCTGCTGTATTCCCTTAACTGTTAATAATAGCTGTGTTCTGGAAGGGCTGGCTTGTAGTAGAGCTGTGTGCTTTTGGCAGAGGGAATTTTCTTGCTTGGGGGCACCCAAGAAATTATTTTTTCCATTCATTTTAATAATCATTGAGTAGAGATTGTTCCAAGTAGGAGTCTGCCCTGGCTTACAGGGCTTCACTTACATTAAGCGAAGTGATGTTTATCAGTCAGGAAACAACTTAATCTCCCATAAAGATACTTGATTGAGATGTGAGCAGAGAATCTAATCTCCTGTATAGGAATGCTATGGTGGTAGCATAGCTTAAATCTGGCTGGCAGGCCTGACACATAACCACATCACTAGTTTCCTTTCCTTCTAAGAGGGATTAGTAAGTGAAACTATTAGGGGTGTAGAAAATGCTCCAAACAGTCTGAGAAATGTCTGTGCTTAAAGAACACATCTGTTATCCACATTGGTTGGCCAGTCTGCCCCACTGAAGTTGCCTTTCCTTCAGTGTTTTGGCAGTACCTATTTCTAACATACTTTGCTTGCAGTGGACATGTCAACTTCAGTCTCACTGGATGCTGAAAGTGTGTTTCACAGTTATCAGCTATTTAGTCACAACTTCATTTGGATGCTGTTTTTTACTGCATGAAAAAGATGCTAACAAAATGGACTGAGTTTTGGTGCACTTTTAGCACAAAACTCTTCCTTTTCCAGCTTTCTTTCCCCTGACATCATCTTAGAATCTATGATTCTTCTCGGAATGGAACCATTCCAGCCAACAGCCCTGCCTGTGCCGTCTCTTCAGTGCTCTTGAAATGCTTCTAACTCACTTCCCACAACCATATGGCTGTCAGGAGGATTCAAGCTCTGTGCTCAGTTGGGCTTTCTCTTCCATGGGCAGAAGAGAAGCCGGCCCTCTGCTATTCAGGCCAAAAAGAAACACCTAATGTCAGAGAAAGTGCAGGCTGATTTCTCAGAAATGAACTACCTAAGAGGCTAATTACAGCATATGGAAAACAAAACAAGAAAAGGCTTCAGAAGAAAACTGAAATGGATCTCTGGCAAAAGCAATGAGGCTCATCTTCAATCAATGGTGGAAATTACTGATCAGTAACTGCTGTAACCGGTTCCAATGTATACAGTCGAATGCATCATAGTTCCCTGGGTCTGCTGCTATCAGGTTTCTTACAGCTCCATATCATTTTTAAAGGGCATTATTGCAGTACTGCTCTGAGTACTGATAGCTAAGCTTTAGCTGCTGTAGTGGGGGCTTGAGGCAGAAATGAGTCACTTTACATCTTTAACTCTTCAGGCATGTGTTTGTTAGGTATCCCTCACACTGGGATGGTGTTAAGGAATATTCTTCCTTCTGTCCAGGGTGTCAGTGCAGCAAGAGGCTTCAAAAATATATTGCCAAGTAGGGGTGTCATACGTCCGAGCTGTAATTAGTGGACTGCACAGAATGTTACACCTTAACAAGGCTAGTGTCCATTAGGGTAAGGTAATGCTAATCTAGATGTTATATAATAGGTTTCCCTTAATGCAGGAAGTCAGTGAGTTCTAAGAAGTTCCAGGTGTATCATTTTGCAGTTATCTTTGTTGTTGCCACATAGCTGTGCTGTAAAAGAAGCCATCCAACTCTGGGTTTAGGTTCAAGTGAAACCCGGCTAAGTGCTGGCAGACTGTATAACACGGCAGTGTTCTGCTTTATCTGCATCATTTATATGGACTGGGAGGAATGAGAGAACAGCATGTGTGTGGAGGGTGCCATATGTTACCTATCAGCTGTGGTATTTGCTCACTGCGTATTTACTGATAACACAAGTTATTTACTGGTCAAGCAGTAGCCTTGAGCGTGAGATGATCCTAGATGTCACACCAGAAGCTGGCAGCAAGAAGAGCTGTCTTAACTTTTACCACTGAGCCCAACCTACTGCAATTGGAAGTTTACTGTCTGAGATATCGTATGTAAGATGTGGACTAGAAAAGCCAAAGTAGAGATGGCCCATTGATTTGCACCATTCTTATTAATAAAGGCAGATTTAATCCAAGAAGGTGGGGTGGAACACTTCAGGGTCCCCCTTGGAGGAAATAGAACAACTCAGCTTCCCTAGGCCATTTTTCTCTTTCATATTATCTCACATCAAGAAGCTCTCTGCTAATTATAGGTTGAATTCACTCTTTGCTAATTAACATGGGTTCCTGCATTGCAAGATAACAACAAAAACTTTTCCTTTATGGCTCCTGGCTCTTGGCTATTTGCTTTTTGAACCATACCAACTCCACAACACCAATGTCAACTGTAATATCAGTTGGGAACTGAATCACAATTAGGATTCAGATGCAAATGAATGTGTTATTGGACCTTAAATTTAAGAATAACCAAACAACACTGGTTAGATTGAAGAAGAAATTCTCTCTGAACACCCACAGCATTTTGTGTTGGCTCCATTAGGAAATTTGACTTCAGATAATAATATTTAACATGAAGGAGCAGCATGATAGATGATTTTCAGGTTTGAAATAGCAGTTCTGCTCTTCAGCTGCTCTTGGAGTTCCTTGCTAGCTTTTCTCTTGAGTCTTAATTAAAAGGAATTATCTAGTCCATCTTCATAGGAAAATAAAGGAATGCTAGAAACATGTTTGCTTAGATTTGATTGATTGTTACTTAAAAGGCTGCAGTATTCAGGTATGACACATATTTAAAACAAATTGTGATAAGAAATCAGTAGTGTTTATGATAACTCATGATTCTTGGCTTTGGAACCTTGTGGAGCTGAGCTGGAGCTTCAGTTTATGGGCTTGAGAAGCATATCCACAATAAGTAGTTCAGTGTAGTCGGTCAGTGCAAAGAAATTCCTCTGCCCACTCCTTCCTGTTGCCTTCTGGATGGGAGATGATCCCTGTGAGCCCGTGGGATGTTGCTCTTAGCTCCTCCTGACAATGCTTTTTCCAACTGCCCTTATGCTGTTCTGTGATACATGCAGCTGGTCGTGTAGATACATGAGGCATGCAGCTCATAACCTGGTGTGTCCATGTGCTGGACCAGAACTGCCTCTGCAAACATATTGTACTAGTGTGGGTGAAGTAATTGGACACCTCGGGCTGGTTCTCAGTCCCAGCTGTGATGTTCTCAGGATACTTTCCTGCTCTCCTGCTGTGGCTGGGCAGATTGGAAACTTAATATGTCGATATCTGGCCAATCTGTTCTGCGACATTCATGTGCACGAGGAGTTCGAACCTTATTTGGCCTCAGAGTGTGAGCAAAAAAGACTTTGTCCATCAGACTTGGAATTATGAATAATGGTTCAGATGTTCGTGCTTTGAGTTGGTCATATTAGGAAGTCCTCAAGTAGTCAAAGTCTTTGAACAAAAACTGTAGGACTGGCATCTCAGTTGTTTAGTACCGCTGTTAATGCTATACAGATTTCAGAAGTATTTATAACTACCCTTGTAGGTGGATCTGCAGCAAACCACAGCTTAAACATAGATCATTAACAATGAATTTCTGGCAGTTGTTCACGGTGCGTTTATTTTTGTAGCTTCTGATGCAATCACTGAAAAACTAGACTTTTCATGACCTTTCTTTCCCAGGAAACTGCTTAATCAGCTTTAGTAACAAGTCTTTTTTGCTGGTGGGTGGTGTGAAGGTGTTATAGTCTGCTTTTAGTTCTCACTGCTCTAGTCTGGTAGTAATAGGCAATAAATTACATTAATCTCCCTATGCTGAGTCTGTTGCCTTGTGATGGTAATTGGTGAGTGATTTCCCTATTCTTATCTTAATCTATGAGCTTTTTTCGTTCCATTTTCTCCTTATCTTTCTGAGGGCAGGAAGTGAGTGTGGTATGGTGGAGCTTGGTTGCCCATTGGCATTAATGCACCCCATATATAAAAGGTAAAAGAAATCTAACCTTTCTCAGCACTCTGTTACCATCTAAACCTGAGATCAGATACTGCTCTCAAATGCTCTTCTCGTGTTCCATCTGTGTTCAGAAAGACCTTCTTCAAATCTGTTAACTTGTAGCATTCAATTTCCTTCTTCTCTGTGTCAACGGGGCATCTTCATCACTTTTCTATGGTAGTTACGCTCCTTTCACAGTCCAGAATCCAACTTTATATTTACAGAAAGGGGTGAGAAGGTGGTGCTCTTGGTTTGGGTTTCTTGAGCTGAAACTCTGCAACTTGATAGAATGAGAAAGCTGGGCCTCGGGCAGAGCTGTATGATCCTCTTTAATGTCCCAGAGTCCTGGCACACTGTAAATAAGCAGACAACTTGCTTGGGTTGTGCATCCCAAAGTTACTTGGTGTTCTTGGCTATCTGAACAGCACAGCTTGTCCCCACTCGCACTGAATGGTTTCAAACATGCTGTGGATGATGATAGCTCTCTTCAGTTGGCCAGACCCTAAGGTAAAATGTCCAGAGCTTGTTAATCTTTTATCTTAATTATCCTGTGAGACTTATTGTGCAGTTGTTTTCCCGATTCTGTCTGGTCTTCTAAAGGCTCCAAAGCTGTGTGACAAAGGTTATGTCATGGACCAAATGTATTTCTTGGGTCAGTGCCCAGGAAGCCAAGTCTGGCACATCCTGCCCTGTATTTGGATGAAGAAATGGAGAAGTTGTATGAGGAACTGTCTTTTATGTGAGAGACACAGGAATATTCATCCAATATTGATAAAAACTGGCAGATAATATTCTGATTCATCCAGTGTGTGTGAGAAAGGAGAAAATCAAAAGACAAAAGGGTGGCTTGTGCTAGCCTTATTTTCATCATGCAGTCAGTGCTTGAACCGGGCTTCGCATTAACAAACCTGTCAATAAAATATTCTTCAACAGCTCGAGCAGCTCATACTTAATGGAAAAACATGCAATGTTCCATTTGGAAACAACTGCCCTTTGTGTAAGACACATTTCTTCTCTCCCCCTTTTTTTCGAGGAATCTTACTTGAAGAGTAAAAAAAAAAATAGCAGATCTGTTCAGCCATCCTCCATTCATGCTGCTTATCCCCCAAACCGGGATCATAATCCCTTGTTTGGACAATGTAATCAGTTGCACAAATATCAGTTGAGATAGCACGGACAGATTATAGCTTCCAGCAGGATGATGGAAGATGGGTCAGGCTTTAAATACCTCTGCCTTTATGAACTGTTTTTTTTCCTAAGGATAAAGCGAGAGGAATATAAACAAGAATTCTTTAGACAGATGGCCTTTAGTAACCTCTCCACGAGGCTCTGGTTGCTTGTAAATAAGGACTGTTCTGGAGAGCAAGCCCTGACTGAGAGGGTTTCCCAGACCTGGGGGCGGGAGGTCTTGCTGCACAACCTGGGGGAAGCTTTGAACTGTAGCTCACAGCTGACTCTTGAGGCTCTTTAGTGCAATGGTTGTTAATTTGGGTAGATGGAGGGTATTTATAAGAACTGTTAACCCCAGGTTGTTTTATTTCCTTGTTTGACATAACAGGAGGGTCATCCAGCATGGAGTGCAAAGTAACATGTGACAAGCATGTGTTTCTAGTCCACATTCAGGAACAGATCATTGATGGTCACTAAGATCCTTGATGTTCTCTAAAACTCTAGCCTGTTTTCCAGACAGGTTTCTCTCTAGATATGCTTCTTACTTGCAAGTGAGAATAAAACCATTAGATATACCTTTAAAGACTTCACCTGGAGTGTAGATCTTCAGAATATGATGGTTACCATTATTTAAGATTATCAGGTATCCAGAGCTTCCTTCTGCAGCACAGCTGTTTGACTTGGTACTTCATTTTAGGCTTCTGTAATTGCAGGAGACTGTGAAAGAGATCCTGGTCCCATGCAGCTGCTGAGAGCAATGAGCAACTTCAGTGCAGACAGCACTCAGCCATGAAAGCGCCCATGAGCATTGGACAACACCGAGGAGAACAAGAGGAGAAGTGTGAAACTGAAGCAAGTGGGAATGTTACAAGAGGTGGATATGCAATGAGTAGAACAGCACGGGACAACTTGAACGTTCCTTCCTTCCCTCAGAAGAGGCAGGAAAAGGATCAAAAGAAGCAGATGGGTCTGACCTTTCAGTTTCCTGTGAGATGACAGATAAAAGCTGGGGTGGCAAGATGAAGCTATAGCTGTAAGTACAAAATGCTGAAGTAGTTATGACTGCTCTGGGAACTTAGTTGTCAATGCTTGGCTGCAAATGCTTTTAGGATTGTAAACTTTGAAGTGAAGAATATGAGTTGGCAACAGAACTTGCTTCCTAGAGAGTACTTGGCTCTATTGGTACTGTCTGCCTTGCCCCAATGCTTCTCTTGCAGTATTGTTTTGTGTTAACAAAATCAGTGTTCTTGAACATAGATGGTGAGCTGAGTGACTCTAAATGCCAAAGAATGGTACCAGCATGCATGCAGAATTACTCTAGGCTGTGAATAGAGTGCAGGTAGAGGAAATAATGTGGAAAGGAGGGGGTTGGTTAGGATGCAGAGTAATGTGTTAGGGTGGGCAGAGCTCTGGAAACATTTATTCAACCAGCAGCAGATGCGAATGCAAAGCAGGTAGCATGCAAATTGTCAGCTTTGGGTAGGATTGCCATAAACAAATGCCTTGTTGTATCCTCAGATATCTTGCTGGAAAAAAAGGATGTTGTTCTTTGGAACCTAAGGATGAATTCAGTTGTGCCTTGGGTATCTAGCAGCTGTTAAAGCCATTGGCTTTAAGTACTTGTACGACAAGCACTGCAGGTAAAATGAAATGCCATTCTTTGGTCTTACTGATAAGCTCATCCCCTGAGCCTCATACAGTAGGCATTGATGGAATATAGTCAGAGACCAGAAATAAATAACATGAATTGCTTGATTTCACTTGTGCTATCAGACAGCTGCTTCTGTATGATCACTGAGGGCCCTTTGCAGGGCAGGACTTGGAGACAACTACTGCATCGTTAACATATTGGGGTCTGAGATATATACAGCTCTGTATGCTTGCAACTTGCAATTCAGGTGCTTCAATTAGGCAGGAAAACTGCAGTAAGCAACCATTGCTCTATTGGGATGATTGTCACTGGAAAAGAATGAAATGCATAAATGCATGCAATCAGATGATCATTTCTGCAAAGTGCTTCTGTATTTGACAGAAAAACTATAATGAGTAAAGATGCCCATTTTTCCTGCAACTAAAACCAATAAAAACATGGTTTGGCTACATTTAGCTAAGTCTTCAGGAGATAGAATTCTAAACATCTCTTTTTACCTTCAGCGTGTCATAACAAAATTGGGCACATGGGGAAGAGATTATGAGAAATGAATGAGGAAACTTGTCTGGCAAAGAGGTTTTTTTCACCTTTTACCAACACACATGTAAATTGTGTAGGCTGCGTGCCCGGTGTGGGTGGAAGGCTTGGAGATGATTCAGCTAAATGGAATGTAGATGAAGTCCTCTGTAGTGAAATAAGTGGAAACGTTTTGGGCTTTCATTAACTTTATACTATAAAAAGATAATTCAAAAGCTGATTCTAACTCCTGAAATATAGTTCTCAAAAGCCTTATTTGAGATGGATAGAGTTGAGGCTTTTGTTAAACCTTCACGACAAAATATTTGTAAATCCTCTTATCCTTGGTGCCGAGCGTGACTTGAGAAGTGAAATCTTGAGTGTCTGAAAAGCATTGCAATACTGACTTTAATGTGGAAAAGTTGCCAGCAGCTGGAGTTCAGTACTGTATCTGAACCAAAGAGCTACTGGCCTCTGACTTTTAGTAAATTCAGTATTTGGGTAATGATGCTTTAATAACTTCAGGTGAGGCCTAAAGAGCAGAGTGAACAAGATGGATTACTAGAAGTTGAGTATGAGTCGCCTGGGCTGACTTGCTGCCCTTGCCCTTAGCTCTGAACTAGTGAGCAGGAATTCAGCCATGAGGTTTACCCAAGGCAACAGTTGGATATCTGTCAATGCAACAACTAAACCATCCATGTGTTATCAGTGCTGCTTTATTCACAGATGCAAAACACAGCACCAAACAATTCTTATGAAGAAATTATATTCCATCCCAGGCCAAACCAGTGTTAGGCATAATGCTCTACTCTGGTTTTGGCTGTCAACATAATAAAATGTCTTGGGTTCCTATGGGTTGTGCCAATGTAACAAAAAGAATTCAAGCTCGACTAGACGTGATAAGCTCTTGCTCAAGGGATCATCAAGGTGTGTACACAAGAGAATACCTTTAAGTGAGAGATTGTTCTTCACAAACTCCTGCTGTAGGGTAAGCACTGGGAAGCAAACACATCCCTGCATAGGATGTGTTGTTCCAGTGATCCCCATCAGCCAGTACTCATCCAATTCAGCAAAGCAATGTCGGGAAATAGATCTGGGCAGAGCAGATACAGGAATTGAGTATAAATCCTTGATTCTCATTACTGCAATACCCACAGAACAAATTCATAGGTCCTTCAAATGCATTATTTTTCACTGGACCCAGTGGCTGGTTTTTTGGCACTGGAATAATGTCTTATTCTCCCAAACTGCCCCAATGTTTTCTTCCTGTGGATTTCTGAGAGCAGCTGGTTCTGGACGTTAAACAATTGCAGCTTTTGAAACAAGACTGGGTTGGGAGCACCAGTGTCATGAGGCACAGCCGGAAAAGAATTTTTTGCAGCAAAAAAGATCTGTTAATGAATTCTGGGTATTTATAGCTCTGCAAGCTTTCCTGCCGAGTTTATCTCCATGGGAAGTTATTAGCTCAAAAGTGAGCTTAGTCACAAGCTGCTTATAGGGAATATTTCTATTTATAATATTCTTATGTCAGTAGATGATGCTTCTGTGGATATTTACTAGTTGAGGTGGCCAGCGCTGCTCAGGTCAAAATTCATTCCTTTTTACATAACTGTCTTAATGGGTAAAGAGCTACATGGCTATGCCGGGTGGAGAAACACATGCTCTGTGAGGCTGGGATGGAAGCAAAGAGAGATGTTGAAACCCTTTTGCTTGCCCTGTAGCCCTGTATTTACACTGCGGGGGGTTCCCATGGCAAAGGGTGCAGGATAATGGGAAATCTATCAGTGCTGATGTTGTATGTGTTATTTCTCTCATCCATTTACTGCTTTATCTGATCAGTGGTTCGTGGAGCAAATATTCTTTTTGCGATGCGGAACGATTGGGCTGCACATATGTCAGCAGAGGAGAATGGCTCAGAGCATGAACTGATATTTAGTGCTGTTCATGCATGAAATAATTTGTTTCATAATAGTGGCGGAAAGCCTGCTTATGCATCAGAGAGATGCAGCAAGCCTGGTCACGGGGGAAATAAAATACAATTGTGACTGTGTATGTTCATAAATACAAATTCAGGCCCAGATGGATTTGGGTGGGTTTCTGTGCACGCAGAACCTCCCAAATCCTTAGATTGTTTTTTGCAAGCATCTTGCAAAAGCTTGATTCTTCCATCCTAATGCTTCAGTGTCCTGTCTGCTGGCTCCTTTAGGTGTCCTGGTGAGGCTTGATTTAGAGGAAGGCCTTAGATCAGTGATATCCTGCCTTTCTACAGCATCCCCTGAAAAGGGGGATTGGTGCCTCATTGCTACATGCAGTGGCAGACTTGGATACAGGTAGGAGAGACCTGACCCTGAGGATGTGCCTAATAGGTAAGACTGGAACTGTGCATAGATCTCCAGTTACCAAGGAAGAACTATTGTAGTCTGTGTCCCCAAAGCTGTCACAGTTGGCTGCATGTCTGGCTATTTAGCCTCCAACGCACTAAAGCTGTGGAGCCATTTTTCTACTGTTTGTTAAATACCAGATGTAATTTAGAAGGAGGCCTGGTCACAGGAGGCTTGCAGGGCACTGCCAGCTAGCAGTAGAGAAGCAGCCGAGCAGTTCTAGGAACTAAAAGAGGAGAGCAGGAGTGGTATTTGAAATGCTATATTATATGTTGCTTTTGATTTGTTAACCAGTCTGACGGATACACTGCAGCTGCTCAGCTCTGTGCAGGCAAGCAACCACTGTGCTAAGCAAGAAAAGTCAAACCCTGGCAGCAAAGCCTGGCTTCCAGAACAGCAGAGTGTGCTTCGGCTCCGAGTCCTGGACTCTAAACAGTGCAACCCTCAGGAGGAGGACATGCCTCAGGGTTTCAGTACCTGTGTAGGTACTGATGTATGTAGGTAACGTATACTGATGTACTGATGTAGGTAAGGTGCGATGTCACAGCAGGCTCTCCTCCAGTTCAGCTCATGGCAGCCTCTGTCTGCTGTGGTTCAAGTCATTAACTGGGCTCCCTTACCAAAACCTCTAGAATGCCACTCATTTACTGTCACTGGTTAGTATTAACTGCTGCTCAGGACTCTGGAGGGTGTATTTTTCTTCTGTTTCATATGCTAACTGGCATTCTAGGGAGCCCTTCAGGAAGCTGAGGTTAACTCGAGTTCTTTGCTGGTGATGCAGCACAGTGATTCATGTAACCACAGCAGTTCACCTAAAGCTTGCACTGCAGTGCCTGAGGTTTATGGCAGCGTATCTCTCAAAAAGAGATGTGATTCATGAACCTGAGATACCCTGTGCTAACATCTCCCATTTGAATGAGCCCGGCTGAAATGCTTGCAGGAGCCTGCAAACCCTGCTGCCAGATTGCTGAGCTGTAAAGCATCACCGTGATTTATTTTGGTTTTGATGTACACTGGGGGCTATGCGGTTTCTTAAGCCTCTTTGAGGACAGTGATTCAGTCTTATTTCAGCAAGGAGAACTGGAGCTGTAGATGTCTTCATAGCTAAAAAGTCACTGGGAAGCACTGACTGCCATAGATAAGCCCTGCCATAAGCAGACCTTACATGTGGTATCTGTACCGATGAGTCCCTGATGGCAGACAAACCTTGATCTGCTAAGCCATTGCTCTGATGGTCAGCCTGAGAAATAAGGCTTCTAATCCACATTTATCTACTACATATTTCCTTCTTCCAAGACCAGAAGGAAGTTGGTACCACATGAATGGATGCTCCCGTAACTTCTCCATTCCCATACACCAAGTGCTGGGAGATGTCTGTCAATCCACACCAAGCATGCTGTGTCAGTCCTAACAGCTCCAAACAGAACAAGGCAGTGACAAATTTCTAACACTGCCATAAACTGCTTTGGAACTAAGCACGTCAGTGTGTTATGTGGAAAACTACAGTGATGCAAACAGGACGCAGGAGCTGGCAGTATTTCATGGTTCATTATGCTCCTCCCGCATGGAGCTGGCTTTAATTCTAGCTGCACATGCAGTTTTTACCCCCCAGCCTCTCTGGTGTCTCATGTTGATATCAGCAGGAGCCTTCACCAAATACATTTGTCTTTATAGTGATAGGCTTTATAGAATTTGGCTGCATGCCACTGAAGGACCTCGCGGTTTCAGAGGAGTTCAAGTGGTTCCTCTGTATAATTACTTCTCTGAGGAGATTAAGGAAAGCTTCAATCTGGCAGCATGAATGCCTCGTGCTCAAGGAGCGGTGCGTCTTTCTTACCCAATCTGACAGAAGAAAATTAAGGCTCGTTCCAGTTTCAGTGGAAACCAGAATGCTGCTAAATATAAATCCAAACTTGAGCTGTCTTCTGCAGAGGAGAAGCATCTCAGTGTCAGCTTGAGATAACTACTGTTATTTGCCCTGTTTAACCCCAAGCTGAATTGGGCTGGACTGCATCAACCTGCAGGAGGACTGCAACTTGTTTATTCCCTCTGAAGAGGAAGCTCTGAAATATCCCCTTGCTGAATCACGCTGAAGATGTGTGTGGAGGAGCCCCGGGGCAGGCAGCATTGGACAACTCATAGCTCTGTTTTCCAGTGGAAATGTAAGCTTAAAGTGAAAGTGGTTATCTGCAATCCATCCAATCCGTGGAAGATTTGAGGATGCTTTAATTAGTGCATGCTGCTACTTATCAACAGAGGGATGTCGGTACAGCTAAAGGGCAACTGCTAAGTTATCACTTGATGTAAAGGAGAAGGCTTGTACTAGAAACTGATGTTTCCTAACTATTACCAGCAACAAATTAAAACTGCTGCTAAATGCCTGAGAAGTTAAGTAACTTATTAGCTTTATGATACTGAATGGTTGATATTAGAGACAATCAGATGCATCCAGAAACAGGCAGTAGTATCAAACTTGTCCAAATTTATCAAAAAGGAAAAAGTATTCTTCTGTATAATTCCACTATTCTTGTGCTTTTTGCCTCTTTTTATTTGCTTGGAACTGGAAATTTAATTAGGGGATTGTCTTTTTTTTTTTTCCTCTTTAGGAGTTGTAGAGCTTTTAATTGCTTCAGAAGAAAAATAGTCTGCACTGACACACAGAACTGCCAGGGTCTGTTCCAAATGTTTGGAGGAAGCGGGGTAATTGTTTGCTTAGCTGACAGCTTGAGGAGTGGAACTGGGCTCTCCAAAAGCCAAAGTAACACTTCAGGTGGTAATGGCAGCCAAATCAAAGCAGGTCTTAACTGTTTGTAGGCTGGAAGAAAACAGTAGTGGAAGGAATAGCAGGATATAGAGGTGGTATTTCAACATGATGCTATATGAACCCCTACGGTGTATGCATTGTCCCTCAAAGGTTAAGTGACTCTATTGCAGTACTTTACTTGAATAATTTCCTTGACAGAAGTGACTATCAATATACCAGTCTTGGAAGTACTGATTTAACTGCAGGACTGTTATCTTGAAGTTCTTAAAGACCTTACCTCCTGTCTCCATGTTCTCTGATCCTTACATAAAGGCATGCTTTCCTGTGAGCCAGCTGAGAACTAAGCCCCAGACCTACTTTGTAGAGGCACTTTGAGCAGGACTTGCCACGTGTTTGTGGCTGAGGATTTGTGCTTTCTTTGCTCTGAATTTCCAAAGATTTCAACATTTAGAATATATTGAGTTGCAGGTGACCTGCAAGGATCGAGTTCAGCTGCCTGACCTCTTCAGGGCTAACCAAAAGTCAATGCATATTATTAAGGACATTATCCAAATGCCTGTTGTCTTGCACTGCCCCTTTCCAGGTGCAGACCCTGACATTTATCCCTGTCAGAACTTCATACTATTGATGATTACCTATTGCTTCATTGTATCTAGATCTCTCCAAGTTCTCTCATCCCTCCTGGGTCTGGGCAGCACATCCCAGTGCAGTATCATTGGTAAACTTGCTAAGGAAACACTCTGGTCCTGTATCTAGATAATTTATAATAGTGTTGAACAGAACTGGCTCTAGGATAGAGCCTGAGGAACACAGCTGACTGGATGTAGCTCCACACACTATCAGCCTTTGAGGGTTACTGTTGAGCCTGTTCATTGCCCAACATAGTATGGACCTATTTATCTCACAGTTGATCAATTTGTCAAGGAGGATGCTGTGAGGGATGCTATCAAAGGCCTCCCTCAAATCCAGAATGATTATATCCACCCCTTGCCCTTTATCCACCAAGATGGTGACCTTATCACAGAAGCAGGTAACATTACTAAGGCAGGACTTAGATTTCATGAACCCATGCCTGATAAAAGGCACGCAGAGAATAAATCTTTTAGTATCCCCCGGGATAATCTCTGTAACGTTTCCAGGGACTGAGGTTAAACTGATGTGTTTGTTGTTTCCTGAATTGTCTATTGTGCCCTTTTTGTGGATGAGCATAGCACTGCCCAGCTCCCAGTCAGCAAGGACCTCCAGTGACTCCTGAGATGTTCACTAAATTGCTGAGAGAAATCCAGCTATAACATCTATTAACTCCTTTAGTACTGTGACATGAATAACCTGTGGACTTCTTAACTAATATGCACCCAGTACAACTGTTCTCTTACAACAGCAACCAAAGATGGAAAGTCACTGCTCTACTAGTTACAAACATCCTATGCCATTTCATACATTCTTTGCTGTCTGTCACCACAGTGGCCAGCATTGGCTCAAGCTGAGCTCTGGCTTTTCTGGCTTTCTCCCTGCAGGTGCAAACTGCAGCTCTGTATTCTCCCTATCAAGTCTGACCTTGCTTCTGGAGATCATATTTTCCCTGTTATAAAAAAAAAAAAAAGAAACAATTGAGCTCTGCTGTGCAGAAGCGTAGCTGTAAACAGTGGGACCATTGAGCTGGAGTGCTTAGCCTGTGGCTCAACAAAGTTCAGGCCTGGCTCATTTCATAACCCATATATATATATATATATATATGGGTTATTTTTTTTATATATATATATATATTGAATTTGGCATTAAGAGAATTTAATTGAGCAATTTGATGACTCGGCAGGAAAAGAATAAGCGACTCAGTTATTGTTCTTTATTTCCAAACACCCTGACAGCAGAGAATCCCCACATACTGTGGGTTCTTGCTCCATATCTAACTTTGATCAAATCTGCATATGCTTCAGTGTGGCAGGTGACACTAATGGGGCACACAGGACACTGCTGTGCTAATGGCCCTTCCTACAGGTGTAGGGTTTCTGTGGGTCTCTATGGCTCCCAGCAGCCTGGTAGGAGCATGAGCAAATAAGAACATTTGTCCTGGCTTTGATCTATGGCCGGAGAAGAGGAGCAAGGCTTTTATTGTCAGTTCAGAGTGCGGAAGAGAAGCTATAAAAATTGTGTAGTGAAAATAATGCATGGAGCTGTCATGATCTGTGTTGTAAGAAAGCACTCACGGCACACACAGAGCTGCTGCCTTCCCCTGTGTCATAAAGGGGCTCCTGTTACAGCTCAGGCTCTCTGGTTTGGCTTCAAAGAAGCTGCTGAGCCATGAACAATGCAGGTTAAGGTGACCCTAAGATGCGAAAGTGTTGCAGCTCATAGTCCCAACATCTGACCTGCTTTTATCTCGTTAACCATCCATGCAACGTGTGTGACTTTCTGTCTGTCCTTGGATGATGTGCTCTGGTGATGCGTTCTATCAGTCAACACTATCAGCTGCATGAGTCTGTACTGCCTACAATACAGCTTGTGTTGGGAATCTTTTCCCATCTGTGGGCACTGTGCTTTATAAAGGAAAATAAAGGAAAGAAGGAAAGGAAGACAGAGAAGTACAAGCGTAGTGAAGGATGATGGCAGCAGATGGGGGGAGGGAAATGTTAGATAACTTCCTCTAAAAACAAAGATAACTGCATGGCTTCCATAAGATAATAGGGAACCAACAGCGTGTGTTGCAGCTGGGAGGCCAAGAAAAATGCCAGAGCAGAAGCATGAGATTCTTCTGCTTGTTCCCAAGGAAGGCTAGCAAGGATCTCAAGTGTGAACGAGAAATGGAATATGCTGAAGTGAAGCCACCACCTCTTTAAATTGGAATGGATGGTGAATGGAAGGAAAGACCCCAAATGAAACAAAACAGAGGGCCCAGGTTGGGCTGTGGTCACATATTTGCTTTTGTCTTGTAGTCTGGATGTATTAATGACTCAGATCGAGGAAGGGCATACTGTGCTTTTTGTGTCCAGGGAGGCAAAAATAGGTTGTTATTAGTAGTGAGCTAGGATAAGTAGCATTGCAGTGAGCAGATCAGTTTTAGAGGGGAAATTTTCCTTTCTGAACAGATATGGTTATTTTAACTGTATCTAAAAGTTGACTGCATTAAAAAACAGTTCAGTTTCAATGAGGAGTGGCTGGAACACGTCCCCATACTGCTTGCCCTCAGTGGCCCCAGGGCCGGTGCGTGGGTTGGTAAGAGCACACTAATTAGCCTCCTGAGTGACAGAAGATATATCTAGAAAAATCAGTTTAGGCTTCTGTGAAAAAGGTATGGATGGTATGGAAGGCAGCAGAAAGCGGAGGTGTGGCTGGAGGATAAGGGCAGGCAGAGAATCATTGGCATGAGGATGGCAGACGAGCGGCAGAGATGGGTTTCCTGAGCTGTGGACTTATGTGGCTTACAGTTAATTTGCTAAATGCAAATTTGCATGCTTTGCTGCTGAGAGATCTGTTTGGTTGTTACGGGCTTTTTTGTGTTTTAGAAGGAGGAGGAGATGACTGCAAAGCAGTTTGAGAGGCAGAGGATGGAAAGCAGGTCAGAGCAGGTCATGGGTAAAATCTGCAGACCAACTGAGACTGAGCAGAAGAGAGCTGGGGAAGAAAGAGCAACCAACAGGAAATGAAGCTACAACAATAAACCTTATCCTGAAAAATGCCAGATTGTTTTTCATTCCAGAAAGAAGATCTGTCTCCATTCTCAGGGTAGGATTCGTTTGGTGGGACAGTAGAGAAAACAGCAAGTTCACTGGGGAAAATGTGACGTGCCAGATGTCCAGATGCTGGTGAAGTGCTGTGCTCTTCCTGCTGAAGTCAGATTTAACATGAAAGTTAGATTTGTGGGACTAAAGATCTGGGATAACAAATGATTTCTGCAGACAAAAGGATCTGCTAGTCACTGCCCCGTGTCTGTGAAGCTGGATAGGCTGCAGCCCAGTCCCCTTTGCACAGACTGTTCCGCTGGCTCGGTTATATAGCGAACAGCTTTTGCTTCACCCAGATGTTCACCTCACAGCAAGAACTATCCCTGTCTGCGCTCAGAAGGAAAATACTTGCTAGAGAAATACAGTCATGAAACTGAAGAGTAAGAGAACTGCTGGTAGTTCCCAGAGCTCCCTTGAGACTGAGGTTTACTTGCTTCCTGTCCTGATGTAGCAGCCCTGTGGTTTCCTTGGGCTGGTTTTGGTGCAACGTATGCCTTTTTGGGGAATAAATAGTTATGTGTTAGCTTGTGTATAACACAATAGTTACGGTTCACTGGATTCTAACAGCCTTGTCAGCTGGAGCACAAAGCCCTTTAAACTCCACATTCCTATTCTAAGAACTTTTCAGAAATGACCTTGTTACGACAGGAAAAACACAAGATTCAACAGTAATGATTTATAGCATGCCAGTGTTTTTAGATGCTGCCTGACTTTGTGCTAAGTACTTTCTTTCATTCAAAGTGACTAAGACAACAAGTGTCCTAACGTGGTCTTTGATGGTCTTTCCATGAGTTATAAGTATTATGTTTTGATCATGAAGTGTTGGATTAGGGACTGAGGTTTGTGTGTGAAGAGGTTCTGGTGGATTTAATAATAACTAGAAGCAATAATATGTAATATGGTCATGGTAAAACTTAAAGGCTCTGAAAGCCTTTCCAAGTTAAGCTCTGACTTGAGAAGGTTGATATACTTTCTGGTGGGTGACTCTTTTTGTCTCAAGATTTTCTTTCAGAGAAAGGGGAGACAGAGCAACTCATGTAGTAGGTCAAGCCTCCATTACCCATTCGGTTGTTGTCACCAGTGTAAAATAAGGACATTTGAACTTCCAGGCTGACAAATGATTTAACTATCTGGCCTTTAGACAGAGGGCTGTTTGTTCTGCTTTGCCAGCTATCTGTATATTACAGATGCAAAACACTGTGTGACAGTACTCTTACAGAAATGTTGAGTCATTTCTCTTTGCCAGTCAGCTCTGGTGACTTTCTAGCCTTTGCAGTCATACTGGGAGGACTGCATCTTGATTTGCCAATCTTTGACCCAAGCTAAAATACATTACTTTTGGGATTGAGACTTAAAGGGTGTCATGCCAGGACAAAGAAGCTCTAGGAAGATGAAAATACTTGTGGTTTTAGGAAGAAACGTAAGGAATGTGGAGTATTTCACTTCAATTAATGTCAGTCTCCAGCTTCCAGCTCCCAACAATTTCCTCTAACCTGAGCAGAAGTCTGGCAGGATAGCAGCCAATCTAGCAAATGTTGGCTCTCAGCCTCTGTCATGATGTTGTGCTGCTTTTAATTCTTTCTAGAAATTCCATCATCTTTGGGATAAACTGGTTAGTAGTATAAGGTAAAGGTGACTTAGCCTTTCATAGTCCAAACCTCACCCTAAACACCAAGATAAAATGCATCGCCACAGAGTGTTTTCTACAGGAGGTCAATGGCAAAACATATGAAAAAGGGCCCAAAGTTATTTTTGTATTTGTTGTCCGTAGCCAGAATTAATTCCCATCATCTGTTCTCAGTGCTTACCTATTGCTGGCTGTCAGAGCCAAATATCTCCTGCATGCCTATGGGACTTGGGAATGGGGAGGTGCCTCTGTAGTCCTGTGTGTTGCAGATGTAGCTGCCCTACCAGAGTACTTGGGGTTTTGGCTTTCATGGCAATGGACTAAAAGTTGCAACTCTGTGGTCAAATGGTACCCAGACGGTGAAGGGCATTTTAATACCAAATCCACGAACAAATCAATTTGCTGCAGTAAGCTACTTACTGGGCCCATCTGGTAGTTGCTAATTTACAGACTGGGCCATCTGCCACTGTCACAAGCTGGTAAGACTAGGAAAGTTACCCAACACAGCCAACAGTTTAGCTTTGTTTTCATTTTTCCTTCCCCTCAGAGCTGTGTTCTGTTTCACTGCAAGCTGATAGGAATGGAAGTGGTTTCTGTTCTGAAATTGGATTTCTCAGACCTTGGATAATCTTGTGCAGCAGGGAACCACTGCTGCTGTGACTCAGCAGCTGTTGCTGGTGTGTTTGTGCAGCACTGAAGCTGCTGACAGTGGAGTGCAGTGGTTTAGGAAGCTGCGTCTCTATGCAGTGCCAGCATATTTTAGCTTGCTGTGACAGGATATGTGGAAAACTTTCTTTGAATACATGTTATTAAAGCTGGAGTCTTCTCAGCTACGGAATGACTTCTGCTCTAATGGAAACAAAGAGATAAGGCTGCTGTGATGTGGAGAGCAAATGAATTAAAAGCTGCAGATGTGATCTCCAAGTTGATTTTGACTATGCGTGAGGAGTGAGAGATGGAAGTAGGTTGCAGATTCTTCAGTAAAGGTCAGCTCTGAAGAGAGACGTTTCCGCAGAGCCTGCAAAACATGCCATGAATGTGCAGGACCAAGTGCTGCTGGTGCTTTGGAGGCTGCAACAGCTTCAGAGAATGGCTGACCATGGCTGGAGTAGGGTTGTGTGCCCTGGCCCTATGCATATTGCCATTCGTGTTCCTCAAGGTAGTCAGCCCTAGTTTCCCTTCAGATAAGGATGCAAAGCAAACACCAGCTGCTGGGTGTTAGCATTTCTCTGATGTTGTGCCTGTGCAATACTTAGTTAAGTCCAGCTGATGGGCGCTTTCTGCTATGGGAGTGAACTAATGGTCATTTCTGCTCAAGGTCTGCATGGCCAGGTCTTGGCTTTTATTGTGCTTACAACTTGGATTTAATTTTCTATCTGAAGATGACGTGGTGAAGCTGAGCTAAATCTCTAATTACAGTAGGTTAGGGTTAGCATTAGCCTGAAAACCATTTTCCTTTGAGAAAATCTTTAAGTGCCCTTCAGAAAGGGTCAGAATTTAATCCACACATGTTTCATGCTAACTAGCCAACATTCTGGACTCTGGCAATCTGAGTGGCAGAAATGGTGATGCACAGGATTTACAGTCATTAGCTGTTAGCTATACAGACAGTGGAAAGTGAGGCAGCGCAACAGACCAAACACTGATTTTCTGGAGGTTTGACCCCGGGAACTCCTTTGAGCTTCCCTGGATTATGATGGCAACTCATCCTAGAGGGGAAAAGCCCTGAGCAACAACAGAGCTTGCAAACCCAGCTGTTCTATTGACAAGGTGAAGACACAAAGCCTTTCCTTACTGCCAGAGACTAATGGCACTCTCCCTACTGGGACAAAAGCTTTCTGCTTTGGAGCTGGGATTTGTTTTTCATCCGAGCATGTTTTTCGTCACTTACTGTTATTGAATGAGTTATCCTTGGGGGGAATATTAATTGAATTCTCTGTCAGCCTCTGCCTTAAGAACCGGGAGGACCCAGAGGAAAGATTGCCAATAGGGTTCCTACGTCTAATGTGATTAAAAAATATTTGGCTGCAGAAGAGAGAATATTGTTGTTCTTCCATTGTATTTCTCTGCAAAGAGATAACATGGATGCTGACTGCTGAGGAGACGGGTCATACATGTTTAATTTGAACAGCTATAAAAAGAAACTTGCAGTAGGGCTGCTTATTGGAAATTTAATAAAGAAAAGTTATTACCATGGCTCAGTATAATCCCAAGGATAACTCTTCACGTACTCTTCTTGGAAACTAAGCTGTCAAAGAAGTTAAGCTAGGAAGTTGTTGTGTGAATAACACATTAGATCTGAGAGGCAGAATAATCTTTTTTATGATGGGATTTGGGAGCTGAGCTCTGATCTTTGTTGTATTCACAAAGCTCACATATCAGTGCTGCTGGACTGTTTCATGGCTTGGGACTAAAGGCTTCAATGAAGGAACCAGACCAAGGCTACCACAGGTCCTTGCTGTGGTTGTGATGGGCACAGTGATCATTAAGCCCTCCTTATCTCCTGGCACTTCCCTACTAAAGACATAATAAACAGCTGTAAGACGACTAAATGCCTTTCACGGCTTTAGCTTGGATTTTTTGGAAGCCAGGGATGTGTTTTGGCCAGAAACGTGCCCTTGGGAGAGGCACCATGCTTCCAACAGCACCTGAATCTGAGATCAGCCACAGCACCAGAAGCTGTGATGTCCTCTCCTTGTGGCTTTTCTGTCTGTATGCTGAGAGCATGACACTGGGCATGTATTCTGTTTGCATGTATTTGCATGTTTGCATGTATTCTGCTTACTTCCTTCAATGAGAGTTTATCATTGTATTGGCCCTGCATTTCTTTCTCTGGAAGATGCAAAAATGCATAACAATACTCCTTTGTCTTCAGATTAAGTTAATCATTGACTTATTTTTGTGGTTATTGCTGCCCTTGTTGTAAGACTGTTTTCTCAGTAGGATTTCAGGTGTGTCTCTAACCTATGTTTTTCACTGGAATGAGCAGGGAACAGGGCTTAGCTGGGAACAACCCATTTGGGAAGCTGTCACTGCCTTTATCCAATAATATTATAGAAATAAAGCTGTTAAGACATAGCTTTTCAGGTTTCTAAATACAGACATCTCCTGGGGGTCACAAGGCTGTTTTTCAGAGGCAAAGAGCGATGATCAATTAACTTCAGTCATGTTTAGACATTAGAAAACATTTCACCCAATGCAGTACAAAAACATCCATGTAAGAAATTGATTTATCCTAAGGTTTATGTAGATCTTGAAATTGTTCGGCCTAATCCAGCATTGTAATGTTTTGATAAAGCTACCAAGTAGGAAGTGAGGACTATGTTCGTATTTGTTTTTGCACTGAATAAATCTCCACAGCTCCTTGCAGAAACAGGGGCAGAATAGAAGACAAGCTGACTGTTTCTTGGCTCTAGGCTCTAAGACTGGCTACTGCTTGCAGCCTCAAAACATGCCTCTTGATAGGTGAATGGGGTTGTGGCTGATGGCATTCATGCATTTCATGTGGCAGGCTCATTAAGATGCCTTATAGCAATGCAGGTGTTTGTGCTGTGCATCATGTTGTATTACAGAAAGGTGTGTCCCTGAGCAATGATGCGCCTGCTGTGAGAGCAGCGCCTCTCTCTGAAGAGGAGAAGTGTTAAAAACACACAGTTTAACACGTTAAACTTACAGCTGGTAATGAACGTGGTTGTGCTTCAGGGAAATGCAGCAGCAAGGGTGAGCAAAGCTTCTGTAACACAAAGCAAAACCCTCATCTGTCTTTGCTAATAATGGTCATCTTTGTGTGTGGTCACTGAGCAGAAGTGTTGTGCTGATCCTGTCACTATAAGGCAGAAGGCCTTTGGGCTGCACCTTCCTAGCATCGAAGCCTGGCACTACAAACCAGCCAACCTTCCCTGTTTTATCTCCATATTAACCCGACAAAATCATGAGGTTGCTTTAAGGGCTATGTCTGCAGATCTAACACCCTCCTCTAGTAACTTTTAAGTCTCGTCATTGGAAGGATAACACTAGAATGGTTTTCTGTGCATCCTCCTTGTTCTGTTTCCTTTTTTAATAGCTTTCTCACCAGTGCCTTTCAGACTTTTCTACAGGACAATGCCATGCACCCCAACAAACAAGATCAATGGATGACCATTACATTTTTTTTTGCAGGGAAAGGAAACATGGCTAGCCTGGTTGACAAGGCTCTCCTTCCCTGCTCTGCTCTCATCAGCTTAGCCTGTAAATTGGCAGCCCTCCAGGCTTTAATTTCTATTTAGCTGCAGTGTTTTGACATTGCTGTGCAGTGACAAATGTTGTGCTCCTTGTGAAGCCGGTGGCTTCTGATGAACTCCTACATTGGAGTCACCTACATTGACAGGTGGGTTCCTGGGGTTTAACTTGCCCATCAGTTTTCCCTTTGTTAACTACCAGATGGCACTAGAAAACACAGAGGAGAAGCATTTTAGAACACCTAATGACCTGCAATGTCACTGAAAGTAGCAGAGTGATGTTAGTACAGGGCTGCCTCCATGAGTAGCACATCTGGTGCTAGAATTGCACCATGCAAAAGCTTCCTTTTGCAGAGCTGTGTGCTGCATGCAGCCAGGTGTGGGCAGCTCCTTGCTCGTGGCCTGGAGTGCAGCACAGAGGGGCTAAGGGATATAGCCTGAATTCTTGCTAACCTGTCCCAGCCAAGTGCTTTTGTGTGTTTATGGCTTCTAATCGTGTATCAGAGACAGAGCTTTAAAGGTAGAGTCGGCTATCTGCAAACTGCAGTTTGAAAGCGGTGTTATATGTAGCTGTTTTTTATTACTAGCAACTTCAGCAGCTGAAATTGGACCCCAGAGCTTCAAAGCAGCTGCTCAGCTGAGGAAGTGCTGCTGAATAAAAGCTCCCTGCTCTGCTACCCTCCCCCTGCTTTTCTACGCTACCAGCTGTGTGAGCCCAGCAGCAAGGAAGAGAGTTTGGCCTTGAAGTGAATCTAAAGAGGAAAGAGAGAGAGAGAAGAGGAGAGGTGGAGTTAGCAATAGCAGCCTGCAGCATGGGAAGATGAGAAAGCAGTAGCAAAGAGACAGATGCTTGAATCTCTGTGTGGGTGAGCTCTGAGGAGCAAGGTCTGAATAGAGGGGAGGGCCAAGGAGTTTAAAGAGTGAGCACACTCAGTGCAAAGGCAGCGATTGCGTTCCTTTTGCTTTCTGGAGGATCAATCAAATGGAAAAGGTAAAGGGGGGACAAGGAGGAAACGAGCAAAATCAGTGCCAAATTCCAGTTAAGATATGAACCTTTAACAAACAAGGATCGTGAAATGGGAAGAAATGCTGACATCTGTCCAGCATAATGCAGGAAGTGAGGAAAAAACATCAGGCACGTTAGTGTATGGTAGGCATGATACTCCCATTTTGTGACAGTCTGGCTGTGTAGCTCTGTGCTGCTATCACTGGCAATACTTATCTTAACCCCTACTGCAGCTGTTAGTGCAGTGTGAGGCTTTTAGAGGATGAAACTAGCTGGCAAATACAACATTTTTTTTTTACTTTAACACAACATTATCAATAACCTGGAGACAAGAGGATGGCATTTACTGGCTTCTGCAGAGAAATGTGGCTTTTAGCCAGGTTTAAGAGATTCAAGTTGAAGCTTGAGGCAAACAAATCAGAACCAAGTCTTAAATACAACAAATAAAAACTGTCAGTTCACCTTGAGCTGCTGCAAATGTCTTGACTGCTTTTTGCCCTGAAGTCCCAGAGAGAATGGAAATCGGGGGGCAATCTTGTTACCTCTTAGGATAATATGCCATAGCCAGTCTGCAATCCCATTTTGCCAGAAGTGCAGCTGCAATGCATGCAGTTGGTCCCCTCTCCTACCTTTCAGTATTTGCCCCCCATGGGAACTGGGCAACACAGAAGCAGCTGGCTCAGCTTTTCCATGGTGGTGATGTAGGCACTCAGTGTGGGGTCCTGTGCCTCAGCCAGCATCTTACCACAAAGACCTTTTTATCTGATGCTTGCAAGGTAGTAGGGTTTGTAGTAGCCCTAGTAGTAGGGCTGGGGTTGAGTGGTTGTTGGAAGTGAGTGATCAGAGGGCAGGGGCTGTTTTCTTGTCATGATGTGGAGCAGCCATGAACACAGCCCCATCCAGTCCAGCTGTATCTAGCTGGGGTTCCCAACCCACAGCTGCTTTGGTAGTTCTGGTTAACCATGGTGCTCTGCTTACCCTTTCTTTCCTTTAGCAATGGCAACAGGCCAGTGACTCACTGAGAGAAAACACCAACATTTCTTTAAGGATTCTGAGGATTGGATGTGCCTCTGGATTATTTTGTTCCATCAGGCAAGTACTGCTTAGGTGTCAATAGGAAGGGGCTAAACCCCTCTGTTATTTCAAATGAGGAGTGGAGGACAAGGTTAGTGTTAAGCAGAGAAAGACAATGGGACTTTAAGGTGCACAGTGTTAACAAAGCTATGAGCATCACATCCTTTTGGAAGAAGGTTGTTAGCTTTGTACTAGCTTGTTAGTGGGGTGGGAGAGCTGGGGAGATATGAACAGGACTATGAATGGCCTCAGGTTGAGCAATGGGAGATTCAGGCTGGATATTGGGAGAAAATTCTTCTCTCAGAAGGTGGTCAGGTGCTGGAAGGTACTGCCTGGGGGTGTCCAAGAAATGTTTAGATGTTGTACTGAGGGATGTGGTTTAGTAGGAGAATATTGATAGTAGGTAAGTGGTTGGACTGGGTGCTCTTGGAGCTCTTTTCCACTCTTAGTGATCCTCTGATCTATGAGCTGGTCCTGGGAGGTGGATGTCAAAGCTGTCAGCTGGAGAGTGTGAGGAGTGTGGATGGATCTCTGCTTTAACAGAAAGAATCAGAGCCGTTCCTTTAGCTAAGTACTGCTGTGTATTTCCCCCTTTTTGGCAGTGAGTTCTATTTTCAGAAAGGCTTGCTGTCCCTTGTGGTTTATCTATTTGGTAGGTGGTAGACACAATAAGCCAAAGCATGTTCCTTTCTCCTCGCCTCTTGGAGCCTGTGTATTACAGTCTCTGGGAGTAGAGTAACTAAGCTGTAACAACTGCTTTCAACATCCTGAAACTCTAGGTATACTTTTAACGTGGCTGACTTAAGAGCAGCATGGTTTTCTTTCTGCCTTGTTTAGTGGCAGGACGCCAGGCCCTCCTGGATTCTGTCTGTGGTTGTGGTGGCTTTTGGAATTACAGAATAAATCTCCATTTCTCCTTTTTCTAACTCTACCTCAGGGAACTCCTGAAAACTCTGCTCTCTGAAAGGCACATTAGAAGCCTTAAAATGCCCCCGTAAGAGTATCAAAGTGTGACGTGAGAGAATAATCTGCTTAATCAGATTTTTGGTCTTTATCTGGGCTTTTTGTTCAGAAAAAGGCCATGTTCTTTGCTGAAATCTGGACTCTGACCTCTTACACCCCTTCTTCTATTTATTTAACATGCAACAAACGTCTCAGGCCTAAATAATCTGTGAACTCTTATGGATTCTTGAAGTTGTGAGGGCCTGAAATAATTGATCTTACAGCAGAGGTACTGAATGGGAAATGCATTAATCAGTTAGACTGATAAGGATTTGGGAGTCACTGGGCTGTCAGGGTGAGGTGTTCTTTCTCCTGTGACTTTTTGTTTCTGCTGATACGTGTAGTAGTTGGGTTTGCATCATCTCTTGGTTTGCTTTGGCAGCTCACAGCCCCCTCCTTCTCTCCTCCAGTTTTATTGCTCAATATGATGGCATGTCATGGCCGTGTCCCCTCCCAGCCGATTGTACACCCCCAGCTCCTTGTCAGCAAAGCAGCATGAGAAGCAGAAAAGTCATTGGCACTGTGTAAGCACTACTCAGCAAAGCTAAACCATCTGTGTGTTATCAGCAGTGTTCTCACTACAAATCAAAATCATGGCTCTGTGTGAGCTACTGCAAAGAAAACTAACTCGATCCCATTTACTCTTTAGCTCTTGAGAAATGTGAAGTGAGACCTACTTAGGATCCTAACACTAATCTGTATTAGTCTAATATAAAAATCAGGCTGCCCAAAAGTTTGCCAAGGGGCAAAGCCTCCTTCTTGCCATTAGAGCTTTTTAACAAATGACCTTGATTGATACGCCCATAAAAATTGGGCTTCCACTGCTGCAAACACTGTGCAAGTAGGATTTACACAGGCATCAAAATTCTGGCTGAGTTCAGTTTCCTTGTTGTAGAAGTGACCTACTTGAATATACACCGAATAATGTAATTACCGTCTGGAAACAACTCACCTTCTGCTGCTTAATGATATTTTCCAAGTATGCTTAAGTCGATTTCAAAGGAACTGTGTTGGTTGACATACTGGGTTTCCTCTTCACTGTTGTATGAAAATTGCCATGTAATTACATCCTAATATAATGTGCCTGTGTTATTATGGGGCTGTGATTTGGGTAATGTCAGTATATTTTAAGAGCCTTATATATGTTCTCCGCACAGAATCAGTAATCCCTTTAATGACAGCAGTCTTTTACAGCCATTCATTACTTTAATTCTCACATGCTTAAGGTCCATAATACTGCTTCATCATCCTGTTAATTTGCTGGCTGGTCGAGGTGAGGTGTTTAATGATTGCCATCACGCTTGCAAAATAAAACTGTGCTGGTGCAGAAGCAAGTCAAGCACATTAATAACCGGGTGGAAAACTGCAGGTAGTGGTATTCTGGTGCTAGAATGTGCTTCAAGGTGCTTGCTACGTGTTGATTAAAAGAAGAAACTGTCAGTAATCCCATCACTGAGTTGATATAGGTTCAATTAAATGTGTTAGAGCTCCACCTGTACACGCAGGAGCAGCAGCTTTTTATGTAATCTGCTTCTTCTGGTAGGCTTACATGATAGGTTTGCCAGGGCACTCTGCAAAATGAAATCTAGCCTAAAAGGATGAAGCACCTCTGGAGATTCCCTTTGTGTGGATTACTTTCCTAAATAGGCAGTGACCCCAGAGGGGCAGTGGGAGAGCTCTTCAGTCCTGTGCTGTGATGAAAACGTGGAGCACTAAAAGCCTTAAATGTGATTTTTTGCATTGCTAATCCTGGTGCCAGATTTGAAGGACAGCTTTGTTTGTCGTTTTTTTCCCCCTTTCTCTCCTCCACGATGCTTAACCTGCTCTGTGATTTCCCTGCTGTTAACATGTTGCATATCAGCCCCTTTTCACTCTTCCTGGTGACCAGATCACCTTTTTTTTTTTTTTCCTCTGTGTTTTATTTCTCTGCAGTGTGTCACTGTCCACTTTGGTGTGAGCCTTACTTGCTTCAGTGTGGGTGGTTATGTATTGTCACCTCCTGTATGCTCCTGTATTAATACAGTTCTGTGCTGAACTCCTTTGCCTCTCTGTGCCTGGGAGAAGAACACAGTGGCAGTGTAGGACCAGCAAGATTATTCAGTGGACAGAGTGAATTTTAATGCAACACAGACAGGAAGGTATTATAGAAAACAGAACCTTTAGTTCACCGTAGGATTTGTATCTCTTTTTAAGGTGCTTTTTGACTTGCTGGACCACTGCACTGTAGAGACAAATGAATACTGTACTGTAGTGCATCTAAGTGCTGCCCATCGAAATAGCAGTGCTAGCTCTTGCTCTCCTATTCTGTCTGAGTCCCAGAGATCCATGGCTGATGAATTAAGCTGCAAAGAGTGAGACAGGCACCCACTTGGCAAGACCTTTTGCAGCAAGTGCTGTGTGGTGACCGATAGTAAATTGCCTGGGAAAGGCTTTCTGAGCAGCACAGTTCCTGGAATTAAGAGCTCTACTGTCTTATTTCCATCCTTCCAGATTTTTGTGGCACATCTTGAGTAAATGAAGATGTTCTAGGAAAAAATAATTATCCAGTTATGTCTCTGTGCTAATGCAAAAATGCTATTCTTGCTGTATATTGCTGAATTTAGCCAAACTGAAGTGACTGGACAAAACAACTTCCTCTGCTTCTGAGTAGAACTGAACCATGCAGACAAGTGCAATTTGATCATGAATTTAAACATCTGTATGTGGCTTTGGCTCAGTGCTATGCAGAATGAAACTGGCTGTGAAGAGGACAAAGAGCTCGTTACAAGCACGTGTGATTGTTTTGTCTTGCTGCACAGCAAGGGCAGTGGCTTTGCTGACACTGGGCCAGACAGCTGCGTAAGTTGCTTTTCTGCAAACATGTAGCTAATATCATTATGTCGCAATATCATTACAAGCTTCTGTGTAGTTGTACTGCTGTTTTTCTACTGTTCTAGTCCCAGCTCAGGCACCAGGCAGATGCAAGTGAGATGTTTGTTGTCTTGCCGGCTGCACACAGCTGTGTGCTTGTTTGGAGCAGGGCAGAATATAGCAAGGGATCCTTAGCAGCATTGTCACTCTTCTCTTGCCTCTCACTCCTGTAAGGCCAGCTACTGTCTGTTCTGCATCTCCTCTGTGCCAATTTCATCTCTCATTGGAAATAAGACTGCAAAGATTGTTTAATTAATATCTTATCTTTTAGTCTTAGGTCTCTTGGGAAAATGTCCTTAGGGACAGAGGAGCAGAACAGAGCTGGCAGGTCTTTAAGGACATGCTTCAGAGAACACAAAAACACTCCGTCCTCCAGCAAAGAAGAGGCAGGAAACCAGCATGGCTGAACAAAGACCTGCTGGTCAAACTAGGGGATAAGAAGGAAATGTACAGGCAATGGAAACAGGGATGTGATGCCTGGTAATGATACAGGGATGCCGTCTGGATGTGCAGAGGTGGATCCAAGAAAGCCAGAGTACAAATGGAAGTGAACTTGGTGAATTATATGAAAAATAACAAGAGTTAGGGGTTCTGGTGGACATTAGGCTGGACACAAGCCAGCAGTGTGCTCTTGCAGCCCAGAAGGCCAGTGATATCAACAGAGGGGTGGCAGCAGAGTTTAGGAGATGATTGTCCTCTACTCTGTTCTTGTGAGGCTCCATCTGGAGTACTACGTCCAAGCATGGGGCCTCCACTACAAGAAAGATACGGAGCTGTTGGAGCAAGTCCAGAGGAGGCCACAAGGATGATCAGAGAGCTGGAGCACCTCCCTTATGAAGAAAGGGTGAGGGAGCTGGACTGGTTCATCCTGGAGGAAAAGTCTGGGGAGATCTCCTTGTGGCCTTCCAGTACTTAATAGGAGCCTGTAAAGAGGAGGTAGGCTGACTTTAGACACGGTCAAGTATTAGAGTTAGCATCCTGGCAGGGATGTTTCTCGTGTCCTTGGTCAGAAGGGATAGAAACAGTTTCTTAAACTCTTTCCTGCTAGGAAGGCTCACTTTGAACCCCTGTAGGCACAAACACCTCATGCTATGACTCGATGTAGTTCTATCTGTGATATGATTGTCTTTTCTGCAGTCATCTCTGTTTTTATGGAGTGGATGTTTTGCCAATGCTGGGACAGTCATGGCTTCCCTAATGACTGTTTTCTGTGCTGCAATTAAGTCAGCTTGTGTAGGAGTGGCAGAAAATAACAGCTATTTAACATGAGATGATCCATTCAGCTGCAGTGTCAAGAAGTCGGAGTGGTGGGCTCAAGTTGATGAAAAAGGAGGTTTTCACAGAGAGATGAAATGGGTAGGAAGGTGGGGGGTAAATAGCATTTTCCAAATAATCATTTGTCTGTTCCCTTTTAGTAACTGAACACTTGGCTTAAATAGCATCCCTCCCACAACATATTTGCAGTAGTAAATACTATGCTATGAAATCTTATGCCTTCAGAGATGATCGCTAATGCTATTGTGATTGCAGAAACTTGACTGTTCTGGTCAGCTGTCTTTAAATGAGGCTGCAGTCTATGCTGCTCCTTCCTAACGGTCTTAATCTTCTGTTTACAGTATGAGCTCAATCATCTGTCACAGAAATAAAAATAGAGTCAAGAGGAGCAGGAAAGAAACAGCTGTTGGCTTTACACTTGCCCTTTTGTGCTCATTTTGATCCTTGTATCCTGCTGTTCATCATGATCCCAACCCTCCCAAACAAGTATCTGGCTTTCTCAGACTCACTTATGCAGATTATTTCAATGCAGTTTGCAAATATTTGTGGGTGTTGGAGTGAGCTTATTGAACTGGAGTCTTTTACTCCTCTTGCAGAACTGCATGTTGCAGTTTCTTGCTCCTGTAGTTTATACTAGTACTTATAGACTTTACTATAGAATTTAAGATCTCAAAGCACATTTCTGACCTTGTGAAATTAGCCTTAGGTGCTGTCTTCTGTATGACTGGTGATGCAGTTCAATCTCCACAGTAGCAAGGTGGCTTACCTGACTGAGGTTCCTTTCTTAGTATCTAAAAGTTCCTGCAATAGCCTTCTAGAAAGATGCCATTGGCTTCATATTATCTGTGTTGGCATAACTCAAATACTTAACTTTTGGAAACTGAGGGTAGTTGCCTCACAGTGAAATAATTGGGGAGAATAAGACTCCATGTAGAGTCTGACAGCAAAGAATGAATGTGGGAGGCCTGGTTCTTATGCGTGCCCTAAACCAGTCTGAAATCTGAGGTTAATGCAGCTCAGTTAGGCTTCTGGAAATATGTTTTTCTTTACCTGAGATTGCAAAAGATGAGTTTAGAACAAATCCCTTAATGTAAAGCATTATGCATGAGTTGCATATCTAGAGGAGTAGTATAATAAACCAAAACAAATCTACAGTACTTGTGTGCTGATGTATAGTGTTTGTCAATAAAAGTAGCAGTGCTTTAATCAGTTTGTACAGCACTTGGTTCCTGGTGCTGCACCAGGGATTGATGCATAACCATCAGTGTGCTCTGAACAGGCCTTTATGCCATAAGGGATAGATGCCAGGACTCCACAATGAGCCATATAAACCCAACAAGAGAAGCTGTTCTGTCGTACTGCACCCCGAATGGCTGCCAACGGGTGGCTGTATAAAGCAGCCATCACGATGTAGATAATGTGGTTGGCTCAAACAGGCTGCTTGGGCAAATGGGTGTGAGAATTTTATCTAAATTCAGGTTGCAAATAAGGATCAAACCACTCACAGCCTTCCCTGTAGTTTCTGAATCACCTCGGTTTCAGTGGGTTCTAAAGCAGCATCATCAGATCAGCAGGAAGAGCTGAGTTCCCATCGTTCGGCAACGCAAATAGCTCTAACCTCTGTCACCTTTCCCTGTTGGGATGCGCTTTTGTTTTTTAAATCCATATGGCTGTTTCACTTAAACTTGTGGTCGTGAGTTCACAAACTTTTATGGTCTGTTGCGACTGAATGTTCTTTGGGGATTTTGTTTGTGTTTTCTCATAAGGAAAGACATAGCTTGTTGGATAGCCAAAACCTATGGAGAGAACCATGCTTTGAAGAAGGAGCTGTGATGAGACCAGCGTATAGATGATGAGATGAGAATGTTTGGAGTTTGAGGTCAGGATGCTTATTTTAATGCCAAACAAAGCAGACTGTGCCTGGGGTTGCGGAGGGAACAGCACTGACTAACCTTAGCTCATGCCTTCCTGTCCAAAATGGCTTGGAGATTTAAATTACGTCTGCTATTTGATCAGCTTTTGTTTTTAATGTTGTCTGGGCTAGATCAGACAAAAGGTGCTTCTGTGGCCCAATGGGTCTGAAATTCCTTACTGGGCCTTTCCTCCCTTTGCTGAACCTCGAGACTGACTTCCCCTAAGGGTCAGCTGGCTCAGAAGGATTGTGACAGCACTGCCTCAGCTCTCGTGTGGAGTGCAGCAGTAAGAAATCTTTTAAGCGCTGTGTCAGACGTGCTTTGAGTGGGGCTCTGTACTGCATCACTTAACTTCTGTACCCAGGCGAGCATAAATCCACTTCCTTATCTTTTATGGGCTTGAATAGTAATAGATAATGGTGACCAAGATGAGCAGTTTTTTCTTGTACTTGCGCTAATAGGTGATATAAAGGAGGCTGGGGAAAGTGAGCAATACTCAGTATTGCTGTGCCCAAACCAGAGGGAAACTAAAACATTTAACCTGCTTTTTGGCTGTTTGGTGCTAGAGATAAAAAGAAAACAACAAAAATAGTCACTAACCTTCCTTCCCTGGTATACATTGGTCACTTGATACTTTAGCCTGAAGCTCTGGAGTATTCAGTATGACTAATCATAGAATCACAGAACAGCCTGGGTTGAAAAGGACCACAGTGATCATCCAGTTTCAACCCCCCTGCTACGTGCAGGGTCACCAGCCACCAGACCAGGCTGCCTAGAGCCACATCCAGCCTGGCCTTGAGTGCCTGCAGGGATGGGAGCTTTCAAATAAAGGAAGGAAAAAAAACCCAACAACTGAGGGAGAGGCTCCATTTAGCATTTACTGGCAGTCCTGTGCTCAGCACTGATCAGAATCGATGGATTTTGTTGCACTTCAGTGCAGGCAGTAGGTTAATGGGGACTACTGTGTCCTCTATGAGTTAATTACATGTGATTAAAGGTGGATGTTTGTAAATTTTCCTTCAAATGTGAATGAACTGTCTGGCTTTGTGTATGTTTCTACAGTAGGAGAGGCTGAGTTTAATTCCTCGTTTCAACCAGGGTGCATTGAATAGGATGGCTGTATCACAGTTTTTAATCAGCTTTGGCACACTCTCTAGTGGCGTGGCTAAGCACAAATTGCTGCTTTAAATGTAATATCTGTGCTGAGTAATCTCTGTGTGAGCTGGACTCACAGTTGATAGGTTTGGTGCCTCACAGGGAAATGCTTCCACAAATGCTTACCTTGGAGTGTGAATCCTAAGCAGCTGGAAGGCTACACCATCAAGAAATCATGTCATAATAAAGCATGCATGGTTCAGGCTTGGTGAACTGTGAGCTTGCTGCCAACTGGGTAATCTGTGCTGTTTGGTGTGCATCCGATGAGACATCTGCCCGTCTCCAAAAGGCTAAGGGTAAGATGGAGGATTAGAAAGAAATGCAAGTGGTCTTTCATCCTGATTTATTGTGGCTTTCCTGTGTGGTGTTCCTGGGAAGATTTGCAGAGGAAAAATGTAATTGGATTTCCAAAGAAGGCAAGAAGGAAAAGCCTGTCTGGGAGTGCTATATTGCTAGGGGAGCTGGAGGCAGTCTGGATGAAGGCACAGGGGGGTAAGTTCTCTTCTAAGACCTTGACTGAGGATTTGGCATTTACAAAGTAAGCATCTTCCCTGTTGGGAAATACTCTGGACCAGAAGGCTCATAGTGGAGAAGAAAATATCATAGGAATGTTCAGAAGTGGCTTCTGGTGATGCTTCTTAGGCAGGTCTAAGCTACCTTTTCCATCAGTAGGAGGAGGCTGATGATGTTCCAGGTACCAAATGAGGATGTGAATCAAAGGGGAGATGCACCTAGAGGGGTCTGGGCTTCTGAGGCTTGCTTCCTCCTGTCTTAGGTATAATGAGTTGGATGACTCTGCTGACAGCAGTGTTGTCAGCTGGCTTGTAATTGGGCTTCGATAAGCCAAGGCACTGCAGCCCTTTCATTTATCTGTTTGGCTGCACGGGGAAGGATTAAAACAGCAGGCTCCTAAGGTCTGCACTGGAATTGTTTGCAGATGTAGACACTTAATGGTGAAAAATAGTAAGCCATCCCTTTAGAGCATAAAGAGTGGTATCTAAAGCTGTGCCCTCAGCACTTTCAAGCCATAAATAAGAGTTCAGGCATGTTTGGCTAAGGAAGATTATTAGCTTGGCAGGGGAGGGAGGTTGTTTTCCCTGTAATTTGAAAGATTGATTCCTAATTACCTGGTTGAACATTTGCTGTCGCGCATGCTGAGTGCCTGAATGCAGTGGCTGAAGACAGAATAGTTCCCTTTGGGAGAGTCATCATAATTGCTTGGCCAGCAAAGTGCCTGATCTCATCACCTTTTGCTGCAGGGAAACATTCGAGTCCTGGAGATCAAAACATCTTTTCCACAGCGTGGGAAGGAAACGAAAAGCAAAACTGTTTGTTTCTCACATTCCTGGGCTGTTCTTGCTACTGCAGTATCCCAGCACAGTCCAGCCGTGTGTTAGGTGACGTGGGGAATGTTTGTCATGTGCTGTTTCTTCTGTCATGTTTTTCCCAGGGCTGAGCACATACTTTAAGTGTGTGAAGACAGGGAGGTTAAGGAAGTGCATGTTTCATCCACAGATGTAGCCATGATGGGCACACTGAATGGATTTTGTGGCCACTTCCAATTTAACGTGATTTAATTTTGCCTGGGTTTATTTTGTGGTGCTGTATGATTTTCTTCATAGGTAAAGGACTTATTAAAAGGTTTGGCTGGGGCGGAGTTAAAGGAATCAAATTGAAGTGAGCTTTATTTCACTATAGTGATGAAAAGCCCTTCTTCCGATGTCTGCTGTCAGATCCACTTTCTTAAGCTTTGTCCTTAGCCTGTTGAAGCCAGCCTGGCACTGGTGCCTCTTGCTCCATAACCATCACATTAATGGGATGGCAAGATATTACAGCAAATCCCTATTGGACAGGCAGCTTGTCTGGCAGCTGACCCCAGCCTGAAGGAATGCTGTCCTGGGGATTTCAATTGTGTGTGACACCAGAGTGGTTGTCAGGCAACATCGATCATACTGAGCTGCAGAGTTCAGCAGTTCATCGTGGAAAGGCCATCCATGAAGGTGTGCTAATGCAGCCATGCTTTGCTTCAGGTGCTAAAATGCTTCCTGGGAAGAGTTCCTCAAGCAGCCATACTGAACTTCTGGCCCCAACAGCCTGTGAAGGAAATGTGTGGTGATGTCTACAACATAGCCTAGCATTTTTCAGATGGATGCTTTAGTCCATGCATGACTCTGTGCAGCAAACTGAAGTGTTTTCATTTAGAGATGGTCTGAGGCAGTGCCTCTTCTACTAAACTGCATCCTAAACCAAAGCAATTCTGCCTGAAGCTCACTGAGGTTGAAGGGTTTGTTCAGTGAGAGCAGGGGATGAGCTGGGAGACAAGGGACACTCCAGGGAGACTGTGCCCTAAGACGGAGTCTCACAGCTCCTGCACATGGCACGTCTGCAAATGCAGCTGTTAACAGCATTACTGAGGGGCTAGCAGGGTCCCTGGCAGCCCTATGTAAGGTGAGCCTGGAGTATCCCTCTTATGAAGAAACACTGAGTGAGCTGGGACTGTTCACCCTGGAGAAGAGAAGGATTAGGGGGAATCCTATCACTGTTCATGAATTTCTAGTGGGTGAGAGTTGAGTGGAGGAGACCAGATTCTTCACTGGTTTGCAGTGATGGTCTTTGGCCATGGGGAATGGACTCATCTTCCAGTGCAAAGAAATTCCTTGATTTAAACGAGTTTCACTTACTGTAGAAATGACATACTTCCATGTAGGTGTTTGGCTGAACTTGATATCAGTTAATTCGTGCTTCCTGGAATATTTTGGCAGAGTGATGTGTGTGTGTTTTCAACACACTTTGTGCTCTGAATCTGCTAGTTGGCCTTTGCTTAATGCTGTATTAGAAATGTATAAGGCACAAAGTGCATTTTGAGGTTACTGAAGGTGCTTCATAAGTGAATGGCAAAGAGTTTTGCTCGTCATTTCAGGTCTTTGCTCATAGCAGAAAGTGAAGTTTGCCCACACCAGCACTGTGTTGATTTGCCTTGCTTGCTAATGTCTGCTGACCTTTTTTTCACTTGCATGAAAAAGCAGCCTCATAAATTAGAAGCACTCAGTAGACAATCCGCTGCTTCTAATTATGTAGAAGCACAGACGACAGTCAAAACAGTAACAGGAAAACTAGCAAAGCGAATGCAGCAGGCTGCTAACTGCCAAATTAAGGTCTCAGCTCCTCATTGTAACTACATTTGCATGCTGATGAGATTTGGTGGCACTCTCCTGGATTACTGTCCTCCCCAAGGAATTGTACTTCTTGCAGTTTTAGACTGGCCCAAGCCCTAGGGGTTGCTCCTTGCTGGTTGAATTTCCAAGGTTTGCAGCCTATTTCTTCTTCCTGTAGTACTTAGCTTAATACTTAGCGATGGTGGTGATGGGTTGGCAGTTGGGCTAGATTATCTAAGAGTCCTTTTCCAACCTTCATAGTTCTACGCTTCTGTGATTAATACGTATCCCTTAAAGCCTAATAGGTGTGAATGCTTTCAATCCCAGAGTGAGGTCTCAGTGTGTCCTCGCTGCTCTCTGTTGAGGTTTACTTGGCTATGGCACTACAGTAGCCACTTCTTCCATTCTCTCTGTACAACCATGGCACAGGACCGTTTCCTCATTCAGCAGAGTGGGCTCTGTTTTCGTTTTGTGGCCAATATCCATAGCAGAGATTACTGCCTGGACATGGTCCTGGAGGAAATTTATTCTCATTGCAGTGATGCTTGCCAGGATTTCTTAGCATGTGGTTCCACAGCAGAATGTACTTTCTTCATTATGTATCTGTAATGAGACTTAAAGTATGAATTAAATAGGACTTTAATTGAAATGCTAAAATGTCCCAGGGCAAACTAGTAGCATAATTAGAACTGAGGCACGTATGTCTCTTGTATGTTGCTGGGCATTGCAACAAAACAGGAACCAAGATGTTTTGAATGGAAACCTTTATGGTTTATGCTTTATGCATCTTGTTGTCATTTGAAGACCATAGCTGTGATAATTTTGAATGCCCCCATTGCTATCCTGCATGTACCAAGGTATGTGTATAATTACAGACCCCCGTGGGCTTTAGATATGGTGGGTTCAGTGCACAGTGCACTTGGTTTGAACTTACTGCATGGGGCGCTGGGTTATTCAGCACTGATTGCACAAAGCTCCTCTGACAGATGGAGGAGCTCTGCCTCCAGGTATGCAGGGGAGGATTTCCTCTGTGGAAAGCAAGCTTTATTTTTAGTATTGGAAATGCTATATTTCTTACGTCTCCCTCTTTGAGATGGAGACTCCTGTGGTCTGGCAGAAGGTAACTGTACACCTGCTCGGTTCCTCCAGGGCTGGCCAGAGAATGCTGACTCAGGGTGAGCAGATTAAGTGGTACGGCGCTGGGTGGCTGAAATCAGCTGTGCCTGCTTCCACAGGGTCAGCTCGCTGTATTCTGTGTGCCTGAAGTATCCCCTAATGCTGGGTGTGAGCTTCCAGCTCCGAGCTCTGGTTTCATTTCATCTCAGACTGTCAGGCTCCTGATGTGAGCAGCTGTAATGTGGGCTTCAAAGAAAACGGGTGTGATGGCATCTATTTTGGTCTCTGTTAATGTCATGTTACTACTGGATTTTTAAGCAAGGAAAGAGTATGGCTGTATAGACCTACGTTTTCTTATTCCCCTAATACTGCGCAAAGGGAATAAAAAATGATAAAGCAGAAAAGTCCTTACTGTGTGGAAGGAGAAAGCTCTACAGGAATCCCTTTGGCCCTTCAGAGATGGATGCAGATGGGAAGGCTTTTAGTTTTGGATCTAGAGGGAGAGCACTAACAAAGACATGGTTACTACTAAGCTTCTTTGCATGTATTTTTTTCCCTCTTGTTCTTGTTATCAGTGCCATACATGCATGAAAATTCCCTTCTATTTAAGAAATGTAGATGGGAGGCAGTCGTCAAACAACTTCTTTGTGCTTTGGAAACGTGTCCATGTCAAGGTGCTTGCTAGAATGGCTCAGAAAGGACTTGGTTGTGCTCTCAGAGCATTATATGTGACCATCCTAAACACTGATATTTCAGTTACTTATTACTTCCCTGTAGGGTGAGATGGGATAGTTAAAAGGACCAGACGTTGGCTCTCTATGGACACAGTACTTATTGCTCGAGCTGTAGCTGCCTCTGAATGGACGAAATTACATCTTGCTGTCATCTTGAGTTTTCTACAAAAGAAATAGATAAAATCCTGCTCTCTTTGGCGCTTCTCCATCTGTTGCATTGCCTCTTTTCCCCACCTGGAGGGTGTATTTGTCATTGCTGCTGCTACATCAGCACCAGCGTTTCTGTGTGGCTCTGGAGGAGGACCACGTTGTGTTAAGGGGGATGCTGGTATCTCTGTGTTTGTGCAGAAATGCTTTGGCAGAACTGTGCATTTCCTCTTTTCAGTGCGAATAAATCTCTGCTCTCACTCTCGTGCTTTGCTTACCCTGAGGAAGGCTGTTTTTCTGCTGACATAACGTCTGTTCTGCGGTGTTTGTCAGCTGTTCCTTGTGCTGCTGGTTCATGTATTGAAGATCTTGTTTGGGTTCCTTAGAAGTAGAGTGGTTGTGTAGCATTTGCTGGACAGAAAACCTTGCTGTTTAATTACCTGTGACTGCAGAAATGCTCTGCTTGTTTTCTATGGAGGTGAGACCTGCTAGCATTTCTGCTGTTTCTCATTCCTGTGTGTGACAGAGACCCCCAGGCAGAGCAATCATGTATATGAGGGCTGCTCTCAAAGTAATGCCTCCTATCTTATGCTGGCAGCCCATGACATCATAGGTGAATGGTAGAGGTATGGCATTACGAGCCAAAGTCAAAACAGCAGGCAATGGAATGGCCCCCCTATATGAGTTCTCCATTCAAAGCTGCATTGCAAGTGCTTGTTTTGCCTGAAGGTGGCAGAGTAGAAGGTTTTGCAATTGCTGTTCTGGGAAGTTAGCTCTTGTCCCCAAATAATTTGACTCTCAACCAAGTCAGGTGTAGGGCAAGCCAGAAAAATAAGATTTGGGCCTTATGGGTTAAACTGAATTACGCTTAAGGACTGCCAAGGTGGTGACCTCCCCCAACACACACTGCTATCAGAGAATCTTTAGAGCTGGAACATCATCTAGTCCAACTCCCTGCAGTGAACAGGGACACACACACTAATAATGGAAAGTACCTTTTCCTGTTTAAGTGCTTCATCAGATTGTGCTGGGACAATCTCCGAAGTATTTATCCAAATATGCATTGCTTAATGCTTTACACTTTGTAGAGCTGGCAAGAGACACCAAAATATGTATTGTCTGTTCCTCTTTCCAAATAGAGTGCTTTTATCTGTCTGTAAGGCAGGCACTGATCTAACAAGTGCTTGAGGTGATGCTGGTGTTTAGCTGTCACAGATGCATCTGCTTTGGCATAACAAATGCAGAGGTCCTCCTGCTGTGCCTTTCTCCTGTGGGCTGGTGGAAGGTCTGTGAGCTGGTTTATCACATCATGCTTCAGGGGGCCGGTGCACTTGCAAGTCATGTCAGACACAGGTTGTGTACATGCAGTCAACTCTGGATACAGTATCTGGCTGCCCATTAGGGATCCCCTTAGGGATTTCAGCATTTGGAAGGCTTGAGGCTGAAGGCAAGATCCAAGGAAATGGGTGCCTGTGGCCATGGGGGTGACTGCAGCTGGATGCTCCTGGTAAGTCGGCTCAGGGCACTTCAGGCCTATTTACCCTCAGGGCCCAGGTAGTCCTCAATATGATGATCTTTGTGCTTGAGTATTTCACCCTCTCTTTCTTCACAGTGTCTTCATTGATTTTTTTTTTTTTTCCCCGTGCTGATGCTACCTGGAAAGCTTGCTGCTCCAGAAGCGTTATAAGAACGGGAAATGCTTTCAGAGATAATTATTGATTGGGTAATGAAGTCCTGGACTATTCAAGTTCAAGCAAGGTTCCCAGTATCACTTTGAAAAACAAAGATAAAATATGACAGGCAGCCTTTTCTGCTCCTCATGCAGGTCAGCAGTGGAATCTATGATTGCTCTGATCTAAACTGCTGTTTCCTCAGTAGGTGGGCTTCTGAGGGCTAAGCTGCTTAATTGAAGATGCTTTTGAATGGTGGGGTTTGTGTGTGTGTTGTTTTAAAGCACTATGGCTAGGGCTGTCAGCTGAAGCTTCTGTTGCAGAAACAAATTCAGACTTGTGCCTTGTGCAAATGGGGAGTCTTTAACAGGCAGTCTGCTCCTTTTGCAACTCCAGTTGTAGTATCAGCTCTACCCTCACTCCTCCTTGTGGCCATTTAAAAACATTGTACTTTTTGAGTTTTCGATTTGAATATATATGTATATATTTCCCCCCAAATTAGACTTCTCTCACTAGGTATGTGTGCCTGAGTTTGTGACCTGGCAGACAGCTTCTTGGTATTTGATGGAGTTGGAAGGACTAATCTGAATTTCAAGCACTATAGCAGAAATAGGTTTGTAGAATGATGTGGCTGGCTTTAAATCTCTGCTATAATGGTGTGCTTTATATCACCTTTCTTGTACATGACCTTGTTTCGTTTCATTGTCTTTTTTTTTTTTTTTTTTTTCCTCTCCATTAACAGCACAGAATCCATTTAGAAAGTAAATTGATATCCCTTTGACCCCAAAGTTTGGGGGTTTAGGTAATAGGATCCTGTAATGGAAAGTTCAGCTGAAGTACATACCCAGTATGTGCTTGAAATTGTGAAGAAGCTTATGGTTCTTCCCCTTGGAACCAGCACGTGCAGCAGCACTGAGGCACCACTAAACATAGGCTGATGTGCACTTTGATGCTGGGCAGTCTCTTCAGAACGATCATTCTCTGTGTCCCATAAGCACACAGATGCCTTACTGGTCTCCAACAGGGATAACTTGCCCCACCAATACCCCTACCCTCTGTACTACCAAGCATGACAATCCATAGCATGGTAGATCCCTTGGGTCAGTTTAGCTCAATTGGCCTGGATGTGTGCCCTCCTAATCTCTTAGGTGCTCCAAATGTACTCTCGGGAGTCAGAAAAAGAGAAAATCTTGACTTTGTGGGCAAAAGAAATTGGAGCAACAATTATGTACCTGTCTGTTCTTACCTTCTTCCAGTACTGAAAGAAGGGAGTTAGAGAAAGCAATTCTAGGAAATGAACAGAAATTGTATGAAGGGAAAGGGGGGGAAACTGAATGTAGGAAAGAGGTGTGCTGAGGAGAGAGCAGGCTTGCAAGAGCAGGGGTTGTCTGAGGCCCTGTGGGAATCATGCAACGCATTTCTACTTCAGAGGGTGTCTTCCTGGTACTTGAACTGTTATGGGGGTGGTCAAACACTGGAATAGGCTTCCAAGGGAGTCAGTAGCACCTTCTAGTTTAGTCTCATCATCAATCTTGCTGAGGTGATGAGTGGATCAAGAGCAGCTGGCGGGACTGAATTAAAGACTGGAACGCCTTTCCTATCAAGGAAGGCCGAAAAAGTTGGGGTTGTTCAGCCTGGAGAAGACAAGACTCTGGGGAGACCTCATCGTGGTCTTCTGATATATAAAGAAGGGCTAATTATAAAAACAAAGATCAAAAACAAAAACCAACACAGACTTTATGCTAGGGTCTGTAGTGGCAGAACAAGGGGCGATAGTTGAAAAGTAGATTCATATTGGAGATAATGCAGAAGTTTTCATGATGAGGATGATGAGACCCTGGAACAGGTTGCCCAGCCAAGATGGGAATGTCCTGTCATTCCAAGTGTTCTAAATTGTGTTGGCTGGGACAGCCTGGTCTAGTTGAAGATGTTCCTGCCCATGGCTTTGGGGTTGCACTGGGTGATTTTTAAGGGCTCCTTCCAACCCAAACCATTCAAGATTGCTGTGATTCAGTGATCTTTGAATTAGAGGAGAGTCACTGAGGTCATTGAGACCCTTCACTGTGAGCACTTCTTCCTTTCATAAGCCTGTAGTGAGCTGTTCCTCGCTGTTGTCCACAGGAAAACTAGGATAAAAGGCAGCTTTCTGCCTGTCTCAGGGGACTAGGCTGTCTTGTCCTTTCATGTTTCAGAAGCAAATGTCACACAACTGCCCAGATAAAGCGTCTTTGCTCCTCTACGCACCTCTTTTTCTGCAGAAGTATCTACCAGGTAATGCCTATAAATATCTGTAATTTCCAAGGCTGCACATCTTTCAGCAGACTTTCTACAGAGGAGAATCCTTGCACACTGTGACAATGGGAACCTGCTTAGAGTTAGATGGATTAGAAAGGGAATTTCCGGGACTGGCAGCTCGGGAGGTAGCCCAGGGGCAGGGTGATGCTTAGAGCTGGGAAGGGAGCTGAGAGCATGGAGAGGACTTGAATAACAGAGGTCAGCGCTGCTGCTGCTTTAGGGATGGATTTCATCTTCTGACACCAGCTCCTTCACCATTTAACCCTGCTTTCTATGCGGTGGAAAGTGATTGCCCTCTTATTCTCGCTTTGTTTTGCTGCAGCGCTAAATACTCTCTGAGAGCTGCTTCTCTGCGCTGATAATGTGTGGTAATGGGCTTGCTATTTTAAAAAATCGATACAAATATCACACTAAAAAAAGAAAGGTTTCTCAATTAGTCTGTCCGGGGCTGTTGTAATAGATGTGCCTGACATTTGAGACACTTTCCCCAAAAGTATGCTTTCAGTTTCAAATTACTTTTTAAATGCCGTTGGTTGCAGATTCTAGCCTAGCTAATACAAACTGTTAATGGTGGAAAACTTTCTCAGCAGTTCCAGAGAAGCTGGAAATCATAAATGCTTTCATTATGTTTTTCAATTGATTAAGGCTGTGCTCTATCACAGAGGAGGGAGTGGCAGCTCCGAACACATGCCTTGTTGTTTTTTGTGGCCTCAGCTTTCTGGTAGACTGGAGAAGCTGGAAAGTTGAAGCTGATGTGAAAGTTTAGAACGGATCTTTCTAATACTTGCATTTGCAGGATGAAAGGTTGAATGATGCTGGTTTGATTGAGGCTCTTGTTTGAGATGCAACATGATTTACTGGCAGCTGCATTTGTAAGTCAGATGTTTGAAGCTGTCTTTATGGCCTTTCAGATTTTATCAGTGTTTCTTATCCTTCCCATTTCCTCAGCTTTGCATGGAACATCTCACTGATCCCTATTTGTCAGTGCATTTTGCAGCTTATCTTTTTCCCTGCTTCCTAAAGACATGTTAGTTAGCAATAAGCTGTGGTTCATCGAGTTCCATCGGATGGCTGGGGTCGCATCTTGGTGTCTGTGTTTCACTCTGGGTAACAGTGGTTCTGTCTCAACACAGATAATTAACATCAAACATCAAAATAATGTCCATTTTGGCCCATGTGCAGTTTGTTATTTGGGGAAGCATTCCACATGTACAGATATGTAAATCAGTGGAAGAGGGGTAAGATTGTGTTAGGACACATCTGCTCCCAAATCTTCTATGCAGCATTTCTGGGTTAGTGAATGGCTGAAGTCTTGGACGAGGAGGTGGTTAATAGTTTTATTTAATCCTGTGCTTGAGGCTTGTGGGGCTGGACCAGATGAAAAGGATTGATTTGTACTTTGCTACCAGTCTTCTGTAATTCTTTAGAGCATCATTTATCTGCAGCAGTTGCTGAAATCTTGGAACAAATAGGTGTTAACAGTGGGAAGAGAAATGACAGGCTCTCAAAGAACGCCCAGGAGCACAGAGTTTGGAACAGAGCTTGTTGCACAAGGAGGGGGCTGTATTTCAAATGTGTGGCTCCCTGCAGAGAAAGAAGGGAAGAACAACCAGTTTAAAACATCATAACCCTGCAACTACACTGTGCTGTGTTCACTGGGGAACATGCAGTTCAGAGAGATATCCCGTTGTGCTGGCTTCCCAGAACAGGTTTTAGTGGATCTTATCTCTCCCAGGCAGATGCTGATCTGCAAGTAGGAGAAACCAAATGGTTTTAGAAACCAAAGCCCTGTTGAGCTCTGTGCCATCTCAGCAAACAGCTGCTAACCTTCCTCATCAGTGCCTTCCTCACACATTTCCCCCCTCAACTTCCAGATTGAGAACCACCCCATACCCTCAGCTGTACCCTTGGTGGTCTTGTAGTCAGTCTGGTGGCTCAGGTCCTTGAAACGAAGGTGTATCTTCAATTTGGAGGGTGGTCAACTTGAACCTGTTTGAGTCTATTCCAGACAGAGAGGTAACTAATAATGGTAAGAAACATCAAGGATTTTAAGCACATAGTCTTGATAGTGGCAGCTGATGAATAATTAACAGGAAATAATGGTCAATGAAAGAAATGCATCTTTGCTAATTTATAATGACTTGGAAGCTTCTGCATATATTTTCCATGAGTGTCTTTTCCTTGGAGGACTCTGAAAAGGGGTATTTAGGGTTTGCTTGCTTTCAGCCATGGTTTTCAGAGGATAATGACTGAAACTGTGTCCTGATCAGTCCCCAAGGAGTTGCATTCCTTTAACTGTCTCTCTGTCTCCTCGCCTCTCCCTGTGTGCTGAAACTGTTGCCACAGCTGGTTGCTCTCTCTATTAATATTGCCTTTAATGCTTTTTATTTTAAGACCGTCCTTAGCTCAGAACTGAACAGCCTTATCTAGTTGGGAGTTCTTGCTCCGTTTGACCTCAGCTAAATTTTCCTGAAAACAGTTTCCTCCTAACCCTGTGGAGGAGTTGGACCTACTTTTCTCAAACCAACTTTCCAGTGGCAGTAGAGAATGAAGGGCTGTGTATTTCAGTATTTTAAAGGGCTCCAGGATTCAGATCCTCTGTGTGGCCACAGTTAATTCAGTCCGATTTTCCCACCTTAATTCTGGTGAGTGGCTGTTAGTATTGCTTTTTCCCATGGGCTTGGCAAGAGGTCTTGCATCCTCTGTGTTCCACCTGAGCTTCTGTGACTTTCTATTTCACCAAGTCTGGCTGAACCCAGCTCCTGTATTACAAGAGATAAAGGTGTCCTTGCTCTGGGACATGGTTTAGCTGGCATGGGTTGATGGTCGGGCTAAATGATCTTTAGTGGTCTTTTCCAACCTTAATGATTCTGTGACTCCTTCTCTAGTAAACCTTATTCTAGGTTAATGAAAGTGTCATTATCTGACTAGGAGTTAGCAGTAGAACAGACAACTGTATTTTGTTGACAGCAACTGGGATGTGGATATTAGTTGGTACAACAGGAAAAGGTTGTTTCTCGTTAGACTTGTGGAAACTTAATGTTCTGTGCTTAGACCTGAAAAAATGCATATATTGCCCCTTCTGCACCTGGAGCTGATGGTTATTTTTATTGCTTGATTAAACCTGTGAACGGGGGTAGAATTAATTCCCTGTTCAAAAGTGTCTGGAACTGCACAACATGGAAAGAATGAATGGGAAACAGACCCAGGCTGTTCTCAGAGGCGTGTAGGAACAGGGCAAGGTGCAATGGACAAAAAGTGGAAGTCAGAAAGTCTCCATTAGATATTAGAAAACAAAGTTCAGCATGAGTGTGGTCAGATGCTGGAAAGAGAGTCCAGGGAGGTTGTGATACCCCTTGCCTTTGTGCCGTATAATTTTACCTAAGTGATCTCATGCAAAATCTCTCCCTCTTCTCAACACTGCTATCAAATTAAGTGCCTAAAAGCCCGAGGTGCACAATCACCAATCACTCTGAAAGTTCGTAAGCTGAAAATGACATTATTTTTTGGCGGATTTATTTCATTTTTAAGGCTTTTACAGAAAGAATCTGACAGTGTTCTGTTCGTACCTATTAATATTTCACACAAAAATGTGCTTTTAAAGCTTTCTGGGCTCACATGCACATCAGTGATTTCACCCATTTCTTTCTCCAAATGCGCCGCGCTCTCACACTATAAATAAATATAAATGTCTGCATTCAGGAATTGTTAAAAAGGATTTTAAATGCTTGTAGAACAACAGAATAAGTCATAAGAGAGGGTAGATCTACAGCTTTCTGTTTTGTCATCACCTCATCTGCAAATTCTGGTAACAAGAAGTCTTTGTGTCCTTGCAGAGTAACACCTGGAGTTGTCCAGGAGTGCTGTCCCCTATCAGTGAGCCCAGCAGCACTCTTGGATGAGGGATTCTAATGATGTTGGGCACTGCTGGTAATCCCTTTTTGAACAGTTCTAGTATCAGTAATGCAATATTGCACTGGCGTGTGTCATTCCTGTCATTGCAAACTTGATGGACTTAGTGCATTGCATCTTAGAAAAACAGTGGGTTAAAAATAAGAAAGCTTGTTTTTGGTAATTAATATGAAATTGTAGTGACTTGAGCAGCCTGCTGGAAGTATGAATTTCCAATGGAAAGAAATAAAAGTCACTGGAGCTTAGAATCTTTGTATACAGCTTTGAGCGTTCTCCAGCAGTGCATTGCCTTCCTGAATGCAGGGAGGAATGAGTGAGTTCATTCACATATCTCTGGAGCAATGGGCTCTGCAGGGGCAGCTTCAGCTCCTTAGGCTTTCCAAGATGCATAAAGACACCAACCTGTTATAGTTTGAGTAGTATATATATAGTTTGAGTAGTATAGTTTTCTTGGAACAAAACCACCTTCTGCTGCTGCTCATTTTACTGAGCCTTAACATATTAAGTTAATTAACACTTCACCTTAGGGAACATAATTAAATTGTAAGGCTCACTTAAGTATGATTTCTGGTAATAAACAAGAAGTGAAGCCAACAAATTGCCTGTGGTGTCCGAAAGCAAAGAGACTTATGGCTGTGGCTGGCAGGTGCACACAGCATTCAAGTGCTTAGCTTGCAGGTGCCTCATTTCCACACTGCTTAGTTTGACTTCCTACCCAGAAGCTTAAGGTCTGTAGCTCTTACATAGCACTGATGCCCAAGAGAGATGCAATCCACACACACAGGAAAGATTCAGATCACTCTTGGTCGCAAGCAGGGTCTGGTTTTGGGGAAATCCATCCTCATCCATTTGCTTAATCTGAAGCCCAATGGTTGGTAATTTTAATGCTGTCAGCCCATGATACTGATTGACACGAAAAACTGAACTCTGTTCAGTGGAATGAGGCTGAGTTTAAGCCTACAAAAATAGAATCAATATATTGGTCAGCTTCACAGGTGCGCTGCCAGTTCTGCCTATGGCAATAAAAAGCCCCATGAAGCTCTGATAGGTCCTGGGTTGGAAGGTGATTTACTGCTAGCTACTGAACCTTGCAGCATCTGGCTTCCTGCACAATAAAGACTGCAGGGTTCAGAAATCCTCGTAGCACTTCAGGCACCATTTGCTTTAGATCTGCTCCTTGCTTTACACTGGTTTTTTGTTTTTAAGGATCATAAGGTGTATGGAGATATCTTTCATCCTTACAGTCTTTGGAACAATTGCTCCTGTTTGTGTTTTAGTAACTTAAGTGCTTACTTCCTTCATAGATAGAGGCATAGGAAGTCTTTAAATGCTGATCCTGAGGATGAGAGTTTGTATGTCTTTCGTCACAGAAACACAGCTCTTTAGCCAGGGTCTGAAGAAGAATCCACAGTGGCACCTCTTTAATTACTCAGAAATACCTTAATTTAGTCCAAAACAGGAGTTATCTTGAGATACTCCTCCGTACGTTCTATGGAGTGGGAAGGGCAGCAAACTCTGTAGAAACACTGGGAAGTACAAATTGTTACCAGGGAAGTTGCTCTTGTCTTTGCAAAATATTGTCTGTCTTATGCTGGGGGCCCTTACTTAAGGTACAGGCAAATTTATGACATTTGAGAACCATAAGGTTTTCCTAAAACCTCTTCACCAGTTTTCCTATATGTAGGACCAGACCAGAGGGTTTGTTTCTCAATTCTGAAGTTGCTTTTTAAAAGAAAGAATTGACTTCCCTGTTTATCTACTCATTAGTTCTTCATCTTGAGAGCTGTCAGTCAGCTGGGCTGCTTTCCTGGGGCTGTGGCTAAGGGACTCGGTGCAGGTATAAGCCACAGGTCAAGATTCATCTTCAGTACTATCACATTATGGATGCATGACCATGTTGCTTCTGGCTGCCTCTGAAAACTGTGTTCCTGTGAAATCTGATTGTGAATACAGAACATCACCAGGAATTGCTTTGTTTGAGAACTATTCTTCCCGGGCAGAAGATCCACATCTACAATACAGAAGTGTTGTAGCTCCCACTGAGAGTTAGCTGCAAGTCTTTGATTTGTTTCCTTATGCTTCTGAAGGGTAGTGGATCATGATGAATTATGCCTTTGGGCTGAGTGCACATGTAGAGCAAGCAGCCTTAAATCCCTCCTGACTCAAATAAAAGGTCATTGGCCTGTGCTATTCTAGAGAAAGTTACTCTTGTGGATGGTGAAACTGCATCCTACATTTCTGGAAGGAAATGAAATGAAGGAAGCATTTTCCTTCAGTCTGACATTGCTCAGTAAGTAAACTGCAAACTGTAGTTGCCTCCAATGGTTTGAAATCTTAATCATTTTTATACAGCTAGCTTTGGGTAGACTTAATGGGGTAAGGTGTCTTACAACAGGTGAAGCAGCATGTGTATGTCATGATTACAGGCTGTATGGCTTTAGTGAGGACCTGGAGTTCCACGTGGTCACCATTTTATGATCCTACCAGCTTTTAGTGTCTAAATAATTAGTTTCTTCTCTTTTGTTCCTTGTTTTGTAGGTAAACCAGTTGCATACCAAGCCAAGAAGGAAAGAAAACGAAGCAATGAAGTCCATGGTAGCTGCCTGTTTGTAAGTCATTAATTGCCAGTGTGCAATGTATATTGAAGGGGTGACATGCTGTTTGAGGCCAGGTTGTATGGGGCTCCGGTCAACTTGATCTGGTATCTGATTTTGTAGTTAGCAACGCTGCCCATGGTAGGGCTGTGAATTTCATGCCAGTAGAAATGGCGTGTACCAAAGTGTGTAGTTTCATGGGTGTTGATTTTAGAACTGTATTTTATTTTTTGATACACTGAAATCTGATTATTTGTCCCCATAAGCATTTTCTTATACCTCTTGCTTTGTAATAGTGCTGTCGGTAGGATAAATCATCTGCACTATTGTTATCAGTTTCTAGAGTGCATTGGCAGCAGGTGGAACAGAAGCAGCTCTCTGCTTCCTGCGAATGACCTGCAGCAGTTGTTTATTTCCTGCATCCTGCTGCAATTATGCCTGCCTTCATTATTAATTGGTGAATGAATAGGTAAGTAATCCCCGCCGTTGATTATTCCTATGCATTTTCTCATTGTCTGTGCTCTCCCTTAAAAGGAAAGCATGACACAGATCAAAAAAAAGGTGGGGCTTTGTAAGCTGAAGTATATCAAAACCTTCCTCTTTGAGTAATGATTTCAGTAGAATTGCTGGGGCACGTTCTGGAGATCCTGGTAAGTGCTCTGTGCCGGTACATGGTGAGGTTTTGCTTTTCCTTTGCTTAAGAGCATGAACTGAAACTGAGGTGGCTGCACCTCTGAAGTTTGGTGCTACTCTTACCTATTTGGAAGACCTTGCTTGAAGCCAGCTGTTAGAATTCTGTTGCTGCAAATAGCGGTTAGATTGATCTGAAACCTTTCTGTAAATGGAAGTGGGTCTTTCCAATTGCAGGCAATGTTTTTAAAAGCCCATTTAAGAAAACCTCTATTAAAATGTATTGTTTACCACTTCTGTTATATTTGTTTTCCATTAGTTACTTCCAGGCTGGAGGTTTCCTTGGGAAATGCTCCTTTAAGTGCTGTGGAAGCTGTATACTTAGCTGTGCAGCTTTGGTTGCAAATAGTTACACTTTCTCATGAAGTAGTCTGTGCTGTAAAATTGCCTTCCTATCTCTTTAATGGGTTAGAAGCATGATGAAAGGTGAGCTGTGTTTGCCTGTTGCGGAAGCTATAGCTGTCACATCTCTTACAGTGTGCATAGATGCTGTTATTTCTGTCACTCACTGAGTTAACAAGTCTCTCTCCCTAATATTGGCTGAACGCTGTGGTGTCAGCACAGCTCTTGAAAGCATAAACCTACAAGCAAGTCTGTTTTGCTTGTCCCTGGTTTTCAGGGTTGCTTTGCTCCATTGCTAACTTTGTTTGCAGCGTATTCCTTCTTGTCAATTATTGGCAAATGCAGTGAGACAAACGTGAAATTCTCCAGTGCTCCAAATGAATAATTGAATGCCCTTGTTTCTATTTAATCTTCTCTGCTTATAGTTATGCCCACGGTCCATTTTCCGATGTTAACTTACAAGGCAAATCAACAAGTAAAGTAAAACTCGGCCAATAAATGCTTCACAAATCCAGACCAACACCTGTTTCTCCCTGTGGATCTTTTATCTTGAATTGTACCCTTACAAACATTTTTACATCAAAAATAAATCATGTGAAAGAACGGGAATTGCACAGTGGGGTCTTTGTAACTGTGCCTCCCAATGCAATCATCAGACACACAGCTAAATAAGTGGGGTGGTGGGCATTTGCTGTTGCTTTAGACAATCCAGTTTTGTTTTATCTGCTTTCTTATAATGATTAGTGAGGTACAAATAGAAATGTTTCTGTGAAAACTTGCCTTTTTTCTTGCTTTGGGAGTTGCTCTAATGATGATCGCTGCTTCCAGCTGCCCTTGACCACCCTTCCCCTTTCAGTCAAAATCTGTGAGTAAATGGTTTATTTTCCACTTGGTGGTTTCTGATCCTTAGAAATGATCTATTCGTGCCCAGGGATGGTTTTTTACAGCTGGAGGATGAGTGCTGCTGTACCTGGGACTCAGTGTTTCTTCATGTGGTATCAACTAAGACACAAGCCCATTGTACGCAGTGGGAAGAAAAGCAGGAGAGAAAGCAGCATTGAAAGCAGTGGGATTTCAGCCCTGTGCCTTAGCTGGCTGCTCTTTCAACCAGAGGGAAGCCAGCACGCTTAAATGTTCTACAGGGTAACTGGAGCGTGTTTGGTACCGAGGCTGTCGTGTTAATGAAGTTTAAATCCACTTACTCTCCTACAGGTTGCATCTTTTGGCTGTCATTGGTAGAGGAGCTGACAAAGACCTGAGGGCTCTGAATTGAGGTGCTGTGGTGCTGCATCTGCTCTTAAGTTTTTGGGTGTCCTTCCAGACCAAGTTCACTTTTCACTATGGTTCATTTTCTATGATTGGAAGTATTACTTATTAATATCACACACCAAACTAGGAAGCTGCTCCTTGTATATGAGCAGTCAATAGCACAAGTCCTCAGTATTTCCATCAGAGATGGCAGGGAAAGAGAGAAATACTGGGATGAAGCAAGATGTATGCGATGGCATATACATCTCTTTCTCAAAGCATGTTGACTTGGAAGTGGGGAAAGAAAGAGGAAAGTCTTTTTGTGGAACAAAATAGGAGAAAAGATTTCCTCTGAGTGCTAGTTTCCACACTTTAGCAATCGATCCAATGTTAAATTTTTATGCTGAATTTGAATAAGCCCTCCCTTTATCCCCTCCCAGGACACCTTGTCCTTGCAGATTCTATCTATTGAAGGATTCTATCTATCGTAGCAGTAAGCCTTTCCTCTCTGCCATGCCGTTCCAGGTTTCTACAGGCACCATGAGGCACCGAAGAAATGGCAATTTTGAGAGTTCCAGACTCCTCAATTCCAGCATGTCTCGCAGCATAGATGTGTCATGCAATGACAGCGTGAGTATCAGGGCATGGCTGATAAACTTGGGAGATGTTTGATGTGTCAGCTTTGCTTTTGTAGAGGTTTCCCACTCAGATGGACCAGGGTTAACCACTGTTTGGAAAGCATCATCAGTTTTAATCTGTGTAAGCTATTTGGAGATTCATGCAATCTGTGCAAATGGAGATGCACTTTAGTCTGTACCTGACTGCTTAGTGCCACTGAATTCAAGTCAGGTGTTTTCTTTGTGAATCTTTTGGATTACAACTGCTGAAATTCAAGTAAGCTCTCTAGCAATTCATAGGGTATAAAGTCTGCTTTGGTGTTCAAGTTTTTTATATGGGGGGAAGCCCCACTTTCGGCTATATTGTTCCTGATAGAAAAGTATTGGTATCGCTTTTTAATTTGAATGCCTGTTTGTGATGTTTAGCTGTCTTTTGTGTTTTGTCTGTTCCCCTCAGTGCTTTCTCTTTCCTCCCTGCCAACTACTTTGAGAAGGGAGACTCAAAAATCACACCAATTTCACTGTGTGCTTGAACTGACTCTATGGTTACTGAGCTCTGTGATGCTTCATAAGCTATTGATAGTAATTCTTTTTTTTCCCCCAAGGATTTGGTCAACTTCATTCGAGAAAACTTTAAGAAAAGAGAATGTGTCTTCTTTACAAAAGACAGCAAATCAGTGTAAGCAGCCATTTTTCTCTTGTTTTGCAGATTTTGGGGGTTGGGAGCTGAGGGTGTTTCTTCTTGCAAAGCCATGTGGCAGGGGTTGGTTGGGAAACACTCATTTTTTGCTGGGAGTCTGAATCTAGTGGTACAACCTCACCTCAGTCTTACTTGTACAACTCCTTTGGTTGTCACTGCTTGTTTGGTCTGTTAGGATATGTCTGGCTTATTGTTCAGTCATGGTCAGAGGAACTGGGATTCTAACGGTAGGAGAGGTACCCTGGGATGCTTCTCTCAGCCCTATGAAGTATTTTTATCACACCCTCCCTGTATAGTAATGTATAAATTACACAAATTCACTGCTGCACTAATATCATATACTTTATAGATTCATTTTTATGAAACAGCACAGTTAAACCTACAAAGAAAATCAGATCCAACAGCCTGCCCGCTTCAGGGCTAACAAAAGCAAGTCATTGAGGACATTATCCAAATGCCTTTTGAACACTGGCTGGCACAGGGCATCAACCACCTTGCTAGGAAGTATGTTCCAGTGTTTGACCACACCTGGGCCATATCCCTATAATCTTTGCAGTATATATGTCCCTGCCTCCACCATCTATACATCTCCTTTTTGTGCTACTCAGTCCAGTACCTCTGACTGAGAGGGGTAACGAGTGTATTACCTGTGCCCCCAAACTTTCATCATTGTGTGTAGGGATATGTTGATGATTCTGAGTTGCCTTGCTGCTACTCAGTAGTGAAAGAGCAGAAGCAGGGTGTTCTCTCCCTCTCAATCTGAGCATGTATTGGACCAGTCAGACCCTGGATTTACATTGAAAATGATTATAATGAACAGAATAGTAACTTTTTACTCTTTCTACCTGGTTAAGAGCACAGAAAGGAGAAGAAACTACTTGTAGCCTTCTTCTTAGTGGCTAATAAGGTCAGTTCTGGTGGTGTCTGATGCTGAGATCTGCTCTATCTCTGAGCATCCTATAGGCTTTCTAATTAAGCTGCCGGTGTTTTAACTTGGGTTGAGGTAAGGAAAGAAGTCATACAGGCCCATCTGCTCTTCTTCCAGGGGCAATTTGTGTAAGTGCGGATACCCTGAAAGTCAACATATAGAGGGCACTCAGATCAATGATGATGAAAAGTGGAATTATAAGAAGCACACTAAGGAATTTCCTACCGATGCCTTTGGGGACGTTCACTTTGAAAATATAGAAAAAAGAGGAAAGGTAAGTGATCTTCTTAAAGGGTGTATGCCAGGCCCCTGTGGGAGCCCTGGATCCAAATGAGTGGGAGCTCCTAAAAAGAGGGAAGGTGAAGCTGAAGTAGATTTTATTCCAAAGGAAATGAGAAGAGTTCGGCTAGGAAGGAGATAAGATGGTTTCTTAAGCTGTGATAGCTAGAACAAGGAACAATTTCTTCTGTGTTAGTTGTTTTGTAGGTTGATGTGTGTGTGTGTGAAGGTGTTTTCAAGTGTGACAAAAGAATGGCTGGGTGAGGGTTATGCTCATTTGCTGTTTGTTTGGAGTCTGGAGGAAATAATTTCAGCTTGACCTGTGATGTCTCCTAGTGAGACACTGCATCCTGAGTGTATCTGTGTGCTGTTGCACTGCCCACTCTGTGGTCCTCACAGCTACTAAAATGTGATGGTGTTGAAAAACAGCTTAGCACCCTTTTCTTCCTCCTCCCCTGCATCTTTTTCTCCTTGCCCCCCCTCCCCAACTCCGAGGTAATTAAAGACTGTCTTCAGCAAGAGGCAGGAAGATTCCCACTCTGCATCCCACTCCCAAGGACACTCTATCATTTTAGCAGAGATGCTAGATGTGAACAGGCCAATAAAAACTCTACCCTGCTTCGGCTCGTTTATTTCTGCAGTGTTGCTCAGAACCTGTAACGTCCAAGAACAGTGCGGTTTTTGCATTTAACCTTCTGAATGAAAGCTTGCTTCACTGAATACCCCTCTGAATGCGGCTGCAGAAACACCTGTCCTTGCCTGTGAGTGAGGGTCGCTGTGTTGCTGGGCATGCACTAGCTGGGTGCATCAGGCAGATGGCGCTGTTGGATTTTGGAAATAGCGAGCTGCATTCAGCTGAACGGGTACAGCCTGGCGAGGACTAGAGGCGTAAAGTGCCAGGTGGATGATAGCATTCAGAGCCTTGCACAAGAGAAATGCCTTCTAGCTACAGAGCTAATAAGAGTTGCATTGGCTGTTCTGAGCCAGATGCAGTAACTAGGTTTGGGAACCTTCTTAGAACACAGGAGTGTGTTATTTGGTTCAATATAGGTGCCTTTCAATGTGTTTTTTTTTTAATATAGAAAAAATAAATCAGTGAGATTTTTTATGTAAATGGAGAGATGGGAGGTCCATCTGAAAGCACTTGTATCTATTTAATGTTCTTTTTGGCATCCCTGTAGACTGTTCAAACTTTACTACGAGTTTGATGTAGTTAGTTTAGCTAGTCAGAACTGCTATACCACAGACTTGCTTAGTGTTCATCCTGTGGATCCAGGGTCTACTAGTGGAAGGTTTGTGAAGCCTTACTATGACTCTTCAGGCTGCTGAAGGGAGGATCTCAGTATTGATCGGGGGATCCTTTCCTCCTTCAGCATGAAATGCTTGGAGTTGTTTCTGTAGATCTTTTTCAAGACAGTTTGCTTGTGCTCTTTCTTCTCAGTGCTTCTGAATTATACAGTTATTTCTGTTGGATCTAAAAATATTAGTTAGATCTAAACTAGTAGTGGCAAAAATCCTGTTTCCTGAGCTGTGCAGTTTATCTTCTGTGCAGTTGAAGATGTATATGGCAGAACACTGAGTGCAGCTCAACCAGGGAGCTGGAGATTCAAGTTTGGGGACTGAAAAGGCAGGGCTGGGAGGTTTAGGGGTGAGAGCCATGTTCACTATGCTGCTGGTTGTAAACTACCACTCAGTGCACTGCTTTAAGACTATCCCTTATCTCTAGATCTGATCTATACATAGAGAAAAGTACCTCAGAAATTCAAGTAGTGGTGTCTGGTTTTAGGGAGAATCTAAAGATGCCTTAGAGGAAGAAATTAATACTTAAGCTCTGATTCTTTATCAGTTCACTCGCTGTCTACCAGCTGTTGGAATGGGAGTGTTCGACAGAGAAGAAAATACAGTTCCTGCTCTGTCTCCAGCTATCAGTGTTTATCTCTTGTTATTTTTCTCTTATTTTTTCTCACTGAAGTACATCCGTTTGTCATGTGACACAGACCCTGAAACACTCTATGACCTCATGACACAGCACTGGCACCTGAAAACCCCTAACCTTGTCATCTCTGTCACTGGAGGGGCAAAGAACTTCGCGCTCAAGCCCCGAATGCGCAAGATATTCAGCAGGCTGATCTACATAGCCCAGTCCAAAGGTAAAGACCTGCATGTGGATTTGCATTGCTATGTCTGAGTAAGACTGATGGAGAGAAAGCAGCTCAGAGGGTCAGCAGGGAAGCAGTGTGTTCACTTTGTTTCTGATTGACTGGTGCACATGGGGCAAATGTTATCTATCAGTTTGTAAGTTACAGTGTTGAGAACTCATCATTTGGATGCCCATGGCAACGTAAGGTAGGCTGCGTGGCATATATTTTATGTTTAACCAAAGGATAAATGCCTCAAAGTGTCAAGTTTTGACTGGGAGTGGGATTGTGGTATTTGAAAGGGAAGGTATTCCACTGTATCCTCCCATGTTATCCCTCCATGTTGTCCCCAGGGGCCTGGATTTTCACAGGAGGTACACATTATGGGCTGATGAAGTACATTGGGGAAGTGGTCAGAGATAACACCATCAGTCAGAGCTCGGAGGAGAATGTGGTGGTTATTGGCATAGCAGCCTGGGGTATGATTTCCAACCGAGAAAGCCTGATTCGCAGTGGTGATAATGAGGTAAGAAACATGTACTGTCAGTGGGGAAATAAAGACAGGACTCTACTCTGAATTATGCAGATTGCATCTCTGACTGCTGCTCTCAGCAGTAATGGGCTCTGCTGATGCTATCAGTCGTGTGGTGACTGACTTGAGTGATTAGTGAAGAGGTCTTCTTATTATGTTCTGGTATACCTGAGCTTGCTGGACTTTTTTTTCTAGTGTAATGTTTGTGTAGAAACACAACAACAACTTAGCAACACAACAGTTAGCTTTTGTGTACCTGAAACAATTCAACTTGGGCCCAGCTTTTCTTCAGCACGTGTTGCAGTGAGATGAAATACCAAGTGCTCTTTCCAAATCAGAAGGGTACTGAGGTTCTCCTGTGCAAGGTGGTCTCAAACACCACGGATAAGAAAAGTGATGAGTTTACTGAGGGCTCTGAGATGGTTTGGGGGTTGGACTAGACGATCTCAACAGGTCCCTCCCAATCTTGAAACCTGTCCATGCCTTGCCCTTGCATTTCTGTTAAACACCGTGCTTGTGATTCTAGGGGTACTACTTGGCTCATTACATAATGGATGATCTCAAGAGAGATCCTCTCTATTGCCTGGATAATAATCACACCCATCTGTTACTGGTTGACAATGGCACCAACGGGCACCCAACGATAGAGGCAGAAGTACGAACTCAGTTAGAGAAGTACATTTCAGAGCGAGTTATCCCAGGTAGGTGTGGATGTCAGACTGCAGACCTCCTTCTCCTTGGAACTTGCTTGCTTTGGGGATCAGTGTTTTTCCAGGGAATGAAAGAGCAGCAGGATCATCCCATGAATGCTCAGTGGAAGGAGTATGTTACCTACATTGCATCTTGAGCTCTTTCAAGAACAACCAGGCTTCTTCAGAGCCATCTCTTTCCCCTCTTTTCCATTTCTTATATGATAATAGTCCTCTGTAGGACACAACACACAATCTGCTTCAGCAATGCAGCCCTTCTTTCTCTTCGGTCTGTTGGAAGCTGACTATTGACTTCTGCATGTAGCCCAACTGGCACTGAATTCCAAGCTGCTGAAGCACAGCTACACAGGAGCTGATATTATGCTTTTATGCTGGAGTCATGTGGTTCTTAGCTTTCCTTTACCATTGAAAACATGGAATCAGCAGTTCTGAATCTTCACCTTTTGGTAAGAACCTTGCACCTAGACTCCAGATGATCAAAGCAATGGGTAAACAGAGTAAAACCAGATGTTTTAGGGACCTCAGATCTATTAAAAGCATGATTGCTAGGAAGAAAAAAACCCTGGAGACTGATGCCAGCCTAGCAGAATGTTGAGCAAAACTGAGTTTTCACTAAAAATAACAGATGTTGTTGATAGATTTGCCCAAATCAACAGTGAACTGGTATCAAAATGATTGCACGAACAGCTTAGAAATGATGATGTTGAACTGAGGAAAATGGATTGGTTGAACTGTACTGACAGATTGGATCTTTTTCCCTTTTCCTTTTGGCCTCTTTCACAGAATCGAATTATGGTGGGAAGATTCCAATTGTATGTTTTGCTCAAGGAGGAGGTAAAGAGACTTTGAAAGTAAGTTTATTTCTTTCATTTACTTCTTTCTCTTTTTCCAGGAGTGACAGTAGGAACGTTGCTCTTCAGTATCAGAAGAGTCTTTGTCAGACATGTCACTCTTGACCTTCTTTGCACAAGTTTACCTGATGGTTTGTTTTACCAAAATTTGGCTTGCACTTGCTCAGTGGAGATTAGTATTTTCATTTCATACTCAGAGAAGATCAGCTTCTGTTGGAGATACTCCAGTTTAGAGCCTGCTAGAGCTGACTTTCTTGCTGACCTTGTGAACTGTAGGCCACATCTAGTTTAAATCTAGAGAGCTGCACAAGGCCACTAATATTGAGGCTAGTTAAACTGGGTGACAAAAAACATTCCTAGTACTTTTAAGCACAGTCTCTGTTACCATTTAATTGCTAGCATTAATCAATTAGTCTATATCACTCTGTGAAATCATTATCCCAGCCTCTCTGTAACTTTCCTGGTGTTTGATTCCACTTGTGTGATTAATTCTAGCTTTGCCCACAAGCATATTGTAGATGAATACAAATGCAGAGTTCAATGTGCTAATCAGAAGTCCAAAGATAAAGATGAGATGAAAGCATCCATTCAAGTTTTAGAGCGAAGCTTTTCTGTAAATGCTATCTTCTTTTAGTTCCAAATAGCCAACCTTTAAGAGAGGATTTTACTACAATGGAAGGAGTTGTACTGAACGCTGTATAAGAGCAGCTAGTTGAGAAGCATTATGATTGCCTGTGTGGAAAGACATCAAACCACCATGATGCATAACACGTTTATTAGCTATCTAATCAGCATGGTAAAAGCCAAGTCAAATTAAATGCTTCATTCATGGAAAGAGGATCCCCTGAAATGGTACTGGATGATGCTTCAAGGATGGGTTCATGCCAACCATAGGGTTTCCTCATTAGTGTTAATAATACAATCAGACATCTGTGTCTGCCTTCTTGCTCATTTATAGGTAAAATCAAAACCTGTCTTCTGCAGGAGTAAACTGAGTCTCTTACCAGCTCAAAGTGATCAGCAGGTTTCATGTAGCAGGTTTCTCTTTGCTCCCTAGTCTATCCATGTGGCCATCAAGAGTAAAATTCCCTGTGTTGTCGTGGAAGGCTCTGGACGGATAGCTGATGTTATAGCTAGCTTGATGGAAGCAGAAGACACTCTTACTTCCTCATGTGTCAAGGAGAGCTTGCTGAGGTTCCTGCCTCGCACCATCTCAAGGCTCTCAGAAGAGGAGACTGAAAGCTGGATCAAATGGGTAAGTATGTGCTGTTGTAGAGAGCTGGTGAGGCTGAAAGTAGCAGAAGGGTAGACAGGAAACGAGGTCAGGAGCAGCCAGCTTTTGGAGGAGCAGCATGTGTCTTACTTGGGAGCAGCAGGTGGAGAATGATTGCATGTTCATAATGGGGGGAGTGGGGTGGAAAACAATGTGTTCCTTCCTGTATGTGTAAGTCCCCTTCACTCACTTTTCTCCCCTCTTTATGTAATGCAATTTGTTTTTAATGTATGTACCATTGCAAGTTGCTTGCAAGCTCCAGATAGAGATTCAGTCGGTTGCACTTAAGAGTAGTTCCTTATTACTGATGTTATGTTTTTTGAGTTATAATGTTCTGCTTAGGAAGAAAACACAGATATTTGCTGTATTCAGGGGAAAACTAATTTTACACTTTGGCAGCTTAAATCTTCTCTGCTTGTCGGGACTTGTGTATATTTTAACTGCATTGGAAACAGAAATGATGAGAAAGAAGTTTGTTTCAGTGTGATGGAAGATTTCATTTAAAGAGGCTCTAGGAGATCAACTGCTAAGCATTCTAGATTGCTTTGAATTGAATCTTCTTTTTGTAGATCAGAGAAGTGCTTGAGAACCCTCATTTACTGACAGTTATCAAAACAGAAGAAGCTGGAGATGAAATTGTGAGCAATGCCATTTCTTTTGCTCTGTACAAAGGCAAGTAATTGTCTTTCTGTTCTGTCATTTTGTGCGTGTGTGGTATTTCTGTGTGCTGCTTTATTAGCAGATGGACAAAGCTGGGTTACTCTGGGATTCTGAATAGTGAGGTTGTGCCCTGTGCAAATGTATTTTCACAAACTGAGTGATGTGCTGAACCTGGAAACCGTCAAGCCTTTTGCATACAGCATTACCGTAAACTTGAAGTAACTGTCCCAGTGGGAGATGGGTTTGGTTTAGCATTTGGTTTTACTTGTGCCTGTTTAATTTTCTCCTGCAAAGTTCCCTATTAAGATTAGTATTGAAGATACAAACAAGTTTAAAACAAATAATAAAAGAACAACGTAGTACCCCTTTTCTGCATGATGTGTGAAACTGAAGATGTGATCTGCAAGCATGGGGTACCAGGTGTGTCTTTAAGCTTTGAGAATCCTCTAAAACCCAATCAGGAAGATATAGGTGGGTCTGGGAAAGATGCTTGATATAGGGCTCTTGTTGAGTGGAGTGTGAAATCAGAGATGAATAAATATGCCAAGAAGCTCTTCTGTCTCTGGTCTTTTACCTAGAGGATTGTTCCTCCTCAGCAGCCTTCAGCACCAATGAACATAACAGAGATAACTGGAATGAACAGCTGAAGCTGCTGCTGGAGTGGAACCAGTTGGACCTGGCCAGTGATGAGATCTTCACCAATGACCGAAACTGGGAGGTACAGATGGTTTCTGAGTACAGTGATATGGGCCAGGGGAGAAGGAGGAAGAGAGACATGGTGACAGCAGCCGGTGTCTCAGTGTCCCACTCTCTGTGATGATACTTAAAAGCACCTTTTCCTCCTTGCACTGGTATCACAGATAGCTCATGCCAGAAGTACTCTAGGCCATCCAACAAGTGCAATTGCACTTGTGAAAAACTGTTTCTCATGAAAGTGTGCCAGCCTGAAGGAAAAAGTGGCACTTAGCTACTGGTATCAGGCCCCCTAGGTAAGCTTTTTATTTCCCGTATGACCCCTGATATTTACTCTTCCATTTCTTCCTAGTCTGCTGACCTGCAGGATGTCATGTTCACAGCCCTAGTGAAAGACAGGCCCAAATTTGTTCGTCTCTTTCTGGAAAACGGTCTGAATTTGAGGAAATTCCTTACCACAGAGGTCCTTAGAGAGCTGTACACCAACAATTTCAGCAGCTTGGTGTTCAAGAACCTGCAGATCGCCAAGAACTCCTACAATGATGCACTCCTCACGTTTGTGTGGAAGATGGTTGAAGACTTCCGAAGAGGTCTCAAAAGAGATGATAAAAATAATAAGCATGAGCTGGAAATACATCTTTCAGTAAGTGGTGAACCATTTCTTTCCATTCTGCATCCCTGAAAAGGAGGGTGGGGGGGAAAGGAAAAAGGAAAAGTTGTGTTTTATTTCTAGTATAGCATGATTTACTTTTAACAGTCTTGACCTTATTTTACACTTAATGTGTGGTCGCATTTTACAAATACGTGTAAGGATCATTTATCTATGAGCAAAATGGGTGGATGTATACAGATATCGAGTTACAAGAACTTCTATTGCAGTCATCAAGTCATAATTATGCTTGTAATTTCAACCAACATAAATGCAGAGTCCAGTACTAGCTGGGCATGAATAATTAGGACTCATAACCTGGTATAGACCATGGTATTTTCTACCAAACTGCTCTGGAGCAAAGAAGTTGGTGGTGTAGAACTTTTAAGGACTTGTTCCAGAAAGCACTTTAGTTGAACTTTGGTCTGAAGAATTGTTGCTTTTCTTTTTTTGTTCAGACTGAGTGTCCTATCACAAGGCATCCGTTGCAAGCTCTATTCATCTGGTCTGTTCTTCAGAACAAGAAAGAGTTATCCAAAGTCATTTGGGAACAAGTAAGTTTAATTGTTCTCAGCTCCTGTTTGTGAATAGCACAGTGGCGTTCCTTGTCTTTGGGTTGTTGGCCACAGAACTATGGCTTATAACTTCAAGGTGGTTCTGTGAGTAGGTTTAATGTTACCCCTTTTTGTGCTTGGGCATGGATTTCATAATTTCCTTCTGTAATGTTAGTTATGTGTCAGCAATCTGAACTAGCATTTATATATAGCTACGCTTTCTTGTCTGTTTTCAATCTTGAATGCTAAGTGTCCCCACATTTTGCAATATGGAAGTGTTGTGATCCCAGGTATTTGATTGAAATCCGTTTCTAACATTGATTAGACATTTAGATATAATTGCATCGAATGCATAATTCACAGACTGCAAATGTGATGCTAATGCATGCAAAGCTAATAGATGCTCCTGCTCACATTGGTCCATGTCTCCAAAGCAGAGAGCTTCCTCCCTGTTATATACTAACATAGTCAACTGGTCCAGACAGGTGTACTGTGAATACAGGAATGCAATTCCTGGCAGAGCAGACCCTCTTCTGTGCATCTTCAGTCAGAAATGCAAAGCTGATATCTGTCTGAAAAACAAAAGAACGTTTCAGACTGGTCACAAAGTTGTTACCAAACCTTTACAGAGATCGTTACCATTTGTTTCATGGAAGTAGATCTTCATTTGCCAGTCTTGACTGGGAATACAGCAGCTGCAAAAAGAGGGGGTAGTGTTAAAGAATATATCACTTTCACTCTTCGTAGGGGTTTGCATGACTTAACTCTCTCCACAGACCAGAGGCTGTACTTTGGCAGCTCTTGGGGCCAGTAAGCTCCTGAAAAGCATGGCAAAAGTGAAGAATGATATAAATGCTGCTGGTGAGTCTGAGGAGCTTGCTAATGAGTATGAGACAAGAGCAGTAGGTAAGTGCCTTTTATAAGTCCTCTAGAAATTTAGTAGAAGGGTCGTAGATCAGGAAACTGTTCCATTTCTTTGAACATTACTGGCTTTAGTGATCTCCAGGTCTGATGCACAGCAATGCTTGTGTAACAGTGTTTTCATTTTGGGTAAATAATGCAAAATAAAAACCACGTTGATTTTCCTCAGCAGAATGTAAGGAATGTAATTCATTCAGTTTGCCTGAATAATTCCCAGTAGTCTAGCCTGGTTTGTAAAGAAGAGTATGGAGTTTCAGGAAGAAGTAGGGAAAAAGCCTTCATTTAGAAAACTAGTTATCCAACATGAAATCATAGGATGGCTTGGGTTGGAGAAGGACCTCTTTGAAGCTCACGTAGGCCAAACCATCCCACAATATCTTTCACTAGATCAGGTTTCTCAGAGCCCTGCCCAACCTGACTTTTGAGCACTTCTAATGATGAGGCACCCACAACTTCTCTGGGCCACCTGTTCCATTAACACTGTGATTTTCACTGCTTAGAAATGTTTTCCACACCATCTGTTCCCATTAGAAACTGTGTTCTGTCTGAACAGCTTGCCTCCAAATATGAGTGTTCAGGGCTTTTTATTTATTTATTTGTGTTGTGCATGTGGAAAATTTCTTTCCTTGTGAAGAAAAGCTACCTGGCTGTGATGGCAAGGCTAAAATAGCAAGGACAATATAGGGTAAGAGAAACTTTCTTCATGAGTGCTGGTAATGTTTGGGTTGAGAGGAGTCATCCTTCAGATTTGCAGTAGTACTGCAAAGTAGGAGTGAGAATAAATTGCAGATAAAAGGGGTATTGAATTCCTGAATTCTAAACCACAACATCATAAACCTTTGTTATTGGGAAAAGAAAAGAAATACTGTCACTCACTGAGAATACAGATCTAGATCATGTACTCTAGGTCAGTCATTTTTCTTTTTATGACCTCTTGTTTCTCCTGTTATAAGGGTTGTCAGTGATTCAGAATTGAGTTGTGCATCTCATGAGCTGGAGTAACCAGTACTTCCTATTTTAAAGAGGCTAATTGGTGTCATAGTTGGAGTAGGGCCCATCGTACCATAACTTGGAGCAAAATACAGTACAGTGTTGCCTCTGAAGGCTTTATTACAGGCCTTGTTCTTTTGACTGATCCACTTATAGCAAATAGCAGATCTGTAACTGCATTGCCAAGCAATTTGCTGTCATATCCACAAATTACATTCGATGACGGCGTTGCAAACATTGCTGTGCATCAGATCTGGAGATAAGATCTGAAAATTTCTTGCTTGTTACCAGATAGTATCTCCTGCTTCACAAGGTGAAAACTGCATAGACTTTCTTAAAGGTATCAAGGTCTCTTGGGCCTGACACGGACCACTGAAGTCCTGCAGTGTATATGGTAATACCAGCTGAAGGTATTGCTATATATCCTTGCAGTGATGGTTAAAAGCTATTTGAAAAATGCTTGGGAAAATATGTTACTGGAGAGGAGCACTTCCTTGGCTTTTAGTGTAGAATTCACCTTAACATCATCTCTGCTTAAGGTGACTTTATATATATTATTTTCATTTCATTCTCTGTGAAAACTTAATACATGCAAGTCTATTATGTGCAAAGTGTATGCATGTGTTGTTTTATCGTGCTGAAAATTTGGGAAGAACTCTTCAGTCTGTGTGCTTTAATGGTCCTTTTTGGAAGTCACTGGGGGAAATTGCATCCCAGTCAATGGAAAACTGAGTCTGAAGTTGGAGCTCCGTGTGAGTGATTGTGATGGAAGGTCTATGTACAAGTATGCAGCAAGTGCTGTATGAAAGAGCATTAATGCTGCAGGATAAGTCTGGATAATTCCCACTCTTTGAGCTTTACAGCTGTTTCCAAATGGGTAGAAGCTTGGAAGAGGTGCTTTCTCCCCTTACGGAGCTGTCTCTTTCCTCCAGAGCTGTTCACTGAGTGCTACAGCAATGATGAAAATCTAGCTGAGCAGCTGCTGACCTATTCCTGTGAAGCCTGGGGAGGGAGCAATTGCCTGGAACTAGCGGTGGAAGCGAAAGACCAGCAATTCATTGCACAGCCAGGGGTGCAGGTAATATCAATGCACATATTACTGTAACTCTTGTGATCTGGGTGAGATGAGTCAACATTTGCAGTGCTGTGAAATGCATCCCAAAGTGCACTGATTGGGGCAGGTGAGGAACACTTCCCTTCTTGTGGCTTCCATCTGTCCTGGAAATGGCTGAATTGCCTACAAATGCTGAGTTGAGAAGGGAAGATTATTTAGAACAGTAAATTATAAAGAGAAAACCTGATGATAAAGACCGCCCAAAGTGGCTTCTCCCTTGGTGCAACTCCTTTGTTCACACAGTGTGGATATACTGCCTAATGTAAAGTGCCTCTTAAATCAGTTCAAGGCCTGTTTAGGCTCACATTAAATTGCTTGTCAGATAAATTAGAGGATGGCTGGACAAAGGAACCAGTGCACAGTTACTGATGCTACAGTATTTTTTATATAGGAATCGTTATTTTGTTTTAAATCTCAAGGTTTTTTTTTCTAAATCAAACGTGCTCTGATAGCATTCCTAAGTTATTTTGTTGTTCTTTAAGCAAATGAGAATATTTTCCTCTTCCCTACAGAATTTCCTTTCCAAGCAGTGGTATGGAGAGATTTCAAGAGATACTAAGAATTGGAAGATTATACTGTGTCTGTTCTTTTTCCCTTTAATAGGCTGTGGTTTCATTTCATTCAGGTAATCAATTGGATTCTCATTAACAGAGTTAAAGCAAATCAATTAATCATAGAATCACAGGGCAATTCAAGCTGGTAGAGATCTCTTAAGATCATCCCCCTGCTACAGCAAATTGCCCAGGTCTCTGTGCAGTTGAGTACATCCCAGCTTGTATCAGCAATTGTGCAGCCAGCAGGAGGTGAACAACAGTGGGCATGGTGGGGTGGGTTCAAGCTGAACTTGGTGATCTTAGAGGTCTTCTCCACCCTGAATGATTCTATGATTAACTTGACAGTGCTATCTTGTGCTAGACTTTGCAAGCTTTCTAATTTTCACTTCGATAAAGAGCACAGATATTACCAGGTATAAAAGCTGTGCTTTGAGACCTTTTCCCTCTTTTTTTCCTCAGGAAAAAACCCGTGGAGAAGAGTAAAAAACTCTTCTTGTATTATGTGTCGTTCTTCACCTCGCCCTTTGTAGTCTTCTCCTGGAATGTTATCTTCTACATCGTTTTCCTGTTGCTCTTCGCCTACGTGTTGCTCATGGATTTCCAGAAGGAACCTACCGTCCTGGAGATCATCCTTTATGTGCTGGTCTTCATTCTGCTTTGTGATGAAGTGAGACAAGTAGGCAGCGCTTGAAAGCCAAAAATGTTTAATGCTAGATTTAAAGCCGTGCCTTGACAGTTTCCTCCCTCACCCATAGCTTAAGGCAGTGCAGTCTGCTTCTGAGTTACAGGGTAACTGCTTCCTGGGTTGTATGTTCCATCTTTTTCTCTGTGTTCCCCCTTCCCATTCCTTTTTTATTTTTATTTTTTGAGCAGTGAGCAACATCATATCATTACATATTTCTGTTTGTCTTTACTGTTTTTGCTAGTCACGTATAGGCCTGCCTGGGACTGCCTTCATATTTGTGCTGGTGTTGTGTGGGAACAGTGTGCAGGACTGCCTTTATAGATGATATTCTGCTTTACACGTACCCTTTTTGAAGAAGTTCTGGCTTCTACTAAATAGCAGGATATATTGTCTGGGTTAGATGAGTATTCCAGATGCGTTTGGGTTGGTTGGTTTGTTTTTACTTTCTTCCCCTATGTGCAGTGGTTTTGGCCTGTCTATGAAGACTGTTTTCAAGCAAGTTCATTATTCTGGGGGACCTGAATCACAAGGTGCTGGAAGCATCAGTGTGGTTTCAGTGTACAGCTGCTTTCTGTTTGTCCTATGAAGCAAACAAGAGCTTCTGAGTGATGTGTGAATCAGACCGCTCTCCAACCAAATCTCTCCCATGAACCTAAATGACTTTACTTAGTGTTGATGCTACAATGCTTAAATTTCTATTTAATCCTTTTCCTTTTTAACAGTTGTGTTAGTACACTATTTAAGCCAGCTTTACTTGCTAAGGAAAATGGGTTGAAAGTGAAAGACTGTCACAATGAAAGCACTAATGGTGTTTGTTTCTGCTGGTTTAGGTTCTGGTGTCTCTGGACCTGTCAGTGCATTTCCTTTGTGTATCCAGCAAAAATCCAGGGGAAAGGCTTAGGGGTAGAAACCTTTTTCCCTCCCAGTGCCACTTTTTCTCTCTAACCTGAGCAGGTAGAACAGCTTCAGATCCCAGTGATGCCTTTAATAGCTAGCAGCCAGACTGCATCAGCTTGATTACAGGAGCGCAGGCAGCTAAAACAGAGACTTTGTTGAGGATCTGAGCTTTAAGCTGATGTCCTCACTTCAAAGCTATTTTGCTGAGAAGCACAAGGCAGAACAGTGTCCCATCCCTATTGGCTTCTCAGGACACTTTCTCCCTGGCTTCCTCTGAGATAGAGTGGACAAGTGTGGGTCTAATTCTGCTGTCAAAATATTATCTGTGTCCTTAATCACTAAAAAAGGAGGGTTGTATCAGCTTTTGCTTTCACAGCAAAGGAATAGTAAGAGTAGTGTTGCATGTGGTCCAACTGTAGGTGTAAGATTTGCTGTCCGCTCTTTGCACTCAACCTTTGGTACCTTAAATAGTAAGAAAGGGGTACATATGGGTCCCAAGTATCTGGTAATATCTTGAGCCTTGCAACCTGCTAGCTGCCAAACACTTGTGTATATGTAGCAATGCAAGAGCCATCAAATGTCATAATTCTGCCCCATAAAGTGCTGATGCTCTTCCAGGAGTCAGAAGTCCACACTCCACATAGGCTGCAGCATCTGTAGAGATTCTTACTAGCATTGTAATTTAGAATTAGAGATTCAGGTATTTAGAAGAATGAATTACATCTGCATCTCTATTCTAAAACACATGCATGTGGCTTGGAACAGGTAACTGAATGAGCTCTTTCAAAAGAAAAACTGTGTCACTTCAGTTGCCCTGAAGCAGTGACCCTTCTGCCTCCCCACATTGTTTCAGCTGCTCCTGGTAGGTTAAAGCAAGACTCCTTTGACCCAGTTGGCAGCAGTTTGCTGGAGCTCACAATGATCTACTTGGAAGCTCCTGGAGGAGCATTTGTGTTCATTCATGTGATCCTTGAGCACATTGGTCTCAGCCTTCATCAGGAGCATTCCTTGTACCAGCATCCATGGGACTGGGTTGAGTCCCCTGAGCACCTTGTGGTGCATTGTCTGTGGTCTCACTGCTAGAGCATTAAGTCAGTGAACTCTAGACATAGAAAATACTGAGAAGTAAGCAGTAAAAACATGTTGCCAGTAATTTCTGGCATTGCTGGGCGTCTTAAAAAACTCTTTTTGGGTAAATTGAAAACAATCCGGTATGCCTATTGAGTATTACAAAGCACTACCTGAGCAAGGAAACAAACCTTATTGTTGCAGTGGACATTTACCCTTGCACTGGGAGAGACAGGGGAGAAAGTACTCATGTATGAGTACCTCAGGTAACTGGCCAGTGCTGTGTGACTGTGACTTACTTTACTTTTTCCATTCTAGTGGTATATGAATGGTAGTAAGTATCTCACAGATCTGTGGAACGTTATGGATACCTTAGCAATCTTCTACTTCATTGCAGGGATTGTGCTCAGGTGAGTAGCATCTTCTCTTGTGGCCATTCTATGATATCCCTTTCTTTGCAAGTTTTGACTACAACTTGTAATGAGATTTTGGGAAACATGTTTCTGAAACTCCCTGCTCTTTACGAAGGCAACAAATACAACAAAGTCTTGACTCTAAATTGAGAACGGCAATTAAAGAAATCAGAAAAGGTGATTGGAGGAGCACCTGCATGAATTTCTCTTTTGTTTAACGGAGGTTGAGTCTTTCCCTTGAATCAAAATCAAGTTCCCTAAACTTTCTGAGCCATTGGGGCACCCATTCTTAATCTGGATTTGCATAAGCATGTTTACAAGAAGGTGGTTTAAATGGACATGGATTTAAAGACAGTGCCTTCAAGTCTGGCAGTTCCAATCATAATAAACTTCCAGGATAAAATGGCGAATGTCCCAGATAGTCAGAAGTACTGTGGGATTTTTCCTGGCTCCTGTTATTGACAGTTCAGTGTGGTAAACTGGACTCTGACCTGTGGTGTGTTGTATTTAAGTGGACTGTAATTTTACAGTAGTGTTACAGAAAGTCATCAGTTCACATAAGGTGCTTTACATGAATGGGTGGGTTAGCAACCATGATAAAGAAATGATGGTTTTACAACTGTATAGTTAACTATAACTTAGTCCTTGTTACCTCAGTGCAGCAGAGTGATTGTTGTGCTGTGGTGAGGCTTAGCGATTACCTAAGGTACCTTGCTGTTAATATTAGAAAGAGGCAGCAGTGGTATAGTTAAGATAGAATGTGTGTAAACATAGTGAGAGTTAACAAGTTTGACCATAAATATCAAGAGGGACGAGGTCAGAGAGGGCTTGAGACCTTGGGTAGCTACACTGTTTTACAGTTATTCACTTTTCACTCCCTATTTCAATGTTCCACTGTGTTTTTACATGACTTTTGTATGCTTTACCCAATGCTCTTCTTCGCTTTCTTTTGCTGTCTCCATCAGGCTTCACTCATCTAATGAAAGCTCTTGGTATTCTGGGAGAGTCATTTTCTGTTTGGACTACATAGTTTTTACTCTGAGACTGATCCATATTTTCACCGTTAGCAGGAATCTAGGACCCAAAATTATTATGCTGCAGAGGATGGTAAGATTCTGGCAGCTGTTCAAGAGCATTTAAATAAATGATATGACAAGGTGTCATATCACCACCATTCTGCTGATGGCAGCAAGTTCACCCCTTCTGTTAAATCTGCTAAACAGAATTAATTAAGATTTGAATAGGATCTAATTAAGAGCAAGGCCTTTTTCTCTTCCTCTGTGCAAGATTGAATTTCAGACCAAAAAAAGATCAGATTGAAGAACAGAAGAGAAATTTTTCTTCCTTGCAGCTTTTGTTTTGCATGTTTCAAATGTTTCAGTGGCGTATTTCGGTCACTGGAGGAAGGTTGGTCTGCAACAATGGGAAGGCTTAACTAGGATATTGCCAGTCTTCACATATCTTTATGCTACTGAAAGCTGGAAATGTATGAAACCACTAGCTGGAGTGCTGGGAATATTAATGCCAGTTTTAAGCCACCTGGAGTGGCATTTACAGAAGCAATGGCTGCTTCCACCTGGCACTTGGCTGCGAGGTTTATTGCTGTGATTGCCCCACAAAAGTAGTCTTTACATGTGGATCTGGTTTTTGTGGAAGGAGCCTGTCTTATGATGGTAGGCTGATCTGTATTCTGAAAGCTCTTGTTTTTATGGTTGTGTGAACATTTTTGAAGTTCCCTTGTGGGCACAGTCAATTACTTCTGCATGTGCATGTTGGTGGCTGTAAATTTCTATGAAAATGATGCTAACCACATAGACTTTTCTGATACGTGCTCTCCACTCTCGCATCATATCAGGAAGAAAAATGAAATGTGGGACGGTGATGCATTTGCTTGTTGTCCTTTTTCAGATGATAGATGTCTTCTTCTTCCTCTTCCTCTTTGCTGTGTGGATGGTGGCCTTTGGTGTGGCCAGGCAAGGCATCCTGAGGAAGAATGAGCACCGCTGGGAATGGATATTTCGATCCGTCATCTATGAGCCATACCTGGCTATGTTCGGCCAGTACCCTGATGATGTTGATGGTAGCTAGCTTCTGTGGTTGGTGGAAGGTTCTGTCCTTTTAGTGGATGTCCATTCCACTGTTTGAGTGGGAGAGGAATTCTTTCATCTGGTTTTCAGGGGGTCAGCAGCTGACTGGTTGCCCAGGCTAATGCCTTTGAAACAAGACCTACCATGCGAAATCAATTCCATGTCTAGTAGTTTCCATCTGTTCAGGTCTCCCCTGCTACCACATATTTCTCTAGGTACCAGCCTTCTTTTCTGCCTAGATAGCTGAAATAGCTGTCCGTATTTGAGGCACAGCATCTGCCCTTTTGTCCCCTTTCCTCCAAAGAGCAACAAGCAAGGTTTTATGTTTGACGGGGAGGGAGGAAAGAGGACGCAACACGTGTTGTGTTCACTTGCATTATCTGGGGCTGGACCAACAGAAAGAGAGGGAGAAATTTCACTGTTTGCTCTCCTCTCTTGCCCTTTGAGGTACCACATACAACTTTGACCGCTGCACCTTTTCTGGGAATGAGTCCAAGCCCTTATGTGTGGAACTGGATTCCAACAACCAACCCCGCTTCCCAGAGTGGATTACTATCCCGCTTGTGTGCATATACATGCTCTCAACTAACATCCTCCTTGTGAACCTACTTGTGGCCATGTTTGGGTATGTAACAAAGGAGAAATCATTTGCTTGTGACTGCTGTATCAGTATCTCTGGGAAAGGGAAGAAAGTCCTGTAAAGTGGCAAGGAAGCTTTGCCTGGGGGAGTGCATGTCTCGTTTGTAGATGTGGGAGTAGTCTGTTATTGTGGCCAAAGTGCAGGACCCAACACTCAGCCTTATTAAACCTCATCTCATTGGTTTTAGCCCAGTGATCCAGCCTGTCCAGACCCCTCTGTAGGGCCTTGCTGCCCCCGGGCAGATCAACACTTCCTAATAACTCGGTGTCATCTGCAAACTATTAAACAGCTCTTAGTAATAACCAGCTGGAGGGAAGAGCTGTGGGCTGTCATGTGGCCTCCACTGCTCCAGGATGAAAGAACCGAAGGACCTCAGGCACTCCTCACACATCACACAGCAGTTCCAGGAAATAAAACCACAGCTTTATTATCATAAAAAGTCTATTGTAATAACTCATCCATTTGGTCTCACACAACTGAAATTTGGGATCGCAGTTATCATGTTAAACAACAGATAATTTCCACCAGGACACTTGCCAGTTAAGGTCCTACCTTATCTCACGGAAGGCTCCATGAGGATCTCAACACAGGCATTCTGAAAACACCCACCCACCATTTAAATACAACAACAGAAGTTCAGGTGCTCTGTGAATTGTTTGCTCTTGTGGTTTTGACCTTGCTGGAATCATGCAGTACTTGAGTACAGTAGGTCCGATCCATGCCAAAAGCTCTCATTAATACCTCTACCGAAAATGTCAAAAGCTTTCTTTTCTTCCATAGAAAGATGTTAGCTGGTGAGTTAATGAGATGTAGTTTCTTGCAGAGAAGCGTTCTGTTCTCATGTGTTTCGTGTGTTTAGACTTAAAGAGAAATTGCCTAGAGCTAAGGTGTAACTGTGTAACTTGCCTCTGATGGAGTTCCTTGGTGAACAGCTAATAATGCCTGTGTTTCCTCCTTCTTTGCCTGCCAGTTACACTGTTGGGTCAGTACAAGAGAACAATGACCAGGTGTGGAAGTTCCAGCGTTACTTCTTGGTCCAGGAATACTGCAGTCGCTTGACCATCCCCTTCCCTTTTGTCATCTTTGCCTACATCTTCATGGTGATGAGGAAATGTTTTAAATGCTGCTGTAAGAATGAGAGTAAAGAGCCATCTATCTGTTGTGAGTAGGACTATTTCTTACTTCTTGGAAGTCAGCTCTGTGGCAGATGCATTGCAATTCTTTTGTTATGTGCTGTGCTTAAACCACATAGTTTGGGCAGGAAATACTCAAGGGCAGTGTAGACCTTTAAGGAGGTGGATGGAGTGGAAATGAAGAGCAGCTCATTTGTGTTCTCCATCAAATGCAAAACCACTGGAAACCCTTTTGATAAGATGCAAATCAAAGCCTCAGCCTCTTCTCAGCTCTAATCTTCACTCAGCTCCAAGTTGTGCTCTGCCTGGGATGTGGGAAATTATACTGCTAACATCTTATGCTAAAATTCTAGCAGGAGGTTTCAAAAATGTTGCTTTTGTTGTGATTCTCACTCCCTGTCTTTCAATAACTTTGGGTTTGTTCTGGTTAGAGAGCTTTTGAGTTCTACCATGATACCTGCTCCACTTGAATACTTTGCAGTTATCCAGTGCTTTCCTATCTTCTCGGGCATAATTACTTAATGTGTATAAATCAATTAAGTCTTCAAATTAATTGTATCATTTTAGGACTGCCTATGGTGCTTGCTAGCTTTGAAAGTTGTTTTATTTGTGTGTGTTTGTGTGAGTGTGTATGTGCGTTAAAGCACTGAATAAATTCATTCAGAGGCTGCAGCTGCTGAAAGTCATCTGCATGTTCTGCACAAAGAAATTCAAACAAACTTTTTGTGTTCAGCTCCTGACTTTGTATGGTCTAAATGTTGAGGTAACTTATGCAAGAGCTGGCCTTAGTCTCCAATTATTACTTTACCTCCTGAAATTTCTTTTTCCCTTTCTATCTACCAGTTGATACAACTATTAGCTGCAAGGGCAGCCTGACAGCTGTTTCCTCATAGGCTCTTCCATCTGCTAGCATGAGATTGAATGAACTTCAGAGACTTTCCTGACCCTCGGGGCATGGACATGTGGGCAAACCACCTTAAAAACACAGGAATGGTTTAGTCCTCTAGTGATCCCTTTATTTCCTTTATCAGAGGGCACAGATATGAATTGTTTTAACAAGCTTTTTTCCCCAACTCATGGCATGTCTTCAATTATTAAGTGCCATTTAGAAGCAGAGGAGAGATGAGTTAGTTGACAGACTCATTTCCCTCCATCAGCATCCTGACTTTTGCTGTGCAGCACAGGCAGGATTTGTTACTTCATTAGGACAAAGGCTGTGTATCTTAGGGCCATAAAATTCCTTAGTGCTGACTAAAATGGTCTTGGCTGTCCACTTCCCTTTCTGGGAAGGCTGTTTAACAGACATTTCTGCACAGATGATGCACAGTTGTGCATCTTGTAGCGACAGAAAATATAAGAATTAATTAAAGCCAGAATGTCATTTCAGTTGACATGTTGATGGGAACCGAGAACTGCACGGAGAAAGCACACTACTGGTTTGACTCACAAAATCCCTGCTTCCCTGCTTAACTCTTATAGAAATAATCTGGTTGGGATTCAGGTAAATAAATGCCTGTTGGTATCTGGGACAAAAACTGAGACTGTGAGGTCAGAGGAGCTCAGCGTTGAGGAATCTGGGGCTTGAATCATTTGATGGGTCTTGGCTGCACACCTCTGCAATTGAATTAATTGCTCCTGAGGTTACATCAACGTTGGTGCTTCTTTAGAGAACTGCGGTTGGTCTGGAGTTGCCAAAAGATAAGAGTGTCTGTAATTGATATACAGGCCTTATGGTGGCTTTTGAAGGGGAGAACGTAGCTAACTTTTGTCGTTATTAAGACCCATATGGTTTGGGCTAATCCAGTTGGAACAAGATAAAATGCAGAAATATTATCCTAGAGGACTTTGATGCCTCCAAGTTTGTCTTGCTCTTTGTCATTCTTTAATTTACAGCATCAGCAGGAGATGCTTTTTAGAGAAGTCCGTATGACAGCATTTTGAACTGTTTGGGTTGAATGGTAGGTTATGCACGTTCCTAACAGATGTTATTCTTAACAATCCAGTCAGTATGGGAAAATGTAGAATACAAACAGAAGGTTGAAATCCACGTAGGAACTTTCTGGAATGCCTGGTGGAATGGCAGGAGCATAGAGTATAATGCATTAGGGTCATGTTTATCAGAACTTTCTCAGAGGTGGGAAGTTGGGCTGCGATTGGTCTCTATGCAGAGAAGGTAATAGTTAGCAAGCACTAACCCAGCCTTTGTGCATCTTGCCAGTAGGGACACAAATGGACCGAATCTAATGTTTTCTCTGTGTTTTTGGTTTTGTTTATGTACATTCCCCAGGCTCAAGAAATGAAGATTATGAAACTCTGTCATGGGAAGCTGTCATGAAGGAAAATTACCTTGTCAAAATCAACACCAAAGCCAGTGATACCTCAGAAGAGTATGTCTACACTTCTTTGTCTTCATTCTGTTAATGTTCTGTTGAGTATTTGTAATGATCCCAAGTTTTCAGCAGCTCTAAATTTTTACAAACTGTTGTGTATATGAATAAACCCAGTATGAACTTGATAGATAAACCCAGTTGCCATTTTATTGTTTAGTAAGATGATTCCTTTATTTATTTTTTTATTTTATTTTTATTTTAATTTTTATTTTTTTATCTCTCTATCAGTTGCTGCACAGTGGCCTCAGAAGTAGTTGATTGAGGCTGGTTGGTAAAATGCTAAGATTACCAAGTTGTGATGCTTTGATTATCTTTGGGATCAATCCCAGCATTTTCAGACTAATAGTGTAAGGGTAAAGAGAAATTAAAGTACATAGTTGCAGTAAACACTTACACTTTTTGGCCAGTGAGGAGTAGATGGGGTGGTTAGCCAAGACTTCTTTAATGTCTGGATTCAGCCCTCTCTTCTTTTGTCTTCTTTCTGTTTTCAGGATGGTGCATCGATTTAGACAACTGGATGCAAAGGTACTTGTGTTTCATTCTGCTCTGGGGGATGTGCCTGTGTCTGATAAAGCACATACTGATCCACTTGGAAAATGAGCCATTTGTATTCTTTGTTGCTATCACCCCATTTTCATGGTGCTCTTTTAACATGCTCCTTTGCACCCTTGATTCTACATGTAGCTTCATATTGTGCTGGAAAATGAAGTAGAACGATGCTTACTTAGCATTGAAGAAGTGTTTTTCCAGTACCTTTGATTGAACAGATAGCAGTAAAGCCAACTATCCACAAAACTGCAGCATTCAGCTGTTTGTATGACCCTTGAAACACTGATGAGTAGAAGAACCATTACACAGAATATACCCTTCTCAAACACATGTTCTGTCAAGTTTAGCCTCTCTACCATAGGCCTTGGACAGGGTTGACTAATTAATGCCACCTCTGGGGCTGCTCAGGATGGCCTTTATGCTTTTTTCTCTCTGACAGTGCATCTGCATTACTGTAGAATTTGAAGGCAGCTGCACGTGTGACAATGATTTTGCCATAAGCATTTTTTTGTTCTCTGACAACTCCCAATGACTCTCGAAAGGAATAAGATCTTACTTTTCCTAAACTGTGGTGCTACAAACTATCCCTTAGCTTGGCATCTCTGCACACTTGAATTGTAGGTGTAAAAGGAAAGGGATATTAAAAAAAAACCAAACAAACAATTTTGGGTCCACAAAATTACACTGATCAGCCATCTCTGCTTTGAAGGAGCAAAAGGAGATGGGATATGGTTTGGAGCTTTTAGCTGTTGTGATGCCTGCTTGTTAAATAACTAAATTGCATATGTATTAGAGCTCTCCACATTGACTGAATAGCTGAAAACTGTAATTGGAAGCGTCTTTTCAAGTACTATTGTATTTGAGATAATATTTTGCAAGGCAATTGCTTGTAATTCATATTACTTATTAGCATTACTTTTGTGTGAAAAGCAATATTAGCACAGCTTCATTTGCTGCCATGGTGTAACTACTGAATACAAAGAGCAGTCAATTACTGCTATCTAACTAATGGCTGGCACCCACGGGGTAGCCAGGTAAGCAGGAGTTCAGATTAGGGGTTTTATGCTCATTGTTGCTGATGTTGTATACCATTTTCTAGGGTATGTTTGTCCTGTGGTATTTTAAGGTACTTCAAACTGCCTGCTTGTTCTCTTCCCTCCAACCTGAGCTGCAATCATCTGCCAGAATGAGTCAGACTAACTTTTTTGTTTTGTTTTGTTTTGTTTTTAATTCTTAAGCTGTCTGATTTGAAAGGCCTCCTAAAAGAGATTTCCAGCAAAATCAAATGAATGTGACTGAAAATCAGATATCTGAGCAGGGTAAGCCTTCTTTAAATCCATTTTCTGTCTTTAATGATTTATCTGCATTCATGATATTAGACTGATGTGCTTTTGAAAGTCCAGCTAGAATTAATCAGTTAAAAATGTAACTCTTCTGTGGCTTCTAGCAGTTTTTGTCAAGGTCTAAAGTAACTTATTCTGCTTTCTTGATTGTGAAATAACAGACTGTTGGAGATCATCTCATGCAAGCTGCTCAGACAGCATCAGCTCAGATCCAAGTTAGCTTCCAGGGTCAGCACTAAGCTTCAAGGACAATGATAGAATGGCTGGGAGAGTGTTTAAAGAGTGATGAGCGACTTGAAGTCTTAACAGCATAATCTAGAAAGGAGGGAATTAATTAGTCTAGGAAAGAACTGGGAAGATATCCATTATCTTCAGCTGCTCTAGTGTCATAGGATAGTTGTGGTTGGAAGGAACACTTTGATCCAAACCCTGCTTAAAGCTGGTCTGGCTCAGATCAAAGTTGCAGGTGGAAGGAAACCATACATTCTTCAAACACATACCAGGCCTAATTCCCAGCAGGGCAGTTCTAATTAAAGTGACAAGAAATGCTTTAGAGCAGTGCATGCCATGAAGCAGTCTGCTTTGTGAGCTTTTGATACCCAGTTTGGCTAAAAGCTACCAGCTAGGTATATTTGGTCTTGCCTTCATAGTGGTGGACGGGAAGACAGAACTGTGTCTTTTCTGTGGTTTCTGTGGAGGCCCTTCCTCCCTGTTTATGTCACAGCTTGTGGAAGTGACCTCTTGTGTCTTGAAAAGATGGAGTCCCTTTCCAGCTTATGCCCACAAAAATGTCTAGGTGACATCCTGGATGTGAGCAAATGGCTACCCTGCAAAGACAGAGTATGTGAGGCACTGGCACATGTTGCTCAGAGAGGTGGTGGATGTCCCATCCCTGGAGACATCCAAGGTCAGGCTGGACGGGGCTCTGAGCATCTGATGGAGCTGTGGGTGTCCCTGTTCATTGCAGGGGAATTGGAGTAGATGGCCTTTAGGGGTGCCTTCCAACTCAAATGATTCTATGATGATAGGTGATGCAGAGGGTTCATTGATTCAAAGTACTGTTAGACATTGTGAGGGTGAAAGCAAATCTACAATCTCTACTCCAAAATGTTTCTTTTGCTCACACAGGTACCGACTCACCAAGAATCTCAGAGCCTGTGGTAACCACCATGTGAACAGTCACCAACTCAACCGAGTGTCAGTGTCTCAGTTTTGTTTTTAACCAGACAACCCTTTCAGTTTGTTGGATGATGACGGTAAAATGTTAAGACTGTTTCTCTCCTGTCACAACTCCTGAGTTACTCAAGCTCATTTTCCCTTGCTTTCTCAGTAATTCAATGACAGAAGATAGTTCTTATCAGCTTCTGTTAAAATTCACTCCTACTTCCAAGTGTGCTGCTGCTGCTGCTGTAATCACTCTGCTTCTGAATTTCAATTAAAGGAATCTATTCATGGCTTTCCTTTAGCTACCAATTGCTTGTCTTAATAAGTCTCTCTTTCCTCTCTTTCTTGTAGTAGCCATCTCTAGCTTGTTAACTGTACAGTCTATCTGCTGAAGTCTGTAATGCTGGCACCTCAGGCCCAACAGCCTTACCTTGGACTGCACATAAACAGTGCAAACTTCTCTCTTCTACCTGTAACTGTGTATAATGCAGAAAATCAACTGTTACAATCCTGCATGGAAAGGATGTAATTCATATAGAAATACTTTCAAAAAGCCTGGTGTATAATCCTTACTTATTTCTATGACTGGGATTGGAGCATTGTAATTTGTTTTTTCTTTCAAGCATCGCTTTACAGATGTTTGCATTATGGATTTCAAGTTGCAAAGACATTGTTGGCTGGCTTTAAATTTTGTTATACTTGCTATGATCTGTCTGCTCTTGCTGTTTTCTTTCTAAAATAGCAGCTGATTTGTGTGGTATAACTGGGCACATTACCAGTTGAAGGGAAACCACTCCAAATGCCATTCATTTACCTTGCAAAATATTGTATCCATCTTCATCTAGGAGCAACCACCCAGTAGGCTTGATTCTGAAGACTTAGATATTTTTCCTTATCTCACAATGGCACCTTTAGTCCATATGCTTTACCATGGCGTACAGCTGGTCTGAAGAGTGTCATGCAGAATATCCAAGGCAGGATATACACAGATGACTAGGTAGGTAGGTGGAGAGAGGTTTTTTTCTGGAAGCAGAACATTCCTATGGCAAATCAACTCACCTGGTACAAAGAGAGTTATTTACTGCCTGGCTAAAAGCACAACAGGGTAACAGAAGGATACAAAGCATGGATGTTTTGGGAGAATGTTTCTACCTCTGAGACGCAGCTGCATGAGGTACAGCAAGCTAATCAAAGAGGCCAGTACACGCATGTATTCTTCAGAGAGATCCTTAAATCTGACCCCTTTTTCTTACATACCAGAAAACATTCCAAATCGTGTCCTGCTTCATTGTTTGCAGAAGCTGCTGCTCTGTTTGTAGCTGTAAAAGCAATAGTTTTCCAGGAAAAGCTGATGAGGCCGTGACAGAAGGTTTACTAGCTATTTCTTACTGCTTGACCTTTCCTGATGTTACTGTACACCCTGCTTCGTGCAGTCCTGGGGTATAGAGCATTACAAATAGAATTATTTCTAATATATATAGATACAGATATTTCAGTATTTTCCTGTACAAAGGATTAGGAAGAACTCAGCAAGACCTTCATATACTCTGTGGCATGTAGATCACATCATAAATGATTAACATCGGTTTACTTTCTAGAAATTATTTCTTGCGTGGCATTTGTATATCTGGGATGTGAAAAATGTGCTTTCTGTACATAACTTTAATTTAAAAAACCTGAAGGATATGTGCCATTATTATTCCATTGTAAAATGATGAATGTAACTTCGAGACAAAGTCAGAAAGAACAAAATGCTTGGGATATCTATTTCCTGCTTCTCCATCTTGTGTGTGTGTGCCTTTCCTTTGTGGCAATGAATGCTTGGACAGCTCAAGCTTTGAGCTTGGCTTCCTTCAGCCATGGCCCCTTGCTCTGGGCAGTCCCCACTTGGAGACTGGGAAGAGTGAGGATCCCCTCCAGAGAGAAGAGGGGAAGGAAGAAAGGAGCCTCCCTGGCTCCCTCCTGCCTTGCAGAAAGAAATGAGATGGATGTGGCTGAAAGAGATGTGTGGGCTTTGGATGGATAGATGGATGGAGCCCCACAGCAAGAATGGGGCTGCCACAATGCTCAGTAAACTTCCTTCCTGCTTAAACTTTTCCATTAAAGAAAGTGGGGTGGAGTTGGCTTGGTGTTTTTGATGATTTGGGTTGGTTGTTTGTTTGTTGTTTTTTTTTTGAGGACTGTAAGAAGGGAGAGAGCAGGGATTAACCCCAAATCAAGGTTCTCTTGTTGAGCCCAAGGTTCAGCTGGGACAGCTGCTGTGACGACAGCAGGTTGTCTTCTGAGAATACATTCAGTGGACACAACAGTGCAGGACCACAGTGCAAGTAAATTTCAGTCACCCTCACACACAGGATGGAACAATCGCTGTTACAGCTTGTTTAGTAAGCAAAGATGGAGCCCTAGTGTTTCTACTCAAGTGGACGTGTACAACTTAATGCACTAACACACAGCACCATGTGGGCTGCAGTGAAAGGCACCAACTCTATCCCAGACAGACCCAGCATGGCAAGATGTGATTTGGAACATTGCACGTTCAAATAAACTTGATGAGATAGTCATGCACCTAGAAGAGCTTGCAAGTGATGAAACACAGAATTCACTTGGAAATATTTGCTCAGCTTTGCTGGAAGCACGAATGAAGAGGGTGGTGAACTGATGGGCAGATATTTGCAGATGAGCACATACATACAATGTTTGGGATAGGGAAAAAAGCCTTGAAAATTATCAGCGTGGTCAGCAAAATTAAAAACAAAACAACAAAAAAACAAGGAAGATGTATCTCTTTCTTTGGCTTTCCAGGTAATGGTCTTTGAGGCTGGAGTTATCATTTGTCTTGCATCAACTACAGCACTTTACCAGTGACCCCATAAGAACTGTTAATGCTGAGCTGGCAGAAACAGGAACTATAAATATTTAATGTTTCAAAGGCTCAAGGGAACGAAGAGACACCTCTGAGGTTCTGCTGCAGGCTGTGATGTTTAAGAGCAACCATCCAGTGTGTAGTGTTGAGGTTTTGTTTGCTGCAATGTGTGCTTTCTATTGCTTCACTCTCAAAGTCCACAGCAACGGCAGTAAAAACTGTGCTGGTTTAGGTTGCATTTCTTAGACCAGCATGGATGGTGCACCTTAGGAGTACAGTGCAAAGGGGTCTGGACACTGCCTCTACACACTTCCTGAATGTAATCTTACAAGACGGATCCATTTCCATCCTTACCACTGTAAGGACTTCTGTCTGCCAGGAGTATTTTATTTGCCTTTGGGAGTAGTTCCTGAGTGGCTGGGATGGTGTTTGGACTGTTCTCAAGAGTACAGATGTAGAATGATTGTTCTCCCAGTAGTCTGGGAACAGCTGAGAGTGAAAGAGGTCTGAAAACAGTCATATAAGAGAAGTTATTAAACTGTGATGTTCTCTTGTCTTAAATGGTGCAATTGTCTTAAACTGTTTTCAATTTACATTAAGTTGGATATGTCTCCTTCCTTCCTGCCCTAAGGTGCCCAGTCTTAGCGAAGCACTGGAGAAGAGGACACTCAAGGGGGATCTTGTCAATGTCTATAAATACCTGAAGGAAGGGGTACAGAGAGGAAGGAGCCAAGCTCTTTCCGGTGATCAAGAGGCACTGCACACAAACTGAAGTACAGGAGGTCCCCTCAATAGGCAGCACTTCTGTGCTGTGCACAGGAACCTGGGGAATTACAGAATCATTATGTTTAGAAAAGACCTATAAGATCATGTGGTCCAACTGTCAACCCATCGCCACCACTCCCACTAGCCCGTGCCCCTAAGTGCTGTGTCTACCCTCTTGCAAACATCCAGGGATGGTGGCGCTGCCACTTCCTCTGGCAACTTGTTCCAATGTGTTACCAGTCTTTCCGAGAAGAATTTTTTCCTCATATCCAACCTCATGTTCAGTGAGATGTAAACTAACACCCCAAGGTCCTTTTCCTCCATACAGCTTTCCAGTCACTCTGCTCCAAGCCTGTAGTGTTTCCTGGGGTTGTTATGACCAAAGTGTAGGATCTGGCACTTGGTCTTGTTGAAACTTATGCAATTGGTCTCATCCCAGCACTCCAGCCAATCCAGGACATTCGTAAGGCCTTCCTACCATCTGGCAGAACAATAATTGGTGTTATCTGCAAACTTACTGAGGGTGCACTCAGTCCTCTCATCTGGATAGACTGTGGCAATGCTCTGAAATGACAGCTAGCACAGGTACACGAGCACCATTGAACTGTTACAGCTGTGAACTGCATTTGGCTCATCTGGAAGATATCCCTGTTCAAGAGCCAGGAGCAGGAGGAATTCTTCTGATGACTTTGCTTGGCTTAGCTTTGCAACATCATTATTCATCTCTTTTGGAGTGCAAAGCCCAGGCTGAGGAGGGGATTAATTGCTTGTTCTTTCAGCATTGCTTGGAACACAACTATCGCTTTGAATAAAAATGGGAGTATTTTTCCTTTTTGACTGCAAATACTTGGAGGTTTTCCCCATGAATAGGGATATGTAGCCACTGCTATTGCACAAGTTATGAATGTAGCAGTGAGGAATGGTAGAAAGGTGTGATATTGGCATTGCTGAGTATTGATAGGATGCTGAAGGCTACCTTAATCCTAATGTAGTTCACCAAGGACAAGCAAGTAGACACAGTGGTCTCAAAGGGGCAAGCTGTAGTCAAGATAGTATAAGTAATCAATCACAAATATGGGGAAAATCAAGCCAAAAAGCAAACAAGGGAGGATGAGGAATGGCCCTATAAGAGACATTTTGCTTGCCCTGTCCCTGTGATTCTTTACAAAGCTTTCCATACTGAAGAAATGTTGTAATTTTTCAAAAATCCCATTCATTTCTGTGCAGAGAGTGAGTTCTGAACATTAGGAGGATCTGATAGGGGAAACGAAGTGGTCACAGTTGCTTGTTTGGTTAAGCTGGGCTCAGGTTTGGCAAAGAGGTCAGGACAATATGAAACCTCCTCAGGCATGTGCTAATTAGCAAAGGGCTTACAAGGAGAATGGGCCTGGGGTGTCCAGGTGTCTGCTCTGTGCCTTGTCTGGAGGATGTGTTCAGTGCTTTGTCCTGATGGCTCATGGTGGCAGCCGTGTCTGGGTGCGTGGATTCCCATTCTGTTCCTAGGAAATTAGGGAGTTCCAGCTCCTATGTGCTTTCTGTTGTGCCTGGGTTACAAAGGTGCTGCTAAGGGACTACAGAAAATGTTGCCTCACCAGCTTTCAGCTTAAAACTCATGGCTAAGAGAGAAAAAAATGATGATACTCTGCCATTGCCTGTGGAGCTATCAGGTATCTAGAACGTCTTGCCAATGATGATGCTAAGGAAAAATACAGCAGTCCATCTCTTATCAGAGAGCTACTGCTAAATGGAGAAGAGCTGACCGCAAATATTTACTCTCAGATCAATTCTGTTTAAAGTGCAGCGTTTGTAGCAGAGCTTGAACACAGGAAGGTCAGATATAGTATCAAGGCTGCATGTATATAAGGACAGAAATATGCAGTGGACACTCTTGCTTAGATGGGGCAAACACCAGAGGATTTTGAGAGGCACGCTATGAGGAGCTTGATTTTTGTCCTCACTCTGAGCGTTTTCTCATGCTCAGGTAAGTTGTTCAGAATTTTGCAGTCATTTTTCATATGGCTTAGTTAAGAAAAACACTGAACTCTAATGGAACTGTGTGTCTGCTCCAGGATTTCCAGTGTATGACTATGAGCTCCCTGTCACAGAAGAGGCTCTCAATGCTTCTATTGCAAGGATCAATTCTCAGACTTGGGGGCCAAACCTGTATGGAATTGTCAGGAGCCACGTCAGACATGTGAGTGTGCAGACAGCTGAGATCCTTTACCTTAAATATGCTTTGCTGACCTGGAAAACTGTGTGGGTTTGGGTTTTTTTGCTTAATTTTGGAAATGCGCATTTAATTGGAGTTCTCTGATGTGTCTTGGAAGAGGGGTGGTCTGAGGCATTGTACAAAGCTGTGGCTTTAAATATTCTTTGTATGTTCAGCTTTAATTAAAAGCACGTTTGGAGCTCAAAATTGACCAGCCCTAGAATAGAAGACTTTGATGGATATCCTTAAAGATTTTGCTTAAAAATAAATAAAGAAAACAACTGGTGTTTTTCAAATGCCTCCAGCTGCCTGTTTTGCTTTGGGCGTAAAATAATCTGGTTCCCATCTGATGGAGGTATTCAGTGCAGCTGAATATCTGCCCTCTGGGCGAGCGCTCTGCATAAGGAGCTGACAAATAGTGGCTCTACAAGCTGCACCAACTCAATGTTCTGCAGTTCTGCGATTTGCATTCCAGGCACTGCCTGATTTGGCCTTTCTCTTACCAGGTTGACATGTGGAACAGCAATGATTATAGACTAGAGCTGCAGCTCAGTATTCGTGAAACTGAATGCACAAAAGCTTCAGGAAGAGACCCGTTTACATGTGGCTTCAAAGTAGGGCCTTTTGTGGTAAGTGCCTCTGGTGTAAATGGGAAACTCCTCTCGATGCAGGGTTGAAACACTACTGATTGCCCTCAGAAGACAAAAAAAGCCCAAATACAACCTGCAGAATAGAGTGGGTATTCATAAGGGTCAGATGTAAAGGGAGGTGGCCCCACCTCAGGCACAGCAGTCTGGTGATGAAGAAGCTACATCCTGTTTCTCTTCTTGTTGGTGCAATACAGTATAAAAGACGTGAGGGTGTCTGATTTCCAAACTTGGGTGCAGGCTCTGACAAAGCTTCTGTCAAATCAAAGACAACTTCTTTAAGGGTTGTTCACCTTCTAGAGGTGGAGCTGCCATCAGCAAAGCCCTGCATGGATTTTCTGTTTGTGATCGATGATGCTGCAGCAATGAAAGGGTTTGGGAGAACTTTTTTCCTAAGTCTGGCAGGTTCAGATCTTCCTGCAGGTAATATGCAATTATGGGTCAGCAAATTGTGTGAAGTTCTACACCGCTAGAATATGTTGATCTGGCTGCAGACTGCTCCCAGAATTTATTAGGAATGTACCTTCAATTTTGTCCTCTTGGAATTTGATTAATAACTCCCTGTAAAGATTTCCCTCTTAAACTCCCATGAAGTGCTTTGTGCTGTAGCTTTGTTCCATCAGATTCACTCTATTTTTATCTGTTTCAGCCAACTGCTGTCTGCAAAAGTGTTGTGGAAGTCTCCAGTGAGCAGATTGTGAATGTTATTGTGCGATGCCATCAGAACACATTCAGCTCTGAATCGATGAGCAGTGAGGAGGTAAGGAAGTGAAAAACTGCTTTTTTTTGCTACCTGGGAACATAAAATTCTGCTTATCCTCTTCTGAGGAGAAGTCAGGTATTTAAGTGTCGAGTCAAGCTTTACAACTGGCTTTAACCCTCTGAAACGGCAATTCAAGGACTTGAACATATCACATCACTTAGCAGTGTTCCCACATTGGTAGTAGAAAAACTGAGGTGTAGAGTTTGCCCATAACTCATCACTATGTCCCACCCAAAATGTAACAGTCACTGAAGTCTTGTGTATTTTTACTACGTGCTGTCATGTTGCCAGAGGACTCTCCATCCCCAGTGCTGGCACATGCCATGGTGTCTTTCTTCTGTCCTTACTCAAATGTCTGGTAACCTCCTTGTTCTGTGCTTTCTATGCTGTGGAAGCTTCTGACATCTACTTAGAGGCAACTGGAAGTTTTCAGCATAAAGCTGTTAGTGATTTGAAATCCAACTGCCTCCTCTAATGCTTCAGTTTGCTTCCTATGAGAGGCTTGACCTTGCTCATTGGGTGCCTGAATGGAGTGTGAATCTTTCTGACAGTCTGGCACATCCACCAAATTTGACGCTCATTCTCCATTGAAATATACACCACGCCTGTGCCTGGAGAATAGTGATTGGCACATCTTACAGACACAAACAAATCCTGGCTCTGTTATCAAATCCCTCAGCTGAGCATGTAATCATAGCATAGGTGAAGAGGGTTTACTCCTCTGAGATGAGATTTATGATCCACTCATCTTTGCTTTTGAGCTCTCATCCAGTTTTTAAGGTATTATTAAATGCTGACCCAATCAGTAAATCCCTGCTAGCTGCTTTCAGATTGTACCAGTATCCAATTTTTCCTTGAACTTACTCTTGAAATTGTACGCCTGCACTTACAACACAGGCCTGCGGTGAGTACCGTGCTTGAGGATTATATTCAAGGAGCAAAGCCAGTTTCACAAGCAAGGCAGCAGAGGATCTATGGACAGCATTCTTGTTTTTGGAGGCTGCACATGGCAAAGGATTCCATGTCATATTCTCTATATTTGAATTGCCAGCTTTTGTTCAGAATCTCTACTCAGATGGAGGTAGTAAATGCACCACAGGAATTCTCTATTTGCAGAAAGACAGTGTGTGAAGTACTGAAATATGTACAGTAGTTTTGCATGTTCAGTCTGTCCTCTGAGTTAAGCATAACTCTCGTTTAATTGGGCACTAACTATAAACACTTGCTTATACAAGCAGAGCTCTTCCTGCAAGTCTGTCACTTAAAATTCAGTGCTGCTGCCAATATTCCCGCTGGGGGATGCATTTCCTACAAATTTAATAAGGAATAAATGCTAAAGAGAATTATTACACATGAAAAAGAAAGTCTTGCTGAAGAGGGCTGCAGTGCAGCTCTTGCTCTGTGGGTTGTAACTCAGTTTAAGGGATCTCAGGTTGGCTCACTGTGAATGATGTCAATGTAGTACTGGTGGTATTTGGGTAGGAGAAGAGCTGTGATTGAGGTTGAGGTCATACTACTGTGATAGGAGCCTATAAAGTAAGAACATGGAGAGCTTTAGAAACAGTAATTTGGTGAGTCAAAGAGATGCCTTTACAAACTAATTCGGCTCTCTGAGTCCTGTTCTCTTGGCTGTGTCTGCATTAAAAGTCAAGTAAAGTATTCAGTACCAATATCTTTTTGAAGAGACGGCTTTAATTTGCAGATGATGCATATGCTGATGATGAACCCAAGCAAACGAGGCAGCAGTCGCTCTGAAGGTAAGCCCTTTCTGCCATGCTGGACACTCCTGGTTTGTCATTTGGATTGACCATGTGAAGGTCGTCTGCCTGGGGAAGAGGAAAATACAAAAGGCCAGCTGTTTGCTCAGGTCACATTCGGCTTCTGTTATTATTTAGGGGTGCTTCTCACTGAGCAAGTGGTGAGGGCATGGGGCTGCAAGACAGGGCAGTGCTGAAGCTATAAGCTTACAGCTATTTACAGAATTGATGGATCTGTGTTTTCATAACCTGTATTTATGTTCAAATTTATGGTTGTCTTGATGTGCAGAATGCTGAAAAAACATGCTATACAGCATGCAGCACTCATACATGTCTCCATGTTCTTTCTGTTTTTGTTTCTGAAGCCTTCTCATCAAGGGGAAGAGGCCGCAGCAATGGTGACTGGCAAAAACCTGATAATACTAGCCCTGGCAAGATTGAATAATGCAATTTAGGTGAGTATCATAGAATCATAGAATGGCTTGGGCATCTTATTCATAAACAGATCTGTGGCAGATCTGTGTGTGCTGAAGGAGACGTGCCCCTACTCTCATAGAAAATAGACATGAAGGGAAAACACAGTCATATTGTTAAGTCAGGTCTTTGTGAAAATGCTTTCATTAAATCCCTACGCTATTTTGGTTTAGCCATCAGCCTGCAAAGGTGCTGGTTTTATCCTCTTACAGATGACTGTTCTGAGTGCTTCTGAACTTCCTGTGTTTTGGTAACTGTGTGATCATGGCAGGCAGTATTGCAAGCCCTTCTATGATGACTGTGTTTGCTACATCATGGGAAGCACGTGCTGTGCTTTGAGATAGCAGTAGCTCAGCTGGCATATTCACTCAGGTGAGAATATTTTGGAGGAGGTTGGGGAAATAGATTTCATAATAGAGACTTTCATCTCTTTCTCAATAAACCTATTGTTGACAGGCAAAGCCAGACAAGTTCAGGTAAGAAATGAAATGTGATTCTTTTTTTATGCAACAGTGTGGGTAACTGACCGCTGCAAGAATTGCTAAGGCAAGCTGCTGAAAGAATGTTTCATTCAACTGTTATATGAAGGACGTTTTCAGGTCTGCAGTGTTCAGACCTATTGACCTGCTGCTGCCAGCCAGGAGTTATCAAATTGCATATGGAGGAACCTCCCCAATGACTAAAGAGCTTGTTGCATTGACAAGTGCTAATCAGATTTTCTGGATTAATTTCCTAGTGCATCTCTGGAACGGGGGAGACTGTGAATGTTACTTGTCACTCTGTGGTCCAGCCTCTCCAACAAATAACTTGGGCACATGAGCAAGTGACAGCAGGACAGCCAGCTGCTGGGCAAAGCTGTTACAGCTTAACGACCTGAGCTTGCAACAAGTGTTAAGGTCGTTGGTTAGATATAGCACATATTTAGCTCTGCCAGCCATGTGCCTTTAGCACAAGGTGCAGTCAGGCCTGTGATTTATGCCTGCAGTCACCAGCTGCGCTTGGTTTCCTTGAGCAGGAAAATAAAGCATGTCATTGCTTGCATTAAATGAGCAGGTTGTAAAGACTGGTGTTCTCTTGCAGTCGTTAACCACACAGGGAAAGGGTTTTGTTTGTATTAATGTATAGTGGGATTCCTTCTGCACAAAGACAAAGGGCTGTGATTTTTTGCTGGAGTTTGTTTGTGTTCTTAGAATGATCTTCTGGCTGAGTTCTCACGTGGCATAGCTGGCTGGAATGTGGTGGTGGCAGCTGGCCTGGCAGAAGCCAAAGTCAATAGACTTCCTTGGTTCCTTGGCTGTTAGGGCTCTTTCAGTGAAAGAGTAGCTGGTAATATTGGGCCTCTGCCACTCATATGCAAGAAATCCAGGATCCAAACCTCAGAGTGATCCTCTGGATCCTTGGTTCTCCTGCTTATAGAAAGCATGCATAGCCCTTCTGGGCAGAGAACTAGAAGCTGTCGTCCCCTGTATTCTTTTAATTCAATTTTTATATTTTCGTGGCTTGTATTAGACTTCTTTTCTCTCTGTGCATCTACCCCACTTCCTCCACTTCTCAGAGCTTGTTGCTTTCTGAGGGGGGAAAAAAAGCATTGACACATCAATGGGAAGGGAAATCCCTGCAGAAAGGGATCTTTTGTGTAATGCATGAGCTCCACATCCAGATCAGCTCTGAGAGCGAGAGTTAGGCCCATTTAGCTCCTAATGAGAGGCAGCCATTGTATTCCTCTTGCCTTGGAGTCTGTGATTGCAGAGCTCTGGGTGTTAACCTGGCATTTATGACAGGTGGCAGGGGGGAAGGCAACACACTCTCATATGTTCCAACCCTTTGTCACTACCACATGTGTGAACACTCATTTCTGGCACCAATCTTACCCATAAAATTGACTTGCAGAGAATTTTCCCATCACCATGGTTACAAACGTGATGGAGATACAGCGCAGGCACTCACGTGTCCTCTTAGAGAAACAGATCTCAGGTTCCTTTGTGCATGTTTAATTCAAATGCATTTCTCAGAACATCATACACCTGCTTATAACCTCGGCCACCTCTGCTTTTGAGTGTCCAGTTTGGGTTGGGTTGTATCCGCTATATTGCTTATGCTTTTTCTAAGAGCCTGGGTTTCTCTCTCTCTATATCTATTTAAACAGTAATTAGCAATTAACGTGACATTTTTGGACACGCATATGCAAAATAGGTTCCTCATTCTATGATTGTAATGATAAATAAATTAATAAGCAATTCAGTGAAGTTGAATTCCCCTTTTTCCTGGGCAGTGGATGTTTGCTTAATTCTGCTAAGCAGGCAGGTTTTGAGCTACGACTTTTCTCCCCCACCTCCTTTTCTTGGATGAGACTGGAGAATGAGAATGAAGAACATGAGGATTCAAGGATGCAACATATGAAAAGCAAACCTGATGCAATTTCCTTCTCTTTTTCAGGAAAAAACCTTAGAATCACCTTCTGCTTTACAGCCAACTGGCCATTGGATGGGTTCATCGGGTGCTGAATGGTTGCACTGCTCAGTCCGTAGTGCTCTGACATATTACAGCTCATCAGGAGTACGGTCTCAGACACCTAATGCGACTCTGTCCAGTATGTGTTGTACCATCTCATAGCAGTGATATTAAAAGATCAAAGGATTGCTATTGCATCTTTATGTCCTGCATTGCTTTCCACGTACACGTAACTTTCTGCAATGCTTGCAGCTTATTATTGATGACTTCAATGTGTCTCTCTTCTGGAAAACAAGTCTTTTCAGTCTCATCCCTTTCTCTGCACTCTGTGCATGTGTCCCCACTCTGCAGTCCTTTAGGAAAGAGTTTGGCTTTTCTTTTTTCCTTTTTTTAAAGTCTTTGCCATGAAGAATGTAAATCTAGTTTGCTCTCTGGTTATAATTAGGTCAGAAAAATCAGTGGCAGGGATCTGTTTATCACTCAGGGCTATACTGCCAGTACACTGTTACTGTGATGCATAGGACACATATATTATACATACACGGTTATTGTCTGAGCTACAAAATCCTAGGTGTTAAAGAATGAAAAGTGGGTTGCCTTTGACCTCCAGATGTGACCCTCATGGTGAATGAGTAGGAAAAATCTTCTGGTCCTTTAGCATTGATGATATGGGTCTCAAAGTGTCATAAAGCCCTTAAGGTTGGAAACTTATCACCCAGTCCAAACACCAGCCAACCCCCACTATTCCCAATGACCATATCCCTCAGTGCCACATCTCCATGGTTCTCAAACACCTCCAGGGACGGTGACCCCACCATAAGCAAAAGCTTCTCTGAAGGCAGGACTTGGCTGTCATGGCCCTTGGTCATGAGGGCAGGATCTGCAGTTGAGCATCATGGTAGCACGTGCATGGGCTGTAATGTTTCTTCTTGACTGATGTATAAAGTGCAATGAAAGGCCACCCCTCTGCACTGTGCATGGGTCACCTGTATGCTAATCATCTACGTGCCCTTCTCTTCAGAGTTTGCAAAGCAGGCACTTCTTTATTTTCTCCAGAAGAAAATGGATTACAGGTATTTCAATCTCCTTGCTGTGTGTATGCAGATGCCTTCACACCCAGAAGCTGATGCAACATCTGCTGTGCAAATGTTGCTCTGGGGCTGCAGAGTAATATTTTGTCTGCATTACTCCAGTCTTCTGTGGTCTCAGTGCTGACTCAAGCACTTCTTATTCCAGCACACTGATAGTTGCTATGGGTGTTCCCTTCCAACTCCCATATCTGTGAGTGTTCTGAGAAGCCACATCCACATCCAAGAGCAAATCTCTCTGGGACCGACAAATGAAATCATACCAGGGTCCTGATTCTGTTTGCATTCAGTCATGTCTTCACTCCAGTGGGCTCCCAGCCTCCGAGTACACTGACAGATTCCAAAAACGCCCATGTCAGAGGGAGCCAGCCCTTTTTGCACTCCTGCACCAAGAAATACTTTGACATACTGTCAAAATCTCTGTTCTGCATCTGCATGCTCTGTTCTCCAGGGCCTCCCTCCACAGCATCTCAGTTTGTCCCCGTGCAAGAAGGAAAACTGTTGACTTTTTATTCTCAATGAAAATCTAATAAAACCTTCATTCGTGGCAGTTGGTTCTTTTAGAGTCACAGAATGTCAGGGATTGGAAGAGATCTTGAAAGATTATCTAGTCCAGTCCCCTTGCCAGAGCAAGAACAGCTGGATCAGGTCACACAGGAACACAGCAGGTTCTATGCTCACTCTTCTACTGCTTCTTTGGGCCCTTAGGTTGGTGGCTTCAGCCTGGAAACAGGCATGTTTAGGGCATTTGCCAGCATCTGGGGCCTTTCACTAGGATGACTGTTGGCTGCTGCTGCTTTACACTGTGATTCATCTGGGTCTTTACATACTCACATGCTTTTACAAACTAGGTATTCTGTGTATGATGTACTCTACACATTACTTGGGGGTGAGGAGGGGGGTCTCAGTACCCTTCCTGCCCTTCAATCAACACATGGGAAGACATGATGTAGCGGACATGGCGGTGATAGGTTGGACCAGTTGATCTTAGTGGTCTTTTCCAACCTTAACGGTAATTCTATGAGATACCTGGGGATTTGTGCTCCAGGGCAGCACAGCATTTCATTTCATTTCCTGAGCCCTCTCTTTGTCATCATGTGCTAGAATTACTGGCGATTGTGAGGCGTTTGTTGCTAGGTGAAAATGGTCTAGAAGTGTTCTCAAAGGCAGAGATCATCTTGAGCAGCAGCTGGGGGAAATAAGCCCATGCTCAGAAGACGCTTATTTCTCATTGTGAAGGAATGTGGAGATTTCCTGGCATGCACCTTACTGTCAGCAACTTAATCTCAGGTGGGTGACAAACGGGGTTGACCTTTGGATGATCTTTCTGAAATGAAGGATAGGCCTTCATAGTTGAGCCTGTTTCCTAATTTGGGGCAGTGAGATGTTGGGACTTGAGCATTTTTCAGCCTCAACTCTACCACAGAATGTTCTCAATACTAGTGCAAATTCAGCATAGAGGTTTGAGAGCACTTAAGGAAACACAGCTGTGCTGAGGATGGAGTACATCCCTTGCAGCAGCCAGTTGGTAGACGATGCTGAGCTGCTAAGGATGCTGCTAAGGATGTTCGTGAGCCCGGCTCGCCACTTCTGCTTCCCACTGGTGGCAATGCCCACTAGGTGTCAGGATTGAACAAATGCAAGGCTGATGCAGTGGAGAAAGTATCTGAGTTTCTAGTGTTGCAGATTTAATATAGGGCTGTGGGACCTGGAGCTTTTCCGTGCCATTTGATGGCACTAGGTTAGAGATTAAACAAGCCTGATTCTACTGGATTCATGGGTCAGGGGGTACTTAGGCACAGCTTCCAAATACTGCTTGTTTTTCAGACTTTGATACTGAAGCCAGATCCAGATGCAAGTACCCACCTTGACCACCAACAAGTGGTTCTAGGAATTCATCAAGGTGTTCATTGCAGAGTATGTCGGGGGGAGGTGAAACTGGAACCAACAGGGAGAAAGTTGGAAACTGGGGTGTTCTGTTGGATTCCAGAGACTGCAGAGGTTCAGGGCATTAGCTGGCTGTGAGATCTGGGGCTGAAGCACAAGACCACCTGGAAAATTGCAGAGTCTGGCAGGATCCCAGGGACCACAGACAGTGATTAATGACAATTTTAAAGGGATCTTATGTGTTTTCCTGAGGCTGAATCTTTTTGCAGGCAGTTGGGTAGGTGCTGCTGCTGGCTGAGCCTCCAGATCTGGGATAGATAACGAAGAGAAACAGTCACCAAAAGTGAAGGCTATTAATTTAAATGGGGGAAAAAACAAACAAACAAAGCTAGCCTGTAATCTCATTAAAAATAGGTACTGAGCAAAGGATTGGTGGTCAGAAATATTTAAACCTGGAAATTAAAGCAGCCAGCCTTGTGTCCACAGTGAGCATATCACCTGAAATGATCTAGGAAGTATATTTGGCATAAATCAACATCATGAAGTCTTGCCAGCGTTGTTTTTGCAGAGAAAACTTTGGATGCATCAGGAAAGCAGAAGCCTGATTAAGAGTTCCCAAAAGCCTTCTGACTGGCCTTCCTGGAAAGAATACTAAAGGAGTGACATAGGCATGATCTAATGAAGCATCATGGCTTAAAAACAAGCATGGAGAAAATTACAAAGTGAGTGGATGGCACTGGTGCAGAGATGGTTGTTGTAGATAACCTCTGAGACTGCAGTGGATGGTTTTTTAGTGCTTCCACAAGCATCATGTTTATTTACAAAAGGGGTATGTGTGGGCAGCAAAAGCCTTGGTACCAACCATTAGCAGGCTGGAACTAGATGAGCTTTGAGGTGCTTTCTAACCTAAGTTCAACAGCGAGACATTGCCATGTATTTTGTAGAATACAGAGGGGTGAAAAAAACTCTGGGATGGTCACTGATGCAGGCGCTACAAAGGAATATCTTACACAGTACCTGCTTAGCATAATGGCCTTAAAGAGTATTTTGAGGGGAAGAAACACTGAATTTATGAACTATTAGAACTGATAACAAGAGCTTTTGATTTGATTGGTTTTCCAAGCTAGTTTAAAAATGGTGCTTTATGAACTGTAACCCGTTTGTCTTGTTGGAAGGAAATGAAAAGAACACTTTTCCATCAAACTTTTTCACCATCTCGAGTTCCCTAAATGCTTTTAAAAGATTTACCAGTCCTGATGGTGAATGGCCAAAGCAATGCCATTTACTTTCTGTCACCAGAGCAAGGCAGCAATCATTTTTCAACACATGAGCATAACTAGAGTTATTATTGGTGCATCAGGAAAATTGGGTCTTTTGGGCTGCCCAGTGCTTTCTGGAACCTCAGGGTTCAGATCCTGTTCTGCTTTGATGCCAAGGCATCAATTCATAGAGCATGAGTTGGTAAAGTGTGATCTGAATTGCTGAGTCTAGTGTGGCTCAACACTCCACCAGTTTCCCTTATGTAAATCCCATCCATGTGATGTAATCCCAGGCCGTGGTGTTGCATGAAAAATCAGCCAACAAACCCTTTGCAATTATTAGAGAGTCACACATACTCTCCAGCAGGGAGTGCTGCCAGGTTGGCACTTACTTGTTCGAGTCCACTTTTAGAATAGAATCAAGCAAGTCAGACACCATCTAGTTCTGAGACACCCAAGTTTTATGGAAAAAAAAAGAAAGCTTGGCTCCCCTCTTTTCCCCCCTTCTGCTCTTCACTGATTCACAGCCAGTTCAAATGTGCAAGTGAAATGCAAGCTGGAAACACAAAAGGCAGGGAGACTGAAACTAGGTTAGAGATTAAACGAGCCTGATATTTGGCAGTTGTAGGCAAGGTTGGATTACCCTGGGGAAAGGGCCTGAAATGATTAATGGAATGGTGTTATTAGCCTATCATGGGATTGCATTACTGCTTGAATTCTGAAGACAGAAATTGAGAGGAGCTGTGTGGGTGTGAATGATGTGCTGTGGAAGAGAGAGCGCAAGAACAGTGCTTCCCAGAAGGCAAGTACATCCCTTATGGCAACCTCATGTTTGCTTTATTGCACCCTGTGGGGTCTAAAATATGCCCTTCTCTACTGCTGGATTGATTCATCATTTAGTATTGGGTAAATCCATTTGCACAGCTCTTCTTTCTCATTCTAGGCGGCTTGGAAAGCAAAGCAGGCATTTCATTTTATGGGCTGATATTTGCTCTTAGCTTCATTGCCATCCAGAGTACACATGAACAGAACAGGCAGGTCTGCTGGTCTTCCTACCGCCTTCTGGAACCTTGGGGTTCAGATCTTGTTCTGCTTCTTTTTCTGGCAGATTCTTATTTAGTAAAGCAGAATGTTGGTTTAAGTTGTTCAAATAACAGCTAATGCTGTTACGTGGTGTTGCAATCCAGCAAGTGATGGATCTTTGCTTATAACTGCTGTCAACCTCTTTGAGAAGGAAGCTTGTAGAGCAGCTTGCAAGAACTTGTGATATCTGCTGTTAGATTAATAGATTTGAGCTCGGAATAACTTCACTATGCTCTCAAAGGGTGGTTTTTTCCACAGTTAAATATGCAAATCCAGCACTGCTGATTAAGTCCAAATGTTTACAATACAAAATACTGCTACTCAAACTCTTGTTCAGCAGGAGTTACTTTGAGGAACCAGTCTCTTTGTTCCCATCAAATGACTTCCATATTTTCAGAACTAGAGACTCATGCATGAGATTTATGGGGCTACTGTGCTGACCAGTGCCCTAACAAGTGCTTGGCTCCTATTGCACAAGCTTATAGCAAAAGCTGCTCGAATTGTATCATGAAGATGCAGTCTCCCAGAAGTTGCAGCTGATGGGAGCAGCTGGAGACTGAGCGTGCATGCTCACATATACATCCTACCCCAAAAGGAGAGAGAAGTGCAATGGAGAATAGCTTCAGAACTGCCTGCTCAGTGTCAGAGGAGAGCTATGGCCATCCTTGCCTTCTAACAGCATAAAAATCCCGTATAAAGACACCCACAGGAAACTTCCATACTTGCATTCATGGCACAGAAAGAAAGCAGTGAAATCTGCATTTGACATAAAGAGAAACTTTTGGAGCAGAACAGAAATGTATTTGTTTCCAGCCTTCCATTGGGTAGGCTCCTTTCTGTATTGAATAATATGGAGTCTGGTACATTAAATTCAGTATTTAGCTCGAGCTCTTGGTTTATTGGTTTTTACCAATAGGCCAAAGACAGAGGAGCTCTTTGATGGAAGGAGCTGATGGCTCAAAGCCTCCTTGGTAAGGGCAAACACGTTTAGCACAGGTAATAAGCTGAGCAATGGCTGGGGAAAAGGGCTGCTAAGCGAGCCCTGTGGTCTGCACTCACCTCTCCTGAGCTAAGAGATAATTCCCCAGTCTACAGAAGGAGTTCTATGGCATGAAAGAGGCCTGAAGGGCCTCAGTGCTGCCTTTTTCTCTCCCACTTGTGTTGAACTACCAGTTCCCACAGCTAGAGAAGATAAAAGCAAGAGAAATGACCTCTAATTCTTAAGCCCACTGAGTTAGATTGCTACCTGCTCCCAGAGGTCCTGCTCTCCTAAACACTGCCAAGCTACAGAGAGCTGCAAGTTTGTGATTGAGGAGGACTGCAGAATGGGCAGCCAGCTGGGCTGGCTTCATGCACACAGCCTGCCCAGGGCTGCGATTCATGCTGTCCAGACAGATCTCCTGTCTGCTGTCAGCAGTGCTGTGAGTTCCAGAGCCTGCCTATGGCACTGACAACAGATGTCTCTAGCACTTCAAAAGCTTGCACGACGCTCTGAGTTTCCCTTTCTGTGGTGTAAGCGGAAGCACAGGAAGATGCTGCTAAAAATATGTGATAAATCTTCTCTGTGTTTTAATGCGCCGCCTAAAAACATCCACTTGGCAGCTTCTCAGAGCTGGAAAGAACCTCAGCAGCCTTAATACCAGATAGGACAGCACAGAAAGGCAGAGGCACAGCTAGAGCCGAGCTGTCAGTTTAAGCAGGGATCTGACATAAGCTGGGTCCTCCCTCGCAGACTGCACACAGCAGTGCTCCCTAATGCTTTTTTTGGTAAGATTACAAATCCTTTGCCTGCAATTTTTAATCTAGGCTTTAAGATTTCTAATGTTAATTCCTGTAGGGTAGCGCAGATCCCACTGGTATTCTCTTCTCTGATGCTTAAATATAGGCAGCATACAGAAAGTCTCCTGTGAACCAGTTTTTTAATTACAATGGAAAGCACCGTGTTTCTTGACCTGACTTGTAGCCCAGCCAGGTCCAATGGTGTGTTCAGGCCAGAATCAAGCTAATGCTACAGCCAGCTGAGATTCAGCAGTGTTTCCCACTTGCTTTCCACAGTGAAGCCTCTACAAAGCAACAGATGATAGCTGTTTGACAGGAGCAGCAGGAAAGCCAGGAGCAAGTCTGGGTTGGTGTTAAAGCAGAGCTCCTGCATTGCATATTGTTCCTGTATGGGCAAAATAGTGATCTTAGAGTGCAACTGGCTCTGAAGAAGCATGCTTGGTTCATGGTTGTTGACCAGAAATTGCTATTGCTCGATGCTCTTTGGGGATCCATGTAAGCATGCAGCTCCCCAGTGGCACGTAGTACAGCATACATGAGGTGACAAGCTTGTCCTGCTTGCCAGGTTTTTCTTGGAATAACTGCACTGCCTATGCCACTATAAAGATAGGCACTGCAGCTACAAAAAGCAAGGGTTTTGGAAACAGCATTTATTTTTTCCATAGAAAAAGGGGAGAAAAAAGAAATCTTATGTCTCAGGCAGATTCTACAACTTCACCCATGCAAAGGAGTCCATAGCAAACTGAAGATGATGTCAAGATTCCTTACAGGCTGTTCTGCATTTGAGTCTTGCAGCATCCAAGTTCTCACAATTACTGCTGCAAAGAAAGCTTCCAAAATGCTGTCCAAGTGGATTTGATCACCTTGGCTGAGAAGTGACAGGCGGTAAACTGACTCAATTCCAGAGTTAGTCAAGTTTGAACTCTGGAACTTCTTTTATTTTTACTTCCTGGAAAAAATGGCATTTAGTCCTATAACTCAAAATGAGTGACAAAAGTGGTTTGCTTTAAGAAAGCTGAAGTGGAACTGGGCCTATAAATGTAATGGGGTATTTGACAGTCACTATTAAACTCCATTTCCAAACTGGAGTAATGATGAGTATCACAACTCAGTAGAGCTCAGCCTGAGTCATCCTTGATAGTCCACCAGAGCTGGGATGGTATTGGCTTTATCCATAGCAATCAGCATCTCTACTGCTGCAGCAGCATTACTGACTGGCATGCAAAAATCCCAGCAATTCTTAGTTTATATAGAGGGAGGCAAGTTCAGTTTTGCAGAGGTAAATTGTAATTGGGTGGTGTTTTTGTCACATGCTTATTGTGTTGCTCCTGGTGCTGAGGGCAGTGTGTACAGCTCTCAGCAGAGGCAAAGCCACCAGTTCCTAGTTTTAGCAGAACAGCAAACTTTCTCCTTACAGAGTAGCAGAAAGGCCACACAACAGCCATTTGTGATGGCCTTATCAGCAGGTGACTGGAAAGAAAGAGCCATGACTCAGATTGCGTGGGCTTGCTTGCATTGTTCAGGACACAAAAGATTCGCAGCACATGATTTAAAACAATAAAAATTTGGGCAGAAAAATCAGAAGGTTGCTGAAGACAACCCGTACACTTGGTAGATTAAGTGATAATTTTGCATCAAGTCCAGCTGTGTCCCAGCTATTAGGTAGAATTACAGAAGTAATCTTACTAAATCTTACTGAAGGATCTGCTATTCTGGTGTGCAGAATGCTTGAACCTGACTAGTGAGTCTGACAGGTAGTTTTCCTTGCATAGTGTGTTCAGTTAAAGAGTCATTAATGTTGGAAAAGACCTCTAAGATCATCTAGTCTGACCTTCCACCTACCACCAGTGTTGCTCACTAAACTGTGTCCCTAAGTGCTACGTCATTAATCAATTTCTGCACTATATCCAAAGTCACATCTCTCCACAGTCAAGGTCAGCCCCTCCTGCTGCAAGCTAGGAGCACCTTACTACTCCTGTTTACACAGTAAACTCTTTCTCACGTTGCAGACGGGTGAGATTGGAGAAGGCGACTTCTGAATGTGGCCCTAGTTGGCAAAGCAGTAGTAAATGCCACCATTCACACTGTTAGAGGAATATCCCTATTGTTCATGCTTGAAGAAGGATTGCAGGAAGATAAGTTCTTTTTCTCCACTTCTCACTCAAGCCACCAGCAAGATTTCCACTTTCATGCAGAGAATCATCACTTTTCAGTTCTATCGAGTTCCCTAAGAGTACAGCTTATCATCAAAAGGAGGGTCAACAACTCATTTACTCCAGAGAGCCAACTGAAATACTTAGATGCTCCAGAGCCATGGAGGTTTTGTTCAGTGAGTCATCCAGCTCAAGCTGGTGTGATGTGGCACGGGGTATTTAACAGAGATGGTGAATGGGCTCAGCCTTTTCTCTTTTGGAACACGATCTTGGCTTCTCTTACTGCTTTCCATTCTAGGGTGAGGCAAGAAGACAGAACTTCTGCAATGGCTTCTGGTTAAGTGCTAGAATAATGAATGCAGTTATGCAAATGTTGAAGTAACATGTACTCAAAGTGACAGCCTATTAAGCTGTTTTAATTCTCTGCGTTGTAAAGGATTTAATAAACATGACGATGCAAAACCAGGATGAATAGGTGGTCAGAAAGTCTCAGGGATTCCCAAGGCATTCTGGAACAAGTACAGGATATTGACTGGAAAAGGTTACTGTTTAGCACGGTATTTCTTCATGCAAGATGGTGACTCTTGCAGGCAATTACACTCTACTAGCAGAATAAATTTCAGTGAACAGTTGATAAAATTCATAATTAATGAACTTGGCTACCACACTTCTTACACTGTTCAAAAAAAAAAAAGACTGCATTCCACACTTGTTTTTCTAAATACTAATGAGTTTGTCGTTAATAGAATCAAATGGCATTTAGACATATATTGCCTAGGGGGGAGCACATTCTTCAGCTATTTAGTGTCTGTCCCAGTCTGTTAGTGATTCCAACCTTAGTGATTCCATGATGGGTTGAAAACTGGCTGAACAATTGAGCACAGAAGGTGGGGGTCAGTGGCACAAAACACCGCCTGAGGGCAAGAAACTAGCAGGGTACACCAGCATCAGTGTAGCTTGGTTCAGCTCTTTGCAGTGTGTTTTCTGAATAGAGCCCCATGCAGTGTCCTACAAGAGGTGAGCTCAAACACTAGTGCAAAGCTCCTAGTTGACTAACAGAGAGTTTACTGCCTCACTGAGTAGAAGTTTGAGTTTCTCTTGGTTGGCTAACACAAGAAATGGAATGGAATAATGGAATGGCAAATGGAATAATGTATGGGCTCTAAAATGGCAACAATAAAGACTTGGGCTGCAGTTTGCAGCATGGGTAGAGCTTTGTGAGATTGCACTGAGGTCAGACAGATGATGTGCAAAGTTGTAGAGTGAGACTAAAGGGAACTGAGTCGAAGCCATTAAGTTTACTAGTACAACATTCATTTCTGTAAGACTTTTTACCACCTGACTACCATTCTAGGGTCAGAGACTTGCTCTGTTAACAGCTGCCTACTCTTCACAAGACATCTGCAAGGTAAAGCACTCTGCCCTCTTTCTCGCTGTGTAGAAGCAGCGTTTTGGGGGCTAGTGAGAGAAGGGGAGGCTGCATTCATAGAAGGAGTGTTGGAATATTGGCAGAAAAAGGAGCTCTTGCAAAGCCATACTTCTGGGTTTCCTTGGCAGCTTCCAAGGAAAATACTGAGCTTTATCAAGTTTATAGTTTGCAGAAGAACTCATGCATCAAGCGAGCCACTCTTACAGACAGCAGTTTGGAATAGGTTTGCTTTCTTGCTGGCAGGTTCAGTGATCCAAGTAGGTGTGTTTGGAGGTTAAGCAGTGGAGCCAGTAATTTGCTGCAGGGAACTTCTACCTGGCTGAACTGTCACTTGGCGTAGTACAGTGCTGTCCAGTTTTAGCCTCTCTTGATTTCTCAGGCTAGCATTAATGGATTCAGTGCTTACTGAAAACCACAGAAGGCTATAAATTAGCTCTGGCTGCTCAGGTATCCAAGAGAATGTTAATAGAACAATCAAAACTGAGAAAAGGTGACCTGGGAAAGTTTAATTAGTGAAAATGAAGGAAATTTCAGAAGCCAGCTCAAGTAGGGTAAAGAATCATAATGTGATTAGATGCTCACATCTGTCAAGCCAGAACAGGGTTTTTAATCTTCAAGCCAGCCTTCAGATTAGCTATGCCTTGGCAGGGATATGATAATTTATTATTTTTCATCTAATTGAGTGAGATGGTTGCCTAAAGTTTGGCAAGTATATATCACCCAGGGACCTATCAGGGAGATCAGAGCATTTTCCTTGCCTTCAGATCTTAGGGTCTGCATCTCAGAGGAAATAAATCTGAGTAAAGAGGCTCAATTTTTTCTAATACAAATTACTTCACTCCTTCCCCGCTGTATCTGCTGTAGTTGTCTATCTTTCAATTGCTTTGAAAGAAGATGGCTATGAGGTTTTGCACAGCAACATGTAGGAGCCAAATAAGTTCAGGTGCTGGGTCACGCCCAGTGTAGATCCACATGCTGCCAATCTCAGGAGGACCTGGTTATGGTCATTGAGATGCTGTAACTTCATTTACTGAGCTAAGGTGGGGCCAGGCTGGGACTGGTAAGAGGACAGAGAAACAAAGGAGCTGCCTTGTGGGCATGGGGCATCTAATGTGGGTATGAGCGCCTGGCTACCTCCCTCAGATTTACATATGTTGGCATAGGGTTTAATATTCCTCTAGTATCCCAGTCCTCTTGCAGTTTATAAGGCATAAAGGAAAAAAAACCCAACTGTTTCAAGGCAGGATTCAAAGAAAAAAGGATGATTCAAGGACCATTTCAAATAATTAAAATATTCAGACATGTAGAGCTCTATCAAGAGGTTGGAAGGAATAATATGACGCTGTCAAATTTGTTTTAGAGCTGGAGTTTGAACAGCCTGGTATAAAATTACAACCTATGAATTAAGCATAAAAAAAGATAACGCTATTTAGGCCAAGTCCACATCTCAACTTCCAACAAACTTCAGCTTCATTCAGCTTTTTCAGGCTCGTATTTAATTCTGCTGCCTCAGAGAGAAAAAAACATTTGGTTTATGTGTGTGGTTGCTCAGATTCAGCAGCTCCTATTGTGTCTATAATAGAACCATCACATATAACAATATATCTATACAGAGTACCTGAGAGATCATGTGCCCAGCACTGCCTGTATTAGGGTATTGTAGAGTAGATGCTTTGCTGGACGGCCACTATCATATATGAAAAGTCATGACAGTCTGGAGAAGTTGCTAAGTGACAGGAAGAGGGAAACCTTTGCTTCCCTTTCCTCAGCTGTAATGCAGGTACTTTATGCTATTATGCAGAGCGTGAAACACAATAGTGTGGTATGACCAGACTGAAAATAGCAGAGCCACAGCCCCTTATGGGTGTATGCAAGTTACCTACTGCACTGTGTGTTTTGGGGTTTCTGGTTTCAGACTTTGCCTCTGCCAAACATTAAGAGCCCTTTATCCTTTGCCTGTTGCTGATCTGCCAGAAGCCTGCTCCTGCCCAGAACTTTTTGTGTTTTCCTTCTGTGGTTGTGCAAGGCATTGCAGGTGTAACAGCCAATGACCACCTGGCAGTGAGAAATTTGTACGCTGTCTTTTTGGGCTGTTTCTTGGGCCCCTTGCACTCAATTGCCCATTAGTAAACAAGGAAATTAGGTGTTTCTTCAGGGTGCCAGGTGCCTCCATGCTCCAAGACACACAGCTGATTAGGTGATACTACACATCTCCTGGAGTTTCACACTGGATTGACTGATCCTCCTCCTCCTCCTCCTCCCCTGCTGCCTTGAGATTTTCCTTCAACAAGCAGCTGAATTTGAATAGTTTTCTCCTTTACGAGGCTGCTACAGCCTTGCAGAAAATAGACACTTCTGTTCCACTGGCCTCCTTTGGCCATATATTCATCTTCTGCATGCTGCTGCAGTGAGCTGGAAAGGACAGATACAGATTGTTCTGTGCCTTTGCTCATTTCTTCTTTGCATTTGCCAAGAGCAATTAATTTCCTCCCATCTCTGTTTTCTCTCTATTTTGGTAATTCCAGACTCTAATTTTGTTGCTTTTTTTTTTTTTTTTTTTTTTTTTTTAAGCAGCAATGCTGCAGAAAACAAAAGACACAAACACACAAGACTTAGGAAAATGGGATGTATTTCTGTCCTGGTTCTTACTTATAACTGGCCACAATAAAGCACTGATTTAAAACACCTCTTTATTTTTTACTGTTTCTAGAGATTACAATTTGAGATAGGCTATAAATTTATCTCACTGCTCCACCTTGGCTTAAACTTGATCTCTTTGCATCAGAGATGGTTTCAGTTTGCTGATCAGTGCAATGAGGCCTGAACCTTTCTCTCTCAAGACATTCTCATCTTGTTCCGTGATGCAGTGACGGAGCACGCTGCTCATTGGGAGTCCAGGCACAGTCCCTGTCCTTTGCTGAAGCTGCTGGCAAGTGCAGGCATAGGCTGACTATATCACACTTCCATGCCACCTTTCCTTTTTGATTTTGCTTTCCCCGCTGACATGCATTCTCTTGCTGCAAATTTTATGTTTGAAGTTTCAGCTAAGCTGGCAGCAGAGTAACAGCTTTTCAGCTCTCACTTGATATAATCATAGAAATAACTAACTGCTCTCCTTTTCTAGGCCCAGGAATATTTGCACTTCTTATGACCTTTCAGTAGAATCTGTGTTGTAAGTAGTTGTAGCCGCACATTGTTTGCCCCTGGCCTGAAGGCAACAGTGAGATTTTTATTGTTCTGGAGTGATAACTACAAAGGAAAAGTGAAACCTCTGAAGTAGAAATCCCAGTGAATCCCCTGTCTCAGCGCCAAAGCATTGCAGGGAGGTTTTCTTCTGCAGTGAAAGCAAGAACTAAGGAGACCTCATGGGCACAAGGAAGCTGCAGGAAATCCAGAGTGTGAGCAGCAAAGCTGGGATGTCTGTGAGACAGGAAGGAAAAAGCAGTGCTCACTGCTGCTCCCTCTGACCTGGGGCACTAATGGAGGAACTCATCATGGTGGTGCTGGCTGTGGCTGGTCACTAATAGAAGGAAAACTGGAGGTTGGGAGTGCAGTCAGGGAACTACCTGAGGCAGGGAGTTGGTTTGGAAAGTAGCTGAAATTGTTATCAGGTTTGGACATAGCATCAGTGAATGGAATGAAAAACTGCTTGGTTTGGGTTGAAAGAAAGATGTGAAGTGCAGCTTGCTAGCAGGAAGATAGTTTCAAGTTGAAAGGTAATTATTGAAGCAGTGGGAGGATCTAGTAGTCTAGAAGCAGCGGGGAATCTGGCAGTCAATGAAGAGGTTGCAGCCAGACCTTTCAATCCCTACATCCCCAGAGGCTGACAGGAAAACTTCCAGGTGTGTTCTGCTTTCCAGGCAACTGGAAGCTGCAAGAAAGAGGGAAAACTAAGTGGAAAGGAAGTTTTTAGAGGAGGGCACAAAAACCTCCCTTCCCCCTTAGTGATGGAGCTGTGACCTCTAGCTGCCCCAGTTTGCTGCCTCTCAAATGGAATGCTGCTCATCTCTCAGGTCATAGCAATATGACTGAAGGAGCAGCTGGCTTCTCCATGCTTCGTGCTTCCTTACTGCTGCCCCTCTCTGACCTGCTCCTCCAACGTGGTGTAAGGGTTGAAAACCATCATTTCCCCCTACCAGACCTCTCTGCTGGAGCTGTTCAGTGTGGATTACCTCCACTTACAGAAACAGGAGGCAAAAGGCCTTTTTGACTGCATTTTCTAGCAGATTTCTGGGATTTTTCTTTCTCATCCCTCCCAGGCTTCCTACATGGACAGTAACCCCTCCAACATGCAGATGGCAGCTTCCTTGGGAGAGCAGCAGGCATGTGTAGAAGGCTGTATTTTACTCTATTCATGGAACATATGTATATGTCATTTGCAGGGTTGGTGTAAGAGTTTTGATTTTCACCATTTTCTTGCCTGATTTCAGAGTCATTTGTGTTTTACAGCATAAAACTAGCTGAGAGAGCTAGTCTAGCTATGAAATGTAGGCAGCTTTGTACTAAAACCAGACTCTGTGTTACGAGTTGATCATTAAAACCACAAATAGAATTGACTGATTCTAAAACTGCTGGAGTAGAGAAATGGGAAGTTACATCCTGGGTTGAGTTGGTGCCTAAAGCACAGCTAGTCTGTAATGAGTGGTATTGCTGCCACTCCATTACCAGCCACTCAGGTCGTAAGTGGTAGAAGTGATAAAATCTGTCAGCAGAATATAAAAATGCTGAAAATAGGCATTAGGGGGAAAAAATGTATATTTTTAAAGGTTCTTTTTTTTTTTTTTCTTCCATTATTTTATGTGACAGCCTTCTGCCCAGAGTGCTGCAATGGTTGGAAGCGCTGCTCATCAGGACTGCCAGCCTGCAGGGAGCAGAAATGAAACAGGAGGGAGAACAGAAAGAAAAATGAGCATTTTGAAGCCCTTCATGATGGCAATGAACAGGCTTCCAGTACATGGTCCATGGCTCTCCTCAACCGGCAGCTTGGCGTCTAGCTGGTAAGCACTGAGACCCTGTGGTAACAGGGTACTGTGTGTCATAGAATCATAGAGTTGTTTGAGTTGGAAGGGATCCTTAAAGGTCATCTAGTCCTGATATCAGGGTGGCTGAAGGCCTCCAGCAGGATGGGAGCTGACTGCGATGCCTCCTGTATCTGGATGAATAAGGCTTCCTGCCAAGTGCTCTGGCACCCTGATTAACTGGGGCAGTGACATCTGGATTCCCAGAGCCAACAAGGCACCCAGGTGCTGTCTCTGTGGCTATCATGTCAAAGAACACATAAATCCTAGCATCAACTTTGCTGTGGAGTTATTAATGGAAATTATCACACTCATTTAGTAGCTGCCATCACTTAGTAGATTAACCTTTATCATGCAGCTTTGCCATGCCAGCAAAATAATTACTTTTATTAGAAGCTGCCCTTGATCTAAAGCCATGAGGGAAGCAATTAAATTTAACAAAAAGCAAAAGCCGTGACTTCTAAATGAAGATGGATGGCTTTTGTTATCTGTTTCATAAATTTTACTGTGTACAAGTATTAGATAATATTCAGTCATCTTGTGTTTGTTTGGCTTTTTAGTGTGATATTAGACTTTCCCACTCTAGGGCTCAGCTGAATGTCAGCATTGCTTGCTCAGGGACTCAGCTCAGAAATACAGCTTAGTATCATTTAAGCTCATCACAAATGACTTGCAGGAGGCTTGGAACTTGAGCTGCCACTTGCTTCTCAAACCTTTGACACTTGTGTTCAGCATGAAGCTGAACACTGATGATTTCTTGGGTCACCTGATCTCCCCAAGAGTCTGGGGAGAATATCCATCCTATTTCTTCCCTTAAACTACCATTGTGTGTGCTTGGAAAGATTGATGTGAATGTGGATTGGCATTGTGACTGCTGAGATCACTGCTATGAGCAAGAAAAGACTTTTTTGCTAGTCAGATGTAAGTATCTGCTGGGGAATAGTTTCTTCTGTAATGGAGATTCATGGTTGCTGGGGTCTTTGTGGACTTGTGTAGTGTGATGGATCACATAAAAATGTAGATCAGGCTGCCAAACCAATTCAAACTTGGGCTGTAATAGTGACACAGGGAGAGCAGAGTGCTGCAATGACTCTAGGCTGATTCCCACAACCCACACTTAGATGGCCGGCATGCAGATGTGCACATGCAGCATCATAGCCCTTGCATAAACAAACTGCCCTCTGTGATCTGTCATCACAAGTCTGGGAACATCAGTCCCCAAAGAGCATTGTCCCTTGGAATGTGTACTGGACAAATAGCTTCAGGTTCTCCTAAACCAGGTAAGGGTGTCCACTTGACTGTGACACTGCTGAAAGGGGAACAGGGCAGAATATTGTGTTATGTTGTTTTCATCTCTGCCACAGATCACTTGTGTTTGCTGTCAGTAATTCAGCTTAAGTCCTTATTTTTGATCCAGTGGTGTCATTCTTCTTGGGGAGGTTGATTGCACTGGCAAGGATTCTCTTTCACTCGTGGAGTCTGTTGTTTCAAATGCAAAAAGCACTTCAGGCTGCTTTAGCTCTTTTGGTGGTGATACACAAGTTTCTGAGCAGCCCCACAAAGCAGCCATAGTGTGGCAGTGAGCAGCTGGCTGCACATATTGATAATATAAGCACTGCTTCAGAGCTTGCATTTCCCTTTAGAACAGACTTCTCAAAAGCAGGAGAAATAACATGTTTAGCATTGAAGTGGCTGTAGGTAGGATGCAGCCTGTCTGCAAGTTCTTGACACCTAGAAAAGACTTGGAGATGTGGAGAAATAATGGCCTTTAAAATGCTTATGTTGATAAAGATATTTTTACTAACTGGGGCAATCTATTGACGTAAGAATGTTATAATTTATGTATACAGTGAAAATTAATCTGGATTAATTAAAGAAACTAAATGTGAGTAAAGTCACTCGTTTTGAACCAGAGTGGCTTTTTATTTGATTTAGCTTAATGGGCTTACAGAGTTAAGTGGCTGTTCTCAAAAAGATGCTCATGTCAATAGTGTCTTTGGAAGCAGACTCTGAATGAACGCTCCCCTCTCTGTCCTTGCCGTTGATGAGCCCTTTGGACTCAACCATGAACAAAACACTTTGTATTAACAATATTATACCACGTAGGTAAAGGGAAGTGACCTCTGGGCTTGCTCTCACCTGGAATACTGTAAGTGATGCCCAATGTGGGTGACAGCATCCACTGCGTCAGATGATGGGAGTACAGAAGTTGTTCTCAGCCCTGCAGCGCATTGAGGTCATCTCCTCTATGCCTTTAGTTTAAGGAGTGGGGGAAAAGACTCTATCATTCTGAATGGCATGGGGAGAAGGGCAAGAGAATCCCTTGTTTGCATCCTCTCTGCTGGGAGAACAAAGAGGCAAACAGCCTCTGAAAGCTGGCAGATACCCCTGATCAAACGAACTTCTGTACTGTATAAGTAGCCTGTGGGATTTATCATTGTAAGACTCTCTGACAAGCCAGGGCTTCAGGATTCCCAAGAGGATTATGTGCACAAAAAACAAGAATATCCCTTGGAATAAATATTAAAGTGAGCTGGGGATTTGAGAGGGATATAAGCATTCACGTCTGAGGCTCTGCACCTTCAGCTACTCGTGCTTAAGAAGCCATATGGGAATTCTCCTCTCAGAGACACCAGCCTCTTCCCACACAGCGGCTGGAGAAAGCTGTGTTTGCTGGGGGTGCTGGGATCACATGGCTGGTATCTCCAAGCCCAGATGGCACTGTCTGTGCATCAGCATGTCTAGTGCTTGATCTTACCCCAAAGAGCCATTCATAGCCTGAAGGGATGGATGGTCCTTCAGGTCGTGGTCTGTGGGTAGAAGGAAGTTGAAGGTTGCAATACTGATGGGGAAAAAGACCCAAATCTAATCATCCCCCTACAAAAGGACTGAAACAGCTCTTTAGAAAGACCCGTAGACCCTGAACAACGGGGACCCGTGTAAACTGGACTCTATAAATGAAGGAACTAAAAGGTCAGATCTCATGGTTGCACTCAAGCCAGACCCATTTGAGATCAAACCAATTGTAACTCAAAAAAACAAACAAAAGCAAACCCCACAAGATAGATAGGTGGGGGTGTCCCCTGACCAGTATCCCCCCCACCCAGACCACATTACGTGTAACAGAGTGCCCATGCATGGCAGCTGAACACATGGATATGGTGAAGTGGTTTAGGCAAAAATCAAGAGAAAGTGTACCAGCATGGCTGCTCTGGTTATGGGACATGGGGGCAGAAAGCATTGTAGTAAATGGAACAGAAATTTCAACACTGGCACCCTAAGAATTAGGTATGCAAGTGGCATTCTGTGAGGATGCCTTTGAAAGATCTGATAAATTTTTTGCTAGTAATGAGAGAGCCCATCCTGCAACAAGATTCAGCACACCAGTGTGATACTTTGGTATCCATACTGAACCTCCTAGTGGCCTTGGAGGCCATAATACAACAGGCACACCTGGGGGAGACAGGGTGCCTATGGTGCAGTTTGCATTCACGTTGGTGGGCAGGCAGTGGACTTTTCAAGTCCTTCCTCAGGGGTATGTGCATTCACCAGCTTTTGTCTTAAACTGGTCTCATGTGACTTAGCAAATCGGAACAAACCATCTACCATCAAAACGTTCCACTGTATTGATGATCTGATGTTAACATCTGACTCCATGGAGGCATTAGAGAAGTGGAGTGCAGTGGAACTGCCAGGTCACAGCCTGATTGAGCACTAGGTGAGAAGCCCTGGCTAAAGCAGGGAGCTCAGGTGCAAGCAATGAACCTGAGTGAGCAGAAACAACGCACCTGGATGCTGGCTCCAACCCTCCTTGTTTACGGACTTGCAGCCAAGACAGCAGCTTCTTTGTGGGCCGAGATCATGTGCCTTTTGAGCTGTTACCGGTCATTGAAAGGGGTGAATCTATCTTTTTTTTTGTTATGTAGAGGTTGTATCCTATGAGAAAGCACTGTCATCGCTTTCTTTTGCCATTCACAAATGATACAGCTGTGATTAAGAATCTGGCTACTGCATGGCTTTGTAGGAGAAGTACCTGCTAAGCTCTCCATGAGTTGACATCTTTAGCATTGTTAGTGGAAATGTCACTTAAAGCAATCTGGAGCGGGAGAGATAAGAGTGCTTTAAACAAGCTTATATATGAAAGAAACAATCAAGCTCATAGACAACCCGCATAATACAAATCGGGTAGTCAAGTATACGTGTGATAAATCTTTCTCTGCAAGTCATTAAAATAACAGACTTCCTTCATGTCATCTCCTTTTTATGTGGAGGAACAATATGCAGTCTTTCTGGAGATGAACAATGAAGCACTGAGCATGTAGTTGAATTAACAATATACTGGGAAAGAACTAAAGTGAAAAATATCTATACTGTGCTTTTCTTCTCTGTTTCTCTGAGCACTGAGTAGCATTTTCTGAAACACGGCATCTTTTGAGTTGGTTTCCTTTTTGCAGCAGGTTATGCGCTCTGAACCTCACCAGTCTTAATATGGCTTCATATGCTTTGGAGAAAGATGTGTGAAGGATGTAACATAGCACATAAGCATAGCACAGTTTAACCCCACAGAACCTTCTAGACATATATCACCCAACAGCTATCAACCCTATTGATAATTAAACTTTGAGACCTGTTGATCAACTGCATTAAATTTAATCCATAGCTCATGCTATTAGTACTTTAGTACAATAGTAACTCATGTGGTGATACCCGCCATGCTTTCAAGATCTTGAATGTTTAAAACATAAGCATTCTGAACCAAACTGATAAGTAGAAACTGTGTTACCCTAATGAAACCACTGTAATTAATGTCATTGCTACCCTTTAAATGTTTTCAATTGGGTTTCATCCTTTCTAATGTGGCATTCAGGATCGATTCTGAGAGTCTGAAGTGAACTGAAGACTGGTATAAGTGTAAGGTATCCTTAGATTACCTTGAGGCCCCTTTTGGTCAAAGACTTTTCAAGAGTCAAACTGAGCACTCTGGAGGTTCTTTAAAAACAACAGCAAAGCTTCAATATTATCTGATCTTAGTAGCTGGCATTTAACGTTAGAATGGAAAAGTTTTCAGCATAGTTTCTGTGCTTCCTTTAGCTTGGTTTTCTAAGCAAATGAGATCTATAATTAAGCTGTCTCTTCTTCTTTATAGTTCAATAGCTTTCAAACTCAAATTGAGTCAAAATTTACTAGAAAAGTTATTTTCTCTGTCACGAGTCTTATGAACAGAGGCCTTTGTGTGGAGGAGAAAAAGCTTATAAAGTATCTCTATTGGGGGGGGGGGGGGGGGGGGGGGCACTGAGGTGTGGGCTCACCACTGACATCTACTTTCCTGCTGAAAAGTTGACTGTTTTGGGGACAGGAATGAATGGCTGGGAGATGGGGCTTGGACAAAAAGACTTACCAGGACTGAGATATTCCTCGATGCCTGGGTGGTTTACCTTGAAATACCTTCTGGGGTGCAAGAACTGGGAGTGTTCGTGTGGCTCCAGAATTAGGCAGAAAATCAATGACTGTTCAGACAGCAGAAAAAGATATTTATCACATTAGCTGTTTGCAGTGATGTCAGCCACGAGGATGCAGAAAGCAATTCCTCCCTTCATTATTCTTAGCAGTGTTATTTTTGGTATGCCATTGTGAAGATTCTTTAAACTCTTGTGAGCTCTGCTGGGTATTGAATTATCTGAGCCCCTCTATTCTCGATCAATATAAACCAGGAATGAAGCAACCAATTGCATCAGGTCCCTCCTTTTCTTTTTTCTCATGAAGACCACATCTTACCTCTTACCACTGTATTTCACCCCAAACTTCTCAAACCAGTCTCTTCTTGACCATGTTCAGTCTGAAATTTCCCCCTTTGAACATGCACGTTCATTAATCTTTCAATGCACAGACAAAGCAAAAAGCTAAATGAGTGTGATTGCTTGCATGGACGAACAGGCTGCCTTTCATTTCAGTTGTCTTTTCATATTTCCCTGCCCAGACAAAGGTCTCAGTCAGCTCAGCTCTGCAGGGAACTCAGCTTTGGAGACACGTTTGGTCAATTCTTTAAGATAAGTCTTAGAGTCCTGGGAAAGCTTTGGAAATGTCAGGATGAATCACACGGGCTGCTCTCCTGGTAAGAATTTATTTCATGTTTTATGGAAGAGGAGCTTAACAGCCATCCCGTCAGACACTCTCATCATTCAAGAGCAGGCAGAACACTGGCAGACTATGTGGAGATAACAGCCCTTCAGCCCTCTGTGTCTTGCAAAGATAATGCCATTTCAGGGTACCCCCCTTCCCAAACAGGTTATGAGCTCTGATTTCTATACTCTAATCATGCAAATTCCTCCCAGAGGGTTTCAGTGATATCAGCGAGGTCAGATTTTTGTTCTGTAGATGAGCAATTCCCATTTCTCTTGTTTGTTATCCAGCCTTCTCATATTGGTGGAGAAGCAATTACAGGATTTTTGTCTCCTCCCTCAGTGACTTAATTAATATTGTTCTTGACATCTTGGCTTCTATGTACTAAATGAAGTCATCTGTTGTCTCTTCTTTTCCCCCTTTGCTTCTTCCTATCTAAACTATTCATTCTCTGTGCAACTTGACAGTCTACCAGAGTGGAGAAGCAGCCATTTTGGCCAGACTTGCTTCTCAATGCCCACAAACTCAGTTTGTCCTCCACAACTTCATGTCTACAGGTCTTCATAACAGCAGTTACCAGCAGGCTGCTAGAACCTCCCTCTTGATTTTTCATAATAACCCCTGCTGATTTCAGGGTTTCAAACTGCTTTGATGGGAGTTCAACCAGATTTTGGTATGTGCTTAATCAGTATAAAGAGTATTTTTCTGCTCGTGACAGCTTTTTTTTGATGTTTTGTAACTTGATGATTGAGATTTTTATACATCATCTGGTTTCTGACCCCACGTGAACCACTGCTTTTAAAGGTTCCTCTAGAGAAATCCTCTCTCTTTAAATACAGACAGGTAGCCAAAGCAATCTTGATCTCATGCACAGCTGAATTGTGATTAGAAACTAGGACAAGCACAGAAATAGGATCTCTTCCTTTAGCCAGTGAGCACTGAACCTGACTGGAGGCTATCTTGCTTTGAGTGCTGTGCGGGTATAAGTGCAGAGATGAGTAACCTCCACCAAATGATGCTTGAAGGACATTCTCAGCACCCCACTGTGGCTGTGATATGGTGATGGGCAGCAAGATGAGGATAACTTAGCCTTGCAGCTGGTTTCCACTTCAGCTGATAGTATGACTAGGGCTCTTAGGGGAAGAACAGATCTGAGAGAGAAGGAGGTGAAAGCATTTGTGAATCCAAGGTGAAACTGCCCAAAATAGCTGCTTTTGATGGATCTGGCAACAGATTTGTCTGGTCACTGCCTGGAAAGGAGAAACTAAGGCTGAGAGAGCTGAGGTTGTTCAGCCTGGAGAAGGCTCTGGGGAGACCTCATTACTGTCTTTTAGTAATGAAGGGGAGGTTGTAAGAAAGGTTGGGTGAGACTTCTTATTGGGACCTGCAGTGACAGGACAAGGGGTCATGGTTTAAACTGAAAAAGAGGAGGTTTCCATTAGACATCAGGAAGAAATTCTTTACTCAGAGGGTGGTGAGGCCCCTGGCACTGCTGACCAGAGCTGTGGGTGTACCCCATCCCTGATTGTGCTCAAAGCAAGGCTGGATGGTGCTTGGGGCAGTCTCATCTAGTGGATTGCAATCCCGTCCTTCACAAGGGGGTTGGACTACATGACCTTAAAAGTCCCTCCTAACCCAAACCATTCTACAATTCTGTGATTCTGTGTCACACTGAAAGTTAAGGAGGTCCTGGAACTCATGAGCCAGAGCAGTCAGAAGGGAGAGCGTCAGGATCTATACTAGACAACTAGGTTTTGCAGTTTTCTTTTGAGAAGAATGCTTATCAGGAGAGAGGGATTGGCTTTGCTACCTGCCCTATTCTACTGCCTGGGTCAGTTGTACTGGAAGACTTCTACAGGAGATAACTGAATCCTAGAAAAGTGACTGGAATGGGCCTTTGGGTGTCACAAAAGTCCTATAGACTGAAGAGGTCTGTCTTGCTCCCCAACAATGTGTTATCTGTCTTGCGTCCTTTGCTTCAGTGAGGAGAGCTGTTCTTTTGTACCATAGGGGACAAAGAAAAATCTACCTAGTTCTTCTGCCTCCCCAAAACACAAAGAAGTGAGGATCTACATGTGCTGCTCTGTATTTGGATGTCTGCTCAGGAAGCTTCCCAATGTATTTCTGCCTTTTGGAGTGGCCATCTGTAAGAGATGAAGCCCTTGAAGAGAATGGATTGACTCCTTTGCTGTTGAAACAGCAATACTTCCTAGCATTAAAGACTGTGACTTTCTTACAAGAGGGCATATAATTTTCATTCCTAGCAAGCAGTTCACCCGGAGTAGTGTCAGGCAATCCAACTTGAAAGTGGGAAAGTTTATTTTCCCCCTCTCTGGCTTTGACGGGTGTTGTATATTAGCTGCAAGCTAATACAAGGCTTGTCAGGCACCCTGAGGTCTCAGCATCTGGGTGTAAATTTCAGACACGAGTTTCTAGCCAATAAATATAAACCTCTCCTGAAATGATTCCTTCTGAGCTACAGACACAAATTTCAAGACATCACTTTTACTGCTCAGTGTCTGGTTTTATGTAACATTTCATAACTGGTAGTTGAGTGCTGGCTGTGCTATACTTAAGTCCTAAAAAAGAGCTATGCTCAGAGCTCAGCATCTGATGTGAAATCCACAGAGTCATAGAAGCATGGAATGGCTTTGATTGGAAAAGACCTCAGAGATCACCTAGTTCCAACCTCTCCCCCCCCCACAAACCCACTAAGGGAAGTATTGCAAACACTAAATCAGGTATTGGATTAGGCTGCCCAGGGACCCATCCAGCCTGGCCTTGAATACCTCCAGGGCAGGGGTATCCACAACTTCTCTGGGCAGCAGTGCCAGGGCCTCATATTTACATGTGTGTCGTGGCTGACGTTACATACACCTTAAAGATGTATCAAAAAGCTGGGATTGCCTCATGGGCAGGATGCCTCCCCACACTGTTGCCTCTCCTTGGAGGAGAAGGAAAGATGGGAGTTGAGATGGTGAAAGCTCCTCCTTGTATGCTCACTGGTGCTTGCTAATGTGTGGAAGAAATGGGGTTGCCCATTTAATTAAGGCATCTTCCAGGACTGTGGGGATGTGGGAAGAAGAGTGGACTTTAGGGTCAGGCTTGCAGCTTGGCAGATGTTGAATATCTCCTTGTTTATCTCCACCCTTGTGCTTAGATGGAGAGGAAGATGGGGAAGCTCCTATCCAGCAACAACACCAAGCTGCAGGTCTCAGCCTATACATATCTACCCATCCCACTGAAGAACAGCATGCAGCTGAAAGCTCCAGCTGTTTCCCAGGCTAGGTGGATATTCTACAGTGTAACAAGAGCTGAAACAGCCCAGATATAACAAGCCATAACGATGGTGTGATTTCTCTCATTTCTCCCTTTTGTTGCACTGGCTATTGGGGCAGGAGGAATTGGGTCCTGATGCTTTCTTAGGTGTCTTTGCATCCCCATATCGCTCCCTGCTGGTTAAGCAGTCCACTGGACAACCAGTGATGTTTGACTTGTTCCCAAGCAGTTCCTATATGCACACGTGTGTTCTGAAGGGGAGATGCTGGGGTTTAGTGTAAGTATAGTGCATGAGGGAAATGCAGAACACAAAGGGCAGCAATCAACCAAGCACATTCGATAATTCATTTGAAGAACCATTCTGCAAATTACAGTCCCGAAATATCCTAATTAGGAGTTCCAAACCATCTCAGGAGGATCACAATTAAAATATTCATGATAACTAGGAAAGCAAGCATGTCTTCCTTTCAGCATGCCTGGCTTCTTTCTTTTTCTTTGTAACACTTCAAAGGCATTTTGTTCCTCAAATACAGGACGCTTGTTCCCAAAAGGATACACTTATATTTTGGTATCCTCCCAGGTTGTTCTGGTTAATTACAGACAACAGATTTCCCACATTTCTTTGTGGTTCAGAGGCCCATATGTAATCATGCGGAGAGCTCTTTATCTGTCCTGTTGCTCTTAAGGACAATAAAAATGAATGCTGTGTAATCAAGGCAGGAAGCAGAAATTCCTTGAAGGGAAGTTATCCAGAGATGTGTTACCCAGCAAGGGGCTGCAGGGAGGATGGAGGGATGAAGGCATGTGTGCAAGGTGCATATCCATCAGCTTGCCATTGGCTCTTAGCTGCAGACAGTGTTGTTGTCCACTCAAAACAGCACACCGAAGAGAGCTGTCTCTGTTGTAACAAAGGGTTGTTGACTGGGGAGACAAAGCTGTTAGGAGACTGGTTGGCCAACTTGTGTTGCATTTAAAGTGTTACTTCATGTTTTGTCTCATTTTTCTTTGTAAAAATGCTTATTTCCCACAAATACATGTCCCCTGTACCCACTCAATAGGAAGACTGAATCCAGCATGTGTCTTAACAGGAATGTTACAGAAATCATCCTGCTGCAGCACAGATCCTGCCAAGGCGTGAGTGCCTGTAAAAAAACCTAACTTTTTCCATGGACTTTGATCCAGAGCAACCACAGCACAAGGGATGAACCTCTGCCCCAAGTGGTGACACAAATCACAACCTCTGATTGCCCTCAGTAGAGATGTCCTTGAGCTTCTCTAGCAGAAGGGACTGATTCCTGATAGCACACGTTGGAGCCATTTCTCTTCCAGTTTCCTTCCAGTGTTTATGTGAACTTGCTCATCCTTTTCTATTTAGAGACCAAATCTTCAATATCTCTCATAAAAAACCCTCAGAAACACAGAGCCTGTATTAAAAAAATGGGTCCAGGTTTATGTTCTGAAATGACTTTGTCTTTTTCCAGTGAAAATGTCTCCTCTGCCCAGGCTGTGTTGAGGGAAACAGCTTCTCCTAGTCCTTTTGCTGGAGGACAGCGATATGTTAGCCAAGTCCCAGTGCTCATGAGCGGAGTGGGAGGCTGCACCTCTGCATGGCTTGTTTTCTTTATAAGGTACCTTGTGGATGAAGTGCCGGCAGATGGAGCTCAAGAACACGCACCAGCCGGGACATGGAGGTGTGCAAAGCCGAGCCCAGCTTGTGCCGTCCCTTCAGCAGCTCCTGCTTTCCTGGAAGGCTTTCCCTCCCCCTGAATGTGTTTCTCTGGGACCCTGTGGAAAGCAGCAGGCTCAGCTGTAGTTTTATCCTTGCTAAATTCAAGGAGCTGCCTAGCAGAGCCATTGGCATCACACTGCTGGGCTCCTGGCAGCTCTGTGAGCTCCATGTTTGAAGTATTGAATATGGGGAGCAGCTGAACTGGGGTTGTTTAGTGTGCAGATGAGGAGGCTCAGGGGAGACCTTATGGCTCTCTACGACTCCCTGATGGGGGATTGTGGTGAGGTGGGGTTTGGCCTCTTCTCCCACATAATTAGCTATAGAGCTAGAAGGAATGGCCTCAAGTTACACTGGGGAGGTTCAGGTTGGATATTAGGAAAAATTTCTTCATAGAAAGAGGGGTGAGGTGTTGGAACGGGCTGCCCAGGGAAGTGGTTGAGTCACCATCCCTCAAGGTGTTTGAGAAATGTTTAAGTACTGTACTAAAGGATATGGTTTGGTGGGGAAGTATTGGAAGTAGGAGAATGGTTGGACTGAGTGACCTTGAGGATCTTCTCCAACCATAATAATTCTGTGATTCTATTCTATGATGCAACTCCACTTTCTCCCTCTTTGTATCCCCCACCTCTTTTTCACACCCAGGGAGGGCACTGTACCTTTTGTGTTGGTGGAAGTATTAATGTTTAAGATGTGAGAGGTCTGGCTGAGAAGTTTATCCTAACAGGAGGACCACAACCTTTCAACCAAAAGCTGTGAGTTATTCAAGCTGGAATCGTGGCTGCTGCAATGCCTGTAGAGAGGGGATAAGATAACATGACTGTTACCCCCACGCTCTGAGCCACAGAAGGATGTTGCCAAGCCAGGAGCTGTACTCCAGCCATTGGTGTTAGATTCAAGGATCTTACAGCCCAAGGCTATTTTCTTTCCTTGAGAAACTCTGAAGCTAGCTCACAAAGCAAGGATAAGCTTCATGAGAACTGAGTGGCAAACATAAGCCTGTCAGATCAGTATTTCTTCTTTTGGGTGTAAATTACCATCTGGAGTGAAATCGAAATGCAGAAGGTGACAGGTGAGCCTTGGAGGTGCATTGTCAGGGAGGTGGCTGACAGGGCAAATGGCAATGGTGACAGCTGGGAAGCATTGCGCTGTGCCTGGCACTTCTGTGTTTGCAATTCTTTTGTGCCAGAGAAGGTTCAGTGCTGGATATTAGGGAAAATTTGTTCTCAGAAAGAATGGTCAGGCAATGGCACAGGCTGCACAGGGAATGGGGGGGGGTCTCCAACCCTGGAGGAGTTCCAGAACTGTGGAGATGTGGCACTGAGGGATGTGGTGTTGTGGGGATGGGTGGATGGTTAGACTAAATGAGCTTAGAGGTCTTTTCCAACCTCAGTGATTATGTGAAGTCTGCTGTAGTTGCCCACAACACCAATGTGTGCCACTTCTGCATTTAACTAGTGATAAATTCTCTTCCCATATTTCTGTGCTCCTCAGAAGCAGAGAGCTGCAGATGTGTTCATGTGGATGTTTGAGTGTGTGTAGCTGGGCTGGTAGTACTGGTCCTGCAGAGATCCTGTGCTGGCCCAAATGGGGAGAGAAAGATTTACCTGTAGTGAGGATCATGCCTTGTGCTGTGAGAGAGCAGTAGGGCTGAAATGCTTGTGGGATTGCATGGTGTTGTAGAAAGAAGCTGCATGTGGACGCTCCACTTCCCCAGTGATGAGATGCCTGTAGCAGTAGTTTCTGTGTGGTTTGGGCTGTTGGCAGGTGGCTGTGTTGTGTTTGTGGAAGTTAGAATTTAGCCATCTATGCATTCGCTGTAATGGACTTGATAGACTTGATGTCTGTATACAGTATTAGCTGAACAACAGCTCTAGGCAGTCTGTTCTTCCCCTAGAAGCCTCCAAATAGTTAATGTGCTGTTTCTGTCCCCAGTCTTATTCTCTTAAGTGGGTTAGAAAACTTTTCTAAGTATATATATTAAGCTTTTCTTTGTGCATATTGAGATGGGAGGAGAGAGGGAACCTAAATCCGAGCAGGTATCTGTAAAGCATTGCTGCCTGCAGGAGGCAACAAAATCAAAACGATCCAGGAGGCCAATTGAAGAAGAGAGGGATCAGCAGAAATAGATCTGCAGCTCTCTTTGAGAATATGCCCAGATATGCTTAGATGATAGGTTTGCTTTGGCAATTACTGGCCACAAGGAGTAACTGCTACGTTTCCTGATAGACTTGTCCTTTGGACTCAGAGTCTCAAGCAAACCTTCAGGAAGTGGGGACTTGCAGCAAAGAACTACTTAGAACTCATGCAATGGCTTTCTTTAGGCATCCTTGAGCCAGGTTTACACAAAGCTGTTCCCATGCTAAGGTCTTTCACTGAACATTAAGTTGCATTAAGTTGCTGCAAAATAGCTCCCAGTAGCCCACATATCCTTCATAAAATGTAGTTTAATTTGAAGCCAGAAGCAAAAGAGAATTGAGTTTCTTAGGACACAGGCTCTGGAATGCAATAGTTGTCTTTGCCATGGGCAGCTGGTGGCAGACAAAGTGCTAAGGCAGTAACCTTCCCATTAGGACCTTCAGGAGAGTAAATCCAGAGGCTCTACAGAAGTGAGAGTGAGACTTCATACAGGGCCATCCCAAGTGGCTCAAGAGATGCAGAATCGTTTGAGTTGGAAGAGACCTTTAAAAGTCATCTGGCTCAAATCCCCTGCAGTGAACAGGGACTCCTACTGCTCCATTAGGTGCTCAGAGCCCTATCCAGCCTCACCTTGGGTGTCTCCATCACAAGGCATCCACCATCTCTCTGAGCAACCTATGCCAGTGCTTCAACACCTGCATTGTAGAAAACTGCTCCCTTATGTCCAGCTTAAATCTCCCCTGTTTTATTTTGAAACCATTTCCACTTGTCCTATCTCAACAGGCCTTATAGCTGTCTATATACACACACCTCGGCCTGCAAAACCCCCTTGACAACATAGACAGGAGCATCCATTACGTGGGGTTTATTTCTGTGCGCATCAGATCTTCTCTGGGAGCAGGAGATTTTGGTGATAGTTTGACAGCTATTAGCCTGTCTTCATTAATGTGACTCAGAATACAAGAAGCACTGCATTCAGATTCTGTTTTAAGAATGTAATGCACGTTTAGGAAATGAATTGTAAATTATGATGAATCCTGTACAACCCAGCAGGATTTCTGCCTTTCTATGTATTCATCTCCTAGAGTTTCTTTATAATTTCTCAATGTTTTATTTCACACTCCACATTTCCCTGCCGAGCCTGTTGGCCTGGAAATTAGACTCCGAGGAGGCTTACCCAACCAGAGTCAATTGATGCTATTCCTAGCCCATTTCAAACAGTCTGCTCGTTACTGCACTTTTACTACATCACTCATGAACGACCTTCTTGTCTGCTACATCCCTTCCTTCAGCTAGGAGTTAAGTGAGAGAGCCCATCTCTGTGACTTGGCTGTGACAAAATGAAGGTGAAGCTCCCATTGTCATTCAGACTTCTGCCTCCCTTTGTGCTGGGTCCTTGCTCTGGCAGCCTATCTGTCTTGTTATCTGGCCTGAAACAGTCATGGGCCAACTTCTTTCCTAAGAGAGACCAGAATCTGGGTCACCTCTTCTTGGCTGATGTGTGGAATTAAGCAGCACTTTTATTTTGATAAGTTTGCTCCCTGTAATGAAAAAAAAAAAAAAAAAAAAGGTGCCTTTGAAGCCTCAAGAGATCCTGGAGAGAGGAAAAGGCAGAAAAAAATCCAATTCAGAATTTAATTGACATTAAGAACTTGCCTTTTGTGTATTAAAATTCTGCCACCTTGGCTGCTCTCCTGTGGTTATTGCAGTGAGCAGGAATCCCTGTTTGTTCAGTTTGCTATTAGCTAAGGCTGGTGTTGGTTTTCTAAAATGACACAGATCAGTAGTTTTCCCTCACAAGCAATCATATTTCAACACAAAGACATGCAAACTTCCTGCTGGTGAGGAGCTGGAGGTGCACAAGAGGCTGAGAGAAACCAGAACCAGGACACCAAGGTGATATCCTGTACCAAATGGCCACAGAAGTGGAGGGTCCTTTGAGTCATGGTGTTTATCTCCCCAGTAAACTATTATGTGTGGTGAGCCCTTTGTTCCTGCAAGTGGCTGAACATCTCCTGCCAATGCCAGCAGTGAATTCCATATTTTGATTTGCTTGTGCATGCTTTTGCTCTATGCAGTGAACTGCCTTTATCTTAGCCCAAGAGTGCTCCCATTTTAACCATTCCAGATGTCCTACTTTGAAGAGGGTAAGTGAGCAGCCATGTGGTGCTGAGCTGTTTACCAAACAGTTTACTAGAACCAAAATCTTCCATTTCCAAGATGATCTCCCTTCTTTTGGAAACCTGCATCATTTTTCTTTCTTTGTGAGAGTTTACAGTTTCAGGTAAGCTCAATGTAATCTCTTCAGGTGTTCCAGGCAGTGCTTCATAGAGATGTATGAAAAAAGAGTGTATCAGTTTGAGTACATCAGAGTTCATAAAACACTTGCAAATCCTAAACTAAAGGCCAGGTTTTAAACCCTTGCATGTGCAAGGAATAGTGTTCCTCTTTGATTGTCATATCTGACAGCTGAGTTGTTTATTCAAAGGGGAAAAAAAGCAATCTTGTATATCCAGCTGTAGCAAATATTAGCTCTGACTCTGGGGCCGGGCAGCCTTACAGTATATCAGCACTTTTGTTTCTGTGCTTCAGACACTACAGGCCTTTCCTGAATAGGGCTCTCTGTAGATCCTAATATATGAAGCTCTGCAGCTTAGGGCTTCAGAAGGCCCTGCATCACTTGTCTTGAGCTGTCTTTGAACCATGGTGCCTCCCCACTGCTGACTTTGAACTCCACCTCCTGATTACTTTCAGTACGTAAGAAATACAGCTTCCGTGAGCAAGTCTACTTTAAGTCTTGTTAAACCAGGTACAATTTGAGCCAGTGATGAGACTTTCATTGATTTCACCATATATTTTATCACAAAGCACTGCAGGCTACACACATTAAGCAGCGCTCTCCAAAATAAAGCATTTGGAGGTAGAAAAAGATTTGCACATCTTGAGTGAACATCCATCTGAGAGGGAGGTGAAGTAGCAATTTGTTCCAGTTGTTTTCTTATGCTGGCAGCAAGAAGGAGAATGGTGTCACGTACTGGACCCTTAGCTAAGTACACAGCCTTGCTGCATCAGGCACTGTGACAGCAAAGAGCACGTGCCTCCAGTTTAATACATTATGTTGCTTTTTTGCTAGCCTTGGGTCTGCTGGACCCAAATCCAGAGCTGCAGTGTTGTGGACTGCTGTGAGATACCACTGCTCTGCTCTACAGCTTCTCTCCTTGTCCCTTGCTGCCAAGTATCCCATTTGCCTATCTATCTTCCTGGGTCAGTCTCCATAGCTGCTGTCTGACTTCCCATGGGAGTAAAACAGGCTTGCTGCCTCCTGGGCATCCCTTGGCCAAGCATAAAACCCTCTTCAGTCCTGCTGTGCAAGCAGACATTAACAGCAAGGACTTCTGCAGGGTCGTGCCACTGCCTACCATAGTGTTTCTACCCAGCATGGAGCTCTGGGGGACTTCTATTGTATTTCTGCTCCAGTGGGTTCAAACAAAATGAGCTTTGTGTTTGTGTCTCGTGCCTTAATTTTAATGAAGGCATGTTTTTGCCTGTGCTGCAGTCAGTAGACTAGCAAAGAGCAAGCACAATAAGAACAAATGGGCCAGGAGGTCCTCCCTTCTGAATCACATTTAAGTGCAATAAATAAACAGTGGCTGTTAAATGCTTAATGCACCAGAGAGCATCTTGCCAGCTTAGCTCTGGAAGAATCTTGCCTTCCTGCAGGTCTGGGGAGTCAGCTGAGGGGATAGAAAAGTTTCCCAGCAGTGCTTACAAGCCTTAAATGCTAACAGCGATGCCACTGCTGTGCTTATGTGGGGATCTTGGTAATGAGATGGAGCCACGTTTCTTGCAGGCAGGTGGTCTTTGTGCTACAAAACCACTGTGCTTTGTTAGATTGATGACAAAATTTGACCTGGGGGGGACTTGTGTCCTCTCTGAGATAATTCATGGTATCCTCAAGCCCGTGCATGTGCAGCTTGGCACTGAGGTGTCACAGGTTTGGAATCTCATTGGTATTTCAGCAGGATTAACTTTTTTACTGTGGGGTACTTACTAGTTCAAACCTTTCAGTTAAAGCAGAGCGCGTGATGTGACTTGAATCCGATGTTATAGCAGATCACTTAAATTTTTTACATCAGGTGCTGAGCTGTGAAGAAGCACTACTCACTGTTATATTCCATATCCATTAGCTCTGGCGTGAATGAGATGGATGGTGGAATTGAGCCAATAGAGGGAAAAGGGGAGGGGAAGAATTCACATGAAGTGAATACGTAGCAGCTCGAGGCATGGCCTGGCTGGGAGGTTTTTGTCAGCACCTGCAAGAATTGGGTGTATTAACAGAACTGAAATTCTAAGGACAGCTGAGGAAGATGGTCCAAAGCACAGACAGATGTAACTTTGGCCTTGAGTGACTTATATTCTGTATTTGCTCTGCTGTAAGTCTTTGGCTCTTTTTTTTGCAAGGTCGTGTACAGATGTAGCATGGATGCTCCTGCACACATATGATTAGTTGTAGCAACTGTGAAGGTGGTCCAAGCAGAGCTCAGACCTAGACGCTTCTTTTTCTTATTGAAACAGCAAGTTTCACTGTCTTTGCAGGCTCTGAGGCAACAACCCCTGGACATGTCAAAGCCACAGAAAAGAATGGGCCATGTTTGGTGCTGGTTTCTCAAGCAAAACCACTTCAGATGTGTCCATGTTTCTTGGTGCTAAAAAAAGAAAGGCAGATTAGCATCTTCTTGCCGGTTGGAAATTATGGACTTTGTGCTGGGGACCAGGCTGCCACACCACCATGTTCTATTTATTTCCCATAGCAATTTCCTTGGCTTTTGAGAAGCAAGATGGGCAGGCTGAACACTGTAATTACTCCTTAGGTTACCAAGGCGCTTTCTCCACCCTGCTGGAAACTTACCACACGTGTACTGTACCTAAATCTTCTTGCAACAACCAGGCTAAATGATGTTGTTGGAGGTGATAGTACATCCACCATGACCTTCTGCTTGAAGGTCAGCCATGAATTCTGTTGACTTCTGCTAATAAATAGTACAGCTAAGGAGAATCCCTTATCAAATGTTGGTGTGCTGGTTCTGAAATGCAGTCACAAATGCACCTCAGTACTTGTAGTTTGCTCCAAGCTGCAATGAAATATGCTGAACAAGCTGCCTGCATACAAAGGATATTCTTTGGTGCTACGTAGTGATGGCTGAGGGGTTGAGCCAGCCCAGAGGCACCCAAATCTCTTCTCCCATAAGCACTGTTTCATCCTTTCTCTTCTTTACACTGCACATTGCCCCAGCAGCATCTTTCTCACTTACTATTCCAGACCTCTCAAAGGCAGAGAGAGTGTTTCCTCTTATGTGTGCTGAAGAAACAATGCATGGTGCATGGTTCTGTGAAGGATGAGTCATTACAAGAATCTCCTTATGATAACTGGGGAGAGGGAGTAGCTGCTGCTGAAATATAGGTCAGGCTGTCTGTGCATTGAGAGATGAGACCTTAAAAGACAAGGATGGTGTCAGGGAATGTGAGATGGGTCAGCTCTCTTTGTCCAAAGCAAGAAGGTGCGTTCATCCTCAGCCAAAGGCTTCCCTGTTGCAGGCCTCATGGTGCTGATAACTTCCTGATGTTGGCTGCAGAATGTGCAGGACACATCTGCTCCACTTCCTTGGGCGGCTGCATCAAAGCATGGGCTGTGGAGAGCTATGCTTGTGTGCACATGGGATAAATCACTGCTGAGTGTGTGCGTGCAAGTTAGATGCTCAGCAAAGTGTTCAGCTTTCTCCCTGCCACGTGGGGACAGCTCTCTCTGTTGTGGTGTTGCTCTGCATGCAGATGACACAGATGTGGTGGGGAAAATTCATTTGTGAAGTGCCTTTCCTTCACTGCCACAAAGCAGCAGCTTCTGAGACGTGTTTTGTGGAGGAATTCAACCCGTCAGGGAGAGAACAAAGGTAACCTTAAGAAGGGCCTGAGAGAGGGGAGACAACATCTCATTAACAGTCAGCTGGAAAAATCTGCCCAAGATTAGCTGCATATTTTGCAGGTCAGCTTGTTGTCATTAAACCTGCTTGAAGCCAAAGTGCAGGCAAAGGTCTCTTAGTCTCACAGCAGAGAAACAAATATTTGTACGTATTTAAATACACTTTGTATGTATATATGTGTGTATGTATATAGATACCCAAAAGTGAGGTCCAGTTGTCTCCTCCAGCAGGAGGGAGAGCTACTTGCAGCTTTTATCGTATCTACCTTCTCTGGTACTTGTTCCTCATTAGAAAGCTATTTGTGATGGTATTAAGGGTAGGAAGCAACGAGAAGCCTAATTTAACAGCCTGGTTTTCCAGGGAAGGGGTGAGACACATGCACATACAAGAGCGGAAGGACAGAGTGCATTTCCATCTCGCCATACCACGTTCATGCAGAGCAATGGTGAGAACCAGCAGGCAGAGCAGCTGGAATGCAGAGGCAGATGAAGCAGAACAGGTTTCAAACAGAGATGGTTTGTGTTTGTTTGCTTCAAAACTCTCTCCTGTCTCCCTGCTGGGGATCTAAGTATCAGCAGTGTGGGAGATCTAACAGAGATCCTCAGTGACACTTGCTGGCTTGAAATCTTCAGGCCCATTTCCCTCTGCTTTTCTGGAGTCCTCTTTAGCTATAGGCTCTTGCTTTTTCTCACAGTCCACAGGTGAGCCCCAGCTCCAGCATCACGGGTTAAGAACAGTGGTGACATGCTGCAAATGGCTCCTGCTGTGCTCTTTCACAAGTGTGAGACTGGCCTCCTGCTTGCAGGGACTCCACTGACATCTTGCTGAGCTCTGCCTCCGTATTGCTGTGCCTTGGAGTGTTGCTTACAGCTATTCTTTATGAATTCAGTGTTCAGCATTTTCAGGTTTCCAGGTGTGTTTGTGTGTTTTCAGAGTAGAGCAAGCCAGTAAGCGGTCCCTATAAGTGAATCTAAAACAACAAGGTTGGAAGGCCTTAACTGCATCAGAATTTGATGGACGATTTCCATTTTGGGGGAGAGGAAAGGCAGCTTGGGATCCCTTCCATTGTGCAAAGATGAAAGCTGCCTGGTCCCATGGAGACAGAAAATCTGCATGAACTTAAGTCTGAAAAAGCAAACACTTCTTACATTGAAAATAGATGCCTTGGAGGAGTCATTTTGTATAATGGAGTATGTAGAATTCTGCAGAGGAACGGTGGCAGGGCTGAACTGGGAGTGTGGGCTGATGTAGCATATCTGCATGCTGCCCCATTCATGGTTACTCCTTGGAGAACAAAGCCATTCCCCTTCTTGTATCATCCTGGTTATAGATTGGCAGCTTTATCACAGGGTCCGAAAGCTCATAGCAAAACTTAATTGGTTTCTGATGCAGAGAATAATACAACATGTTTGTATTTGGGATACAGATGTTCCCTTGTGGTGCAAGGCTGCATTTTTAATTGTCACAGTAGCCACGTGGTGATGAAATATCTACAGTTCAGAGACATCAGCTCTCAGATGGTGTAAATTAGCAATAACTGATAACAGCTTAAGGACTGGCTTGTATGCTGCTTGCATGTCTACAGGAGTAAAATAAGAAACATTATATTTGGAATTGGACATGGTGCTGCCTCATTTGTTTGTATGTTGAAGGCTTATTTGTGTCCTGTTACCCATGGCAGAATTAAAATGGGTTACTGCTTTTGGTGCTTAGGGATGAGGTTTAGTGGGTGTCACAGTGATGGGCAGTTGGACTAGGTGATCTTACAGGTCTCTTCCAACCTTAATGATGTGGTGCTGGGAGCAAGAGCTTCAGTATCTCCTCAAGTAGAACAAAAGCCATCCAGCTGCAGGTGTGAAAGGTCATGGTCATAGGTGCTAAGCTCACTTTGTTCCATGAACTGCAGTGTGGCAGTGAAACAACCAGTTTCTGCTTTGTTGCTGCCTTCTGGTATGTAGCAGTGTGGCTTTACTTTTAAACTGAAGGGTTTACCTGCACTGCCAGTAAGTTCATCTCTAACTACTGCCGAATCCTTTGTTTTCATTGCTGTTGAAGGAAAGCATTATTAACAGAAATCAGATGAGCCTGAACTGCACCTGTTCTGAAGAGCACAAAGCGGAGGAGCAGAGCTCAGCAGGTCTGGCTGCAGGGATGCTCGTGCATTGCTGAACAAGATCAAGCGAGCTGTCCATCACGGAGCTGTCTGGGTGTGATGAGTTCCCCACAAAAACACATAAGGTGGTGGTGGTTGGAGAACATGCTGGGGAAGAAATGACCATGAAGGTGTGTGTGAAAGCCTTGGGACATCAGGTGGAGAGAGAGCCTGAAGTGGCTCTGGACAGGCTGCTCAGTGAGCAGCCTCACCATCACTAGCCCAGGGGGCAGATCTGCTCTATGAGTTCTTTCCTGTGGGAAAGAAGGAAGGAGACTGTGCCCCACCGTTGCCTTTGTCATGTGCTTTGCTCCTGCGCTAACAACACTCATTGTGAGGGCTGAGTGCTCCCCAATCAGCCCGGCTCAGTGTCTGCTGTTGTGTTTTTGTCCTTCACCCTCTGTAGAGCAGTGCTAAGCAAATGTGAGTTAGAGGTTATGAGGAAGTGGCGCCTCTTTACAATGAAAAGCCTTCATTTCAAAGTCTGCACAAGGGAAACTCAAACCTGCAGGCTGTTCCTCACTCCAAACCCCTTCCTGCCTCTCCCCACCCCTGCCTTCATCTCCATCCCTCTAATGAGGGATGTAAATCTGCTAAAACATTCATGAAGATGATTGCAGCTTTCCGCTAAAAAGCATGGCCCAGAGAGAGGTCATATCTGCAGATAGTTAAATCAATATGTTGTTGAGTCATGGCAAATTAAATCAGTTGCTGGGGAGAGGGAGCCCTCTCAGGTCTTATTGATGCTTGATGGCTTGGAGCAAGGCAGCACTGATCTGCAGCTGGCCAGCTGCTTTAGGGGACGCTGTTGTGAGGAGGAGGAGGAGACGGGAGAGTCCTAAAACCAGTATGTCTACTCAACAGCTGATGTCCTGCTCCTCTCCAGCTCATCACAGGAATGCCTAGCTTCTATCCTGGATGTCTTCATCCAGCTATGCAGCCCTCCTGGGGCCGAACAGCAGCTCACCCCTGGCTTGGCCATATTGCTTTGCCTCTTGGGTCATGCACTTTCCTGTGAATGCTGCTGTGGTATGCGTGTTTAATCCCCAGCGTTGCTGAGCCTAGTACAGGGTCACCCTGATACACAGCACATTTCATTATCTCCAGGCTTTTCAGGCTTTATTAGACCCCAAGTTAACCTCTGGGCACTCCCACAATGATGGGTCATCAGATTTTTTAACCCGCAGGTATTTCCAGGCTGTTATCTCCTTTAATCATCACTTGGCTGAACAAGCCTTATTGAACTCTTGTGAGTCCCTCCACATAAATCAATCCCTCCAGACCCCTGTTGTTTGTTGTTAATCAGCTTTGAGCTTGCTGTGGTTTGTCAGCCTTTCTGGGAATGGCCTGCCTTGAGCTCAATGCAATCCAGATGAAATTACCAGGGTCCTACAGAGAGGAAGGATTACTTCCCCACTCCACAGGTCAGAGCCTGTCTCTGCACAACCACTCTGGCCTTTTGTTTTCCTGCCATATTGCTTTGCTGTATGACAGATCCAGGCTAATCTGTCAATGAGTCATGCTTCATGTGGAGCAGAAGTAATACTCAGAGGTGGTTCAAAGGGAAGGAACTGTCTGCCTTGTACAGCTGGGCAGCAGAAGGCAGGCAGCAAGGGCGGCCCTGGTTGATGCTGCTTATGGAACTTGCTCAGGTTGACCTGAGACAACTGGGTCCACCTCACAAAATGGACATCGAGCTGTTGGAGAGCCTCCAAAGGAGGGCTGCAAAGATGGGGAAGGTGGGTGAGGTCCCTTGGTTTTTCAGCCTGGAGAAGGCTGAGGGGAAGAATCATGGCAGTCTACAGCTCTTCACAGCTAATAGCTTTTGCTCCATTTGAAATGTTCTGCCTCATTAAAACAATGTCTCTAACGAGTGTACAGCCAGGCCCAGTGGGTGTCTGGGATGTGTTCAGGTCAGAACATGAGGAACTAATGGCTCCTCTCTGGCCAGAGTCCTTCTATGCTTTCACCCTGTTCATTTAGATCGACACAGCTGTTTGCTATCTGATCTGACATGGCTGAGCCTTTAAACTGATGGTGCCGTCTGACAAGGTAGGCTCTGCAGATAGGCAGATGCTTTTCCTCTCTTGCAGAGAGATAGGCAACGTAACTAAAGCTTCCCAGCATCTAATTAACTTTCATTGACTCCCCGTGAACAGTTGTTAGTGGTGCAGAAGGCTGTTAACTTTATCTCTGATTGAAGAGCTGACAAAGTGAACATGAGCCTCTCCTTTCTGCGGGCTGAGCCTGGCCATTGAAATCGAGCATGTATTTAGCATCTGGACTTGTGGATTTTCTCACTGCACAACTAGGCATTGTGCATGTTAGCATTCATCTGTCCCAGTCGTGTTTCACCCACCTATTTATACTCTCTCTAAGCTTTGTTTCTTCTCCCTGAGAAGCTTTTAAAGGTATAGAGTACCTCCACTCTTTTGTTGCATGAGGAGTTGAATGTCTCTAATCAGAGTTTGCTTTTGTTTGCCCTTTGGAACAAGACTCACTAGAGGCCTGAAATCCCTCCCTTCATTCAAACGTTCCTTGCAGCCAGGCTGCATTTACAGCTTAGTTCAGGCAGCAAGCTGAAAACCTCAGTGAATTGTTTTCCAGGACAAGTTAGGCATTTTTGTGGTTTGAGCTGAAAATTCAGGTAAATCCTGTTCTTGGTAAAGTGGAGCCTGCACAAAGTAGCAGAGAGGCACCTTGCATACCCCTGCTCACGTGCATAGCTGGAAGTAAGCAAAGAACAAGATTCTGGGGGCAGTTTGAATCCCTGGAGGTCGGATGGGATGGGATCCTGACTAGTAGTTGGCAACCCTGCCCATGTCAAGGGGCTTGGAAGTAGATGATGTTTAGGGTCCCCTCCAAAATAAGCCATTCTATGATTCTTTGTTTCTCTGACTTACTTAAAGGTGCTCTGTTGCTGCATCACCCACTGTGGAGATGCTTCTCTTGCAGGCACAGCCACGCTCTCAGAGGAATGCCTGTCAGCATTGAGTGTCCTTGCTGTCTCCTCTGATTATGTTGTCAAAGGCAGGAGCTGGGGAAAGGCAGCCTGCTTGCAGGAACAGCTAGCAAAGTGATGTGCACAGGAGAGCCAAACTGTGCTCATCACCACTTCCAGGGCTGGACCTCCCTGAGACTGCCCTGAGCTCTGTAGATTTTGCAGCTCCATCCTGATAGTGGTATTATCAACTCATGGCCTCACCTTGGTGCCTGCGATCAAGCACATCCCTACCTCAGATTGCCAAGGCAGTGCAGGGCACTATAGGTGGATTAGGGGAAGAGGTGGCTGATATCAGCCCCTTTGTTGGTACCTCACACCTTCCTTCTTGTCCAATTCAAGCCTGTGTTCAGAGCAACAAATCCATCCAAGGCACAGGTTCTGTGTCTCCAGCCCTCCAAAAAGCACAGCTGCTGTGTGGCTGAGGGTTCAGGACGAGGAATGGAGCAGGAAACCAGAGCTGGTGCAGTGTGTTTGCTCCATTCAATAGGCAGGAAGCACACATCCAGACTGCAAACAGCATGTATGGAGTTGGAATGGTGATTTCCATTCAAGTACTGCATGGTTTAGGAGCCAGAAGCAAGAGGGAGATACTGGAGAGAGATTGCAATACCTTCATCTGTATATATAGAAGTGCTTGCATTTTCATTCTGAGGGGGGGTACTATGGAAGGTAAGGAATGCCACAAGTCACTGAATGAGTTTAAATCAGGACAGAAGAGTTTTCATCCATTGTCATTTAGTAATCGCCTTGTCTGCAGCAAAGATGGAAGCTGCCAGCCCCCTCACCTAGACTTCACATTGGCCCATAGGATGTAGCAGTGCTGGGATGCTGTATGCATTAGGGGTGTCTCATCCAGGCTACAGTGCCATCAAGATCTGCTGTGACTTGCTCAGAGCATCCACAGACAGTCCAATATCAGAATGGGTATAAACCAGTGTGCTGCTGATGGCTGCTTACACTATCCCAACATAGAGAGAAGTTTTCTTTTTCCTCTCTTTTTTTAGTTTTCTTTGTTTTTATCCTGGGAGGTGTTGGCATTCCTGCAAGCACAGGGGGCCCAGATTGTGTGATAACACAACTAAAACTTGGGAGATAGGAGGAGGGGGTGGGAAAGGTGCAGGGTATCTGTGAAAGAACTGGTTTGAAAATAGGATAATGTAAAGCAGCACTGGAATACAGTTTTGTTGTTGATTCCAGAAAAGGACAGTATGGGGACTGATATATAAAAATATTCCTGAAGGCCAGATGTATTTAGGTTGTGCTTTGAAAAGTTAGCAGGTCTCACCTAGGAATGCTGAGAGGTGGACTGGGGGGCTGAGCAGTGCGAAAGCTCTCTGCCTGCTTTTCTCATGGGTGCTGCTCTGGGCCACTTTGTAGAGGCTCAGAGAGGCAGAAAATTCACCCCTGAAACCTTCAAACCTCAGGGTTGAGTATTTCTCCTGACACATCTCCCACAAGGCATTAGATGAACCGACTCTCCAGCGTATCCATTCCCTGTAACGCAGATAGGGGAAGACATGTAATTAGGTAACCATTTGTATGTGACCTGACACAGGCTCACCTTGCTTTGAGGTTTCACAGCTGTGAAAGCCCCAGTGGCATCATCAATGGCTGGCCATTTACCTAGGTACCTGCTGCATTGCTCTCACCTAGCTGAACAGCCAGCAGGGTGCATGGCCTTGTACACCCCATCTCTGACTGAGGTGAGTGTGAGAGCTGCCTCTGATTTCCCAGGCAGCTATTTGCTTCTGCAGATTGCTGTGAAGAGGGAGGGCAGTGTGACAGACACTGCACAAACCTAATGAGACAGTCTGTTTCCTAAGGGACCCTGTAGAAACTCAGTAAGTGCACGCTCTGAAAGGCATCCCAGGCGTGGAACTCCCATGAACAGCATCAGATAGGGCTGCTCCTCACTGCTTTGAAAACTGATCTCACTCTTAGGAGCGGTGAAAGGGGGGTGGGAGGGGAGAAAAAGTCATTGGGAGAGCAGGATTAGTGTGTGCAGGGAGCCGTTCCTGCGCACAAGGGACAGGAATGCAAGTAGCCTGGTCACACAAATATGCTCTGATGTGGTCTCTGCCATTGCTGCAGAAGTACAGCAGAGTTCATTTTCCTTTCTGTAACGCACTGATGTGTTTTATGCAGAGCTCTCTATGACCATGCAGCGGGAAACTTCGTGGCAGCTCCCAGCCATGATGCTAAGAGGTGCATGGGCTCAGCACTGATGTGAAGGGCACTGTTTTCCCTCCGAGCAGGAATAACAACCCAGCAGATCACATATACGGTGGGAAAAGCTCACACGCGCAACACACAGCTTATGCAATTATGCTGTGATAGCCATTGGCACAGAAGTGGGGATTTATGTTCCAGTGAATGTCTAAAACAGTGAGTGCAGGAATTCAGTCTCCTTGGTGATAAAACCAACCAACAGAAAGCATAAAAAAGGAGCTAAAACCTTCCATGGGACCTACTTTTATGCTCAGAGCGGAGGACCATGAATTAGCATGTCTCTTACTTGCTTTCTTATCCATGGAAGTAGGTGAATAGCAGAAGATACTTTGATCTTGGTTGTACAGGATGGACAAACACACATCTGTGATATCTGCTTTTATGGTACCTGTCTTTATGATATCCATATTTTATGGTATCCATAAAGAAAAAAAGAGAGGACTTCTGATTGCCATAGACAAAGATGAGTGAGAAATATGGGCTAGGGGGAGAAGTAACAGCCCTTCAGCTTTTGGTCACTGGGTCCATATTTGATGAATGCCCACAGATGCAGTCATTATCAGTGGGAAGCCACTTGATGACCTGGGTGAAACGAGTTGCCTTTTTCCTTTTAAACCAGATGGTTGCTTTCATCAGAGATTGTGCTATTAGCTGACATTAATGGGAAACCCTCAGGGGGCTTCAGAGCAAGAGGAAGTGAATGGCAGACGGAGTGGAAAGGCTGATTTCCCCGCCTGTCCATCTGGAACAGCTCCTTGCAGCTCACCAGTGTCTGACCACCATGGGCATCCTCTGGCTATGAGCGGGCCTGGCACAGCTCCTGCCTGCTCTCGTATTTCAGCTGTGTTGATAAGCAACCCAAGGCATCCCTGTAGAGGGTATTTAAAGTGGTATTAAGTCACCAGTTAGCTGTAGCGATAGACCTCATGAGGGGAAAAGATGCCAGCGTAGCCACCATGTAAGCAAGGAAAGCAAACTTGGAAATGTGCTGCATGTTCAGCTCTCACCTGCAGCTCATTGAAGCTCTCTGAGTGTCCTTGGGCACCATCCTTACCATGCAGTGTCTACCTCTGACGTCACAAGGAAAATGAGTTTTGCTATAAAGAATCTTTTGCCCTTCTTATGAAGCCCTAAGTTAAAACTAGCATTAATTTGAGAATCTCTCATGAGAATACACACTGTCCCTGTTGACACACTAGGCAGGAAAAACTGCTTCCCCTTGGGATATACCCTCTGGAGATATATATCCCTCTCCAGAAACAAGAGAACCATACAGTCCATGCTGAAACTCTTCAAAAGCACAGGGAACATAACATAGCAGAAGTCATCACAGGTTGTTTATTGCATTAACACTAACTCCAGTTGATCACTGGAGGGGGGAATTTCATGCTCCTTTTCACATGCTTGGAGTTTTCAGGATGGAAATACATTCCCAGCATGGTGCAGCTGTCTAGGGTCAAGCCAAACCTGGCTTTGGGCTGTTGTCCTAAGAGGAAAACACCCCAACAGCAGTTTTGTTTAGTATCCCAGTCCCAGGATAAGGGATATGGATGGGCTCTGTGCTCTTACACTGTGAGAGCAGTCCTGCTCTTCTCAGTGCTTTCTGGAGGTGTCCACAGATTCAGGCCTCTGCTGAAAGCCACCTGCACCCAGAGAGCTGCACCATGTCCTCAGCAAGCTTTCCTGCAGAACAAATGCCTTGACAGCGCCGATTGTTTTTGCTTTAGTTCAACAAGCTGGAAAGAAAAATTAGGTTCCCCAGGTGGAAAATTTCCCATTGAAAATGCTGGAGCCTTGTGGGGTTTTTTTTGTTTCTTTTCCCCCCAATAATGGCTGCTGTGACCCTTCCCTCCCCAGCTTATTCTAGTAATGCCCCCAGGATCCTAATTAAGACTGAGCCCAGCGGCTCTTGGTATTGTGCAAACACATGGGAAGGCTCCAGCCCTTCTCTAGAAAGCCTCTCATCTAGTTTGGTTTAGGCAAATGCATCCATTGATACTTTCTTTACTTTTTCAACAGTGCTACAATGGAGGCTTTCATCTCTATCACTTCTGTGTATTCCAATGTCGTGCCCTCTGCTTTCAAAGGCTTAGGTTTGCCTTTAATTGTGTTGGGAACTTTTGTTTCTAAGCCTTTATTAATGGATTTTCTCCTCTGCCAAAAGAGGAATTTTGTTTCTTTACTGGCTTGTCTTCTAAAGCTGAAGTGACAGTTCCCTCTTCTCTGCGAGATTTACAAAGCTTATCTTTTAATTTCAAGAGCCAAAAAGCAGAAAAAGGAGGGAGGGAGGGGGGCTGGGGATGAAGCATCAGCATGCCTTTCAAATGCTGTCGCTAGGAGAAGGCTTAATGATCTAGAAATATATAAACTGCGCTTTCAGGGTTGCTTGAATTCAGTTAAGAGGCTGCTCTTGACCGACTCCTGCTAAAGGATGGAGCTGGGGGGGGACAAAGTCACTGTTTTGCCATCTGAGAGCACCCAGCAGGCAGTCCTGCCCCAAACCCACTGCCATCATGCCTTAGTGCCAGGGGCACAGCAGGGCTGGAAGCGTCTCACCTCTCTGAGGCTCTGGATATGGCCAGGGGCAGAGCATGAACTCATGCACTGGTATGGACTGTGTGGGTCACAGTCCAGCAGTGTCTTCAGTCCCATTAGACGTGATGCATCCGAGGATCAGAAATTAGAAAGCAAGTATGGTTCCCATTTTCCTTCTTTAAATTGCAACCCTAAAAGCAACTGCTGTTGTGTTGCATCTCACAACTCAGGGGATTTGGCTCAGTACAGGGAGAAAATGCAGTTGGGACTTTTTCAGTAGTAGAATAAGCTGGATCAAGATGCTATTGACTGAAATGGACACTCAGTGTAGTGTTCCTAAAGACCCTGCAGGATGTCTTTCCTTGCCATGGCAAATGTCTATCAAACCTAAGACACCATGAAAGAAATCTTTCAGGCTGAACCATGCAATGCTTTCTAATGACGCTTTAATTTGGACCTGTGCCTGTCTCTGGGCCATGCTGCAGGGCTGTGTAAGTCTAGTGTACATTTTCAAGTGGGTCACAGCAAACACTGTCTTTAATACAAGTCCAAGCAGCGCTACATGCCAAGAAATCATTGAATCACTCAGGTTGGAAAAGACCTCACAGATCACCAAGTCCAACTGCAGCTCACCCCACCATGCCCACTGACCACATCCCTCAGTGCCACATCCCCATGGCTATGGGACATCTCCAGCAATGGTGACCCCAGCACTCCCTGGGCATCCTCCAGATGTCCGGTCCTCAGCCCTAAAGATGAAGGACAGGAGGTGTAGGGGCCCCTGAGTAGATGTGGAGTGTATTAAGCCAGGAAGGGAGTCTTGGGCTGAATCACAGCAACTCCATGCCATGCAGCAGATGGAAAATGGCTGACTTCCTGCATGCAGTTTGTTTTAACATCATGTGCAGCTGGTGAATGCATACAGCTCTTCTTCAGCAAAGCCTTCCATCCTCTCTCAATTCCATCTAGGCTCTGATACCTCAGTGAGCAGCATGGCACAAATCTTTAGGCAAACAGCTGAATGTTGTAACCTCATTTGGTAAACTGGGGGAGGTGAGGGGGGGAGCTACACTTTAATTATTAAATAAATAGGAAAACAGCCTTCTGTGTAGCTCAGCTGGTGGGTTATGAAGAGATCCAAGCAAAGCCAAGCTGATAAGCTCGCTTTGTGCTGTCAGCTTTCCAGCCTGTTTGCTCTCTCTCTGGAGCACCCCAATGTGTATTGGGAACTGGGCTCCCTGCAGGGAGCTGGGGGACTCACTGCCTTGGGGAAGGAAGCAGAGACCCTCCTGGGGTAGCACACTGCTGTGTCTCCAGGGCAGCAGAGCTGAGTTCCAGGCAGCACCACATCCCTGTCCTTCCTTTCCTGAACAGGATTTAGATTTGAATCCCAAATTAGGGCATTTCAACAGAATTCCATTTTCTTTTTTCCTTTTGCAAACATCTGAAAGATGCAGCTTTCATTTCAGGCAGCGGAAACTCATTTGAAATCTCAAGAGCTGCCATGAAATGGGATCATCACTTGCCAGGGAGCTCCAACGCCTTTTGTGCCTTACAGCAATCATAATGAAATCTCATCCCAGCCTGGCATTTGAGCTATATAGTGCCATTTGTGAATATTGGGATGCTAGCTGAAGTCCTCATTTAATGGAGCAGGCTGCATTTGCAACTCTGTGATGACTCCGTGGTGGGTTTAGAGCCAAGGATGATAACTCTAAAATCAGGCAGCAGTGTTTAGCAGAAAATGTACGTTCCCAACCAAACCTTGCCTTATTTTTTTCTCATCTTGCTGTGCATCATTTTTCTTTCTCTTTTGCTTTTCCTTCTCCCCACATACTGTCTCATTTTGCTTCCATTTCCATGAACAGAAAGGCCTGCAGAAAATCAGCCTTTAGACTTCTCCAGCAGTAATTCTAGACCCAGACACTAAGGGTATCAGAGCACATCCGTAAGGATTGCTCCACTCCATAGCCATCTTCTCATACTGCTGTGGGCTCCAATAAGCCTGAAACATCTCCTTCCCACTTGTCTGCCCTCCCCTTCTATGCCAAATGAGGAGGAGAATGGAAGTCTGAATGAAGCAGCTCATTCAGCAGCTCAGGCAGACGTTTGCTGCAGGGCAGTGCAGCGGGTTACATTGCAGTTCTCCTGAAGATAAATCATTGCATCTGAGCCAAGCAGCTTGTACTAGTCCAGGCTTCCAGCTTTTGAAACTATAAAAATCTCACTGAAAATGAAATGATCAGAAACCAACAGCTGCTGTAATTCATCCAATTCAGCTCCTGGTTTCTGTGCTCTTTGGGCTCCCAGTGGAAGACATCAGAGGAGTGTGACTCATGTTGCAAACAGGTTGGTTCCCAGGTGGGAACTCAGTGATTTCAGGGGCTTGGGGTGAATAGTTATTTACAGTCACGCACATTGGTAAAAAACCACCATCTTAGCTCCATGCTGTTCAAACAAATAGGTTCTGCTTCCAGATAGATCTCCTTCTTGTGCTGTCTCTTTTTCAGCCTTTGCAGAGCAGCAAGCTGTTCTCACTCTTAGCCTGGGCACTCTATCATTACGGGTGCTGTGGACAAGGGCACAGCAATTTCATCAAGTGCACAGAGCTGGCCATCATTCAGGGACACTGTGATGCTGTGTGTGTATGGCAGGGAACCACCTCTTGGGAAGGACTTGGAGATCTGAAGCTGGATCTCGTTGCTGTGTCAGCCTGTATCACATCAAGACAGATCAAACAGCATCAGACTGGCTTACAAGGCCAGCACCCCCTCTTGGCATAATCCATCCCCCTGGCTATGCATATGAATGAGAAAAGGAAATGTTATTTCTATAGTGACACATCCCTGAGAGCACCGAATCTGGATTTATTGAGGTCACAAAACTGACTTAGCACTGTGCTACCCAGACTACAGGATAAATAGATGTCTTCTATTTATAATGCTGCCAATCTGATGCTGCTCTCAAGCACTAAAAATAAAACTTCGTAAAAAAATAAGTTGAATTAATGGGTGCTCTTTTTGCACTGTCAATGAACCAGCTCCAGATCCTGTGGCAAGCTGTTTGCTATCAGTGTTTGGCAGGAACTCTGCACGGAGATACTGAAATACCCTCTTTTAAGGGCAGGACAGTGTCCCCACTCCTTTGATTCTCTTGCCATGCACAGAGCCTGACCTGTCCTTGTGTCTGAAATGAGGAGCCCTGATGCTTTCTCCCAGCACCTGACTCACTGCAGCACGGGTGGTCTCACTTTGTGCCCCTCCCTGTCATCTTTGCAAGTCTGGGGCAGCAATTGTTAGTCCTGGTAATTGAATTACACAAAGGAAGCCTAGCAAAAAGGTCATTTTTTCCTATCATGTGCTTCTGGTTTGCCTGCATGAGGCCAGATCAATGCAAGCTAGCACAAGTCTCACCCTCTTCTCGTTACCCTTGCACAGGCTTGCAGCTGGAGTATATTGCAGGGTGGCTGCAGCTGGAGGCAATTCATTTACAGCTGAGCTGGAATTCAAGTGGCTGTTTCCCCAGAGTCTTGCTAGTGATGTTTTGCTCTCTTCTCCTGCTGGGTTTCAAAGAGTGGTGGGGTTCAGCCTGGTCCATGTGTGTTGATAGGGCTTAGACTAGGCTGGAAACTTGGGCAGGATCTTGGGCAGCTCCAAGACCAAGATCTTGGAGCACAGTACCACATAGAATCATAGAATGGCCTGGGTTGAAAAGGATCACAATGCTCATCTTGTTCCAACCCCCTGCTGTATGCAGGGTCACCAACCAGCAGCCCAGGCTGCCCAGAGCCACATCCAGCCTGGCCTTGAATGCCTGCAGGGATGGGGCATCCACAGCCTCCTTGGGCAACCTGTGACCCACTTGGGTTATAATATGTAGTACAGCTTCTCAGTCCTGTTCTCTTTTGTAGGAAAGACAGACACCTTGATTTTACCGTTGACACTGTTGTGGACAAGTTCACATGCAGATAACCTGCTGCTGTGATCTAGCACCAGCTTCAAGCCTTTGAGACTCGTCCACCCTCCAAGAAGGGATGATTCCTCAGCTATAGTTTCTTCCCACAGAAAATCTGTATGGTAGTGCTGGCACACTCTGAACTAGGGTGTGTGCAGCAGGTGAGATGCAGCATGGTGTGAAAGTAACAGATCTTGACATTCCCTTAAACTCCTGATCAGGTTTGTTGGCTTTCTGTTTTGTCCTTTTTGATCTGTGACTTCAGCAGGGTGCATATGCCAGATAGATGTAGGGGAAAACTCATAGGCGAGCTTGCACTGAACTTGTCCCAGAGGGGTTCTCATGCAATTGCAAGACCTCCCAGAGGAATACCTAACACGAAGAGATTGTCTTTGACTCATCCTTGCTAAAGATAATGGAGGTGGCATGTACCAGGACTTAGCCAGGATCTCAGGATCAGCACTGCAGATCCCAACAGCCTTGGGAAAGCATGGAACCAATGCATCTGTACCATGGAGATGGGCACTGTGACATTGCTGTGGCCCAGGCAGAGGTGGGTCCTCTGCTATATTTTGGTCCCGAGCTCCTCAGTAAGTTCTCATGACACTGATAGAAAGAACCAGTCGAGATAAAGCTCAGTTGTCTCCTTTCTGCCATTTTTCCCCCAGTCAATGCCCCAGGCAGGTGAAGGATGGTGCACCTAATGTCAAGCAGCTGCTCCTTCACTAATCTTAGCTCTCATTGGTATTCAACACTGCTGTTTTTAAGGCCTGATTTTTTGTAAGGCTTATGAGAGAAACAGAGTGCTCAGCATCACCCTGAGGGTCACCTTGCCTGCAGTCATTTTGTGTGAGTGTTATACACCCACTGCTGTTCTGTGAGGTCACAGATAGAGAACCATTCTTGGGGTGCTGTCACCAGGCTCCTGTTTGGATCTGAGTCTTGGAGATCTGCATCTGATTAGCCAAGATGTTGGTAGAGTTAATGCAGGTATGTTACCCATCAGTAAAACCTGAGGTGAGATAAAGGCAGCTGCATTTAATTCAAAATGGAGTTCCATGCCGGAGTTTCAAGCCCAGGCTGGTGATAGTTGGTGGCAATTGCACAGTCATACATGTCCTACAGGCACCCAGCGAGGCTGGGCAGCACCAAGAAAGAAAAGAGAAGGATTTTCTGCTTCATTTAATGAATAATTCTGTGCCCAGTGCTCCCACTAGCTTAACCCCTGCACCTCCACTAACCCAATTGCAAGAGGGGCACCAACAAATACAAAAACTTAACTTGTTCAGTTACATCTCTATGCAGTCTGCTCTCATTCCCTAATGAGAGAAAATAGGAGCCCAGAGGACTAAAGGTCTGGGAAGGAATAAGCTTTGCAAGTGGTTGATCCTCAGAGATCATTCCTTAGCTGAAATGAGAAGGGTGTTTGGGGGAAGCTCTTTTGCAAGAAGCACATTTGTTCTGTGCTGCAGCAATGAGGACGGATGTATCTGTAGCAGGGAGACAGCTGGTGGGTGGGTGGGTGGAGGGAAGATGTGGAGCTTTGCAGCAGAGCAGGGCACCAAGTACTGTGTTTGCAGGGTGGGAATTTTCAGGGCTTTGTGAAGGATTTCACTTATTTGTGTTAAGTGGGATTTCACTGGCGACGAAGGTTTCTTTTCCCCCTGCCAGGTCTCTTCTAGAACCAAAACCCAGCAATGCTAACAGTCCATTTAGTGTGCTCTTCTTCCTTGGCCTTTGCTTGTTACCAGGTCTGCTGTCATACCCGAGGCAGGGCTTCAATTCAACACATCACAGCTCAGCTGTAATATCAGCTTTGCTGTCCTTTCTGTTTTCACAGTCTCTGGGTATCTTCTCTGCCCTGAAGCCATGGGAGCAGGAAACCCACCAGCTTCTTAATCTAAACCCAGGGTGACAGAGCAGGGACCTGAGGGGAGAGATGGCTCTGGGATTTCTGGTGGCATCACCACAGAGGAAATGCATTTCTGACAGCAGCTGGGCATAGTCTAACATGGTTTGCCAGCAAAAAAAAAAAACAACCTTTCTTGTAGGATTCAGTGGCTCTCTGCGCTGTTGACCTATTCATTAGTGGTATTGGTAATTATAGGGGAGCCCCCAGGTGAACTGCAGGGGAGGCCCAGCTGGAGCTATACTGGGCAAGTTTTCCCTCTGAAGTAGTCCCCAGTGAGGTATGATTAAAGCCAAGGGAGAACTGCAATAGGTAGTTTGGTGGCTAGAGCATGAGGGGTCCTTGTGTCTGCATGTTTATGTCCTTCTGTGCTATGGATTGGCAAGGCTTTTCAAAGACATAGGGCAGAACCCTGCAAGTGTAAATTGTGCTGCATGTTAAGTTATCTGTCTGCTGTATGTGGTGGGAAAAAAAAGAGCAGATGATCTGTCTGCTCACATGAAGGGACATCTGAATATCATCACCCGAAGAGCCCAAAATTAGCCTGTCCAGGCTCCTGGATGTGGTAGCATTTTCTCTCTGAATTTCCCCCTGTCAGCAATGCACTGTTGAGTTTTCTGATTCCTATATGGGAATGGGGAGTCTATGCTGGAGCAGAATGCTCTCAGGAATGCAGTCTGAGTTTTGGATGGTGCTGTGTGGAACCAGGAGCTGGACTCAATGATCCTTATGGGTCCACTCCAGCTCAGGATATTCTGTGTTTTTATGATTCATTCAAGACCACACCAATCAGTTTATCTTTCCCTGTTTTTTATTGATATTGATGTAATCAATATAATTAGTTGTGGGTGCTAAGGGTTGTTTCTTTTGTGTTACATCCTGGTTTCAGGTGATTTCTATGCACATAAGCAGTACACCAACTAAACAAACAGAAGGGAGGTGAAGGAACATTAAACAAGTCTGGTAGCTGGGGTCACGGGAGATCAGCCCCACCAGTGGCATGCAGCAAAAGTGAGGTCTTCTCCTAAGATCTACAAGTATAGCTCAGAGCCCCACTGATCCCCCATACAGGTTGGGGTGTTCAGTACCTCTCTGAGTTCCCTGTCCCACCTGAGTGTGCATTTCACACAGCTGAGATCTGCATCAGTGTGTTTTCCCTCGAGCTTTCTGTCCTTTGCTTAGTGGAGGAAGGGAGACCTTCATTGCCACCTCTGTCCTGCAGGTAGATGATGGAGTGAGTTTTGTCTCTTGGGAAGGATCAGCTTGCAGTCAGCACAAATGGTGGTGGGTTCCTTGTTCAGAGCTGGGAGGGCCCATCCCCATCCCTCCTACCCCTTGCCCCACCCTTGCCATCCATCATTAAGAACCCATAATTCAGTTCCTGCGTGGTTTCTTTGGATGGAAACAGATGATGCAAAGCCAAAGGCTGTGCAGGCAATTTCACTCAACGTTGTCACACAGGCGTGCTGGTGCCTGTGCATTACAGATGGGTTATTAATATGAGCAACCTTCAAAACTCGCTGCTCTGCTCCAGGTGCTCTTTCCTAGTAGGAGCTGCTTGAAATCCATGTTGTTTTTCTCTATAGCCTCTGGCCACGTATCTTCTGTGAATTGGATCCTCCCCTTCCTAAAGCAAGGAGCCAGCAAAACCTCACTGAAAACTCAAAGACTGGAATCCCATAGCAACAGCTTCATTTTTTATCCTGCTGGGTAGATGCTTGCAGAGCCTGTTCCTAGAAGCCACCTCCCAGACCACTCCAGATGTCCCCAGGCAAACAGCAGCTAGGACAAGCCCACCCCTGGCAGAAGGTGCACTGGGTTTTGGGGCTGCCTTCTCTGGCATTGGCCAGGCATCCAAACACAACACTTGGATAGTCCTCCTGTGAATTAATGCGTAATGGATGGTGCCATCACAAGAATAGATCTCACAGATAATCGTCTTCCACGGTGGAAATATTCCACTTATTTTTATCCTCGCTTCCTGCCTGTTAGCTGGTTAATTATCCCTTACAGGACTTTCTCTGAGACTCTTTTGGGAAGGAAACTTGGCGAATGCTGCCTGAATGTCCTTGTCCATTTAAATGAGAACAGAGCACTCAATTTTAGTATCTTCTGGAAAGAGAAAAAAACAGAAAGCTTTCCTTTTCTTTTTGATGAAACTGGTTGTTTTTAACTCTGTGATAAGCTGCCAGTAACACAGCTTTCCTCTCTGGATCTTCTTTTCATGTGCAAGCAGGACTCCCTGCAGAAGGGACATAAAGAGGAGGCACTCATACTCCAGCATGGCCTTGCACTGAGTGATGGACACCTGGGTTTGCTGTGGAGCTGCTTGCCCTGTGCTGAGGCCACCACTCAGCCCCACATTGGCAGAGCGCTGTTGCATCCTTCTGTTCATCATGCTCTCTAATGGATGTCCTTGCAGAAGCATTTAAAAATGCAAACCATTTCTGTTGCCATAGAAACAACTCTGCTGGATAAGGGGAAAAGCCCTGGGAGGTCAGAGATGCATTGTGAGCTACTGAGGACAGCACAGGGTGCAGGTGGAAGCCAACATTCCCACATAGCACTGCTGTAGGGCTGTGGCAACCATAGAATCAGGTGTAGGGAAATTCCTGGAGCCATTCTAGCAGCTGGAGCTGATGCAGGTGGCTCTCCTGTGCTTGAGGAATAGCTGCAACATTATGTAGGACTATTTACTTAGGGCCATTTCAAGTCCAGGAGTTGGACTTTGTGATCTTTATGGATCCTTCTATATTCCATGATTGTTGCAGTTGGCTGAAAGTGGAAATTTCTAATAGGGCATCCTGCCCATCCCTGTGGGTCTCCAGCCCCTTTGCCAGGCTGATGGTTGATCTCCTTCCTCAGCTGGAGGCAGATAGCATATCAGGGCAGCTGCTGAAGGGGTTAATGTAGGAGGCAGAAGCTTCTTGTACATAAAATCAAGCTTCTCTGTCGGAGAGACTGTTATAAAGCAGTAGCCTGTAGTCCAGAGAGTGATGAGGCCCTGGCACAGGTTGCCCAAAGAATTGTGGATGCACCATCCCTGGAGGTTGGATGCAAGGCAAGTCTGCAGGGGGCCCTGGGCAGCCTGAGCTGGTGGGAGGCAACCAGCTGATGGCAGGGGTTGGAGCTGGATGTGCAGTAAGGCCTCTTCCAGCCCCGCATCATTGTGTGTATCAGTGAAAAGTGGGACAACTGGTGCAAGCCTCCTATCCACAAAAAGGTTTAGGTTAAGTGTCCATAGTACTCTGAAACTCCAGAAACCAAGAAGGCATCCTCCTTCTTCTCTACACTTGCCCCTCTCTCTTCTACTTCTCTGATGTCTGCAGGAGGATAAACCTTCCTGAGAGGTTCAGAGTGAGCCTAGGGCTGCTGTGTAAAAATGCTGGGCATGGAGGCTGCCTCCTCCCCACCGTCACCCATCCCTTTGCCATAAGCTTGCAGGGACTGACTTCCAGACTTGCCAGTTCACCACCTGTAGACTGACCCCATTGACTCATACAGGGGGACTCACAGGGTACTCCACATGTTGTGCTGGGGATGAGACCTGCCAAATATCTTGTCTAACATTGCCATCATGGCAGGGGAGCCTGTCCAACCTCCTGAAGCCATAGAATCAAGTGGGAACACCTGTTTCCAAAACCACAGCTGGCAGATGGCAGAGATCAGCCGGATTAATCTCAAGCATCTTGTGGATGTGGTTTTTATGCAAATACATAAGGAAAGGTGGGTTATCCTTTTAGGCTGCTGGCACTGCAATAGGAAGCTCTGATGATGGAGTCTGGGGTGAGGCGCTTACAGTTGCCGAGCCTGTAGATTTTCTTTTGTGCTGGAGTTGTGTGTTAGAAGGGGCTGGGGAGGAAGGGCATGTTTCAAAACGACACCAGTCCATGCCAGGTGAGACAGCTACTGTGTAAAGCACAACCTCTGCAGTCTCCGTATCATGAACTCAAATGGCCTCTTTGGACCAAGCCCAAGGGAAACTCTGCCAAGGCTGGTAATGTTCTACTGGAGCTGCCTTCCTCTACCTGATTGCTGCCTGTTCAAAATGCACTGCAGAGGCAAACTTTAAGACCCAGGCATTGCCTTAGTGCTTGGATGAACTCTGTTCAGCCTCACTGCCCTGGGGTAAAGCAGAGGTAGTTTCTCTGTCTCTGAGGCACCCTAAATGCTGACTATCGGGGCTCAGCCCTCCACTCTGACTCTCCTCTATTGCCCCTTAAGAAGAGATGGTCTAGACGAGTGAGTCTATAGACTGTGTGCCTAGCCCAGGGGAATCTCTGAAGTGCATTCTGAGCACAGCAATGGGGGAAAAAGCACCTTTTCAGCAGTAACTCAGGCAGTAATTTTCCATACAGTAGGCACTCAGGGAGCACAAGCTTTCTGTGGCTGCGATATACCAGCAGCCAGCATGCAGGTTGGTAAGGCTTCACATAAAGCTAAGAGAGATGTCAGTCCTTGATGATGAGATTATGATGATAGGATTATTTGGATAGGAGATTATTTCCAGTGTTACTGGCCATCAAGGTACTTTTAGGCAGAGCCAACCAAGTTACTGCAACTTCACAGATTAGAGATTGCAACTGAATCACTTGCTTCTAGGCTGTGGGATGTGTGAGGGAGAAAGTGCTCATCTGAACCAATTTCACCAAGCTTGTTTTACCCTGTACTGCAAAAGCGTATGGGCACAAGCACAGCCAGCACTGTTGGAAGACCTGATGCTCCACTGCCGCTTGATCTTTCATCCACGCTGACAGGTCAGACTTGCTTGGAGCAAAGCAGTCATAAATATCCCAGAGAGCTTATGTAAATTACTGTGGAAAAAAAGAATGAGCATTTCTAAGGGGTCACCATCTCTCTTTTGCCTGCAATATGTTGAATTAGCACCTCTCGGTCTGGTAGAAGCTTCTGCCAAGAGCTGAGGGCAATCAGAACAGTACAGTAAGAGATGCTTGTTGAAGGACTCAGCAGTGACCCTTTTGAGGTTTGTAGGTGCTGCTGGGGTGGCAGCAATGTGACAGCATGCATTGCTCATAACGCATTCCTGGGAGGTTGTTCTCTTAGCAAGAATGTGAAAGGTCCTGCACTTCTTGGTCCTGTCTGAAATCTAACCATCCTGCAGTATTCAGTCATGCTTCTCTCCCTGCCCCCTGCCCAAGGAATGTCTGCGCCACTCACATGGTCAGTATTCTGTCAATAGGAGGACAATGTGAACTCCCAGACTGAACTGCTTATGTAAGCAGTGTTCTCCACGTGCCTGCAGGTTTTGCTCTGCACTTGTGGTCAAATACCTTAGCTCCAGTTAGTTGTCATTACTTCCTTTTGAGGTGAGGCATTAGGGGGAGTTCTGGTTCTACTGAAATCAGTGCAATTGGTCTGAATGGTCAAGATCCTGCTTCTTTTCTCCCTTACAGGTCCACCCTGCCTATGCAGGACAGGACCAGTTTTCCTAAAAACAGTAAATCATGTTATTGCTCATCACTGTTATCACCAATGCGGGTCAGATTTGGTTTAGTTTTCACTTCAGTCTTTCAGTGTAGTTTTGAACCGGTTCTAATTTCAGTGAGGTGATGCTGGCTGTGCCAGAGATGTTCCTTCACACAACGATGTGTCATTGAGCATCCTTGTCAAAGGAATGAGAGCCACTTATTTTCTTTCCATGTACAGACCCATCTGCATGCTCACCTTGTAAAAGCAAAGAGCTAATCAGTATGGAATTTTCTTCTGCAGATGTAGAAGCATCACTGACTCCTACACATAGATGAACACAGAATTGCTTCCATCTCACCAGACTGAGGACAGCTGCTCTGTTCTGGACCCAAGCTTCTCTGATCTACTGACCAGACTGCTTAAACTGAAGGATCCATGTTAGCCAAGGTAAGATACGATAATATTTTGAGCAAGTGATTGTGTGACCAGCTCAGCTCAGTTGAACTCTTTACTTTTTATTGATGGGTGACCTTTCTTTCTAATGAAGTAGGCAAACCCAAGTATTACTACAACAATTTTGAGTGGGTGGGAGGCAGTTCACAAGGGAATCAACAGGATGAGTTCAGAAGCAAACAGTGCTACTCAGGGTTTTGCTTTGGAACCCATCTTCATTAATATATTTGTTAATGAGCTGAGCACACATGGGGCAGTGAATGGATCACTTCTGCAGATGAGATAGCTGAGAGCATTGCCAACATGGAAAAGAATCTCATTGTCACGCAGGAAGGATGGAGAGACCTTGGAGACTGTGGCAGAAGCAAGTGTGAGATACTGTAACTTGTGGTGCATTTGGATCTATTAATAAAAACTTCTCTCATTAGCTAGATGCTCATAATTACTAGAGGAAGAGGAAGTTGGATAGTAACTAATTGCAGGATAACTATAGGCACAGGCGGATGTTGCTAATGCAATCCTGAGAGATGTATTTTGCAGAGAGGGATGTATTGCTGCCTCTGTGCAAGGCTTTGATTGGACCTTCTCCAGCATGTTGGCTATAGCTCACGGGGAGTAGCCTGTCCTACAGAGGGACAGTGGGCTCCATGTGAGTACAGACCTGTCCCTCACTTGCAGCTCTCTTAGGATATGATTGAGGGGGAAAGGTCCACACATTAGGATGGCATGCCTCAGGACAGGTGAACATGGACTGGGTGTGGATCAAGCGTGAGCTGGGATCTCACTGTGGTTCAGAGCTGCATGGGAAGGAGAGTGTTTCTGGATAAACATTCAGTCCCATCCCAAGGGGCAATATGATGTAACTATGAAAAAGGATCTGTTGTCTTCACTCCATGACAACAAGCACCTGGGTGACCCCTGATGCCCATTTCACCCTAGTTTATCCAGACACCAGTAATTAGGGCATTCATTAGCAAATTGCTCTGATGTTTATTCAGCAACCACAGAGCTCTGCTTGGAAATGGAGATGTGCATCAAGCTCCCTTTGCATTTCAATGGATAAAACAGAGATTTCTCTAATATCATCTCTTCCTTCTGCATGGGTGCCTATTCTGTGATTGCATCACTTCTGAGAATGGGAGTTCTGGCAGATAGTGCACTTTCTCTGTACCCAGAAAAGAGGAAAGTAAGCAATATCACAGGCTTGGCCCCTGTGGCAGTGTTTTGTTGACACTTTGCCTACAAAATGTCACCCTACAGCCTGCACAGGGGCCGACACCTACTGCCATATATATCATATGGATAGGAACACAGCAGCCACTCGTGATATTTAAGATGTTCTTGAACCAAATAGACATGCTCCAATGATTTTCATCCAGTCATTTGGACCTAGTTTTGTTATGTACGTGTAATATTTATGCTTAGAATGAATATATTCTCCTTCCTGTCTTCCTACTGAGGACATAGAGATTGTTCTGGAAGTGCTGTACTTATGTACACCTATTCCCACCCAGGAAAACTTCTGTCCTAGTGTGAAGGCATGCCTAGGGCAGACTGAAAACTGGCAAGAAAGAGAAGATTGCATTCTAATGGTTTCACCTTACCAATGCAACATCTCTGCCAGCATGCGTGTACTCACCTGTGTGCACGTATATCTCTCACCATCTTAGCTGGCTCCATCTTCAGCCTCCCTAAGCCTGTAAATTCTCTGTTAGCTGCCTTCCCAGCTTACCACACAGGAGCACCATTAAGGCTACCTAAGCAAAGAAATGATCCCCCATGGCTTTTGCAGATCTGTTTGATACTGGAATGCCTAACTCAGGTAACTCTTAATATAAGTGCTTCCAGTGCCAGAAGTAAGCACCTCAGTTGTCTTTGCTCTCCAAAGGAGGGTTAGGCCTGGGGCTGCTCAGCAGTATTGCTCCTGTTGCCCTTGGGAGGCAGTGGATAAGAGCAGGGGTAAGAAGTGCACGCTCAGCAGGTATCTTACTTGAGAACCGTGTGCTTGCAGCTTCACAAGTCCCCCTGCCCCATGGGACTTCCTGAGCCTTGCCCAGGACGTTCCCTGGCACAGGGCTCCCTCCAGATGCCAAGTCCTGAGTGCAGATGACTTTCTAGCAGAGCAATGAGTTCTATGGACTTAAGAGAACATACAGAGGAAGTCTTATCTTTCCAGGAGGCTGTTCTGCCCTGGAACAAGACATCCTAATTGACACTGCACTTCAGCACATCTTCAGAGCTTTGAATTTAGCCCCCCAGACCTCAACTGCAGCAATCAAGGATAACACTGGCAAGCAAAAACATCCTTGATGTGTTTGCCGAATGCTTACAGGCAGGCGCTATCTGATAAATCTATAAAGAAAGATATTTTTTTCAGTTAAACTAAGCGAACTCTTGCTGAGAACCCACAGAGAAGGGTTGTGGTTCCCGTTGCTTCTCAGTGGTTAGAGGGGGGATCTGTTTTTCACAATAGTCAGGCACCGGAGAGTGTATCCAGTTCAAAGGCTGTAACATAAATCTCTTTTTTCCACTGGGGTTGTTAACATAATGAAATATTCATTTATAGCACATCTTGGCAAATAAAGGCTTGACATAAAGCGATTCACCCCCAGTGCGTTCCATTAAATGTGATTATTCTTCAGAGTAATCAAGACTCCTTTGCCGGAGCTGAACTTGCAATGTGTGTCCATGCACACCTGCAGTGGATATTGACTTAGTGGGGAGCTGCATCTCCAAGCGTGCTTGTTTTTAACCCCTTTTTCCTGCTATGTGTGCCTTCCTTCTTCATGAGGCAGGATGATGGAGGGGTAGCTGCAATATGTGTTCTCTGCACAGCTGTGCCCTTGAGTTCAAGCTCACACGCTCCACAAACTGCCCTCAACAGCTTTTATAGGCAATTTCAGATGCATGTGGACCCTTGCATGTCCTGAACTAAGAGCAATGCTTCTCCCTTCAGCAGCTCCACTCTGAGAGACTTTATTAGTCAGAAATAATGCGGGTTATGCAAAAAGTGACTGCAAAGAGGCTGACCTCCCTGTCCTCTGTCTCTGATGGACACACTTGGCCTTCTCCTGGTCCTACCCCTGCAAAGGGAAGCTCCTTCCTGCACATGATAACCCACTATGGCCCTGTGCCTATCTGTCTTATCAGCAAGCCTTGCTCCAGGCCCTGATAAGCTGCTGCAGTCAGCAAGACACCAATGGTCCCAGCGTGTGGCAGAGCTGTGGGCAGGACTGCATTAAGGACCACAAGAGCACAGAGGAGCACAGCTGTTGTTTCCAGACGTTCATCTCTTGCCCAATCCTTGCTTTGCCTGCCTGTTATGCCACTCTGTCCCAGCTTCTGTCCCATTTCCTTTCACGGGGAGGGTCACAGCGGTGACAGCTGCATGAAAGCAAGCTTGTGACTGTGACACATTTTTTGTTAGCTAGCAACAACTGGCTCATGTTTCAAACTGGCCAAAGCAATGAGTCTCAGCCTCTAAATATTTACTGGGGAGGCAGGAAATGGGAGCAAAGCCAGCTGAAAGGACAGGCTTAGATAGGGCTTTGGGGTGTGTGGGGGGTGTTGGAGGGAGATTTTAGGCATGTACAAGGGATGCTGAGAGCTGGGAGGGGGGGAGAGGTGGCCTGGTCCTGTCAGGTGGAGAGGCCTGGGCTGCTGGCTGCACTGATCAGCCCTGCCAGCATATTTCCCATGCTCTTTGTGCACTAAGCACCGTGATCAAGGCACTGTAATACATGCAAATCATGTAAAGTGATTTAAACGACTTAAAATGTGTAAAATGTGTAAATTACTTTTCCAGTCTGTTTGAGAACTCATCTCAATGAATACCCTGACATGCATAAATATGGAGAAATAATGTCTCCAAATCTGCTTCTATTTCTAGTGGCTTTCAATGCAAAACTTTCACCATCCCCCTTTTTTGGGTTGCTCAAAGGCAGCCCCAGCTCTGCAGGAGCAACAAGGCAGTTCACACCAAATGGCTTGGCAGGAAAGGTGGGAATGTAGCAGGGAGACCTGAAACATTTTACACATTTGAAGTCGTTTAAAGTCGTTTAAAGAGAAGTAAACTTGGGCTGAAGCACACAAGGGGCTGCATGGTGCTTTGGGAAGACCTATCACTCACATCCTATGTAGGTGAAGGTGGTTCAGATTTAGTTGAACAACTGAGAGCAGTTGAGGATTGGAGGCAGTAGCAGACTTCAAATAAACTTGTGCTGTCCCATGTCTTGGGTGTGCTCGTGTGTCTTATCCAAGAGAGTGCACAGAAGGCTTGTAGGAAACTGAACCTCTAAAAGGAAGTGTGTAGGGTTTGTGTGCAGCGGGACTGAAGTGTGCAACCACTGTCATGACCTGAGGTTGCAAGGTAAGAATGGAGAGCACCCAACTGATCTCTGTGAACAAAGCTCGACCTGCTGCTGAAACCTGAAACACAAGAACTTGGCCAGCATCACTTTTGCACCTTGTCTGTTGCAAGATTTTCATCCTGCAAACCTTGCTGAGATGCAAAGCAGGAAGAGCCTCTGCCAGGCACTCACTGTGGTGCTTTAGCCCTTGGAGTTTCTGTCTCCTGGTTTTTGGCTTTTATCACAGCTTGAATTTACTCCTGAGCAGACCTCATGTCTCTGCTTTGAGTTTATCCAGCTGTTATCAACAACTGTGCTTCCTTGGTGACTCACACTCTGTTCCCTAACCACATCCCCTTCCCTCTCATGCCCCCACCCACCACAACTGACTCACTTGGACTCCTGTCACAAGGCAGGAACCTCTTTTTTCTCCAGTCATGCATGTAGAAACTTCTTGCTAAGTCCAACGTAAGCATCTTCCTTTTTCAACACAGGCTACAGAGTGAGAGCTTGCTGGCCTGGCCTTTTGTGGGCTGGTCTTGACCTACCCACCTTTATTCTGCACTTTCTAGTCCAGATATACCCCAAATCTATTTCTCCCTATTCATGCAAAGGTTCTTTCAGGCCATTGAGAAGTCTGGCCTGCAAGACCTCTTACCCTTTCAGATCCAAAACCTCTCCCACTTTCCAGCTCTTCAGTAGCCCTTAGGAAGTGACTTCATGGCCATGTTCCAAGAATACAGCCTGGTAGCTGTAAAGCAACTCAGTCTAATTTCCACCAAAACTAATTTTTTACCATCTTCACTTCCCAAGTGCCATGTTTATGCACCGTATGAAATGCAGCCACTGCTAGCTTGCTTTGAAGGTGTGCCATGCAGCCAGCAGGGTTTGAGTCTATGGTTAATAAGGCCTGGTTGCTATTCAAGCTGAGTGTGTACTGGATGCTATTTTCCTTACTGTTTTCTGTTTATGGTCAGTTGCTCCCTCTATCATATCAAGCTTCTGCTGGATATTTGTCAGTTGACAAATGTACAGGGTTTTAGCCACCAACTTCCCTTTATTGCAAAGCTTGTTCATTTCTAACCTGAAGTAACTCACCAAGGGCTGAGATTATTATGAAGTGCAAAGTCTTGGCAGAGGACCTATATTCTTATTTTTTTTCCTTGTAGTTCATTACCTGGCTTTTTTCTTAGTATCATCACCTACAATTAAGTTGCATTTGCATCTGCTCATAGAAGGCATTTTAGCACGAGGACCATTGTAAATTGTGGTATATGTTTCCTTTTGCCCACTGATGAGGGAACTGCTGTTGGGAAGCTTAATTTAGGGCTATCTCTATCTGTCTCTGGTTTAATTACATTGCTGTAGTGTTTCATCTTCACAGCATCTTTGTGAAGCAACACAGTGTAGCTTTCCAGGGTGGGAGGAACACAGTCAAGATAAAAACATAAACTTGTCTCTGTAGGAAAGTTGCAATGGCATAAAATGAGATGAATATATATGTAAGAGACATGGACTTGGCATGGAGGGACATAATTAAGTGATGTGCCTCAGCAGGTCAAGTTGATGGTTGTACTTTGTGATCTTCAAAGGTCTTTTCCAACCTAGATGATTCTATCATTCTATTTTTATATGGGTGTCACTGTGATAACACTATCCATGGGTGACTGGCCTGGATTTTGAGTAAGGCGTACTGGCAAAAACCAACTCTTAGACCCTTTATTTGGAGAAGATGTGGGGGCATTCCTGGGTTGATGAAAGCTAGATTAAGTGCTGGACCATCTGCTTTAGTCATCCTTAGCAAGCAGATTTGGCTGCTGCCTATCCTGAGGTCAGACACGGTAGAGGAAGAAGATGGCTATCTTGTTGGCCATGACACTGATGACTAAAATGTAATGATACCCCAGACTTCTCCCTCAGACTGGAAGGGCTTACCAGATGTGTGACAGGATGTGGAAACCTCCTCAGTGCTACCAGAAACCTTTATGCTGACCTTTATGCAGAAAAGGAAAGAAGAAATGCAGTGTATCAGTTTCCTGCAGGAGGATGATAGTGCTGTATCCCTCCCAACTCCCAACTACAGAAGCTGCTTAGGATGCAATAGCATGTTCCAAATTGTTTGGAGACCTGATGGCAATGGAGTTGTGGGAAACTAATCAGTGCTCAGAAATGCCTTTTGTTTTACTGGTGATTTTTTCCCCTCTCTCTTGACAACATCCCTTATATAATTAGAAAAGTGGTGCAGGCTCAAAAGGCATGGCTTGATTGCAGCAATCACTTCCCTAGGCACAGATGTTGAATGAGTGAATGTGAGCTCAGGCCCATCTCATGCCTGCTGTGGGTGACCAGAGTGTTTGCTGGCCTTTAGCAGTGAGCCTCACCGCACACCCAGCACATAGGGAGAGATGCTTGGTCCCCATCACCAGCAGGGCACCAGGACTCAGCAGTGTGGCAACACCTGCAATGTGCAGCAGTGCTGGGAGGATACACAGATGGGTTTGGGCAGAATGGCTCTGCTAGGAAAGGCAGAAGTGCTGCAGCATGTGTATGGCTGGAGGAAGCAGAAGCTGTTTATGGGAACAGAACTTGCTGGCAGGGTCAGTCTGGGGATTTTGAAGCCTAGAATTTCCTACTGACCTTCTGCATCTGCTGGGTGTAACTGCACATGCAATTTCCCTGTTAAAAAAAAAAACAACAACAAGAAATTGGTGGGAAGAATCTCGCTTGATGCTTTGCAGACCAAGTCAGTGAGGCCTGGATTACTCATGAGCAACAAGACATCATTACATTCTTTCCTTACCTAGAGTTGCCAATGAGAGAGTAAATATTTTGAGGTGGTTTCCCATAGATGCTCTGGGCAGGCCAGGCAGCAGCTTGGACTACGAGGTATGGGGAGGTGCACGTATGCCCATGTCTGCATCCTCCTGTCTCTGAGTTGCCCCACTAGCAGGGAGGTCTACTACTGCAGTAGTAAAGCAGCTGTGCACCTACGTATTTGCTGTGTTTGCCCATTGATGTGACTGTCCTGGAGCAGCTGAGCTGGGGCTGTGATCATGGGCTGGGGAGATGGGCACCTACAAGTAGGATCTCCGCGTGGCCAGGATGCTTAGTGGGATGTCTGAACTTCTCTCTCTGGGCTGTAAGTTCTTGCTGAAGCACTGGGGAGCAGAGCAGGATGCCCCCCAGCCTGCCTTTCTCCCTGCATCAGGACTTCGTGCATCCCAGACTCTCTCAGAGCTCCCTTACAAAGCTCCCTTTCACCGTGGAGCATCCGGAAAATATAATGGGGCAGCAATTACTGGGGTGGGTGCAGGCTTGGCCCTGGGAGATACGTGGCAAGGAGCCAATTATTGTTAATTAGGCATGTTGCTGTTGGCTGGCCTGGGCTCCTGTGCAGGAATTTGTTTGCACCAGGGGAGCTTTATGGCTGACTGAGCCCTGAGAGGCTACTGGGACTGATTTCAGGTGTGCTTAGGTCAGGGTCAGGACAGAAAGGCTCCAACCAAGACCTCATGCTGGGCCAGTCGCAGACAGATCTCAGAGCATGCTTAACCTTCGTGCTTCCCTCAGGAAGAAGATGAGGCAGCAAGCAAAGCAGCTGGTGGCTGGGAGCTCTGCTGGAGAGAGGTGACCACTGCAGTGAACGTGTGCTGAGATCCTCCTGAGCTGAAACATCTGCACTGTCTGCTGGACCCCGAATATTCTGCTTTTTGCTTTCCATGCCCTGTCGTTTCTGCACAAAGCTAGAGAGCATGCAGGACATTCAGACTGACATGGTAAGACGAGGAGAGCCCTTTTCAACCACCAGAGTGTGTCTTTTGGTTTGGCTCCAGTCTGGGGCAAGGCTGCATATCAAACCTGTTTTTCATTACAGATGGCTGCTTATCTATGACAGGGACAGCCAACAGGTCTCTCTGAAGGCACTGGGATTTCAGTGTGAGGGGCTCCCTGCCCAAAGAAATAAGACAAATAGGTCAAACCAGGGGTGAAAGAACACCAAACTGCCCATGTGTGGCAGATCAGGAGCAGGAGGGCCAGGTTGCCAGCCTGGGGAGCAGCCAGCCAGCCAGCCAGCCCCGTGGCCAGCTCGGGCAATGGCCATTACGTTAGGCAGCTCCGCGCAGCTCTAATTAAATTATGGGATTAGAGCCATCTCATTCCTCACTCATCTGGTGCCAAGCACTTGTTCCAAGGGAGTGCTCTCCATTAAAGGGAAAACTGCCCACATAGCACTCTGCACGATCTCATCAAGAGTCTGGGCTGCCACAGAGTCATCCCTCTGTCGCGCCGCATTGCAGACTAGCTGTTTGGAGCACTGTGACCATGTTTCACTGGCTGGCAGGCCAAAGCCCTCTGCTTCCTTGTTGCAGGAACCCCAAGCACCTCTTTGCTGGACTTTTGAGCAGAGCTCCCCTCAGTATTTGCAGAAAGGGGAGAACAAGACACCTTGCCATTTTCCTAATGAAAACTCATACGTTGCCTCCATCTCCCTCTCTGCACTCTGCTACTTGCCTATGGGCTCTTCAGAAAGCTCAGAGCAGCCAGCGAAAGAGGAACCTCCAGAATGCACAACAGAGTTGCCTTGTATTTGCTTTTGTTGCACTTAATTCTTGGTTATGTACATTTCCTGTCAAAGGACAGACTTGTGGCTACGCTCTGCTTAGCGATTAGAGATTTGCGCAGTTTCTCAACTTACATTTTGGCACTGGTTTTCTTTTGTTGCTTCACACAGATGTTGCCAGGGAGACCTGGCACTAAAGGAAGGGCTCTTCTCCTTTCTTCTCCTTTCTTTCACCACGCTCCCGTGCAGCACGGCCCCAGTTATCATCACTTATAGCCGCGCTTTGAGGAGGCAGGCAATCTGCAGCTCAGCAAAGCAAGACCCCTTGGCATGGCCCATGTGCAGGAAAGCGGGGCTCTCCTACACACTGGTGCCTCTGTGCTTTCCAACTTATTAAGCATAAACACAGCCATAATCAGAGCTTATTCCTTTAACCAGTTTAGGTGATCGGGTCATGAAAGCCTTCAGGATGGTGGGATGACGGACAGTAAAGACAGCATGGATTGATGTGGTTTGAAGGTAGTAAAAGGTTTTCTAGAGAATGTCGTCATTTTTTCAGTAATTTCTACAGAGTTGGATGGAAAAATAGAGCTTTTATACAACTATACAGAATATTATAATTTTGTTTTGGAGGTGGGGGGAATTCAACAACATTGGCTTGGTTCTGTCCAGGTTGACTCCAAATGGGCTCTCTTGTGGTTCATGTGAATGTGCCAGATAATCTGTAGTGTCCTTCAGTCTGCCCCAAGCCCACTCCAGGGCTGCATGCACAGTCAGCACGAGGGGAGATGGAGTTCTGGATGAGACCAGAAAAGGCACAGGACACTCCAACAAAAAGTCCCAGAGGAAGCCTGGATGTGGACACCAAATAGGAGCCACATAAACTGACACGTTGGGAAATTCTGTTGTGATTTAGAGACAAGTAGAAACAAGACAGGGAATCTGACTCGTGTTCTGAGAAACTCAAAGACAGCCCAAACAGCATGAGGACAGTTATCCCTGCCTGCACCAACAAGGGAAAGCAGGCTGCCTGTGACACAGGGCAAAGAACATCGGCACGGTGGTAGGGAGCACTAACAAGGAGGACTGCATCTCTTTGTAAGATTTCTGCTACATCATGTGCTAACCCCTACTTCCTCATGGGCTGCAAAGGGAAGGCCCTTTGCTGCCACACAGGGCGCACAACACAGCTAGAGGGAAAGACTTCAGGCTTCTTCCAGCTGTAGGATTTGGTTGTTTGCAAGCCACACACTAAATTTCTCGTTCTCTTTGCAGTGTGGCATTTTCTCCTGCTGCTGTCTGCACATGGCCATTTTGGCTGGGTCATTGGAGTACATAAGAACCTAGTTTCACTTGCTCCTTGTCCAGCACAAAACCCCATAAAAGGTCTATTGCCAGAGGGTCCATAGCATGAATTTAACTTCAGCTGTCTCCTTTATTCAATCACTGGGCTGCATAATTGCTTTTGGAAAAGTCGTTTTTCCTATCTTTTGCCCTTTCTTGGCTGGAGGCGTACCGTGTCTTAGTTTTAATATACTGACTTCTCCCCTGGACGAGCTCTCAATCTCTTCTGTTTTTGCAGACTTAGGTAAAGCAGAGAATATCCTGCCTGAAATGAAGCATCTTCCCACAAACTGAGTTCATCCTTCAAGGTACTCAAACCTCAGCTGGACGCAGCCCTGAGCAGAAGTCCTCACTGGATCTGCTTTGAGCAGGGGGTTGGACTGCTGAGATCCCAATCGTGGCTGCAGCACTGTGAGTGAGCACAGTGAGCAGGAGGGGAGCCTTCAAGCTTCAGCGCCAGGACCAAATATTTACCCTCTGCACAGTATGTCACAGGCAATTAAGGTAGCTGAGCTGAAAGCAGAGTGATGAGAGGAGCTGTTTGCTTTTCCAACCGGACCAGCAAGTGCATATTAAATTATCTGTACTCTGTATAATATTTAGCTATAAATCTTATTAACGGTAGTCTGCAGCAATGCAGATCTGAAGGAAGGGAAGTAAAAGGAAACGAAATGAGTTTGGAATAGTAAAGAAGGAAGGGGACAAACCCTGGCTGATAGCTCAGGAAACGATTTGCGGATGACGGTTTTATAGGAAAGGTTTCAGCTCCACGAGGAAATCAACTGGAACAGCTCTGGCAAGATAGCTCTCCACGTGCGAGCTCTTCTCACAGAATACCAATGACTTGAATCCAAAGCAAAGCGGCTTTGGAATAGAAGAAGCTATTTCAGGAGCTATCCCTGCACTATGACAGGAATGGGGAAGGGAAGGAGCAAGGACCAGCCGACACTTGGATTGTAGAAGAGGAGCAATCTGAAGTCAGAAATCCGTGCTAGCTTCCCTTTGAGTCAGAGTAGTTGGGGTTCATTTGTTGCTTTGCTTTATTTCCCTGCCTTCGACATGGGCACAGGCTGCCATGAGAATAAAATACTCTTAAGGGTGGAGAGGGAAATATTTTGCTGACGTGCAAATCTGTGAGGATGAATCCAGATCAGTTCATGACCCACTTGGAAAGTGCCCTGCAGAAGGCTCTGGGCAGGGCTGGAAGCAAGGAGAAAGTGAAACCACTGTTTGCAGAGAGCTGCCAGTTCCACAAGCCTTCTGTGCCTGCGCTGGGGCTCTCCCAGGTATGACCTTTTGCTGATGCTTTATTCCATTACTGCTGGTTGCCAGAAACAATTAACTAGCAAATGGAGTGAGCACAAAGGCTAGTATGAATTACTGCCTCACAGGAGGATGCTCACAGCCCTTCTGTTTCCCAGAGAGGAGCCTGGCTCTGAGTTTCATGCTCAGTACATGCACCAGTCTCTTTGCTGCACTGCAGTGCTTGAGAGTGCCATGCCGTGGGCTGCAGCATCAGCACCCACTCCTATGGCTGGGGTGGCTGCAGGGACACCTCACCCAGCAGCCTTCAGCCACCCCTTCCAATCACACCATTTCCTTCTTCAGGCTCAGACGATGTGAGAAATCACACCTCGGGCATGCTCTTTCCCAAGAGGCGTGGGAAGAAGGTTTTGCAGACAGCGAGGCAGTGCTCTGAGACACATTTCCAGCTCCACACCATTGCTTCTCGGTGATGCAGATTCCCCAGGCACCTTTGGTGCCATTGCCCCAGCAGCCTCAGAACTGCCCTTCCCACATCTCCATCACCTCCAAGCTTGGCCAGGGACTGTCTGTACTTGCTTCAGGGGAGAACATGCAGACCACAGTTCCATCTTCCCTAAAACAGGGAAAATGGAAATGCACAAACAGCGGCTTTCAAGTGATGTTTTGCCCAGGTTGAAGTGTTACAGAGAGGTTCCATATCATTACCAAAATGCATCCCAAAACCAGGCCTGCAACGAGGGCCCTGTGCTGTTAGTGCTCAGCAGGTATTTCCCTCTCCATGGCTGCATGGGCATTCCCCTCCATGCAATGCAAAGAGGATTATCTCCCTTCATGCAATGCAAGGCAAAAGCCTGCTTGCAGCTCCAGCCCAGGCTTTGTGAGATAATTGCCAAGGGCAGTCCATTCTTGCCAGGAGAGTACCTGGACACAGCAGCAGCCAGGAATGCTTTAAATGAACCAAGAAGATGCCCATATCCAACCCAGCCATCTGTTACATGCAGGACCCAATATCAGCTCAGGGCACTAGAAAACAGTGCCACGTCAGTCCCTTTGATTCTGGTTATCAGCTGCTGACAAGGGCTGGTGGCAGGAGGAAAGCCAGGATCTAAAAGCTGTGATCCAAACCCTGCTCTGCTGCTTGTTTCTGGGTCACACATGTGTCCGTATAGAGCTTATTTTTAGATTCTGACTTCAGGATGGCTGAAATCTGATTGATTTATACCTGGGAAAGCTGCAGATCATGGCTGTTACAGCTTCTACTCTGGAGGAATTCAGGGAGGCAGCAGGGAAGAAAAGAGTCTATTTTGCCCTTGAGTTTTCTTTCCAGATATAGCAAGACATCAGCTTTACTTTATTAGCAACTGCTAGAAAATATTCCAGAAAGCTTTCCTTATCAGCATGATGTTCCAGTCCAAGCCTTGCCCCTGCATCAGCCAGGTGTGCACATTGCCTGCAATGAAGCAAATCCAACCTGAAGTCTCCAAGATATCCTAGAATAAACTGGTGTGACCCCAGCTGGCTTTGTCCAGAAGCACAAAGTCATGAATGACAACGTGCACAGATAAATCTCAGTCTTATCTCTGCTCCTCTGGGATAGCAGCAGCCATGGTATTGCTCTGCCATGCTCCCCATTGCACTCCTGACTCAGGAGCCAAGCTCAATGGGTACCAGGTGTTTCTTTTTTGGGGTGGATTTTCCCATCTTGAGGGCTTGGGAATTAGTTCCCTGCCTTGAAAACCACCGGGTCTGGGTAGAAAGCAAGTTAGGAAAACATCTTTTAAAGTGTTTTGTTGACATGTTTACCATGTTTTTATTAAGCTTCATGGTGCTGATACACAACTTTAAAACAATTTTATGTTCATCAAGGGCCACTCTGGGCAGGCACCTTCAGGAAAGCTGATTTGAAGTGACTCTTTAACTTAGAGTGAATAAACCAACTGAAGTCTGGGGGAAGAGTCCCTGGGTGGATGATGCACTCATGCAGGGTAATTGTACCAGGGTAGCTCTCACGTTGTGGTCAGGAGGAGATAATTTGCCATGCTGTGTATGAGGGCAGTCCTCTGGGACCAAGCTTGCTATTGCAGGTCTATTTCTCTGTGCTTAGTGAGATTCTGTGGGCTCCTGTTCCCAGGGTCTGGGAAAGACAACAAAGAAATACCAGTCTCTGCAGGTCATACTGCAACTGTATAACCACATCCCTTCAGAAGAAGTCTGTGTCTCCCATGCAAAGCTGCTTAGTGGTCTGAAGACTGACAATAAGCAGGCTTGCAGGGAGGAAATGTTTAAGAAGACATTTGGAAGGAGGTTTCCCCAACCATCCCAATGTTTATCCCATCTCAAGCCCCTGTGCCTTAAGATCAGAGTTTGCCCAGTGCTCAGAAGATCACTTTTGTGTCATGCTGACTTGGGTTGGTATTATATATCTTCTAATATCTCTTTTATCTTGCCTTTGCCACAGCTTCTTTCCTCTTGGAATCCTCTGAGTGTCCAAGAGGAACAGCTACAAGTGGAGTGAAGGAAGAGGACAGCAAAGCTTGTCTCCACGTGGCATCTGTGGACACTTCAGAGCCACCATCACTCACATGGATCTGAAAGGAAAGCTGTCAACGTGCTCGCAGGGATGTTCAAAAAGGGGTAGGTGAAATAGTTCGACACGTGGTCATGTTGAAACCTTGGGCTTTGCTGAAGAACTCCCAGTAGACTTTGTAGGGTGGTTTTGCAGAATGGACAGTGAGCACAGCCTGGAAGCAAAGCATTTTTATTCCTCCTCTATTTTTAACCAGGCTCTGAAGCCCCCTCCCAAGTATTTGCACTGCTGTTTTGCGGGGTTTGTTTTGCCAGACTTTCACTGCTGCTATTTTGGGGTAGAAATGTGATAAAAGGGAAGAGGGAAGAAAGGAAAGGTTTATTTTCCCTTTTTCTTCTTCTTTTTGTTTTTTCTTCTTAAAGCTAGAAAGGAGAAAATGGAAAATAGAAGCTATGAAAATGCCCCGATTCTTTCAGAATTACTTCCTGCTGATATCCACCCTCAATTACAGATTTTATGCATCAGCAAAAAAACAAACCTACAAGTGTGTAGCTCCTGTAGCAATAGAGGGGCTTTTTGCTTGGTCCACTCTGCCTAGGTTGCTGACCTAGAGGCACAGGAAGAATGAATGCAGTCTGACTTCAGCTGCTTTGAAAGACCCATTGTTCCTTAACAGTGAGCATTTATGCTGACGTAGACATTTTGTGTGCATCTGTCAACAGGGGAGGGGGAAATATTGAAATGGGTAATAAAGGAGATGAAAACAATCCGTGCTGGTCTCTGGGTAATAACCAGCTGACGGTAAGCTTAAGCCCAGCCGATTAGAGTTAATAATAAATGATCATTAATTAAAGCTAAATTACAGGGGGAGGTGCAGGCTTGGCTCTTGAGCCAATTAGAGCCCTGCAGTTCATAATGGACAGAATCTATCCAGACTGTGAATAAATGATCAAAGGCTAGTAAAGTGTACAGAAGGCTGTAGTGGTTAAAATGCTGCACCGATAAGGAAGAGGCCAAAAAGGTTGAGTGAGCCAGATATCTCACTTGGTCTGTATTATGCCAGCAAGATTTGCTGCAGTGTGAGTGTGCATGTGTGTGTGTGCATGTGCATGAGGGCCCATTGCTGAGCCTGGCTCCAGAACACTTTGGGTCCAGCCCCAAAAGGGGGCATGGGCCTTATGGATGGAGTGTGGTCTGATTATTGGGTGGTCCTGTGTGGTACCAGAAGTTGGACTTGATGATCCTCATGCATCCCTTCCAGCTTATAATATTCAATGGTTCTATGATTCTAGGATATTCATTCACTTCATAGTGTCAGCTCAAGGGAAAAGGCTCTGGGGAAGTTGGTTTGATCTCCAGAAAGAGGGTGAGAGGCAACAAAGAGCAAGCAAGGTATTGATGGCTGCGTTCAAATGGATCCACCTCATAAAGAGTCATGGCTGAGCCTTACTGACTTTTACTTTGGCATTTGCACAGAGGGATAAGACAGGGTTACCCCTGGAAATGTCTTCCACCCAGACTCACCATTCAGCTCCCAGTCACAGGCACACCCTCTGGAGTCCAGCACAAAGCCATGAGATGGAGCCAAGTGAAACACGTTTTGAAGGCTCAGGAATCATAACTGTGCAAATGTGGTTTTATCAGAGCTGAAGGGTCACACTTAACATTCCCCCACTCTCTCTGGTCCACTTGGGGTCCATTGTGCAGTGCAGTCACCTCAGAGAGTTTGCACCACTGTGTTGTGCAGGACTCACACTGTGCCTGAAGCAGAGGGAGATGATGACAGCTGCTTGCTTCACTTTCAGAAGCCAAACTGAAGCCGGCACAAGCTCGGACCTGACTCTGATGTGTCATGTGTGTGAGGACGGAGAGTCAGAGGAGACATTCATGCTCACCGAGTTGATGTGATTGTTGGCAAGAGAGCAGCTGTTCACTGGGAGATGAAAATGTGATCCAGAAAGGGGCTACCAATGGAGCAGAACGTGCCACCACCTCTGGCAATGTCAGTGGTGCTGATAAACCAGGGAAGACAGGCTACATTCATTGGAGGTACTAGGGATAAGCAGGTGAGTTATGGCGGCACCCAGACAGCTGTGGAGCCAAGTAATTCCCATTATACTTCTGTCTTCTGCCAAAAGTATAGGAACTAAATCCACTGCTCAGACTCTGAGAAGGAGGTGGAAGCCCCCTCTGCTTCCATGAGTGGCGCTCAGGGAACCTTGCTCACCCCCAGTTTGCTCTCAGTGCTGGAAGTGCTGCCCTCTCATGTAACTCTGATGGACTCAGAGAGCAGTAACAGCTCCAAGCAAACCAAGAGCCCCAGGGTGTTTGCACACATCAGCACAGTGACAACTAGGCGTAGATCCTGGGGACAAAACATGCCTTGTTAAACTTCCTGGTGGTACAGAGAAGTCTTAGATTACCCAAAGAACTGCCAGCTATGGGGAAAAAGAAAGCATTTTGAAAGCTTGGTGTGTTTAAGGCACACTCAGACCTTCAGATGTGTCTGCCAAATTATCTTCAAATAACAGGTAGCAACAGTGATACTCTGAAAGCTCTGTTCTGGTCCAAAGAAATTCCACCTGCTTATTTTCTGCCTGTTTCTTCTGTGTCTTACCTGCACAGCAACTGTTCCAGATGTGCTAGACTAGATTAAACAGAATGTTCTCATTTAGGAATAAACACAGGTTCTGTTTTTAGCTTAACGCATTTTGGTTCGACACTGTGAGCATCCACGCAGGTAATTTGGAAAGATGCTCCAGTTCAGACTTGCATGCTGTGTAATTACCACCAGGTGCAGAGCAATCGCTGTGGCACCATGATGTGAGCAGCAGGATGGCTGACACAGCTGAGGTGTCAGGGCTTGCTGGCCCAAATAAATGCCAGCTCGTGCCAATGCTGGATATGGGGTGGTAGGAGGCAGGGAAAAGAAGCTGGCAAAGCTTGGTCTCCTTTGCACAGCTTTGTCAGATGCAGGCAGTTACTGACTCGAGGCAAGATTTCCTAAATTGCACTGCTCATGCTTCCTGGGCCAGCATGTGCATGTACTTGCGTGCAGAACAGCCATGGATGAAGGGTTCCGGGTCTGCAATGCACAGCATGCCAGTAGCTGTGGTTGTCTTAAGAAGAAGCAAGAGGGAACCTGACCCTGCAGCCAGCCAAACAGCGGTGCAATCAAGAAGAATGAGCTGAGCCTGGAAATATTTTTGATCATCATTTTCCAAACGAATCTATTTTTGCAGAGACTTGATTTGTCCGCGTTTCTGGGCTCAGACAGCAAGAGCAATTTCTGGGGCTGTTCACAATGGCTGAACCTACCCCACAGTTCTCACATTGGATCAGCACCTTTGGCACCCACTCCTGACGTGAATGCCTGATGCAGTGTTGAAGGGCCTGTTCTGATATGAATTTCCTTCTAACTGAAGCTTCTAAAGACTCCTGTCCAATAACAGGGTATTTCTTTCCCTTCCTCACTTCCACGGGTTATTCTGGAAAATCAATTCTCAAGATGCTATGGCAGGAAGAATAAAAACAGCCAAACACATGAACTAATCTCTCTGACAGCACAATTACTTCCAAGCGCCTATAGTGTAGAGACAAAGAAGCCTGTAGAAGGAAACAGAGGGAATCCCCTATACAAAAGAAGGAAATTTGGGAAGAATGACTAATCCAAGAGAGAAAATTAGGTGTTGTGTTGTTAGCAAGACAAAGGGGTCTCAAAATACCAAGCTGATATCTGTGTCATGCAGGGTGCCAGGACATAATGCTGCAGTACTGGACCTTACTGGTGGAGCAGGGTGCTGGGATCTCACAAGGTTTTCAGGGACTGTTGTTGCACAGTATGTGAAAATTCAAGGCAGGTCCTGACAGGCTCTGTGGCTTCAATTCAGTGATGGATGGATATGTGCCATACCCCACGGCAGGGGTTATCTGGAGCATTTAGGTTATTCTTGGCATCTGCTTTATCTCAGTATTCAGTGCTCAGCCCCTCTGGGATCCCAGATATTGGAAAACTGGCAGATAGTTTCACCCCCACAGCTTTGACACTTCAGTTTTTAGCTATCCCTTTTCTCTTGTCCAGACTGGTATACCTTGGTTAATTTCACCCCATTCACTCTAAAGTAGTGTAAAATGTTCACTTCTTTGGTCTGCTGAATTATCACATGCAAAGCTCAGTGCTCACAGTGCTCAGGGGGTTCTGTTTAACCTCTTGCAAAAGCTCAGAGGCAAAGCTCACTGTGTTTGTGATACCCATTCCTCTCTCTTCCATTTCACACATCCTAAAGCCATTTCCCTTGAGGCAGGTAGGCTTAAGGAGGTGCCACTCTTCAGGCCTTTAGAAGTAGAAGCGCTTGTGAATAAGGTCAGCGGCTTCAAAGGGAGATGTTATCTCTTTTCAGACAGAAAGCCCTCTGCCCCCCGGAGACACTTCCCAAAGGGATGGATGCCCCCTTCCCAACCATAGGTCCTGCAGATGCACATAGGCTGTCTGGGTCCTTGTAGACTTTACCACTGCTGTCTGGTAAGAAGTGATTCATGCTTGGGGCCATCTTTGTGGCAGGGGTTTTTATAATAGCATTCTCTTAGGTATGGTAAGAGCTGAGTGAGTGATGAGTTCTTCCCTCACTCAGGATATTTATAGTGGCTTTTCTTTCTTTCTCAGCCGAGTCACCTATTTTCGCAAAGCTTGTAGGCGCTTTGTGTCAGCAAGACTTCAACTCCTCTGCCAAAGCTAGGGGAGATTGGCCAAAGGGCTCCAAGGTTTCTCAGAGTGGGGATGCTAGATTGGCTGTGATACCCTTTTCACTTATTTGTTCTTTAAAACACACTGCACAAGCCTTGCATCTTAAGAGATGAAGCTAAGAGTCTATATATTTCAGCCTTTATTTTTGGAGGCACCTAGGGTTGCATTTTCCATCTGTTTCTCCACAGCTGAGCTGGCTAACATTTTGTTTCTCAGTCTGCACTGGAGCTGGGTTCTCAGCATTTTGCTATGGAGATTGGAATCATATCAGTAGCATCTCTTCCTGAGTGCATCAGCTCTGACCATACCAGGTGGGATGAGACCCACAGCATCTGCTGTGAGATTATTATAGCTCTGCCTGCTTACACAGAATGGATGTAGACCGGCATGTATTTAACTTCACCAAAGGCCCATTCTGGATTACCAAGTATAGCTGTCTATTTTTCTGTCACAAAAACATGCATCTGAATTCATGTTTTCACCTGGAGGGCTCAAGAAGGAGGGAGGGCAGATCAGTCTGACCAGATGAGTTGTCAAGATGTCCATCTGTCTCCCCTAAACCACGCTTTTGTAGGCTCACAAACAGGACTGGAGCTGCAGGAATGAATGCTTTGCACAACAGTAGATTCAAGCCTGGGGGAGGTTTCCTGTCTAACCAGAAAATAAATAACAGTTTTAAAAGTTTTTTTTATATATTTGTAACTTTCTGCAAGGAGAGTTTTGTCTCTTTTGCTTCACCAATGAATACAGACAACCATCTTCCTACAGTTTTAGAATTAAAAAAATAGAGTTTTGGGGTATTTTGTCCCCATTCTCCTTTTATTTTATTCTTTTTGCAATATGAAGATGTTGAGGTCTTTGAATGGACTGAGTTTGCCTAGTTGGAAGTAGGCAAGGCTGAGAGACAGCCAGGTTAATGCTCCTGTGCCACTTCCCTCTGTGGAAGGCTGTGTTGCACCAGCTCTGCACACTTATTCCCCCTTCCTTTTCCCACAGCCTGTTTTATTGGCATTCTCTTTCCCTTTTACAGCTGCCCTTTGCTGCACCTGATTTCAGTGACCTCCGGTCCCTGCATAGCTTGCATTCCTCTGGGGAGGGGTGCAGGCCAGCAGGAGGGGCTTTCTCCTTCCCTGAGCCAGTCCAGATGAGCTCAGCGGGTCCCTCAGTGATACTGGAATCCAGCCCTATGCTTTCTGTGCCCCAAGTACTTGTACTGGGAAAAGGCCAGGTTCCAGGAGGATGCCTCCAGGGAGCATGAGAGCTAGTGTTGCACAGGGTAGGGAAAGACACAACAGTTTTCCCCTGCTCTATGAAGATGCAACTGCTCCCATCCAGTTGTCTTGTGCACACCTTGAAAACTTCTCTCTCTTTGGTGCTGTCCCCCCATGTGCTAGGGATAGGGAGAGGGCATTTCCCCTCAACCAAGAAAGCTTTGTTTTGATGCTTAGCCAAGTCTTCTCTTTCCTCTTCCAGCCCCTGTATAGGATCTGAACAAGCAGAGGGGCTGCTGAATGTGGGGATCACAGTGTATGAAGTGTTGCGCCTGGCAGAGCCAAGGCTATCAGGCAGAGCCCTTTGATTTCCCACCAGAGTCAGGATTCCTGCATCTACACAGCTCTCAGGCAGCAGATAACAGGGGCTGGAGTATGTCCTGAAGTGCTGACAGGGGCCGTGCTCATTAATGTGTGTTGGCAGCTCTAGCCCAGGCAGTAGCCTTCCTCAACTCTTCCCAGTGGTGCAGTGGCTCCTCAGAACAAGCCACACATATCCACAGCCCACTGCAGACAGCCCTGCACTGCTGGGCTGTGGCTGAGCTGGGGAGACAGCATGGGCATTCATTCCGTGTGGATGCTCACTCTCCACCCCACAGGGAATGAGGCCTGCCAGAGATGGTGCCCAAGACCCTGCCATTGAGGGAAGACCTTAGCAGTGGAATCAGCCTCATGAGTAGGGTTGTGAGAGGAGGCTGGACCACCCTTCTGCTCCCAGCAGTGCGTTGTGCCTGCTCTGGGAGGCTTTTGGCTTCTCTTGGCACTGGAACCAAACAGCCATGACCTTGTGTTCAAGCTCAGTGACTGAGGGACCAGACTTGAGCTTTGTTGAGTGCTGGGATCTTGTTTTGCTGTGGGTGGAAATCTCCAGCCTTCAGAGCTTTGGTCACTACAGTCTTCCTCTATTGTCTCCACATGACTTCACTCTCCTTACTGAAGTGTGACACAAGGAAGGCTTTCACATGCAACTTCAGCAGAAATGCCTGTTAAAAGGAAGAAAACCAATTCCAACAAGCAGAATTAACCTCCCGGAGATTTACAGCCTCCCACATCCTCCAGCCAGACGGGCCTAATCCACGCTGACTGCAGGAACGCTTTGTGCCAGGGACCAGAAGCAACTTGCCACATCCGAAGGGATGTAGACACTTGCAGAGTGCTGGGATGCCACATCTCTACTCAACACGTGGGCACAGATGGGTGGCTTGCAGAACAGCTAGGAGGTTCAATGTTTCTCTAAGATAACGCTGCTCCCAGAGTGTGCAGGCGGAAGGGGCTTCTTTAAATGCTCCTATTTGGAAATAAAAATAGGAATCAAAAATAAAAACAAATCCAACAAGCCGGGCTGTTTCAAAATCCAGAGACTGGCACAAAACCCACGGGTTACATTTTTGGGTTGCTTTCATTTAATACTAAGCGCCAGCTTCTTTCCATCTGCAATCTCAGTTCCCCTTTCCTTCTGGTGTCACCCTGCTGGGAAAAGCTCCCCCACAATGCAGAGCTTTTGCTTCACCATCAAATATCACCAAGTTCCCAATAGAACTAACTCGAGTGGCAATAACATGGATGAGTTGGAATCGTTCATAAGGGGAGGGAAGCAGCAGACTGCTGTGAAAGCAAGGATTGCTGCACAGAACTGGGTTGGATTCATGCAGAGTCACGTCAGTTCCTTGTGGCCAAGGATATATGAATTCCCCCAGAGAGAAAAGAACCCTGCCTCAGCATTGCGTTGTACCCAGTGTGCTTCTGGGAGGTCTTTGCTCTGTGAACTGACCTTCAGAGCTTTACAGGAGAGGATCTTGCTGTGTTAAAACAGGAATGGGACGCATGAAGCACCTGAAATGCTGGAAATTGCATCTGAAGATTTAGATGTTACTTTACATTTAGATGACCTTAAATATTCGGATTTGAAGTCACTGGCAGCCAGGCTGTGAGATGATCCGGTCTACGTGACTGATACACGGTGATAATTGATAGCAAACTGCATTGCTAGGCCTTTTCACTATGTGTAATTATATATCAGCACATACCCCCAAGAGATTAATTACTGCCTGATGTGCTTTTGGAGCAGAGGGAAGCTCAGGGAGGCCCACCTCTCCCTCCCCCAACCTTGTATTTTCCTAGGAAGGAGCTTTGTTTGTAGTAGGGGCTGTTTGAGTCAATATTAGCAGAATACCATCTACTGAGCATTGTGTCTGCATACCGGCTGTGCAACAGGTGTGACACACACACACACACACACATGCATGTACACTCACACTCCTGCACACCCCCTGCCTCCCTCCTGCCCACGTGCAGATCCAGAGGTGGTGAGAAGAGAGAGGAGCAGGGGAGAAAGAATGGGATGGAAACTGTCAGCTTTCCCAGACTGTTTCTACCTTTGTTTTCTTTTAATAGAGCAAATTTATTGGGATAGGAGAATCACCAGACTGATTCAGACATGCCTCTGTTTTGGATCACAGAACCATAGCATTATTAGGTTTGGAAAAGACCTCTGAGATCATCTAGTCCAACCACACTGGTGCAACAACCCCGATGAACAGAATTAAACACCTTCCAGCTCCTCTTGGTTCTCCTGCTGCTCTGCTGCCCCAGAGCAAGACCTTGCACCATCAAGTCCATCAGCTTTGGTTGGTCAAGAGTTGGACAAGGGAGAGCCTTGAGGTCAGATCTGCAAGGAATGGGATTTAAATGATCTGCTGACTCCATTATAGCTTACATGTGTCCAGAGCTTGTTCGTGTGGTTGTCTTAAGGAGAGCCATGGAGAGCACCATTAAGTAATTAACAGTAATTAAAGGCACATATCCATGAGCACGTTGTCCACGTTTGTCCTGCACAGCCCTGTGCTAGTGACTGGCCTACACCTAGGGCAGAAGTCAAGGTGATCAGTGAGAGACCCTCTCCATCCTTCTTCAATCGATTCGCTGCATTTGCAAGGTTTGGGTTTGGACTGGAAGGTGGTATGCAAGGATGCCAGGGAATACAGTTCTAGGGCTAACTGGAGGAGAAAAGTATTCTCCCCCGTTAGCAATTGCATCCACAGTGGATTGCATTAAAACAGAAAAGGAGGCTCTGCTTACTACAAGCACTATGTCCAAGGAAGGCCCCCACACATCAGACTACCTGGGATAATCAGGAACTGCTATTTCAGTACAGCATCACCTGAGGAACAGCACTGAGGAGAATGAAGACAAACTCCTTTCTCCCCATGTGCTCTCTCTCATTATTATCTACACATAAATTATTCACATTCTTTGCAAGCTGAGTCCTGTCTTGACTGAAGGAGTTCAGATCATTAGAACCCAACAATTTTTCTGCATATTTTGTGATAAAAGAAGCTCCATCAAGGCAGGAGACTGAGAGCAGGGGGTAAATGGATCGGATTTCTTCTGCTGCCATTTCCATTTCCAAGAGTTTCCTGAGATTGCCATATCAGAGACTCCTGGATACTCGGGCTGAAAAAGGCCATGGATGGCATGGAGAGGATGGAAGCACATTCATTTTTGGACAGTGAGGGAGGAGGAACACCGTGTGGTTTTCAAGGACTTCCATTACAGATGCAAACATGTTGGACATGGCACTGAGGGCCATGGGTTAGTGGTGGACTGGGTAGTGTCAGGTGATGGCTGGACCTGGTGATCTTAGGGGTCGTTTCCAACCTAAATGTTTCTATGATTCTATGACATTTCTCTTAGCCCCCAGGCCTTCTCCCAGGCTATCCTTTATCCAGGACTAAGCCAACTTTTAGCATAAAATGAGCCAGTAAGGCTCTGCTCAGCTTAGCTCATAACATCCCCAGAGGTTACAAACCTTTGGACCACAGTGATAAACCTCCAGCAGAGCTCTCATTCCTCAGAGCAGCCCCTTTGGTGACCTCCCAACAGGTTTATGGCCTCATGCTCCACTGCTCCCTTCAAACACATTGTCACATCAGCATCTCCCTGTCTGCAATAAAGCTCCAGTTTTCACCCATTACACCCTAGCAATTATTACAGACACAAAGCAGACAAGCTGAAAAGAAATGCTGATGCTAAGGTTCAGTAAAACAGTTTTTCTCCTCTACCTCCTTTGCTCTAATTGAGTTTTACAGGGAGGGGGAGGGAATAGGGGGGCCCAGATGAGTTATTTGTCCTGCATGAGGTTTTGTGGCCGCGTGGAGGTGAGTCATCATGGAAATATTTCATCCCTTTCCAGCCTGGACTTACTCTTTCCATCACACCCTTGTGATGAAAAGAAGATGGGCAGCACCTTAAGAGAGGCTGGTCTGAGAGGAAAGACAGATGGATTCCATGCCAGAAGCTGCGGCAGCAATGGCAAAGGATGGGGTTAACCTACCCTTGCCCCATTCCTAGTCTGAGATGAACTGAGGCTGCTGGAAATCATGAGAAATGCAGCAATCCCAGGGCCAGGCTGAGCCCCAGGAGTCAGCCCCTCCTCTCCTCTCATCTTCTTCCTTGTGCTGAGGTTTGCAAGGAGAATATCAGCAAGGTCTCCACCTCTCTGGGACCACCAGATGGAACCTCTTGGCCATGTGCTGGAAACAGAGACCTGCACAGCTGCACTGTGAAGGGCATTTCTCCTGCAGTCACTAGCTATAAGGGTTGGATGGGGAGCAACAAGAGCACATGACAAGAATGCTGTGAGGGTGGGTTATTATTTTTCCAGTTTTCCCCCATTGTCATCTGGGCACTGATCATGCTCTAACAAATTCCTCTTGCTAAGTAAGGTGATTTGTAAGGCTGGCTGGGAAAAGCATGGTCCATCCTGGGAGGATGCATTGGGCAAGCAAACATTGTAAAGCCACAGCACTGCCATCCTTCCTCCTGCCTTTGGAGATTTGAAATGGGCAGCAGAAACCAGAGGATGGGGAAGCTGCCAAAGAGCTGAAAGGGTCCCCTTGTTAGAAGGGGTAGAGAGGGCAAGCAGCAAGGGAGGGGGCTTTCCAAGAGCTGTTTAAACATTAGCCAGTGTCCAACAATTGCCCTGTGTTTGCATTTCCCATTGCCACACTTTTTTTTTTTCACCTCCGTGCTCTCTCAAACCCACAGCAGAGCTGAACAAGCAGGGATCACCCAGCCAAACATGAACTGGGAGTGTTGCATTCAGTGTGACAGGCCAGAGATGCAGAATGGGACAGGAGCGCATGCAACAAGGGGGCCAGCACAGCAAAAAGGGTGGGAGGGGCTGCAGCTGCTAGGAGCAGATTTGGGTTCACAAAGGGATGCGGGGGGAAATCTGGATCCCCCAGCTCTTCCAGCCCTGCAGATGTGGCGAGGGCACAGCTAGTACAGCACTGTGCTGCCAACAGGAGCCTCTGTGCCATCCTCTCTGACATGTAGCACTTGGAGGTGACCCTTGTCCCTGCAGCCACAGGGCAGCCACAGCTTTAAAATGGGTTATTAACTGCCTTCCTGCAGTCATAACTTGGAGGGCTGAAGTGTTTTAGAGAGCCACTGCTCACAAAATCAGCATGGCATGGAGATGCTGAGGCTGAATGGAGGCCCTGAAGCAGCTCAGCCACGCGCAGTGCAACTGCAGCAATCTCCTACTGAACCTAGCACTGCTCAAACCCTTTTCCTGGTGTATCAGAGCTAATCCTGTGAATTCAGCATCTTTAAGATGGGGATCTGAGGATGCCAACACTGAATTCTTTTTGTTGCCTTAGAAGTATGAAAAATTGTAGCAACCCTCTTTTACATGTGTAAAAAAGGGGTCTGGGGCATCTGAAGGAATGTGACCATGGTTAGGCAAGAGTCAGGAGCCCTGATCTCATCACAAACTCCTCATCCTGAAGCACTTTGCAAGCAGCTTACTAGGAGATACCCTTCTGTGCTTTGTGTCCTGCAGACCTGACTCACAGCAGTGAACTTCTGCTGCTCAAACAAAAAAGTGCACGTGATTTGAGGGTAATTCTCATTGAAGATGAACGAGGACAAGCAAACACAATGGTTTGTAGCCTATTTTAAAGAGATAGTCATCCACATGCAGCCCAAATCTTGAGCAAAAGCAGCTGGTGCTGTGCAAAGAAATAGCTCTCTGCATTGCACAGTGCTTCAGGGATTCTGTGCTCCAGGAATTACTTTAACCAAGATGATCCCTTTAAAGATACTTGCTTGGGAGCAAATCCCATTTGAAATAAAGCAGAGGGATTTAGCTTAACAAAGCAAATTGGGGAGAGAGGATCTGTTCAGTCAGAATGCAGGGCACAGGCAGAACTAAAGTAGAGGGGCTGCAGGGCTCTTGGGAGCTTCTGTTTGAACCAAGCCCCAGAGATGCGATATCCTTTGCACTTTCTTGCTCTTCAAATGGTAAAGGTTGCAGGTCTCTTTCACCTGCTCATTGCTGGCAGAGATCTGGTGTTGTACATGGTTTTCTCCATGCAGGGATATCATCCCTGGCACTGCCTGGTGTGCTGGGCTCTACACACTATGAGGGTCCCAACATGTTGGGCTGGGGACCCCAACACAGCACTGCTCAGTTTTGCCTGAGCTCAGGGAGATGATGTGGCAGCATAAATCATGGCCAGCTCCAGGGCACAGCAAGGTCAGATTTCTCCTTGTGAAACGTTTTCATGACAACTGGCCCAAACATACCAATACCCTGCTGGTAAAAGCACTCTCCAACCAGGGGAGGAGTGGCTGTGGCTTGCAGGAGGATGTCTGCCCTTGCAGCTCAAGGCACAATGAACTTTGGTGGCAAGAGGACACAGCCCCCTGCTTGCAGCCCTGAGGGCAGGTCTGATGGCACAGTCACACACAAAGTCACAGCCTCTCCAAACCTCCAGCTTCCCAGCTGTTCCCCAGTCTATGCCTCAGAGCTCAGGGACTGTTCCCCCATGAGAACAGCAGGAAAGCCCCCGTTGTGGGCCTGATCCTGCAGAGCAGACACCATATCCTTGCACTTGGGCACCACACACACTGGAAGCCACAGAGGCCACGCAGGCAGCAGAGACGAGCCCAGAGCAAACCTCACCCAGTGCTCTGAGCCCATCAAATCCCACCATCTCCAGCCTGACTCAGGTCATCACCAGATGCAATCATTAAAACCCGAGAATTTAAACCATCAGTTACCACCTGCTCTAGCTCCCATCTCTGAAATGTCACCAGTGTTTCCTGTGTCAGCAGCCACCCCGGAGCAAACAGCATCCTGTCCTGATGCTTTAACCCCTGCAGGCCCAGCTCCGCCACTGCATTGCACATCACTTAGAAAAGCTACAGCCACATCCATATCCATCAAACATCACAGCCAGGGAAGGCAGCAGCCACATGCACAGGGAAGCAACTGTAAAATATAGCACCAGTAAAGAGAAAGAAGCAGAGGAACACAGGTTTTGGGTTTGGTTTTGTTTGTTTGTTTGTTTTTTTATCAGGCCCTTTCGTTGTATAAATAATTTATTTCAGTTCACAGCGTTATGTCTGCATCTTTTAGTAAAAAGAGGAAAGACAGGAGGGACAGAGACTGGCGGTCAGCAGCAGGGCTGAGACACAGGCAGTGGGGTTTCAGACACTGTTGGGAACATGGCAAGGTACCCCCCCCAAAAAGAATAAAGGGTCATTCAAACATATTCAGAGAAGACACACAACCTGGCAAGAGGCTCAGAGCAACAACGCAGGTAGTTTCCTTCAACTGACCAGCCCACCTCAGGTGATGCTTGTTGTCATATAGGAAAACCAGCGCACAGTTGTGTCACTGTTAGGGAAATGCCACAGGAGCCATTAGCTACTAATTGGAAAAGTGATTTTAATTATTGCAGAAAGCAGAATTGGTGGGCAGCATCCCACCCGAGCCTTCAGGTATGCTGTAAGGTGAGCACATGCCTAAAGCCCGGCTGGAAAGCAGATGCTTCTCAATGGGGATGCTGAGCAGAGCAGTGTCCTCAGCCCCTGGGAAGGACTGAGCTCTGCTGACATCCACCCCATAACTTCAGTGCTGGTATCTGCAGAACCAAGACCCACCTCTCGCCAGTGAGAAGGCAAAGCACACAGCTAACACCTGTGCTTGCTCTGTTTAAAGCCTGCTCGCTTTTGAGATGGTGGGAAAAAATGAGTTCCCCACTTTGTTGATGAAGGTTAAAGAATTTGGCTTCCATGGCATCAAAACTGAAGACTGTTTTCTCTCCCAACAGCAATTACCAGAGTGTTCGAGGTGAAGACTAAGCAAAGCAAACCCAAGGAAGCAGGGACAGAGCCTCCTGAAGGGATGGGACCAGCCCACTCAACGCACAAGTCGGGGACTCAAAGGGGCTCAAATCCTGCACAAGAAGGGACACACTGCCTGGCCACAGCGTTTGCTTCCCCGACAAAACACCGTGTATAAGGTACCGTCCTCATCCGCTCATCGCTGCAAGGGGAGAATCAACTCCCTGAAACCTGAGGGCATTTATTTCTTTGTCTCCTCGGTGGTTTCCTCCGCTGCTATGGGGAGGCTTTTCCAACAGTAAAAACCACTGCAAAATCCTGCCCAACTGCAGCTCGAAATTCAGCACGTTCAGCCCCGAGGGCTGCCTGGGCCTCCCCCATTCTTTCAGTGGGAAGCGCGGGAAGCGGAGCCCCTGCCTTTGTCCAGCAGGGAGATGGTTCCAGGCTGGATCACTCCCACCCTGCTACCAAACCTCCACCTGCAGAAGGAAACCACGGGGCCTGCCCCTGCCTCAAGCACTCAGCCCTCCAAGAAACCAGGAACAGACCTGCTGGCAACTGGGGGGCTTCTCTGCTTTCAGTGGGTTTAAATCTTCATATAGAAAAATAACCTCCCCTCTGCCCCATGCTTCCCACCCCGCTTCTCCCAACTCTTTACATTATCCCGGCTCTGCCGAGTCCCTTTTCCTGCTGGATTTTGCAACCTTCTGGCAGGACTGGGCAAGCTCTGCCCATTGCACCATGCAGTGCTGGTAGCCATCCGTCCTGCCTTCTGTTGCCACAGACCCCCTCCCAACCCCAAGCTCCCCCCCCCCCCCAAGTCGCAGAGCAGCACGGTGACCAGTCCACGTGGTGGTATACAAAGCTTTTTTTTTTTTCTTTTTCAAAGTAATCCATGTTTTTGGATCACCCCAATCGGAGCAAATTAGCACCTTGGAGCATGCCTTTGCCTGGGCACCATCAAACACCTGCTGTGGCTTTGGCTGCAGGAGATGCCACAACCAAGCTTTAGGAAACGGGGGCTCCTGGACCCCGTGCCGCTTCACCCCCCTCCCCCTCACCCCCCCTTTCCTCTATCTTCTTTCTTTAGTTTTTTAAGCAAACAGCTTAAAGCTCAGCACCAGTCACCAGCTGCTATGCACCTCCAGCTGCTGCGGCATTGCATGAAAGCTGTCTGTCCTCTTCATCTGCTTCCTCAACCAACCAGCCTGCAGAGGCTTTGGGTTGTCCTTTTGGAGGGGTTCTTGTCCTCTTGGCCAGGTTCTGTCCTTCTTTTTGTCCTTTTGGCCACGTTCTGCCCCCTTCCGAGGGTTCTGTCCCCTTTGCAGGGTTCTGTCCCAATGGTCACGTTTCATCCCTTGGTCGTCTTCCCCCATGCTGCGTTGCTCCAAGCCGGCTGACCTTGCACAGCTTCAGCCTCACCTTTGGCCTCTCTCAAATGCACTTGCACAGGGTCCTGCCCTGTTCACCCCTAGGTTTGCCCCCCTTCCCCCCCAGCAGTCAGGGGATGGAGGGGAGCCAGGGGGCTGCCCCAGCTCCGTGGGCTCTCGGCCGCCCGCGGCATCTCGCCCCGCTCAGAGCATCTCCAGCCCGGCCATGGGGCTCAGGGGTTTGGGAGCAGTGCCCTACCCCTGCTCCATGCTGCCCTATGGCCGGGGATAGGGCTGCGGGCAAAGGGGGGAGAGCAGGAGGAGGAGATCCTGCAGTCAGGATCTGGGCTTGGCTTGCAGGAATGGCATTGTTATCACCGCTATTGTCGTCGTTTCATTCGGAAAGGGACAAAAAATGAAAAGAGAAATAAAAAAGCACGCACACACCGGAAAAAAAAAAGGGGGGGGGGGGGGGGAAGAAACAACCAACGAGAAAAGGATCGCTTTGGTTCTCTCTCCTCCTCCGTTCCTTTGTTTGCTCTCCCACCCGTCCGCACATCTGCGGGCTTCTACCGCTTCTTCTTCTGTTTCAGAGACTTCCTCCGCTTGAGGATCATCTCGTAGAGCTTGTCCATGCCCTCGGTCAGCCCCTCGCCGATGATGGCGCAGGCCGGCTGGATGTGGTACGTGGTGGAAGGGGTCAGCTCGTGCAGAGCCAGCTGCTTCTCGATCTCGGCCACGGGCAGCGACTTGGGCAGGTCCTGCTTGTTGGCGATGACCAGCAGCGGCGTGCCCTGGTTCTCGGCGAACTTGGTCACCTTGTGCAGCTCCGTCTTAGCCTCCTCCAGCCGGTCCACGTCCACCGAGTCCACCACGTAGATGATGCCGTCGGTGCAGCGGCTGTAGGACTTCCAGAGCGGGCGCAGCTTCTCCTGGCCGCCCACGTCCCAGAAGTGGCAGCTGATGCCCTTGGCCGTGCCGTTGCTCAGGCGGATCTTCTCCGTGTTGAAGCCGATGGTGGGCACCGTGTTGACGAACTCGTTGAACTTCAGCCGGTAAAGCACCGTGGTCTTCCCTGCCGAATCCAGGCCCAGCATGACGATGTGCAGGGACTGAAAGGCGGAGATGTTGGAGGAGATGTTCCCCATGGCCGCCCCCGGCTCCGCCGCCCTCACAGCCCCGCACCCATCTCCGTGCCGGCCCGGCCCGCCCGCCTCGGCTCGGCTCGGCTCGGCTCGGCTCGGCTCGGTTTGTCCCGGCTCGGCTCGGCCCCTGGCGGAGCGGCGGGCAGCTCGGTCCCACGCCGCGCCGGGGCTCGGGGACTGCCGGCCGCCCCGCCCGGGAGGAGGGGCCGCGCCGCCGCTGCCGCCACTTCCCTCCTCCTCCTCCTCCTCCTCTTTCTCCTTCTCCTTCCTGCCCTTCCGTAGCCTCATGGCGGCGCGCCCCTCTCGCATGGTCCCGGAGCAGCCCCCGCTGCTGAGATGCGGCCATCTCGGTGACATCCCAGCGCCGCGAGCTCAGCGATCCCCAACACCCGCCCACCCCAGCGCCGACACCTCTCGCCTTTTGTGCTTTACAAATGCCCTCTCTCCGTGTTTTGGACACCGAGGTCTGTCCCAGGTCAGCAGGGAGATACCTCTGCCCCACACTCTACCCCACTCCTCACTCTGGCGGCTGGTTTTGCTATCACTCCGAATCCCAAGAGCAGCAGCAGAGCTGCTCCTGTGCTGCTATCCACCTCCTTCAGAGCGTTTGTAAAATGACTATCAACCACTTCTGACAGCTTAACGGGAAAGCCCCGGAGAAAGAAGTATAATGCAGGAGGCAGATATCGCTTTTAGTTTAAGATGATCTTCCCATGCAGCACACAGTGGGGATTGTAGGGATGGAGTGGGATCGTTTCTCCATATTTCATTTTGCAGATGCATGTTTGCTGCTTTATGGGGAGATAAGGCTACCTACTAACACGTGGCGTCATTAAAAATACAGGCAGCTTGCTGAGACACTGCGGAGGTGACAGTTAGTGTGGAAATCACCACGTGGTGACAATGTGAGAAGCACGGGGAGCTCTGTGAGCACAGTGTGCAGGAGGAAGGCTGCTTGGCACAGCATCACCGCTCAGAAGGCAGGGCACAGCCAGAGGGCTGGCTGGGATATCACAGAACCACACAATCATTCCGGTTATAAAAGACCTCTCAGATCACCCAGTCCAACCCCAGCCCACCCCACCGTGCTCATAGCCCACATCCTTCAGTGCCACATCCCCACAGGTCTGGAATACCTCTAGGAGTGGTGATTCCACCACCTCCATGGGCAGATGTGCCACTGCAGCACCGCTCTTTCTGAGTACCTGGAAACCCTCTCCCCTCCCATCACCTCTCATGCAGAAGCCAAAGCCTCCCCTCCCTTCCTTCTCTTTCATCCCCTCTGCTGAAGGTGGCTTTGAGCCTCCAATTGAGGGGCTTCCTTTTTGAAAGAGGCCACCAAAATCTCTTCCTCAAGTGGAAGGGAAAGGTGCCCCTCCTGTTTTCACCCCAGCACTGATTGTGAGTTATAAATAAAGTCGAGATTAGATAGACAGCCTGATCAAAGCTAGGGGATGTTCGAAAAAATGGCCTTATATCAAATGATCCCGAGGGGACAGAGATAAACAGGAGCATTGCAGTGCTGAATTATGCTGCAGCTAATGCCAGCTATCCATAAATAAGCTGTTAAAACCTCTGCTGAATATTAAGTGCAGGCATAACAGCGTTAATCGCGGTGAGGAGAGTATGCCAAGTCAATTCAGTGGCAAATTTAGGGAGAGGAAACCCATCTTTTCCATAAGCTCTCCCCTCCTCTACTTTCCTTCCCCCCACCCCCCATCACCCCCCACTCCCCCTCTCCCAAGGTTATGCAGCCAAGGTTAAAGCCAGCATTAGCATCTAAATGTCTGCCTGAGAGCATCTGACAAAGGCAGCACTTGCTGGTCCCCAACATTTCGCTCCAGCAGCAAGAAGGTTGTTGCTGCCATAGTAACTGCTTTCAGACATGGCAATTATTTCTTCCCAGCCCCACCAACCCATCTCCCTTCCCCCAGCTAATCCTGCGCTTCAATGTATCTTTTTTCCCCCCCATTTCTTTCTTTTTTTAATCAATGGTGGATCACAAAGGGACTGAGGCTGCGCGTACCCACCAGCAGCATGCCCATGGATAGCACAGGGATGCTGCCACTGCGCAGGCATCTCCTGATCTGCAACCAGTTATCCCTCTATCGCTCGGGCAAAGCAAAACCTTGCAGCAGCAGTTTCTGCAAGCAAAATCCAGTGACTCTGGGGCAAAAGTGGTTTGCAGAGAGTATTGCAACTCCCAGCCCATGCAGGCTCCTCTCAGACTCCTCTGCCCATTTCTTCTTAGTAGCAGCAGTTGTCTTAGTCTGCTCCCTTTTGTTCCTGTTTTAAAAGCTGAGACACCAGCCCAAACAAAGTTAGCAGGCAAGGGCTGTAATTACAGTTTCCCCCATTCTTGGGGGTTGCCTCTCCGAAGCTAATTAATAGCATCCCTGTGACTAATGCTTGGGCTGTGGGAACGGCTCGAAGAATGCGCTGAGAGCCAGAACTGCGGCAGCCACCCCTCCAGCAGCTCATGGTGAGACGAGGCATCTCCAACCAGCTCAGGGGGACCTCCCACCTCCTTCCAGTAATTCTACAGTGAGCTCTGCCAGAGCTGTGGCTCTCCCGGATGATGAATATGTTGTGGGAAGTCTCATCCCTGTTAGTGAGCACTGACAGCCCTCGGGAGGCTTTCTGGGGATGAGGCACCTGCACCTCTTCTGTTCAGCAACCTTTTGTTGTGCCTTTTTATTTACATCCACACTCCCTTCCTTCCTAAGGACCTATTGTGGCTCAGCAGCAGCCCAACCTGGATAAGGAGGCCAGGTAATGCAGGATCATTAAGACTGAAGATGAGTTCAGTCCTGTGCAAACATCTGGGGCCAAGGAGGCTTTGTGTCTCATAAACACAGTCCTGGGGATGAGCGGAGGGTTGGAGCGAGACATGGATAAAAACAGCATAATAATGGAGTAATATCTGAATCCACAAGTGCTCCTAATACAGGAATGGGAAATAATCCGTTCATCTGCAGCTCAGCAGCTCGTCTCCATGTAGTGACCTCAGATGCCTCTCTTGAGGCCAAGCGAAGTCCTCTTTAAAGCCAACTTTAAAGCCTAACCTTCAGGAAATTTAGAACAAGTTATACATACATATGTGTGTGTATATATATATATATATATATATATGTATGTATGTATGTATGTATATATATTATTTCAAAAGAGTTCATGTGCAAACTGCTTAGCAAGGCAGCACAAAACCCATCCAGCCATGATTCACGCCCCTGTAAGCAGCCAGGAGTGGAGCCCCTTGGAGGAATGCAAGAGCGGAGCAGGTGTGTATTACAGTCTTTGCAGTGCTGTTACTTTATTTATTCATTGATTTATTTATTTTGCCATGAATTCTCGACTACAAAGCTTTGCAAAGTGCCTTCTCAACATCCTGAAGCAGAATGCCACAGCTCACCTGTTTGCTGGATAAAAGGAATCTCCTCAGTGTGAGTTTGCCCTGATATTTCCCCTGCAAACTCACTCATGTTAAGTACAGCCTTGGAGGCTGAAGCAAAGGCAGGTGAGCACAAATGCTTTCTGACAGGTTAGGCTGGGATATTCACCAAAGATTACTCTTTTTTGTCTGTGACAAAAAGTGTGCCTGTCACTTTTCCTCCAATCCTGAACTTATGCAGGAGGAACAAAACATTTGCCTGACTGGAGCAAGCAAAGACAAAAGGAGAGCGCTGTGTGCTTTGGTTCCTGCCATTTGCTGAGGTGACAGACGTCATTTTTGCATGATGACTAGTGCTGCAGCTGAACACACCAGGAGGGGAAGCTGGGATGAGACTCATGCTGGATCAAGCAAAGCAGTGCCTGTGTTTCCTGGATACATCTAAGGTGTGATTTGGCTTTCCTGCCAGCTTGGATGCCTGAGCTGCAGGGAATAACATCTGATGTGCAGAAGGGTGAGAAAAGTAGGATGTCTTCCTTTAAACACAGAGGTATTGTGGGGGTTGAGGATTCGGCTGTCTCTGGTTTTAGCTGCTGCATCAGGGACTCCACATGAGTTGCCCATCGCCCTCAGCGGGGTGTCAGGGACATCTATAGCAGGACTAATTGTCTGGGAAGAGTGACAGGGACATTTCTAGCAATAGCAATTAGCTGGTCCTTTATTTCCGAACACCTCTCAGCCTCTGGCTTCTGGAGGGCCTGCCAGGTAAAAGCATATTTACCCCATCCAGCAGCAGTTTCTCAAACCATTGTCAGGCCCTGGTGAATCCCCAAAGCCTTGGGGGCCCTTATGAAGGCAGAGACCCAGTGTGGATCACAGTCTCTGGTCTCCTAGGCTTTCCCCCATTGAAGCAGGTGGCTGATGCCTGAGGGAGCCTGCAGCACCTGGGGACACTGGGTCCCTCTGTCCTTGTCCAGCACTGTATGCAGTTCTGCCTGGTAGAAGAGCCCGAGCTGCATATGTTGTCCTGTAATTTTTCTGCAACCCTCTCAGAAAGAGATATGGATTAGCTTTGCTGACAGTGATAAGCAAGAGGCTTAGAAAAGCTATCAATTTCTAAGCACCCATTCCAGGGCAGTAAATCTTGGAGCCTCCCTAGCTGTACGCATGGCAGAGAGAGCGAAAGCACAGTGCTGGTGGGGATTTAGGGCTCATGAATCACCCTGTGCTCTCCAATGGTGCCCTGGCATCTCACATTGCCTCCTCTTGTGATTTGCAACCACAAATTTCTGCTTAGCCCCCAGAAATACAAAAGTGTTTTATTTGCTCCCTTTTTCTTTTCTCCCTTAAAGGAGCCGCTTCATCTTTACAGGGGCAAATCCTGTTCTGTGCTCATTTACCCGCATTTAAGAGTTGTACATTTTACAGCTACTTCAGCCAGCTGTAGCCTGGTTTAAAGTGCACCAGGATCATGAAGGATGTCATAGAATCACAGAATGCCTCAAGCTGGGAGGGACCTCAAAGATCATAAAGTTACAACCCCCTTGCCATAGGCAATGTTGCCCTGCACAGATCAGGCTGCTCAGGATCCCATCCAACCTGACCTTGAAATGGAGCACCCACAGCCTCTCTGGGCAGCCTGTTCCAGTGCCTCACTGCCCTCTGAGTGAAATATGTCTTCCTAACATTAACCCAAATGACATCAGTTGCCCTTCATTGTCCACCAATGCCATCCATTACAGAAGGCTACCAGATTTCCATTTTCCAGTCACTAGGCACAGCAGTGAATGGACATTGATATCTTGCCGATACAATTTCACATTGCTATGGACAACACCTGCCTGCTAATACAAGAGGCAGTTTGATGCAACAAAGCCATAATTCAGTTCAGTGTGGTCTAGGTAGTGTAATGAAGTGTAGAGCTGGAGCCATGTATTCCATTTTCAAGGCTGGCATTGGGAAGAAATCAAGGCTTGCACTGTGGGCATCCTTGTCCTGAACACAGCATTTCCCCGGCTATCAAATCTGTAAGCTGAGCTGGGGAAAGAATGTGAGCTAAAAGCTGCCCTCTTATGGCCTTTTATAGTCACTGAACGGAGTTCCTCCAGCTGGTTGGAAAAGTGGGCAAAGGGCTGGGTATATCTTACAGCAACCTGGACAACCAGCACGTCATCACTCTGGTGCCGTGCCCTTGCAGATGCCTTGGGGTCCCTGCCACAGCTCTCCTGTGCTCCTGTGAAAACCCTCCAGTTTTCCTGGCAGAGACCAAAGCTTACAGCAAACGTGCTGGCTTTGCAGAACATGCATGACCAGAGCAGCTCCTACATCCATGCAAGTGGTGGGGAGGAGACCTGCAGTCAGAGATGCAGTGGCACAAGGAATCATCTTCCCCACATGGAGATTGCCAACACACCTCCAGAACAGCTGCTGCCAGCACGTGGCATTTGTTACCTTCTTCTTTCAGAGGGGGTCCTCTAAAATACATGAACTTTTGCTTGTTCTCACACCGGATTACTGACACCTGGGTAAACTCCTTTGGCTGCATGGTTTAGGATTTATTTTCCCATTGTATTGTGTTGTTTCCTAAGGAGGATGACAGCCCCTGGGGTACATGTCTGGGTGAAGATCCCCTGTGGTTACTAGCAAGGGAAAGACTTTAAAGTCATTGCCTCCCCTGCATGAATTCTCCTTCGGGATTGGAATTCTCCTTTGATTGAGTGGGATACCTGCAGACTGTATGAGCTTTTCACAAACCCAAAGCCCTGACCAGCCTGGAAAATGAAAGCAAACTGAATTAACCACCCACAGAAAGCTCAGCTCTACTCAGGGACTGGGACAAGCTATTTTCTAGTGCCACTTGGTTATGGCCCAGAGACAAACCTCACATTGGGATTAAGGGGGCCCAGGGGACCCGGTATCATTAGGGACCACCACTTGGCAATGTGCTGTCTGTTCCCTCTGGTTCCATCCTGGTCCTTGTCCTTTACCATCAGACATCAGATTTTGAGTCAAATCTGAGCACACATTTGGGAATGTTGCATTTCCATGCTGGACCTATTTAGCGTGCAACTTTATTCCCAGACTCTTGCACTCAGGTTTTCAATCAGAAGTCTGGTGCACAGAGTGGAAAAGCCAAGCAATGCAGGCTGACCAGCGAGGTGCTTGGTTGCTGCTGGGCAGGTGGCAGCCTTCTGCCTGTGAGTCTCTCTGACACTGGGGCAGGGTGTAAATCAGCAATGATGTGAGCAGTGAAGAGCAGGGGACTTGCTATGGAGGGGAAGGGATGTAAGCTAGGAGCAAGCAACTGTGAACACTATGGTGTTAGGCTTTGTCAGCTCCTCCTTCACCCAGCTGACAGCATTTTCCTGCCAGCAATGACTTCCATCTCCCACCCAACCCAAGCTGCGTTTTGCCTGTGGCATTTGCACATTTGTGCTGGTGCAAAGCTGTCACATCACCATCCATCTCCACCTCATCCTGGCTGTCCCCGGGCACAATGAGCAGGCAGGGTGGGCTGCAGGAAAGGCAGGGGAATGAGCTTTAATATTCTCTTTCCACGGTGCAGTCAGGAGGCTGCCAGCTGCAGGGTTCATCCAGCCCAGGCTTCTGAGAAGAGGAATAAATGAACCACCCAACTGTATCCCCTACAGATCCTATTCAGTTTGAAAAGGAGTCTGAGCACAGCATCATGCAGTGGGGGGCAGAAGGGATATTTGCATTTCAGTGACTTGTGAAGACTGAGGGCCGGCATTCGTGCAAAGAAACACCACCAGCAACAAAAACTTAAAACAGAGCTGAGAACTCCTCAGCTTGTGCCTGCCGTCAATTCCACCTCGGCTCGGCTCTTGCTCTTGTGCTCTTGCATCGCTAGGGGGAAGCGTTTGCCTGCTGGATGGGCACGCTGCCGGCTCGGGTCGGTCCCTGCTGTCCCTGCACGGTGACAGCTCGCCCCGGATCACAGCTGCTCTGCAGGGAGGGCACGGCTGGCCCCACAACTCCCGGTCACTGCTTATTTTCCCTGTTCAGACCACGAGGACATAAAACTGCCGCTAATAGCGCCCGGCAAGGATAAATAGAAGTGACTGCTCTTTTCTAATCAAGTTTTACATGGGTGACAAAAGCCATTTTGCACAGCATTGCACTGCATTGCTTGACAGTGGGAGAAGTTCCTGCCTGTATGGCCACAGCAAATGCACACAGAGGCAATCACCTGAAGGCTCTGGTATACCCGTTGCCTGAATGATTCTATGATTTTCTCATTCTATGGTTCTATGATCTGGCTTGGGGCATCTGCTCATCTGGAAATGGGAGTGTTTTATACATGGCTCCATGGGATGTAAGAGGACTGGAATATGAGATCAGGCCTCCAAAGGCAACTGTATGGGAACTGTTGAGTCCCAGCCTGAGCTACTGATGGAGCACCTGGGGAAAGGACCCAGTCAGCCCTGGGTGCACAGGTGAAGGCAATTCAGTTGTGCAATTGGAAGGGGTGGAGCCTGACTGCATCTACCTTAGACCCCCCCCCATTTAAGGGCTGACTGCCACTGAGGAAGCTTTCTGGTTGGAGATTCCTTCTTTGTGGAGTTTTTACTGTGAGCCAAGGTCTTCAGAAACCAGTAAGCCTCTTCTTTTCTTTTGTAACATCTCCCCGTTGTGCTGGTTCCCCTGCTGCTACAGTCACCCTCTCTGATGCACCTTTTATGCAATGATCCTGTCAGCATCTTCTCTTTGCCCTGTAGTGGTCTTGAGTTGTACATGTGGGCAAGGACTGGGACACCTTCCCACAAGTGTAGGAGCCTAGTAGCAACAACTGAGCTCCCAGCATGGTGCTGTGCTGGGAGGTGCCAAGTTTTGCAGCTTTATTGTGGCTTTTTATGGTGTTACAATCAACAGACCAGCTTGAGGAGTCCTGGGGGCTGTCTACTTTTATCCTTTGCTATAGGAGCCCTTTGCTTTAAGGTTCATCTTGCAGTCTTCTGGGGCATGAGAATACACTGCTATGCCCACTGCAGCCTCTGGCAGTATTTTCCTCCTCAGAAAAGAACACAGTGTCTGTGCAACTTGAAAAATAAAAGTCTGCCCTAGGAGTTTGCTTGTCAAAAGAGAAATGTCCTAGCTTGTGTCGAGGGGACAAATGGAAGCAGGTTGACCTCCCTTGTTAGCATCGCTTAAACTGAAGGAAAGAAGCTCAGAGAAGCAGCCCAGTGATTTGTTCTCCTTTAAAAATGACCCTGTCATCGTGCTCCACTGTTGATACCAGCAGCGGGGCTGGCACTGAGCCTAGTCTAGGAGGAAAAGTAATGAGTGTTCCCCTTCTTGTTCTGCTGCTTTATGGAATCACAGCATGGCTTGTGTTGGAAAGGACTTTAGAGGCCGTTCAGTCCCAACTGGCATTGGGGCTTTGGCCATGGGGGTCCACCCCAAAAACTGGTGAGACTGGGATCAGAGGCTGAGCCTGTCTGTGGGGTGTGGTGTGATAATATCTACCTACAAATAAATATCCTCTCTGACAGACCATCACCCAGCCCCAGCTCTTCCAAGACCCCAGGCTGCTGCTTAGGAGATGGTGGTGTTTTGGGGTCACTGATTTTACCTTTTGCTTTTTGAAGCTTGCCTTCTCTTTTGTCCTATGTAATGGGTTTTTTCTGTCCCTTCTTAAACAAGATGGAAACGTACTGTCCTTTTTCCAACCCTCTCTCAGCACCTTCCCTGTTAATTCCCATTACTCTTGGCCCAGCTTTCAGATCTTTGACAAATTCTCTGTTCATTTCCCAAGTACAAAACTTCAGCTGTGATTTTGCACTAGAGGTCATCAGTGACACCAAAACCAGTTAGTAATTTTCTCCTGAACTTTCTCAAAGCCAGCTGTGACTCAGCTGCTGCAATCAGGAACTAACAGGGAATGGCAGGAATGCCTGTGGGGAAATACCCCCCTAAAATATTTCCCTTTAAAAATGCTTTTACTGCGACCTGCTTGCTCATGTGAATAACTTTTGGCCAAGGTCTGTCACACAGCTGTTTTAAACTGCTCTCTTGTTTTAAAAGCACTAAAATGTATCACCTCGTCATCAGTCATGGGTGAGCTCTGTAGAGCCACAAAGGTTTCCAAAGGACCCCTCTGCTTCTTCTGTCCCATGTCGGAGCTGTAGCTGGGCCATCTACCAGCACGATCTCTCATTGCCACTGGTGAGCATTAGTAACCTGTGAAATATGTAGATATGAGGATGTATTTGCAGGAGGGCACATGCTCAGCCAACCACTTTGTAGGCTGCATTCCTGGCTGTGCCCTTGTAAGCTGCCAGCACCATCCATGTCTCATTGGTTCCCATGCTCCAGTTCTGCGGTTCTTATTGCTAGTGAGGAGGAGAGGCATGAGCTGTATGAATGCAATTACACCAGCGTGGAGTTGATTGTATATTCATACTGACCTTAACTTCTTGCTGCGTTCAGCAGATGGATGCTGGGATGGAGCCTTTCATAGCTGTAGGTCAGGAGCTCAGGGTCTGTAAGTGCACCATTCTCATACAGCCTAATAAGATTCAACAGGGCATCAGGGTGTACGTGCCCAGCCCTTGCTGCCAAAGTCAGGTCATCTACTGATAGTCTGTATATATTTATGTGCACATGTTTCAAAGACACCTCTGGCTTATTTCTTGCTGTATTTGGAAGGAAGCTGAGATCTAGCACTCACTTATTTGTTGTGCTGTGTCCTTTGAAGATGGGTTTCCCAAGTCAATCTCCTCTCCATCTTTTTCTCCCTGCTCATGACTTTAACCCTTGGGCAGCTTCTGGCTCATTTGGCTGATGGAAAGCTGGGGGGTGGTTTCTGATGCTTTTAATTGATCTGAGCTTTGAGGGAGCTGTTGGCTGTGAGGAGGGACAGTCTTCCTGCAGAGCAGATGAGGAAAAGTGCAGTGCAGTTAAATGAGCCATATTGCTCTTGTGTACCACATTTAGAGAGAGTAAGGACTATGTGTCTGCATCCAACACTTCCCAGATAGGCAAGTGTGGCCTTCTTACAGCCATCACATTTCTCCCATGAGGCTGAGAAGTGAAACCTCCGTTTGCTGCTGTCTGTGTTAATTAGAAATCTGCCAAGCCTGAGCCCTCTTTAATTATTAAAAGAGGGGGAAAAAAAAAAAAAAAAAAGACAAAAAACCTATTTTATTGCTGAAGTGAGTTCCATGCCAATATAAATCACATCAGAGATGAAGCTGCACAATTGGACGAGTCTAGATGGAAATGAGTTTCCTCAAGCTTATTTTTCTGTCGCTCTTTCTATCCCTGATGTGTCTTTGCCATCACATTTCTGCCACTCCTCTGAGCTCCACTGGGGTGCTGGGCACCCAGCACAAGGCTGCTTCAGGCATGCTTTGTCTCAGCACAGTTTAACATCTGAACGCTTGATGGTGCAATCTCATAACATTCTTTATACTGTAGTGTTTTGGTTTTTTTCTTCTGTTTTCCAGCAGAAGGATGAAATAAGCCTGATGGTAGTTGCACCTCCTGCTGTAAAATGGGCTGTAAATGAATTGCTATGTAAAGAGGGGACCGTGTGCCCTCACCAGCTCAGAGTACAGCTCTGTCTCTGGGATGTCACTCTCCATCACTGCAGGGTCTTGTTGGTAGCAAGTGGCATGAGGAACACTTGCTTTTGTAGGGTCAGGTCAGGCTGGTCTAGGCCAGAATGCCCCACTGCAGTGTCAGAGTCTGTGAAGGATTTGATGTTGCAGGTAGGGTCTGGAGCCTTGTGCATCATAGCTGCTGTGAGTCTGTTCACCACAGATTGATCTGGCTTGCTACTGAGCTCAGGAGTATTTCAGCATCTATACTCCAGACTGAAATTGCTCTGCTGGATGTGCAGTTAGAAGGAGTGACCCATCATCCCTATTCGCTTCTCCCTGCCAGCGTTGATGCTGGTGCCTTAATAGTGTCTCTCTCTCTTTGGCCTTTTCATACTTCTTGCAAAAACCATCCCTGTGCTGCCTGCCTGCTCAAGCAGAACAAGAGAGCTCCTTTCTGTTGGTCAGCTAAAAATTGTGTTTTCTCAGTTGAAAGAGTTTCCCTTTTACTCTGTTTGCAGCATATTCTTCCACTGTGTCAGAGGTGTAACTTCTTGCATATAATCCAACCACATACCTTTGCTGCTTCACACTGCTCTGCCCTTTCCTGCTGTTGCTCCTATTACAGCAGGACCAAAGCAGCTCACTTCTTTCAGAAGCTCATAGGAGGACTGTCTACCCATGGTCAGCAATAGGGTGGTTGTTGCTGGAGGCCTCTGCAAAAGCTCTGGCCTATGGCTCACCCCACCTGCTCAGATGGGTATTGCTCTTGCTTTTCACCTGAAATCAGAGCTGCTTTATTTACGGTGTGATGACTAGCTCCCAGGCAGCCAGGCTTCAATGCATACTAATGAACAAAACAAATGTTTTTCCCCTCAAAGTATCATGTGTTTTCCCAGACTTCCCTGCATCTCAACCAGCGAGATAACATCAAAGTGGTAAAATTTAATGAACCTGCTGCAATAGAGCGCAGCGTGATTTATTGGCTGCTAGGCACAAGGGAAGCTCTGCTGCTGAGACTTTTCAGTGTATTCCTCTGATTTTACTAGGTTAAAAATCATTGCAGCCCATTTGACAGGCAGCCATTCTTGGTGCTGCTCTGTAGCAGACAGACCAATGGACAGCCGTGACTGCTGATCAGCATAAGTGTGAATGCTCCTGCTTTAAGACAGTAGGCAATGAGCGGTGCCCTATCTTTGAGATGGACACATTGCTGAAACAGCCTGATTTCAAGAGGAAACTGAGGACATGCTTATTAAATGCAACAACAACAGAACAATTCCATGTGATGCAGCCCATCTACAGAACGCATGAGAGTGGGGAGGGAGGCTTTAATTGTGCAGCTGTTTCTATGACAACCTCTTCTATCAAATGGCCAAGCATAAGGGCTCTCTGCTCCTCTCCTGCTTGGTCTTGTTCACCTCTGGAACAGCTACTCCAGGATAAGAGCCCAGCTGTACCTCAGTGCATTCTACACAGTTCTGCAATGGCAGGAAAAAATAACCCAACCTAATGACTGTCCTTACACAGAGAAGGGCTGGAGGAGCCTGGTTTTACTTCCATTGCAATTGCTTTCTCCTGCCTTGATGACAAATCCATCCAGGTGTTGTTGGCCAAGCCAAGGAGGGGCACTTTTCTCTGCGTGAGTCTGTTGGAGTCTTGGTGCATGCCCTTCTTTCTGGGCAAGGTCAAAGGGATCCTCATTTACTTCTTATTTTTGCTTCATGGGACGAGCATGACTTTGGGTTGGGAGAATAGCTTATAAGTATGTGCTCCTTCCCTCTGGCATAGGAAAAACAGGCAGCAATGCTCACTGAGTGGCACGCAGTCTTCAACCATTGCTTGCTTAATCTGAAGAAGCCATGAGTCCTAAGATGACATTTCAGAGTAAAAGGGGAGGAGGAGGAAGGCATCAAGGTGCTGTCCAAAAGGGGCAATTGTTCTGTTTTCTCTGAGGCCATGTGAATGGCATAACATTAATATTTGCTTTTCCATTTCCCTTTGGGCCTCATTGTTTGAGAGCTCAGCCCAGAGACAACTTTCCAGCTCACCTCTGTTTACACTGAATGTCGGCGTTGCCAGCCCTGTACTGAGCCTTTCCCTTCCTCATATTGGCTCAGTGGGAAGGAAAGCCGTGCTAATTCTTCCTAACATGAGAAGACTCATTGTCCCTCTTGACTGCTGTTCAACAACAGCTGGTTTTGTTGTATTGTGGAGCTGTGTATTTTCTTTTTAATGGCTCAACACTGCTTAAAAGTCTGTCCCTAGTGTGTCTGCCAAATCAAATGGCTTGCTGTGAAACTCAGCTTAAGACTTCAATTGGAAAGCGGGCCAACAATAGAGCAGGTCAAAAATCCCACTTGGCTCAGATTTCTGTTCCTCAGGTCAAGATTTCTGACCGTGAAAACACCACTTTAGTAGTGTCAGTGTCAACATTTAGTGTGTGCCCTCCTCAGAGGGTGCTGTATATTTTGCTTGCATTGAAATACGCTAATCTCAATTTGAAACAGATATTCTGCTTTTAAAGAAGCTTTGCAGGACTTTTTTGGATGCATTAAGAATGTCAGCAAGAGGGTTTTATCCATCCTCTTTCCTTTAAACTCTTCCAGCCTTGGTCTTTGTAGGTAATGCTCAAGGAGTTGATGGGAGCCTCTAGAGCAAGATGTATAGCGCTGTAGTTTAACCTGCAATTGAGATGGTTTTTGCCTCCTAAATCATGGCAACCTGGTGGCTTTTGCAGGCTTTAATGGCTGCAAATGCAGAATTTAATGCAGAATGGCTTTAATTCTATCTGAATCCAGTGTAACTCCCAGTGTTGGTAATTTGTATGAGCAAAGGCATGGCAAGAGATGTCAAAATGCAGCTGAAGACCTGAGTCTTGCTGAGGACCATTATGTGTCACTGCTGCCCCATGACCCAGAAAGCAAGGATTTCCCTTCCATTGGAGGCAGAAGAAGAAGGAGGCGGTGGTGCCAAGTGTCTTGTTTGGATCTGGGGTAGAATCCAAGCTCTGCCAAGCTCTACCTTTCTGCTTCCTGGTGGGGCACTGTGATGGCCAGGCAGGCTGCTTCTCACCCAGCACCAAAGCTCACAGCCTGCCATACAACTCACTGCTTAGTAAAGAGCATGTCAGAGAGTGGATTAACCTCTGCATAAACACTAGGTGTGTTTGAGGGAGGCCTGACTGGGAGAAAACAGCCTTGGAGCTTGGGGCAGATGTTTCCTCCCTGCAGAGCTGGCTGTGCTGTGCTGGAGGAAGGCTGGCGAGTCTTGAAGATCTCAGCAGAGTCAGGTGGTGTGGATGTGTTGTGTGCATGAGGTGGGCACCAAAAGGGCCCATCTTTACCTGTGCTGCCCTCCTGGAGCAGAAGGGGAGGTGAGTGGCAGACTGGCGAGTAATCACACTGGGCTGCAATGAAAGGTTGCTGAAGTGAAGGAGAATCAAAGGCAGCAGCTAATTGGGAGGCAAGGAAGTATAGAAACCTAAGGCTTGGAAAAGAAAGCAAATAAAGCTTTAATGCTTTGGCTTTGTAATGAGCATAATTATGCGTAAGCTCCTTGCCTAATTTTGAAGCAGTCTATGAGTGTTGAAAGCCCAGAGTTTACCCCAGCCAGCAGCACTGACAAGCTGCATGCAGAAATTGGCCTTCTGACTCCATGAGGATATTGAAGACATTCTGGTAAATATTTACATTTTTTAATCTCCATTGCTAATCAGAGCTGGGACTATTTAACTTGCAGGCGTTTATTAAAATAAACTCTGCACTGATTGCTGCTTCTGCTATTTTTTTTTTCCCCCCCTCCTGTCCAGATGCTGGCAAAGCAAGGCTTTTGTCAAAGTTACATTAGCTGAAGCACTGCAGTTGCTACTATACAGCACAGTATAGTTTGAAAGGCCCTTGGGGACAGATGCTATTCCAAAATGAGCTGTCATCCTAATCTTGATGCTGCAATTAGTTAACAACAGGAACACTGGAATAGAGTGATTCTGTGGGCTTTTTTCCTCCTTTGAATACCACTCTTGGTGGCTATGTTCACTATACATCAGATAGTCTGGCTGGATGCCAGCTTGCATCTACTGTTCCTTCCATCTTTGGTCCTGGAGGGAACTCAAAGCACACAGTGGTGGCTGGGAGGGATGATGCTTCCCATGGAGGTGCTGCACACCCTGGCACTGCTGGTTAACACGGACAGCAGCTTGATGTCTGTGGCATTTTCTTAATTGATGCTGGAAAGATGGGAATGCTGGTGAAAAAGAATGGAGGGGAGAGCATCCCCTGTGTGGATGGGAAAAGAAAAAGCAACAAGAGCTGTACAGATGCTTCCTGAAATCCTGAGTTTCTGAGTGGATCCAAGGGGCTTTTGCAGCAGTTCTTGCTGCCATGGCTCATTTCACCCCTTGCACGGACAGATCTGCAAGAAGATAAAGCAAAGGCTGCATGCCTGGAGCTGGGCAGACCAAGGGCAAATAGTTGCAGAGCCTGTTGGTGAGGAGGGAATGAATGAGCTTTCTGAGAATCAGAGCAGGACTCTGCACCAGTGCTGCCTGTGTTCAGGAGCGAGGGAGCTCTGGGCTCCTTGGAGCCTCAAGGTATCTCTGTCTTTACTTTCATTATCAGCCTTGCAAAGTTTGTAGCTTGTCTGGGTATATTCTTTCAGCCCTGCTGCATTCAGCCTCTGAGTAGATGCTAGAAGCCCTCCATCCATCCTGAGGGAAAAGAGAGCATCGCACTTAGCTGTTTAGCATGAGTTTTCACAAAGTAAAGGTAACACCACCAAATGAACCAGTCTCTAATTGCTGCCACTGAACCTTCTGAATCTCTGAGCTAACGAGCAGGAGAGGGGATATAATCAGCATTACCCTCAATTAGGAATACCTAGGGAAGAAGCTGTGTTTTGGTCTCTGACATGGAAAAATCAAATTGCTGTTGTCATCTGTCCCTGCTAGCACCAGGCTGCCTTACAGCAAATGCCTGCCCATCTTTTCAAGTCTGTCAGCTGGTTTTGACCTTGATATGAACCTTTCTGGATCTGGGTTTGTCACCAGGCAGGGTGAGAAATGAGCATAGTGGAGGAGGCAGGAGATGTGAAGTGCAGCAGGAAGGAAGGCAGTGTGAAAAACAGAGGGTAACCGTGCTGTTGTGGGGTGAGCAGATGGAGGGCTGTCTCCAACAGGGTGAAATGTTGCAAGATCTGCTGTGTTAATGATTCTGATAAGCAGTAAGGAATGTGGAATCTAACTGATAAGGCAACTGGGAATACCTGAGAGTCATTCTGCCACCTTCTTCCCTGCAATGCCTGGGCTGAGAGGTAATAACTTACAGCTCCTTTCAGTAGCAGCTTGCACCGGGACCGAGTCCCCACTAGTGATGTGGCCCTGTGCAGCTTGAGGGTTAAAGAGCACTGGTGGTTCTCAGCAAAGAATATATCAGGAAGGAGAATCAGAAATAAAGCAGATAAATTCATCCATGATTTTTTGGGTGGTGCTGTGTGGAGCCAGGAGCTTGATTTGATGATCCTCATGGGTCCCTTCCAACTCGAGATATTCTATGGCAATGGAGAGAAACTTCCAGATGTGATTAAAAGCATTCTTACCTTTGTTATTCTTAAGAATGTTTGCCACTGATGGGGTACAGGGGCTGGTATCAATAAAATGAAGCCCTATGTGGAATAGAACCATGGAAGTTAAATCTTCATGTCTGGCATCCATGTGGTTTCTGTTTAGTGTAACTTAGCCTCGCTTGGCCTTCTGCTGTATTTAGCACATAAGATCCAAACTCTGCCCTGGACATCATTAGGATATTGTTTGCTGCCAGTTGTTTTCTGTCTGGCCATGTTATACCTCACTATACTTCTGCTGTATCTTGCCATTCTCTGCAGTGCTGCATGGCTTACAGCCCCACCTCCCAGTGCCAGTGCTGGTTTGGCCATGATTCTCCTGACTGATCTCTGCAAGAATTGGGTTTGGAGACTTCTCTGGCACATAGAACATCAGGGCAGCCTGGCCTGCGAGAGGTATATGTGCCCATGGCAGGGACTGGGATTGGGTGAGCTTTAAGGCTCCTTCCAGCTCAAGTTGTGCTGTGATTCTGTGAAGGTCTCAGGGGCACCAAAGTGGTGAGGAGTGTAACCATGTTGTTGGGGGAGCTGTATGGACACAGGTGAGAGTTACTGAAAAAGAAGCAGCTGATTTGCACACTGCATCTGGTTACACACACCTGCACCAGCACACAAAGGGACAAGGCTGTTTATCCACAAGTATAAAGCAGGCACATTTCAGACTGAGGACTAGAAATTACCCCCAACACACTGCCAGCCAAATTATGTTCCTAATCACAACTGCAAGCACTGCATGGACTATATCCAGCGTCTTCTCTGCTTCCTTGTTGAACAACTCAATGCTTCTGCAGTACTGCCAGCAGTTTATGGGATGTGGAGGTCTGTTTGAAGGAGATATGCTCAGAACTTTGTTGTAGTTGTGGCCAAAGCTGCTGGACGGAGTGTTGTTCCAATTGCTGTGTTTTTGGCAGTACCACGTGCTTGTTTGATACCTTCACCCTGTGCAGGGGAGGAATTGAGGTGAATGTTTGCTTGGGCCTGCTGTGGTCATAGCATGACTCCTTCCTGCATCTCCCAGCTCCTTTATTTGGGAGCACCCCTTTTCCTCATGGCTTCTGGTGGGCTTGTACCCAGACATTGCTGTCTCTGCACAGATCCTAAAATGCACAGCACATAGCTACAAGCGTGCTTAACTGAGTCATAGAATCACAGAATCCTCTGTGTTGGAAGGTACCCTCAAAGGCCATCTGATCCAATGCTCCTGTGATGAACAGGGACACCCACAGCTCATCAGGTGCTCAGAGCCCCATCCAGCCTGACCTTGGATGTCTCCAGGGATGGGGCATCCACCATCTCTCTGGTCAATCAGTGCCAGTGTTTCATTACCCTTATCATATAAAACCTTCTTCTTACATCCAGTCTTAAGCTCCCTTTTAGTCTGAAAACATTTCTCCTTGTCTTGCAGCAGACCCTGCTAAGAGGTGTTGTTTGGCAAGGTGCTCTTCTGCTCTCCATCTCAGGCCAACCTTGGTGCAGTGGGATGAGCATGTAGGAGCTGTTTCTCCTGTGTGGGGCTCATTTAATCAAGCAGGTCAGACAGTGAAAGTTGTGCCTTTTAATCTTCTGATCTCTGTCCCTGCCTTGAGCAGCTTTGCCATCTGTTCAGATGCTATGTAACGTGTCCACACATTTTTCTCCAAAGGCCCACATTTCTCTTCCTTATCCAGACCTACTAAGCAGCTCAGGGAAAGAAGCTGTGTGGCCCTTGTGGCACTGAGTTATTTACCAGTCACAAAATTATTTGGACTTGACCCTCTGAGGTAACCCTGTGTGAAATGTGACTTTTCTTCATCATATTTCCCTAAAAAATTTGGTGCTTAGTTGATTTTATCCTTCATTGTGGGTCACCTGGCATCTAGTTTTGCTCTTAGCTTATGACGTAACCCCTCAAGCTTTCTTGAGATGCTTCCTGTTTGGTGCTGCTTGTTTGGATGTATTAGTGGCTTGAGAGGAATAAAACTGAAGGTGCATTTCCACACATGAGCTCTAGCTGCAATGGTCCCAGATATGTAATCAGACAAATCCTTATCTACAGGACTTGCTGCTTTTGTGTGTCCAGACTCATTGCTCCTTGTAAGACACAGCATGGTGAGGGTTTATCTCTCTGCCTTTCTGTTCTGCACCTCCCTTGGGCCTGTATGTGTGGTCATGTTTGTGCATGCTTAGCTGCCTGTTTGAGCCCCCAGAGGCAAAACTGCTGCATTTTGTCCCTGGAAACATGTGTGGAAAGATGTCCATCAGCAACGCCAGTGAAGGTGATAGCTGGCCTTTTTGGTCCAAGGAATTAATCTTTTGGGGTTCAACAGCTTATGCTGGTGTGCTATTAATTTCAGACTCTCAGAGTTGACAGCTATTGCTCAAGAGCAGATGATGTTTGGAATAGTGTCTGCGTTGTCATTGTAACTGAATCTTCATTATTCAGAAAGCCTTGGCTGGCTGCTGGGTCTGTGCTGAACGAATCTTGCAATACAAATATTTGCCTGTGGAGAGATGCCTTATTATTAATTTAAAGCCTGACATAAATCACGAGCTCAAAAATGCAGACTTAAGTTTCCTGGACTAAAATAGATGTGGCCTCTTGCATGGGGAGCCGTTCCGATTATGCTTCCATAATTGGATCATGCTGAAATGGATACCTTAAATTTAGTTACAAAAGGCTAACCAGAAAAGAATGCCAACAATTTATCACAGCCACGGTGCTATATTTAAAGCTGTCAGCATTTCCAGGATATAAAGTGATTATAAATCCAAGCGATTTGTAGCCTGCCGTAGGAATCTGCCTTCGTGCTGACATTTAACACTGGAGTTCTCCATGCCAGAGCCCCCTGATTCAGGAACGCAGTTAAGCCTTCACCTCTTATTAATTTGAGAATAGCTTATTGCCAATACAGGCTTAGATGAAGGCATATGCGCTGTTGAATCCATGTCCAAAAGCTTTATTATTTTTCTCATTAATGAAGACGTTGGTGTGGATTTGAAGTTGCATGTACCAGAATGCTGCTGGAACCAGGACCCAACACAATCTCTCCATCTTACTAACCACAGAAATGGAGCATCTGTGTCTCCTAAAAGACCTATCATTTGTTATTAAATAATATCTTCCCTTTTGCTTGCTGCGACCTCAGGTGAATGAGATCTTTTAGCTGCTTGAGAGCTGTATAATTGAAAGAAGTCTGCTTGTTTCAGATAATCCCAGAGGAGACTGGCATTTGGAAAGCTGGCCAAGAAATGAAGCAGCCTGTAATACTTCTGCCTATGGCTCTGCTTTCCATTGTGTTTTCATTTCCTACCTTCGTTCCTTTTCCCTTAAGTGACATCAAGCTTGTGGAATGTATTCGCTTATTAGCAGAGTCAAGGATAAGCAAAAAAAAACCCTGCAATAAAAAAGAAATTACTTTCTAAACCTCCCCTGCCAAGTATGTGGATCTTTCAGGAAGCGAACACATGGCCCAGCTCTGCAAATCACTGAAGAATGGGAGTTGCTCCTATTGGAGTAAAGAGCACTCAGCAAGTCTGCTGGGATGTGATGCTGGGGGAGTGAGGCCTCAAGCCCTACATCAGTACAGAGAATCTTTGTGGGGCTTCTAAAGGTGCTTCATGTTACTCATGGCTGCTGCTTTTGGGCCACACTTCTGTCAGCTCGTACAACATCACTTGCACTGCACAGCCTCCAGGCCAGATCAGCATTCAGCTTGTGGGTTTGGACTCTGAGCTGATGGAGATGAGCTTTCATGGCTGAGGGCTGACTTCTGTCCCCAGGTTTGAGCAGCTTCCAGGTATCACATACCTGCCATGTTTACAGAAGTGCTGCCTGATGGACAGAGCCAACCTCCTGTGCTCCAGTTTGTGCCCGGTGCCTCTTGGCCTCCACATGAAAATAGCATCTCTGAAAATAGCATCTCAGTGCTATTGCATTGGGGGAGGTCATGCAGAAGACTGCTTTATTCCACCAGCTGCATTTTCGTATGGAGTTTGAGAGAGGTATATGAGAAGGATGGATAACAAAAGAAGCCTGAGCAAGAGGAAAGGCAATCATAAATGACTTCCACCTGTCTCCTCCTGTTACCTACTGCAGATACCAGACTTATGAAGGCTTCTTGTTAGCTGTGGCTTGTTAGAAAGCCCGGTACCAGCTCTGCCACCAGCAAGGAACTGGGGACATCACCAATTGAATGCCACTGTGTGACCAGTGCTTGCTGAAAAGGCTTTGAGGGGACCCCCAGGAACACCTACATGCTACCCTTAGTGGGATGCAGAGCAGCAGGCAGCCCTTGGGAGTGCTGCAGAAGGCTCTGAAAGGCCTTTAATTCACTGGCAGTCCATCTTTGCAACTTGGAGGGAATTCTTTTCCAAGGAATGAATTTTGGAAGGAAAAGTTCAGCAATCAGTGTTTCCAGAGCTGAGCTAGGTAACCGAGAGAAGGGAGATGCATCTGAAAAAGCCTGAATTTATTTATTCACTGATGAGAACTGTTCCACGGGGAGAAATAGGCATGGCTGTGTGCAAGGGGTGAAAGTGGGGCAGAAGATGTGCAGGGTGGTGGAGTGGGGGAAGATATCTTATGGGTGAAGCTCTGCTCCGTGGGTCATGTATGTGCTGCATTGCATTCCTCTGTTGCTTGTTTCTGACAGCAGGCAGGAGTGGGGGACCCAATCAGAGCTTGGTTCTGAAGAATCTGGTAGGTGAAAGCTAGCACAACATGTTTTCACTGAGAAGCTTTATTTCAAGTGGAGAAATGGGGTCTCAGCTAAACCAAGCTGAAGTTGAAAGTGTCTGGGAGGTTTTTGTCTGTCTAGCAACCAGTACAAGTATTAACGCAGTGGAAAGAGAGCCAAACCAGAAAATTGCATGTGCCCTGAAGTAAAAATGTTCTCATTATTCAGCCCTAACTTAAAACACATCAGCAGAAAAATGAATGCTATTATTTAATGGAATCTGTAGCCTTCATTTTCTGCTTTCCTTACAGAACCAAAGCCTAAGCAGACCACATCTCCTTTGCCATGTCTAGACTGTGACTTGCAGGCAGTAATGTTGTCTGCTACCATCGTATACTGAACAACTCACAGTGCTTTCACCCAAGGAAGATGCTTGGTCTATGAAGAAATATAAGGTCACAGTGATTTGCAATTGATAGATACACCACATGGATAATTTATTTGACATCTCCCTTACAAAATAACAAAAGCAACAGATTCTCTTTCCTCTACAATCCTAACTTGCTGGCTTGTTTTGACATCTCAGATTGGCAGCATGCTGCATGCAAGATGCCAGCAGCAAATGCGGGAAGGTGTTTTTGATGCTTCAGTCACATTTATGTTCCTAGTGATTGTTTCTTGGACAAAGTAAATAATACTTAGTCAAGCTGACATCCTAACTGCAGAGTTAATAGCTATAAGGAATGTTCTTTCTGCTAAAACACTGAATGGGATGGATGCCCCAAACCATCTAGACAACAAGATCAGTTTGGCAGCCAACTAAAGTGAGGAGACCAAACGACCTCCAAGTGGCTGAAATGTTCCAGAGGGTTCATGAAACCTTCTTCTAGAAGGATCTTTGCACCATAAAAAATGCTGTTTAAAGGGAGGTTGCTTGGCGCTGCTTTTGCTTTGTCCATGTGGCTCTATGGGCTTTGAAGTTGTCCATCTTCCTCCCATGTGCCTGCTCTCGTTTTGACCTTCCTCATACAAAAATAGCTCTTTTTAGTCACAGAAAATATCAAAGGTGTCAGACAATGGCTGGGTACTTGTTCTCATTGAAATGGGTGGGAACTTTGCCATGATCCTGGAGGGGAACGTGATTAGGGCCCTGTAACAGACCTCAGCCTAAGGAGCAGTAAGATCTGATAAGCTGTGGTGGCTTGGGACATTATAAGAGGATGGAGAGGCTAGGGAAATTTCTTCTTGGTTACACATGGGCAAATTCAGTGCCCATTTGATGGCCTGTGGGGCAGGAGCTGTAAGCCAGATCTGTGCTCATACAGGCTGCAGCAAAGGACAAGATCTCCAAAATGAGAGTGTTATTGAGACAGCCAAAGCAACAAGGCTGTCCCAACCTACAGGCTCTATACAACTCAACCTATGGTTCCTACCTCTTCCTAACCCTCAGGTCCTACACCCTACCAACCTCCATGCCTTTCTTCACCCAGCCCATAGGTCCTACACCCACCATGGAGTCACACCAGTGTTGTCATCTTGCCTCCTAATAACAAGGCAGACACTGTGAAGGCCCTACATGTCTAAAATGTTGTCTTTTGGGGCTTGGAGAGATTAAAAGGGATTAGCTCACCTCCCAGACCTTTCCTTACCCATGGCCTTGGTCACGAAACAGCCACAGAAGTTTTTCCATTAATTCTCTTTAGAGCCAGTGGCTGGAATTACCGCTCCCAACCTAACTGCCAATTTCTCTGCTGGAGTTCAGGCTCCATCAGGAGAAACTTGCTCTCCTGTTTCAGTTCATGGCCCTCCCTACGTGTAGAACAGTTTGACATTAGAGACGATGAGACAAAAATAAGTGGAGGAAGCTAAGCACGGGAACATAATCAAAGGCATCGAGCCTTTTAAGATAGCGTCTGTCCTAATATTTACAGAATCCCTCCAAAGCCAAGAGACTTCTGCTAGACTTCACAGACTCAATGCTGTTCTGTTCTTGTTTATGGCTCTGGTGCCAAAGTAAATCTAAGGGCTGATAAACACCGCGCACCCTGCCACGTTCTGTCAATGGCCATCTTCCTTAGAACGAAGTGCCTAAACAACATAAAAGTGTTTTAATTCTGTTTTATGTTCTCTTCTGTCTCCTAAACTGTTATTTTCAGATTCATTCTGGAACACCAACTCAGTGGGACTTGGGTTTTTTTTCCCCCTGCCTTTCCATCACACTGATAAGCTAACATGCCAACCCATGTGCAAAGTATCTCACTGGAACCATTCTTATGTGTTTGGCTTGCAACTGTCCCTCACGTGGAAATTTGCTCATTTGAATTCAGAGCAAGCTGCTGGCCTAGGAATGGCTGCACTCAGAAACATGGAGCTATTTAAAGGGAGCTTCCACTGTAGCCCCTTGTCTTGTTCTGTGTCTAGATCCTGATTAGAGAAAGGAATTGTGGACCAGGAGGAGGAATTTGGCAGGACTCAAAAACACAGGTTCGCCCCAGGGCTGTAACCCTCTGGGCTGCTGCTGCCTAAGCACAGCCATTAGTGGCTCTCATCCCACCAGTTCACTAGAATACAATCGAAGCCATCTAATTGTTAATTAGAGCTAATTGCTCACCAGGAAGGAACTCAGGCTTCAGCTAATGATCACAGACAGCTCAAAGCTTCTGGATGGAGGCTGGTAGCCTCGAGGCAGGATGCCTGCAGAAGGGCTACCTTGCCCATCCTCCTCCTCCAGCATCTGGGCCAGGTCTAACCTAAGCTGCCTTAGGCCATTACCAACCCCTGCACATCAGGCCTGCACCCCACAGGGGCAGCAAATTCCACCAAATCCTTTTTCCTTGCAAGAATGTCATGCCAGGAGCTCAGATATGTGGTGGGAAGAGAGGAAAGAGTTGAGCGTGTTCACAAAGCAACTGCAAGCAGGAGGTGGGTTGGGGTTATGGGCTGACTTACGGTGGAAGAGAACCCATGCAGCAGAAGCCACAGCATGAAAGGCTGGGGGTAAATGCACGGGGTCAGCAGGGTTGACTCTTGAGGGTTTGTTGCTGCAGGGTGGAATGCAAGCAATTTCTTGGCACTATTTTTCCACAGGATATTAGCATTATAAAAGGGAGCTGCCGAGAAGGAGTAGTTAAGATATGCTGCTTTTGACTCCACGTTTTTCTGAGTCTGCTCCATCCTTTTCCAGTTCGTGTAGCCTAAGGAACACTGCATTCAGAATGGCAGAACCTCTTGTTCCTCATGTTCTCCCTTCAGGGCACGGGGGGCATCTCCTTCTGTAGCAATGTGCTCCCCGCAGGAGGTGTGCCATCTGAAACCTGAATGAAGGGGCTTCTTGGCAAGGACAAAGCAACAGATGGGTGCTTTTTTTCCTTCCCTGACATGTAGGAAGAGATCCCAAATGGGTCTTTGTGTTTATTCTGGCTCTAGTTTGCTTTAGGTATTTAAGGTTTCAGCAGCCTAATGAGCCTGTGGTATCCAGGGAATGCAGGCATGGATCAAGAATCAATGGAGGGATGCTGAAGGAGGGGAAATAGTGTGAATGTGCCCCTCCTTTCAGTCTCTCCTCAAAGCTATACTGTGGCTCCTGGGGAGTTTGCTGTTTGGGAGGTTTTTGTCTTTCCTAGAGCAAGAAGGATTTGACTTCCCCACCCCACTTCATCCTTCATCCCTCCATTTAGACCACGACAGCTGGGTGGTTTTTTAGGGGTGGGAAAGCGCTCTTTGCCTCCTTTCACAGCAAGGTGAATATCCTGCTGTTCATCAAGCCAATGTAGAACCTCTCTATCCTGGGTGTTTTCTGTCATTAGAACAGATTCACCTAAACTTCGAGGCTCAAGTTATGTTTGGCACAAAATCCATGCAGCACCCTGGAATAACCTTCTTGACCCTCCCCTCAGGGTCATACATACAAAGAGCTGCCCTGGGAAATCACACCATAGTCAAAAACGAAGCTGGAAAAATAGCTGTTTTATGATCTTCCCCTCCCACTTTGTCAGTATCAGATCCAAACCAGATTAGAATAAATCATACCAAAAAGCATCCAGATTGCACAGTTGTACAGTGGCCAGGAATGAATGAGTTTTCTTGATCCCAGGTCCCCACTGCAATTTTCTTCTGCATTCCTCTGTCCGCCCACGTACACTGAGCAATGAATGCATCCCATTTCCAGGACCACCAGGAGAAAAGTGAATGTTTACCAACTGAAAATTGCCCTTCAGTCTGTTGGAAAGGCATTTTGTCCTCATTGGGAAGAACGCTCCCATAGCAGAAATGGAAGATGGCAGCTCTCATCACACCACAAGGACCCCTGCAAAGAGGGCAGGAATGCAGCACCTACATCCCTCTCCAAGCCTCAGCCTGTGGGATAACCACCTATTGTATTTAGATACTTATAAACGAAGATAAGATCCCATTGCAGTCTTTTCTTTTTCAGGCTGAGCAGTCACATACAGTGACTGTTGTCCTCCAGGATGGAGTTGTCCTCTGTGTGCCATGTTGTTGCAGGAAAGGAGCAGTATCTGGGGTGAAATGACTGAAGTTACCAAAGAGCAGCTGATAATTACAGGCTCGCTGTAATCTCTAGGACCTTGACAGTGAGCACAGAAAGTAACACAGCACCACAGAGTTGCTGGAGGATGAGATTCAAGTCTCTGCTCCAGTGCAGACTTCTTGCTCCATGCTGCAATTCCCTGTCTGTGAGATGATGTCATGCTGTGCTGGAGGAATGAGGCTTATTCTGGAGCAGGAATAAGCAACCACGTGATGAGGCCTGGGCTGGAGTAAATGCATCCCTCCACTGGTAAATACTGTGCAAGGGGGGGGAAAGGGCGTAAATGAGATTTGTAATTCTAAGAGATTTAAAGCAGCTTTAGAAAAGCCTGTCTGCTGTGGGTGTGCGGGCACTTCTTCATAGCAGAGCAGGACAGCTGTCTTGCTCTTCCAGGTATGCACCCTGCATACTGGGCCCTCATCTTAGCACATCAGATATCCATCCCATAAGTTTCCTTTTTAATAGGGGTGTTTAAGGTAAATAAGATCTATGCTCAGCAGTCCTCAGACATTACTTCTACTTGTTTCAGGTTACAGCTGCCTCGTGATGTCTTTCCCCATACGTTGTAAAGTAAGCTGACTTTTTTTGGGTCCAGTGTCTTCTGAAAGACTGAGAGATCATGGGTGATATGCTGGAGCTTTGCAGTAGCAAGACAAGAAGAGGGCAATCTCAGTGACAGCATGCAGCTTGATGGAAACACCGCATGAACACTGCAAGGATAAAGCATTCCTCACCATAAAAATGTATGACTGCAGATTTGCCAGCAGATCAAATCACTGGTGAGTTTTCAAAGTGGCCAAAATGGTGGTGAGTCGGGCTCCTCAGGTCATGCAAACAATGTGATGAATGAAAACACACAACCCTTAGACAGCAACGCTTTGGGTAAAAATCTCTGGAGCTTAATGCACTCAGATGGTCAATGAGATAACAGGTTTGATCAACAGCCAGTAGTTTTATGGGTAGTGGATAGTGACGTGAGCACCGATAGGAGATTAGTTCAAAACTCCACTGAAGCATGCCACTAATCAGCAGAGGTGATTGAGTCTATGCTTTAAAATATATAATTGCCCCCAGATGACCTAAACTTGCTGCTCAGCAACGGCTGGTGCAGCAGACACTGTAGCAGGAGGGAGGCTGCTTATTGCTAAGGGGATGTTTGGAGTTTGACAGCTCTGGCAGCTGTCTCTTGAGACTGTTTTATGAAACCTTGGGATTAATGAAAATGCCTTTCAAATAGGATGAGATGATCAGGGATGTAAAATAATTGAGCTGAACTGGGTTTTTTTAGAGCTGGGTAAAGGGAAATGTTCTGAAAGCCATCGGACCATATGTGGTAAGGTGACCCAAAGGCACCTCATGACATTTGCCAGGTCTCCAAGGGACATCCCATTCTTACCTGTCCATGAAGGGTCATAACTCCTTTCTGGAGCTGGGCAAGTTCACCAGCAGACCTAGATCTGTGGTCCTCATGGTCCAACCTGTCCCACAGCTGTTGGACTCACTGGCTGAGGTCCAATTTATATGTGAGGTACAACTTATGTATATACATTACATTTATATAACCAATAACCATTTACATGTGTTTTAACGAGCATATTCAGAAAGCCCATGAGTCCTTACTCTACTTATTACAAAATGGTTCTGGTCTAAACCACCCTTTACCATTAATCATTTTCTTGTTCTGGACTTGAAGTAGGTCAGACTTTTCAAGCAGTCTAAAACAAATAAATAGGGTAATAGTGGAGCAAAATGTACCACTGATCTGCATGCAAACTGGCAAGCCTCAGGCCTTACAAATGATTTACTAGAAATTTCAAGGAAGTCTGCACAGATGAATTATGGATGGCAAAAACTAGGAATGAAATTTAGCCTTGAAAAGGAGAAAAAGGATAGAGTGGAACAATTTTCCTACCGCATTTATTCTTTCCTGAAGTTTTATGACACTGGGATGTAACTCCGGATATACTTTTAAAGTGCTGTTTTTTCTTCCAAAATAAGATTGCACTGTAGAAACACTTGTGATAACCTATTTTCATCACAGCTGCTGCATCAGCCATATCAGCTTTTTTCAGTTGCACAGCACAAAGTTAAGCGCCTCAGGTGGGAGATACGGGCATGGTGGTCATGGGCTTTTCACATCACTGGTTTGGTCCCACCTAATGTTTTGCATGTTCTGATATACCTAAAAAGAACCATCTGCCTCTGTTCAGTCAGGAGAGCCATCTGCAGAGAAACCAAATGTCTTAGTGTGTGTTTTTAATTCCTTTAAGTACCTCCTGCTAAATAATGAATGCATCTCATGGGCATGGCACCTCTTTTCCTGCTCAGCTGTGGCTCTTGTGAGGCATGAAGATGGGGCCATCAAGCAGAAGCAAGCATTTGGGCGCATAGAATCACAACATTATAGAATGGCTTGGGCTGGAAGGTACTTAAAGCCCATCCAAGTCCCAACCTCTGCCATGTATAGGGTTGCCCCCACAAGCTCAGGCTGCACAGGGCCCCATCCTCCAGGGATGGGACTCCACAGTTCTGGGCAGCAGTGCCAGCTCCTCACTGTCCTCTGAGTGAAACATTTCCTCCTTCAGTTGTGCTAACAGCCCCAGGTTGAGGCTTTCACTGATTAATGTTGCCTGCTGCTGGGCCAGTCCTTGGTGCTTGGTGTCCCACAAGCATGCAGGTTCCTTCATCTGCCAGTTCTAGATGTCATTGTCAGTGATTTGTAAGCACCTAAGTTCAACCCTTGCAGTACTAAGCCAGGCTTGGAGATACAAGTGAAATGCATCCTTCCCCAGCATTGTGGCTGGCTTGAAAGGGTTTCTGCTCCATCAGAGGCCTCCCCCAGTGCCCAGCTCCAACCACTACAATGCTGCCTTCACCACCCAAGTGTAAGGCACAGCCCTGTGTGTTAAAAGCTACGATCAAAGCCGTTCAGTGCTCCGTGCTTTCCTGTTTGTCCCAGCAAGAGAGCTGCTCTGACCAGATAGGAATGGGGAACGTGCACTTGGTGAGGTGAGAGCCCTTTGAACTGAGGACTGCGTGGCATAAAAAGTGCATCTTTGTTTCTGCAGCCCTCCCTCCTCCAAACCCAGGAAGAAATAAGTGACAAAAGCACTGCTGCTGGTTGCACAGAAGCACTTGGGGCACGGCTGCCTTATGCTTGTGATTTTTCAGGCTGTGTTTCTGTGCCATTTGAAGTCATGGAGAAGGGACAGCAGCCCCACACAGCCTCATGTGCTTACAGCCAGCCTGTCTGTCCTTCTGTTCCCTGCATTACCCTCTGAAGGTGCTGTAGACAAAAACACCCCTTTCTGCTGAGAATAGTTCTGGAACCAAGTTATTCTGCTTCCAGGCTTTTCATTACCGGTTTATATTTGGCCAGCCAGCACCAAATCCAGCCCTGCAGCATCTCTGCTGACCCCGGGGGTGAGTTTGTCCTGAGATGCTTCTATCACAAAGCCATCAAAACCAATTTCCTCTGATCTGACTGACTTGAAATCCCAGTGGAGGCAATTCATCTACTGCTGGATGTGAGATATTACAGCAAATAAACATCAGAGACAGGAATGCCGTGCTGGAGATGAGAAATCTGGTTCTGTGATGAGAGGTTATGAACTTTTCTTATCTTATCTGTTGGGTTTTGTAATGAGAAACCTGGCGTAGCAGCAGCAGCTCATGCTGAGCAGCCTGTTCCCAAGGCCCTTGGGGAGCATGGGGATGTCCAATGGGCAGCAGTTGGGATGGGGACATCGGCCCCATGCAGATGAGGCCACATGGTGTGGCATGATGGGACTCATCGTTCTGGGATCAAAGCTGTGTCACCAGGGCTGGCTGCTTGGCACCACAGTGAGGAGGCTGAAGGGGAGGCTGAAGGATGAGGTAGGGAGGAAACATGCCATCATTAATGCCACCATGAGTTTAAAAGAAAATACTTTGTCTGCCAGCAGTGTGCAAACAAATGCTTGTGTGAACACATCAGACATGACCAAGGCTCTTCCTACAGCTCTTGGCATATATGTCCATTTGAGGCTGGAGGGTACAGTGGTCAGAAACACCAGTATGGGAGCTGGCAGCAGTCAGCCTTGTTCCCTTCATCTTAGAGTCATAGGATCATAAAAGTTGGTAAAGACCTCTCAGATCCCCAAGTCAAACCCCAGCCCACCCCACCATGCCCATTGCTCACATCCCTCAGTGCCACATGCCCACAGTTATGGAGCACCTCCAGGGATGTGACCCCACCACTCCATGGGCAGCTGTACCACTGCAGTACCGCTCTTTATGAGAAGAAATTGTTCCTAATAGCCAGCCATATGCTCATTCCCTCCTTAACGGGGCTAACTCCCCTTGTCAGAGTACCACATCCCCTCTGAGGTGCCCCTGACCAGCACACCGGGTATGGAGCACATCTTCATGCCATGAGAGACCCCAGACATGAAGGATGTAAGTGGTTCTATGATTGTTTTCTACCTCTTCTTTCTGCTGATGGTAGCTGCTGCTCTGCTATGTGTCTGCTGAGGAAGCTAACCCACAGAGATGAACCAATTTGGTAAAAATCAGAAGAAAACTGGTGACAGAAGCACGACGGGCCCTGGTCCCCTGGCACCACACCGCTTTGCTGGCAGCTGTAGGTACAGCAGCAAGGAGGGAATGTAGGAGCTTAAGTGATTTAACTTCAAGAGCACGGCAGCAAGAGTGAAATCCACTTATACAGGCTAATTGATAGTGAATGATTCCTTAATTAGAAATTAAGACTTGTCCCCTACCTTAAGAGGAAGAACAGAACCAACGTGCCAATGAGCTGAGGGGTATATCTGTGACGATGGATTTTCCTTTGGAGATGCTCTCATCCATTAACTTTTCATGACATAAATTTGTTTGCCTTAATATATCCAGTTAGAAGCATTTTCAGATGCATTATTTAAAGCCTGAAAATAAATACTGGATGCTCAGGCTGTGCTTTGTGAAAGCTCAGCGCTCCTTGCCTTCTCACTCAATTATTGATTGTGTTTTCCACTGCATTTGAGACGCTCTGGAGTGCACAGGGGAACATCCCGCCTTGTTTACTTGCTCATTTTAATTCTCTAAGCCTCAAAAAACTCATTCGGCCACAGATTTGGGGCTTCCATCCCCACTCTGTCTTTCACCCGTGTCACAGCAGAGAATATGCTGCAGCCCCATCAGCGAGCTGCCAGCCTCAGGAATTTCTCACCACACACAGGTACCGATTGGGCAACAGAATGAGATCCACATGTTATTAGGAAGGGAGATGCCAGCAATGATGCATTTGCACCAGCAGTGGCAAAGGTGAGCATTGCACACTTGCTGGCTTGAAAGGTACAGCCACTCGTACAGCATCCGAGGTTGACTACAAGGCCTGACAGATGCTTTTCTCACATCAGGGACTTTTGTGTCTCTCTCTGTGTGGTCTTTCTGATGTTTAATAAGGCATGAGCTTCTCTTTCAATTTTTTTCCTCGCTGAGGCATTTGTGGGATCTGTCTTCTCAAGGCAGATGTCATTTGATATAAACTGTTGCCAGGATAGACTTGGAATTTCCACACTTATGTTGGATTTGATTGGCATTAGCCTGGAGGCTCCTTGGGGAGGACTGCAGCCTGCCAGCCAGCTTGGTCCTCACCTTGTGCAGGAACCAGGCTGTGGGAATAGAGGAGAGGTGAAGGTTTGGGGAGGTTAAATCGAGGCAAGCAGTGAGAGCCAAGACAGTGAGATTTGTGGAGGGGAATGCATTTGCACAAACATCCCATCTGGAACCCTGCAAACAGGTTGTCAGGTATATTTGGGTATGTGGTCCCTGGGCTGCAGCATTGCCTGAGACAGGTCTGAGTAAGGGGCGAGTGTTGTCAGAGGCAAAAATAATGCAGAACCTGTTTCATTTGTGTGGCACTGGGGAATTTCACATCCCAGCTCCTTCCAGCGTGGCAAATTGGAGCTACAGAGCTGGAAAATGCAGCCCTAATTAATATTGCAAACAACCTGGGAACAAGACGCCATCAGACAGGCTCCAGATAAGTCCTTAACCTGGCCTCCAGCACATTTGCCAAACCCTGGGCTAAAGCCAGTGGGGAAATTCACCGCTGACTTCAAACAGAGCAGTGTTGCACCCAAAGGCCTCCTCCTCCAGCCTACTGCTCCTATGCCATGCCAGGAAGGCACAGGGGGCACACAGGAAGGGTCCTGCCATAGGGAAACAGCATTCCATCTTCAGGATGCTCTTTGGGATGCAACCAGCACATCCCATCTGCATCATAGCTATCTGCTTTAGTAACCCCCAGGGTCAACCAGGGATGCTTGAGACCCTGGAATTACTTCGCCATAGAAAAGAAATGCAAATTGTGGACTCATAAAAGAGAGAAGAAAGAAAAATGTAAACCCGAGTGCTTCCTGTTCTCTTTTTCATGCTTACAAGAAAGCAATTCAGGCTTGGCGCTTGCATTTATTAAACAAAAAATTCTTGTGACTTCGTTTCTTTCCAGAGCAGTCAACCAAACTGCTTGATATGCCGTGACCTTGAAACATAATGAAGCATTGAAAAGCAAATCCGGTGCTACAGAAAGGAAGTGTATTTCACCATGCAAGAGGAGGTACTGAGGTCCAAGTGAGAAACAACTGAGCAGTTATCTCTGATGGCTTAAATCTCATCCAGGCAGGGCTTGCACAAGACAACCTTTGTTAGGAGTGCTGTACACTGGGCAAAGTGTGGAGAGCTCTGCTGAGGAGCACCTGGCAGTGGTGGATGCACCTGGTGTGCATCTGACATTTAGCATCGTTTTGCAATGGTCTAATTCATCATGTTACCCTTTGCCCTTGTTAGTGTGTGATAACCCCAAGGACATGGCTCTGCCTGGTGGCAGTGACCGGTGCCAAGCACCATCTGACCTGGCCACCACTGCAGTGTCCTTGGGGTATGGGAACAGAGGGTGCCCTGCACAGGCAAGAGAGGTTTGCATGTGTTTGCACCTCCCTGGGGAGGGACCCTGCTTCCTTGCCTTGGAGGTGGTAGGAGAAAACATCTCTTGATGAATTTTCATTAATTGCTAATTAGTTGTTAATTAATTACTGCACAGAATATCTGCACAGCTCTGGCATCCAGGAGATGCTATACAATGCAAAATCAGATCTCCAGCATCTCGTATTGGGTAAACAGCCCCATATCCCAAAACACGGCCAAGATGGCAAATTGTGTTGCTGTGCTAGATGTACAAGATGGGGAAAGTGTGACACAGCTGTGGCAGAGTGGTTGTGAAGGTTTTGGCCTGAGCAAAACTGCCTAGGACAAAGTGCTGACTGTCATGGGCTGGATGCTGCCTGGCAGACAGGACCCAGGGCTGCAGGTGGGAGGGTGAGAAGCTGGGGGATGCCACAGGGATGCACAGCTTTGGCACCCAGCATTAGCTTTGGGAAGAGAATGCAGCCATAAATCATCCTCACATGTCCCCGACAGCTGCTCTGACACTGCTAAGTGGGCAGGTGCTTGGACAGGCCTTGCTCTCATTACCGTGTGATTTATGGGCCTGATCTCTCCTAAATTTCTGGGCTAATTCCTCACTACTGTTTGCACACACACCTAAAGGCCTGGGACTGCCATTTCTCCCGTATCTCTTGACACCTAAGCCCTAAACCTAAGCAGACAGCTGGGAGCCAAAGGGGTTCACAGTTTTATCCTCTGCTTTTATCCAGCACAAAGAGACTTGCACCTGGTTTCCCTGGGACAAACTTGCAGAAAATGAGGTTTGTATCAGGTGCATTCATCCCTTGGGTTCAAATCTGAATTCCTATGGGGGAGACAGGAGAACTCAACAGCCAGCCTCCAGGCCAGAATGGATCCAGTGGCAGCTGGGGCTCACGGTGCTGGGAAGGATGACATGAGCTGGTGATGCTAGCTGGCTGTCACGCTGCTTGCATTGAGGTGGAAGTGACTGTGGGCAGCAGCTCTGGCAGATCATCACATTCATTGGTGCTGATGATGGGAAACAGCTGTTCCTAGCACAAGTTGGTGCAATCACCGATTCAATTAACCATATTGATTAATGCAGCAGCTCAGCAAACATCCTGGATGAGGCTGCCTGCCACCGAATATGTGAAATTACTGTGTGCCACTCTGGTTCAGTGAGGCTGAAACAGGCACCTGTTTTATCGCGCTACTATGTGAGAGGTGGAAAAGGTCTAGAAGGAACTGGAAACAAGGAGATGACACATGTTGCTCCCCACGTCTCTGACCTGAAGAAGATGCAGTGCTCTTTAGATGTACAAGGGGAATTAGGTAGAAAGGAGAAAGGATGGTTTTGAGCCTCCGAGGGACGCAGAAAGGCATCCTGAAGTCCTGCTTAGTTGTAAAGCAGGGATTTCCCATTAGCTGGACACTTCTTCCCTAAAGATGATAAAGCAGACTCAGCCCAGTGGTTGCCTGTAGATAGAGCTGTCACTGAGCCCTGGCTTTTTGTGCAGCTTCCGTCATTCTGTTGCCAGGAGAATATCCATCATGAACAAAAGCTGGTTTGTTTTGTGCAGTCGGACTCAGGGAGGAGGAGAAAGTCTGCACAGGGAATGGTGGCATTAACTTGGAGACTGTCACCTTGCCATTGGGTTTGGCCTTACCAATGGGTTTGGCCAGTTGGGACTGGGGCAATGAAAGTGGCTCAGAGTGGAAGGATGAGGAAATCTGACAAGGAAAAGCATGCTGCTTGCTGGAAATGGGTGATTAACACCAAAGGGTTTGCACAGCAGAGGCTGGGGAGCGCCTCCGGCACAAGGCTGGGCTTCCCTTATCTCCCACCTCTTTGCTTTCTGTTGTTCATTCATCCCATCAGCCAAAGAATTTAAAGGCACACAGGAAGCCTTGTCAATTGCTTTGTGTACTTCCTCACACAGCTGTTATTAGTAGGAAGCGATCACTACTTGGTTGGGTGTTCACCTTCACCCCACAAGAGCCAAGAGCTCTGTGCAGGGACTGGGAAGGGGAGCAGAAAGCCACAGAAATGCATGTCTATGAGCCCCCCGTGCTTCCCTCCCAGATTTACTAAGACAGGGGCACACTTCGGTGGGTAATTGGTTTTGAAATGAGATCAATCCTGCAGGGAAGTCATACATACAAAACAAATCTCGTCTGAATCATTCACTGAGTTTATACCAGCTGTAAATCAGAGTCCCCTGACTGTACAGCATCCAGACACCCATAAGCACACGCTGTGTTGGGGATTTCTGGAGCTCACCTCTCTCCTTTTACAGGATGCAAATCCAAAGAGCCCTGCTCACCTGGCAGCCAGCAACAACCTGCCCATAAAGAGACAGATGTGCTCTTGTATCTCAGTCATGGGGATGTTGTCCTGGATCAGCCCTTCTACGCACTGCTTAGCCAAAATGAGACAACATCCCACATTGCCAGGTTTTGTGTCAAGGAAAAAAAAGCCATGAGCAAATGGACAGAGAAAGTCTTACCTGAACTTTAGCATGGAATTCCTCCTAGGTTATCTCCAGCCCAATGTAAAAGCCTGAGTTCATTGAGGTATCCTGTGGGCTTTAATTGCTCATCACTACCGCTCCCTGATGGGGGAAGTGTGAGTGGCACCTTGCTAAAGGTGCGACAGCTCCACCACCAGGCAGGGAGCTCCAGTGTGCCCAGGCTGGACCCCAGCTGGATGGATGCCCAGGTTGGATGGGGGACCCTGGGCAACCTGATCTAGTGGATGGCAACCCTGCCCAAGGCAGGGATTGGAACTGAGCAGGCTTTGAGGTCCCTTACAACACAAACCATTCTATGACTCTATGGTTCTATGATTCTGTGCCTGGGGGCACAAGTGTTGGTAGATGAGAGAAGAGCAACTGATGGCATCCATAGGGACTCATACAAAGCTTTCCACACTGTCCTACACAACATCCTTGTCTCTAGATTGGAGAGATCTGGCCCTTGTAAGGCCCTATCTGGAGTACTGTGTCCAAGCATAAGGCCCCCAGTGCAGGAGGAATGTGAAGCAGTTGGAGTAGGTCCAGAGGAGGATCAGAGGGCTGGAGCACCTCTCCTATGAAGGCAGGCTGAGGGAGCTGGACTTTTTCAGCCTGGGGAAGGGTCTGGGGAGACCTCACTGCAGCCTTCCAGTACTTGGAGCCTGCAGGAAAGCTGGGGGGGGGGGGGGAACTCTTTGTCAGGGGGTGTAGCAGTAGGACAAGGAGTGATGGTTTTAAACTATAAGAGGGTGAGTGTAGATCAAACATAAGGCTCAGCTGGACTTTCTCCACTGTCATTGTGTCCAATGTGCATCCTCAGAGAGGGGATGGGCAGCATCTAATCAGTGTGAATTGCCCATTTTCATGTAAGCAGGCAGTTCCAAGTGTGCTGAAGTCTAACAAACACTTTGCTGCCTGGAGATGTGGGTTTACCACAGAAAGATCACGGGGCTGCTGAGTGATGCACGTCCGCCTCCCCCATCCCAGAATCCAGCTCTTCTGAATGAGCACTTTTGCTCCCAAAGGCATCTTTTATCTCTGGCCTGAGATGATCCAGAGGTCTCCACAGCCACGTCTCAGGGCTCACAAATAATTCAGCTATTCAGGAAATCACTGAAACGAGTGCAAATGAATGGAGGGCTCGGAAGGGCGACAGAATGGGTAAATTCAGGCTTTTGGGGACTGAAGAGGACAGCGTGATCTACCCCTGACACAGACTGACTCACTTAAGGAGAGGCTTGAAAAGCAGGGCGATAAATGGTGTGAAACACAGCAACTGTGAGACCCTGCAGCAGCAGGTGCCCGTTGAAAGGTTCCCACCAGCAAGTGAGATCAAACTGCCCCACTGTAACTAGAGAACCGGGCTGTCCAGCTCTGGGGAGCTATGCATTGATAAACCCCAGCCTCCCAAAGCCATGAGAGAGAAATGAACTCCCGAGGTCACTTTGAAGTGGTTTTGCAGCTCGCTTGGATTCACTGCCAAAACGCGTCCTGGAAGCGCGGGTGCAGGAGGAGCCAAGCCCAGGAAGAGGAAATTTACTCATTGCTGCAAGCAGGACCATGGTCCTGCCCAAGAATAAAACAAGGGTGTGCAGAAGGAAGACCAGTGCCTCACACTCTGCTCTGACCTCCTCTGCTCCAAGGCTTTGCTCCCTACTTCTGTGGTATTTCAACTAAGATGCCCACAGTGGTTTCCGCAGCCACCATCGCTTTGCTGTAAGTTGCATCCATCCCCACACTGCATCCATCTACACACTGCATCTATCCCCTGCATCCACCCAACCCCACACTGCACCCTTCCCAAACTCATTGCTTTCCCCTCCCAACACCACCATTCCCCAAGGCAGCCCCCTCAGTAGCCGGACAAGGCCCTGTGTTGGCAGTGCTGGCAGTGAGCACTCGGTTAGCCCGCCCTGTTCAGGCTTTGGCTCCCTGCCTCGGGGCTGGAGCCATGTCAGCTCAGAATCCTGAGCTGTACTTAACTCCAGAAAGCCTCAGTGGGAATGCTCCATTAAGGAGAGAAAAAAAGCAGGCAGTGGCACAACTTGTTGCTTTATTAAAAACGAAGGTTGGGTTTTCCTCCCATTCCTTGCCTGGCGCAGAAATCCAGACTGCAGAGCCGTGACTCCAGGTACAGTGCCACCATCCTCCTTTGAATCCTTGTATTCACTGCCCTGGGTGTCACCCCACTGGATGAGGGCTGTGTCACAAGTCCTTGCACAACTGCTTGCTTTGCACGAGGGCTGCTCCTTGCATGAGGGGTTCTCTCACCCCCTATGCATGCCCACTTTGCATGAGGACTGCATCATGCAGGTGCCCTAACCCTTGCACAAGGAGCTCCCATACCTCCAGTGCACACCCAGTTTGCACAAAGCCTCCCCTAGCACAAGGGGTTCCCACAATCCATTTACACGCCCATTTTACACGAGGAGCACCCCTTGCACAGGGACTTCCCTTTACCCAGGGGGTTCCCGTTACCCATTTGCACACTCATTTTGCACGATGAGCACCCTTGCACAAGGGCTGCCCTTTGCGCGAGGGGTTCCCACAACCCATTTGCACACCCGTTTTGCACGATGAGCACCCCTTACACGAAGACTTCTCCTTGCACGAGGGGTTCCCACAACCCGTTTTACACGACGACCGCCCCTTGCGCGAGGGTCTCCAACATCTCCGCGCAACCATCGCGCACTACAACCCCACAGCACACACTCGCCGTGCAATCCACCCCCCCTCACCCTTCTCCGGGCCCCGCTCTTGCAGCCCCTCCCCTTGACGTCAGGGCTGCGCGGGGCGGGCGGTGAGCGCTGTCCGGTGCCGGGCGGGGAAACGCGAACCGGGAGCGGCGGCGGCAGCAGCGGAGGTTCGGATCGGTTCGGTTCGGTTCCGCCGCCCGCAGGTGAGCGCCGTGGGTAGAGCGGAGTTTGCGGGTGAGCGGCCCCGCGCGGAGTGCCGTGTGAGTGTGCGCGTTGTGTACGCGGGTGTGTTGTACTCTATGTGCGCGCAGTGTAAATGCACGTGAGATGCGTCTGTCCGGCGTGCACGGGTGCAGGGTGTGAGTGTGTGCGGCTCGCAGTGCGGGTCCCGTGCACATCTCTGCTGGACAAAGTTTTGCTCCCGCTTGGGCGATGCCCACCTGCGCGCTGCTCCCCGCGGTCCCGCTGCTCCGCTCCTCTCCGGGTTCGTTCCAGCAGCGCTGGAGCTCTGCGGACGGGTCGGGTGCTGCTTTCAGAGGTGGTTTTGGTAGTGCCGTGTGTGTGGGGGGTTGTAGTAATACCCGAGGCCCTGTGCCGGGCTGGTGGCTTCATTCAGAAAGCCGTAGAATATCCCGAGTTGGAAGGGACGTCTTGCAGAGATGCAAGGACCGCCCTGCTGCTCACTGCCACGCTGTGAGGTTTCTTCAGCTGTGAGTTGCAGCCTGAGCTCGCTCTGTGGCTGTGAGTTGTGCTTCAGGTCTCTGTGGCCACGAGCACATCCTAGCAGGCTACTTTCCTTCCAACACGGAGACTTGGCCTTCTGACCACGAGCCAGCAGTGTGCCCAGGTGGCCAAGAAAGCTGATGCCATCCCAGCTTGTATCAGCAATAGTGCAGCCAGCAGGAGGTGACCACCCCCTCGTATACAGCTCTGGTGAGGCTGCACCTCAGTGCTGTGCTCAGTGTTGGGTTCCTCAGTGCAAGAAGGACACTGAGACCTGGAGTGTGCACAGAGAGTGGTGACAGAGCTGTGCTGGTCTGGAGCACAAGTCTTATGGGGAGCGGCTGAAGGAACTGGGGCTGTTCAGTGTGGAGAAGAGGAGGCTGAGGGGAGACCTCATTGCTCTCTGCAGCTGCCTGGGAAGAGGTTGTGGTGAGGTGGGGTTGGCCTCTTCTGCTGGGTAACAGCAATAGGACAAGAAGTAATGGCTTGAAGTTGCACCAGGTGAGGTTCAGATTAGATATTAGGGGCTATTTGTTCTCAGTGAAAGCAGTCAGGCAGTGGCACAGCTGCACAGGGAGGTGTGACTGTCTCCATCCCTGGAGGTGTTCAGGAAATGTGTACGTGTGGCACTGAGGGACATGGTCAGTGGGCATGGTGGGGTGGGTTGGGGTTGGGCTGAATGACCTGAGTGATCTTTTCCAGCTGGAGTGGTTCTGTGATCTATACCCACGGTGACAGGGAGGGAGCACTGCTCTCTACTCTGTCCTATGGTTTGTGTATGTGGTTCAGGGTTGCCTCTTGGCTCCGTCTGGCACTGGACTCGCTGGTGTTGGGAGGTTTGTGTTTTGGGTGTGTGGATCAGCAAACAGTTGGCGAGTGCAGTGCTGATAGAAGGTGAATCGGGAGCCCTGGGGCTCAGTGTTCTTGTGCTGTGCTGCCAGAACGGTGCAGCAGCTCCACCTGCCCCGTGGGGGTGATGCTTTGCATCCTTCAGCAGAAAGCACCATGCAGGGTGTGCTCGCTGCTGCAGCATCCCGTGCTGATGCTCCGTTGCAATGATGGATGTGGGAGCAACTTTGTAGCCTGGAAGCTGTATAAATTATAACAAAGATCTGGAAGGCGGCTGAGTCATTGTTTTCACCTCCCATGTGTTAACCTCATCGTCCAGACACAACTGGGAACATCAGAGGGATGGTGACACACGGCTGTCAGACAGCAGGGGGAGAGGTTCAGCCCAGCCCAGCTCTGCACGGCCACAGCTTTCTGTAGAGCTCTGCCCAGAGCCCAGCCAGATGTGTGATAGCTGGGTGGGTGCGTGGTCGTTGTGCACGAGGTTTTGAGGGGACACAGCCTGAACGGCGCTGCGTGCGTGTGGCCCTATTTAAACGAGGTCGGCTGTTTCCTTAGGAACAGAAAAGCCTTTTTGGAGCCGAACAATGGCACGTCCCCTGGCGCGGTCAGCGAGCAAAAGTAAGGCAGGGGATATTTCACAGACCAGTTCCTGCTGCTGCGAGCTTGCCAGTGAGTTCTGTGCGGGCTCTGAGCACCGAGCTGCCGGCTGCCAGCATCACACGGCTCTGTGGGTTGGGTCTCCTGGGCGCGGGGTTACAGGAGCTGAACAAAGAGAAACTTTTTCTTTTCGTAATGGATCCGCCTGCCAGCAAATGGCAGCTAACTTCGGGGAGGGAAAACAAAACAAGGCTCTGCCCGGCCAGAAAAGGCGTCCTCACATCTGTGGCATTTCCTTTCTTTCTTTTCCCACTCGCCAGCCCCTCTTGTCCTGGCCGCAGCATTGAAAACCTGGGATCAGATTAGCAGTACTGGGGTGGGGCTGCTTTCAGCCTCAATAAGGAGCATTTTCCAGCTGCAAAACCCAGCCCCAGTGCCCTCTGTGCTGGTTTTTCCCCTTGCAAGAACTACAGCTGGCATCTTTTGGGGTGTGTGTGGCTGCACCTGTGGTGCGGGTGAAGCTCTTGAAGTCTACAGGAACAGTTTTTAAAGCACCTGGTCTGTGAGCAGCTGGTGCTTTGCAGTCCCTCAGGTTTTGAGGTTAGGAAAAAGAGAAGACGTGTGGGTGCATCTCCTTACCTGTGTCCTCTTAACTTTGTTTGCTCGGGTGGAGAAGAAGTGGCTTTGAGAAAGAGGACAAACTCTCAGTTTCCAGGATGGGGTGGGGAGCAGCTTTATGGCCACAGGAGCTGACCCTGCCCACCTCAGGGTCCCGGCCCCGTGCTTCCTGAGGTCTTCCTTTTGATCCCACTGGGCTTAAATACACCCATAGCATGGCCACGGTGTTCCCAGTGCTGGATTCCCAGCTTTGCTATGTGGCCACTTTCCTGACAGTCCTCCTCTCAGCAGCTCCCTTGCAACCGTTGTATGTGAGCATGCTTTTCTGATGGCTTAGACTGGAATGGACCCCAAAACTCACCTAGCCCAACCCCTGCTGTTCCCAAGGGGCAGCTTCCGTAGCCCAGGTGCCCAAAGCTGCCTAGCTACCTTCCTTGGGTAGGGTGGATTTTTCCCATCCCAGTGTCCCAGGATGCAGCTCCTCAGTGCTTTGCAGAGCACAGAGAAAAACAGCAGCCACAAAGCAAAGCCTTTCTTTTGGCCATTGTGTGCGTTGTTTGGTTATCTCCAGGCAGGGGCTGCAGACAAACAAAGTATTTACTGTCCTTGGGAGATGATTATTACCTCCGTCAGCAAAGCATCTCTGTGCAGGACAGCGTGTTTGTTCATACTGGCCTTGACCAGCTTATCGCCCTGGGAGTTACGGGCAGTGCTGCTTGTTCCTGGAGCTTTTTGCCCTATTATGAGGGGGGGGTGCCCTCATGGGTGATGGGTCTCTTCCCCCATCTCCTCTGTCCTTTACTTCTCCATCCCCCAAATGGTTTGCTGGGCAGACCTCATGTAGCCTATGTGTTCCCATGGCCTCTAGATGCGACGTTGTTCATTTTCTACGTCCTGTTCAGCTCGGTGGTGAAAAAACAAATGAAGGGTTTGGATTTATTTATATTTATTTATTTATTTAGGAGTCTGAAAGCACTGGTGAGAAACAGCCCTGTGCAATCAGTGCGAGTTTCCAAGTCATTGTTCTCCTGTTTTGTGCTGCTGCTGAGGTGTGGCCCTGCGCTCCCTGGAGAGTGACCGAGCTGCTCAGAAGGAGCCTTTCCAAAACACAGAACGTCGAGCCCTGTTCCTGAAAGTTAATCGTGGCAGAAAACGCTTTAATTAACTCAATTAGCCAGACAGTCCATCTGGACTCTTGCAGTGCTTGGTTAAATCCCATGAAATGAGGTCACAGCTCTAGCTGGGGGACAGAGACGGATGCCTGCGAGCCCCTCAGGGGTGTGCTGCGGTCTCCAACCCTCAGGGGTGCTGTTGGCATGGGCAGGGGGTTGTTGGCACCGGTGCTAACCTAACACTGCCATACCTGCAGGAAGGGGGATGTTTGTTTCTGGGGAGCATGTGGAGATGTGGGTGTGTTGTCATTGCAGCTGGTGCAGTGCCACAGCCTGGTGGTGGATCTCGGGGCTGGGTGAGTGTTGTCTCTCCACTGCCCCTAATTACCCAGCTCCTTTTGCAAGCCTGAGACTGAAATCTCTTCAACTTGAGGAGCCTGGAGGTCACTGGGAGCGATGGATGGCCTGTGCTGCAGCCAGTGGGTGAGCAGTGCTGTGCTCCTGCACTTGTTTCAGCACTTTGACCACCAAGGAGCTGGGGGAGGGAGGAATTTGGGGCACAGAGGGATGGATGGATGGATGCCGTGTGGCAGCTCAGAGGTGCGACCGGCCAGAGCAGCTGGTGCTTCCCGGAGCTCCTGCTTGGGCTATTAATAGGAGCTGTTAAAATGTGCACTGAGGCCAGGGTGAGGGACATGACCAGGCATGGAAACAGTGAGCAGAAACCTTTCTCCCAGCATGCTGCTGGAACAGAGGAATGCAGGGATCTGGGGAGGGCGAGTGTTTAACCCCCTCTGTGTGCTTTGGGTGCAGTGGGGGGTGACCTCTCTGTCGCAGCTTTACCCCATGTGTTGACCTCTGTTTTAAATGTAAATGTGCTCGGGAAAGGAGTTAATCTCGTGTTACAGGAAAGCTGCTTGCCTTGCTGCTGCTGGCTGCCTGGCTACGATGGGAAGCCCCAGCGTGGTGAAGCAGCAATGCATCTTATGGGCAACGTGGGCTGTGGAGGTGGCTTTTCCCTGCAAAGGTGCATGTCCTGAAGGCTTTTGTACCAACACATAGCACTATGCCCAGGGAGAAACTGAGGCACGGAGCACCAGAATCACCTGAGGTCAGTGTGATCCCAGCATCACACCTTGGTCAGTGTAGTCGTGGAGTCTGTATGTCCAATAATGAGCTCTAGAATAAAATGAGGAATGTGTTGGGGGGGTCGGGGAGGGAAGTTGTGCCCAGTTTGCCCTGCAGTAAGGCAGGGGAGATAAAAGGAATGAAAATATCTGCAGTTTGGCCTAATTTTTCATGAGTTGTGAATGGGAAGCGGTGATGCCAGCGCCGCATCAGATGGTCTGCTTGCTTGTAGGGGGCAGGGAGGTGTTTTGCTTCAGAAACAGGCAGGTGGTTCCTGCCTTAATGCTGCTTCAGGCAATCTAGCTCATGAAAGCAGGGCAGGAGGTAATTCCCTGCATGGAGGCAGAGATGGGCTGAGGCTGCCAGGTGCAAATGTTGCTTTACTGGGTGAGCACGCTGAGGACAGGCTGCTGTTCCTTTGTTTTCACGCACTGTTGGACACCACGAGGTTCACGTCAGCCTGGCCAGGCCCTTCTCCCCACTCTGTTTTGTGTCATCCATGGGTATGCACTGATCCATCGTCTGGCTCACCAACAAAGGTGCCAAGCCCAGGGTGGTGAGTCCTGAGCTGAACTGCACAGCCCTGTGTCAGGGCAATCTCTGCTCCATGTCTGTCTCCTTTCAGGTCCAGCAGCAAAGGAAACCCGTGCTCTCTGGCAGAGGCCCAGGGCATTCTCTTTTCAGGGCTCCTGGTGGCCGGAGCTATTCTTAGCTGTGCTGTAGATAAAGCTGGGCTTGGCCCCACTGTGGCTGGGACAGCACACAGGGACTCAATGCCTGCTTACCCACCTTGTGTCTGAGGTGGTGTGAGAGGGGCTTCTTGGTCTCCTTTTATCCCCTTCCCCTGCCCCCAAGTGCAGGTAGTTTTACAGAGGTTTGGGATGAGGTCCAGACGATGCTTAGAGGTCTGGCTAAGGAAGTGTTTGCTCCTTAATGAACCATGCAGCAAAAGCAATAGCTGACTTTGGAGGGCTGTATTTTACACTGGTAAGCTGCACTGGATCTCTTTTTGTGTAGTGAAACTGCGGTCTGTAGAACTTGGAAATGGTTCTTCTAATCACCCCGGTATATTTGTTTTACACTCGAGTATTAAAACACTGTTAATTATCTTGTTGAAAACAGAGATGACGGCAGTAAACACAAAACTAGTCAGTATTTGTCACACGGGCTCTGTGAGCTGTAAATGTTTGCTGGGATCATGCATGGGAAACCCCTCTGAATTCAGTGTAAAAGCAGAACTGGGGAGGTTGTAAATGCTGGGGGAAGTTGCTTTTCTTTTGTTTCTCTTTTTATTTTTGGACAATGTAAGAAGTTTCCGTTTGTTTTCTGCTAATTGAGAACTTGTGTCATCCGTCTAAATATAAAACCATCCCAGTGCATCAGCTGTGCCTTGGCTTCCATGTAAAAAGGAAAAAGGAAAGATATAGTCCATCTGCACTGGTGTGATATGTGGGTTCTGTTCTCCCATCAGAAGCTTATCTAATTCTGCCTCTCCATGCAGAGGCTTGCGGGTGTCTGGGTGCTCTGATGTGTGCCTGCACTGCTTTGAGATCCTCTTCTTCTGGAAGAAGAGAGGATGAGAACCAGGATGAGGAACCTGGTGAGGATGGCCATAGGTGGTGTGTTGGTCACCTACTGATTGTTAGAATTAAGGCTGCTTTTAGACCCCAACCCACGCCTTAGATAGAGAGCTACAATAGAAATATAATGATGGATATTAAAGCAGCTGTGAAGCAGACTGAGCACTGTGCTGCTCGGGTAGAAGTTGTTTCCCATAAAAATCAATACATGAAATAAGTTCTTTCTTGCAAAAGGCCACTGCTCTGATTGCTGTCCCTAAGTACGGTTGTGGTTTTTTCACCCCCTTTTTTTGGCTGTCACTTTCTCAAATCAGGCATTTCTCCAGAGACAATGGACAAGATTTGGGTTTTTATGTGTCCCACTGCATGGCTGTCAAGAACAGCTTTGCCTTTTTTTCCCCTCCCATCACAAGTGCTTTTGTGTTGGCCTGAGACAACCCTACGCCACGGCTGATGCTGTTAACTCTGCTTCACCCCTAATTCAAGCTGCAGTAATCTGAAATTCAGCGGTGTAGTCTGTTACCATAGAAATCTCAGCGGGGATAAATTTAGCACTCTGCTTTCAGGCTCGAGCAGGGAAAGCTGAGCAGGTTGCTCACAGGCTCATGTTTTGGGCAGCTTTCACTTGAGCTGATGGGGAAGCAGCAGATGCGACGTGAGGTCTGTCTCCTTCAGCCTCGCCTGGAGCTGACTTTACTGAGAAAGCAAAGAGGGAATAAATCGTTCATTCTGCTCCCTGTGGTGCCTTAGATTTATCTGTCTTTCCAGGGAAGCTCATGTGAAGAAGACAAGGAGACGATGGGGGTCAGTCACTGTGATTGGATGTGCAATGGGAAGGTGTTTGGGTGCCGCCGGACAACAGCCTGGGAGAAAAAGTGCAGTGCAGAAAGCGTCAGAAACTGATTCCACTGAAGCAGAAGAGCTCTGCTTTAAGTGGGGGGAAAAAATCTCTTATTACTTTCAGTGTCTTTCAGGTGTTCTTTTAATTTTGCCTATTGACCAACACTGTAAAAGCCATACCCAAGAGCAAGCCCTGCTCTGTCTGGGAATGGAACTAATTTTGGGTGGATTTGGCCAAATTTTTTGGAAGTGGCTATTTCTGTGCCCAAACGTCCTGCTAAATTAAGGCTGCTTTCCCTGCGATGAAGGGGCTGGCTGCGTCCCAGCACAGAGAAGCAGTGTGTCTTTGACATTGTGCGCCAGGGAAGTCGTACAGAATCAACTTGCGGTATCATTTCATACCACATTAATTTTGAGTGCTTTGAGAGCAGCCAGGCAAGAGGCCTGGTGCCTTTTAACTAAAATAAGATTTACCAGTTCAAAGTGTGTCGCTTTCTTTGCAGATAAACCCTTCCAAAAATGCTCTGGTCTTACAGTAATGAAATTGGTTTCTTATCAGTTATCTGACCCACGATGATGAGATCAAACGGCTTTTACCTGACGCGGCTGAAGGAATGACCTCTGATGCACAGGGTCGGGTTGTATTATTTGGGGTTTTTCCTCCCCCCCCTCCTGGCATTATTAAAAGTGATCTGAGCCATTGATTGGATTGTATCTGGCACCACTGATCCCCCAGTTGTGTTACCCGTAGTTAATTTGCAGGTTGCCTAAAGCCTGCGTGCAGTTTTGCAAGGTTTTAATTTAAAGGATAACTGTAATTAAACGATTTCAAGAAGGCACGGTGTTTGCTCTTATGTTGCATAAACAGTGGGCTGTTTTGGTTTATCTTCCACCTCCTCCTGGCTGACAGACATCGTGTCTGCACCTGGGAAGCTAGTTCTATTCAAATCCTGTGTGTGGGATGAGCTGTGTTCTGAAAGGTGAGGACTTGGCTGCTGAAAACCATCTGAAGTTGTCCACGTGGCACTCTTGGTGTTGAACCAGAAGGGCTTTCCCATACAGGTATGCAACTCGCTAGGTTTGTGGATGAGATCAAACTGGAAGCGCAGAGGGCCAAGAGTGAAAGCAGGGCTGGGAGGGAAGTTTGGCAGCTTCTGCTCCTCAGGAGGAAGAAGGATGAGAAGAGAGTCTTCGTGGTGCAAACTTACTGTACAGTCTGTGAGAGGAGTCTGACCAAGCTGTGGGTTGGAACTGGATGAGGCCTCTTCCAACCCAAGCTGTCCTATGATTCTAAGTTAGCAGCGGCTCTGATTGCTTATGGCTTTTTGCAGCAAGTCCTAACCTATGCCCTGTGTTGGAGCAGATGTCTGCCCTCACATCTCCCTCCTTCATCTCAGACCGCACACTTCTATTGCTAAGGAATGGTGTGATGAGCAGATTTGCTCTGTAGGGATTGTGCTGCTCTGAGTGAGCTTTTCAGCATGGGTTCACACACCAGGCTTGAGTCAAGAGTGGGGCATCCCATGGAGGAAGTAACCAGCAGTCTGGTTTAGCAGAGCGTGTTTCTTTCTTGCTTCTTAGGGACGTGGTTTAGTGGGCAGGGTGGCAATGGACCGGCAGTCTGGACCAGCTGATCTTGGTTGTCTTTTGTAACCTTAGTGATTCTGTGGCTCTGTGATTTCACACAAGAGACTGTCAGCTGTAGCAAATGGTTAAGCTGCTGGAAGCCAGGCACTGGGGGGGGGGGATCTGCCTTGAGAATGTTTATTGGGGCAGAGTGCTTAAAAATGCTGTTTTGAGGAAATTCGTTGCAGTGTGCTGATTGCATTTGTTTCTGCCTAATTCAGGCTTGTGATAGGTTTTGGCTCTTGTCAGCATTTTCAGCATAGCTGAAAGCGTCGTGTAATCCACCAACAGATCAGTACCTGGGCTAATCAGCAAGGTGTGTAAGAACATTAAATCAAGGTTAAGCTCTCGCATGAGCTCATTGCCTAAATGAGTTCTCCTGTCTGGTTATCCAAGGTGGTTTTATTTGTTAGAGGGAGAATCCGGCTGTGAGACTGTGGCTGCAGAGCACACCTGGGCAGAGAGCTGAGAACAAACCCCTCCTTTTTCTCAAAGGAGGCTCCCAGCTGACTCTCCAAAATAGGTCAGCAGTGAGCTCAGCTGACTCAGGGGCTGCTACAGCATCTTGGCTACCCCCTCACAGAGCCATTAAAGCAGGTGACCCGAGGGTGGCTGCCGTGTGCCCATCTTGACTGCAGTGTCTGTGGGCTTGAGCAAAGCCCTCTCTTTTCCAGTGCTCTCCTGCTCAGCAGCTTGGGTGAGTCCAGAGGGCCAGGCAGGGCAGATGTTTGGCCTCTGCCATTCTACACATGAGATGATCAGTGTCAGGGAGATGAGTCATGGGTGAGTATATGTTGGTTGGGGGGCAAGATGGAGTTAAAGTGGAGACCTAGCTCAATTCTGGGGCTTCTTGTCCTCCCTCTGTGCCACTGCACAATGTGCACTGCCAGCATCCCCAGTCTGAGTGACTTTCCTTTGCCTGCCCTTTTGTACCTTGCTAATGAGACTGGTTTTCCAACATCGCAGCAAGGAAAGCAAGCACATGGTTGCACCAGCAGCTCATTGCAGCTGGGGACAGATACTTCTTTCCTCCAAAAGAAAATGAGTGGAGGGTGATAGAAACAGAATTCTGAAGTACTGAGAGTACAAGCCCTGTCATCGTCTCCACTTGAGGTTTTCAGACTCAGTCACCTAGTGTTTGATAGCTCTTGAAGACCAAATCTACATCTAAATTATCTGAGTAAGGAGATGCAGCTGGGACTGTGGCCCTGTCCATAGCAGTGGCAATGAATTCCTCCTGGTTTCCCATGGAAAGGCTTTTGCAGTGCTTCAGGTTTTTAGAGTTCAGTTCATAGTATCGGATGTAAGCCTCTCCTGGTGCAACTTGAGGCCTTTTCCTATAGAACAGTTAAGGTTGGAAAAGACCCTCAAGGTCATTAACTCCAACCATCCCCTTCTTCCAAAGCAGAGGAGAAAGACTAATCTACAGAGGAGATTTTCATCTCCTCCTTAGGAGTGTCTGTCTGTGTCCATGGCTGGGCTGTGGCGCTGGAGATGCAGTGTTGTGGCTTTGTCACAGGTTCCCTGTCTGAACTAGTTCTCTGAACTGGCTCTAATTTCAGTCTTGAAAGATCAATATTTTGATCTTTTGGCTCTGAGCATTCCTTTGGAGGGACTACAGTGGTTAGAAGGAAGAGCTGGTGCTGTTACTGACCTCTGCAGAAGTTGCTTCCATCTCCATATTTAAAAGCAAGAACGCACTTTGTCGTGCACCAAACTGCTCTGCTTCTGAGTTGATAGCAAGTTAATGAGGCTTATGCAGAGGGCAGGGAAAGTTGCCTGGGTGCTTACGAAGGCAGTGCCTGCTGTGCTCCTGAAGTGCTGGCACCTCGCCCTCCTCAGCCCAGCAAACATCCTCTGGGCATACATAGGCGTCAGGAGCCTGGGTGGGAAGGTGCTCGTGCTGAAGTTGCTGATATGTGCCTCGCAGCAGTGATTCCCAGAGCTGCTGTTGCTGCTTTGTTAAGTGCTGCTTGGCTCATCTCTGTGCATTTACAGGCACCTGGTCTGATTCGTGCCCTATGAGAGCTGGCTTGCTGCGTTCCTGTTCCCTTCAGGGATTTGAAACTTGGGTTTGTGCTTCTCTGCCTCTCTCCTGGGAGCCCTGAGCTGGGTGTGATTCTGAGATTTCATGCTTTAGCTGGTCCCAGCTGGAAGAAGCTCCCTGCCTGGAGCAGGAGACACCATCTGCAACTGTGCGAGAACCTTAGGGCTTTCCCACCTGAGTTAGGAAGTGCTTCTCTCTAGGAAGAGATTAATGTGGACAGCAGAAAGAAGAGGGTTAATAGAAACTGAACTGTCTGCTCTGAAAGCATGGCTGGTGAACATCAAACAAAGCTGGTGGGAACTTATCAGCACCTTCATACCTTTTCAGGTGTTCTGAACCTTCCTCACCATCCCAGAATCTCTTTGACAGAGGGTAGTTCCATATTGGGGTGGGCTGCATGGGGAGGTGGTGGAGTCCTCATCACTGCAGGTGTTTAAGAGGTGTGTGGACATGGCACTGAGGTACATGGGTTAGTTGTGGGCCTTGATGCTGTTAGTTTGTGGTTGGCCTTGGGGTCTTAAGAGAAGACCACTTAAGGGTCTTCTCCTGCCTGAAGGACTGTATGATGTGTCCATACTGCTCTACACATGTTGCATCTCTTCATCCAAGAGTAGAACAAGTCTCTGGCAGAAAAGCAAGGCTTCCAAGGTCTTTCCTTTGCCAGGATTTAGAGCTGCCAGTCATTTTGGATCCCTTTCTGTAGGTAACCTGCCACTTGCTCCCCATCTGCTCTCCTCCACCTCCATCTGGCAGCTCTGATAAGGGACATTCCCCTCGTGCTGTGTGACCTGGACTCAGTGACACGCTGTGTTCTTCAGGTGGGTTTGATGTGACAGCTCCTAGGCAGCTTGGCAGCAGCAGCAGCAGGCTGTGCTCTTACCCCAAAGACACCATATCTGTATTTAGTCACTTGCCTATCCATCTCCAGCACTGACTTTCAATGAGACTCGTGCTCCAAAGTCACTGCTATAAAAGGAAGCTTTCCCATCCTCCCTGCATTGCTCACAAAGGGTAGCTCACCCGGTGGGGAAGCTGTAATGGATACCCTGGCTGGAGGTGCCAGCAGACGCCAGGAACACGTGCTCAGCAATTATTACATTTTTTCCCCTGCAGCGCTGCCGGTGCCCCCAAGTGCTGCTAGCTGAGCTGCTCATGTGTGCCAAGTTCCCAGCCTTGCCATGCCCGGCACTGTGGAGCCAGCAAAGAGCACCGTGCTTATAAAGAGCCCTAAATGGGAGCAGCTTGCTGCATGCCAGCATCCTCAGGGGAGGAGGATCATCCAGTTCCAACTTCCTGCTATGGGCAGGGTTGCCCACCACTAAATTAGGCACTAGATCAGGTTGTACAGGGTCCCGTCCAACCTGGAGGTGTTAGGATGAGGCAAGAAAGTTCTGAGGAAGGACTTGAAGATGAAGAATCTGTAGGGTGAAAACCAAGTTCTTAAATGAGATAGTGACGTGGCTTAGTCTCCTTGCTAAAATGGCACGTTGCAGTAACAGAATCTGGTTGATGTTTTAACTCAAACCACTTCTAATCTTTAAGGAAAGCCAGGAGATCTTGACTTTGGGGAAGTAAAAGGTAGCTGAAAAATAATTAGCAACAAGTGACTGGAGTTGCTCTTGGCTTTGGCGTGGGAAGTAGGAGTATGATGAGTGATGGATGAGATGGTCTTTCTACACTTTTCCACCTTACAGTCTGTGGCAAGGTGCAGCCCTGATGTGCCCAATAGCTTGGGGTTGATAACTGAGAGGTGATTCCAGCCTGGAAGCTGCATCTCGCTAAAGGCTATGCTCAGTCAGAGCAGGGAGGTTTCCTCTGAACTCATCCTGCAGGCTTTTGATGGGTATATTATATAGTATCCAAAGAGAAGGTCGTGCTGGGAGGTGTGGGATAGGGAGGGAAGAGCTTCCTCCTCCCCACCACCCTTTGCTGGCATGAGTACTGCACCTGTCACTCTTCTTTTAGAGCCAGAAGGACCTGGCACCATCTCCACCCCAGTACTTGGTACCACCTGGCCCAATGGGCCCTCCCAGGTCTAATCAGCAATAACTCTTGGCACCCAGGGGATTTCCACCATTGGCTGTTGTATGAGAACAGGCTCACTGCTGCTATGCTCTCCTCTTCTACCTTGTTGGAGAGGAGCTGGTGCTGGTGGGATTTTTAGCCCTGGAGCTTTGGGAAGGATGGGACGGAGCAAGCCAAGGGTATTTTCATGCAGCTGGTTTGAGAAGTGCAGGAGGGGCTTCTCACAGCTCTTGTGCCATGCAAGAGGGTTGACAAAGACAGAAGTGACCTCATTTTACAGCATGTGATGGAGACGAGCACACAGGTGCTGGTGGGTGACACCTCGTCCCAATCTGTGTGCTGCTCACACACTGCTGTGAGCGTTGGTCATGGTCAGCAGAACTTGATGGGTGCTCTTTGGGTTGTGCCTTTTGCCGTATGCCTGGGGCTGCTCCCAAGAAACCACCCCAGTACAGGGAGCAAAGCCTTCTCCCTGCCTCTGGGCTTTTTGCTTCTACATGTTTCCATGCTTTAGTTGTATTCCTTTGCTCACAGGCATGGAGCTTACCCTGCCAGTGGGTATTTCTCCTGAAATTGCTTTTCTCTACTAATCCAGTTTAGCGTGGCTGAGATGCCTGTGCTACATCTTTGATTTGTATTTCAGCGGTGATTAAATTCTCTAGATAAGATATGGGCCTTGTTGTTGATCCAGCATGAGAATTGGGCTCAAATAGAGGTGCCCAGCGTGGGAGGCACAGCTGGTGGTGGTAACGGCCATTGTAAATAGTCAGGGGTGGGTGCATGCTTTGTCCTATGCTGTGGCAATGGGACTGGCCCTGCTAATAGCTGGGAGCAGTGAGAGGATGATGGGGCTTGCTGCTTGTCCCCATAGGGCTGGGCTGGGCGTTGTAGTGGCTCTGTGGGGCTGAGCAGAGAGGAATGGAGTGCTGAGTGGTGGCAGCAGGCCAGGCTGCATCTTGGTTTCCGGCCTGAGCCACCCCAGAGAGTTTGCTGGAGTTCCTTGTAACCCTTTCTGTGCAATTTCATGTTCTGTGACAGAAGCTTGTTGGTCACAGTGGAACGTGGTGGGCTGCCAGCAAGGCTGCTGTCCCTCCAGCGCATGACATAGTGCTGCTGGCCTTATTCCTAACCCCAGCTAACACAAAGCTGAATCCACTCTACAAGTCCCCGCTTCAGATGGTGGTGTGATTCCCTTACGGGTGAGTCACAGGATATGAGTCCCGTGGCTGATGATGTCCCCCGGGTGCAGAAATCCAGCAGACGGGTGGGGAGGAGATGGCTCTCACCCCATACAGTGCCAGCACAGGGAGAAAGCGAGCTCTTTTTGGTGCTGCTGGCTGGGAGTTGGGGTGAAACAGCCCCACTGGTGCTGCTGTCCGTAGCAATGCAATGCTTGGTGCTTCTGTGCCCCAGAAATGTGGTGAGAAGGAGTACGGTGCCCACCAGCAGCTGTCCTTGTCAATGCTTCCCTAAAGCTATGCTAAACCTTAACTCCTGTGCAGGGCTCCTCTCCTCATCTCCAACAAAGATGTGTTCAGGGGGAGAGCTGTTTTCTACCTTGCCCCCCACATCCTTTCCTCCATTCAAGAAGGACACTGTTTATCACTGTGGGTAAACAGATGGAGGTAGGGTTTTTCCTATTCTATATTTAAAGTGTTTTCTGATGAATTTGCAGACCATTGTCTCAGCAGTTTCTAAACAATTCCTGCTCTTGCAACCCGTGTTTGTCCCCACCCAGCATTTGCCCGTCCCCTTTTATTCTCCCACAATCCAGGTTTGAAGCAGCAGGTTTATTCTTTCTGAGCTTTTTGCCCTGGCTCTGCATTCAGAACTATCTCAGGTTTACCCCTTGGAGCCATCAGCCCCAGAACACACCGATCATTTTGTGGTTCCTCACAGCCCCCCCCTGAAAGTCTATGCACACCCATCCTCCCATGTGTGTGATAGCTCTGCTATATCCAGAACAGACCGGGATAGAAACAACAGAGGAAATAGCTTTCCCTAATCAGTCATTTTTAATGTACATTCTTGCCGTCTTTTGGGAATTTGGGATGTATTTAGGGCTTATTTTTGCAGCTGTTTCTCCACACAGTCACATCTGCCACAGATCTTTAACGTAAAGCTTGCAATGTGCTTATGGAAGTACTGGAATGGGGAGCATCCCTGCTTGTGCCAGGCACAGCGAGGCTTGTGGATATTTCAGTGCACAGCTCTGATAGCAAAAATATTTGACACTGGACTTCCAGACAGGTATTTAATTAAACTAAATTCTTGGCTTGCACTTTGATTCACAGGAAAGTTATTTGTCTGGTTTCTTTCTTGATCAGAAAAAAGAGCTTTGTGCAATGCTCATTGAGCAGGGGTGACCTTTGGGCTGTCGGAGTGTTTGTTTTGTCTGTGTTTTGGTTTTGTGCAATAATTGCTAATATTGGGAAACGTTTACCACTTCAGCTGTTGCTGTGACAACAGTGCTGCACGCCCAGTTTGTGCCCAATTAGAGCTGCAGAGGGCTTTAATTGACCAAAACTCCTGCAGGAACTTACCATGTTTCTGCAGGGTTATGTCAGGGCGGGCAGCAGGAGTTAGGGTCTTTGCAGGAGGAAAACGTGCAATCCCAAGCAGTGGGTGATGGTGTTTGTTATTACTGCTTGCTGTGTTGGTGCTGTGGAAAGAGGTGAGCTGGGCTGGCAGCACCTTATTGAAACATGCCAGCTGAATGGAGCATCTTTCCTCCCTTCCTTGCTTCCCACTGACTGCTTCTCCAAGTTCCCTGTCTTAGCCAGCTCCTCTGATAAGCACAGCTGTGGCTGCAAGCCCAGTTCTCAGTGCCTGCAAAGCTCTCTCCCTGCTGAGTCCCAGCAGAACCCAAAACAACGCTCTCCTCAAAGGGAGAAGTGTTTGTGCAAAACTTCTCCCTTTCCTTTCTGTCTGCAGCCTCCCGCATCCTTACGGTGACTGCATTCCTGGCATACCAGACTTCAGATGGCTTCAGAAGCATCTGGAGCAGGCTGGAATATCTCCTGCTCTGATTCTCCCTCCCCGGATGCAAATTTCCTCTTTCTACATTCCAGAAAAGGGTACTGATTTCTTCAGGGCTTGCTCCTCCTTGCCTCCAGACCCGCAGGTTTAATAACAGCCAGCTGCAGCCCAGGCAGTTGGCGGCCAAGCACGGTGCTTGTCTTCACATTCCCATTATCTCCGTGTTCCCAGCAGAGCTCTCTGCCTTCTAAGGAATTTGGGTTTGGGGTTATTTTCCGCTTGATCTGCTTTTGAAGCAGAGGAAAAACATTGTATGAGGTGGGGAGGAAGGGAGGGCAGTGGTAGGAGGGGATTTAAAGTCGTTTGGGTCGCTCAGTTCAAGCAGGGAATTTGGATTGATATGGCTTTCGATTGCGCAGGGCTTTATTTGTGTACCTCTCTTTGGTGCAAACCTGAAAGAGCAAAGTGGGGTTGAGGATCTGTGCTGCAGCCTTGACTTCAGCTAGCAGAGAGGCTGCAGGCTTGTTTGCTTATGTGCTCCTGGCCTTCCCGGCCACTCTCCAAGCTCCAGAGCAACTCAGTGACACCAGAGGAGCTATTTACCAGCACTTGCATCAGCCACTGTGCTTGTGGTCAAAGAGCAAGCAGGGTAGAGGATGGCAGTATGAAGCCAGGTAGTGGAAGAGAATGTGCACCGGTGCTATGGCAGAAGAAGAGGTTTGCATCTGCAGGTGATGTGCCGCCAGGCTGCGTCTCCGGATGGCTCTTTTGGTGAGGAGAAAGGCTGAAGGTGTGCACAGATTGTGTGTTGCCTTTGAGATCAGCTGTGCTGCTGGTGCCTTGGGAGCAGCTGCTGAAAGCAGAGAGGGCTGTTTGTATGGGGTAGAGATGAGCAGCAGTGTAATGCAAGGCCAGGCTGCCTTTGTTGACCAGACCTAGGTTATTATGAGTACCAAGCTAATCTATTATGATGCTCTAAGGAGAATATGGCAATGTGACTCCTGCGCATGGTCCTGGGCAGCCTGCTCCAGGTGTTCCTCCTTGAGCAGGAGGATTGGACCAAATGTCCTCCACGAGTCCCTTCCAACCGTAATTATTCCGTGGTTCTCTGACAGGAGGCGGTTTTCCTCAGTCAGCACTGCAGGGCCGGCACACAGGTGCAGATGGCTTTTTATCTGGAGTGCTTCTTTGATAAGCAAATGGGAAAGGAAGGATGCAGTTGCCTTAAGTCAGCCTGAGGCTGAAGCTGTGGCACGTGCTGAGCTTGCATCTTGCAAAGTACTTCGTGTGGGTGTTGTGCTGAGAGCAGGAGGCTTTGCTAACGTGCTGGCCTTTGTTTTTACCTACAGGCGGGCTCCCCAGGGTGCTGTGGTATCAACAGGGTCCGTGGAGGAGCCATGACCACCTAGCAGTGCCCAGGCTCTCTGCGAGCTCAAGATGGCAGCACAGAGGATCCGGGCAGCCAACTCCAGCGGCCTGCTGCGCTGCAAGTCGGAGGGGACTCTCATCGACCTCAGCGAGGGCTTCTCAGAGAGCAGCCTGTGCGATGTCAAAGGTGGGGGGTCAGTGGGAGCCATGGCCATTGGGAGACAGGGCAGGTGTTAGCCTGTTACCACCGTGTCACATACTAGAGAAGAGATGGATTTACCAGGCTGGAGACAGGGTTGGTTCTCCATCCCCCAGAAGAGATTAAAGCAGGAGAGAATTCCCATTCCCTCGGTATAAATGGATCCCAAGGCGGAAGGAGGAGCCAGTATGTGCTGATGGCCTTTACAAATAAACATGCAACAAAGCAATTGTTTTTGCGCAAGGAGAGTCCCGAACATCAAATGCTCTTGATGTACATTAGTTTGTTTTTAATGCAAAAATAGGAATTACTCACATCCTTGTGAGTAATTACTCATGCTCATATTCATGCAAGGGAAGGGACTGTCCTGCTCTGCTCACTCTGCACTGGTGCGCCCTCACCTTGAGCACTGGGTGCATTTTTGGGGCACCACAATGTGAGAAGGACACAAAGATAATAGAGAGCATCCAGAGGGCATCAGCTTCCCTCCAGCAAACAGCTTGGGCTGCAGAGCTGCATTAACAGCCACTTCCTGCCCAGGTGGCAAAATAGGTTCAGTGCAGAGTTTATATATAGTTTTACACTGAATAAATGTACTCACAACTTTCCCTACCTGCTGGCAGAGGCTGCACAGGGGAAATAGGTTAATGATGAAGCACTTTGTGTGTACAAACTCTTATTTTCCTAATACTCGAGCCTTGCGGTCCTTATATCTATAACTTTTCTTTGCTGTATTTTTCAGTAGTGGTATCATAAGTTGTGCCATGGCTGCACCACATCTTTTTTGTGAGCTTTCCCTGTTTTCTGTAGGGCTGTCAAGCATCCTGTCATCCTGTGTTTTTCTTCTTCCCTTCCCTCCCCTCCACCCCCCCCTCCCCCCCACACACACCCCTCAGGCATTGTTTTCTTAGGTCTGTCTCACAAGATAGCAAACATTCAAATGCTGATTTAAACATTATCTGCAACTTATTTGTAGCGATCTTTAACAGAAGCAGGTCTGAAATGTTAAAGCCAAACCAATTAATACTGTGATAGAGTGAACATTTGTAGTCTTAATTGAACTGTTTTGCTTGCAATTGCGATCAGATAGTACTGGCTAAAAAACTTGAAGCCAGCCCTGCTGCTCAGCATTGCTGAAAGGGAGGCTGGAGATGGTGCTTGGTCAATGAGAGGTCAATACGGTGTTTGTGGTGGTTCAAGTAACCTGACTTTGTAAAGGGAGCTAAGTTTTGTTGAGGAAATATGGACATGCCCTTAGTTGGTCCACTTACTCTGAAACACAAGTGGGAAAAAGGCAGTGCTGAAGAAAGAGCTGGTGGTTGAAGATGCTGAGATACCACTGACTGAATTTGTACAATAATGGCCTTGAAGGATCACCTGGGCCTTATAACTGCTTCCCATGCAAGCACACCTTCAGAGCCCTCCTGAAATTAACATCTGTTGTTTTAAATGTGAAAATTCAGGGGAGTGCCTGCTGTTTACCCTTAAGAACTTAGATCCAAATATACCAGCTAAAAGAGAGATGATAAGAAGGGGCTCTGGCTCCCTTGGAACTCCCTTCAACACAGCTTTGTGTGCATCATTCATCAGTGAGTTCAGAGGCTGTCTCTTAGAGAAGCAGCTAAGTGAGGTTCTAAATCAAGAGGGAGGCTGGTTGCTAAGACACTTTATTGCATTGTTTACCTGCTTTCTCTCTGCATGCCTTGCAACCATGGGATGATAACAAATTGCTGTGTCTCCTGTCTCAACTCCTGCTGCTCTTCCCAGTTGTTTTGATGCCCATCTCTTTTGAGAAGGCATTTTCTCTTGCAACAAAATGTATCAGATGTAGTTAAGTGAATAGTTTTGTTTATAAATGATAGTGAAATTACCTGTAGGTTAGAGATGCTTTGAAACTACTTTGGCTTCGCTGCTTGATGTAGCTTGGATTGCTTGCCTGAGATAAATGATTTCAAGTAACTTGTGACTCTGTGGATTGCTTACAGTGCTTTTCTATTTCATTTCACAGTGCCTTCTCCTAGTGCCTTGCTGGTTGACAATCCCACATCCTTTGGAAATGCAAAGGAAGTAATAGCAATCAAAGATTACTGTCCAACTAATTTCACCACTTTGAAGTTCTCTAAGGGGGACCATCTTTATGTCTTAGACACGTCAGGAGGTGAGTGGTGGTATGCTCACAATACCACAGAGATGGGTTACATCCCTTCCTCCTATGTCCAGCCTGTAAACTACCGCAACTCTTCCTTAACGGACAGCGGGATGATAGACAATCTACTGGAGAGCCCTGATGAGGGGGTCAGGGAGCTTGACCTGCTTGGAGAATGGACTGATGTGAAAAGAAACTCTGTGAAAGCTCACAATAATAACCCTTTCTTGAATGGTGTCCAGACAAACCCATTTTTGAATGGGAATTTGCAGATGTTGACCGGCTCAGACAGAGAGCCCAACTCCAAAGCTTCTGTTGACTTGCTGCTCTTTGACACGGGACCACCTGCTTCAACAGTTTCTAGCTCAGCCGCCAATAGCAGCACGGGTAACATTTTTGATGAATTTCCATCCACAAACAGGCTGGACCTGGAAGAGCCCGTGAAAAGGGACAATCCCTTCTTCAGGAGCAAACGCTCTTACAGCTTGTCTGAGCTGTCTGTTCTGCAAGCAAAGTCGGACACTCCGGCGCAGTCGGGTTTTTTCAATGGTTTAAAATCTCCCACTCCTGAGCAATTCCAGAGCAGGGAAGATTTTAGGACCGCATGGTTGAACCATAGGAAGTTGGCCCGTTCATGCCATGACTTGGATTTGCTTGGTCAAAATCCTGGCTGGGGTCAGACACAACCTGTGGAGACCAACATTGTCTGCAAACTGGATAGCTCTGGTGGAGCTGTTCAGCTTCCAGACACCAACATCAGCATCCACGTGCCAGAGGGTCACGTGTGCCCTGGGGAAACGCAGCAGATCTCCATGAAAGCTATGCTAGATCCGCCACTGGAGCTCAACAGTGACAAATGCAGCACCATCAGCCCAGTCCTGCAGATCAAACTCAGCAACATGGAGGTGAAAACGTTCATCATTCTGGAGATGAAGGTATCTGCAGAGGTCAAGAATGACATCATGAGCAAGAGTTTGGTAGGACTACAGTGCCTACGGAGCGACATGAAGGAGGGGCCGTACACGCCAATGCAGCTGAGCTATTCGTATGGGGACACGATACAGGTGCAGCTGGAGAACCTAGAGCCTTGCATGTACATAGCTGCTGTAGCTCAAGGGCAGAACATCCTCTACCCTTACACTGTTTGGGATTACATCAGCAAGAAGATCACAGTTGGTGTCTATGGCCCAAAACATATTCACCCTTCCTTTAAAACAGTCGTGGCCGTGTTTGGGCATGAATGTGCACCCAAGACTCTCCTAGTGAACGAGGTCACGAGGCAGTCACACAACCCTGCTCCAGTTGCCCTTCAGCTCTGGGGCAAGCACCAGTTTACTTTGTCCCGGCCTCAAGACCTCAAGCTCTGCATGTTCTCCAACATGACCAACTACGAGGTGAAAGCTAGTGAGCAAGCCAAAATTGTGCGAGGCTTCCAGATGAAGCTGGGCAAGGTCAGTCGCCTTATCTTCCCCATTGCATCCCACGATCCCAATGAGCTCTCAGATTTCACTCTAAGGATACAGGTTAAGGATGACAAAGATGCCATTTTGACCCAGTTCTGTGTCCAGACGCCACAGCCGCCTCCTAAAAGTGCCATCAAACCGACAGGGCAGAGGCGGTTCCTCAAGAAGAACGAGGTTGGAAAGATCATCCTTTCACCTCTGGCTGCCACTGCCAAGTATCCGGTTTTTCAGGACCGGCCGGTGTTGAGCTTGAAGTATGGCAAACTGCTGAAAACGGTGGTGAGGCAAAGCAAGAATCACTATTTGCTGGAGTACAAGAAAGGAGATGTCATAGCCCTCCTCAGTGAGGAGAAGATCAGGTTGAAGGGACAGTTGTGGACAAAGGAGTGGTATATTGGCTACTACCAGGGCAAAATAGGCCTTGTGCACACCAAAAATGTGCTGGTGGTTGGAAAGGTCAAACCCAGCTATTTCTCTGGGCCTGATCTCACCACCAGCCTGTTGCTCGAGCAAATCCTCAGACCCTGCAAATTCCTAACCTACATCTATGCCTCCGTGAGGACTCTTCTCATGGAGAACCTCAGCAGTTGGAGGTCCTTTGCCGATGCGTTGGGGTATTTGAACTTACCGCTCACGTTTTTCTGCCGATCAGAGTTGGACAGCGAGCCGGAGCGAGTGGCCTCTGTGTTGGAAAAGCTGAAGGAAGACTGCAACAACACAGAGAACAAGGACAGGAAATCTTTTCAGAAGGAGTTGATGATGGTGAGTCTGAGGTCTGGTGAGGGCATCTTCCTTCTCTGTGGTATGGTCAGAGTGATTGGGGTGAATGGGAGCTAAGCTTTCCTAACTCAGTCATTGAAAAATGAAGTGCAGTTTTAAGGTCCTTTGCAGGCTGGATGGGAATTGACAGGCTAATGGGATCGTGGCTGTAAATGAGGAATGAAAGAGGTGAAAAATTGTATGTGTTGTGTGAGTGAAGCAGGCGTGCTTGGAAGATATCTAAGCTGAAGGCCCTCCAAAGCAAGGTTGATTTAAGTCCAGTGCTTTCCTGGTGCTCAGCTGGACCTTGCTGCTGGGCATTGAGTTTCAGCCTTCAGTGGTAAGTACAAGATGTATGTGCCTATCAAGGAGTCACCCAAGAGCTGCTGGTCTCCTCAGTCCAAGGTCAAAGTGATGTCAAGCAACGGAGGTCTTGGTTTTTATGGCAGAAAACTAGAAAAAGGCAAGAAACATCAATGCCTTTCCTGTGTAGTGTGTGGTAGGCAAGCCATCTCTCAGGTCATAGGATGGCTTGGGTTGGAAGGGACCTCAGGCTCCAACCCAATCCACTACAGGCAGGGACGTGCTTTTATATTACCTCAAGTTTGTCAAAGGTGCAGGAGAGGGGTTTTATGGCTGCTGTGTTACATTTATGAAACAACCCCAAATTATTCTGTAACAAAGAATGTTTATGTCCACTCCTTCTTTCCTTGAGTGACAGTTAAACCAAGGGCATCTCTGAGTTAGGATGCTTGGTGTTCAGCTGTGGGGCAGGAACATGGAGCACGCAGAAGGAAATTAGGAATAGGCGTATGAGTAAAGAAGCCTGCATCTAAATAAAGCTCAGCATGTCCCAACATCTCTTAATAAAAGCAGGGAAATGTGAGGATTGAACATTAGGTGTAAGGCATTATGAAGAGTATGGAGCCCTTCATTACCCAGGGGAGTTCATGGAAGATGTCTTGTGGATGTACTTCCTCTGCCTAACAGCACAGTACAATTAATAACTCTTTATAACAGGCCCTGTCTGAGTGTTGGTGTTATTGTGGAAAATGGGAAGATAGTTTCCAGAGTCTGACTCATGCCTGTGACGCTGCAATTAGGGTGAGCACCAGAGCTGCTTGCGTAGGGCAGGAGTGTCCAAATGCCATGCTGCATTCCCCAGGGGAGCATCCAAGCTGAAGGCCAGTGGGCTGCAGTAAGTGGAGGATGCTGCTGCTTCCCTCTGCACTTCCTCCAACCTCAGCAATGCCTTCTCCAGATCCTGCCTAGCTGCCTGTTAGTCTGAGGGAACACTGTGATGAAGAGGTCTGGTGCAATGGTGGGTTCCAGCAGGTGTGGCAGCCGTGTCCTCCAGCAGTCTCTAGCTTGGTGCAGGTGTTAGCTGGAATGAGCAACCATCAAATCACCTTGACTTTGAGCTACGTAGGCTGGCACTACGGAAAGAGGCCAAGGAGCTGCAGGGCTGCAGAAAGTTTGGTTGAGTGGGGATGAGAGGAGAGCTGGGTTGCCCTTGCTGCCTGGGTTTGTGATCTGTGGCCAGTGGGACAATGTTTTAGCTTTGGGCTTCAGTAGAAGGCAAGCTGTAGGCCGTGTTGTCAACTCAGCTTCTCTTGAAGGGCTCTTCTGGCCACTGTATGTGCTTGTCTTTTGAGCTTCTAGGAGGGAGAAAGCTGCTGCAGCTGCACTGGGCTCTGGGGCAAGACCTGACTTTCTGGCCCACATCTCCAAGCTATGCTTGGGGCAATAGTTTGCATCTCCAGACCATGGGCCACTTGGGCTCATGATGCCTGGGACACAGCCATGTCTTGCACCATGTTTTGCCATTGCTCTTCTAGCTTCAGCAACCCCTCCTCTGCCCTGGGGCTGGGTGGAGGTGCTAGCCAGGTCTGTGTCTGGCCCTGTGGTTCTTCAGAAGGAGGCTTTGCACCTTTAATCATTCTGTGAGTAATGGGGTGAACTGTGTGCTCCTCTTGCTGAATGCTTCCTAGGGCTTTGTGCTGTTTGCTTTACTGGCTTGCTTTTCTTTTATCTATTCTCTTTGTCTCCAGGGGACAAAGACAGCCTATAGGTCATGGAGAGGCTGTGCCAGCTTAACTGAGGGAATGAAGAAAAGATGGGGCTCTCTGGGGACTCACAGACCTACTAACTCAAGAGGAGGGCTGTAAGCTGCTGGAAAACATACTGCTCCCAAAGGGGATGCATCTCATGCGGAGTCCCAGAGCAGGTTTTATTTTCCGTGCTTGAATGGAGGCTAATCCTGAATATTGGCTCTGTTTCCTATTCTGTGCAAGATCTTGCTGTGTCTGAGCCTGTTGGTGAAGGATGAGCCCTTCTCCTGGTGGAAGACCGTGCTGCTTCTAAACCCCAAACTGCTGTCAAATACTCCTTAGCTTACAAGGAAGTAAGAATGAGCATGAGTTAAAAAAGAAAAGAAACAACTGTGCTGGGGGAATGACAGATGAGAAGTCATATATTTTGTTGTGCTTAAATCTAATTTTATTTGCAACAAGTGGCCTTGCTTTCTGCTGGTGAGAACTCCTTGGATCTGTGTGTTTCATGTTAAAGTTGATTGTCCCGTCCCCAGAAGGGACTGTGGAGAGGGAGGTGGTAAGCATGCTTATCTCACATCAGTGTTGAGTACACAGGATTACCATGGCAGAGCCATACACCAGTAGCCAAGCATGGAAAAGCCCTCTCATTGATGACTAGTTAATAAATAATCTGCATTTACATACTCTTTTCATCTAGCAAAAGCAGCAGAGTGTGAAGGTAACCGAGGGGAGCATTGCTCAGAGGTTAGTCATCACATCAGAGAGAGAAACAGAGCTCTCCCCTCCCTCTCTGCCCATCAACCCAGGCTACATGCAGGTCATCTCAAAGCCTGTAGGCACTGCAGCCTGGATGGCAATGGTAGACGAGCAGCCTAGCACAGACCTCTTGCAGCTGGGCTGTGCTCTCTCTGTGGCTGCTGCTGAGGGGAAGAAATGCATTTGCTCACTTCTGTGTGGCAGGGCTTCAAGGTGACATGCTCGTCCCACACACACAGGCAGCATCGCTGTGGTCGGTGGCTGCTGCCCAGCATGCAGGTGCTAACTCCATCACATTTCCAAGCCTTTGGAGTCCCAGCAAATGCTGGGTGTTTAGGGTGGCTTTGGAAACATGAAGTCACATACCACAGCATAATCCAGTGCGCTCAGGTTGCCGTGGCTATGCCAGGTTTCATTTGAGAAACTTGACCTAACTTGCCATACAATGGGTGCACTGCCTGGTCCTCTGGAGCTGGAGTGAAGCCTGTCATGAAAGACATCACTTCTCCCTGCACTTTTGATACGGTGTTTTGGTAGAGCCTTGCTCTTATCAGCCTTTCCAATAAATGCTGCTTCTAGGGAGCAGCAACCAGTCTGCTGAGGATATGACTGTGCTCATTAGCAGGGAGCTGCAGGACCTGTAAGCACTTTCTTCTGCAGATAACTGGAGATGTGCTTCTGCTTGTTGTAGCTGTTGTGTCTGCAGGTTTGTGAATGCTGCCTCTTTTCTACCAAGGAGGAGTGAAAGGACAATGCTGTGTCCTCATCACTGACGCTGGAGAGCCTGAGCACTGTGTTCCTGCTTGGAACTGGTGCTGCTGTGCCCAGGGCACACAAGCCCGAGATGCTCTTGTTCCTTCCCCTGAGCTCCTGCATCCTGAATTGGGCTGTTCTGTATTTGGGTCCCTGGTGAAAAGCAGATCCCTCTAATAGAGCTGGCGGGGCAGTGCTCCCACCGAGGCTCTGCAAAGCAGGCTGCTCAGAGCAGGGTGATGGGAGAGCAGCAGCACAGGGCTGGCTGTGAACTTCCCTGCAGGCTCCTCGCTCTGCAGACAACATAAAACGACTTGGTTTTATTTGCTGGGGCTGAAAGGAAACGGTTGATCTCTTCCTGTTCCTCGGTGCAGGTATTTCAGAGTGCTGTACCCGTGCTGGTTAATGAAAGTCTGAATGTTGCTGCTGCTGTAACCACAACTCCGCCTCCCCAGCAGCTACCTTCAGCCCTTTCAGGCAGTGATTAACGCCCGATAACGCTTGGACCCTCCAGGGTGCTTTCTAATTTAAATGCAGTTTAAAAAATCATTAACTCATTTAAAAACCTCCATTTCCATCACTGCTTCCTCCTGGCTCTCACGGCTGGCAGGCACGAGTGAACCTGGGGACACTTCCCACCTCTGGGGCAGAGGAGAAAGGCTTCACCCCATGGTTCAACCAGATCTAGGGAGGGGACAACGTATCCACAGCTCACACGGCTGCTTATCCCATATTGGCTTTATTGTTATCAAACTGAGGGCAAAAAGGGAGTGCACAGGAATCACATACAGCTTTTCAACCCCATTGTTTGCTCCTTCCCTGTCCGTGTGCTGTGATCTCCCCCTCCAAGGGCTCCCTGCTGCCTGTTTGCTTCTATGTTGTTTGCCGTGATCAGAGGACTGGAAATGGGCTTCTGTGTTTCAGAGCCGGGATGCAAATTCAGCCTCCCCTGGATGCGTTTGAAAGTGGAGGCTCTTCTGCTTTGAACTGGAATTTGAATATCAAACCATCTCCTTTGCTGTGCCGCACGCTCTGCTGGTGGAGCAGGCTTGAGGCCTCTCCGAGGTTAATAAATGCACCCGAGGATGATGGAGGGAAGCTGTAGTATAATCCCAAAAGCGCCTGCTGGAGGATTACATCTGTTGAGAGCCCTGCTAATCCCAACTGGGCAGCAAGGGTTTGCAGGGAGCCCATAATATGTGCTTTGGCTGCTTATTCCATCTCCCATCACCTCCTCGCTGCCCCAGCTCACCCAGGGCTCTCTCAGCAGGCTGAGCCTTCCTTAGAGGCAAAGCGAAGGCAGGAGGTGTTGCTCTGGTTATTAGTAGGTTTCAGAGTGAACATGCTGAGCCGAGGGGAGCAGAATTAGCTCTTACAAAGCTGTGGCTACAAGTTATTGTACCACTCATAGCACAGGACTCTCTGCTAAATAATGCCTCCCTGCTGTTATTCCCTTTTCCTGTGTCCATTGAGAAGCAGGGTGTGTTTCTCCCAAGTGCTCCTATCCCTGGGAAATAGATCAGCTGATGTGTGACCAGGAAGGGACAAAGTGCCTGTGCACCATCCGCCTGATTCAGAACAGTTCACATTTGCTGACTGCTGGTCTCAGGGAGAAGACCCTGGGCCTTAATCCTACATCTCTGCTTCTTAGGACCACCCGAGGCCTTCGCTTCAAGAGCAAAGGGCCCTGAGCCTGTTGGCTGCGTGGTGAGGTAACATTGCTGAGAGCTGGATGTCGAGTGCTCTGCAATATGAATACAACATGCAATGAATACAGCACAGATGTGAGATCTGAGCGCTTCTCAATGCCCATGAAAAATATAATGCCCTTTTAAAATGTATTTTGCTTGCTTAACGAGAAGGTTTATTATTTCTACTTCTAGTGCAGGAAACCAGTGTAAGCACTTTGTAGAAGCAAATGCTGGTCTGAAGCAGTAATTAGATTCAAGCCCAGCTTTGCTTTGTGTAAGCTGGGAACAGATAAGGGAATCAACATATATTTGCTTTGCAAATTGCTGGAGTGGTTTCAGATGTTACTGTCTTCCCCAGCTGTTTGTTACTGTCCTCTTGATAAACAGACTCTGAGAGGATTTAACCCCTCTTCTTCTTCAGAGCTGATTCAGCCCAGACCCCTGGGTCAGAAAAGGACACGATGACCCATAGTCCTGCTGCAGGGATGGCAGCAGAGGGGCAGGGAGGAGTGTAGGGATATACAGATCCATCTTGCTGCTTGCAGCTGGGCATCCTCATGCTGCCATCCCCAGGCTGTGGTTTGCATTTGTTCAAGTGAGCTCCCCTGCTGAGATGCTGAGCGGTGCCCTTGGTGCTCAGCTGTCCTGGAGCTGCAGTCCTCATTCTGCTGCCCTTGCAGCTCTGGCAGTGAGCAAACAAGAGGGTGCTCAACAAAGAAAAAGCAAGGCAGCAGCTGGCAAATCTGTCTCCTTGTGATGCATGATGAACCTGCTGAGCTGCGGCTGCAGTCCACACTGGGGCGGGCAGCATGAAGGGAGATGGATGATTAAGTGATGATTAAACCTTTCTGGGTGGTAAACTGCCCCTTGGGGCATCTTGGGATTGTTTGCGTTGTTTCAGTGTTGCTTCAGAAAGCCCATAAAAATAAAAGGGTTCCTGTTCCATAACACAGAACATGTTTCCATAAACACTGGAGGTCTGAAGAGGGGTTTGTCCAGGGATGGGGCTTGCTCCTGAGGCTCTCGTTCTGCTTTCCACTTGGCTGTGGCACACGGTGAGGGACACCTCGTCCTTCCTGCTTGGCTATGGAGAGATGCTGGTTCTGTTGATAATTGCCATTTAAATTTCCTTTCCCTGTTGCAGCTCACTTTGTCCATTGCTACTAGCTGAATTAGTGCTAGGTAGAAAACACACTGCTGTCAGTGTCCCTAAGAAAGGAGGTGGGAGGATTTCGTGGTGGTTTTTTAGGGACGTCCTCACCTGATTTGGGCCCACGCTGACTCCATCTTCCTCTTTGTTTCCTAATGATCCCTCAGGCCTTGCTGAAGATGGACTGCCAGGGGCTGGTGGTCAGACTCATCCAGGACTTCGTGTTGCTCACCACGGCCGTGGAGGTGGCCCAGCGCTGGAGGGAGCTCGCTGAGAAGCTGGCCAAGGTCTCCAAGCAGCAGATGGATGCCTACGAGGCCCCGCACCGTGACAAGAGCGGGGTGGTGGACAGTGAGGTGAGGGCAGATTGGCCTTGGTTCCTTGAGGTTTTCCCTAGGATATTTTTTTTTTGCATGTGCAAACCTGTGCTTTTGGGGAATGAGGAGCAGGGTGTGATGGGGGAGAAATGGGGACATTTTCACCCACAGTACATGGGATCTGGGATCAAAATGCGTTGAGGATGGTAGCACTTGTTGGATGTTGAATGCTGGGCAAGGGGCGAGCTTCACATTTAGCTCTTTTCTTCTACCCTCTGCCCTAAAGGCCATGTGGAAGCCCGCATATGACTTCCTCCTCACCTGGAGCAGCCAAATGGGCGACAGCTACCGGGATGTGATTCAGGAGCTGCACACAGGGCTGGATAAGATGAAGAGCCCCATCACCAAGCGCTGGAAGCATCTCACTGGCACCCTCATCCTCGTTAACTCCTTGGACATGCTCCGGGCAGCTGCCTTCAGCCCTCAGGACCACGAGGATTTTGCCATCTAGTGCAGCTCCCTGCAGTGACATTTTCACCCACGTCTCATTTGTTGGTGGTGTCCGTCTTTTTCTGTGTTTATTTTTTCCCCTTTTTCTCTATAACAGTTGATTATAAAAAGAAGAAGAGGAGGTTGCTCTCCCCAGGTTTAAAGAGGCCAAAGTTTGCAAGTTCTCAGCAGGACTGGAAATGAGCAGGAGACAACCCTCCTCTGGGTGGGAAGGCATCCAGGAGGGATGTGGCTTTTCATATGGAACTGATACCAGTTCAACTATTTCTTACTCAGACACTTAAAAAGGACCTGGGGGGGTGGGGGGCGGGGGGACACCTAGAGGGATAACAAAAGAGAATACTTGTTTTTTAGGCATTTAAATCTAAATCTGAAATCTACTTTTTTGTAACGAGCAGTAAAGGTTGTAAAGCACCCTAAAGGGGGGGAAAGCTGTTGCTCTTGTTTTGTATGTGGTAGAGACTGCTTTTAAATCATCATTTTTGAGATGAACGCAAGCGATGTAAATACGTATTTAAGACAAAGCACAGCAGTGTCCCAGTGGTTCTGGTAAACTCCCACATCATAGACTGTAGAGCACCGTGTGAGTTGGGGTGAATTCAGCCCAGCAAGCAACTTAAACCAGAAAGGAGCTTTTTCCTCCCCCATCGTACGGAACAGATCACCTGCTTAATTGTTTTTTCTTTCCTTTTTAAATGTATCTACAAAGATGCATTTTGGAATCATCTGGGGGTAAAGGAGGTGCTCGTTCTTGTTTGCAGGTGCACGGGTGCCATTTGTAACCATGGGAAGGGATGCTGCCCCTGGTTTTGGAAGGAGAAGCTGGAAGCTGGGGGCTGAGCACAGCCCTGCTCCTTGCTGCCCATGGTGGTGATAGTGGGTCACTCTGCCATTGCAGCCAAGTGCTTGGCCATGTTCCTCCTGCATTGAAATCCATTCCAGAGCTCAGCGGTGATGTTTCAGACGTGTTTGGAGCCCTAATGCTCATTGCTGTTGCTTTCTGAGGGCTTCAAATGGGGCTGTTTGGGGCTCCCAAACTCCAGCTGAACTTGTAAATACCTTTTGCAATGACACTGGTGCCATTGAGCTGAATACCTGTGGTACCAAGTGCCCTTTCTTTCCCCTCGTGTTTTATAGCCGCCTCTTTTGGATTACCTCCCCTCTCCCTTCTGCTTTGAAATATTGTACTCGGGAGGGGAATATTTTTGCACAGAAACACTATTTCGGGTGCAAAGTCTCTTTATAGCGAGGAAGATGGATTGGTAAGGGTGATTTTCTTTCAGGTTGAACCAGAGGAACAGAGCAGGGAAGGCATCTTTGACAAACACAATAGAAGCACACAGTTGAGGCTGCTGCGGCCAACAGGCCGGGCTGTCAGCAGCCAGGATCAGGAGGTGGTGACACTTGGGCTCGATTTCTTCTTTGATTTCTTCTCCTAGGAGGCTGCAGGTGATACGAGCTCCCCAGAAGAGCCAGGCGTGGGGCACTGCCCATGGGCTTGCAGGTGCAGGTGGTGAGCAGGGGAGAGAATGTCCTCCCATGGCTTCACTGCTTTACATCCTCTTCCCAAAACAACATCCCCAGAAGCAGTCTCTCCTCGCAGGACCCCACTAGAAAGAATGAGCACCTTAATTTCTCCTCAGGGGCTTTAAGGAGTTTCCTATGCAACGCAGCGTAGCACAGAAATAGGGTCTGCCGGCACCTGAGCCTGTGATGCGTTTGCTTTCTCTTTACAACAGCAGGGCACTCTAAGAGCATGTTTTCCTCACACCAAGCAAAAACAAATCTCCAATGCAATAAGGAGCAGCTCCTGCAAGAGAGATCCAGCGTGTGCCAGCACGGCATTGGCCGGGCTGTTCCTCATGGGCAGTTGTTTTACTCTCTGGTGACTCCAAGATGGGCATGTCCCTAAAGAATTTCAGCTTCTATGTTTTCTTTCCCCCCCCCATTGGTTTTTCTAACTACCTCAGGTACTTTATACCCAGCTTAACATTTCAACAGCAGCACGGAGCTTGCTGTGCTCATCTCCCCTTCTGCTGTGAGCCATGGCAAAACACTCAGCCCATGTCAGGGCAACCTCTGTGTTGCTTTGTGTCCCTCCCTTGGTCTGAAATCCCAGCTCTCCTCACCTGCTGGGGTTGGGCTACGTCCTTCAGATGCCTTTTGCCTGCTGTATGTTGAGCCCTTCTGGAGCTGCACCTGGGCTTTGCATCATTACCACGGTTGGTGCAGTTATTGTACTTACATTTAATGTTCATTTTTTTAAAAATTAATAATAATAATGATTTTTTTTTTTTTTTGCAGAAAAATATTACTATTAAAGCTGTTGCTATTGCAGTGCTACCGAGTGGATTTCATCTGCTGGCAGATGGGGTTAAGGCAGGAGGCTTTTCTTAGTCCCACAGGCTGATGATGCCCAGGCCATGTGGCCTCGAGCTCAGCACAGACCATCAGTTGTGGTGTTCACAGTACGAACTGAATTCAGATTTCAGGCCATGAAAGTGAGTTATTCAGACACGTGGCTCTGCTTGTGGCTTCAGCTTGCTAAGGGTGAAAAGAAAAAAGACACGATGGTTTGATTTAATCCCTGGCAAATGCATCCCGTGGTGCAGCACAGGGTGGCACGGCTGGATTGCTGGGCCAAGGCAACTAGAGACCCTGGTTATGAATGATCGTTCTTAAGTAGCCTGGGCTTATCTAACTTGAACAGTTCTCCATTAGCTGCTTCTCTGATGATTGACTCTCTCTAATACTTTATCTTCAAGTAAATTATTGGTCTTCTTTTCTCCCGTGTCCAATCAAGGCAATGACCTCCTTCAGCACAGTCCCCTTGACAATGCACTTGCACCGTTTTAAGCCATCAAAATAGGATGATATCTCACATCAGCTCAGCTCTCCATTAAATGGCTGAAAGAGATATGTCAGAATGGGGAGGGAGGGATGTCAGCCCTGGGTTATCAGTGTCTGGACAGAAATCTGCAGTATCAGTGCTTCTTGCTTTGTCCTCCCCGGCTCTCAGTCTGCAGTCTGTAATGAAAATGAGAGACTGTGATGAAAGAGCCAAGAGGTCTCTGGGCATCTGTTTTTATCCCTGGAAATCCCTGCTGAAAATCAATTGTTCTGCTTCCTTCTTAGCTCTCAGCTAGGAAGGAATTTCTGCCTTTGGTGCCCAGCTTTGGCAGCATCCCAGGCACAGCCAGCACGGGAATCTTCTGGGTTTGGGTCTTCTGGACCTTTGGGGATGTGGTTAGTGAGCACAGTGGTGGTGAGCTGGTGATTGGACTATTGAGGTGCTGGTGCAGGTTACCCAGAGGGGTGCTGGAAGCCCCATCTCCGGAGACACTCAAGGTCAGGTTGGATGGGGCTCCTGAGCACCTGATCCATATGTAAGTATCCCTATACAATGCAGGGGACACCTGCAATGATTGTATGGGTTACATGGCCTGCATTAGGAGCACAGCTGGCTTTGATTTGCCCTTCCTTCTCCATTCCTGGTATGATGAAGTCATCTCACACCAACTCTTTGCAGCAGAGGCTCACAGGACAGCCCCATCAGCTGCCTCTAGGGGATAATTAACCTTAGGTTTCTTCCCCTCTTTAACTACCCCCTGCTGAGCAATTAAACCTCACAGCCATCGCTTCACGAGGTCTCACCTGGTTAAAAAGAGTTGCTGGGATGTGGTTGGGTCTCTATTGGGAGGGCTGCTGGGTGACAGATACTGTGAGCTTTGATCTACCCCAGAAAGCAGATTGTGGCCCCAACAGCCCGGACTGGAGGTATTTTAAGGAAGGATCTGCCAGCCGTTTGTTGGGGCTGGCTGGTGAAGGAGGTCACTTGGGAAGTGAGCTGGCCAATATCTGCTGGGAGATTTGTGATTTGATAAAGCCCGTTGCTTTTATCATCCTAAGCAATCAGATCTGGCATATGAAACCGTCCTTGTGCCCTTAATGGAAATGGAATTGATGCTGGGAGCACCTTCTGCCGCCTATCAGAGCCAAATCCCATGCCAGCGCTTTTCCCATCTGGTGGGTGTGAGCTGTGCCTGACCTCTGACAGCCCCTGTGGGCACTGGGAGTGGGCTCAGAGCGTGAGCATCCCAGTGGGGTGAAGAGCAGCCGTGGATTAAACCTCAGCCATGAAGATCAGCACCCCCCGGCTTTTCCCCTGCAGCGATGCGGTGGCGCCCTCTGCTGGTCACAGCCGGAACACCCCGCTGGTTCTCCAGCAGCCCCGCCTGCTTTCTCCCTCTCTATCCCTTCTCCGTAGCGACCTGCCAGGCTGACAGCCGAAAAACCAGCTCCTTAAAAAACTAAGCACTATGATATAGTGAAGGGTTCATAAAGCGACTGTGCTCCCCTGACTGATGAGAGAGGACAGCCACCCCTACCATCATTGGGACCCAAGATGGGCTTGGGATGGGCTGTCCCCATGTTGGCAAGCTGTCCCCAACATGACTCTAGTGCCTTTCACTGAGTACACCACACACTGCTGCACTGAGTCATTCCTTCTTCCATGTACGATGATTGTCCCCATCTCCCTCGAGTCAGAAAACACAAGAGCCATCACTGTATTGGGGATTTATTTGAAGGACCGGGGGTTGGGTATTTTTTTTTTTTTTCACCTTAACATCATTTACAGAGAATAAATCAGATAGTCTTTAAAAACTGCTTCCAAAGATCACACCACCCAACTGGCGAGAGACAGAAACTCTGCCTGATGGGGAACTTGGTGAAACACCAGTGGCTTTACAACCACTTCCATGCTGAAGTCTGGATCGAGCTCGGGGTATTGTAAACACACACATAAAGCCTACGTAAGGTGTGCAGCTTGCTTGGCTTATGTGACATACAATGTCAGATTATAACATTTGCCTCTTCTCTATCAACAGCTGTACAAAGATTGCAAAGTGCTTGATGAGGCTGACAATGTTACACGATAGAGCAAATGGCCCTCACAGAGCCCTCAGAGCAAAGTCGTATGAAATCCCATATTTCTTCATTGCATATAGAGGTTAAAAAAGTACATGCGACCACGAGTCCTCTGTACATCAAGAAGTGGAAGCCAGGCACCTCGGACTTCACACTGATATCTTCCCAAGTGACTGAAGCACTACTGTACAAATTATTTTAACATCTTATTCTTAATTACAGACACACACACAAAAAAAACCTACACATCATCAATGAAACAACACTCGGTGTTAGTCTAAAGGAATTATTTCTTGATTGAAAGCTAGTAATTATTTTAGTGAAATTTAAGATGTTCTCTGATCCGTGAGGTCTGGAGCAGAGGGCTTGCCTCCCATCAATGGTTTCATCTGCTAGTGGGTCTTTGATTTCTTGCTCTTTCTGCCCTTCTTAAAGCAGCACCTGCGGCAGCAGAACATGCAGCACTTCACAGAAATGAACAGGGAGAGGAGCACCACGGCCAGGAGGAAGGCAAAGACGTCCAGGGAGTGATACTGGATCCAGTTGAGGTCATGGGCAGCAGGGCGCAGGTGTGGGGCTCCTTTGTGTCTCATGACAAACTCCACCCAGTGCACAGCCAGGTCCAGGGGATGGATGGGCCTGTCAAGGTGAAGGTCTGAGAGACGCTGGATGTTCTCTTTGTACCTGCCAAGACAAGGTGTTGGGGGTGTTCAGTGACTTGTGCTGCTGAGACTCACTCCCCAGAGGAAAAAAAGGATCACAGAGTCATTAAGACCACAAATAGCACCAGCCCATCCCCACCATGCCCACTGACCACATCCCTCAGTGCCACATCTCCACAGTTAACACCCATGGGGATGGTGGCCTCACCACCTTCATGGGCATCTGTGCCTCTGCAGCACCACTCCTCCTGAGAAGCAGTATTTCCTAATACCACAGAACCATAGAATTGCTCAGGTTGGAAAAGACCTTAAAGATCATCAAGGCTTAGTTTGAGCTGTCAGCAAAATCTCCTGTCATCTTTTGTCATCTCGATATCCTTTGTCAGCTTGATTTCTTCCATTGCACTTGTACCCCATCTACTCTGACACCTGCGTCCTCTCAGATCAGGCTGTTCTCACCACCTCATAACTGCAGTCTCAGACAGTGAGTAGGATGGTGCTGGTATAGCAGTGGGACAAGGTTAATCCAGGGCAAGAAATGCCTTCTCAGCAATGGAGCTGATGTAAGAAGGGATATCAGAACAGATTAGTATCGTGTTAAACTGGAAGTGAGAGTGCTGGTGTTACACAGCAGTAGAAAGAAAAAGGGTGCATATCTATTACTGACTTTTTATCATTAATAACTGCTTTCAGGGCATCAGATATGTCTTTCGAAGTCATTTCTAGTATATTCAGTGTCAATCCTGCTCCCCGCGACTCCACTCGTTTCGCGTTGTCCATCTGGTCTCCAAATAAAGGCATTAGCACCATTGGCACTGCATTGCATATGCCCTCATAAACACCGTGTGAGCCTCCATGGGTAATAAAGGCACGAGTCTTAGGATGAGCTGCGGAAGAAAGAGAAATCTGTTATGTCATGGTAATGCATGCCTAGGAAAACTATACCAAAAAATGCCATTGATGGGTGTACATCAAGAACAATGGACTGTCATAAGCTTTGTTACTTATGGGCAAACTTAATGTAGCAGAGAACAAAACATTACGAAACCATGAACTGTAGAGCTCCATCTTGGTTTGGGTAGTCTCTGAAGAGCCCTGTATGACCTTCCACAGCTTGTCAGGTGATAGGATAAAGTCACAACCCAGTGAAGCCAAATTTAAAAAGCAAAGTCGCTGCTTTCTTTTTAAGCATGTCTTTCGTTTGCAAGTCTCCCACAGCAAAGCCATATTGTCTCACCAAGTATAGCAGTAATGCTAAGTCATGGCCTGAAGAATGATTGAGCACCTGGTGGGAAGGCCGGGCCAACCCAGGGGAGCTCAGCTGCATGCAATGTACCTGAGTGACTGCAAAGGATGGAGCCAGGATCCACCCCTTCCCAGACCTCATTTAAGGGTTGGCAGTGGAGGTCTCTGCCTACCAGAGGCCTCCCAAAAGGTAAGCAGTTTTTCTTTGTTTTTGCAACCATGGCTGTTGTATCTGGGTTTATTCTTATTTGCTACAGCTTAGGATTGTTCTACTCTGCTATTAGTGCTATGCTTTCCATCACATTACAGCATTGTACCAACAAATGCACTCTGGGCAATAACACACACAATATTACTACTTTAAAAGTGTGAGAACCTGCCTGGAAGTGCTCACTAGAGAAACTTAAACTCCCTCCTCATTCCAGAAAGGACAGAAAAGCATAATTCAGTGTTGAGATTGGATAAGCAGAGACAAAGCCTCCAGTACTTTACGGTACCATAATTGAGCGTTGCAGCACCTTTGCAAACAGTAAGGTCATCTTGAAATTGCAGTTAGATGTGTTTGTAAAAGGCAAACTCTGTTTTGAACAGCAAAGGCTGCAATGAAAACCTGTGACCCACAGTCAGCACAGATGATGGTAATGGGGCTTTGAAACTGTGTAGTGGAATTGGAAGAAATAAGATGGCTTAACTCCAGGGGTCTCAGACCTACCTAGGAGGTCATTCTGTGGCAGCCACTTGACAAGCTTCACGTTCTTTGGCAGGTTGGGAGGCACCTCTCCTGTGTATCGCCACAAAACCTTTGAAGGGAAATAAACACAATGTCAGTTCTCAGTAGTCACCCTTTTGCTGTTCCTCTGCTAGTTTGGAAAGCACAGCTAACAGCATCTACACAAAACCTCTTTTTGCCAACAGCAATGCAGAACGGCAGGGTGTGATGTTCTCTTCTGGCATTGGGGAGCAGGAGAAAGAAGGGTGGGCTGAGGGATCTGCAGTAATGCACTATACCTGAATACAGTGCTGAGTTACTGTGCTGGAAGGAGGGAAGGGATACCGTACCGTTTGAGGGACTGTTCCCAAGGCATCTGCAATTTCCATGGCTTTCTTCATGGGGATCTCAGAGACCATGGAGCCCAGTGAGAAGACAACAATACCGTGTTCTCCAGAAGCATTTACAATGGCTTCAAATTCCTGCCAACACAAAGCACACCCTCAGTCAAAATCCCTATCGTGTCACATGCAGTAATTTGTCACGTTTCCGTGGAGGTATCTAGGAACAAAAGAAGGATGCAAGTGGTCAAAGGGAGGTATGCAGGGCTGTGAGTGTCTTGATTTTGATCAAACAAGAGCTAGATCATCTGCCAGTGCAATGAAATGGGCCCTGCTGAGGACACTTGCTCAGATATAAGAAAAGCTATGACAGGTTTCCTTAGTGGAATTGGGTAACCCATATAGATGAAGTTCAGCGTTGTCCAAAAAGAAATACGCTTCCAGACCAAAACAGGGACAAAGACTTTTATTTATGGTAAGCAAACCTCTTGCTGCTGCTCCAGACAAGTAGAGTTTTAATTCACTTCTGCTACAGCCTTTACAATTCCTGCACAACTGCTTATCTGCTCCAGGGAATAGAATGAGCATTACTTGGTCTGCAGAAGTCTTGTAGAAAGATATTAAGAAATGAAACAACTTGAAAGAGGCACCTGGAAGGTACTTATAAAATAAAAGGGAAAGCCCAGCTTTTCATACTGGCTTGTCTGGTAATCTTGGAGGCCTTCCAGAAAGCAATTTCCTCCTCGTTGAACGAGGGATGAAGAGGTGCAAAGTACTTTTCTTAGACACACCCGTGCTCAATGTCTGTTATCCTCTGCTGCTGATAGGAGAGCCATCTAATGGTGTAAGCGAGCAGTGCAGACACATGCAACTAACGGAGAAACAAAAAAGGTAACTACCACTTGCATGGTAAATAATTAATCACTGGTTTAATAAAAGGCTGGATAACAAGCACTAGAGTCCAGACACGTCTATGTGTGGATGGTACTATTGCACCCACCACCTACACCCCATCTGTTCCTTTTAGAGGAAGAGAAGCCAAGTATTTTTTCACAACAAGTTGCCTAGCTCACACTAAACAGCAATAGAAGATCTATCTGATATAGAAAACCTCATTCTTAGGAGCACAGAAGTCTATCAGAACAAGAATTAAAAACAGAGCACGACCCACCTGAGGTAGCTGCTTGTGAGCACAGTTTATTCCTCCAACTACAATCATGTTGGGCATCAATGGCCTTGGATAACCTAACACAAAGTCATACCTCAGAAGCCACACAGAAGCCTTACGTAACAGATCTACCACGGTCACATCTCGCTGAAGGAACTCAGAAGCCAGTTTTTCATATGGTTTAAAAACAAAGTCACAAAGGAAAAAGTTAGAAGTGCCAAAGATGACATTCTTCACACGCTGGAGGAAGGTCATGTGGTCTGTATTGCCTGTAAATGCCATGGGGACATAAGAAGGGGGATTAGGACACTGAGTAGCCTCAGAATCTAATTCACATGGTATTCCCCTCATGAAATGCACGGAAGGGATGGAAAGATGCTCAGCCAATATTGCTCCACAAGGAAACACAGGATCTGTAAAGAGAGCGTCAAAGTTACTGTCCTCGAGATATTTGATGAGCTCTTTGTTGTGCAGTAAATGTTCGCAGGTTGTGAAAACAAAATCAATGAACCTTTTCATTTTTTCTTGCTGTCTCTGAAATCTTTCCAGAAATGATCCTTCTTCAAATGCATCCTTAAAAAACGATTGCAAAATGCCATCCATCTCTTCTTGTGTGAAAGGGTATGCATAGTTTTTCAAAACAAAATTCTCTGATGGCTTTACATTTAAATTGGTTTCAGGTGCAACGACGACTATTTCATGTCCTTTCTGCTTCAGAATTTCTAACATTCGCAGCACGCTGAACCAGGGACTCCCATCCACAAACACCACCAGCAGCTTCCCACCTGCAGCCAAGCTGAGCACAGACAGCAGCAGGAGCAGCGACACTGAGACTTGTGGATGAGAAGGAAGTACCAGGGCCATTCCTGCAGAGATGTGGGAGTGCTGCACAGGAAGAAAACTCCAGGCAGCTCTGAAGCAATAGCAACAGCCCTGTGCTCTTTAAGCTATCTGTGCTATGCCACAGATTTTGATCCTTCAGTATCAGTAGTGGTAAATGTTTAATCACTTGTTTGACTAAAGGCTGGATAACAAGCATTAGAGTTCAGCCAAGTCTATGGATGGGTGGTGCCGCTGCACCCACCAGCTACGCCCCACCTTTTCCTTCTAGAGGAAGAGTGGTGTGTGACCCTGGAAGGAGGCATTAGTGGCTGTGTGTGGCTCTGTGCTTCTAATAGACTCGCTCAGGATGAATCTTTTGCACCCACAGGAGTTCTGTCATGCCCACATCACTATTGTGCCTAACAGTGGCTGCTCTCTTTCCTCTAGGCATGGCCTCTCCCTCTGAACATTCACCTCTGGAAGGCCTATGGACAAACACATGATGTGAAGGAGCTATTCAAGATGCTGTGTTGAATGAGGAAGCTGATGAAGACTGAAGCACGAACCCAGGTATGTCTGCAGGACTCATCACCCTCATGGTGAGGTACATTCAATGCCTCAGAGCAGCATCAAAGCGTAGAGGTAGGGATTAGCTTAGCTCTCTTTTGCTCACATCTACATTGAGGTCCCATCATACACCCACAGAATGGTAGAATCTCAGAATATGTGTATTAGAGGGGACTATAAAACTCAAACAGTTGCAAACAGACTGCCACAGGTGGGGTAGCCAGTGAGTAGAGAAGGTTTTGACGAGTCCTGTCTAAAATAGCCTTCAGCAGCTCCTGTGATGGAGCAACCACAGCTTCTCTGGGCAGCACATTGCAGTGACAGTGCTCTCTCTGAGTAGAGAACTCAGGTAATAGAGCACCTTGTCGTGCTTCCCACAGAACCTGGCAGTTTCTTCTCATAGTGGGTACAAAGTCCCACCACAGACCTTCATTAGAAGAGCAAAGAATTTCTCTTCAAATGGGAGCGACCTGGGAAAAAAATCAGGGAGGAAAATACTTCAACAGCTCTTGTAAAATTCACATGGATTTACCATGTCACCATTCCTTCTAAAGAAGGTTCATAGCATTGACGGGATATCAGATATCACGTGGCCGTTACAATGAAAGGATTCTCTGATGTCTGCCTGTAAACACAGATGCTGCTTCTTGAGTTTCTATCACCCCTGACATTCCTGTTCATCCTATCATTGGAAACACCCTCATTCATAGCTGACAGTTTCACTGACGAAGAAAGCAGTGTTAAGGCAGGCAGGAATTGTGCCCCAGGGCAGAAGCCTGATGTAAATATCTCAGTGAATAACAGACACTGCTCCCAACAGCTGCCAAGCTGAATGATTTATCTGACTGTTTGACAGTCCCTCAGATTTTCCACTACCCTTCCTTCACACACTCTGAGGTCATCATGAGACCAGCAAAGATACTCAACTCCGTACAAAACATAGTTCAATAACATGTAATGAAAAGTAATTTCTTACAAATCCTGTGTTGACTTCACAGATAAATTTACCTTAAATACATTTGCTTTCTAAAGAATGTTGAAGCTTTAGAGGTGGAGCACCACTCCATTAATATATATATAGAAGGGACACTTCCCTGCACTAGCCACACTCAGCTGCCTATCCTCAGCCAACTGGGAGTATGATGTCTGGTAGAGGTAAAGAAAGCCATACAGAAACCACTTGTTGCCACTCCATTGAGCATACTTTGTAACTGAAAAGATGGAGCTGAATCCATACAGAAACCTGAAACAGAGAAGTCTATCAGAATTAGAATTAAAAACAGAGCACAACTCACCTGAGGTAGCTGCTTGTGAGCACAGTTTACTCCTCCAACCACAATTATGTTGGGCATCAATGGCCTTGGGTAATCTAACACAAAGTCATACCTCAGGAGCCATACAGAAGCCTTACGAAAGAGATCTAACATGGTCACATCTCGCTGAAGGAACTCAGAAGCCAGTTTTTCATATGGTTTAAGAAGAAAATCACAAAGAAAAAGATTTGATGTGTCATAGATGACATTCTTCACACGCTGCAGGAAGTTCATGTGATCTGTATTGTCTGTAAATGTCCGGGGGACATAAGAAGGGGGACTGGGACACTGAGTGGCCTCAAAATCTAATCCACATGGTATTCCCCTGAAGAAATAGACAGAAGGCACGGAAAGATGCTCAGCCAGTATCGCTCCACAAGGTAATACAGGGTCCGTAAAGAGAGCATCAAAGTTACTCTCCTCGAGATATCTGATAAGTTCTTTGTTGTTCAGTAACTGCTCACAGGCTGTAAAGCTGGACTCAGAGACTTTTTTCACATTTTCCAGTACTTTAAAAAATCTTTGCAGAAATGATCCTTCTTCAAATGCATCCTTTAAAAATGCATGGTAACTGCCAACCATCTCCTCCCTTGTGAAAGGGACTGGGTATGTTTTCATGATAAAATTTTCTGATGGCTTTATATGTAAATTGGCTTCAGGTGCAACGACGACTATTTCATGTCCTTTCTGCCTGAGTCCATCTAACACTTCCCTCACACTGAACCAGGGACTCCCATCCACAGACACCACCAGCAGTTTCCCACCTGCAGCCAAGCTGAGCACAGACAGCAGCAGAAGCAGCGACACTGAGACTTGTGGATGAGAAGGAAGTACCAGGGCCATTCCTGCAGAGATGTGGGAGTGCTGCACAGGAGGAAAACTTTGGGCAGCTCTGAAGCAATAGCAACAGCCCTGTGCTCTTTAAGCTATCTGCTCTATGCCATAGATTTTGATCCTTCTGTAACATAATTGCTGTATGGTAAATGTTTAATCACTTGTTTGACTAGAGGCTGGATAACAAGCACTAGAGTTCAGCCAAGTCTATGGATGGGTGGTGCCACTGCATCCACCAGCTACGCCCCACCTTTTCCTTCTAGAGGAAGAGTGGTGTGTGATGCTGGAAGGAGGCAGGAGTGGCTGTGTGTGGCTCTGTGCTTCTAATAGCCTCACTCAGGATGAATCTTTTGCACCCACAGGAGTTCTGTCATGCCCACATCACCATTGTGCCTAGTAGCGGCTGCTCTCACTCCTCTTAGCATGGCCTCTCCCTCTGAACATTCACAATACACAAGATGTAGTGTTCCCAGTGCCTCAAAATAGCTTTAAAGATGATGGAGAGAGACATAATCTTTGTCCTCTTTGGCCCACATTTACTTGGAGGTCCCATCATACACCCACAGAATGGTAGAATCACAGGATATTTGGCTTGGACGGGGCCTACAAATCTCAAACAGTTGTAAACCAACTGTTACAGGCACGGTAGTCAGTCAGTGGATCATGTTTCCCACAACCCTATCTAAAATGGCCTTCAACAACTCCTGGGATGGCGCAACCACAGCTTCTCCGGGCAGCACGCTGCAGTGACTGGCCACTTTCTGAGTAAAGGAATTCAGGTAATAGAGCACCTTGTCCTTCTTTCCACAGTACCTTTGGATAGTGGGTACAAAGTCCCATCAAAGCCCTTCACTAGAAAGGAGAGAATTTCTCCTGTACTCAGTGCGGCCCTGCAAGAAATTCAAGGTGAAAAACACAGACGAACACTTCTACAAGACTTGCATCAATCTCCAGGATCCACCATGCTACCAAACCTTTTTCAGTCTTACAACTTTGATGGCATCTCGGATATCACATGGTCATTACCAAGTAATGTTTGACTGTGGTCTGCCTGTAAGTTAAACACAGATGCTGCTTCATAGCTTGAGTGTCAGTGACACATAGGATCCTTGTAGAATTCTATCTTTGGAAATACCCTCATGCATAGCAAACAACTTCACTGACAGAGAAAGCAGTGGTAAGGCAGTAATGACAGAAGCCTGCTGTGTTTTTCACAATAAATAATAGACAATACTCCCAATATTTGCCAAGTTGAATGATTATATCTGACTGTGAGGCTTTGACAGTCCCTCAGATTTTCAACTAAACTTCAATCACTTTCTCTGAGATCCTTATGAAGTAAAGAATTTACTCTACACCATGCAATTCGTATATGGACAACACATAATAGAAAGCAGTCTCTTACAAATCCAGTGTTTGCTTTCCAGATACATTTACCTCACATGAATTTGCTTTTGAAAGAAGGGTGAATCTTTCAAGATGGACTTCCCTACACTTGCCACTCACTCGTCCATCCTCAGCCAACTGGGAGAATGATGTCTTATAAAGGAAAAGCCAGATAGAAACCACTTGTTGCCAGTCCACTGAGCATACTTTGTAACTGAAAAGATGGAGCTGAATCCATACAGAAACCTGAAACAGAGAAGTCTATCAGAACAAGAATTAAAAACAGAGCACAACCCACCTGAGGTAGCTGCTTGTGAGCACAGTTTACGCCTCCAACTACAATCATGTTGGGCATCAATGGCCTTGGATATTCTAACACAAATTCATATCTCAGAAGCCATAAGGACCCCTTACGAAAGAGATCTAGCATGGTCACATCTCGCTGAAGGAACTCAGAAGCCAGTTTGTCATATGGTTTAAACAGAAAGTCACAAAGGAAAAGATTGGAGGTATCAAAGATGACATTCTTCACACGCTGGAGGAAGGTCATGTGATCTGTATTGCCTGTAAATGCTCTGGGGACATAAGAAACGGGACCGGGACATTGAGTGGCCTGAAAATCAAATCCACATGGTATCAACCTCATGAAATACACAGAAGGGATGGAAAGATGCTCAGCCAGTATCGCTCCACATGATAATACGGGGTCTGAAAAGAGAGCATCAAAGTTACTCTCCTCGAGATATCTGATGAGCTCTTTGTTGTGCAGTAACTGCTCACAGTCTCTGATGGTTGACTCTGATAATTTTTTCATATATTCACGTACTTTAAAAAATCTTTGCAGAAATGATCCTTCTTCAAGTGCCACCTTTAAAAATGTTTGCATACTGCCAACCATCCCTTCCTCTGTGTTAGGGACTGGGTAGGTTTTCAAAACAAAATTCTCTGATGGCTTTACTTGTAAATTGAATTCAGGTGCAACGACGACTATTTCATGTCCTTTCTGCTTCAGAACTTCTAACATTTCCAGCAAACTGAACCAGGGACTCCCATCCACAGACACCACCAGCAGCTTCCCACCTGCAGCCAAGCTGAGCACAGACAGCAGCAGAAGCAGCGACACTGAGACTTGTGGATGAGAAGGAAGTACCAGGGCCATTCCTGCAGAGATGTGGGAGAGCTGCACAGGAAGAAAAAACTCCGGGCAGCTCTGAAGCAATAGCAACAGCCCTGTGCTCTTTAAGCTATCTGCTGTATGACATTGATTTTTATCCTTCGGTATCAGTAGTAGTAAATGTTTAATCACTTGTTTGATTAGAGGCTGGATAACAAGCATCAGAGTTATGCCAAGTTCATGGGAGGGTGGTGCCACTGCACCCATCAGCTACGCCTCATCTGTATCTACTAGAGGGAGAGTGCTGTGTGACCCTGGAAGGAGGCAGTAGTGGCTGTGTGTGGCTCTGTGCTTCTAATAGCCTCGCTCAGGATGAATCTTTTGCACCCACAGGAGTTCTGTCATGCCCACATCACCATTGTGCCTAGTAGTAGCTGCTCTCACTCCTCTTAGCATGGCCTCTCCCTCTGAACATTCACCTCTGGAAGGCCTATGGACAAACACATGATGTGAAGGAGCTGTTCAAGATGCTGTGTTGAATGAAGAGGCTGATGAAAACTGGTCTGATCCCAGGTATGTCTGTAAGGCAAATGATTCTCACAAGGATGCACTTCCAGTGGATCACAACAGTGAGAGAAGTGTTACCTTTTCCTCCTCTCCCTAAATCTGCTATAGGCCTTAATGTAAAGTAATTGAAGCATTAAATTATTGAATGGGTGCATTGGAAGAAACTTTAAAGCCCACCCAGTTCCAACCCCATATCACAGCCAGGGTTTCCACTCATTAATTCAGATTTTCCAGAGCCCTATTCCAAGTGACATTCAGCAACTGTATGTCTTGTGCATCTCAGTTTCTCTGAGCAGCATGTTCCAGTGCATGCCCACTTTCTGATATCACATGGTCATTACCTAGGAAAATGGTGTAAACACACAGTGCAGCCACAGGAAACTAGAGGGAAAATAAGAAGGTAACTAACCTTTGATAACTGTTTTTCCCGAGTGCAGGTTATGCCTCCAATCAAGGCCATGTTAGGCATTAGAGGCCTGGGATACTCAAACACGAAGTCGTATTTCATAAGCCAAACAGACGCATGGCTTAGAAGTTCAATCAGCGTTGCCTCTTGTTGAAGGAATTCTTTGATCAGTTGATCATATGGTGAATAAAGAAAGCTACAGGTTAGGGTACTGCTCAAGCTTACTAGGAGATTTCCCAGGCGCTGGAAGAACCCCATGCGATCTGTGTAGCGCGTGAAGAACCTGGGAATGTAGGAGGGAGGATTTGGGCAGAGTGTAGCATGGAAGTCCAGGCTGCATGGTAATCCCCGTACGAGGTATACAGAAGGTATGGAGAGGTGTTCAGCCACTATCTGTCCACAGGGAAAAAAAGGATCCATAAAGACACCATCAAACATGCTTTCTTCAAGGTATTTCATCAGCTCTTTGTTAGAAAGAAGCCTTTTGCAGGAATCGAAAAACATTGTTGTAAGATTTCTTATTTTTGAGAACTTCTCCATGAAAGGTTGAGGTGTGAAACTCTTATAGCCAAGCTTTTTAAATTCTGCCTCCACAAACTCCCTGCTGTAAGGCACAGAGTATGTTTTCATGGTATAATGTGTCGACGCACCTATTCGCAAGTTTATCTCTGGAGCAACAACAACGATTTCGTGTCCTCTGTGTCTGAGCTGCTCCACAACCAGGCGCATGCTGAGCCAGTGACTGCCATCAATAGGGATAACCAAAAGCTTCCCACCTTCAGAAAAGTTCCTCAGGAGCAGGAAAATCACAGCCCAGGAGGTAAGAAAACGAAATCCTGGATGCAAGGAAACCATTTCCCTTCTGTAGAATGTCGGCTACGCTTCACGTGCATGCAGAGATCTCAAAACAACAAGCAATGGCTTGTACTTTGCTCTTCTGTCTTTGCTAAGGTAAATGTTTAATTCTTATTGGTCTGTGAGCAGAAATTAGGGTAATTTTTAACTTTAAGTGACAGTTGAATTGGTGATTTGCACACACAGCGAAGGCTTTGGACAAATGGGTACTTGGAGATATAGTTGAGCGTTGATGTGAACATGAATGTATTCAAGTGCTCCAGGGACAGGAATAGACAATGTGCTTAACTGCACAGAGCCATGAATGGGAGGCAGTGCCTGACTCAGCAGCCACCCTCAGTGTCCACTGATTAACAGCCCATGAATGCTGAACTCCCTGCTTCAGTCTGTTCAGCTCATTGGTACAGCACTTGTCACAGAAATCTGACCTTTGAATTATGTTGTACCACTGTAAACAGAAGTAATGATTGACAGAGATCTGATAGGCAGCAGGTTGATAAGGCTTATCTTCACATTTGTTTCTATATAGTAGCAGTTATCAAAGTGAAAGCCTTTGGTCTACAGTAGTAAACGTGATGCAAATATAGCAATAACTTCTGCAGTTGCAACACCACTGCGGTGTGAAGCGTTGAATAAATGACTGACATCTGCACTATTGTCACAGTTCACTAGGGAGATTTAAACGGGTTACTGAGGGAGAGTAGATAGCTAGAAACTTGAAGACTTCTTTTTGAAACCATTCTCTCATATGCTGTCTTACACTACTTACAGAAATTCAGAGTTAAAGCAGCCCTCTTTATTGTGTTTGATAGCATACACTATTGAGTTTTGGGGTATTCAACCACATTATCATTCTCTACAGCACACCGTGAGTGCTGAGTTTTACACATTGAGTGAGTTTCCATCCTTTCCATCCTTTGTCCAGCCAGGCCTCCTGCAACTAATCAATATTCCACAACTACCGTGGATATTTAATCTTCTGACATACAATTATTCTGTCATTTATCTAAATTCAGCATGTATGCCGTGAGTGTGCAACTTTCTGGTGACGAGCTTAGGCCAAGCTAAGCTATGCTGACACAGTTACGTAGTTGAGTCATCTTCATTTAAGCTTTTCATGGCAGAAATCCTTTAAGTGCTTGTAGTGCAGAAAGCTAAGTACATCTGTAAGTCTTTGGCATGTAAGGAATGGGATGCTGGGTGGCTTTGTAATCTATGCTACATTGAAGACCACACATAAAATGAACTGGACGGAATAGAAAAACTTAGCAACAACTGGTCCACAGGGAAACATGAGATTAATCATAATGGCATCAAATTTGTAATCCTGGAGATATATCATTAACTTTTCATTACATAAGAGATGCTGACAAGCAGATGAGAACACACTGGCCAGTTCTGATATGTGACTGAGTGAAAACATAACTATTTCTAGAAGAGCAGAGTCAAGACACGTATTTCACCAATGAGGTGAACATGCTCAGCATATATCTGGTACTTCCACATACCCACATGGGGCTGCTGGCAGGAAAAAAGAGCTTCTTATTTCTACCAAACATTATATGAAAGGGAAAAGCGGTTGTATCTCATTTTGTAACTTGTTCTTTAGTCTTTAGCTCTATAAAATGTTTGCTGAGGTAAGTTGTTGGAGTATAAAGACCACATTTTAAACCAAGGTAAAAAACATTGATAAGAGTGGCACGGAGAGATCTCAGGCAAGGAACATTTCCTTGCATTTAAGTCACCTAAATATCCTTGCATATAAGTTATCTTCAATGATTCAGTACAAATAGCACTGTTTTTGATTAACAGAAGTAGCACATGTTTCTAAGAGGATTTCTCTATGTCAAGGTAGTTTGAAGTGAGTCACTGTGCACTTGACTAACCCGTGCCAGATTCAAGACAGGAGTACTACTATCCAGCTTTCACGGCCACTAACCTTCTCTAGAGAGCTTACAATAAAACAATCATATAATTCAGCAGTGTGGCACTATGGACACAAAAGTCTAAAACCCTTTCCCTCCAACACCTTTGCTAGGAAAAGTGTCCAGAGTTCACATACCAAGTTTACGGTAGTACACAGGAGCCAGCGTGCCTAGCAGTGGTGTCACCAAAGTTTGGGTAACATATTAACCAAAAGCTTTGTAAAATAAGCAATGACAAAGCAGAATGTCCTGTCCTTGCTCACCAGGGACCATAAGAGTTCATACGTGAGTGGCTTGAGGACAAACTTCTTTCTGAACAAAATGATGCATCAGAAAAGGCAGCCCTTGATCAAGAGGGGATGTTAGAGTTAGTAAATGTGAGGTTTGGGCCAAAATTGTTGAGATTTCTTGAATATAGAGACTTTCAAATGAAGTTAATAAGACCTAACTGTGGTATGAGGCAGTGGGAACTGTCCACTTCTGTCCTCTGAGTACAAGAAGAAAGGGAAGACAAAGCTTTTGGGCTGCTAACACTTTTGAGGAGAATAAGAAAAAGAAAAAGATGATGGACTCAAACTTTTCTTGATAGCAGTCATAGTATAATATCAGGTAATGGCCACAAATGGCAGTCTGAGGTTCAGTGGGGGGGGGTTGGACTAAATGGCCTACAAGGATCCCTTCCAACTCAAGTAATTCTTCAATTCTACAAACATTTGGAAAATGTTTCAATGCTTTTTATCTCTGAGGTTTAGGCAGTTTGCCTGTGTAACACCATCGCTGACCATCTAAAGCTGAGAATAGTGCCACCCAGAGGACTTACTTAGGCATCCAGATCAGATTGATTTGAGTGGGACTGAAGTGCTTAAATACTCTTGAGAAACTGGGCTGAAGCTGTGGCAACTAACAAGTGGATATCCAGTGAATACTCAACGGATAAATGAGCGAATGACTGTCTACTTAACATAGCAGAAAGGATGAACATGAAAAAGCACACTGAAACTTTCAAGATAAACCCAGAAGAGTGGCTGTCTACAAGTTAGAGAAGAAAAAAAATCTGATCCTTGAGGTCCCTTCCATCCCAAACCATTCTATGATTCTATGCTCTCTAAAGGCTTACTGAGTACAATATTACTAAGCCACAGTGTGGAAACAGAGAGAACATGTTTTGGAAACACAACTGCTTCTTTACTCTTGCAGTTTCCAAGGCTAATACTAAGTGTATCCTAAAATGTTTTTGTGGATAAAATGTTTTCTCTAGGTGGCATGTTAAGAAAAGTGCTACTCATACATCACTCTCTAGACAGCAAGAACTCTAATATGTAGGGAGCTGGCAGCTTTGAGGTATAGTCAGTTCTATGTAGTTTTAAGCCCTGCTCACATTTCAGCCAAAGATATATCTATCTGTGTAACGCTAATGACATAATGCAATAAAGCAACAGTACAGAGACTGAGCAAACAAACAAGCAGATAAAACCTTAAAGTTCACAGCATGTGCATCAGAGTTTAAAGGTTGTGCAGATGGATTTGAAGCAACACTGGATTTTAAGCAACACACAAACACCTTGCAACAGATTTAAGTGTACATGAGTCCAGAGATTGAAGTTCACTTGCAGAACAGTGAGTTCAGCCTTTTCCAAAGGTGAAGGAAAAAAAGAGATATCTACCTGGAGAAAATAAGGCTAAAGTACAGTGTTGAGTGTCAACGATGTACATTGGGAAGAACACAGTAAATAGCCCCATTTGGATGAATCAGTGATTATCTATTCACAGTTCTACTAATTCTAGCAGTCACACGTCTCTCTCATTAGCCATCCTTTTAAAATTTAACCTGCAGGTGTTGATACTGAGGTTTTTGGTGTGTGGTATGAAACAGTACTCTCCTTTGTTTATTTAAGCTTGCTGCTTCCTCATTATGGTGTTAGTTATATGTCAAGTAGTGGAAGAAAAAGTGTGTATCTGTTCCCCTTTCACCTCTACTCTTTCCAGGATTTATAGACCTCAGTCATAGATCCTCTGCTGTAGCTCTCTGTAAAAGTTTAACCATAGTTTATTCCATCTCTGTTTTTCTAGGCTGAATGCCTACTTTGAATCCCCTTTGAAATGTTTCATTTATACTATGTGTATCTTCTTCAGTAGAAGTATAAATAATTAAGAGACAGGGACGTAGAGGAAACCTGCAATGGCAAAGCAGATCAGAGGATGAACAAAGATCCCCTCAAACAAAACTATCACACAGAAGATGCTTAGAAACAGCAAACACTGCATCAACAGCCCTGAGTGAAGAAGCCATGAGAAATCTGCTCTAGTTCCAAAGCTGTTGCTTAGCAGACAGTACATGACCAATGAAGAGTTACCCAGAGCCACTTACATCTAATTGACTTCATTTTTTACTGAGATATTCAGATGTCTCCACTGGAACAATACTGGCACCACTTGGTAAAGAAATAGCATCCTGAAATGCTGCATGGAGGCAGGGGTGGTTTTAGATAGGACTGTGCTTCAGACACATCAAGCACCGGAGGAGGACTAGAAGTCCTTACACAGACACAACCAAAGGAGAATTTTGGTGATGTTTCCCAGTGAGACACCTGACAGCCTGAAGAGCTGGATGTCAGAATAACCAGTATCCTTTATGGCTGCTACGCACGGCATGTTCTTGTTATACAACAAACTAGGCCTGTTGGCATGAAAGCTAGGGGAAGTAGATTAAAAAGAAACATTGCAGAACATCCAGGGAGGGCAATGAAGATGGGGAAGGGTCTGCAAAGCAAGAAACACGTGGAGCAGCTGAGCTCCCTTGGTCTGTTCAGCCCAGAGAAGAGGAGGCTGAAGGGAGGTCTCTAATGGTGGATCCCAGCTTCTCATGGCTGAGAGGCAGAGCTGAGCTCTGCTCGCTGCTGACAGTGATAGTCAGGGGAAGATCCAGTGGGGGTGAGGAAAAGGCTGTGCCCCAGAGGGCAGAGAGCATTTAGCAGCACCCACAAGGCATTTGCTGCAAATAAAACACAGCTGGAACTGAAAGACGCTCAGCCAGTATCTGCCCACAAGATAGTACTGGATCTGTAAAGACAGCATCAAACTTACTCTCCTGAAGATATCTGATAAGCTCTTTGTTGTAATTGTTCACAAGTAGACAGGAACACAGCAGAACTATTTTTTACCCCTTGATATGTTTTAATAAATCTTTCCAGAAAAGATCCTTCTGCAAATGCATCCTGACCAGTCCTCTGGAACAAGCCATCCACCTCTTCTTGTGTAAAAGGGACTGGGAACATTTTCATGATGAAATTATTTATTGGCTTTATATATAAACTGACATCAGGTGCAGCAATGACTATTTCATGTCCTTTCTGCCTCAGATCTTCTATCACTTCCCGCATGCTGAGCCAATAATGTCCATATACAGACACCACCAGCAGTTTCCCACCTGCAGCCAAGCTGAGCACAGACAGCAGCAGAGGCAGCAACACTGAGACTTGTGGATGAGAAGGAAGTACCAGGGCCATTCCTGCAGAGATGTGGGAGTGCTGCACAGGAAGAAAACTCCAGGCAGCTCTGAAGCAATAGCAACAGCCCTGTGCTCTTTAAGCTATCTGTTCTGTGCCATAGATTTTGATCCTTCTATAACATAATTGCTGTATGGTAAATGTTTAATCACTGGTTTGATTAAAGGCTGGATAACAAGCATCAGAGTCAGCCAAGTCCATGGGCCACTGGACCCACCAGCTACACCCCATCTGTTCCTTCTAGAGGAAGAGTGGTGTGTGACCCTGCATGGAGGCAGGAGTGGCTGTGTGTGGCTCTGTGCTTCTAATTGCCTCGCTCAGACTGAAACATTTGCGCCTACAGGAGATCTGTCATGCCCACATCACCATTGTGCCTAGCAGTGGCTGCACGCTTTCCTCTGAGCATGGTCTCTCACTCTGAACTTTCATTTCTAGAAGGTCTATAGACCAACACTGGATGTGAAACATCTTTTCAAGGTGCTGTCTAGAATTACAGCAGTTTTTCTGCAGGACACATCACCCATGCAACTAGATACTTCCAGCACCTCAGAACAGACTCAAAAGAGTGAGAGAGGGCTTAGCATTGCCCTCTTTTGCCCACATCTACTCAGAGGCCCCATCATACACCCACAGAATGGTAGTATCAGAGAACAGTTGAGCTGGAAGAGACTATAAAACCCACCCAGTTCCAAACTCCCTTCCACAGGAAGGATAGCTACTCAGTGGATAAGGTTTTGATGAGTCCTGTTGGAAATGGCCTTCAGCAGCACCTGGGATGGTTCAACCATGGCTTCTCTGGTCTCATCACAGACCTTCCCTAGAAGGGGAAGGCATTTCTCTCCTACTGAGTGCAGCCCTGGAGGAAATACAAGGTGGAAAAAAACAAAAAACCCACTTTGGTGATGCTGATGCTATTCAGCAGGATCCACCATGCCTCTATTCCTTCTAAAGATGGTTCACAACATTGATGGTATATCAGATACCACATAATCATCACCACGAAAAATTCTCTGATGTCTGCCTGTAGACACAGATGCTGCTTCTTAGCTTGAGTTTTCATCACCTGTGACATTCCTGTTCATCCTATCATTGGAAGCACCCTCATTCATAGCTGAAAGTTTCACTGACAAAGAAAGCAGTGGTAAGGCAGGAATTGTGCCCCAGGACAGAAGCCTGATGTAAATATCTCAGTGAACAACAGACACTGCTCCCAACAGCTGCCAAGATGAATGATTTATCTGACTGTTTGACAGTCCCTCAGATTTTTCTCTACCCTTCCTTCACACACTCTGAGGTCATCATGAGACCAGCAAAGATACTCAACTCCATACAAAACGTAGTTCAAATGAAAACTAATCCATTACAAATCCAATGTTACCTCACAGATAAATTTACCTTACATATATTTGGTTTCTAATACAGGTTGAAGCTTTCCAGGTGGAGCACCACTCCATTGGTATATGTACAAGGGACACTTCCCCACACTTGTCACACTCACTTGCCTATCCTCAGCCAACTGGGAGTATGATGTCTGATAAAGGAATAGAAAAAGTTAGTAACAACTTGCAGACACTACTTTGAGCGTAGTTTGCAAATGAAAGGATGGAGCTGAATCCATACAAAAACAAAAAGCAGATAAGTGTACCAAAACAAGAATTAAAGCCATCAAACCCACCTGAGGTAGCTGCTTGTGAGCACAGTTTACTCCTCCAACTACAATCATGTTGGGCATCAATGGCCTTGGATATTCTAACACAAATTCATATCTCAGAAGCCATATGGAAGCCCTGCGATAGAGATCTAGCACGGTCACATCTCGCTGAAGGAACTCAGAAGCCAGTTTTTCATATGGTTTAAAGAGAAAGTCACAAAGAAATAGATTTGAGGTGTCATGGATGACATTCTTCACACGCTGGAGGAAGGTCATGTGATCTGTATTGTCTGTAAATGCTCTGGGGACATAAGAAACGGGACCGGGACATTGAGTGGCCTGAAAATCAAATTCACATGGTATCAACCTCATGAAATGCACGGAAGGGATGGAAAGATGCTCAGCCAGTATCGCTCCACATGGTAACCCAGGGTCCGTTATAAGAGCATCGAAGTTACTCTCCTCGAGATATCTCATAAGTTCTTGGTTGTACAGTAACTGTTTACAGACTATGAGGTTCGCATCAGAGATTCTTCTTATATTTTCACGTACTTTAAAAAATCTTTCCAGAAAAGAGCCTTCATCAAATAAATCCTTTAAGAAAGTATCTAAACTGTCATCCGTCTCTTCCTGAGGGCCTATACCTGGATAGGTTTTCAGGATAAAATTCTCTGATGGCTTTACATTTAAATTGAATTCAGGTGCAACGACGACTATTTCATGTCCTTTCTGCTTCAGAACTTCTAACATTTCCAGCAAACTGAACCAGGGACTCCCATCCACAGACACCACCAGCAGCTTCCCACCTGCAGCCAAGCTGAGCACAGACAGCAGCAGAAGCAGCGACACTGAGACTTGTGGATGAGAAGGAAGTACCAGGGCCATTCCTGCAGAGATGTGGGAGTGCTGCACAGGAAGAAAACTCCAGGCAGCTCTGAAGCAATAGCCACAGCCCTGTGCTCTTTAAGCTATCTGCTCTGTGCCATAGATTTTGATCCTTCAGTATCAGTAGTGGTAAATGTTTAATCACTTGTTTGACTAAAGGCTGGATAACAAGCATTAGAGTTCAGCCAAGTCTATGGATGGGTGGTGCCGCTGCACCCACCAGCTACGCCCCATCTGTTCCTTCTAGAGGAAGAGTGTTGTGTGACCCTGGAAGGAGGCAGGAGTGGCTGTGTGTGGCTCTGTGCTTCTAATAGACTCGCTCAGGATGAATCTTTTGCACCCACAGGAGTTCTGTCATGCCCACATCACCATTGTGCCTAACAGTGGCTGCTCTCTTTCCTCTAGGCATGGCCTCTCCTTCTGAACATTCACCTCTGGAAGGCCTATGGACAAACACATGATGTGAAGGAGCTATTCAAGATGCCGTCTGGAATGAGGAGGTCGATGAAGACAGAAGCACGATACCAGTTTGTCTGTAGGGCAAACGATTCTCACAATGAGGAACTTCCCGTGCATCATAACAGAGAGAGAAGGGTTTCTTTTTCCTCCTTTGCCTTCATCTGCTTGAAGGCCTTATCATACACTAACAGAAAAATAAATTATTGCATGGATGCATTGGAAGGAGCTTTAAAGCCCACCCAGATCCAACCCCATATCGCAGCCAGGGTTTCCACTCATTAATTCAGATTTTCCAGAGCCCTATTCCAAGTGACTTTGAAGAACTGTAGGGCTTGTGCATCTCAGTTTCTTAGAGCATCATGTTCCAGTGCATGCCCACTTTCTGATATCACATGGTCATTATCTAAACACACAGCGCAGACATGGGAAACTAGCGAGAAAATAAAAGGGTAACTAACCTTTGATAACAGTTTTTGCCAAGTGCAGGTTATGGCTCTGATCAAGATCATGTTAGACATTCTAGGCCTGGGATAATCAAACACAGAAATCTGACCTTTGGATTAATTGGTACCACTATAAACAGAAGTAATGATTGACAGAGATCTGATAGGTAGCAGGTTAATAAGGCTTATCTTCAGACTTGTCTCTCTATGGTAGCAGTTATCAAAGTGAAAGCCTTTGGTCTACAGTAGTAAATGTGATGCAAATATAGCAATAACTTCTGCAGTTGCTACACCACTGAGGTATGAAACGTTGAATAAATGACTGACATCTGCACTTTAATATAAGCAATGACAAAGCAGAATATGCTGTCCTTGCTCACCAGGGACCATAAGAGTTCATACATGAGAGGCTTGAGGACAAACTTCTTTCTGAACAAAATGATGCATCAGAAAAGGCAGCCCTTGATCAAGAGGGGATGTTAGAGTTAGTAAATTTGAGGTTTGGGCCAAAATTGTTGAGATTTCTTGAATATAGAGACTTTCAAATGAAGTCAATAAGACCTAGATGTGGTATGAGACAGTGGGAATTTTCCACTTCTGTCCTCTGATTACAAGAAGAAAGGGAAGACAAAGCTTTTGGGCTGCTTCTGCAGTTGCTCTGCTAACACAAAATAGATGAGTCAAACTTTTCTTGATAGCATTCATAGTATGATGTTGGGAAGCTCGCTTCTTCCTCATTAGAGTGTTAGTTATAGGTCAAGTAGTGGAAGAAACTGTGCGTATCAGTTTCCCTTTCACCTTCTCTACTCTTTCCAGGATTTATAGGCCACTGTCACAGATTCTCTGCTGTAGCGCTCTGTAAAAGTTTAACCATAGTTTATTCCATTTCTGCTTTTCTAGGCTGAATGCCTACTTTGAATCCTCTTCAAAATGCTTCATTGATACTATGTGTATCTTCTTCAATAGAAATATAAATAATTAAGGGACAGGGATGTAGAGGAAACGTGCATTGACAACGCAGATCAGAGGATGAACAAAGATCCCCTCAAACAAAACTATCACACAGAAGATGCTTGGAAACAGCAAACACTGCATCGTCAGCCCTGAGTGAAGAAGCCATGAGAAATCTGCTCTAGTTTTTGTCTCTGAACTGAGAATACATGACTAATGAAGAGTTACCCAGAGCCACTTACATCTAATAGACTTTAGTCCTTGCTGCTGTATAAAGTCAAGAGCAGAATCTGACCTAGGATATTGGTTCTTCAAGCAACAGACAGTAATAGAAGGATCATAAGCACAGGTTCAACCTCTAAGTAAACACAAATCTGAAAGAGCAAACTGGGAGTTTCACAAATAACCATAACGGTGCTCACATAGACAAAATAATCATCATCTGCTGTTCTCACCACCTTTTATACTCCCTACCTCTTTCAAAGAATTCTTCAGATGGTGGCAGAAGGTATTTTGGGTGTGATTCTGAGTAACAAGATTAGATTCAGACCCTCTAAACATTTACAAAGATGTCATCTGGGACATATCTGTTCCAAACACAATTTTTATATTGTGATACACAAGTGTCTTCACCAAAACAAGTACTGTCACTTCTTGGTAAGTGAAAAGCAGTTTGAACCTGTTTACACAGTTAAAGAAACCTTTCTAACTACATGACACAAAATTTGATAGTAAAATACTAAAACTAATAGTTAAGTGGAAGAACAAAAAAACACTAGAGTATCACCCATGTGAGATAACTTTTCACAAGTGTAGGTTATTCTTCCAATTACGATCATGTTTGGCATCAGTGGTCTTGGGTAATGGAACACATGTCTAATAGTCTAATATCAAAAGCGAAATAGATACCTTGCATAAGAGATCTAATACAGTCACATGTTTTACAAGAGCTACCCAGTGCTAATTAAATTTGAAATACTTAATCTTTTTAATGAGATATTCAATTGCCTTCATTGAGTCAACTACTGGCAGTTCTTGGTAAAGAAAAAGCAGCTTGAAATCCTTTTGCCAGCAACAGCTAAAAGAGAACTTCCAATATAAACTGTGCACAACACCTCGGTGTACATAAAAGCCCACAAGAATGACAGTAAAAATAAAAACAGATGACCCACCTGAGTTAGCTTCTTGTGGGCACAATTTACTCCGCTAACCATAATCATGTTGGGCATCAGTGGTCTTGGGTAGTGTAAAACAAAGTCTAATTTTATGAGCCAAATGGAAGCCTTGCTTAAGAGACCTGGCACAGTCACGTCACGCCGAAGAAACTCAGAAGCCAGCTTTGCATATGGTTGAAACACAATATCGCATAGAAAAAAATTTGATATTTCAAAGATGACATTCTCCACACGCTGGAGGAAATTCATGTGGTCTGTATTGTCTGTAAATATCCTAGGGACGTAAGAAGGGGGATTTGGACATTGAGTGGCTTCAAATTCTAAGCCACACGGCATCTGCTGCAAATAAAATACAGATGGAAGTGAAAGATGCTCAGCCAGAATCTGCCCACAAGGGAGTAATGGATCTGTAAAGACAGCATCAAACTTACTCTCCTGAAGATATCTGATAAGCTCTTTGTTGTATAGTAATTGTTCACAAGTAGACAGGAACACAGCAGAACTATTTTTTACCCCTTGATATGTTTTAATAAATCTTTCCAGAAAAGATCCTTCTGCAAATGCATCCTGACCAGTCCTCCGGAATAAGCCATCCACCTCTTCTTGTGTAAAAGGGACTGGGTACATTTTCATGATGAAATTATTTGTTGGCTTTATATATAAACTGACTTCAGGTGCAACAACGACTATTTCATGTCCTTTCTGCCTGAGCTCGTCCAACACTTCCCGCATGCTGAGCCAGTGACTCCCGTCTAAAGGCACCACCAGCAGTTTCCCACCTGCAGCCATGTTGAGCACAGACAGCAGCAGAAGCAGCGACACTGAGACTTGTGGATGAGAAGGAAGTACCAGGGCCATTCCTGCAGAGGTGTGTGAGAGCTGCGCAGGAACAAAACTGAAGCGCTGAAAAAATAGCACCAGCTTGTGCTTTTAAGCACTCTGTGCTATAACCTTTAATCCTTCAACAAGGTATTTGCTGCTTAGTAAATGTATAACCTTTGATTTCATAAAAGTCTTGATAACAAATACTAAGTTCAGGCATTCCACTGGGGACAGGTTAGTCCGATGAATGCATCAGCAAAACATCATTTATTTCTATTACAGGAACCTTGAAATGAGTTCTTGGAAGGAGGAAGGAGTGGTTCTGGGTACAACTGTGATCCAGGTACATCAAGCATCAGGAGAGTACAGTCATCACACAGATACAGCTATTCCCTCTCAGGCCTGTTAAGACTTCTTCTAAAATGATTTTTCATGAGACCTGCTTATTAGGTAATGTCTTCCCATGTCTTCCCTGCACACGCCTCCTTCCTTTCCTCTCTAACATTTATTGGGAGATCTGTTCTTGCACCTTCAGGGCCAAATATTTCACATTTTTTTCTGACTGCACTCATCTGCAAGCACACAGAGACACTGACACCTACCTAGAAGGAGCACCATCCACTCTCATGAACAGTGCTCTCAAATAAACATCTTAAGCTGTTCCTGTCACCTTTCACACTTCCTACCTCTAGCAAACAAGTTGAATTTCTTAGATGGTAACAGTAGGCATTATGGGTGTGGTTCTGAGCAACAAGGATAGATACAGAGCTACAAATAAACACAGATGTCAGCTGAGATACATGAGTTCCTGTGATATGCTACTGTCTTCATCAAAACAAGTACTGGCATCTCTTGGCAAGTGAAAAGCAGCTTGAACAGGTTTGTACAGTTAAACATTTCTAATGAAATGATACAAAGTTCTATAGTGAAAATATTGGTTTAAGTGAAGAAAGAGACAAGGGCATCACCCACCTGAGATAACTTCTTATGAGTGCAGGTTATTCCTCCAATTACGATCATGTTCGGCATCAGTGGTTTTGGATAATGGAACACAAAGTCAAAGCGTACAAGCCAAATTGATGCCTTGCGTAAGAGATCTAATACAGTCACATCCCGCTGAAGGAACTCAGAAGCCAGTTTAGTGTATGGTTGAAAGAGAAGATGACAAAGAATAGAATGTGGGATGTCTAAAATAGTATTCTTTACACGCTGGAGAAAGTTCATGTGGTCTGTATTGCCACTGAAAATCCTGGGGACATAAGAAGGGGGGTTGGGACACTGAGTGGCATCAATATCTAAGCCACAGGGTATCTGTTGTAAAAGAAAGACAGAAGGGATTGAAAGATGCTCGGCCAATATTTGCCCACATGGCAAAAATGGGTCTGTAAAGAGAGCATCAAATTCATACTCCTGAAGATATCTGACGAGCTCTTTGTTGTATAGTAAACGCTCACAAGTAGACAGGAATATGGCAGACATTGTTTGAACACGTTGACGGATCGTAGAAAACTTTTCCAGAAAGGATCCTTCTGTAAATGCATCCTGAGAGAATTCCCGGAAGCTGCCATCCATCTCTTCCTGTGTGAAAGGGACTGGGTAGGTTTTCATAACAAAACTCTCTGATGGCTTTATGTGTACATTGACTTCAGGTGCTACGACGACTATTTCATGTCCCTTCTGCCTGAGTCCATCTATCACTTCCCGCATGCTGAGCCAATGACTCCCATCTACTGGCACCACCAGCAGCTTCCCACCTGCAGCCAAGCTGAGCAAGGACAGCAGCAGAAGCAGCGACACTGAGACTTGTGGATGAGAAGGAAGTACCAGGGCCATTCCTGCAGAGATGTGGGAGTGCTGCACAGGAAGAAAACTCCAAGCAGCACTGAGAGAATAGCACCAGCTCTGCACTTTTAAGTGATCTGAGCAACTCAATAGCTTGTGGATCTTGGACCTATTCAAAGAAGTGTGGTAAATGTATAATCCTGGATTAGTCAAGAGGCCAGATAACAAGCACTAGAGTTCAGAAAAGTACATAGATCAGTGCAGAAGAGGCGGATACAATAGGTAACCTGCAGAATATTCTACAGGATGAAACAGTAGAGCGTAACACAGAAGAAGGGAGGGGCAGTTTAGTATGGAACTGTGCTTCTGATAGCAGCGGTCCTTTGCCCCAGTTTCCACAGAACCTGGCAATTTCTTCAGAGAGAGGAAAGTCCCACCAAAGACCTCTACTAGAAGAGCAAAGAAACAAACAAACGAACAAACAACAACAACAAAAAAAAGCAGAAATTGAGGAAGAAAACACCATTGTTTTCACCAATAGTTGCACAGCTCACTCCTAATGGGAAATATGTATATATCTGATATACAAAATCACATTTTTAGGAGCACAGAATTCTATCCGAACAAGAATTAAAAACAGAGCATGACCCACCTGAGGTAGCTGCTTGTGAGCACAGTTTACTCCTCCAACTACAATTATGTTGGGCATCAATGGCTTTGGATAATCTAACACAAAGTCATACCTCAGAAGCCACACAGAAGCCTTGCGTAAGAGATCTACCACGGTCACATCTCGCTGAAGGAACTCAGAAGCCAGTTTTTCATATGGTTTAAACATAAAGTCACAAAGGAAAAGATTAGAGGTATCAAAGATGACATTCTTCACACGCTGGAGGAAGTTCATGTGATCTGTATTGTCTGTAAATAGCCTGGGAATATAAGAAGGTGGACTGGGACACTGAGTGGCCTCAATATCTAATCCACATGGTATTCCTCTCAGTAAATACACAGAAGGGATGGAAAGATGCTCAGCCACTATCGCTCCACAGGGCAGCGCAGGGTCCGTAAAGAGAGCATCAAAGTTACTCTCCTCGAGGTATCTGATGAGCTCTTTGTTTTTCAGTAACTGTTCACAGGCTCTGATGCCTAAGTCAAAGAGTTCCTTCGATCTTTCTCGTAATCTATGAAATCGTTCCAGAAATGATCCTTCTTCAAATGCCTCCTTTAAAAATGCCTGGAAACTGCCAACCATCTCCTGATGTGTAAAAGGGACTGGGTACATTTTCATCATACAATTATTTGTTGGCTTTATATATAAACTGACTTCAGGTGCAACAACGACTATTTCATGTCCTTTCTGCCTCAGATCTTCTATCACTTCCCGCATGCTGAGCCAATGACTTCCATCTACTGGCACCACCAGCAGCTTCCCACCTGCAGCCAAGCTGAGCACAGACAGCAGCAGAAGCAGCGACACTGAGACTTGTGGATGAGAAGGAAGTACCAGGGCCATTCCTGCAGAGATGTGGGAGAGCTACAGAGGATGAAAACTCCAGGCAGCTCTGAAGCAATAGCAACAGCCCTGTGCTCTTTAAGCTATCTGCTCTGTGCCATAGATTTTGATCCTTCTATAACATAATTGCTGTATGGTAAATGTTTAATCACTTGTTTGACTAAAGGCTGGATAACAAGCACTAGAGTTCAGCCAAGTCTATGGATGGGTGGTGCCACTGCACCCACCAGCTACGCCCCACCTTTTCCTTCTAGAGGAAGAGTGGTGCGTGATGCTGGAAGGAGGCAGGAGTGGCTGTGTGTGGCTCTGTGCTTCTAATTGCCTTGCTCAGGATGAAACTTTTGCACCCACAGGAGATCTGTCATGCCCACATCACCACTGCAACCAGCAGCAGCTGCATGCTTTTCTCTGGGCATGGGCTCTGATTCTGGACATTCATCTGTAGAAGACTTATGGACAAGCACTGGATGTGAAACAGCTTTTTAAGGTGCTGTCTATAATTATAGAAGTTTGTCTGCAGGACACATCACCCATACAACCAGGTACTTCCAGCACCTCAGAGCAGACTCAAAGGAGTGAGAGAGGGCTTCTCATATAATCACCTAGCTTAGGAAAGACCTTCAAGATCCTCCACCTGATCTGTCTGCCTCTCACCAACAATTGTCACTAAGCCGTGTCCCTCAGTACAACATGTAAATATTTCTTGTACACTTCCAGGGTCATTGACTCCACCACGTCATTGAGCAGCCCATTCCAGCACCTGACCACTATTTCACTGATGATTAACCTAAGATGCCTTGTTTTTCTAATGCCATATGAAGCTTTCAATGCTGGGCACCACTCCATCGGCACACACACAAGGGACACATCCCTTATGCTTCTCACACACACTTACCTATCCTCAGCCAAATGGGAGAATACCTTCTTGTACATGAAAAGATAACAAGTCAGAAGCCACATATTGCCACTCAATTCAGCATAGTTTGTAAATGAAAAAAAAAAAATGGGGCTGACTATACAGAAAATAATAATAATAATAATAAGAAGAAGAAGAAGAAAAAGAAGAAAAGCAGAAATTGAGGAAGAAAACACCATTGTTTTCACCAATAGTTGCACAGCTCACTCCTAATGGGAAATATGTATATATCTGATATACAAAATCACATTTTTAGGAGCACAGAAGTCTATCCGAACAAGAATTAAAAACAGAGCATGACCCACCTGAGGTAGCTGCTTGTGAGCACAGTTTACTCCTCCAACTACAATTATGTTGGGCATCAATGGCTTTGGATAATCTAACACAAAGTCATACCTCAGAAGCCACACAGAAGCCTTGCGTAAGAGATCTACCACGGTCACATCTCGCTGAAGGAACTCAGAAGCCAGTTTTTCATATGGTTTAAACATAAAGTCACAAAGGAAAAGATTAGAGGTATCAAAGATGACATTCTTCACACGCTGGAGGAAGTTCATGTGATCTGTATTGTCTGTAAATAGCCTGGGAATATAAGAAGGGGGATTGGGACACTGAGTGGCCTCAATATCTAATCCACATGGTATTCCCCTCAGTAAATACACAGAAGGGATGGAAAGATGCTCAGCCACTATTGCTCCACAGGGCAGTACAGGGTCCGTAAAGAGAGCATCAAAGTTACTCTCCTCGAGATATCTGATGAGCTCTTTGTTTTTCAGTAACTGTTCACATGCTATTAAGCCTAAATCAAAGAGTCTTTTCACTCTTTTTTGTACTCTGCGAAACCTTTCCAGAAATGATCCTTCTTCAAATGCCTCCTTTAAAAATGCCTTGAAATCTCCATTTATCTCTTCCTCTGTTAAAGGGACTTGGTACAGCTTCATTGTAAAATTGTCTGATGCCTTTACATGTAAATTGAATTCAGGTGAAACCACAACTATTTCATGTCCCTTCTGCTTGAGTCCAACTAACACTTCCCGCAGGCTGAGCCAATGACTCCCACCGACTGGCACCACCAGCAGCTTCCCACCTGCAGCCAAGCTGAGCACAGACAGCAGCAGAAGCAGCGACACTGAGACTTGTGGATGAGAAGGAAGTACCAGGGCCATTCCTGCAGAGATGTGGGGAGCTCTTTTCAGATGAACACAAGCACCTCTGAGCTTTTAAGCTAATTGTGCTGTGCTTTTTTTGCAATGATCTTTAGACTTATTTGCTTTCTGGTGAATGTATAAACACTGATATGGACAAATTGAAGGTGTTAAAGTCCAGCCAATCTCTCTGGCAGTCATCCGACAGCTAAAATGGATAATGCTCACCCATTTGTACTGAATGAATAGTTGGACTGAAGGGAATAACAGTATTTTCAGCAAGAAATACACTAAAAATGCTGTGTAACAAATCAGTATCTGAAGTAAACAGTATATGTGTGTATGAAAATAAGGAATCCATGCTGTGGAAATATAAGACTAAACTGAAAGAACAACCAGAATATTAAGAACAACCAGGAGTTACAAGAAAGTGAAGCCACTCAGATCCCTTCGTACCCAGTTAGTTAAAGACTGGGCATAAGTAGCCAACTACGCACTCAGAACAAGAACTGATTTTGAATGGCAAATGGTGGTGTTCTTATTTAGGAAGAAAAACTAGTACTAAAATACCATGTCTGAGCAGTTGGCAAGCATTTGTGTTGGATACGTGCTAACCTTCAGGATTAAATTTTTCTTTTAGATATAACTGTGTTGCAGAGCTATATCTAGAAGCTAACAGAGAAAGAAATCAGGGCTGGGAGTGCCACTTAAGAATCAGTAATAAAACTATGCTGGACCATGAACTTTTCAGCCCTTGCAAGATAAGGGTGAGAGGAAAGTCTAAATTTAAAGTGGAACTGCATGCAGGCAAATTGGTCCCGCTGCTTTCTCAGAGAGTCTATCCAGGTTTGCCTGAGACAGCCTTTGAACAGGTCAGATGAACAGAACAGAGAAAAAAAAAGCACTATCCCAATAAAACTGGCCATGGAGAGGGTTTATGTGAGTAAGCAAAACATGAGCAATACCTGCTCAACTGGAATAAACAGTACTTCCAATGGGCAGCATCAGACAAGTACTGGGAGGAGTTAAGCACAGCCTGAGGGCGGGTAAGGTTGGATCTGCGGAAGGTGTGCAAGCTTGTAAAATGCAAATCTCTTTTACTATAAAACTTCTTTCATTCATATTCACAAAGGCACATGAATTTACAGGAAGCAGAGGCAGCAGGCAGGAGGAATACATACCCTGTGATACAGAGGAGTAAAAAAGCATTCAGGGGAAGAACAGAGAAATGCCCATTTCTTTGTAAGGGTCATTTGCAAATGATACAACTTTTATCTCTTTCAAGAAACAACGTGATTTGCTGCAGAAACTGCTGGATGACACTAACTATAGATTTATCAGCTGCTGAGGAGAGCTATCTCCTCTTATCTATCCTTCTTGAGTTAATGTCTGCCTTCACAACATGAGACTGTTGTACTTTTTGGAAGATCTGTTAACATCCACCTGCACTTTTATGCTTTATTCCTGGACCAGGTGAAATCTGTGTACCTGGCCAGCAGGAATTAAATATAGCATAGCATGTGATTCCCTCAGAGAACAAAATCCCTGTGTTGGGCAGATCCAAAAAAAGAAGATGGAATCATGTCTTGTACTGCTGGTCAGTGGCACCGCTGTTTTTCACATGCATTGGCCATACTAAAACAGTTACTCTGAATTACTCCTTTAGGTAAGTAATGTCTATATCAAATGCCATTAGATCTCACACATACCATGCATGCATATGACTGCCAGAACTTTTCCCAGTCACTCACTAACCTGAGATAAAAGCTTCTTCCTTCCACAGTTAATGCCTCCAATGAAAACCATACTGGGCATCACAGGCATGGGATAGTCAAATGCAAAGTCAGTTCTCTTCAGCCAAATAGACCCATGACTTAGAAGCTGTGTCAATGTCATAGGCTTTTGGAGAAAGTCTGAGGCCAGCCTTTCAAATGGTGAGAAGATGATACTGCAGGTAAAATAATCCGAAATGCTGATCAGAAAGTTCTTCACCCTCTGAGGAAATGTCATATGATCTGTATTGAATGAAAACAATCGTGGGACATAGGATGGTGGGCTCGGGCTCTGAGCAGCATAAATGTCTATAGAACACGGAACATTCCTTAAGAAGAAAATGGAAGGAATAGACAAATGCAGAGCAACTATTTGTCCACAGGGTGTCAGAGGATCTGTAAAGACTGCATCAAATTTGCTTTCTTCCATAAATTTCATCAGCTCTTTTTCATGTAGTAAGGAGCTGCAGGCAGATTGAAACATAGCAGAAGTCTTTTTAAAATTTTCCCAAGTATCCAAAAATCTGGTAAGGAAAGGCTGTTCACTGAAACTGCTCATACTAATAGTGTGCAAAAGCTCTTCCATCTCTTCCAGCTTGTACGGTGTGGGATACCTCTTCATCGTATAATCTTCTGAAGAATCTATGAGGATACTGTTGTCTGGTGCTACAACAACTATTTCGTGTCCTCTACTGCTCAGCTCAGCCAGCACTTGTTTCATACTGAGCCAGTGACTGCCATCCATCGGGATCACCAGCAGCTTCCCAGCAGCAGCAGTACTCAAGCAGCACAAGAAGGGGAGAAGCACTGCCATCAACATGTTGCAAAACAGAAAGGAATCCATGCAAGAATGAGCTGAGGTGGTTTGAAAGCTTCTGAAGCTCTGATCCACCTACACAAATATATCACTTGGCACTGCCTTTTAATAATACCTTTGCCCTTCGGACTTACTATTTCACGTGTTTAGCAGTTTGCACACAATGGGATTCATGCTAGATTAATGATTCTAGAATGTTGAAATGGGTTCTGGACTTCAAAAGCGTGTTTGTACAAGCATGAGAAAGGTGAGTCTTCTGTTGCAAACTTGGCTCTCCCACAGTACAGCAACAATTCAATGCCTCTGCCTCCTCCTTCCCCTACTACTACCATGGACTGATGACCTTCTTACCATCAGCAGCCCATCAATGCAGATCCTGCCTTGTCTCACCGAAACTGCAGCAGCCTCCATCTCTTCTATTCACCTTTCTTGCCCCTGATTACACTGGGAGATAGGGGACTGCTAGCTGCTGAGTGAGTCGGCTCTGCTCAGTGTTGGCTGATTGATGTAACTCTGTGCAAACAACTACTGTTCTGAAATAAGCTGAGTCATTGGGCAATAGTACATTGAAAGCTCTAAGCTGGGCTTTATCCTTGGACTCAGTTACTGTTTCACACAGGCAGGCATTAGTAAATTTGTGCATGTGAACACAAGCCATGCAAGGAGCTGGGAGTAACTCCTGCCTTTCTCCTGCACTTTGCCTGGAAAAGTTTGGATTTTAGCAAGAACTGTATCTCCTAAAACTGGTTATTTTCCTCTAGTGTCCATACATATGAAATAATCCCTAAGAAGACAAACTCTGCAATCTCTTGCTGTTCTCATACAGCAACATTTATTCAATGCAGAATAACTGTAGCTCTGATGTAGAAAGGAGGTGGAGACTCATTCCCTGTATAGATCAGATGGTGATATCTGGTCACTTATCTAATCTGCCTGCTCCTTTCCCAGACATGGTTTAAGGATGAGGTGCTGTGCATGGCTGTTAAGTGAGCTAATGAGCATGCCATAGCATCTCTCACTTTGAGATGGTGACTATTTGTCGGTAATGCCAAGGCTTCTGACTGTACTAGTTTGTAAAAGAACACTTCCCAGGTGCTCAGATGGTGCTGGGCCTCCTTCAGCTGATCATATAAATGTGGTTCTGCAAATTATAACCTTCATATTGGCAGTGAAGTTATAAATAAACATGCCTAAGTTTTACTCATTCGTGTGATTGAATTGAACTTGTACACTGCCTAAAGTCAGTTCCTAGTTTATATCAGTATGAGCAAAGGACACTGGCTACTTCCAACACATTTATGAAATAGGATGGGACCATCCTAGACATCTTAGAGAACACCAGTGCAAGGGAAAAAAGAAAACTTGTACACAGAAAATCTGCCACTGAGCAGAAAATTCTCTTTATTTTTAGTTCCCATTTAAACATAAATCTTCCATCTAACCTATTAGCCTATCAAGTATAAAACTATTGTGAAATAGAACCACTGACCCTCAGATAACATATGCCAGTGTGCTTCTAGCTCATGAACTTGTGAGTCCAAAGTCAGTGTCAGTTCGGTTCAGGGCTGACACAGCCCATGAACTCTGTGGAGTCAGATCCTTCTTGGATCTAAACTGCCGAGTCATTGTTGGTTATTATCTGCCGCAGTAAAACTTTATATATAAGTAAGTGACAAGGAAGGTGTTATCTACAACAGAAGATCACAGCACACGATTTGTTACTCCAGGCATTCAAGGCTCTACATCTGAACTGGATTCAGAGATCTAGTTCTCAACCAGAAAACCTGTATGAGAATTTACAGAAGACAACCATGCCCAGAAAAGATTAAAATCTAATGAAAGAACTTACAAAACAGGAGAATATATAAACTTTTGAAAGGCTTTTGAGATTAGGTCTGTTTGCAGCTTATATATTTGCTACTTTTACCAAATTTTTACCCTCACGTGCATTCGATTTCTTTTTCAGTTTACATCAATACCTTGGCATAAAGGGAAAGAGGTAATCCAGTCTACTTGGCTGAATGGACAGAAAAACAATTGGCAAATGGCTAAAATGTTAGTCCTATAACTTTCAATGAATAAAAAAGGGGAACGAGTATATAAATGTACATGCACAGAAGCGTCCACGCCAATCTTCAACAACACTGATGCCAAGGCTGCCTTCAACAACAGACTTGGCTGCCCTTTATCCTGCAAGCTTCTCATGGCACTCACTACAGTCAGACATCAACACCTAGAGTCCACAGCTCCCACAGCCACCAAAGCATGTGGATGGAATGCTCCTGGCATGGCAGCAAGTACCTAATGTGTCCAAATGGACAGTTCTGAAAATCACAGAGCAGATGAAGACCTGACAGTGCCTATGCCTGTTCCTCAGGCTACTCTTTCAGAGCTATGTAGCAATATGGTTGTACTGCCCGCTCTTCTGGAAATGGATATAGCATAATAAACTTAGATGAAACAGAAGGTACCAAGTTCTTTTGGCAAGGAATATTTGCAACTCACTTGAGCTTCAATTAAAAAAAACATTTCATCATTTGCATAATGTTTACATGTAACTTAAATGTTCTTATTTGATAAGACTTAGGATTGCCAGCATATGATTTATTCCGAATGCTGGATACTAGCAAATAACATGTACAAATCCTGCAGGATTTTTGATTAGCTTTCTATTTTTAAATGCGAAAGGGTTTTTAGTGAAGTTTCAATGTAAGATACTTAAATATTTCTGTTCTTGGTTTTCAATGAGAATAAAATAAAGTTCGATACCTGAGACAGCTTGTTCTTCTGAGCACAGTTTATCCCTCCAATAAAAACCATGTTTGGCATTGTTGGTCTTGGGAATTCAAATGCAAAATCATATCTCATGAGCCAGATAGATCCACGACTTAGAAGGTCTGTAGCTGTCACTTTCTTTTGCAAAACCTCATACGCAAGCTCTTCAAACTGAGAGAATAAGGGCTGACAGTAAACAAGCTCCAGTATATTGACCAGCATGTTTTTCACACGTTGAGCAAATGTCATGCTATCTGAATTATTTAGGAAGAGTCTGGGAACATAAGATGGAGGGCTTGGACACTGGGTAGCTTTTGTATCCATACCACAAGGAAATCCTCTCAAGAAGTAGACAGAAGGAATTGAAAGATAATCAGCAAGTATTGGTCCACACATCAGAATTGGATCTGTGAAAACAACGTCAAATTTGCTCTCTCTCAAATACTGCATCATTTCTTCATTGTGCAAGAGGCTCTCACAGACGGTGAAAAAAAACCTGAAAATGTCTATCATGTTTTGATACATTGTAATAACAATATTCAATGTAGATTGCTCGGTAAAATGATCATTAACAAATGACTTGAGCACAAGATGCAAATGGTTGTCTGCATAAGGTATTGGATATACTTTCACGGTATAATTTTGATGCTCCTTTGACTTCATAAACAAATTTGATGACGGCACAAGCACAACAACATCATGTCCATTCTGCTGGAGTTTTCCTACTACTGGTCGCATACTGAGCCAATGACTTCCATCCTGAGGTATCACCAGGATCTTTCCACATTCAGCAAAGATTAAAGATGACAGAAGAAAAAATATCCCAGCACGTTGGTAAAAGCACAGAAATTGAAGACCCATTTCACAGAAAGTAATGTGTAGAGTTCTGTTCTGGAGACACCCAACACAGTCCTTTATATGAAGGTCTGTGCAAGCTTTAACTTAGCAGGAAATAAATTATTGACTACAGAAAGAAATATTTAACTGACCAAAGTGTTGAGTTAATTCTTCAATAATTGATGACAATTGTTTATGTAACAGGGAAAGGAGTACAGTGTTCTTGAAAATAAGCTGCCCCCATTTGTACTTCTAATTTATTTAATCATTAACCTTAGAAGTACGTCAGCACGTTCTTTCCTAGTGTAACTAACAAGACCTAGGACAGCAGTCGTCTATGAAATGAAAAGACATGGATTTGATGGATAAATCAGTCAACAGATAAGGCACTGGCTGGACAGTTACATTCAAAGAGTTGCGTTCAATGGTTTGACCTCCAGGTGGAGATCAGTGACAAGTGCTGCCCTCAGGGGTCTGTACTGGGACTGATAAAATTGAACACCTTTTTCTGTGATGTGGACTGTGGGATCGAGGGCACCCTCAGCAAGTTTGCGCACTAAGCTGAGTGGTTGTGGTTGATTGAGATTAGATACAAGGAACAAATTCTTTATTGACCAGACAGAAAACAAACAAGCAAACAGCAACAACTAAATGATGGGATTGGGGCAGGTGAATGGAAAGAAGGCTAGCAAATACCTTCATGGACACAACAAAGGAGCCTTGGATACCTTTTACTAGTCTCACTGATAACACACATAGAAAACATCAACAAGCAAACTAAGCCTCTGAGCTCCCTGTCAGACACAGGCAGCAAAGTAAGCAATGCATTATACAGAACTCATTCCCAGAGAGGGATGAATATAGGGTGATGAGAGGTGGGAGTTGGTTTTCTGAAGCACACACTGAAAATGTGGGAAATCATAGATTTGCTGCCCAAAGGAGGGGATCCTGTCCCTCTACTCTGCACTGGTGAGGTCTCACCTACAATACTGCATCCAGATGTGGAGTCCTCAGTTCAGGAGAGACACAGACCTGTTGGAGAGTGTCCAGAGAAGGGCCACAGAAATGATTTCAGAAAGGACAGGCTGAGAGAGCTGGGGCTGTTCAGCATAGAGGAAAGAAGCCTCTGTGGAGACCTGACACAGAAATTATCCACACACATCTCAGTCCACGGGGTAAAAAAATACCAATACTCAGAAATTAAATCAACAAAATCAAGAGCGCCAAACGTCCATAAGCCATGAAGTGACATTGCTTTGGAAAATGTAACTTGAGAAAAAGAACATACCTTAGGCAATGGTTTCTTCCGAGCACAGTTCATACCTCCAATGAAGACCATATTGGGCATCACTGGTCTGGGATACTCAAACACAAAGTCAAACCTCATTATTGAAATAGAAGCAGAGTTTAGAAGGTCCAGAGGAGTTACATCTCTTTGAAGAACTTCAGAGGAAAGCTGTTTTGCAGCTCTATAGTAACCATGACAGTAAAAGAGCTCCAGGAGTGCAATCAGAGTATTTTCCACTCTCTGGAAAAATGTCATGTGGTCCGAGTTGAATGAAAATGTTCTCGGGACATAAGACAGAGGGCTTGGGCTCTGCGCTGCTTCAAAGTGCAGATTGCAAGGTAATCCTCTCATGAGGAACACAAATGGAAGTGAAAGGTAATTAGCAACTGTAGCTCCACACATAAAAAGAGGGTCTGTGAGGACAGCATCAAAGCCGCTTTGATTCAAGTATTGCAGGGTTTCCATGCTGTCGAACAGTTCCCTGCATTGAGAATAGAAGGATTCAAAAAGGTATGTTGAGATGTTGTAGAGTGAGTAAGCATACAATGGGAAAGGCAGACCCTTCAGGTGAGTAGCAGCATACAGCCGAAAGGCATCATCCAGTTCTTCAAACTTGGTAGATACTGGGTATGTTTTCACAGTGTATGCATGTTTTTCTGTCTCTCCCGTATGCCAGCTCACTTGTGGTTTAAGCACCACAACTTCATGTCCCCTCTCGGCGAGCTTCTGAATTACTTCCTTCATGCTTAGCCAGTGGCTTCCAATCATGGGCACCACCAGGAGTTTCCCTCCTTCAGACAGGCCAGGAATGAGGAGGATAAAAATCCAGGCAGCAAGTGGAGAGCAAAGCCGCAATGTCATTTTCCTGTGGGCAGATACTGACTGCGAAAGCGTCTCCTTCTCCTTCTCCTTCTCCAGGCTGTAGCCTGAATATGCTCTTGTAGAAAGTGGATGAATTTATCTCCTAAGTTGTGTTTAACTGTGATTATCTTCTAGTTAATGATTTACTGCCTTTATCACTGCACACCTACCACTGAATAATGCAGGTGCTTTCTTTCATTACTTGTAAAGGCAAATACAGCGAACCCTACCTTTGCTGAGTCATTACATTTCTTCATTGCTTAATGGAAAACAAGATCCTTGATAACTTTATTTCTAAAGAATTACCTGTTGAACACTGATGTGTCTTCTCTCACCTCTTGGTCGGGACAAAGGAAGGCAAGTCTGATGAAAACAACTCTTAGACCTTTTAACAGATTACCAGTAAAATGGAATATAGGAATTTTGGCCACATAAGGTCTGTCCCACAGTAGAAAATTCTCTCACAAACCTGTGTGATACTTCCATTCTGTGTAAGGATTCCTCTCCCATCACATAAAAAATATCTGCCTCAAATTTATGCACCTTTCCCAGAGTATTCCTGTTCCTGCTGTTCATTCAATAAGTGAAGAGAAGGCGGGCTGTAACAGGACAGGTATCTTGGCATCCCAATGAAGGCCTTTGATAAAATGATGGTGGATGCACATCCCATCACTCCAGGCCTTAAACCAATGTCCTAAAACCCAGCAGAAATGTCTTCAGACAGCAGGCTGTCTGACATGCTGACAAGTGGGATGAGCACCCACATGGAGACTGCCATGTGGTTTGTGCAGCTCATAGAGCTCCTTGGAATAGATGAAACTGGACTTGGACATTTACTGACAACATATTCTAGGGTTCCTGGGAACCTGTAACAGAAATGCATCCACAGAATGGATGTCCAGAAATACTGCCGGGATTAATAAGCATTTTCTTTTCTAACCTATCTAAGGCAAATTCGTCAGTGAAGTATATCTTATAGTAAAGATGTATATGAAAACTTAGTGTTGAAATTCCTGTGTTGTTTTTAAATAACTGAAACTACTGATTGGTACCACTGAGATTTTATTTCCCACTGAATTACACCTGCATTGTTGAAAGAAGTAGCCACCTGAAAACCTTTCCCCATCTCTCCATAAAGTTTTCCTATAACATTTCATCCTATCAGATATAAAGCTATAAAGCAAAACAGAAGTTCAAAACTGAACCGCAATAACATAATTCACTTTACACCATGTTTCTAACTCATAAAGATTTCAGTTCAAGGTCTGAGTGAGTACAATTCAGGATTGACATGATTTATGAATACTGGGATTGGATCCTTCTCTATTGTAAACTTGTCTGTTATTAAATGTCTGCTAGTCAGAGTGAACATTTGTACGAAGTCTTCCTGGAGAGCAATGTCTCAAAGTTTATTATGTTTGCCAAGGATGTTAAGAGAAAATGTTGGTAGTATGTCACAGTAGAGGGTGAACCTCTGTGCCAAAATTCCATTCAGCTTCCTTGTCATGCAACAGATGGCAGCAGAGGGGCACCACGAGAAACTGTCTTACATACAAGTGTGTATACAGCAAAGGTGTTTACAGAGGTCACATCACGGAGTTAGCTCAGTGAGGCCGTGGGCGTTGCATTTCAGCAGTGGCAACAGCAACATGGAAGATGAGCCATGCTCTCTATGGACATGCAAAGCTGTCACACCGCAAAATGAATAGGGTCTCAATCAGTTCATGCATGTAAATCCACCAGTGGTGGTCACTGTGCTGAATAACAGTGCTTAGTAGCTGAGAAGTTGCTCTGTCAAACAATGCTGTTATGCTCCTTGTATCTGTTGTTAGAAATAAAAAGGAGTTTATGAGTGTTGGAATCCTAAAGAGACCTACTTGCTGACCTTCCGGCCAACTGCAGGATATGCAGCTTCCTAGCTCAACAAGTTTATGTCAGCCCACCTACAAGCAGGTCTAAGCCTGTGACTGTCACTTGGACACTCTCCTGTAAGTACAGAAGCCTTCACAAGCTAAAGGACAGAGTGATGATGCCTAGCCAAGCACCAACAGCCTTCTCTTGTATCCACAGGCCAATGCTGCACATAACAACCTGGAGAATGACACTTGCAAGACTGCCAGAATGATACCACACTCACATAAAACTCTTGGAGATCCTCTTCCAGAGTGCATGAATGGGAAAGAAGCATGGTTAGCATCTATGGCTCTGCACAGAAGCATCAGAAGAGACCATCAAAACCACCATAATTGAGATTTTCTGCCTTCTCAAAAAAAAAAAAAAAGCTTTTAAGAGGATGAAAATACCACCCTGGCATTACTGAATGGAGCCAATAGAAAGTGCATCTGGAAATGCTGTGGCCATGGAGCCTTACAGAAGCCCATCTGTCCCGCATAAAGGACTGGACACATATCCAGTGTGTCAACGACATACCTGATTCTGGTTTGTAGATTATCAGAAAGCAGTCTGTACCTGTTTTGCCTGAGCTTCTCCATTACTGAACTCATGCTAAACCTATTGTTTTCACGCTGGACAGGAAAAAGTTTCCCACCACCATGGAAGATCATCATAAAAAGCAGCCATGTTGCAAGTAAAGAGGTAAGGCTAGTCCTCTCTTCAAGGCCTGTAGACCCAAAGAAAATCCCCAAGTAAAGTGCTGAAGAAGACAGTTTCAGCAGCATGTCACCAGAAGTCAATCATTCACAAGCACTGTTTCATTAAATTCACAGTTATCATGAGGTCTGGGCACAGTGCTGAGATTACTGATTAACCATGTAAACAATTTCCAAATCTCATATTGCATCTCAATCTGGAATATAAAATGAATTCTCCAATTCTTGGTTCAGTTCAGTAAGCAATAGGTCAGGTAAGTGGCCTTCACTGTAGTGCTCTCTCCGAGGAAAGCAAGCGTGTAAGGTAGTGTACATTTTTATTGTGTTCCTCATGTATTTGCCTTTGGCCCCCACCATCACAGCCTCGTGTCTTCTGTATGGGAAATTGGTAATCACAGCCTGAACCTCTGATTAATCAACCGAGACAAGTGTCAGGTCAGCTGTGGGAGCACAGGTGAGAGAAATTTAGCTGTGCTCCCAGAAGGGATGGAGCTTGACTCCACCTCCTCTAGACTTCATTTAAGGGCTGACCACAACTAAGGCAGCATCTCTTGGAGATTGCTCCCTGGTGGAGATTGCCTCAGCATTTCCCAGTGAAGGCATCCGTATTGGTGAGTTTTCCTTATAAATAACGTTTTGAATATCTGTTACCATCTTTGTATCATTCCACCTTACACCTTCTATGCTATGCAGCCCAGGGACAGCTGATGGCTCTTGTCTTTCCTCTCTCCACACCACTTTTGGTAGGAACAATGGCACTCAATTACACCAAATGCACTTCTTATCCAACCCTGCCACAGGACACTGGGTAATTCTGTGAGTAAGCAGTAACAAATCCTGATACAGAATTGCCTCCCAGGCTCCAGCAAAAGTGATCCTAGGATCTTCTGAACCTCTGTGTCTTTGTATTACACATCCTTTTAGGAGTTTATCTACACAAACTTCTGTAATTTTTTAGTGTCTGTAGGAGCCAGAGCTCTCGTATAACAGAGAGAAAAATGTCTCTTTCCCCTTTATGCTCTTAAACCAATAAACCAGGTTCTGGTTTTTCCCTGTACCTGTTAGTTCTTTCCCTACAAGAAGCACTGAACAACTGTTTTCTATGGATCTTCCCCATGTCATTAACAGTTCGCCCCTGTTGTTTTTGTTTTTTTTTCTAACAGTGTAGATCTTGATCATGTATTTTACCATATATCTCCTGCCAGTATAATTTTTGCTGTTCTACAATACCTTTTCTTAGGTGCAGGATAAGACAAAATTCAGAATGAAGATACACCAAAAAATCATTCGGCAGCTTAGAGGACATTATTTTATCTTCTCTTTCCTATTCCTAGTTATCCCATCTTTTTGTTCTCATACTTTCTGCACAACAGGATCCTGGGTTTCATAGAACCATCTATTCTTTTTACATTATGTAATTTCTGAACATCAACTCAGATTATCCCACTGCATGTAGACTGATCTTTATCTATCACATCACTTACTTTGTATGTTTACACACTAATGTATTATTGCCTTGCTGCTGGGCACCACTCCAAGCATTTTTTCTTTAGATATACTGGATGAGTACACAAAGCAGAAAACACCATTCATACTCAAAAATGACAAACATCATTATGAAGAATGGGAATAAAACACATGAAAAGAAGTTATCATCCTTTTAAAAGAAGTACCCTGAGGCCATCAGAATATAAAAGTAAGTAAAAGGATATAAAAGACTTCAGTCATGCAATCAGTAAGAGCATGACATGATGCCTCTTCAGTCCAAAATAATTAATTACCCCTCTCTTAAGTCAAACGCACAATAAAATGCACGCAATCAGCTTACTTCTTCTTTGCCTCGGTGAAGATCAGCAGAATCAGAATAAGATCATCAAAGAATACAAATGAAGAAAGAAAAGAAATTCAACTCAAAGAACCTGCTGTGCAATTATGTAGTGATACTGTGTGGCCACACTGCAGAAATGAAGAGGAAATATCACAGAAAAGAAATGTGTGTCCTCCTCTGTGACTAGTAATAAACATCCAAACCCATAAATTCTATTAACTAGATAGACTGTATTTAAAGCTCCCGCAGAAATGTTTTTTTACTGATAAAAGTCAACGTCAAGAAGCACATAGAAAAAAAACAAAAAAACAAAAAAACAACCAGCCACATAGGGGAACTTCCAGTATGAAAATAGAAACAATGCAAATTAATTAAAAATTAATTATTGAACCAGTGGAATGCATTTCATCATTCTGATGAAGGAAATATATGCTACAATCCAAGATTAAACCAAAATTGCATCTGATCAACTAACAGTATGTATTCGGTAAAGACAACACAAAGAAGATGAAGACAAACTTCATTGGAAGGCTCTGAAAGTATTACACTGAATAGCACTCACCTGCCTCCATTTCAGACCATGGAAAAAAAAAAAGACAAGAACCAGATATACTGAAAAATTTTATGAAGACAAATACTATCAAGACCATTAAACATCCACAAACCACAAAATTACATTGCTTTGGAAAATGTGTAATTTGAGAAAACAAACATACCTTAGGCAACGGTTTCTTCCGAGCACAGTTTATACCTCCAATAAAGACCATATTGGGCATCACTGGTCTGGGATACTCAAACACAAAGTCAAACCTCATTATTGAAACAGAAGCAGAGTTCAGGAGGTCTATGAGAGATACATCTCTTTGAAGAACTTCAGAAGAAAGCTGTATCGCAGCTCTATAGTAACCATGACAGTAAAAGAGCTCCACGAGTGCAATCAGAGTATTTTCCACTCTCTCGAAAAATGTCATGCGGTCTGAGCTGAATGAAAAAGTTCTCGGGATATATGACAAAGGGCTTGGACACTGTGCTGCTTCAAAGTGCAGATTGCAAGGTAATCCTCTCATGAAGAACACAGATGGAAGTGAAAGGTAATTGGCAAGTGTCGCTCCGCACATAAAAATAGGGTCTGTGAGGATTGCATCAAAGCCGCTTTGATTCAAGTAATGCAGTGTTTCTGTGCTGTCGAAGAGTTCCCTGCACTGAAGAAAGAAGGTTTCAAAAACATGTGTTGAGATGTTGTACAGTGTAAGAACATTCTCTGGGAAAGGCAGACCCTTGAGACTAGTAGCAACAAACAACTGAAAGGCATCATCCAGTTCTTCTAATTTGGTGGATCCTGGGTATGTTTTCACAGTGTATGCATGCTCTTCTGTCTCTCCCGTATGCCAGCTCACTTCTGGTTTAAGCACCACCACTTCATGTCCTCTCTCGGCGAGCTTTTGAACTACTTCCTTCATGCTTAGCCAGTGACTTCCAACCATGGGCACCACCAGGAGTTTCCCTCCTTCAGACAGGCCAGGAATGAGGAGGATAAAAATCCAGGCAGTAAGTGGAGAGCAAAGCTGCAATGTCATTTTCTTGTGGGTAGAGGACAGACTGTGAAAGCGTGGCCTCCTCCTTCTCCTTCTCCTTCTCCTTCTCCTTCTCCTTCTCCTTCTCCTTCTCCTTCTCCTTCTCCTTCTCCAGGCTGTAGCTTGAATATGTTTTTGCAGGAAGTGTATGGATTTATCTACTGAGTTGTGTTAAATTGTGATTATCTTTTTATCTTCTAGTTAATGATTTACTGCCTTCATCACTGCACGCCAACCAGTGAATAATGCTGTTGCTTTATTAAAATTACTGGGGAAGTCAAACATAGTGAGCCTTACCTATGCTGAGTCATTAGAAGTCCTCAGTGCTTAACAGAGAATGATCTCCTCAACCTAGAAATTAGATTTCTACAGACTTAACTCTTGAACGCTGGTGTGTCTTCTCCCACCTCTTGGTCAGGACAAAGGAAGGTAAGTCTGATGAAAACAACTCCTAGTTATAAGTGTACCTACAAATTGGAAGGCAGGAATTTCGGCAACAGAAAACTGTCCCAGAGTGGAAAATTCTGTCACAGACCTGTGTGATACTTTCATTCTGTGTAAGGATTCCTCTCCCATCATGCACAAAATATCTGCCTCAAGTTAATGCACCTTTCAAGGGGTTTTCCTGTTCTTGCTGTTCTTTCAGTAATCGAAGAGAAGTTGGGCTGTAAGAGGACTGGTATCTTGGCATCCCAATGGAGACCATTGATAAATCGGTGGTGGGTGCAGATCACATAACTCCAAGCCTTAAACCAATGTCCCAGGACCCAAAGGAAACTTCTTTTGATAACAGGATGTCTGACATATTGGCAAGTGGGATGAGCACCCACATGGAGACTGTATGTGGACTGTGCAGCTGATAGAGTTCTTTAGGATAGAAGAATCTGAACTTGGACATTTATTGACATCACAATCCAGGGAACTTGGGAACCCACAGCTGAGATGCATCCACATGGATGGCCAGAAACACCACAAGGAATAACAAGCCTTTTCTTTTCAAACCAAACTAAGGCAAATTGATCACTGAAGTATATCTTACAGTAAAGATACATATTAAAAATCTGTGCTGAAGTTACTGTGCTGTTTGTTGAAGAACTATAACACTTAATTTGGACAAGTGAGATTTTTCTTTCCCATTGGAAGACAGCTGCCTATTTCAAAGAATTAGCCAACTGAAAATCTTTCCCCATCTATGCATAAAACTTCTCACTAACCTCTCATCAGTTATTAAGCTGCATTGCGAAACAGAAGTTCACCACTGAACTGCAGATAACATGAGCCTGTTAAGAACATGATTCTAACTCATACGGTTGCAAGTTCAAGGTCTCTGTGGGTTCAACTCAGTACTGACTAAGTTTATGAGTACTATGAGTTTAGAACCTCCAGGGTTGTAAATTTCCCAGTGATTAAGCAACTACTGGTCCCAGTGAAAATTTATATGTGTACTCAGTTAACTTCATGTGGAAATAATGGCACCCAGTGACATTCATCAACACTTGCCAAACTATTACAGAGACAAAACAACAGAAGGTGGCTCAGTGAGGTCGTGTGTCTCGCATTTCTGCAGTGGCAACAGCAACATGGAAGATGAACCATGTTCTCCATGGCCTTGCACATGTGCCACACCACAGAATGAACAGGGTCTCAATCAGCTAGCTCATCCATGCAAATCCACCAATGGTGGCCACTGTGCTGAAGAACAGTGTTTTGTAGCAGACAATTTGCTCTGACTGCTATTGTGCCATTTGTATCTACACTGAAATACATAGGAGGCATTATTTTCCAGGAAACCTATGTATAGGGGTAGTTGACAAGGCAGATGCTGTCTACAATCATACATGTTTGTATCGTGCTGTGCGGATCTTCAGACCTTAAGGCTCTACAACACCAGTGAGGTCTTCCTCCTTCTGTGCCTTTAGCCTACTTTCTTATTTTCAAGCCTTGCCAGGAAATGGGAGATCCATGACAATATCCAAGTCAAGAAGTGGCTGTTTACAAAACCACACCACGACTCAGGGAAAACCTGAGAGGGAAAACAGGGAAGCAGGGCAGCTGTTGGTGGCATCGCCATCATTAGGATGTTTGCATTACCTGCCAAAACACACCCTGGTACTAGTGAACTGAGCCAGTAGAATACTGAAACAGGAAATGTTGTGACCACAGAGCCTTACTTTGTAAGCCTGTTTTAAAGGCCTCACCCACCATAGAACGCAAGAATCACCAAGGTTAGAAAAAACCTCCAAAATTATCATCTGACCATCAACTTCTGGATATAAAAGCACATAGAAGGATATAAAAGACTTCTGCCAAGCAATCCACAAGAACATGCCATGGTAGCTCAAAAAAACTGAAACTCTGAAGTGCTGGTTTCTTGACTCAAAAACAAGAAAATGTTTGAAATTAGATTATGTTTGATCTGACTCAGCGATGTTCACAAGGAACTTACTAAACCCACTAAAAATAAAAATGAGGAAAGAAGAGAAATTCAGCTCAAAGGAACTGTGTTGCAGTAATGGTGCATGTAATGAAATGTGGTGCATGTTATGAAACAGTGTGGGCACATTTCAGAAGAGAGGAAGAAACTATATAGGAAGGAAATACGCATCCTCATCCATGACTAGAAGAAATATCTGAGGTCACAGCTTGTTTTTAACTACACAGAATGCCTTCTGCAGAACTATTCTGATAAAAGTCAATGTCAAGAAACACACACACACAAGAAATGATTAGGCAGTTAGGAAACCTTCTGCTAAGAAAACAGAGAAAACACAAAGCAATTAAAAATTACTTTTTGAATTAATGAAATGCATTTCACATGTCTGATGAAAATAATACTTGCTGCAGACCATGAAGATGGAAGTACACCTGCATCTCACAAAAGAGTAATATAGAGAGGAGAGCATATGGCAGATGAAGACAAACCTTGTTGGATTTCTCTGAGAATATTAATTCAAACCACAGGCATCGGCCTCCTTTTCAGACCATGGAAAAACAGTGACAAATCTCAGTCTATTGAAATGTTTTGGAAAGAAAAAGAATATCAAGACCACTAAATGCTCATAAGCCACAAAATTACATTGCTTTGGAAAATGTGTAACTTGAGAAAAAGAACGTACCTTAGACAGTGGTTCCTTCTGAGCACAGTTCATACCTCCAATGAAGACCATATTGGGCATCACCGGTCTGGGATACTCAAACGCAAAGTCATATCTCAAGAGCCAAATAGAAGCAGAGTTCAGGAGGTCTATGAGAGATACATCTCTTTGAAGAACTTCAGAGGAAAACCTGATTGCATCTTGATACATGGCATTACAGTGATAGCGCTCCACGAGTGCAATCAGTGTATTTTCCACTCTCTGGAAAAATGTCATGTGGTCTGAGTTCATTGTAGTTCCTCTCGGGACATACGACAGAGGGCTTGGGCACTGTGCTGCTTCAAAGTGCAGATTGCAAGGAAATCCTCTCATGAAGAACACAGATGGAAGTGAAAGGTAATTAGCAACTGTTGCTCCACACATAAAAAAGGGGTCCGTGAGGACTGCATCGAAGCCGCTTTGATTCAAGTACTTCAGTGTTTCCATGCTGTTGAACAGTTCCCTGCACTCAAGGTAGAAGGTGTTGAAAAGATGCACAGTGTTCTTGTAGGGTGCTATAATATTCTCTGGGAAAGGCAGATGCCTCAGGTAAGTACCAAGGAACTGTTTAAAGGCGTCATCCAGTTCTTCTTCCTTGGTGGACACTGGGTATGTTTTCACAGTGTATGCATGTTTGTGTTTCTCTCCCATATGCCAGCTTACTTCTGGTTTAAGCACCACCACTTCATGTCCTCTCTCGGCGAGCTTCTGAACTACTTCCTTCATGCTTAGCCAGTGGCTTCCAACCATGGGCACCACCAGCAGTTTCCCTCCTTCAGACAGGCCAGGAATGAGGAGGATAAAAATCCAGGCAGCAAGTAGAGAGCAAAGCCGCAGTGTCATTTTCCTGTGGGCAGCGGACCGACTGTGAAAGTGTCTCCTCCTCCTCCTCTTTCTCCTTCTCCTTTTCGTTCTCCAGGCTGTAGCTTTAATATGCTTTTGCAGGAAGTAGATGAATTGCTCTCCTAAGGTGTGTCCAATTGTGCTTATCTTCTAGTAAATGATTTACTGCCTTCATCACTGCACGCCAACCAGTGAATCATGCTGTTGCTTTTTTAAAATATATTTAAAGCCAAGTGTAGTGACCTTTACCTATGCTGACTCATTAGAAAGCTTCAGTGCGTAAAGGAGAATGATTTCCTCGACATCCTAGTTGGATTTCTAGACTTCTCTTAAACACTGATGTGTTTTCTCCCACCTCTTGGTCAGGGCAAATGAAGGCAATTCTGATGAAAAAAACTCCTAGACGTTTTATAAGAGTACAAATGGTTTGCAATGCAGGAATCTTGTCCATGTAAAGTCTGTCCCAGAGTGGAAAATTCTGTCACAGACCTGTGTGATACTTTATTCTGTGTCAGGGTTCCTCTCCCATCACTCTCAAAACATCTGCCTCAAATTTACGCACTTTTCACAGAGTTTTCCTGTTCCTGCTGTTCATTCAATACCCAGAAGTAATGTAGATAGACAGCAGGTTGTCTCAGATGTTGACAAGCAGGGTGGGTACCTGCATGGAGACTGCCATGTGGTTTGTGCAGCTAATGGAGCTCCTTGGGTTAGAAGAAACTGGGCTTGGACATTTACAGACAACACACTACAGGGCACTTGGGAGCCCATGGTAGAAATGCATCCACAGCATGGATGGCCAGTAACACTGCTTGGAATATTAAGTATTTTCTAACCAAACTTAGATTGATCACTGAAGTATATCTTACTGTACACATAACTATGAGAAATTAGTGTTGAAAGACCAGTGTTATTTTTTAAATAACCAAAACCACTACTTGGCACAGTTCAGGTCTTTTTTTTTCCTGCATCTTTGAAAGAATTACCAACTGAAAACCATTTCCCTCTGTAAAATGTATGTTAAACCTCCTTCTAACCTTTCATCCTCCCAGATATAAAGCTATACTGTGAAACCAAATTTCGCCATGGTGCTCCAGATAACACAGTTCTGCTAACATGATTCTAGATTATAAAGTGGTGAGTTCAAAGTCTACGTGAGTTCATTTCCAGAGTGACATGCTCCATGATTACAGTGGTGACAGCTATTTCGCAGTTGTAAAATTCTGAGTGATTGAATGACTACTGGTCACAGTGAAAATTTATATGCATATTCAATTAACTATGAGTGGGAAAAAAAATGGCACCCACAGACATGTTTGATGCATGTTTATGGTGGCCAAACCATGGAAGGTAGCTCAGTGAGGTCGTGGGTGTTGACTGCAGACACTGGAAATTTATCAGTGTTGGAATACCAAAGAGACCTATTTGCTGACCTGGATGAATGCAGGATACACTGCTTCTTAGCTAAGCAAGTTTATGTCAGGCCACCTACAAGCAGTTCTAAGGCTGTGACTAGGACACTCTCTTGTAAGTACAGAAACCTTCACAAGCTAAAGGACAAAGTGATGATGCCTAGCCAAGTACCAACAGCCTCCTCTTGTATCTACAGCCCAATGAATCTATTGATTCTTCTGCCTTAAACAGCCTGGAGAACGGCACTTGTAAAACTGACAAAATGATACCATATTCACATAAATCTCTTGGAGATCCTCTCCGAGAGGGCATAAATGGGAATGAAGCATGGTTAGCAACAGTGGTTCTGCACAGAAGCATCACAAGTGATCATCAAAGCCACAGTAAATGAGATATACTGTCATTTCCTTGTTACCAAACAGATTTCTACAGCTTGAAAGCATCACCCTGGTACTACTGAATGGAGGCAATAGAAAGTGAATCTGGAAATGCTGTGACCATGGAGCATTACAGAAGCTTATCTGTCCCACATAAAGGACTTGGACATACTTCCTGTGCATCAACTACATACCTGATTCTGGTTTGTAGATTATCAGAAAGTAGTTTGTACCTGTTTTGCCGAAGCCATTACTGGACTCATGCTAAACCTATGGTTTTCACATTGGACAGAGGAAAAAGTTTCCCACCATCATGAAAGACCATCATAAGAAGTACCCATGCTGCAAGTAAAGAAGAGGTAAGGCTAATACTGTCTTCAAGGTCTGTAGACCCCAAAGAAAATCCCCAAGTAAAGTGCTGATGAAGACAGTTTCAACAGCATATCACCAGAAGTCAATCATTCACAAGCACTGTTTCATTAAATTCGCAGTTATCATGAGGTCTGGGCACAGTGCTGAGATTACTGATTAACCATGTAAACAATTTCCAAATCTCATATTGCATCTCAATCTGGAATATAAAATGAATTCTCCAATTCTTGGTTCAGTTCAGTAAGCAATAGGTCAGGTAAGTGGCCTTCACCGTAGTGCTCTCTCTGAGGAAAGCAAGCATATAAGGTAGTGTACATTTTTACTGTGTTCCTCATGTATTTGCCTTTGGTCCCCATCATCACAGTCTCAGAGAAGAAAAATGAAGAAAGTAAAAACAATTAATTAATAGGTACAGTAGTGAAATCAAATTGTGATATAACATGGCCACATTTCAGAAGTGAGAGGGAAATGCCTCAGAAAAGAAATATGTGTCCTCCTCCATGACTAGTAAGAAATGTCTGATGCTACTAATTGTTTTAACTAGATAGACTGTGTTTAAAACCCCTGCAGAACTATTCTTACAGAAGTCAATGTCAAGAAACACACACAAGAAATGATCAGGCAGGCTGCTGATCATTCAGCTTTGAAAATAGAAACAACAGAAATTCATTAAAAATTGATTTTTGAATTAATGAAATGCATTTCATCATTCAGATGAAAGTAATACATGCCAAACTCCATGAAGATGAAAGCAAAATTGCATCTGACAGAGGAATAGTGTGCATTCACTGAGGACAGCATACAGAAGATGAAGACAAACCTTGTTGGATTTCTCTGAGAATATTAATTCAAATAACTGATACTTGTCTCCATTTCAGACCATGGAGAAACAATGACAAGAACCAGATATATTAAAATATTTTGGAAAGAACAAGAATACCAAATCCACTAAACATCCACAAGTCATGAAATTACATTGTTTTGGAAAATGTGTAATTTGAGAAAACAAACATACCTTAGGCAACGGTTTCTTCTGTTCACAGTTTATACCTCCAATGAAGACCATATTGGGCATCACTGGTCTGGGATACTCAAACACAAAGTCATATCTCAAGAGCCAAATAGAAGCAGAGTTCAGGAGGTCTATGAGGGATACATCTCTTTGAAGAACTTCAGAGGAAAGCTGTATCGCAGCTCTATAGTAACCATTACAGTAAAATTGCTCTAGGAGTGCAATCAGTGTATTTTCCACTCTCTGGAAAAATGTCATGTGGTCTGAGTTAAATGAAAATAGTCTAGGCACATATGACAGAGGGCCTGGGCACTCTGTTGCTTCGTAGTGTAGATTACAAGGAAATCCTCTCATGAAGAACACAGATGGAAGTGAAAGGTAATTAGCAACTGTTGCTCCACATATCAAAACAGGGTCTGTGAGGATTGCATCGAAGCCGCTTTGATTCAAGTACTGCAGTGTTTCCGTGCTGTCAAACAGTTCTTTGCACTGAAGAAAGAAGGTGCTAAAAACATCTACTGAGATGTTATACAGGGCCAGAATATTCAGTGGGAAAGGCTTATTCTTCAGGTGAGTTGCAAGATACACTTTAAAGGCATCATCCAGTTCTTCTAACTTGGTAGATCCTGGGTATGTTTTCACAGTGTATGCATGTTTGTGTTTCTCTCCCATATGCCAGCTCACTTCTGGTTTAAGCACCACCACTTCATGTCCTCTCTCGGCGAGCTTCTGAACTACTTCCTTCATGCTTAGCCAGTGGCTTCCAACCATGGGCACCACCAGCAGTTTCCCTCCTTCAGACAGGCCAGGAATGAGGAGAATAAATATCCAGGCAGCAAGTGGAGAGCAAAGCCGCAATGTCATTTTTCTGTGGGCAGATACTGATCGTGAAAGCACTGCCTTCTCCTTCTCCTCCTACTTCTCCTTCTCCTTCTCCAGGCTGTAACTTGAATATTGTTTTGCAAGAGGGGGATGGATTTATCTGCTGAGTTGTGTTGATTTGTGATGATTATCTTCTAGTTAAAGATTTACTGCCCTCAGCCATGCTAACCTACGGGTGAATAATTTTTTTCTATTTTTTTTTTTTCCTAAGAATTTGTGAAGCCAAATACAGTTAGTCTTACGTATGCTGAGTCATCAGAAAGCTTCAATACTTAACAGAGAATGATGTCCTTGACGTACTAATTAGATTTCTACAAACTTCTCTCTTGAACACAAGAACAGAAGGCTAATGGAGCTCCTTGAATAGAAGAAACTGGACTTGGACATTTACTGACAACATACTCCAGGGCACTTGGGAGCTCATGACAGAAAGGCATCCACAGCATGGATGGCCAGTAACAATAATAACACTAGTAATCCTAATGACTGATAGGATTACACGTCATGATGCCCCCCATTTGTAAAGAGTGCCATATAATTACTCTTAGCCAACTGCCAACACTACTACTCTCCAGGCTTAACAAACAGAAAAAAAAGCTGCTCCAACACCTGATTGACTGGTCATCAGGGCAAGATGTATAAAGAGCAGCTGAGCTTTCTTTCTAGAGCTCATAGAAGGGGAAATGAGGGGAAACCTCATGGCAGCTGGTTACAGGTTACACTGACACTGGACACCAGGTAATGCTGTAAGAAAGCAGTATGTAAGAAAGCATGTACAGAATAGCCTCCTAGGCTCCAGTAGGAGTGACCCAGGGAGCTCCTGAACCAAACCATGTGACTTTGTATATTACGTATCCTTTCAGGTGTTTTCCTACAGAAATTTGTCCTGGAACTGAGTCATCCCAGACTTCCTTTCTCTTATCTATAGGGCAGAGGGCTACTGGGTTTAAGACAACTATCTATTCTTATCACATGATTATACTTCTCAACAGCAGTGATTGACATAGAGCTTACATCTGTGTATGGATACACACCACTTATTTGCATGTTTACCCTCTAAGGCATTGTTGCTTTGCTGCAGGGAGTTGTTCCAAGCAAAACAGGACAAACACTACCATCTTCCTTAGAAAATATCACCAGAGTGAAGATGGGAGGAATACACAAGTTTTTTAAATGTGAAGAAAACACGATTTCCACTCAGAGACAAACATCATTTTGATGATAGGAGGCACTGGGTATAAAATACAGGGAGAGTAGCTACACTCCTTTGGAAAGCAGCAATCTACAAACTGTTGGCAGATCATAGTGTCACAGAATTACCAGTGCTGGAAAAGACCTCCAAGATCACCTAGTCTGACCATCAAGTTCAGGATATTAATAGGTGTAAAAGGTTATAAAACAATTCTGTCATGTAATCTGCAAGAGCATGCCATAGTGCATCTAAAATCTAAACTGGTAAATTATCACTCTCTTCAGTCAAACACAATGTCTGCATTCAGCTTATTTTCTATCTGATTTGCTGAAATTCACTGGAAACTGAATAAACCCATGAAAGTGTTAAAGTGAAGAAAGAAAAATAATCTGACCCAAAGAAACTGTGGTGCAAATATGTAATGATAATGTGAGACCACATTTCAGAAGTGAGGAGAAAATATCAGGGGAAATAAATCCTCCTTCATGATTAGTAAGAAATGTCTGATGTTACTAATTGCTTTAACTAGACAGGCTGTCATTAAAACTCCTGCAGAACTATTCTGGTAAAAATCAATGTCAAGAAACACATACAAGAAATGATTAGCCAGCTAGGAAAACAGAAACAACGGAAATTAATTACAATTTCTTCTAAAGTTAATGGAATGCATTTTTTCATTCAGATGAAAGAAATACTTGTTACACTCCACGAAGATGAAGCTACACCTGCATGGGACAGAAGAATAACATGTATTCACTGAGGAAAGAATACAGCAGATGAAGTCAAACCTTGTTGGATTTCTCTGAAAACATTAATTCAAACAACAGGCATTGGCCTCCATTCCAGACGATGGTAAAAACAAATGCCAGCAATCAGATCTACTAAAGTATTTTAGGAAGAAAAAGATTACCAAGAACACTAATCGTTTATAAGCCATGAAATTACATTACTTTGGAAAATGTGTAATTGGAAAAGAACATACCTTAGGCAGTGGTTTCTTCTCAGCACAGTTCATACCTCCAATGAAGACCATATTGGGCAACACCGGTCTGGGATACTCAAACACAAAGTCAAACCTCATTAGTGAAACAGAAGCAGAGTTCAGGAGGTCTGTGAGGGACACATCTCTTTGAAGAACTTCAGAGGAAAACTTGATTGCATCTTGATAGATGGCATTACAGTAAAAGAGCTCCAGGAGTGCAATCAGAGTATTTTCCACTCTCTGGAAAAATGTCATGTGGTCTGAGTTGAATGAAAATGTTCTTGGGACATATGACAGAGGGCTTGGACACTGTGCTGCTTCGAAGTGCAGATTGCAAGGTAATCCTCTCATGAAGAACACAAATGGAAGTGAAAGGTAATTAGCAACTGTTGCTCCACACATAAAAAAGGGGTCTGTGAGGACAGCATCAAAGCCGCTTTGATTCAAGTATTGCAGTGTTTCTGTGCTGCTGAACAGTTCCTTGCACTGACAATAGAAGGTTTCAAAAAGGCTTGTGAAGATTTTGTAGAGTGCTATAACATTTTCTGGGAAAGGCTTACTCTTTAGGTGAGTTGCAAGATACACTCTAAAGGTGTCATCCAGTTCTTCTAACTTGGTAGATACTGGGTATGTTTTCACAGTGTATGCGTGTTCGTGTTTGTCTCCTGTATGCCAGCTCACTTCTGGTTTAAGCACCACCACTTCATGTCCCCTCTCAGCAAGCTTGTGAGCTACTTCCTTCATGCTTAGCCAGTGGCTTCCAACCATGGGCACCACCAGGAGTTTCCCTCCTTCAGACAGGCCAGGAATGAGGAGGATAAAAATCCAGGCAGCAAGTAGAGAGCAAAGCCGCAATGTCATTTTCCTGTGGGCAAAAGACCAACTGTGAAAGTGTCTCCTACTGCGGGCTGTAGCTTGAATATGCTTTTATAGGATGTGAATGGATGCATTTGCTGAGCGATGCTGCTTTCTGGTTATATTCTAGTTAATGTTTTACTCCTCAGATCTGTGCTCAGTTATCAGTGAGTACTGTTGTTGCTTTTTTGTTTATTTACTTGTAAAGCCAAATACTGTGACCCTTCACTGTGCTGACTCATTGGAGTTCCCAATTAATTTTCTTAAAACATTGCTTTTGATTACTGTTGTGTCCTGGTCAGTGTACAGGAAGGCAAGATCAGTGAAAAGAATTCACACAATACAATAACAAATGAAAAGAGCCTCAACACATCAGATTGTGGTTGGATACACAGATGTTCATTGAATTTCTCTGAAAACAGAACAGTAGGATGTTATGTGAAGGGCTAAAGTGAGATCAACAAAGTCTTTTGGGCTACCAGGAAGGGATTATCCCTACAGCCTACAATCTAACACTAAGAAGGGACATTTGGAGAAGATAGTTTGGCATCTGAAGCACAGATCTGTGAATTTGAAGTCCAGCATCTTCCTTCCAAGGAGCGATGCAGCTTTCTCACAGTCTAGAATATGGCCATGAAACTTCTGTTATGCAGCTGGAAACTCTTCACCAATACAGATATCAAGTAGAATCAGATGTAACGTGGTATACTTAATATGTGTAAAGTTATACACCTTCTATGGCTTGGACACTAGAGAGACTCACATGTGGGCCCAGCTATCAGACATGACTGTTAGCTGAAATGCAGAGGGCAGCTTATATTCAGCTTTGGCTTCCACTGTTGACTCTCAGCTGCATCATGATGATTGAAAAATCCCAAAAGGTAAAGGGTGCAGAGTCAACTGAGGGCAAGGGAAGTTAATCAGTACTTTAAAGGGAGCTTACATGTGCCTGCTGGTTTGCCAGGGTCTCACTTATTGATTATCTGGTAAGGGTTTGTTTATGGTTTAATTTTTTCTGGGCTCAGGGCAATGCAGGATAACAGTTGGTTGCCTCTGAAATTGATTTATCCACACAAGGAGACAGCTGGGAACTTCATGCTTGAGTGGGAAAGGGCATAGCTGGGGCATGATGGAGGAACTCTTTCATCTGAAGATGCATTCATTGGGGCAGTTTTGACTCCAGTCCTGACAGGACAAGAGGGAAGTGCTTTAAGCTAAGAGAGAAGTTTAGGTTAGATGTCTGGAAGGACTTGTTTACTCAGGGGCAGTAATGCACTAGTACAGGCTGCTGTGGGTGCCCCACTGTGGAGGCTACCTGAGCCGGTGGGGGGGCACCCCTGCCCAGAGCAGAGCGCTTGGAACTGGAGTTAGAACTGGACAATCTTTAAGGTCCCTTCCAACCTAAACCCACAATAAAAGCACAGAACTGCTGCATCCCGCATTAGCGGCGCGGCGGCAGCGGACTCCATCCCCCATGAGGCTCGGCGGGGCCGGCCCTCAGCGCGCTGTGCGCCGCGCCGAAACAAAAATGGCGGCGGCGATAAAAAGGCGACGGTTTGGGGCTGTCTGCTTGTTCTAAGCGGCGTGGATCGGGCCTCTTGGCTGGCAGGAACCAAGGCAAGGCCGAGCGGAGAGTGGAGAGCTGCCGCAGCTACCTGGAGGGGTGGAGCCGGAGCCGGGTGGGGGTGCGGCCCGCGAGGGGAAGAGGCGGCTGAGCCGAGGTGGGGAGCCTGATAGCGGAGGTGATGGGGTGGGGGCCCGCAGGGGGTTGGGGGCTGCGTTCTCAGGGTGTCCCAGCTTTGGGCCAGGACCTTGAGGGCTTCCTGCTCTCTCGAGGCGCTTTGAGCGGGTTTTGAAACAGAGCTATTCTAAAAGAGATGAAAATGATTTTTGTAATGAATACAGGCTGTGGGCTCTGGGGTTGCTCAGCCTGGGGAATCTGGTCTCGCTTGGGAGACCTCGTTGTAGCCTTCCAGTGTTTGAAGGGAGCTTAGGAGCAGGAAGGGGACCGACTTCGCATTGTCTGGTAGGGGCAGGGCAAGGGGGATTGGCTTTAAACTGAAAGAGGGGAGGTCTGGATTACATATTAGGAAGGAATTGTTTACTGATTGGGTGGTGAGGAACTGGCACCCTCTGCCTGGTGAAGCTGTGGGTGCCATAAGGCCAGGTTGGATGGGGTCTGGGCAACCATTTTTGTTGGCAACCAGCCCCAAACGCCACTTAGATGGAACTAAATGGGCTGTAAGGTCTTTTCCAGCCGGAGCAATGCTGTGATTTTTATGTTTCTAATCTGTATTTTATGACTTTTAAGGGAAGGAAGGTGCTGGCAGTATGTTGTGGTTTAAGCCAGCAGGTGGCTCAGCACCGCACAGCCTTCCTCTCATTTCCCTGCTTCCCGATGCGAAGGGGGAATGGGGGGAAGGGGGGTTGGAAACAAAGTAGAACTTGTAGGCTGAGATAAAATTATTTACTGAGGTAGAGAAAAGAGAGAGAAATGAGCTCCCTCCTCCTTCGGAACTCCATTTACTTGACGCCATGTGGTATGGAACATCACTTTGGTTAGTTTAAGTTATCTGTGCTAACTCTATTCCCTCCCAGCTCCTCAGGCCCTTTGCTGCAAATGGCCTTGGCTCTCTTCAGCATTGCTTAAGAGCAGCTGTAAGCATCGGTTTGTTACCAATGTTGTTTTACTCCTGGAACCAAAACACAGCATAGCCCTGGGCATTTTAAAGAAAACAATTCCTTCCCAGCTGAGAATAAGACACAGTAATGTTCTGAGGGTCCTGAAGCAAGGAGTGAGAGAGGGTTTGGCACTGTCCCACTTACCTTCACTCTGCAGTGGTGAGGGGTGCTCGGTCAGCTTCCCAAGTGTGTGTGTACTTTTATTGTGAGCAAACTTATTAGGATCAAAGAATGTGTTCACATGAGAACAATATGAATCATCATATTTGTCTAATTCAATTATAAATATGACACACCTACTGTAAAATAGGCTGAGAGCTTTTGGAGGGTGCTGGACTTATCAATCATGTCTTGAAGCACGGGAGGTGAGGTCAAGGTTTTAAAGTTGCATTCATAGTAGAAAAAGACATTGGAAAGAAGGTTTATTCCCTGTATGTGTTCATTACTCCAACTGCATGATTTTACTTCTGGAATTTTAAAATGGGTACGTGTTGTATAAAGAGATAAAAAGTCTTATAAAAGAAATTAGAGTAAAGGTTTCAATACTGTTTCATAGTCAGCTTCTCAGAGCATATTTGTTTGCATTAAAAATAGGCAAAAGGACTAAAATAATGTAATGGTGTGGCCCAGTGCCACATCCAGCCTGGCCCTGAATGCCTCCAAAGCATCCATCACGGGGGCTTTTGGATTAGTGTGATAAAGAACCGTCAAATTGGACGTGAAGGTAGATAGGGAATGATTATTCAGTGCTTCAGTGTAATTCATGGATTATTCATTTCTAAAACAAATATTGCAGCATGGCAAGTGAAACTAGGGAGTGGCAAGTAGAAAACAAAAGGGATTTAAGTGTGGGATCTTGTCATAGAGCTACCAAAAAGACTGGAGGGGAAAAAAAACAAAACAGCAAATAGAAGGTGTTCTTTTTCTTTTGTCACTGAGTTTCTGGCTTGCTCAACATTTGGAGGCAAAGAAAATATATTGCTAAAGCATTGTTGTATTTCTGCCTATGAATTGCACTGTTTCCATCTGAACTAGCTAGAGACAGATTTTATGTGTTTGTGGTTTTATTGAGAGACACAGTGCAGGCATATTCACAAATTTTGGGGACCTTACAGAAATTTCCTGCAAGTACCTTGAAAACTAGTTAATAAGTGTTTAGAATGACCTGTTTATTTTGGCATGCGTATTTGTGCTGATTCAAGATTGAAATGTGGCAAAGTTGATTCTAGTTAAAAGCATGCTGAGACAAATGGTTTTAATTTGCTTTTTTTTGTTATGTTAACGTGTGTTTCTTTATGGAGCTGATGTTTGTTTTTAGAATGAAGAGAATAAGACTTTTTAAAGAGCTCAAAGCAAGTTCTACAGTTGGGCCAGAGGACCTTCGAGCGTTTGAGGAGGATGGATTTGATTGCGTTTTTTTCATAGTAAATAGATTATTTATTTATTTTTTTAAAGGACTGTTTTGTTTTCACGATGTTTGGGGACTTATTTGAAGAGGATTTTTCCTTTATATCAAACAATCATTATGGAAAAGGGAAGAAATCCAAGGCCAGAGATTCTGAGCTTCCAGCTCCCAGGGATTTCACCAATCTCAGTGGTATCAAAAATCAAGGTGGGACCTGCTACCTCAATTCCCTTCTGCAGACTCTGCTGTTCACTCCAGAATTCAGAGGTACTGTGCTCAAAGCCTTGTAGTGACTTACATTTCTGATTTCTTATTAAAGAAACACCAGAAGCATAAACAGTTCATTTCAGTTGAATTCAAGAGAATCCTTACAGATAACCAGTTTTAAGTCTCTAAAATTAGTATTGTCATTTCCATACAATGTAGATCTGTACTATGCTTTGTACCTTAGGCATTTACTGCTTGTGGAAATAAGGCTGTTGCTTTACATAACATGCCTTTTGTTTTGGAATGCAACTATTACAGTTCAGGGAAGAAATCAGTGTTTTGCTATCTAAACATCTCCACATTGACATGTTTTTAGCTTGAACTAGGTGTAATGATAAATGATATTGAGATGTTGCATGATGTTATGATGAAATTTGGCAATAGTAACAAAATAAATCTTCAAAGAGAGGGCATTACCTTTTTTCCTTAACATGTCTTTTTCTCTTTACAATGACAGAGGCACTGTTCTCTCTAGGACCTGAAGAACTTGGGACTCTGGATGATGTCAGCAAACCAGATGCAAAAGTATTTAAAACCTTCTATATTTTTACTGTTCAGTGTTGATTTGTATTGTTTGAAACAGTGTTTGCATGATGGTGAATGAACTTTGATACTGAAAGAATGGTTGGTTGAAATCCTTTTTGCACACAGATGCAAGTCTTCAGTACTATAAGCTTTTCCTCCACGATAAGGTGCTGAGCCTTGAGTTGGATAGCAGAGGTTCTTTAATGGAAACAGAAGTGCTCCCAAAGCTTGTATGGTGTCTTTTTCTCCACTGTAACTAAAGCTACAGTGCAATGACTGATTTGCCACCAGTTAAAAAACAGAAAGGAAAATGGAGTGTGTGCAGACTGGGTGATTGCATTGAAGTTCTGCAGGTTTAACAGCCCACCTATACAAAAAAACATTATGTGACTGGAATTTAGTATTTATTTTATTAGTGCTTACTAAAATTGACTACTTTAGCATGTCTACTGAACTACTTCAGTTTCATTCTTTAGACCTTGGGTTGATGTGTCACGGTTAATTGCTTGGTAATATTAATTCATTTGTAAATTGAAGGTAAAAATAAGCAGCTGATAATGCTTGTTGGCACTGACCCTTCTCCTTCCACCTCACCATTTGTCTTTTTACTGAACAAGGAGCAGCTTGTCTGTAACTGCATTCTTAGATTTCAGGGTTATGAAAAATAACAAAGTTGGCCTTCTGTGATTTGGTGGTGGCTTAATTTAAACCTGTACAGTCTCGCTTTATCACAAAGCTCATATTCCATGACTGTGTTGAATATGGAGGGGTTGTACGTGTTTGGGAGCTGATGTTCTGATGAGAGTCAAGTTATGAAAGCCATCGTTAATAGTGGATCTGTTAATATAGGTTCTGTTCTGTTTGTTTTGATTAAATTACATAACTTTATTTCAATTGTTGATTTGATCTGATAGATATTTTTGTTTCTTTTATTCCTAGGTTCGGATAATTCCACTACAGCTTCAACGGTTATTTGCTCAGCTCCTGCTCTTAGATCAGCAGGCTGCATCTACAACAGACCTTACTGAGAGCTTTGGTTGGAACAGCAACGAGGTACCAGTCAGCACCATTGATACTGAAGTCTGACATTTAAAAACTAGCTAAAAATATTTCAAGCTGTGGAGCTGGCAATTAATTGGACCAGCTGTTCTCTGTGCTGTTGTATCTCCACATGCAATATGTGTCAGTTGTTTCCAGTCAGCAACAGGAGAAAATGTTTCCTTTCAATACATTTGGAGTAGCTGTACCACTGTTTTAGCAGGAATGCTTTTTCAACAGTAATTAGGCAGCCTGTCCTTTAGTTACTTAACTTTGTTTTCTGTGTAATGCATCCTAGAGCTTAGTGCAGATCTACATAGGTGAAACTGTTTCTCGTGTGTTATATTTTATGTACTTGTAACTACTTCATAAAGCATGACTCAATGAGGAATAACAACTAATAAATGTTTCTCCAAGTAGTAAATACTTGGGTAACCATTGAGACAGGTTTCTGGCATGCATAGTTGAAGTTGTTTTTAAGCAAAACAGGTGGCACTAGTTGATTTCTTTGAGTTTCTTTTTTGTCGCGTAGGAAATGAGGCAGCATGATGTGCAGGAACTGAATCGGATTCTGTTCAGTGCTTTGGAGACTTCCCTTGTGGGCACTTCAGGTCATGACCTTATTAATCGATTGTACCACGGGACTGTTGTCAACCAGATTGTTTGTAAAGAATGCAAGAACATCAGTGAGAGACAGGTAAAGCTGTAAAGCTTTTCCAAATTAGGTTTCTGTTAGATGACATCTTACTGCAGCGTCACTGGTGCTCATAGTGAATCTGGATATTGGCTGGGGCACTGCGGACTTGCAGATGTGTGGAAATTGTGCATGACTGACTGTTGCTAGATCTCAGCTGGAATTTTCAAAGCCACGTGTATCAAGATGTGACTCATGAGCTTAAAAAACAAAGCAACCAATCAGCAAGCATTATAACATCTGAGTTGACGAGTTCTGCCTGTAGATGTGGTTAAAAGACAGCTGAACAGTGGGGTAACAACAGTAAAATGTATCTTTGCATTGCCTTGCTGTTCTTTGTAATTAAAAAAGTATCTGTGGGTGTGTGGGTTCATGTTTTGTTTCTTTCCTGTTCCCTGCCAATAACAAAAGCAAAATGGGTGCTCGCATCTATCGTGGTAGGAGGGATGAGTATCTTTTGAATGTACCCTAGATTTACACTACTTATTATCTCATTGTTGTTTTACTTCTGCATAGGAAGATTTCTTAGACCTAACAGTGGCAGTAAAAGGTGTAGCTGGCTTGGAGGAGGCCCTGTGGAACATGTATGTGGAAGAGGAGTACTTTGAAAATGAGAACTTGTATCAATGTGGAGCCTGTGATAAGCTCGTTGAAGCATCAAAGGTAATGCATCAGGTCCTTCTCAGTGTTTGAGTTGCTAATACTGAGAGACTTCACTTACATTGCTTTGTCCACCCTCTAGCCCATGTGCCCTCTCCACCAAAAAATTAAAGAAAAATAATGTTACAAGAACATGCCAAAAATTGACTTGCATTTTAAACCTCAGCTATGTGATCCATTTCCTGACTTGAATGTTGTTGCAGTCTTTAAGTAATGGTGAGTAGGATGGTAACCACTCTGCATCAGGATAAGCAAACCTTGCATCATCTTTCATGTGGAAAGGAAAAGGTGCAGAGGCAAGTTGAGGACAGTCACAGTTAATCAGTACCTTAGAGGACTTCAGAAAGATTTGCCAGTGGCTTGTTTTTAAGTGTTTGAGTTCAACTTCCCTAAGTTCAAGGGAATTACTAGATAACAGTTGGCTACCTCTGAAATTTGATCATCCACTTAAGACAAGGGAAATTTGGAATTTGAACACAAAGTTGCATAGTTGCAGATCAGCAGTGTGACTGGGGCCACAGGTGCAGCATATGCAGTGTGTGTGGTCACTATTGCCTACAGAGGGTCAGTGCTGCTGGTGAGTGAAGTACCTGCTGAGTCACCCTGACAGAGAATGTCTGTGCACATCTAGGCACTTTGACCCATAACTAGCAATACCACTCCTCCAGTTCTTAAGTATTCTCTGTGTGTTTGGGTGTTATTTTCTACCCTCTTTTGTTGTGACCTCTAAAAAAAATCAGATGTTGAAGAACACCGTGTTTGAGAACTAAATCTGTGCTTATGTTCAGAGGTGATACAGGATATTTGGTTGGGTTTTGCACCAGTGTTTCTGTTGTGCTTAAACACCTTGTTGTTTGATCTCATTGCATTAAGTGTTAGGTGGACTTGATGATCTTAAGGGTCCAATCTAAATGATTCTGCCTTACTGAAGTGGATGTTTGGCTTTCCTGCTTAAAGTTTCTCACCACTATAAATAAAATAAAATGAAGAGAAATTTTAACTCTGGCTTAATTGTTCTGTGGGTGTTTGTAGCTTTCCAGGATACACTGGGTACAACCTCATGCTAATTTGTTGTAGGCCACAGATCTTAGTCAATGCTGTTTTCTTCAATCAATCTGGCTTATCTTAAGCAACATGCCAACTGTGATATCTTCTGCTGGTGTATTTTGGACCATTTCTATTGAATTCAGAAGCAGTCCAATAGTCAGAGCAGATGGAAATATCTGTCTTGATTTTTCAGCAGTGTGCTCCTTCATTTTCGTAGCAGGATTAAATACGAGACTGGTGATCACCTAGGGTGTAGACTGCAATGTAAAGGAAAGAACTTGATTGCTTTAGATACATAGTAATGAAAATACCAGTCTTGTCTGCCTCCTTGTAAAGAGAACAGAGTAATATAATTGACCAAAGCAAGGTTATTCTGTTTAACAATATGCTTATAACATTTTTTGTTTGTCGTGTTACAGTCGGCCAAACTACATAAGTTGCCTCCCTTTCTCACCATCTCTCTCCTGAGGTTTAACTTTGACTTTGAGAAGTGTGAACGATACAAGGAAACTAGTTGCTATACCTTCCCTATCCAGATAAATCTGAGACCTTTTTGCGAGCAGGTTTGTACTGTTATATTTGTTCAAGTTTCTATATGCTCAGCAGAGAACTGATATCTCAAGGGCAAGGTATCTATAATTTTGCATTTAGTCCAAGCCAGATATTAAAGAAACTTTGTGGTGTTCTCCCATGTTCTCTAGTCCTTTAAACAAAATAAGTTGGTTGTAAGCATCAGGTTGAGTTCTTCTATTATTTGCATCAATGTATCATTATTTTAATACTGCAATATTTCATTTTCCACTGTTATTCAGAATCATGTTGGTCCACGCTTGTGTTCCACAACACTGAAATGCCCCTTCATTTTTGGCACGTGCAAAGGCATAGATAGAGAGATATCTGAAGCTCTGCTGATAGAGTAGAAGTGTCCTTGTGTGAAAGACTTGCTGACATATATTATTATTGTTATTATTTTTTCTTTTTGAAGACTGAAATGGATGATTCAGAGTACATGTATGAGCTCTTCTCTGTTATTATACATAAAGGTGGCTGCTATGGAGGACACTATCATGTTTATATCAGAGATGTGGATGAATTAGGAAACTGGCAATTACAAGTAAGTGCTAAATGTTGTTGTTTTTTTCCTTGTCTCTTGTATTTCAGAAAAGCATTGAGATCATCCAAGCTAATTAATACTTTAGTGAGGCATTTGTTCTTTTACCTGATTGAAAAGGCTGGTTTTTGGCCACCACTGCATGTTGGAAGCTATTAAGGTTTCTGTGGCAGACTTTAGCTTTCTGATCTGCTGCCTCTCACAGTACCCGGCTTTTGTATTCCTGCTGCCTGCTGTGAGGCAGGTGGGCAGAATCAGACAGTGGGTGTGTATGCACTGCAGTGAGCTGGCTGCAAGCTGCTTCCACTGTTGTGGTAGTGAATGAATGATCTTTGCCATGTGTTTGGTGTGCAATGAGCTGGGTATCTCCGTGTGACATCCAGATACAGAACAGTCCTTTCTAAACTACTATGCACAGCTTCCTCTGAAACATAGATCTGGAGGATTTGCTTTACAGTTCTAAACTGCATATACAAATCTTAGTACAGACTGAAAACTGCCAGCAGTGTTTGTGAATGTCCTGTTTCTCTTATACAGGAAGATGACGATAGGCTGATTGAAGATAAACCTTCAAGGGATAATGAAAATGTCAAAGAAGCAGAAAATCCACTGGCAGTGTTGAAAGGGATTTTATCAGAGGTATGGTATGTAAAGAGTTCATTGCTTCAATTTAGATATAAGGGAACCCAGAAGAAGGGGCTGAAATGTGCAAGAGGCAGGCTTAGCAATACTGAACTCTTTACACGCTTCACAGTAAGCTTGGAAACTCATAATATAGTCCAATTTTAGTATGAATTGTTGCGACTCATACAAAGAAGACTGACTTTTTATTAGTATTTATTATTATTTTCTAAGTTGCTTGCTTAAGCTGTTACAGAATGCAACTCTGACTTGTTAACAAGTATCCATGACTTTATCACTTGAGAATTGCCTTCTTTGTGCTGTTTCTTTGGCATTTGTGACCTTCATCATGGTAAGTTTTTCATTTCTTTGTAGGAAGAATGTAAACAAATCCCTGTGGATCAGTTAGGGCAGAAATTCTTGGAGAAAATAAAGGTGTCCTGGAACAAGAAATACCGAAAACAGTACGGAGCATTACGAAAGGTAATGTGCGTGTCTGTTAGTTTCTTTCTTTGTTGTGAATGTAACTTTATATTTCTAATGAAGAATCAATAGGGTGGCAGTTGAAAATACTGGCACTTGGGCTAGCAAGATAATGTGTGTGAGGCATTTGTTTGCAGGGCACATTAATGGTCTGGGAAACACAAATCAGATGCTCAACAGCTTTATCAACCTGAAAGCTTTTTTCCACCTATATTGTTTATTGTTGGTCTACAATAGAGTCAGCTTTGGCTTTAATATATTTTCTCACTTGCGTCTGTGGATGAGCCTGCAGCAGCAGTAATGCCACTTGGATGTAGAAGCAGTGATGAGAATTAAAGAAGAAATACAGCACTGCTTTGAAGTCATAACAGAAAAAGATTTTCAATAAAGAGGCACTTTTTAGTTGCTTAGGGTACATTCATGGAATTTAATGCTTCAAGTTTTGTTTGTCTGAGTAGTTACTTCATTTTCTTGCACTTCAAGGAAATGCTTTTGCATTTATGTTACAGACGTGTGGAAAAATCATGTTGCTCTTTTTTAATAAGACTGACAGCACACATTGCAAATAAATTATTAAAATATCTGTGACGTCTAATGTGAGTCTTCCACAGAGGGAGCTGATTTTTGACCTCTATAGACAATGCATAGAAACAAGTTCTGAGCGCCCCAATGTTGTGACCATTACTGCCGCTGACATATGGGTTGTGTCTGGCTGTGTTTTTTTCTTTCCCTTTTTTCTGGGGGAGTTTGTTTATGTATGGTCTTCCAGTTTTGTTCTTAGTATGGTGGCTTTTTTTGTTTGTTTTTTCACGTGTGCTTGAACACAGAAAATAGCTATTGAGGAATCAGCTGGAGTGAGTGGGTTGTGTGTATGAATCTGAGGACAAATCGGGTCACATTGCTGATGCAACCAGCTGATGCAATGTTATATTTAACACTGAGTATCTTCCTTTACTAAAAGGTTGTTGTTTTGCCTTGTCCTTGCTTTTATTTTTAGTATTTGCAGAATCATCCCCAGATATTTCAGTTCAGCCCTGATGAAAATAAAGTTGGTTTAAAGGAAAAATACAAGCTCCCATTTAAGTCAGATTTTCAAGGACAGGCTTTCCAAAGCCCTCCTGAGGAGAATGGTATCCAGTGGGATTCTGAAAAAGCACCTCCAAGGCTAAAGGAGAGTTGTGCTGGGAGCCATTGGTTTGATCTGAATGATTCGAAAGTCCAGCCCATCAAAGAGGAGGATATTGAGAAACAATTTCAGGGTAAAGAGAGTGCCTACATGCTGTTCTATCGCAAGTCTCAGCTGAAAAGACCTCCTGAAGGTACGCGGAATTTCTCTTTATGTTCTGGGTGCTTCCTTCATTGATATGATACTGAGATTTTTCAGAAGGATGAAGGTAGTTGGGGCTTTTCTGCCCTTTCCCAGAGTATTGGGGATACAGATGTCTTCTAGTGCGACTGAAAAGAGTTAACTCAAGATACAAGGAAGTAATCATCAAGGAGGTTGGGAACAGTTAATTGGCTATAGCTGAGACTGACCTTTCTCTAATATGCTTCACAAATGGTAGCAGAGATGCAAGCTCTTGCACCTGGGTTGTGGCAATCCCAGTGTCAGTACAAGCTGGAGGATGTGAGGATGAAGGGGGGTCCTGGTGGATGGCAGCTGGGCATGAGCCAGCACTGTGCTGTAGAGATGTTCATTGCAGGGGAGTTGGACTCGGTGACCTTTAAGGATCCCTCCCAACTCAAAAGATTTTATGATTCCATGATTCTAATGTGCCTTACTGAAAGAAATAAAGGTTGTTTCTTATGGCTTTCATTTATCAGTTTCCCTTAGGGAAAAACAGATGTAATCACAGAAGATGTGAAAGCTCTTGTTCTGATTATTGTTATTTAATTTGCTCGATTATGAAAGGTTGCAATGTTGCTGCCTCAGATTTTCAATGATTACTATTGTAACATTTCATCTTGCTTTCCTCATTCACCAAAATAGGTTTTTGAGCTGAAGCCAAACTAAATTATATTATTTGTTGCAGCTCGAGGAAATCCAAGGTACCAAATTCCTGAACATCTTCTGAATGAAATGAATGCTGCTAATATGGAGCTGCAAAAAAAGAGGTAAGTTAGTGTAACTGCAAGTCTTTTCAACAGCGTTCTTCATCTACGTATCTCAGAAATGATCTAAAATGAAAGGAACTCATAGAACAGATGTGGAGTCAGATACTAAAATGATTCATTATCATAGATGTGAAGGAATATGAATTTTGTCCTGTTCCCCTTCTTCTTGCTAATGGAACTGGATACAGTTATAGAAGAAAAAGGCAAAGTTTCCACAAGGTTTCTCTTTTTTTGTGTTTGCATCTTGAGTGCATTTATCTGTAACAGCTTGGAAAACAAAAGCTTCCACATCCCTAAAGACAGAATTTATCATCTTGTTCAGAAAGGTCAAAGCGAGGTATAGGAATGAGCCCTTTAACAGTATGTTCTGTGCATGTGAAAGACTGTACACTAAATAAATCATCCAAGTCTTAGAGCAGCTCTTTGCGTATCCCTTCATGGGCGGGAGAATGTGACAGTGAGTTCAGTCACAAGGGTGTCAATTACACCACAACTGCCCAGAAGCACCACTGAAATAGTTTAGCTATTTGCCAATAAATTCATCACTTTATTCTTGTGTTATTCTTTCAAGAGCGGAGTGCGACTCGGCAAACAACAGCATTGATATACGTCTCCATCTGAGCACATGTTATAAATTTCACAATGGGGCCTTGCATCCTTCCCTTAGCTGGAAGGAGAGCATTCTGGATCTGACTGTTGACAGAAGAAAAACTCTAGGAGACCTTCGACAATCAATATTCCAGGTATTTGTTTTATTAAATAAGCATTTATTCACATATTCATACCAATATGAATCTCAATCCGAGATTTTTCATCAGTACGTGTGGTAGGCTGGGAGCTGTTTGAGTTTTCTTAGCAGGAGACATTGGTTTGAGATCAGTCCTTCAAGTATTTAAAAGCCTGACTGATCGATGAAGCTTTAAGTAGACTTTAATTGGTTGAAAAGGTTTATAATTGGGCAAGAATTGTTTCTTTACAGAACTCTGGAATGTTAAGAATAAGTTCAGTTTTTTGACAGACTAATATTTGCCTTTTCAAGGGTTTCTCTGGTTTCCATAGGGTATATTTAGAGTCATTTAAAAGAGAATAAAAGAAAATAATAATAAATTTAACCCATCTATTGAATGCAAGGTCTGCAATTGTACTCTGCTGCGTTAAAGGAATGTGACCTTTCACGGAAGGTTTCCTGTCAACATGTGAAACAAAGCTAACTTGCTCTCATGAAACATTGTTTGCTTATAGGTTACAACCTTTGGTTGGTGTCCAATTGGAACCATGTTAGCCTATCCAGTGACTAGTGTGAAAACACAGGTCCTAAATACTGTTGTGTGCTTTCTGTGCCTCTGGTCTTGTTGAAGGAAATACAATGAGCTGTTAATAGAGAAAGGGAGCTTGGTAGCCTCTAACAGCTTTTGGCAATGTTGTAATCCTGAATGGTTAGAATTATTGCTTCCTCAAGTCTTATATCTTTATTTCTATTCTTATCAATTAGATGATGAAATCTTGGGAAGGAGACATGGTTCTCAGTAGTGCTAAACCCTTACCAGCAGGACTGCACCTTTATCAGACACTTGATGGTAAGGCTACCACCCATAAGAATTCAATGTGATTTGTGTAGACACTGTGGATGTAAAATGTCAAGTGTTTTGGAGCAGCACATTTGTGAGTCTCAAACTGTCTTATGTGCAAATCCTCTGCCAATGTGAAACTAAACATCTTGAGTCTTTCTATTATGTAATACTTGTGAAGTGCAATATAAATATTATGTGATTTAAGCACATTTGCTGAAAAAAAGATAATGATCTAGATCTTTACCTTAATTTACGTGTGAATACTTGCTATCAGTATAATTAACTAGTAGGTAGAAATGATAGGAAAGAGAGGGTTATAGGGGAAAAAAAGCCTGACTGTAACTTCTGATCATGCAGAAACTTATATAATGATAGACTTTAGACAGAGTAGTAGAATATGCCAGCATTTATCAGCTTACAACTGACCCTGCACAACTGTTTTGCATTCTAAACAGCTTGGCAATTTGCTCTTTTTAGGAGATGAGCTGACATTGGACTGCTTTGGGCTGGCTGATGGAGCAGACATTTTTGTCTGGAATGGGAAGGAGGTAAAAGAGAACCAAAAATTCTTTCTCCTTGTCAGTTCTGAAGACATAAGCTGTGAATTCCCAGAAGCTTCAGTCTGTTTTGTGGATGTGCTGCTGGTGTGCTAATATTTGGAGACACCACTTACCCTCATCTAGAAAATGACACTTTGACAATTTATCACTGTTCCCTTCTGTGTGATGTACAGTGTGGCTCTCGTTAGAGTTATGCAATGCAGATGATTATATGGTCAGTTTCATAGGTGTATGAATGCACTGCTCTGTTATGCTGGAGTATGCTCTGAGAAGACCTGGTGCCTATTGGAAGGAGGTGGGCAATATGGTAACAGAAACTTCTGCTCCATAGTGAATTGGGGCAGACTGTGGTCTCCCTGAAGTACTGTGCTCCTTCTTAATGCTTAGTCATCCCTTTAATTTTTAGACTCCTACTTAAATTTCAAATACGTGCTTTAGCGATTGTATTCACACAAATAGAAGCTTTCCTACCATATCTATAGTGGAGGAAAACATTGCTTCAAAAAGATTTGTGTTGTAAGAGTAAGTATTTACTGATCTATCAAAAAGAAGCAAACAAAGAAAAAACAACCAACAAACTTCCTCTGAGTGTCAGAGTTGTTCTACTCTTGCTTGATCTTTCAGTCAGGTCTTCAATACTGCAGCTTCCTACACAATCAGGGTGTTTTTGGCAAAGAGTTATAATCTTGACCTGGGCTGAGAATCAGGAAGGCCAGATTTCAATATGTACAGCCTCAGTCACATTATTATTCTTTCTTTTAACATCCCATGGGGCTAAATTTCACTGTCCTTTATTTTGATGGAGGCTGTGTCAGCTATTTTCACAGTTAGTTTTTACTGCACTTATAGACTTGGAACATACCTTAGCATTATGCTTTCCCTTCCTTAGTACCTTTGAGTGACTCTAGTTCTTTGTTCAGAAGGCGTTTGGTCAAAGCTGGTTTATTCCTAATGCTGTGAGAGGGTCCACCTTCTTGTTGCAGCATTTTTACTGTTGTCTCTTATTGCTGTTTACAATGGAGTGTTATTGATCACTGTGTAAACCTTGCATTCCTTTCTTCAGGTTGGTGGCGTGAAGGTGATGGCAGGCCCCGATCATGAACCTGTTCTCTTAAACATTCTTCGTTTGGTGGATTATAACGAAGGAGGGAAGGGTCAGCATTTCACAGAATCACAGCACGTTTTTCCATGCAGCGCGAAACTCAGTGATCTGTGCAGAGCCTTGGCACCATCAGGAGGAATAATCTTAAGAAATGACTCAGGGCATAAAGAAGCCAAGAACTGGGAGGTTCTTCTTGAAGAACACATGAAGGAAACAATCAAAACTGTTGGTTTGACAGATGGATGTTCGGTATTGATCTTGGACAGCCATGACCAGAGGTAACCATTTTGATGATTAAGCAATAAGGCAGTTGTGGCAAAATCTGTTTAGTTAAAATGCTGTGTGTGTGTATGTATATGTATAAATTTGTCTATTTCATGAAACAAACAGGTATTATTAGTCTCTGGATTATCATCAGAAACTCTGTTCCCATTGAAAGACAGTTGCTAAAACAGTTTTTCCAGGTTAATTTAATGGTGCCTATATTGTATTTGAAGCTGCTGCTGTAAATGATCTAGGCATTACTGATTTAGGTGAGAGCTTTGATATTTATCAATTTAGCCCAGATAAGATACAGTTTGCCTGTCTTTGACTGTCTTTATGCTGCTCACTTTTACAGCCTGGTGAATATTTCAAGTGGTAATTTGACTGCTTTTACGTACGACATCAGCTGGCTCCAGGTGAAAAACTTCTGTGGAACAGATGATGAAGAGAAGCACGTTAAAATTACTGCCACTATTGAAACAGTAAGCAGTCTGATTGTTCAGGATGTGATACCAGATATTGCCTTGATAAGTTTTGCTAGTGAAGGTGGGCCGGTTAATGAGGATTGGATTTAGCATTTGTGCTGATGTTTTGTTGTGAGACAGTAGCATGAAGCTTGTACCAACACAGCTCTGGTAACTGGAAACAGCACAGTTAGTGTGTTAGTCTGTTTGGACCATCCTGGAGGTGTATGTTTGAAATTATGCCAGTAAACAAAACCTGAGAGGAGGAAAATATTTCCTTTCAGCACAGGATTAGGAGAAAAATACTGTTTTCCTTGGTACCTTTTCTGCTTTTAGATTATTGTCTGTTACAGAATGAAGTCCTGCTTAGTGCCAAGTATGAGATAAACATTATCAAACTATTTGTATGTTTCATAAATGGAAAATAATAAGGGCTGTTTTCTTGTCCTTGGAATTCTGTTTGTAAGACTTCTTTTCCTCAAGTATGTTGCATACAGTAGATGTACAGGTATCATATTGTTATGTATTAATAGTAATAAAAGATGTGTTTTTAGCTGTGTATAATGTTAGCAGGAATAAGAACAACCTGCCTTTCATGGGCTGACATTTGAACGGTAGATGTGTAACTAGATTTTTTGTTCAGAAGTGTTAACGTTGCTTTCTTTTAGGTGATGGCAGATATCAAAATGAAAGCAATACACGAGCTACAGCTAGAGGAAGAGCTAGGTAAGTGTTCAGTGGATTTACTTACAAATCTGGTAATGCTAAGATGTCTCAGGCTCACAGTATGGCTGGGGTTGGCAGGGACCCAGGCCTTACTCCAGCAGGGACAGCCAGAGCAGGGTGCCCAGCACCATGCCCAGGAGGCTCTAGAGGCCTCCAGGGAAGAAATCCCACGGCCTCTCTGGGCAACCTGTGTCAGTGCTCAGCTTCCTGCATGGCACAGAAGTGCTGCCTGATGGGCATAAGGAATCTCTTGTGCTCCAGTCTGTCAAACAGAATGTCTCATCCAAATTTATTATGATTTGAATTACTTAACACACCTAACCTCTCTTTCCCACCCCCTTCCATTGCAGCAAGTGAAAGCTGTCTTAGACCTGTTAGCAGAAATGGGAAACTTCTCTCTCCAGGTAAATTTCTATGCTTATATTGGTGTCATTCTGTAAGATAAGCAGGGAGATGTGAAGCTTCCCTCCATTAATTTCCAAATTCAACCATAGCAGTTGTTTTCTCTTTTCCAGTTGTATTGTTTACTTACAGTACCAATAAACAACTAGGAGTTGAATATTCAGCTTGCTTGTATTACTTTCATGCCCAGTGAGCAATATGTTACCAGCATACCTGCTGTTGTTTATTGACCATAGGCCATGTTCTTCAAGGCTTTGGGAATTAACAAACTTCTGTCCTCTGTGCTTGTTTTAGAAACTGAGAAGTTTATTAATCTTTTGTTAATCATAGCTAATGCATTAGAGAACAGATACATTGCAGAGCAGCTTTGAAACTGTTCAGGAAGCAGTCCTTGTTCCATATTTTTCTGTTTCTTGAAACAAAATGGACTAAATACATTTGTTAGAGTAGTGATGGATGAGGTTGGGTTACTGGGTAGACTTGATTTGATAGACTTTGCTTTGATTTAGATGAGCATGTGATATCTTTGCTGCTATATCATTGAGTTCCTGAGGGCCTGTGTTCAGTAGAATAGAGGCCCCAGCATTGCTCTTCTCACTGTTGGGGGAGCAATAAGAAATTGGGCAGATCAGCTTTGTGTTTGCTGGTAAATATCTTCTGTATCTTTACTATTCTTATAATACATTTTGTTAGCTAAGGTGACATAGGTTTGGGTCAGATAGCCTGCAAATGTCCATTTCAATCTAAATTCTTCTGTTACTCACCATATATCAAGAGGTGGTTGGGAAGGAGCCTTTATACAGATATACTCTAGTCATAGAAGGCTTATGGATTTATTGTAAACACAGATAAATAAGTTGTTTAAATGTCACTGAATGTTTTTTATCTTTGTCTAAAGAGCAAAGTGAGTGGATATTTTCACTAAGCAGCAAGTTGTGATGTTTTCCTTCTTTTCTTCTTCCTGAAGTCCCTGAGGATTATACTGTCAAGGAGGCAGAACTGAAAATGGGAAGCTTGCTAGCGCTGTGTCGTGGAAAAGCTCCAACCTCCACTCAGGTATAACAGAATAGCGACTGAATAGAGACTAGAATTGCTTTTGTGCTTTGTTTACATTTCCCAGTATTTCCTGTGGTCCTCTTCTTCTTTTTGGAATGGTTGTAGTGGTAAATCACCATGGGGGGGAAGAAAATGCTTGCTGATAGTGGGAGTTTATGCACTGGCAAGGAAGTTTGCACCACTTAGCTCAGTTGCAAAAGGCCAAGAGCATAAGTGTCAGCAGTTAATATGGCTCATTTGACTAACAGTAGATCACTTATCATTAGTCTGTTTGCAGTTGTCCGTGATCTGATGTGTCTGTACTTTTCTAAAGAGCACTGAGTGAAAAAAAGAAAGGGGAGACATTAAATTTTATATGTGCATATTTACAATATGGAGGAGGAAAAATAAGGCATGTATATTTCTGAAGATCTCAAGATCAAAGAGCCAAAATACAGCTGGCAGGCTTTCTCTTTCATTTGCAGCATGCTAAGCACATGCACAACTGGTTTATGGAGCTCCCCTGATGGCCATAACTTGATTGCATGTGCTTCTCTAGATTGCTTGGATTGTTTGCTGTATCTAAAAGTAGCTTCAGTGCTGTTTGACTGATAGCTGGCATGAAATAGCTGATATTGGGTACAGTAACTGCATGCAGTAGAGAGAGCTGTATCTCACTATTCCTATACTTCAAGATGTAATCTGAACCATTTACACTTGTGTTTTTAGCTCTTTTTATATTTTATTATTGAACGTGACCACTATACAAGCCCTGAGATGGAAATAGTTGTGGAAGAAACTGCCTCTGTGAAAGAAGTAAGTCTAGATTCTCTTATAAGCTCTTTTCATGATCGTGTAAGGTTTGCTGCTCATAGAGAACTTTTGCTTCATGCCCACGTGTGACTTCAGTTAAGATTCCAATTCAAAGGCAGTGTTTCAGCTCTAAAAGACCAATGGGGAAGACTGCCTTTAACTCCTAGTAATGCTTCACAGTTAAAACAGGAAAAAATCCAAGAAGATGCCAATGAGCAGTGGAACTTTGTGTCCTCCATCAGGCAAAGACAGCATTTGTATGTTTTGTAAAGGGTGATAGGTTGTGTACAGGCTGGAAATCAGGTAATCATCTTTAAATGTTTAATGTGTGGTTCAAATACTCTGTGCCTATGTGAGTGTAGGAATTGAACAGGAAATTAATCACTCTGGATATTTTTTTATGTGAGAAAATTTTAGTGGTGACCTATTGGAAACTTGATTTTCTGTGTGTTGCAACAAGTCTCAACTCTTTGGCTGTTTTTTTTTTAGTGTCTAAATTTAATGCTGGAAAAATCTGGATTATCAGGTTAGTTGTATTATATTGTTATTTAATAGTATATCTTAAGGCATTTCCAGAATTATAAGGCAGCTCTTGGTATTAAAAATGAGTTTGTTATGGTCACTTCTGTGTCTCTAATGTAAGTGGGGGTGGGGGGAGGGGATTACAGCCCTGGTGAAAACTGACAGCGGAGTTTCCAGCTGTATATTTAATTGAAATACAGCAAAGCCTGCTGTTTCTGGACTGCTCATTTGGGGGCACTTGCAGGTGGAGGTGTTTGGCTGCAAGATTAACTTCTTAAGGAAAAAGCCATTTTTTTAGGTCACTTGGCAAAAAGAAGTTAATAGAATGAGATCACACTTTGGACACTGCTTTGGACTCTGATGGTAGCAATTTTTGTCCCTGAACTGTTGCATTGGGTTTAAGGAAAAGAGAGAGAGAGCACCAGCATCAGACTGGGATTTCTGATTGTACATCATGCTGTTGATGCTGATGGTGTTGTGGAGTGGCACCGATTCCCAGCTTTAGTACTAAGCGCTCATTGCTCAACACCTTATGGCAGAGTGATGGCTGCAAATTGAACCACACACCGTCAAGCATAAGTGTGCTCCTGAAACGTGTTACTGTCAGAATACACACTGAGCAGCCCAAGAGAAAATGAAGGCTTTTGCTCTTGTACACGTGAATGCAGTAGAGAATGATGTCTTGAACATGTAAACTTAACCTTTATTTCCCTATGGTATCATTTTACTGCTGAGAAACAATGGGCTTGTTTTCATTGCTTTCTTTTCAATGTCCATTTTTGGAAAATTAAATTTGGCTGTGTGTAGATATTTGCAATCTGGCTGCTCCCAAAGAAGTGTCAGACTTCACTTAAAAGGACCCCAAGGTAGTCCTTTTCTCCCACAGGAGTGATCTGTGAGCTTTGGTTTGGTTATAAAAGTCAGATTTGTACACTGCAAAGAATAAAGAGTATTTGCATGAGTTAAAGAAGGGAGTGGTAGGCAGGTGGAAGAACAATACCCAACAAAGGGTATTGTTATGGCTTGGGAGGGATGTGAAGGTGGTACTTGATTTGGATTATCAGAGTGAGGTTTTAAAATACATAAAGAAGCAAAACAGCCTGAACAATCACTGCTGAGAGTGTGTGGGTTTCCTGTGCTCTTTTTTTCCCTACTATCCCCCTGAAATACTGTTATGGACTCATTAGTTTTCCATGTTTCCTTTTTGTTGTTTGTAGGTGACAGCTGGCATTTGAGAAGGATGGACTGGTGCTTCGAAGCAGGAGAGGCTTTAAGTCAGGAAGTAAGAGGATCTTAGTTTTGACTTAAATCATATAATATCTTATTTGTTCCACTTGTTCTGTAGATTCTTCTTGCAGAGGAGGTCTGAGTGGTGTTTTGGTGCCTGCTGTGTAACTCTGCACAGTGTTTTATTTTCACAAAACTATATGAAGCCATTTCAACCATAGATTTAAATGGGAAACTCAGGCACTGCCTCCTGTTTTCAAGGTCTCTTATAAGTATTTACCTAAGTCTGGGATCAGCATGCATGGAGGATGCTTGTATCTACAAAGAATGAGGTGTTGATTGCTATGAGGTGTGAAGGAGCTCAACACAGTAGCAGGCTGCTATAGATGTGATGGTTGTATCTTGTTGCAAAGTTGTATGTATTGCATACATACTACTTCATGTCGTGAGTGCAGAAGTATAAAACACCTCAAGTCTTTTGCATGCATTGCACAAATACTAAATAAATCATGTGTTAGGAAACCAAGCTTAAGAACATACAGGCTCACAAGGCAACTATGCTTTCTCTTCCTACAGGATGCTACTCTGAAGGAACTTAATGTTTGCAGGGGAGATACTTTGGTTGTAACTGAAGGGAAGCTTCCCGCAAAGGTAAAAGTTAGAAAATGGTGTTCTTTAGTCAGCTGACAATCTGGAAACTTGAGCATAAAAGTAATTTCTTCTTTTGATTATTTCAGAGTTTTTCAGCTGTAGTATTTTTAGTCCAAAATTCTGTTTTTTTGGGGGTTGTTTTTTATTTATAAAAAGTAATTTTTATGTCAGATTTTGTGCTGAGGGTTGTGTTTGAAATTGGATGACCCTGCTGGGAAGCTCCAGGCAGCAACGGTCAGGTAAGATTTCTGCACCAGCAAACCTCAGATGATACAGGCTGCTAGAAGGAAGTTGGAACTGAAGGCTGAAAGGCTGCAGGGAGCCCTGGGCAGGCAGCAGAGCACAGCACTGCAGTTGAATGAGTCCAGCTTCCTCTGGCAAGGTTGCATCTACGTCCAAATCTCCAGACAAGTATCACTCAGTTCAATCTGTAGATGCCACAGTGGCAGAGCAGGATGGTGATAGTATGTGACAGGAGGCTGGATTTATTTTTTCACCAAGTAGTACTTGTATAAAGAATGCCAATTCCAAGGTGTTTGTTTCTTTCTCCCTGTGAGGAGCGTAATTGGCATTGGAACACGTAGGCTATCTGGCACTTTGTGTTCGTATCTCAGGGTTTCTTGAAGATACCGATCTGGTGGTTGAAGTCTTCAAGTCAAACGAAACACAGAGAGAAGGCACGAGACCAGGTGAATGGGCTGACCTGTAAGATGGATGCTTTGCAAGTGTCTCCTGCAGGAGGTGAGCTTGATTAGTTACTTTTTAAGGAGGAGTTGTATTGTCTGTGATAGCACTGAGGGCTCAGAATCAAAACCTTCATTTTATTCTAAAGCTTTAAAGTGTTCCTGAAGCCTTTTCTCATTAATTTTACTCAGTTTGTCTTTTTCCCGTGTTTGTTTTGGTAGCGTAGGGAAGAACAGTTTCAACTTCCCTTGCAACAAGCTCTGCCTTTCACAGTCATGGCCACTAATTAATAATAATAATGAATTTGAGTAACTGGTCTTAATTTTACAGTGTATAATTCATCTTGAATTCTTCCTGTTTTACAGCCAGAAGTGTATTTTTATCAACTGTTTTCTTTCTATCTAACTCCAGTCTATAAGTGAAACCTCACCTACAAGTGAATTATCTGTTAGGAAAACGTGTGAAGTCATATTCATTTTTCTTTTGTCTCTTTCTTCCTCCCTCTTCTCCTCCTTGCCCCCATCTGAAGATTCACCAGAATGCATCCAGGCAGACACGGATCTGTGCTATGCTGGCATTACAGAAATAGCAGGCGAATCTTCTTTGGAAGATCTGAAGATGCAGGTTAGATGTTCTCCTGTGTTGGAAATGTACAGCAACGCTGTGATTCATTGAGCTATATTAATACCTATTTTTTATTTCCTTTTCCCTTGTCTCCAGTATGTTCTGATATGGCATTTGCTTATATGCCATGTTCAGTGGTAAGTACCAAGAGGCAGCTTGAGCATGTAGCTCAGATAATTCCTTAGTATGTTCCCTGCAGTTGCCATTCTACCTGTCATGTGTCCTGAGCTGCAAAAGCCTTCTTGCACTTCATCTGGAACTTTGGCTTGCAGCTGTAATTTTTATTTCACGGTGTAAAGATGATTCATGATAAGCACACACATATACGAGCACTTCCTAAAAAGCCACTTTCCATTTCCACATTGTTCTTGTATTAGTTATGTGCGTGTTTTTTGTATGTTTAATCTAATGAATGAAGAGTTGCTTTTGATGCACCGAAAGTCACTTTTGTCACTCAGGAAGGTAGAGCTTAGTTTCTTCAGCCAGAAACTAAGGTGCCTTTTAATGCTGCTCTTCTTTTTTTAACCTGAAAACTATGAATATAATACACTTAAAGCAACAATAAGGAAAACCACCAAAAACAAACTTACAAAACCCAGCAAAACAGGAAAAATAACAGCCTAATAGACAATAATTAAGATCGATCACAAAGCTCATCTGTTATTTAGCTGGTTGGTTGCTCTACTTAACAGGGTAGTAAAGGACACTTCTGATTCTGATCCATACCAATACTTTGCCATATTGGGTACAACTTGAGTTTCACATTCTCATCCAAACTGCTGATAAGAAAAGCTGTGCCTGTTTGCATCTTATGAATGAGATTTGTCTTAGTGTGGTATTGCGTGCTCAGTATGATTTCAAAGGAGCTTATCCAGCGCTTGGTTGGAGGTTGTGCTAGCGATCCTTCCAGCCTCGTTCCCTCCCAATGATGATGGTTAAAAATAAGTTGCCTACTTAAGAGACTTTTGTGTTGGGAGGGAATGAAGTCTGCCTCACTGTGAGGTTGAAAAGTAGATCTCTTGGTCATACTCACTACCTGTGAGCCTCAAGCTGGAATAAATCTAAATGCCTTGCCCTATTTCTAATTGCTTCAGTCTAGCAATGAGAATCAGTTGTTCTTTTATTTTTATTTTTTTTTCCCAAGCAGACTGACCTGTAAAATCATAGAAGAACTGTTTGGTTTTTCAGGCTCTGACCTTACCGCAGTGCCCAGAGCATGTTATCCCACTGCCCACGTTTCTCAGAGCCTGGACAGTGGAAAGCAGGAGACCAGGCAGGCTGCTACGGCACAACAAGCAGCAACTCAGGTGGGTTTTGTACTAAAACACTCAAGCAGCATTGCAACAGGGTGACTGTTGACTGGATTGCATGAATGGACTGGTGGAGAAATGAACCAGCTCAGACCAATAAAACCCTTTTCTGATTATTTCAGTTTTCTGATGAGCACTTTTTTCACCTCAGATGCTGTGGGATGGGAAGGTATGAGCACAAGTTGTTCATACTGTTTATTATGCTAAACTTTAAATGTTTTTAAATGTAATTCTGGTACTTTTCTGAGCTTTTTGTTGCTATGGTGTCTTGCTTTAGTTTTTCAGGTCAGCATGGATCTACTTGCCTAGAACTATGATTTCTCTACTTGTGCATTTAGAATACACAGCTGATGGTGTTTATCATCTTTTTATTTTCAGAGAATATAAGCTGGGTGCCAGAGTGGAAATCTGCATAGAACCTTTGCAGAAAGAAGAGAACCTGGGGTGAGTTCTTGAAGAGCTTTATTTCTTACTGCAGTATAGTTAAGAGACTAGAATCTAGTTACTTCAATGCTGTCACAATGACAGATGTCTCTAATGCTTTGGGGGCTATCTTTATTTTTCTCTGGTAGAGCTTTAGAAACAAAGAGGGGGGAGGAGGTGCAAACTAGGATTTCTGGATTCTGAGTGCAAGGTTTGCAAGGCTGGTTTATTTTTGTCTTCCTGATGACAGCCCACGTGAATTGCTGCTTCGAGTACAGATGGGAATACCAGGGGAAAGGGACTACTACGACTCCATGGATTTGGTGTGGAATATCTCCAAAGAATGCACTACCTGGGCGCTGAGGCAAAGAGTGGCTTCTCACTATTGTCTCCCTGTAGATAAAATTGAAATAGCCAAATACTTCCCTGAAAAATTTGAGTGGCTGCCAATATCTAGCTGGGTAAGATCTGGAACGACAGAATGCAACAGCTGGTTTGAGAAATGTCCACGTTGGTTTGTGCTGCTGTTCTTCAACAGACATGCTTGAATGCGTAGCCTTAAGTCCCTGCTATGTGATCCGGGAGGTAAATCTGATGGAGGTGGTTTCCTTCTTCAAGAATTAGATTAGGTCTTCATGAAATCACGGTTAAGGTGTTGTGATTTTTGGATTACCCCACGGGTCAGCAGACTTTCACCTGGTTTAGAGTGCAGTCTGGTTGGCACAAGATAAGCCACTCTTTATAATGGCTTTTCCCATGTTACTATTTCCTTGCATAGGAAGAAAAACATCTATTTTTGCCTGAGTGTTTCAGTCTATTCAGACATGTACGGAAGTAACACAATAAGAGCGTTGCTGCTCTTTGCTCTGCAGGAGATCCTGTGGCTGAGGGTCACTGCTGATCACAGAGCATCATTTACTGAGCTTTATGGAAGGGAACTGCAAGAGGGAGGTGTGGGAAAGGGAAGATGATGATGTTTGCTCTTGGAGGTACAGAAAGCAAACTGGACAGTTGATTTTCATGACAATAAGGCTTTGAAGAATAGTGGGGACCCTCCACATTCAGGAGCTGCCAACAAAAATTGTAAGCAGATCTGTCTCTGAAACCAGCCTTATCTTACTGTTGTGCTTTGATTTCATTCAGACCCAGCAAATTTCAAAGAGAAAACGGAAGAAAAAACAGGAGAGCTTACTGTCAGCACCATATCACCTGAAAGATGGAGACATCATTGGGGTGAAGGTAAATTAACTTGGCTTTGGAAATCTTTGCTTCTGCGGTAAACAAATCTCTTTCTGGTTTTCCTGGATCCTGCTGCATCTGTGTGAAAGGGCTGGGGTGTGAATGTGACAGAATGCTCTGTGGACAGGGGGAATTCGTTGCTGTTGATACATTTTGTTTTTTCTTGCTGGGCTTTTTTTTTCCCCCCCTCCCTTTTTTATGCAGTCGGAAGCTTTATGCTTCTCCCCTTATATCCCGCTAGTGGCACTAGAGGGCGGTGCTTCACAGGTTGTCCTGCCGTGCTTTATGAGTGTGAGAGTCATAGAATCATAGAACGGCCTGGATTAAAAGGAGCCACAACCATCATTTGGCTCCAACCTCCTGCTGTGTGCAGGGTCACCAACCAGCAGCCCAGGCTGCCCAGAGCCACATCCAGCCTGGTCTTGAATGCCTGCAGGGATGGGGCATCCACAGCCTCCTTGGGCAACCTGTTCCAGTGTGTCACCACCCCCTGGGTGAAAAACTTCCTCCAAAGATCCAACCTAAACATGCCCTGTCTTACTTTAAAACTGTTCCCCCTTGTCCTATCACTGCCCACCCTCATAAACAGCCATTCCCCCTCCTGTACTGCTTTGTATTTGAGCATCATCCAAATGAAACTGGATTTCTCTTGCCCTTACATTATCAGTTGGGTTTTTCTTCCAACTCAGGATAAAACTTGAGAGCAGCACATATTCTAAATCTAAATCCATTACATTTTCAAAGTTATTACCGATCTATTCACAGATTTAAACAAAACAAAGAATAAAACGGCAAGATATTGAGCTCTGAATTGGCAATAAAACTGAATAATTTTGGTTGTCTGGCCTCTTTAAGTTGTCTGCATTTAACTAGAAGTCGCTGTAAAATTACTTAAGCAGAGTGTTGTGTGGGAAGTAGTTTTGGCAGATAGAAATAAACTAATGCTCTGTATCCCTTCTGACAACAGAACCTTCTCCTTGATGACAGTAAGGACTTCAGCACGGTGAGAGATGATGTTGGAAAACAGAAGCAAAGGCAGCTTGCGTTAGAAAAAAAGAAAAGGTATTGCCTGTTTATTTTTATTCTTCTTTTGACATACAAATACTGCTGCTGTAGTGCACAGTTCTGGCAGTGCCAAGCGAAGTTCTCTTGTAACTCCAACTTGTGCCTTTAAGTGCCACATGCCTGCTATGAGCCTTATTTTGTCTTGCAACATGCTGGGAGGTTTGGCACTACCTTAGGAGACAAAATTAGTTCCATTGCTGCAGTGTCCCCGCATAGGCTGTAAGTGGGAGCTCACAGTGTTGTTCCTATGCTGGAGTAGAATCCAGATTCCAATCCAGGTGGCTTATGCTGCTCTAGCTGCTAAGGTTCTCTACTAGTATCGGGCATCTTCATTTCTTTTAATAGTCGGCAAGCTGAATGCTCCCAGGACCATGTTCTATCTGAGGAAAAACTGAGTATTAAGCATCGTAAACCAGAAGTGGCTCTTTCCATCAATGTGGGAGTTTTCAGATAGCAGCGGGGGATGATTCGCTGACCAGACCATAGCACCAATGTGCTACATGCGAGTGCCTCAACTGGACCAGCAAGAGGGGTGCTTGTGCTCAGAGAGTGATCAAGAATCACCGAGACAAACTGGATGTAAGATTCAGGATATCTCTGATCTGCTTCTAATCTCTCTGAGGAAGTGCTTCAGCATCCCTTAATCGACGTGGGACTTATTCTCAGGCTGGGTAAACGCACTTTATCCATGAGAAAACTGATTAATATATTGAATTACCTTTCGATGACTGTTTTTAACCATGTTAAATGCTTCTTTTGTCAGATGCTGATGCACCGTCACCACAAAGTTAGCTGCGTTTTTGAATGCAGTCTTAGATGTCTCTTTCTAGAAGTCACTTTCCCTTCTCTGATCACTGAGATTTTTAACAATACCAGAATTTACTTTTGCCTCTTTATATAAAAACATAAATCTGTAGTAACTTTTCTTGGTGTCACACAGTTGATTTACAGCCCCTGTCACAGAATGGGACACATGCAGCCAACTGGCAGCTGAACTCAGTATCAAAGGTTCTTAAATATTAAGTGAAGCATCTACTAAATGCTTGTAAGAATGGATCTCATGTTAGCCAATTTCTCATCAGGTCCAGACCATTCTTTGAGTACAAGTACTGACAAATTAACCAGAATTCTTTATAGAGTTAATTGGTTGTAATCAAATTCTAAGCATATTTTCAATGATAAAGTGAAGGTGGAATAGTGGAAAGTAACAGAAGCGTTTCTATGTGTTGTGCTTGCCTTGCACTGCTGTGCAAATTGACTGTTGTATCAAATTGAAGTCTGGTGGTGGGACACTACAAAGCCTTGTTGAACTGCACAGGTGTCTGGAAACCTGTTCTGAGGTGAGCAAAGCACTGTTCAGCAGTAACTGTTGAACCCTTATTTAAAACTGGGATAATGAGTAAACAAATGCAGTTAATCTGGGGATGCTGCTGTGCTTGATCTATACAACAGGCTACTAAAACTCTGGCTAAATGTGAGAAAAGGATTTTGGCATTGAGGACAATTTGAAGACCAAAATTGACACTCTTAGTTATGAACAAAAGCAAGCAAAAAAGAATTAAGGCCACCTCTCAATCTTTAAGCACATATGAATCTTCATTTTTCATAGGTATCTTTAAAATCCAGCAGATGCTTCTGGGCTTTTAAGGCTGTTTCCACCAAGGAGCTGTTTTAATTTAACTTTTCTCCCCTAATTTCTTGGTTGTAGGTGTGCTACTTCAGATAGGTTATTTTCTGATTGAGATGAGAGCAGCCAATTTATTTCCTTTCCAGCTCTGCCTGCTTGCCCTAACTTACTTTGCAGAGCCTTCTTTCATATCAGCTGATGTTCTTCTGAGCCAGGGTTTACATAAACTATGACGCGTGCTGATTACGAAGGTAAAGGAGAAAGCATTTTGTTTGCAAGCTGCTCCACTTGCTTTGCTGTCACTTTAACTCCTCCAGTTCCAATCTGGACTGCTCTTTTGAGCTTAACCTTCCTGACTGCTTTGTGATAATTCCAATCTCCTCTTGAAGCCTTTGGAGGAATTCAGGTAGGGATTATAAAGTACTGACATGGCAATTCTGGTATGTGCCTTTGTTGAAGTGTCATGTAGCAGCTCCTGCACTGAACCAATCTTGAATTATTTCTGATGTCCGCTCAAAATGCCTATTTTTTTTTCTTAAAACTATTGCGGATTGATCCACAACGGAAGAATGAATTGAAAAGAGGGTGGGGGAAGGGAAAAACTTTTAAAATTGGACTTTTTGTGATTCCACACTTTGTGATGGTTATATTCCAAAGCCTAGAAAGACTTTCATCTTTATTTTTCAAGTGTTCTTCGCAAAATAAAGAGTGGTTTCCAGATGTCTGTTTGACTTGTCTCTTTGTTCTTCCTTCTTGGTGTTTGCAACAGTGAAGCGAACTGTCTCAAGATCCTTCTGTGAGGAAAAAGTACAAGAATTGAGCAGCTCAGGGTTTGTGACGTGAGGCAATAGCGATAACAGCAAACGATTTTGCAGGGGGGACTTTTAAAATGGTATTGATTCAACTTTTTGTGGGTGGAAAGTACTACTGAGATGCCTCAAGGTGAAACTTAAGAAAGGAAACCCATTTCTGAAACACCTGTGTGGACAACACCTGCTCTGGTGACTCAGAATAATTGCCCATTATCCCTTTTGTGTGTGGCAGTTTGATGATAAGCTTAATTTTGTATAGCTATAGGTCACAACTGGTGATGGGCCTTTCCTCTGCCATTTCTCTTAGCTGAAGACAGGCCATAGTAAGAGGCTGTATTCAGGTGTGGCTGTTCATTTCCACCTCTGGAATAAGGCTGTTGTCATCCTCCTTTTTAATAGAGGTGGTAGTGGGTTTGGGTGTCCACCTTCAGTTCTTGTTTCAAAACAAGTACTCTGCAGTAATACCCAGTTAGAGTTTCTCTGCCTAAGGTATTCTTGGACATCTGAGTATAACCTGTGTAACCCAATGAAAATCATAGGAGAAAGAGGATGTTCCCAAGCACACAGTGTCAGGACTTCTCTCCTGAGCACAACACTGCTCTTAGCCACGATAGAAATCTTGCCTGTGAAAGGCAGCTTTGGGCTCCTGCTTCTGCCTGGTAACACAAAGGCACACAGCCACTGAATTCAGACTATAAGTGGGTACAGCTTTGAAGGGACAGACAGTGTGCTTTCTGTTGTCAACATGCATGTATATTCCCCAGCAGAAGAGTCTCCAGACTAAACCTCAAGCAATCTGTTACAGTGTTAGGATACCTTTTAAATTGCTGTGCCTCCCCTTAGTACCGCGGGGACTCATGGAGTCTTAGTGAGTTGCTTGCTTTTGATTCCTCAATTAACTGAGCTGTGCTTCCTTGGGGCACTGCCTCTTCAGCAAATTGAGCATGCCCAAGGTCAAGCTGAACTAAACCCCCACGATTCATTCTCAGGCATTACAGACACTTTCATAGAGCTGGTGGCAGAAATCCAGATCAACCATATGATTCCAACATAAACAACCCTCTTCCCTAGAGCAGCTTCTTCCCAGTCTGTTTCCTCTGAGACCTCTTGGATGTAGAAGCTGTCAACACCTTTTCTTCTGCCTGGGATTACAGGATCCTGTAGTCACAGCCTATCTGGGAACCTCATTAATTTCCGAGTGTGTCAGTCTGTTGTACTTTATTTAAAGAACAATGACTAAAAATTAATAATCACCAAAAGACATATTAACTGAGCACCGGTGATTCACTGTTTGATAGTTATTATTACAACCACGGCATTTGACAGGTTGTATGGGATGAGATACTTCTCCTATATGTATATATATATCTGCAGTGCATTGACCCAAGTGCAACACCTCACACTCGGCCTTGTTGACCCTGGTTATATTCACATAACGTAGGCAGGGCCTAAGATGGCGGCGGTGCCTGTTGCTATGGCTGCACGGTGCTTAGCAACCGCGTGCTGCGGCTCCGAGCATGCGCAGTGAGGCGCGTTGCGCCGCGGGGCAGGCTGGGAACGCTGAGAGCCGGCGGCGGCGCCGTCCCCGCCGTCGCAATGAACGAGGCGGTGGTACGACGGACACAGGAGAGTCTGGGGCGAGTGATCCGCAAACCGCCCTTGACGGAGCGGCTGCTGAGTAAGCCGCCATTCCGATACCTGCACGACGTCATCACCGAGGTGGGCCTCCCCGCCGGCGGGGCTCGGAGAGTCGGCGCCCCCTGAGCAGGGCGCCCCCTGGCGGCTGGGGGTGTAACCCCGCCTGGGGGGGGCACGGAGGGGCGTGGGGTCCCGGCTCGTGTTGTGTGACGCGCCGTGCTGGAAGGCAGCAGCCTTCTGCTCTAATATAGTTATCATTAATGATAAGGCCACGGTCTGGTGCCGCCTAATGCTGTGCTGTAGGAGCTCCGAGTGCCCTTAACTCGATCCTTTTCCTTGTCTTCTCAAGGTGATTAGAGTGACGGGCTTCATGAAAGGGCTTTACACGGATTTTGAATTGAAGTCAGATAATGTCAAGGTGGGTACGAAGCTTCCTTGTTTATTCAGCCTGAATAAAAATGGGCTCTGAGACGTGCTGCAAGGCACCTGCAGTCTTTCCTGTGTTCAGCTTCCATTGCTTTATTCAGGCATGGTGTAGAAACAGTGGGAGGTATGGTGGGCTTTCTTTGGATATGTTGAGGTGTATCAGAATGTTCTGAGTTGGAAGGGACCCCAAAGCCCAAACCCTGCCATAGGCCACCTCCCACAGAACACATTGCCCCAGTGCCCCGTCCAACCTGGCTTTGAGCACTGCCCTTCTCCAGGCAGCCTCACTGTTTCCTCCTAACATCTAACCTAGATTTCCCCTCTTTTAGTTTAAAGCCATTCCCCATTGTCCTGTCACTATCAGACTGTGTGAAGCTGGTCTCCCTGCTGTTTATAAGCTCCCCTCAAGTAGCAGAACACTGCTTGAGTGTTTCTCTGGATCCATATATATATATATATATATATATATGCACTTTATACACACATACAGAAAATATTATTGCTTAATAATGCATCTTGTTATGCGTGTTCTACAACAGTCTTATTACCATTATTACAGCCATTATGAAAGTCTGATTACTGAAAGTAATGCTATTAGTGAAAATGCTTTTCTTAAGTGCAAGGGTGACTCAAGTCTGTGTTTGCTCACCTTCTAGTGCTTGCCTCTTTTGCTAAGCAATGCATGCTGCCTTCTCCCAATACCAGCTAGGCTCAAAACTCGTCACTTACTCATGGCAGATAATGCATGTTGTGTGTTGCTAGTTAAACAGCTACATCCATTGGTGATTGTTTAACATAGCAACTAAAGCTACTGGCTCGCCTATAGCTAGTTAAATGGGTGGTTTATTCACTTCCTAGGGCTGATAATTGGTTCCGTGAAAAGTAGCTTAGTACATGGTTAATTCTCTCATTTGGAGATCACTGTCCATTTTATTTGTGGATCCAAAAAGCAGATTTCGTAGGCTGGAATTATCTGTAAACTGCATCAAACTGACAGAGCGTGCAGCTGGATCTCAGTGAGTTGTGTTTCCCGTCAGCTTTATATGATGTGTATGTGAACCAGGTTGGATGGGACCCTGGGCAACCTGCTCTAGTACCAGATCTGGAGGTTGGTGGCCCCGCCTGTGGCAGGGGGTTGGAACTTGATGATCCTTGAGATCCCTTCCAATCTGAGGCATCTTATGATTCTATGATTCCATGAGTCTATGATTATGTGCTTAATAGAATGTTGTGCAGCTGATTCCTCCTGTCAGAGGTTTCCTAACCTTGAGGTGGTATATGGAGTTATTTTAGGATCTCACAGCTATTTCTGAACTGTTGTTTTTCTAGGATAAAGATGCCAAAATCAGCTTCCTTCAGAAGGCCATTGATGCTGTGGTAATGGTGACAGGAGAGCCACTGTCAGTAAAACCAGCACGTGTTGTGGCTGGGCACGAACCTGAGAAAACAAATGAGTTTCTGCAAGCCATTGGGAAGTGTTGCTTAAAAAAGGTATGACATCTCCATCTACATCATTACAGAGATATGTATTTGTGTTATACATTATCAGAGCTCATTTGTGGCAGAGTTTGACACTCATTAGCTACTTTTAATTACAGAAGATATACTGTGTTGGGTTACCACTATAATAACAGATGTATAGAATGTGATCCTAAGCAGAGTTTGAGCCAGGTCCCCATACAAATACATTCTAGATATCCATCTAAAAACCTGTGAAGTGATGAGTGAGAAGAAACTGCTCCTTGAACAGCAAAATACTACAGTATTCACAAGCTGTGTGAAGGTTTTGTCTGGGTAATCTTTGTCTGATGATCTGATAGTTTACACTGCTATTATTTCCCTTCAATTAACTGAATGAGACAGACTTCTTCCTTGTTAATTGCTTGAGATTGGCAGGGAGGAGGTGAGATGGGCTGAGTTTGATGGTACAGCTTTGTACAGTGTTGTGATGAGATGTAATAACCAAAGGCTGAAGTCTGTCCATTCAAGCCAAGATTATTAGCCCTTTGTCTTTACTGTGAAACATAAGCTGGATGTGCACTGTGGAAAAGGTTTGGATTCTAACTAGCTTTATATCTAGTGTTGCTACAGTAGATAAAAAGCACCACCTGTTTATATAAGCCTAGTATGCATGATCAAATTATTGCAAGAGTTACAAAGAGGTGTTTGGTTTAGAAGAGCAGAAATATAAGGTGTGTCTCAAAAGAAATAGAAAATCATGTTGACTACAGAGTCAGGAAGAAGGCAGATATTTAATAAGGTCGCTCATTTCAGGATTCTTTTCTGTTTTTTGCAGCTGTCCAGTGATGTTGCTGTAAAAAAGATCTTAGCTGGGGAAAGAGCTGATGCTAAAGGAAAACCTCCATCCAGTAAACCTCGAGATACAGAAAGCAGGGAGTCCAAAACAGAAGACCAAAAAAACCATAGGGATAAAGAGGTAGGAAACTCCTGTTGGGTACACTGGCTACTCATTATTATTATATATTTTATTTCTATAGTGGGCATGTTGTATGTAGAAAGTAACTATGTGATAGAGTTGACATCTATTGAAATTGAATATTACTTTTTGATTTGTTTTAGGGAAGAGTAGAAACTGACATTAAAGACAGAAGTTCGAGCAGAGACAGAAAACCCAAAGGAGACATCAAAGAAAATGAAGAAAGAGAAAAGGAAAGTGAAAAACAGAAGGATAATGAAGACAGGCACAAAGACTCTGAAAGGGACAACTCTAAGGAAGGAGGAAAACAAGAAAGGGAAAGAAACAAAAGCAGAACGACCAAACAAGGAAGAGAAACAGAAAAAAGCAAGGGAAAAAGAGACATAGAACGAGAAGATAATATTGGACGGGATAAAGCACAAGAAAAGGAGAAAAAAAATGAAGGAGGAAGAGAAACGGACAGACTGAAAGGAAGAGACAAAGATAAGGGTAGGGAGAGAGAACGAGAGAAAGACAGAGAAAAGGGAAAAGACCATGAGAGGGACAGACAGAGAGACAGAGGGAAAGATGGGGAGCATGGACAAGAACACGGAAAGGATAAAGCAGAGAAAAAGGTAAGTGAGATCTTATCTCAGAGCAGTGTTCAACTATGAAGTGTTTTCTGTAACAGTGCTTGCTTTCCCAAAGTGAATGTTTTTTTATTATGGATTTAATCTGTTAAGGATGTGGCCGAGGCTGTATGTGCACCTTCCTGTCTGCGAGCAGTCAGACTCATCTGCCCAGTGCTTCCTGAATGTCTGTTAAGCAGTTTATTTTCTGAACTGTGCTTGCTTGAATTCTCCTCATTACATTAGATTCAATCTGATAGAGTGGAGTGGCAGCTATTGTTGGAATTATTCGCTGTCATTGTCATGCATCTTTCTAGTAACGCATGCTGTTGCTTCAGCCAAAGCTAGCTTCTGGGGAAGGTGGGGGTTAAAGAGAGTTTTGTTGAGCCGTAGCTGGTTGCTTGTCTCACTCTTGAGCTTACTTCTTCCATAGAGAGATCAGTTGAACAGTGAATCTTGCCCTGTTAGACTTCCAAGAGAGCCAAGCCGGTTGAGGAGAGCAGGTAGATGGCTAAGAATGCTGTTGTAATGCGCCCAGTTGTACTGTATGCTCATTTCCTATTCATATATTTCAGCTAACTAGGCTGTTACTCAGCACGTGGAATCTAAAGCAAATATTTCATTTTAGTCTGCAGATTCTGAGGAATCCAAACTTAGAAAACTGCAGAAGCCAACTAAAGCCAGCAGGTGCCAGCCAGATGATGAGGTTAATGATATAGAAGATCGGGGAAGGCGAGCTTTGAAAGCGTTCCAGTTTAGAATGGTTTGGAAATCTGCATTAAGGAAATGAAGATTGAAAGTGAAGTAGATGCCAAGTTTTAGGGCTCTAAAATAGGTTGTCTGAGTATTTTTATTTAGTTGACTACTACAGGAAAATGTTTATTTGTTCAAAGGTTTCTCCTTTTTCCTCTTTCCTGGAATGCTGCTATATGTTTGTTTGATCAGGCAGCTCAGTGTGATGCAGCTGCTCACTCGCACCCCCAGCTTTGGGCTGGAGGAGAGAACTGAAAAGTTCAAAGTGCAAAAATGGGGAGGGGGTGGTTGAGATAAAGGGAGTTTAATAAGACAAAAAAAAGGAAAAGCAACTAAACAAGCAGTGTAAAAATCATTTGTTCACCACCAGCTGACTGATGCCCAGCAGTGGAATCCTGGCTATCTCAGGGTGATGCCGTATGTATGGGATATCCCTTTGGCAAGCTTAGGTGAGCTGTCCTGGTTTTGTCCCCTCCCATCTCTTTGTGCACCCCAGTTCCTTGTTGGCAGCCAGCACAAGAAGCTGCAGAGTTCCTCCTGGCTGAGTGTAAGCACTCCTTAGCAACAGCTATACCGTTGTTGTGCTATCAACATTGTTCTTACCCTCAATCCAAACTGTACCAGCTGCTAGGATTTAGGACAGGTGTTTTAATAGCGGTTGCTGGGTTGAATGGAAAATAAATCCAGTTTTGCATTGTGTTTTGCAGCTGGATGATGGTAGGGTGGAACAGGAACTTGCTGACTGCCTCTGAACAGTAGCTGTTGTTTGTGATACCATTGTGTCTGCATCTGCTGCTTCTTGATGACCTGAGGCAATATGGGGAATTAAGGAACCGTATGGCTAAATGTTTAAGAGTGAGCCTTCAATAAATTAGCCTGAAGGTAGTTCATGCTAGGAAGAAATAGGCAGCATCCCAAGTCCAGCAGGCGTCTCTGTTGGAATTCTGTGGGCCACTGACATCATTGTGTCTTCTACATGAGATGACAAATTTATAGCTGTTTTTTGACTGAAATCCAACCAAAGTTTTTAAATTATTGGCACTTGGAGGGAGAGCTTATAAAATAGTTTTTAGCCTGAAGCAAACGTTCATGGCCAAGTTAAACTTCCTGCAAATTGGGTCTCTAATGGAAATTCTGAGCCTCGTCCCAAGCTGTCGTAGTGCTCTTGGGCACCACTGGAATATGCTGGGGCAGTAAAGTTTCATTTCCCGTCTTAAGTGCTTTTGGGAGTGATTCCAAGGCATGTTGCTTTACTACCTTAAATCTAGATAACGTGCTGTTCCTTTACTTGCTTGCGTAACGGTAGACGCTGCTTTGCTTTTAGGTGTTGAAAACATACTCTTTAGACGAGTGCATGACAAATGGTCACCTTACTAAGGCTCTGCAAGAGAGGAATGAAATGAAAACGCTCCCAATGAATCTCGTAAAGCTGGAGAGCTTGGATAGCTGTGTAAAGTGACTTAGAGAACATTCCATCATGAGATAGTCGAGAGGTGCACCTTAGTGCACTGAGGTTGATCTTACTTTCCTCCCAGTAGTTTCACAGCAGGATAATGCCTTTATTCCCAGGGATTTACCCTGACTTAAACTGCTGTAATACCATTTATGTCATGTGAAACAAATGTGTTAAAAGCAAAGGAAACAACTTTTGTATTTATGCCTACAAAGAGTATTTGATTGCATTATTTGGTAGTGTGTGCTGCATTGATATATCTTAAGCATCCATTTTTTCAGCTTTCTAAAAATACACAGCACTTGAAACAAGTTAAAACAACCCCCTTTCAAGCTGTCTGATATGCCATTGCCTAATGTGTTGCCTGCTTTCTTCTGCCCTGAGGACTGAACTCTTCTTCTTTCCTGTTTTGTTCCTCTTGGGTTCATTTACACAGCAGTGGCTTATGGTAGAGTCATAGAATGACCTAGGTTGGAAGGGACCTTAAAGACCATCCAGTTTCAAGCCCGTTGCCATGGGCAGTGTTGTCACCCACCAGCTCAGGCTGCCTAGGGCCCCATCCAAACTGGTCTTGAATGCCTTCAGGAATGGGACACGTGCAGCTCTTTGGACAACCTGCAGCAGTGCCACACCACCTCCTGAGTGAAAATTATCTTCCTAATATTTAACCTAAATTTCCCCTCTTTTAGTTTATAACCATCCCTCCTTGTCTTATCCTGATTAGACCATGTCAAAAGTTGGTCCCCCTCCTGTTTATAAGCTCCCTTTAAGGACTGGAAGGCTGCAGCGAGGTCTCCATATAAAGTTTAGTCATTAGTATTACTCCTTTGAGATCAGGAGCCTAGGAAAGAGTCTGTCATTATTCATTGACATTTTCATTCTTCTCTCTGCTAATCACCTGAGGCCAGCCTTAAAATACTATTTCAATTTTCGCACGTTGATTTCTTTTTTCTTCATGTATTTTTCTTGAACTGAAGAAACTGTATGTTGCCAGGCATGTGATAGTCATCACGTGGCTATCTATAATTCGCTGGAACTAAAAGAAAGCAAATATAAGTAGGAATTAAGAAGAAACATTTGGCCAACACATGGCAATCAGGAGACTCCTTTCTGCTTGAAGGCTGTTACGTGCCACGTTGTTTCTGCTTGGAGCAAGCCAGGTTGTGTTCTGTTCACTCAGTCCAGCTCAGGTAGAAATCTTGTTTGCAGCAGACACTCAGAAGCTCAATCTGTCATGCCACAGAATAATAATAATAAGACAACTTTGTCTTTTGACAAGAGGTGATTCGAGCTGAGCGTATGGTGCCGCTTATATGGAAGTGTCTGCAGAGCAGGTATGTCATTTACCCCTACGGCAAAACACGTTGGAAAAGTCTCTTCCATTTTACAGATGGCTGCTGAAACTTTTGGCTAAAGCTTTGTGTAATATCCTGTAACTTCTGGCCACTTCTGTAACGACCTTTATTTTTTTGCTGTACAAACCATATTGCTCTGGAATGGGTCATTTGAATCAGCCTCTAAAGTCCGTTCTAATGAACTTCTGTTGGAACTCATCTATAATGAAACAACTACTGAATGAAAAAATGACTTAACTGCCCTTGAAGCAGCAGAGAGAACTGTTCCATGGAAATCTCCTGAACATGGCTTAGATAATTTTGTTCCAGTGCTGTGAACTGGAATGCTTCTTGCTGTCAGTTATTCATAATTGACTCAGGTAATAGAAGGCCAACGTTCACATTTGTATTGTAAGAAATAGCTGTTTGTTTTTTTTCTGAGTTTGAAGGGTTTTAATTAGCAGAACCTAACAGCAATAGAACATCATCTGAGCATCTCTCAGGAAAAGGTAATTGATCCATATAATCCTGGTGTCAGTGCCACACAGTCGAATGGATCTTTCCATGTTCTAATTAGAAGCAAAGTTATCCGAAATAGACAGAGGATTGAATTAGATTAGAGGTCTTTTCCAACCTTTATGATTGCCCAGAGTTAGGAGGGCAGAAACTGCTCAAATACTGCTGTGTACATACACTCATAAAGCAAATAGCATAGCTATAATAGAGCAGAAAAATCTGACCTCCTGTGTGTGCTGCCTTCTGCTAGTATTCAGTAGCATTAGTGGCACTGTCAGTAGGTTGTAACAGTAGTTCTCTTCACAAAATCAGAGCACGTGGAGCTTGGAGATCCCTGTATGAAAGTTACTGATAGAAACTGTTTATGAGATCCTTTTGTGAATGTAGGGGTTGGTTATTGCATGGAAGGAAAGGGGGACTGGCAGTTAGGCAGGGTGTCCTTTCAGAGCACGTTCTTCTTGACCATAACATTACACACTGTTATCTTCTAATGTATTGAAATCAGCCTATTTAAAGATGAATAACAAAGCAGCCCATTGGGTGGTTTACAGCAGACTACCGTATCCTCTCCAAATAGAAATGGAATGACTCAAAACTGGGAAGCGTGTACATCCATCTAGGATCCCACTTAAATGCTTTTCTTCCTGTATGGTATGAGATGGAGTGTAAAATTACTTTTTAATGGCTTTAAATACTTTTTAATTTACTGCTTTTCAGAGTTGGAATTTGTAAGAAGGAGGACTTATTTTATCTCCCTTTGGAAAGACTCGAGTCATAAATATAGCAGGCTTTATGTTTTTGTATGCTACCATAGTGATTAGAGTTTTACTTTGCACCTGTTGCCAGCGTGCACATTTGGCACTACAAGTGTTAAGCAGCGTTTGCAGTCACTACCTGCCATAAATAAATGACTGAATCCGCTCCTCCAGAAGCCCCAGCACCAACTCTCAACTCCTTCCCCACCTGTGCTAATAATTACATCACCCAAATTGCTGCTAAATGCTGAGTGTACCAGATGCAGCCTTGCAGGTCTCTACAACGAGACTGTGAAGCTGTGGGGAGCTCAACTTTTGCCCCTGGTGTAGTGTTATCGTTGTGAAAGGCGGTAGTAATTGAGATGAACCACTTGAATATTAACTAACTAATAAGTTCAGTATTAACTGCATCTTGGCCTTCTAATTTCTTTAAAGTGTCTCAGTATCTTGTGGAATGAGTTGTGCTGCCTATGTTCTGTCCCCATCTGTACCCACAAGCTGTACTGGACCAGCAGGAGCTCTCCTTTACACCTTGCCCTTTCTCTGGAGTCATATGGACGTTTAACACAGGGCCTTTGCAGGAAGTATTGTCAGTCAGCTGTTCTTAACTTCAGGCAGTGAAAGCTATATCCAGAGAAAACAAAATAATCATGGTTGTGTGTGCTTTCCTGCCTTCATTTCCTGGCCTGTTTCTGAATTGCTTGTGGGCTTAGGACAGAGTCCTTATAACTGTCCAGATTTTTGCTTTGATTTTATCTTTTTCACTTGTCTACTGCTATTGTTACTCTTTCTGTTCCAGCTGTACCTTCAGATCACCAACTGCATCTTTGATGGCCTTTCTGATAAGACCAATGTCTCAGTTTGGCCATGTTTTAGTAAAGTCTAGTTTAGCCACAATCTTTTAGTGTCTATCTTCTGTTTTGGAAGGAAGTTCAAAACACTTCCCAGAAGATTGAAGAGAAACGCTGTGTGTGCAATGTGGCTGAGGCATGTAGGGGGCTCTAAGAATCTTAACCCTTTGGGTAGCTCACTCAGTAGCAAAGCATTCTACTCCTAGACCAGTTATGGCATCACACATGCACTGCAAGTTTTGCAAGAGCTCTGCCTTGGATGTGCTTGGTTCACCTTAGGAAGTTACCTTTATAGTTGTGAAATATGATCACATTTCAAGCTCATTAACAATTTTCACATTTGGAGTCACATATCCATTTTGCTGGATACGTGACTCCCACATATCCAGCAAAAGCATCTGCAAACTCTTCTGAGCAAAATAGCCTTTCTGTGTGTGCATCAGTTTTGTAAGTATTTTTTAACATATATTAAATGCAGACCAAAAAAAATCAACACAGGTGATTTAACTTTAATTTTGAATATACATATTTTTATGTGAATATATATAAATTTGTGCCTTTTTTTCTTTCCTTTTTAAAGGGTGAAAGTCCTGCAGGAATATCAAGGCAACCTTCAACAAAAGGATCAAGGCAATGTGCCAAACCCAGAGAAGGTAACCAGGAGGATGGTATTTGTTCTATTAGATATGCTGGAGGGTTGTTATCCTGGAACAGAATAAAGTCCTAAATATCCTTGCTTATTATTTTGAGTGCTTGTTTTTTACCCTTTATGAATCTTTTACAATTTATGAATCCAGTGGGCTGTTCTTTTGTATAGATTTGGTACATGGAGAGTAGCACTGAATTCAGTTTGGTCACATTCTTTATGCAAAATTGCAGGTGTAAATTCAACCTTCTCAGTTGAGTTTTCTCTCTGAATGGACTTTATGATTGGACTGTTTGTCCATTAGTTTCACAGAAACTGTTTCTTTGCTCCATAATCTGGCAAAATTAGACACGAATGACTTGAAAAAACTTTGAGAGACTTAATTTTGCTCTCATTTCTGTGACATGTGCTAGGTAGATCTCAAGTATAACTCAAATTATTAAATATTGCACATTACTGTACAGAATGGAACGTGTAAAGGTTCTTTAAATACTTTAAGCAGATCAATATTCAGCAAAGTGTTTAAGTAAGATTTAAGACGTGTTGTTTAAGATAGTTTTAGTAAGATTAAAGACATTTATGAAGCAAGATATGCTTTCCTGTAGGTATTAATTATACAAATGTGAACTCTGAAATATTTAACTTCATCACTTACTAATGTTTGGGAAGTGTGTACTTCCTAAATTTATCTTCTCAATTTCTTTTCATCCTTTCTTAAGGGTCTGAAGTCCTTGAGTATTGGATTTCTTTAGAAATCCTGGGATTATAAACAAAAATATGACATTTGTCATAAAAAAGAAGGGGGACAAAAAGCCATGTCAAGCTGACCGATTAATGCTCAGTGCAATAAGGAATTTCGCTGGGTGTTTGTTTGATAAGCAGTATATTAAACCATACACATCAAAAAGATGGTGGGTGACTACCAAAACCTTTTAAAATGATTTACATGACTTGAGACACTTGCAGTAGTCCAGGTGTAACCTGGAGAGCAGGCTAAGAGGAGTCGTTCACCAAAACCCCTTTGATTAGGAGGTTTTGGAACAACTGTGTGGGTTTGTAGGTCTTTGTCTTCCAACAGTGTCTGTCATTACAGCTATGGTCAACCGTATGTGGTCAAGTCAGTCAGTGCCTACCTGTGTGACCTGCTGTAGGGATCCTGCTTTAGCAGAGGGATTGGACTTAATGATTTCTAGAGGCCCCTTCCAACCTTGCTAACACTGTTAGTTGGGTTTATATCTGCTAAGTCTTTTCCTGAGCATTCCAAACAGCAATATTGTCTGTTTAAGCAATTACTTACTTCTTATTTCTTAACTATTATTTTACTAGCTATTAGGCTTATAAATAATATCTCTAACTCACTTCTGAATTGAAGAAATTGCCTTTGTTTGCAGTAACGTAAGGAGTTCAATCAATAATCTTTTAGAATGTATTTGTGAACTTTAAATGTTATTTATTTGCACTCGAGATGGTTTATGAATCTAAGGCAGCTCTTAAAGATAAATTAAGTGTAACAAGTATTTAGCATGGATTTTTTTTTTTTTAATTTCTAATTGTATCATTTAATTATAAACTTTTGTTCTAGGAACAGTAGAAATGAAGAGTGAGGCAGATGGGACTTCAGAGGACAATGCTGCTAAACTGCAGGAGAAAGTGGAACCAGAAGTAGTAGTAAAACAGAAAGGTAGGTGGAATAAGAGCTTGTCTGCCTTGGAAAGGCTAACTTGAGCACTGCGAAGTCAGCCTTGAATCCATGCAGTTGGTTAAAGGTAAGGATAAAAGAAAGGAACTCTTTCGTAAAGGAGGACAGAAGAATACAAGTTTTCAGTGGCCAGTGCTTATGCTGTGCCATGGTAAATGCTCCTGAATCCCTTGGTGACTTGTTCTGTGTAACAACCTGTTTCCTTTTTGTGCGGATGTTTGGAAGTGTCAATTAGTGTTTGTGTTTTGGAGGAACTTTGAGGCAAATTCCATCTCTGCCTTCTTATTTCTTCACTAAAAACCAAACAAAACCCCCAAAAGTTGTGTATGGCTCCCTAAACATGTATTGCTACTGAGATATTTGTATCCAGATACAGCATACATGGCATAAGAGGAGCAAATGTAAGAGGAAGAGCTGAGAGTAAAGCAAAAAGTCTGTGGTTTTATTCTCCTCACATCCAGACACACAAACAAGTTAGGGCAGTTGATACCACTGTCTTAGTTTCAGCTGGGACAGTTTCCTTCAAGAGTGCCTGATATGGTGCTGTGTTTTTGTTCTAGGAGAAAAACAGTGTCAGTAACACAGTGATGTTTGTAGATAAGCATGTAGAGAGCCAAGGTCATTTGTATCAAAAGGCCCATGGAGCTGTGAGGGAACATAATTAGGACAGCTGATTTAAACTGGCCAGAGGGATATTCCAGACAACATGACATTGTGCAGAATGAGTTTGAAGGGATGGGAGTTCATCTGGCCCTCTTACCCTGCATGTGGGCTTGCTGAGGGTTGTGAGCAATTGCTTGTGCATCATTTGTGGTATACATTCATATATATGTGTGTGTATATATATATATATACACTCACAGTAACTATTATCCTTTTCCTTTTCTCTGTCTTAATAGTTTTATCTCAACCCACGAGTTGTACTTTAGGGGAATGAGACTGTGTGGTGCTGGGCTACCTGCCAGGTTATATTACAACAGTCCATCTGGTGACCAATGTGGGGCTTGAAGGGCTGAGGTAACAGCAGATCTGACCAGACCATGTTAACACATAGTGTTGGGGTAGTTTGGTAATTGCTGGTCATGATGTTGATTTATCCCTATTTGTGGAGCCCCTTGGGAGTCTTCTCATGGAACTGCATTGCTTCTTTCCCTAGAGATCAAGAGCTAGTTACAGTAGCTCTTGAGTACTTTGAATATCCCTGGGATGTTCAAACAAACATGCTGCTAATGCCATGTCTTGAATGTATTTCAGGTTATGTTTAAGACTGAACAATTGAAATAATTGTATATCACTCATAGATCTGCTCCGAGGTGGGATAGTTGAGTGGCACCAATGGCAATACCATACCAATCAGGACACCTTGTATCATAGAATAGTTGCAGTGAGATATCAAAGGCTGCTTCCCAGTCCACCTGAGGCCTTTAGGGCCTTATAGCTGTGTTAATCCAAGGAAATATAGACATGTAGCCAATACATTTGTGTAACTTTACACAACTGGGAGAAATTCCACTCTGATGCCTTTAGCACTCAAGTGTGGATTGCTGGAAACAGTCACTTGTGTTTGTCCCTGCTCTCCTGGCATTGGCAGTAGATCTCAGCAAGAAGCTGCTGGTAGTTCTTGGTTCTTGGTTGTATTTTTCATGTCTCATTTGGTCAGACTATTTTTAAGGAATTCATCTCTGAAAAACCAATTTGTTTACTATTTCCAGATGTATTTGCTAGTGACTTTGTAGTGAAGGAACCAGGGATAGCTAAATCTTCTACTAGAAATTAAACAGTGCTTTTTAATAAATAAAGCACTTCTGCAGTTTAGTGAGGGTTTTTCTTAGACTTATGCTATATGCTAAAGATTAAGAAAGAAAAAGGACTGTAGCAAAATGCAATTTGGTTGTGTTTGCGTGCTCTTAGTAGACCTTATTCAGGTCGTTGTTAGTAAAAAGAATACCAAAAAGCAATCTGTGCAAGTGCTTTGTAATTCAGGTTAAGTGCTTTCCGAAGGGGAGAGAAACCTAAGGACATAAAATGGTCATAAACTATTACTACTTTTTTCTTTTTTTTTTTAACTTGAAGCAGATCCTATGGGGAACTTCTTGTCACAGGTAGTTATTGCAACAACCACTCTAAAACGTACCATTTCCATTTTCTTAATGCCTGCACATGACATTTTTTTTTCCTCCCATTACTTGTATTTGTGGGTTCAGCTCATGTTAAAAGCGATCCACAAAACCTTTCCTACAGCAGCAGATAACTGGGGCAGTGGTGAATGGTGAGGGTGAAATTCTCCTTTCTATCTTGTAAAGCAACATGTGTGGTAGACATCAAGATGCAGTGAGAGCAAGAAATCAGCTGAGACCTTGGATATATAAAGCTTGTAGAGTTGCACTTAGTTTGTCATATGATTAATTTCATTAACACATTAAAGTATAATGTTGATAAGGCTTGAAATACTGTTGTAAAGAATTAGATTTGCATTTTCTACGTGGCAGGTAAGCCACTATTACATTTTTTTCTATTGAATAGAAGATGAAGCAGAGAACCTTGATCCTGAAAAACCTGCTGTATCTGAAAACGATGAAGCACCCAATGATCTTCCACCTCAGGCTATCCAAAGGTTGGTTCCTGTTCTTTATTCTGTCTGAGTGAAGCACCAGTGGTGTCTGGAGGTCACATGGTTGTAGTGGAAATGCTGAAGCAGTGATTGAGCACCTGGTGGGAAGGCAGGGCCAGCCCAAGGGAGCTCAGGAGCATGCAGTGTGTCTGAGTGATTGGAAGGGCTGGAGCCAGGATCCACCCCTTCCCAGACCTCATTTAAGGGTTGGCAGTGGAGATGAGGGTGTTTTTTGCTGGAGTTCCCTGTGTGTTTGAAGCCATTCAAAGGCAAGCAGCTCTTTTCCTTCATTTTTGATTCTGTGGTTGCTGTGCTTGGGCTTGTTCTCATTTGCTGCAGCCAGAGACTTTGTCACCCTGCTATTATCCTAGTACTTTCCATCCCATTATAACATTAGAACCGTCAATTGGAAAATAGCAAGGGAATGTGAAGCAGTTTGTGCTTGTGGCGTGCAATAATGAATATTATCCCATGTACGGTTCATTTTATTTGTTTTCATTTCCTTCTACGAAGGAAACTTCATGCCTTGGATGTGCATTCTTAATCCAAAAAGTGCCTTGATGTAATCTTATTATATTAAGAGTGATCTGTGAAGAGTCTGAGTCTGTTGCATCACTTCAGAAGTATGGTGTTAGGGATAAGATGAACTTGACTTTCAAATCCCAGTTTACTTTTTCTTTGCCCAGAAATAAGCTACTGTAATTGTATTACTTATGGAAATATACTTTTTCCTTTTGCTGTTATTGCTAGTTAACTGTGCAGTATCCAGATTATTTTTAGTGAGACAAACTAAGAGGTGGTTTTACCCAAAATGATACTATTCTTGTTGAAGGTCACACTTGTTAGGTTTTCTCAGACTCCTACTAGGTCAGAAGGTATTGCCATATAGGATTCTACTCTGGGGATGTTTCCATTGGTTTTATGCTTCCTTTTACAGTGTAGGTGAAAAGTCTTTTTTCTTGCAGACGTATTCCTCGTCCTGGCAGTGCAAGGCCAGCACCACCCCGAGTAGTGAAACGCCAAGAAAGCACGGAGGCTTTGCTTCCAGAAAGGTAAGAAGTGTGGGTGATGCAGAAAAGATGCTGTTGGCTTTTACGCCACAGTATTCTAAGATGTTGTGTTCACCCTGTGCCAGTGAATAGCATCAGGATGAGTCACCCTACTGATTCAGGCAGGAAAACTCAAGCCTTTCTGCAAATCCAGTGTATTATTTAGAAGTTACAGTTAGTGGCCACATAAGGAAGTTCAATGATAGATACAATTTGATTAATTTTTTTGTCACTGGGAACTTTCAAACAGGTAAGCCTGGAATATTAATCTTAACTATCAATATAAGAGATCTGTAAGGCATGTAGTGTATCTCATGCTCAAAAAAAGGCTGAAACAGCCCCTTGAATTTATGGCCAAAATGTCTTGCAGGTGATGTCAAATAAGTGTCAAGCACTAAAGCAGTGTATTCAGGAGTAATGGCAGTGAAGGAATTTGGTGTGCTGCTTTATTTTATGGAAGGAGGTGAGGGGATAGATCTGAATGGGATTGGGCCTAAAAACTTAATAGGTTTTCATGTTCGTTTCATCTCTTATCAGGAACGGTAGTGCTAAGGCAGTCTCAAATGTGATCATAGACCAGCAGGCTTCTGATGATGATGATGACCAGTTTGTGGTGGAGGCAGCCTTGCCCGTGCCTGAAATGCCAGAGCTGGAAATGGTTTGTTAACGTTATAAATTATAGAACCTTTTCTCAGCCTTTGTGCTTCTAGCTGGATGTGTTGTTGAATAGTTTTATATTGTAGTAATACCAAGTTTTTCCAACTAAAGCTCTCTCCCTGCATGTATAGGAGCCAGAAGTGGATCTGGTGGAGGATGAGAAGCATGGTATGTTTGCTTTTGTCTGTATTTGTATGCATATACATAAGAGTAAAGCCACAAGTTTAAACCAAGTACTAAGCTCTTGCAATGGGGAATACAGCAGCAAAATACCTTTTGATGGAGCAGAACCTTGCAACTTTGCAAGAACATGGCAAATATTTCTCAAATGAAGTCTTGTATAGCCGAGCAGTGGGATTTACAGCAGATGTCAAACATGTATCTTCTGTATGTCTCTTTGAGATAAGTGAAGGGGTTGGCTGGTCAAGGCAAGTTAGAGAAAAGCTTCTAGGAAAATTGATTGTCTGGTTCATGGCAATGGTTATGCTTACTTGTGACCTCTGATATCTGATTCAGGGCCTTCAGTCCATTGTGGCCACAGTGGATGTGATTTAGGGAGGCTTATTTCTCTGTACCAATAAATTATTAGCAGATTGCTATCTGTGTATACACATGTGCATGTGTATGCAGATAAGACAGTGGAAAAATAAATTTAAAGTATCTTGTATCTCAGTAATTGAAATACAATAGAATACTGTTCATGTTGGGTTTGATGTTATTGTCTTGAATGTTTAGAATCATGTTCTGAGAAATATCCTCATTTTCTCCAGGTGGACTTGTGAAAAGAATCCTGGAAACAAAAAAGGATTATGAAGCATCACAAAAATCATCTAAGACGACAGAAAAAGTAAGATGGAAATAGCCTGCAAGAAATTGTGGTTATTATATATTGTAACGTGGTTTCATACAGCATTTAGTAGTCCTTTTTAGCCTGCTTGATCTCAGCCTTGCCATAGATGCAATAAGGCACACACTGCATTTATGCAGCTACGTAATTAATTATTGTTTCAATCTTAATTGTCCTCTGGTCCTATCAACCGATCATAAGTCATTATAATTACCTATAAAACATAGGGATCTCTGGTGCAGTTAACCATGTACAGTAAGTATTACCATATCACCAGGTGCTACGTTAGTAAAATCTAGCAGACCTGGGCTTTCTAGACTGAAACAAGGAAGTGATTTTATTTCTCCAGCCAGAAACTGGGATAGGGAAATAAGAGGGAGGGAGGTCTAGAGCTGTTCTAGGAGCGATCACAAACCAAAACCAAGATGTTGAAGCACCCTGATATTCATGTATTCCTTCCATAACGTGGCAGCTCTTGCTCTTTTAGCCTTACACAGCTCGTGTTGCAAGGAGGCACAAAAGGTGGAGCATTTTGGATTGACTTTTTTTGAACCTTTGGCAAGGTTTTGAATAAGAAACGTAGCATTTTGGAGAGGCAAGTGCTCTTAAATCTTCAGTTCTACTTGCACCTCTCTTCTTACCTTTATTCAGTGTTAGTGATAGATGTGGTGTTGTATGCTGCTCTTCTATTAGGTGCTGCAACTCAGACCTGAAGAACACTAAGCTTTTAACAAAACTCTTTCAAACACCTCTCTGAAATCAGGAGAAACTTTTGAAGCCTTGGCCACTTATTGGCCTTCTGTTACTTAAATGAATATAGTTCTTGGCAGTGAGTAACAACATTGTGATAGGTTATGAGTAAAGTGTACAGCTGGAAGAAACAAGTCCCCAAGGGACTAAAACTCATGATAGACAGTAGACTGTTTTAAATATAAAAGAAAGATTTTATCTAGCGTTTGTATGCTTTCATAATCACTTCTGGCAATCTGCAGCAAAAATGACACAACTTGTTAGGATTGTGATTTTTGGGAGGGTAAAATCAACAAATCTCTTAAATAGAGGCACTCCCAAATGCTGTAGTGGCAGTGAATTGTGCTGTCATGTAGACCAGCCTTTTCGTTCCTTCCCCAGCACATGGAGAAAGTGAAGGAGGTAGAATCAGACCCATGGGGAAGCATCTTCCTATCTCAGGCTTGGGGTTGTATGAGATCCAGACCTGCTTGACCAACCAAAATTCCTCGTGTGTTGCATGGGCTGAGATTAAAGAAGAAAAATAATTCTTAAAATGGGAAAGATTTCATTTTCTGCTCATAACCCATTTTGAGTAGTTACAGTTTTGTTCAACTTGCTGAATTATGAACTATTTATTATAAACGTGCACCTCATACTGCTTGCACACTGATCATTTAAATGCTCTTGGCTATTTTTGATGAGTGTCTGAAGTGAATGTCTTTGTAGAGCAGTTTGGGGAAAGGGAGGGTTTAGAGATAATATTGCAGTAGCTCTAAAGTTTGTGTGTGTTGAGCTGGTATTTGTGAGAACACGAGATGAAGCTGTTCCTAGTTTTATAGCTAGGTGGTGCTGTTCAATTATCAATCTCCAGACTAAGTTTTAGGATGGCAGTAGCAGTTGAATTCAGTCTTTTTTTCCTGCCAGTACATAATGGGAATGCAGGCAATATTGTGCTGTATCGTGTCCTGTCAACTGAGCACTGGGCATAGAAATGAACAGTAGGGAACATTTACAAAACATCATGGGTTCCATGTTCTGGAAGCTTCCTCTGGGACTTGTACTCAATTTTCCCTTTCTTTTTTCTTTTTTCTTTTTTCTCCCCTGAATACATGTAGCTCACTAAATAAAACAATTCCCTTTTAACCCCTTAGATTTTGTTTTAAATGCATGTCAGCCCCTGTGTCCCTGTGCAATCATCGTTTAGTCCCACTGCCTATTTTCAGTCTCTAAAACACACTCATTCTGTCCCTGTTTGCCTTTTGTTGCTTCTTTTGAAGCACTGATCTGTGTTAGCAGTGCTGATAATAGACAACTAATTCTGGAAAAACAAACCTGCTGATTTCCATCACGTGAGAAACTGCAGGCAGCAGTAAGCTCCTGGAATATCATCTGTTCTCATATCCAAGCAGCTGGCTGCTGCTGCTGCATTTAGTCTCCTTGCTGCTACTGCTTTTCAAATTAAATCATAGAATGGCCTGGATTGAAAAGGGCCATAATGGTCACTGAGTTTCAACCCCTCTGCTACATGCAGGGTTGCCAGCCAGCAGACCAGGCTGCCCAGAGCCACATCCAGCCTGGCCTTGAATGCCTGCAGGGATGGGGCATCCACAGCCTCCTTGGGCAACCTGTGCCAGTGCGTCACCACCCTCTAGGTGAAAAACTTCCTCCTAATATCCAACCTAAACCTCCCCTGTCTCGGTTTCAAACCATTCCTGCTTGTCCTATTGCTGTCTACCCTCCTTAGTTGAAGAAGTTGTTGCGGTCCAGAGAGGAGAAGTGCAGTTTTCCTGACAGCAGAGGAAAAGTTGATGGAAAAGATGATTAAATGTTGGTGACTGGGACTTGAAAGACGTAGCCCAGAAAATATGAGCTGGAGGGACTGCTGAATTCTGAGAGTTTATTTTAGAGGACAGAGAGAAAGTAACAGTGAAAAATACCTTTCTTGTGTGGTGTTGACTCTTGGAATCTTTCAGGACCTAGCATGGCCTCCATGCTCCTGAGCTCACAGAACACAGTGACAGGTAGAACTCACACGAGGCCTTAGACCAGCAGTTTGGGAAAGAATAGTTACTGGTCTGTGGGATCTCTGTGGGGAGAGGCAGTAACAGTAATTAAAAAGAAGAGTTTGGAATGATTTATTCCTGTCAAGTGCTCTCTGCTTGCAAGTGTAACTATGTCCTGTTCCGGCAATGGGGCTGAGTGCTGGCCAGTGTGTTGTGTTGAAACAGCTGTGGGTTTTGTGCCAGGTCTGGCTGTGCAGTCTGCTGGGAGCAGCATCAGTCTGAGACCTGACCATTTCTCCCCAGACTCCCAGCTCTTTCATTTAATTGGTTTTCCATCAAACTCTCCAGAAGAAATATCTTCTACATCAGCGTGCAACAGTATTCCAAAATGCGTTTTGCAATGTGGAGTAAAATGTGATGACTGTGTTTTGGATAATTACAAGTCCAGTGAAAATTGGAAAGAATAATTCTTTGGGAAATTGTACCTGAGGTTGATCTCTGTGTCTGTCAGTAAGGATGTTTGTCTGCCCTGGTCTTATTAAACTATTCAATGCATGTAAAATAAGTAAAATGCTCTCTCAGATCTATTAGCTACTCATTAAAGCCCTGTCTTTCTTCCAAAAGATGAAGAGAGAAGCTGTAATCTGAGCACTGGATCTTTTGGCTGATGCTTTACGCTGATGCTTTTTTATCTAATGCAGCAATTAACTGATCAGTGGCTCTACCTGAATTACTGTGGATTAATCAATTAGAAATTAGCAGAAGCTGGTGAAGTAGTACTTAATGGAAACGTAGCACTTGTGGGCTCTTGGGGGTGTTCCATACCTTTACTCCTAACTGCTGATTGCAGAAGAGTATTTGTTTGTGTTAAAAACATGTGCCTGAAACCTTCACTGTGCTTTTTAAGCTTTAATAGAGAAAAAGCCAAGAAAATCAAGAACGACAGGGACTTTCATCATGTAGGTTTTGCATGTGCAGAAACTTAAAATAATATACACAGTTTTCAGGTCAAACAAAAAGGTCAGTCTGGAAATACACAAGGTTTCTGCTGCCTTGATTAGCTACATTCAGCCTAACAAATTCCTAAAAAGACTTCCTAAATGTATTTGTTTAGAATCTAATCCTCTTATGTTAAACAGAGAAAGAAACAGATGGTACGTTTTGTATTCCACTTCATTTATTTGATGTGTGGAAAGTGTAGGCAGGTTATTAAATAGTTGAAGCAAGTGGGATCACAGAATTTGCATCTTTCCCAAATATAGTTCATAGGCTTCGGAGAAGAAACAGATTTGAGGTTCATGCTAGTAACAAGTGATATTAAAACAGCTTAGCACCTGGATAATATTAACTTCAATTACAAGTGCTGTAAATCAAGTAGGTACTTGTAAGCTTAGAGCAAATACAATCAATGCTGATTCTGTTTGTTCAGGTCATTGATTTTGTACATTAATCCACCAGCTGCGCAGCACTGCATCCACATCCAATCAGTGCAAGCAGTAATGTGATGTGTTAACCATTTGTATTCATATCTCCCATCTCATCAGTGATTGGAAGGGGCTCACAGTTTCTCAACATCCCACCAGTTTACATGTTATAAGAAGTGCTGACAGCAGGATTTAGTATGAATTACCTGCACAAAGGCTTTTGTCTTTGTCTATCAGCTCTGGCTGCGGTGATGTGTTCTTATCACAGTGGTTACAGTATAAAGGTGCAGGGAGGAATGTTCAGTTCCTCAAAGAACTGTACCATGGTGGTCAGGTGTTGTATGAGCTTTATCTGAGTAATTAATGCTTGAGTTTCCCTGCTTATTGCCAGGAAGAAAAAGGGGAATTGAAAAGTGCTCCTTGAGTAGTTGTCTTACAAGCAGTGAAGGTAGGAATGGAACTTCTGTCACTCTTGTGATGTTCTTGGTATAATGGCTGCTGTGCTGCGGCCTTTGCATGCTACACAAATGCTCCCTCCTCTGGGTATAGAATAAATAAGTGACAGCAGATGGATATGTTAAACAAAGTGTATGTAGAAGTGCAGTGAGGCAGCTGTGCTTTCCATCCCAGGAAAGGATACTGTGCTAGCGGCTGTTGCAGGAGAGCTACAGGTGATGTGCATACATTTCAAGAGGGTTATCAGTGGATCTGGCCAAGACCTTGTGCTGGGGCATAGACTGGTGTGAAAGCAGTTGGCTAACACAAGAAACATGTGTTACAATTAATTTGGAATGGAAAAGGGGCTGCTGTTTACACAGAGAAAACCGCGGACCCACAGTTCTGACAGTGTGAGCAGAGAGGGAGGGCAGGGCAGGACCGGCACCCAGTGTGCCATTTCACATGAGTTGGTTTGTGTGTGGTCAGACACATAGGATTCTGCTCAGCATGGTGAATAGCAAGCTGGCTTCTCTGCAGCAAGGCAGCTCAAGGAGCTGAGGTGGGACATTTACATACATCTGAAAATTCCATCCTATGTTTTTTGTCTCCTAGTGTCTTCCAGCTCTGAAGCAGGTCAGACTCTGGTAAGTCTAATGGTACAGAACATGGTGTCTCTGTTGCCTTGGCCTGCTGCTGAACTCAGTACCTGGCATAAGCAGAAAAAGCATCCCGTCCATTTGAAATGATTTAACATTTACTGTTCATTTACTGTTTTCCCCTCTGTTACTGTGGAGGACTTTCTTACAGTGATCCCTAGTGGATAGTTACCATATACTTAAAATGCAGGCTCTGTAAAAAGCAGGAAAAGAAAACACCCTTTATGATCAAAAAATATTTTGTACAGTAAAAAAAAAAAAAAAAAGTTGTTATTTTTGCATTGAATGTATCAAAATTACTTGTCCAAAATGAAGTTTCTGGGACGTCCTTGCTGTAGAAAGAGGTAGAAGGAAATAGTATAGCTCAATAAAACTATGATTACTCGGGTCTTTTTCCATAATGGGACATAATACAATAGTTAAAAGGGGCTGTAGAAACTATTAACTGCTTGATGGATGCTTGTTGTAATTTGTTTCTTATTTAAAAACTGTTAATTTAGAAAATGGAAACAAAAGGGGAAGCTCTATAAAAGCAATCAAATGCTGTTCCTAGAAGTGAACTTTTCAAGCAGGGTGTGTGTGTGGGATTGGGGGGGGGGGGGGGGGGAAGTCCCACCACCTCTTTAACTCTGTGGATACCGGGCATTTCCCATACCCTCAGCAGCAGGGATGCTGGAAGCAAATGTCTTGTGAATGATTGGCTTTATGTTGGTAGTAATTGCTTTAACGAGGATGAATTCAACACAGGGAAAACTTTGGTGGTTTCTGGAGCCCTGTTGATAATTTCCCCTTCATCCATTAAGGAGAATAATTCTGCTTTTTAATTTCTTAGATGCCTGCGTTTGAGTCCACGTCGTGTTCCGTTTGGGTTGAGGTAATGGGAAAGGCAGGCTGTTTCCCAGGAATCCAAAATAAACATTTATCTTGGTGCCTTACGAAAAAACATGAAGGAAAGGAAGCGTGTTGGGCCTACAGAAGTGATACAGTCTTTTACACGGGGGTAATTTATTAATTCTTGGGCTTTTGTGAAAGGGGTGAGTTCATGGAGGTGTATGACCTAATTAAATAGGCTGGAACAATTCTGATTCTGGCATTTTTCTTATGGCTGAATATATCCTGTTACGTGTTTGTGCAGAATGAGCAAAGGTGGCATTCAGGACTCCAACCACCCACGTTGCTCGTTGTAATAAACCATCTGCCATAATTCTTAGTAATTTCAGGGTGACCTGCGCAGATTTTAACCCATAACTGTAACTATTCAACAGGACAGCTCTGGGTTTGGCTTTTTTCCCCCTTAACTGCCTTTAGTAAGTGATAGCTGGTGAAGCTTGAGCACTTCAGCTTTCCTTAGGCTGCATCAAGTAGAGGTCGGTATGAAAAGAAAGAAAGGATTGATCCTTATCTTTCTCTCCTCAAGCTAATGGTGGTGTGTGGGGTGAGTTGCTGTGCCCTCGGGTGTTGGGGAGGTTGTTGGGACCTTGGAGTTCTAAGTGCTCCTCCTTGAATGAAGGATGTACCAAAATAGTATTGTGTGTTCCTACATCTCTGGTATCGTGTGGTTTTGTGTTTCAGAGCTGCACGGTTTTCTAACCATCCCGTTGATGTACATTCTAAAGTCTGAATAGTGTTTAATAGACTTGTAGTGCTTGTGTATTTCGATACTTGAAGCTACTTAGGAATATGAGAAGGAAAGTGGGAAGGGTTTGTCGTGGATGACAAGGCAGCACAACTTCTACCTGGGAAGCTCCTGAATATCATACAGCCCTGCTGCTGAGCTGAAGGTGATTTCTGTAGTATGGGCTTGGATTGTTCCAGGTCCCATTTTCTTTATAGATAACCTCCTGGTTTGATGTGGAAGATAAGGTCCTGTGGATTAAAGCCTTCTCTGTGGCTTTGGGGAAGCAGGTGTAGCAAGAGCTTGTCTGGAAAAAAATGAGTTACAGTAGAGAGCATGCAATGTATAACTGTGCTGATCCATTCATATACTGTCACAAGGTAAAGAGGAAACAAAATATTTCCAGGAAAGAAAGTCTTACCAGTGTGCACTGAGCCCAAGGAAACGTGCCCTGTGATCTGTGCTTTCAGGGACAAGGCATGAAAGGAGTCTGACAAAGCCAGTTGGGGTGATGCTGTTGGCACTGTGCTTAGTGGTTTGCTGAGGAAGAGATTGAGAGTATCCCCTCAGCCCTGGGTAGCTGTGCTCTGAACCTGGGTGCTCACCATCTCGCAGCATGAAATGAGTCAATAATCAGTGCTTTCATCTCTGTGCTGTAAAGGACAGCAAGCATGGGGATGGCTCTGGGAAGTATCAGAACAACGAGTTTTATGTAGTACGGCATAATGAAACACCTGCTGCTGTGAGAGAGGCACGGCTCGAGTGAGAAGGAATTAAGATGAGTGTTATTTTTAATAGCTTAGCCAGCACTCACAAATTGACATAGGAAGCAAAGGCCATGAGTTCACCAGCAGTTGTCACTTCAGGCCAGGTCCTTATTAAACAACTTCAACATTATAAAATCCCAGTAAACTCAGAAGCCCTGCAGTTTCCAGTGCCGCGTGTGTGGTAAAACACAAGCATCAGACACAAGTAAATCTCAGCCTTCAAGTCTTTAGAAGTATTTTTCTAGAATAATATATATCTGAGTTCATCAGTAAGCAGAGGGCTGCTGAAATGTGTTTGGCAGTAATCCCTGCTGCCTCCAAACACAGCTGAACAAACAGCCCACGGCTCACACAGGAAGGCAGGCCAGTTGGGTAGGAGGGCAGTAAGGGCCAGTGTGGTAGGCATGGTGTCCTAGCAAGACACAAGCATACTGTCACCTCTGTGCTCATAGACCTGCTAGGAACTGTGCTTAGAAGCTGGTTGATCCTGTGGTTGGGGTGGTAAAGAAAGACCTTTCTAGTTTTCTGGCACACATTAGATGACTGAAATGACTTTAAGTAAACTTAATGCAAAGCTTCTTGTGTCTTAAAGCCACTTACCTTTCAATATATAAAAATTTGATATACACACTGAAGTGAAACGTGGCCGAAGGAGGAGGAGGTCTGCCACCAGTGCTCCCTTCACACCCACTGCTCTGGGTAAGATTGTCAAGATGATGAGGTCATTTATGGAATCAAATACTAAGTTTAACATTAAGTGCTCCTGGTCTGAAAAGCAATTGAATATTGCCAATGTTATTGCAGTTTAATAGCAGTTCTCCTTAGCAGTGGTGGCTTGGATGTGATACTCATTCTGCTCATCTGATTCTAAACTATTGCTTCATTTCTTCCCCTTCCCTTTCAAACTGTGAACACTGTGTAAAGATTTCTCCTCGTAGCCAGCAGTGTCTAAAACATTCTTCATTTGACACCTTGTGTGCAACATTTTTCCTCATTTTGATGCTTTTCTCTTTATCCATCCTTTCTGTCAGGAGAAGCCTTTTATATCGGAAGCAGCTAGAAAGAAAGAGAGAGACTTGGCAGCCAAAGAAGTGGAGAAGTTTCAGGACTCTATTCAGACTCTGAGCCGCAGTACCTTTACGCTTGGCAGGAACATGGACTACGTTCAAGAAGACATGGATGCCATGAAGAACGAGTTGCAGATGTGGAGGCATGAGAACAGACAGCATGCAGAAGCTCTGCAGAAAGAGCAGAGGTGAGCGTGGTCGGGGAAAGTCTGGTTTATCTCTCTAGACAGATCTGTTTACAGGAGAGGAGAGAGTTTTATCCGCTTCAAAATGCAAGTTTGTCATCAGTCTCCATTGTGGTTTGGGGAATTTTATTTGCAGTTAGAATTGTGTTATTTTGAAGCATTAAAATCTTTCCAGCTAACGTCACCTGAGGTACATGGCAGCAGCTGTGTGAATGCTAAGGTGAAATGAGAAGGTGTAGTGTTTTGCTTTGTTTTCTTATCACAAATACATCTGGAGCAATGGAGGAGCAGGTTAGTAGGCCTGGTGGGTTCTGAATCCTTAAATCACAAACTGCTTTCTGTATGCTGCTGAAATCTGCGTGTTCTGCAGCAGTGTCAGTAAGTTGTTGTCTGTGCATGGTTTGAAATCAACAGCAGAAAGCCAGGAGAGCAAAGGTAACACATCCAAGGAGGTCATGCCTAGGAAGGGGTGCTTCAGCTTTACTTTCCTCAGTAGTATATCTTTTTATTCTCCTTGCAAACAGAACTACCGTCCCAATTCCATGTAATCTGATCTTAAAAATGATCTCAGATACTGAAGATTGATTTCGTCATCATGGATTCCAATGTAGATAACTGCTGTTGAACCGATACTTTTATTTCCTGCAGAAGCAACCATGCCACTGAGTGGTATCCTTAGCTAAGTTTTATCTGGATAGGTAGCAATTTGTTAAATGTTGGAAGTTTTACAGCTGCTGGCTTAGTGGGGCTGGGGTAGGAATTAGGTTCACATATAAAGCCTAATGATGTCAATTCCTTGCTCTTACACAACACCTTCTTAAGCTGTGGTTGCCTTAGGATGTAGGACCGCTGCAAAGAGAAAGGAAATGGCATTGGGTTTTATTTTACAGCTGTAGAAACTGAGGCACTGACCTGCTTGCCTGTGCCCAGACAGCTTGAACCAGCCCTGGTGACAGGGAGCAAACCAGCATCACTTTAGCAGAGCCATTCAGCTCCCTTTCACGAGCTTGGACTGCTGCAGCATATCACAGCACTTTGCAGGGATTGCAGTGAGATCCTCATCAGTTCAGTGTAGTGCTACAGCCTGTCAGATCCTTCAGGGAAGAATTACACAGTATCTGACATGAAGAAGAGAATGCTTCCCATATGTAGTGGAATTTGGATGCACCTTTGTTGGCTGTTTTTTCTTCTGTGAAAGACAATTGAAGAATCCGATTAGGGAAATGTTAGTAGAATTTCTAGTGATATTTTTTGTGATTTATGTCAATGGAGTAGAAAGGAGGGGAAAGCTAAATAATTATGAGATGCAGACTTCAGCTGATTACCCAGTCCTCACAGTGACTGGATAATTCAGAATGACAGCAGACTAGTTCTGCCCATCAACTCCCTGGCTGCGAAGCACTGTGGAAAGGGGCACACTGGTTTTAAAGCCAAACAGTCCCATTCCCTTCAGGTATATCAGTGGTTTCATTAGCATCTAATTCCTGTTTATTAAATTTCCTGTTATTGTGGGATTGCCTGCCCTTGTCAGCAGCTACTGAGGGCCAGTTTTCTTGTACCTTGCCCCTTATCAGATGTCTACTTGGTGCTTGCTGTGGCTTGGTGCTGCTGGCGGGCAGTGCTGTGCTGCTGGCTCATTGTAGGAAACAGCTGGTAGCAGGCCATCAACCTCCACAGCAATTGTACTTGCTCCTCTGCACTGTGCTTCCCTCCTCTTTAAATGCCTATTGCAAGGCCTGGAGGGATGGCTGTTGCCATGTGCATCATGATAAGATACAGAGACCCCAGTAAAAAGTGGGTGTTGTTCTTATGCTCTATCCTACACAGTCAAGTCCCTCTTTGTCCCTGCGCCAGGCAGTTGGAGCTCTTGGCTGGTAAGTAAAAGAAGTGCTTGGTGCTCACTCATGATGGGGCAGAATAACTGCATAGCACAGAGATTTTAACAGAAAAACTAGATTAGACAAGATTACTGCTTGCTGTTGAATTGTGTGTGTGGGGGGGTGTTCCTAAACAGTGTTCCTCTCTGTGTTGCCGGCTTTGCCTTTGTGCTTCTCATCCTAAACTTTCTTTCAGGAAGGATGAGCGCAACTTAAATTCTTTGCAAACTTTGAAGCATTGAATGTATGTTCTTGGAGGCTAAAGTAACCTGAAGCAGCATAACGTTTCCAGTAACACAACACTTTGCATCTCTTTCAGCATCATTGATGGTGCTGTAGAACCACTAAAAGCTGAACTGGCTGAGCTGGACCAGCTGATTGAAGACCAGCAAGACAAGATCCGTGCTGTTAAAGCTAATATTTTAAAGAATGAAGACAAAATCCGGAGGATGGTTCTTAGCATAAACCTGTCTTCAAGAAGGTGAAGAAGGGAGGATAAAAAAACAACCCTTGGGACTGATAGACTGATATTCCTACCAATTAAAAACTGAAATAGTGGAGAAAAGTAAAGATATGCCTTGTTGGGATGCACTGTGGTTAGGGACCAGGAGAGTTATATAAAATACCGTTGATCTTTAGATGTTGATATTACTGTGGATAAAATTATGTCCATTTGAATGCTCAAAGTGCTGAGCTATTAAATTAATTTGTTTGTTTAAATGTGAACTGCTGGTATTCACTTGCCAGGTCTTCCCTGCCCTCTGTCCCTCCGCAGCCTGTTGAGCACCGTTTGTGAGCCAGTTCTCTATTCAGTCTCCTTCCTCCCTTCGTGCCCACCGAGGTTGCTTGTCCACATGCTGTCATGAGCAGGTCAGGGCATTCCTGAACCTTGCAAGGAAAGCTACAAAAGAATGCCACGAAACCAAGTAAAGCCTTGTGTAATGTACAGCTCCTTGCATCATGAAGGAGATGATGTCATGTTTTCACAGCTATCAGGAATCTTATTAGGAAGGACTGAAAATGCAATACAAGCATCCACCGTGTAAGGGAGCAGAAGTACTTTATCTGCACAGGTGTTAATCCCATTTTTATTGCGTATGTTCATTTGGAACGGATTAATTTAAGTACCTGTTTCCTCCCAAATGCCTGTTCCTGTTCCTGCAACTTTTTGTACGTGAATAATTCCACTGATTTTTATTTAACTGCAGATGTCTGTGCTGTTTTTCTAATGACCTCTTGTTTGCAGCGCACGTCAGTGTCCAGCTTTACTTATTCCTAAATCTGTTAGCATGGACACAACTGCATGATGCTGCCCTGAGCACAGGATGCTTTGGTCCCCTGCAAGGCTGTTCTCTTAAGAGTTTTACAGTATGTGAGTACATCCAAAAAATCTACCAAAAGGATAATCACCAAATAACGTGAGTATTTAATACGCAGATATGAACATTTTAAAGGGTTTTATGTGTTTGTTTAAATAAAATAGTGGGGAAAGTTTTATTTTCCTTCCTGGGTAGTCAACTGTGGTTTCACCTAGAAGTAGTTTGCCCCACAACTTGGACTGTGACAGGAATCCAGTGGTTTGTGGATGTAAAGTGACTCATTTTCTAAGCTCAAAGTAATCAACAGTACACTGCATTTAGGAGTTGCATCCTAGCTTTGGTCCCTGTAAGGGCAGGATGCATTGCTGTATGGGGTTTTGGTCAGGTTGGAGAGCAAGCAGGGAACTGTAACAGAGAAAGCGAAGTTTTAGATCTCTTCGGAACAGTACATAACTGTGCTCTGTGCTTTTGAATTGTCATCTTGAGTTTTTATTTGGCGAGGCAGTATCTCTACAGGAAAGAAGGGGATAGAGTCTTTAGCAGGGTCTGTGGTGGTAGAACAAGGGGAAATGGTTTCAAGCTCAAAGAGAGGAGATTGAGGTTAGATATAAGGAAAAATGTTTTACATTGAGGGTGGTGAGGCACTGGAACAGGCTGCCCAGTGTTATGGTTGATGCCCTGACTCCATGCAGGATAACGTTGCTTTAGCAGTGCTGGGAACACAGGGATGTGACCAGGCTGTGTCCAGCCCTAACAGCCTCAGCATGGAGAATTTCTTGTCCACCGATGACTTCCAGTTCTGAGGTTTGTGCTTTATAACTCAAATATCTGTGTCTCGTGAAGAGGAAGGGAGACTGTGAGAATAGATATGGATGAGTGTCTGCACAGCTGCCTGTGACTTGCACATGCTACACTGCCTTTGCCTTGAGCTTGCCTTTCAGCTATGGGTAGTTCATTAGCAAAGGAGACTTTGCTAATGCAGTGGTTTGGGGTTTCAAACCCTTACATTGTCAGGCCCCTTTGGAGCTAATGGAGCCTGACAGGTCTGGGAAGCAGGACTTGCATTTCATGACATGCCTGACATTCCTCTCTCTTGTGGGTCAGGAGGTGGCCGCCAACCCCTCTGGTTTAGGGCTGGGGAGTGTTTCTCAGCCAGAAAGGTTCAGCTGTTGGCTGGGACCCTACTGGAAGGCTGCAGTGAGATCTTCTCCAGGCTGAACAATCCCAGATCCCTCAGCAGAGGTGCTCCAACCCTCTCATCATCCTCGTGGCCCTCCTTTGGACCTACTCCATGTTCATAGGTGCTCTGCAGGAGGGGTTCCTGGTATCAGAACTTACATGTGATTTGTCTCACCCACTCACAAATTAGGAATCCTCCAGTCTTCAAGTTTGCACTTGAGCTACAAGAACAGATCTCTTCCATGCAGTAAAGGCCCTCTGGTTTCTCACCCAGCATATGAAGGAAGATGCTCTGGTTTGTAGACTTCGCACACTCCATTTCCCCCAGAATGTCAGTCCTTGCTGGCACTCTCTTAGTGCAGTTTCTCTAACTCAACCTTGGGGGCAGAATTCAGTCTAGTTTTGGCCCCATTGGCACACTCTCCTGCTTGATGTGGAATTAAGTTTTGCAAATGAGTGGCTCTTGCCAGATCTGGCACTCAAGTGCTTGTGTTTCAGGCTTGGTGGTTTAACTATTTCTAAACCTGAGCTTCAGGCTGCCTGCTGACTCAGGGAGACAGTGCTACCACTGTTCACATCTCATTATCCTCACCACCATGGGAAGAAGGAACACCAGCGGTATTGTTGTTCAGCTTGTAAGACTGGAATTCCTGCTCACACGTGTAATGCAGGACATCCCATCTCCAATGGAGCTGTGGAGCACACGATCCACAAGTCAGATTTGGATTTTTCTCCACTGACTTGCTTGCCTGATCTTGCTATAGCTACCACTGGTCTGGCTCAGCAGTGCTGTGCTGCTGAAGATCTGAAGACCAGATGGAAACTCCTTTTGGCACAGAGCATTGTGCTTGTTAAGCCAGGAGGACACGTTGTGGCTTCCTCCACAGCATGCTCTTTTCAGCTGTCTCCTTGCTGCCGTCTAGGATTTCTTCCTCTGTGAAGGCAGAGTAGTTGTGAGGCCTGGAAGATGCTCTCTTGTCTCTTTGGTTACTTCCTTTGAGTGCATCTTGGAACATAAGAGGGAAAAATGCCAATTACTTTTAAATGCATTAGAATTGCAAAGCTCTAGTATCCTGTGTCTGCAGAGGAAAGCCTGGCACTTATTAAACCAGCCAACCCATACATGATTTAAGGGATGCAGCCCCTTGAAAGCTAACTGGAAATTAGCTCCCAAGCAGCTTCAGTTCAAGAGTTAAAAAGAATCAGTGCTTTTATTTCTCCCCATCAAGCGTGAAGGTGGGTGCATCTAATATTTCTAATGCACTGGGTTGCTGCTGGACATGGAGCCATCTCCAGCTCCTGGAAGGACCCTGATGTGCCCTGAGAGCTGCCCACCTGGCCAAGGCACTCCTCTTAACACATTTCCTGCCCTGTTTGGTGAAAAAATATGAAGAAATAACATTTCCATTTCCCAGCGAGAAATTTAATTAGAAGGAATTAAAAAAGGTGTATTTTATAGTTTAATTTAATGCGATGAAATAGGATTGGCTCCCTCCCCCTGCTGCCCATATCCCAACCTGAGACGATGGCAGCCTGGCCTCGAATTGCATCCGATGGCCTCAGAAGGGAAATGCTTACTGAGGAGAAAAGGGAGAGAACTTCCACTTAAGATTTATGACTTGTGAAGTAGAGGTTGAGCGGGTTAGCGTTGATTTATGTTGCACTGCGTCCCACAGACCTGACTTTGTTGTGTGCCCAGGAATGGGCTGAAAACTGATTTTGTTGGCTGCTTTTACAGGTCACGTGCGTGCTTAAGGTTCTATTTTGGGCCACTGAGAGGCTCTCGGTTTGTATACACAGCGAAATGTGTGTTCAGCCATGTGGGAAGCGTGTGATTGTCCCTGTGAGGTGGGGTTCTCCCTCCCAGGTCGTTTCCCCTTTTTAGAGTTTGTTTGGATTGTGGCAGCAGTTGAGGAGCATCAGGAAGAAAATAAATGTGTGGGGCCTGCTGGTACTGCGGAATTTCCCCCCTGGTTGAAGTCAGTTCAGTAGCAAACTCTGGTGCTGGGCCCTGTAGGGGATCCCCTCTGCACAGTGGCCCTGGCTGAAGCCCTTCTCTCTGTCATGACTTTTCCAAAGCCACCACTTGATGCTGAGGGTGAGAACCCAGGTATGTCTTCTTCCTTTGGGATCTCTCAGCCTCACAGTAGGCTGATGCAAAGCAGCTTTCCTCACCCTCACAATGTTGGTGTCTTTGCCCAGAAGAAACCTTTAGGGGATCCTTACACATCTCAGGCCTTCAGCAGAACCAGGGTGGTTTATGGTGTTGAGTAGCTCTAGTAGTTGAGCTGATTATTTCCCTTGGAGGTGGGGAAACTGGGAACCTATGCACTCACCTTTCTGAGCTCCTGCCATCTGCCGGAAGAGACACTTCCAGACAACCAGATACAAATGGGAAGGAATTCTATGAATTTAAATGGGGAAGGCATATTTTAACAGAGCTCTTTTTGTTTCAGAAGGCTGACTCGGTCTAGGAGGAAATGGATGGGAAATGGTAAAGCCAGCAGTGAGAAGGAGCTGCACAGTATCTCTCGATTCCTGGGCTGGCAGCCTCGCCACAGGGACTATTTTCTGGCCAACAGCTTTACATTGGATTAGAGGTGCTTAATTTCTTCTGTACTTTCAGGTTTCTCTGTTTTTGGAACAGTGTCTGCTGGTGCTGGAGACCGAGAGCCGGCTGTGCTTGGGAGGAGCTGGGGATACACAGCACAGTGCAGAGCTGTCTGCAAAGGAGAAGCTGTTTGGATAAGAAACAGTTGCTTTGAGGAGGAGGTTCAGAGCTGCTCTGGCTTTAAGCTAGAGAGAAAGGAAGTCTACCTGTCCAACTGAAATAATCTCGGTGGTGTTTGCAGCTCACGTTACAAAGCTAGAAGCTGGACTCAACCTGAGGTAGGTCCTGGGTCAGCATCAGTGTGTGGAGCACAGGGGCAGGTAAAAGCCAGAAGCAACTCTGACAGCTTGCTAATGAGCAGCCATGCTGGGAGTTCTCCTCACACCCTCCTGTAGGCAGACAAGCACCCTTTAAACACCTGAACTGATCTTTAATTTATTTCATTATTTATATTTCTGGAGAGACAGGAGTGGCAAGAGAGCCTGAGGTGCTTCTCTCTGCAGCACTCAAGTTGTTCCACTGACCATCACAGTAACACCTCACTATAAGGTAGCTCCTGTAAGCAGAGATGGGAAAGAAAGAGATAAGTAATGCCCGAGGAATAAATGATTTCACATGTATATTGACCTGAAAATAATTGTTGTAATTGAGCATTTTAATTTTATGCCAACGCCATCAGAAATAGCAGAAGACCTTGTCACCTCATTGGTGCTTGGTCTGGAAAGTCCCAAGACATACTGAGAAAAAATAATGAGGCTCTGACTTTAGGAAAACTGTAAAGCTATGGGCAAGAGTGAGGTTGGGAATAGGATAAGGGGGCTGCAAGGAGGGATAGCTATTATTTAGCTTGGCCAAAGATGCTCAGCCCTTCCCAGGGTGTGCAGCTTGAAGTAGCAGGAAGGTTTATTTTTTCTAGTCACGCTAAGAGTTTTATTCATGCTTCTTGTTGCTCCTGGCAGGACAGGAGCTGAACAAAGGTACCTTTCTGTCTCAGCATGCTGGACCTTCACTGATCTGAACAAAAGGATCCTGACAGGCAAAGGGACAGCTGTAAGGGAGACTGCACCAAGAAACTGGCATTGTAAGTGCCTGATCCCAAGCAACATGGGTGCAGTGAAGTGGCTGCGCAGAAAAGAGCTGGGATGGGATTTCCTGACAGCAACAGGTTTTTGGCATCATGTCTGTGGCCATGCTCAAATGGAATGGGAGAAGGGAAGAGGAGAGCAGGGGATGCCCACTGGGTGGGCCCAGCATCCCGTGGGGTCCTGGTGGCTGCAGGAGCAGCTCAGCTGAGGAGCAGCTTGTTCCTGAGGCCAGCCCCACAGCCAGGAGGAATTCATGGCCCCACACAGTGGCTGTGGTTTGCATGTAGGCCTGTGCTGATCAGGGAGGAAGGAGTGGTGTTCTTCAGTTTTAGTGCTCCCTGGGTCTCAGCTTTTCATTCCTGTCCACAGAAGTGTCAAGAAAAGGCTGGTTTTATGTTTAACTCTGTTAGACCAAGGGCTATAAACTCAAAACCCGTGTTAATAGGATACTTGTCTTTAGGAGCCAAACGGAGGGTGAGAGACCAGGGTCTCTTGCAGCTAAATACTGTACTATTGTGCTGGGTTTTTATATCTGCTGGTAGGAGCGATCAGAAGCTGTGTGGGAACGCGTGTTAAATGTGTTATTGCGTTAAAATGTCACTTTCTCAAGTATCATGTGCTGTATTTGCATGAAGCTTGCGGGCTCACAGTATGCAACTGTAGAGAGCAACTGGAGCGCAACAGGACCACCCGAAGACATTCAGCTGCTTCCAGTGGGGGCCCATGGTGGGGAGATGGCTGCCCACGAGGAAAGAAGCATGAACCTCCTCTGCTGCCATCCAACCCTGCAACAGGGTGGCTTTGTGGCCATGCAGGGCTGGGTCCCAGCCACCTGCTGGTACTTGTGAAGAAACAGCCAGGGGAGTGGGAAGCTTCATCACTCTGTTAAAAGGCCACAATGACTTTGGCAAGCGTTAGGTTATTAAGTGCAGATTTCAGTGTCCCATTAAGGATGAAATTTGCTGAGAGGTGGGTTGTGGGAAGTGTCTGCTGGCTGCTGGTGTTCATTTCCAGCACACTCACAGAACCTGCTCAGAAAAATTGGTCCTTAGGTGTTTTGTGCAAGTGCAAAGAGCCCTTTCTTCATGTCCAGTATTTAAATTGCATTCCTGCTGTCTCTGCCTCCCCTGCTTTGGACACCCATAACTTTGTATACTTGCAGTATTTGCCCTGGCTCTCTCAAGAGAGCTTGGCTCTCTTTTTGACACCCTTTCCCACTTTTGAGGCTGCAGACATGACTGGGGAGGCCCAAGCAGGCATTTTTGCTGGAGGAGAAGCTCAACTACTCAGTGACGGTCCTGCTTCTTGCACAGGTGGTTAAGATCACTCTGAGACTGTCATGAGCCTTACAGGTAGCCCATCTCTGTGACTCAGCCTCTCCATTCTTCAGATACAAAGGTGGTAACAGGGCTCCTTTTCTCCCATACCCTTTTCTCCTATCTTCTTGCAGCTGCAGGCTGGATGTCTGGGCTTCCAAGCCAGGGCTCAAAATGAGTCTTGTGCCACCAGATATTCATCTGTGGAGCCAATGAGTGGGGCTGCTCTCCTGGAAAGCCTTCACAGGGCAGAAGGAGCAATAATTTGGAGGCAGCTTTGGGATTAGGACTGTTCCTTTGCCATGTCTGAGGCCCCAGAGGCAGCTTAGAATCAGAGTGCTCTGGTAATAGAAACGAGGACAGATTCAAATAAGACAAGTGATATGTTACCTTTAACACTGGGGAAAACAGAAATGGCTCAGCAAAGCTGAGACAACATTTCTGGAGCAAAGCAAGGTTCTTTTAAACAATTTCCTGATTACTTTGACTGCTTGATCTTACAGCCTGAGTATTTGCCCCGGTGTTATTTTTTTGCATTTCATTTCCTAAGACGTCCTGAAGTGCAGGGAGTGAAAACTAAAATAAAACTTGGCATGTATTTTACAAGCTGTGCTGGCTTCTCCCAGAGTCCCCATCAACCCTTTGAACCACAGCTGCTCAGATAGCTGAGGTCACTGGAAAGGCTCCTACTGACTTCTTATGGGCTGGGTTTGAAACTCCTGCAGTGGCGTAGTTGCAAGCTTGCCCCAAAAGGCCATTTTGATAGAAAAGCTCCCACAGGCTGCAGTTGATGTCAGGCAAGGCCTGGAAAGGATGGTCAGTTGTCATCCAAGAGTGTTTGCAGCAGCTCCCGAGCATCGCTTTGTCCTTGAAGCTCAACAAGAAGAAACGTGGTTGAAATGTTATTTTCTGGATGGAGAAAGTTGCTTGCCTCAGGCAAAGCAGAAAATATGTGGAATGGATTTGGATCAAACTTTTTTGTGTTTTGTTTTTTTTAACTTTTGGAATTTTATTGAAAGAAATAATAGTGCCGTGGGCAAGAGCTGAAGCATGGAAAAACTTATCCCAAAAGGTGGATGCTTTGTGAAATTATAAGCGTGTGAAAACAGGTGGTTAAACTGAAATGGTTTTACAGATTTAAGTACAGAAGGTGCTACCAAAAACCTGTTATAAATCCTTGACTGAACTCTTCTTGAAAGGCTGAGGTAGAAGAACAGGCCATCAGCAAGTAACCTGAACCACTACCAAACCCACAGGCGACTCAAGAACCAGTAAGGACGCCAAGCAAAATGAGAAGAGGCTTTCTGAAAGGTCAGCAAGGAAGCCAAGTCCAGGCCTGGGCTTCAGTACATAAACTCAGGCTCAAAAATTACACCCTAGTGACCCACGTCTGGCTGGGGCAAGTTTTACTTACAGCACCTGATCCAAAGTCAGTGGCAAGTGCTTTGTGAACTCCTCAGTGTTGGATCAGGGCTTTAAACGTGCAGCCAGGAAGGAAAACATATAAGCACTGTGCTGCAGCACGCTGGAGGGTAGACAAAGAGCAAGAGCCAAAATCACAGCACCCTTTGCCATGGAAAGCGCTGGACGTATTGCTGAAGGTGGAAACACTGAGAGGAACCCTGTCTGTTCTATTCTTGCTCTGCACAGAGAAGAGCTTTTCAGCTGACTGAATGGCTTCCAGTGAGCACAACGTGCAGCTGTCGCTGTCCTCTTTACTACAAACCATGTTCCTGCTGGAGCCCAACACCTCAGGAGCACGTCTTCTGGGCAGATTCACCTAAAACAAATAAGAAAATTCAATTAGTGAAATGTTAAGTGGGTGAAAACTCTTTTTCTCTTCAGATGAACTTGCTTGTGTGTCTGTATATGGTTCAAAAGATGCTCGACTCCGTGTCCTATACTGAGAGACTGCCTATTTCTCTATCCCTTCTTCACAAGTCCTAGCAGAAATGAAGGCCATCCCCAGCATGCCTGACTCCCTTGAGCTCAGCTTTGTGTCAGTGAGGTCCTCCCAGAGGGCACAGCAGCCAGGGGCAGCAGGGCTCCAGCCCCATGCTTTGCTCCCAGCTCTGTTATTAATGTGTGCTGGTGCAGGGCTTTCAGGCTTGCCAGGTCGCCAGGAATGAGCTGATTGCTCATTCCTGTTGTGTTACTATAATGTATGTGTGATTATGAAGTGTTATGATATATGGTCTGCAGAGTTTTACAGCTGTGTCTTAAAAGGCTCATAACATAAAGAAAAAAAACAACAAATGGGGAGGGAGGGCTTAAACTAGAAGGCAGAAATACAGTCAAATTAAGGAATACAATGGCATTGCTAATTAAAACCCCTTGGAGAGAAGGGAGGAAGGAAATGACCTAACTCCCTGGGCTGACACAGGTTGGTTATTGCCCAGGGACAAAGTGAAGGAAAGGCAAGCCAGAGGCTGGAGGTGAGACTTGGGTGATAGGAGATAAGGCTTTACGCTCTTTTTCCACTGCCATAGAGGGAGATAGAACCAACCGCAGAGACTTCACCAGTTGTCCAAACCCTTTGGTGCATGGAAAGCAGTAATGAAGACTTCAACCAAGGCAGTGTTGCAACCTCACCTTGGTACAGAGAGAGCCTTGCAAGGGCTTCCACCAAATCTTGTGTATAAGCAGGGTTACCAAGCATCTAGGCTGTAAAGTACAGACTGTTTTGCTGTGTTGCAGTGGAAAAAGAGTTGGGAAAGATAAATCGTGGGAAAAAATTGTAAATGAGCATGATGCTCATCAAAGCCAGACCTGGACAGTTGTTTCTATCAGTACAAAAGAAGTCTAAGTTTGCCTTTTTCCTGATGGAAGTTGTTTTTCTATGCGTTCGTGAGATAAAAATAGTCTGAATTTGTCCTGTTGTTTTATCCTTCCTTCAGATATCCTCAGCAGAAGTGCAGGGCCCAAGACTGTGCTTTGAGCCTTACAACATGGTCTTCTGTGCCTTCAAAGCAGCAGTGACACATCACCTGTTGAGCAAGTAAATGTCCAGCCAGTCAGCTTTTCTCTTTGTGTGTCCAAGCCAGGTAAAATGGTGAAGTGAGGATGGTGAGGCCCTGGCAGAGGTTGCCCAGAGAAGCTGTAGCTGCCCCATCTCTGTCAGTACTCAAGGCCAGGCTGGATGGGGCTTTGGGCAGCCTGGTGTGTGGGAGGTGTCCCTGCCCATAGCAGGGGTTGGGGCTGGGTGGGTTTTAAGGTTCCTTTCAACCTAAACCCAATCTATGAAAAAACATAGAAAGCTTTCCCAGAAATCACGAGCGTGACGTGTCAGTGTGAAGCCTGCTGTGAGGGGATGGGATGCACTGTTTCAGCCTTTGGCCTCACTTCCATGGGGACTCCAGGGAGCTCCATGCCATTTATTCTTGCCTTGGCTCTGATCTTGGCTTTTTCCTTCAAAGCAATCCAACTGGAATGCATTTAGGAACTGTTAGTCTTGCTGTTCTCCATTTTATCTATTCAGCAGAGTCTCTTCCACTCTGTTTGGATTTTAGTAGTTAATTAGGTGAGTCAGTACTTGCTGGTCATAGCCATGACTTCAGCACCTGATGTGGTAAGGTTCAGAGCCTTTCAAGATGACTTCAGTCCGCCATCCAGATTTTCTTAGAGCTAACTATGCATAGATGAGCCTTTTTCTTTTACATGAAGCCTTAGAGCTGCTGGATTAGACAGGCTGGTCCAAAATCCAGATAAATTTAGATCAGACATCAAGTCCTGCCAAAGACTTGCAGATCAAAGCAAGAAGAGTGCTGGCATGGGAACACAATAACATTCACTACTTTGGCTTCCTCTCCAGTTCTGCAACAGATCTCTTTCAGTTTGAGGCAAGCCACCTCCTTTCCATTGCTGGGTTTAAATGGCTAGGACACCACAGCACCATCTCTGTACACTGTTTACAGCAATGGAGCTAGGCTTTGCAATGGTGCAAACAGAAATCGGTGATAATAGAGAAGAATTAATAGGGGCTAATAATGACTCTGTCAGTTGGAGATTTGCTTTATTATACGATAATGTATGACGTTTCTGAAGTGTATTTGGCAGAATTAAATGCCATTCCATATTCTGTGGCCTTGTCAGGCTCATTTTCCTGAACTTAAAGAACAGTCCTTACAGACTAATTTGTGGCACTGCTAATGCACTATCTCAAGTGAACACTGAAAATAACTTGTCACCACAAGGAGTAAGTAACCAGGGTAGGATTTTATAGCAGGCAAAGCTGATCTGCCATTCCTGCCTGTGGGAAAGCTAATTTTTATGTATTTTATTGAATTTTTCCTACATCTAAAATGACTCAAACTCTTTCCCCTGTGCTCTGAAAGGATGTAATTTTCGAGGTGGATGAAACCTGACAGCAGTGGGAGCGGAACTACACAGCACTGATGCAAATCTGCTTTCAACAATCCACACTGCGTTCACTTCTCTTTGTCTAATGATGGAAAGGAAAAGGAAGAGGACATTTCTGATACAGGACCTGTCAGCACAGCATGTTTGTCCTCAACTGGTGCCTGGGGAGATTCAGGTGGGACGTTAGGAAATATTTATTCTCTGAAAGAGTGGTCGGGTGCTGAGATGGGAGGTGCTTGAGTCACCATCCCTTGGAGGTGCTCAGGAAATGCTTAGATGTTGTGCTAAGGAATGGTTTAATGGGGAACATTAGTGGTAGGTGGATCGTTGGACTGGGTGATCTTGGAGGTCTTTTCCAACCTTGGTGATTCTATGATTCAAGCCAGTACCAGGTCAGCTTAAGATAATTAGGATGAAAGATGTGGAATGTGATGAACCCAAATAATACTGTCTTCCTGTAAGCTGAAATTCTATTGTTTATTAAGGCAACCCTTTCAGCCTCATAAACTTTTCTTCAAGGACCACACACAAACCTGGAGCATGTTTCCAGCCACATAGCTGGTCACTCTTCTGCAGCTCAGAGTCTGGAAAGGACAACTGCCTCTTCTCTCATTTAACTTGAGCCTAATGACTTGTTGCATGTCGCTGTCATGAATCCTAGTGCATCTCCTTTGCTGTAGAACTTGCCTCTGGGTCCTCAGGGAAAGAACAGGCTTTCTCTTGGCCAAGGAATGAAACCTTGCTAAGTGCTAACTCCTGAAGATCAGGGTGAAGATAAAATGTGAAATGATACTTGCATGTCCCAGAAATGAGGAGTTTGAGGGTGAGAAAGGGGCTGTGTGCTGGAGTTTCCAGCTGTCTCTGTCACTTCCGAGGGGAAAGAAAGAAACACACAAGCCTGACCAAAGCCTTTCCCGGAGGATCTGCTCTCTGGGAATTCTCACTTAAATGGCTGTGAAATCCATAAAGTTTTTCTTCTTGTATGTGGGAAACTAAAAGTTAAGATCCAGTGGGGGCTGTCCTTGGTTAAAGAAATGATGGTAAATATAACTTGCAAATGCAACACCAACGTGGGTACATAAATCAACACCTGGAGTGCCCGTTTATGTAGGCTACCTCCTTCCTGGGGAGGCCATGAAGGAGTCATCCTGCAAGCGAAACCCCATTGAGCAGGAGGAGGCAAAGTCCCATCAAGATATGACTTCACAAATCCATCAGCAATTTCATTTCAGAAGAGATACAAGGATTTAATACAGCTGTCAGCAGCATTCTTCAGGTCGCACTGCTGCATGAAAGAGAGTGTTAGAACCTGGGACTTAAACTAAACAGATTTCCTATAGGAAACACACACAAAATTACATTGCTTCTAAAGTTACTTTTATAGACATTTTCCCTGAGAAGTATTTCTCCCTGGAAAAATAAATTCACAGGATGTAATTAAAACAGCTATATGTGTACGCTGGAGTGGCCCCCTTTAAGTGCTTCACCAAATGCACCACTAAATAAAGGAATGAAAGGCAGCTTTGTTTAAATCTATTAATAACAATACGTATTAATTATAAAATGAGGCGTCCTTTATCAACACAGATAGCCCAGCTTAAGTATCCAGGACAGCTACTCTGCCGCCCTTCCCATTGCTCCCAACAGCAATGGGAACGGCTGTGCAATGTGATGCCGCTGACCTGAGGAAGGGATGCTGATGTTACTCAAATCAGGTGGAGGTATCTGGATGGCTTAGAGATGCTTCTCGTCTTTTTGCATCTTGTGGGGTTACCCTTCACCTCCTGTAGCCCTTGCTGGTGCAGTGTGTCATTGCTCTGTCATTTTGGGGAGCAGTGCTACCTTTCCTAGTGGCAATACAAGCTGGAAGTCAAAGAGTAGAGTGGTACCGGTAAAATGTTTTGTATCACCATTTACTACAAAGCTGTCCTGATCCCCTGTAAATCATTTCCATGTCCTTCAGGCAGGAATGGCTGTGTTCTGTGTCTTTCTCAATCGGAGCAGAGAGATGTTTGTATAAGCCACAACGAGCTGAAGCTGGGCCAGGGAGTGCTGCCCGTGAGCCACTTTGCAGCTGTGCAGCATCACTGCATCAGAGTGGGGTAAAACAACTGGGGATATGTTTTATGTTCACACTCTACCTCGGAGGTGGGTCTGTGTCCAGAGCGCACCGTAAAACACGCAGGAATGGCGCTGCTCAGGAACGTGCTCGTAATTCTTGTGCCCCTCTTCCATAAGACACCTTTCTTCATTTAATTGTTTTAAAACCGCAGCATGTTCGCATTACCCTCTGCGGAAATTACATCTAAAAATGACTTTGTAGTTTCTTTCTTTAGTGTTGCAAGTGGAGCAGGGGGTTGTTCTTGCTTTGGTTAGTTTCCCTAAATCCCTCTCACCGTAACAGCCAGGGGCTTCTTTTTCCCTTTTATTCTCTTAGGGCTCAATTCAATAAATATACATCCGGCTCCTTCCCAGGCATCGTCTGGCTTAATGAAATTGTGCTAGGCACTTCCAAGACAAGGTTGTTTATTTTTCTCTGCTGATTTGGTTAGGCTGGCCTCAGCCCCTCGTGCCCGCAGAGCTGCTCCATAAAGAGACCCTTGTGATTGCACAGGGATGCTGTGTCAGCCGGCGAGTGCCTGCACTCACTCAACACTGGGATTCTCTTACTTCGGAGCTGGAGTTGGGAGGGTGGCTGTATTTTCTATATACAACACACGGGGAAAAAGAAGAAAAGCACGCTGAGAGCACGGTGTTAAGGTGCGAAAGTCAAGCACTCGCAAGGCAGATATAGCTAGAACTGTCTGGAGAGCAGGCTTAATTCATCTGTTTATGTGAGCACATTACGAAACTCTCCTCTTTTTTTTCTGTGCAGTTCTGTGCTTGTTTTTAAGTTATGGCATTTTCAAGCTTTTGCCAGAACTTTCCACCTTCACAATGTGTTTCTTTACAGAGATCCAACACCCTGGAGATCCTGGTGCCTTCTCCAATGTCTAACCACCTTTTCCATGAAGATTTTCTTCCTGATATCCAACCTGAGCCCCTCCTTGATGATGTTTCCTCACATCCTTTGTGTCATCAGCATCCCACAGGTTTGTTTTCCAGCCTCATTTTAGGCAATGCCTGCATTCCAAGTCACTGGCTGCTAAACCTAAACCCAGATCAGGTTGGCAACCCTGCACATAGCAGGGGGGTTTGAACTTGATCTTTGAGGTCCTTGAGAATTGTTTTGCCCATGCACTGGGTGTTAGATATGAACCTTTCTCTTCCCTCATCTCTTAGAGTGGCTATCTTTCTTCCTACTCTCTTTTCTTTCAGGTATTTCTTCCACACAGTCATGAAATAAGTTGTCCAAAAGGCAAAGAAGAGAGGAAACAACATGTATATATTTCTAGTTTTATTTTCCCATCAAAATCTGAGTACTTTTTGAAGAGGAAAACCAGCAAAACCAACCCAAACCCAAACAAAATACCAAGAACCCCCCAAAAACCTTAACAATATCTTTTGTCTTCAAGGTCCCTAGTGAGAGTGTGGGAAGCCTGACCAAACTGATTCTGCGTGACTCATTTCTCAGCAGCTCTTTGCTGTCAATAGAAACTTGTCCTCAGCAGGTTTTATGTCACTTTCTAACCTGCCTGCGAGGAGATGTTTTTGTTTGTTGACTGAGGGAAAGGTGCTATTATCTTGCCTTGTGCTATTATCGGGCATGGCTTTAGGGAACGGAGATGTACATCTAACGTGGATTTTGGGCTCCACTTAGCACTAGTGTCTGGTTTCCAGATCTCATCCCTTTGATGATGAGGTCTCAACAGATGTCGAGTCACATTCCTATACTGGCAGCTCAGGGTTCCACCATTCCCTGTGGCACGTCTTTCTCTACCAACTTCACTTCCAGAGTGCCTGTATGGGCTCCATACAAGCTCTCTGTTCCCTTCCAAGGGTGCAAGTTTCAGCACCTATTAAGTGTCATCCGGCTCAAATCCCCTGCAATGAACAGGGGACGGGGGTTGCCCTGACCCAGGTGCAACACGCCGGGCAGTGAGGAGCTCCGGACGGCTGCCGGGCCGAGCAGCTCTGAAGGAGGAATCGCTGGCGGCCGCGGAGAGCCGCCTCCTCCGGCCGGGTAAAACCACCTTAACGCGGAGGCAGGAAGCGGCGGCGGGCACCAATCAGGCCGTGCTGGGGAAGGGAGGGCCGTGGCGGCGGTGCAGAGGAGGCCGCGATGTGAGCCGGTGCCTGCGGGCGGATGGCCGAGGGCAGCCCTGACGGCGGCGGGGCCGCCCCGAGCGGCGGTGGGGAAGCGGCGGGTGCCCTCAGCGCCCCGGGCGGGCCCGCAGGTAACGTGGGGCGGGGAGAGCTGCGGGGCAGCCGGCCATGGGGAAGCCCGGAACGCTGCGCGGATCGGGGCTCCGAGCAGCCGCCTGCCCCAGCGCTCAGCCCAGCTGCCCCTCTCTCCAGCGCAGGTCGGAATCTGAAGGAGTGGCTGCGGGAGCAGTTCTGCGACCACCCCCTGGAGCACTGCGAGGATACCCGGCTACACGATGCAGCTTATGTAGGGGATCTGCCCACGTTGAAGAGCTTGCTGGAGGAGGAGAGCTTCCAGAGGTGAGGGGCTGCTCCGAGCCGGGGCCGGCCCAGCACGGCCTGCTGATGTGCTGAGTGCTGACCCCGGAGAGCAGCATGGGACCAGGGGGAATCCAGTACAAGGTCAGGCTTAAACCCATTCTGAAGCTTTTTGCTAATAAATCCTTAATCTGATGCAGCTGCCCACCCCTGGGTTGTGTTAAGCATTGAGCCTCTTGCTGCAAGAGAGACACTGAGGCCCTGGAGCGTATCCAGAGATGGGCAACAAAGCTGTGATGGTCTGGAGCACAGGTCCTGTGGGAAATGGGGTTGGTCAGTGTGAAGGAGAGGAGGCTGAGGGGAGACCTCATTGCTCTCTACAGCTGCCTGCAAGGAGGTTGTGGTGAGGCCTCTTCTACATAACAGTGACAGGAGGAGAGCTGATGGCTGAGGTTGCTCCAGAGGAGGTTCAGCTTGGATATTAGGAATAATTTCTTCTCAGAGGCTCTTTTACCACCAAGAAGGTTGCTGTCCATGGAGGTGTTTCAGACCTGTGGAGACGTGGCACTGAAACACCTAGTTAGTGGGCATGGTTGGGTGACCTCAGAAGTCTTTTCCAACCTTAATGACTCTGTGATCCTCCTCATAGCCTGCTCCTTTTGAACACCTTTCCTACTGATAGAAAGTGGGACACATCTCCGTTTCTATAGGAGCTGTGTCTGGTGGGAGGCTGCTCTGCTCACACTTGAAATCAACCCTGTGTTAGTCTCACTGGGGGCAAATCTCAAGCCAGTTTGTGAACTCGCAGTGTCCATGCACAGACTTTTTGGATCATAATGGAAATGTAATAACGTGAAAATCAGAGTCTATGTATAATGAGAAAAACATACAAAAGGGTTTATAATCAATGGTAAACCTGAAACACCCTATGTTACAAAATCTACCCAGTGCTGAGTCTTTGACCACGGGGATAGTTAATTTTCCTGCAATATGGAGAAAAATGCTTAGTGTTATTAGCCTTAAAAAACTGCTATTTCAGCAGGAATTGAGAATGAACCAGCCCCTTTTTTCTGTCACCTGGACAGCTCTGCTGGGCCTCTTTGGTCCCTTGCTCTGAGATTATGCTTTCCTTTTTACCATGCTGCAGGACCATATAGTCTTTCAAGACAGTGAGCTGACCCAGGTTTCTGCAGGACCTGCAGCACCATCACACAGGTGGTAGAGTGGAAAAGACCTCTAGGATGATCAAGTCCATATTTTGACCCATGACCACCAGTGTAGTGCTGGGTGTAGGACGGAGATGCCCAAACCTGCTTGGGAGCACTTCTACAGGGTTTATTTTACTCCTCTTCTTGAAATATGTTGGAAGAAAAGAAAAAGGTTGTGGCGTTGCTCTGTTAGCCAGTTGTCTTAAGAGCAGTGTATGAAAAGTGTTTTGTCCTGTTCTTCTTACAGAGGCCAGGACACAGTGAGCCAGAAGAGTAAATTCACTACTGGCTTTGGCTAAAGGGCACTTTAGTCAGCATGCATTGGGCTTAAAGAAATCACTTTCCCTTGACACATGACATCTAAAAGAGTACTCACAGAGATTTACAGGGAGTTGGGCACTGAGACCTGGATATTTGAGATTTATGGGTCTCACCTGAGATCTAGGTTACTGTAGTGAGTGTGACAAGTAGTACAAGTGATTTCAGAGGCGGATCCAAGCAGCCTCCTGCCAGATAGGTCTTAAATGAATTGAAGAGAAGCTCTTCTGCCAATAGGCTAACAAGGATGCCAGTGGTTTATTTCTGCTGTTCTGTTTAGCAGTGGCATCTCCCTCCAAGCCAGCTCCTTCCTTCCTGGCAGGGCTGTGTTTGTGCTGTGTTGAGCTTCCCTGGATTTGCATTTATGTCATTCCACGGTGCCAGGCTGAGCGTGTGGACATGCCAGCAGAGCGATAGAGATGTATGCATGTGTTTCCATGCGGTTTCTCCTCCTGTAGTCCTTTTCTCTTTCCCTGCTGCTTTGACAACCTTCTGCCACTTTTGGAACAGCTTCAATTAAGCAGTTTTGGTCCCTAGCTTGGTCACTTCTGGTGGATGACATCTCCCCATGGAAAGGGATTAGAGAGTGGGATTTCTTTGGTCATTGGGCTGAGTTTTGAGGAAGGGTTTGTCCCATGTTGTGCATATGGGCAGTTCCTGACACAGCAGAGCTGCAGTAGAGCCCATAGTCCAGGTATGCCATACATGCAACACCTGCTGCAGTGGAGGCAGGCTATCGGCAGGAGCTTTTCAGAGCTCCTACAAAGCCTCCCAAAACGTGGAGTAAAACTTGAGGGGTCCCTGTTTGGGTTCTCTGGGGCTGGAGCAAGTGGGGTGGCAGAAGGTGACTGAAGAGCTCTTGACCCCATGTTTCTCACCAGCCGGATCAATGAGAAGTCGGTGTGGTGCTGTGGCTGGCTGCCCTGCACTCCTCTGCGCATTGCTGCCACCGCTGGCCACGGCCCCTGTGTCAACTTCCTCCTCCAGAAAGGGGCTGAGATCGACCTGGTGGATGTGAAGGGGCAGACTGCTCTCTACGTAGCTGTGGTCAACGGGCACCTCGAGTGTGCCAAGATCCTGCTGGAAGCTGGAGCTGACCCCAATGGCAGCCGGCACCATCGCAGCACTCCAGTCTACCATGCAGCACGTGTGGGCCGGGCAGACATCCTCCAGGAGCTGATCAGGTGAGAAATGTGTCCTGCAGATGGTCCCCATGGGGTGGAGAATGGCTTTGCCTTGCTTTCCTTCTTCCCCTGGATCTTTCCATTATGCAGCTGGGGGCATCCATTCCCTCCTCACCTATCTGCTTGGCAGAGCTGGACAAGAGGACTGCTGATGGGAGAAGACCAGGGTGTTAGGTGTCTTTCCCTTTGCTTGGGTGTAGTGACAGATCCTGTTTCTGTGCCCACCATCCACTATTCAGTCTTGCAAACCATCTTAGCTTCTGTCTTGACTGCTTGGTTCCTACTACTGCCCAGTGGCTGGTTTCACACCCCTGTTGCTCATGGGATGGATCACCTCCCCCAACCAGAAAGCATCTTTGCTTAGTTCTGCTGCTCTGAACACTTTCTGTCCTTGGGAACAGAGGTAGCACAGTCTGTTCTTGGCTGCCAGGAACGTGCCCATCAGTAAGACACTCTCCATGCACAACACCAGCAGGGAGTGGGCTCAGGGTCCAGCAGAAGGCTGTGTAAGCTTGAGTTTCCTTCGTTTGGCATGCCATGATACTTCCTGTCTTCTAAATTGGAAGCTGTTCGTACCAGGGACCATGCTGAGCAGCTGTATAAGCCTTTGATGCCAAATAATAGCAGATTATAGGGGGGAAATACAGGTTGCAGAAAGGAGCAGTAAAAGAACAGAGAGTTTATTTGGATTCGCAGAGAAATACTCTCCAAGGAATCCCTCCAATGGCTGTTATTGCTAGAAAATAACAACGCAAAGGAATTTTGCTTGCGGGCAAATTAATTTTCACACACTGCAGCTTTAAGGAAGCTGAGAAGTAGAAAGAAGAAGGGAAGTTGTTCCCAGTCTTGCAGACTGAGAGAAGGATGTCCTCGTTGCCACACGCTTGCCGGTGTGGGGTTCAGCATATAGATTGCATTCCCGAGAGTCTCCCCTGTTGTCCACTAAGGCAGAGTGAAATGTAGCGAATGGTATTTGAGCACACGGAGAGCTGATGCATTGATTTATGTGTCTGCTCCTTGGGATGCCTTGCCAGCAATATTAAAAAGCCAAGTTTTGGAAAACTTTCAGGATTAAAAATTAACTGGAGTTTGTCCAATGCCTTTTTATTAGATGATGTCTCTCGCAGGGCTGCTAAGCTAATACTAAATTGTCAGATTGCCCAAAATTTCAAGTATCTCGGACTACGGATTTCACAGATCTCTTCAGAGTTGCTTGCTTTAAAATGCAGTCTTATGTTACAAAGCTCACTCGGAGGTTTTCAGGGGCATTGCTCCAAAGGATTTGGCAGAAGGAATGCGATGAGGAAGACACTTTTACTGAGATAGGAGAAAATATTAGCTATGGAATGGGGATCCATTTGATAAGACGACTGGCAGGCATATTTGCAGCTGTATTTCCAAGGTATAGGTTACTTTCCTAACAGCTTGTTATGTGATTGTGCTGTGACGGGATCGACCATCATGCTGTATTTGCAGCACAGCTGAGGGAGGACTTCAGGGTGAGAAGGTCTTTCTGCCACAGTAAACGCAGCAAAACAGACACGTCATCTTATTTTGCCCTCAGTACTTCAAAAAGCATAAAGTGATGCGAATTCAGCACAGTGCTGTGGAAGTCTCCAGAAGATGGGAGTATCCCATTAAAGTGCAGTGAACTGGGAAGCAAAGCTTGGTGCTGTGGCTATAATGGTGCACTGTAGTGTCATTACTGCCTACCTCCTTCTTGCTTTTCTCCACCCTGTAGATCTCCTGAGGTCTTAGCCAAGATCCTCGTGCTCAGGAGATCTTGTGCGTTGGGCTTAAAACACCCTGCATGCCATTTGCAGCCCTCAGACAGGTTTCCCCAACCCTTGTTCTCCATATGCTTAATTTAAATGAGACATAGAATCATCCAGCATCCTGAGTTGGAAGGGGCCCATAAGGGTCTTCATGTCCCTATTCCTATCCTCTGAACTGAAGTGCTTGGTTAAGTGTTTAATGGGTAGGGACCAGTCTCTGCTGGGATCAGCAACAGACACACTTGTAGTGAGGAAGAATTTGTCCCCATGTGTTTTTTTATTAACTGCAGGAAGGAATATTGTGGGTTATCTTGGAAGACAGAAAATCTAGTTCTCTGAATGCTTGATTTGCAGTTTAGAGAGGGAGGCTGGTGACTGAAGGAATGTCTTATTCCTGTGTGGGAAAGAAACAGGGCTTTGCTTGATCTATAATACTGCAATTCAAACTGGCTGGACCTCAGGGGATTGTGTTGTCTCCTTCCATGTTCCAGCCCAAGCTGCACGTGAAGCAGATGGGGAGCTATGGTGTCCCACTGCTTGGGTGAAATCAGTGCTTGTTTCTATAGTCTCTTCTTTGTGCTGCATTACCATTTTTGGAATTCCATGCTTTTCCAGAGCCTGACACCTGACCCTTTTGCTCCCATTTTTTTTTGGCTGTTTCCTTCACTTCCTCCAAATAAAAATAAAAGGAATCAAAGCCAATACTCCCTATTTTCTGCTCTTTCAAACTTATAGCCACTTGTACTCCCTGGAAAAGAAATATGCCACTGATGTTACTTTCTATACCACGATGACACTGATTTCCTTTAAGCTGGGCTGTAGCCTGCTTGCCTGCCTTTGCACCATGGCAAAGCTGGCACTGCTTTGCTTTGGCCACAGGGCTTATGGAGCAGTTGAGAGACCGTGATCTTGTGCAGCAAATATTTGAAGTATTAACCATTTGCAAAAGACCTGAGAGGTTTTTAACATCTGGATAGGGAGCTAGGAGATATGGTTTAGGGGCTTTCTGTAGGTATGGTAAAGGGAGGATTGTTGAACTAGATGATCTTATAGGTCCTTTCCAGCCTTGTGATTCTATGGTTTTCTGTTGCAGCTTCTAGAGGTTCCCCTGCTTCAGTGCCCAGAGTGCTGGCCAGTGAGCTGTAATTTCTTACTCAGTGTATAACATTATATATAACGTGTAAATTGAGCCATGCAGGATGGATGGGGAGAGCAGAACGTCTGACAACAGTTATTTTATGTTTTTCTAGTGTCTTACACACTTAGAATTGGCAGGTACATCCCATCAGCTGAGATAAACACTAGAGGAAAGGTCTTTCTTTGACTCTGATGGGATTTTTGATGGGGTTTCAACCATCCAAGTTTTTTGGATGGAGCGGGATTTATCATACATGTTTCACTGCTGAGCACTGATTTCTGTTTCCATTTCCCTGCTGTTTGTGACAGGCAGGTCAATCGCTTCTATTGCTTTTTGGCCTGTTTTATACTGGTGGGGAAGTTACTTCACTGCATCTCTTCAACTGAGTCATTTGGAAACATCTTCTGCTTCCCAGCCAGCCTGTTAGCATCCAGCATTACGTGCTGCTGGCTCAGTGCTGAGCTGTTCCTTATGCCAAAGCTCTGCTTGGCATATCCTTCAGGAGGGTGAGGGAAGGTGTCCCTCAGCTGCTTCTCTTCTGTCTTGAGCCTGGGCTATTTCTGGCAGCAGGACAGTTACGCTTCTTGAAGATCAGACCATGCTGGATATGTCATCCCTGCTTCTGTTCTAAGCCTGTACTTGGAAGAGAGGTGTTACAAAAAGGTCCCCTAAATTAACTTTGAAGGTAAATGGGTGAAATTACATTAAGTCCACTTGCAGACACCCTTCTTCTGTGCCAGCGTGGCCTTAATTTGATTTTATTTCACTGTATGTTGTCATTGAATGACAAGAAGTTAGCCAGGCCCTTCTGGGGATAAGTGTGGGTGGGTCATTGGGTGGTGGGCTCAGATGAACCAAGGACGGGTAGCCATGGCCATCTTGTGCCCTGGGCTGCTAGTCATGCTGATGTTGTCCTTGCTTTCAAATGGTTAATGCTCTCCCTTCTAGATACGGCGCAGATGTGGATGTGAATCACCACCTCGCTTCTCGGGTCTCCAGCCCTTCTTTACGACCCCTCACCACACTTGTAGTCTGTCCATTATACATCAGTGCTGCCTACCACAATCTTCAGTGCTTCCGGCTGCTGCTCCAGGCTGGAGCCAACCCAGATTTTAATTGCCGTGGGCCAATCAACATCCAGGGCTTCTCTCGGGGCTCACCAGTGTGTGTGATGGACGCTGTTCTGCGGCACGGCTGTGAAGCAGCATTCATCCACCTCTTGATTGACTTTGGAGCCAACCTGAACCTGGTGAAGGTGGAAGCCTTGGAATTTGACTCCACAGGGAGGGTCAAAGTCAACCCTGAGGCTCTGCAAGTCTTCAAAGAAGCACGAGGTAAGTGACTTTGACTTACTGCAGTGATTGGTTTTATCCAGCTCTGGATTCAGGAGAATTTCTCGTCACTGATATAACTCAGCTCAATGACCCCCTTGTTCCCAGCTAGACCCCCTGTTTTTCTGTTGGTGCATTTTGTACATTCACCTTCTGTTTTCCCTCTTGTATCCTTGAGCTCCCTGTGATCCCTGTCTCCTTAGCCCAGCCTCCCTAATTTTGCTTTGTCAAGTCTTTCTCCCATTGCTTGGTGTTGTCCTCAGCTGCCCAAGGGAAGGTTAGGCAGGAGGGTGATTATCATAGCAGGGATTTGGGTCCACAAACCTCCACAAACCACAGGCAGGTAACGCCTGTCAGACCCAGTTCTCCCAAGTTATGCAGATGTGTCCTCACTGTTCTTGAGTCACCCCGTGCTCAAGGGGTAGCTGTGTACCAGAGTCCAAAGTGGGGTTTCCCTCTTGAACTCCACAACAGAGAAATTCAAAAGAGTTTCAGGGTGTGGGATCCAATTCCCAGGCTTGCCTCAAAGTTATTTAGCTTTGCACATGCCTTTTCCAAACCTGCCTGGACTATTGCTGAGAGGAGACATGAACACAGACCAGGTGGTTTCCATTAAACCTGTTTTTAGGAGGCAAATGGGACTTCTGGATAATGAAGCGATACCCAGGAGAGCCTGGGTATCCTGAGTCAACATGAATGCCACCATTCTCTCATCCCTGTGATGGAAGAGCTCACTATGAGCTTGGTGTGGATTGGGCAGTGGTCTTTTGAACCCTCTCTGACAGTGACTCTCTCTGTAGTCACAACCCCTTGCAGTTGCCCTTTTTACCTTCCCAAACTGATTGTGTGGCAGCTGTGATTGCTCCAAATCCTTGGCCAAAAAGTTTGGCCTCCTTATAGGGAGAATTTGTGCATACTCAGCTCTCCTGCGCTGCCTTCGTGTTGCTGTGCAGATCATAGCCTCAGCATTTGGAAGGGGTAAATGGCTCCTCCACTGCCAGCCGTAGCTCTGCACATTTTAGATGCAGTTATCTTCCTCCATCTGTCCCTCAACAACTCCTCTCTGCTTTCTTTATTGCAGGCCGCGCCCGGAGCCTGTTGTCTCTCTGCCGCATAGCTGTACGAAGAATACTTGGCAAATCTCGTCTGGATCTGATCCATATCCTTCCAGTCCCAGACCCCATTAAACAATTTTTACTTCACGAACACAGTTAAAGGGCAACCAGCTGCTATCTGGGACAGTTTGATTTGCTGAACGAGTGAGTTGACAAAGCCAGGTGCCAATTGTAGCCCTCCACCCCCGGAGAAATACTGGTTTGCTCATGGAATACACTCAATTCCCTGCCCCTGTGGGTTTCCCCCACAGATTTAGGGTGCAATGATTTTGTGTGTCTACCCTTAAGCTGCCAGTTATCTGGTGATCTGTTTGCAACTGGTTTGGGCAGTGAGGCCACAAGCGTGTGTGGCTGTTACATGAGCAAACACAGTGTATCCCATAGCTGTTAGCATATGTCTGTTTGTTACAGCTCTACCTCTGTTATTGCTCCGTGTTTCACACACCTTGGATCCCAGAGGCACTTTTGTGTGGCGAATGTTCCTGTACTTAAGCCTTTCATTTTCCTACAGCGTGCAAGGGAGTTTCTCCTTGCCTTGGTAAGGGAATTACAGCAGCACTGTTCTCTTTCTGCTGTCAGTACGTGGCCTTTCTCTTCCCTGTGGAGTTTGTGGTTGCTGCTGTAAAAGTGGGTATGTTTTCTTCTGTCCTCTTCTGGTGTGAAATGCATCAAGTTTCCTGTCCAGTGCTGTGTATTACTTGGAGAATTGTATCCGTGTCTCTACGTGCTGCAAGGTAGCCGCTGACTTGGCTTTCTTCCTGTAGAGGCCCCGTTGCACAGATGGGAGAGTAGCAGAATGTGTAATCATATCCCATCTGAGTCGCTTCTACAGACCACCAGATCTGCTGTGGCACGTCGGCTCGTCTTCCAGCACTGTGATGGATGAGACGAGGGTTGGCCAGTCCTCCTCCCAGCTGCCCAGGACACTGCTGTAACACAAATGAGAAGATATGGTGAGAAGAAGAAATGGTATTTTCACCCATGGAAACGGAATAGTACAGAGTTCATTGCAGGGATGATGTGATCCTTGTGGTTCAGTCACTGCTGTAGTGGTGGTGGGATAAGGACTGTGATACTCAGATGAAGCCAGAATGTGAACTTGAAAGATTTCTAGGGTACTTAATGGAAAAGCAATGACCAAACTCATCTGTTCACTGTAAAATTGGTTTGAATATTTGAGAATGACCAGGGATGACCAGGAGTGGAGGGGCTGCTAGATTAAATCATTGTCTTGCAGTGCTGGATAGTGGTTGATGCAATGACTGTGAATATATCCGTGTGATTACTCCTTAAAGCGTGACCAGACAGCACCCTTCCAGATCCACCTAACAGGCCTTTTTGTTTCCTTTTCTTTCTGTTCCATAGCTGGGCCTGGCAGAGCAGTCAGGTGGCTTTGTACGTTGCTCTGCTCACTTATTTTAGGATAAGGAGGCAAGATTTGCATTGCTGAGCATTACACCGTTGAGAAGAAGCTGAAGTGTGACAGTCACACTCACTCACTGTTCAGACACTTTCAGAAATCCTCATCAGATGAGATCTAATGGCAAGGACGTGTAGCTATGGGCACGCTTTCAAGGTGAGAAGGCAGCAGTATTGCATTGTTTCCTTTTCAGGCTTGCAGATGGTTTAGGTTTTCACCATACGGGAGGCCAGGGCAGCCCATGAGCATGTTGCCTGAGAGTCGTGTGCCTGCTTTATGGAAGTGTTAACATGCCTAAAAGATGCAGGCAGGTTGTAAAGCCGCTTGTCACCTTGCTGGTAGAACCATAATGTTTTGCAGGAGCACGAACTAAACATATTCTCTAGCCCTAGTGTATAAGAGGCAGAAAATGAGGGAGGATGTCCAGAGAAAATACCATGGCAACAGCTTCTTTGGGTCGACTTTTTCACTCTGATTTTTTACTTCTTCACATAGTTTTGCAAACCACTCACACATTAGTGCCTTCTGGGAGAAAGTAGCTGGATAGAGGTGGAAGGCACATGCTCCTCTGGGGAGGCATAACAACTCTGCACGATGTAACTGGAGTGTATAGTTAAATCTAAGCCTCTGCAGATAGATCTGTTATGAGTTTGGTTATAGCTGCCTTCTGTATTTGATCTGTTGACTTGTGCCCTCGACTGACACTGTCCTACATCCCTCTTGTGGATAGTCAGCCAGTGAAGCAGTGGACACTGGTTACAAGGCAACATCAACCCAGCTTTGCCTGATTAGATGGTTTAATACACAGAATATCTGCAATTTTCATTGTCATAATGAATCTCAAATTAGATTTACGATGTCCTGCAGGGCCACAGCACGTTTCCTCTTGCTGTCCCTGTCCCTTTAAACCCAATAAACAATAGTCTTCCATTATGAAATCTGAATAATAATGTGCTTATACTGTCTTTGCAGTATATAAGTGACGAGTATGAAGTGTGCATTGCATGGCCTTGCTGGGTGGGGTGAGATTTGGAAAGTGGTTAAAGAACTGAAGCAGATCTGGAATAAGCGAAGATATCTAAAGGAGTCTTTCGCTTGTGGGGTTTCTAATTACCTTTGTTGTATAGGGACTTTTGAGAGCATGAGATGCTGGTAGCTGGTGTAATACCCAAATGTAACTTCCTGTCATTTGGGAGTTGTGCAAATGGCAGAATGGAATCTATCAGGTTGCAGTGTTGTTTTTTTTTCCCTTTTTTCCCCCTTTTTACACCAAAACTGGCCTTTGAGGCACAGCACCTCTTTAGCCCTTGTTGTTCCATTGAAGAAAGGACTGTAGGAACCCGCCCAGGACAAAGTAGAGGTGGCAGCCCAAGAGTGTTACTTCAAAGGAGCACTATTCAGTGTTCTTTTCTTTTGCCCAGGGTAGAATGATTGTGCACAGCAGCAAGATTTGATCCAAGAGCAGATAGGAGATATCTGTGGTGGGTCTGTGTGTAGCTAAATAAAGACGTTCCAGTGCAAGAGCTTGGCTGTGTGCCTAATCATTTACCTCGCCGTGGGAAGGGGAAATGCTTCTCTGTATTTCCAAATATTCCTAAACCCGAATTATTTCCTGGTCTTTCTACTCATGAATCCTGAATCCAGGCCCTGTAGCTGATTCCTCAGCCTGTTTTGTAGCCACTGGAGGGGGCTGGAGAACCATGCTTACTGCAACTGGGTTACAGCCAGAGGCTGAGCAGTGGTTTCCTGTACCATTGTCACCACTGGATAGTTTTCAAGAGGGATGTGGCAACCAAATCCAAACCGTAACCCAGCGGGGATGTGCAGCGCAAACCATCACCAATCCTCATTCACAAGCTCACATCCTCAGCATTGCTGACCTGCCTTTTCCTTTCCATCTCAGCAGCAGCACTGTCACCCCCTGCTGCTTTGAGCAGCCCACAGTTCTTGTCTTTCCACCTAGTCCTTCAATATACACTTGAAGAAGGCTCTTTGGACCTCTGGTTTCTCTTTCTGCTTTATTTGGGTCCATCTCTGGTAATGTCCCAACTGGGTGTCTATAACCATCCTGGAGAATAGGTCAGCAGCTATCTCCGTGCTGCAGCTTGGAAACAACTGGAGATTTATTGTCACTGAGGAGAGATCTGAGCTACAAATGCCAGCCTGATAAACGTGGAATTGTTTAAAGGGCTGCTGGACTCAAGCCCTGAATTTGAGCGCTGTAAACCTGTCCCCTCTTGGTTGCCTTTCGGGAGGAGACAGGCTGAGGTTTCTGGTCTCCTCTCATTGAATTTCTTGTATTTCTGGGGGAGAAGAGCCCATCTGAGAGCCTGCCCTTGATTTTTATAATGTCATCACACTGTTTTTTCTTTATTAATCACACTCATCAACCTTATCTTAGGATCTAATGCAGTTACTTTTCCTGCAGCAGTGAGGAAGGGAAGAGGTTTTGCTTTGTGCTATGAAATGCTCAGATATTTGCCTTGGGCTATGAAAACCAACCAAGGCTGCAGTAAATCTCACAGTCTCAAAGTATTTCCTCTAGTACGTGTTACTTCCATTCCCTGGGCTCCTGCTGGGGAAGCCCCCGCTTGTTTAACTTGCTTTGTTCCCCTACCAGCTCTTTCACAGTCATCTTCCAGTTTCTCTGCATGAGCCCTCAGTCCCATGCAAGGTGTAACCTGCAAGAAAAAGAAACCCACACAGTGTTTGAGCCTTTTGTGGAGGAAAAGAGGCTCCAGCCCTCTGAGGCCATCGTTGCACCACAGAGCCCGTTAATCCATCCCCAGGTACACACACTTCTCACTTCTTTCACCACTTTCTCCCCCTGACTCATATATACAAGCTCTGTTTTGCACTTTCCCCCCTCCTTTTTTTCCCCTTTCTTCTTGGTTTGGTTTTGTTTGTTTTGTTTATGCTTTAGAGACAAACGAAACCTGCTTTTGTTTACTGGAAAGTATGCTTTATTTTCTCGTCACCGAGCATCTGGTGTTTGTAAAAGGCACAACAAATCTTTCCAACAGCAAATCATCCCGTCTGAGAACGCCTGGCCAGGAGCTCCATGTGTGCTGTGATCGTTATCCTAAGAAGTTACTAAAGTGGCCAAGGAAAGTGCTGGCCAAGCTGGCTGCCCATCAGTGGAAACCCACAGGTAAGATGCTGGATGTTCACGTTACCTATCAAACATATGCTTATTGAAGGCTGTGACTTAACAGAGGGCTTGAGTAAGCCTTTGCCTGAAAGCTTTGTGCATGAAGGAAGCGGAGGTAGGTGGCACTAGGAGTCTCTGGGGATCCACTGCTATGCATATGCAGCCAAAATATAACAAAGTCAACAGCAGGGGACAAGATGCACTGAAGGCAATTTGGATAAGATGGGCACCTGGCCCAGTCTGATGGAAGCAGCCATTACATCTCCATTCTGAGCCACCTTCTATCATTATGAAATCAGGAGGAGAATTAAAGCTACAACGGGCAAGGTAAACCTGCCATTAGCGCTGATTAATGGCTTCAGGTGTCCCCTCAGAAAGCAGTGGGATGATGTATGACCAGCACACAGCACACTCCCTGTGACACAGGATTTCTATAAGCTTTCCAAACATACCAGGGTGAGGCGATGCTTGCAGACACTCCGATGGCATCTTTCCACAATCATCTGAAAGCCACTAGGGGAATGTGGAAGCTGGTTTCCAGCCATAACTCATTTGGCCAACTCTGCGCTTGCCTTTAATTTTAATAATTTGGCGATATCCATTTAGTTGACGTTCTGCAAAGAGGGGTCTGCGTTTGCTCAGGGAAAATGAGACTTGAAGGATGGTAAAACGCCTTCATAAATTGCGAGTTAAATTAAGAAGTCGCCTTAAAAGCACTGAGCTCTTAGCCCCGTGCAGGGTCATTTATGGCATCGAGAGCTGTGGTGTCCCGTTTGGAGGCCCAGAATGCTAAGGAGGCACAGGATCAATTGTTTTGTGGATGTTTCTGACCTTTCTGAAGCCATTTTTATTAGTGGATGGGATGTAGTAACAGATTCATATGGGTTTTTCATTTCGCACAGCACATGGTTTTAACCAACAAGCCTTAATTTTCAGCATTTGAACGCTTCATGTCAGTACAAAAGCTGATTCTGCCCACTTTCCCTTTTATCTGACCGTATCAGTATTATTCTATGATAATAATAAGTTGTCCTATGGTGCAATAATGCAAGCATTTATTTTTCTTATTTCTAAGCTGCTACTGGCATCCACTGCTGGGTTTTGATTGGGATCATCGAGTCCAACCCCCCTGCTAAAGCAGGTACCCTGCAGTAGGTCACACAGGTAGGAGTCCAGCCAGGTCATGAGCATCTCCATAGAGGGAGACACTCTGGGCAACCAATTCCAGTACTCCACCAGCTTTACTGTAAAGAAGTTCTTCCATGTGTTAGTGAGGAGCTTCCTGTGTTCAAGTTTTAGGCCATTACTCCATGTCCTATCATTGCACACCGTCAAGAAGAGCCTGGCTTCATCCATTCGCCTCCCACTTTCCTGTAGCTATTTATAAACATGTAACAGAACCCTTCTCAAGTCTTTTTTATGCCCAGAAAAATAGGGTATATTGTTCTCGCCACGTGATGAAAAACAGTAAAAAACAGAAAGGAAGCCAAGCATGAAATAAAACCAACCCCAACAATTCCACGTGACAATACCAAGTGCTGTGTTCCACAAAATCTAGGTTTTTATGAAAAGGCTTTTCTTTCAAATGACTTCCTCCCATACATTTCCACTGGAAGAAATATAACGTGATGTTGAACAATATTGTTTTTAATTATAACAAGAGCTGTCTGGAGGGGCTGCAGTCATTGTGACGTTGTGTAAGGCTTTGTGAAGGCTTCCTCACATCTCAGCACCACCCTGTAGCACTTAGACACTCACCTCCAGATTCTTCTTGTTGAGCTGGAAAGGAACTTTCCTTTAAAGTAAATGTGTTGTAAGACCTTCTGTTGTTTAAGGGCATCTGAGTCCTTACTTCATCAAAGGGACCGTTAAAGCCTCCTATAAATACTACCTTGGAAAGCAGGAGTTTTCAATTACCACAGCTCCTCTCCTGATATCAGTTCCTATAATGACCAACCTCCATTAGTGCATCTTTCTTAAAGACAGAGCACCAAAGGAGATTTCTGCTTCCCCAGAGCTGTTGGCTACCAGCTGTCTGGAGGTGGGTTATTTGCACATTCACATGTGCTGGCTGCTCTTTCCCTCCCTTCTTCAGCAGTTATGTGGGTTTCATGGCACAGCACTGTGGCATCCTGTCCAAAGAGCCCTTTGCTCAAAGCAAAGCTCTTGCCTTTAGCCTGTCTGAACTTTGTAGGTTGAGAACTTGGCATCCTGAGATGGTCTGGTCCATCTTAGCAGTTGTTGTTCTTGCAGGGCGTTCAGTGAACTTTGTGTTTAGTCAGGAAACCTTTGGTTTAGTGATAATCATAAGTAATTTATGCATTGTAGGCTATGAATGATGCAAAGATGCCAGTGAAGGACATTGTGCCAATGCAAACAAGTCTAGGAAGTTTTACTGTTCCCATTGCTGGTGCAATGTTTCCCTTTGCTCTGTAAGTGTGCAACTGCATGGAGAAGGGCCAAAAGAAAAGAGGGCAGATACAGATGAATCCTATAATGCTAAGAGATAAGAAGTGGGACTGTTAAAGGAAGTTTGAGCACTGAGATTTCCATAGCACTGAGAAAAGGTTCATTGCCAATGTGAGGTGCAGTGAATTTCATGTTTGCTCCCCAGCATTTAAAACGCTGCGGCTACATAGTGAGTATTCACCATTCCGCTTCAAACCAGCACAGAACCCGCTGGATAGCCTTGGCTCCGTATGCATTGACGTGGGACCTTCTTCAGGGTCCAGCACGAATATGGACAACACCACCCTGCCATTTGGAAGAAATGATCTAACTGGCGATGCATTCGCTTCCAGCGGCTGTGGAAATGGTAAATAGGCTGGCGAAGGGGATGTCGATGGGTGTCCGCTTTGAATTTGCTTTCTGGTTTTTCTTTTCTCTTTTATGAAAAAAATGAGTCACATGGCTTTGAAGTACCCGATCTTTTTAGCATGGGTCAGATGTTGAAACATAGCTAAAGATGTTGTGCGGGCTAATTAAATCAGTGCATCTGGCTTGCATATCTGCAGATACATTTCCATGGAAAATGGTTCATACGCCATGAATGTCATTAGAAGTTTAGATTACAAATCAAATGGATCTTCTGTTCTTCCACAGACCACCTTGATTTCAAGTGGGGTTTAGGCTACTAAGGAGAATTGGATAAATAGCCTTCTCTGCTTGGGTGCATGTTTGGCTCTTGAGCAGTTGGCATTTCAAGTCTAGAGCTCTGCTCTGCAGTGCAGCATCAGCTCTCAGGAAGGTAACTTGAAGTTTCTATCCAGGCAACTATCCAGCATGCAGTCTTCAAGATAAAGGCCTAAAACTTCCCATTTGCCTTCTCTGTAGACAGCAAGAAAAGGGAGAGGGCAACGAGCTCTCTGGTTTGATGTGACTCAGATGCATGCTGCGCTCAGCAGCACATTGGTCCCATGGGAAGATGCGAGCCAAGAAGCCTCCAGACCCGGGATGGACTCCCCATTTTCTCAGTGACTCAGGTTTTTCCTTCACGTCACCTTTTCTATTCAGATCTCCCCAGGTCTCAGCTAGGTCGCTGTGGGCAAGTGCCATCTGTGCTCCTTGTGACTCACTGCTAGCAGGAATGTGTGATGTTGGGATGCGGAAAGCCCACGGCTGGCGATTCATTTCCATGCAACTAAGTTGCTGACGTTGGTTTGTCCCCAGTGGGGTGGGGAGAAGGGATTTTTCACGAAACTACCCCAAATGTTGAAGTCCCCACGTGTTTCAGCTATTACTCATGCTCTCTTAAAAGTAGCCTCTAAAAGAATAGGTCAGAGGCTCCCTTTATGGGAGTAGGCATGGTCCATCGGAGGAGAGAAATCAATTTGCACCAGAAGATTTTAATCAGCTCAGGAATTCAAAAGCCCAATGGAAATCTGGTCTCCAGCAAACACCGTTTTATTGTGAATTCTGAGACAGTGCAGTGCCTTTTGCTCTTGCTTCTGAACCACCTCCTTGCCTTCAGATTCAACAAGGCACTCTGAATCAGGGGCCCTACAAGTCCATGGTCATCTTGGTTCACGCTGGAAATAATCAACATGCTGAAAGTCACCACAGGGCAGAAATGGCCTCAGACAGCTGAGGCAATGATAAAGCAGTTGATAAACCAAGTGCAGAGCAGGCGGGGGATACACCCAACTTATTTGGGCCTCTGGACAGATGGGAGGCATGCAGCATCTGCTTTTTTGGGTGTCTTCTGCCTTGTGGTCATTTTGTCAGCCTATAGTTGAGCAGGAGCCCATCTCAGTACTGCCAGGATCCAGGAGTTAATCCTTGTTCCATGAGAGGGCCAGAGCTCACATCCAGCCAGTTCCCTGGGGTGCAGAGAAAGAAAGTCTCTGAGAAATAAACACAGACACAAACAAACACCAGACTTGGCATGCAGCTTTGCAGGCAATGGGAATATCTTTTAGCATCCCGCCGAGGTAATTTGCCTGTGAGGAAGCTTTTCCACTCTGCCCCTTGGCTCCTGAGGAGGGCCTGCGTGCCAAAATGCTTCGTGGCCCCTTGAGCTGCTCCTAGGCTGGGCCTTGTGCTTCTGCCTGGCCGTCCCACCCTGCAGCTGCCTGGGTGCTCACTGCATTCCCACTGGGTGCTGGGGACCCTGGGCTTTGCCTTTTCTTCTGCCATGGTCTCCTAGGCACGGCACAACCCTGTGCCCACATGGGCTTCAGTGCTCCTTGTCTTGTCTCATATCCTCTCGTTAGTTGTGCTCCAAAGCATTTACTGAAAAGGGAATTATAGAATCATAGAAAAGCTTGGGTTGAAAAGGACCCCAGTGATCATCCAGTTTCAACCCCTCTGCTATGTGCAGGGTCACCGACCAGCAGACCAGGCTGCCCAGAGCCACATCCAGCCTGGCCTTGAATGCCTGCAGGGAGTCTAAAGGGAATCCCACCACTTTGCTCGTGGAGAGGACAAAGCTTGTCTAAACCACTCCTGGTGATGCACATTGAACCTACTCCTCTGTAAGTCATGGAGTCAGAGAATCACAGAATCATTTAGGTTGGAAATGATCCACGAAATCATCAAGTCCAACCACTGAGCCATGTCCTCATGTACCATATCCACACATCTCTTACACACCTCCAGGGATGGACACTCCAACACCTCCCCGAGCAGCCCCTCCATTGCCTGGCCACCCTATGAATAATAAATCCTTTATGATGGTACAATCTGAACCTCCCCTGGTTCATCTTGAGGCTGTATTCTACTCGTCATTCCACTGTATTCCACTGAGAGGAAACCACTTGCTTTTCGTGCATTTTATTGCAATTCTTAGTGCTCCTCGTGCAGAAATTTCCTTCAATCTCCTTGAGATTGTTCTGATTTTCTCCTCCATCTCACAGGAAAAGATGGTAAGATTTTCTAATCCTGTGATTTCCTTTTGGTTTGGTGTCGATGAAGCTTGTCTCAAAAAACAGCTTCAAGTGTAAATGGAAACGGGCTACGCATGGGGCCACTATGAGAAATGAATGTGAGACAGGGAATAGAAAAGTATTTAGCTGTGTAAAGTCTAGTAAATATTCACTATGGGAAACAAATGGCTGTTCTGAAGCTTAGGCTGGAGGTGCTTTTAAAACCTATCATTCACCAAAGTGAAAGACAGCTTATTGATCTCTCTTTAGGCACTGTCTCTATGCTTGTGTCCTAGAAGCATGACCACGTTTCATGCCAAGCAAGGAAAGTTACACCCTATGGTTTTTGAATTACAAATGGGAAATCCATACTGTTTTGGAATAAACAGCACTGGCCATTAGGCAGCCTATTTGGTTACTATTTGGTTACAACTGCATGAGGAACGGCTCTAGTGGAAAAAAAAAAGAGAGAAGCAGCAATAACAGTCAATCGTCACTTTTTTTTCCTGTTACTGCCTGGAAAACTTGGAGTTTTATAGCTTACAAACCACAAATTAGAATTGCAGGCAACAGATAAAGCTTAGGTATAAATTCAGCTATGTCAGTGCCTGTTGGCAATTGCAACAAGGCAGTTGTCAAAGTGCCCCTTGGACAGTTATTGCCTGAACAGGGCCTTTCCAAACAGCGAGTGTCACCATATGGATCTGGACCTGCTTGCAAAGAATAGAGCGTCCCTGGGGGGATCTGCTGCAACCATGTGCTGCTCCTCTGGCTGCTGGGCCCTTCTGCGGTGGCAACCAGTGAGGAGGCTGCTCTTCCTTTAGTTGGCATTGGCCCTCTTCGTAAAGTGGCAGCAACCATTAAGTCTTAAATGGCTTCTCTAGGAATTTCCTCACCCTCCATTTTCTCCGATAGGTCCTCAAACTGTCCTGTATGTTTCTTCCTAGGAAAAAAAGCAGATTGCTTCCCAGGCAGGAAGACTTGAACTAGCTGGTCTCCAGAAAATGAATCCCTGTGCTTGTTTGTCCTTCCTCTTTGAAATGTATCCATAATTTCTTCTCTGTAGCTATCTGGCTGCAGCTTAAACAGGTGCTTTGCCCTTCACCATGCTGCCATGAAAGAACACAATCCTTCCCGAGGGTCTTATTCACACAGGCCAGGTTATGGCTACTGGATGAAAGTAATGTTTCTGACATCCTGGAGTGGATCCCATTGCTCAAAGACATTGCCACTACAGTACTGGTGAGTTGTGCTGAGTCTCCCATTGATGCTTTGGAAGGATACTAGAGATAGAACGGAATCACAGAAACATTAAGGGTGCATATGGCTTTGGGATGGTCAGAGAATAGGTTTGTTGCTCACAAACACATTCACATCCTTCAGATTGGAGGCAGTGGGATCAAAGCAATTTCAGAGCATCCCACGAGCATTCTTAGAACTGCGTACTTAAAAGATGTGAAAGCAGTGTGCCTTTTATTTGGCTTTACCCTCCATGCCAACAGCAGAGACACAAAATGGCTCACTGAGAAATAGATTTAACAAACCCTTCGGGTTGTCTTCTTTGTCTTTTGTTTTGTATTCTATCTCATTTTTATTAGTTTTAATAGAGGTATTCCTGGCAACCACCCAGGATTCGAAGCATCAGCTTATGGATAAAATTCATGTGAGGCCTGTAGCCATAGGGCTGTGGCTTTTGCTGGTTGACGTGGCATCTCGTGCAGAGGAGGTTAGGGCTGTCTGTCAGTTGCACACATCTCCCTATTTTTTTCCCCATTAACCATCACCATTAGCAATTGTGCTCAAACAAACAAACAAACAAACCCATTTAAATACCTTTTTTTTTCTCTCTCTCTCTCTTTTTTTTCTGGCCCCTTAACCATGGATAATTATGAAATAATCACCAAAGTCTGGTTTCACTTGGCAAATGTTGCCAGGTTTTGTTTTCTTTTTGAATACTTATGGGTTCCAGCAGTCCCCCCACCCCAGCTTATGCCTTTTTGGCAGCGATGTCAGCTAGTCGCCTTTACTGATGCCTGCTACAGCATGATCAGAAAGCATGTGAGCTTCTTGAATGCATTTCGTCTTCACAGTGAACAGTTTTCCTGCCTTTATGAATAGCCTGAGCATGCAACTTCCCTGTGCACGTGGCCCCAGACTGCACCCCACTGTAAAAGTGGCAGCAGCTGCTGGCAACACGAGTTTTCTCCTAGTTATACATCAGTGTGCAGGCAGGATCTAACCAGGTCCCCAAGTCTTTAATCAGGCTAATTGCATGTGGTTTAAGCCACGCTGAAGCTCAGTTCCAAGTTCGGTGTTAGATTTATGTACTATGAGCCGGTGTAGAGAGAGCCTTGGATGTGTGTGAAGGTCAGTGGTTTGGGTTCACATGAGTTCAAGAAAACAGTTTCCCACTTTGGTGTACCTGGTTCCTCTCTCCACTCTTTCCTCATCCCCCTTTCATGTTTTGGTTTCACCCAAAGCAAAGCCCAAGCAGAACTCTGCCAAAGTTCACTTCGTTTCAAGCTTGAATGGGAAACAACTGAATTTCATCTGATTTTCACCCAGAGCTATAAATCACTTCAGGCTGGCCCGTTGCACAGTGTGGTTTTATGGAGGTCTGGGGAGCCTTTTGGTAGGGCAGGGAGGAATATCGAGTTCAAGTTCATATCGCAGCCACACACACAAAAAAAAGATGAATTTTCACCTGATTGCACAGTGCAGCCATTATGTGGAGGCAGGTGCATTTCTTTCACTCACAGCCTACGTTGTGTTGGACTCCAGGTGTCCAAAATGAAGTTTTCCCCTGTTTTACTATTGGAAAACTCGCTGGTGCCTTAACATATCATCATGCTTCTTCAGTCAGGAAAGGTGGTGGGGAGGTGGGGGTCTGAGGACAAGCTGTGTTATTTCATTGCTGACGTTTTTATTACAGTGTGTTGTTAATGCTGTGGGAAAAAATCGCCAAGGCAGATTCCTTGGGAAGGTTTTATAAGGGCCAGTATCAGCTACCTTCTCTAATGGCATCCTTCATTTCCTCCTGCCCTGAAGATCTCCCTTATCCCCAGGGAAGCCTGTTGGGAATAGCTTATCACTTTCCTGGTGCTTTTCCATTTGGCAAGTATCTTATGTTCCCATTTATCCTTTTCTTAGAGCACATACAGGCAGGAGAAAAAAGAAAAGACGCATACACATTGCATACATCCTGTCTGCAATGTTACTGTTTGTTGGTGGAGTTTCTTGCATATCATGGTGTACTTGACAGCAAAAAACACTGTTTCAGATGAGGGAAGGGAAGGGAAGGGAAGGGAAGGGAAGGGAAGGGAAGGGAAGGGAAGGGAAGGGAAGGGAAGGGAAGGGAAGGGAAGGGAAGGGAAGGGAAGGGAAGGGAAGGGAAGGGATAGGCTTAGATTCGGAGAGGCATTTCCTTTGAGGCACCAGCATCTTCATGACAGCTGGAGCACTAACTATAAAGATCTGTCCCAGCCTCCTTATCTTCAGTAGCCTTCCATATCTCCAACCTGCCCGTGTCTCTGCATACTGAGAAATGATTGCGGTTGTCATCATACGTGCCTTACTCTCATCCTCCCCAGCTGTGGATTCCCTCACTGAGATCAGGCTTGGTAGAACATATCCAGGGATTTAGTTGCATTGTCTTGAAGTGAATACTGCATTTGCCTTCAGAGATCTCTTTCTTTCCCTCTGTCTTCCTTCGTGCAGGTCCTTTCTCTCTCAGAGCCTGTTTTCTGGCCAGCTGCAGCCAGATATTTACTCAGCTGGGGTGAATAACTTTCCTTTCTGTGTCTCTGTTGTGCTGCGTGTTGTCAATACACAGGCCAAAGGAGATGTCCTCCCTTCTCCATCCATATCAGATTCTGACCTGAGTTATCTGCTGGTAGACCAGCAGCACTGAAATCAGTGTGAATGTGGGCATCCTTAGAAACACGTCATACAGCAGAGAGACTGAGCTGTCATTGCCTTTAGAGCACTTGGGGAGGTTTGGTCAGCTTTCCAAGATGATAACATGGAGCCTGAAGACCAAGTGCTGAAGACAGAAGGAACTTCATCCTTGCTTTGTGAGGCACAAGGATTCCATAATTAGACTTAATTTGACCTAAGCTTACTGATTCTTGACTTTATTTGCCAAGAGTAAAAGAGAGTGGACTTTTCTATATCATGAAGCTGAAGACTGAACACAATTGAACACCAAAGGAAGCAATGGGAAATGTTTGCCATACTTTTCTTCTTCCACTTTTTGCTTCCCTAGTTCTGGTAGATATGTCCACTCTTAAGTCTTTCCTTGATGGAACCTTAGGATTTCTCTTGTTTCCTGGTGCTTAAGAAATAAATGTGGGGTGATCTAAACTGAGAGAGGACTGTTTAGATTGGGACAGCTCCAAATATCCATTCTGCTCTAATAATGATATCCCACTGCATCAAACTCCAAAATCCCAGCATTTTGGGGGTGGGGGGAAGGAAGTCTATTTTAGGCTTCCTGAGGTTTGGACCTCTCCCTGTGTCCTGTCAAGCATATGGCATGGGGGCCCTTCTACTTCATGGAAGAGGGATGGAAAGCATTTATGAAAGAAGGAATGCACTGGGATAAATTTAAAGGTGCTTTGCAAGCCATTTTCCATGGACTTGCAGCAGTGTTATGAGGAGGTGCTCCTGAAAGAGAAGAAGGTTGAATTAAACAGTGATTGGTGTTGAAGCGAAGCCTTGCAGCCAACATGGGAATGAATCCAGTGAATGGAAGGAAAAATATTATTAGTAATTATAAGAAGAAAATGAAGATGGCCAAAATCAGAAGCGTATTCTGGAATCCTCCAAAAATAGTACAAAAGAGATGCCAAACCTAACAAGTGAAGCAAAGCTCTTAGGGCAAGTAATGTGCTAAGGGAAATTAAAACAGGGAGAGGAGTTTGAGAAGGACCTCCCTTAGGCTGACATTTTGGCCTCAGGAGTTCAGCTGTTTCTCTAACTCAGGAGTGCCAGAGGGCAGCTGTGTCTTCCAGATGCTGAAATGATGTTTGGAGTCATCCAGCATGGCATGCGTGCTGCGTCAGTTTCTGTTAACGAAGCAAGAGATAGTCAATGAATGCCATTGAGTCCCTCTCAGCGTTAAGCCAAAACGCAGCTGGGATAAGGAAGAGACTTAAACACAGTGCCCGAGTTCTGCTGTGACTGCCACTCCTGCATTTGAGAGATGGCAGATGATTTGCTCCTCTTTTTGCTAGCCTGGGCTGGGCTGGGCTGACTCAATTGCCCTTTTCAGCTGTAGAGAGATCCACGTGGACAGGAAGACATCAGTGATATCTAGGACTTCAAGGGCATGAGATAAGCGCAAATGCATCACTGATGACTGCTTTAGAAAAAGATACAATAGACCCTATTGATTAACGCCAGGCGGTTGCACTGCTGAATCCTCCTGCTCCTTTCTGGAGCATTCTGACTTTCTCAGCTGTGCTGTCTGTAATCCCTTGCTCTGGGAAGGAGCACAGTGCCCTGACCACACACACACACACTTCGGGCTGCCCCCCTTTGAGCTGCCGGCACTGCTGAGCCCACCGAGCACTCTGAGTACCTGGGGTCAGTGACACCCAGCTGTCCAAACAGACCCCACATACAAGGGTGTGTGTTGGGACCGGTGGGGAAACCCCATCAGAGCCAGCAGCTCTTTGTCTTCAGAGGCAGCGTGGTGGCTCTGGGGCTGCCCTTCTCCTTTGATCTGAGCCTTGCCTTCCTCTGCTACTCCACATCACCCCCTGCTTGTTTTCTTCCTTTTGTTTCCCCCTGATCCTAGGTGGTTCTGATCTCTGTTCAAGAGTTGGCCTCCACCTTAGCAATGCTGCCTTGGGCTTTAAAAGGAATAAGAATATGTCCTTACTCTGTAAGTAACTCAACTTCCATCAAGGCGGTGCCCTGTTCCCCATCCAAACACTTCATCTCTGTGCTGGGTGACTTAAGCCCATCCCAGAAGATCTAGCTGGGAGGTAGCAGGAAAACCCCGCTTCTCTTGCATTGTGCATGTTGTCATCAATATTGTCTCACATTTTACTTTGCACTATGGAAACATCACAAAAGTCGCTTCTTACTCTGAGAATCCCTTTACTTCAATTGGTACTTCAATGGATACTCCACTTTCCCATCTCTAAGGTAGCTCCCTCGAAAAATAAAATGGGAGCCAGCTATTCTTTCTTTCATTAGTCAGATGTTCTAGAACAGGAAAAACGCACGCCATTTATTCATCCCAACTAAATACATTTGTTTTCAGTTTAGATCTATTCAAAATGAGACCCAGTGTGGACATCTGTCTTATTATCCAACTGTAGGTTAAAAAAAAATAAACTCTGCTGGCTCCGTGGGAGGAATGCAGATAAATGACAGATGGAAGCAAGCAGTGGACTTCCAGAAGCTTTCATCCGTGAACCAGTTAATGGAGCTCAGTGCACAGAACATCCATCCCACGCTTTTGCATCTTCCAGAGCAATTGTAGGAGCTGGGCAATGCTGTATCTGCAAGGTAGCAGTCACCAAGATTTGCACTGCAAAACGTGCTCAGGTGCACTCTGTGAGAGACAGAGGTCAACTAATACACCAAGGAAAGAGAGCTTTGCCCATAATCTGAGAGGATCAGACCTCATGGATGTCTCTGTGTCAGATTCTGGGTGGTACCAATGGGTCTTAATTCCCCCACATAGCCACATCAGGAATCCCCAACCCGTAAACCTTGGGCTCAGGGTCTCCATTTTACCACATGACCTGGCTACATGCTCTTGTCTTAGTCTCCTGCGTGGACCTAAGGCTTATTTACAGACTTAACTGCAGCCCTGTCCTTTATTCATCTCCTGCTGTCAGCCCCTTGGCTGTGCTGTGACCCTAGGTCTAACCATACCTTGCAATCAGTGTGAAACTGATATGAATCCTGACATCTCCCTCCTTTGGATATGACAAAATGGCCACGTCTGTCTGGGAGGCTGGCAAACATTCCTTTTGATGGCCAAGATCATTGACTTCTGCAAAGCGTCTCTAGGTACCTGCCAAAACGTAATGAATGGTCAAGTCCATTCTTCTTCATTTCCTTAGTTGGATGCATCATCACAACTTACTGACTCAAGTCCCACGGCCTTGGTACAGATTTCTCTGAGCTCTGTGCTCCTGTAGAGACACAAACGAGGCTGCGGGAAGGGTGAGGCTCTTTGCATGGGATGGAGTTGGATGGTGGAGAATACAGCTTTAGGTAGGGCTGTTAGCTGGGTGTGGATATTTCTTTCTTCTTTCATCTGGCATTTATGTCTGCTACGTATGTTCCCCTTTATACCATGCCTGAGCTATGACACAAGGAAAGGGCAGAGAAGGGGTAGGGGAGGGAAAAAATCTCAAAATGGGGTTTTTTTTTAATCAAAAATATTATCGGAGCACCAGCTGGTGCAGATTAGCATAGCTTTGTGAGTGAGAGAGCTATTTTACCTTGCGCTATTTTTCTTTCTCTGGGCTGCACATGGCCTTATCCCAAAGTGTGAAGATTGCGGCCACCAGGATTAATCTGCTCTTCCCATCCCCTTTCCAGCACCGTTTCTGAAAGCCCTGCAGTATCTCAGCCCCTTAAAAATGTGACTGATCTGGGCTGAGATGGAAACCAGGTATCAGTAAGTCACCCATCCACAGAGGCTGGAAAAATGAGAGATGAGGGGTCAAAAGAATGAAAAATGTGTTGTGCAGACGCTTGTTAGCCAGACAGCTCTGCTGGTGTGCCTGTGCCCCAAGGGTTGGCTGCAAAGGCAGCGGTGCTGAGCTGGCTCTGACACTCAGAGCACTTGAGGGGTCTGGATAAAACTGCTCTGCCCCTTTGCGGGAGATGCCTCCGTGTCCTGGCCTCCAGCCCAGTGCCAGGCCTTCATGGAGTGGGGAAAGTATTGCTCATCCATCACTGTGTGTTTTTAGGGATTTTATTCCTGACTGTAAAGTGGAACCAGCTTTTAGAAGCGGAGGATAAAGATTTGGCTGGGAACATCTGAGCTGGAGGACCAATAACATGGGAGCTGCTCGGAAGTGTTTGATCTGTCTCAGGCTCGCAAGTGCTGAGCCAGCGCCTGCCTTTAAGTGGAAGTTATTTTATGCATCCACTGGAGTCCTATAAAGCCATTTCCTCTGGGACCTCCAGGGACAGTTTGGGCATCTATTTTCTCAACAAAACCAATGTGTGAGTGCGAAGGGAAGGAGGATGTGCTGTGTGACAAATGTTGGAGTGGGCGTGGGGTTCTGACTCCAAGCAGCATTCTGAGAGTGCTGCAATTGCCTCCTGATCCATCTGCAGATGCCTTGATCTATAGATGCCTTGAATACCCTGTGTATCTCTCCTCCTTGTTCCAGCCTCCCTCTGTCCTCCTTGTAGCTGCTTCTAGGAAGCTTTCATCTGTTCTTTGGAGCAGAACTGTATACTTAGCTCCTTTTGGTCATTCTGGGTATCCCACCCCCACATTTAAAACCCTGAAAAGTGAAGGCACAAAGGCTAATAATCTCAATGAGTGCTGCCATCTCACAGGCAGTAACCCTGGTGGCTGGAGAGGCAGGGAGCAAGTTTCCATCAAGAGGGGGTCCCTTGGCAATGGAAAAGGTGATGTTCTCACCTACCAAGCGATGCCTTTTTTTGCTTTCACATTTATCCCAGCCAGTTATTTTGTTTGCCCTGGAAGTCCCTTTGCAAAGGCTGAAGGAAAGCAAAACCACCTCTCCCAGCACCAGCTAAGTGCTAAAGCAGAACCTGCAAGGTGCAGCGCTGAGACATGTAAGTGGGAGAAGGCCTGGCAGGAGGTTTTGTGCTCCATTTCTGCCCGGAGGCTTTTCCCTTTGGAGCCCACTGAGGGCCAGCAGGGAAATGAATCCAATTCCAGGCTTTCCAGCTTCCACGCTAATTTAACCTGAACCATTTCCTACTCTCCGAGCGGGAAGCAGGGATGAGGTTAGCAGATTCAGATTGGGGGTGGACTGAAAATGATATCAGCAGTTTTATGGCCATTTCTTTTCTTGGCAGGACATGAGGGAGACCGTCTCACAGCCTCACTAGGACAGAAGGTGGAAGAATGCAAATGTTGAAACATTTTTCAGTTTGTCCTGATGATCTTTCCTCCCCCAGCAGTTTTATTAGGGTTCATAAATTCTTCCTCGGAGCACTCATTCCCCCATGCATTTTAACCCTAGGCAGCCTTGGAGGTCACTGTAACCCTGTGGGGTTGGTGGCTGTCCAGGAAAAGCCACCCTTCCCCTTCACAGCTGGCTCTGACAAGGGGAATGGAAATCAACGGGCTCTGAGGCACATGGAGCCCTTTCAGTGGCTCAAGTGTAATATAAAGAATAACCTTAATCATGCAGTGAAATCAGTGGGTGAAGATACTGCTGGGGAATCTGATATTGCTTTCAAAAGATTTTCAGCGCATCAAGTGCTGCTCTCCCCAGCGTGGCAGGAGAGCATGGAAAATTCCTCCATCACCACTGCTTGGTGCCCTCCTATAATAAGTAGCTGCTGAGGTAATAGTAACCTTTTTGGCAAGATCACTTACTCCACGGAAAGCCAGAATATATCCAATAATGCAGGAGAGGGCCATAAAGCACAGCTCAGTCGGAACCTGTTAAAGCGATAACCTCTGCTGGCCTGGCACGCTGCTTCTCCAGCAGTCCTCAGCTGCTTCTGAGGGCACTGATGCTTAGTGAAACGTTTGGGGAGGTTCAGTTTGGCTATTAGGAACAATTTCTCCTCATAAAGAGCGGTGCTGCAGTGGCACAGCTGCCCGGGGAGCACTGGCGCCACCATCCTGGGGGTGTTCCAGACCTGTGGATATGTGGCACTGAGGGACGTGGGCAGTGGGCATGGTGGGGTGGGCTGCAGTTGGACTTGGGGGTCTTAGTGATCTTTTCCAACCTGAATGATTGTATGATTATATAGCTGCTGTTTGTTAGGCAGTCTTGTTCTTGTGTCCCCTTGAGAGCACAGCCCATAAGGCTGCCTTGAACTGGCAGCTTCTGCTGAGGACATCATCCCCTCCTTCCCAGATTGACCTTCTATCAGGCTCTGAAGCAGGCTGATTTGAGATCAATTCTTGCAATTATAGCCTAGCAATCCATATTGGCTGCATGGTTTTGTAGCCAATAGAACGGGATAGAATTAGTTTGTCATGCACCTTGGTGCATTATTCTCTTTGCTGTTTGCTGCAAAGGAGGAGAAATCCAGTAAAGTGCAGTGGTGAGATATGTTGCTTTGGAACAAAATATTTACATCTTCCACATTTCCCATAAGGCATTAGCACTCTTCCAAATGTGACACAGGAGAAGCAAATGCTTAGTGGTCTGCAGATCTAACGTTTGCTTAAGTACCATGACATATGTGCGTGTGTGTGTACACACACGAGATATTTTAGTTCTACTATTTAAATTAAGGGTGGGATACCCTTCAGCACTGCATTTCTCAGCATATGTGTTCTTATGTTCACTTATTCTTTGTTTCTGCCAATGCCTAAATAAGGAATACTAAACAGCCACAAATATGCAGCCAGTGGAGATGCAGGAATGCACTGGGAGGGAGAGAACGCTGATCTTGAGCTGATAGGTTTGCAAGGGAAAGAGTCACTGCAGCTGCAGGAGAGGTTTCTGTGGTGGTATCTGTCTGTAATGCACACCACAGCCCTGCTTTGCCCTCAGGGCAAAACTGAAGCTTTTAGATGGAGAGCAAGTCGTTTCAGTGCCACATCAGGGATGTATGTATATGTATATCCATATTTTTATATCTATGTGAACACAAATACAAGAAGCACCTGTTTGCACAATGGTTATTCTCTGCATCTCTGAGATGGAATGTCAGGCTTGCAAGGATGCCCAGATGGGCTGTGTGTGCAGGCATAGGGGACCACACATACATGCATACATTTATTCCCATTATTCTATTGAATTAGAACTTGGAAGTCACCTCCTCAGTCTCATGTCAGCTACACAAAGTAAGGATGACACAGTCAGGCCTTAGATTTCCTGCCTTTAGGAAAATACATGTGAATTTGACCTCGCATTTGGTTTATTGGTCAAAAAGTAAGAAGTCTATGGGAAAGCAGCTTGTCCTGGAGCACACTGTTAAAGTACAAAGATCAGCTTAGAAATTAAAGGGCAGAGATGTCCCACTTTGCTTTTCTATTATGTCTCTACACTCATAGTGATTGAAATTGCTTTTGTGATTCCTGTTTTAAGGCTGGAACAATTTAAGCATCAAATACCTGCTGTAGTGGAAATGCTTAGTCACAGCTTGAAGCAGTGATTGAACACCTGGTGGGAAGGCAGGTCCAACCCAGGGGAGCTCAGGTGCATGCAATGTACCTGAATGATGGAAGGGCTGCAGCCAGGATCCACCCCTTTCCAGACCTCATTTAAAGGTTGGCAGTGGGTATGAGGGCATCTTTTGCTTGTGTACCTGAGGCTTTTCAAAGGCAAGTAGCTATTTATTTCTGGATATGTGGCTGCTGCACTTGGGTTCACTCTAACTTGCTGCTGACGAAGACTTTGCCACCCTGCTATTATCATCCCATTATCAAGGTTAACTGTCAGCCCAACCCCACCATGCCCACTGACCACATCCCTCAGTGCCACAACCCTATGGTTCTGGAACACCTCCAGAGACAATGGAGTCTGTCTCCACCTGTTGGACTGGATGATCTTAGCAGTCTTTTTCCAGCCTTAATGATTCTGTGATTATATGTTATATAACAATTATAGTGTAATATAAATTGTATTTGATGGAGGTTCTCCTCTGTGACTCAGATACAAGGGAATCCATCCCATCTCTTGCAGGGTTCATGGAGCTAATTTCCATGTGATTTCTATGCTGCTGTGTGTACACCACTGTACATAGCACATTGCCCCATCTTCATTGCTCCGCTGCTCAGCTCAGGGAAAGGAAAGCCCAAGCTGATAAGTAAGATCAGTGTTCTGAGGAAGGGAGGCAGAGGTTAAGGGGTTCCATCTTTTGTGATCCGTGATTTGAGGAGGGCCCCTTCGTGCCTGTTCTTCTGCCCTCTTTGCATCCTTTCTTCCCATTTTCCACCCTACCCTTAGAGAAGGGTGTGGATGCTTCCCTCCCTTCGCAGCAAAAGCATAGGAAGATGAGTGGCTTGGTTGGGGCATGGATGGAGCAGCTCAGGGTGCAGCATCCACAACCTCAGCCCCTGCTCCCCCCCTCAAAGCAGCATTTGCAAAAGATCAAAGCGTGCAGCAAAAATAGCAAAAGGGAAGAGTTTGTGGGTTGGACATCTGGAGGCCAGAAGCAGCTCCTGCTTTTGAGTAGGCAAGAGGTGAAGGAGGAAGGGTAAAAATGGGTTTACAGTCTCATTTCTTTTACTGGGATTAAAAACTTCTTATAAAGTTATATGGTTTGCTGTTACGTGAGATAGCAGTGTCCCATGTCTCTGTAAGGCCCTAATTTCAGAAGCAAGGATGCTAATGGCACCTATAAAAATAGAGAGGTGGGTATTTTCTGGCAGGCGCAATGTTGATTTATCTGTAGTGCATCATCTGACAGCCTTATTGTTATTCCAAGGGGCACAAGGAGGCACCTGGGAAATGTCTGTGCTGCTCAGCTGAATAAAGCAGGTGCTATTATTTCCTTTTGCAGATGGATGTTTTCAACTACAAGAACTCAGAAACAAGCCCAAACTTAAGGGGATGGCTGGGTCACAGCCCAGTTTTTTCAAAGCCTTTTGCAAAGAAATTGGAGACAGACAGACTAGAAGTCCAACCTCTGGACAGTGCTGCCAAGTGTGTGATTAAACACTGTACCTGTTTCCACCAAGTAAGTGTGCCAGTCATTGCAGTACATTAATGTAGAAACAGTACATTGCAATGCTGGGTTCACTCTGCAAATGGAGTTGAGTGGGCAAAGTATTTCATGCCATGATGTGAGTCCAAACAGGATGAAAAGCTCTGGAGGCAACGTAGCGGGACGTTCTCTGGTGAAAACATTTACCGTGGAGAAATGCAATTTGCAGGGGATGATTTGCATCCAGTGCAATGAACAATTTTGGCCACGGGAAAAATAAGCTGAAGTGGAGGGAGGGTGGAATGGGAAAAGATAGTTTTGATTGGTTTTCTTTTAACAAAAGGAGCCATAAGTTAAGCACGCTGTTTGGGACAAAATGTACCATCTTATCCCAGGCAGGTTGGAATTCTTATTCTCTCCATCCATTTTCTTTTTAATTTTTCCCTTAGCTGTTTGTTCTGTTGGGAAATGTTTTGTGGATCATGGGATGGGGATGTCTGGGACCCCTCTGCATTCCTAAGCTTCGCCATTGTTATCACTTTGCCCTTGTTTGTCTTGATGTAAAGTCAGCAGCTGCCTCATTCGTTGGTCAAATGATGAATCTGCTTCTTTCCTCACCCAGTTTTGCCTCCTGGTTATTAAAATGGGAAATCTCTCTCAGTCATTTGCATTGGCTTGACCTGTGCTCTTGGTGTTCTTTCCCAGCTCGGGGCATGGTTGTTGCTCCCAGCCAAGTGCCAGGTGTATGGAATATGATGACACCAAGCCCTGCCAGGTTGCATGCTTTCAACGCTTGTGTAGTACCACTTTCATTAGTGCACTGATTAACCATTTCCCTAATGAATTCCACTTGCTCATCACTCACTGAGCATACCCAGAAATCACAGCATTGGGCAGTGCTCATTGTGATACTTAAGGAAGAGGAGGCCAAAAAAGAAATGAATGTGTGAGTGCTGGATTGGGCAGGAATGGGAGAATGAAGAAATTCAGACATTTTTCTTTTCTCCTTACAGCAGTGAGGGCAGACAAGGATGTGATAGCTGCCTCCGTGTGAAACTGGAGCTACATCCAGGAATGGTATTTATATGCACGGATGTAGCTTTCAATCAGGATGATGTAAACACTGCTGCAGGATTTTTTTTTGACCAGGCTGTTTGGGAAACGTGATGGATTAAATATGACAAACAAGATTCCTGGACGTTTATTTATCCGCCTTTTCGTTTGTGCCAGTTTCATGTTAGGCAAAGCTCTGGCTACCAGACCAATGCTAAGCCTTGAGGGCAGGCAAGGCTGGGGGGAGGGAGCCACAAAGAGAGTGTTTTCCAAGCCTCATCTAATTTAAAGCATCTTTTGCTGAGTGGTGCAGCGAAGAGGATGTGGCTAACACAAATAAAAAAATCATAAAGGGATCAAAGTGTGTGTGCAAATTCATTCCTTGTGGCAGGAGTTCTGCCAGTTTGCTTGCTCTCTTGCTTCCCTAAAAGAAAAAGTCCTCTCCCCACCCCCAAGATGGAGTGAGCAATCGCATGTCAGAATCTCTTCTGGATTTCATAAGGGTTTCAGCATTGATGGATGGGTGGGATGACACCAGAGCCTGTACATTGTGCCTGAGATCTGAGGCACTTCCCCTCGGTCCCATGGTTACACATGAAACAGTTGCATGAGCACAGTCTATTTATAAGTGGTTCAAAGGCACCACAAAAGCAGGGGGATGCTGGTGTGAAGCACTGGGCCACCAGGAAGCTCTCTAGCATTTGCCGCAACCTGACGTTACCCCGGAGCCTGAGAGGTTCCTGGTGGGGTGTAAGATGAGGAAAGTCCTAAAAAGGAAAACATAAAAAGAGCTAAAAAACTCTGGAAATAGGGCTTCTATTAGATTTTCCTGGAGGAGTCTCAGGGGAGACCTTATTGCTTTCTACAGCTCCTGAAGGGAGATTGTATCAAAGTGGGGGTCGGCCTCTTCTCCCAAGTAGCTGTGATAGGACGAGAGGTAATGGCTTTAAGTTGTGCTAGAGGCAGTTCAGGTTGGATATTGGGAACAATTACTTCTCATAAGGAGTGGTGCTGCAGTGGCACAGCTGCCCATGGAGGTGGTGGGGTCACCATACCTGGACCATGGAGATACGGCAGTGAGGGATGTGGGAAGTGGGCATGGTGAGGACGAGTTGGTGGTTGGGCTTAATGATCCTTCTGGTCTTTTACAACCTTAATAATTCTGTGTTTCTATAAACAGGATCAGCTGAAATCATTTGAGTGTTTGGTGATTCTTAAGGAGGCACCAAGGATGGAAGCTGTTAAAATAACTGGGTGTTCAGAACTGCTGATATATGTTAAATCTCATTACAAAGGTATGTCTGGTTCTGAAAGCAGTAGGTTAGACAAAATAGGTGTTTTCAGTAAATTTGAGGAAGTCTTCTGGGCTCTGGTTAGAAGCTGCTTCTTCAATGAATACTGCTGTTCATGTGCAAACAGTGCTGGTAAATTCCCACTTGTGTGTTCTGCTGGTATACGTACAAGTATGTTTGCATGCTTTAGCACCTCTGTGATTTGGTGTTCAGGAACTAGAAGTGGGCTAACCCTGATGACCAGGGGTTGGAACCAGATGATTCCTTCCAACCCAACCATTCTATAATTCTATGATTTCACAAAGTGAAGCAGCCAGAGCATGTCCATGGAGGTTTACATGATCCCATGCTCCGTACAGGTTCCTGTGCTGTTCTCAGTGTATGCTCCATGTCTCTACCACTATAGGGCAACAGCCCCAAAAGCCTCATACAGATGTGGTTCCCATTGGCAGGCTTCTTCTGGCTGTCCTACTGACCCTGCAAAGTCATTACATATGCTGGGACAAGAAGATGCTTGTCTGCAAGGCAGTTGCTGCAATCACTGAGCCTGCCTAGTCTCAAGACAACAAACACTGCTCTGGAAACCACACGGCACAGCAAGGCTGTGTTTCCTACGGGAGCGCTGTCCCACTAAAATAACATCCGCAAGAGAACAAAGGCTAAAAGCCCAGGCAAACCTAATGCCGGAAAAGAATCATTCTAAAAACCAAAGGGAACATGCCTTAAAAAAATCCTGTGGCATTTATAATGAAAAATAAACATCTATTTGCATGTTAGATAGAAAGGAAAAGAAAACGAAGTCAAAGAGCAAGGTCTTGTTCTTATATTCTAGGAATTTTCTCCATTGAAGATTGTCAAATACTGCATGCCAACACTTGGGAGTATGACAACAGCGTCTTTAAGTGCAATGAATCAAAGCACAAGAGTAAATTTTTATGGAACTCAAGCTGCTATTCTTAGAAATCATCCAGAATCGAAAAATAAACAACCCATCAGGAAAAGAAATGTTCAGACTCACAGGGGAGATTAACTCTCATTTAAGTGGAAACAAAACCTCAAATGAGCCACATCGCTATTCCCACACTTAGCTAATTGCAGTATTGTTCAAGGGCAGAACCAAGTGGTTGGAAGTCTGCACAACTGGATGGGGTGGATGAAGTCTTAAGAAGCAAACAAAAAGACATAGAGTCATTGCCTTCCCCTGATGGCTATTTCCAGAGAATTTTCCTTGCCGAGTTCTAGGATGGGAGTGTAACAAACAGAACGGGTGGCTCTGGGAAAGAACTGCAGAAAAAAGATGGATTCAACATGAGATTGAGATCTGCATGTATATTTGGAGATGGTTAAGAAAGGCATCGAAGATGTCTGATAGAGCAGGCAGAGGCATAAGAGATCCTGCTATTGATGCAGAAGAAATTGAGGCTCCAAGTGAGATTCCCAGATGTAGGGCAGTTCACAGCCAACCCAGCTACAGCTTTGGTGGGTTCTTCAACATCTGTAAGTAAAGATTTGACTTTTTCTCCTTTAAAATTAGTAAATCACAAGATAAGATTTTAATGCCAGAGCTACCAAGTGAAAACATGCTACCTGTATCTGGCCACTACAGTTGCTTTTAACAAAGAGCAGATGCCCATGCACTTCCACTGCATGGGAAAACACAAAGCAGATTGCCCTCAGCCTCGTAGGATTCTGTTTTTTCAATTTCCAGCACAGAAATTCTCCTAGTGTCAGTGCATGTGGGGCTGACATGTCGGAGAGGGGCTGTGGTGGGATTCATATTGCATGTAGGACTTCCTTGGCTTCTCTCTTGTGCAAGAACAAAAGCATCTTGAGACCATACGTGGGATTGTTCCACCTCCAAAGTGTGGCCTGGGGGCCTTGTGTGGATGACAGTCCTGGTACTGATCTCTGCCATGTACTTTGCAGGGAAAGAAAAACCATGTTCATAGGTTTAAAGGTGAAAATTCTCACTGGCAACTATCCCCACGTGTTTACCTCCCTGGAGCTGCTTCAACATGCGAATGTCCCTGGATGTGCAAAGAAAGATCTTTGTTTCACACAAGACATCCCCAGAGGAAAAACAATATATATATAAATGAAGCAAGACTCAATCAAGTTTTATTTATGTATTTATTTATTTTACACAAAACCAAACCTAGTTTCTTGGCACACTGCATAAAAATTCTAAAAACAAATAAAAGAAAACAAGAAGGAAAAAAATAAAAGCCTGGAAAAGCAATTCACGCAGAGTAAAAGTACTAAGGGGTCCCTGGTACTTGCAGGTATATTCTCAGTTATTTCTTTTTGGATCACCCAAACACCAACAAAGTCATTAAAGTCAGTTCTTTCCTTTTATTAGCAATAGTCATGGCTTCGTGATTCAAACCACATTGGGTTTTCAGAAGGGAGATTTTGATCAAAGCATTTTTAAAATCAGATGAAAGAAGTATTATAAAAAAATGTTGGTGCAATATGAGCCAGGAAGGGGAAGTGGCTGCCCAGGAGAAGAGCTGGGAATATGTCAGAATGTGAAAAAATGAAACATGAAAGAAGCTGGTGGTACAAGATAGCTGTATAAGCAGTGTTACAAGTCAAAAGAAGGCTTACAGAGGCTGTGTTTCTTAATTGCTGGAATTAAAAATCCAATTATCGCTTTAAAAGTCAATTTTCAGTCCAACTGTTCTTCAGTAAAAAGGTGTTATCATTTTTACTTTGAACCTTTTCAGGAAGGCAAAAGCTTGTCGAATTTGACAAGAATGGCCAAGTGCGACACAAATGGATTCTTCAGGATGGGGCCTTTCCTTCTCAAATGCCTCTTGCCAGACCTGGGAGATGATTTGTTGATGAAGACTTTTTTGGTATGAGGGAGAACTGGCAGCTAGTAGAGAAGAAGATATGGTAGGGGACCTTAGCAGGGTTCTATTCATCCCTGTTTCAAGGCTGGATATGGCTCTGGGCAGCCTGGTCTATTGTTTGGTGACCCTGCCCATGGCAGGTAGGTTGAAACTAGATGATCTTTGAGGCCCTTTTCAACCAAGGCCATTTTATGATTCTGATTCTATCTGGTGGTATCTGTTCTGAAGAACATTTCCATGCAGCGTCCAAGGTGTGTGACTAAACATATGATACTCTCATTTTCTCAGTGATAAAGACAGTCAGTGTAATGCACGTCCCAGCTTTAAATGGGTAGTGGACTGCTTCCACCAACTGGTGTTCTTATGGGCTTTCTGTGCTCTTTGGTATAGATATAGTTGCTCTGGCTTTAAATGCAATCACTCAGGTCCCGGAAGATGTCTAGCCATAGATCTCAACAGTGCCTAATTTACTCTGTCAAGAAAACTTCTGAGACTGCCAAGAAGTCAGGAAAATTAGCCTGCTCTGAGCTCGGGGCTTTGCTGAAGTCCCTGAGCTGCTTTGTTTTTGGAGAGCTTGGATATCCTGAGCTTGGTTGCTGCGTTATGTTGGAATATTTGGGAGTGATGAAATCAAACTGTGTGGGCAGATGATTCCCACTGCGATGCTGGTGTGGCTATCCTCAGCACCAACCTCTCCATCTCCTTCCCTTAGGGAGGTCAGAAAGTGCCCCTCTTGATGGAACAGCATTGACCAAGGAAGTATTTCACAGACATTTCCAAAAACATCTCATCTGGTCCCATTAAGAGTCTATGGTTTTCTCTACAAAAATTGGCTGTGTCCAGGCATACAAAAGCATTCACCAAAGTGATGATTTGCAGCTCCACATCCACATATTTAAGCACACCTGCCAATAAGGAACAACCCATCAGAATTATGGTAGCCTATTCCTTGGACAGCATTTTCCCACTTATGGATTTAATCACTCTAAATGCAGGTAAGTGCTGGGTACAGCCACCATGGATGCATCCAAGGTCAGCTGCTGCACTAATTTCTGGGTATCTGGATGAAGGTGGCGTCATCCCAGAAGTGTTGCTGGGTCTTTCTGTTATGGTCACAGCTATGAAAAGGTAATTCTGATCCAAAGCTCGCATGAATCACATTCCATGAATAACTTCTTTAAACATTAACTTATGTGGGGTTTTTTTTTTGTTTGTTTTTTTTTTTTTTTTTTGTTTTTGTTTTTTGTTTTTTTTTTTGTTGTTGTTGTTTTTTTTAATTATTATTTTTAATGCAAATGAAAGACTTAAAGGACACCACAGGCGTTGGTAGATACTTATTTCATTGAAAAGGTTTCCATTACTCTAAAAATCCTCTTTCCAAAGGGATCTCATTTGTCAGTGAGGTTCAGGTTTTGGTGGGCTTAAGATAAACCAGCCCCTCCTCTCCCTTCTCTAAACATCATCCAGGCCAGGTACTTTGCTAGGGAAGTTGGTCCCATTTCTAAGCAATAACATTGCCTGGCAACTACTCTGTGAAACTTCTGTGAGCTTCTGCAAAATGTGCTGAAGTTCTTCGGGATGGTTATTTTCATTGCAACAACCCCCCTCCCTTCTCTGCCTAATGCAAAAAGCTTGGCAAAACTTCTGTTGCAGTAGATTTAAGGCAGAGAGAGATGGGCTGTGCTGTAGACCCGGCCCAAGTGACACGCTTTCATCACCACTCCGGAGAGGCTGACGCAGCTCTAGGACAAAAGCCAACTGCTCTATTTTAGATGACTGAAGTCAGCCCATATTGTTCTTGCTTTTGAAATCAATGCACAACTGCACACTACCTCACTGGCAAGTGCTCTCGTTTTGCTCTTGGTGTCACCGCTCACCCTTCAGCACTGACTACCAAACGTGTTTCAAGTCTCATTTCTGTTTCATAGCAGCAGTAGCTGCCATTTATACAGCAACCAACTCAACGATGTGTAAAGAATAATTGCCTGTTCAGCTTTTTCTTGGCCATTTCCATGAGTCTGGATGCATCTTGCAGTGTAAGTGTTGATAGAGCAAGGCCTTCCGATGCACAAGAGGCAGGGAGGGCTGACATGCTTTTCTTCCTTGCTTGCTCACTTCTGTGATCCTTTCTTCTCACAACTGCCCAGTTTCTGGCTGTTTGTTTGATCTTCTTTGGGAAAATTCCCCAGCATCTCTGTCAGGAATAAATTTTGTATTCCAAATTTCCCTTTTGTTGGAGACGTAGTTGTCCATTGGACATGTGTATTATGAAGCACAGCCTTCAGTCAGCAACACCACAGAGGGCAAATGGCAAGAATGAGCTGCTTCTGGGATTATCAGATCTTCTTGTTGAGGCTGACAGGAAAGAAAGCTGGTATGGAAGTAGGTGTGCATGAGAAAGGGAAGGGAAGCATCTCCAAGATCTACGGAGGGGGCAGGAAGACTTTTGATCTGGTTGAGATGCAGCAGAAGGATCAGAGCAGTTTCTTATTTTGTTTGAGCTTCTTGCCCAGTCCTGATTTACACTGCAGACGTAGGGTCTGTTTCCTCTTCGGTATTAGCAGTGGAGTGCCCCTGTGTTTCTCCATCCATCAAGGCCTGGCATGGCACGCACATGGCCATGTGGCTGGTGGGGGGGAAGGAAGGAAAATCAGCCAGCACCAAGTCTTTTGCGACTGCACTGCTGTTCTTTGTGTTTTATTTGAAGAAATGATTAGAGTTTATTTTATTGCCAGGAAAGGCTGCCAGCCTTTATGATGACAAAATTGCTGAGTTTACTAGGAAGTTTATTTATATAGGCCTTGAAAGACAGACTCGGCCATGACAGACACCAGCGAGGACCTGGGCTTGCTGGGTCTCCTATTTCTCCTAGCTGTTCTGCCGACATGTTAACCCTTTGCTTTGTCAGGTTCCTGAGAAATGAGCAATTAAGAGCAAACATCTGTACAAGATACCCCTTCCTCTTGGGGAAACTGGGTATTCAAAGGGCTCTGGGCAGGAAACCTGAAGGAACAAGTGAGTTGGCAGATGTTTGTTACTGGTACTGTGTGCCACCCCCAGGTATGGTTAACATAACCACAATAATAACAGATATCTTCCCAGGAGGAGGTGCTTTTAGAGTCATCTACCATGTCCTGCCATGCATGTCATCTCTGGGACAACTGATGCCATTAGAAGTCCTCTCGTCTCCCACTGATGCCCCACTGGTGCAGCAATGGAATCACCGGAAGACCTCCCACCACCAAAAAACAAATGCATTTTGGGGAGAGCAGAATCATGTGAGGAATTTAGGACTCGGCAAAACAATGAGTTTTAGGGTGAGAAATACATGTTTAAAGTTTCTCAGGTGTCAAAATGCTCCGCTTTGACACGTTAGAAACAAAAAGGTTTCGTTTGGAAAATTTCCAAGTGTGTCATTTCATCATTAATATTCATTCACTAATATTATTTTCTTTTATAAAGTGGAATGACCTGGGAAGGTATTCAATACAGAGCAGAATGAAATCAGAAGAGTTGTATTTCACCTTCATTCCCTCTGCTTGTTTTGTTTTAGAGAAAAAGAAATGCCCCCAAATTCTGCTCCAACTCTGACCTGACTTTCTTCCACGTGTTCATCAAACAAGAGAAATCAACCCTCTTCCCTCATCAGTCTTCACCAGCACCTCAGGTCTACTGCTTGGCTTCGAAAAGCCTTTTATCAGGCAGTGACGATGGCAGGCAGTTATCCTCTATGGACAAATGACAGAAGAGGATCCTAAACATAATTTACAAGTATGTTACATCTATGCCAGAGCACTCTCTCTAACTTTCCATCAGCTCTTGCATCAGTATCACATATGTGGTCATGATATCCATTTCTTCATTTCTGTTTCAGCTCCTAATACCAGCTCCTAACATTTTGAACTTGTAGGCAGCTTTCAAACAGCTGCCATTTCTTAAAGAGAACCAGACTCAAGCCTCTGCTCTTTTCTTTCTTCCTTAAAATGTGGAATTTCCCCCCCATAAAATTTTACTGACCTGTGTGCTCAGATGGGCAGTGTTCAGATCTTAGCCAGAAACCTGTTTGGTGCTTCACAACCCATTGGAGCTTGAAAAACCCCAAGAAGGTGTGCTTTCCTAGCTGGCTCTCACACTGGGACGCTTAGTGTGGGGATGGTTGTGAAGTGCTAAAAGCCCATGGGCATTTTGTGAAGTGCTCTTTGCAGCTGGCTTTTTTTTCTTCTATCTCCCTGCAAATATGCATCTCTTATTAAGCAAGTGTCTGGGATTTCCAGGAAGATTCATATATGTAAGTAGATACAGATATGTGCATGTTTATGCACATACACTTCTTAAAAAGCCTTTAAAACTGATATTCTGCAGCTCACACAGAGAACTGTTAGCAAAAGTGTTAGCAAAAGAGAGAAGAAATAGTGGTGAAAAACAATGAGGGAGCTTCTCTTCATTCCATTACCAGCCTCAGTTGGCATTAATCCATATTACTCACTTAGGGCTTCATAGGTTGGGGTTTGATACCATGTTACACCTGAAACTTAAGCAAGTACTTAAAGTTAACAGCTTTCTCCAACCCATGGCATCTTTCTTTGAGGAGCGGAGCCCTCTGAGGTGCTGAGCTCTCTGGCTCCCATCCAGCAGAGCACTCCAACACCAGCTTACATTTCATTGTACTCAAGAACGAGTTTAAAATTAAGCATGTGCTTAAGTGCTTTGCCAAAGAAGGACGGGATTACTCACATACCAGAAGTAAAGCACGTGCTTAAGGTACTTTTCCTGGATTCAAGTTGGAACAATAGGGAAATAATGACGTTGTCTTTGGGCAGGTCTTGCAAAAATAATAATAGGGAAAAAAGAAAGTCCTCTGCAAGTCTGACAGTGGCAGAATCTTCTATCTGCTGGTAGTTTTATCTAACACCATCTGGACTGTGAGCAGTAAACAAAAAGGGAAGCAGAGTCTTTCTTGTAGTTCTGTAACTCCTGTTATTACAGTGTTTAACTGGCAGCATCACTGGGCTGTAGGGTAATATTACCATCACCATCTCATTATGGGAACTGGACACCCCATCTGTGAGTGAAGAGGTAGATGGTGAGACATCCACAGGGCATCCTTTGCCTGGCACCACCACAGAACAACTTGATCAGAAGGGAGGAATGCTGAGGGAGGAAGGACTTCCCAGCCCCTGCCTGAATGTCCAATCTGAACCTCTGGATGGCTGGGTTCATAGTGGCTGCCCCAGCTACTTCTGGCCATGAGACTGATGAGTTCAAATTCCCTTCCCTATCCCAGGCCTGGGTAAGCAGAATCAATCAGTCTCACCTCCTCCATGGCAGTATACCTCTGCTAACCCTCTTTCCATGTTTTCTGGTTGTTTTCTAAAGACAGCCATGCAGACAGGAGTGAGGCAGGACAGAATGCATAGCCAGCTTTCAGATGAGCTTGTGCCATCCCTTGGGACTCAGCAGTATCTGTAGATTCCCTTGGGGGGAGGACCAAGGCAGCATCATCACCTTGCCTCCTGCGCACCATTAGACACCCTGGATAAATGAAACTGTATGCTTTTGCCTATTGGCAGAGAAGTCTGGACTATGTGGTTGTGATACACAAATGTCTCAGGAAAAAAAAGGCAGTTTCTTTGGAGTAAAATTGTCAGTCAGTGTCAAATGGAGCCCAGGCACCTTGATGGGTCAGAGACGGATGGAAGGGAGGCCCAGCTGTAAGAAATGTAGGCCTAATAACCCTCCTGATGTTTGGGGATGGCTGTGACAAATATTCCTCCCATCCCCAGGCAGAACCCATGTAGTGGCCACATGTCACTGCCAATAATGCCTTCTTTTCTAACAATTCCATCTGCTGAAGAATCTGGGTGGAGGAAGACAATGTTTATTCATTCCTTGGGAAAATCACTTGGCCCCAAAGGGTTAAAATGTCCAGTGGATGCTTGCAAGCTCGTGTCTACATTGTGCCATCTTCAGAGAACCTGGCTCAATATCTGTTCCTTCACTCCAGCACTGATGGAGCTTTGTAGCAGGTAAAACTGAGCCCAATTTCCTCAATCTTCTGTAAGTGTTACTAAAAAAAACACCCTTAAATTAGGTCCCAAATTCCTGTGATCCTCATAGCGCTGAGCGTGGATGAATAACTTCTGATAACAGCCCTGGATTTGGTGGTGTGGCGAGATTTATTTCCTGATCTTTCGCCCATCAAATCTTTTTCTGATCTTAATTGTCAATCACATCATATGATTTCTCCAGAGAAATGAAAATAGCAGCTATTTGTCTTGAAAATCCACCCTTTGATGTAAGAATTCCAGGAAATAAAACACCTTTATAGTTATGGGATCCAGACCTGTCTGACTGGGATGCATTTCCATCAAGACCTGTGTGGGTTTGTTGACTGGATTTTTAAGACATTCTGCATCTTTTATGGGGATTTGCAATGGGGCATTCATGGCAAATTCATTTTTGCAGGGAATAAAACAGCCTGGCTCATATGCCTTAGGGATCCCTTGTCCAGTGTGCCAGCCCTCCTGGTCCAGTGTGGCCTTCCAAGGCAGTGCTTCCCAGCCTGCACAAATCCAGCCCTTGCTGTGATGCTGAAATAAAGTCTTGGATGTTCAGACCTGCTTACATGTCGGCTGTTTCCCTTTGGGCCCATTAGGCACACTTTCCAACAGATGACTCGCAGCTGCCAATTGAAGATATTTCAATCTTCTGCTTTGGAAGTCAAACCTTGCCCAGCCTCTGCTGATGGGTTGGCACAACATGGGGTCACTGCACTGTCCCCCATCCAGATGAAGGAATAGCCAATGCACATCTGTGTCTGGTGAAGTTATTTCCAATTTAACTTGTCAATTCTGTTAGTAAAGAAAGAGGAGGTGAGGGAATTTATTTAGAAGAGGTAGTCATATCAACCTTGTTACATGTCCACCAGCCTTAGGGAGTTCTTTAGATTTTAGCTGTGCACCGTGGGATTAAGATGTGTGCTATGAACCTAGAAGACCAACAGGTCTTTCTCATGGGAACCTTTTCCCAACCATATTGGTTGGGTAGGTGGGTCTGCAACAGTACAGATACATATGCATCTATGTGGATGGACATTGTGATGCCCGTGTCAGTCCTAAGAGATCTTTGCACCTGCTGACCTGTATGCTTCTAAAGGCAGTGAGATCCTGCAGTCCTTTCCAAGATCTCATTCTTTTTTCCTTTTTCCCCCTTTTTCCGCTTTTTTTCTGGTCTCACCATCTCAATCTCTAGCCTTTCAGCCCATTTTCTCTTTAGCCATCCCTCTTTCCCCTCTTTCCAGATGAAACTTCCTAGTTTTGTTTGCTTCTTCCCCATAGCTCTCTCTCTGGTCCCTTGTTGTGACTGACCTCACTGTGGATCCAGTTTCCCCTGCTCTTCACCCAGATCCTTACAACTCCATCGTGTATCATTAAATAATAAATAAATAAAAAGTCACGGGGCCAATTCTTTATGTTGACTTTGCAATACGGATCACCTTTCCTCCCTTCCCTCTTTGATTCCTCTGGTGCTTTCTCAAATTTAGAGGCTATTCCTTCTTCTTTTTCTTCCCATTCCACCAGCAATTAATCAATCAATCTGGCAACCTGGGACCAATCTAAATATATATATGTATAAAAGAGAAGTAGCTGAAGGAGAAATGTGCTGGTTAGCTCTCTTGTTCCCATTATGTCTCTGCTTGATACTTACACCTCTCCAAAAGCAAAGGACTCTGGGACATACCTTGTATTTTAATGCCTTTTCTAAAAGTCCTCCTGTGCTCAGAGCCTGGCAGGTAGCTGGAGGTGATGGCATTGTTTTCAAAGTCATCCTTCCCGAGGTGCAGTATTTAATGAAGAGGAAGCTGATTTACTGCTGAGAAAACATTGTTCCCTCAAGTAAATCCAACAGGGGTCATTAGCACTTCATATATTTGGGTGAGTGCTGTTTGTTCTGACAGACAACATTGCAGGTTTCTGGGGGCTGTAGTTAAGCCTCATGCAAAGCTTGCTGTAAGGTGACAGCATGAGAGGTGAGCGGATGACAGGGAAAGGGGCCCTGGGATGGTCAGCAGTGCATGGAGGATCCTGCCATTTCCCACATCAGGTACTCATGGCTGGATGGAGGGTAGTGAGCCTGGCCCAGGCAAAGTCTGGGGCACGGCTTCTGCATCTGAACAATGAGTCTTGCAGATTGGAGCTGGCCACTGCATGCACTCTGCCTCAGCCAGCTATTAAAACAGCTGATTTGTAAGCCACTGAGGCATGCAATACGATCAGCTCAAACCTGTTTAAATTCATCTTCTTGGCCTACCAGTCTGTGCCTCTCATTTCCCAGCCCACTTCCTTCTACCTGCTCTGGTCCTTCTTCCTTTCATGACTTGTCCATGATGATTATCTGCTTTCCTTTAAAACCAGCACTTTATTTTCAGGTAGCGCCCTGCTAATTTTCACCTCCTGCCAACAAGATCTCATTTTGCCTTTGCCAAACTGGAGATCTGAAATCTGGAGAAGGAGCTGAAAAGACTTTAGAAAGCAGCCAACCTGCAACCAATCTCAGTCTGGGATGTTATGTTTGTGTGTTCATGTGCCAGTGAGCAGGGAAGGGGCATGTAGGACCTCTCCCCGTGCTTTGATAAGAACCGTGCTGATTATTATCCTTCTTTATGTTCTTCCAAAATAAGCATTACCTGAAAAGCCATCTCTTAGAATATATGGAGGAAAAGACATCTAAAAACAAGCAACTCCACTAGTAGAATCGGTCAGGAATATTTCTGTTAGGAGGGCTTTAGTGGAAAGTGTTTCCTCATCAAAACCAAGAAGCAAGGTCATCTCAGAGGAATACTGCAAGGAGATGAACTGGGATGGAAACTTGAGCCAGCACCAAAGGTATCTTTCCCAAAAGAGCCCTTAGCTGTCTGAGGACATTCCTGTTGCCTGGCTCAGATCCCTGCTTGGGCGGTGGCAGTGGGTCCAGGCCTCTCAGTTTTCCAGCGTGTCTCCTGGTTGCTCAGCTTTTGGACTGCGTGCTCTTCATTTGAGGCTGTCAGGAAAATCTGACTCTTTGATCCTCATGCGGAGCAATGTTTTTTCACACTCAGGAAACATTTTTCACTTCGAGGGGCTTCAAAACCGTTTCTCACTTAATTCCACCAGCTTGAAAGGAGAGGGGGAAAATATACAATAGCTGAAAAGTTTGGGTACTGTTCTGAAGTTTTCTGAAGTCCTAAGCGTGTTGTGACCTACAGTTTTGGTTCAGCCCATTGCAAAGAGATGAGCCAAACACGGACTTGGAGTGGGAAGCTCTCAGAGATGAACACACGACAGCTCCAGAGCTTGGGGCTGGGCACGCAGTTGAAACTCAAAACACAAAAAACATGCATTCTCTCACTGCAGCCATTTATACCAGAATACCAAAGAGGTTAAAATTCTGTGCTTGCAGCTGCGCAAGGAGTGGTGCCAGCATTTGAAATCTGGGAATAATTGATTTGTGTTTCCAGAATCCCTTTTATTGAAGGGGGAGAGAGACAGAGAGAGAAAGAGAGAGATTGCTATTAAAAGCTTTTAAACCACCATGCTTTGAGCATCTGTTGAGGTTGGCAGCTGCTGTCAGTGCCATGTGAGCTGCCCTGCTCAGCCATCACTGCCACCAAGCTGAACAGACCATTTGTGGCCAACTGGAGAGATGGCAAAGACCAAAAGGATGCATTTGATAAGGTTTTACCAAGCTAAGCAACAAATATAGCAGCACTGATTGAAATACCTTTAAACAGTCGATCTGCCAAAGGATCCTCAGATGCTTATGTGAAAAACTAGGTGAAGTGCAGACGAGCAAGGATGGGAAACACAGGACCCAGAAGCTTATGATGTTTTCATATTGGGCTTAGGAGAAGAACAGGCTAATGTGTTTTATCATAGCCACTGTAGCACTGTATATTTTCCCCCAGGAAGTGCCGTTTGCTTCTTCAGAGTTGGCTTGTTGAAAATGAAACCGTTATCCATGAAGAGTTGTAGAGATATGGCAAAGGAAGTTAATTTTAAAATAATTAAAAATAATAAAAATAAAAAGGTATTAATTAAATGAAGCATCCAAATTCATATGAAATGGATGACTTCTTTTTAGGCATTTCCCACAGAACAGGTAAGATCCTTGTCTCCTGGTCAGTCTTCTCTGGGTCTCAGTAATCATTTCTATCACTGCCTGCCATAAATCCACAAACCTGAAGTTAATCTTGAAGCTTTTTCACAGATTAGCATTTATGAACTCTCAGCAATGAGCCACACTGGATGGCTGAGTAAAGCCTGCAGCTGTACAATGTTTGCTTTTATCAGACTGTAAGTTGAACACCCTGTTGAGTTGCATCTTGTGGTACCTTTTCCATCATGGTTGAACTTTCAGAGAACATCTCAATTTAATTTAGCTTGCATACTCTGCACGCGCAGAAGTTCTGCAGGGGACATCTGGTTTACTGCATGTCAAGTTGCTCAGTAGTTCTGCAAGAAATCTATGGCAAATGAATCCCAGAGCTTTCCTCCTCTTGCTCTGGAACTTGAGAGTCTTGCACAGAGAAATCTGATTCAAAATTGTCCACGGGACTTCAGGTCCAAACTCCTCACAATCTCACTTTGTTTCATTTAGATGTCCTTGAAGAAGCATTTTCCCCCCACAAACGATCCCCCTCCGACACAGAAGGAATTTTGACTTGATATGATCCCACGTTTTGTCACTCTATCTGGCAAGTAAAACAGAATTTTATAGCCCTCAACTTGGGAGTCCATATTTGGCCACCAGGAGAGCATCCCCAGCTTTTGATTTGATTCTGATGGTTCCTTGATGAAACTCATGAGCAAGAGAGACAGACTTAGCTTGAAGGCTTGTCAGACCATAAGAGACACGTCTCTTCTCCACAGTGGGACAGGAGCTCCCTGGGAAGTGTGAGTGGAGTGTCTCTCATGCTTGTTGCAATATGCATTTCTAGTGGAAAAGCTGCTGCAGAGGGCTGTGGGAATAGGGCTGTGGGAACAAGGCTGCCACCACTGCACAGTTGTAGGTTGTAATTGAGATTACGTAGCATGGGATGGACTGTCATTCAATACAAACTGCATTACTCATGTCCCCAAGACCTTCTAACCTGGGATAATGCCACAAGCAGTGATTTCTACTCCCAAATTAAGACATTACTCACTAGCTAAGAGCTACCTCCATCCCTCTGCTGCTGGGTGTTGACAATCAGATCTCAGAAACCAATGAGAGGACACAACTGAAACAGCGATCTCCCTCAGCAGGGCCCATGCAAAATCCCTGTTAACCAGATCCCAACATGTTTAAAATTTATCGTCGATAATCATTATGGCAAGCAGCAGTTGGAAATGAGCACGGCCAAGGCACAGCATGGAGCAGCTTTGCTTTGTGCTCACATAGCGACGCATGCACTGCTGTAATGCAGTCTGTATTCACAGCCCCTGCATGGCAGGAGGACCAGCTTGCATTTGAGAAGAAGCAAAAATGAAGGAAAGGAAAAGAACTGTTGCGTTTTCTTCTTGCTGTCATTTCAGCTGTTGGGGTTGAAAATGCAGAACGAAGCTTTAAAGCCACTACACGCAAGCCTGCTGCTTGGAAGAGGAAATGTATTCAGCACATGCTGGTTTGTGCTACTAAGGCAAGAGTGTTTGCAAAGCCCACTGCTAACATCCATTAGGTCATCCACCTTCATATTACAGCCCTACTTCAGTACAAATGACACCAGGAGGTACAAGCCAACACAGGCTGAGGAGATATATTGGAAAAGCAGAAGGGGAGAGGCAGGAGGGGGCTATGAGGTCATCTGCACTGACAGCGTGTTAGGTACTCACATTAGAGCAGAGAACAGAGCCATCTACTTTATGGAACAAGCTTCCAACTGGTAACGAGGCTTGTTCTTCCAGTTATTACACTGAAAGAGCAACATCTGGCCAGGAGCCTTCCAGGGGCCAAATCCTTCTCTGGTGCAACCTTGCTGCTGTCAGCAAAGTAACACTAGGGATGGATTTGCATGCGAGGAGCTAAATGGATGAGAAGGGCAAACTGTTTTTGGTCCTGCTTGAAAAAAAAGATATAAACATTCTGTCTGCAGAACAGACCAGTCATCTGAGCAATAAATAATGTCACACCTTTAATCGCTTTCCCATACACCAGCGCAGAGCATGATAAACATGAGGGATTTTTTGTTTCTCTATAATTAGCAGAGGAAAACCCAAAGCTCGTGTTTCCTTGTCCCTTTTCTGATTTGTTAGCAGCTTGGCCACAAGATCAGAGCAGAGACATTCATCAGGAGGGCAAAGCTGGGAGAACTGGTTTTCACCCCCTTTTTAGAGTCCAGTAAGAAATAAGGGGAAGGGAAGGAAAAAAATACTACATTTTTAAAGGCACTTGGTGAGCTTCAGCAGCTGCTGTTTATTGAGATTTCCATAGCTTGTTTCCAATTACTGTAAGGTGTCCAGAAGTTATGGCAACACAGCCATGATCGCCCAGTGCCTAAGGAAGCTGCCATCCTCCAAGCAGCAGCTCAGCTCTGGGTACAAAGGTATGACTGTGCATGAAGGAAACTCTGGACCAAACAGCAGGCTGATGGCTCAGCTGACCTCGGTAACACCCAGCCCTGCTCCTCTATTTTCTATTCAGTTCAGGAGAATGGCTCAAATTCACACCAGCCAACAGAGCATCTCACTCACCAGCAGCATGGGACTGACCACTCAGCATCAGCTACTGTCTTTGCTCCCTCCGCAAGGAGATGCTGCCTGAATGCTGACATTTTAACAGCACAGTCCCTTCCCTGCACATGATACGGCGTGAGGGAATAACAGGATGTATTAATGTCATTTTAGATAATAATATTCTTCTCAGAGTGGGCTTTCTGGCACCATATGTCCCACTGTGAGAGAACTCTATCCGTATCTCTTCAGTATTAGCTCTAAGCTTGAAAGCAATCCATTTAGGCCATTAAAATGACTTGTGAAATGTGGGATAGTTATCATGTAATTAGGACCACATTTCCTTTCTCTCTCTGCCCAGAGCTCTCTGCACTGTGATCTCAGTTCACCTTCAGCTTTGCCTCACCTTTGTCTTTCACAGACTGATGTGAGAGCTTTGTGAAGGGTGGTTGTCCTGTTTCCTTGCCCCCACCCTCTCTCCTTCTCTCTGAGCTGACACTTTTTACCCATGAGATTTATTTAAGCAATTAAAACAAAAATGAGGGGGAAAAAAGAAAAAGAAAAAAAAAAGAAAAAAGAAAAAAGAGGGAGAGGATCCATGTTTAGAGAGGAAAAGTTTATGAATGGTCTATGCCTCAGTTTCCATGCTCTGTACAATGGGAGCACAGCACTTCTCTGCCCCCCACTGACGGGATGACTGCAGGTCTCCATGGCCAGGAGGGAAGATTTTGGAAAGATATATAGAGCTGGAGGAGGCTGTTAGAGCCATATGGCCCTTGGTGAGGTGGGGATTACCACAGGGCTTGGAAAGCATGCCGGAGTACCTGGCTTTGCAAGGCTGCTGGAGCCCAGAGTGGGGATGAATTCCCTGCTGGACTGCATTTCAAAGCCCTCTGCTCCTCTGCTGCAGGCTGTGTTGGAAAGCACTGCTCACTTGGACACCAGAGGGGCTGGGATCCCATCACAGCATGCACAGCACTTGGAAGGGAAGCAGAATACCCCCTCCCACCCCCACAGATCCCCAGGGCATGCACTCCTGGGCTAGAGCCATGAGCTGAAGCCTCTCGCACCCCTCACTCATGACCATTACCCCTCCCCCAGCATTTTTTCCCCTCTTCATGCTCTCAGATCCTCTCTTCTAAGCCCAAATGACCACAGTTCTGTGGAAGCCAGCACTAGCAGCATCTCCATGCTGGAGATGAGCCCACAAGATGTCAGTGCTGGCTCTGGCAGGAGGAACTTGAATATGCAGTGGCCTAGGGTAAATTGGTACAGGGCCCTGCTCCTGGCCATGCTTCATACTGTCAGGCATCTGCTCTTTGAGACAACAAGAGATGGTCTCAACCTCTGCATGCTGCCTCCCCTCCACTACAGAACAGCCATCACTGCTTGTGCTCAAGGATGCAGTGCTATGTCACCATCTCAAGGGGAAAGGAGCTGGCCTGAGACCTGGCCGTGTCATCCCATATTGCACCCTGCAACTAACTCAGCTCCAGCCAAACCCATCATCCAGGCCCTGATGCCCTTTTCCCACCTCATTCTTCCTCTGGTCCTTGCAGAGATGGAGCCCAAATCTCCCCAGGGTTCCCAGAACTCCACTTTTCCCTATGCCCTACCGAAAATCCTCTCTTTCATAGAGTCCTAGAATGGCTTTAGTTGGAAGGGCCTTAAAGATCATTGAGCTCCAATGCCTGCCATGGGCTGGTTGCTCCCCACCAGCTCAGGCTGCACAGGGACCCATGCAGCCTTGCCCTGATCACCTCCAGGGATGGGGTACCCACAGCTTTGGGCAGCAGTGCCAGCGCCTCTCTGCCCCCTGAGTAAAGAATTACTTCCTAATGTCTAACCTAAATTCTCCCCTCTTTTAGTTTAAAGCCATTCCCTCTTGACCCATCTTTCCTACTGCTCCCTCCAGAGTCCTCTCTACCACCCTTGGAGGGCCTTATTTCTCTGCAGAGCAGGGTGTGCTCCTCACCACCCTTTCCTTTCTGCCTTCTGGCCCTGGAGCACCATGTCATTCTGGAAAGCATCAGTGCTGAGGACACCAAGTCCCAGAAGCACCTGGCTGAAGCCATTTAATGATCAGCTGGGAATGAGTCATGTTAGCAGCCCTGGCCCAAGAAACCCAGCCAGATCCCTCCTCACAGGACTGAAATAGATTATAACTGACTGATTACAGACCCTGGCCAAGTCCTAGTGAATTAGAGTGGCTTGCAGGGGGATGCAAGGATAAGGACTATTATTAGCATTGCTATTCATTATTTGGGTAGTGCTCCTATTGTCTAAAGTGCTTTCTGAATTGTCGGCAAGACAGTTCCTCCCCCTAGCACTAGAGTTGCTGGGATCCAAGGGTGTGACTGGAGATGAGCTATGAGCATTGAGCTGGTTATACAAACACTAATTTGGCATCCATGGATGAACTGGACCATTGGTTTGTCCTGAATAAAGACAAGCTGAAGCTGAATGTTGCCGCATTGCTTCTCAGCACCAGGCAACTACCACTAAGTGCTGGGAGAAAGCATCAGTATGGTGATAGATTGTCATGTCTCTGGGGCAACGTGCCAAAGCAACGTCACAAAGGCTGGAGACATTCAGTCTGTCTGCTGGAGCACACTGTCAGCTCTGAAATTCTGGTGGGCACTAAGGAAGGGAAGCTGATGCTGATAGCTTTGGGCTTCTGGTCTGGAATGGCCTCACAACCCTGATTTTGCTCTGCAATCTCTCTGAGCTCTGAGAGGAGCCCACTCAGAGGGTGGTGATGCACTGGAACAGGTTGTCCAAGGAGGCTGTGGATGCCCAATCCCTGCAGACATTCAAGGCGGCCAGGCTGGATGTGGCTCTGGGCAGCCTTGTCTGGTGGTTGGCAATCCTGCACACAGCAGGGGGCTGGAACGAGATGATCATTGTGGTCCTTTTCAACCCAGGCCATTCTATGATTCTATGTAGAAACTGGACTGAAATGTCTCACACAAGGTAAATGCTGACAGTGTTTAGCGCCCTGAACCATATATGTGCACCTAGAGGCTTCCTGGAAGGCAGACCAGCTAACCCAGGGCTGGCTTAGGTTCTCAAGCTGAAGAAAAGTGGAGCGATTGGGTCTCTGAGAGGTACAAGCTCATTTGCTTTGCAGACTTCTGCTATGTGATCACCAAGCTTGGAATATGCGGTGCTGCCATCTAATGCCCGCTCAGAAAGCCCACTTCATCTCTGGGAATCTCAGCATCTCGCTGCTGAACAAGGGGGTGGAAAATATGACCGCACCATAACCTAGAAATTAGCAGAAAGAAGGCAAATAAATCTTATTTTGCTCACAAGCCTGAATTTCACCCAAGTCCCGGGCTCTTGAAGGGCAGGATGGATAACTGGCCCTTGCAGCTCCTCGGCTGAGCCCTGGTATCTCTCAGCTCCTCAGCAGCAGTGGCGACATGTCTAGACACTCTGGGAAACATTCAATCAGGAGAATGAAGAATGGGTCCTGCTGTTAGGAACAATGCAAGGGGAACAAAATGCCCCAGTTTTATTCTGTGCAGCTGTCTTTTAAGAGGACTATTAGGTCACTGAAAGTTTTAGTAACAGAAAAAAAATTACTCAAAAAAATACTCAAAAAGAATAATAATTGGAAATGAAACTGTATATATTTTGGGGAAATTGTTTTTTATATATTAATAGGTTTTGCTTACAACTCTTTTCCAGCTGATTTTTTATTCCTTGAATTCTGTGATTATTAATGGCTGCAGCACTAGAGTTCTTGGAAAAAAAGAAAAGCTTGTTTAAGAACCATGTTTTTTGGATTATAAAATATCTGAAAGATATTTTTCTTTTCTTCAGCCAACGATTGCCCAGTTTTCCCAGGCAGAATTTATTCCATGCCACCACACTGGATCCTTGGGACCAAAACTCGTCTTTGATGATAAGCGGGCAAAGAAGCCCATTGCAATGTGGTCATCACTTCTACCACACAGCTCTATTCATGGGCATGTACCAGATGATGTTTGGGGACTACACTGGTCTTGCAGGACTCAGTTCTGCTCCCTGGAACTACTGAGGGTTTTTCTGATGTCACTGAAGATTCAATAACTGTTCTCTTTCCAAAAGCAGGATCCAAGAGCTGTGGAACGAGCTGTGGATAGACACAGACATGGTTTGTCTATCTGGAGCGTGCGTTGTGGTGGTTGAGATTTCCGCCGACCAACATGCTTTGCAAAAGATTTGTGGTGTTCCCAGCAAGGGGGAAGAGGGATTTGTCTGCCAAGCCATCTTCGAGACATGTCTACATCACTGCTGGAGGGACACAGAGGTGGTTCCACACAATATAACTCTCCAACAAGAGAAGCCACAGCTAACCCGGAGGCAGACCACTGGGGAAATGATGTAGCAGTTTCTGCGTGCCCAGACTCAGCAACCCTCCACTGCCCTGGGTTGCACTCCAGCCCAGCATTGTCTGCTGGATTGCCCAGCTCAAGGGCATGCAAACCATGCTCCATTTCTCAGTTTAGATTTGCCTTGATGTCTCCCAGCTGGGAAATTCAGCCTAACTTCGATACAGGTCAATGCTACCCAGTGGCACTGGCTTCATATTCAGCAAAGGAAATTCAGAGCAGCCAAATACCCAACTATGCTGGGATATGCTCAGTGTAGGAGCGCAATAAGAATGGCCTGAAGGCAGGTTCCCATCATTATAGCTGTCAAGAGGAGATGGCTAGGAAAAGAACACAATAAGCAGAGAAAGGATGAAGGCAGTTACTTCCTGGCAGACCTTACAGATCTTGGTGAACCCTTACCTCAGAGCCAAAGCTTGGGATGTTGTGGGTGTGCCTCTAAAGTCTGCCAGCTGCCTGCAGTCCTACCTGATCTGTTTTTCCTGCTGGAGCAGATGCGAGATGATGTAGCATATGTATCAAGCATTTTATGTCAATGGAAGAGAGGATATCTCTATATCTCAGCTGTTATAGCCAGGCTGCAGCTATCTTGCACCTCTCAGGTGACCTGGCTCTCTATGATACAACAACCATTGCTCCTGCCCAAGTATCTCTTTTCAGGAGCCAACGGAGCCACAGTGTGCTCCAGGAACAGCTTTCAAGGTCTTCCTAAAGTGAATGGAATGAGTTTCCCTGTTTGAGCTTCAACTCATACTCTGCTATTTGACATTTACCATCTCTCATTACCTCAACAGAGGAAGAAATCAATATGTAGTTGATGCAAAACAGCAAAGCCAGAGCTTTGATTTTAGGAGAAAATAAATAAATAAATAAAGCAGAAATTGTAGCAAGAATAGGACTTCTTTTGTTTAAATGTTATATGGACCATGATAGATGGGCAGAAGCAGCAATACAATAAAATATTGGGAGTGCTCCTTTCCTTCATAAATCTACTTAGCATCTATGAGCTGAGCAAAGTGTCTCTTGGAATCAGATTGGGGTGGCCTGGGACAGAGCAGCATTGGAGGCTGGTGGTTCTCTGACATTTTGATGTTTTTTGCTGACAGTAAGAAAATTGATGGACAAGGTAATATTGGCCAGCTCTGCATGCCTGGACGCTACATCTATTGTGCTTAAAGAGAACAGTAGTATAAAGACCTACAAATTAAGATTAGGTAGCATTCATCTTGAAGTGGTTTCCTATACTTAGCATCAGACCATCCCAAGTGGTATGGCTGTGTTGAAGCAGTGCCATGGAGATGTGGCTTCTTCCAAAGCAGCTTCTTGGTATCCCTGTTGCCTCCAGCCTTTGGAGGACATCCTAAGGAGAGGGCAGTTGTCAGTTCATCTGGGCTGTCCACATCTTGGCACCCACTTCACAATATTTCTTATCGGGACTCAGGGCCAGAAAACTTGAGTCAGAACATCCCTGGAGAAGAATTCCGAATGCAGGCAGCCCTATTTCAAAACTGAAATATTAATCTATGTGGCTCAGGCATTCCTTCCAAAATGTGTGTGTTTTGTTGGAGGAAAATAAGGAGCCAACCAAATTTCAGCTGTGGAGGGGGAACACAGCACAACTTGGAGGTTGGCCTCAGTTTTGCTGAAAGTATTCAGAAATGGGATAAAACTCCAAATAAAACTTCCCAGAAGCTGGTGGGCACTGCAGATAGCATGAGATCAAATGGGCTGTGGGGGTCAGAGGTCTTGAAAAGCCGTTCTTTGGGTTTTTGTTTCTGAGAATGTTCCCCTGGAATAAGACTACCCTTGGGAATAGTATTTTGGGAATTGCCCTATGTGCAGTGATGTGATCAGCCTTCGGCTAACTACTGCACTGGAAAATGCAGGGGAAAGTAGAATCCAGAAGGAATCAAAGAATCACAGCAACATCTGGGAGCCTCTGGTCCTGGCACTGGGCACCACTTACAGGAGCCTGGCTCCGTCCTCTCTGCACTCTCCTTCAGGTATTTATGGATAGTGATGAGATCCCCCTCCTCCAGGCTGAGCAGTCTCAGCTTTCTGCTACTCCTCATAGGAGAAATGCTCTAGTCCCTTCAGCAATGTTGTGGCCATTTGCTGGACTTTCTCCAGTATGTCCTGGTCTCTCTTGTCCTGAGAAGTCCAGAGATGAATACAGGGCTTCAGGTGTGGCCTCACCCCAGAAGCAGAAAGGATCAGCCCAATGCTGTATGTGGAGCATGGGGGAAAGCCAAGGACAGGGCTGATTCCTTCCAAATCTCAGCCCAGACATGTAACTGTAAAGCCATCCTTCCACTCCTAACCTCAACTTCTCTCTGGGCCAAAAGTCTGCTCTGTGTAATGTGAATTAATTCTTCCTTCCTTCCTTTCTCTTGTTGATGTTTAAAAAATAATAGTCCCAATCCTTGAGCAGATACCATCGAGAGGTTAATAAGGATAAGCCATTTTTAGATCTCAAGGTATTGGATCACCCTTTGTTATGGCAACAAAGTTTGTTATTCCTTGTTTCCTCTGGTCTTTTATATGCATCATGGTCATCGAGGCTTCAGTCCAGCTCACAGTAAACACTGTAAAACCTTAGGATTTTAGAACTTCTTTGTTGTACAACTGGTAAGAACATTAAAAAAGAGAGGACAGAAGAAAACTTGTCACGAACTGGAGCCTCAGATGGAAGTGGGGGGAATTCAACATGAGAAGAAATCTTATGCCTATAAAGAAATTATACGCGAGACTTAGCACTAGGAGGCTAGGACAGATGACGACTTCTAGAGGTCCTTTAGAGCCTGCATGACCTTGCAGATCTACAACACCAAAACCCTCCAGCAGTCTGAGCCCACTGTGCAGGCAGATCAGGGGCTCCAAAGCTATGAAATGCTGCTGAGCTTTGCCTGGTTTCGGTCCAGAGCAATAAATCTCTTCTCACAGAGATTACTCTACACTTGGACCATGTTTGCAGAAACATTTGCCAAGGTTCAGCAACAATGTTCAGAGCAAATGTTGAAACCAGGTGTACTGTGCCTTTCAGGGAGTGTTCTGGAAACTCCTTGTACACCTACAGGAGATCTCTTACCTGCTGCAGTAGCTCTCTGCTTGGTCAGAGATGGGGCAGGAGTAGAACAAGAGCTTGTGTTCTTATTTATTCTAATGAATTCATTGAGTAAAATCATTGAGGAAAGGCAAATGTCTCAAGTTAGCTCCAGGACACCTGTCCTGGCAATATAGAACGTGTGTAAACTACACACAGAAAGGATGTTCCTGGGTGAAGAAACCATATTTTCTGTTGTCTATCGGGTTATGCCTTGTACAAATTGCAGAAGGGACTAGATATCCTAAACAAAAAAGGACAGTGTTCCCCAGTCTGCACCACTCACTGACGGTAATGCTTCATGACTTCCTCCTTTATTATTTCATTGTGCCATAACGAGCAAAACACATAATGTGTGTTGCTTTAGCCAGCACCATTTGTATCATCCTCTCAGCTGTTTGGACTGTTAAAAAGAGGAAAAACAACACTGGAGAGCAGTGCTTTTGGATTTCAGCATTTCCATTTCAAAAACACACCACTTCTTCAAAAAGGAATGTAAACAGGAGAAAGATGACCTGCTCCATTTTATCTGTGTTTTTAATCTTACTGAAGACAACAGAAATATTCTGCAGGGGGGAAAAACTCCATAACAACTAAATTTGGAGGGAGCTGGCCAACAAACCGGAAAGGTTTGCTATTCAAAGTGATCACTGAGCTCTTCAGCACTGGAACATTAGGAAGTGTTGGCTCCTTTCAGCCTTTCTTTGTCCTCTCCCCCCCCCCCCAACTCAACCGCAAAGTGTCATGCCCAGACATCAGCTGGGACGGAAGAATATGCTGCACTTTTGTCACAGGGGAATTGCTGATGTTTCAGTGTTTGCTCCATGCTCTGAGAGCGCATAAAGTTGAAATTCCAAAAAATAGATGCAGGACCATCGTCCAGGAAAAAAAAATAAACATATATAAGTATTAAAAAGCCATTTAGAAATGTCAGAACTGACGTGATATGTAGGTGGATTGGAGTGATGAAGATCAGAACACTGAATGCTTACTCTGGAGTAATTACATTGTTGAACCTAATTTCCCTTTGTGCTTTGTGTTACAGAGACCTGCCCTGCTGGTGGATGGAAGAAAAGAGAGAGCCAGGAGAAGGCTCTCAATATGTTTTCTTAAGAGGAAATATGGGCTAGCTGGGCCATTTATATGCTATTGCTGTTGGATGCTCTTCTTTGAGCATGTCCCCATGGAGTCAGCCAGCACAAGAGTCACTCTTTGCCTCGTGGGCACTGAGGTCCTCCTGAATGCACAACCATAATAAAGAAAATAACCTGGAGCTGCTCTATTCATGGGGGACATCAAAGTGTATTCTGAAGTGATTTGAAACCAATCCAATCAAAAGAATGAAATATTCCCGAATCAGGTCAAACTGACCAAAATGAAGTGTTTCATTTCAGGTTCATCTCCCCTCCCCCCCCCCAACTCTTCAAAATAAAATGGAAAGCAATATAAAAAGAAGAACACAGAAGGTTTTCAGCGCAATCACATTTCTTCCCCCTGGAAAGCAGTGAATCTGTGGAAGTGGCAAGTTCCTTTGAGAAATATTTCTCATCAGCACTTCTGCACTCTTTGCAACCTCCGCACAGTGCTTTGTTCTGATCCTAGGGCTTCCTGGGAATTATGGCTCAGATGCCTCCTTTGTCTGTCCCTAAATCAAGTTCCTCGTTCAGAGGATACCAGCAAAAATCCACTGCAGACAACAAAGCATCCTTGGCCACCAGGAGTCTGAGATCATGACACACCTAAAATATGTTCCAATGAATGCTGGCTTCCTTCCTTTTCGTGTGTTTCTGCAAAAATAAAGTATGTATACACAGACATTACACGTGTGTGTATGTACTATCCCAGTTTTATTGGTAGGAAGCACCATCATCTCGGGGCTGTATCACTACCTGGCAGGAAAGGCAGAGGAGTTCAGGACTTGCCCAGCACCAAGCCATTTCCTCAGTTCTGTGCTGACTGCTGAAACAGCTATTAGCACTGAGCAAGGTGTGACAGCAACACACCAGGCTTCTGGCAAAGAGGAAGAAGACCAAAGGCATTTTCCTCTTTGAAACACTGAGAGATGATAAATCTTTTCAGAGGGCATCCTGAGAACAGTCGACACAAATTCCTAAATGCCTTTCCCAAACAGTGCTAAGGGATTCTTGAGGGAAGAGGCCAACAAAGGGTAGGTGAGAGAGGGCATCCATCAGCACTCAGCCTCCAAAGCACCTTTCCTGCTCCAGAATTCTGGCTTTCAGCAAATCCCTTACAACGACATTGTGCATTGTACCAGCTAGCCAAGGAGTTGTGCAATTAGATGTCAAATATGTTTGGAGAACAAAGTGTGTAAACGGGATGTAATGCAATACTACGTGTTTATTTCTGAACATGAATCCAAGTAAATCCATCCATGGCTGCTTTGCAAGACAAATAAAACCTACCAGCTTAAGACTTCTTGCCGTATTTCTTCTCTTTCCTCTTTCACTAAAGAACTCGGACGAAATGTTTTTAATAAAATGCTCTTTTTTATACATATATATATCAAAGTTCAAATAAATCTTTACTATAATCAGAAGAATGCAGAGACCTGTAAAAGTTTAGAAGGGGTCACTTCTGACTGGCCCCTACTCCATAAAGTACAGTTTGATGTCCTGTAGTTTATAGCTGTACAAAGCCCAGCTCTTCTGCATTCAGATTGGCTGTTAATGTTGTAATGATGTTTAACTGCTGACAAATGAATTACAGGTGGGGAGCGCATTGCCCATTTAAGACAAGGGCTTTTTAAGTAAAAAAATCTGTCATTTTTTATTTGGTTGCATTTTCTATGCTTCTTTTTAATTCCCTCAAGCAAACAGATTAAGGAACATCATAGCTTGTCAAGTAATGTATGTTTGTAAAAACACCACATCTCTTTGATGCGTCTATCATGCGCTGGAGTGGAGAGACGGGGGTTTTCTTTCACTTGCAGTGTAGCTTCTTTTTATTTTTTGCCACTAATTATGGAATTTCTCATTAAAATAACAAGAAGCACATCTGGCTGGGATTCCAGCACGTGTTTTCACTTTTGCAAGCCAATGGGAACCATATGCTTTCTTCCGTCCTCCATGTCCCATGCAGCAATGGCAACATGCCGTCCAGCAACAGAGACCATGCAGGGCTCCAGCAAGCCCCATCACCAGAAGATGCTCTTCCAAAGGCAAGCCCTGTGGAAAACCAGCTCTCACTGGGCATGGGAGTGAGGTCACATTCATTGGTTGGTTTCAGACCTTTATAAACTACACCATTCCGCAGGTTTTGGACCTGCTTTTTTCTTTCTTCTCCCTCTTAGGCCTTTTTTCCTCTCTTCTTCCTCTCCCCTCCCTTCACGTCCCATTGCATTGTTCTCATGGCAAAATTAACTCACGCAGACCTGCAGTAGTTATTTATAAACCCTCCTTGAATGCCAAAGCGCCATGAACAATCATTTCCCTCCAGTTTACAGGAACATTCAAAGTACTCCAAAACATATTTTCAACATAACTCATCACTTTGAAGATGAGTCCAAGCTTTTGTTCGTGTTTATTGACAGGAAGTTGTTTTTCATTGCTCAGATCAGGAGGGGGATGATGGGGGGAAAGGAGGAGGAATGGGTTTGCCAAAGTGGTTGGAGCTGTACCCTCCAAAATCCTACTCTGCATTCCTGGCACACATCTCGGCTTCCCCAGCCACCCATCACCCGGCCCCACTTGCCAGTCCCCTTCTCTCTGCTCCAGGATGAACGCACCCCCTTTCCTCTTCAAGAAGGAAAAAAACTCATTGGCGTGTAAAAGTGGTCAATCAGAGCAAGGACTGACACAGGCAGGTGAGAAGAGGAGGAGAAATTTCTGTTGTTCAGCACGGCTGCATAGGAAGAGGGCGTTTTGCGGGGCATCGCTCCTCTCCTTGGCTCTGGAGAGCAGGGGTGAGGCACAAGCCCCCATTTCATCTCCGGGAGTGAGGCTGTGCTGGGGAGCGGGCCAGCACAGCAGGATCATCCCCTTTCGCAATTTGGAGGCTTAGGGGAAATCATGACTCATTGCGGGGAGGAGAAGCAGAGGGGGGCCCAGCTGAATCACCATGCTGCTGCAGTATGGGCTCTCCATCCCCAGCTCGGAGCTCAGTGGCATCCACTGGGGGTACTCCCCGTGGGGACAGGCAGGGTGGCCAACTGAGGATGGGAGTCATTCCACATGGGCCATCCTCAGAGCTAAAATTCTGGAGAAGAACCAAAGCAAATAGTGATGGGAGAGGGGCAACCCAAGTGTCCCTGACCTGAGGGTCAGGTGCCCCTGGCTTCCACCTCAGGTCCCAAGTGAAATCTTATCTGCTGGCTTAAACCAGCCTGAACTTCAGCAAAGAGCAGCATTCTTTCTTGAAAGGCAGCATGGTTTCCATGGCTGGTCACTGGGCCCTGGTGCAGAAAGCCGCCAGAGCAGCAGTACAAGTCTCTGCAGGGAAGAGGAAGCAGAACCCAAGATGAGGATCTCAGCCAGCAGAAGAGGATTTCCATCACAGGAAAGCACCACATAAAGCACCACAGGCCAGTTGGTTTTGACCTGGTGTGCAAAATTTGAAACCAATCAGCAGCTCTGGCACAAATGGCTGCTGTGCTCTGTTTAGCAGGGAAAAAGAGAGATTTTAAGTAAGGTTGTATCAACCTTTTTTATATTGACAGTGGGACTGGTTATTATATACTGTGCGCCTGAGGTTCTTCCACTGAAAGGAGCATAATGCAACACTGGGGGCAGTTCTTGATTCCACTTACTCCCAATAATTATTACTTCTTGGCTTGTTCCTACACTATATAGTGTAATGTTATTGCTTGGAATGGTATGTTAACTCAGTTTTTACTGATACCATGTGTTCCCCTTCTTTTATCCCAGTAGTGTGTCAAGAACTGTTTTTCTAAGGATGGTCAAGGGAATATGATTCTAATATTACTGTAGATGATATAAAAAGTTTTATAGACAGTGTTCCACATTTGAACTGGTATCCCAGCATTCAGGCTCGAAGGCCTTAATAAGACATTTGAATTGTGAGTTTTGAAGGCTCAGGTTGGCCAATGAAGTAGAAAAGGTACTTCCTCGATCACAGGTAATTACCAGGTTGAAAGTTTGGGTGCTAGAACTGTACTTAGAAAGAAAAGAAAAAATGAACAAAACAGAACTCTCTGAAAACTAAGCTTTCAACATGCAATTTCAGGCATCGTTTGGCTCTAGAACCATGATTTAAGCCTGAAAAATGCACTGGGCCAGGTTTCGTACTGTGTTATTCCCATTAGTGGACCCATAAAACCTTGCCTGTTAATGCGACGGTTGCTGCTTTTGCCGACAGAGCTTGGGTAGAACTGAGATCCTCCATAGCTCAGAACAGAAGCTGCCAAATTGGCTGCAAAGCAGGACAAGGAGATGCTTATGGAAGAGCCCTGCATGTCGCACCCATGAGAAACTGCAGAAGTCAAGTACTCTGTATGTCTCTTCCTGCTGCAATCGAGATGACTGTTTTCACCAACAACATGCTTTCCTTTTCAGTCGTCAAGGTATTTCTTTCTAGCTTTTATAGCAGGACAGGTCCAGCATACTAAAGGGGGGGGGGGGGGAAGGGGTTGGAAGGCAGATAGCAACAGCAGGCAGGGTTTTCCAACTCTGTTAAACTTTTACGAGCACTTCCATAATAGCATTTCCAACACTTGGGTCACAACTGCAGTGACAGTTGACGCCTAATACATCATAATCTGCTTTCTACTGAGAAAAAAATAACACACTACAATGCTGTTTTATTTATTGCAGGCGATTACCTTTGCATGGGAATAACATGCCTGGAAATTCCAACACTTTTGTCTGGGCAGCAGGCAGACCTGTCCTGTCTGAAAGAGCGTTCACCATTGGAGTTGCACTCTCCTGATTTCTTGGCCAATTCATTGCATTGAAACACTACATATCCATTGCTGCCATGATGGCTGAAGCTTTAACACCCTCATATATGAGTGCATATAGGGTTGAGTATTAAGCGCTTCCTCCTAGCCCAGGAGAGCTTCAATTGTGCTGCAAGCTGGCAGTGCATTTTGCTGACACGGTGAGTTCAGGCAGATGTACACCCATTTTTCTCTCTCTGGACATTTCCTTTATTTCTCTAATGGGTGCTGACTTTCGGGACACCCCATTGGGAATTTTCCCACCAATTGTTCCAGTTTGCATTGAGCATGGAGGAACTGGTGCAGTCAGTAGCTTATGCTTACTGGGAGCAGCCAGTGTTGAGAGGCAGCTTGGAGTGAAGCTGTGATGCCTCAGGAGGACCTACTGGTGTGAGGCAGAGCAGCATAGAGGAAGCCCAGGTCTGAAGGCTGGGAAAACTCCTACACAGCCAGATAAGAACAGGGTCATGGGGAATGTGGTAGAATAGGATATGCACAGCAGTTACCAAGAGGGATGAGGCTCCTGGTTGGATCCTCGCTCAAGCATCATTAGGATGAAGAGAAGTGGTCACATCTAACCTGTCTATCCCTGTATACTCAACAGTGAAAATATTTCTATTAACTGGCTTCTCTGGAGAATATTCTCTTTAGAGAATAAAGGCAAAGATTGTAAGATGTTCACCTTAGGGCAAACAGATCTGTGCAATGCTAGGTTAGGTGAAGTCATAAGCTTCAGCCAAACCACTGACATTACAAAGCACAGCTGGGCTTAAAGCAGGACAAACACCTGTTCTGGACACATTCCAAAGCCAGAGCTGTCCAATCCCAAATGCAACTGGCCAAATAACTCTTAAGTATCTGCAATTACTCCTCTCCCTACTTGCAGCTGAAAAACGGTCTCTGCTAAAAACCACATAGAAGTATACATCTGTACTTTCTAATCCAGGTGAGGAGGCTCTTAAACATGTGCACGGCCTTCTGAATGCACCTCTGAAGGCGCACTCTTCTGAACCTCCTGAGATTCTGACTACCAAACTAAGGAGAGCTGCTGATTCCCAATTGACTTTGAAAGTCCAGCGTGTGCCCAGGTCTTAGAATCTGGCCAGATCATTCTATTTCTGCATTGACACATCCTTTGTGTATTGAAAAGAGAATGAAATTGCCAGGCAAGATGTTCCCCTCGCTTTCTGCAGAAACAAAGCTTTTTGTTTCATCCCAGTTCCATCAGATCCTAATGAGTTCACTGGAAATTAAGTGCATGAGCACAAAATGTCTTTACGCAGTGGAGCCTGCATTTAAGAACAAATCGGATCTTTTTGTTATTGTTGTTAGGTTCAGTTATGGGGTGGGGTAGGGAATCCAACAAGGGGGAGCATCTCCTGGTGGTCTGGTAAAGGCATCATCTAAATACAATGTGCTCTTGCAAACAGGCAAGCCCAGGAAGATGAAGGAAACCACATTAAAAACATGATGAAAGTTGCCTCAACGCTCTGTATATCACACTTGGGCTTTGGGCAGTTGGGAGTTTTATTTCTTCCCTTCTTCTTCCGCTAATAAATCAAAACCTCACATTCTTCACTTTGGTGTTATAGACTGAGACGTCCCCTCAGCTTCTCCCCCCAAAACACACACGTGTGCATGCATGCGTGAAGGATGCATGTTGCTCCTGCCCAAGCTTCAAGGTGCAGTAAATGCCCATAGGTGAGAGGGATTTGGGTTCCTGCTCTCTCTGCCTCTTCTGGGCCTTTCAGCAGCTGCCTTCTTGGGTAGAAACAAGGCTCTTTGTATGGGAAGGAGTCGGCTGGATGGCAGTCTGGGCCCATGTAGACAAGTGCTGTTGACACCAGGATCTCTTGGTAGCTCCCAAGTGATTCTGGGAAAGAGACAGTATGTGCTGTGGGTACATCCCATAGCACATGGTGCTGGAAAGGGGAGAAAACAGCCAAAACTGAAACTTCCACAACCCTGTTGTGAACTCCCTTTAGCAATGGCAGAGCTAAATAAAACTCACACATGGTTTATTTTTGAATTGTCCCCCCCTGCCCATCCCTGTCCCCATGTCCTGCCCATTGATTTATGGTGCTATTGTGCTGAACCCTGACCTAACATGCCCAAAGCTTTGAGCTTCGCAGCTCCCACCCTGCTCCTTCAATCACGCAGGTGTAAATGCTGTAAAAATGAGGGAGAGGAAGGAGAGAGATGAAGAGAACAGGAGGGGAAACAAGGGGAAAAACGATGAGGTTATGGACGCGCACATCTGCTCTCTGACTAAATCAGGGTATGGCACACTCATATGGGTCCCTTTTTTATTGCAAACATTCCTTCTAAGTTAGCAGCATTTTAGCTCCCCCCCCCTCCACCTTTCCTCCAAACTTCAGATGTCCCAGAGGAATGGTTAAATTATTATGGAATCCCAGTGGAGTTTGCTGTTTCCCTTTTTAATTTGTTCCATGCTAGTTGCTGTTTTTTAAAGCAGTGCCCAGTTTACTCTTTCCTAATGGCAAGCTCAGGGCTCCTTGTTCCGTCTCTGGCACTGAATTCATTGTAACTCTGTTCCCAAATCCCTATGGGTTTATAGCATGGCTATAATAATTTACTTGATGCCGAAAATTGCAATTACCTGCTCTGATTTCTCAGCTTTTGTTTAAGGAGAAAAGCTTAAAATACCAACAAAAACCCATCAAAAAAAGGCATTGTTGGCTATTTTTCACTTGGCCAGCCTTCACAGGCGAGCTGCCACCCTGCAAGGCTGACAAAGGGGCTGGTGTACCTTATGTCTTCACAGCCTTCAGAGCCAGACAGAATACAATCAACACAGCAAAAAGAGGGCTGAAACAAGATTTTAACCTTCACCATTCAGCAGTGGTAAGCAACTGTGTTTGCTAGAGCAAAGCCCTCTGTTTCTACCTCAACAGCCCAAATTCACAGGTAGCTGGATATAAAACTGAAGCACTAACCCTAATCCTAACCCAAACCCTTTAGTATTACATTAAAGCATAGCACAGACCTGCACTCCCTAAACCCAACCCTAATCCAAACTCTAGCCCTAACCCTAACCGTAACTATAGCCATAAAAATAACCCTTTATTTTTCCATTACAAGCATAGAACAGACTTGCTCTCCCTAACTCTAACCCTAACTCTAAACCTAATCTGAAACCTGACCCTAACCCTAAACCTAACCCTTTATTTTTCCTTTACAAGCATAGCACAGACTTGCTCTCCCTGCCTCTGATTCCCCTGTAATCTCTTTTGTCTGAAGGGAAACCATCTTACTGGCATCACAAATGTCCCTTAGCAACAGTTGTTTCCAAACTAAAAGCTTAAAAGCCTCGGGTCAAGAACAGCAATGAGATGATTGCAGTAGCAAATGAAATTTATAGAACAAAGTTTTGACGAAGCCTTCTCTAAATATAGCACAAAGAAAGAAAAAGATGTCGAACAGTTAGGAAGGTTGATGCTTTTTGAAACATCCCTTATTAATTAAGAGAAGATAAGCAAATACTGGCCACATATGTCATTAATAGAGCCAGTTAGCACTCCTAAGCCCAACATTTTTAAGTATTGCTTCTTCATGTAAGAGATTTGTCGCTTCCCTTTCATTAAGAAAACAAATTTCAGTGAAAATGCAAGGCTACATTTTTGTTGGTGGGAATGACTTTCCATCCAGCTCGGCATCCAAATGGCTTTAAATGCTAGTGAAGGAATTTTCCACACCACCAATGAGATGTAGACTTTTTGGGAACCACAGTGGGGGGAAAAAAAGAACATATAGTTCTGTTCCTTCAAGAAATGAAAGAGGATTCAGACAGGGCACTACGAAACCTGCTGTTACAGGAAAGTGGAGCAAGAAAGAGCAGGGGGGAATATGGAAACAAATAAGTAATCTCAGCCATGTTTTGGAGGGCAGCTGAGTGAGGTGAGTTAATGGAGCCTTTCTATACCTGAGCAATGCTTGACAGCATGAAGGAATGGCACATTTGGCAAGGCAAGAGGGAGCTGTCTCAAATACCTTGCTACAAGCTGTCCGGTCCAATCTGTGGCCATTTCTGGCCATGGTTCAGATCTCCTTTCCTTTCAGTAAGAAGGATGGATATTCTGCCATTGGGATGAGGCTTTCTAGGGAGGTCCTGGAAGGACTCAAAGCAGCCTCAGTGCAGCTCTGACTCAAAACATCCCCAAAATGACAAGTCTATTCTGAAGATCTCCCAGCTTCATTCAGTACAAGGATTAAAACAGACATTTCCCCAGCAAAACATCTCAGCTTGATTGGATGCTCACTGCAGAAGTTCTAGTTCACTGGGTCTTCAGATCAGTCCCATAACCCTCTGGTATTTGTGCACAGAGAAGACAAGTGTCCTTCAGATTTATTTATTCAGGGAAATGCTTGCTTTGGACAGGTCTTTGCCTGAGAACAGTGTATTTCAATATGTTTCTGCCTAGGTAATTAAAACTACTCTCACTTTATGAAATCCCTAAAGAACTGAAAAGTGAGGGAGCTGAGGCTGATCCTAGAGCCTGATAATCCCCTCTGCAGCAAGGAGACATGACTGCTTTTCCACTGCCCAGAGGACAGCAAGGGGGTCATTAACACTTGTTAAAGTTCTGAGAGTTTGGTGAGGAAGATTTCCATGGCGCCTTGAGCTGGTGAAATATTTCCCCTGCCACTCACAGGCACGTGCCACTTGCTTGCTTTCACATCCCATAACTCAGCTCAGTCCCTGGCTATGGCTTAAAGGCACTTCAGTCTAACCAGCTCCATTAATTTGGCTTGTGAGGGGTGGGAGTGGTTTTCTTTGAGTGTTTGTTTGCTTCTAAATTTCCTTTCCATCACATGGCTGCTTTGAGAGCCTGTTTGCTGGTACCCAGAATCAAAGGTAAAACTTAGGGGTGGGCAATCCCCAGGAAATGAACATCCACGAACTCTCCTGTGAAGTAAGACAGCTGAAACTTGGTGCCTTTATGGGGAAAATTAATTTTACATATAATTCTCCCTTCCATTTCTATGTGTGGTATCCATGCTGTTTCAATTTCTCTGTGACAAAATGTATTATTGATAGGAACCAGACCTGTGGCTGCTTTAGTACTTAGATATCTAAATACTTGCCTGCAAGTACCATCTATCACTAAAGTGAAAAACCATGTCACTTGCAATGTCCTTTGGGGAGGAGAAAACCACAATTATTTCAAGATTTGCCAGTTACTTTACAAGTTAAGCCTGTCAGTTTAGCACTAAATCTTAGACTTTAAAATGGTAAAAGGAAAAAAAAAAAGTCCTTGTTTCAAAGCTGGAAAATTGAGCTTGTCTGAGATATTTTATGCTTGTGTTTGGGACTCGCAGTGATTGATTCATGGGTTTGGGAATGGTGCGTGCTGACAGTCCTGACCAGCCTGCCTTCATTCCTTGAGCACAGATTAAGCTCTACTGTAAACAAGCTAAAAGGAAGAGATGGATGAATAAACATCATTATTTTGCAGCTTGCCATTACCTCCCACCTGCAGCACTTTCCAAGTAGCCAGTGTTCAGCCTCATCAGAGAGGTGAAGGTCTCTCTGCCTCACCATCATGTCTGCAGCCACCCAGGTCAACGTTGTAATTAAGACCAGAAGCTTGCATCCCTTTGCTGGATGGGACATGAGAACTTTTTGCTGGAGGAGAGATTCTGGAAAAGAGTTCAAGGTGTAAAACCTGTTTTTCCTATAGTGATCTAACAGTCAGTCTTGTTCCCCCTACTGTAAATCACCGGATAGCCTCTGTTTGACTGGGACGGAGCAGCACTGGTGCCACTGGAGCAGTGACCAGCCACCACGTGGAGAAGCATGCTCAGGGAACCTTTGTCCTTTCCCTTGGCAAACACATTAGCAGACATACCTGAAAAGATCATCTGCAGACAAGAGACACCATCCAGACACTGCAAATTGAATGGCCGGCTTGAGAACCTGCTCAGATTTCCTGCAAATCCTGCAAATATGCACAAGATGCATCCTTTGTGGGTGGTGTTCTCAAGGCACTTCACTTCGGTCTAAATGCACTGTCTGTGACTTAAGCAAACCTTGGATCTCTCATCTCATGTACTTGCTATAACAGTTCTGGCGTGGTGAAGAGAGCAGGGGAAAGGAAAAGGCTGTATTTGGTATCTCAGGGTGCTGGCACTGTTTGTCCATAGAGGTGCTGGATGTCCCATCCCTGGAGACACCCAAGGTCAGGCTGGAGGGGATCTGAGTACCTGATGGATCTGTAGGTGTCCCTGTTTATTGCAGGGGATTTGGACCAGATGGCCTCTAAGGGTCCCTTCCAACTCAAACCACTCTTTGATCCTATGATATTTCTGCTCCCTACCAGGAAAGTGAGAGCGTGACTCATGTTTGAAAGCAGAGGGTCAAAAATTCTCCTATGCAGCATTTAATGAAAATCATCTCATTTCTCCCTTCCACTCTTTCCCTGAGGCAGTTCTCATAGAAACGTCAGTTTTCAACTTACTGTGGGAGTTTTACTGACGAGAAGTCCATCTTTCCATCAGTAAAATAATAAAGCCCCTCTAATCTGATACACGGGTGAAAAGAAGAGTGAAAGAAAAGTAAGGTTTTTCTCATTTCTCCAAGCCTAATACCATTTTAGCTGCAGTTTCCTACTTCTTTTATGGCTCCTAGAGGTCTAATTGTCATTAGAGTTTAATTGCATCTTGGCTTGCTTTGGGAAGCAAAGAAAGAAGCAGCCTGTGCTGGCCACTGGAGACAATCATCTGCTCTTTTGAAATGCATGTGTGCGTGTGTCTGCTTTCTCCTTTCATCTTTACACAAATGAGGAAGTAGGAGCTGCTGTGATCCTCCTGCACCTGACAGCTCTCCCTGTCCAGCAGCTTTACAGCCTGTCCAAGAGCTCTGGCTCCTGGGACTGAACCAAGAGCGTTGCACGGGGCTGTGGATTTGGCTGTCAGAACCAGACACAGCCTCGGGAGGGGCTGTTTTTCATTCTACCACCCCTTTGGTCTCGCTGCCATCCCTGGCTGCAGCGTTCAGCAGGTGTTGCTCTTCCTTTTGTAGCAGACCCTTTGGAAAAAGACATCATGAAACAAGCAAGCAAAACAGAACAAAACACCCTCCATTTGCACAAGGAGAGGATATAAAGGTTTGTTGGGGCACAAATCATCTTCCTCTAGTAACAAACAGAAGTGGCTATAACTTCGTTGATCTGAACCAACATTCGGGTCTGTAGCCAGATTATGTTCTTGTTTCTGTGTCTGAGCACAAATTGATTTCAATGGGAACAAAACGAGGGAGCAAATGAGAACAGTGTCCTTTGTTTTGTGTCATTCAAAGTCATTGAGGTGCTGCTCAAGCGAGGCACTGGGAAGGATTGCTGGAAGGCTGAGAGGGAACCAGACCTCAAAATGTGTGCTGCTGGACCAGGGAGACAACACTGGATTGTCCAGCTTCCCGTGAAGGTGCTGGGGGGCTCCAAGCAGACCCAATCAGCACTAAAGCTTCATATGAAAGAGGCAAAATAAACCCAGCAGGTTGTACCCAAGCTTAATGACCTTTCCTGCTCTCCCTGGGAGCTCAGGGTTCACCTCCTGGGGTTTCTGGCTGCAGGGGCTCAGTGGTGCCTTGGCTTCTCCTTGCAGCTCCTTATGGAGTGGCTTTGTGCCGGGCTGTGAGCACATGTTCAGAAGGAAGGGGTTGATTTCTGGGGCCTGTGGTTCAGCTTTCTAATGACGCGTGAACGCTGGGGGCAATTTGTATTTTTATTTTTATAAATAGATGTTCTGTTTCCTTGGATTTCTGGCGGTGTGAGGTTTAGCACACTCGTTACTCCTGGCATTTAAGACCAAAAAATAAGGAAAAATAATAATCAGACAGTTCATGATTTTTCTTAATAGCATCCAGGGGACAGAAAGCAACTTCCTCCCCCTCCCCCCTCACATCCCTTCCAAAGCAGCAGTGATTCAAAACATGAGGGCCGAGTGAGCAAAGTCGTACCATTTCAAGAGCAGCACCAGTAGCAAAGCCTACAGTTCTTCCCCTGTGGCTAAAAAGGCACTAAAGGTCTGGGACGTGTAAAACGTAGGTGGATTCAGGATGATCATTACCTAAACAGTATTATCAGCTTTAGTCTGAGCTGAAATTAATTCACCATACCAGTGTGTTCATGCTTTAGTCCTCCTCAAAACAGATGCATAGAAATAACACTCAGAATGACCAGGGATGCAAATGCAAGTAAAAGTGAGGCTGATATCTTGCTGATTTATTACTGATTTCAATGCAATCAAAACATAGAACTTGCAGTAAGACTATAATGATAGTTCCATGCATTAATATATAGTTAATTAGTGCTTTAGGAGATAGGCTGATGATGTATAGGGGTGTAAGGATGCACTGGCTCTCCTGGCATCCGGCTTCCATGGAGCTCACAGATTGCTTCCCCATGCAGGGTGAGAGGAGGACACACTGTCCTCTCTCTAGGCCTCTCTGACTGAGGATGTCAGTCTGCAAGCCTGCTGTTCATCAGCCTTGCCCCAGAAATTAACTGCAGTTAAGGTCAAGTGGTTTCAGAAAGCATCTGAGCAGGCAATGAGCCTCCATCATAAGGAAACCACGTAAGAAATCAAAGCAAGCATTGTACAGCCCTCCAACCAGGAACTGGTAGTGGATCTGTGAAGAAATCTGGAGTTTTACTGAAGGGGAGAAACTGGGATAATCATGCTTCACATGACTGTGAAGCAGCTGGATGGTCTTGACACTTGACTCACAGAACCATGCCCCTATCACCTGGCGCCATCTCTGCTAGCTCCCTATAGCCTTGATGGCACCTCTGATCTTGGCTTAATGCAGGTAAGCAGATCTATAGCCTTCTCTGAAGCCCTCTGAAGAGCTGCAAGGTCATAATCAGAACTCTAATCTATACCAGCAATGCTATTGCAGCATGAGTCAGTGCAAAAAGCTTGAATAACTATTTCTTAATAAGACAACCAGGACAATCCTGCCTGCTTAGCCTTGCATTCCCTCTCCTTCCTGACCACATACAGCCTTCTCCCCAGACCTGGAAGCTCTGCATGCTGTGGGCAGCCAAGCAGTGGGGTGAGGGGCTCAGGCTGGGAGAATCTGATTGCTGCTGGATTCTACCTAGCCTGTTTTGCTGCTGTGACACACAGCAGGCAAACTATGTGTGGGCTACAAGTTGCACTGCGTCATTCCTCAAGACGCCACAATCTTCCTGATTGCATGACTTCATCACAGTGCTGAAATCTTCACAATTTATGGGGATTTTGATGCTGTTGGCTCTTGTTCAGGGTTTCTTTTCTTCTATGTTTATTTCATATTTTACATGACTTTTTGCATTTATTTTTTTTCATATGAGCAGGCTCTCATAATGCAACACTTGATTTTTTTTGCAATGTACCCAAGTAATTCTACACCAAATGCTCCCCTCTGGAACAAAGGGAAATAAATGCTGTATGTATCACACGATGGGCAAACACTCTGCAGCATGTCTGGGAACATTCTCATGCTAGGGACCAAGCTGGCTCTGCAGATACACTCAGTTGGCCATATACCATAATTGCAACACATACAGATGCAACAACAGTCGGACAGTGGGCTCGTGGAATGAGTTGGGCTGCATTTCTTTTGTGTTTTCTCATTCCTAACCCGTCTCTGACCTGGAATCTGGCATTTCACCCACCATTGTTACGTGTGGGTTCTTCTGGCTGAGGTCCCTGCATGCCTGCTGGGTGTGCAGTGCATGGCAGGGGATGTGGCGAGGTTAATCCCACCTGCATCATCATGCATCTAGCAGAACACTGTCTTAACATAAATATCGTGGCTCCAGCAATTTCCAACAGCGCTTGTTTCCACAGTGCATGCTCTTGAAGCTATTCACTGCCTTAAGGAGCTGCTGAGTGCTGGATGGAGGAGAAAATATCACATACACTTCTCTTGAGATGTAGTCAAATGCAGGAGGAACATGAAAAGGTACTTCGTGTGCTGGCTGTAGTCGTGCAATAGTTGTCAGGAGAGTGATTTTGGATTCAGAAAGCCTGAATTTCACTCAATTCCAGACTAAAGCTCCAAGTGTGCATCTCAAATCTGTGGAGAAAAGGAGGAAGACATCAGGGGGGTTATAGAAATAAGAGGGGTGAGCACATATATGCCTTGGGACACAACAACTCACTAAACCCAGAACAGATCCCAGCCTGGTTTCTGCTTGCATGCCTACATGATAGTGGATATGAGTTCACCAGCTCTTCCTGAGTACTGAGTGCAGCACCTCTAAGGACTGTACCTGACCATTCCCCCATTGTCTATGGCAGACAATGTCAGAAGTGCATACAAACATACACAGAAACAAAGACATTGGCCATACACAGGTGCCCAGATCTTCTCCACTCCTATAAAAGCCAGCAATAATGCTGCACATTTCTGAATGCCATCTCCAGGATCTTTTGACTACTCTGTCTTTATCAGCAGGTTTCTCTTGGGCATCAAACATTGTGCAGCAGTCAACATTTGCAAGTACAAGGCCTGAGGTCCACAAATAGGACATTAAACTCTTCTTCTTTTTAAAAGTTAATGACTTCTAATTTCACTGAACTGTACAGACACTAATTGAAAAACTCCCCACATGGATGAGATTAGTTTGTCAACCAGGAACCTTCACTGCTGGCTGAGAGGAGGATTTGCATGGCTAGTTCTCATTAGAGCTAACACAAATCATATGGGACAAGAATACTCTTCAGAAGAGCTGGGTTAAAGAGCACGTGCAGTGAAAAAGACATGGGGTACTTGGGTGAAGACAAGGATTGCGTGATCTTTTGGTTAAATAAAGCTTTTCTGACAAATGTCCCATAACTCCTAGGATATGGACTAGGAGCTCAGCAACATGGTAAACATTTAATGTGCTCCTTACCTGCCCTGTTCCCCCCAGGGATTTTAACAGCCATTTGACCATTGTCTGCCATCTGTATCTGGAGATACATAAAGCCTATGTCACAGTAGCAGAAGGCATACAAATAGGTCCATATTCTAGGGAGCTCACTTCCAAGACATGTTGGCAGATACAAGAAAAACAGAAGACAATGTAGCAAAGGAAATGATGACTATCAAAAGCTCAGTAGATGACAACCCCAGGTATCAAAGATGAACAGCAATTGTATTAGCAATGTTTCATTGCTATCACCCTGCAGACTCTTTTTAAGGGGAAAATACATAGAGAGATTGCAGGTTTGATTAATATAAAGCTAGTAATTCATAACTATAGGTGAAGAAAAGTGGTGAGGAGAGGTTTGGATGATTAATCTCTGACATGGCTGAAGTCACGCAAGAGGCAACAGCAAAGCAGATGTTTGCTTTCTTATCTTCTCAGTCCTACTTCAGTGCCTTAACAACTGATGTAGAAGTCCTTACTGGCTTAAATACCTCCAGGAACAGGGCATCACTCTAGGAAGCCTGTGCCAGCACCTCATCATGCTCTCAGTGTAAAATTTCCCCCTGTAAAAGACACTGCTGGTGTTGTCTTCTCTCATTATGGACAAACTTAATTTAGAAAGGAGGATGAAAAAGAAAGATGCGTAAGCTCCTGCCTTTCTCGTGGTTTCTTGGTAGGCCCCATCCAAGTCTTGCCAGCAGACCCAATGCTCCTCTCTCAGTACAACCTGCTTTCTGACATGCCTTAGGTTGCTGCTGTCCATTTCACTTGAAAAGATGATCAAAGCAGAAGGGCCAACAGTTTCTCAGGTCACCTCCTTGGATCCTCTCTCAAGTCTGAATGCACTGTAACCAAAAAGATATTTGCTACTGATATATAAAAGTGTCCCAAACTGCAAAGAGTTCCACAAACTTCAAGGTTAAAACCTTTGTAAAAGCATGGAAACATCTTTCCATCCCTAAAATAAATGAAGCTTCTGAGAACAAGAAGAAGACTGCAGCATCACCATAAGCTTTTGCCCCTGAGCTGATGCCTCTTTCCCAAGGAAGACCAAGAAACTGAGCAGTGGTGGAAAACTGACACGTTGACAGTCAAATTAATTAATCCTGTCCTAGAACAAATTCTTGGTAAATGCTGTAATGAGCCAGCTAAGCATGTTGTCTAAAGTAAAAAAAGAAACGTTACAAAACAGATTCTCTTGCAAAATCCTTGCCCAAGAACTCCAAACTTGCATTGCTCATGCCACAAAAGAAGGTACCTCTTGCTTTAGCTTTCACCCAACACTTCCCTCATTGCCAAGTGTTTTAAAATCTCACAGCAATATACTTCATAGGTTTCCCAAACCTGCATGTTCAGGAGACAGGGAGGGGAGGCAGGAAAGTGAAACAATTAGGCCAGCAGATGTCTAAATATCATTTTCTCCATGTACCTAAACCATAGTTGAATTTTAGCCTGCAGCAAGGCTCTCTCTGACAACTTCTCCATCTGTTTGCATCCAGGAGCTCCCCAGCAGAGAAACCAGGTGTCCTATCTGAATGCGTGCATGCAGTCAGCCACCACACTTTAAATACAGAGTATAAAACACACCAACAGAGCAAGCTGCAGTCCATCAGGCGCTATCTACCTCATTGCCTGTGGAAAATGGCTTCAGTATGTGTGAAAGATATGAAGCTGCCCGTTCCCAAGATCTCAGAGCTTGCATAAGTGCCTTCCCCCCAAGCTGCCCTCCCTTCTCCTCCTTTCAATCACCAAAAAAAAAAAAAAAAAGATGTACCTGTTTTTATTCAGTTTAATATGTCTGAGTGTATGCTGACAGTTAGTTCACTTGCTGCTGCCATTGGGAAGGACTGGCAGAGCTGGGGCTGCAATGTGAGAATTGCATCAAATACATCAAAGAGTCAAACTGGAACCATATGGATGAACTGTGATACGAGCAGCATGAGAAAGACAGGGGACAAGTTTCAGTGTTTTGATAGCTCCCACTATCATTTTTCATAGTCCTTGGCTCCAAAATGTCCTCCCATGTTCCTTCTCTGTAGCCTACCTAGACTTAAGCAAAGCCTTTGACACTGCCTTCCACAGTATTCTCATGGAGGAGCTGGCAGCTTGTGGCTTGGACAGGTACACTCATTGCTGGGTAAAGAACTGGCTGGAAGGTCAGGCTTAGTATCTTAATTGATAGTAAGTTGGGAGGAAATGTCTATCTGCCTGTACCTTGTGAAGCTGTGTACTGTGAAGCTGTACCTTGAATACAGGAGCGTTTAGATAAGGGACATGGTTTAGCAAGGAATATTGACAGTAGGTAGACTGTTGGACTGGGTGATCTTAGAGGTCTTTTCCACCCTTGGTGAGTCTATGATCCTATGGCTCTCCTTGCACAAGCTGCTCACTGAAGCACTCACCTTTGATTCCTCTGATTAGATATGAATTAGATTAGAAAATAATATGTATATTATATAATGTATATTATACATATATAAATATAATATTAAATGTAAAATAATATTATAATTATAATTTATATAATATAATAAATATAATGCATTATGGTGTATAAATAATTAAAATAAAATTAACTAATTTCTTTTAAGGATTGGAAAGGACCCAATAGAACAAACTCCTTTCATGAGCAGTGGGTGACCCCATTCCACTGGATGCAAGTTAGACACATAAACAGTGTGTTTAGCTGAACTGACACACCATGGATTCTAGCCTAAATTCACAATAGGAAGTCTCTAGATGAAGCACAAAGTGATCAGCACTTCTCAAATCCCAACCCAGCACCACTGGACCCTTCATAATATTTGAAGCTCATGTTCATTTATGGCATGTAAGAAAAACTGCCGAACCTCCCCGTTCTCTCCCCAACCCATCAGGCACCCAGTAGAAGTTTGTAGAGACCTGACCTGGGAGACACTCTCTCCAAATTCAAGTTCTCCTTCACTGTTTATATTAGTCTCTTTTAAAGCAGAAACTTGATATTTACTACACAATTTCCTTCTCTGTCACGGGCATTCACAGAGACAATAACTTTGGTTACAAATGTGGGATTTATTTTAGTTTAAGAGAACATTTTAGGAACTAGTTGAAGAAAGGAGGAGAAACAACATCAGAATTCCACAGAACTTCATCTGACCTCAAAATATATATTACTATTCCCTCGCTGTCGTAAGAGATTTCTCCTTTAAAATTCATTCAGATTCTGAGGCAGCTCCAACTGCAATAATTTTATTATTTTGATATTAGAAAGATATTTCTGGCAGGTAGCCACTGGCTAAGGGATAAGCAAGGGAAGATGCGACTGGGAAAATGTTAACAAACAACCCATCAGCTCTGCACATAAGTGAATAGTGAGGAAAGCACTGAACTCACTGGTATTTGCTTTTTCATGGCCTGTTTGGCAACCTTTCCACTAGAAGTCATGCAGAGGACAAGACAAGTCAGGAACCTGTGCAGAACAAGAGACTAGCTTGAATGCAGTTAGATGTTGGAGGTGACTAAATGAATTATATGTTTTTGTGTTTTTCCATGGGGGCCATCAGTAGCTCCTGCAAACTAATCCATGCTCAGTGTGATTGGAAGAACTTGGCATTACCAGTCTAAGACCAGAGAGAAGTTCTCTGTGATCGTTTTAAGATGTGCTGTCCTAAAGGTACTATCACCAAATCAGCTATGCAGTGCCATGGTAAAGCAGGAGGCAGCGAAGCAACTTCAGCCCATGCCATCTGAGATCCTGATCCCACAGCCTGGCATATTTTGAATGCCAGTTTCCACTAAAATGTGATAAAATCTGGAAACTTCTTACCCACCTTTGGCAACAAAGACAAGTGTCACTGCTGTACAAAGCATGCATTAAATCCTCCAGACCTCATCCTCACTTCCCCAATACTTGCTGGTGGTAGACGATCCAGCTTGTATCTTTATGGGGAGATGGCTGGTACATCTGGTGAACAAGTGGTGCAACTCCCTCTACACGCCTGGCCCCTTCTCTTCACCTGACTCCTGATGGATGCAACAGCATTGAAAACTCCCAGACTTGGTTTGGAAGTGCCAGGAAATATCTTTACTTTCTGTATGTTTTTCAAACACAAACCTGATGGTTCTTTCAAGAGGAAGAAAAAAAAAGGGGGGAGCTAAAATGAAGTGATCAGGTTGCACACACCAATATGAAAGGTTTGGGTCAGCTTCTTATTCCGAAATGAAGAACAAAAACAATTTCAAGTTAACTTGGCTTTACTCCTTCCTTTCTGTCATGTGGTGCTGTCTTTAGCTTCAACAGTTCCCTGAACAGTGGAAAGGAAACATAAAGTCATGAGGAACCAGGACTTAAAATGGAATCTTAGTTTTTCAGTCAAAGATGGTTCCAACTTGTGTGTAAAAGACATTTTCTTGAACATTAAATGTAGTCTAGCCACATAAGAAAGCAAAAACTTGCTGAAAAAGCAGAATAGCTCAATTTTCCTCTAAGACTCACCCTTTGCAGTTGATCTGCAGGCAAGTCAGCCACAGGACATAGACACGGCTCTTGTGAGCCTCAAACACACTGAAGAACAACTATGTGCTGTAGCTCAAGCAACCATGGCTCTCTGTATCAGTAAAGTAACCTGGTTCAATCCCAGCTACAGGCCGGCAGTAAAGAAGAAAAACAGCTCCTGGCACAAAACGTTCAGCGCTGTTAACAAAAGCTGTGAGGCTTTTTCCCCTTCAGCTCAACACAGTCATGTTCTAATTTCCTGAAATCCCGGCAGGCCACCCTAAGCCTCCAGCAGCTGTTTAAGAAAGAAGAATCTACTATAAAGAAAATGCTGAAGGCATCTAGAATAGTTGTCTGCTTGACCACAATCCTATTGAACAAGAGTAGCATTTCAGTAACACTTCAAAGACACTTCTTAAGAGGATCCCTCCTTCAGGGGACACGCAGTCCCCTGCCCAAATCAGAACCCAGGAAGAAGCAGAACTAACTGGTGTATCAGATGGAGTGAGAGCTCTTCTCCAAGTGCCCTACTCCATATGTTTACATGAACATGAGGAGCAATCGAGCACCTCATTTCATGTTTGTTATCCTTAATTGGGGTAACAATCCCATCACACCTCCCTAATCTGTTGGGTTTTTGTTTTCCACCTGCCTTTTATTTTATTTCTGGCTCTTTATGGTCTCCCTTTCCAGCTGCTTACTATTATCACCTACAATTCTAATCCCTCCTTAACTGCTCACATAATCACCCTTTTATTTGGGAACCTGGATTCATACCCTTTGATCCACAGGTTGTCCTTGTATTTCCTGATTCCGTTTTGTTCCAGGGTGTCCAGCCATTTCCAAAGTCCTGGGGCTCTCATTTGATATAACTTGTCCTTCCTCACAGCAAAAGAATCAAGTAAATAGTTGCACCAGAGCACGTGTGATTGGTTTAACATCTTTGCTTAGATATGGTCTGTAATTTGCATTTGAATTTGTTGGACCTCCTCTTTCACATGTTGTAGACAGGCAGCAGCAGCAGTACTGCAATTCTTGCTATAGATCTTCCTACCACTTCAGCTGTGCACACAAAGCACTCTGAAACTCAGTTCCTTACAATCTATTGTGTAGAGTTTGGGGCATGTCAAAGCAACCATGAACCAAGATGCAGCATCTGGATTCCCAGAAGTGGCTAAGAATACCTGAAGCCTATTTCAGGTTGTATAGTAGGAAGAACTTGTCTGTAAGTGCAGTCAGACTCATCATATGAGCTCTCTAAGTGGTGCTCGAAAAGTAAAGGCAAACAGAACTGCCACTCAGTGAAAAAAAAATACCTAACAGTAAATGATATGGAAATACTACAGTGGATGTTTATAACCACAATGTTACAGACTCCTCAAGAGAATAGACAGATGAGTGAGAGGATCAGCATATAGGGAATCTGATCAAGGCACCAACAGTGTGATCATTCTTAAATTGCATTATGTGTATGCCAAGAGCTACTGAACAGAGGCCAAGCAGCTCATCCAGAGCTACAGCTCAGCAAAGACCACTGTACTAAACACAAACGGAAGGGAGAAAGAGACCAATCCCTAAGACACAGCAGAGCTCCACTGGAAGGCTCCTGTGGCTTTAGTCCCTCTGACTGGCAAGGAGCCACATCAGATATATTTCTAAGTTGTTGTTTTCCTGATCCTAGCTTCTCCCTGTTTTCAACTCTGTAGTCAAGAGCTTCCATTTTCATTTGAGTAGTACTCTCTCTTTTTCTCTACCCTCTGAAATCTCAACTAGTGTTAAAATGCACTAAGATGAATGTGAAAAGGAATGAAGTAGATTTCTTCTCACATTCAAACGAATCCATTTCATTTTAGTGCATTGGAACTGTAAGAGCTGGAGAGCCCTTACCTTCCAGGCTGTAAAATCAGTAGGCTTCTTTTTCAGTCTTTTTCAGAGGTGACACATCCCTGTGTCTTCACCTTCTGGATTAAGTTCTCTCAAATCCAAAACTGTTTCCCCAGTGAGGTATTTACAGACTGAGAATGAGTCTATACTTGCTCTTCTTTTTTGCATAACCTCTCCTTTTTATTGTATCTTCAGTTAGGAATGGAATCTTACTGTTGGTATTACATGAAAGAATTAGTAAAGGGAGTCACTTTCAAGTGACAGATTGGGATAGACTGAAATCCTCCAGTGTAGCTTGACTTGGATCCCATCAGACAGCTGAAAAGGAAGTGGAGTTAGCTAAAAAGCAGCTGCAACATAAAGTACTGTCACATATCAAGAAACTTCTAAACTGAGGGAAATTATTTTAAGTGGTGGTGTTAACTGGGAATCTCCAAACATTCAGATTTTCTACCATACAGATGTTTTCTTTAAGTGGGGGATTTCTAGTAATCATTAATGTTAACATATTTTTGTGATTAGGTAAATACGTATTTATTTAGCCTTCAGATCTGAAGCAAGAATAGATTCACATCAGTTTCAGCCAGTCTTCCAACCACTTGTTCTAAATAGCCAGCTTTTGTAGGAAACTGGGATGCATTTTGACATCTCTGTGGATGATTTATGATTGAGCCATTTGATTCACTCCCATGCCCTGTTCTTTATTCTGCTGTGATACATTCTACCTCTCAACAAATAAATGCATCATTCTTCCTTTCAAAGGATATGATTCAACTCAGCTTATCAAAACTATGACTTCTGTTGTTAATTAATATAATGCGTGCACATAGCTAAAACTTCAAGATCCTTGAGGTCCCTTCCAACCCAGGTCAAAACAGTAGTTCAGTTCAGATTTGGATTATTGCTCAGATTGGAGTAAAGGAGACCTTACTGCATAATGAAAAGGCACCAAAACAACTTCCAGTCTACTCCATGAGAAGTACTGATAGTTTGGCACCCAAAGGTATTAAAGCCTTTATCATTTAAATTAAGTGGTTCAGAGTTTTCATTTTCCACACCAAGGGATCTGAGAGAAAAATTACCAAAATCCCACCTCATACCTAAGGTACAGGCGATCCTTTTCACCACACACAGATATTTCTGCAAAACACTGAATTTAAGGCAAATCATTGCCCAGTTCGCAATGACTTTACATAAGACTGGGCACATGACTTCTCACTCTCCCTTGGACAGGCATCCTTGCACCTGGCCCCTAGCCCTGGGGAGTGAAGGACCAGTTATGTTGCACTGTGAAACTCCCAGCTGCCTCCAGCTCCTTCCTGTTCTTCATCTCCTCTACCCTCTCATTCCTTCACTGCAGCCTGCCACTGCTCTCTATCACAGGTGAGAGACTACGTGAACAACAGGGAGCAAGCTTGGGAGAATTATTTTAAAACCCATTAAGGGAGTCACCTAGAGTTTTATGGTGCTCTGGTTTTAAAGCTCTGAAGAGCCTGTATTTGATGTGTAACACACAGCCTGCAGGCATCGTTTCACAAAGTATTCACCTCTTACCTCACGCTGCTGTGCCAGTTGCCAGTTACCTAGTTTTACTTTGATGTCTCTCATGCTTACACTGACAACGCTGGTAGAAGAAATCTCAGGAGATACTTCGTTATGAAAACAAGACCCAAAGATGCAACTGATATCTTAAGATCATAAAGATCCTACAGCGAACAGGGAAGTATTCCAACTTCAAGGACTTGTTGGCTTTTTTTTTTACTTTTCATTTCACCAATTTCACCCGGGAGCAATTTGCAGCAATGCTAATTGTATGTTTTCCCTGAGCTGTGCAAAGTTATAGGCCAATTATTTCTCTTCCACCCCTGCCATGCATTGTGGGTTGCTGAAAAATTCTGAAGGAAGAAGCCAATTTTTTTTTGCTCAAGCAACAAATCAACATTCCTTCATTTCCAGCCACCAGTCATAGCTGAAGGACACAACCTCCACATGCAAATCACTATAGAATCATAGAATCACCTGGGTTGGAAAAGACCAACATGGTCCCCAAATCCAACCATCAAACTGACATTTTGAGTCCAATTACTAAGCCATGTCTCTATGCAAACCTAAATGGCCAACTTTGACAAGATGCCCAACTTATATGTAACTAAAACAAGGTGATTTCAATCCCAGACAGACTGAGGTGCCGAAGATCAGAAAGCAGGCTAACATCACAGGTCTCAATGAAACAGAGGCACCTTTTGATCCCAGATCATGACTTCAGTGGGATAAGCAGGTATCTCAAGATAAAAAAGGTCTGTCGATTAGACCTCCAAGAAGTAATGCCGGAGTTGCAATGCTTGTTGTGTTAGAGTGCTTTGTTAGCTATTACATGCGCCCCAGCAGAACACAGACTAAAATAGGCCAAGGGAAGAGAATGTGTGCAACACAAACCTACACCCCCACATACCCTATTTCCTCTGGGAGAGCCTCTCCAGGTGAAAGATCATCTGTATTGGTGTGACTCTGCTGAATCTGGTCCTGATGTGCATTTCAGATTCACCGCTGCAAAGCCCTGTTAATTCTCTGGCATGTCCATTAAGACCACAAATGCATTGCTTCTCTTCTGGGATAACTCACTGGAAAATGAAGCATCCGGTCAGGTTCAGAGAAGTGATTTGGAGGTGAAAAGCTCCTTAACCTCTTTTGAAAACTCCACAGTTCCAAACTGTGCCATCTGAGATACAATTTTTATGTGCAGCTTATAGATCACAGCAAAAACAATAGGCCAAAGACCTATCAGCTCTTTTACGTGTCCTTGGCAAGGTTACAAGAGAGCAATTCATTTCCCTGGGATCTTTTACTTTCCTATAAATTCCAAGAGCCACATTTAAAAGTGAATTGGCAGATGTGTTTTTTATTGTAAGGAAATTTGTTTTGCTTCAGCAACAGACAAACATCTTCAGTCATAAACAATGAGAGGGAGGGTAGTTTTCCACCGAAGCTAGCCATAGTAGACAAGCAGAAGGAAAAGCTGCATTACGTGGTAATCGACAAAGAAGGCCTGCAGAAAGCTGAATAACAATATTTGTCCAGAAATCCAAAAGGGCAGACACTTTTGGAAGTCTATGGAATGTGTTACAAGTCGTAATCCTCCCAGCAGAACCTCAAAACCCTTGGCTTCTTCTTCTCTTTTAAATTCAGAACTTGACAGCTATTTAACCAGAACCACAAGTGTTAGAGGTGGAAAAGGCCTAGGGATTATCTAATCTGTTCCATGACTTGAACAGAGAACACTAAGACTGTGCTGCGTAAGTGATACAAAAATGCCTGCACAAGAAAGAATGAACAAAGCTGATGCTGAAAGTCCAAAGTAGCATGTTCCACTCAACTTGAAACTCACTGATTATCTTCTAGCCTGAGGAGGTGCTGTGATAATGCTCTTGATGAGAAGGATGATAGAGTTGCAGTCGGCGCTGATTCAAAGCTACTGATGATGCCCACACATGAAGAATTAATCTTTCCAAGTAGTGTCACCCACTGAGCAGGTTTCAAGTTAGGGAAAAAAAGGCAAGAGCATTCATCCACCACCAGAACATGAGTTTTTTATGCTTTTATAGGAATGTTGTTTTGAGTCTTACGAAACAAACTCTCCATAAATCACATCATAAAATATATCCAGACTGATTGTTTACAGGAAGATCTGCACTGTCAAGGGTATTTGTGTGTGTGTGTGTGTGTGTGTGTGTGTGTGTGTTAGTTGGTTTTGTTTGTTGTTTTGTTTTGTGGACAATCCAGGTTCAGAAAAGTAGCATTCCTCTGATGTTGGAGATAGAACACTTCATTACATGTGGATTCAAAACTGCTTACAACTTAAATAGCTGAAGTTCCATCAGCCACTGGCAAATGAATTTCACCACCACCACCTCCTTATTTTATTGGTATTAATATTTCAGCTCTGCAGGTCTGCTATTAAAAAGTTTGTGATTTGCTGAACTTTTCACCCTACTTCTTCCACAAGGTTGGAAGCACACAGGAGGACAACACAATTATATTACTTGCTTGCTAGGTAGGAAAAGATGATGATCTAGATCTTCACTCATGACCTTATGAGTCTTCTGAAGGATGGCTTGAAGATAACAGTCCCCTCTCCTGGTGGAGCAGGTACCAGTTGTAGTGGATAGAGGAAGAAGAAAGTCCAACCCTAACAGAGGCGATTGTAACTGGAAATAGCATGAGATCCAGTAAAGGTTCATACGCTGTCAGAAATCTGTTCAGTGCTCATTTGCCCTGAAAGGGGCTCATCTGCAGCAACCAGTGGACTATGGATGTCCATGCTGTCCCGTGGTGCCAGCAGATTGCAGAACCTCACCAGTGCCTTCCTTCTTGAATACAATATGCAAGAAACATACCAATAAAATCTCATCTCTTATTCAATCCTTCTGTGTTCTTGGAGGCCTGAGAGAGAATTTTTCCCATACAGGATTTTTTTCTGTACTCACATATGACCTTGATTCTGGAGGAGGAAGCCTCTCTACATGCACAGCAAGCACTCTTCTCACCCACTAAAGTAATACACCATACAAAGCAAGAGATAGGTCTTAATCCAGGGCCTTTTGAGGACATTTACATTGCACTGAAAAAAAATTTGGCTTGCCCCTGTACTATGCCACTGCTTTCTGATGTGAGCACTGTCATCTTAGCACACGATCCACACAGACACAGCTCATTCCTTGGATGTCCCACTGGTTCCACCTACATCTAAACAGGAAAAGGGATCCTTAACTCCTCCATCTTAGAAGCTGATGAAGGCAGAGTCAGATTTGTCCAGATCACTCCCATTCCTCAGATGTTCAAAGGGGTAGATAAGCTTTGTTTTCAGAGCAGGTTTTGGATGTGTTGAAACACGTTAGTCAAGTGACAGAGGAGTCTGAACCAAAGTTCAGACTACACATGGCAACAAAAAGGCAGCTCATCACCAAAGCTCCCAATGCCACTGAAACAGCCTGAAATGTGGATCTTAAGGTTTTGACGTTAACATCTGCACTAAATACAGAGTAAACCAATTCTTTCACATGCAGAAATTCTGCAAGCAGATGGCTACCACCTCTGGAGCATGAAGTCCTTCCTCTGTCCTTGACTTTGCGTGCCACTGCCCTTATCGAAATGAGTAATGACACATCCCCAGCTGGAACACAGGCTGTGTTGGTATCCAGCAGCCCAGATGCTTTGCTTGAAGTCTCCAAATCCCTCCAATCTGTAAGACTGTGCTGGAAGGATCAGGAGCAGATTTATCCTGAGATTTCTGGCACTTCTCCTTCCAACCATGGCCAGCAGCTCCAACAGAAATGCCTCTCTTTTATGTTTTGGCACTTCTAGTGTTGGCAGGAGGCGGAGGAGAGGAAAACAAACCTGAGCCTTCCAGAAACTCCATAAACAAACAAAGATTTCTTTTCAGCGTGGCTCTGAAGATGGCCAGAGATCTGGGAAGCAGAAAATGGAGGGAGAATTATAGTGTCAGCATCACTTACTGTTTCTCCTAAACACAACACAAATCAGAGCTTGCACCTCTCCAGCACATTTTACCACTGTGACATCCAGTTAGGACAGAAAGGTGTTCTGTCAGGGATCCCTTGAGAATGGCAAAAAATAGGCATGCTTGAGGGTCTGCCTTGCCAGAGGGGCACTGAGAAGGGCTGGCAGCCTGAGAAAACATGCTTTTTAGGCCACAAAAATGAGGGATAGGCTTGGGAACATCACAACAAAGCAGGCCACGGGAAGGCAATTCCATGCTAGGCTAGTGCACCGCGGTGCTGAGTGGTTTTGTCTGGACTTTGCATCTCCAGAGGGAATGCTAACACATTTGTCATTGTTTTGAAAGGAAACTCTGGTGAAACGTTAAATCAGGCTCTGCTAGAACTCCTAAGAGAGCCTGAGGACGTTTTTAACTCATGTTCCTGGTCTAGGCATACAAGGCAAGTGCTTTTCCAGACACGGAGGCATGTCCAGCAACCTTGGTTGTGAACTGCTGGTCACATAAAAATGAAGCAACTTTGACAGTAGCTCTTCCAGAAGTAGTTTTCTTCTATTTTCTCTTTTTATATAGAGGTGGTCAGGTTAATAGCAGTTGTTCACAGAGCCCTCACAGCAATCAAATCTGGACTTGGGGCTGTTACAGAGGGTACAGCGCCAGAAGAAACAGATAATTATACCTGAACACCCAAACTAAGGCATTAATGCTGTTATAATCATGAGCACTGGGATATGTTACTTATGTGAGCCGTATTGATGAAAAGCTGCTGGCTCTAACCTTAAATCCTTACACTGTTGATAGGACTATTTTCTTACAAATCTAAACCAGTCAAACTGATTCACCATCACATACTGCCCAAACAACCCAAGGAAGTGCTACTACATAAACTGAACTTAAATATATCCAAATTATTTCTTTCTTGGAATTGGACATATTCAAATGGAACCAGTAGTTAAAAGATGATGTTTGCCACATTGATTTAAGAGAGAGTAAGTTCGAGTGACCACAATCTGAAACACACCATTTTAGTAAATGATTGCCTCCTAGCCGAGCATGTTATTTGGCTGTGGAGTCTTCTACTATACAGATGTGATCTGAAAAAAGCCAGTTGGTTAGATAACAAGTTCTCAGCTCCTAATCCCACCATTAATGAATGAGTAAGTAATGAATGACTCATTCCTACCTCTCTGGCTTAGTTTTCATGCTAACAAAAATGAAAATCAATAATAGCTTTTTTCCCTTTCCTTTTCCCTTCCCTTTCTCCTTCCCCTTTCCCTTCCCTTCCCTTTCCCCTTCCCCTTTCCTTTTCCTTCCTTTTCCCTTTCTCTTTCCCTTTCCCTTTCCTCCCTTTCTCCTCTCCTCTCCTCTCCTCTCCTCTCCTCTCCTCTCCTCTCCTCTCCTCTCCTCTCCTCTCCTCTCCTCTCCTCTCCTCTCCTCTCCTCTCCTCTCCTCTCCTCTCCTCTCCTCTCCTCTCCTCTCCTCTCCTCTCCTCTCCTCTCCTCTCCTCTCCTCTCCTCTCCTCTCCTCTCTTCTCCTCTCCTCTCCTCTCCTCTCCTCCTCTCCTTTCTTTTCCCCTTTTTTCTTTTTTCTCATTTTCCTTTTTTTCTTTTTTTCCTTTTGTATCTGCATGAGTGTGATGTTCTGTGGGCTGATTAATGAGGTGATTTTCTGTGAGAGAAAAGGATGCTGGTCCTGCACACACTCTTGCAGACATACTGTTGAAGAAGTGCAGGATATTGTGACAGGGAATAAAGGAAGAGGAAGAGATTCAGCTTACTGCTGTGAAGCCTTGAGGCAATATACTGTTCCTTCCCAACCAGTCCTTTTTTCCCTTTTGCTGTCAAAATCAGCAAGGGATTCCTTGGAAAGACACGTCTTCCATTTTAATGAACACTTACTTATTTAATAAGACTAACTCCACAAGGGAAGGTGTTATTCACTCCCTTGAAAGCTGCACAAAATACAACATTGGTCTTGCTGATACACTCTACAAGTATGCATTTTCCAGGAAATGGATACATATATTTATACATGCGTATATATTTACTTCAACATTGCTTATTTCTGCTCTCCCTCCAGCACAACAGCTCCACTGCCTTTTTCTGTGCAGCTCTTGGAAGCAGTTCACACAACATCACAAAGGGAATATTGCAAACTTCCGCACGAGATTCGCACGATCTATGGGGCTTGCCGTGGGAAGGGAAAGCACACATGTACCCAAGCCTTCTGAAGGTTCGGCCACGTTTTTGGAGACACAGAACTGGATCCTGGTATAAATTAACATTTGTCCATTCCCAGATGTTCGTTCCGCCTTGTTGCGACACCTCTTACCTACTTTCAGACTGACCTTGCACTGGTCTTGAGAATGTTCACGAGTTTTTCAGTCATTGTTAAGAACAAGGAAAAAGAAACAAACATCTGGTTAGCAGAGCTGCCAAGTGCACATTCCTTCATTGTTTTTCAACCTTTCAATCCCTTTGTTTTTTGCTAGAAATTCCGTTTGATAAACGTGCAGGGAGCCACAGGGCACTGATTAGATGAAATTCCAGCTCTGACCCACACCAGCTCCACCAGTGTTGACTCGGTGGAAGCACCACTGACATCCAATGACATCCACAGCCCCCATCCACAGCCAAAACTAGGAACAGTGCCCCGGAGAATCTATCCCAAGTGTGTTTATGTGTAGAGACCTCATCCCACTCCCTCTGAGGTCAACGGGAGATTTGCCACTGAATTCACTGGGGACGGGATGGGGCTTTAATATTGTTACTCCTCTGAAATGATGTTCAAGTTCACCCCCTGCCAAGATGTGGAGTTCTCAGTTTCTATCTCAGTAATGGTTTTTAATCGGAAACAATGATTTTATTGAATCTTGGCCTGAGGTGCTGGCACTGCCTGACAGAGCAGGTGGGATTGCTCCAACAAAAGCTCATGAAATATCAAGCTCACGTGACACAGCTTCACCTTCTCTACCTTTGCTGTACAAGATCTGGCCTGCCACACCTCCACATGGAAGCATCTTCTCTTGAACGTAACTGCTCAGAACTGGATGAATTCAGCCCTTGGTTCACACTGCTCAGATATTATCAACTCCCTAAGCTTAAGGAAAGGAACTGCCTTAGATGTCACCTGTGGCTTGATTAAGACCTAGGGCAGGCTGTACCACCTTCCAGGGACAACTGTCTTTGGAAGGAGCATGCTAAATTGTGGCCACATTTTCAGCTGAGGCCATGAAGCCAGGCACAAGAGCTCAGTGTGAAAAGCACCACTGACTACTTTCAGAGAGTTATCATAGGGAAAAGGTGAGGCACAAAAGAACAGCTACCTTCTCCATTGATGAGATATCTTAGCAGGGCATTGCATTAGTTGTTGCTTGGAATACCAAGGATCTGAGTATTTTAAAAGCTTCCCTCTGTTTTTTATTTACATGTGAGTGAGTCTGTGTCCTTGAAAAACAGATTTGAAGATCATTAATCTGAGACAAAAATCCAGGCAGACTTATGCAATGCTGTCCCACCCAGCTGTCAATCCTTACCGACCCCAATCTACGCACTGACTGACGCTCTAAGCAGGATTGTACCGGACTGGAAAGCCACTCATTTCCACCAGAGATGCCAAATCTGCGGTGTGGCTTTGTGATCCACGTTGACACCAGCCATAAGAAAAATTCTATTTTCTTCCAACTGGTCACTTCTATAAATGCCAAGTTTTGGGCAACACAATGTACGGCATTTCCAGCAAACCACTCAGTGACCTCATTTCAGTTGCCAGTTTGTTGTTGTTGTTGTTTTTTAATGCCTTTCTTTTAACTGTACATTTTAGATTAAGAAATAATAATTTTCTGCTGCCCGGTTCCTACACACAGGAGGTCTGAACAAGATGAATTTTTTTGGAGAGATGATAATCCCAAAGAAGGAGAAGAAAATAATGTTGGTAGAGCTTGAGAATACAAATGCAGAATGACCTTGGCAATACTAGACTTAGGCTGGTATTTCAGGAGCAATGCTCTTTTATGATCTTCAGGGGAGAACAGTGGTGCTCACATCTGGAAATGACACAATAGTTTGTCAAGAAAGATAGTCAGGTACGAACTACTGGCAAATTCAGTTCTGTGGAAGAAAAGCTGTTAAAACTTTCCTGAGTTTTCTATTAGTTCCATCTTTGGAGTCTTAGCAATTCACGGTAGTTTAACAGCCTCTTCAAACCAGCAAAAGCACACTCATAACATCTTTATAAAAGAAAAGGTTTTGGAAAGCCATTTTGACCAAGGCTTCTCTATATGAGGGAGCTACATTCAAGGCTTAGAAATTCTGCTTTGGTTTTGCACAGGTGTCCTCTCACTGACCCACAACTTCATTTTACTCTCCTCAAGAGGAAGACGAGAATCCCTGCTAAAATTATTCGTTTTCACAAAGAATATTTTCTTTGAGGAAATGGCCAGCACACGTGCTTTGCTTTCTCTAAAGACTCCCTTGAATACAGCACAAACTCTGTACTCCTGTAGCTAGGAGGTTTTTTTCCCCCAAAGACAGATATATATTAGTACCCTACAATACTCTCTTGTTTATTCTGTTGTGTTTCCCACAGGTGCTACTGAGCTCAGAAGACAGACCTCCCTTAGTTTCCACACTCACTTTCTCATAGCTCATTTGGATGTCTGATGTCCCTTGATCCTGTATCCCATTTCTCTCAAACCATCTTTTCTTCTGCAGAATATGAACCTCTATGACCAAAGCATAGGGTATTTGTTAGGTTGCAAAGATGTTTAATGCTTTGGGTTGCTTTTTCTTCAGATGCTTGCCTGCCACCACAAGAGTGTCACAAAATGTGAGATTTAGACCCAAGGCACAGCCCAGGGATGTTTTCTGGAGGCCACTACAGTCAGTCTCATAAGACAGCATCTGCCCTATGTTTTAGAAGGAAAAACAAACAAACACAGAATTAATTTGCGCAACATGTAATCGAATACAGTTGTTCTAAAGGCAAGAAAGAAGAGTTTCGTGCTGCCCTCCTAAAATCCATCCAGGACCCCACATCCATAAGCTCTGCCTGATGTGATCTTTTTCAGCTTCTTCATTGTATTTTCTGCATGTAGCTAAAGTTCCTTTTTCCCCTCATGGGGGTTTGCTAACCATAAGAGCTGCAGAGAGTACAGAAATATTAACAGCAGTTGACAGAAGAGCTCTCAGTGGGACACAGAGGCTCCTGGCTTACCACTCTGTGTACAGCCCTTAGGATAACGTATATCATCTTACTGTTATAATTATTATTGCTTTCATTAAAATGGAGGAGATGAGAGACCTGCAAGGGGTGGGGAGCCTGAAATCATGCATATTTTTTTTATGACACCCAATGCAACCCATGCTCCTAGCCAAAGCACCCAGGCAGTCTATCTCATCACAGTCAGCAGTAATAGTGGAAAAAGACCTGTAAGTTACTTGATAAAATGCCCCATTATGAGGTATTGTGGCCTCAGACGCAGGGGACCTCACAGCTATACCCAGGCTGGCTACAGCTGTTACATGGAGTTGCTGCATCTCAGTCCATGCTTGACTTGCTATTTTAGAGCACGCAGTTTGCCTTCCTTTTTTTCAAGAACACATTAAACAGAAAATCCTCTCAATTTTCCCCTGAAGAGGGTTTTTTTTTCCCATGCAAGGCAGTGCTTTAACACCATGAGCTCAGTCAATACAAGTATTTCACCCTGGGACTGACTATGTTTTCAGTCGGAGTATCTATTGCACTAAATAAACCCCATGGCTGTTGAAATGAAGGAGGCTGCACTCCAAGCCCCCTCCTGACTTTTCAGGGTTGCAGGATTGAGAACAATGACTCTGTTTCTTGTTGGCAGAGCTAAAGAAATCTTTGGCAGCAAGATGAGTCAGGGTAGGCAGAGAAGTGAACATCTGTCCATAGCTGAAGCAAGCAGAGCACAGTCGTAACCTCTCACACTACAAGAAAGGCACTACATTTCTTGGACCGTTATAATATTGATTCCAATGAGTTCTGATTAAGTCTTTCACATCTCTTGGCTAACATAGGTACAAAGCACCCCTGATTCCTAGGACAGTCAAGTGCAAACTAAGTGAATGCACATATATTTGTGTTGTACCTTTCAATCCTATTCAGACAAGAAATCAGCACGAACCACATGTTCCTCAAATGAGAGGATGTTTATTCACGTAGATGTCATCTCAAACATTGCAAAACACAGCCTTCCCACTTCTTCCCAATGCTGTGCAAGACCCATCATCTTCAAGTCAACATGTTCCGTTTTCAGAATGTTCCTCACTCAAACCCATTCTTGGCAGCTCCGCATACAGAAGTCACACGCACACAACTGACCTTGAGCAACACTGCCACCTCCAGCACTGTGTCCAGTGCACATTCTTCTGCACTGAGGTGTAGCATCTCATAATCTACAACAATGAATAGAAACATATTCATCTTCCTGATCTGTCTTCTTCTAATCTTTCTAGGAGTGTCCTATAGTCTATGACTGCTGACCTATTACCCAGTATTCCCAGAATGCATTAATCATTTTAAGTCATAATAATGTTTTCTAATGAAGAATAAGCTACAGCTGTTAAGGAAAGGCAAACGTTAGGCTAGTTTTTGTAGGCGTATTATGTAACAGTGCTACTTAGTGAACTCTATTTTGATGTGTGCAAATGACATTAATTAGCACAAGCAGAAGGTTAGCTTTATGACTCTGAGCATTTTCATCTAATTAGATACATAGGAGACACTTGTGGATGCTAAAGAACAACACACTCAGTGAAAGCTCCATTGGAATCAATGGGAGGCAATGGTTAGGCAATGGGGTAAACTCTTCAATGGACTAGATCTTTACCCAGGATGGTAACTTGAGTTGTTCCCAGACTATTAGCCCCACACAACTTTTCATCTCCTCCATTAGGAATCATTTTCTACTAGTTAAGGATCAAAAAACACCAAGTGAAGCTGCAGTGACTGCCATCCTCTAAGAACAGGTAAGACATATCTGTTAGGACTAAGAAGGTGCCATTGGACACTCAACAGAGAAAGAAGAGAGGTTGTGTGGCTTCTTGGCATCCTTTGCAGCATCACTGTCCAGCAGACAAACAGCCAAACGTATTTCCCAGATTTGGGGTGTTTTTTAATGTTATTTTAAAAAAATACTTTTATTTGTGCAATATATCTAATTTTCTAGTACTGCTGCATTGATTCTGACTGAGCTGTATGCCTACGACTGATACTAATTCCTGTGTTCATCAGTGCATTAGTCCATCAGAAGAACACAAACACAAAGTGATTTCAGTCATAGTTATTTTAGACTACAGTTACTAAATCTTCAGCTATGGAGCCAAAATTCAGTTAGGCAGCCACAGGTAAGAACTATGTTTTACCCCTTCTATTGCAGTTGGACAGGTGCAGGGGTTATGCTTTGAAGCACCATGCTGATCAGACTGGGATCACACCTACTAAACCACCTGGCCAAGTTCACATTAAGTTGAGCTCTGATGATCTGAAAAGCCTATCTGAAAGGTAATTTACATTCATCAACTGAAATAATCATAACTTATTCCCATTTCCGCTCAAAACTTCCATACATAAACTTTTCACCTATGCTCTCTGCTCACACATAGTTTTGCAGAAAAGCTGTCCTAAAGGTTAAGCTGGTTGGAGAAATATGTATCATATATATGCTTTCACATGGAGGAGAAGACAGCTCTACTGTGCTCTTCTCAAGACTCATCTATCAGCCATTCCTGGGGCCAGTGGGGCCATGAAACTCAACAGCCTGCCTAGAACCTAGAGTTATACAGACCTGGGGTTATACAGGACATATTTCCCTCACCTAAAAGCCAGCCAGCATGATGGGAGTTCAGACATGATGTGCAAGTGTATTTGTTTAATAACATGGCCTCTCAGTTCCACTGGTAGGAACTTAAACAGGGCTGGCTGTCATAAAAGCTTGACTGCTCTCTGATAATGCCCTGCAGCACACAGGCTCTGGCTGCAAAATATTTTGTTGACACCTAAGACCTCCACTCCTCTGAGGCAATAAAAAGGCAGATAAATAACCAACAGGAGCCAGAAAGTGCAAGGGGGCAAATGCATCCGATTAGAGTTTCCGCAGCTTTGCTTTAATGCTAGGAGTTATCATGAAAATGGCCAAATGAAGAACCAGCACTATTTTTTTGTGTGTGGACATGAGAAAGTTTGTTCTCTTTCATTGTGGGTTTCACTGGTATTTCCACCAAGAAGGACAGTGCTTTGAAGCTGGAGGCTGGGTATGTTCCTTAGGAACTGGGGGTGATTCCAGAACGCAATTATATTATTAGTCCAAATAAAGCATGACATTTCCTACTACAGCACATCCAGAAGGAATTTTTACATAGTTTTTAAGACCCCAGAGTCACTTCAGCCCAGTGCAGGCAGCCAGTCACGCTGGAATACCAGCTGCTCCAAAGAGCAAGGACTAGTTAAAAGAATTAAGTGTTTAAAACTTCTTTTAACTTTTCTTTGTCTTGCTTCACTGGTTTCCACTAAACCGAATAGATGAAGTTACTGCATCATAAGCAATAGTTGAATTACAACCATGAGCATACTTTTCTTTGGTGAACTTGTAGAGAAAACGAACACCATTTCTTTTTCACATACCTGAGGAATAAAAGCACTCATGGAGAGGAATCTCTCCCACAGGGAACCCTGGTGTACTTTGCAGTAGTATTTTATTAAGAGCTGGAGAGTTCAAGGGTCTCACAAATGTAAGTTTTCAATTAGCTTTCCATTATGTCCCAAACAGTCTCTAAATACTCAACTAAACTTTAATCCAATCACTTGATTTGACTCCAAGCATGATTTATCTTTTAATCATCATCCGTTCAATGAGGGGGAAAAGAAAGCAAACTTGTTCTTGGCTCATCATGACTCATACATGAATTTACTGCGATCAGAGTTGTGTTTTCCTTTTGGCTGATGCCTTGGCAAGTGCGAGCATTGGCTCTGGCTTTCTGTTTCAGTATGATCATTCCTGCTCATTCCCCATCCCCCTTCAAAATGTTGAATAACACTACATGTTTGTCCTTTATACCTTTTCCCACTGAGGCATGTGATTTTTTTTTCCCCTTAGTGTTTCATTAATCAAAACTGTCTGCTATTTGACCTGCACTCACAATATAAAACACGTTTTTAAGAGGGAGCTCACTATTTTAAATGAACGGTATTGGTTTTTTTATCTGGGAGGATGTGTTATAGAGAGAGCACAACAACAACATGACACAGACAGCAAGTACCTTCTGGTATTTGTCATGCAGCCAACACAGCATACAGACAAGCTCTCTGGAGGAGCTTCATGGTGCCACTTCTTCTTCTGGGAGCTGCAGCATCCCATTCCCCAGCTACAGCTACATCAGTTTACAGCTTACCTCCCAGAGACACCTCAGCCACATGCTTTTGTCTTTGTGCAATAGCCACAGTTAAATGCACCTTACCAGATAAAATAAGTGCACCCAACTTTTGCCCACGAGTGGCACGACCTGCAGAGCCTTTGAGGCTTTCAGAGTTGTGTAACATCTCCCACGCATTATTATTCATGTTAGTGGCTGGTGAAACAGTTCCAGCTGACAGAGTTTGCATAAACTGCTTTCATCGTAATTCACTGGCTGCCCAGAACTGTGAAGCAGCAGAACTCTCCACAGCAGACACGTTTCTCAAGAGATTTTCCATTGAAGTGTTCTTTACCAATCACAATGGCTAGAAATACTGGACAAATTCCTTCAGGCTGCCACCAGCTCAAATTTTGATGCAAGGCTAATTGTGCTTGAGCGTCTTTTCTGAATGCTGTTTCAGGTTACTAGAAAGGCCCTATGTCACTTCAAGTGACATTCATCTCCTGAAAATTGGTGTAGAGGCTAGATCCCTTCATTCATATTTGAAAAAGAAAAACGAGGCTACTGGGAAGCAATTAATCTCAATGCCCTCTTCTAATTTGCTGCCAGCACTGGTCTCGGGAGCTGTCTCACTCAGTTCCATTGTCAGCATCTGCTTTGTAGGCAGCTCCAATTAGGCAGGATGACTTCATGATCCAGCTATCCCCAGCCAGCAGGTAGTGGGTGGTATGTGCCTCACCGATCTTTGCTTGTTGGTTTGTCTCTACCGGTCCCTTTCACAGCTGCTGTTGTGCATCCTAGCTGCTGGCAGAGTTCCTGCCTGTGGCCCAGTTATTCCCAGTGTTTTAGCTATTGAGAAGGGTGTATTCTACCTCCATAGGACCCACTAATTAGTTCCCAGTGCCAGATTGTGTTTTAAATCTGACTTTTCAGACTATGGCACTTGTCATTGTAAGTCTTCAGCTAGGAAATCAGATGTAAGCCTTCAGTAAAGGCAATAATAACCTATCAGCCTTCACAGATCATTTGGTGGTCTTGGAGACTTTGAGTCAAGACTGGATGCATCTTTATAAAAATATTCTTTTGCAACAAGAAAATCCCACTGGGCTTGAGGCCAGAGTTGCTGGGTAACAACTGAAGGTGTGTGCTATCACGGCAATCAGAATAGAGCATCATAATGATTCCCTTCTGGGTTTAAATCCTATGAAAATTCACTTCTTGTTAATGCTGAATTCATAGAGCAGGAATTCACACTTGGGATCCTACCCAAGAAAACTGGCAGCCAACACAGCAGATCTGAATACTTCACTACTTTTACAGTGGGAGACTGCATTTGTGCTGCTGGGAATGGCTCTCAGATCTTTTACTTTGATCCTCATTTTTTGCCACTGCCTTTTTTTTCTCTCAGTCAAGGAATCATAACCTTCCTGTTCTGCAGAGCTGCCCTAGAGAATAGTGCCCTGTTAATCATCTCTGGTTCAGTGCTAGGAGGGAAGTGTTGGAGATGGAAAATTAAACTTATTTTTGACACACAGTTATTCATCTGATCCGCATCTTCTCAAGACTTGAGCTCAGCCTTCATTGGTGTGAAACACACCCCTTTCACAAACAGAATGACCACTCCCCACGCTGCTGGCTCTTCTATATTTCCCAGACATGACCTGGTAGAAAAAAAGCAGGAAATGCCAAAACATAGAGTGAGCTCACCATCAGCTGAGCATCCCTGAAAGAGCATTGTGATGGTGGCCTGCTATCCTCTCAACCCACTGGGCAATAATAAGCAACTAAGGTTCTTCTCTCCCCTCCTGCAGTGTTATGCTAACATTATGCGATAGCTCTGCATGAAGAGCAGGTTTTGGGTGTGCTCATTCTGCCCTCTGTGTACACACATTTGAGGTGGCTGGTAACAGCCAGGGAGAAGGAGTTCCTGGCTGGAGAGCAGAGCTGAAGCATCTCACACACATGGAGGCTTTCCGAAGCTATTGTTCTCATTTTATAGTGTGAACATGTGCTGGCTTCCCATAAAGCAGCAACAGCTGTCAGTCAAACAGACATCACTCTGTAAATCTGCCCCAGCAACTCTGTTTCCAAACCCTGGGTCTCCAGGCAGGTTTATGAGGTGCCGCCTGCACGATTAACTAGTGCAGAGAATCGCAGTGCAGGTGCAGTGAGCAGGAGGGAGCAGGGCTGGGGGGAGCAGGGGAGCAGGCTTCAGCCATCAGGGTCTGCCATCAGCCTGGACTTCAAGCCCTGCTCACTGGGCGGGTGCTTGGTGAGGGCCTTGGGTTCCAAAGTCCCACAGATTTTACACATAAATGGGAAAAACCACAGGGTTTCTGATAGAGGTGTAATCTAGAGATGCATGAGCATGGGTCTCTTCTCTCTGTCCTAGCCTTTTGTTGGACCATGGTGTTTCTCCCCATCTAAAGAAAGCCATTAATAACTGCACTAGCTGTAACATGGACTGAAATTATTCCTCTCCCCAGAGCTATTTGTCACAAATTACAGAGGTATGGATGTTCATGAGCACTATCTGCAGTCTCTGGAGGATGTCTTATGTTAACCTTCCTGTGTTATCTTTCAGGTGGCTGAGGAAGACACCATGCAATGCAGGACAAGCAATCCTCCTAAGGCCATCACACAAGGAACTTTCATTCAGAAGTTTCCATGAGCACTTCACCTCCCTTGAGATCCAAACTGCAATTAAGAATAAGCTGATGTATGTATTGTGTCCTAAAGAAAGCCATTTGCTTGAATTAGCAGTCACAAGCCCCATTGCAATGACTTGGAGGAGGAACTATTTGTCAGCAACTGTCCAAAGGTCATCCCCTGACTCAAAATGCTCTGTGAAAAAGGGGGAAACCACGAGTGACTGTTTTTATTAGACATAATAACTTCCTTCTCCTAAGGAGACTGGGATTAATTTTCAGTATCAGCTATTAGCTATAGCTATTTTCAGCTATCACTTTTAAACACCAAAGACTTTGAAAGCAAAGACTATCTTGACTAGTTTACATTAATAAAGAAATAAATCAAAGTTGAATGAACAATCATTCACCAGTGCCTTTCCCCACAAACTCTGACATCTGATGGTTCTGCCCTGTGAATGATAAAGGCCCTATTGCTTTTTTTCACTGAAAATCAACATCCTGTGTATGCTATGATAGTTTCATTTTGCAATTATTTGAGCAGCTCAGAAATAGACATTAGTTCTTTGAAATTCTCTTGCTCTGGAAATCCTCCTTCTGCTTTTCATTACGCTGTTATATTTGTTCTCCTTTTAGGTTAAGAAGAAGCACATTCAATTGTTAAATTATAATACTTGCACTCTTATTTTTTGCCCCCCAGCATTTCACATTGTGTCCGGTACTTCAGGAACACCAAGCATAGCATATGGCTCAAAAGAAGGTATAGGGACTCAATGGTCCACCTCTTTCATGCAGAGAGATCAAGCAACCAATTGCCAGGTCAGTTCAGATACTGCAAATCCCCCTGAGCAGCTGTAGTTCAGCACTATCATTACTAATGTTTGTTGAATAAGTTATGCCACTGAGTGCTACACTCTCTCACTTGGATAATTCATTCTCCCAAGTTCATTTGGGATCCAATCCCCATCTAGGCCAATAAACACAGTGTAAATATAAATAATGAACAGATAAATTCCCAAACAACCTCTGAATACTCTCAATGACTTCAGTAGGAATATTCCCTGAAAGCAGGCTTATACTCAAGCTCTGTGAAAATCCCAGAATCTACCATAGATAGATTTGTTTAGGTGATGGCGAGAGCAAATAGAATGTAAGAAAGTAGCTCCCAGAATGAATATCCTTCCTGTTGTAAAAATCTAAGACTGCTTCATGATACTTAATGTGAACAAGTTTATGGGGCCGGATAACATGCATCCCAGGGTTGTGAAGGAGCTGGCTGACGTGGCTGCCAATCCATTCTCCATTGAAAAGTAATTGCTGTCAGGCCGAGTCCCAGGTGACTGGAGAAAAGGAAAGGAAAAGCCTCTAGGAAATTTAGATTATTTGTTTCACATAAATTCTTTACTCAGAGGGTGGTGATGCACTGGAACAGGTTGCCCAAAGAGATTGTGGATGCTTCATCCCTGGAGGCATTCATAGCCAGGCTGGATGTGGCTCTGGACAGCCTGATCTGGTGGGGGTAACCAGCCCTAAGCTGGGGGTTGAAACTAGATGTTCTTTAAGGTTACTTCCAACTTAAGCTATTCTATAATTCTATGATTTTATCAATCTATTATTCTACAAATTGGGAAAACTATTCAGGGAGACATGGTTGCCTAAACCTTCAGAATTCAAATCAAAATCCAAGTGGTCCAGGCTCCATTGTCTAACACAGACATAAGAGATATACTGACTCACAAACTGGCTGTCATTAGCCACTACTGATGAAAATGACCAATAACCAAATTTTGTCTCTAGATCCGGCTCAGTTTGAGGATGATTTGGGGGAAATGACTGTTGAGTAGATCCTGAATTTACACTTCATAATTAACAGCATTCTCCCCCAAACTTTGTACTGGTTCCACTTTGTTTATTGTTTGAGACTCCTTAACCATATCTTCCAGATATGGAAAGTGCAAAAATGATCCAATCAGTGGTATTTTATCTCCCCATGTGGCAAAATCAGGGTCAGAAACATCAAGAGTTCAGCAAGTCTGAAGCTGTGATAACGTTGGTTTGTGTGAGGCATGGGAACCTCAATTTCTCTTCTGAGGCCTGATCTCTTTCATAGTTGGCTTTCTAAGGGAAAATCTTTTCTTATTTTTTTCTCCCTCTTCCACTCCCCTTCCCCCACCTCTGCTTTGTCCAGAGACTTTCTAAGAAAGCCAAATTCCCCTGAACATGCTAAAAGATGGTTTGCTGGAACATCTGCTTTCCATCTGTGGAGCCAGACATATCCCTAGGCAACACTATTAGCAGAGATGGATCTGGAAGGGAACATTAAGCACTGAAGAAGCATCTGCTGAGATAGAGGAACCCAGCACATAAAGCTAACCATGTTATTTGCCAGGTATCCTTGTTTCTAACCATTGCTCCCAGTGGACAACCATCTCTTCCATATTCCTATTCAGGAGAAGACCTGCTGTTTTCTTGCTGATTTAAGTATTTTCAAGTGCCTTACTTTTGTGCCTCAGGTGATCAAATGAGAACTACCAAGTGCTCAGTTAAAAAGTGGCTGTTGAAATGTATAAGTACTTAAAAGGGAATCCTAAATCTGGGAACTGCAAAGCACCTACAAGAAGTCAACAACACAGCAGCAACTCTGCAGAGGTATTCTGAGTAGAGTTAGTGCAGCGTGCAAAGGTGAGGAGCTGAGATAAGAAGGCTTTTCCAGTCTTCGTTTTCTGCATAGCAGTGCCCAAATCTGCTTAGTAGTGTATAGAAAGGACTCCTGGGATCAGACATGCAGCTTCAGTGCCATGCATGGGCAACAGAGAAAAATAGTGATTTCTTTGAGACCATTGCTTGCACATAACACTGGAAAATACAGTTATATAGTTTAAAAGACAATGTTGTAGAACGACCTCTGGGTTGACTGGCTCAAATTTAACTCTCAATTCTGTCACCTGAAACTGTGGCCATTTCTTTCACCTCTCCCAGACACATCCTACTCTGTAAGTGCTTTGTCCCTTGTTGTGATTCATAGGAGACACTGTCTGTCACTATGGAGTTTGAGGGCATCATGATAAGGATAGGAGCCTGAAGCACGGCTAGCTGGGGAAGACCTCACATTGAATCACAAGTTTCAGAAAGAACTCCTTGCTTTCTAAGCTCCTTCTCAGAGAGGGAACTAGGTGTGGCTAAGTCTAGACTTAGCCCCAGACTTTGACTCTGCTAAGTGACTGCACACATCATCCTTTAAATGCAAAACATAGTCTAAGTTTGGTCTCTCAAGTACTTTTGTTGAAACAGTTCTAGGAAGTCAAAAAAAGATTGTTTATTGAGGTAAATATAAGAGATTCAAAATTGCCATTGATAATTTTACTAGCTACATTAGTGCTAAATAAATATCTTAGCTATCTTAACAAGGCTTGTGTTCTTAATTTAACATCGAACCCTCACTCAGAAACAGGACATAGCTTTTTGTGTGAAGTTAATCATTTTATAGAGTTGATAGAAGTGCTTAATGCCATGCTTCAGGAAAATCATCCAGGCTTTCTCTAACTTAAAATATGTGTCTTTTCCATTAATTTAAGTAATTAAGATACCACTTAAACTGCTTCTGAAGGAATTTAAATAGTCACTTAAGAATTGCAGAACTCAAGGAGGCTGAATTTGCATTGCAAACTTGATTTTAATTTCTGGTGGTGCTTAACACATTTCATCCCATTTGTTCATTATCACAGGAAGAAAAGTCACAAATTGTCATATTTGACAATTCCCACTGTCCTGGTTTCCAGCATTTCTCAAGATGCGACCCACCTGTTAATCATTTGAGGACTACATTTGTGACTGGTGCAGTATCTGCAAATTCCAAGTGCTTAGTATGGTCTGAGAAGAACTACAAAATACCTACAGCATCCAAAAGATGCGTAATTTGTGTATGAATCAGAAAATACAGCAAATATATTGGTGTTGGTTTACTCAATGTGAGGTAAGACTGTTTTCCATTTTAACATCACATATCTTTATTCCAACCACTCTCCCACTAGAAGTGCAGAAGATGCAACTGGCTTCTGCTGTCAAAAAGGGCATAGTCACATGTTTCTGACAGCATTACAATAGGGTTTTGTTTGTCCTGTTATAGGAGAATGTGGGGCTATTAACACTTAACCAGAAAGATAAAGAACTGTAGTTTGTTTCCTCATTCAGTTACTGCCTACTGAAACCAACAACAGTAACAATAATGTCCCAGTGTGAACCCCCCTCTAAACAGTAGACAGAGAGATTGAACTGCTTCAATGGGTCTTCCAGCAGAAAGGTAATAGAAAATTTGTTCTCATTTATTGCACTCATTCATATTCTTCTGTAGTGAATAGCTAATAAAAAGAGAAGCACATATGCTAATTACCTTTGAGTGTAGAAGAATAGGATCCTTCCCCTGCTGAGGAGCCAAGAAGTATATAAATCATGAGTCGTACTTGGATTTGTAACTAGGGGAACTTTTGCAACAATCTTCCACAAGGACACAAGCAGGACTCTGCCCCAGACAGGTATTAAGGGGGCATTAATGAACATGGAACATAATTTTCCTAATATCTGTTAGTTTGAAGTCTGAAATACTTCAATTAACTTGATTCAGACTGCTGGATCAGAGAATGGAGGAACCTTGTTACAGCTTCGAGGAGGAAGAAACCACTTCTGAATTTCTCCTCTGGGATCAAGATCCTAATGATGAACTCCAGCTAGACAACATCCTTCTGGACTATTCCTCCCTGGCAGACCATTTGTTCCCTTGGCCTCCCTCTGCCAGCCCACCCACAGCCCCCACTAGCCCGGTAGCCCCGCCGAGCCCGTTCGACGTAGCGCCGGAGCGGGCGCTGGGTGCTGAAGTGGACAGCTCCCCTCCGCCCGGCCCCGCCGCGCCGAGCCCCGGCAGCGCCCACCGCCGGGCCGCCAACGTCCGCGAGAGGAAGAGGATGCTCAGCATCAACTCGGCCTTCGATCAGCTCAGGTGCCACGTTCCGACTTTCCCATACGAGAAGCGGCTCTCTAAGATCGACACGCTCCGCCTGGCCATCGCGTACATCGCTCTCCTTGGAGAGATCCTGCTCTCTGGCTGCGAACCCAAATCCTACGTGGAGCAGTGCCTGAAGAGCAGTTTGCAAAGCCACCGCCAGGCAATCTGGAATACAAGTGGTGAGCAAAACAATTACTTTTCTTTTCAGAGATTGTTGAAATCCTTTGGGTTGCCAGGGAGAGGGAATCTACCAAATCGATTTTGAATATCGCTGGTCACATTCAACTATCTATGACTGTTTAAAGATTATCTTGAGTTTCTCAGACATGTTACAGTTTGACATTGAGAACTATGTTACACAAGAATTTTGCACTCTAATTTCAGATTTAATTTCAAGTATAATGGAGTGGATATGTTTGCAGTTATATTTTACAAGACTATTTATACTTTAAAACAAAAAGCTGACATTCTATTCTCTATTTGGCTTGTAAGGGTTTGAATTTTCTACTTGCTTCCACCATTATATCACTTCATCTGTCCACTGTACACTGAAGACAAGAAATTTCCTAAGTGCCCCATGAGTAAGAGTGCAAGCAACAGGTCTTTAGGTGACTTTTCATACCTACCAGTGCAGAAGGAGCCAAGGTGGATTTTCAGTAGTTCTTGGCACTTTGCACTGTACGATAATTAACATCATTTCTAATTTGGGCCCCTCATAGTTTAGGTTCCTTAGGATGTCACATTTTGGAAATGGGCTTGGAAACAGATCAGCCTTCAATAAGTGCAACATAATAAGAGAAAAATCATTGTGAAAGAATAACTCACAGGGAAGTGTCAAAGGGACAGAGCCCGCTTGGGAAAAGTGATAGAAGTTAATTAAGTCTTCATTACAACTCTCCAAAGTGTTGAGAACTTTTTGTTTTGTTTTCCAGCTGCCTCCACCCCTAACAGACAAGTCAGTTGATTTAAAACAAAGCAAACATCTCTCATAGGTATCAAGTCTTTGTCAGGAGAAGAGCTCCACTTGAAAACAACTGAACGAACAAGGTCAATTTTCTGGAGAGGCTGAATGTGTTAAACTCTAATGTAAATGCTTTTAAAGTAATGTGGTGTGTGCCTACTTTGTTTTCCTTTCTTCCTTCTGTTTGGTGCAGATCTGACAGCCCGCCTGTCTTGGATAAAGTGGGATTAAGAAATACCCAGAAGAAATACCTCTAAAGGCAACATAGTGCTAACCTGATGACCTGACTGCTAGGTACCAGCTGTTAAATTCTCAGTACTGCAAGCAAATACATGGCACTTGCAACTATACTAAGGGTTGCTGATCACTTTCCTTCTGCACATCCAACATTCAGACTCTTTTAGTGTCATTTCACTGCTGTTTAGCACCTTCTGCTTTCTTTCTCCTACTTTCTCGCACATTTATAGACTGCTCTTACATGAAAACAAAGGAAAACTATCACTACCAACAAAAAAGCATTAAAAATCAGTGCCATCTCATTCACAGTATAAACACCTGGAGACTGCTGTCCTGTTCAGTCAGGATGATGTCCAAATCACATTTTCAGTGCATGGGAAAATATATCCCTGCCCTCAAGAACAAGCTAAGCAATTCTCACTGTAAGCTATTGCTTGGCTTAAGATGTCCAGGGCAATAACTGTAACAGTTGCCAGTTATTCAGTGCACAGAGAACATGAAAGGTCCAATTTCCAGACATTTCTGTTTATCTCTCCCAAGTTTCCCTTGCCTTCCTTCTTATATGAGAACTTTAGGATTTCCAAATCCAAACAGTTCCATATATAAAACCAACAATGGCTGTTAGTGCTCGCACCTCCTTCATTTCACCCTGATGGTTCACACAGAGACAGTACCTGCTTTTTGATGTCTTCTATAACAATACTCCTTCCTTCAGGTTTGTGAATTGTTTTAAGGATGTCCTAGTTAGCTCATGTTGCTCCAGGAACAATTAGAAAGGCTCTGCTAAATATGTCCAATACCAAATTTCCCCCACTTTCCTGCTGAAACAGATCAGAGAGGCAAAACAATATGCTCACATTTGGCAAACAATTACCAAAGAGTTGTTTACACAGAAGAGCCATCTCATTCTGCACCCCGTGGGTACAATAAAGGTTTTCATATTAGCAGAAATAAAAACAACTCTAAAACAACCCTGCAGCCATCAAGGTCAGTGCAGAAGAAGGGAAGGAGATGTTTCAGGCATGCAGCAGCAGTTCCCTGTTGCCCAGGGGAGACCCGTGATGGAGGAGACTGTCCCCTTGCAGCCCATGGACACCACCTAGAACACATCTCCCTACACAGCTGTGGTGGAGCCTGTGGTGCAGCAGTGGATGTGGCTTGAATGAGGCTGCAGCCCATGGAGCCCCTGCAGGAGCAGCCCTGGGAGCTGATGCCTGCAGTGCAGCAGGAGGCCTGCAGGAACTGTTGCCCTTGGGAGCTGTGCTAGAGCAATGCCTGAGGGATGGCCCTGTGGTATGGAGCTGTGTTGGAGCCATACTTGAAGAGCTGCAGCCTGTGGGAAACCCATACAAGATCAGCTGGGGAAGGATGACTTCCATGGAAGGGACCCACATGGAACAGGGGAAGAGAATGACCACGGAGGAACAGTAGAGATGATGTATTACGGGCTGCCCACAGCCCCATCCTGTGCCACTCAGAAGAAGACAGTAAGTGAAGGTGTATAGTGTGAAGGAGTTTCAGTTTGCTTTTAGTTCTCCCTGCTCTCACTTGGTAGCAATACGCAATAAATTACATTTATCTCTCAACACTGTGTCTGTTTTGCCCATGATAGTAACTGAAGAGTGATTTCCCTGCACTTACCTCAACACCTGAGCCCTCTTTCATTGTATTTTCTCCCCAGTTCCTTCATGGTGGGGGCCGAGAGAGCAGTAAAGTTTAGCTGCCTGTCAGGGTCAAACCACCACACAGATACTTGGCCCTTCTGTCAAGGATCTCCAAAAGCCTGTCTGGAGCCTTAAGGAAATGAAACCATCCAGCCTCTCACCTGGGTACCCTTCCCCCCCCTCTCCCCCCCAATGACTCTTCTGAAGCAGACTGGGCAGGTACAGCAGCATCAAGAAATCACACTCTTGAAAGGGTAACATTGTGATCATCTCAGGTTTGTGATCTGCTTGCTGTGGATAGACAACTAGCCTGGAGATGACACCAGTACCAAAAGCATCCTAATGACAAAAGCAGGAAAAGCTGTCCTGTAACAAAGGGATTTTGCTCAGTGTGAGGACTCCAACTAAGGAAGGCTTTAGCTCTAGGTGTCAGCTAAAGCTGAAGCCTTCCTTTGACATGCAGACTCCCACCTCAGTGCCCCATGCTCCAACAGCAATGCCAGGAATGACAGAAATATCTACTGGGCTTCATGCAGTATAGTTCCGTCAACAACACCATTGGGATCCTATGGGAGCTGCCAGTCATTTGAGTGCAGCTGGCCTGTGGAGTGCATGCTGGCAAGCTCCAAGAAACACCTAACTATAGAAGCACACTCACCTATCACTGCTGCTGTCAAGGAATCCTTGCACAGGGCATGACTGTGAGGAACAGGCTGCTGGAAGTTGATGATGAGACTAAGCTAGGAAAAAATGGAGCCAATAAATCCTGAGACAGGATATGTAAAGATTGGGGTTTGGGTGGGAGTCAAAACCAGAAATAAAAATGTTCCCTTTGGGAGCTAAAACACTAACCCTGAGCTCTTGAGCCAGTAAATAGAAGTCAATACATTTATTGCCTCCATTAAAGCTGATGAAGCTGTTTCTTCTCACGCACGCTCAGGTTTGATACCCGTATCATTCAATTGCTTCATTGCCACATTTGATTTATGTTGGCTGGAGGGTACAGTCTGCCCCTCACTGTCCACCTTGAGCTACCTGGCCTCTGATAGGTTTTTAATGATGACACACCAGTCAAAGGACTGTTCTTGGGTACAGTCCTATTAAACTATATGGACACAATCAGCTGCTAAGCAGATGAACGTATCGTGATGCATCATAGTCTCTAATGTATCACTGTTTAAGGCACTTCCCTTTAACCAAGATGGATAAAAGCAAATTAGAGGGCTGGAGCACCTCTCCAACCCACCCTTTACTTTTCAGTTTCTTCCAGATGCTGGAACTTTTCCCCATAAACAACTACATTGTTCCCATAAATGATGCAAGTTTTATCACGCACACAAAAACTTAATTGTACAGCAACCCAAACACAGTAGGACAGATCCTGGTGTAGGTCAGTATTTTAAGATGGCTTTATGAAGACAGAGGCCTACTTGAGACTCTTCAGTCCACCAGCTTGTTCTTAAAGGAGCGCACTGACTTTCAAAACAGCTCTCAATCACCACCCTATGATGAATGAGGCTCCACCTTCCTGGTCTTTTCAGGTCACCTTGGTAAGAAAATTGTGAGTAACCTGTTACACTTTCCTTCCTCCAGAACTGAATTACTGATTCTTTCTGAAACAATATATTGCTTCTCCATTGTGAAGGAAGATCAATCCTTTTGAAAAGGCTTTGGTAACTTCCTTAAGTTACCAGGAGCTGACCAGGAGGTGAATGGACATTTGCTTTTTTTTTTTTTTCTTTCTTTTTTATAGCACAGACTTGCAGCAACAAGCTTCATAACCAAGAGATCTGTTATAAGGATGTTACAGTCCTAATAGGCAGGTTACTCCAGGCTGTAACTGTCTCTATTCATACAACATTATAGACCATGCTAGATCTGTTTAGGAGAAGGCTGAACTGCAGGGAATGGATGTGTTAAACTCTGCCTTAAGCAAAACACCAACCACAGTGTCTTCACTCCGATACATTTTTTGATGCTGAGCACATTTGTAAGATAAACTCACTGTTTTCCCTCTGATAAGGGGATTGTATAGTCCCTTGGGAGCAAGGCAATCAACAAAGGAGCTCCCTTCACTACCTCCTTGTTATAAAGGATAATAAAGCTTTTTTGTACCTCTCATGCTGAAAATCCCTGCTCCTGAGAGTGCTAACTAACAACATGGACAAATCTGCAGATGGTTTGGCAGCCAGAGCTGATACAATATGACAGCTGCTGGTGATTCCTCCATTGTCCTCACAAAGCTTTGCTGGTCTTTGCATTTGAATCTCAGTCCAAGTAAGACCAGCTGTTGAGGAGGAACCAGAAGAAAAGAATTCAAGCCCTTTCTTCCTGGCCACTTTCTCAGCTCAACAGCTGATATGTTATTTGCATCACTGTCTCTTCATCACAACGTCCATTCATGTCTTCATCAGACAGGGTGGTAGTTAGATACAGCCAACGGGGCTCTGAGCAACCTGCCCTAGTGAAGGAAGTCCATAGCATGAGAGGGTTACAAGAGATGTTCTTTAAAGATCTCTTCCAAATCAAACTGTCACTGGGGGATGAACTGATTGAGGTCACTCCTACAGAGAAGGACTGGTCACCATTACATTGCTCTCCCTTCCTAACAAGGCATTTTCTATAGGTCTATGCACAGGGACCCAGAATATTGCTGCAGGGACTGTAAGAATGCCTTAAACTTCAGGAAGAGTCTTCTAGGCCTCCTCAGCTCATTTTGTGGGAACAAAGTACAGTTAACAATCACCATGTCAAATTTTAGATGACTCCCAGTCTATTTGCGTAAGTCCAAGCGCATTAGAATGGAGTGACACCAGAGACAAAATGATTCCAATCTCGAAGGTAACTTCTTGCCACACGTGAGGAATTAAAATCAGATTTGATTTTGCAATAGCAATCAAATCCTGCATCCTGGGAGGCGTTCCAGCAGAGGGAAATCAGCTGCAGATACTGCCCTCTTGTGGCACAGGCTTAAAATCTCGAGTTTCCAGGAAAAGCAGAGGATAATTTCAGTGAGCACCGTTTCTCCAGCTCAGCAGCAAAGCACAGTGAACAGGAAAATGAAGATAGACAAGTGTGTGCATAGATATTTATTTCTGCTATTAGGTTATATTTTTACATGCCCACCTCAAGCAACACCCCATGTGGTTTATCTTTCCAATGTAATTTTTGTGCATTTTTCTGCCCTTTTTTCGCACACCTTCCACACAGAAAGATCCTGAAATGTTCTTCAGCCTAGTACTTCAGTGTCTAAGCATGCAGAAACATGGTGTAGTGCAGCTCCCCAGGGAGGTGAGGTGACATGAGTACACACATGAAACTTACAGGCAGAGCATCTGCTGATCTTGCACAGCCCCAAACGCACGACCCAAAATTAATCAGCCTGGGGCAGACATGGAAAATTTTAGCCCAGACACTGTGGTGTAGACAAGTGAAAATGGAAGCAAAGGAATGAGAACAGCAATCTCAGGTTGAGCTATTTGGAGTGCGCATAAGCATACGAGTCCCTGTCTCAGAATTGGGAAGCGTAAAGCTTCAGGTACAGAGATTAGCAATTAGTATTGGTCATAAGAGACCACAAGCCTGGGCTCATCCTCCTGACAAGTGTTTTCCCAGCGTTCAGTGCCCAGCAGGCTTTCCTCTCACCCACCCCTCCAGCAACAAGCAACACTCACAGATGAAGCTTATCAAAAACCCATTTCCTAGGTCACAGAGTGAGACTGAAGTTGGGACTTTCAAAGAAGGACGTTTGCTAAATTGCCACAAAGCTCCTCTGAGAGGAATCTGATCCTGATAGCCTCTGCACTGAGCTGCGTGCAGGCATGCATACACACACACACACACACACACACACACACATCCTGCTTGAGCGTGCAAGAGGGGTTTCTCAAGCTAATGTTTACACAGTTCTCTGGAGGGCAATAAAGTTATATGAACTGTAGCCACAATTATTGGATGTTATAGCACTAGACCTAGCCAGTGAGCTAATCTGAGACCTGGTTTTCAACAAACATCAAATTCTCTCGCTATTTGGATACCTGTATTTCAGCCTTGTGGTTCCCAAGGCTGTTGCCTTACACAGCACTCTGCTCACTCCGTTATGAGCATCCCCTCTCCTCATGCTGTCTAAATCACAGGAGATAGTTCTCACAGTGCACTCATTTCCTCCTATCCCATTTTGTTCTCCTTCTGTGAAGGTACAAACCAACCCAGCAAAATCACCACTTTATTTACAGCTCCTGGGCAATGCCACAGCAAGACTTTGCAGTATGAAGTGTAACAACATAGGCTTCCCCAGCTTGTGGAAGTCATTGCATTGATTTCACAGACTGGCTCCTGCTCTTTAATTCCATTCTATCAGACCAGGAGAAGTGGTGAACTGCATGCCTAAATTAACGTGATGTGTGCTTGAGCTAAAATGGTTTCAGCAGGGTGAGCCTGCCCTTGGAAAGGGCATCTCCACAAACTGATCCCAGCACAGCTCAACAGCCAAGTTAACCTCGCTGGAGTAAACCATCAGCAAAACACACGACCCTGCGCCAACACTGAAACCAAACTGCTTCACAAAATGAAAGTAATATGCGATTGGTGTCTTTCTGCTCAGTTGAATTAGTAATGTTAAAAGCAATAGTAACTTCACAGTTGCATAAAACCGTGAAGTTAATCAGTGGAAGGAGCTGGCGAGCACTTCAAAGTTAAGCTGACAAAAAGGAAAATAGCAATGACAGTCTCAAGGTATCTTAAATAGAGCAGAGGAAGAATTGCACACAATCAACATAAATTTTCTCTTGGAACATTCAGGTGAAATGGACAGCAATCTTAACTGTGGCTATTTTGAGGTTAAAATGTGTTGCTTTTGTCTATTGAAAAAGTTCATAAAGTCAAAACGTTATTTCAGGAAGAATCCCGTATTCTCTCATCGGGGAGAGTTTAGTACAGATATTAAGGAGTGAGACCAGACTCCGAACTGATAGAAATACTGATATTTTCCAAGCAATAAAAAGTAGCTAAAGAACCACATTGAATGAAGTATTTAGGAAATTTGTTTTTCTTCTTCACTAACATACGAACGCAGAATAAGTGTTTTTTAAACTACTCTCTCTCACTGCTTAAATAAATCAAAGATCGTGAGTAAACTGTGATGGAAGTGATTCCTGGCTTACTCAGACTCCTTTTTTCCTCCCCTATAATTTGGGATTTCTGTTACCTTGCTGCTTATTCCTTGCTGAAGCTCACAAATGCAAGGAAGGCTTTTTTTCCTGCTTTGTGAGCAGATCAGCATGAGTCCAGGAGGAGATTTTGTGGTCGTGGCTTTTCCTGCCTCCAAGGCAGAGAAGAAAAGCGTCCGGCCTTTCTTTGATAAAAGCTGTGGTAGAGACAATCAGTGCATTTGAACCTCAAGCTAGGAAGAAAAAAAGTAGATTCCATAAACTCGACCACATACTTTAAAAGAGCAAATATCTTGTTCCTCTTTAATTAAAAGGTATGACAACTAAAAACCTGCTTTTAATTAAACAGCAGGAGTACACGATGCTATCTTGCTAGCCGTTCTGCTGCTCACAATTACCATTTGCTTGTATGTTTTGAAATCCTGCACCTATCAGCCTAAACACAGTTGGAGAACTCAGTTTCTATGGGAAGATTTGTGTGCTCAGAGATAAGGCAGCAGGTCCTGACTGGGTACAAACCAGCAGAGCCAATGGGTCCCGTTGGGTTAAAGGATAATGCCAGTGTGAGTCCTGGATCAGCTGATGCTGAGAATTGGGTCTGGGGGATACCAGCACGGGGTGCTTGTAAAGCAGCACAGGTGTGTTTACTGTAATCCTCCCTCACTAAAAAGAACCAGGTTCCAGGAGGGGGGGTTACGGATAATTAGCGTGAGCTGCACTCCTGTGTTTAATTCATACCTTGCTGGTTAATGTAATCAAGAAGGTAAACAAACGCGGATTAACTCAATTGGGTTAAAAAGATATGTGTTCTACGGGAAAGCTGGAAGGAGTTCTGTTTTGTTGTGCTGCTAGAGAGCACCGCTTTATTTCTTCATTACCAGTGATTTTTAGTGTAAAAATACCTGTTTTCGAGACGACTCCTCCCTGCCCCCTCTAAGAAAGGGGTATAAGGCCAACAGTTTGCACTTTCACAGCACCTAGAAGATAATCCGGGGCTTGAAAGTATTTTGCTAAACATCAGATAAAAGATAATATTTGAGTCATCCAGCTGCCGCTCCATTAATTTCTCCGAAGCATAAAGCCTTTTATGCTTTGGAAGAAATACCCATTTCTTTATCAGGGTTGAGGTCCCAGGTACTGCAGAGCAGTGATTGCTGTGGCTGTGCTTTTTCGGCATCTGAGCAAATACGCTGCAACCATAACAAAGTTTTGGCTCTGTTTGGAGTGAGGTACTTTGCAAATGAGTTTTATCGTGACACGGGAATTGTACCCCTCTGAAATAACCACTTATTTCATGCACAAAGCTCAATGTAAAAAATGCCTAGATAGGGGAAACGCTCTTATCACGTTAATGCAAAGCTCACAGACTGCGGAGATGTTAAAGCTTTGTGCTCACAAGAGGAAATGCAGATAAATGCAGGAATGTGGATATAAATCTGTTTGGATGGGTATATATTCTTCGTCCCATTGCAGAGACAACAAATAACTAATGCACCCTCTCCTCTTGTCTGACACACGCTCTTATTATATTGTAAAACAGCCCTCAGTTATCGAACCTGGCTGACAAGATTTTGCTTATAATAAAGACACTTTTTGTGCATATTCAGTGGAATGAGGCACGCTGGAGTGTGGAGGAAAACGGGGGACTGACACGGTATCAAACAGCACATGGAGGTTTCAGCGTGGAGAGGTCCATCCAGAAAACACAGCACCACCAACATTAGAAGCATTTGCCACCGTTATTATAATTATTTTAATTCACATCTGTGCCACAAATATCTAAGCAGGGCAAAAAAGAAAAGAGGGAACAGGGAAACGCCATGGTGCTCTTCATGCTTTGCGAATACACATTTGTCCTCCCCACTTAAAATCTGTGAGAAGGGGGAAAAACATTAGAAAGAAATATTCTGCTCAAAAAGACTGCTTTTTAGAAACTACCTTGCCAGTGCTTGCCGGAATCAAAACAGGTTAGAAAGATGCTAGGCGGAGAGCAGCAGTTCGCTGAGTGCCTGAGCCTGGAAAGCATTAGAGCCGTCCTTCAGGCACAGCGATCCCAGTTCTGCAGCAAGCAGTTTGTGTGCTCTGTTTTAGTCACTGCGAGTTACTTTGCTGAGCCCAAATCCTTGGGCATGGGCATAGCAGCACTAGCGGTGGCCAGGTCTCTGCTATCCATGTTAAAAAGCAAAATTAATGCAGAGACTTCTGTTGTTATACCTGTGCATAACGTGAATAAAAATGGGGGCTACTTTAGTTTGTAACAGAAGATACTTTCCGCTTCTAAATTCCTCATTTTAGAGCCAAAATAGATGAAAAAAAAAAAGGAAAAAAACAAAAACAAAAACAAAAAACAAAAAACACCACTTTTTCCCATGGAATACTTCACCCTGTTAAAGAGGAAGAAAAGTCTTTAGAACTGATAAACCATTTCCAGCAGTGACCGAGAGGCAATGCAAAGTTTAACTGTGCACAAATGCAGGCTCTGGTTCTGCCTTTCTTATCATGCCTCGAGGAGCTGCAGGAGCCCATCTGCTCTGACAGACAGAAAGGTGGCTTTACAACCCCTGTCCAAAAGCAAATCCTACAGCAGGAAATTCTATTAATTCTATTTCACAGTCACGGCAATGCACACTGCGTAGACCTTCCATTGTGAATGTGCAGCATTGAGGACTGCAAAGAGAAACGTATGTCGAGCAATGAGAAATAGTTATGATCTGCTTGAAAAAGAAATATTCTCTTATGTTTTATTTTGTTTTGCTTTGGTTTTTTTTGTTTTGTTTTGGTTTTTTGTGTTTTGTTTTGTTTTGTTTTGTTTTGTTGTTTTTTTCTTAAAGGAAATATCTTTTGAGTATTATAGGCTGGTAACTTGGGATAAATTACAGATATCACTGCGCAACAGCAATAGATCTGTTTATACATCTGTCCTTAGAAATGACCACAGGTGTTCATGGGTTTTGGTCTGCATTTCACATAGTTTTGCTTATTTCTGGTTGCACACACAACAGTGATCAGAACATCCTCTTCTTTGTTTTCTTGGGTGTTGGTTGGGTGTTTTCTTTTTGCACAAAATAGGTTCTAATTGCATGCAAAGCAGCTTTGATTGGAGCAATGCCCTGACACAGAAATCCTACTTGGGGGTCGGTCCCAAATTGCCGACATTTTGCTGAGTGCAGTGCATTCAATAGGAGCTGGCACCTCTGGTGTGCACCATCCACCCGTGTGCTGCAAAGCAAGCATGCAGCACTACTCAGCAGAGCACAGCTGTAAAATGGCCTTTTCCTGCTCCTTTTAGCACACCCGGTACTTGTTGAAATGAAGGTGGGATTTTTCAAAGTGCTGAGCACGTCAATGTGAGCAAGATTTTAACCAGTGGTCTCGAAAGGAGCAGAAAGAGCCCAGTGCAAAGCATTCTATAATTCCTGCTGTCTGAACACCTGCAAAATCCCATGGTCTCACCCAGAGAGGAACAGAAACTAGCGGGGACTTCCAAACATCTTTAAAAGAGGGGATAGGCATAAAAATGAAAGCGACATGATATCCTTCTTTCAGCAATGTCCTTGAATCTCAGAAGCAGACAAGTGCCAATAACTCATGTCCCACAGCACCCATTTGTGCATCGCTGCTCCTTGCTGCCAAGTGGGAGCCAGCAGCAATCCATGAAGAGACATGCACGATGATAAAGGAGGGAGGAACAGCAGCAGGGCTAGAGATGGCTGGGACATATTACAGCAGTATGTGCACAGTTGGTTGGGAAACTGGGATCGCAGGGCTGCTGTCCCCAGTTCACACCAGTGGGAGCCAGAATGGCCACTGTTAAGCACCAGGATCATTTCCCACCTCTAATCCATTTAGTAAGTAGTTGGAATCGGGGGGAAGAATGTGGCAATTTATAATCATTTCTGAGCTCTGAAAATTCAGGGAAATCTTGAAGCAGAAAACGAGAAAATGAAAACAAGGAAGGAAAAGTGTTTAAATATATAATTTTTTAAAATAGCTCATACAATGTGTTTGTGATAATTCTGATTGTCAGAGCTATGCCGCTAGAAAGGAAAATATACAACCTATCCTGCTAGACTGCAAGATAGGAAACCAACAGGAGCAAAGGCAAATCCCTCTCCTGTGCTTTTCTACGTCTTTCAGTGAAAGGTTTCTGAAGCCTTCATTTTGCCGGACAGCCCTCTCATCTCTCTCCCCCTATCAAAAAACAACTCCAGAAAGGATGAATGTTGTTTGAATTAACTCAGACTTTGTGTTTCTTTTTCTTTTATCCTCTGAAGCAGCAAACAGTAGGGAAAATATGTGCAGATCAAACATGACATTTCATTGTATCTGAAACAAAATGTTTTAGTTTTGGCTTGGGGTGAACGCTGCACTATTTAAAAACACAACACTGAACCAAATTTGGTCTCATAATATCTTGCTGAAATAAAAACATTTCTAAAAACTCTTCAGAAATATTCAATTTTAATTAGGGAAAAAGAAAGAAAAGCCATTATTTTCAGAGCAATCTAACTTACATTCAGCACCAGCTCATAGATTTCTTTCATCGACCCCTGAAATGCACTATTTTGCACTGCAGTTGAACATGTTCTGAGTTTGGGATTGTGTAGAAAGTGCTGATGTGGAGCCCCAGCGTTCTCCTGGTCTCATACTATTGCTGCAGTTTGAACATCTCTGGCACATCTATCCTGCAGCTGAGAATGATTCTGCTTTGTGCTGGGTGCTCTGGAAGACTTGGGTTAAAATGCTTGTATCTGCATTATTATTATTATTATTATTGCTTTTATTATTTTTATTATCAATTACTATCGCTTGGGTGCCGTTCCTTTGTACTTTCCTCTATCAAAAATGAAGGATTCAAAATACACCCCTCCATTCCTTTTTTGTTTTTGGATTAAGCTATCATTTCTTTCTGGCATTTCTGTTTCCCACTGTCTTAGCAGCTCACACTACACTTGAAAAGTTTAACTTCGCCCGATACTATCAATAGCCGAGAACAGCAGAAAGAGATGATCATCAACACGAGATTATAATATCTGGCTCTTCAGTGACTCCGAAAACGTGCAAGTATGTTTGGGGAGATGGAAAATAATATGAAACACTCACTAACAGCATGTAGCGTAGAAACTTAGAAAACCACTGTAGTCATTGACTCACAGATGGTCAAATGAACAACATGTTTCTATTCCTGTATTTAATTAAATCTTAATTATGCCACCAACAGGGTTCAAAACGACATTATGAAACAGCTTGCATGAATACCAAAATACGATTGGCTGACGAGACTTTGAACTTGTGTAATTATCTTCCCCAAAAAGTGCACACGTTGGGTCTATAAAGCCTCTTCGCCAACCAGCCCATTGCACCACAGCACATGATTAAAAATAAATACAAGTCAAATACACTTGGTTAAAGATACTGAACTGTTAGATTTAGAGACAGCTTTGGATATAACTGATGAACCCCACTGAAATGGAGCTTCCCCGTTCTCTGCACCAGGCCCTTTGCAGAAGTTTTGCCTCTTACCTTTGTTGGTCTGTGGATAAAATGGAGCCATAATAAAATCAGGCAACCCTAATTTAATTCTTCCACCAGCTGATCACGTGAGCTAATTAAAAACAGCCGCCTGAAACGCTCCTTTGAATTGTCTTTTTGTAGTTGAAAGAAGGCCCCTTATTGAAAATAAATATTCCAGACATTTTTTGTTCCCCCCCCCCCCCCCTTTGTTTTTAATGTCAGCTAAAACAACAACAACAACAGCAACTCCTAAGTTCATTTTCCCAAGTAGTTTAGATTTACATTACTTCTGAGATTAGGGGCTGGAAAGGCAATTGGGAGTTCCTTCCTAAATTCAGCTCCCAGATTCTGCTTCAACATTTTAAAGCCATTCCAGGCTGTTTTCCCAAACTCTCCCTGACATATATGCCTGAAGCCATCTACTTCAGCAGAGAACCATCCACCTGGCTACATGGATGCTGCTTTGCTTTTGACCTTCATATTCAGAGCTGGAGCCATGTGGCACTTTCCTACTTACAGCTATTGCTTAGTGCTACGTATCTGAGAGCAAAAGAGCATCGAATCCAAGCTGCCCCAACCCAAAAAAACCTTATGTCTTTCAGCTTTTATGAACGATTTTCTACACTGCCAAAGTTTGCTTTGGTGAACACGCACAACACCTGCCCAACGACTCAGAGATCCTTATGGATCCCTTCCAACTTGGGATATTCTAACCCTCCAGCCTAACAACCTTCCTGTTCAAAGCAGTGAAGGGGAGGGGTGGAGGGGAGAAAGAAAGTGGAAATATCATTGATTCTTTTCCTTTTTTCAATGAGGAAACAAAATTTAAGCCATTTCTTGGGGAATAATCAGTAGAAAAACTTTGTGATACATCTCATGTCTGTGCACCCTGTACTGTGTTGTACAGAGATGGTCAGAGCATATGAAGTGGAGAATGAGGTTCTGCATAGATTTACTACTAAAGAAAATTGGGGAAAATCCATAATTACTTAAGGATTAGATTTTTAGTGACAGGTTTGCAATGATTTTGACCAATAATCAGATATTTCTGAAGATGAACTCTGATTTCTAAGGAAAGCAGATCATTTTTAGAAACAAACAAACAAACAGCTTTTGTCAGTGCAAAAAAAAAAAAATCTGTTTGGCTGGAGGAATAATTTTCCTTGCAAATTTAACCCATTTAAACCCTCTGCCTGGATCACCTGCTTTCAAAGAAAACCCTCCCTTGAAAATATAAAGGTTCTTCAGGAAAACCAAGCATGGAAAGCCCAGAAATCCTGGATGAGGATACCTTTAGGCCTGTCACAGAGAGGAGACAGACCATAATATGAATGTACCCCATGGGTCAAAGTGTCCCTACACAAGGATATCCTCTTCTGCACTGTGCACAGCCAGCAGTGTATGTTACCTCCGCATTCACCTTGCTAAACTAACAAAAGCTTTGGGAGAAGCTTTCTCTTTCTTGAGCTTTCATTTTGAAATGAAATAGGGCACGGACACACACTCAGTAGACAATTGGCAGAGTTCCTATTTCCTCAAGAACCCCACCAGTTCTGGGGATAGAGACTGTCTTTTCACACCCTTTAGTAGCACACCGTGATTGTTTTTAATCTAATTTGATTACCGGTTTGTCTTAAAGGAAAGCAGTGTTTTGCTCAGGCTTTCCTTTCTCTCCAGTGAGGCCTCATGCTCCCTGAAATACTCAAAATCGCTGACACAGTAAGCTCCTCCAGGAATCCAGAGACTTTCCCACTGAGTTACAAGCTGCCAAGGAGGCTATACTATAACAAAAGAAGTTTTTATATCCTCCTGTAGGCAGAGTACTGGAAAATACCATGAAATGTGCACTATCTGAACGGTATTTGTTGATGGTTCAAGTCAACTGATTTAGGAAATTTCCAGCTGATAGGTAAACACATCATGGAGAAGGACAGAGACAGCAACTGTGATGCAGGCGGCATCTGAACTCTCTTGGCCCCTCTCCTGGGATTTAATATCTTAAAAACCTTGTCCTTATGAGTCACTGCAGCAAAGGAGCCAGAACTGCTTTTGTCACATTTGGTAAGTGGCCTGAAATGCAGTCATGGGCTGTACAGTGACTCGAAATGGAGCTGGATGAAACATCTTCACCACAACCAAAGCTCTGTCATCCGTTAAGGACCTTGCAGGGACGTTGAAATGTAACCGAACCATCATCAGCAACAGATTTGTCAACTTGAAACTACCTTGTGAGAGTGAAGAAGTGTTGGCAGATGATTTACAGACTGAGGCAGCACCACAGTAACAACCTGGCTGTTCTGGCCCCATTCCTCCACCATAGTCCTCTAAAATGGAACACAAGCAGGAAAAACAAGTGACTAGCAGAGAATTTTATTACTGATCAGCCCGATTGATCAATCTAAAGATCAGGATGAGTGAAGACTCACCACGAGCGATACATGTTTTGCAGACCTCAATCCTATTGTACGCACAACAGGTTGCATATTAGAAAAAAAATTCTTCTCAGAAAGAGGTATTGTAACTGGCTGCCCATGGAGATGGTGGGTCACCATCCCTGGGGGTATTCAAGAACTGTGGGGATGTGGCACTGAGGGATGTGGTTAGTGGGCACGTTGGGGTTGGGTTGGGGTTGAACTTGGGCATCACAGGGGACTTTTCCAGCCTTTATGATTCTACATTATACTGGTGTTTCTGAGCAGAAGCTGGTGAGACAAAAAGAAGAGTGGATCTAGACATGAGTTTGGGGGATAGAGGTTGGGGGCAAATCACACCAACTTCCTCTCTTTGCTTCTTTGAGTCTTAGACTGCAGAAATGATCCAATTGATGGCACTAAGGAAGAGCAAATCTGAAAGTAAACTGGTGGTAGACTGATTCCCAGCAAGCAGCTAGCTTTTGAGAAAAGGCAGTTCTTCTCACATATCTGTTTTGCAAGGTCTCACAGTGACTCCGTAGCCAGCAAAGCGTCTGTAAAAACATCACCTTCTGAGTCATAGGAGCTGCCAACTCCTATGCAGATGCATCTGCAGGGGCTGCAGATTTGGGATCACTTTGAGACAGAGAGCTGCATTACCCTCTGGCTCCCGCCTTCCCATGCTAACCAAAATCTTCCTGCAGAGTCCAATTGCTGGCACAGATGTGGGAACAGGGAGGAGTCCTGTGAGATAGTCAGGTCTCAGTTCTCATTGTGCAAAGAAAAACTGAGGCTGGCCAGACCAGCAAGAAGATCTCCCCACCCCCTCAAAAAACCCTTGTGTGGTGCTTTCATTTGAAACTCTTTGTGAATTCAGTTTCATTTCCAAGAGGTGGGGATAAGATGGGAAAGGATCTGTCATGCATGAGTGCTCTCACTGATTTCCTCTGCTCTATCCCTCTTCTGCTGACAGGGAGACCCTTCTGAAAACAAAACCACACAGGCGTAAAGCAAGTAAAGTAAGAGAGAATGTGTTATTCCATAGCTATACATAAAGTAGCTATTTCAAAAGTGGGGATGATGCTCCTTATGAAAAAGGCTGAGGATTCGGTTGGGGTTCCCCACTTTCAAGAGGTAAAAAATAAAAACACAAGGAGGAAGATCTCCTCCACATTTCAAATCTCATCGTTCCCTTTGTTGGAAAACTGAAAGAAAGTATAAATTTTACTTCAATTACCAACCTAAAGAATGTATCGACATTTCAGTACTTCCTCTTTGCTTTGAAACACTGATGGGAAAACACAGAAAACTGGAACTTGTGAAAAACTATCTAAATTTTTGCTTGCAATGACTTTTCCAGCAAGAAACCAAAATAAGGCTAAACAAATCTTATCAGTGACATGTTTTCATCCCTGCTATCCAACTGCCTCTTTATTTTTAACCCAAGAGATTTGTATCTGGGTCAAGTGTCCGACTGATTGGCCTCCACCCATGGCACAAGATTCAGCCTATCGTTTCTCAGGTTAGAAATGCATTTTGCAAACTCTCTTTGGGTCAGCGATTAGTCGGCGTTTAAGGCCAATTCATATTCCATATGAATTAGTGGGTCCATTTCTAGTGACAACAGCCAAAATATCAAATATACGACAAAAACTGGCCTGCTTAATGATATTTAAAACATATGGCACAACAGTATTCTGCACATTTCCATAGCTTCACGTGTGTGCGTTACTGATACGCTTCACATTATAACGAAAATATTAGTACACGTTGGATTGCCATCTCCCTCCCTCTTCCCCTTCCCTCCACGTGGAAGGATTTCGTCATACGTCTGCTCCAGTCTGACTTTGTTATTCATCTCTGCTGAGTGCCTGACAGATGTTGGCTTGCAAATTTCTAAATCAGTCTGCTCTGGACTCACATTGCTCCCATTGCATTCAAGGGGAGTTTCACCCCATGTGTGCTGGGAAAAATGCAGTCTGCCTACTGCTGCCTGCAGCTGGATTGACCACTATGGCATCAACACCCTCAAGAAAGTTCCTGCATTAAAAGCCTTCATCTGGTGACCAGGGGATTTAGGAATGGGCCTCAGGGCTAATAGGTGGGCATTACGTGTTATGTATCTATGCAACTTTGTTGTAGCAATCAACACCCTACAAAGATTTCACCTCAAAATCTCCTTTCATCCTTCTCCACAAAAGCTATATTAAAAATAATAAAAATAATAAAAAAAAAAATAAAATAAAATAAAATAAAGTAAAGTAACAAAAAGCAGTTACACTTCGAAGTTTTAAGAACTATCTCATTACCTGGATGGTGTGGGTCCCACCACCCCAGCATATGCTCAAAAAGTTCTGCTTGAGCTTTTGGTGGTGTTGAAGTGGAGATCCTGCCTCTTTATTAGCTCCCCAGGGCTCATTATTGAAGTGATGCTGAACCAGGTTCAGTGCTCTTCTTCCATCTCATTTCTGGAGCAGCCTAGCTCTTGGTTGTCTTCAGCCTTAGACTGAGAGAAGAGCTTTCTGAAGGAAAACATGGTTTAATGGAGGCGAGATCTGATGACTGTTCACATGTCTGTGTGTAGCGTTGTGCTTGCAAGGGACTTTGTATGGAAATGAGGTGACTTCACTGGAATTTATTATAAATGTCTGACCTGCCTCCTGGTGTGGTGCCAGAAAATAAAGTGTGACTAATAGTATTTCCCCAGTCTTATTATGGATCTGCGCTGTCCCTACTGCAGAAGGAAGACAGAAAACAACCAAGGAGGTATGGAGAAACAGTGATACATCATGGGGAGAATAAATCCTTGGAGAATCATTAAGCAAATTCACAATCACTTGAGCAGCCTAAATGAATGATTTCATCCCTTCCTGGTAGCCACGTCCCCAGGTGCAGTCCCTGAGGGCAGCCCTGAAATGCCATCCACAACCCGTATGTGCCAAGTCATCAAGAAATGAAACCAGAGCAAATGGAAAGCCAGACCACAGGAAGCCACGTGAGCTTGTCTGCCAGATCAGGCTCACAGATCAAAACCCCTTCAAGAAGCTCCTTACCATCCTGCTGATAAATGGTCCTAGTAGTAGACTGGAGGTTCTCCAAGGGACTGCCCAGTCCTTTCACAGCAGTTGACAGACCAGCTGTCCTCCTGCTTGGTTGAGATTGTCTCTACCTCCAGTTGGCTGCACCTCCCATTACATTCTCTACCATCCTCAAGAAAATGGCTTATCTCACAGCTTCACCCATTCCTTTTAGGTAACTGAGCAACTCTGGGAGTCTTCAGTGGAATTCTTATCAGAGCCCTGAAATAACTACATTCCAGTCTTGATAAAACTACCCTAAAATCCCACTACACCCATCTATTCTTGGAGCCAGTGGTAATGTCTGCAGCTAAGCTAGGTCCCTCTACTGCTAATTCTTTCTAAATGAAAAGCTGCCTAGCGGCACACTGAAAATTGAAGCTTTGATGTCAACACACAACTCCCTGGCCTATTATTGCTTTTTCAGATATACTCCACTATATCTAAATTCTACAGATGGGTTCTGTCACAAGTGCAAAAGCAATGGTTTCAATGTCTTCCCCACAAATGAAATGTAAGCCATCTTATAGAAAGGATCTTCCAGTTATATTTCCTCCATGTGTTATTTTTATGTATCTTCCAGGGAAGTGCAACTGGAGAATTTGAATTTAATAAGTGCGGGATATGGGGTACTATTAAGCCTTCAAAGCACAATCAGGCAACAGAGATGGATCAAAGGCCTACAAAAATATTGCAAGATATTATTGGCCGTTTAGGAGACTGAGATACGACAAATGCCTACTGGATTCGTACTTCAGCTCCCCTGGGAGGCCAGAATTATTAAAGGTCGCTGTAAAGCCTGCTGAGAGCAACATAAAATTTTCTGCTGACTTTGCAAGTTGTGGATCAGGCTCCAGGTCACCTGATAGATAATACAGTGAAACCGACAGTAAACTTTATCTTTGCCAAAAGTGCAAAATAGAAGGAAATGAAACATCACAAGAGTATTGATGCCAGGAGAAAAGGAAAGAAAAAAAAAGTCACAAAGCTCAATTGATAATGAAAAAGCTGGGGGAGGTGCAGGCTGAAGACAGGTATATTTTATAGCTCTCCTCCTTCAACAATTAAATGCAAGTTAAAAGAAGTCTTGAGGATAAATGCAGGAAAATGTAATACTTTGCAATCCACAACAGGCTGTGGTACTCTTCCCTGTGTCAAAGAGCTACCTTGCAGTGCTATTGTTTTAATTGAAGTATTTTGGGTGGGTAGACTCGATGATCTCTGGAGGTCTTATCTGAGATGCTCAAGCTAGGTTACGCACAGCTGTGATGGAAAAATCAGAACTCTGCTTCTTGCAGCACTGTTGGAGCACCACATTCCACCATCTGATCAAAACACAGCAAGCGTATTTACAACCAGATCTAGATCAGGAAGGCTTAGTCTGTCATTCAGGATACAACATTGTCTGCACAGATAGAGGTCGTTACTCTTGAGAAAATGCCACTAATTTATATATTTTTATGGTTGCTTATTTAAAATTCTACAAACCTTCTTGAGACTGTGTTTGTTTAGGTTGAGAGTTTGTCATCTAATTGTTTGGGAAATAAATGATTGGGCTGTCTGGCTTTTTCTTGACATATCTCACTAGGAATGCCAAGCTTGGTTTCCCATGGATATGCAGAGGATTCCAGAAGTGGAACCTGATCTTTTGAGGTCCACTTGAGTCTTTAAAAAATGTGTCTTTCCTCCTCAAAATTTATTCAGGTGCTTGAGACAAACAGGTGTTAGTAAAGACAATGAAAAAGAAGTTGCTTTAATCAGACTAAGAAAAATAATGTTCCCCCTCAGCTGAGCAGTTTTGGTTGAATGTCTTGTCTGATGTTCCAAGTATAGCTACTCAGTGAGATGTGCTTCTTTTTTTCCCTTTTCCCAGTAGGAGATTTCAAGTTTTCAGCAGTAAATGAATTACTGAAGGGAAGACAAATCAACTGATAGCTAAGCAGTTTCATTGGGATAATGCAGTCCAATAGGCTTGTAGGATTAAAAGTAAGGCTTTTTGGCTTTTTATGTCCATTCCACTTGTGGACATGCAACTGCGGACACAGCAATCCTCTTCCTGCTCAGCTGCTGTGGTTTGTTAGTACCTGGAGACACAATGATACTAAACTGAAGCACATAGAAGTAAGTGGGTCAGAGTTAGGGTGCTTGGTTTTCCAAAATAAATCATGCTTTCTAAGGAATGCTTCATGAAATGTTGCTCTGTTAAAAAGTCAAACAGTTTGTTGTTTTTTTTTTCCCCTCTATGACTAATTTTGTCAGCTTTTTATTTATTTAGTTGGTGAGAAATTCACCGGTCATCCACAGGGTTTTCCAAGGTAACACCCCTTCCCTCTTCTTGGCCATTTAAATACATAAAAGCAAGGAAAAAAAAGAGACCCTTCCCAGCTTAATTGAATTTTCAATTGGTTATTAAAGTCATCATTACCATAAAAGATGTTCAGCAGCATCATCACACCCTCAGAGTGTGAGACACAGCTCTTCTTAAGTTATGAGTTAGGCTCACAACTCCTCAGACCAGAAGTAATTAAAATGTATTTTGCCCTCCTGATGTGGGAATGTCACTAATACCTGAAGCTGCACAGAAAACATGGAGAAATACTGCTGGGAGAGAACAAAATAAAAAGGTAAAATGTGGTTGAAATAGATGAATAAGAAAGGAAGCGTGAATATGATTTTTGAGCAGAGTTTCCAGGAAAGGGAAAAGGTTAGGCATTTGTTTTTTCCATCAAAGCATGGAAGAACAGCTGTGTTTTGGCTCAAAGCAATCTCTATAGCCACTGAGGCAGAAGGTCTGAGTTTCTCTTTAAAGTGGATGAATATTAGGGGAGGTTCAGCCCAATTTCTTGAGTTGGTCCAGTGACAGCAAAGACCCAATGGGTAGAAATCTTCCTTTCTGGTACAGGAAACCAAGATCCCATCTCTAGGATACCACTACCATGTTGACTGGGAGTGGGAACACTTTGAAGGTGGGACTTCGCACCATTGGGATCCATGATGAATGACCTGCCACTCAGCAGTGACCCATCCAACCCATCAACTATCACTGCTAATGAGCTGTCTAGTCTCCCTTAGCCAGAAGACATGTGCAATGTGATACACGGACTCGATTATGGCTTAAACCCTGGAATAAATTATCGGAGAATTATAGTGTAGAGGGGGATGAGGAGTGAGGACAGATGTTGCCTGTTGCCTGTTTTTATCTGGGCAGAGGAAGGCTTGAGGGTTTACAAGCTCACATATTAGCAAAGCCAAGGTAGAGTTCAGAGTTGGCCAAGAGACTACAAATGGCTTAACTGACCCCATTCTCTTCTCCTCAAGAATTTGGCTTTCTACGCTTCAGAAATATGAAAAAAGTTTCCTCTTGTTTCACCCTTACACTCAAAATTGGAATTTTCTGAATTCTGAAAATTCCCCAAGTCCTGGTGGGCTCCAGCCCAGCTGTTTCTGGGGCTGTGCTAAGGCCACCGGCAGATGCATCCAGCATCCTGGGAGGGGTTCACCTCTTCCAGGCAAAGATTTCTAATATCCATATGTATCCGAGTCCATTGTTTTGGCTCCCCTTCTACCCAAAATCTGAACTACCAGATGATGGTAGTTAAATTCTAGAAGTAGCCTCAACGGTTAAAATTTGTTTGGCTGAAGTTCAGGGCAATCAATCCTTCCTCTCTGTGTGCATATCTATAGAGTGATACATCCAGGCAAACAAAGCTACTTCTGGATCTGCCTTTTTGCATGTCATGTAATTTTGGGGGGTACAACTGTGCAGTTAGAAGGCATTTCTCAGTTCCCTTCTGGCCAGCAAAAAGGAGGCATGTCACACATCCCCATGGCATATACTTCTAAGAGTGTGGTTAATCCTCAAAAAAACTGAAGTTCAGGAGTACCAGCAACAATACTTTTTCTTGGTTGTCACACTGGGATCCTGCTGACCTGTTCATAGAGGTCTGTGACTGAAAAAGTAAGCCTTCTTTATGGGATCAGCTGATCTTTATGGGATCAGCACCTTCCTTGCATTGTTTCTGGGGTTTCACAGATCAAAGAAGACAGCAAAGGACTGTCCTGATGCAATCAGCTTCTGCAGACATCTTTCGTAATCCAAGGACAGTCCCTCTCTCTCTCTCTCCATGGCCTGGAAAGGGAGATGGGGTCAGTCTCCCTACAGTAGCACCAGCCTGGCCAGCTTTTTCCCACATAATAACCTGCATTTTGAACTGCTCGAAAGTCAACCAAAGTTTCATCTCGGGAGCAAACCCTCACTCCATTTTCTGGAGCTGGAGAAGCTATCAAGCAATGTCAGTAATACCAGAAGCCAACCCTGATGTTTTTATGAATATACCTGCCTCAAAGTGGGTGTTACAACCCCCCAAAAAACGAACAAACCCTGACCCCCTCAGCAGAGCTTGAACGCTGTTGGAACAGCCAGGTTGGGTTTGGATTCTCTCTTAGTGGGAAGTCCTTTCTTCCTGTTTTAATGATCCTGGAGATGTGGGAAGAAAAAGCCAGGAGAACAAAATATTTCACATGCTTTGATTTTTTCCACTTCATGAAAAAATATTTTCATTTTTCCTAGCTCAGCTTTTAAGCTACAGTTATTGCTGCAGCAGCCACAATTAATATTTCACCTTCCAAAAAGAAGGGGGAAAAAAATTGTCTTCCCTGTGGATTCCCAGAGAGACGTTCCGCTCAGATCTGCAATTAGTGGTGGCCTCGGGTAAATGATCTAAAATAGAAATGTTATTTTTGGAATCGTGATTGCTACTACTTTTTTACTCCCCCAAATGCTGCTTCTTTTTTGCTCTGCACTGTCATTAAAAATAGAATCCACGGTTGCATTGCCACATTGCGTTTCGGTTTCTTCCTACAGCAGGACTCACACTATCTTTGCAACACTACTGACATGAGAAATTATGCAGATTTCTAATCTTGCCATCAAACAGCAATCAGACTTGAAACAGTGAACCGAGTGTTCAAGGCAGAACTGGGTCTGGTCTGAATTATCCCTGTCCCACTGACAATGGACTACCAGGAGCTGTGAAATTGCCCTCTGTCTGCCGCTGCAGCGCGTCAGTCCCTCACCCAAAGCCTGTTGAATCCATTGAAGATCTCTTTTCTTATTGCAGAGGGTATCCAGATCAGAAATTCAGCATATATGTAACTATACACAACTGTTGTTGTTCCACAGGAGCTGATTACAGATGCAACCCTCTTTTCCAAAGCTCACTGTAGTGCTTTGCAGAAAGCAGGCCCCAAATAGAAAACCTACAGATTACAGTGCCATCACATTTTCTGAAAGTTGTTTATGATTCGCAGCCATCATTATGACCCTGCAGACTGTCTGTCCTGCAACTGTAAACAGCCACTAAAGCAAGCCCTTTATATTCTGAGAGAAAGAAAAAGTCGAGTATATGGGAGATGCAGGTCTGGGTAACCATGGATAATGCACATCTGTCCCAACATTTGGGGTTGGTTGTTCTTTGGAGTGTTGCAGGAGGGATGTGAGAGCTAAGTTACGCTTGTGGAAGCATCGCTCTTAAGGAAGCATGATGAGGGGAAATGGCTCTTGTGATCCATGTTGCTTGATCAAAGCTTGGACAGAGCTACTGGCTTCATAAGGGGACGGAAACTAGGAGATGTACAACCCCTTGGTACATGTGCATGTCCTTCCTCCTTCTATTTCCTGGACCCAGGTCAGCCTCTCCCTCACCCCTGTATGCCGATCTGCTGCTCGGGGGTTTTATATCTGAGAAAGCAGAAAGGGAGAATGGGCACATCAGCTGGTAACAGTTCAGAAACAGATGTACATTCCTGCACAAAACTCCAACATTAGCGGATCCAATTACTTTGAAACTGTGCTCTGCTCCACCGCCTTGTCCCTAAAGCCTCACACTCCTTACCTCCTGCCTCTGATCTCTGCTGTTCTCTCACTTCTTTGCTTTTGATTATAAACTTGTCACTGCAGGGTTTGTGCTTTGGGAAGCATCACCCACTGTACCTAGCCACTGTTGCAGCACAACAATAAGGAAGCAAAGTCAAGAAGCAGAAATGCAAGATGAAACACGGCTGCCCTTGTGCAAAAGCAGCACGGGAAAGGTGCCTGATGCAGGTCACAATTACTGGCTGCTGCACAAGCATCAAGGAATTACATCCTTTCTAAGTCACATCCAAGAAAAGAATAAAACAGCTTAACTTAGTCTGGCTGCAGTAGGAGCCATGCAATGCTGCTTGCAATTTGCAGGATAAACACAGGTACTCTGCTGTGCAAAGGGGATGAAGGGTGATTTGCTGGCCAAGCCCTGCTGGTGGGATAACTGGACAACAGCATCGCAGTGGACATCACTCTGTTTAAACAAAGTGTTACATTTTCACCAAAGTTGTCTACTTTTTATATTGTAGTTTTAATTCTGTAACTCTTTTCTTCCCTGATGAAGCATCCACCATCCTCTTCTGCCAGAGGTACCCTCATACCAGCGGGCTCTGCCACAAGCCTTTAGATTCCTCCTTCCTCCCATTTCCCCTGGTTCTTGCACATGCAGACCATGGCTTTGGTCTGCTCCAAGGAAACATCTTTCCAGTGTTGTCAACATCACTCTTAGCTCTAGCACTAAGTGCTGCTGCAGGACAGCCGTAAAGAGAACATGCATCCACAGCAGTTCTGGAGCAATGCTAGTTGGAGCTGGGCTTGTAGACCTATAATTACGACACAACCCCATTTCACCATAAATTTGTCCTAGTGGAGCCCTCTGGATACTAAAAAGCTTTGCACATTTAGAGGCTTTGCCCCCTTAGGGAGAAATCCTGCCTTGCTTTCTCATGCAAGCAGTCTGTTGGGTTGTTCGCAAGAGCCAGGCAGGGGGCTGGGGCTGCTGTGTATTTATTTAATGCAGCCCTGGCGTGCAGGATGCGGAGGAGCATGGGGCCTCTTTCACTCACTCTGCACTGGAAGCAGCCTGGAGGGGCATGGATGAGAGCAAAAGGAGCAGTACTGCAGCCCGAAGCCCAAAGTGTGGTGCCCAGGAGGAGCTGGCTGTCACCAGGGTGAAATGGATCTGCAAGCTGCGAGGTGTGCATTTTGGGGTATGACCCCACAGTCTGCCCCCAAGCCCTTCTGTCCCCCATCCCCAGAGGAACTAAGAGTCACTGGTAGGGAATCTAGTTGCTCAGAAAACCCCGCCTTTTGTAGTTGGAAGGCGGAGGTGCCCCTCCATACTTCATACATCTCCCTGGCTCATTGTGTGATGTATGCTCTTAATATTTGGAAATGATCCCAAGCACTCACAATACTTCTAAATATCCCCAAACTGAGCACCACTTCCTAGTGGCGCTTTGCCCTCCAAGGCACACTTATCATCGGGATGTTCTTATTGGGACCACAGTATTGACTGTAGTTTATTTCATACACAGGACTGCTGCTCAGCTTTCCCAGCACAAATACCATTTGTCCTGACTCAGCCAAGGGCTGTGTCTGCCCACAGAAACCCAAATCACGGCTGCAAAGAGGTGACCAACCCTCAGACGTATTCACAAGTGCCAAGCCCTTCTGGAAGCCTGGCTTTGGGGTGTGAGTGAAGGCACCATCCTGCCTGACCCAGCAGAGTCTTAAATTGGATTAAAAATCTATTTGCTGAACTGCCTCGCTTTCCGACTTCTGTGCTGCACCTGAAAACCTTTCCTTTTGAAAGCAAACACAGGCTCTCCCCAGGGGCTGCCTGGGGAAGTCTTTCCACTATAAACATTACCTACCAGTAGTGGAGTCAGCCCCAGGCAAGCCAAAATTCCTTCTCTGACCAAAGAACACTTTCCAATCAAACCAGACATTATTTTTTCCATTAATGAGTGTTGATACCTACTGGAAAACTCTGCAAAGAAATCTACTCCAAACTAATTCTTCTGATACGACATCTACATTTTACGAGTTTCTTTTGTTTTTCTCCCTTTTTTCTTTGCTTTTTCTTTTTTCTTTTTTTTTTGGGGGGGGGGGGCTGGGGGGGTGATTTGTTTTATTTTCCTGTGCCTTATCAAACACACGATCTTTGCTGCTCAGGAATGCATCTGTTCCTGCAATCTGGGCTTTAGCTGAAATCAGAGGTCCAAATCTGAATGTGCCTCCACGGAAGCAAAGCAGAGTTTTCCCACATTTCCCCCCGTGTGCTGGAGAGAAAAAAAATAGATCTGTCATCTTCTGTTCGATGCATCAGAAAGACAGACCCCCCCCCCCCACCATGAAGTATATACCCTGGGTGCCATGATTTCAGCTGTAGGGCAGGCTGTAGGAAAAGATGTCCTCCGAGCTTCCGCAGGACTCGCTTCTCAAAAAGGACTGTGAGTAAAGGAATGGGAAGCAGCGTGGGGAGAGCCATGGCAGGAGGGTGGCTGCCTGTCCAGGGCTTGCAATGCAGGGTGTTCCACAAACCAGTGCCTGCTTCGTGATGACCCATGGATGGTGCGGAATGGTCTTCCCATATCCCCCGAAACATAGACATTACACCCAACCCTTCCAGCATCCCCCTGGTGTCTCCTGTGGGGCGTGCGGACAGATCCCCCCGTGATGTTGGGGCACACAGGTTGTCCCCTGAGCACAGGGAGCAAAACTGGGGGTCCTTGCTCTGTGTGGGAACATGGGAAGCACAAAGGGAAGGGGGCAGAGGAGCTTGGGCAAAGCACAGTGCAGTGCGACTGGGGATCCCCCCTAGATCGCCACATTTGAGGGGTGCTCCCCAAACCTGCAGCACAGTGCAGGGCCAGGGTGGGGGGTGGTCGCGAGTTATCTTTTATTCGAGGTGCTTTCCCAAGATTTTAGTGAAGTGTAACATAAAACTGTGAAAGTTTAGCAGGGGAAAAAGCTTTCCTCCCACTGACCTGGCTGGCCAATCAGAAGGGAGCCCCGCACCTCCCTCACTTCTGACAACTATTTAGCAACTGAGCTCAGCTAAAGTTTCCAAAAAGTTAGAATAACTTCCTCTCTCCAAGACCTCAATTTTTTTTTTACACAACTCCGTCCTTGAAATAAGAGCCCTTCGAGCAACCTGGAAAACGTTTGGTCAGCAAAAAAAAAGAAAAAAAAAAGAAAAAAAAAAAAAGAAAAAAAAAGTAAATCCTCATTTTTTTTCTTTCTTTTTTCTTTTCTTTTTTTTTCTTTTTTTTTTTCTTTTTTTTTCTTTTTTTTTTCTTCCAAAGGATTTGTCTCAGGAATTTAAAGCACATTTAAGACACACACACACACACTCACATAACATAAGGAGGGGGGGAAAGGCTCTTCCCCTCCCCTTCTTGCAGAAAGCATGGAAGAAAGCTCCAGTTCTCCTGTTTCCCCTGTGGATAGCTTGGGGACCAGTGAAGAGGAGCTGGAAAGGCAGCCAAAGAGATTTGGCAGGAAAAGAAGATACAGTAAGAAGTCCAGCGAAGATGGCAGCCCCAACCCAGGGAAGAGGGGGAAAAAGTCCAGTCCCAGCTCCCAGTCTTATGAAGAACTGCAGAGCCAGAGGATCTTGGCCAATGTCAGAGAGAGGCAGAGGACTCAGTCGCTCAACGAAGCTTTTGCCGCCCTGAGGAAAATCATCCCCACGTTGCCCTCTGACAAACTGAGTAAAATCCAGACCCTCAAGCTTGCGGCGCGGTATATAGACTTCCTCTACCAGGTGCTACAGAGCGATGAGATGGACAGTAAGATGACGAGCTGCAGTTACGTGGCTCACGAAAGGCTGAGTTATGCCTTCTCAGTCTGGAGGATGGAGGGTGCGTGGTCCATGTCGGCCTCACATTAGCCACCGCCGGAGAGAGACCAGCACAGCCGCCAAAGGGTAAGGAACTGCGGGGTCGGCAGGCGAGGGGGCACCAGGATGGGGATGTGAGGACAGAGGGGCCAACCCTTGTGGGAATTTAAGAAGAGAAAGTCCCGTGTGGGCAAAGTATCAAACACATGGCACGTTGTTGGGAAAATCGTTGTCGCGCTGCTCTGTGAGGATCGGGGGCAAGGAAGGGGGGAAAGCATTGCCGCGTGAGGTTTGCCGGAATGCGGCTGCTTTGGGGAAGGGCTGGAAGACAGACTGACAAGGGGATCTGAACCAGCTGCCACAGCACACCGAGGGTGGCTGTGTCCCAGGCACCCTGGCTTGGTCGCATCCTCCCCGCGTTGGGGGCACGAGGTGTTCTGCAGGACCCTGCTGGGGCTGGGCGACGTGCTTGTCCCGCTGCACCCCAGGTAGGGTTTTTCTTAAGAGAAACGAGCTGCAGATGTCGGCTGCCCCCCGGGCCCCTTCCCCCCCCCTCAATAAATGCAAACAAAGATAGAGGAGTCCTGGGGAAATTTTCATCTGGTTCAGTTTCCCTTCCTCAAAGTGCCGGTCAAACAGAGGTTGGTGTTGGGCTTTTGTTGGCTGGGGCGTAGTTTCTGATTTACTCTCCGAACTAAACTCTTCCTCATCGTTTTCTGTGATGAGAAAAGCTCTTCCTCTTTATGTCGCCTTTGTAATATTTGGGGAGGAATGAACAGAAAAAGGAAAGCAAAACCAAACAGTTCTTAATTACGCCCCCATCCCAAGCTAATTAAGGCGAGCAGCTCTGCATTGTGTCAGCCGCCGACGCTGCCTGGGGCTCGGTACATAAAGCAGAGCTGCTATCCTGCTCTGCCCAGCACACTCAGCTTGCTGCTGCAGGATGCACGCAGTTCCAAAGGGAAATTTACCCCCTGCAGTGTGGTGATGTGAAATACAATAATTTCACCCTTTGGAGATGTACGGGAGGAAAGCTTACCCCACCAGCCCACTGGGCAAGGTCTTCAAGGCAAACCCATTTTGTTTCAGAGGTAATCAATGGCTGATTCAAAATCCTGATGCAGCCACGGAATGTTATCTGAAAAAGGGCTCAAGCAGGGCTTACGGGTGGTGCAAAAGGGTTGAAACCATTTTAAAAACCACTTCAAGCAGGCGCTTCCCTCGCGTCCCCACGCAGCCTGTGTTTTGGGGCTGTAATTAAAGTTCCTCCACGCTCTCATAGAGACCTCCAAAATGTCAGGCTGAAAATGAGTTGCTCTGCCCACTGCACATTTTCGGAACATAACAGCTGCCTGTTGTTTGGCTTTGCTTAAGCAGGTAACGCTGCTGTCGTGGTTTTATTACAAGCGTTACTATTTTTGCATTGCTGAGCCTTGATTTCAGCTGCAAGAAGCCTAAACCGAGTCACTTTTAAGAAGTGCAAGCTCTCTGTTTGTAAAACTGAGTGTCTTTTCCCATGCTAATCTGGCTAAAAGGGCTTCAGCAAATAGATTAACAAAACATACGCTAAACCCAGGCTCCTTGTCAAAAACAGATGTAAAATGTCCCAAACACATATTTCTTCAGCAGTTTAGATTGGCTGAATACTAAAGTGCTGGGATGGAACAATGCATTAATTCTGTTGTTTCCTAAACGATGTGCTGCCATTAGCCAATGTCTTTTTTAAAACCTATTATCTAATATATATCCATTCCTCTCCATCGTTCAATGCATTAGTGGCAAGCCCTGTGTTTTTCTACCCCCACTTCAGACTTCTTGTCAGTGGAAATGTTGTTAACATCTCTCCGACAAGGCAGGCTTTGTATGCAGATGCTCAGAGACTGTCCCAGCATAAAAGAAATGGGGAGAGACATTTCTGGGCTGCTTGAAAACCTACAATGTTGACTCAGATCCCACCGTGTTTTTGGTTTCTTTGGGGTCAGTTCACACTCGATGCCTTTCCTCACTCCCATCCTGGTGGTGAGCAGTGGATTTTGCTCAGCACTTGGATGCTGGGGGGGTGGTGATGGCCGCCCCGAGCACCCCAGCTCCCCGTGAGCCTTCCTCTCTGTGTCTGTGTGTGTGCGTGCACACGCGTGCGGTTGAACTGTTGAAAACACTGTTGACAAATGGCCTGGTGTAGCGCGGTGCGGTGTCAAATTCTGTCCTCTATGGCGACAAAAATTATGTCCGCCAGCAAAATAAAAAGCCCTGGTGAGATCCTCAAGAAATGCCTCCGAAAGACGGGTGGCGTGGCATAGCCTGTTGCATGTGCCTATCCTGAGCAGAGGTATTTTTAGGGACAAAAAGAGATGGCAGAAAGTGGAGGAAATGGCTGTCCAAGTTTGGGACTCGCTCCTGGGGACCAAAGAGTGTGGCACCCATTGGTGAGCCCCATTCTACCACCCTGCATCTTGGTGGGTTTGAGAGACATAGGAGAGGAAAAGCTCTCCTGGAAGTGGCGGTCGTCCAGCTGCAAAGATCAGAGGAGATTTCTGATTAGAAAATCAGAGCTTTGGGAACTGGTATAATGCCACCTGTCCACTGCCGGTACCAGCAGGTCCGTGCTGCTCGCTGCTAGGCTAGGAGAGGTTTTCCTGCTTGCTGGCCCTAATTATGGGCAGCTCACTCTGGAAGTTTCAAAAGAAGCAGGCACATCTCTGCGCTTCAATCACTGCATAGGCAGTGGGATGTTTCAGCAGATGTCCAAAGCCCGGGGCTCACTGAACCTTTCCTTCCCACATCCCCTCCTCACTGCCAGCACCTGCGCCCCTTCCCTTGCAGCAACGTTTCATTTTCCCCCTTAGGAAGCCCATGATGCTATAAAAAAAAAAAAACAACGGGAGAAAAGAAAGTAGGTTTCCCATTATTTCCCACTTGGTGAGAAAAATCATGTCCAGTCAGATGTCGGGTAGCAACAACAAAGTGCAGAGCACACACACTTGGGGGTAAGGGGACCCTGCCAGCAGCCATCGCTTCCCCTCAGAGCTCATGAACACTTCTTTGCCATCACTGGGCTCCTACTTGCAGCCACAGTACCTTTGCCATCAGTCTGCTTTGGGGAATCCACGTACAGCACATGCCTGGTATGGTGCTCACGCAGATTTCCATTGCTGTTTATAAAATGTATAAAACATGAGCATCCTATTTCGTTTTATCCTTAAAGAAGCAAACAGATGTTATCTCTGCTGGCCTTGGGAACAAGCTCATTGTATGGTTTATGAGAGCAGGACAGTTAGCTGGGGGTTCTGTGACACTGGAACTAAGCCGTTTTTGTCCCAAAAGCCCTATTTTTTTTTTATAAGCATCCTTAGAAAATGTAAATATATTTCCTTGACGGGAAGGATTGTAAAGTTTGGTATTTACATTGATAGGTTTAAAGTGGTCTGGGTCTTCTTTCTTTTTTTTTTTTATCTCAGTGCATTTAAAAGCTCAGAAAAAAATGCATTTTGGGTCTTCTGTTTACGTTCATGTCATTTCTTGGGAAAGAATAAATCTGTTGGGCAGCAAACAGCAAACACACAGCAGTCAGCCAGAAAGCGCTTGAATTCAGAGCCCCAGGAAAGAGAGGATAAGAGAAAAATCCTCCATTGAGCAGACATGCGAAGGCAAACCAGCCACATAAATTAATTATTGATCATAAGGAGCTAGAGACAGGCGTAGCAGAGAGATGCGTTGGATTAAAACTCAAGTATTGCTACGAGGAGCTGTAAAGGCGTATTTTAATGTAACCCAATGGAGCCAGTGCAGTGCTGTCTGTCTTATCAGGAGAGATGTGCCTTGAAGGGTCATTGAGGAAGCAGTAAAGGCATGCATTTCTGCTAAGTGGTCCTCATTTGTTCCCAGACCAGTTGTCTTCATTCTGTGCAGAGTATCTCTCATGTTAAGAGCTGCAGAGCTTCATCCTTAAAACAAAAGGGAAGGGACTGCAGAGCTTTCCAAATACCTCACTTTGCATTGCCCTTTCTGTGTTTGCTGGGCTTGTTTCATAGTTAGAGGTAGTGGTAATACATGAGACTTGCAGATCGCAGCAGCGATAAAGACAGATCCTGCGGCCCCAGATTGAATCTCTTTTGGGGACATTTCTTGTCACTCCTTCCTGCTAGTAATGTAATTATTTTTATAGCTTCAGTCAAGGAAACATTTCCATGTGATTCAGTACATCTCCAAGCCTGAAATCTCCCACATTTATGTCGTGCTGTGAAGCAGTAGGAATAGTCTGCTTGGGGAGCATGTTGGGGAGCACCGCCACAAAGCAGAGCATGGAGAGAGCCCCATACACAGCCGGGAAATTACAGCTGCCGCTTGGGGGGAGCACACAATTTGGGCACTGCTTTTCCAGTCTTTGCAGAAGATTAGGGGGGAAAAAGCTGATCCAAAACCTTCTATGCCATGAAGACCATGATGAGCCACGTTCTGAGTGGGCTCCAAGTGACCTCGCTGTTGTGCACAGCAGGCGATGCCATCAGACATCTCAATGTCACTCCAAGGGGCCCTACGTACCAGCATTCATGGTTTACTTCTTCGGCAGATCTGGAAGTGAGGAAAACCAGCAAGTCCTCCAGCTGGATGCCAGCACCATTATTCTAATTAATGATTAGTTCTCAAGAATTAAAACAGTAGAAATACTTGCTGGGGAAAAAAAAAAAAAGAAATTACCCTAGGCACCCTGGCATTTAATTAGATTTGTAGCTGTAGAAGATGACCACTCAGCAGTGACAACTAATCATACACAAACAACAAATTAACTCAGCCAGCCAATAAATCACGCCGCGGCAGTCCTCACCCATCCTTGTCTCTGTAACCGTTTCCATGCTAGCCCAACCTGGATAAACTCTAATTCCAGTGCTTCCCTCACACAGCCCTGGCTTTGCTGGGCTCTGTCTAGTCTCCTAGTCACTGCTGGGTCACATTTTCACTGCAGGCAGTAGGTGCTGTGTTGGCTCTCTGAGAATTGCTTTCTTCTTGTGCTAAAGTGGGGTTTTCATTGCGTGGAGACTGGTTAAAACAGGGAACTCTCAATGATTCTTTTCCACAGTATGTCACCCTGAGTTGTCACATCACGAGAAGCAGCACCAGGTGAATGGAAGCACTCAGGAGGGTATGAATGGGACTCCTTCCCTGCAGTACCTCCTATACAATCTCCTAATACAAATATTAACAAGTGACAACTCTTGAAGTCCCACTGTTAAATCTGGGTTTCAAAGAGGTTTGCAGCCATCGCATTGCATGATTTCGAATTACTTTCTGGCTTCTTCACTTTGGCATCTTGGAATGAGCTCACATTTTGTTCAGGAAGGTAGCAGTGAAGCCCTGGCCTGCACGGCTTGCAAAACCATCAGATACTGCAAAGAAAACAACCCCTTTGCAGAGTGCCATAGGGTGAGCTGGAAATGAGCAGCCGTCTCTCCTCTCCCTCCCCTTTCCTTCTCCTCCCATCTTCTTCTCCTTTTAACCACAGCTTGAAAAACAGAAAAAGAGGTGAAAAAAGAGACAGATGTTGGCTGGTTCAGCATGATATATACTTTCTGGAAGAAATCCAGTAAGCCTGTGCTAGCTTTAATTGAATTCCTAATAAGATAGTTTTGCTTTGTTAACTGTCACCCGCAAGAAGCAGCTTTGCCATTTCCTTAGGAGATACCAGACAGCCCAAGTGCGGGCTTTAGAATGTACAAATTAGTTCTGGGATGAATTCAGCCATCAAAAAACCCACAGGAAGTAATTTATGTGATTATACCTTTGGTTTAAGCTGTGTGGGCCGCCTTAAAAATCACACTTTGGTGCTCAGGCTTAAATAAAACTCAGAATTTGGGGGAGGGAATGGGGGGAATCTGGTATACAAGAAGCAGGATTTGATGTGGGTCAGGGCTCTCTGGCATCCCTGCTGCCCAGCGTGGCCATTTTCTGCTCCTGCCTTGTTTTCTCCCATGCTGATTAGCTCCTTAATGAAACTAATTTGGCAGCAGGATCTGCATCAACCATAAGCATACACATAGGAGTCTGACGATCAGAAAACAGTAGGAATGCTATTGAAAAGCAAAGGGCCAGCTCAAGAGAGAGGCAGAGGCTTGTCAGCACACTTGTCACAGCAGGCTGGTTTATCTTTAGCTAAAACCAGAACAGCTCTTTAAATTCACCTGTGGAGCATAATGGCACACGGGGCATCCAGGAGGAATGGGGCTGTGTGGGTGCCTGACTATCCCGTGCCACCAGAACCCCATCCAGAGGGCAATCAGGACTCAAGAGATGGAACGTTTCCTTACTGCTCCTCTGTATTTCCCTATATTGCCACTTCTTGCCGTGGTGCTTGGAGATACTGTGGGAAGAGCAGACATTCAGCTCTGCGGCTGAACTCAACAATCATAACAAAAACCAATGTATTCATACAATACATTCATGTATATTTTGACACATGAGATAACAGGAGTATTCTGCTGAGTCCATTTTGCTGTCTGTCATTGGGAGCGTGATGTTTCAGGCACGAGCCTGCAGTCTCTGCGCTCGTCCCGCTTGGTGGGGTTTTCTATGCTGAACAAGCAGATATTTTGCAAGAGGATTTTCAGCCTTTGCAACTAGAAGGGCTGTATTTTAAGTTCCTGATACTGCCAGCATGAAATAACCTCTTATACTGTTTATATCTGAAACATTCATTGCTGGAACACAGCTGAGCATTTGCTTTCTAACCACCTTCCCCACAGAGAAGACACAGGACCATCCCTAAGTTCTGGAGCATAGAGGTGGCTCGGAGCAGCCGGTTTGGAGCCTTAAGAGAAAAGATGCTCAGGATGATCCTATCCCATGTTCCCCTTGGAAATGATATACACAACCTAGAGACCAACATTTCTTGTGATAATTTAACACGTGTGCACACTGTGCTGTTTCCCAGCACCATAACTTCACCCGTCGTGTGAGTTGGCTGCGGTGCATTTGCTCCCCAGCACATTTTGACCTTAATCAGTCATTTAGATGCTGCCATATGATTTGTCACACACAAGCTTTAGCAACATTTGGCTGTTGTGTCTTATTATTCTTATTTTTTAATAAAAGACCTTTTTCTAGAGAGCCTCCCCCCTGGAATTACTCTCAGGTTGCATCGACCACTTTGTCCATCAGCCCTTATATATTTCAGGCACAATCTGAAAACTATACACATAGTTAAATGTTTCAGAATGAGGGGTTTTTTGGCTGTTTCTGCCACTCCACACCACAGGTTCAGCCTGAGGAGCAAACCCCGAGACCTTTCCAGGAGCACCTCCACACCGCCCTGCCTGCAGTCATCTGGGTTTAGAAGGCATCAGAGGGGGCTGAGAGGCAGATGAGGCTGTCCCTCCGATTTCCATTTTCTTAGGAAACAGAAAATTAACCAAAAGAAAAGAAGGAAAAAAAAAAAAAAAAAAAGAGGAAAGAAAGAAAAACGATATTTGGCAGCAAACAGAGGGTAAGGATTGCTGCCAAGGCCTGGACAGCTGTACCTTCTTCCCTAGCAAGTTGCGCGATCAGCGAGGGCTGCGCTGAAAGCCAAGAGGAGTTACCATAGCTGCCACATTGCATTGTGCTGATCCTCCCTTTGGGAGACACCTTAAAGAAACAAACCCACCCTAACAGCTACGCGAGCTCTCGCGTCTCACCGTGCATCAGAGGAAAACTATGGGTGACCTCTCAGGCGTGCTGCTTTGCTTTTTTTTTCCCCTCTTTTTTCCTTCCCCCAAAACCCAGCATCTGAGGGCGAGTATCTGTTCCAAGACAGGGACAGGGGAGGAGGAGGAAAAACATTTATTCAATACTTTTTCCACTTTCTGCTCGTGCACAAATGCTCCGCGTGGCTGCAGCAGTGCTCCCTTACCAGGGCTGTCTTGATGGCTCCAAATAACTCAGGAAACAGAGCAAAAACCCAGAGGGTCCCACCCTGTGCTGTTGGGGGTATGCGTAGCTCTGTGTTTGGGAGCAGGCATCCCAGCACAGGTTCTTAGCTGGTGGCTTTGATGAATTTCAAAGCTTGAAGCATTCCCTGAATGGGGTGTTGAAGATATTGTGATGGAAGGGGACTTGGGAAAGGACAGAGAGCATCGCTGTGGGTGAAACCGCCACACTGTAATGTAAAGGAGCGCTCTCAGATTTCTTTTCAAACAGAAACAGAAAGTTGTTATATTTCTTCAGGGCAAAAGCAAGAAACCTATTTCGAGGTGTCCCTGTTCTACCCATTCACAACGTGGCATTTAAGATTTTTAGGTCATGGTCAAACAACATCCTGGCTTCCAAGGCTGCCTTTCACAGGAGTCTGCCACGTGTGCTTTTGCTGCCATTAAAAACCTATTTTCCTTGAAAACATCTCCAGAATCCGTGCCCACAGCCCTACCCACACCACGCCATGCTAAACATCCTTCCTGCTGTGTCAGGAATGGGCAGAGGGACATGGGGTGCCAGCCAGCTCCCTGCAAAAATAGGCAGCAGCTTCCCAGGTTCAGAGAGGTGTGTGATAGTACAGGTGAACAGCACAGCCCCTGGTCCCTTGCTGGTTCAGAATCTGCTGGCACTAGAGGGCAGGATGCACTGCATGAAAAAGCAGGGTGGACCACAAATTACATCCTAAGGGCACACCTAACACAAAGCAAACCAGGAGCATCCACACTATGCAAAGCAATGATGACACTCTGCAGCAGGCATCAGCACAGTCCTATAAGCTGTTTAGCTCAGGGTCAGGGTACCAAATGGCACCAGAGGCTGTTTGCTACTTTCCCAGCTGTGAAACTCAGGGTGAAACGTTTTGCCTTGCAAGGGGATGCTCTGAGTAGTGTTTGCTGACACTCCATAGAAGCTTCTGTTCATAGGCATTTGGTGGATCAGCGCAGCAAGCACAAACAAGCTGTGCTGCAAATGCTGTAGCACACACTTTCGGAAGTAACACTTCTGTTGTGTACCAACCAGCTAGTGCTTTTTAAGGCTCTTTAATGTATACTTTCTACATGGAACTCCAGTTCTTCATTATAGACATCCGTGTCAATAAATAACCAGTATTTTGAAAGATCACTCTGGTCTGGCTCTGCTGTTCAGTACTTCCTTTAGTGAAAATCTGTGGCATTGCTAAATGTTGCAATTTGTGCTCTGAACACCAGTAAAACTCCTCCGGAGCCTTGCAGCTGAAAGTTGTGCCTGTAAACCTATGCTCAGCTGCAGGTAGAGGGGGTGTCCCTTAAGACAGTGCATTGCAGAGATGGAAGTGGGTGAAGGAGCCCCCTCACCCATCTGCTCTGGCTCCAGCCCATTTTGTGATGAGCCAAAATGGGCTCACCCATTTTGGTGTGAGCTGTGCACATCTGTGCCCAAGGCCACTTAGGCTCTGGTAATCGAGGGTAAAAGCCGAACTTACTCTTGGTTCAGATACAATTTGCCTGTGTAATTTTTGTTAATGCTTGGTTGCCTGAGTTTCCCCCTCTGCAAAGCAATGCTAATGCTTTCTGTCGCCTCTACTGCCTGCCAGCCTCCCCTACGAGGCAGGTGCTCTGCATGCAGTGTGTAGGCAGGGAAGGGACCCACAGGACTGTGGTTCCACTGGAGCCAAGCCCTGTGTTGGGCACTGCTGCCCGCCCCATTCCCCCAGCAGCCCGTCCTCCTCTCTGCATGGATTATCCATCCACTCCCTTGTATTTTTAGGTGCTTTTTTGCATCCCAGGGGGACCCGACTGCTGCCAAATGGAAAATGGCTGTGCACTGGGGCCATTCTGAGAGGCCTATCTACAGAAATTTGTATGCATTTCACAGCTCCTCGCTCAGAGATCTAAATTGCAGATGTGCTCTTCAGCTTTAGAGAGGGACAAAACGGAAGTAAAGAGGTTAAGCAGTGCTGTGAGTCACTCCAATACACGACCTACTGTTGATTTAGAAACCTACCTCAGCAGTAAATACAGAACAACGTTTCTCCAAAATGTTTAACCTTTTGCATTCTGGCCAGCCAAACAAATAAAAGAGAACAAAAATACCCTCTCCAGAGTCAGAAAAACAACAATCTGTGGTGGCGTTAAGGAGCAAAAAGAAAGTGACCCATAATGAGTGACCTACAGAAGGGGGGGGGGAGGGGAGGAGGAGAAAGAGGAGAAGACACAGAAGGCAGAGACAGGCACATGCATTAGCTGAGCTGATAACAAAGAACACAATGCATAAAAGCTGTTGGTTCCAGGCCACAGAGAGCAGTGCACACAAGCACATGTCCCAAATGAGCATAAGGAAGCTGCTGGGCTTGGAGCTTAGGGCACAACGGGGAACAAAAGAAAAGGAAATATACAATCCAAACAATGCTTCTGCTGAAGTCAGTCATAAAACTTCAGTCTAAGAGGCAAGGGCACCCACTCTGTAGGGGAGAGCAGTTTGCACCTGCAGCTGCATGGACTCAATGAGCAACATCCAGTACGGTCTCAAATTATCTGCCCACTGGCAGTTTAGTTGTTTCTTTCCGGGGGTCTGGAAGCCTGGGTTGAGTGTCAAACATGTCTGAGGTGTGTAATTCAGGAAAAAAGCTTGCTGCATAATTGCAAACAGGCATTGCACGCAAGCTCACCGAACTACCAGAGAATTAGCTGCACGACAGGCAGCGCAGAGGTCTTACTGTGCATGTAGGATGTGTGTGCATTGAGGTGCCCTCACCTCAGCTATGGAAAGCCCAGCAAAAATCCTGAAGGCAGCTGAACCATGCAAATCCCTGCAGTCTAGCTGGATGTCTCTATTTCTGCCTTCCAAGCACGGGGTGTATCAGCAGAAGGAGAGAATTCCCTGGGATTTGAGGCACTGAGTGGGAGTTTAGAGAAAGGCCAGCATCTGCTGATCTCAGGGTACCATCAGGAGGATTCTACACAAGGATATTGAGGAGTTCATTTGGGCCAGAGCCATCCTGAGGACTCAGTTAAAGCAGAATTGCTGCAAAGCCATGTAGAGTCACCAGGGGAACTAAAAAGGCTTTATGGTCCCAACAGTTGCAATGATCTAAGTGAAAACTGATGAGCAAGCATTTGTAGCATGGATCAGACTTGCACTGAATACTTAGAAGTCAGAGGTTTGACTTCTGCGCTGCAGTTTGCAAATCACCTAAGATTGTGTGGAAATGGAGGTGCATTTAAAAAGGACCCTTTTGGTCAGCAGGGGTCTTCAAGAAAATGTCAATAAAGCAGAGCTAAAGTTTGATGTTGTAACAGCAAGAGAGGTTTCCGGTGCAGTAAGGAAAGCAGGGAAGACCGAGATTGTTTTGCATTCCACTTTATTGCAGTATAACCAGAGCAGGTGACAGTGGCAGTGGGATGGGAGCCATTCTGTTGTCAGCTTCCTCTGAGGAGGGACCCATCACACAGGAGGAGGATTTCATGCTGTTTTTGGGAGGGAGGATCCTTAGGAAGTGCGATCAGTGAGGTTACAGTGAGCTGCTGAAGCCTATGTGCTCACGTATCTGTTGCTGATATTGAACCTAAGCACCAGCAAAGAGCCCGAAACTGGGTGAAGGGACAACATGAAGCAAAGCTGGAGGGATGTGAACTGAGTGCAGAGCTCAACTCCTGTGCTCTCATCTTGGCTACAGCAAGTGATGGAGCAAGGAGAGCTGAGGGAGCAGCAGGGCAGGAGGGAGGCCATGAGCAGAGGAAGTGGGGGGCCCTGGGGACCAGGGATGAGCCGAGAGGAAAAAAGAACAGCTTGGACTGGGCTGTGTCACAGAGGGAGGCTGAGACTGAATATGCACCAGGCTAACATGAGGAGCCTGCTCCTACAGCAGATTGCTGCCTTGCTACGTAGGCTGTGGTATCTCCACACCAAAGTACCCAATAGAACTTGGCCTTCAGATTGCCACTATCACTTTCCTCTGGCCTGTTATTAGGGAAGTTACATTTTCTGGTGGACAGACTGGAGTTGGAAGGTGAGGTTAAGAAGTTTAGGACCCCTGCAGAGTTGATGTTTTTTGTTTGAAGAGCACTGAATTTCCTCAGCCCTTTAGAAAATACCTCCCTATGTTCACGCCTGAGATTCTTGATATTTAATAGCTGTTTTAATCCCTGTGGAAAGCTTCTTTAAGCTGTAACGTGCAAGACCAAGATGAAGAGGGATTAAGCAACTTATGCATGTTTTAAAGTGTGCAACTGGAAGTTCAGGAGAAGTCACAAGCTGGTACAGTGCAGACCTTATGTATGTCTTATTACTGCAGCATCCCCAGGACATTCCTGCACCAAAGAAGTCTTCCAACCAGTATAGCTTCCTGTAATACTGGAATGATTCCTTGTCTGAACATAAGCCTTTGCTCCACGTGGGCAGAGCAGCATTATTATTTCTGCCCTGGAGAGAGGAACCTAGTACATGGAGATGTTATAGACCAGAAGCAGCACCCAAGCAACTTTAGCCTTTTCCCAGATCCTCTGAGAGCAAAGCTGCTTCATCTCCTACCTTTACTGCAGTGAGCAAGCAATCCTCTGCTGCCTGGACCAGATCATAGCTCCCTTTCTTTGTGGGAAAGGCAGCCCACAAGCATCCCCTTTGGCTCTCCCATGCCTAGGAGCAATTGTCAGCCAACACAACAGCTTACCTGGGCCTCAACCCCACTCTGGTGTCCTAGAAGTGGGATCGTGCTGATTGTATCAGAGGTGATCCCGTGGTCACTCAGGGAGCCCCCAAAGCCGAGTGCATGCATGTATTCTCCCCAGACAGATACAGACCACCAATTGCTACTGTCACAGTCTAGTTTGTGTAGCCAGGCACAGCTCCCAGTGAAAGCAATACAGCCAACTCCTCCTTTGGTTAATGGAGCATAAATGGAAGTGGTTCAAGTGGTTTGTACTGGAGAAACCTGACAGCCCCATCCCTTGGACTTAAACGCATCTCATGGCCAGAGACAAAGCAGGCAAGTGAAGTGATTGGAGCAGGGAGATAGATTGTTGGAAGGAAAAGCAAAGGCAGCAGTTCTTTATAGTGCCTGGGGTTTGCTGTGATAGTGCTCATTTCAGCTAGTTTTCTTATCTCAGCAGTACCCAATTTGGGGGCAACATGCAAATACGTGAAGGGGAGTATCTACCTTCACATCCATCAGGATGCTTTTCCAGCACTCCAATGGAATGATTCAGGAGTGTTTGCTAAAGAGGGATCGAGGGGAGGGAAGGAAAGGAAGAAGGCGGCATTTAATAACTCCCAAATCATTTTTAAAAAATCATTAGCTATTATTTCAGCTGCATGACCTCCTGAAGGGACTTTCTAGAGGGCCAGATTATGCAGTCAACTAAAAATATAAATAAGTAAAAAGAGGGCAGAGATCACTTTGCTCAGCCAATTTGTGTGGGATGTCAGGTTAAGCTTCCTGTAGGGTGCATGCATGCACTTCCTGGACACAAGTGTGGCCCGACAGCTCCCCTGGTCTGAGGACGCCTCCCGAGTCAGTAGATATGGCAGAAGTAATGAGTTACCATTTTCATTTCTCAAGTGCTGGTTTCCAAGTACATCTTGCTAGTCCTGCAGGAAACAGAGCACATCACGTTGATGCAAGATTTCCAGCTGCAGTTCAAGCAGGCTGTGGCTTCAGACTCTATTTCTCAGCCATGATTCTCTGGGTAAATGTCTTTATCCTTCCTGGCTGAAGCACTCAGTGTGGGTAGGGGAAACTTTCGAACTCCTCCCCATTCTAACTATGGTAATACCAAGGGTCCTGCTGAACGCACAGACCTCTGTGGTATCCCTATGGCTGCACTCCACCATAGCTGCAAAAAGCATCTTCAACTCAGGAGAAGTGCAGAGGATTGAAGTTAGTACAAACACATTGTGTTCCTCCGTACCTAAAGTATATGTAAGTTTAAATAGGGTATCCTATGTGTGTAGGAGCATGCCTACACTTTTCTCTACACAGAGATTAACCATTATTTCCTCGTACTATCCCTACATTCAGCCTCATTTCTCACTTCTGCTGCTGTACTGAATGTCCAACCTCTCCCACCCTTCACAAACCATTCTGTGCATAATGCAGGCAAGTCAGATGAGAAACCTGTGAGCAGTATATTCAGGGAGAGACCCTGATTTAGGGGAGAGTGGGCTTAACTCAGGTCTGCATGCCCTAGGACTCACTGTCTGCACATCCTAGGGCAGCTTGTGAAATACAGAGAGGAACAACGTTGCCAAAGTCAAAGCACAAAGCCTTTGTTCTAAACAGATGCAGAGAACTCCTCTGCCTCCCCCAGAAAGGAGACTGCATCAGTACCACAGTAATATCGGCTATTAGCTCAGTAGGAAACTAGCAGGGTTCAGATTCAAAGGCTCAGACAAGTCCAGCTTGCAGCTGGCAAACCTAAACAAGACCAGCCAGCTGGCGTTGAGCTGAGTCATCCACGCAGCAATTTGGTTGAAAACGTTGTCTTAACCCATTCATATAATTTCCCAAATCCCAAAACCCTGGCAAGTAGAGTCAAGGAAATGTACATCTGCCTTCTGCACAATGACAGACTGGAAAAGATCGTGTAAACCAATTTTCCAGAGCTTTTTATAGACTTCTGTGTTCGTGTTACGTACAGTTCAGATTCTTGGTAGTCATTTGTTAGGCTGCTCTGATTCAGCAAAGCATATGACACATCCTTAGTGCATGTGCTAAATCCCACTGAAGCCATGGGGGCTAGAGGCACTCGGTTAGAAATCAGGCATGTGACTGAATGCTTTACTCAATGAAGGCAAGCTAAGGACAAGCTGGCTTTCTTTTTCCTTCTTCTTCTTGTTTTAATAGTCAAATTGCTTCTTAAGCAGAGAGGTTTCCTCTCTGCATGCTTCTTCCTCCAGAAGTTTGAACTTGTTGGAGTGAGAATGTTTGTTCACCTTCTTAAAAAGCAGCAAGCGAATTATTAGCTTCTTATTTCTCCTCTCCAAGCCAGAAACTTTAGATGTGTGGTGGAAAACTCTAAAGAGAGCTTTAAAGTGTCTGCAGAATAGCTTATCTATGGAAACTTGAAACAGCAGCATAGAAAGCTGGTAGATGGCAATCAGAATATGCCATCAGCTCACTGATACTTGAGCCTTGAGAAGAGGCTGACAAGGAGATAGAACAGAAGAAAGGAGATGTCAGGCTTGCCTATAAGCACCATAGAGAAGGAAGAGCAGCAGCTGGGGACATGGTTGAAGAATGAGGTCTAGAGGGCTGGTTTCAAGCTTTGACAGTGACATCTGTCTGGAAGGCAAAAACTCTAGAGGTGATGGAAAGGGTTCTATGTGCAGCAAATGCTATAAGACCTGATGTAGTATTGATGCACAACAGGCGAGGGTTCTTGCCAGGCTTACAAGCGTGTTAATGTAGCTGTTGGATCCCTGAAGGCAGCAAGAAATAGCCTCTGGCACTAGCAAATCAGGAGTGCAAAACAAGCTGTGCTCTATCAGGATATGCATTCATAGTCATGACAGTCACTCCCCAAGCATGGGGACAGCCATTTATGAGATGTCCATAAGTGAAGCTGACCTGCTCTGCAGTGGGACTCCTGCCCTGAAGCTGATGGTGGCATTCAGTGAGCTCTGCTCACCCCCACCCTGCATGTGACCTGATGGCTGTCTGTGGCATGGCACGGTTAGCATCACTGCTAGAGTGCCTTATTTGATGTCAAGAGCTTTTTACCATGGCAGGAGTGTTTGGTATATAAAGTGCAACTCCCTCTGCATGAGGGCAACACCCAGTAACCCCACGTATTTTAAAGAGTTGGACTATTCTTGCTATAAAAAAGATCAGAGTGGCTTTATTGACTGCAGCGGAGTTAAACTGGTTTATTCCAAGTGAGAATTTGGCCCCTTGACTTCAATGAAGCTGCACTGATTAATCCCAGATGGAGACCTGGCCTGGTACAATCCCGTCCAAAAATCCTGGGAGATTAGTAACACACACACACTGAATCACCACCGTTACTCAGAGTCTGGGTGGTTATCAAAAACCTGCACCTGCTGCAGTGGGAAACACTGCAACTGCGATCGTCGACTTCAGGGACCAGGGTGTGGTGTGTGAGGGCACATTCTTCAAACACTGCCTCATGCAAGGGAGGAGATGCCAAAGCAGCACGCTTTCCTGTGCAAATATTTGGGAACGTGGTCTGGGATGTAAGTCCTGGATCTTATAAAACCCAGGTATGGTGGCAGGGAGGTTGCTGGGCAAGGAGATGGGGAAATCCCGCTCCTTCTCATTGCAGGTTTTCTGCTATGCTCTGTAAAGATCCTCAGTGCAAAAAACTGAGAAGGAAGTCTCCTCAACTTCAGGCAATCTGTCCTGGCATCAGATTGAAGGGCCAAGTTTCTCTCAGGGCACACACAGTTTTGCTTCCTGGTGTTCCAGGAACAAGTGCTGTCCTATTGGGGAACGGATCCACTAATAACTAAAAGGGCTTTACTTTCATAGCCACTTACACACATTCCCATACAGACCCATATGTGTCTGTAGGGTCGCACTGAAGCTGTGCCTTGTGTTACAGTGTGAAGAAACACCAAACTGTACCTTTTCAAAGACTGATGGTGTTGGGCTTTTTTTTGTCTCAGGTGGTAGAAACAAATGGTGAGCAATATGTAGCCCACCTTCCCAGCACATTACCCATGCACAGATGTAACCCATGGCTAAAAGATGACAATACTCCTTCCTAGCTGGCTGGCTGGAGGTGCCCCTCATTCAATGTCACATAGGTCAAGGTGACAAAAAAGGGCTCTGCATGGCGTGCAGAGAAGGCACGGCATCACAGTCAGGAAGAAGAAATGCCTAAGCTTGCATTTTTCTCCCTCCAGCTCTGCCTTCCAAGCGTTTCTGAAGTCAGGCATCTGGAACGTGATGTAATCTGAAGATTGATCAGCAACAGCACACGAACAGCTGTGCACATCTGGCATACAGGTGTTTCAGTTGCTATTTGTCAGGAACTGTATCAAATATTAAAAAGCATCTCAAGTTCATAAGGAAATCTTACCTGTCCTGCAGATTGTTCACAGGAGCGTGCAGAATGCCATTGATTTTATGCAAACTCTTTCTGTTTTATAGTGGGTGGCCCAAGTCTTTATTTTTTATATTTAACAAGGAGTTTGAACCAGAGATATTCCTGAAGTGGGGTTTTCACTGTTGTTAATACCACTGGCATTAAGCCACCAGTGGAATTGAGATAGTTGTAATGGATAGATGCCGTCACCCACTTGCTGATTTACTCTTAGGAGGCAGTGCTATTAAGTACTTGTACACAGTCCTTGTGCTGTTCTGACGAACAAAAAGCAGAGAGCAGTCCCCTTCGTGCTTGGCTACCTATGAATGCTGCAAGGCTTGCTCCAATGTCCCTGAACCACAAAATGACGTTTCCTCCTCCCCATGGAGATGCTGCCACTCAGGAAGTTTGTGGACTGCAGAGGAATATATGCTGCACACAGGAAAGAGAAAGGGAACAGGGAAGGTGCTGGCTGAGCCCCGAAAGAGTTCCCTTGGAAGAAGAATAAAGCTGCAGATGTATATATTTATTTTTGGAGTAGGTGTTTTTCCTAGAATTTCTGTTATTTTGGCAGGAGTGGAGAGGGGAGGAGAAAATGCTTCCCTTTGTCCAATATTCTTTGCTTTTCCAAAATGGGATGGAGGCAGGAGGTGTTTTTACAGCCCACGTTGTGTAGAAAGGGACCAGAGACATTCACTTTGACCACCAGCACTGTCAGAGCATGCTGCATACCATGCTGCATTCAGCCCAAGCTGCCCATAGCCACAGCTCCACATATGTCCAAAAGCAAGGAGGACCTTGCATCTACTGATATTTTCCACCTGGATATTCTCAACCAGCCCACCAGAACATGATATAATTTACTTTGCATACAGCTTAGCACATATATGTGGTCAGTCATCATAGCTGAGTCAATAAACCGTAATAACAGGTCATGCAGCTGTGTCCTACAGCATACTAAGCCCTAGTTCACAAGCTGGATAGGGTAGGGATTGCACGAGTCTGTTGCTGTGAGCATCTCAATAGAAACGTATGGCTCATGCCTGACCACTTCACCTTCCTTATCTGACTTCTGTGCAGCGTATTTCCATCGCTTCAGCACTGACCTGGCTGGCCTAAGCATGCAGTAGGTGTGCTTATGGAACTGGAACTGCTTATGGGCTGGCAGCTGAAACCCATATTGATATGGGAGGCCTCGAGGCTGGAGAATCAGAGAGGCTCAAAAGGCAGAAGGAACAAAAAAAAACCTGCACTCATCTGCACTCAACTGCACAAGCTTCATCAGCTTCAAAGCCATTGTTTAAGGACATGTGTGAGTCCATGCTACCTCCCTCCCCATCCCTACTTGTTTCAGCGGAGCTGCCCAAAAAGAAAATCTCATTTCCTGCCCTCTCCCCCTCCCTGTTCCTCTCCCTATTCCACACCTTTCCAATGCAAAGCCAGGCTTGTGACTGAGTGACCAGGAGTGCCAAGGAAACTGTGGACATGGGCTTTGCTGCAGCATCATCCAGGAGGGCTGGAGGTGGCCCCTGGCTATCCCTTGCCCCTTGCACCATGGGCCCTTGTGTGAGTCAGGAGATGCTGGTGGTGTCCCCAAGCGCTCGCTCTTCAGAGCCACCCACGAGGCAGCTGGGCAGAGCTGAGGACAGAGCTTACACGGTCCTTTCAGATTTCGAAACAGCTCTGCTTTTTCCTGCTCCAACTGCTCATTAACAGCTTCCGGCTTTTGGCAATTTCTAGCAGCGCTTTCAGTGATGTACTGCCAAGATTTTAACAAGGGGCTCCCACAAACCTACCTCCTCCTCCAGCTGCGACGAACCCCATTGCCCCGGAGAGGCCAAGGCTTGGACTGTGGAGGAGTGCAGGGCTGGGGGAACTGTTCCTTTGGGGGACTCTTTCCTGTTTAAAGCTTTTATTTTTCCTTCTCTTTTCTGGCAAGGGAGGGCTGCAGCACCTTGGAGCAAACACACTGACTGCCAGGAGGTTGCTGCAGAGAGGCAGGACATAACACAGAAACCCTGAGAGCCCCAGCAGCAAAACACTTCATTGCAGAGCCCTCACTTGTCCTCCCTGTTCAGGGGCCAGTTCCAGGCAACCGGTTTTATCTGGGCTACATTAAATCAGCCACTGGCCAAAATGCTGAAGAAGTGCCTTTCTCTAAGTGCTCTGAGACCCCAAAGGGGAAGATTTTACTGCTGGAAGTGGTTGAGAGCATGAGTTTGTGTGATTTTAAGGAGTAAAGATAGAGCGTACGTTAAGTGATAAATGGCTGGAGATGGAAGGAAAGTTGAACAGAAGCTAAGGAAACTTTGAGATCAGAGCATGCAGAGGTGCCATGCTTGTTTGTGAGAGATGGAAATGTTTCTTTTACCCTGGAGAGCTCAGCCTAGCAGCAGTGCACCTGAACATGTTAAAACAGGAAATCTCACTTTCTGCCTTTAAGAACGGGGTGCAAGAAGGACAATTCATGATGGATGCCAAAACTGTAAACCACGGGACATTCAAAAGACAGCTAAATGACTGCTGATGTAACACATTAATAGATAAACCTATAGCTTATGCATTAGTATACAAGTATTAAGTGCAGCTTGTTCTAGTAAAAACTACAGAGTGAACTTCACTAGATCCATGCAAAGCAATGGTATCTTGTTAGATATTGAAGTATTTTCTGTCGTTTAATTGAAACTATTCCACACACTAGAAAGACAAGCAGAGACAAATACTTTGCAGCACTGTAAAACCCGACTTAGGGTGTTGGCAGCTCTACAGGGACCACAAGTTCTGGTGTAGATAATGCCTATTGAGGTAGGTAACCACAGGTACAAAAGAGCCATTCTGCAGGAGAGTGGGGATAAAAAAGAATTAATGATGGTTATTTAGTGGGGCTGGGAAGCCCAGGATTGTGGGATTGCTTTTTGGTATTGCACCTTCAGGATCTTTCACTATGAACAGCGAGGTATGAGCAAGCCTTTGGCTTTTCTTAGCAGTGGGCAAGCTGGGCTGTTGAGACAGAAGCAGGCTTGGGGGAGAGGAGGATGGAAAGGATTAAATCTCCTTCCAGACAGGCTGTACATTTGCTTTTTCCACCTCCCTGTCAAACAGTTAGTCACACTCCTGATACCAAACCGGGGAGTTGCGGGACACAAGGAAGATATTTTCTCTTGGACCAGCCATGGGCAGACAAATCCTGCAAGGTCTGGAAAGTCTGGGGTAAATTAGATTAGAGGCTTTCCTCTAGACATTGATAGGCTCTTGAGGTGGGGGTACGTTTGGAGAGAGCGAGGGGGGCCCTGCGGCTTGGGAATGAACAACTGCGAAGGATATGTTTTTAAATGGTTTCCCAGCTGTAAGATGCACATAATTGTGGCTTTCCTTCATCTGGGAGACTTCAAGAGCGGATGGTTGATAAGAGTTCATACCAGCAAAGGCAGAAAAACACAAGCCAAGGTATCTGGTTTCAGTCTGTCCGTACCCACAGCATTAGATCTGATTTTGTCCTTCTCCCCTCACTGCATGCACACAATTATCTGAATTCCTTTCTCCACTGCTTCCTCTCCTCTGAAGTCTTGCAGGCTGGCCCTTGTACCTTTACTGCGAGGGCTGTACTTGCATACTGCATTAGAGACAGCCGTGCAATTGGCCTCTCTCTGTTCAGGGTCAACTTTTACCAGCATAGTGCTGCAGCTACAAGGACTCATGCTCCCTGGAGGGCAGAGAGCCACTAGAGGCAATGGGAACTTATACTCCATCCCCATCTTTTAGTCTTTTTTCTGATGGGAAACAGCCTGTCTAATGACCTAACCGCTCAAAAGTGCCATTCCTTTGTGCTTTAGTTTACCCTTTGTTCCTATGTTCTGCTGTTTGCCTCCAGTTGTGTTCAGAAGGAAGGCCCTAAATCCTTGTACTGCAGATGGGGCATCTCAAGGAATATTCTGCCATTTTGGGATGGATTCCTGGACAACTATGTGGGCAGTAAAGTAGATACGCTTGAGGACACAGCCTAAACATGGCGTTTCCACCTCAAACAGTTGTCCCATTCTCCATACCCATCAGCCCTGTGGTCAAGCAGAAGAGGGGCCCTTCCTAATATTATTCTATGGGCAAATTGGCTTCCTGAAATAAGACTCTCGATCCTTTTCTGGGATTGCCACATGCTGCCTTTTCCCACAAAGTGCAGCACACAATTGCCTGCTCACAAAGCTCTTGATGCTGCTGTGATATTTTTCCTGTTAGTTTGCATTTCTGAGCCATCTAAATGACATAAAATGCTTTAAATATAGACTGCCTGCTTTGTCTCTGGGGGCTGCTGACAGCCTATTTGATCCAAGTTACACGTAGAAATGTCAGCATGGAAATTGCTCAGATGAAATTTCTTGTTCAAAATTGCCTTTGAAAATTATTTTGATGTTCTTTAAGCCAGATGTCAACGCCATCAGAACAGCATCTCATGGTATGGGTTGTCCTTTACCTAGATAGGGAACAAACCAAAACCCCAGCACTCTCTTTCAGTCCAGAGGACATAGGTCTTTTGCAGGCCCCTCTATATGTTCTTCAGCAGTCAACGGTGGTTAAAACTGTTCTGAGGAATCTTCTATTTCACCTAGGAGTGGCTGTGATGAACAAGGTGCACAGGGAAAGGTCCACTTCAGTAGTGCATTGGCCCTGAGTAGCAGGGGTGGGGAGGACTATGCTGCTCTGGACAATGGCCATAAGCTACTAGCTCTGGAGGACAAAGCTGGAAAGAAGGAGGACAGCATCAGGTTAACAGCATTAGGTTAACAGGTTCCACCATGGGCATTTATGCAGCCTTTCACACCAAGGAGCAATAGCAACAAGGAGACAGCTATGTGTTTTGCCTCATCCTAAGAGCATCAGATACCTGTCTTGCCTGTGTGTGTCCCAGTGTGCTGGCCACGAGGCTCCTGGCAGGCAGCACCTTACCTCCCTTCTAACACCTCTCTCCAGCTAGTTTAACAAATATATGATAAAATCTAAGCCAAAACAAAATGCCCATTCCTCCTGCCTTCGGTCTGCTTCATATGGGACACAGAGACACTCACACTATGTGTTTCCTCCAGGTCCAGGTGGGACACTGCTTTGCAAGCTGGGCAATCTGCATGCTGCCTGCCAGCCTCCCACCCATCACCAGCACAGCAGTCATGAGGAAGCTCTTAGCATTTTGGAGCATGGCTGTTTTCCACTCTCCATTTGCTCTGAAACAGCTGGACTATTTTTTGCCTAACCTCCAGACAACAGAAACAACAACAAGAAGAATCACCTTCAGGCATGGAAAAGTTTCAGTTTCAAGCACCACAAGCTTCAGAAAGATATGAACAGATAAAAAACAGGAGGCTGGAAGGCAAAGCTTACAGACCTGACCATGCATATGGCACTGACGTTTGCAATATGCTTTTTTGAAGCTATTATTCCCGAGACAGCTAGAAGTGGTGGCCCATAGTTCACAAAGCTCAGGAATGAGCAATGTTAAGGGTTAGGATGGGTGTTTGAGATCAGCCTTACTCACTGCATCTGGAGACCCCACTCTTGGTGATGGAAATCCCTGCTAGGTTAAGTGACTTCTGTGTCCCCAGCAGGACACTCATGAGTATCCCATTCCTCTGTACTTCAAGCTGCCATGTAGGCTTTAGTACCTATTTTTATGGCCAGAAGCAATCCAAATTTAGGCTTTCCAGCCTGAAAGTCAAGGCGTTGAGATCTGTCTTCCCCTCCAGCCCAGTTTCTGGAGCAGCTTTTGCTTTGGCATTTCAAATATTCACATCAGATCATGCTGACCTTTTCTCTCCAAAGGTACGGGCATGGACACATGCATCCCATGTCACGTTTCGTATTGTTTGCTGTTGTTCTCCCCATCCCCAATGTGCCTATGGGGCAGCGTGCATGCAGTGCTGCTGTGGCGGGTGAGCATACTGGGGCTATGAAATAATGCAATAACTCATCCAGCCACATTTATTTGTTTGGAAAAATTATTAAGGGCGGCTGATACTTAGCAAAACGTTTCCATCAGCGCTGATCTTCTAGAGCAAGAGCATCTCCTTTTTTGTTGTAACCAAGCAGTGTTTGAACCCAGTGGTAGAACTTCTCCAGAATAATTTGCCTACATCACATTTTCCTTTCTCTTTATGAATATACAGACAGCCTCCAACCCTGAAAATACACATCTAGGTAACAATGACTGGAGAGGTCACTGTCTAAAATGGTTACCTAGTCTTGCTTAGGTGTTATCTCCAGGCACAGGCAATCTAGGAGGGGATTTCTTCTTCCCCAGACAGAAAGTGGAGAAAGGAAGGAACGCATCACACACAGGGATGTGGGTCCTGCAGCCTTTCCTTGGGCAAGTGAATAGGAGCCTGCAGACCTCAGCTGCCGTGGTTTCCATTCTGTATTCTTGGGCTTGGGAATGATCTAAAGGAAATTAAAGAGCAGCAAGTTCTCAGCTGACTGAATGGCAGTCTGTGTCATAACAAAAACTGCACTGGGTCTGCAGTGCATAACAGCTATATTTTGTGTTATATGCTGTGGGACAACATAATTCTTGGTAATGATGATCAGCAGAGGGCTTCTCTGTGTACCATCTCAGCCCAGACGCTGTAACCATGCATAGCTGTTGTGTAATGTTATGTCCTTCAGCTGAAGAATCACAATCTGCTTTACGGGCACTAACAAATCCAACCCACGTGCCCATGTGTAACAGAGGCAAGGATGTACGGCAATTTCCCATTCAGGGAAACCAAAGCACGTGAAGAGAAAGCAATTATATGGGCAAACTGAGTGAGCTGGGATTAAAACTGAGATCTGCAAGGTCCAGCTCCCCAACCCCACCATCTTAGTGCCATGCCAGGAAGAAAATCTGTCCCATCCCCATAAAATCTGCTTTGGGAGGCCAGAGCCAGTTGGTGGGTACACAGGCACAAGGCACTACCTGGGAGGAGATTGGTACAGACATGACTCGTCTCACTGCTTCTCTGCCTGCCACGAATGTTTCCACTCATCCCACCACCAAAGCAAGTCCCTCACACTGCAAGTGGATGACCCTACTCCTGTTACCATTCCTATGCTTTCAAACTCGCTTGACCACCTGGTCTTGTGTTTCCCATCATGGGCTCCGTGCAGCATTAGTGAGATGTGAGACTTCAGAAGGGGACTCACACATACAAACCCAAATCCAAATAACAGATTCACATGCAAGATTGGGGGTGGGGGGGACAGCAAAATTAGACAAGGTGTCCTTCTCCTCCCTTTGTTTTATATCTCATTCAGAGCCCCTACAAGCCCTCTAGCTGGGGCTGCAGCGGTGTGAGCATTAGGAAGGGGCTGGTCTGCCATCCGCAGGACATGCACACATGCAAACCACTGCTGCTCGCCTTCCCCAAGCAGTCCAGGTCCTGGGAAGCCTGTCAAGTCCTGAGCTCGGCTGCAGAACGTGGTTGTAATTAGATAATTAATAATTTTGAGAAGGAAAGGAAAGGAGAGGAAATAAGCTAAATGGAAGCTTTCCTTAGTGAGGAAATAATTACATCTGCTTTTTGATATATGAGCTGAGGTGGCTTTCTGGAGGCAGTGCCAGCAGCTTGCATGAGAAGCCATCCCTCCCCCAGGTTAGATGGGGAGGGATGTCCCACCAACCTGCAAATGAGCAGCAGCAGGTTGCTGCAGACCACAGCCAGCCCTGCAGGTAATGGGGCTCTGTGACATGCAGCTGCACCTTGCCACAGCTCTGAGAGCAGAGCAGAGGAGAGACCATGTATAAGGTCACTAGGAGCAGTGAGGATGACGGGCTGAGCATCACAACCCTTGGGGCTGGAGGAGCTGCTGTAAGCAGAGGGGGTTTTCCATACAAGCATTACTCCTGCCTTTGGGTTTAGCAGACTGTACACTCATGCATTATAACCCAAAGCCAAAGTAACTGTTGGGTTTATGTTGCATTCTTTCTTTCTTTGGATGTTCCTGTCTCTTACATAAGTGTGTTACCCCAGGATGGAAAGAAAACACAGCATGGCCTGCCTGGTTTTGCGTGAGGAGCTGAGTCACCGTGGGTGGGATTGCTGCAGCACGCCTCGGGTGTCGGTGGGAGCACAGTGCTAAATGCAGCAACAATTGGAAGCAGCCCTCGTGCTGAGCATTCAGTCTCACTGTTTTGCTTGTCTGAGAGGCCATAAGGGCTATTCCTGGTGCACTGGATCTGCTGTTAGATTAACCATGTGCCCTACTCTGCTTGCACCAGGGCTGGGTTAGGGTTCTTCAGAAGCACTTCTTTCATTTGCAAGGGAAAAGAACTTATGCAACAATGTGCATCTCACATCCTGTATTCAGTGTATTTATTTTCCCTTCTTTCCCACCTCCCTGCCCCCCGGTCCCCTCTCTCTAGACTGACCAGTGTCTGAGACTGAAGTGGAATTGGGACGTATCCAAGTTTGTAGCTTCTGAAACCTTAACGACCTCAAGTAAACTGGTCCAAAAGACCCCTCTTGACCTCCCTCACTCTGAACTCTTGCAGAGCACTTAGACTGAGCAGGAGCCAGCACCAAAGCTATGGGCCTGAACCTTCGCACCATCTCTCCAAGTGACTGATCACAGAGAAGCGAGAAGCAACATTCCTGATTGTTCATCGTTGTTGGGTTTTGTGTGTGTGTCTGTCTGGGTGTTTCCTTTTAGTTCTTTATGTTTTTGGTTTTTTTTTTTCTTTCTCCTTTGCTGGAAAAAAAAATAATAATAATCTTAATTCAGGAACACATTTATGAGACATCTTTGGGTTCAGATTTTATTTCCCCTTTAGCTGTATTCTTTGTTGTGTGCGCGACTAGTTTGTTAACGCTCAAAACCTGATTTCTTGTGCAGTGATGTCAAAACTGGACCAAGGCTCTCAGAAAAAGAAGGAAAAAAAAAAAAAAAAGGAAAAAAACAAAAAAGAAAAACCACAAAAAAAAAAAAAGGAATTAAAAAGGCCACAATGTCCCCCAGCTCCCTGCATGATTTGTTACAAGTACAGCCTGGATTACAGACTGCCCTCCACACTCTACTGCCTCTTCCTTATTGCTCCATGATTTGCTACCACTCCTGACCCCCTTCCCTCATCCCCCTCCCCCCCCCCCACTTTTTGTTTTTCATTTTCTGTTCCAGTGTATATGTTGCTTATTTGTTTTATTTATTGAGATATTTTTAACGAGCTAAGAGACTGCAATGTCGCTGTGTATACTGCTTCTCTTGCCATCAAAAATAAAGATGTCATGCAGCTACTGAGGGTATTTGATTTATGTTCTGAATGCACAGCTCCCAGCAGAAGCTGAGGAGCTGAACCACTTCCTTGCACCCCACTGGTGTTACAGCACTCACCAGTTCAGCTAACACCCATTTCCCAGGTAGCAGGCAATGGGCACAGCATGCAACCTGCAACCCCTGAGGTTCAAGGCCAAGCTGGATGGAGCCCTGGCCAATCTGATCTAATGCATGATCTGCTGATTGGCAGCCTTGCCCATGTCAAGGATTGGAACTAGATGATCTCTGAGGTCCTTTCCAACCCAAGCTATTCTATGATTCTTTGAATTTTATGTAGATGGGATGCAGTCGAGCTGCTCAGCCTTGGAATTCCTATTCATTTATGAACTGCACACTGTGTCCAGAAGACATTCATAATTCACAGAAGCTGGGCAAAAAACTCATAGCTGCAGCACAGCAATGGTCAACCAGGGTTGCTGCTCTATTCCTCCTTCCCCCTCACCTTCTACCCTGAGACCAAAGACCAACAGGCTCTGCTGGTGCTCACCAGCCTTCCTCTTCTGCCTCACAACACCCTGTCAGTTTCTTGGCCATACACATACTGAAGCCAGGTTTCAATTTCCAGGTCATAAATAACACATTTAACAAGAATTAGTTCTGGGAAAAACAAAAACCTTAAAGAAACAATTGCAGCAGATCTGGAAACACAGGGCCACTGAAAAATGAATCGAGTCATTCCATCTTCAGAGGAAAGAACTTCAGCATTGCCAACTCAGGAACATACGTGTGCATATGGTCAGATGCATTAATTGTCTGATAGGTTTCAGAAGTGATAGGTCCAACAGGCAGAGTTGCATAGAGTAAAATACATCAAATCCATTGGGAGCTTGCTGCAAACTGTGCCAAACTGATTTCACCACAAGGCGAGGCACCATCGAAATACAGACACCTAAATCTCACTTCAGCCCCATTCAGTTTGTCAGAGGAGTCTGTTGTGTTGCTTTGCTATCTCAGGACATGACCAGAACCAGGAGAGAACAGGCAGGTCAAACCTGCTAATCACAGAACCATAGAATCATTAAGGTTAGAAAAGACCTTTGAGATCTCCAAGTCCAACTGTCAACCCATCACCACCATACCCACTAACCATGTCCCTGCCAAGCCACAGATGAGATGTACACAACCACAGCAGTGCCTCTGTGGTTGCCATGTGCCTTCCTTAATGCTTACCAAGGATCAGCACTGCTGAACTTTGTCCTCCAACATCATGCATGCAAGGACATGTAATGGCAGACCAAAGCATGTAGCAGCTTTTTCAACAGTGCACACCACTCCTCGCACTGTGACTGAATTTGTCCTTCACAATCCCATCCATCCATGAAAACCTTGAGGGCAGGGACAGTCTCTCCTGTGCAAAAGAGAACAAAACCACAACCTCTAATGCACCAGGTTCCACCACAGATAACAGATTCTCAAAACAGGGACCCCTCCAAACATGCCGGGCCTGTCTGGTCCTGACTGATCTTGGCACATACGAAGTCCTGATGCAAAGAGCATCATTTTTTAACTCAATCCGATATCAGTTACTAGTTGCCAAAGCCCCCATTTGCAAGAGTAGAAATTCACAGCCACTTTACAGCTAGACCTCCAGGCCAAATCAACAACAACAGCAACAAAAACCCCCAAAACAAGAACAAACAACCCCAAACAAATCCAAGCTCAAAGTCCCCCTTTGGGATCCCTCCTGTCCATGACCTCCCTCCAGGCCACCCATTTGCACACACAGCTGCTGACAGCAAGGAGGAGCCAGGGAGGGAAAAGCACTGGCAATTCCCAGGGATAGTTTGCAAACTTGGGAGTCTTCACTTGGCTGGGACCACCCAGGCACCATCTATGGGGTGAGAATTCAGCTCCCGATTAGTGCTAACCTCTGAGAAGCCATACTGTATCGCTGATTAAGAGGAAAACTGAAGTCATCCTCAAGACCCTCCATTCTCTCCCTGTGTGCGCAGACTGCCATCAAATATTTATCCCAGTGTGACCTGCCCAGCTCATCTCCATCATCCAAACATCTGACCTTCAGAAGATACTCTTCAACCCCCAGGTGACACAGGCAGGCAGTTCATCAACCACATGGGAATGCGAAGTCCAGCATGATGCTGGTAGTGGTGTGTCCCCATGGGATCATCACTAAAGCAGACCAGCCAGGTATGGGGAGCAATGCATCACAACTGGTCATCCCATCTTCAAGGCCAGGTTACATGGGGCCCTGGGCAGACTGATCTGGGGGGGCAACCAGACCATGATGGGGATTAGAACTAGGTGGTCTTTAAGGTCCCTTCCAACTCAAGCCATTCTGTAGTTTCTGTAGTTCCACGATTCTATGATTCCATGATCCCTGTTCAATATACCTCATATCACAGTACAGACATGATTGGGAGGAGCAGACCCCCCAGACCCCCCCCTCCCCCCCCCCCCCGTCTTGGGGGAACTTCTTCAGGCAGAATAAAAACCCTTCCAGAATCTGCTTCAGATGGCTAGAAACCACAGAAGGCAAAGGAGAGGTCAAGCACAGCAGAGGAGCCTCTCATACAACACAGTTCTTCATTGTCATCACTTAGACATGCTGTCTTCACAACGTGCTAAATATCATGAGTTTTTACCTCATCTTTTAGCACATCCTTCCACTTCTAGCACCAAATCAGCAACCAGAGCTGCTCTCCTAAACCCGAATGAGAAGCAAGCACCACCCACTATCAGCACTGCATCCATGCGTTAATGCAATAACTCAAGCTGATGTAGAGTTTTCAGCTGTATCTCGATACTTTTTGTGGTTTCGATGCCTTTCCACTTGCCTTTGTAGTCTCCAAATTTGTTCTGAGCATGGTGAAGTGCACTCAGCCCTTTTATGATTTCCTGCCTTGTTGCAGAGCCTTGCACTGAGACACTTTAGTTCCCTCCTAAATCTTTTTCCAGAACCCTCCTGTCACTTTAAATATTGGCCAGCATTTTGTTAGCTTCAAGACTTTGAAATAATATCAAAGTAAACCTCAAAGGAAAATAATGCAGTAAAAGGTAAGGTTGGAGCTTAATTCATATTTAAATAAAGATCTTTTACTTCAGCTTGGGTTACTGCCTTAAATGACTGGGAGCAAATGGATCTTTTAAAGTCCTTATTCCCCTGTGGGTCTATGGGCAGGGTAATGAAATTGCCTTCCCATGAAAAATCCTCTGACATAGGGAAGAAAAAGTCTGAGGTTCTCCAGAACCATGATGGACTTTTTCCTCCCTCCCCTCCTAAACTGCGGTCCCAAAGGACATTTGTACATCGTGGACTCTCCCTGCAGGCAGATGGAAACACTGTCAAAGCTTTTTGCAGAGGGAAAGGAAGCGCTAACAATTTCTTTGCAAGTAAATCTAGAGCTTTTTCCTTAATAGCTTCCTTTTTGTTGTTGTTGATAAGCAAACCACGCCTTTGCGTAATGAGACAGGGAGATTCACCTTGCCACCCCTATCAAAATGCTTTCGGGATAGTAGGGGAACTGGAGGCTGATTTCCTACAAACATCAGCACCTGACAGGAATTTTTACAAGGCCATAAAGGCTGATTTGCAAGCTGAGTGCTCAGCACAGCCAAGCAGAGAGCTCCCCTTGACTTTACCTGGGGATCTTTGTTATTTGCCTTTAAGCTGCTGGCACAGAGAAAAAGTGGTGACGGATTTAGCCTTCTACATACCCTCTGCCTTTAGTCCGTAATTCCTATTCAAGCCCAGGGAACGGTGTAGGGGAGGGATTGCTTTTGCTAACGCCAGCAGCTCCAGATCTGCCAAAACCCAAAACGAAGCTTGTGAGAGAAAAATATTTCTGCAGGAAGCATTTGCTGAAACATGATTCATTTCTTTAAGATAAGTCATATTTCCTACGGCCGACACTTACCAAAGGGTTCGCCTTCCCTCACCCATACTTCAGCCTGGATGATGAATGGGGCCAAAGCATGTGCTCCCAGTTGAGCCTCTGCGATGCTGGTGTGCCCATTCAGAGTTCGAAGGCGTGGTGAGCCGGTGCAAACCTCCCCTCACACGAGGGTATTTTGAGGTTGGGGACTTTGTGGCTTTGCTTTGCTTTTCAACTTGTCGCCCAGCTTGGCTGCAGGTCATTGGGGTGAAAAGGCCTCCTCCCCCCCTTTGCTCACCACCTCTTCAAGCAGCATTGTTTTCAGGCATGGCCTGACAGCCCTTCCTCATTCAGCCTGGCTTTTTCACCAGCTAGTACAAACAATGGGCTCTGCGGGTCATTTGCAGTTCATCACGTCTTTTGAGTCGTCCGGGTAGTTATTTTAAAAACCATTCCCTCTTAGCACATGGCCGCAAGATACATGAGGATATTTCCTAACATCCCCTATTTCAGAAACCTCTTTCAATAGCAGCCTGCCAGACTGCAGCTTTCTTTCCCAAATTAGTGAGCTGGTGGAAACTCAGCAGGAACGGGCCACAACCCAACTGGCACAGCTTTGAAGATGTGCGAGGCAGTGGCTCACAGCACGCCATGGGAGATGGGGACACACAAGTCATGGTCCCCCTAGCCCGCCTGGGTCTCACCAGGACACAGATTTAGCACCTGCATGGTCCATTTTGGACCTTGGCTGCTCGTCTTCTGACAGCCTTTGCTTTCTCAGTTGGCACGAGGAGCTGGCTGAGTTCCTGTCTATTCTTCCCTGCTCTGGGCTCTCAGCAGAGGTTGCGTGGGGCTACCAGCAAGTCCTGGTAGGGTGATGGACCCAAAACACTGAGCAGGGAGCACCACAGGTAAGAGCCTTCTCACTAGAGCCTATTCATAGAGCTGGCCACACATCTGCCACAGCCAGGCACAAGCCTGAGTCATGAAGGAGGCACAGAGGCAGAACAGGGTTAGTATGCAGTGCAGAGAGGAAGGTAAGCAAAGACATGCCTGTTCCTAAGGACAGCACATGAGCACATCATTCAGTAGAGGGTTAGGCATTTGCCTCAGATCCGTTCTCCATATACTGAGTTCCACTTCCAGGTTATAGTTTCATTCACACTAAGCTCATTGCTCCTCTACACTGGGACTTCAGCAATGCCTTTGCAAAACTATGCTTTGAAACCTCACATTAAAATCGAATTAAATCTTTTTTTGTTCTTTCCTGCCATTCGTGGGCTAAGCAAGAAGCCCCTAAAAATGCCCTCCAGAGCTGCACAGCTCTCACTCATCACACCTGAGATCCCCAGGAGTGAAATCCTCAGCAGATATATCCCAGCCTTACCCTCCAGCTTGCAATGGAGGAGTTTCTGACCCACACAAGGTGATGCTCAGGGCAGGGACTGGGGAATCCAGCCTCAGTGCAACATCACATAATGGGAACAGCTACTTGTGGTATGGCTCTGCTGGGCTGTAATCAGATCTCACCCCAGTGAACCTCATGCTGTGACATGTTTATATGACCAAGCCCTTTCCCCTTCATTAGTATTGGGGTCAGGAGGAGCTAAAGGTCAGGCTTGAAGCCACCGATTTCACTTCTAAACAAAACCACTGCCTCTCTCTACCTTCCTCCTCAAAAAGCTTGGCTCATAAATTTTCATTTAGTACCCCTGAGTGGACTTTTTGCCTTCACATTCTCTTTAACAAGAGGGATATTTCACTCCCCCAAAGCAGAGGGCAGTTCCATATTACTCCAAGTCCCAAGCTATTTGGGGATCTGGCTATTTCTCAGCGTCCTGCCCCCATGCTTTCACTTACAAAGTACCAGTCAGCAGTGCTGGAGAAAAGAAGGTGGCAGAGATGTGACACATGGCCCCAGGCCAGACTTGTAACCTCACAGCCCTCTCTTGCCTGATCAGCAGTCCTGCTGCCTGGCTTTAATGGCTCTGCCACTGATATTCCCACAGCATCAGCCCCCTGCTTGACACCCTCGGGCCTGGAATGTGCAAAACCAAACCCCTGCAAAACCTACTGCTGTCAGAAATGATCGTGCTTGCTTCACTTTGAAGAGAAAACAGGGGAAAAGCAAAACACGCAGCTGGCTTTCGGGCTTGCTACTTGCAGTCATCCCCAAATTCCAGCTAAAGCATAGATCAAATTGAGCCCCATGAGCCAACGTGCAGAGTTTCTCCTTGGGAAATGGCACATCCAGAAGATGAATGGGGCTTTTTATGAAAGTTCTTCCCTCTGCTGGACTCTGTGAACACCCTTGAGGTTCCCGAAGCATCCTGCCTTCCTTTTGCTTTACAGGGATCCCAGCAAGGATGTTTTGCCGTGCTTGTTTTCTAGCAGTCTTTCTATTGCCAGTGGAGCTGGATCTGGGGTGAAGGGACCTCTATGGCAAAGCCCTTGCCAGGACATGGAGCTGTGCTGTTCCTGGCAGTGTCAGAAGAACCAAGGGATATACTCCAGGCCAAGAAAAATCTGTTGCTCAGACTGCTTCTCCTCACAGCTCCTAGCAGCCACATTAAAACAAATCAACAGAGGGTGATTTCTGAGCCATAGGGTCAGTATCCTCTGAAGTCCCTTGATAGCTCCAAGCAAAGAGCACACATCTTTCTGCATCAGCCCAGCCAGGGAGCAGATTGCTGTGGATGACTGCTCAGCCCAAGATTTTCAACTATGCCCTGGTAAGACATAATCAATGTGAATATTTGCCCACTGCAACCCATGATGAATTTGCAAATGGTGGTGTTACTTGTAGCTCCCCCTTAACCAGGAATAAGTGTGTGCAACTCCCAACCAGTGGAAGCAGAGGTAGAGAAACCCAGCTCAGCTGGCTCTGCTTTTCCACCCCACTTGGCGTTTGTTCTGCTCAGGGCTGCTGAGGAGACTTTCTCACCCATTTTCATCTCCCCAGCCTAGCTCAGTGTGGAGGATAAGTGCCTGCAGATCAGTGCCATCATGTGGATACAGCTGCAGTGAGGAGGAGAAGTGAGAGGAAGAACACAGAGAAGAACAAATTTGGTATTGTCCTAATCAAGGTCTCAGACTGTTTCCCTCCTTGTGATATTGATGGGCTTAATTGGGACCATGCTGCTCCCTCCAGCAGGTTGAATAAATATAACAACAGCAAAAGCATATGTCACCTGCACCTTATCTACCCTGCCACATCTCCAGGTGCTGACAGCAGGTCTTCAGGGGGAATTTTCCCATATGATGCTCTAACAAAAGCAACAGCAGTTGAGATTAAAATCTCTGCTATGCTCAGAAGTCTCAGAAGCCAAAATGAAGCAGCGTGTGTTATACTCACTGTGGCTTAACTCAAGCCTTCGTGTTTGGAAACAGGGCTGGAATCCATAGATGAATGTATCAGCCCCTCCAGGATCTTCAGGACTGTCTGGTCTAATGGCACAAACTTACTTGTGAACCTGAAGGAAAATCAAGCTGTGGATTTTGGCTAATGGCACAGGGTGGGTTCCTCACTCCGAGCTTGCATCCTGTCCTGGAAGTCACACAGTCCCCAGACTCCAGCCCTCTTGCAAAACTGAAAAGCAATCTGAGCCTGGATAAAAATAAAGGGTCCATGGGGCCCTGCCACTCTGGGGTCAACTGATGCAGTGGACGTGCAATCAACCTCCTTCATGTAATCTCTCCTCTGCCTTTTACAGGCTGAATCTGAAACAGAGCCAAATGACGAGCGAGGGGATAACGAATCATGAGGTTGGGGTTTCCTTTGTACAGTCAAAATTCCAAGCCAAGTCCTGCTGGCTGGGACATTCCTGTTATCTTTCAGAATAGAGTGCTGAACTCCAATGGGCTCCTTCCAAAACCCCATCCGCTGTGAGGAAGAGAAACGTGCCCCATCTCCTTCCTGGATGAGAAGGGGAATGAGCCTGGTTCTCACAAGGAGTGGGAGGAAGGCTGCTAAGGCCCTGTCCAGGCACTGCTCAGCCTCCCTCTCCTCAGAGGAGGCAGCCATGTCTTCGTGCCGACCTTGCACCTCCCACACACACGCTACGCCTGTCCACCCTTATCATGTTTTTGGCTTCCCCCGACTTCATGCTGCCAAGGCCTTTGCAAAGCCCTTGTATTAGCATGACTTCCCACTCACAGGATGTTGCCAGGATGGCTCTGGAAGAGCTCTAGATCTTGGACCAGGAAGAGTTGGCCACTAGGGACCTCCTTGGACATGGTGTGAGGGACACGCAGGTGGCCGGCACTCAGCCCCAGCACATGAATATCCCACATTTGAACGGTGCTGGTGGTCACAAGTTGGACCACCAGCCCATGGGTGCAAGTGGGAGCATATCTGTTGATCAGAGCACACCAGGATGCATCCATCCCGAACTGGTGCTTCATTTCAGCTGGATTTCACAGTGTGTGGATGACTGCGTCCAAGATTCATTAATGACCCAACCCCATGTTGCTGTTTCATATTAAATTGTTCCCTACGCTATGCGTTGTTATTTGGGAAATGTATGAATTTTTCCCATATGTCTTTGACCTATAAAATGAACATCCCTCAAAACTGAAAGGTTATTGCCAACGACGACGTGTTTTCATTTCTCATCTTTAAGCACATTTCAAGGTTTGCCAGAACTTTTTAGGAGGTTGAAATTGAAGGCCTCGACTCAGGAAAGCTCTTCAAACATGTGCCAAATAGGAGTTTTATGCGCACACTTGCATCGAACTACATGCTATGGGCCTGTGCTGAACTATTTTCCCAAATGGGTGCCAAAAAAATCTTCCTCTTCATTAACTCCTGGATTCTCAAATTCAGTTCCCAGCTTTATTGACAGTCACCTACAGGTGAAATTTGGCTGGCAGATGTAGAGCTCCCAGACTGCAGCTAGAAGATAATTATTCTGGGATTGCTGGCTGGAGCTGGGAGAGGCCATAAAAAGCCAGATTCAGTAGAGCTGGGTGATGTTTTTCAAGTGGATATTTAAAAGAGAAGCAGTTTGCAGTGCTTAAGCTGTGTGGTTGGTTTTAACAGCAAAATTTGGCTATATTTTTTTGTTTAATTTTACAATACAGAGCATTCAGTGTCCAAGCAAAGGGTTCAACTTTAGGCTTATATATCATGCGTGACCAAAAATTCCACCTTCTTTTTGGTCGGATAGAAAATTTCCATTTCCTTTCTCAGTTCTCCCCAAATCAATATTCTCCGTTCTCATATATTTTGTGCATATTTATCTTGAGAATTGTAAATGGTGGTGAGTATAATGAAGAGAGAATACAACAATTCCACACTCCTAGCAAAGGGAAGTGTCATGTTTGTCCCTAAGAACTTGCAGGTCATCTGGGAGGAATTCAAAGAATGGCATAGGTGGCTATCAAAGGACAAGGGAATCTCTACCCCACTTCCAAGAAAGAAACAAGGGAAGTACTGGATGGAAATCAGCCCACTGTGAGCTCTCAGCTTTCCTACCTGTACTTCTAAAGCCTGATCTCTTGCTGAGCGCCTTTTATCCGTGCAGCACGACTCTCAGCATGAAATAAAACCCATATTCTGTTTCAACACATTTATTCTAACACAGTTACTGTGTTAACCCAGAGTGCAGCTCTCACAGTGGCTGACTGGAGCTTCCTTCTGGCTAGCAGCATTCTGCCTCTTCAAGGTGAGGTCACAGCCAAAGACAGGGACAACCATAATATGTAACACTTCGCCTGAACTCTCCAGCTATAGAGAGCAGGGAGAGAAGAGTGGCTGGTTAAGGCCCATTCATGAGTTCTCCCACAGCTAGAAAACCCCATCAGGTTGTGCTGTCACCCCCCTCCACCAAAACCAGCCCAAGAACATGGCTTCAAGATTGGATTAAAGGACGTCAGCACATGGACAAGGGGGAATCCCACTTCTGAGCCCAGCGTGAGCAGGCTGGGGGGTGGAATTCTCTGTCAACACTCATTGCCAGTGCTTTGGAGAAGGTCTTGACCATGCACAAAGTTTATATCAGCAGAGCAATGCAGCTCTTCCATGCATATAGATGTTATATGACAAGATGGCTGAAGAGGGCAAAAATCCCAAATCACAGCATATTTCAATCCATAAAAAGTTTGGTCCCCCCTGAAATCAATTAGAAATGAAGAGGCTTTAATGAGGGTTTGAAAGGAGCGACAGGGCGGGTCACTTGTTTTTATTCCTATTGTCAAATGGTAATATTGTTCTCATATTTAAGATGTCAAAAGACCGTGAAGCAAACAAACAAAGCCCAAAGCACCAACTTCCCAATGGCTGGCCATAGTGAGACATTCAGGGACACGAGGAAATGGGCTGCAACACTTGCAAAATAAACTGCCATGAGAAAGACATTGCTAAAGGGAAGGGGAAAAGAGGTTATGAGCATTTGTGGGAAACAGTACTAAAAGGGAAGGATAAAAGAGAAAGAAAGAAAGAAAGAGGAAAGAGTAGAGTTGAGACAGGACTGGGGCTAGGGCTGTGTCAGTCAGGAGGGATTTGGCCGGATGATGGTTTTACTGCATTTAAATGTGTAAGATACAGTTTGATTAATTCTAGTAGACTGCACCAAAGCCATTCTTGCAACTCCCAGTGCACTAATTATGGAGAAGAGGCGGACAGTGACTCATGTTGGAAACTACCCAACTTCCAAAGGGGAAAAAAAAGAGAGAGAGAGAGAGAGGAATCTCAGGCAACCAAGAGTGTCCCCAGATCTGTGTGCAGTGCTGGGAGAAAGGTCAGGGCTTGTGTGGCCATCAGGAAGGAGCTCAGGATGTTCCCAAGGAGGGCTGACATGGCCAGGGACGGGCTGACATAAAGGGACAATGTAGAGAAGCTGGGACTCTTGAGGCTCCATTTGTCAGCCCTTTGTAGTTTCCTTCTGTGTCATACAGAAGAAATAAGCTGTGGGTGATCTGGATAGGTGCATGAACATTAGACACTGGGACTTGCTTCAGTGGCTGAAATGTGCAGGGTTGCATGGGGAGCACGACTAGGACTTCTTCAGTCCAACCCCACTTCTACCATGCTACAATCATTTATAACTCTCTGAGCAGCTGACAGCATCAGAATCTGAAGCCAGATCATCAGATTAGCAGCACCTTTCTTCTCAGACACATATCTGAATTTGTTCAGCCCATGAATAAAATTGAAACCCCACAATCTTATGGGCTTGAGACAGAGATGGGGATCAGGGGACAGGGGCAGGGCATGTTGAAGGCCTAGTAGCCAATCATGGAATCTCCAGGAATTCATTTATCTCCAGGGATAAAATAGAAGGCAAAGTGTTTTCAGAAAACAAGAAAGGAAGCTGCAGGATGTGACTCCCCACATCCACTCTGCTGGCTCAGAGCTTAGAGTACAATGCTGCGTGTGAGTGCATCCCTCTCAGACCAATCAGGTATCCCACTTGTGGCCTTCAGATGGTATCAATGATGAAATGAGGTATTAGTGAGCTGTTATAATGTGCTCTTCCACACCTCCTGGACACTACCACAGCCCCACTTGGCTCCATAACCAATTTCCTCCTGTACGTTCTCTTGGGAATCATGGTCATCAGAACACTGGGGAGCTCTGTGTCTCTTGGGTAAGCCGCCAGACAGTCCAGGCTAAGGCTAACTGCAGTATGTAATGCATCACAGCATTCACATAAGGTTTTCTCCCATCACTCCCAACACCAGTATAGTGCCGAAGAAGGCAGCAAAAGGAGGAGCTATGTGGGCCATGGAGCCTGTTCTCCAGAGAAGAGTGGTGTGGTGCTGGTTATCCAGCTTAGATACCACAGTAGTAACAATTGGGGAAATAAACCCCTTTGGGTTTCTTCCAAATCACAACACCTGCAAACGTCCAGCTGAGCCTTCCTAATTGGCATAGCAGGGAAAGGGTTACTAAGGAGCTATAGGATGCCAGCTCTACCTCCCTGGGTCCCCCACCTGGTCTAGTCATACCTGACAGCATCCACAGAGCGCAGGCGTGGGCCAGAGGCCACCACTACAACCCTACAAACAGCTGCTGATGCTCACAGGGCATGGTCAGATCCACTTCAACACTGGGTGCTCTTGTGATAAATCTTCACTGGCAGCAATAACATTCAAACCAAGCACCAAAACCTATTGTGTAAAACTATTATACCTCACAGGCCATCCTTGGGTCAACAGTAATACCCAGAAGTGGCCACTGAGGGAAGGTGAACAAATCTGGGTGATGAAACCCAAACTGGATTTACAGGAGCAGAACTTCTCACCGAGCTCTGCCCTGCTCCCCACCAGCTGCATCTCTGCTCACTGACTCCCCCATGGAGGACAGCTTTTATCAGCAGGCACAGGAGGAAGCAGAGAGCTCTGCAGCTGAGTAGTTGGTTGCTTGACTTCATCACTAGCAAACTGTTCAATATTTTGCTCATTTGCATGTGTGTACAATTATCCCTTGGGTCACTGAAACAATTCAGTGCGCTCTCAAGAGTGCCAGCCATTCAACTTAGTTGTGGGAGCTCAAAGCATTGCCCTGAAGGGCTGCATTATTTAATGCCTCCCCCCAGAAATACTCCATATATCTTCTCTAGGTGATGGGGTGGGGCTCTGCTCTAATCAGAGTTTCCCCTTTTATCTCTCACAGATCTGTCCAGGCAGCTCTGGACTCCATCAGCCCTGTGATATCATTCCTTGGCACGGCTGCCGCCGGCTTCATTTTTGCTAGTCTTAATCCTGTAAACACTCACAAGGAATCACAGCGAGCCCTTGGGGAAGTGCTTTTTCCTCCTCTCCTCCCCTCCAGAAGAGCTGCCCATCCGTCAGAGCTCACTGGGAGGAAGAGGAAGGACGGGAGGCCGAAGGCAAAGCAGCTGGGGAAGGACCGCGCTGTGGTTCCTCCTGGTGTGACGGAGCAGTGAGGACAATCTTGACGGCTATGGAAAATAAACAAGTCCAGGGACAAAGGAGCCAGCTGGGTTCTCTGCCAGCCGGATGGTTTCTAATCTTTTATTTTCTCTGGTTGTTGATGCATTTGTTGAAAAGGCTTTTCCTTGATGTGTCAGAAGCATTGCGAAGCTCAGGGCAGCCAACACCCAGCTGGGACCATCCCTCGCCCGGCAGTTCTGTACTGGTTACTTAAGAAAACAAGGCTGACAGGATGGATATTAGGAACAATTTCTTCTCAGAAAGGGGAGTGAAGCACTGGCACAGCTCCCCAGGGAGCGGTGGGGTCACTGTCACTGGAGGTGTTCCATCACCGTGGGGATGTGGCACTGAGAGATGTGGGCAGTGGGTATGGGGGGGATCTGAGTGGTCTTTTCCAACCAGAATGATTCCATATTTCTATGACTCTAGGACAGAGGGAAGGAAAAGACCCTCTAAGCACCATAAAGATTTCGGTGCAAATGAACCTTCCAGAGCACTTTGGGAGCTGGGATGATTAACATTCCTTAACAAGGAAGGCAGAGGAGGGGCAAAGCAGCACCCTCCTGTGAGTCCCACCTTCCCATGTTATCCCCCATTGCTATCTGGCAGATTTACCAGACCCAGTAATGTTGCTCCCACTGATACAATGAGGAATTGCAGGCAGGGCTGTATTTCCTCCTGAATGTTGCTTCCATGCCAGAAAAGTTCAGGTCTGGGTCAGATTTTTACATAAATTTATCTATATAAAAATACATATATATATGCATACACACAAACGTATCTTTCTTTCTTCTTTCCAACTGATTTCTACTTTTCCCCATCTAAGGACTCATTCATCCTCACCTCCCCTTCTCATTGGGTTCAGCAGTAAGAGATGTCCAAGCCCCTCCTGTTGGGACAATAAGTCCCAATAGGTGAGTTCTGTTAGGAATAGGCTCCTAGCACTGCTACTTCTCTATTAATAAGAGATCTGACGGCAGCTTGGTGGTGCTGGCAGTACATCTCATGGCTAAAGTCTTTGGGATGATAATTTGGGACACATCCTTAGGGGAATGTATCATCCCTGCTAAGGATTTCTGTTTCTCTTTCATTTGACCAAGGGGCTCAGGGAAATTTTCAGTCATAGTGCTCACAGGTTTTCTGCTGCTCAGAATTAACTACACCTGACTGCTGGAGGGATGCACGCTTTACCCAGAGAACTTTCCCAACTGAGAGCCTGTTGTCTGGGCACAGATAAGCATTTAAATCTGCATTTCTTCAGCCTCTCAAGCACATGGCGATGACTTCCCTTGCATGGCTCATATTGTCTCGGGTGCTACTTTCCCATGTCTCATGCTACATAAATCCTTTCTTGCTGGTATAATCTAACCCACCCTGCTTATTCCTTCTTACCAGCATTAAACAAGAGGTGATTTTAAGACACATCTCAGTGTTGTTTCCTGTGATGGGGAGGTGACTCACGTTCCCTATGGCTGGAACGCCTGATGGAGCCAGGCCAGAGGGACATCACCTGCGTCTCCATTCCCAAGCAGCAACCCCCTGTCTGACTAGATATGATCCTTATGGGTCTCTTCCAACACAAGATGTTCTATGATTCTATGTTCCTCCTGCTGCTGGAGACCCCGGCCTCCCCCCACCAATATGAATAGAGTGAGCACCCTTCCTCCTCCTCACAGAACATCTCACAGGAGATGGAAACACAGACGGGAGTTCCTGGCCCATTCCTCCTCCAACTCGTGCTGTCCATATTTTCATGAACACGTTCTTGACCGCGGAAACCTGGATCACACCACCAGGAGGGGAAGGAAAGGACTTGCTGTACTTGAGACACTCCAGCTCCATTGTGAGGAGGGAGTTCTTGTTAAATACGAGGCTGTTCCCTTGAAAGAGCAGCAGGAGCCTTTGCCTCTCCAAACACCATCCCAGACCAAGTCACACACCTCCTCACCGAAGCCTGGCTCTAAGCTGCCTTTTCCCACAATTTCAGAGCTTTACAGTCAGCATTCCTCATTTTCCATGTCATTAATTTCCATGGGCCCTGGTTCCAAGCAGGCTGGAGGCCAGGTCCTGCCAGACAGATTTCAAGTGAAATCCAAGTTGTCTGGAAAAAAAAGAATAAGAATAATAATAAAAAAATCAACTAAAAATGTGAAAAGCACGTGAACCATCAGCTGCTGCCCAGCAGGGCCAGGGAGAGGCTGCCCAAGCACACAGATGGCTTTAGTGGCAATCAATCAGTGGATCTCTTCCCATTTCACTTGACTTTTCCAGCAAGCAGCCACCAACTGACCAACCATTGGTTGGGTTAACATATTTTTGTGTGCAAGAAGAACTGGGAGAATATTTCTGTGTTTCTCAATAAAGATTTTCTTGCTTTGAGAACTTCCACGGAGCATTGTGAGCCAATACATTTTTCAGAGCATATTTTCACAGTGATTTCTTTCTCATCTCCTCATTTTGGCCTTTGTCTGAGCTGCTCTGCTGTGAAGCTCCAGTTCCCCAAGGTCCAAGAGCTGAGGAAGAGGTAGACAAGAATTCTTTCAGACAGGGAAAGGGAAACACAGGCCAAAACTCTCTTTCCTGGTCATCTCTAAGAGATGTCTCATGGACACCAACACTAAGAGCAATTCTGACCTTCATCTCTTGTTCCGCAGTGGACTCCCAGCTTGCCATCTTTAGGGCAAGTGCCATAAATCTGGGATTCTAAGCAAGAGGTCCACCTGCTACTGGGAGATCTTTTATTCTCAGGGTCTTCTTTCCGGCACCTCGACCCTAACAAGATGGCCCTAGGGGTTTTGGCATGGGATTTGTTCAGCCTCTCCACTGACCCTTGATCTCATGCCAGTGACACTGGGACGCCCCACTGGCAGCACTGGCTCCTTGCAGTACTGTGTGGGTACCTGCTGCCTGCCCTGCCAATGAACTGGGAAAGCAAGCTGCTCTGGATTCTAGAATATAATCACAGCTCACTGTTTTCAGACTAATGGGAAGCTGTGAGCCACAAATCTCCATGGCTGCATGTTATATTTCTCCCTACAGAAACAACTGCCGACATGGTTCAGCTAGAGGAGTTTCATGGCGCTGCACCAGGAATAAACTGCTAAAAAGAGCAGCAGCACCAGCGTGCTGAGCTGGGATCCTCCAGAACAGGAGCTTTGGCACACAGTGTTGTGATCCATCGTGCCAGCCCTTGGAGCAAGGCTGGGATGCACTTTGGAGGAATCCTAATGGAATATGCAGACACTTTGCTGCACTGCTGCATTGCTCTTCCTCCCCCCCCCCCCCCCCATCCTCCCAAGCCCCTTCAAAACAGATCTTGGAAGCAGCCTGTGATGCTTAAGTCCTTAAGCCCTGCCTTTCTCAACTCATAAAGGGAACCAAAAGGAATTGTTTTGAAATAACAGTGCAAATCAAATTACCCGTCACAGATAAGGGGGAGAGAGGTGAAATATGAAAAGGCTTTAGATGAAAGAAGAATTAGCCTGCAACCCACAAGGAATAACTCAATTCAAGTCTCATTTTCAGCACCCCCAGAATCTGGCGCACCAGAGGTCCCTAATGAAGCCCAGCAGATAAACCTGGCCAAGGCAATTTGTTACAGCACTGAACACAGAGCCATTTCACCAACCACATGCTAAGCATCAACCGTCGCACAAAATGGGAAAAGTATATCAACCTATTAGAAGCCATCATCAATCAGTGCAGAGGAAACCAAACCGCCCTTGTTGGGTTCCAGCCATGGGGAGCCACGCTGTGGTTTGTGCTCACAGACATCCAGCAGCCTTGTGAGCATCCTCCCATGCTGCATCCCCATGGTGCGGGGTTGATGACCTGCAGATGTCCCCACGGCACCTGGGACAGGATGAAATCTGCAAGGCTTCTACTCTTGGCTGCAGCAACATTAGCCCTAGGACTCCTCAGACCTGGCAATGTTACTGGTGTGCTTGGGATGCACCAAGCCCAACTGGGCGGGGGGTTGGGGGGGTAGGCAGGGACCCTCCTCAGCGCTGGGACCCACCTGGTTTGTAAGCAGCCTCCAGATCCACACAGATTCCTGCCGAGCCTACTGACGGGCAGCCGCTAAGCTGGGCTGGCTGTGTTATTCACGGGGATTGGGAGGATTGCAGAAATTGCTCTGTGCAGTGGGGAAGGAGGGATTTTGTTTTTCTTCTCCTTCAAACTAAAACACATAATTGAAGAGTGAAATTTGGAAAGCTTTCTCAAGGACTCTGGATATTTAATCCGCTTTAAAACACGGGAATTGCTCCCCATTCTCTGCCCTATTTAATGGGAAACAGGTCTCTTGCTCCCGCAGCCCTTCTGTAACTGCTGACCGGTTGATAATTCTGCCTTGACACAAAGACAAATGCACTGGGCTGTCTGAACGTGCATCCCCAGATCCTCCCAAATAAAATACAAGGTTAGTTTTCCTTTAACGTATATTGAATTTGCAGATTCTAAAGCTTTCCTTTCACAAACAGCAACTTAGCAGAATGGAGACCACAAGGAGCAGAAACTGTGGCTCCAGAGCTGCTCTCCTTGCAGAGGATGCCTAGGCAGTGTGCCATCACCCCCAGGTGGCTTCCCAGATCTCTACACAGAGCCATAGAGCCATTTAGGGCGGAGAAGTCCTTTAAGATCAGGAGGTCCAACTATCAAGTTGACTTACTGAGTCACTTTTGTCAAACCATGGCCCTCGGTGCCACAACCACACATCTCTCAAATACATCCAGGGATGCAGACTCCCACCACCTCTCTGAGCAACCCGTTCCAATGCCTGACCACCCTCTCCATGAAGAAAAAGTCTTTCTAACATCCAACCTAAACCACCCCAATGCAACTTGAGGGCCATTTTTTTTTTTTTTTTCCACATCCCATTTCCTGTCACCTATGAAAAGAGACTCCTCACCTATCCTTATAACCAAACAGAAATCCCACAGTCAAACCCAGCAAGCTCCCAGAAAACACAGAGATGATTGCTTTTTTCTCTCAAAGCCTGTAATTAGTTCTTCTGGACTTGGTTCTTCCCTGCTGAAACCTTTCATTAGCACAGCCTGGGAGAGACTTTATTTGCACAGCCATGAAATATGAATATATTCTCAGCAGGAACTGTTTGTGTAAAGTTTGCTGTTGTAAAACAGGGCAGACAGTGGCTTCCCCACAGCCTGCAGAGGTTTCCCTTTTTATCTCCCACTCAGTTATTAGAACACATGTAGTGGCTGGCAACCCAGCCTGCAGCAGGGGTTTGGAACCTGATGATCCTTGAGGGGACCTTCATTTAAAGCAGAGTCTTGACTTGGTGCTCAGAGTGAGGAACAGCCTCTTCCTCCTTCAAAGACAATCAGGTACCATTGGTCCTAGGGACACCAAAGGAAGCCCTGTCAGAGGCTGTCCTCCAAATGTCCCAGCCTGGCCCTTTAAAGCATCCACCATCCCAGGTTGTTGGGTCTCAAGCCCATCGCTCAGCAGTGAGTATTTATGAGAGCCCAAAATGCACATCTGGCTTTGCAGAATGAGACCTGGGGCTTCTTAGAACTTTAACACCCTCTGACAAGCCTGCTGCATACATACTGAAGATGTGCTTGAGCATGCTGTGCTCTGCCATCTCCAGCCCTCAGCCCCACGGCCAGATCATCCCATGGTGGGAATCTGCAGCTCCTGAGGCCCTTCCCACCTTGCTGTGAACTCTGGAACACTGTTCTCAGGGCTGCTCTCCAGGGCAGATGGCATCAAGCTTGTTCTCTTTCAAGCCAGGTTTGCTCTGCAGCATTTCACTTATGATGGATATCTCCACTCTGCAGATGTAAATAAGCCTCTGCTCAAGCAGGAGCCCTGGGGACTTGCCTTCTCCATCCAGGAGAATGAAAGTCATCCCAACAACAAAAGTACGAAGTGCATAGTTTGAAGTGCAGCTGGTCGCTGTGAAGTCAGATGATGCTTCTGTTGATGAGCGGGGAAACGTGATGTTGGATAGTTCAGAGAGCTCCAGACACAAGAAGAATAATACAGAGGCTAAACCACATCTGCAAGGCGCCTTAAAGCCCATCCATTTCCAACCCCCCTGCCATGGGCTGGATGCCTCCCCACCAGCTCAGGCTGCCCAGGGTCCCATCCAACCTGGCTCTGAGCACCTCCAGGGACGGGGGGCACCCACAGCTCTGGGCAGCCTGTCAAATACCAGATGATGGAAAAAAAAAAGATGAGGCAGAGAAATGAAGGTGTTACTATAATTAACTTTTTCTTTTTATTTACACCACAAGAATAACAAGTTGTCATAATGTGGTACAAAATACTGGACTCCTAATAAAGTTGAAATTGAAGTCGGTACTGTCAGAGAAAGACACCATTGGCCAGTTAAAAAAACAACAACAATAACAACAACAACAAAAAAAAAAAAAAAAACAAAAAAAGAAATCAACAAGTGAAAACAAGAGAAAACAACAAAAAAAACCCCACAAAACCAAAAAGAGAGAAAAGAGAGATAAAAAAAAACAACAAAACAACCCAACAAACCAAAAACCAACGAGCGAAAACAAAGAGTGAGAAAAATATTCCAACTCCATCAAGTAAAACAAAGGACCGTCAGAGAATTCAGCACAAAGAATGCTACCATCACTTAAAGAAGGGTCCATACAATAAGAGTGAATCTGTGTCTAAATTACAGCGTAAACTGGTAGCTGCTACCAATGGTGACGTCGTACTGAGCATGTATAGGTATAAAGTAGAATATAATATAGTTACAACTTTTTGATACTACATATCTGTAATAAGCTCTTGGGTGAATAATGTTTCAACCCCTCCCCCCCACTTTTATATATATATTATATATATAAGTTTGTCATCCTCATAAATTGGAAAATAGCGCCTCCACTATGGAGCACAGAAAAGTGTTAATTTATTTTCTTTCAATAGGATACTTTTTCATCAATATCAAAGACAAAAGTGAAGATGGGCTGAGAACGAGCCCAACTTCGTGACAATGAAGAAATGTGATTTCCTTTCGATGTAAAGTCCTGTTTTAAACCACAGTGCTGCACAGTACACGACTGCTTAAAGTGAAACCTAGCAAGACATCATGTAAAAGTAATCTTAAAAAAGTTAACGCAGCCGTGCTGCAGAGTTAACTCTTTAAAGTCATCCATCACCTCAGAATTAATGACTACGTGTGTTGACAAAGGGTTGCAACCAACCTCCCCCACCCAGCCAAGGAATCAAAATAAGACACCCAACCAACTTAAAGAAGAAATGATGAGGCGGGCAGTTCACTCGCATGTGTTCTGCGTAGCTTCCCTAAGAACACTGCTTCCACATCAATACAATAAATTCTATTATCGGTGAGTCTCAAGTGCTAGATAAACGTCTGTCTTTCTTCTTAAAAGGAGAAATGTTTAAGTAGTCCTTTTTTCTTTGCTCTTTCTTAGCAACAAAAAGCACAACTTCTTATGTCTGGTAAGACGTGAAAAGCGTTTCCCACTCTCCTTCCTTGGGTGTGGGTGTGCATGGCTGTGTGGCTGTGTGTGTGGGTATGACAAAAAACCATCCCAACCTCAGTCTCCGCAAATGCCACGAGAGGGAAAAAAAAATGACAAAAAAAGACCAAAAAAAAAAAAAAAAGGAAAAACAAAACAAAAACCTCAATTTTTAAATTTTTTTCTTTTTCTTTTCTTTTTTTTTTTTTTTTCTTTTTTTTTCTGTTTTCAAAGCTGCCGAGTTTGGCGTGCAAAATCTGTATACAATATAAAGACATGCCAACCTTACAGACCATGCAACCTCAAAGTGTAGGAAACTTAAAAAAATATATTCATATATATATTTATATATATATTTATATATACCAATGCCCATAAAAGATGTGGGCCCAAAAAGTTTACAAAAAGGAAGAATGGAATGAATACGTGACTGAGACTAATAAAAAAGGAATGTTCCGTATCGAAAGTAAAAAAAAAAAACAACCAAATGGTTACTCGTGTACTGCCAGCCAGGGCTGTGCCATGACACCAGCACCCAAAAGGAAGAAGCTATCAGCTTAAAAAGGGAAAAATGCCTCAAAACAAGGGCTCCTCCTCCACTGCGCTGCCCAGAGCTGTCCTGGGGCATGGGCACAGCTTGGAAGTGGATCCACCTAGGCTGGGATAGGGAGGAGATGAGCTCCGGAGCCTCAGGAAGCCCTTCTCTCCTTGGGCAGGCTTAGAGAAATGATGGCAAGAAACGGACGTGGCATCCCGAAAGCCACGGGGAGGCCGTTTTTATAAGAAACCAACCTGGCACGGCCAGCCTTCGGGAGCGCGAAAAGGTTTGCCCCAACCAAGAGTGGAAATACAAAACCACCAGGAAGATCTGACAACAGAAATGCTCATGTAAACATGGTCACTGCCCACAGCTCAGAAACGGCCAAAGGAAAAATGGAAAGTCAGTCACCAGATCCTGCGGCCAGGCTGACTTTTAGATCACAGCAGCAATGTGCTCATTGGAAAACAAATAGCGCCTGTAGGCACACCGTGCGTCGACACGGGGAGGCTGCGTGCAGAACGTGCCGAGGATGGGCCCAGTGACCAAAGCTATTTGTGACTTAAAAAACGTACTTGGGTCTGCAAAACTCAAATACAGTAGTGTCTGGTTTGTCAATTTGCATTATAAACTGAGAAACTAAAAAAAACCAAAACCAACAAAACAAAAGCCTCTTGCATTTGCTCACACGTATGGTATGCTTCAAATTCCTTCCACAAGCAAGTCTTGAATGGAATGAAAACAGCCCCTTCAAGAACTGGAAAAGAAGTTACTAGAAACGACCCCGTTGGTTCTCCTAAGAACAGAATAAAAGAAAAAATCTACCCTTGGTTGTTCGGATGAGGGATCTGTGCTATCCTACGCTGCTGCAAGAAGGTACACTCGCCAGCCTGGTCTCCTATAAGCTGCTCGCCTCTTCCTTGAGCCAGGGATGAGGGGCTGCTCCCGGGGCTGTGTTCCAGCTCCGCTTAGAGAAATCATTCAGGAAACAGTTCTTCAGGCAGCTCGAGTTGCAACTTCTTTGGAAAGAAGAGGAGAGAGGAAGAGTAACGTGGGGGGTGTGTGTGTGTGCGTGTCTGTGTGCATGAGAGAGAAGATGCCAGCTGTCCCACCGGCATCTGACAAGCTTTCCATATGACAGCGACTAAAGCCGTGTGGAATCCTCACTACAATCCAGATGGGAGGATAAATACGTCACCCATTGTAATACTACTATGTTGAAGGTAAGAAAAACTCCTTATTTTTCTTTACAGAGCTACTATAAGAGAACTGAGGAAATATACAGTCGGCGGTATGATACAAAAGAGCTCATTGCATTCCCTCCTCCTCGGTAAACGCACGCTTTCCAAAAATAAACTCTGACAATCTGCAACAATTCCTTATGCCTGCAGAAAGCTGCTCACTGTACAAAAGACTTAAAGGGAAGGGGGGGTGGGGGGTGAAAGGGAAGAAAGAAAGAAAAAGAAAGGAAAATAATGTACATGCAAGAAAAAAATGGGGGGAGGAAGGCTTAGACACTATTGCCGTTCGGAAACAAAACCTGCCAAGTAGAAAACAAATGTCAGATTCACACAAACAAGGCTTTTGTAGGGCTTTGTGAAATATCGATATAAAAAATCAACAGCAAATTCGTAGTCTTTGCTATAAAAAAACTCATTTTTTTTCTTTCTTTTTTTTTTTTTTGTTTTTTGTTTTTTTTTGGTGTGTGTGTTTTGTTTTGTTTTTTAAGAAAAGGATGGTAACTAAAAACCTGAAATTAAAATACAAACGTTTAGGGTAGTTGCCCAGTGGCAAACGTGTTGGCAATCTGAAAACCTTCCAACCTGTCCTCTCAAAGTCCTCAAGTTTCAACCTGGATCCTTTTCCAAAAGCACCTCGACTTTCCAATTCACAAATCTGTCCCTAGGGAACTTTCAATGGCTACTGTTAATAGTATGCATTTATTACATATATTTTTTTTTCTATAAATGCATTATAAATATTTTATCAATAATTCATAGGAATCCGGTTTCTAAGCTTGGAATACATTTGGAATATACATTATACACATATATATATTTATACCTAACAATTTAAGCAATATCTCATGCTAGTTGCTTTTAATAAAAAGCATTCCAGTCTTAAACCTGCATTTTGTGTCTAATACATGCTTCAACAACCAAATCGATAAGTTCAATTACGAGATAATGTAGAAGAGAGAAAACATTTGATTTTAAAAACGGTTGAATTTCAAAGACCCAACAGTATTTGCCACTTTCTTGGCAACTACCTTAATTTTTTTCTTTTTTTTTTTTTTCTTTTCTTTTCTTTTTGAAACAGCAATGAAAGAAAACAAAACAAATCCAAACTTGTAGACAGTTGTTGGAGACGCTCTGTTCAGCTGATGCCTGCTTCCCACTACCATGCCAGCACAAGCCAAAAAGTCTTCCATCCTGATGGCAGTTCTTGGCTTTCCAACCAGAGGAAAAATACTCACGAACTGCTGCGTTTTCTTTTTGTGTGTGTTTTTTGTTTGTTTGTTTGTTTTACTTAAGGCATTGTTCCTCAAACTTCAAAAATCCAGCTGCACCGTATCCATCCATTAAAAAAAAAAAGGCACAAACTCATCTTCAGATGGCTTTGGAGACAATAAAGCCGACTCCATCTGGGCTACCGTTTCCTTTGTCATGTTTCCCCCCCCTCTTTCTCTCCCTTTCCTTTCGATGTACGACTAGTCCTCTTTCCCTGTCCCTCCCCATTAAAAATACACCACCTCACATTGTTCTGGTTTCAACAAGAGTGTCGTTGACTCACAGGCAGGCAAGAGCCATTTAAAAAATCCAAGAAATGGAACTACAAGATGGGTCAAAGTGGTTCAAGCGGAGATTGCTGAATTGTGGGTAATCAAATTGTAAGCACCAGTTTCACGTTAAGGTTTGTTTGTTTTATTCTCACGTGTGTTGTTGAATCTTTTGATTTTTTTGGCAACTCTGCCAAAGACTTCATGGGCGTCGTTCCCCTTTCCACTCCCGGTGAGGACCAGAGGAAGAGTGCCCAGCGTTGTCAGTCCTTTACTGCTCTTCACCAGCATTTTTCATTTTCAGCAAATATATACTGTAGACGCATATAGATATGGAGAGATTTTTCGGTTGCTTTGCTTTACACCTGGTTGTCCTTCTGTATTCTGGAAAAAACCATGACAGGACGCAGGAGTAACAAGAGAAAGCTTCTTGGCAGAGCTTCAAGACAAAGACGAACAAACAGGAGAACTCCAGCTTGAAGATAAATGCTACAGGGGAGGTTCCTCTTCCATGGGTTCATCATCAGGTCTGAGCAATTTCACAGCCAGGCAGGAAGGGAAGAAGGAGGAGAGAAAAGATGGTTGAGCATGAGAGCTGGATAATTTGTGGTGCTAAATCTCACACCTTATGTTCCTATCACCTTCCCTACAGGGAAATGTTGCTCACCTGGCTCACCTAGAATTAAAACTTGTCTCCAAAGAGGGGTTTTTCAGACAACGTGTTTTCAGTTGTGCACCTACAAAATTTTTTGCAGCAAAATCTATTTCCTCTCATGGTCTAAAACCACATTCTGCTCTGACTTGAACAGAGGGATCAGGCAATGCAGTCACAACACTAAGGTAACTTCTGGGGCTCGTGTAAGTGAACTTTATATCTAAAGACTCTAAAGATGTCTTTAGAGAATGCATAAAAGGAAGGAGATGGGTGAATGCACGTGCAATGGGTAAAAGGTGAGGATTAACCCAGCAGGATAACCCAAAGCCACCCGTGACCACAAAAGCAACTCACCGCTTCTCAGCTGGCTTCACGCCGACTGACAGAGAAGCCATGGCTGTCACTGTCTCGGCCTCTTCATTCTCACACTTCTGTGCTTCAATCAGGGAGTAGCCCACGGTCGAGGCGTAGCGCTGGAGTGAATGCCAATACTTGCCTGGGGTGAGGTGAGAAAAGTAGCAGTTAGGGCACCTGCATCAGGATGGCTCAAGCAACATGTTCACAGAATCACAGAATACCTGGGTTGGGCAGGACATTAAAGATCATCCTATTCCAACCTCCTGCTGTGGGCAGGGCTGCCATCCACTAGGTCAGGCTGCTAGGAGCTCTGTTCAACCAGCCTTCCTATGCCCAATAATTAGATAGCCGAGAACCAACTGCAGAGGACAAGTCATGCTTATGCAAAACACAATCTTAAGCCACGCTTGCTGTCACTTTCCAGGCTTGCCTTGAGGCCCATGGGTGTGGAGGGAAATTCTGGGGGCACAAGCCAAAGGAAACCCCTTGGAGCCTTCCAGGCTCAGGGTAAGTGGTGAGACAGGCTCCTCTCTCCTGCACACAGCTCTCTGTCATGAGCTCTGATAGAAAAGGAGATTGTTACTGACCCTTATGGTCAAGTAGGCTGCCGTGAGAGAGTCTGCACTGTTCTCTATGCAGAAAAATCCAACCTACTTTCTACACAATATCAAAAGGACTGCCAAAGCTCTTACTTCTTGCCATATATTAATAAATGGTGCTGCTGCAATTCTGCTGTGTCTTGAAGAGCTATGTTTTGAATAAATGTTTGACTTGTTTTGTTATGTACGCAAGCATACAATTAGCAGGACATATTTCAGTGCAGTGGGACAACCAAGGTATTCCCTGCTTATAAGGGGTAAAACCTTTGTTCATAAAAAAGAACTAAAAATGGAGGAGGGAGGCTTAAGTAACAGATTTCCACAGCTGGAATCACACAGGAAGAATGGAGATACAACAGCTCTCCCGGGCTGAGAGATGTTTTGCAGGGGAAAACATGTTTTAATAAAGCATCTACCAAAAAAAAAAAAAAAAAAGAAAAAGAACCAGTTCTCTCCCCCAAAGACAACTAGGATGTCAAATCAGGGCTGAATCACTGGCTTGCAATGAAAGAAGCTCTTCTCCTTTGGCTACGGAAGAAAGGTGACCCAATGGTCCTACTTAAAACCCCTTTTCTGATTTGCTTTGCTCTGTTTAATGGAAAAAAGACAGAAAGTCACTAGTTGACTCAAGGTGTCACATCGCTGCTGAGCATTCAAGTCATCAGAGTGGCTGCTGGAAATGAACTGAGATTTCTAATGTTACCAGGCATTTCTGAGGAGGGGAAATCATTTGGCCTTTTAAAAACTCTACTTTATTCCTATAAAGAGGAGACTAGCCTCCCTCCAGTATGACACCACAATTGTTTGAAGTGGGAAGATGTCAAGACCTAGCACAGTGGGATTCCCATGTTATTCAGACTCTTTTCACTCCATTCCTCAAGAATGTCCCCAGGAAACCTTTAACCACAGTGATTTTAATCTCAACTAAATAAACCCACAATATTAGCAGCTTCATGCTACCTTCTTTCATCCCTATCCATTCTTCACTAATGAATGCTACAATACATGATGAGACTCGTGTTAGTCAGAGATACTTGAGTTGCTTCTGAAGATAGAAGCACTCACACTGGAGTGTAGGACAGTCTGTCCTCTATGGTGGTTTTAAGGGTTTTACTGCACTGGCTTTAATCCTAATTCCCCCAGTGAGACCAGAACAACCTGCTCAATGACCAGGATGCCTCCCAGCTTGCTTCAGCTTCCCAAACACAAACTGCTGCACTTAACAGCTTCAACTTGTGCCAGCCAAGCAGCAGGCTCTGCAGACAAGAGCACTGATACAGCCCTCTCTCAAGAGGCAAACCACCTCCCTGAATCAACTCTCCTCTGTGCATCACTCGATACATTACTGTGTGTACAGCAAGACCAGTTGGTCTCTGCCTATATCCAGTTTACAATGCAGTGACAATCCACAAAGTAGGGTGAGGGCAGCAGCCTAAGGTTGAACATGGAGCTGCCAGGACTATGAAGGTATGAAGGATGGCTACCTTCACAGGGCAGCCCAACAGGGAACCAGCTGGGTGAAAGGGCTATACTCACTGTGTATCTCAATCACTTTCTCCATTGAATGCACTGCATTAGCATTTGCTCTCTGCTGGAGAACCTTTTCTGGAAGAGGGTCAAGCTGGAGAGAGAGAGGAAGAATAAAGAAACGTTATCTCAAACTAGAGAACAGGCATTAGGCATGATTTAGCAAACAGCTCTGCTGCATCAAGCCTCCACCCCATTCCCCTGATTCCTATTATCTGCCTTTAGTTAAATATCCAAAATAGACAGACTCCCTAAGTGCTCTTGAGATATTCCATGCAGCCTCCCCCGTCCCAACACTCCTCCACAAGCATAAAATGCTTCAGCAGTGGATGGAGACTGTTTGCAGAGAGCAGAAAAATAAGACAAGTGCTGCTGTCTGTTTTTACACCATGTCTTCGTAAGACTAGCGCTCCCAACTGCCTTTTGCAAAGTTTTCACTACTAATAATGTGGAAGGAAAATAAAAGCAACTGAAAAATACAACAATGACTACACTTCTTTCTTTTCTCCTAAGAAATAAAAAGGGAAGCTTTTTAATTAATCTAAACTGACTCTGTGCATTTACTGACAGCTGGTTTTCACACTTGGGTTGCTTTCTCTAATGTGAAGAGGTTTGTCTTCTGAAAAGCTGAACTGTCCTTTATGCCCTTCATGAACTTATTAAACCTTGTATTGTTGGTATGATGCATATCTTGATTCCCATTGGCCAAGAAGCAACAAAAAAGCCCAAACAACACAGGCTATTACTAGATATTTTTTTTTCTCCCTCTAAATTGCTGAAGAATATCCTAAGATACATCCATGTGGCTCCTGCCATCCTTTGCAAAGAGCAGCAGCATTTTAACACTGTGCAGGCATGGTTCCAACAGCAGGCAGGAGCTGGGGCTTCCTCCCCACGCAGGAAAGAAGCCAGATCCGCAGTCCGGATATATCAATTTATATTAAAAAGAAAAGAATATAAATAATTGGAAACTTTAAAAAGGATCTTCCAAGGGAAGGAGACTGGGTGATGTTGTGTAGAGCACCGAATTTCACTGGCAGAGCAAAGACGTCTGGTAGGTGAAGATGTCCAGTAGGGCAGCTTTGCTTGGCTCACATATGTGGCTGACAGCTGCAGCTCAAGACATCTCCCAACTCAGTACTCAAGAAATAAACTTCAGCTGAGTCGATTCTCCCCAAACCCTTTTCTTTTTTTCCCCTTCTTTTTTTTCCTCCCCTGGTTCTCCACAAGGAACACACATTCGTCACAAAGCCGGGTATCCAAAACAAGAAACGCTCGCAGCTGTGTCTGAAAATACGCCCTATGCTCACCCGAGGATCCTCCTCAACAAAGAAGCAGTCACACTTTAGTAGTTAATAAAAACTGTGGCAAAGTTTAACTGCAACTTCTGCCCAAAGCCAAGACAAGCTCCGGCCAAGAGATCTGCTCTCGCGACCAGATGGCAGCCATTTGATAGGTGCTCCATCAGGCCTAGAAATTGCTCCGCTGCAGATTTAATAATTACGGATTGTGCTTCTAATAAATTCTTTACTCTAAAAATAATTCTGGCCAAGGCCAGCTTCTGTATGATATTAAGTGAAGGCAAACTCTATTCCTGGACAAATCTTCAGTAAGAGCTTCCCAGTGCTTTTTGGTTAAGGCTGACATAAAGCACACAACACCAGGCAGCTTAGCTGTGTGCTATTCCACAGATGAATCATTTCCACTGTGCAGTCCTCCTCCTGAAATAACACTCACAGACAACAGCCTCACTCATCGCTCACTCGGAAAAGGAAGAAAATACCTCTGGGCATTAGGCAACGTTTTTAAACAACTGCTTATTATCACCTCCCTGTATGTTCAGGATATCCAGAGTCTGACGCTGGACACATCTCTGCTACTTGTGCATGAAAAATGGCTTTGCAGAGCTGTGAGTGCTGCTGAGCACATCTTGTAGCATGTCCCTCTGGCTCTGCCCCTGCCACCAGCAGCTCCCATTGCACAGGCACTGCTTGGGGCACAGTGCTGGCAACACTTCTTAACTGGCATAATTACCTCTAAGTGATCTCCCCTGCATTCAGCTGCAGTCACGCCAGTTACCAACAACTGAATTTGTAACCGAAGCAACTCAAACATTCTCAAGCCACCTCGCACAGCTCTTAACTCATTTGACATTCAAATAATGTGCTGCAAAGCTCAAGCTCCGTTTTAATTTCCTGGGCAGTTGGGAACACGCCGGCTCTTGCCTCTGCATAACGCTTTTCCAAAGCAGGAGTTTTGATCTCCGCCGGTGAAGGCAGACGCTGTGTAGACTGGCACTGCTCCCCTCATTTCCTACCATTTCCTCACGTAACACAACCAGCTCTCTGCAGCAAACACACTTCCCCGCACCCGTCGCCGGCCGCAGCTGGCTGTCCATGTGCACGCATGCAGAGCTGCCTCGCACACTGTATATCAAACCCCATCAAAGGGCCGCGGGACAAAGCAACAGCAGTTCCCTCCAACTTTCTTGCATTAAAAAGGCTTTATAAAAGACCTTGATAAAACGAGTGTTTCCTGCTTTTTGATGTGCGGGTAAGGGAACATTATCATGATATCTGCGCAGCCTTACAGCCCACCTAGGAAAAGTGAGAATAGCTCCATCTTTAAATATTTAAAAGCTTTTTATAGCTGTCCTGATGCAGTGATTAAAAAAACAAAGTTTTTTTTATTATCATTATTTATTTTTTTTTTACCTTTAAGGATCAATAGTCCCTCTGCTAAATGGAAACACTCAGCCAGTTGACAACAGCCAAGCCATGGTGAATGCTAAGATCTCCCAGAGCTACGCGCTCCCAAACACGTTTGTGGCTGGGATCAAGCACTCCTTTACTGCACACAGATCCTCACCCCACACTGCAGCCACCCGCCTGCACTGCGAAGCTACACTAAGTGAGAGGAATGACATCTTTCACATGTTATTTCCTCAGCTTCTCCTTCAAAGTGCATCCTGCCATTAGAGCTGTCTGTGTCCTTATTTGTGTGGAGCTGATGGGATTGTCTGTGCTGACAACAGTGCCAGCACTGCCAGGTGAAGAGACATAGGTGCTGATACATCAACTCTGCTTTTGCTTTGCTTGCTGGCTCCTGAGGTTTCCTCTGTCCCAAGGGTTGGTGTGCTGGACAGGTTACCCACGCTGAGTGTCTTATCAGAGCCATCTGGTCAAGCGCAAGGAATGGATACTCTCTGGAAGCTTGGAGGTGGGATGCTGGATGACTGAAGCAGACGCTTTTTATGAATCCCAGCTGTTTCACTGATGATGTATTGGACTGATTGGTGAGGCTTCCTCAGGCACTGTCATCCTTCACAAAGAGTTTGGATACTGAGAGACAAAGCACTCCTTCAAAAGGCTGGCAGTCAGGGAACTCAGGCAATTTGTGCCTCCCTGCTCCAGCTTCCCTGACCAAAGAAAGGCCAGTCATCACTGACCTGAACTGGGTCATAGCAAGCCTGGTATTTTCTACCAGGTCTATTCTACCAACAGGTCACCTCAGCAGCCTCCTCGTGTCCATCTACTGCAGTCTTCTGAAACTTGCTCATTAGCACAGGGTACTGAAGGCAAATTAAAAAGGTAGACTAAAAAAAATGGAAACACACTACCCAAGCCACCTTCTCTGACACTAAGATGAACTTCTCGGGCATAAGCAGCCAAAGGACAAGCCTTGTGCCGCTGTTATTATGTGTGTCATCAACCCTCAACAATAGCTTTGAGCAGGTCCAGAGTCCCACCCATAGCAGGACAACCGCAGCAGATAACAAACAGGGACTGAGTCCATGGCTCCAGTTAAGTAAGCTTGTGCTTCTCTGAGAAAAGTACTATCTTCCTAGGTAGAAAACCGATGCGAGGCACTTTTGCAGTCTACTGTACCAGTGCAATGGTCAGCCATTAGGATGACTGTGGTTGTCCTCTGTGCAAAGAACGTGCACAAAAAAGAAAGAGGCCTGACCCAAATACTTTGTTCAAACTCACAACCCATGAACTATAAATATGCTTCTTGAACATCAGTATATGTAGAGGCAGAGACACAGCAAATGCACAAGGTCCCCAATCTGAGGTTTTACTGTTGGCAGCTGATTGCTGTACTTGCTGCAGTATTTCTGTAGTGAATGAGCCTGAAACACCTTGAGCCCAAAACACATCAAATGCCACCGTTGGGATCCTTTCAATTATTAGTCAAGCTGGAAGAGATGGTGTCCGCTACAGTAGATGCTAAAGGCTGGCTGTATCAAGTGGATGGCTGAGAGAAGTCTGAATCATTTTTTCTTTAATCCCACCACAGAAAGAAGAGGCAGAGAAGACAAAGAATCTTCCTTCATAGGAAAATATCCCAACTTTTCCAGAAACCAGTAACTAGACTTCCTTTGTGTACTTCTCTGCCTTTTTCTTATCTTGCAATCAAACACCCTGGCTTTTCTAGCCAATTTCTTTAACAGTTCTTTCAATACAGCAATGAGCAGAAGGTAGGAAATAAAATGTTGAGCAAAAAATAGAAAAGAAAGCAGCATCAAGCATGCTGCGCAATAGAGCAGATATACTGAACCACTTAGCAGGGGACTGCAAAAAGAGGGGGAAAGTGTGGACAGTAACTATAGAAGTAAATGAAACTAATTAGTGACTTTCTTAGGAGCACAGTGCAAACTGCATGGATGAAGACGTGGCACATTGCCTGTTCTGGAGAATGAGAAGCCCATATTCGATGCCACAAGTGGAAATTCCACAGGATGAAGGGACAGAGGCTGTGGCACCTGGAAGGTACCCCCGAGCACGTGCCACCAGGAGGCCATGGCAGGATTTTTAGTTCTCTGTACCTCGTTTCCCAGCAAAGCAGAAACACATGCTTCTGAGGCATCGCAAATGGCAGTCAGGTCGTGGCCTCCTTCAAGGGCCAGGACGACGCGGCCTCCAGCCAGGCCCATCAGCTGCTTCGTCAGGTACCCAAAGCCTGCAAGGGGAAAAGAGGAAATGCGAGAGAAGGGCAGAGGTTGTTGCTGGAATCAGGCTCCTGGCGAAGGATCAAAGAGTTATAAAAAGGAATTACATCATATTAAAAAACCACAAGGGATCTGAGCGGACTAAACGCATAATATAAGCCAGGTTTGATTTTCATATGCTTGTTTCAGTATTCCAGCCACGCTTCCCTGCTGGAGCAGTGCGGGATGGATCCACAACCCCTGGGCCACAGCAAGCATCTTAATGGAGGTTATTCCAGGCACCGAGGGGCAACACAGCTCCCCAGCAGCCCCCCAGCAGGCCACAGGCTTGGGGTGGTAGCAGAGGCCACGCAGGGAAGGGGAGGAGGAAGAGGACAGAAGGAGGCTGCCTTCGCCCTGCTGTGTGAGAGAAGGAAAAGGCAAAGTCAGAGGAGTTGTGCAGGAGGGGGGGGGGAGGAAGGCAAGGGGAACTGATGAAATTGCTGCTGGTGCTCTCTGTTCTGATCATGGCACCACAGAGCCCCAGATATATTTGACAACTGTTCTCTGACAGACGTTTCTTCCCGTATATAATATGCTGTAAAAATTCCTGAGGCACCGGGACTTTGATCATATGACACACAATACATTTCTGCCCTTTAAACAAAACAGAACCAAGCTGCGAGGATTTAAAAAACGTGTCCTCAAACCAACCCTGCCCCCTCAAAAATAAGAATAAAAAAACCCAAACAAAAGGGAACACAGCACATTTCTACCCTTCATCCACGCTCCCTGCTTTTATTTTGCAGTGTCTCGTAACTCCTGTAAGTGCCTTTGCAAATTAGCAAATTAACAGTGAGATAAAAGATTTGTGGCTGAGCCTGTAACGTGGTACCCAGACTCCTATTCTGGGAGAGTAGCAAAGCATGGGAAATGCAACACGCAGGTAAACAAGACCTTTCCATTACAAAGTGTTTCTGGATATCTTAAATAACTTCTCTTGTAAATCTTTTCCCCTTTATTCTTGTATAAAGTTTATAGGCTCAGCTACCTTACGAAGATCTGAAGTTTACCATGCAGGGCAAGCTTCCTGACTGAAACAAACTCTTAAGGAATATCCTTCTGCTTTTGCAAGAAAAACTTGGTTGATCCAAACAGCACAGCAAAAAAGGAACCCAGAACCGCAAAGAAAAGCTGGCCCTGAGCTGCGTGCACCTCCTATGCAATGCAAAACATGAAGATACAAAGCAAAATGGGCCCAGTTAATTGTTCCAAGACAACAAAGGCTTCAGGCAGACTAAGATACACACCATATAGTAACAAAACACATGGAATGCAACAGAAAGTCCAAAAAGTTTGCCACTGAAACAGAAGGTTTGAACCTCACAGCTAAAACCTGGAAATATTATATGAAGGTTGTCCTGAGAGTAATGTCTCCTGTTTATTTCCATGGAAACTTCAACAGATACAAAGAGCACAATAACGCTATTTGACAGAGCAAATTATCAGCTACAAAACACTCTTTCAACTTTCAGATCACTGTTTGATCTGAGTGAGACGGTCCTCATTTCATGATAGCTGTGTATGGCCATCCAGAACGTGGCCTGTCTTTCATGTCACAGTCCCCATCCAAAGCCTCACTATGCTCACATCTGTTGTTTGGTCTCCACTGATGTTCAGCAAGCGTCAATGAATGTCAATAGGTGCCACTTTTTCCCACATAGAGGAATTCAATGACACATCTTTGCTTTACCTACACCTTTGTGTCTGACACCAGTCTGTCACAATGGCCCCTCTGCTGCCGTCTGTCATATAGCAACAAAGTGTAATGGAATACTGGTGAGAAGGTTCAACTTCTACTGCCATACCAATACCTGACAAGGACATCCTGGGCCAACATCATAAAATAGGAGGCATTACTTTCAGATCAACCCTTGCCTGTTAATCCCGAAGACAACAATAATTCCCACCGATTTCAGTACTTGCTGTTTCCTAATCCACAACTTACATTTTGCAGACAGGTTATATCCTCCCAGAGGCGTTGGATGGCCTTCCACTGCGTCAAAACCAGATGACACCAGCACAACATCTGGGGCAAACTCATTGGCAATGGGCATTACGACCGTTCTGCAACAAAATCAAACAACAGCAGACATGTTATTTATTTTGGATCTTGAATAAACCCCTTAGAAAGCCTCATGTTGCTTTTCCACAATAGCAAAGTGTTTCCTTCTTCTTAGATGCTGCACTTCTCATTGACCTCAGTGAAAGACTGGGGACTTCCAGATGCATGAGAGCACTGCTCTGCCTGCTGCCTGCAAGACTTGGGGCTAAGAACTTGCTGCTCAACCAGCCCAATGAGGAACAAAAGGCAGCAGGCAGCACTGAATGGTTATCACTGGCACTGCACAGCTGCAAGGCATCTGCAAATTACTGCCTCCTAGGGCTTGTACTTCAATGAGACAAGAGGTCCACCTCCGTGGTTTCTCAGTAAGATGCATTTTCACTCTGGTTTCTCCCTTCAATCTACATCGTTTCTGTTCAAAACCCACGTGAGGTTGCTAACATCCCATTTCCCACAAGATGCCAACTAAGCAAAAAGGAAAAGTTCTGCAGAGAGCAAGAATTGCTTTTTCACTTAATAGCTCTAGCACAAATGCAGCAGAACTGAAATTACAGCAATGAAAAATGTCAAAGCAACAGAGCTTCTGAATAAACATGAGATACACACACACAATCTTTTCTGGCAAGGTTAGCACTCTGAAACACAGACTTATATACCAGAACACATCGCTGTAAGCATGACAACTGCGCCTTTATTGATGACAGTGCTTACAGAATGCTCTGAAAACAAAGTTTTGCTTGCCCCAACACCAATCTGAGCTCACACCATTTCACCCTCTGAAGAACGTAGTTTTAACAGAGTGCTAGCATCTCCCATGCAATGAGCTGCTTTCTGTTAGTCAGCCCAGCAAGTCATCTCCAATGCAGAGCATCAGCTGGTGTGGGCAGAGATACTGGTATCCAGCATATACCATGTACCACCACAGGTTGGGTGGATGAGCTGAGACACCGCGCAGTCCATCAAGCTTTCATTTTTCTCATCTTCCTGGTTGCAACACTGTGCACAGAAACACAGCAATCTATGCAGTCTACAGAAATATTCTCTGCTGGTGGTTCCAAGTTGCAGAGCTTTTTGGGGCAGCATTTGACCCCTCTGTGCTCAGAAAGTTTTTAACTCTGGCCGTGTCTGAAAAGAGGAATTTTAAGTTCTTCCTCCAATGGCTCGATTGCCATTTACTTCTGTCCTCGGGGGAGATTATTACGTAAGGAAGACAAAACAGTGCATTTTTCTGCTGATGGCTTTACAGTCGACAAAGTGTGCTTAGTGAAACCCACAGACATCTTAAGTGGAAACCACGTCCCTGACAAAGGACTAAAGCAGCACTTTTGTAGCAAGTGCACGTGGCAAAGGGCTTCCCCCCCCCCCCCCTTTTTTTTTCCCCTAAGCTTTGAAGTACTGCTGAGCTATTTAATTTCTAACCGAAGCAGAACTGCTAAAATCATCAGATTTCTTTTTCCAAGGCTATGATGCTGTGAGAGATGCTAGAACCTCAGCTGCATTTTGTTGGCTGTGGCATAGTGTATGCCCAGTGTACCCAAGGGAAATGCAGGGCATGATGCTCGGCTGTGAGCAGGTCAGATACCTTCTAGCAGCACAGGCGCTACACAGGCAGTGCCTGAAATCTGCAGAGATTTCAGGAGAGGAAAAAGCAGTGCTTGCTGTTTGGAAGTAAATCACGGTGGTGATAGTTAAGAAGCAGACACACTGCTGATAATGTTCTGCAAACACTTTGGGGGGAAAAGAAAATAATACAATTTTCCATCATTTTCTGTAAGACTGAATAATGCTTAGTCTACTACTGGCCAATTCACTGGTTAAATGCTTAATAAATGACAGGCAGAATAATAAGCAAATCTATAGAGGATTTCTCCAACTCTCTCTTCCCACTGCTGGCCATCCAACACCAGGTGTGATCCCCTGCTCAGGGGCTGCTGGCAATGAAAACAGGCATCAGAGAGCATGAAATCTACAAGGGCAGAAACAACAATTGGGATGCAAAACAGCACCAGGATCCCCCCCCCCCCCCCAGTTCATTGCTTCTGGGATGTTTTATATGGACAGAACTCCACCCCACCAACCTGGCTCCCAACCTTGCTCAAGGCAGAAGGAGGGACCTCTCAGCCCTCTGTTTTGCTTTTGTTTCAGGTGTCTGAAATAAAACCAACGTGAAACCAAGCCCCACGCGGAATTACAATGATGTGAGAGACCACTGTAGGTAAAACTAAGATGAAAAGACACTTCCCTAGAATCATCAGGGAAAGGTTTTTTACATCATGTTAAGAGGAGAACTCCTGCATGTACCACAAATTAATCTCACCAGTAACTGCTGAACTGCTGTTCTTGTGCAATAAGGAGCTAGGCACGGCCTTCACGTTGCTCCGGCAGCTCTCCCAATAGGGCCTGCACGCTATGCTTTCATACAACCATTGAAAATGCCATGGGAATTCCTAGGAGCAACCACTATTTCTTGTACAACAAGGCAGGGAACAAAAGACTCCAGTTAAAGAAAAAAAAGGAGTTTTACAATCGTTTTGTTTCTATAACTACGGAATAACAGCAATGAATACCAATAACGTTTTGATGAGTTAGGGGCTTTTGAAATTATATGCCCTGCATTTTACGCATTAGACTTTAATACATTTCTGCATAATCTGTGAGATGTGTATTGCCCACATACTTCGGTGGTGACTTCAGCCGTGGAACATTTGCGCAGTAAATGGTCAGCTAAATTATAATGTAATGCTGCCGAGGGCTGCAGTTAGGACAGTGTGGAGGAGTGCCAAGCTCACAGCGAGCTCCCCAATCCCTCCCACGGGTGAATCAGGCACCCCACCCTGCTCCCCCTAAGCACAGGAGCTGGGATTTCACCCCAACCTTCTGCAGTGCTGATATGGGAACTCAGCTCTGAAGACAACACTAAAACTCAAGGCACAGCCGCGCTCCGCTTCAGTGCTAAGTTTCATTGGGAGTTATTCATTCATCGGAAGAATAATTAGCAAAGACAATTATCTCAGTTATTATTTCATTAGAGAGCGTGCTTTTCTTATCCTGAAACAGAAGGAAAAATGGAAAACGTGATGCTTGCTTTGTCTTAATGTTTTTATACAGAAAGACGGGTTTCGTCCCTAAAAACGGGCAAGCACATGAAGAGTTAAGGCATGAAAAAAAGAAAGGAGAAAAAGTATATCAGTATCTTTGCCTAGCTCAAAGGATTTCCACTGATTCCTCTGCAGACTTCAAAGCCTCACAGTTTGGCATTTGGACTGGTTTGAATTAAAGTTCAGTTCTCCACTGTGAGTTTCCAAGTTCATGGTGAAAATGCCTGCTGCTTCTGGAGTTCATTATGGCCAATTTTCTTATCTTTTCTTCATCTTAGGTTTGATCCCCAGCAAATGCAACGTGGCATTCGATGGGGTGGAATAACAAGGTGCTGCCTTGAAGGCATGCATTGTCTCAAGGGGCTAGAGCAAGAAAAGAAGAAAAAAAAGGATATATGACCCATTCCCTTCACTTTCTAACTCTCGGGGGACTATAAATTGCAAACTTCAAAGCATTATTTTACATTAAAATCAATAGAAAGATTCAGGCAAAAAAATGTTTTTCAAAGAAGCTGGTTAAGATTTGAAAAGGTCACCTGATAATGTATTATCATGACCAATCTTGGCAGAAGATTAAAAAAGCTTCCAATTTAACTTATTGACTGAAGGTGTGCACATGAGGCAGGCTACGGGAGGTGCTACCTATGAGGATGCACTAAGCACTTCCCAGAACCCAAAATGAGGACTGGGATTAGGTACAAAATCTGCTTCTCACATAGCCACAGTCTCTGGGCAAAAAGACACCAGCATCTATTAAGGAATGGCTGGCAAAGGTCTTGTGCTGCAGACTGCTCTGAACAATTTTCCAGGAGCCTTGAAACTCAATTAATATTTAATAGCAAGTACGTCACTCATTTGCCAGCTACAGGTTCTCTTTATAATGCAGATATCAGTCTTGTTGACTGCTGGGATAAACAGACTTCCACTTTGGAGGAAAGTGCTGCTTTCCTGTACCAGGAATAAAACATCAAGACAAATGACAGTTATTTGACTAGATGTTATTTTAAATTGTATACATTCTTTGAAGGCTTTTTAATGGCATGTTGGAGGGTAAAAGCTCTTTCTGCTCAGTATAATGCAGTACGAACACACGTGCCATGTAGGATAGAAATAAGGCTCCCAGATTTCACACATGCACTGCTATCCCAGGAAGGCAATATTCCATCCGCTTCTTGCCATTTGCATCTCATGTTTTGGCAATCATGTGTCCCCCCTGAATTTATGCAGGGTGTTTGCCAGAAGTGCACTGAATCTTGTCTGAGGACAGAAAACCACGTCAACTAGTAATATTAAGATGCAAGTTGGGGAGGCATTGAGGCATGTGGGGGAACAGGAGGAGAACAGGACAGTCTCAAGTAGAAATGAAGCCCATAAATCCGGCAGGTCAGAGAATTACATTCCTTCTCCTTCTCAGTGTTATTTCACTGCTTCCACTTAATACTTTCATTTTCCCATTCCTGTGGGTCTGGGAAGCAAATGCATCACACCCCAGGCTTGCAGCAAGGCCCCAAAACACCAGTGTTGTACAAACAACCCATCAAAGCATTTTGCCCCATAGTTCCTGGAGCAGAGAGATGTTCAATGCATGTTCTGCTTCACACAGTTCTGATGATGATGCTGACATGAGGAGGAAAATAAGGGTCAGATAAACAATTCCCCGCAGTCCCCAGGTATCATGTGTTAACTCCACAGTGCTTACCTCCATTCACCAGTGAGTGTAACACTTATTTGGTAGAAGGTCATTAAAACAGGCCTGCTTTCCTTTGCAAGGCACCCTCAGGAGTGAGGAAGGGTGATAGTCACAAGCAGAGCTCATGTAGGGGAGGCAATGCATGCCAGCATGCCTAGAAGTCATGCACTGTCATGTACATCACAGTAATGATGCCTTAAGCCTAGGGACGGCTGCACTCTGAAGCTTCAACTCATGGCAAATCATGAAAATTATTTTGGATTCCTTTTCCCATCCAAGTGTATTTATGCACAGAAGCACTCATCCCAAAAAGAGCTCATTCACATCAGTAGACATTATACAATAATACATCAGTCAGAGCTAAGCAGTGAGTACATCAATCCCCTCACATCACAGACCCACTTCTTGTGGCCAGAAATATCCTCTTTGCTTAGTTCAGCTCTATTCCAAGTGGCACCACAACTAGATGAAAATCCAGAACTTCTTAACTCATGATTAAGTTCATGACTGCACAAGATAGAAGAAACCCAATTTAGGTGAAAAATATTATTGTAAGAAGAAAACTTCAATATTACCTGAAAGCAGTTAAGTATTCTGTGTCTCCCATTGGTGGATCAAGGCCACCAGTAAAGGCCATGTTAACATTGAACCCAACTCCTGCTCCTGTGCCAACCTGAAAATGGGAAACAGTTCTCTTAACAGTTTTATTTAGAAGTATTATTTTGTGCCTTATTATAGTTGAAACTAGAAAATAAAACAATACAATCTTAATCAGAGCGAGCTCCCCCTCTGCTGGGGGAAAATATGATTCACAGACATTTCCACTGCTAGAGGGACACAACTGCATCCTCATCCTTGCCCCTTCTGCAGATGCACTTCTTCCATGCACTCCAAATAACAGAGAAAGGTGAGAAGTTAAAAGTAAACTAGAGCCTTCTAGTAACCCATTTGGTTATGCTTCCCTTCATCTGGAATCCTAAAAGCCTGTGCTTGGTGCCTTCATTGGGTGGGACCTTACAGATGTCCCCTTGCAGTGCTGCTGCCAGCTCAGCACAGGGCTCTGCTCTCCTACAGACCATGGTTTTGTTTAGGTCTTGGCATGTGAAAGAGACCTGAAAGTGAATGGTGTTATACAATACACAGCCAGATAGTTCAGCTAGATAAAGCTGCAGAAGTAGGTCTCAGACCTTTGTGCAGTCTGAGGCAGAAATTAAGTGCCTGCCCCAAAAAGCTGCTGCGCATTTGCTATAGAGTAGTACACAAGCAGAGTCATGAAGGAGTATCTCATTACATTTCAGTTTCTTTAGAAATCTAAATGGAAACATCGATGTTTGTTGGATGGGAAAATGTAAAACGGGTAGGGAACAAATTCTAGGAGTTTCCAGATGTAATCTAGAATGCCTCAGAGAACACAGAACTACACATTTGATAGAATTTAACTCTGATAAATCACATGCGAAGGATGATAATGGAACATTTAAATTTATGACAAAACTACAGCTCAAATGAACACCATACCTTAAAGGCTGGGGAAGGTTTTATTGGCTATATACTTCAAACTGTGATTGTTTCTGTGCCTCCTATTTGCAGCATGCCTCAATTTCAGCCTGGTGGGTGAGGAAGGACGTGATGGATGTAGGAGCATCAGCCTGGAGGAGAATGGGTTGCCACCTTTGCTTGCCCAGCCCTTCTGCAGCAGGGTCTGAGAAACCACCAAGCAGCTGGAGACAAGCACTGGTGTCTGCTGGGCCAGGAGAAGAAGCAGACGGGCTTGAGGGCTGTGCAAGGAAAGCTGACCACTGTGCTGGTGGCACAGCCACAGACCAATCTTTTCTCCTCACGTCCATGAAATGTCTTATGTCCATTAAGGGGAAGGCAGGGAAAGTACGCTAAGTCCTGTTCTTTGGAGACAAAAGCACTGCCTGGGACAGCTGGCAAGGAGCTCTGGAACAGGTTGCCCCATCAGGACTGGGCAGCTTGACTGTATTCACTCCTTTCAGCTTCTTTGCCAAGGTGTGTGCTCTCCTGCCAGCTTCCATGATGCCCGCAGCTGTGAGGACTTGGACAAGAACACACCGAGCCCACAAATGTGGGCAATGCACTACTAATCAGACACATACAAGCACAAGGCTGGAAGCAGTGGCAGAAGCTGCCCTCTGGACCTAACTCAGGCAGAAGGCCTCAAGAGGGGCACCTGAATTGTAACCCTGAGGAGATCCTGTTGGATGTGGGAGGGTGTTGTGCAGATCCACGCTCTTACCTCATCAGGAGCACCACTGCCTGGAAAGAAGTTCCCATCATCATAGCGATGTAGTGAAATATAAAGAACATTAGGATCGTTGTAAAAAGCTTGCTGAGTACCGTTCCCGTGGTGTACATCCTTTGGGGACAGAGATTGCATTATATGAAGGTTAGCATCTCATTCAAAATGAAGATTAAAAGCATCAGCCTGGGATTCAAAGGGGTTTCCTCTGGTATTGAGCTTCGTTTTCTGTGCTTCTCTGAGCTAACTGAAACAGCTCATTGCAAACGAGTGTAATCTGCTTTGCACAGCCAGCTTCAGACTGCACTTCTCATTTAACAAGCAAGATAAATGGGAGTAAGCAGAATTTCAAGCACTTACCAAAACAGAGAGCAGGACCAATTTATTTGGGTTTAGAGAACCATATTCATCACTAATCCTGAGGAATGTTGGGCATGGAAGGGCTGTATTAGTCGCCCCAAATTTACACCTTTAATCAGTCTGTAGGGTGATGAGCAGCACAAGTCAGGTCTGGCTCAGTGATGTTAAGGGACATAAACCTGTTGCCAAGACCCTCTCCTGTGGTTCCACTTGGTACAGAAATGCAGTTCATAGCAGGATGGGCAAGAGTAAAGCTGCGCTGGACAGCCCAACCCTTTCAGAAACCAGTCCTCATACCTCAGAAAGCAAGCTGGGGTGGATCCTAGCAGTTAAGATCCCAACCAAAACAGCACAGATTGCAGTTACCCACCCTTGAGTCTGTGTTACCGGCTTGTTTTAGAAGGCAAGTACTCACCAATTACAGTTCTACTCAGAAAACTATGGGCTCTTTAACAAGCTTTATTTGATTATTTATTTATATATTTATTTAAGCTAAAACCTCTTTTAATAAAGAACCAAGCAAACAAATCTTGGCTTACAGACCACAGACAAGATTTTTTCCACTCACAGAGTGCCTGGGTTGGCCTCACATGAAACTCAAAGAAAAACCCATGAACAATTTCCACCTGCTCTCCTGAAGGTAACAAGTGGTGTTTACTCACCCAGTCCACTATGAGGATTTTGCTAACGTTCAGTCTTTGCTGGAGCAGCTTGGCTGCAATTGCCACAGAGTTAAAATAGCAGAAGCCCCTGGAAGTGATAAGAAAAAAAAGAGGAAAAGGAGAGGTGTTAAATATAGGTCTCCTTGGTCCCAGTGCACCTATCATGTGAGACATAGCACAGTAGGAAGACATTTCTTCTGCTTTCACTCTGCTTTCCTTCCTGGAAGACGCTCATTCAGAAACACAAAATAGCCACAGAGCAGCACGTGCCTTGTGATCCCTCAGGAAATGCTTTCCCTCCCAAGGCCAGTGCAGTGAGATGCTGTTGGGGGCCAGCTGCCCACGAGTGACCCTCAAATCCCCAGTGCTTGCATGCAAGAGATGGGGACAGGGAGGACAGGGCAAGGAGGACAAAGAAGGGACAGAACCAAGGCCTGGAGTGCTGAGATGCCATCAGCTGGAGAGCGCAGATATGGTATTCTTGCCTTCCTTACACTATATGAGCCATTAACAATGAGTTTAGAACAAGTCACAGGAATAAATAAAAGCAGCAATGTTATTCCAAGGCATGACTGTCATGTCGATTCATGCTAAGAACTACCCACCCAAAAGCACAAAGCAAGAATTTGCCCTCTTCAGGGGAATTACAGGAAACATTGAATATGACACCGTTTTGCATATTAATCAGTAAGAAATTCTGCAACAGTGAACTAACAAACACCCTTTTTCAGGCTGTAAATCACACAGCAGACAAACACTGAAGCCAGATCATAGAGCACATATGCGTACTTACATGGGTGTGCTTTCTTCTGCATGGTGACCTGGAGGCCGAACAACAGCAAATCCGTTCTACACACGAAAATAAGAAAAGGAAGAAATGAGACAGGTAGGAAGGTTCATCTCACAACGATGGATGCATGCAGCCAGGAGCACTAATTGTGCCTTGCAATTATGTAGTGGTCCTCAATGGTTCCTGCACAGCAGCAGATGATATACTCCCTTGTTCTGGAGGGGAAGATATCCACATGAATTTTAGGGAAACAGGGTGGTACAGCATTTCCTTCCACTCAGGAAAAAAGAAAAATAAACTCTGCATGAGGTCACTGAACTGGCTGGCCCAGCTGAAGCCAGCAGCAAGACCCTCAGATAACACTGGAACAGGGATTTTGCTTGCTGTTCTGGTTTCTTTCTTCCTTTTAATCAGCATGTAAGAACATTCACCAGGAGTCTGCTGTTCACTTGCTGATATCCTCAAAGATTTTTATGACCAAAGCCAGATGGTGCCATTAAAATGAAGCTTGTTGGATCTCCTGCACAGCACAGCCATGAGCCGAGCCCTGCTGTTCCCTTACACAGCCCTTTTCAAAGCAAAGTGTTGCTTATTGTCATACCAACCTTCAGTTCTCCTGTGGCCACTTTGAAAACAAGCTCAATGACGCAGCCCACAGCCAGACGAGCAGCACCAGATGAGTGAACTTCATTCCAGATTGTGTCACTGTCGACCTAAGTGAGACACACAGGAACCACTGTTAGCAACAGTGAGGACAGCCAGGAAACAGAGACCCGTGTCTTATAAGGGGTTACCTGAATGTATTAAATGAGGGAATTGGCTGAAATGATCTCAGCAACACTGTTGCTATGATTGCCATCACCTAAAGGTGACAACACCAACGGCTGTTCCAACAAAGGATACTCATGAGATGCTAGAAATCAGTGCATTAACAGAGGAGGGAATTCAGCATCATATTTTGCAGGTGTCTCCTACCAACACTTCTACTACCACAGCAGTATTTGCCCTTAACTGCTGGAGGAAACAGAACCCAGATGAAATAAGAGGTTTACGGAACAGTTCAATAATTCTCTTAATTAAAGCACCACAAGAGGGCTGCTTAATAACTAACTTTTTAACAACATCTGCCCAGCCCAGCCCTGCCAGCTGGGTAAAGCTATGCTCACACAAACCTCTCTCATATCACCAAAGCTTGACAGCAAACCTTCAGCATCAAAGTGCTGACTACAGGCATCTACTTCAGTGCTGAATATCTGACAGTGCCAGCATCCTCCATTTCCCCCAGAAGATGTGCCAGCAGGCCGGAGCACAGCATCCAGGAGGCATTCTCCGTGCAGTTATGCTACAAGATCCTGCCCTAACCGAAACAAAAAGCAGGGAGTGCTGGCTTTTACCACATTCACCCCACCGACTGCACAAAGATGGGATGGGTTCAAAGACAGATGCTGAGATGCCTGCATAGCTTTTGCTGCAATCCAGCTGGAGGCTGTGGGGGGACAAACTGTGCGGGGCCTGGATCTCTTCCCCAGCACCCTGGCCTGTTTGCAGGCTGTGATGAAAGCGGAGCTTGTTTTCTTCCTGCCAGCCCCAGCCCTTGTGAAATTCACACTGCTGGGACTATCCCGTGTCAGGAAAGCTCTGCTGTACAGTCCTCCTATCCATCACAAGATAAATGCAACATTTCTCAGTGTGAAGGATCACCAGCTATTTTTCACATGTTGCTACGTGTTGAGAGCGTTTATGGAAACAATGGAGAAGGAGAATGAGAGAAATGGATTATTTGCTTTGTCTGGCAGCCAACCTGCTTACTGAGCTGTGGGGAGATGCAAGTCACCCCACACAACACTGAACCACCTCCTTCGTGGCTGTGCTGAAGGCAGTGGAAATCATTCCAGGCCTGTTACTGGGAATGCTTTCTGGCACCAGCTGCTCTGAGGACAGTTCTGAAGTTGCCATTAGCCACTAACAGTGCCAGGGCAACCCTGAGTTCATCAGTTTCAGCAGAAACAAGGGAACAGAAGTACAACGGGTTTGAGTTCTATGCAACACTGCTAGGAGTCAGGAGCACGTCTGCAGAAGATGCTGTCTGCAGGTGGCAGACACACCTAACCTAAGCAATAGAGAATACTGGTTTGGCTTTTACAAAGAAAATTACAGCCTCAGTATCAGCAATGTTAATTTCAGCTCTTGGTATCTTGGAGAAGGACAAGGTTGTTAGGACTCTGCTGCCTCACTTATACTGTGGAAGGGCCACTCTGTGGTGGCTCCATTTTCCTTAATTGCTTCAATCAGAGGATACAGCTACATCGTGCAGTCTGGAATGGGCAAATCTAACCCATCTGTCTTAGTCTTGAAAGAAAATGCTGCAGGACAGCAACAGAAAGAGGTATCCTCTCCCTCTTTGGCCTCCAAGTACCAGGTCTCTCACTTGGACGCAGAATTGCACAGGGTCACATTTATTCACCATAAAGGCAACAAGGCAGCAGTGCAAAGCAGAACTCATATATGACTGGTGCACAGCTTCATGTAAGGACCTTCAGATCTACATTTGTGCCAGCCTTCCCATAAAACACACCAAAGCCACCAGGGCTTGAGCCAAACTCTGCTAAGTTCAGGCTGTACCGCCTGCAGAAACCAGGCTTGTGATGGCAGCACTCCAGGAGGTGTGAGGAGGGGAAGACAGGTTTTAAAGAGAGATGATTTCTGCAAAAAAAATTAAGCACTTAGAGAATGCATCCCGCCCGCAGTGTAGAAGCCAGTCTCAAGGATTCTACCATGCCCAGCTACCCAGTGGGAGAATGACTGCACCAAGAGAGCCATGCTTGGCACTGCTTTGTGCACACATCTCCATGATAAGGATTTAACACCCAGCCACCTTCCCAGAAAGGATGTCTGGAGATTGCCGGGCCCTAATCCAAAGCAGCACTTCATCATGTTACACTGGAAGTGTTTGAACGGTCCCACTGAAGTCATCAGCACTCTGCAGCAGAGGGGTGTAGTCTCTGCCATGGTGGAAAATGTTATTAATGTGGCCCCGAGCTGAGCTGCTCTCCGGCTCTAAAGCTGCTGCTGTTCGGTGCTCGGGCTGCTGTTGACCCCTCCATCATTCCTGTTCGTTACAGAGAGAAGCTATTTGGCTTTCCCCATCGACGAGCCCTTTGATGTAGCTGCCATCACAGGAGTTGTTGCTGGGACAGCACATCAAGCTTTACCATCTGGAAGGACTTTACAGAGAGAGGAAGCATATTTCTTGCCTTTTGTTGATCTAAGAGCGTATATTTCTCTTTTTCTCTCCCAAACTGGAGGATTCAACTGCGTCAGAGATACCGAGACTTCCACACGTGCTGGATGAGGAGTAGATAAGCATGCTTGTTTCCTTGAGAGTCATACTAAAGCCAGAGGAGCTGCTGATTCTGCTTCACGGACTGTTAGGAGAGCTGGGGATCTTCAGACGTGGGGAGAGGGAATTCAGCTCCTGGGACCTGCTGCAGGCTCTAAAGCCTTTGCAGCATGAACAGTTATTAGCAAATGATGAGGGAAGGTCAGTTTGATGGAGGTTTTCTTTTAAGAAGAATTTCTGTTTCTAAGCAAAACATGAAAGAACTTTTCCCTCCTTATAAATACGAAATCTTTAACAATATACCCAATGAGCTTCCTCCTCACACCACCATGCACTAAATCATGCACTGCTAAGGCAGCTATTTCAAAACAAAATAAGGAGGATCTTAAAAGAAAAAGGTTTCATTACAACAAGGAAAATACAGTGACAGACGACGGCAAGGGACTGCAAAGCAGAGGGAAAAGGGTGAAGACTTTTTACAGTCTAAACATGAGCTTGCAATCAAAAACAGGACAAGAACCTCTGGAAGAGATCAAAATCAGTAAGAATCACTAGATTACATGCACTAAATTACAGACTCTCAAAGCCTTTTGCTAAAATCCTCTTCTAATTATCCTGGATTATCTCAGGCTCAGTGCATGTAAGCCATAGATTAAGAAAAGTGTGTGTGCTGCGGAGAAGTGAAGGTAATGGCGCTAAGTGAAAATACTGCTCTTGCAGATGTTGCTGAAGATCAGTGGGAATAAATGACTGTTGTTTAAATCGGAGCTCACATCTGTTGATACAAGTGGTTCTGTGGTTTCTTCCTTCTCTGCTAGGACAGGGACATGTGCAGGTGGGGAGGTTTCTTAGTGTCAGCTATGACGATGTGAGGGCTTCTCCTTGTATTAAACAAACTGAGGAGGAAAAGAACCAAGTTTCCAACCATACAACAAACTTTCCTCATTGATCTCGTGACGCCCTGACTTTGTTTTAGAAAGGAGATCAAAAGGTGTCACGTGCTGAACTGATCTGCCCTAAACCTTTTCCTGCTCCTTCACAAAACTCCTGCTGGAACGCTTGTGCTAGCAGAAAGAATCAGTGGAAATTCACAGCTTCCCCTCATCGTTTAAAGCAGAACATAAAAGCTGATGTATCTGCTTGCCCCAGAACACCTGGCAGGCCTGAGCAAAGTTCTGAGCAATGCCACAGCAGCCTAAACCTAACCCTAACCCTAACCCTAACCCTAACCCTAACCCTAACCCTAACCCTAACCCTAACCCTAACCCTAACCCTAACCCTAACCCTAACCCTAACCCTAACCCTAACCCTAACCCTAACCCTAACCCTAACCCTAACCCTAACCCTAACTCACAGCACTAATGAGGAGATGAAAAGGCAAAGCGACACTGCCATATCATTTTGTGCACTGCCTTACTATTTAGCTTTGTGTTCTGGTGTCACCAATATTTCTCTGCAGTCTGCTTTTGTTTTCATGGCCCCGAGTAAATTCCATACCATCACCAGCAAACTGCATGTGCTTACAGACCAATTCCGTCTGCTGCTTCCTATCTTCTAATCAGTGACGTATCCAAAAGAGGATTGCTCTCAACTTACTCCACAGTAGCCTGATTTTTTTAAACCTTTATTTTTTTCTTTATGGATCACGTTAGCCCCCTGGCAAGCATTTGCCAGAACAGTATTGAGTGTTCTGGATCAAATCCTCCTTATGAAGCAGTCAGCCAGCTGGAAAGCTGTCTACTGCCTTGGTGACCCATGAATTATTCACCAGGCTGCACTTATGAAGTGACAGAGTCAGAGAAAACTACCCTTCTCTTGAAATAAATCCCTTCTCCTTCAGCTCTGGGCTACAAACCAGATGTCCCACAGGTGCTTGGATCATCCCGTGCGCCTGATGCTCCCTTACCAGTAAAACCAGTGCAAAGTGATTTGGAGCTCACACCAACTTCTGACACTGCCAGGGCTGCGTCCCCACAACCTCCTCAGCTTGTAAGTAAAAGACAAAACGAAGACTGATGACTGTTTAAAAGCAAGTCGAGTTCTGCCAACCTGGTGTTCCTGAATAAAGGAGGGTCAAAATACAGCTCTGATGCTCCTAATCCATCAAAGGAGCCATACTGACACCTCACAGCCCGCCAACAGCAGCAGAACCCCCAAGCATTCTTGCTAAGTCAATTTAAGATTATTCAATTATACCATAACAAGCACTCGATCTCTCAGCAGTCTTCACATGCTGAAAATTTCTCAGGCTTGCATCATACTTCCTCTCTCACTGCAGTTCTCCACAACTGATATTTTACCCTGGGCTCAGATGTTTTAAAGTCATTTTATTTCTTCAAAAAAAATATCATACACATCTCAAAAATGTCTCGTCATCCCCTTTGATGCAGAAAATAACTTGTTTTTCATCTGCTACTGAGAGGCGTGCTCTGTGGCCTGACTAAAATCCCACTGTAGGGCTTCTTCCAACGTTTTCCCATAGCAAATCAAACCAAGAGCAATGCGTCTGACAGAGCTGGCATGCTAACAAAGACTGCAGTTTTCCCTGTATTTCTTCAATAAACACGCAACGTGTTGCTAAGCCAGCTTTCTTGACAGATCTCACACTTTGAAGGACAGCAGAAAACAGGATTGAAAGGAGCAGTGTGCAGATCTCCTGCCCCAAAGGAGGGGGGAAGCACTTCAATCCACCCAAGTGCATAGTGCTCAATGTGCTATAGCCCATCGCTGCATGCCGTGGCCTCATTTTCCCCACAGATAAATAGCTGCAGCACACATACTAATCAGAAATGCATCCCAAAAGCAGTGAGGAATCTGCTCTCCTGCAAGCAGAACCTCACAAAGAGCTCGTGCTGCCTTCCAATGGAACCGGGGGAAGGAAAAACAAGCAAAAACAACCACCGTGCGTTGTTTTTTTTCCCCTATGAAAAACCTGACAAGCGCGTTGTTGATGACTGGTAAGTTACTGGTTACACAAAGCTCTTCCTACGTAACTTGAAAGCATCTGTTGGGATGACTGAAACGCTGCAGAGAAGTGGAAAACTCTTTTTTTTCATATTTAAGGCTCAGTGGGGTCCAGCAAGCAGCAAGTAGTATCTTTATCAGCAGCGTATCAGGAATAGCAGCGCCGTGGTGCTTCCCGCCCTGATTTAGGACTTAATGCAACACTTGTGGGACTGTGTTAGGCTCAGGCACTGTCTCTACTTGTTACCATTCAGTCTTCATTTGCAAATGATAATTTTTTTTGCTTTGAATGGCATGCCTGACTGCAGGGCAGGGTAAATCCAAACCTTTTATACTCCAGCCAAAAATTTGTCATGAATTAGGAAGACTGCAGCATATTTACAATACAAAATAAAATATCTCTACGAGCGCTCAGTTGTGGCGGTACGAATAAACGCCGATTCTTCTTCTTTTTTTTTCCTGACGGGATAATTTTCAAAGCAGTGATTTTGCAAAGACTCAGGAAGAAAACAATTTTGTTTCATTTCCATAACAGAATCCAGACCTCCGAATTCAACCTCACGAGCTACAATTATGCATAAGAACTACCGCTGTGAATTTTCAAACACAGTGCCTTTTATTGTCTCTTCTCATTCTTTTTTCCCCCTCCTGCTCTATGAGGGTTTTTCTAGTGTTGCCCTGCACAGAAACCATGGAGCTGAAAGGAAAACTTTCAAGGTTTCAGGCTCCAAACAATAAACCCAAACCTTCAGCACAAGGCACTGGAATGATATTCCCTCTTTTCAGTCTTTGGGGAATAAATGTCTTTTTTTGGGTGTTGTTTTAACTATACGAAATCTTGACAGATGAAAACTAATGTTCTGTGATGGATGGATGAATATTTCAGTCATTTATTTCAGAATTCAGCCTCAAAAAAATGAATGACGCTGAATACCGACAAATGCAATTTAACCCTCAAAGATTACACTGCGAGACTTGTCATTCCAGGACAATACCACAGCCCAGATGCAAACAAATCACTATTAACTGAAACTTCTTAAACATTGTCCTTCAGTATCACTATTTTAATACTAAATCTTCCACCTGCGCTACGAGACAGGCAGCTCTGAAGCACCAACACCAAAGATGAAACACCCAGGAAGCACAAGCAGCTTTCTGCTTTCTGTGCGGTTGTGGCGCACTTTTGGATTCAAAGGCTGCTTTAAAATTCAGTAACCTCTTAGACATTAAACATCACTGCCTGGGAAATGAGGTTTTTTGTCCCCAAAGCCAAAGACGAAACATGCCTATGAATGTCACCCACGCTTCAGTGCTCCAAATAGTTTCAAATCATCGCACTGCTTTTGAAGAAAGGCACGTGAGGCTGTCACTGCAAACCCACACCCCAGGCAGACCCTGTTTATGGAGAACATCTGGTAGCAATTACCCACTTGATGGAATGCAAAGCATCGATTTTTGTTACCGATGGGACTCAGAGAACAAACAGGACATTATTTACACATTAAAGAGAGTACTCACCCCGACACCACCGCAAGGAAGCCTGACAAACATCGACGTTAGAGAACCTGTAGGAAAAAAAACATACATATCCAGTAAGTCAAAAAGTCAAAGTTCACCAGATTGCGGTCCAATTTTATGGCAATGCTGAAATCTTTCTGAGCACAGTAACAGACCACGGTTTTCTTGCAATTTTCAGAAGACACGCAGCCAAGCCCATTATATTACAACGTGCGCATAAACAATATACACACTTGGACATGTTCAAAAGCCTCTCTGACATAAAAGCCTTCTATAAATCACCCATCTTTATGCAACAGTTCTGCACTGTTCCACATTTCAGGCAATCATGCTGCCTATAAATGATTGAGATGCTACCAACGACTGCTCAGCATGTCTGAGGTGAACGTTTTAACCACTTTCAACTGAAAGAGGATGGAAATCTTGAAAACCCTGTAATTATCAGTCATCTGCACAGGCACTAGAGGACTTTTGAGTCTTCATAAAAGATAGGCAGACAAAAAATAAACCGGTGGCAAGCAAACGCAACATGTTTTTAACTGAAAGAGCAAAGCCAACGTTAATAATTTGGGAAAAAATGAAGAAAGCCATCTGCAGAAATAATTCTGTAACTATAATGAGTCTAACATCACTTCCTCAGCTTGTGTAGCAGCAATATTATCCATTGAAAACGTTGCATATTTATAAACCGTGCACTGAGAACTCTCATGTCTCTATTGCTACCCTTTGTACATGTCTTTTATGTGTATCTATGCACAACGGGCAAGCAGGGAGAAGAACATATGCACGTGTGAGCACCATAAAAGATCTACAGTACAGTGCCAGATTCATTTGCCTGATACCTCTTTAAAACTAATGAATGCTAACAGTTAAATAAACTGGGATGAGTTGTTTTTTTTTCCACCAAACCATGTTCTGACTCTGTTCATGCCAATATTGGAAGAAAAAATTCCCTTCAGTGTCAACCAGCATCTTTGCTGAGCATAAATTAGTTGTGAAAGCAGGCACACGTTGCTGAGGACCACGCTAGTGTCAAATGCACTGCAGACACATACACTGTCTCTCAACTGGGAGTGGACTTAGTGCATCTGTATTATCAACCTGAGTGCACAGTGAGACTCACTCTGTTATTAGATCCACATGAAAACTCTTAGCTCATCCTGCTTTAGACCTCCTGTCACATCTTTCACTGCTAATTCACCTATTATTTCAATATTTATCTTCTTGACTACAATTTATGATTGCTATCCTCAAATTAAAAGCAGCCTTATTTGCCTGGATTTAAGCTTGTTCAACAGGTTTCAAAGCTCCACAGTGTCAAATGATAAATGGATTCATATTCTTCATCTTGAGACTTTCAAGGGCTAAAGCAACCTTTCCAGGGGTAGAGTTGTGCAGCCTGCCACCTTCAAGCCCCTCTGATATAACACAGCAAAGATCCCTGATGCCCCAAGGGGGGTCAGCCTCTTCTCCCATGTGACTGGTGATAGGAGAAAAGGGAAGGGCCTTACGCTGTACCAGTGGAGGTACGGGCTGTACACTAGGAAAAATTTCTTCTCAGAAAGAGTGGTGAGGTATTGGAATAGCTTGCTCGAGGAGGTGGTGGAGTCACCATCCCTAGAGGTGTTCCAGAGCCATGGAGCCTGGGGGGCCCACCAGGACCCCCACATCCTTCCTCATAGAGCTCCTCTGCAGCAGGTCATCCCCTAACCTGTAGCGATGTACATGCTTATTCCAGGTGCAATACTCTCCATTCGCTTTTATTAAACCCCATCAGACTCCTCCCTGCTCAACTGTCCAGTATGTCTTGGTCTTGTTGAACAGTAGCACAGCCTTCAGGTTTTGTCAGCCACTCCTCTCAGCTTTGTATCATCAGCAAACTTGCTGAGAGTGGTATGATCTCTACCTCAGATGTGATAGAGTCTTCTTAATGTCTCTGACACATGCCACTGGAAGACAGCAACCCTCTCTGAAGAAGCTATCTAGGCAGCAAACAGAGGCCTCAGTGCCTCCCAGCAAGGAGTCCCCAGTTACTAAGACTTTTTTTTTGGCAGAACTAGTTTTAATATGATTCTTTGGCTGGACCTGTACTACATGCTTACTGCATCCTGGGCTCTGTCTGATATCCAGGCATTCTTTTTGTTTCCAGCCCCAGGGCCTCGTATCTGTTGCTCAGGGAGACCGTGCAGGTAGGAGGAAGATGTCTCCTTCTGCTCCAAGCAATCCTTGTTTTCACCTTTCAGCTTTACAAGTCCTTCCTTCTAGGCTGAGTTTTCTCATACCTTTTCTTGCTTATAGACATATCAAAGGCAAAAAGCTTATACAGAGGCAGTTACCCCATCGCAGTCATATAGGTGTCAAGACACTCAGGTCTTCCAAGCTAACATTTTCATATGTGAGCCTCATGCGAAGCTTTGGTCTCAGACTTCAAACATGCCATACATTTAGCCCACAAATGTATTTATAAGAACCCCATAAAGCTGTTAGGTACATTTAAAAGCCTTTTAAACTTTCAAAAAGAGAGCACAGCTGAAGAAGGGGATGCTTACAGGCTTGTTTACCTATGTGTACAGATACATACACCCTTCTTGGGGGGATTCCCAACACATCAGAAGCTGTTCTCTCTGTTCCAGCCCAGAACTATGGAAGCCAACAGGTTTGCCAACAAGTACTGGTTTCTGGGACCGAATTGCTCTGCTGTGAGCTCAGCTAAGTGCTACTAAAAATCCCTTGCAACTAACAATCTCAATGTTCTCTCTACGTTTTCAGCCTCAAACAGTAATAGAAAAGCTGCTGGGCAATGCTAGGCCACAGCTGTAGCCTCAGCCAAACTCTGGTCTCACCCACAAATAGGTTATTCTTGGAACTGATTTATCAGGAGTACAGCCCTTTGACAACTTAATGTTCTTTGCAAATTACACATAAGTATGCAACTCTTTGTACTGGAATGCCCTCAGGTGTTAGAACTATTTTTATTCACCAGAGGAAACTTAATTTCCTCTATTTTAAAACATGTAACTGAAAGACATGTGGGGTGCACAGCAAACCCACTGAAGTACTCAAGGGTAGAGTTCTCTAAATGGGTTTGTTTCAACCAAAATGTGGGAATCTCAATAAACTTTCTTCCTGCAAACCCACCTGTGGAATTATTGATATGGGTTGTGCCAAGAGTTGAATGGGAATGACCAAGTATTTCGAGAGGACGTGACATCTGAACTAGAAGGAAACACCTACAGTGTTACCCCAGTCCACTCTAAAAATGTATTTACATCTTGCAAGGGGTGTCAAATGATTGACTTTAAGCTGCTTCTGAAGGAGTGAGTGTAGGGTGATCCATAGCTTCTTCCAATCCTACCTGATCCAGGTCGGTGAAGCCAACAGTGCTGAAGGACTGCCTGCATCCTGCCATGAGGAATCCATGGGGACAGGTCATCATCTTCAGCTCTGCTTCATCACCATCAGTCAGAGTGAAGGTGGTGCAAGTGCAGATGAGGAGCCCTCTTAGATTTGCAGGGGAAATTTATACCCTGTTTCTCTGGACTGATGGATACGCCTTACGCAAAGCAGGAGTTTTACACAACCAAGGATATGACATCATAAATTTCTTAAACTGTATATACTAATTGCACTATCATTCAGCCAGAGATGTCTATTTTTCATTTCTCTGGGTTTTAAAGAGATGGGCAACTCAGCTATAAATACAGTGCTAATTACATGTTTAAACAACTGGCTAATAGCTTTCCTCTTCGGGGATCTAATGTACATACTGAATATGTTGCAAAAATCTTTCCAACTCTTTTGCTATGACTACTGCAATGTGCAGGTCATCAAGTTAATCCTCTTTTTATATCATTCAAAGTGAAGCTAATCCCAAAATAAACATTGTAAACTTCTAGATTCCAGAACTGGCTTTTTGCTGATCCCTTCAGAAGAACTTCACAAACTGCCCCTCCAGCCTATTACCTCCTGCTGTGATGAGGAAAAAGCAAAGGGAGAAGAAGATGCTCCATGATGATAAGGTGCCAAAATCAGTGTGAATTGGTTGCTCTGGTTGGAAACAGCTATCTGAACAACCATCCTCTAGATAGTCTGCAAGGAAAAAAAGTCTACATTCTATAGCAGAAGCAGCCCTGCTTCAGGAAGATCCAGTCCCCAGTGAAAGGAATAAACAATCTTGTCCAAAATTAAACAAATGCGGGACTATCTAAGAGGCCCCTGCATCTTTCTTGTGGATTATCCATACAGTCCTGACATCTATTTGTTGATGTCTGTGCAGCTGGTTGGTGCTGCAGATCCAGGTCCTTAGCAGGGTATTCCGGTTCCTATCAGGCAAAGGAGAGCCTTCTAACACACAGAGCAGACTGTGCAAAGATATAACAGACTCTAAATTATCTTTTCTCCTCAGTGAGGTTGGTTTTAGGTTTCGAAGGCATTCAGTCAAGGAAGCTGTAGCTAGCTGAGACTTAGGGATCTACCCAAAGAAAGGAAGATGTATAACTCAAGGCAATGCTGACAGTCGTGGGGGAAAAACTGTCTTGGTAACTGCCTATAGCTGGGGCTGGTGGGAGCACCAAGTGCCCACCTTTCACACCAGTGGGACTAAGGGGTCACCAGAACTGGGGCAGTAGTGTGAATGCTGGGGGTCAGGAAGGGGAGCCCACCCCACAGTGAACAATACCTAGAAGTTTCTTGCTGTCCAGTTTCTGTCTGTTCAGAGGGTTTGTGCCGTACAGCAGCGTATGAGCTTCCGAGTGAACTGTCTGCAGCTCTTCTAGAGTTGCTTTTCTTCCACGAATGCACTGAAAGAGGAAAGAAAAGGAGCGATGAGATCACTGGTTTAATGCTCAGCTCTCATTGTCTTTTGCACTGGGAGCTTGCAACTGCCTCCAAAATGGTGGCGAGGGGAATATGCACAGTCAACAAGTGCTGAGGCTTGAGGTAACGCAAGAGGTGATCGCTGGAGAGAGGGGAAGGAATTACTTTGAAATAGCATTGGTTTTGCTTCAGAAATTTGCATGCACTCATCTCTCCAAAAAAACAAAAAGATAAACAGAATTACTTCACAATACTGTTTTCTTTCTATGTAAGTAGTAGAACAAAAGCAGTCCCTTGTCACCTAGCATGTGCTGCATGGTCTGTGCAGGAAAGTGTCTGCACGCAAATGCCTGCGCACTGCACAGCCCCTGTCACCAGCCCCTCCATGCACCCAGCATGGTCTGCAAAATAAACCTGAGGGAATTGCATCTCTAAACTTCAGCAGAAGCCCTCATCACGTGTTTCAAAGCATGCAGGAAATCCCTTTGTGAAGGCGTTTCAGCCATAAGGCAGCAGAAATCAAAGCACTGCAGGAGTGCTCGTGCGCTCTGGCTCTCGTAATTTTGGCATCTCTGCTCTCCAGTTCCTCTTTCATTTTCTCTGTGCTCTGCTCCACCACCTAGCATTTCCTGGGGTTAATGATGAGGCAAAAATATACCATCCCATTAAAGAGGCAATAATCACAAAAATGCTAGACCCAGAAGGGATGGAAATATCTGGCAAATCCCCCTTGAGCTTTCATCCTGTCTTCCTTTTTTGTTCATGGTAAGCCTCTCTCAGTTACCCTTAGAGGCTTTTACAGCTTCCCTTTTGCCCACATGCCAATTCCTTCCCTTTGAACGAGACGTACTGACCCATTTTCAGCTGCTACATTTAGTGGACAGACAGAAATAGTTGGTTGTATTTCTTGGCATCCTGTGGATGCACAAGAACAGCCGCCCGCTGCAATAAGGTGCCAGCTCCTCTGTGGATGTTCCTGGTTAACAAAGGTGGCCCTACAAGCCCATCGAAAGTCTGTGCTCTGCATCAGGGTGTGGGGACCTCCCTCCCTCATAGCAGTATGAATGGAATGGAAGCTGTGACGATGGAGAAGTTTCTTATGTGCTTCCAGTGAAATGCATGTGAGGAAAAAGTTGCTTCTTATTGAAACAGGCAATGGCATAGCAAATATTAACTGACTGCCCAGGACTGTGCCTGGGATGCTTTTGCACCATTCTTACCTCTCACTTCACACACCAATATCTTCATCCTTAGTTCTAATGCAAAGATACCCAGAAAATGAACTCAGTCCCCACCCAGACTAAAGAAGGAACAAAACATTCCTCAGATATGGATGATGGGTTTTCCAAACCTATCACAACATGTCATTCAGTGTGCTGTCCATGCTCCAAATCTGAGCAGTTCTTCAAGAGCTCTTAACCTGATACTTGTTTAGTCAGAGCACTCTGTAGTGCTTAGGATGAGAAGAAATGGTTTTGCCAGAGGAGTTTTCAATTGGTTATTCACTGAGTGGGTGCTCAGGCATTGGAAAGGGCTGCACAGGAAGACTTCCATCCCTTGAAGTGTTTAAGAGATGTGTGTGTGTGGTGCTTAGGGTCATGGGTTAGTGGTAGACTCAGCATTTGGGGATGGCTGGACTTGAGGTCTTAAGGGTCTTTCCCAACCTGAATGATTCTATCCAGCTTCTCACTCTGCATTAACACCCCTATAGCCTAGCCCACTTCCTGGCTGTCAGAACTCAGGAGTTGGCTTCTTAACCCTAATGGAACTCTTTATCCACTTCCTTTGTGCCTTCTTCTGCACAGAACTTGACCTTCACAATGTCTCTCATGCTGCTTGGTGCTTCCTTCTATTTCTTCACACCTAGTTTTCTCTCATTTCAAACCCCAAAATGCTACTCTCTTGGTTCACATTTTATACACCCTTTCACCCAACGATGTTTCAATAGGAAAGGACATAAAACTTGAGGGACAGCGACCCAGATCTTGTCCTACCTACACCCCTCCCTCTGTGCAACATGAAGCCATGAAATAGCAACAAAGCCACCAGCACTGCCTTAGTGCAATGAGAAATTTTTGGTGCAAGGCTGATGCCCAGCAGTTCTGCAGTGTCAGAGCAGCGACTGATCGTGCCTTCAAGCCAAGCATGAGCATCATGCATTGTCAGGAGCTCTGTGTGAATCTCTGTTCCAGCAGATGGCCCAGCCCAAGCTCTATTTTTCCACGTCTGTCCTCTGCAGCTCTAATTAACCCGAGGGCTTCAGCCAGCAGTGCTCATAGTCTGAACAGCACAGGATTGATGCCAAGATGTGCCTGGAGACAGACTCAGGAACTAACTCTTCTCAATCCTGGTCAGGCAGTCGGAGGGTTTGTTTATGTCCAAAACACACAACAAAACCTACTGATTTCCTGTGCTTCTGATGAAGGCTGGGAGGATTACGCTATACAGCAATTGTGGGTTTTCATTTGAGGGAGAGCCTATTTTATTGCGATTGCTTCAATTAGTATAATTGTTGCTTTTAAATTCCAAACATATACCAGAGTAATTGCCGTATTTTATTAAGCTAACTTAATTAAACAAGCCATGCTCCAAACCACGGATGTCATTAAGCTTGGACAACTTCTTCCACTCCAAAGGGTCATCATGAAACTCATGCAAACCTGTTGGACCTTTTACCCATCACACTTCAAATGTGCTGCACATCTTCCCCTCAGCTGGATGTAAAATGGTTTTTGGACAGCTTCAGCAAATACATATCTGTTTCACTGCTGAAAAATGAGGGGAGTGGGTGGGCGGGAAGTGCTCTGCTTTTTCTGTTCTAAAAATATTCATGCCCCTTCTGGATCCTTTCTATTGCCTGCAAGAGAAATGACAGGAACTCGGCGCTTGGCGGGTTGTGCAGGAGCTTCCTGGGTTGCTCGATGAAAATGGGTTTTCACATATCTGAAATATCAAAGCATGCATTTCTTTTTTTGTTTTGCATGCATAAAGAAATATTTATCTGTGAGCCCTTTTCTGGCACCAGGCACGTGCACAACAGAGCCACCAAAAGAACATTTCCAGGAGACAGACACAGAGACCAAGTGGGGACCAAGTGTTGAGCTGCTTCTGGAAGAGGAATGAGGGTCCCAACGGAGCTGTGTGGTCCCATACATGGCACATAGGATTATTTGCTATGTAGGGTGCTGTTTTAATCCATTTCTATCTAACACTTTGCTGCTCACAGAATCAGACTACACCCACAACCAAGACCACAGCAAAGGGCTGCTCAGGAAGCAAAAGGAAACACAAGAATAAGGAAACTTTGATTTTCAAATTGTCCTTTTATAAACACAAGTTGTAATAAATGGATTAGCTACATAATCACAAATAGCTTTCTCAACAGGCCTTTGGGCTTATTTATCTGGCTCATAACTGTCTGTGGCACAGGACAACATACCTGCAACTGCGGGTGTAAGTGCACACAGAACTGTCACCAACACTGGCTAAAATATAACACAATAAAAGAGGAGCTGAGGAAAAAAGGCATGCAAACACCACCTAGCAAACTGCTGATTGCCATGACCCTGCTGTTGCTGATGACTTGCTGCAGTTGCCACAAACCTAGAACTAGGACAAGGAATGACCAAATGGCTTTGCAACATGGAAATGTAATACTTTGGTCAAGGACAACAGAAGGTGAATGAGTGTCTGCAGCTGCAGGAAAAATCCTATCAAGTGCAGAACAGCAAAGCAAGCTGGGAGGGAGGAGATGGAGAGAGAGGGAAAGGCTGTGCACACACAGCCTGGGTAAAGAACAAATTTGAATGTGGAGGAGTAGGGGACAGTGGGTATAAAGGAATGGGGAAGAAAAGTGGGGCTGGGTATCCAGAAAGGGCAGGTCAGGTCTGTAGGAAAGGCAGCAGGAAGCTAGCATTACATATCTAATGCTTTTGGTAAAGGGAAGAGTCAAGATGAAGCTGATTTTCACCAGTGGTCATAAGGGAATCACAGGTGGAAAGCAGGTGAGCATCAAAACCAGCTCCTACTGCAAGACCAATCTGAAGGAACTTGAGGAAAACAACAGTGGCTTGGGATCACACAATGAGCAACTTCACATATTACAGAACTGTAGGAGACAAGGCAACTACCACAGTGTGAATTAAATATGACTTCTAACCAGAGGAGCTACACAGCAGTGAGGTGCTTTATTTTATTAGAGACAGTAATCTCTGAATTCAACGACATGGGTCTCCATAGCCTGAAACAGTTCTGAAGTTCTCCCTTACTCAGCTGAAGGATAAATAAGCTTATGATGGGGGAGCTTTATCTAATGGCAATGCTGCCACCACGTGGATGTATTTCCTGACTGCTCAGAAAATCCTTCTAGACAGATGCTGACATAACTCATATTTACAGCGTGATTCAAACCCCTCGGATGCTCAGAGAAATGATGAACAAACAGTGTTAATTTATCATCATCACTACTGGCTATGAATAATAATTACTAAACACTAGGCTTTTTGTTTTAGCAACTTTTCACATAGTTTGCTTTGCTCTTAAGACATGCATGTCCAAGAAAATTAATTTAACCACCCGTGAGGGAACAAGATTCAGTTGCATCCACCTACCCTCATTCTTTTCAGTGTTTTCACTGTAGGCTGATCATTAATCATCAGAGAATACTAAAAACAAAGTTATGAAACCTCTGAGAAATAAACTTTTTGCTCCCCAGCTTCTGTTATGATTGGAACAATATGAGATGACATGGTCACTTCATATTCTGCTCTTATATTTGGCCATTTCGAAATCTAACAGTTGATAAGGACTTCCAGGTAACAGGGAATAGGGCTGAGAACTGCATGAGCAGCTTCAGTGCAAACTCTACAGATCACATCGGGCAAGAGCCTTCTCCAGCATCTCACAAAATGTTAACAGTCATTGCAATGCAACAAAATCAGACAGCTAGAAAAGCACTGCTGACAAGCAAACACACAAGCATAAACAGCCATCTAGGTATGGATTAAATTTAAGCCACATATGGCAAAACATTGCCAACAACTGGTGCTATAAAACGATAAAGCCAGAATGCAGTATAAAGTTTGCACATCCAGGTAGCAATCAGCAGTCCGAGCTGCGGGTTCGGTACACACACACACACACACACACACACACACACACACACACACACACACACTCTACCTTCCAAACCAGAACCTGACCCCTGATGTTGCTCATAATCCACCAGTGCAACCCGCCAGGAAAACCAGGTGCTCTCTCACCCAGGCCCACCACCCTGCCCCCCTTGCTGGTGCTTGTTTTACCTCGCACTTGCCACGGAGACCTGTCTCCTGCAGCCGGGACCAGATGCTCTGGATCCTCCCCGCATGCTCCGGGTGGCTGTTTGTGTTTCCACAGGTACACTGATGTTTCAGCATCAAGGTGTCATAGACAAGGCCTGCAGCAGAAGTTACAGAATTACTCTAAGTGAATGAAACTATTTTGCCAGATATATGGAAGAAAAAAAAAACTTTTTTTTCCCCCTTTTGGTCTACAGCACTTTGCATTCACCTGAATACTCACACGTCTCACCAGGAGCCACAGAGCTCTAAGGGATGACAGTCCAAGGTGCCAGAAAAGGAGATGGGCAGCTGCTTTGAAACAGAATCAAGCCTGCAGCAATCCCCTCCTTTAGAAATCTCAACAGATACGGAAAAGAAATGAGTCACCATCATCACTTCAGGTTGTGAGAGTGACAGAAGGAGGTGACAGCTGACAGCATCCATATGAGTGCAGAGTGCCAGAGCTGGAACACAATTTAGAAGGGGGTTGACTTACAACTCATCCACTGGGTACTTTAATAATTGCTGCTAAAATGACTCTAGGGTTTGGGATTAAAAACAAGAAGGAAGAAGTCATTAGCAGGCACTATGTTTCATAACACAAGTAAGTGCTGAAGTCTTTGCATCAACGTTATTTGACAACACACTAATTAAGACTGTTAGAACACACTTGGGCATAATTATTCAGCACAATATGCAGGTATTTAGCTAAATCCCCTTTGCACTGCAACTATTTACGGCATGACAGCAGCGTGGGAGACTGCTTCATGCTCTGGAGCTGCCCGGGCACAGTTTTGGAACAGGAGCTGCAATTTCACTGCCAGTGTTTCACAGAACAAAGCCAGCAGTTCTTTCATAGCTATGCACTCCCGGTGACACAACATTTTTCTTCCCTTATGCAAAGAGACACAGTGAAATGCTCCAATCTACCCTTCCCTTCAGCCGGGCATTGATCCTCCTAAATCCCACTGGAACGTGCCTATGCTGGGCCCAGCAGCGCCAAGGCAGATTGCAAGGCCTACCTGAGCCATCCTCAGGTGAGCAGCTGAAGTACTGATAAACAGCAAAATCTGCAGCTGCAAGGAGTTCAAAGAGGCCTCTGAGTACACATGGAGCATGAAACTCCAGCTAGCAGGCCTGACCGGAGCAGGAACTGCACCTTCTGACTGAGTGCAGGCATGTTCTGCCATTGCAAAACTTGGCCTTCCCCTCTGAGGCAAACTCTGGCGCTGACACTCAGCTATTGTGCTTCAGGGAAGGTACCTGGCAGCTCCTTGCTTGGCTGTAGGTGAGTGCAAAGGGAAAACAACACGAGCCATCCAGTTCTAGGAAATGAACAGAGTGCTGGTGAATTGATGGGCTCTGGGTTAGCCAAAGTTCAGCTAAATAAGTTTGTGCTGCAGTGCTCTGTAAAGGGCTCCCCTGTTTGATTCATCATCTAACACCATCAGGAGCTGCTGGGCTAAGCCAAGCACTGCAATGCCGTCAGAGGAGAAAGTGAAGACCAATAGTAAGGCTAAATGTCCTTGAAACCCCTCCAGTTTATTTAGACCACTGTGAGGTCTGTAACTGCTTAATTCATTAATTAATGAAGTCATCTTCAGGGGCTGTCAGGCACTTTGACCAAGTATCTGCTATCCAAAAGGCCTCCATGTAGGCATCTTCCAAGATCACATGAGTCTACAGTGGGTTTGGGTAAAGTGCTGATACTAGACAAATGAAAGCAGTTCTGTCATCTCTGGCTTCCAGACACATCTACAGGGACTTCGACTGCATGTTACACATTCAAAGCAAAAGAGTGTATGTGTATATATTAAACATACATATTCAGGCTCAACGAACCTTGAGTTTAAGCAAAAAGAAGCATGAGCAGCAAGTAATTTGCTACTGACTTGCCTGTGTACACCCCTGACTCACTCAGAGCAGAATCATCCTGCTGTTGGGGTCAGCGGCACCAGGATGGCAACTTCTCAAGGCACTGACATGTGGATTTCCTTGCCAGAGACAGGCTGTACTGCAGCACAGCAGGAATACACTGAGCCACTGCTCAGCTACTGGTAAATGACAGAACAACAAGTCCAAGTGGAATCCTCCACTAGAGATGTTCTTTCTAACACTGCTCAAAGCATAACTTGTTACAGAGCAAGTGAATGTGGGGATTTGCTATCAGCTCGAAAGCTTTAAAGTCAACTGTTTAGAACAAGAAATAGGCAAAAATATTGTCATGTGTAATCAAGAGTTTCTACTACTAATGACTTGTTGGAAAAACAAATAAAAAAATACCAAAGCAAATCATTCCAGTAGTGAGGACAGCACAAAGAGAAGCCTGAAACTATACACAAAAAGACAGAACAAGTGGGGCATTCTGTGGATGGCCAAAGAAAAGGGCAAGAGGAAAGCATGCTGCATGGAGAACAGGTGAGAAAGTGCACCATGATTCCACTCATATAAATTGAGAAAGTAAGACATGATACAGGAACATGCAGAACTAGAAGCTGGAAAGGACATTCTATCCTGTAGCTAAGCCTGAGGCTAATTCAGTATCACACCCTTAGAATCTGATGAAGAATCAAGCATTTCCAAGCAGTTACAAGTAGTTTTTTAAGCAGTTTTTGTTTGCCTCCTGGGCTTCCAGATGGCTGTTCTGGCAAATCTTTTTGCTTCTTGGGAACTGGTCACAACCAGACAGGGCATTATACTGACTTCACTGCACATTTGGAGAGGGGGTCCAGTGCTATTTAAATTCTAAGTATAAGAATAAGCAATTTGTGTTTCTTTTTAAAGGCATCTTTCCCAAGTTCCTAAGCTCTAAATAGTAACTCCTGTAATACCATCAGGATGTAACCCTAGCTATGCAATCAAAGCAATGTCTAGCCAGATCAGCAGCTTATGTCTTGTTCCCTGTTTTGTGCCTGGGTAACACTGGCAGGGCAGAATCCAACACAGATCAAACCATTGATAAAACCTAATGAAAATCCACATTTTTGCATTGATCTTACACTCTTCTAAGTCACTCTCCTGGCTTCCTCCAGAGCAGCAGAGTTGTGAGTGGCCTCCCAGGTTATTTTGGAGAAGCCTGGTGAACCAGGCAGGGGCATTTACTAGCTCACCTTACTTGGTGCCACAGTGATGAGAGCAAACAAAGTACCCATGGGCTTGATCCCCAGACACACAAACCAGCACCTCTTCATCCACATCTGCAAATGCAGGTGTGTTTTAACATCCACGTGTACATCTAAAATGGATTTTACTAACCGGGCCTATTAAATACGAGATAGAAAAAGGAGTTCAAGGAAAAGGTTTTGGAAAACATGGTGGTAGGATGCTTACTCATCTCTATTTCTGAAGTTAATGGGAACTGCAGCACTACAGCAGAGTTTATATAGTTTGGATGAGCTATAAAGTTTCTCCAAAGATTCACTGATAGCACCAGAGTCAGTCTCCTCACAGTGGAGAGAAGGGAAATGTTCCAGGTTACTTATAGTGGCTGCGGACACTCAGATGAAGACATATACACAAAGGAAAACTTGGTAATTTAAGCTTAAAACATTGAATTACATTGGCTGTTATGAGTTAAGGGAAGTGATGTTGGAAGCAATGCTCTTTCAGACATGACAGCCATTTTTAAAGGTCAGCACTACAGTACCAACTTGCCTTCCCTGGCAGAACAAACATACGGTTTGAGGTTCAGATAATTATATCACACTGCTCAGAAGAGAATAAATGCCTTCATCAGAAATGAAAAGTACTTTAAAGCAGAACATCAGAATAATTTGTGGTACCGTTTTCACAGGAGATCAGAGACTGGATAATTGGAGCTATGCAAACTAATGGCCCAAGCCTTATTGAAGTGTGTAGAACACTGCACGCAGAAGTACTCATTAAAATCAGGGGTACTACCCATGCTAGTGAGGGCAAGTTCAACAACTAACTTGCTTTTCATATTCTGCTATGAAGGAAAATCTAATGTCATGCTTCAGGACACAAAACGAACTGCTTGAAGAAGTCAGGGAGGGCACTGTTTTCACTTTCATGTGTACATCATGTCTGAGCAGTACATCATGCTGCTGTTTTTCTTTACCTTTGAAGTCTCAGGTACTACCCACTGACAGGGACAGGAAAGCAAATTACATATCAAAAACAGAATTACAAGCTATCTGGTCCTAATTCTGCCCAGAGAAAGCATTAGCTCTTTCTATACAGTATTCTGAATGCAGAAGAGATGAACTATCTCTTCGTTGGACAATAAGTGATCTGTAGGAGCCACATTTGTGTCTAGAGTAACCTTCCTGGCTTCATTAAGGCCACTGAATGAGGCTTGTTTTTACACCCCTCTCACCAAGTGATCACAAGTATTCAAATCTACACTTCTCCAAAATCCAAAGCACATAATTGTGTTAGAATCAGTCTCTAAAGCAGCCACTTATCAAACAGATGGGTTCTCCAATGAAAAAGAAGCCTGATGCACTTCAGCATCGCTTGCTTTGAAAAATCCCCAAGGCTTTCATTTCCTGCCTTTCAAATAAAAGTTCAATCCCAGCGATTAAGCTTTAGTATCCACCTCCAAAAACAGTCACTGATAGACTACAGACTACAGACTGCTTCAGGAAAACAGAACCGGCCTCAGCAGTGCACACATGCTTGACATTTGAGATATCTGCCTTTCCTTTCTGTGCTGGCATGCTCAGAGTACTAGGCTCTTTTTTTTCCTGCCACTGTAAGCAAATACCGCTGGTTAATTAAACGAGCCCTTTGCCTGGGTAAGAATGCATGTGGGGAATACAGTAACTCTGCTTGTCTGAAAGATCCCTCCTTCGGAATTAAAAAGGGAAGGAAACAAGAGATTTCCAGCCTGAGTGTGGGGAGGGCTTCCAGTTTACTAATGCCAGCAAGTGCCAAGAACCACCTTCACTCTTGGCATCAATTAATTGTGCTTTTCCTCCTCCATCCATCTATCGTAAGTGAAGAGATGTGCATCAGATGCAAGGCAGTGGAAAAATCAAGGCCTTGGAGTCTGGATAAATGCCATAAAAAGGAAGTTTAACTATACATTGTTCATGTCCTCGCCACTGGTTTAAATACATGTACAACACTACATAAAAGCAATGCAGGCTCTTACTGTAGGCTGTAACTTTCCGTACAAGGAAAACAAATCATAACAGTCTCCATCCAATGCAGCACCCTTCTCCAGATCCGTATTCTTACTGTTACATTCTCATGTAATTTAAATTAAATTCAGAGGCACATATCTGAGTGAAACATACATCCTCTGGTGGGAAATATTACTGTATACTCAGTCTTGTGCATGATTGACAAGGCAACTACAGTACTGGAGGAGAAGGGAAGAGAGAGAAGTAGAATAATCTCTTACTGTAGGGCCGTGCTTCCATTTGTTTTCAAAGCAGCAAGGTTTGGGTCTAAGAGTGTTAGATGCTCAAGTTTCATCTTGGTTTGACTGTGAGCTGGAGGATTACCCTTCTTTATGCTCTTGGTAAAAGCCAAAAGCTAGAATAATCTTGGTGCTGTAACTGGCTACACTGGAAACATAGTCTTGTTAAAACTCAAAGCTTAAATATTAGCAGCAGATGGAGACTTGAAAGCTTGATTTGCAAAAGTTAGATACTACCTGGTCTTCTAGAGAGCTGATTGCAAATGCTGCCCACCCAGCAATTAACAGCTACAGAACAAAGTCACCTTTAATGCATCACTATCAGCATACCATCAGTATCTAATTCACAGTGCTGATCTTAACGATGGAACAAAGAGTGGGTTAAATAAGATTAAATGGATAAATAATGAGTTGCCCTTACTGAAGCATGTTTTTCTCCTTCCCTCAGGGCGTATTATCACGTGGCAAAATGTTCATTCACAAAATAAGAGCTTGACATGCTGGGAAGAAGGCAGAACCTTCAAAATAAGGTCACCTAATTACCTAACGTGGACCCCCAACAAATTGCACATGATTTACTTTTATCTCTTATGAACAGACAGAATAGATTTTGATGGGAAAAAAGGCACTCGTAAGCCCTCCCTGATTTACATCTCAAATTTTTCTGGGGAGACTAACAGCTTCTTTTTTGCATTTCGGATTCTTGTGAGACAAGTACAGAATTGCACTCGTCATTTTTGTTTGGAGATGAAGACCGAACAGTTATGAAAACGCTCTTCATTCTGTTTCTCCACAGTGACATCTTGGATTGACCAACTCAACCTCACTTCTCCTAACCCACAGGCACAGACTCCCAGGCAGAGTGCTGTGGAAGGAGGGGTAGTCTGGCACAAAGCCTGAACTGGATAACTTATGGCATGAGATTACGCAGGGACTGGAGAAGGTGCAGAAAATACAGCTGACAGATACTGCATTTGGCACGCCGTCCTTTTTCAATAACACTGCATCTCTCCTCCTTGCATCTAAATCAGCCTTGTCACAGTGTATGGCTTGTCCTCTATTTTTTTGGAGATACATAATTAAAGTACTATGCTATATTTCTATTGATTTTTGCAGACTATTTTCTGTCTGGACTACAGGGTGTCTGTCCCTCAAGGTCCCTTAGGATGACCAATCACATCCTCAAAGACAACAGGATATTATGGAGCCCACAGACAGCTGAGACTCAGCCCTTAGACAGACGGCCTTGCAGGGACATGGGGCAGAAAAACACAACGTGAAGCAGAACAGCAATCAAAGCCCCACTGATTGGTTTCCAGTGCCCTCCAACATTACCTGTAGTGAACCTTGGCTTAGTGGGTGGCTCCTGTACGGACATAGGGAAGGTAGCCGAGGCGGGTGAGGACTGTGCACGGGACAGGGGCCGATGGCCTCCAAAGGAGACGGGCATGCCAGCTGCCTCCAGCGATGCCTGGTAGTTTCTCAGCTGGTGAATGCGCTGCTGCTCCAACAGGAGGGCTTGCTGTGGGGAAGAGAAGCAGGTAGCTACCAAAGGTAGCCTCACAAAAGGTCCGGCATCGGCAGCATGACTCACATCATGTTTATTTATTCTTACTAGAGAAATGAGGCCTACATGTGATTGCATAAATCTAGGAAATTGCTTTGCACAAGCACGGTTGGCAGTGGTATCAACCCCTCAAGGCAGCATCGTTATGAAGACAGTGCTCCTCAATTTGGGACTGGAGATGTCTCTGAGATGCAGGCAGTGACATGTGGGGCCCACAAGCCAGCCCCGCAGTGCCAGGGAGACAGCAGCAAGCAGCACAATGCAAATGTCTATGCGGAGCAAGCAATTTGCACCTGATTCAGACATTGCAACAGCAAGCTTGGCACCAGTCTGCCTTCCCTAGCCAAGGGCTGTGGATTTACTCTGAGAGCGACACGCTGGCAGTGCTTCAGCAATCTGTTTTTGGCTGCAAGGGCTGTGCAGGGGTTACACGAGGCTCAAGATACAGTCAGGCACGAAGGGCTGCAAAGACAAGCTCAGCACTTCAGGTCCCTCCAGAGAATTGTAACTTTCTCACTCATTAATGCTACCACAAACAGTGTTTTCTGGGAGACTGCCATGTAATTGGGAGGTAAGGCTACGCTACATGGTTACTGGATTTAGTGCCTCTGGTCTTTCCCATCAAAAGGGAGCAAACCTGTGATGCCAGGGATTTGCATTGCTGAAGAAGGAATCCCCTCCAAAAAAACCCCTCTGACACTCCAACCCTTATCCAGCCCTTCTCTGCAGTTGTTAATTTGTTCTAGAATGTAAGAGTTACAAAACAAACTCCTCTGCTAGGATGCCTCGCATGAGCGCGTTCTCTGCTAGTATTCAGTGCTCAGAAGATGTTGAGGGTAGTCAAAAAAACCAAGTCCCAGATGGTCGCTGTGATAATATGAGGATTTACTTTGTAAAACAATTGCACTGCTTTCTTGCAAGGCTTTTTCACACCTCCCTCTGTCCTCTTACAAACATCAAGTCCTGTCCTTCTGTAGTCTGCATGCAGCTACTCTTAGGGATATGTCTGCAAGCACAAGCCATATATGTCCAACTAATTTAGCACTAACCTTTCCATTCTGTACACCAAAAGGGAAGCTTGGTCCCAATATGATGATTACAACCCACCATTCAAAGGCTGGGAAAATCTTGAAGCTATTTTTTAGGGTCAGTTGTAACCAGCAGTAATTTCTGACACCCACTCCTAGCAGATGTAAGTATCTGTGAGGTGAGGCTGGTTATCATCTTGACTTTCATCCACATCATACATAGATTGAACCTGTCCCTCCAGATGCCATTAAACAACTCAACTACAGGAGCTTACCTGGCGGAAGAGCAGCTCCTGCTCAGCCTGCCTCTGCCCAGACTCCAGCTCCTGCTGCGGCTCAACTTCCTCCTCATCGCTCTCGATGGGTTCTTGCTTTACCTGCACCACATTAGCCAGCCCTGGGACATCCTTTTGGCTTGAGACTCTGTCGCTGTATGGCTCCTCCAAAAGGGCTTGGTGTTCTCGAAGCTCTTCTTCTGTCTCCTCCGGGTGGCTTTCATGCTGGCGAGCTGGCTCATTGGGTTTTGATATTATCTGTAAACATCCAGGAGGTTTATTGATAGTAACATTTAACTCACTGCAGGTCAAGTTGACTGTGCTCTCCTGAAAAAGCCAGCTTCATGAAAAGAGAGATCATGACCTACAGCTCCTACATTATAAACAAGGTCTAAAACAACAGAAAGGTCAGTTTAGTCTCAACATTAAGTGCTATCAAGGAAATACTACATCCTGAGGACACTAAACTTACAGCACCTTTACAGAAACCAACTGCAAGAAGAGCATCATTCTAACCAGACCTTCCTAACAAGAGGTAGCGAGCTTCTCCAAACGTGCCTGCTAAAACAGAGCGAACAATGTAATTTTCACTGTAATTCAACAGGCTTTAAGCCTTTTGCAAATAGATCAATGAGGTGAAATTCTGGTCCCAAAGCGCTCATGACTTTTATTTGGAGCAAAAATGTATGTGTACTATTTTTAAACCTAGCAGAGGTAAATAGATTAATGTCCTTTCTTTTAAACAGTTCAGACTGTACTCGTTTCATAAGCTTATAAAAAAAAAAGGCTGAACTTTGAAAGCTTGTCAGGGCAGAGCTTTAATAGGGATTAGGTCATTGGTATGAAAAGCAATATTGATTTTAAATCTAATAAAGCTAAATCAAAACACAGTTATTGAACACATGCAGGAGTGACTACTTAAAAGTAACTCACTCTTTGAAGATCAGTGACTCAAATCTGAAAATAAGCCTTTCTCCCTAAATGTAAGAAGAGAAGCTTTGCCATATAACTTCAGCAAATCTATTCAAAGAAGATTTAGGCATAAAAAAGCCGCATTAAGGATTAATCGCCTGAAAGTATCACACTAAGGACAACAAGAAACTGTTTATAACTACAACAGAGGGTGTCTCAGAACTGGGGTTCAGAACTTCCCTTATCATTGGTGCACTGTAAGGATGAGGATGCAGGGCTAGAACTTAATAGCACTTGCAGATTGCTGAGTTTTGTATCTCTCAGCTCCTGAAAGAAGCATAATAAGCAGAAGGGCCTTATACTGCTTAGCTTAAGGTAAGACCCTGTAGGGTTCAGCTGAACCCCCAGTGCATATGGTGGGTGCAGTCCATCCATCCTAGCCAATAATCTTGTACTGGTCACAGTACAACACACAGGTTGCACGGCTGCTGCTGGCAAGAGTGAGCTTCCACAAGGTCCTCTATGCGAGTCAATAGCTGCTTGGAAGAGATGGAAGGATGCTGGACATTTAGGGAACAGAAGGAAAGGGCCCTTTACAATGAGAAAAAAAGCAGGAACGCATGGAGTTCTGCGTCTTGGTGTGTGCCCAGCGCTGGTCAAGATAAGCAGGCAAGCCAAGATGGGTGCTTATGTAATAGGTAGGCTGCTGAAGACTTCCCGATTAGATAGAAGTAGGCAAGGGCTACTTCAAAGTGCTGGAGGAACATGACACCATGGTGGAACTCAAGACCCAAAAGAGTAGGAAACATGGCAAAGAACTGGACCATAGCCCCGAATTTCAGAAGAATAGACTTTAGTCTCTTCAGATACTTGCTCAGAATAGCTCCATGGCTATGGCAAAGGCAGCAGGAGGCCAGCATGGATGAGCAGAGATCTCCTACGTGAACTTGAATCAAACAGGCAGCATATAAGAGGTGGAAGCAGGATAGCTGACCCACAAGGAAAGAAGAGTGCTGCTATATGATCTTGCATGGATGATGCTAGGAAACCCAAAGTTGATCTGGCATTAAATCTGGCCAGGGATACGATGGGAAACAGGCAAAAGGAAGATAAGGGAACATGTGGGCCCACTTCCAAAGAGAACAAGGGACCTGGTCACATGGAAAAGGGCACAATTGTCAATGCCTTCCTTACCTCTAAGAATGGCCTCCACTCCTGAGACCAGTAGGGAAGTCTTGGAGCAAAGAATCCAGTTGACAAAGATCAGGCTTAGGCAGTATTGAAACTAGACAGGCCTATCAAGCCTGGTGTGTTTCACTCACAGATGACAGAATAAGAGGCACTGGATAGAAACTAAAGCAAAATGAATTTTCTTTCGAACACTAGAGAACTCTTAATTTTATTTTTTTACTGTGAATGTGGTCAAACACTGCAACTGACTGCCCAGAAAAGATGTGGAGGTCTCCATCCTTGGAGATGCTGCAAATTGGATGTGGTCTTCAGCGAGCTATTCTAACTGACCCTGCTTGGAGCAGACGATCGCAAGAGGAGCCTGCAAATCTAAATTGCTTTGTGATCATAACTTCTTAAGGATTTTTGTGGGTTCTTCCCCCCAAGCCTTCATCTCTCCAGTTCCATGACTATTTATGCACAATGCATAGCTAAACCACATGAAGCTAAAGGTAGCTCTTCAATCAGTTTTCTTTAAGCTCACCGAGGCTTGATGAATATAATCTGGTTTAAAGGTAATTTAATCACCATAAATCACCATTGACTTTTTTTTCTGCTTGGATCGCAGCTCTCAGGCTTTGAACTTGATACCTTTTCAACTTCTGAACTATGCAAGGTGAGCAACTGCTGGTAAAAATAACTTACAATGTCATTGTCAAACCTAGAGGAAATGAGAAGCAGCATAATTCCCTACAAGCTTAAAATTATTCAAATTCCATTAATACATAATAATTTAATGGAAAGCACATTGTAAAATGCCACAATGCAGGCTGAAAGATCAAGTGGCCCATGACAAGGTCATTTCAAACATTCTGTTTGCTGTCCTGGTATAAACTGAACCTGTTGGTATGTCACTTGTTCTGGCTGTTGCAACCCAATTAAGCAAAGAAAGCACTACTATGAGCAGATTTCACATAATGCTGTGCATCCCAGGTCCATACAATGACTAAAAATGACTTGAAAATCCTCCTTTTTTCCTAATTCTATGAACACATGCTCATGTTAAAACCAAGATGTTAATTTAAGGAAAGCTGTAATCTAATGGGAACAAATATAAAGTTAAGAGAGCATTTAAAATGGTCACAAATCTATCTTAAATAGTAAACAATTACACAGTGAACCATAAATAACCCCTTCCCCTACTTAGCTCTTTCGTATCCTTTTGCAATGAGGTTATTCCTCTATTTTTAAACACCTTCACCTCTGGCAATCGCACAGTGCCACCATAAAACACAGTGAAAGGCATTGCCTCTCTGTCTTGGACAACTGTTTCTAACTAAAAGGGGCTCTGTTCTTTGTTCGTAGAATTTCAGTTGGCACCTGTTGTATCTACTACACAGTTCTGTATCTACTGCTTCTTGATATCTTTTCTGACTCTGAAAGGCAGACGAAGAGCTCCTTGGGAAGTGGGTGCAGAGATGAAGTCTTTCAATGGGACTCTATAGCAAAGCTTTCTATCGGAAATCCCTGATTAAAATGTGTACCTCTGAATCTTACCCCTAGAAGACAAGCAGTAACAGAGAAATTTCTTGTCCTAGGCAAATAAAAGGCTCCTTCAGAAACAAAAGGCTGACACAGTGGGGCATGACTGTAGGTAAAACTTAAACATCTCAAGATCTCTTCCAATTTCTGAGTGCACCAAAGGAACCTGCTGCTTCTCCAGTGTTTCTCCTCATTGTAGTTACTGAAAAGTATAGAAGTAGAATGAATCGCTGAGGGGAACACATCAATCATGTCCTTCAGAATACTCATGGCTGCTGGACAGACTGGTGTGCAAAGGACATGGGCTGGGGGCTGAAAGCACCACACACACCTTTTAACTTCAGGATAAACTCTCACAGTTGCATACAGCTCATTCAGAGTAATCTACAGGTAGATCAAGCTTAAATAGACCATGCTTGACACCGTGCCAAAAGCCTGTTCCACTCTGCTAGATAAGTAGAGTTGGCCAAACTTGCAAAGATAGGAAGATGCTGAAAGGCAGATCAGAACGACACTGCTGTTGAGAACAAGCCCACTTCTGTGCTTGGAAGCACAAAGCGTATCCAGTGGGATGAAGCAGCCTCCCTGTCTGGGTAATGGGGACAAACAGTGGATGTTATCAGCTGGGACACTACTCTTCTTCACTGCTAACATCAACCGTGCAGAGAAATAGAGAAGATGAAACCTCCCTTTCCTTCCTCTGTAGATGAAAGAGGACACTCTGGAAAGAAAGAACAACTCTGGAGAACCAGAGAGGCAGCTCTGGTGAAAATGAGGAAAAGGAGAAGATGAAGTGACAATAAGGGCTCAGCTTATAAGCATCCTAAGCAAAAGAAAAATGTTACTTGAGTTAAGGATATAGCTAAGAATTGAAAACTGAGAGGCAGTGGAGTGACTACTGGTAGGGATGCTCAAGGAAAAGGGAAGCACCAGCAGGGAGGCAGAAGGCATCCTGCACACGGGTGAGATTTTGGAGGAGAAAATATATTGCTGAGGGCTTGAATTAACCACTTAGAAACAGCAACACAAGCCCTCCTCTTCTGGCTATCAAGGCTGACTCTTCCCACATGAGGCATCCCCTTCAAGAATGGGGAAGTCTAGTTTTTTATTTTTATAGGCTAAAGAGAAACAAGAGATGATAAGGAACAATGAGGAGAGGCAGCACTGGGCACAGGCTGTGATGCGGGCAGCTGACAGAACTTTATGAAGCAGCTGAAGCCAATAAAGATTTCTCTGTTTTCTTCTCCTCTCCCCTTCAAGTGATGAGACAGCAAGAACGCCAACTGCTGGAAGCAGCCTACCTGCTGGAAGGACCATGAGCCTGCTTGCCTCTGTGCCTAAGTGAGAGGGGATGACTGAGCTGCAATGAACCAAATGAAAGGGACTGTCTTGGGGGGGAATAGGAAGGAGAATGAGAAGAAAATTCTTAGGCATCAGTAGAAGATGTTTTTTTCCTTCCCTTATTCCGGACAATTGGAATTATGGACTTGATTGTACCAGGTGTGTCTACATATGGCCAAGCTTTGTAACAACAACCCACAGAACAATGGCTCCTGGCAAAACCCCTTAATAGCATGTATGTAGCAACAGGCACGCGTCTTGAAGAAGATGAAAACTCCTTGTTACTTGATCCATCAGCCCAAAAGTAAAGAGAAGAGAGTGCAGGGGGAAGTTATTTGAATGGTGAGTAAGGACTACTCCAAAACAGGTTTCCCTTAGACTTCCAATGGATAACAGCCCCACTGAACGTTGTGCAATACAATCTACAGCATATTTTTTCCAATAGTACAAATTGAACATTATATATGAAAAAGAACTCCAGAAGTCACTTGAGGCTAAACAGCCAATATGTTCCAAATAAGAAAAAATCAGGAAATAGCAAGGTTAAATTCTAGGTGTTAGTAAAAACGTATCCACCCAATGCTGCTGCACCACAGACAAGTCAAGGCACTGTAGTCTGGCATATATACATTGCCATATATACGCCACAGCTGGAGAAACACTGCCCTTTCCAGTGTGCTAAAAATGGGGTTTACCCAGGAGAACCATAATTTGACCACAGAAGCTCTGTGTTAATCTGCTTAACAGCACAATTCAGAACTAAAAGCGAGATTATCTGATCTGTGAAGACTTCGTGAATTATACACTCAGTGGACTAACGCCAGAACACTCATCTTCACTATAGAAAGGTAAAAAGTTGAGTCTTTTGGCACAGGATTTATAGAAATCTCACTTGCATATTTCTCTTCAGAAAGGGAATGGCTGCTTCAAGACCCATCACGCTGCAAAGCTATTCTTTTAACTTAAAACACCCAGAGAACACTGTCCTACTTCTCCAGGCTTCCTCATGCCAACCTGCACTGACATAGAGATCCACAAGCATCACACTGATTCTCCATCTCACATAAAAAAGACTAACATCTGCACCTTAAAAGACACTGAGGCCCTCAGAGAAATAACTGTTACTGATGGTGAAATGATGCCAGGACCGGTGTTATGTATTTACTACACAGCAAAACAACAAACCCTCACCCCCGGCAAAGCTCCTCCGACCATGAAAAAAAACCCACAAATATTCCCAGTGAATGTCTGAATGTTAAACATGTTAAACATAGCTTGTGTTGCTAGTGCAATTTAAGGTCATTTCTCCAGTGCACCTGCGTTAATATATTGCTTTTTTTGCTTTTTTTTCAGGCTTCTTTAGTATTTACTGTTCCAGGGCTCGTGCCTCATTCAGATCAAAGGTTGCACAGAGCTCAGTTAACAAGGAGTCATCCAATATCTCATCCAGAATCTTCTTTGCTGGACCAACCCCTGACTCTGAAGAAGGAGCTGCTGAACTTTTATATGGATTGGGGGCACAACCATCACTGGAGCACACAAGGGCCCTGCAGATGTTATTGGACTCAAACTCACAGTGACTTAGCTGAGGGAAAGGAGTGGAGCTGCTCCATGCCACTCAACAAGCAGCTCAGGCAGAGCACAGGGCTCTGCAGCACTAGGGAAAGCCAGTTCTGCAGCAGCCCTTCCAGCAATCCCTTGTTGCTCTTGTCTGCCCTCCACTTGTCTCCATTTTTAAGGGAACGGTGTTATTTGGGGGTGATACATGTGCTTTATTTTCCCTCCTCAAAGCAAACACAAATGTCCCCACCAGGTTAACAACACGAACACTGGGGTGTGCAGCCCTCATCCTCCACCCACTTGTCATATTCCAGGTTACTGCTCCATAGCCTCAGGCACCAAGGCTTTACAGCAGAATCCCCTGGGTGATTATTCTTACTAACTGGGAGCAGAACTACCTATTTTCCTTAGCTGCCCCTTTGGAAACAACAAGACTTGTTTTAGCTAAAATCTAATCCAATGTAGACACCAAACAGGGAAAGTTTAAGTCCAAAACCTTAAAAAAAATCACAAACTATTGCAAACAGTCTCACGTTATTTACAGGAACTATAAACCCATCCCGAACAGACAGCGCTGTCGGTTCTGCTAATAATTAAAAGGCAGCAATCTATTACATTATTTTTAGTTGTGCCCTCACGCTCCTGCACACAAGGGCCTTAAAATATCCATGTGTCTGGGAAAAGTCTTCTTCCGTGTCAGCACTTGGATGCTGTCCCACGGGATAAATTTGCCACACACATACAGAGCGAGCACCGAAATGCTTTCAACTCATTGCTCATATAAATCAAACACACGGAAACTGCCCGTGTGATGGGTTTTAACTACACTCCCCCTGTAGATGTGCTGCATCCCCCAGGCTAACAAAGCTGAAATTCAGGCTTCTCGAACGGCACGCTCTGTAGCTTCTGGGAGGTCCGAGTGAAAGGCTGACTGAGCCGGGGAGGTACGTCACAACGAGCCTATGGACACTTCCAAGTGCTGGCAATGGAAATCCTGGAAAACTAAAACAAACAAACCACTGAACCGAAATGGACTTCCTAACAAAGAAACCCTACCTAGCGCCCCGAGCCTTAACGTTTGCTGCACAGAGCATGCCAGGAGGGAGGGAAGGAAAACGTCTCCAGCGACAGCAGCTCCCAGCAGCCTGGTGTGCAGGGCCAAGCCGAGCCCAGGGCTGGCACAGGCAGTGCACAATGGCCACCATCCAGAAGTACACCATTGACGTCAGCAGCTTGTGTAACTATCCTGCCCTCAACTCCAGTCCGTAAACAGCACTTTGGGGGGCAGGGGGACTTTCTTTAAATCGTCGCTTTCTCCTCACTGGAAACTTGTTTTCTGCTATTTCTTTTTTTTTTTTTCACCCAGCTCTCAGTAGTTCTGTCTTCTCATATGACAGAACAGTGAAAATATATGGAGAAGTCTCCACCATAAATTAAACTGCAGCAGCCCCAGAAGGTATATGTCCACTGTCTGACTTGTCCTCCTGAGCCATAACCCTACCTGTGGGCTTGTTTTGTAAAGAAAGCCATGACTTCCAGCACCAACAAAAGAGCCAGAAAAAATATCACACTGCTTATGAAGTATTTCCCCTTTTCCTTGAAGCTTTTTACCACTATATAAGTCAATCAACGGACTTTGTCTTCTGACAATATCTCAGTTGGGGCCAGCTGGCACAGCTCTGGTCATTGGATCTCACCCTTAGAAAGCTAGCTTTACCTTCTGATGGGCTGAAACACCAACACAGACTTTATCTTTTTACATCCATGCCTGAGCAATCACCCTAGAGCAGCTTTGTTTGAGCTTTAGCCATAACATTGGGATGCCACGATATCACAAAAAAGAGGCTCAAGGATGCAGGCCAATTGGTTACGGAGTCAGACACCACATACGTTACAACACAAGAAACCATCAAAGCACTGGCTTCTGCTGGAGTCGATGCCATATGAGGAAGAGAGCCTTTAAAAGTGTTGTGCCTACCTTGTTGATGTGCAGTTGCTGTTGCTGGAATTGCTGTTTGTGTTTCTCCAAGAACTGCTGGTGCTGCTGCTGGATCACTAACTGCTGGAGGGCCTGGGCGTTCTGGGGAAGGGGAGCAGACTGCGTGCGCCCCAGTGGGCGATGCTGCCGGAGTTTGTGTATTGAAGGGGAGACCCGTTCTCCACCAACCAGAGACTGTGCGTGGAGGGGCAGTCCTGAAAGATACCAGTCTGAAGATAATATGGAGGAAAAAACAGCAGAGAAGAAAAAAAAGGAAGAAGAAAGGAAGGGAGAAAACGGCTGTTGAGTAACGCTGATGGTGACAACGATTTATAACGTTAAAACCAGCCACCTCACCACTTACAGCTGCGGTATCCTTAAAAGAGAACAGATAACAATTAATGACCACTAGATGGAATAACACTTTTAAATTCTCTGCTTGTCTGCTTTACTTAGCAACCCTAGACGATATTTCATCCTTAAATTCAGCAATATTTTATGGACCCTTCCGTCACTCAGTGGATGACATCAATTAGATGCACAGTGGTGGCTTTGAGGAGAAGCTGAAGTCTAATGACTTGCCTTGATGCAGCAAATAATTCCAGCTTCATTTCGAGGACAACATCAGCCCTTGCTGCTGCCCTGCAGCACGCAGCAGCTCTACCTTACAGGATGTTCTCAGACGTGCTGAAGGATGACGGCTGATGATGGAGCTGGTTCTCTTACTAGATCATGAAGGGAAGCCCTCGGTTGTGCTATAACTGCTCTGTAGAAATGACTAAGGATGAAGACATTCATGCGATAAACTGCTGACCATGTTTGCTTTGGAAACACATGAATGCACTTCAGGAATTTGAGAGCCATGAGGTTTCATTATTTCTTTAGAAACAAGGTAATTTTTAGAGGATAAAGCATTAAAAAGATTTCCACCACTGTCCTGCATATTCACACTAATAACTTCACTAAAACACAAGGCTACTCTGGGATGTCATGGGTTACTCATTCACCCCTGGGCAATTTGGATATCTCCTGGATGACTACCATGTGAAACCTACCCGAGCTCTTCTAAGGGTATATCTGCAAGAACTGTCTTTTTTTCAGCTGTTCTTGGTAAGCCAGTTCTTGCTCTGCTCTCTTATACCTTTACGTGCTTCTTAGAAAGCTGGGATGTGAAAACACATGCAACACAAAGCCAAACCCAAGGGTGGAGTAGCTCAGGGTAAGCCTTTGCAAGCTACACCCTGGGACTGAAAGTCATAACTAGAGTGAATGATCGCCTCCCCAGTGTGGATAAGGCTGCACATACTTCTGGGGAAGAAAGTACCTCATTGTACAGAACAGTAAAAACTGTTCAAATAGTAACATGCAAAAAAATGAGACTTGGTTCTAGGCTTGGAGGGGTAGAAAAAAAAGAGCAAAGCTGCACAGAAGTCTGCAGCCAGCTGAATGAAACAGTTCAGAAACACCTGCATGCTCCTGGCCCAGGACAATGCCTCCTTGTCCCGTTAATTTACAGAACTGCCCTACATGGAGGAAACCAATTCGTTTAGAGGCCTCTTTTGTTGGGCCAGTTAACCCTTTGCTCTTCTGAAGAGAATCATTGAAAAGAGTATCTTATTTTATAACTATGTGTGTGCGTATATGCAAAGTCCAAGTTAGACGGTTGAGGAAGGGATCCTACATGTCTCTAGAGGACATCTTGGAAGACTACTTGTCTCCAAGTGAATGACCAGAATCCTCCTTGCAAAGGTATCCAAGCAAGGCACACTGGTCCTGCTTGGCATATACATGTCAACCAGATCCAGAGTAATCTGGAGCAGGAGCAATGCCAGATCTATGTAGCTCTGCTCTAGTGGGGGATGCAATTGCACCGCCTAGATTCTATTACCACTTTCTACTCAAGGTGAACCACTTATCACGCTCCAGATAAAATCCAGAAATTAGATTTGCAAAATGAGCACCGAACTCATAAAATCAGCACACCACCGACCAGCAGGGACTCTTTGCTTCCCAAATCCCCACGTCTAACTGCATGGAGCCAGCATGCTGCGTGCTGGATTAATTTTGCAGTAGTCAGGAGACTATCTCCACAGCTGAAGGCTACCAACAGAATACTAATAACTCCACTATGCTTCTGAGGAAGTTGTAAGTACTAACTGTATTCTGGCAGACAGTCCATTTAGGGCTTTCGAGACCATGTGTTAGCTTGCTCTGTTTCAGTTGCTGCATCTGGAGTGTGTGCTTCTTGCTGTTGCTCTGCTGTATAGTGACTATTTCTCCTCAGTGTCAGTTTGTTACAAGTTGTACTTGCTCTAAAAACACCACACACTGCAGGTGGACCAGAAGGAATACACATAATAGACTGTAAACAGATGGAAGCTTTGAGAGAGGTGGGATAGGAAACAGAACAGCACTCCCTAAGAGCTCTTTAATGCAAATACCTGCACAAAAGGAGAAAAGTTTTGGTGTTACAGTGAGAGAAAAAGTCTTTTGCAATGACTTTTCATCAGCGGCCCCCAGACAAAGAACAACTGGTGAAGAGACCTGCCATGATGCTGGGCACAGCATCACGTCACAACAACAGTGACAGAATGCAAAGGAAAACTACATCAAGGCTCAGGGAATCTCACAGCTCTGAGAGTGCTGGTTAAACATCGCACTTCTGTGCCTCAGATTCTCCACATGTACGTGCTTATAAGCTTATCACAACCCCATGTACATTCCTGGAATTCAAACTGAAAACCAGACACGATCCAAACGCAGTGCTGTAATGTTTCAGCAATCAACATCTCTCAGTAATTTCAGAGAATAGAACAGAATCTTTTGTCTTGGAATGGACCTTTATAGCACACCCAGTCCCAACCCCTGCTATGGGCAGGGACATCTTCAAGCAGACCAGGCTGCCCAAAGCCCCATCCAGCCTGGCCTTAAGCACTGCCATAGATGGGTCAGCCACAGCTTCTTTGGGCAGCCTGTGCTCAAGATATTTTCCGTTAGAAATGGAATGAAAACAATAAAAAATCAACAGGTCTGCAACTTAAGCAGAACATCCTTTGAGTCCCGGTACTACACACTGTAAAACAGAAACACGGCCTGCTAGGAAATATTGCTTTGAATCAATTCTATTTATAGTAATACGCCTTCCCACAGGTACTTAATTCTGAAAACATGACACAGGGAGTGATTCAAAGCAATTAACATGCTGCAAATGTAACATATACAAACAAATACAATCTGGTGGAACACAGTTGGTTTTGCCACATTTTTGCTATTTGTAATAACCATAAAAAGCCAGTACTTTAATCTGTGATTTTCTAAATGCATGCTTCTGTTTTACCTGGAACAGAAACCATCAGTGATCAACAGGAAGGGCAATCACAAGACACAACATTTTTGTTGCCTATTTACAGTGGCCAGAACTCCAAAGATACTCTTTAAATTGTTGCATGCAGAAGAAAAGCGTAAGCCTGAAAGTACACGCTATTTAATTTCATTCTGTCAAAATGACAAGGCATCTTCCTCCTGCCTATGGATGATGTGGCTACTCTAGCTGGAAACTACCCATCATATACATTGGAGAGCCTACAAACGTGTAAGTTAAACCTACGAAACACATTGATAATGTTCAAGGTACTGCATGTCAGGCTTTGCACATTATCTACCATGTGCTCACCTGTGACTAAGGGAGTTTGTGCAGTTGGCTGCTCCAGTAAGACCATGTGCTGCAGAAGAGGGTTGTGTGTGGTTCCCCCATCTCTTTCCAACGCTGTAGTGCTCAAGTAGGGAGTGAGGTGGGTGCCAGGAAATAAAGAGATCCGCTGCTGCAAGGCTGGGATAGCAAGTCTCTCAGCATCCTGCTGCGCTGATCCTCCCTGCAAACACCCAGGTGATGTCAGTGTGGGTTAAAAGAGAAATCAAGCACCAATTCAAAGCCCACGTTCCCCATCACTTACACTGGAAGGGCCGGTGGCAGGCAGTCCTAGTGTGATGTTGGGCAAAGAAGGAGACGTGTAGAGTGGAAGCTGCGTTACGGAGCCTTCGCGATTCACCAGTCGGTGAGCCAGGCTGGTCTGCAAAGAAAAGGAAAACGCTGTCCCAGTGAGACTGCACCACCCATCAGAGAGGGAGGACGCTGCACAGCGCTTGTGAGGGCCCAGCAGGAGAGTACAGAGCAGGAAACTTCACTTCTGACATTGGGAATACTGAAAGAGGGAGGTAAGCTGTGCTTCAAGACCCAGCCTTACTTCTCTTTCCATAGCGTTTGCCCTTTTAAAGCAAAAACAGATTACCATAACAATAAGAAAGGCATTACTGCAGTGGTTGTTTTCTTTAGCAAATCACAGACAATTTACCCTATTTACCAGCATGCTTTAGCTGAAATCAGACTTCGAAATTTCATCAAAGGGCCTTTTTATGTTGCCATTCCCCGATTTTCAGGCTGAAATGTAAGATTTACTGAATTACCTTGCGGCCATTTAAAGCAGGAGCACTTAAGTAAAAACACCTAATTACAAAATGAGATTGATTTGAAATACTTGGTAGAAAGCCCATTATAAAAATTACATTATTTTAAAGTGCCTGATTTTTCTATTAAGAAAGAAGTGTTCCATTCACTTAAATCACCTTCAGTAAAACTTAAAAAAGCAGCTTAAATAAACAACTTAAATCAAACAGCGCTTAGATTTCAGGAAGATTTGCTATGGAATATCTACTGTTTTAACTCTGTTGCTGCTGTGGATAAGAAAGTGATAATGGTTAATCTAGTATGTATCAATGACACACATTATTCCCATAGCATAAGAGAACTGGATAATGGATTTGTACATTTCAGACCTAAACAGTTATGTGAGGAAATGGGACTTGGCAGGTTACTTCCTTGATTGCAAGACTGGGCCAGCTCTGGGTAACAAAAACCTGTTTTTCCCCTCAAAAGGTGTAACGTGGTAACATCACTACAGCAACCACTGGGGTGAGGGAAAAAAAGGGCAGTAAAATAAGAAAAAATACTGAAAAAAAAATAATGCACAGCAACCTCAAATAATGCACAGCAACCTTCAGAAGCAATCCCGCCTCCTTGGTTCACAGCAAACCTGGTAGGCCAGTTGATGTCTCTAACAGGAGAGCCCAACTCTATGAGCTGCGAGTTAGTGATGCCCATGGAAGAAGAGCAAACCTGCCCATGACTGCATGAGTAACCCTTACAGGACCCTTATGACCTGCAGCTCGTGGTCCCAGCACCCAACCAGGTCTGAATTCCATACATCAAGCAAAGCTGCTTAACTTTCATACAATACCGTGCGAAATTTCATCTGCGGAGTGAATTTTTTATTTCCCTTTGTCTTATTGTGCCTTCATTAACGTCAGTCAAGCTTATGGGAAATATATTAAACAGTAAATCTGCTTTTAAGATCTCGGTTACAAATTTGCTGCCACAAAGGAGGAAATTGGAAAAGAGCATTTTGCTGCTGAATGGTACCTGCTAAGGGCGTATGATTGTGCATACCCACACACTCCTCTTTCCTAGTAATTCTGAACACTACTGGCAATTTTCCTTTAATTTAAATAACACAAAATGTTATCACGCCACATTGAGAGCAAGATAGTTATTGCCAGCAGAGTAATGAAATATTTTACTGATACCGTAAACGAAATCAACCAACATCCATTTTCTCTTTGAACCATCGGTAAAGTGGAGTTGTGCCTCAAAACATCTCCTGGGGATTTGTTTCAAAAACAATGATGAGAAAAACACTACGAGCGTAAGATATTTAGCAGCATTATCATCGCTTTAAATACACAAATCCCATCACTGGATTGTACACAAACACTGTTAGAATTGCACAGAAGAGAGCAATTTCAGCATGCACAATTTTCCCCTGTGATCGAGTACTTTTCAAAGGCAGCTAACAGCCTGCAATGGCAATGAATCTCACATACCTTTCCAAGGCAGAAAAAAACTTTCAGACCTAAAAAACATTGTTTAAAAATAGGCATTGTCTATTTTAAAGGAGGCAGTGAGCTCAAGTCTTTCTATTGGGAAGGCAAGCACTTGAACTTCAGCGATGAAGTCCAACACCACATTCCAACACACCTGGAATGGTTAAAGAGGTGAGCGAGCAAACTAACAAGCAGAAGGACACGTTGCTCACTTAAAACTAGAAAGTAAAGGTAAGCATAAAACAGAAAGTTGCCAACATTGATGTTTCAGAGGCATTTCAATCAATATTCTACACAAATGTGGGAACGTAATGCGAGCCTAGTCAACTGGTATCAAAGAAATCTTAAGCTGCTGGGCTGCTAGGGAATACTTCTTGCACCAAAGAGGATTCAAAAGAAACCAAAATCTTGCCACATGTAGTTCTTCCCAAATAAACCTCTCCAGGCAAAAGGATCAGCTACTTTCACGCTACACAAAACGCAGAGCCATTTTCCCCCTAGACTGATGCAAGGAACTTGGACATTTAGCTAAGCCATTCCACCAGGCCTGAAATGCTGGGAGAACAATTTGTGCGATGGGTTATCGACGTCCTGCTTGCCATCACACAGTGATTTATACTCTATTCTGTTCTATGATGGCAGCGATCCAATATACTTTATGCAGTCCTGGACACCTTTAACATTAATACTGCACAATCATTTGTACGTTATATATTCATTATTTCCCCCCAAAAATAGGAAAAGGTAAAAACTCTCCAAGCATTCTCTTCAGGGAGATCACAACTACATTTTCTTCCTGATTTTTATATAAGAAAATGGTATGTGATGTGTTGTTCTTTCTATAAGTTTAGCTCAAGGTGCTTCCTTCCCCACATGCAGAGGTGTTGCTGTGAATTAGCCACTGTAATACAGCTGCAAAAAGAGGCAAAGGGAAGGTGGTGACCTTTGAAGCTCAGAGGCTTGAAGTTTGCTAAGTATAGTTAAGACTGACAGCTCTTGCATCAGCAAAGCTGGTAGGTGAGCGTTCATCCTCCTGGGGAGAACAGCTATATACCCAGAAGTGCCTGCACTCCAGCCAGCCTTCAGTTCTGCAAACCCAACCAACAACCCCACAGCCCCGGTGATGTGACAATGCCACCCTGGATTTCTAAGGCTTGTACTGAGGGCCAGTTAACATAGCCTACACTCCATAATATGCCTTTAGGAAGAGGTGGGCTTCAGTAACACTGAACACAGTGCTGTGTTGAATCTACCCAGCCCAATGCCCTGCCCTGACAGCCATAGCAGATGCCTCAAGTGACAGTGGAAGCCTATGGGATTGCAAACCTCAGCACATGGTAACTGGGAACACGCTTTCAACCCTAAACAGGGAGGAAAAAGTTAAATCTGTTTAATCCAGTTCTGCTTTGGCCATACTCATAGTAACCTACTGTGTGTGAGTTCACCCTATATACAATATATGAGAACAGATGCCCAATATATTACAACGCTCATGCTTGACCAGGAAATGATCTTCATGTTTTACCTTGTCAAATCACTCTATTTTTACTCTCCACTCACAATAAAACCAGCATGAGTTACCACAAGCAGCTCCTGAGCTGGTACAAACTGGATTTAATAAACAGGTAATGCATCCTGTCAGCCCAGCCCGAGAGGTAATTCCCCGGGTCTGCTCCAAGTCATGATCTGGGGTTTGCAGCGTGCCACACACCCGCCTGTGTGCCCCAACACCTCAACCTCTGTGTGATCTGATTAGAAACCCAAGTGTTAAACTCAGAGAAAGGAAGGGCTCTGTACCTCTGCTTGTATACTCGTGACTGATCCTGTAATTCCATTCTCAGCGCTTATGTTATTGGAGCTGTTGTTTGGAGAGCTGGGACCAGATCCAGGAGCACTGTTGCATGCAGAGTCTAAAACACATCCAAAACCAACTTTTAGCGTGACAAGCAATCTCTGAGATGATATTTAGACAGATAACAATCCCTCGAGTTTTGTTTTGGAGGAAGGCAACCCTTCTCCCTATCTCCTCCTTACATTTTCACAGGGCACTTAAAACACCGATACGCGCTTTCAAACGGCCTCTCCAAGCACCTACTTACCTTGTTTGTGTATTCTTCTCAAGGGGATTTCTCTTTAAAAGAGTATTAATGACCTTAAATACAATTGGAAGATGACAGAAGACATGGAAAGCTTTCAGAGGCCAAACTGCAGTCATGTCAGATTGTTCTGCATCATTTTTCCACAGCGTTTCTTTAAACTTCATTTGCCTACAGTCCCAACCCAACTCCTTGTGCTGGACTACGCACTTGTCTCAAAGGGAACCATTTCAGCATGGACATATCACAGTAAGTCAGGTGAAACCCCACTGCATCCAAGAGAGACTAAACCCACTTCAGGATATTGCCTTCTTTTTTTTTTTTTTTGCAAGTCTTTTCCACTCTGAGAACAAACCACTTTCTCATTGGAAGACCCAAAGCAGAATTGATGCCCCTGGATAATTCTGTTATCACCAGGACTTGCAGCAAATCCTCTCACCTTGCTATGTTTTATCAACACACTCCCTGTGAACTCGTCAGCCAGAAACACAGAGATGGCCAGCTTGAAATCAAAGCCTCACCATTAATTATGGAGAAATAACAACAAACAAAAGCAGCATATGGAATCGCAACAGCCAGCAAACTTCCCTTCTCAGCTCACCCACCCCGTGCATGGCACAGATTCCAGTGTTTCTCCTTTTGTTTTTTTTAGAAGTAAATAACATTAAAACGCTTATTTTTTTTCTGAGCTTTCCTTCACCCTCAGGCACAGGATTTGCCCAACATCAGAAGAATCTCCCAGCAGCTGCAAGGCTTCAGGCTGCAGCAGTCTCATAACCGCTCCAGGATGCCCCAGGAGAAATAAAAGCCAACTCAACTTGGAGGATTTCTTAACTACTTTTAGTGGCCATTATTCTGTATATATTGCTATTTTGATCACTGCAAGGACCTCCAACAGCTTATCAGAGACGTCTGCTTGCCTTTTTCTTTTCTCTCGGCATTTAGCAGGCTTCCTCATTATCAAGAACTCAGCAGTGAGTAAACCCAAAATGAGAACCTGACACTGAACTTCTCTATGAAAAAGCATTAAAGCATTCTGACTGCATGCAGAACAGCCTTTTGGTGGGGCTTTTATTGGCACCACATCATTACCAACAGTAGGTTTCATGTATGCTACCTAGATGGTAGGCAAACTACTACATTCCAACTTTGACTCTATGAAGATGGATTAAAAGTGATTTCTTATCCTTGCGGAGGGACTGTTAAAAGTTATGTTACAATCCAAAGTCTGCTCTCACCATAACTGCTCCAGCAGACATTTGAACCCTCTTCAGTCACACCTGTGCATCCAGAGCCAGCACCAAGCACAGCTCTGCTCAGCTTTGCTCTGATATTTCTCTAGGTAGATTCCAGGCTGCCTTCCAGAACAAGGTCTGTGCCCAGAGAGAAGCAGGAGCTTCCACTGCTGTCTCTGAAGGCATTATTTGGATCACACAGTTAGACACTGGGGCGTGATTTATCCTAAAAGCCACGTGACGTATAGCGAGATATGAAGAGAGAGGTAAATTCAGTTTTCAGATCTGATATAAATTATACATAGCTCTTGAAATCCATTTCCTTTCCAAGCTGAGAGGCACAGACACAGAGCAGCACATAGCTGCCCCAGGAACTCCTGAAACCTAAGGAGAGCTCACTTGGAGTTTGGGTGAGTCATGATAACATGCCTTAAAAACCAGACGAAAGAGAAAGCAGTCACACAGTGGTACTTACACAGAGGCATCCCTAGATGGTGCTAAGTATTAACTTTATGGTGATCTATCCAAATCAGTTTACTCAGAGCCCTCCTTACAAATTTCACTCCCAGAAGAATACTATTTTTCAACAAGGAACTGTAAATATCTAGTCCAAAATACCAGCTATATGTATTAAATAAAAAGGCCTTAAAATAAAATTGGAACATAATTACTTAACAAGGAAAAATGGCAATCTTCCCAAGGCCAAACACATCCCAGGGTTGTACAGCATTTACTGCTGGAGAAAGAGAGCCACAAGTTATGGCTTCCCCATGGATATTGGGAGAATCACCTTGGAGACAATTTATTGCTCAACCCCCAGTTGCTGAAGATCAGAGAAATGCTCAAGGAAAAAAAAACAGTAGTCCTGTGGCATATCTTTATCTGCCTACATATATATTAAATGTAGCTCAAAAAGAGGGGTCATTATGTTGGCAGTGCTGTCTCTGCAGGTGGGTACCTGAGGACCTGAGTTGCTGGCGCACACCTGCATCACCCACTAGTGAACTATTACAGAATCATAAAATGGTTTGGTATGGAAGGGAACCCAAAGCCCACCCAGCCCCAACCCCTGCTATGGGCAGGGAAACCTTCAAGCAGACCAGGCTGCCCAAAGCCCCATCCAGCCTGGCTCTGAGCACTGCCAGGGATGGGGCAGCCACAGCTTCTCTGGGCAGCTTCTGCCAGGGCCTCACCACCCTCACTGTGAAGAATTTCTTCCTAACACCTAATTTAAACCTCCCCTGTTTTCAATTAAAACCCTTTGCCATATCACTATATTCTTCTCCAACATTGAGAGCCAAACGATATACAGATTGCAAAATGAGCTGGATGCAAGAACTGCTTTTGGAAAGGGATGCTTCAGTGTGTTTGCACCTTTTGTTGTTGGCCCAACATACCTGTGACATCTAGCGGGCGCTTCTTCAGAGCAGTGACCACCGGGCCATCCTTCCTGCGCAACAGCGGGCTGCTCCGTCTTTCAGCAACTTTCTGCTTTAGTCTGGATCGTAATTTCAGGTTGGGTTCGGATGCTGAGCAAAAGAAGGAAAAGCAAAGAGTGTTTTAGTGTTTATTTTAGTAGCTGAGTTTCTCGGTGCAAAACCTAGATTACAGCTTGGCATCAGCAAAGCCTAAACAAAAATAGTCATTTCATACCGTGTATGTGGAGCAATGTCTTCTAAATATAATGAATGGTTTCAAGCCTATGCAGTACCTGAATTCACTGATAATGAAAGTCAATACTGTCTTAATTAAAAATAATAACCATCCTTCAGCGTTGTCTCCCCAGTGCCTTACAATCTGCTGTGAACTCATTTGGACCAGACCGGAGAGCACCAATTCACTTCCCCAGTTTCCTGCTTCTGCTCCACTTTCTCCCACGCCAGAGGTGGAACCTAACTTAACGAGATCTAAAAATCAACACAGGGATAGGTGAGACAGCTGAGATGTTGCTGCTTGGTCAGCAGGTAGCAACACTGTGGGGCTGGGAGGCTGCCTGCCATGGCTTGGTGCAATGGGCAGCCCCACACCCTTGGAGTCATCAGACCACGATGTGAGCTGCCCCTGGGAGGGACACCAGGAGAGATGGAGGGTAGAAAACACAAATCAAATCCCACAACAAAACACAGAAATGTTTCCTCAGTGCTTCAGCTCCCCAGAGCAACTCAGCTCAACTGGGATGCAATGAGCAACAGCAGCAACTGGAGAAGAAGGGCATGGGAGTGCGGCCAGTGGCAAAGCCAAGGGCAGGGAGGAGGAGGTTTATTTATTTGGGGAGATACTCGATTACATCACCTCGGCCACAGAGTTAGACTGTATCTAGAAAACACATCAAATACTTTGAAAATTCAGGGCTGCACAGAGTGGGTGTGCATCTGTTTGCTGAGACCACAGTCTGACTTGCTTTGTGAGCATCACACAGCTGAAATATTCTCTTAAATAAATACTTCTGTACTCAAATCCTGGGATTTCATTTCTCTAGAAGTCAAAGCAGAACTGCCGGGATCCCCTAATACCTCTGCGTTAATGGCAACTGGCAACACCAAGCACGTTTGTACCGCGCAGCTTATCGAGTTCTTACAAAGGTAATGAAGCCTTAAGTCAAGATTCCTCCTGCGAGATGATTTTCTCTGTAAACTTTGCAATCCCTTGAGTATATACAAAATATCTGCTCTGGTGCTTGAAGGCTCCTGACAGTTATGAGATTTGTGAACTGGCCCAATCTTTTCCATTCCCCAATCTCTTAACAACTAGGCAGCTTAATCCCTTTGAACCAGCAAATCCTGTGCTCTTGCCATTAACTACCAACGCGCTCAGCTCCCTGCACTCCGAGGCCAATAATCTGCATTTCTTTAGAAGCCTTAAAATGGGGTTTACAAACTGATTTGAATTAACTGAGTCTGGCTACGGATGTATTTCCCTACAATTGGCTTTGACCACTAGGTCATGTAAAAGATCAAGACCAACCATGTTAATTGCAGGGCTCAAAAATCAGAAGCTGATGAATTCAAGATCAAATGCTTTAAGTTAAGCCATCAAAACAGCTCTTTGATGAAACTTTGGTAAGGGGAAAAGAAGAGCTTTTCATGACTGCCTGGGACAGATAAATGCCAGTGAGAGATAAAGGAAGCACTAAAAAAAGTGTCACTCATCAAGATGATGCTTAAAATGCAACATGAAGTGTGTTAGCAAAGGAGAGAATCATCTTAGAGGACATTTGCATATAAAATGGCAGGGGGCTGAATGCAAATGTGTCATTTGCATGGAGGACAAAATTAGAGGAGTGGACTAGATAAAGTAGAAGTGAGTGCTCTGAATATAGTTCCTGTCTGAAATTCTCTTTAAGGCTAGAGTTGGCCTTTGTATTTTTAAAGCTGTCTTTGGACATGAGGGTTCAGTATCTCAGTATACCTGCTTTAGAGTTGCTGCATGTATCATTGAGTAGTAACTATCGAGACACTACTATCAAGATCTCAAAGAATAAATGGGAATGTGTCACAGCTAGATGCTGATCCATTCCGTTTTAGACACATTTGCACTGCCAGCTAGTAAATGAAATATAAGCCTGGGCCACAGCTGTTGCAAGGATCTATCTTCTGACAAAGAAAAACATGACAATATAAACTGTACTTCGGTGTAAATTTCATTCACACACGATTTATATCGTGCGTGGCATTCATCTGACGTACATCTTCTGGTGGGAACAGATGAGTAATTGTATGGTTCTCAGCACAGAGAATGAATGGATTGGAAACACCTTGCAAGACGTCAGGGAGTGCAGATCTGGGGATCACAGTTTACCTCGCACTATCAGATATGTTCCCTGCATACAGCCATAACATAAAACCCATCCACGGAGAAGGAAGGGAACAAACACACTGAGTTACAAACCTGAAAGAGAGAAGTTATGGCCAAAATACTCATGCTTTGCTCTCTCCAGATGGAGGATCAAGTTTTGAAACACAAACTCTCTACTTCAGAACCACACTTGTTTAGTTACACACCCTGCCTTTGTTCCTTGATAGAACTGCGAGTTTTTCTCCCAAATACAATCCCAAATCTAACATGTCATCAAGACCTCAGAGAGCATAATCCCTGTGTGCCTTTAATTGGGTGTTATACAACCCAAAGCGGTGGGAATTAAGACTCAGCACCAGCAGTGCAGAACAGCCTGCAGTTCAAAGAATGGACATCTATCACATTTCATAACCAAAGACAAAGTTTTCAAGAGGATTTTCCAAAACTCAGCTTATCTGCATGGTTTCTAAACTACTACATGATAAAGGTTTTAAACCAGAGAGAGCCGTCCTTCAGAAGCACAAATTCTGAATTTAAAAGACATCTGAATTGGAGCAATTCAATGATTGCACACGTAGGGTTGTTAGGGTCAGGGTAGCATGGTTATGTTGTGGTTGGATTGGATATAACCTTTTATAAGGTCTTTTCCAACCTGAGCAATTCTATGACACACAACTACCGATACCAGTTCGGCAACTGGTATCCATTCCATTTTCACTCAATAACCCCAGTTCCACTGAAAACCTCCTGAGGCTCATCCTGCCAGGCCTCGTGCCCAAAGTGTTGTTCCCAGCGACTGCAAACTAGCCCAACATGGAGAACTTTAAACTGAAACCCCAAACATGCTGGTCTTCTACAATTTAAGGTGGTGAACTATTTTAAACAAACATTGTGAATTTATTAGAAAATCAGTTTGATTCCTGTTTAGCAGAGAAACGAAGCCCATGGCCAAGTCTGAGTCAGCTTCAGAGAAGCCAGTGGGATTTCTTTAGCAGTGACATACTTAATTTGGCCCATAATAGGGGGTTTATTCAAAGAATATTTTGTTTTTCTCTGAGTAAATTAATAACTGGAACTTAGGCCAAAAGCTTCCTTAGTTTTCACAGACTCAAACCCAAGTTACCCCTCTTTTACTTCATTTACTGCAGCAGAACTCATGTAATCCAATTCTTCAACATTTATGTCATTCTCATTGTTTTCTTCCTGGAACTGTATCCACTAAGCTGCTGAACTAATCTGACATTAAGTCTACGCAAGTTAAAAACACAAAATTCTGGGCAGAGTTTGCCCTGTTCCCATTGCACATCTATGAATAAAGCAAACAATGCACCATGAAAACTTTAATTCCAGTCCTCGCATATCTTCATTTTGGGGGCTGGGGATTGAGAAATGCTATTATTCTTTGGTATTTTCTTTTAAAACCACATTCCAAGCCACAACAGTCAGGCAAAGGCCAACACAATTACCTTGTCACTTTCCTAGAGACCAGGTTACCCCATGGCTACACAAAGGAACTGAGAAACCTGTCTGAAGCAGGTCTTCTGCACAACATAGAATCCTAATAAAGACTAGTGATCTTTTGTTTAGGCAGGAGAGACCACAGGTTGTGCAACTGAGCTTCTTGCTTCTTTTCCCCAGAAATACTGGATCCAGCTCCAACTGGTCAGAAGGACCTGAGGAATGGCAAAATTCACCAGTATTCTGTATATATGTGGTAGGCTGAGTCCTTCAATTGAAAACTTATTAAAGCCTAACACTTGGCATTTCTTCATGCTGAAGTTTAGTAGTCTCAGCATCTAAGCAGGACAAAGAAGGCTTCACTAAGCTGAGCACACAACGTTCATGCTTTTTGCAGCTTCACTACCATTTGCCTCACTATACAACCATGCAGAAAGGCAGCCTGAGTGCTGCAAAGGTTTCCAGTGTGAACAGCCAAAACTGGACTAGAGAAACAAGCACATGGAAATGCTACATCTTGTCTTTGTCTTCCCCTTTCTGAATCTAAATAAAGACATCAATTCTGCAGAGTTCAAAGTATTATGTGGAAGGAAAAATAAGAGATGTGGAAGGGGATAAGAGTGAAAGAAGGAAGAAAACAAAGTCTAGCATATGAGTTTCCCCAGTAAGGTGTTTAAAACAGCACTGAGCTCTCTGATGCTGGGCTACTCCTAACATAAACAAACCTGGGCACGTATGTAGGTATTTGATCCAGAAGTGCTGCAAGTGAAAACCCCAATACTCCCTTTTTGGATTCCCCACACTCATGCTAGAAGTGCCCCCTGGTTGTTTTAGCAGAGCTCCTGAGCAAGAAAAGGGGATGGCCCCTCCTTTGGCTTCTAAACAAACCTCAGCACTGTGTAGGAGACCGTGAAGCACATTTCATAGCTGAATCCCCTATTATGCCAATGCGGCCGTCAAAAGAGATGGAAGGAATAAAGAGAGCATTTGCTGGTCCTCCAGCTGGTTCGTTCTGTTCTCTGAAATGTCAGTGGTCTGATCTGAGGAGCTATTCTGCAGCATTACAGCAATAAGTGATTTTTGCCTTCATTAAGTTATTTTTGGATTCGGACTGACGTTCTCCATTTGGAGCAGAGCACGCTGTCTATGACAAGACAGAAGCCTCCACGCAGCAGAGCACGCCTGGGGAGGCAGGACCCCCAACCACACCAGCAGGGAGGACAGTGTGGGTGGAAAGCAATGCTACTTTCCAGCTTAAGCGATGCTCCGCACCATACAAAGCTCAAAGATTTCTCTAAATTACACTCCCACTTCACACCAGGATTTCGACCTACTCTATTTTCCTCTAAACAATCTTTGTCACAAAACAAACCACTTAGAACGTTCCAAAATCAGAGCTCAGAGAGGTATTGTACCTTTCTTGACAAATGCACTATTTTAATTATGGACTTTCGTTTTACCTTTTACTGTTTCTAAGTATGGGCTCAGAACAATTTTACCTCCTTAGATGCAAACACCGCTCCAACAGCCCTGTGCTATCCACAAGGAGATGTCTAAGGAGCAGCTCCCAGTTTGCTGCCTTGCTTTGCTCCTGGAAGGAAGTCACTGCAGCCAGGAAGTGCACAAGCCAGGCTATGCCAACACCGAGCCACAAACTTCTCCTTGCAGAAGAAAGGGCTGTGAAGGTTAAGGACAGCTTGCCTTTACCACAAGCCCCAAGACACAGTACTTGACCTATAACTAGTTCTCCTTTGCCTGTCATTTTGTCTGTCAAGAGACATTGCTGAGAACTAAGGTTGCTGTGTAGGATCCCTGTTTTTTCTCCTAATCCCCAGCAAAAAGTAGCTGAAAGAGGGGCCTGGGACACTTCCCAGATGTCGCTTCTCCCCAAGTACATGCCACACGCATGCACATGCTCATTTACTACCTAGCCAGGAAACTCAGAGACAGATACTTGCCAAAGATGTCTCTGTAAGCTCCCAGTCTGGCATTACATTCATACTGGCTTTGGAAATAGTGGAAATTCATACCCTGAGACGCTATTCCATGGTTCTGCAGTGCAAACACACTTGGGACCACAAGAATCCTTTGCCTCTCTGAGGTCACCATGCTCATCCAGATCATCACATCCCCAAAGCAGTCAGCAGTGAGGCTGGAGGCACAGGAAAAAGCAGCAGCCAGAGCCTTGGATTCTCCATGGAACATGGACAGTGGCCGCAGGGTCTGAGCCAAGCACACCAAGCAGCTGTCCCTTGCTCTTTATTCAAGAGCAGAAGCAAAGCCATGGAGAGAACTGGGCCTGCCTCACAGCTTGCCTGGATGACTCCTGTGGATGCAGGCACGTTTATGCTTACAGCTTCACACAGCACCTTTTACGAGCTCTATGAAGAAATGGGTTCTTTTTCCCACTTTGGAGTCGGGTTTAAATATAGAAGCACAGACAGGGAGATGTTTTCAGTTCGTGCATCCCAGAGAGCTGAACGCATGTTGGCCAGGCGAGTCTAGCAGGTGCTGTGCTTGGCAAAACCAGTGATTTCAGTGACAGCTAATTGAAATGCCGTGGCTTCCATTAGAAATCCTGATTAGCTGTCAAGTCCCAACGAATGTGAGGAATCCTCACTCCTTCGCAGAAGCCAGAAGGAAAGACGGTGTCTGATAGAACACAACCAAACCCTGCATGGCATGTTAAAAAACAAGCAAAGAAAAAACCCCATACGAGCAAAAGAAAAAGCACTTTAACAAGTTAAAGGGTGCTCTTCAGTCTTTCACAAATCCCTGTGACGTAGGTCATTTCAGTTTTCTAATTAAGAGCATGTCAAGATCATGCATATGGGAAAGGAAGCATGCATGCATGTAGTTAAGGAAACTACACAAATGGGGAAAAATAAGGAATCCTTGTCTTAAGTTATTTAAAGCAAAAGGAGAAAAGCATGAATGGCATCAGCCAAACTATTCTTAGTTCGGTTAAGGAAGGGAAAGCCACAAAGGGTTCAGATAGAGAGAACTCAGTGAAACACACTGCAGCCAGGCTAAGCGCAAGTTCAGGCCATTTTTAACTGCACCAGCCAGAGCCTGTCAGCACAGCAACCTCACGCAGAACCCAAATGGCCAACAAACTGGGACATAACTTACTAAGACAAAGCAGCGAGGGTGGAATTTCAGGTGGCAGGATGCATTAGGAGCACACTGCACGCATCTGTTGTTTCACAAGCTGAATGTTTCCAAGTACTCTTAAGACACTGCTCATGCACACATGTACTTTCACTCAAGAGAGCGTGGCCAGCTGACCACGTCCCTTATGCAACGTTCACACTTGAGTGTTCCTCTACCAAGTGATCCCCAAGGGGTACACAGAGGGCTGGCACACACCACCCCACATTGCAATGCTTTAAACGATCGAAGCAAAGAAGGGTAGCTCTTTTAAACCCACTATTTACAGGTTCATTCTTTCTGAACAATTTCTCAGCATGCAGAACGTGCTGCCAACTTCAGAAACGTACCCTTAGAAGAAATCACTCCTCCAAGTGCCTTCCTGCAGCGCCCCAAGTCCCCCCAGTCCCTAACAATGACACTGGATTGATGCCAGCCCTGCTAATCAAGACTGTGGTGTGATGGACTCTGTTATTTGAACTGCAAATATTTAATCTAATTTAATAAAATTGGACTACACGATATGGCGGTTTTAAATTACAAATACAAAGCCAGAGTTTTGACTGGTGCCAAAAATCTGAAAAGCTCGCTTGTAATAAAGAACTTTATTTAGGATGGGCTCCAGCCTTCCCTGCCTTTTGTTTACACCAGGCTGTTCGGGAGTCCAAGCAACTTAACATTCTTGGCAATGGGGTTTCTGCAGGATATCACTGTGTTAAGAGTCTGAACTGCTGTTACACTGAAAGGAAAAGAAAAGAAAACAACAAAAAAAAGAGTCTCCTCTGAACCTTGCAAAGGGAACTTGCATGCATTGCATACAAAACCCCAGCAGATTAATGCCAGTGCCCACAAAGAATAAGCATCGGTGTTCTGGAAAAACAGAATCAGCTGACTATCTTCCTATTTTAAAACAACAATGATTTTTAATAATGCTATTAGACACGTTTATCTTCTTTAATTCACTCTGTCTGACAGCGTTTCTATCAGACAGAGGCTTAACCAGAACTCAGTCTAGGAAACAATGGCGGTATGTTCAGACACTCTCTCTTTCCTTCTGCAGAAATCCACTGCTACAGCTTCTGCAGTGGGAAGGATGATCTATCCTCAAATTAAAACTGTCAAGAAATGGCCCTAAAGAGAGGGAGGTTTTTGGTAAAAGACCATTTCCTCTGTGGGCTTGCTAACATGTGCTCTGCAAAAGTGAGGGTCCTGGATTCAAAAGGAATAGGAAAGAGAAGAAAGGTCCTCAGATTCGTGCTGTCCACAAGCCCTGTGCAATAGATATGAAGCAAAGGAATGCTTCCTTGTGAGGACACGCTGTGAATTCCCAGAGGAGACCGACAGCCTTCAGCAGAGAAGAAGCAAATGGCATCAGTGGTTGCTAGCAGCCTAGGACCGGCCTTTCTTCTTCCAGGCAGATGTGTATGCAAAGCACATCCTCCTGTGCTGACAGCTCCAGAACCGAAGGAAATCTCCTTTCAAAACAGTCCTCCAGCAGCACTCACCTCCTCTATGCAAGGACAAGTCCTGAGGCCCAGACAGCGTCACTTCAGCTGTCTCCAACACTGACAAGGCAACAGCAGATGCTGCACCTTAATGCAGTGTTTGCCTTGTCATTATCTAGAAATGGAGATGAGAGGATGCCCTGCCCTTCAGCAAATTCTGTTTCCCTCTCTGCCTTTGGAGTCCTGAAGAAAGGGCCTGCTTTCTTGTCATCACTTACCCTGAAGGCCCAGGGCGTGTGCAGGAAGAGCCCTCACCTTGGGAAGGGCTTTTCCATCTTGATTCTCGTGCAGCTGATGGTGTTTGATACCTGCCAGCCGGCCCAGCCACAGATCCACCCAGTAGGACAGGTACTATGGTGTGGAAAAAAGTTCATAAAATGCCTTCAAAGGCACAGAGCTGGGAGGCAGGAGGCACAGGGCAGCAGTGCACAAGTGTTGTGTTTTTCCTTGTCAGATGGCAAAAGAACAAAAAAACCAAAGAGAATAATCCATCTTCACATCAGTTTACAGAGACGACGAAAATCATGATGAGGACGCACAAGACCCACCTGACTTTTAGCTATTAGGAGAAGAAATGTTGTGAGAATAACCATGTCCCTCCTAGAAGGAAATGGAGATGCAGCCAGCTCCTGGGAACTGATTTTGGATAGCCAATCCAACCAAAGGCTGTAGTAAATCCATAGAAAGAACTGGGTAACATACCACCATCACTCCTGACCACCACCATCACTAAAACCAGTGCTCATCCCTGTACATTTGAAGGTCCACAAAATACACCTGGGAAATAGCTAGGAGCACCTGTGGGACGCACAAAGCTCAATCAAGACAGGATTTTCCTATTCTGAAGCAATTTTCAACACACACCACCATCTGCATCATCCATACAAGCTGCAGAGCTCCCCAGATTGGGGTGAGCTTGTTGCAGCTCAGCTCTTCCCCGAAGGGAACTGGCTGCTGAGAATCACAAGCCTGCAAGGTTAGAATCTGAGGCTGTGTTGGCCAAGGCATGTGATATGGAGCTGAGGACCACAGCCAAACAAAACAAACTGGTTTACATAATATATAGCTGAGAAATAACTGACTTGCTTAGCCGCTGTGCAGAGAAGAAACCTAACTGAGAAATAACTGTCTAGGTGTGAACCAAAACCCTTGCAGGAAGTCCCTACACTTTGACTGGCAGCAACGTTTTTATTTATTTAAAGTATAAACTTGTATATAAAATGCAAATCCCAGAAGAAATGAACTTTTCTTGGTACTTTTCTCACTCAGCAAAACATACTTTGACTTCAGACACGCAGATCTCTGTATTAGTTTTGACTTTGTGAAAACATCTCACAAGCTTTGACACACAACGAAGCTGTCTTCTGCATGTAGCTCTACAAGCCTGCATAACCAAAGCCTCCCTCTAACACTGCTTGCTCAGTGACAGCTGGAAGGGGGAGAGGAGAGTGGGGTGGTGTGAGCGCTTCTTAAATAAATTGTTCCATGAAATACAGCTTTCTGGCAACGTACTCCTTTTTTTTCCCTTCTCTTTTTTTCTTTTGGAAATGTAAGGACCAAATGTCACAGCAAAGATGGCAGGTAACGTGGAAAATCAATGGGAGCTTTACCTGTTTTTCTGAGTGGGAAGTCATCTTTGGAATCATACATCCCCAGGACAGGGTGATTGTAGGTGCCAGATACGCCACTTTGAGGTGGGGAGCTCTGGTCCAGGGAGCTGTGCTGTGTCTTCCTGCATGGTCAGGAGAGAAAGAGAAGGGAGAAACTTAATACAAGTACAGCACAAAGGGAGAGAGTTCAGTTTTGCTTTCTCTGCTCCACTGCGAGCAACGAGAAGGAAAATCTCTCAGGACCAGCTTTCTCATTCTAGGTACTAGACAGAGATTAAAAGATCATCTGAAGGCTAATATACAGGGAGGAAACTAAACACATGCTTAATTTTCAGCACTGGAATGGCCCTGCTGAGCAAGGCTCAACATATTTAGGTACTTAACCACATTTTTAAGCACATCCCTGAGCTAGGTTTTGATAAGTTCTACCTGTAAAGCTAAGCACAGGTCTCTTTACTTCCCTAAACTACAGCATGAATGAACAATTCCCCATCACTGCATAAAACCCCAAGAGAAAGCCTAAGGATGAAACCAAACCAAAGGATGGGCGCATGAAGGGCCACATGTTTAGGATGGCCAAGAGCAGCCCTGCTGCTGTACTGTGCCCTGACCCCAGCACTTAGCATGTATTGGACCAAAGCACTCAGCACCCTCCAAGGTTAACTTCTGGAGGCTGCTGATTTATAGCTTTGAGCAGGAAGGAAAGCACATGCTATTTGCTAAGGGTATTAAATAATGAGTTTTCTAAACCTCCTACCTATGTGGGTTGGCTGCATGCATATCTATCTATCTATCTATCTATCTATCTATCTATCTATCTATCTATCTATCTATCTATCTATCTATCTATCTATAAAATATTCTTTAAGGAACAAAATCGAGCCATTCCCAATTTGCAAATTACTCTTCAGCCCATTGGGTTCCTTGACAAGTGCGTTTTGAAGCTCGAGCCGGGAGGCGGTTGGGTGAAATGCATAACGATTCTAGTTACACCCTCCCTACATCTACACATGCCCTTTGTCATCCTGGCACCAATAACTTCCCTTATGCAGCACAGTTTAATCATCACCTGAAATAAAAACAGAACCACGTTGAAAAATATTTGAATCCCTCCTGCAAACAGACGTTGCTTTCTCTGCCCTGATCTGCTCATACCATAGGAGGGCTGCACAGGGAGATGTTTCACAAACAGGAAGCCCAGGCTCCGCAAGCCAAGAGCCCCTCAAACCCACCATGGCACACAATCACATTTTTCTCTTGCCTATACAAGCACTAAAAGTTTTTTTCTCTTTCGATCATGAATTAAGCTGAACAATCGTGTACATTGAAGCTATTTTCATCACTTTGTTAGGGAATGCGCAGGAACTCAAAGGGCCTGTTTAGATGTGCTCCGGAGCTGCTGAATGACAGATATTTCACTCAGCAAACATGAATACATTGCGTCGCTTGAGGACTAGGATCCAACACCCTACACTGCTTAGAGCGAAATGCATTGGTCTGCATGCCCGTTCAGGAATTTCAGAGGTCCTGAAAGAGGTGAAATTGTATCCTAAATCGAGTTTGCAGGCATTCCTGAAAGTACATACCTTCACATAACACATCCTCTGTTCTTTGGGCTGCGAGGTCCACCAAAAGCCCGTGCATGCAGCAAAGCACGCGTGACACTTCAAACATATGCATGCAGTGTAAACTGAATACAACTGGATGTTGGAATGCTTTGTGCACAGAGCACAACAACACATACATACGTCGGCATAATTTCACATGTAATTATTTCTCGCTATCTCCTTAGCATGCAAATACTCAGTTAAACTCCCTTCCACGATGGTTACTGCGCTGAGTGGCTACTTCCCAACAAGGGAAATAACAGCCCTGTTTGCTGAGCTCGAGGTGCTCCATCTTTGCTCCCAGTCAGTCACTCTTATTTATGTTAAGTCTTCAGGAGCAGGACCTCCTGCAAGCAGGGCTGCCCAGCAGATTCAGAACCCACAGGAGGGACAGTCTGACAATGGAATTCAAACGAACCTCTTCTTTTGTTGCCTGTCATTAACATAATCTGAAAATTATAGTCCACCACGCAGTTCTAAACACACATTTAGACTGGAGCTGCATATATTAGAGAGTATACAAAATGGCTTGAAAACCATGGAGGAAATACCGAGCGGGATCTCTGTGAAAGCCTCTGAGAGATAATATGGAGCAGCTGAAGGAGCTGGGGGTGTTCATGTGGAGCAGAGGAGGCTCGGGGGGACCTTATTGTTCTCTACAACTGCCTGAAAGGAGGTTGTGGTGAGGTGGGGATCGGACTCTGAGCCCAGATAACAGCAATAGGAACGGATGTGATGGTCTCATGCTGCACCAGGGGAGGTTCAGGTTTGTTATTAGGAACAATTTCTTCTCGGGAAGAGCGGTGCTGCAGCGGCACAGCTGTCCATGGAGGTGGTGGAATCACCATCCCTGGAGGTGTTCCACAACCGTGGATATGTGGCACTGAGGGATGTGGGCAGTGGGCATGGTGGGGTGGGCTGGGGTTGGACTTGGGGATCTGAAAGGTTTTCTCCAACCTGAATGATTCTATAATTCTATGATTACATAGTTCTTTCTTTTAGTAGATCTTTTGGACCACGAGTATATCGGGAAGACCTCTGCAGCTAGTTGCTTTCCATCGCAAGGTTTGACCTGCAATGTCCTTTAATACTGGTGATTAATTAGAAAATATCCACTGATTATAGACACTAATGTGGCCCTGCACTGGCAAAAGACAGTGATGAGGGAAGCTCAGGCCCGTCCAAGATACAGAAGGTAAATCATCCACACATCTTAGTGGACAATAACAGCTATTTTACATGCAAAGAGAACATAATTCATGTCAAAGCCACTGACACAGAACTCTTGTGGTGTTCAAGACCCTTAAGAGAACTGCTGTTTACAAGTAATGCTTTTGAATTTTTTAAAGGAAATTGCAAACCTTAATAATACCAAAGGAAGTGCTTAAAAGCAGGCGTGTCATTTCAGAGACTATTTCAGCATCTGTTACCATTTAATTGGTTTGCCTGCTCACAGTAGGAGCATCAAATCTATCTTCTGCAAGCCTTGTTTGCGTGTGTCAAATCCAACCACCACCCAATTAAATCACGTTACAAGTATGTGCGTAAATATCTCTGTAACTGAATTGGTAACCTATGAGATGATATACAAATAAATAGTAATACAGAATTCATTTAAAGGTTTTCTTTCTCTTTTTGTGTGTATGGGGGTTTTAATGTAAATAGAAAGGGGAAAAAAAAAACCCAAACTTCAGTTCATGCCTTAACAACCAAAGGGCTGAACTTAGGGCTGAACTCTCATCTGCAGTTGCACAGCCTTGCTGCCCTCCTCTTTTTGCTGGGCAAAATGAGTTCCCATCTGCCTGCAACTCATCACTGAAGCATGCCCTTGGAAAGATTTGTGAGGCCTCTGAGGCTCCTTCTTCCCTCCCCAAGTCTTGTGCTGGAAACCAAACCCTGCAACTAAACAGATGGAGGGGAGATGAGGGAACAGTAAGCCCGTAAGAAAGGGGCTTAGCCTGTTGTGCAGCAGTCTGTATGCTGGCTCTACCTGTAGCGTCCCTGAAGCATCACAAGAAAGGAATGTTCAGATGAAAACACACCACATTAGCAACAAGAAATCATCAAACTAATAAACCTTATAGAATGTATCCTTATTCAGAAGGGTCTCATCTTTTGCACGAAGCAAGGAAAGAAGACTGAAACTCAAGGCTCAGGAAGTTACTGCACCAAAGCTGGCTCTGCAGCGTATGCCATGTCACAGACCTGGACTCAGCCAAGTGGTGGGGTCATGGCGAAAAAGAAGTTAATTCTAAACTGTGAAATATAAGGAATGCAGACCACTCCCAAATTTCTTTTTTCCTTTTTAATCATAGATCACAGATCACAGAATGGCCTGGGTTGAAAAGGACCACAGTGATCATCGGGCTTCAACCCCCCTGCTATGTGCAGGGTCACCAGCCACCAGACCAGGATGCCCAGAGCCACATCCAGCCTGGCCTTGAGTGCCTGCAGGGATGGGCACCCACAGCCTCCTTTTCTAACTGATTAAATTCATCTATGCTGACAGTTCTAGGTGAGGTTTCTCCAAGACAAGAGAAGCAAAGATTTTTGAAGAAGGCATTCATTTACTAGCCTTAACCCTAATATAATATAATTTCTGCATTAAAAGTTAGGCATTTTAAACATTTAAAAAAAATAAAATAAAAATGCATTGCCTCAGAGAGCCTTCAAATGCTTCCAAAATCTTTGTGAGTCTCAATAAAGAATAGTGGAAAACCAGTTATTTAAAAATACATATTTACGTTGTCTTGATTTAAATTCATTCTTTCCTATTGCTCCTACTATCTTCCATACCAACTTAGCAGGCCTTAAACACCATCTCTGCATACCCTTCTGACATTTCACCACCTTAACCAGCGTCACGGCCATACAACTTTCAAATCTCAGATGAGATTTTCACAGACGTATTAGAATTGCTCAATCTCCCCCTGGCAGGATAATGTTGGAATCTTCTGCCAGCTACACTTCAGCATTTCTGTTTTGGCTCATAGCTGGGATATCTTTCAAATTTAATTTCAGCTTAATTTCTTGCATTTGGAACCATCGACCGACAATGACCTCATCAACCCCACATAAGCGCTTATTGCTGAGGACTGAAAATGATATCAGATACTCAACTCGAAAACAATTTTCACAGCAAAACTGTCTTGGATTTTTTTCTCATTCAGAATTTCATCCATTTTACGGTCAATGAAGCAACATCCCAAACAGGTCGCTCCTTTTTCTTTTAATATAGATATTTTGATAATGTTTTAGTAGTGAATGTTTCCAAATTACATCAAATTTCCAAGTTTTCTTTAGGAAGAAGTGGATTTCTGGAACTGGAACTTATACCACATTTCTAAAGCCACCTGTGGCACTGGGTTTATTTGCTCTTTGGCGCGTTAGAACTAATAGAAGAAATCACTCTTTGCTTCATAGTCATAAGAACACCTGCTATCTTCTCACTTCACACGACATTCGGATATTCCAGGGTATCCACAGTAGAAAATGTAGACATCAGCAGAAGTACAGGCAGGGTGCACTTCATGCTTGTAGCAGTTCACAGAGAAACAAAACTTCCAGCTTTGAGAGGCTGAGATGAGAAGCAGGCAATAAAAGCCATGCTAGCTCAACTATCCTGAGCTGCAGTTCACTAAGCATAAAACCTGATTTCCTGAAAGTTCATGTTTTATAACCCTTGTCTGGATCAAATCCCGGTGAAAAACTAAAGAACTTACAAAAGGCAGATCTTGGTGGCTTGGTTAGCTTAAGTAATCATGGATTCAAGATGACAGTGAAGACCACTGCTCACAAAAATACAGTGACACTGAATAAGAGGAAAAACATTCACTTGGAAACCCTTAAAAAATGCTTTTTTGCTCACGTCATTCATCAAATTCAACCTCTAGTTCTCTCAGCGTTATGGTTGGTCAGTAAATACACCAGGCCTATTCCCCAGCTGCAGCAATTGTGAGAAAAGGTGGCACAGGCTGAATCGTACAGATAAGCCCAGCACCACTTACCCGTACCAGAAGCGAGGGTCACTGGAAATGCAGTGGTTGAGATTCCGGTGTGCCAAAGCCTTCTTCTTATTTAAGACAAATTCTTGTAATTTCATCTTTACTTCCGTGCTTGCCACTGCACCTGAGAAGCCAAATACAAAGATATTCAATCAGTTGACTTTGGACAAAAGCTGTAGCAAAGAAAAAAGATACATCCTTTAAGAATTAAAAGTTCTAAAAGGATTCAGAATTAAATGCTTGATTTTATTTCAGTCCAATAGAGAAGCTTCTGTTTCAAAGAGAAGAACAAAGTGTCTCCAATAAGGAGCTCTCCTTTTTTTTCCCCCCTTAGCTCTGCTTATAATCACACCGGATGTTTGCAGATGGAGATATGATCAGAGATTTATCATTTTACTACACATGATCTCTAAAGAGGATTTTTACACTTGCATAGGAGTTAACTTAGGGTAAAGAGCCACACTAGGTATTGCAGCTTTAGTTTAATGGAAGGTATGTAAGAAAAAGGGTCTTGTGTACACTCATGTTTTTAAATGTCATATCTGCAAGCAGAAGGGGAACGAGATGAATGTCTCATATGTAGATGCTGCCTTGAAAAAGCTTGTAAATAAGGACTTCTTTGTTCAGAAGTATCTGTGTACAATAAGACACACATAATATTCCAATTCACTTCCAAGTGTGCAATCTATTTCTTCAAATAGAAAATCTAACATTTAAAGAAAAAAAAAAAGTCAGTAATTTCACTGCGTAGAGTTAAAATGTCAACTGTATAATTTCTAATCATCATTTCCTCCACAATAGAGACCAGTCTGTTTTACTGTAGTGATGGATTAAAGTTATCATTCAGTTGACAGAACAGATTCGCAGGCACAGTTCCTGATGGAGTAATGCATAGAAAGTCTGGCAAGCTGAACATGTGGAAAATTATGGTTCATCTGCACCACAGCGTAAACCAAGAATTCCAAAAGGAAAATAACTGGGCTACAAGTAAATGAAAAGGCCAGGAAAATCGTCTGCTCTGCTGGCACACCTACAAATATGACACAGGGTGATCTTTTGTCTCCTGGATCCTATGCAACAGCACAGTGCCATCTGACAGACTGGGGAAACAATATATATATATATATTTAATAACTCCACAAGGAAGCTGGAATAATTCTACAAATCACAGCCTGAAGATGTAATATTGCTCAACCACTGAAATGGAGCTGAAAAGCTTGAAAATTCACTGTTTTGGAGCCCAGCATTTCTCACTAGTTGTACAAAATGTAGGGCTTGGCGCTTGCCCCAGTGGGAAGTTCAACTGAGGAGCTGGAGGTAAATTCCTATGAGTTTGAGAGCCACATGGCTAGACCAGAATAGGTGACAAATTCATGCATAAAGGCCTTATCTCTCCAAAAAGTGTCATCTCTGATCTATTAGCATCTTAAAAACACTTAAACACGGTTGTGTTCTATCAGTTTTAGATAAATCTGACATTATTTAGAGGATTTGAAGCCAAACGTTGTTGGATCGTGAGGTTTCCAAAAGCTTCCTTGGCACATCTTCCTCCTAAACTAGCAGCTGATGGGCCCCACATATGCTAACAGGATAAAAACGTGGAGATCTTCTCTACCCAAAGCAATGATGGAGCTGTGGACAAAGATGTCATGTTGAGCAGACCATCGTTCAGCTCCTGATCCTTGAGTCAAAAGATGAAAAGAAAAACCTTATTCATTTTTAATGTATCATATACGTAGTGATATGATACAGGCAGAACTACCCTGCGATACCCAGTGGAGACATTAGAGAAGAGGAAGCGAAAGGCAGAAAGCAAAAACTGGCACATAGGTGATGGTGCATCACCATGTAGAGAACAGGCAAAGAGGGCGAGAGCAGAAGTCAGATGCCAAAAGCCCTCATGTATGGAATAAATCCAGAGGCAGGAAGCCAGACAATCAGCCCTAGCAGAAGTGACAGACCACAGCAGGGTAATAAGGAATGAAAGCACACAGGTTACATGCTGTGCCAGAATCGAACTGTAACTGTATGTAGGATAAAGCATGGGTAGCGGTAAGAAAATAAGGGTCAGAAGCAGGAGTGAGCTCCCCCAAGAAGGAGAGGGGTTGTGCAGTGCAAGAAGAGAGGAGCAGAACAAATGGGGGGAACTAACAAGAGAAAGCCCCTAATAATAGTGTGGGCTGATCATAGCTGGCCAACATGTAGGAGAAAGCCCCAGCCTGAGGCTGCCCAAGCAGAAAGGCATGGAGTGGTTCCTGCCCAGGAGGGAGACAGGAAGACAGATTTGGTGTGTCTGGAAACACTGATGAACATGGCATGGTTCTAGGTTCAGTTATAGCAGTGGAAAGACAGAACAACCAACTCCTCATCCTGCCCAAAAAACACCTTTAGTCTCATATGGACTTCCCTTCTTCTCTTGGAAGTCGTGCTTTGATCGTATGCTTTGTGATAACAGATTACAGTTCACAAGGCACAGCTCTAGGATCCCGAGATGAGAAAGCAAAGAACTGCTATCGTGTTAATTTAACTCTATTTGTGATTTGCCTTCTAAAAGATACAAAACAATGTCTTTTGGCTTACAGTGATGGGGGAAGGATGGAGAAGAAATGACATCCTTCAACTATTACTCTTCAAATTTCAGACTTGGACAATTTCAACTATTACTTAGTAGAATTTTCTGATGTGAGAAGGATTTTTAAGAGGCGAGCTGCCCTAGTGATTATAAGCTGGAGTACTTCTTAAATAAAAGTATTTTAAAAATAAAACTGTAGCCATGGGAACTGGATTCTCAACTTAGCACCCTCAAGTTCTGCTCTTTCCTCTGCACCTATGTTTCAACCAAAAGGTGCTTCAGACTCAGGTGCTCAGGCACGCAGGAGCTTTTGTTTACTGCAAACTATCTTAATGAGAATAGCCAGAAGTCTGTTTTGCAGAGGGATCCATTGAAACACTGATACAAGGTAAGCAGTTGATGAGAAGAGCCGGATTAAGTTTAAGTACTTACAGGTCTCACCCAGTTCAAATTGATTGTTTTTATTTGGGAAAACAGCCCAGTTCAAATGCTTCTTTTAAGGAAATTCTGATCCTTTGGTTTCTCTCCTACAGCTTAAACACTGAAAACCCAAACAAAACAAACAGACCTTCGACCTCCTATGAACTGCCTTGGTGAGACATTGGGGCAGGTCTGCAAGTTCCCTCACCTGAATGAAGGTTAAACAAAAATCTGTTCTCACACAATGCATGCAAAGGGAGTGAGGAATTCAACCTGCAGAAAGCATTTGCAGTCTCCTCCACCCCAGCTCCTTCCTGCAAGAGAAGCTGTTCTTGTAGCTTTGTCTTGTTCCTAGTCCCCAGACAGCATCTCATCTGCTGGTAGCCCTTAGCCCTCTCTGCTGCTTCCATCACAGGCTTCCTTATTTCACATGGAATGGAGACCTAATGAGTTGATAATACAACTCTGTAAGGTATTTTTCCTCCCATTCACTGCTAAAAGAAAACCGAACAAGTAACCAAAGTGTCTTTGATAAGGGGATTTGTGAGGCCATAATCATGTTACTGAATCTTGTGAAGTGCATAATAACACGTGGGGAAGCCAACCACAGTCTGTACCTCATGAAAGAAGTGCTTCTGAATGAAAACACTTTAAAGCTAAAAACTGAGAACTCGCCTACAACTTAAAAGGGTGAAATTAAGGAAAGGAAAAGAAAAGCAGTGTGCATCTGGTGTATTTTATGGGTTTAATATTCTGCCTCCATTAGGAAAGCTGCCAAAAATACTTCAGAAAATGTTAAATCAAATAAAGAGACGATATGCTTCCTTTTGAAAAATGCTAAAACGGCATTTAGAAAGACAAAAATGAAGATAAAGCATAGAAATAAATTCCTCTTTTACCCTCAATACCTCCAAAGCGTCTACATTAGCTCCTGTGCAAGGAAGCTCTGTAGAAAGACTATCAGGGAGGTTTCTTTAGCTTTATGAAGCTGCTTTATGGCTTCCATCCATCTGCTCTACCTGTCATCACTGAACCAAGAGAGCTTTTGCTACTTACTCTCCTTTCCTTTCTCTTTGTTTTTCAGCTGTTGAAGTTTCTGCTCTCGGTGCTGCTTCTCCAGCTCCTGCTCCTGCCGGTGCTGCTCCAGCTTCCTCTGGTGCTCCAGCAGCTCCTGCTGATGCTTCATTGCCAGCATCTCCTGCTGCTGCTGCGGGAAAGGGACGAGGGAAAAGCAGCAAATTAACACAGTCAGACCTCCTGGTGCTAGAACAGAACTTCCCATCAGTTGATATTAATCACGTTTAGACCACAGAAGGAGGAAAGGTAGCATTTTCTTTCTGGAAAGAAGCACTCCCAGGCACTTTGTGCAGCCCTATTTTCTAATTCAGGGCAGTGCTCAATGCTTCCATGCCAAAATCTGGTGCCTATGGATCCTGTCCTAACACAGCACAAACCACTGTGCAGCTTTGCTGGACAAGTCACTGACCCAGCTGAGTTGTGTTGGTTTTTTGTGTATTCTTTTTCCCCCACAGCTATTTCAGTTGGGCATTTCTTTCCCTCCCCCCATCACAAAACTATGACATCTTACATGCATTCTTGCTGAAGGAATACAATTGAGCTCATGTTCAGGAGCCTGTTCAGTGTGCTCCATCAACACTGGCTCTGCAAGTTCCACCACACAAATGTATTTCTGAATAAGCTTTAATTACATAACTTTACATACTGGTTTCTCCAAAGGTCCTTCTCTATCAGTGAACAGACAAGAGTTCCCATGGACCAACTCATCTACTGCAGCCTTTTAACTTCATTGTGCACTGGTCACCTCCTGCCTGCTGTGCAGACCTCACACCTCAGATAAATGCTTCCTGGAGGAATGGATCACCACCCATTTGTAAGTTTAATTACAGACAATTCCTTCCTTAGAAAAGCAGCTTCTGATAGCCTCTCACGAAGGATACACCCCAGCTCTTCCAACATCCATGCAAGAAGTAGAGATGGCCTGCCTAATTAAGGCTCAAATTTGCAAAGCTTTCATCAAATGGAGTGTTCAGGAGCTGAAACACCAAAGGCTGCTTTACCACAGTGATTCTTCACAAGGGATATAAACTATCATTAGTTTCACTGCCACCAAGGCAGCTCCTCAGGGCCCCCATCCAGCCCTGCAGTCTCCACTCGGGTCCCCAGATCCAGCAACCTAATGGATGTGTGCACACCCCAACCTGCTGGGATCACACGTAGCGATCCTTTCCAACCCCAAGCATCCCTTGTGGGGCTGTTTTATCAGTGGTCTGGAGGTGGTGTACAAGGCTGTGGGGCCTCGGGGCGTTACCTGTCAGTGATCAGAGAACACCCTGAGCCCTGACGGTCGGCCAGCAATGAGCTGTGCTGAGAAAAGCAGGTGACAAATGACAAGCCTCGGCAGCTCTCAGCTTGGCAAGGTGTGAATTGATCTCCATAGGGCTTGCAAATGGTGCTTCCCCCTGAAAAACCTCGAGTTCCACTGAAAATCGTTTTATTCTTAAGAAAAAGCTGGCACTAAGATACTACCATCTCATCCTAAGAAAGGTCACTGCTATCCCTTTGCCACTTCCCAATTTCATTTGCACCTTCCCCAGCAAAGCAGGCACTGAAGTCAAACCCCCAGGGATGCAGGCACCCCTGCCACCGCGCACTCGTCCGCACTCTTTACGTTGGCAGCTTATAAATTAGCAGATTGATCTGAAGCTGGCAGCATTAGCATTCAAAACCTGGAATGCTGCATACTCTCTGGCCATCGCTGAGGTTCTCTGAGCCTGAGCTTAATGGGTGTCTGTGCTCCGATGCCACCCACTGCTCCATGCTCCCAAAACTCTATGGGACCAGGCCAAGCTAAGGCCACCGTGCCAGGGAACCTGCTCCCCTCAAGCATGTGGCTCGCTCCATCCTTTCTCAAGCCCTGACAACATATGTGCATGTGTATGCAAGACTTCTACACACAAAACACTGATTCTTTTCCCTTCTCTTTCGCATTTTCTATTTATGATTTGACAGCCATTTCTCATTTTAACTCGCGGTATTGTGCATTTCTACTCTTCGAGTGTTTCAACCGTGGCTGCGCTATACATAAAATTATACTATTCTATATAAAGATGCAGGAAAAAATAATGCAAGTAGTACTGTACAATCTGCTGGGCTATCTGCTGGAAGCTCCGCATCGAGGAGTCCCTGCTGCTGCTGGCTCCAGGCAGGCAGACTGTTGTACAACAGCAAGCTCAAGCTAGCACAACTCGCAGTGAGTTCCCTCCCTAAATGCTATTGTGTTCTATGGCAACAGCAAAAAACCTGACTCTGAAAACCCACAGAAGTAAAAAAGAAAAACACAAAACATGTTAAAAAAGAGAATAACGCAGAAAACAAGTTATTTTGGTTTTATAATTAAGCAGCAGCTTCTACTAACACATCTCCATTTGGAGAAAGACTATCTTTTCAGACTTCCAACAAGTCCACCACATGGTGGGCTTTTATAACCTAGCCATAGAAAGTATGCAAATGAACAATATTTAATGCACAATATGTTAAAACAGGTTTTGTTATTTTTATGAAATCAGGAGCCTTTTCTCTCCATCTGCAGTCTCTGAGGCTCTGCATGCTATGCTTCCCGCAATGGTTTACATACATTATGATGCTTTAGGAGGAAGCATGCTTCCATTGACATCTGTAGTGAAATGTAAATGAAAAAAACAATGCCTTATCTGGATGGCTCATATAAAGAGATGCTCACTGAGAGGTGGCTCTGATAAAGGTTATTAATTACTGTGTCTGATCTGGCTCACCAACCACACGCTGCATTCGGTCTCTCTTGCTGGTAAATGAAATCAAAGCCGACTCTGCAAGACTTGCGTGCTGATTGCATGTAGCTGAAGTGATGTTTCTGAACTGCAACGAAAGCTAAATATCTATGAAACACAAAGCGATGCACCAAGGGAAATCCCTTGCATTCAGACCAGTAATACAGCTACCAACTTGAGAAGCATGCCGAGTGACAAATAGGCACACTGTATTAGCGAGCACAGCTCAGAACATCTGAATAAGGTGCTTTTGCCAAAATAAATATTTGTCAATATTTCTAACTATGGGGGATTCCTGCATATGTTTAATGTCGCTGCTTCCACTATTCATGAGAACTGCACAAATGTTCGACTGTACCTGTAAGCTGGTGTTTCTGGTGCTCCTTTAGCGTATATTAATATTAATAAATGTAACAGGGAACATGTAGAGCATGTCCAGCTATTTCTCAATTCTCCACCAGCCAATATGGGCTCAGCAGTGTGGTGGATTTTGCCACCACATTCCACAGTTGTCTTCAGTTCTCAGGCACATCTATCTGAACACAAACTAACACCATACCTGCATGCAATCTGTGCTACTGACACAAAAGATCCCACTTGCTGGAAAGCTGCATTAAGGCTTCCATAACCACTCCCTCATTTGCTAGATGAGCAGAAGAATGCAGATCCCGCCTGCATCCCCCAATCTGCTGCAGACACCACCTTATTCTTCCCCCAGAAGCCAGACACAGCTCTCTGCCCACACTCTGCTTCTTCCTTCTCTTTAAAGGTCCTTCTGTCTTTCACCTGACACACCACGGTAAAACTGATTAAAATCTGCAAAGCAGGAGAAATTCTGAAGCTTCAACTATAGCTCCTACATCTATATAATATATATCTTGAACATCTTACCTTACAGCAATTAGTGGAAGGCAACATAAAACTATCTGTACCTAGAAAGCTCACCCTTGCTCATGCAGCTGAAGATAACCACATGTGCAAGTCTGGGTGAGCAACAGCTGGCACACTTACTGCTGATAAAAGTTAGCTGTGATCCAAAGCAGCTTTGTATTGTGTCCACCTCCTAACTGCAACCCGAACCTCAGATCACCTACAGGAGGTGCTACAACACGCAACAGCACAGCAGGACATCACACTAAGCACTTCTGCTCTTCTTGGAATCTGGCATTTCTAACTCCTTCCAGAGCAAGGTAGTTATGCAGAAGCACAGATGAAAGGGTAGTCTGGCTCCATGGGCCAACATTCCTACTTGCACATACAAGTCCAGGAGGAAATCAGTGACAAACAGTGTCCCAAGCCTGTCTTGTGACCAGGACTGTTTATTGTCTTTATCAGTGACAGACAGCAGGACTGAGTGCACCCTCAGCAAGTTTGTGGATGATGGCACACTGAGCGCTGCAGCTGACACAACAGGAGGAAGGGATGCCATCCAAAGGGATCTGGAAAGACCTGAGATGTGGGTCCATGTGAACCTCATAGGGACAAGCACAAAAAGCTGTCTCTGGGTCAAGGCAATCCCAAGCACGAGTACAGACTGTTTTAGAGCAAAAATGTTTTTAAGGTAAATCATTTTCAGGGTCATTTTAGACAAATTTCAAAGCTAGCCATTCCTTTGGCTGAATTCTCCACTTCATATTCTCCCCATCCTGTTTACTGCAGTCTCGGGCTATTGCTCCTGCTTCAGGATTCTCTCTCTTGGCTCCATCACAATGAGTTTTAATTCCAAGGAATAGTCAGGTTTTATGGACGATATCTTCTGGAATACCGGAGACAAGTCAGAATTAATTGGTTATACTGGGAAAGGAGGGAGGAAGAGTTGTGGTTTTCAACAGGAGCCAAGTAGCAAGAGCTCCTAGACACAAACATCTGAAAATACAGCTCAGGCAAACAAACGCCTATCACCTCTCTTCTTGGACATATCTGAACGTATATTCAGCATGCCCCCTTCCAGCTATCAGACAGGCTGACAGCAGGCACTCCTGTGCCAGAATTCCCTGCAGCCAGCCTCTCCACTGAGCAGGAAAACAATCCTTCCCTGTTGACAGCTTCCTGGGCAAGAGATGGGTCTGAGGTAGACGTATCCAACTGAGACTGTCTGGTGTTCAAGTTTATGAGGCTCATATGTCTTCAGGAGAGGGAATGATAGCTAAGTTTCTTTACTGACAGATCTAGGTGAAAAGATCCCACATTATTAGTATGGCAGTTCATACACAGATATATACCTTCTGTATCTCCATCCTATGACTGCTCACCATTCCTAAAAGGCTAAAAGTTTGTGCAGTAAGTTCAACTTCTGTCCTTTGCATATCTGCAAAGCAACTGTATAAAGTGAAATGAGACAAGGAAGTGCCTTCCACTCCTGAACAGAAAGGAACTGGAGGGCAACAAGATGTGCGCAGTTGCATCTTTGGCATTCCCACTGATGTGAGTCCAACTGCTGCCACTAAGCATCAGCCCCCACTTGTGTGTCTGGGATCAGCTCCATTTGTCAGAGTTTTAATGCCCTCTGGTGAGGTGAAGCAGACCACCTTTTGTTCCTGTGCCTGAAAGGAGACAGTGACAGCCCACATGCCTGCTGTGCCTGCAGGAAGGCTACTGACTGAACGAGAGTGGCCAATATCATTCAATGCTCATGCAGGCAGAGCAGAAGCATCATGTTTAAAGGTAACATGCCACCAACCGAAATACCAAACATCCATCATTTTTACACATCATCACCAGTTCAACAGGAAACATAAACATGGAGATTAAGCCTAAAACATTGTTTGTACTGTGTATAGACAAGTGAGGTTATTCACTGTATGATTTACATTTGAAGTGCAACTTCACCCTCATGTACACCAGCTGAATTTTGCTGAGACCATATACAGTAACAGGAATCCTCAGTTTATGAATGTTAATTTAATCAGTGATAGTGTATATTAACAGGTCGCTATTTCTGATATTTTAACAGGATTTGCTTGGGTGTTTCTCTCCTCCTGCCCTTGTTCTCAACGTATTCTCTTAAACCTTATTACCAATCTAATTTTATCTAGATCAAAAATAACATAAAGTTGAAGCTGAAAATTTAAGTGTGAACTGGAAATGTGCTTTTTTTCCCCCCCTCTGCCATTTATTTTGAAAATTCTACATTGCATAGAAACCATAAGGCCTTAATCTTTAAAATAATACCAGTGTGCCCCACTCACATTATGCCAGGAGACAAATCCATGCTATGAAAAAAACACATTTAAGCACTTCTAAAGTTGCTTAGATTCCACTGAAAGCAAGATCTTGTTATTTGTGAGCCAGCGAACCCTGACATTTCTCTCATTTACATCAGTTGGGCTTTCAGAGAATATCCAAGAGCCAGCCCAATTTAAGACTCCAAGGAAAGACTCTACAAGATTCTGACAGAAAGCTGGGAACCTTGAACCAAAGGACACAGGTGATGGTGCATGGAGGGCATGGCTTGCTTCACAGCCAACACCACAGACAGACATGGGCACAGGGTTCTATGGGATGAAAGTCCACCAGCTGGAGTGAGATCTGTAATTTCAATTCTTAAGAGAAGTCTTTGCATGCATGTCATCAAGATGGAAAAGTCTGGAGTTCCCATTCTGCTCCTTCCACCCAGCAAACAGTGGTCCATCTCAGAAGGAGCCGAAAGCAAACACATCCCTTTAACCACCTCATCTTCTAAGACCATCTGTAAGGACTATTGCAGACAGCCTTCCTGGCTGAGCAAATCCAGCCTCAGTCCAGAAACCACCGATGCTTCTCAGAATCCTCTAAGAATCTGGCATTACACACAGCTGCGCGTGCAGATTTGCCCCTCGCTGTTCTTGGAAAAGATCTTGCCTTTGAGCATGAAGAAAATCACCCCCAGCCTTCAAAGAGAGCAAATGCTCTGATCTTACAAAAGCTTTCCTCAGGGCTACTGCCATCAGAAGTTAAGTTTTGCACGATCCAGGTTTAAGACTTTCAGGCCACTAAGTCATCTACGTGTACCAAAAGAACAAGAGAAGGTCAGTGACAAAGAAGAGAAAACCATCTAGAAATAGCAAGAGAACACTGTGCAACGAATTCAAGTAGTAACGAGGCACAAAATGTTCAGTCTGTTTTTACCACTGCCTGTACCCAGCTGCAGCTCTGTAAGATGAATAATCCTATCATATCAGAACACAGAGGCAGACACCTGGTATCTCCGGGCTTTTTAAGTTTCTCTTGAAAGCAGTGCAGACTGCAAGGAGTGGGTGCTCTGCAGAACAGTCACAAAGTGGAGCTGAGGGAGTCTGGCTACACGGAGGCAGGTCATACCCCAACAAGCAGCTCAGGAGCACAACAGAAGGGGCAGCAGCAGGGCAGAACAGGACTCTGGTCAAGGCTTCAAGGTGTTTCTTCAGTGTCCCCAGCCCACTGCAGCCAGCAAAGACGTGGGGGATGGAAGCAGGTGACACCAACTGTGTTTTTAATCGGAGTATTTTTTCCCTGTTTGGAAATGGAGAAACAACTCATCTTGAAGAGGCCACCAAGAAGAGACTCTGGGCAAGGAGAGACAAGGGCTGTGCTGAAAGCAGTCACACTAACTGCTGTCACTGCAACCAGGTAGCAATCCTATGAGCAAACCAGCCACTTCAAGGGCAGCTGTCACCAAATGAAAGCCAAGAGCAGCTTTTCACTTCAACATCAACATCATACGAACTCCGGATATCTTTGGAAAGTCTTTCTACCCTCAAAGAAAACTAAGGAATGGTTGGAGAGCTCCTCCACATGTCTATGAATAACCATCTCAGGTACTGCCAGCTTAAGTATGTTATCTGACCTCCAACAGCCCAGAAACCATGCTGATGGAAAACACATCATCTGCAAACAGCAAAAACCAAATACATCTCTCCGTGTTCTATCTGAATGTTGCTATATATAAAGCCAATGTCTGAAAACATTCCACATATTTTTATTTACTGGCATGTGGCCACCCGGCAGCACAAGCATACTGCTGAAAGTATGAGATTTTTGTGGTAATAAAAGAAAAAGCAAAACAATTCCAGCATCACTCCTCAGTGAACACTGTTATGGAGCTCCCTTGTATGCACAGTGCTGTCACTTCTCATGCACGAACCCATGATGTCTCTGACCACCCCATAAATGCACTTACCTGACCATGCTATATATGCACCAATAGCATGGTGCTCTCTCTGCTACTGACACACTCTAATATTCTTTTATCCAATGCCAGAAAAAAACGAGGAGTTGCATGACAGAATTAAGACCACTGCATGCCTCCAGGGCAAGATTTGAGTTTCACAAGGAACCATGAGCCTTAGCTGCTTGCCTGCAGCCGTCCCATTGCCACCAGCACACTTTTGCAGCCTGCTGCCATGTGCTAAAGCTGATGTGCGTCAGCATCCTGAAAAAGTTTCCAGCTCTGGCTATAAAACAGCCAGAGCTCCTCTGAGCCCTGCCCCAACCTCGAGCAGCGCAAAGGCAGAGATGAGCTGCATCACCCACCAGGCACGTCGCTGCTCCATGGAGATCACGCTGCCCCAGATGCCTCCAACACTGTCAAAGCACATGTCCTGCCCCAATTCGATCGTCTAGCTCCAGCCCTTGACCAGAAAGCAAATGGAAAAGCTTCTGGTAACTTCCAGCTGATCTTGGCTGGGAATCAGTGACTCAGAAAGGAAAATATTCCCTGCCGGTGGCTTCACAATCAAAGGTCAGGCCGAGCTCACGCTGGAACCTGCAGAGAGCCTTTCCACAGCCTCACCGGCAACAGCCTGGGCGCCGGGCTCCTTGTTCCATCCTTGTTTTTATTTAGGAAGGCAGATTGGAAGGCTGTAAGCACATCTGGCAAAGGCACGCCTCCGTGGAAAATCTGCTTCACCAAAGGTAAGCGGCTGTGCTGGAGCCGAGCTCCTGTCTGTCCATCCCTCCAGCCAGCCCCGCTGCAGCCCCAGCTCCCATCTCACACCGCTTTCAGATGTCAAGCTGCAGCAATTTACAAAGCTGCACTGTAGTTGTGAAAGACAGTTTGCTGTATTTCCATATGGTGTGAAGTCTTCAGAAGGCTCAGCTAATTTTCCCTAAACAAGTCAGACTTTTCTCATTCCTCCCTATGCACGACAATCCCTCTCTCCCTCAACATGTCGAGCTGCAGCTACATCCCGTTATAGCCTTTTCTTCCACAAACATTATATCACTCTCAGCCTGCTCCTCCAGACTGCACGGCCTTTGGAATGTGTCCCTTTTTACACCAAGAGCATTTCTTCCAAAGCACCATTTCTACTCATATGTGAGCAGCTGACGTGTGTCTGTGACAGCAGGCACTGATGGGGGGACAGGGGATGGAGGCAACCTGCCTGGCCTTGCTCTAGATCAGATGCTTAAAGCTGGGCTGCTGGGATAAAACCAAGTTCTGGAAAATACTAAAACTTCAGATTAAGTTATCTACTGGAATAGAAATGCACAAAAACATGCCAACATTTTTCAAGCCAAATTTAATTGACTTTGAAAAGAATTTAAGACGTTTCTTATAGTACCACTTTGGCTGGGACTCCCTTAGCCTTCACTTGAATCTGTAAGTTTCTCTGTTCACACCAACAATACGGTATTAAGAAAACAAACACAAACCACAATTACTACTGTGTTTAGCACGTTAAAACAAAGAAGTGCTTTAAAATCTCAGCTCTGCTTGCCCTAACTCGAAAACGCTAAACACAAACTCTACCTCCTTTAGGTACAAGAGCTGCTAAAGAAATGCATCAAAACCATTCTTATCCTCACCTCAACACCCTGCATGTGACACTCCATGGAGCAGATGCCGAGCCAGTGCATTCCTGTTGAAAACGCTATTCAACAAGTGGAAGAGTACAAAGGTATTTAATCCAAATGTCTTGCCAAATGGGAGACCCAACGCAGGACTTGCTCTGTGTTTGTAGGTGCGCCCAGAGGCTGCGCCACGATACCTAAATGCACCTACAATACCTAAATACACCTACAATACCTAAATACACCTACAGTACCTAAATACACCTACAATACCTAAATACACCTACAGTACCTAAATACGCTAACAGTCTAGGAACCGTAGTCTCAGAAACAGGCACAAGACAGGGTAAAGCACAGCAAGCTGATGAACACACTGATGAACAACCAAATGCTTTGCACTTGTTGGTTAAAACACAGGACGTTAGGCACCAATGAGAAAAGCCAAATCAATACATAGCACTGTCAAGATATGCAAAGCACAGGAAGATGCAAAACTCTCCCCTCTTTGTGGACATAGCCTACAACAAAGCAATTTCAGCATTCAACAGCATGAATAACAAAAGGTCCTGACCATTTCCAAGGAAACCAATGGCAGAGAGAAAGTCAAAGAAGTGCCATTTTGTTTGATACGACCGTAAGGTTTGAACTTTTCTGCTCTTATTTTAAGTTTTTGATCTGTTTCATTGCATTCAGAGGTTGTTCTGACATTGAAAGTTCTAGCTAATCTGCAGGAGGCACGATTTGCAAGCTTGCAAGGTACGTAATTACCTTGCAGTAGCTGCTGAAAGGTTGCTTTCTGCATCAAAAACCCCCAATATCTGGAGGGATGCTGAAAACATCTATGAACTAAAAGTGATGCCGCAGCGAGGCACGCTGCAAGTCCACTCTAGTTGCCAGTCTTAACATGCAATCTTAACAGAAATCTGGGCAAGCTCAGGCTCTCCTGCAGTCTTCAGGTAAGCTACATGTCTGCCTGAAGAAGAAATTTGGAATATAAATGTATTAATGGGAGTGACAGACACTTTCACTGTAATGCTGTAAACTACTCAGGCTACAAAACAATATTCCCAGTTGAAGACTATCCTAACTATATCACTCAGCCTGAGTTATTCCTGCATACTGAACAGTTTGCTTTGGAGACAAGAGACTAATGAAATCCTTAATCTCATCAGTGACAACACAAACCAATCATCTAATTCTGAGTGTCAGGGATTTGCTGCTTCCTTCTCACAGTTAATCTAAAGACTCCGTATGGGAGTGAACAGAGAAGATCATGAACTGCATCCCTGCCTTGTGTTTCTGTTAAGAAAACAGTGGATCAGAAATGCTCTGAAACAATTCTTTAGATCCATCACCTTCATGTGCACCAGCATTTAGGTCCTAATGACCTTAGGAGGGCTGTGCACTCCCAAGTCAGCAGCATCAACAGCAAAGAGGAGGATAAAAGCAGCGGGAAGCTCCCCCTTGACTCAATGTAGTCAGTCCTCCCCTTGCATGCTTGGAGCATTGCAATATGTAATGTGTGATTTTCTAAAAGCATATGAATTCCTCCATAAAAAAGCTCTCCATCTTCATTCAGAGCCGCTTCTGTACCATATTTCACATTTCAACCCCTCATGCTCAGATTCTTATTTATTTCCTTCAATATTCTCCCTCCTTCCCTGTTGTTTTTCATGAGCCATAAAGCAGCCGAACAGATCTGAGTTCACAGTTCAAATATATGGTTATAAGTTGAATTTCTCCAGACAAAATAACAGATTCCCTGCACTTACAGCCACTGCACCAAGTGCAATTGTCAGCCTGTGAAACTCAGTAATCCAAGTGCTGACTGTAAAACACAAACACAAGAAGTATGCTCTGACAAAAAATCTACATCCCTAATTACTCACTGGTTGGTCTGGGGTTTGTTTTCTTAGTGAGATACTGTGGGATTTATTTATTTTATTATAACATGCCATTTCTTTGGGTGAGATGACACACAGCATAGGAGATGGCCTTACAGGTCATCATCCTTTTTTTGTACAGGATTATTTCATTTCTATTTTAAGTTTTTATCCAACCAGCCTTATAGATTAGAGAAGACCTTCGTTACTCTAATGGTCTAGATATACACCATGACAACTGGCTTCTTAAAATTGGATCTTGATTTTCTTCTAATGCAGACTTTTACCCGAATCAGCTTACACATAGGCACATGAACAAATACATCTACACATGTACCCACACACAACTGCACATACAAACATATGTACACGCATGTATATCAGTGAGTATACACATGCACCTCCCCACACCTTTGTCCCAAAGATAGCAGACTATAGGCAAGACCCACTAAGGACAAAGGCATTTGCTGTTAAATCAATCTACTTTCAAGCAGCCACTATTCTTGCAAACCCAGGCTAACAACCGTGCTTGAAAAGTCTGTAAATAATACAACATTAACTTTTAATCCTATCTTCCCCGCTCTGACATATACTTTATATTAAAATGAAAGTTATATAAGGTTGAATTGAGGTTGCTTTTTAATATTACATTAACACTATTTACCATGTGCCATGTTAATCCCCCTTTGAAAAGGGAGCATATTAGCAATTCTGAAAGCTTATGTTACCATAGCAATAGTCTATCACTGTGAAATATTTATATAATGTCTAACATTTTCACTATGCAACAGCCATCTTCTGAACTGCACTTCCTGCTCACCCCGTGTGTGAGATTTCCTCTTCGTCCTGCACGATGGAGCCAGGTAAAGCACCCAGCCTGAGAACTGAACTGGGAAAGCCTTGTGGCATGCCATCTCCATCCCAAACCAGCAGCCCTCCATAGCAGGGCTGCCCACCACTTACCTTGATGTGCTCGTGCAGCTGGGCCTCGTGCTGCCGGGAGAGCTGCTCATGCTGCCGCTGGAACTCAGCAATGAGGATCTGCCTCTGGATCTGCTGCTTCTGCTTCAGGGCCAGGAGCTCCTGCTGCAGCTGCTGCTCACGGAGCGTTGGCTCTGTCACAGGCATGGGGAACTGGTGGTCCAGGCGCAGATCCATCGGGACTGAGGTTGGGGCAACTTGCAAGGGCAGTGCTGTGCTCACATCAACTGCAGAGGGAGAACACATGGGAGAGATGAGCACTAAAAAAAACACTATGGGAGACAGAGCTCAAGCAGTTTTACTCCAGCCACCACTTCTTATGAATACGTGCATTTTCTCAAAGCAAAGAACTTCAGTGAACTGCACGTGACCCTACTTGTTATCACTCCAAGCCTGTGTATTCAAACACACATCCCTATTGCACTCTTCTAGCATCACTTGAGATTAGATGGATAAATATTACTCCGGGACTTCACAGCAAAGATCCATCTTGTCTTACAGCTGATCAATTCATAGACTCTTACGGTCAGGAACATGAAGCTCTCAATAAAAATTACACAGAAAAGCACTGCACACTGTATCCTACATAATATTTATTTTTGAAAGGAGCTTGAACAAAAGTAAATAGGTAATGAAGAACTGGAAGAATTGTTAAGGGCTCCTGTGACAGTCTAGGGTTAGCTGCTGCAATAACCAGGGCAGGCTGGCAGCACAGGGTGCAGGGCAGTCCTTGGTGTGGCTATCAAAAACCCAACTGAACCATCTGCATCTAAGCATTACAGCTCTCACACTGAGTATTCCTAATGTGAGGACTGAATGTTGTGAGGCTGACTGGCTACTCTTGGAACAGCAGCAACTTCGTTTGGCAGCAAATACTGGGGACTTCACACTTCAGTCCCATTTTCTCCAAGCGTAGCAGCTTCATAGCAAGGTACAGACTCACCTCAAAAAGAAGATGGAACCAAATTAAATAACTCAGCATGGCTTTACTCTACTTCAGCCTGCCAAATCAAACCCCAAGCGATCAGAAAACAAACCCTGATGGAACAAAGACATGAATGCACAGCCTCCCCTGGCCTGCCTTCTCTACCCAAACATGCATGTTATACCTATATTTCCAGATCTCCTGGACACACCGAAGTATGGCTTGATGCAACTCCACAGTCCTGCTGCTAGAGGAGAGCTCCAAGAATTTAATGCAGGAGGATCAAAACCCATTGATCAGGACAGCAAACCAGGCGATCCACAAGCCCTTTAAATACATCACTACCTAGGAGAATGGGAGCTGGGAGCTCAAGCTGTGCCAGTGACAAACTGCCCCATACAAGAGCCTGAACCCGCAGAGAAAGGCAGCCAATCTCCCCAGGAAGACCCAACAAACCCCCCCTGGTCCCCCTAGAGCTGGGGACAGCAGCATTCAGGCCTCCCAAGCGCCTGGCACTGCACACAGCTGGGGCACTGTGGCCACAGCTCCCATTCATCGCCCCGCGGAGCTGCGTCATCCCGGCCTCTTGCTATTTCAGTCTCAAGAAACTATTGGAAACGCCATGAGTTCCCAACAGAAGCTGTGAGTGCTTCTGACCTACAGGGCCCTCCTGGAAACAATAAAACCTTCTCTAGTTAATGAACACATCATCAAAACAAAAAAAAGCCTGTATTCTTATGAATATTTTATGGTAGACTAGAAAATTGCTTTTATAGGTTCTGCCTTGAGAACATATTAATACAATCGGATTCATGACGTTAGCAAAAGCACAAAGACTATATTCAGAGTTTTAATGAGAAATGCCAAGCCCATGAATTAGAAGACAAGATCTCAATTATGAATAATAAACTATCTCATGTTACCCTGCTTCTTCCTTCACTGGAGGAACACGAGGCAAAAAACAGGAGGAATTATTAGCATTATTATTATTATTTAACCTAGGCATGCAAGGATTTTTTTTTCCATGGTTCAGTTACCATTATTTTTACACCAAGTTGGAAACACTCTGATGCTTTTTCCCTCCCCACATAAATAAAACATGGCTATACATCAAAGGCCGCCTTCGTGCCTCACGTTAATTAAGACCTAAAGCATTCCAGCCCTCATCGATTGCAGGCACAGAACGGCCTCGTGGCTGGGGCTGTAAATTTGGCACCTCCCAGCTCTGCCTACACCATCTATCAGACCAACAGAGGAAGGCATCTATCGGTTAAATGTATTTGCTGTAACAGACCGACCAGCTCAGTTTGCAAAGCAAGGGTCCATTTCCTACAAAAAAAAATGTCAGCCGTTAAAATCATTTCACATCAAGGCTGCACATAAATACGTTATCAGAGAGTTGGGCTTGTGCGTAATAGAAAAATCACCTCTCTGCAAGCACTGGGCAGTTTGGAAGGGATTAGAAGAGGGAGATGCTATTTAGATATGTGCATGCATTATTTAAATAAAAACAGCAGTAATAACTCTATTTTCTCCCTCCTCTGCGAAATGGCATTTCCATGTTAGTCCATAAAGGACTGACAAAATAGAAGGATTCAGCCCTGAAAGCACACTAAGATGTATGATAAAATTTCAGTATAAGAAGGACACGGGATATCTGAAACATTTAAATTCAAACCTCGTTCCAGCATAACCTTTACTGAAGCTGAACTTTAAGAACATCTTCAAAACCAGTTCTTGAAAAACCAAAAGCTGCTGCCAGAAGGACTCTTTTCATTTCAGTTTAAGCAGTGCAGAAAGCTGCCTCCCCTCTATTCCAAACCAGCTTCAAATAGAAAGCACATGGAATGTGCTACCTGAAACCACCCTTCTTCTAGCCCAGAAGAACCCAGACCCATCGCTGGGGCTGCAAGAGGACAGAAAGTGACAAAGAGGAGATGAATCACAGACACACCACCACAGACCCATGGCAGCATGAGCTTAGCAACCCAAGCACATCAAACCCTGCTGGGCGAGCAATTGGGCTCCTACCGGTACCCACAGGCTGTAACTGGACAACCCTGGCCAGCACCTTTCCAGACACCCCTGACTCAGCTTCTCTCTCATGCTTTATTTCCAACTAATGGGTTTGCTTTCTAATTACTGGTGTGCCAGTGTTGCCCTCTGGCCGGATTTTGCCAATAAGCAGAGCAGCAACAACAACAAAAAACTGCAAAAGCAAGAGTCTGTGCTGTACAGATCTCCCCTCCTCCCCCCTCCCAAGCTTTATTTTCAGCTGCTTGCATGCAGGTTCCAAAAGCACTGTGTTAATTTGCAGGGGAGGGAGACATGCCACCAGGCTCAGGGCAGCAGCCCCAGGCAGGCGGCTGTGACCGTCACCTGGTGATGGGGACACAGATCTGCTTGCAAAGCTCGGCTTCCCAAAATGTCACAACTTGCTGAAACACGGAGAGACAGTGAGATCAGGGCTATTAATAGCAACAAGCTGCTGCAGTATCTGCCTGCAGTGCCAGGATGAAAGCAGCATGGTTTTGTGTACACTGTAAGGAAACGGCTGAGAGCACTGTTAGAACGCCTGGAAGACAGAGCTGCTCTGAACCTACAGCATGCTGATTGCCACAGGATGCCCCAAAGATAAGCAGTGTTCCTCCAGAAGAGAATAGTGGGGAAAAAGCCCATGCATCACCATGTGCATTCAGGCCACTCTAGGCTCAATCTCATCCTGGTCTCTGAGCAAGTCTGTGGCACACTGCGAGCATCTGAGGGCTGCAGGCCGCCATGAGGAGCTGCAGGCCGCCATGAGGCCTCCCTTCAGCCTCCTCTCCTCCAGACTGAACTAACCAAGGGACCTCAGCTGCTCCTCACACACTTTGCCTTCAGACCCTTCCCCATCTTTGCAGCCCTCCTTTGGACCTTCTCATACTGTGGTACCCAACCTGTGCTTGAGGTCATGCCAGGCAGAGCAGAGCAACAAGACTCCTTCCTTCACCCAGCTGGCAGGGCTGGGCCCGTTTAGATGCAAGAGTTTTAAAAGAAGACGGTTTTAACCTCCACATAAAACTAAAACAACATTCCCCGAGTCCAATCAGGAGATGGAGCCATCCCCCAAAAGCAGTCAGCTCAGCACATGCTGTTATTTTTGCAGAGCTGTGTGGGTGAATGCAAAAGCAGCCTGGATCCTTCCTCAGCGCACAAGCTATGAGCAAAACAGCAGTGAGATTTCCTACGAGCACCACACATGCTGCAGTTCAGCAAGGGCTGGAGTCATTCCCCACTATGAGAACATGTCATGCTGCATGAATGGGAACCGAAATTAATCATCCCATCAGCCACTGAAACACATCGTGAGGCACCACACCGTAGGCAACAGATGGAGTTTTAAATGTCACTCATTCATTCATGGCAAAGAAAGTTTCTTCTCATTACTACCAAGACCTGAAGTCATGATCAGAATGCAACGATTCTGGATTTCCAGAGTTTACTTTTTGGATCCTAGCACCTTCACTTGCAGTTTGCTCATTAATGTGTATTAGCACTTGATAGCCAAGTGAAAGCCACCTGAGTTTCCATGGGAAAAGGGCCTAAATGAATAAATAATCATTTAAACAACACTGAAAATAAAAATCATACTGCCCTTCTTCAAGGATATTCCTTGAAATGTAACTTTGCCTGCATCTTCATTTCAAGCATTATTCAACAAATGAACCTCTTTAATCCATCTGCCTGGCTGTTGGTTTCAGATACTCCTCACTTTACCAGATATGCGATAGAAAAGGGAGGTAACAAACCCACAGCATTTCTCCAGTGCTTTTTCTAATCTTACCCCAACCTTTCTTAAAGGGAATATGATACTTTAGAAAGGAGGACAGAGGAGATGGGAGAGGAGTCAAGTCTCATCTTGAGATAACACCTTAAAAACACCACCCAACTACGTATGCACAGCAGGACTTGAGGGACCTGGGCAACCTGATCCAGTGGGTGGCAACCCTGCTCACAGCAGCGGGGTTGGAACTGAATGATCTTGAAGGTCCCTTCCAATCCAAGCCATTCTATGATTCTACGACACACAGCTGAACTGAGGTTACACAGATGTCTGGACAACCTGATGAGCCAGCAAAGCAGTGACCCTACATCAGCAAGAACACAGCAGGCGAAAGCAGCTACAGGGCAGCATGGGAATGCCAGGAGTCAGAGGGCTCTTCCAGGAGGATGGCACATGCTGCATCTCCTCCTCACTCTGATGTTTCAAGGTTTTCCCACTGTAACCCCTGCTATGCAGATAGAGGGAGACCACAGAATCATAGGATCTTCTTAGTTGGAAGGGATCCTTACAGACCATCTCGTCCAACTCCCCTGCAATGAATGGGGACACTCACAGCTCCATCAGGTACTCAGAGCCCCATCCAGCCTGACCAGGGGTGTCTCCAGGAATGGGGCATCCACCAGCTCCTTGGACAATCTGAGCCACCATCACTGTAACAAAATTCTTCCTTATACCCCACCTAAACCTCCATTCCTTCAGTATGAAACCATTTCCCTTTGTCCTCTCACCACACACCCTGCTAAAGAGTGTGTCCCCTTCCCTCTTACAGTTCCCCTTTAGACACTGAAAGGCTGCTCTCAGGTCTCTGGTAGATGCAATGAGAACAGAAATGGTTTTGCCTGCAAGTTGGGGGTGGTGCCAGCTGGTGAACAGCCAGGCCATTTGAACGAGTTGTGCGATAAAAGCAGCTCTCGCTCGGAGGAAATGCTGTCAGCTTCCCAAAGAGATGGAGAGAAGCTGGGAGATCAAAGACACCTATCTGTTGCTGGAGGAATGCTGGTCCTCAGCCAAAACCTCGCAGAGCACACACAGCCAGCCAGCCATCCTGTGCCTGCTGCATCCACCAATTCACCAGGCAAGAGACTCATGATTGCCAAAAGGAGAAAAGCAGCAGCACCAACAGTGCAGAGAGCAGAGCTGGTTGCCACCAAGGGAACTACACAGCAGCAGTGCAGCATCCTCCGAGATCAGCTCTGTGAGAGCCAAAGCTTCAGCTAACAGCTCGAGATTGAATGCACTGATATATCCAAGAAAGAAAGCAAGAGTATGCAACTTCCCAGGATCAAAAGAAAATGTAAAACTGAACTCTAAGGAGTTTCCCAGCCCATCACATGCATGTGCTCTAGTGTGCCAAAAGGATATATTCCCACTGCTTCAGGACTGGTTATTATCAATAGGCTAGGTAGCTAATTTCTATCACTGCTCAAGTGATAGTGACTCCCAGCTTTACAACAAGCACTGAAATGTGCAGTGCGATCTCTTCAGTCATGGAAAAGCAGCAAAAATAGCAGCTAAATCACAAGCCGTAAGAGGAAAGAGTTCAGCAGCTCTCACAGCATTTCATGGACTGCTGAAAGGCTGCAGTGTTTTCAGCAGTTTATTAGAAACCAAGATCCTAGTCGCACACAACCAGCATATGTTCAAGCAGGCAAATAGCCACAGCTTTTTGTATTGCTCTCTGGGGGCTTTTGTTCTCAAGCAATTCTAACACGCAGGTGCATAAGCTGTATCAGGACCCAGGATGGCACTTTTAATCCATTCAGAAGGAATAGAATTAAAGAATATGCTCTTTTAAGAGAAGGTAGAAACCAAACAGCTTCATAGAGACATTCAGACAAGCTCAGGACAGTCAGATTCCATGACATAACAGAGAAATTACACCGAAGCCCTTTCTCATTTCCCCAACACGAGCTAGCGTTGTCTCTTAGTTCCTTAACACAAACACTATAAAACTCTCACTTAAGATTTCCATAAGAATCCTTTTTAAAAAGGAAAGAAAAGCACCAGATAAAGCGAGCGTATTTCAACACAGCAGGCTGATAACGGACAGAGTAATTACAAAACCCTTTTGTTAAGGAAACCCATCTGAACCAGCAGGGACTAAGAGAAACAATCAGCCTTTCAGTTAACCAGACCTAAAACCCTAAGAGCGGATGGCAGATTTTCCTTGCATCCCCCATCTTGGTAGCACACCATGCATGACGAGGTTCCCAGCGTCACAGCGACGATTCTCACTCAAAGCAAGCTTTTTCTTGGCATTTATGCACAGCCTTCAAGCCACTGACATCAGCATGGCCTTTTAAAGATGGAACAACAATTCGGCAGTCATTCTGCTGAAAACATCCCTGCTCTAGGAAGACAAGAACATTATTTTCTTTACTGTATTACACAGGCACTTCTTCCCATGTCGAGAGCCAGAGTGACACAGGGATGAATTTTAACACAAGAGCTTCAATGAAACAGAACCACAACAATGCAACAGCTAAGATTCAGATTCAGTCATCATTTCACACAACTTTGAATTCTGTTTCCTTCCGGTCTCCAGAATTAAAGTTGTATTTTATTAAAGCACAGAAGCTGGGTGGTTGCCAGCAGTATCTGTATAGAAAGATGACTGCTGTCACTGCCCATCCACCCCATGCATGCAAGTCTTAAAGCAACTGGTTGCAACTAAAAGAGTATGAGACATTGAGAACAACATCTGAATTCAGCAAAACACTGTTTATAGAAATGGCAGGCCAAGCACTTGAAATACCCATTTCCTATTAGGAGTGGGATCTGTTCCTCCACAAGAAGAAAGAAGATGATGTGGGACACAAAGGTGAGAGACCTTATATGTAAGCCTGGAGATACATAAAGATACATATCCTTACCCAAAATAAAACAACTGGAAATATGTACAAAATAAAAGAACTGGAACACCAGGCAGGAGCCAATAACAACCCCAGAGAGCTTCTCAGCAGGAGAGGGAGGCCAGCAAAGGGAAGAGATGGATACTTCCCATCAGATCTCCTTATTCTGAAGGTTTATAGAGGGATCAGTATCCCTGCTTTCCCCAGAGGGAAACAAGAGTGGCAGAAAAGCAGAGGCTGGGTAGAAGCTTCTCAGAGCTCGTCTGCAGACCCAGAATCTATTTTTACAGCGCATTTCAATACCTGAAACGCGTGACAAAAATGGAACATTCAGTTCTTCTATCCGCTTTAACATATCTATACAAAAGTTGGTTTCAAAGAAGGCAGCCAGATCTAACCAGGCAGATGATCACTACCAAACCACAGCTTCTGTTAACTGTTTGATATAGATACACAATTCATGGCTATTGATCACAGAATGCAAACACTAGTTTGTTTTTAGGTCACTTTAAGTAAGCTCTATGTGCTTAGCTCTAGGGAAACTCACCATTGCCTTTGCAATGCTGCTCTGTTTTACAGGTGACAACGTGGTATTTTTGGTTTCTAAAGCACATCAAATCATAAGAAACTTTAACTTCGAGTCTGGAATTTCTTTGTATCATTTAGAGGAAGTATTCTATAAGATTACTCCATGCTGAGGTGTAGTTGCCTCAATATGACACGGCATTTAAAGAAAATCTGAACTTAAGGTGCTGGGTTTTTCATAGAATCACAAGGTTGGAAAGGACCTACAAGATCATCCAGTCCAACTGTCCTCCCATTACTGTAGCTACAGCAAACTACTAAACCATCTCTCGTAGCTCCTCATCCAGACACCTCTTAAACACTGCCAGGGATGGCGACTCCACCACCTCCCTGGGCAGCCATTCCAGTGCCTGACCACTCTCTGAGATAACAAGTTAATTCTTATGGCCAATCTAAACCTCTTCTGGTACAAGAAGAGCATGCAGAATTCATCAAATAGAACATATACCCAAAAGATTACAAAAACAGCCATCCTTGCAAGGAAAGCCAGAGCATTTGAAATACTCATAGAACGCAACAGCATGTATGAAAATGAGCTGCTTAGCTCTCTTTAGGGCATCGACCTCAGAAAAGCAATTCCTGCTCACAAATCCTAAAAATAGACAGAGTATAAACAGAACTTTAATTATAAATAGCGCTGATAAAAATTTACAGTTCCAATAACTAGCTTTTAAAATGTGTGTTGAACTTGAGCAGCCACAGAGAAAAAGACCAGAATGGCCAAAAGGCAGCGGAGAATAAACCACTATGATGGATTTGAGGTGGATGAATCCATGGAAACTGCAAAGCAATCAGGTCATAGCATGCAAGCCTGAAGGCTCTTGGGCAGTGGCAAAGGGCCTTTCAGGTGGAAGAAGCAAGCTTAGCTGAGGTCAAACTAATTATCAAGATGCAGATGCATAGTAACCACTGAGAGGAGTGGTAGATCTGCCCTCCTCGCTTCACAACTCTGCGTTACCAGATGGAAATCCTTTGCAAAACATAAGGAACTGACCTAAATGTTTGTGGGTGGCATTTAGTTTTAAATACAGTGCAAAGCCAGGCAAGGTAATCCAATGGCATTCTGTGTGATGGACTGCTTGTGTAAATTCAGAGCTGCAAGACAAATCCCAGACCACACATCTCCTGCCATGCCAGAAGCCGCTGCTTGAAGGCTACACAAAGCTCTTACACCCTGCAGCATGCCAAGGCTGCAAAAGCCTCTCTGCTTTGCTCTGCTCTCCCAAAGGAGCTGGAACGGAGCTTCAGAAACAACCTTTAGCAGAGAGGGAAGAGTTATGCAGAAAGTTTATTAACTATTCTCTGATCGTCCTCTGTACCAGCACAGTGGGAAAAAACAAGCATGAAATTCCATAATTTAACCAAACATAAGCTCTCCCTGCACAGGAGTACTCCAGTCTCTTCCTAGAAGCTGCTCCTTCCCCAGCACACTGTACTGCCCTGAACTCTGAGCCTTAGGATTGCAAATTACTTCTCAGCATTTCCAAAACACCACTGTTACAAGTCTGAGTACGAAGAAACTTCTAGAAAGAGGGAGATTTCTGTGTTCGCCTATGTGTCAGACCACCCATCTTAACTACAAAGGCAACAAGTAGAACCTAATGTACATTCAATTTAATGTAAATGCTTCCACGCTGAAATAAAGCAGTCTTAAATCACTGCAGTCTAATCCACCCATGATTTGGCATGCTTTAATTTGCATGCTTCCACTTCACAGCTGATTTGCCTCAAGCTTGCTTCTCTTAAGGTTTCACTGCAGAGCCCAGCTTTGGCAGGTATCATGCGAGAGCACCGTCTCCACTGTGCTGATCTGAAGCTTTGCAAAAAGCCAGGGAGATTTGCTAAAGCCTTCACTGCTCGTGCATAAGGCACTTGGGAATCCAGAAGTGATGCCTGGAAACAAGGGGGGCTGGAGCAGCAGGAGCTGTGGTTCTCCAGCCTCCAATGGCAGAGGAGGTCGAGGTCCTGCCACCCATTTCAGCAGCACAGTCCGACCCCAGTGGGCACTATGAAACTGGGTTATTGAGGTGACCAGAGAAATGGATGCCACTCTGCAAGAGGAAGCAAAACCTAAACAAAACTGAATTGGTTTGGCAGGAACCAGGTTGGTAGGTACTTCAATGGGTACAGAAAAAAGCTCTGAGTGATCCAATGGATGATGTTCCTGCCACCACAGGCATCTGTCTGGGTCGATAGTCTTCAAGGGTCTCTTTCAACCCAAACCACCCTGTGATTCTCTAATCTTTAAGGATGTGTGCATGAAGTAACTGTAAAGAAGCACTATTTGCTGGATAGTGTGTTATTTAGAAAGGAAGTTGGGCCCTATTTCCAGGGAGGAAGCATATAAGTAGGAAAAACCAGAGCTGTTTCCCACAAGCCAATTAGGCCTTCAAACTGATCCAGAAGGTCTGATGTAACAACTTCGTTTACAGATAAAAGCAGAATGAGATAAATCTGACTGCAGTTGCAGGCAGGAAGTAATATTTGCTCAGCACTGTGTACTTACAGGTAGCAAAACTCACCCTTGGCCTTACCCAAGCTTTGACTTCCTTGTACAACCAACATTTTGTCAGCAATGTTGTCTTTGAAGTTGTAGGTGACATTACATTCGTCTGTACTGCATATTTCTGGAACGCAAGCCTGCTGTATTTGGTAGGTCACTTTGCTTTACCATCTGCCTTGATTTATGCTTAAGAAACACGTTGTTTCTGAAACACCTGAGCAAGAAGCCTGTGTGGTGCTACATAGGAAACTAAAGCCATGGCAGGACGGATCCTTCACTGCCAGGTTCTTCCTCTCAGTGTGATCTCTGATGCATGATGAAGCTTTCCCAGCCATACTAGCAATAACAAAAATACAGCAATGCAACTAGCAGGTCCTGCAGATGGAAAAAATATATATATATATTCAGTGAGGTCTTGGAATTTATTGCCTGATTTTTCCTTGCTTTGACCATAATCTCACATGTGATGCCAGTAGCAAATCCATCTGGCGCATACAAGACTAAATATCTGCTGCTTGTGCAAATGAGTGTCTTAAAATTAGCATACATGTTAAGATCTGGCTTACAAATAGCTTAAAGAACAATCATTTCAGTGCAATTTAAAACCCCGTGTGCCTTCACCAAGGAAGCATCAATCAATTTAAACCTAAAGGAAAAAGGGAAGGTTCCAAAATCCAGGCCCACTGTTAGCACAGCCCCCAGCTGACTGGATTTGCTTTAATAGTGACTTAGTTTATCTCACAGGAGGCAAGCAGCTTCCTGACCACAATGTTTCATGACACCCGTTAGCTGATGAAGACCAACAGCACAATGTTCATGACGTTCCAGCTCTCCTCTGCTCCACAGGATTGACTGTGGCAGGTAATGAGGCGGAGATAGCGCTGAATCCATTAAGGAGGCAGCAGATTTAAGAAGGGCTTAATCTTCATTATCATCTATGTTGGAGTCAGGAGTGTTCTCAATACTCGCAGACACTACAGTCACCAAGTGATGCGCAACATGCTCTTTTAGATGTAAAGCAGTGTTTAGGTATAAAACAGCAGTTAATACTATAATTCAAAGGCGCAAAATAATACCAGCATTATATAATGGGTACTTAGAAGCACAACATTTTGTCATACACAGGAGCCTGCTTTCTGGGATAAGGAGCAAAGAGCATTTCAAGCTGCACACCAACTTAGTATCAAACATGCCCTAGGAATGCTGGAAGATAATGAACAAAGTAGCTTAAAGAGCTAGAGACTGGATACTGATGACTTCTACATTGCATGTAGTTCCTGCTGTCTGTCCCCTCATGTGCTTTGCTCAATATTAAGTCTTTTTTTTCTTGTGCAGCAAAGCTGTGGTATATTTCCTGTGCTCTATCTTGACACTGGTCATTCTGACCACATCAGTAGTTTTGTTAGCTCTTTTACACATAGCTAGATCCCTAAACTGCAGACCAAGTTCTTAGAAGAATACAAGGAAAAGCACACGTTGGTAAGCATGTGAGAAGCAGCACAAGAGAGCCATTGCTTGGCAGAAGCGTATGAGTATTTACGAGCTTCAGGAATTTGGTCTGATTCAATGATGTATAGAGACAAGTTGCCAAGTAACTGCATTTGCTGCTTCTCTCTTGGCGCAGCACTGCAGCAAGCCTTTTCAAACCCAGCAAACAGCACCAAAACTTCAAAGCTCCCTTCTCTGTGCAAGGAAACATGAGACGTTTCCTTTTTACAAGAACCCAATTTCACAACAGAGTTGATCCAACAAATGGTTTTCACTGTATATGACTAGAGCATCTTTTTTGACTCTGAAAACGCACTACTGGCATCTGTAAGTAAACGTTTTCAGGGGGAGGAGAGATGGTAAATCAGCACAGGTAGCATCTAAATCAAGTATAAATTCTCTTTTGATGAAGGAGGAGAAGCAGTTCCAGCACTACATTTAGCTGAGGGCAGCGTATCAGTGCAGTCTGCCCGCGCTCACCTGAAATGGTTTACAAGGCTGTTAGCAGCATCCTGAGGGCCGCACTGGAGAACAACACTGAGTGCAACACTTACAGGCAACGCAACTATAAACAAGAAGAAATTCAGCACTTTAGATGGCTGCAAAGGACTCCAGAGGTTTAAATGAAGAGGGCTGCCTTGGATGTAATCTTTGAAAGGTGTTTTGGAAAGATTTCAGAAAGGTGAGTTGAATTCCAGGATACTGGTGCAGTGGCTGTGCCATCTCACACTTTGGCTGAGGATACAGACAAAAGCAGCCACAGATACTGAGGCTGGTGATGGTGACAGCAGCTCCAAACTCAGCTCGTGAGCCAACACCATGGCCACACAAAACCAGACAGAGCACCACACTCAGGCTGCCTTTGCTGTTCCCTTATCTCCCCCCCGGGTTTGCACAAGTCCTAGGGCTCTGGAAGGCTGCAAAGACGAGGGTGACAGATCTCTGTAAGCCCATGATCGCACCCCACAAACACTTCACGGCTTCGCTGCCATCTGTGGGAGCAGCACTTGCAGGGAAGCAAGTCAGGCAGTTGGCTTTCAAAAGGTTCTGTGCCCCTTTCAAAGCAGCGAAATCAGCCCCAAGCGCTGCTGCTGCTATATAAGAAAAGTGCAAAGACAGCACAAGAAAAGGATACGGCACAAGGAGTAACAGAGAAAAATGCAAACAGGAATCCACTGGGCACTGGAGCCAGGCATATTTTCTGTATCACAGAAGGTGCAAAGCAATGCTGTGAACATTCTCTAACCGACGTTCCCTGCGATGCTCTGGGAAGGCAGAAGAGCATCCCCAGACCTGCAGTACGTGGTCTGACACCCGAAGCCTTCATGAAGAGCAAACCTTCTGCCTCCATTGATCAAAATACAAACCAACCTCTTTCCTAAGAGCAACCATATATTGTGTCATCCCCTGGATCACTGTGAGCATATATGCTAGAAAAGGGAAAGCTGTGGGTTGCTTTCTTCCTTTTATGATCCATGGGTATCGCTTCCATTCTGTTAGTGCATACCTTAATTTCTGCACTGAATGGTGAGATCCCCATCAGCTACCTTCAGGAACAGTTCAAAGCACAGGGGATTAATCTCTGCATCCCCAGAACATGATGTACAAGGAATTTTTGTGGCAGTTCCCCTAACTCCCTGTTGTATTAAACAAGATGAAATTACAGCCCTCCCCACCTCTTGCTTTGCCTCAGATCAAGACAAAGACACTTACAGATGCTGTAGGTATTTGGCTCCACATAAAGCTAGATGGAGTTTCTTGGCTGCCAACGTCTTTCTGGCTATTTTACTTCCATTTCTTATCAGTACCTACATACGGCCATGTCTCAAGGCAATAAAGCAATAGTCTAAACTGAAGTTAAACTTCTCCCTATGCTTTCATCCCAGTTCTCTGCAGTTTCAAGGATTACTTTATTACTTTTTCTCTATTTTTTCAACTATTAATTTTTCATTTTACCTGCATCTTCCTTTCCCTTTAGACAAACAAACTCACCATCAAAAATAAGCAGCTTACCACTGATAAACTTTGCATTTCTTACACATTGCAAGCTCACTTGCCCAGCCATGAAGCTCTACAAGCGATATAAATTCCAAACCTGGGAACTATAACTCTTTGGGCAAAGAGCACAGGTTTTCAGAGCAGTTTCTGCATAGGAACATGTCTGAACGGGGCATCACCCTCCCCCTGTGCTCCAAATGAAGCCCCTGTCCTGTTGGAGGACACGTTTGGTGACAGCAAACGCTCCTTGCTGAGTGAAACACAAGCACTGCGATTCCTCCTCAGCTCTCCCTTCTCATTCTGCTTGCTGGAGTAGCACTTCATTTTTGAAGCACTCAGGAGAAACCCTTATCAAGTGGGTCATCTAAGTACAGAACAGGAGAAACAAGTACTGTAAAGCTCTTCAGGTGTCTGTTTTTCCCTCATTCACTCTAATTGCATTGTCTAGCTCATAGTTGACTGGTAGACTAAAAACAAAACCTCCACGACTAGAGAAATGCAGTATGGGTCTGTTTGCAAACACTCACCTCTTAAAACACATCAGGTTTTTACACAGAATCACAGAACACTCTGACTTGGAATTAGTTGAAGGGAAGAAAGGAATAATTTGGGAATGGATCTTTTATTTTGGCAACAAATTTCCCCCCCCCTCAATTTTCTATGGCACTGCTTTAGGACACGACAGCCCATCACACAGTAATCCACACATAATATGCATGAAATCTTATGGGTTTTATACCTACATACAGATAAATAGGTAGATAACTGTGCGTGCATGTGCTTTTTCCCTTCCCTTTTTAACCCCACTTGCAGCTTGCCAGCACAACATTCTTTCCACCAAGGAAAACCGACTGCTTTTTAGCCCCTATTACTACCTGAAGTAGAAAGACACAGGAGGAGCCATTCCCTCTGGAGCACCCTAACTGGCTCTAAAACCCAAAACACATCTTGTGAGGCTAAGTACCCTAACACAGATACTTCAAACAGCATGCAAACCCAAACCGTGCTACATATATATACATATATATTCAGGGGATGGTGCTTAGTGCTTGTGTTGAGCTCCGTGCTTCTGCTCCCACCTGGGAACACCCCATGGCTACTAGCAGCAGCATGGCAAATCCTGTTCAGCCTGTGTAATGCCATCTTTCACTCTGAAATACAGTAATGAAGTCTGCTCAGAAATAATTTAAGAAAATTCATGCAAGTGACAGACGTGCTCCTGAAGCAGGTTTTTTTTCTTCCTGTATATTTAGAGGGAGGTAGCGCTTCCAGCTCAGGCTGCATCTCAGTCTGGGTAGGCAAACATGCAACTGCTGAGCGCAGAATAAGGTTTGGAAGGGACCTCTGCTGCTTGTTTCGATTGTGCTCCTTTCTGAATAGCTGGAGGAACCAAATAAATCTGCTCCCGGACCCCAGGACCGAGGTGTGCTCCATTTGAGTGCGTCACACCGGAGTGCTTCAGCACATTAAGCAAAAGGAATTACTGTCAGTTTTATCAGCATAACTTTACTGCTCAGTTAAGTAAAATCCTTCGCCATTCTAGCCTGTGCTGAGACAGATGGGGCAGGTCTAATACCATCTTAAGAAACTTTCCATTTAAATAAAAAGCATATCGGTTTCTTGGCTTACTGTCAGAAGAACACGAATTAGATCTGCTTGCTTTTTCCTGCCGATGGATCGCAAATATCTTCATCAACCTATATTTGAGGCCTCAGATTATTACCTTTCCTTAACAACAACAAGAAAGGAAGAAACACCACTGATCATTACAGAACAGCTCCAGAAATGGAAGAATAAAACCGCCAGATCTGCCATCTTGCGAGTCCCAGAATGTCATGATTAAATGCCTTTGTGTCTAATGGGCAGGCAGCTAACAGCAGCAATAATTTGTTCACTTGGATACCAACACCTTGTGAGACAGAGTTGTGTCGTGTGATGACTACACGCTGCCTCCTCCAGAATGGAGATCTCCGCTCACAAGCCTAAAGCACCGCAGTCCTTTTGTGTTCCCTGTTCCTGCAAGCCCTATAATATGGGCACGGCATTTGAGAGGGTCTGCTTTGCCCTCATCCTCTTTTTAACCAGGAAAAGACAACAGAAGGAAATAAGAACATTTATGACCACGAGGATTAAGGACTGTTATCTTTGTGACTGTGCATCAAAATAAAAAGCAGCTCCACGTTATAAATGTTTATCGTTGGTAAGGAGATCAGAGACATGCATATGCAGATAAGACTCGTGACACTGAGCTGTCATGTGTTGTCTGGAACAGCATCAACTGATGAGCACACATGATGGACATCCACTCCTAATACTGCACACCTAGGACTAACTTGTTGGGTACTGAACAGCCATTGGCTGCAAGAGGAGTTGAGACCCCCATGCTCCACAGACACACGCATCCATGTTCATAGCAGGAACATCTCAGGGCTGCAGTGCCTCCATATCCACCTGGACATTACAGCAGATCAACCCCACTGGGCCAACACCAAGCAAGCAAGAGGAGAACCATCATGAGCAACCAGGACTTTGACATTCCTGCTCTGCAGTGTTTGGGGAGAGGTTTTTTTGACATGGGAAATGATTTCCAAATATATATATATATATATATATATATATATATATATATATATATATATATATATATATATATATATATATATATATACACATATATACACACACACACGAGCTATGAGGAAGATGCAGGATTCAGAGCTGCCCACTGCACCATGCCTAAGGGAAGATGCCCGCACCCCTGGGCTGGCCACAGTCCTGCTGACACCACAAGGGTAAGATAACACTACTCTGGCCCTGAGGCTTATCTCAGCACAAGTTACGCTGCCTTCCCCATGCAGTAAGCTATAAATAGGACGGCTTATGGGAAACACAACAGAAGTAAATGCCAGTTCCTGCAGGTTGACTCAGGGCACAAGGATAAAATTTAGACCAAATGCATCAACTGCATTTACTTACAATTAATCAGTGACGAAATGCAAAGCTTTAGCCTCTCATTAAGTTACTTGCCAAAAGAAGATATGAGCACAATATTTTCTCCAGAGCTCCAAAATCCTCCATTTAAACGGCAGCAAGGCTACTGTTGTTTCAATTAAGGACGGCAACTATCACGAGAAGCCCGACCAAAATGTTCCAAGTTCAAAGAAAGTACAAGAACAAAGAATTCAGACAGACTGAATTAAAAGAAGAAAAACACACTGAAACACAGGAAACCACTGCCACTTCTTTCAAGTGTTCTTTTACCTCCACCATTTCAACTTTTCCCCATTTAAAACTCCCCTGGTGCTGATTTAACATTGAGAACACTCGAAACATCTTCCAGACATTGCTATGGCTTTCATCCTCAGACAGGGTTTTTTCTCTTCTTGTCACCGTCCTATTTTCCTTCGTTTCCAACAGTTCAGAAGCCTGGATTATTTCCTGCAAATTCTTTTCACCTCCATCCAACCCAGTCACTCTTCCAACACCTTGTTTGTGCAATCCAACAAGTCAAGCTTCACCTTCCTAAAGAGGACACAGACCAACAGCTGGTAAGACAGACCTGAAGCTGGGTACCCAGGTGATCACCTGGATATGACCAGGACCAAATTGATTTGCGTTCCCTACTACCTGCTGCAGGTATTTAAGCAAGTGGCAGCTACAGCAAATCCCTAGGAAGATGGGCAGAGATGGCTGTTATTTTTGGGGAAGGAGAGCCAACTGTCTTGGTCAAAGGTCACTGAGCAAGCTGGCACCAAATGTAGAGCCTCCTCATTCCAAATAATGAACTGCTGAAGGAATCCTGGATATTTATAAGCCCTGTGAGGAGCTATCGCCTTCCCTCAGAAGTACGCTGGGATGCCTCTCCAATGCACAAGGCCATGAAGCCCAGCACTGATGCAGGGGTTACAGATCAGGCCCCAAGGTGCTGGAGATGCTGTGCAAAGAACCTTGCTGTCTATGTCCATACACCCACTGCACATCACCCACCTCAGGATGACTACTGCCATGAAGCGCTAATCCTGCTCAAGCACCAGTGCTGAACAGGGTGCTGGCCTACGCCTCCTAACACAGCTCAAAGAGTCAATTTAACACAGTCCCCCTGCACCATAGGTGAAGGCAAGCTTTCAGCAAGACCTGTGACAAGGCCCGGTTTGCCATGAAGACTGCCGATGGAGAGCAGCCATTCCTCCCAAGGAGGGCAGGCCAAGCAGCTGTCTTCCTCTTCTAAAACATTATACAGGAGTTAGTGTGTTACAGACTTTTTGGGGACTGCCTTCAGCGATCTTAGAGCCCAGTTAAAAATGCTGTGTCATATCCTGTACATAACCAACTGCAGAAAAACAGGTTATAGCTGAGGAGCAAGAACAACCCCGATCGTTGGCCTGTACAGACCAAATGGGACAAAACCCACAGCAGAAAATAACGTGGTCTAATATTATCTCAATGAAACAAATCCCTCAGTATTCGAAGGACAGACGTGAGCTGTTATTACGTACAACTGAGAAGTCCTTAAGATCTTAAGGTAGTTTTGGAACAGTAAAAAACAGTGCACAAACACAGTTCCTCCCATTACTTTTATTGTTGTTACTATTTCAAATGCCCTATTTTAACAGCTTAATCAAGCTTTAGAAGCAAGTGAAAAAACACCGCGTTCATTACTTTCACCTGAGAAACAACCTGCACATAAGATCCACCCTACTATTGAAAATAGAACCCTTCCATTTGTCACATACTCCAACAACTAAGGATCTTGAAGACCTTCATAATATCACTACATCATGACTGCCTGTACGAACAGGACCACAAATATGAGTTAAGGAGGGCAAAGCTTGACCTAAATTTCACTGGCCGTACCCTTGAGTGCCACCTGGATACGACAGCACTGGAAGAACTCTTCTGAACAACGTTAATGGTCAGTCCCTGGTTTTTGTTAGAAACTTCTATTCACCTCACACAGTCTGCTAGCAAGAACTATGACAGGATAAAAAAAAATACATAGGAAAGTATCATTAAAAACGTGCTGTACATTTATTCTGTATGATATTACAATTACAGCTCCAAGTCAGTGATTCCGAAGCCTTTTATTAGATCATAAAAACTTAAGACCAGCTTATAATGAAATCTCTAATCAAATACGAATGAATCATCCGATATGACAGAATTTCTTGAATGAAAAACAGATGGGGAAGTAGTAACAATTGAGTGGTTTAAGTCACAAGATATTCGTTAAGCCAAAGGAGTAGATATTTAATCACAAGCACTTGTTTTAAGTTAAAGGAGACACCAGCTTAAGGCGGACCTCAATTCAAGCCATTTAATAGGCAAATGACAGCTCAGCACCAACTGTAAACTTAAATGGGATCACTGCAGTGTGAACAAACTTATTACTCTGTATGTGATGCAGAGAACATTCTGATTGCACATTCACTTGGTGACAAAGCCACGGTCTGACTGCAAGAAGATGAGAAGGAGGTAGGAGAACTCTGAGAAGTTGGAGATTAATGACTTTGAAGAACAAGGACAAGGAAGGAGATCAATACTGGTGAGCTGGAGTGTTTGCATCTCTCAAAAGACCCAACCTGTTGAAGGTAATGTCCCTTCTTTTCATGGCCTGAACACTGAAGAAGTCCAAACAAATTTAAGCCATTACAAATTGGCAGCAGTCTCACATTATCTTGACCCAACAGCATTGCTGAGGTTTCTCATTTTGAAGTAACTAGGTTACGGTTTTTATTTATTTGGTGAACTCTATCTTCATCCAAATTATTCTGGGGGTTTGGAGTGGATGTTTTGAAGCAGGGGTAGGAAAAAGCAGCAGAGAGTAAAGGTGTATTTAAATCAATTAACAGCAACTCTCCAGATCAGCATCTGGACGATCTTAAAGCATCATTGCAAAAGCCATTCACCTGATATCCCTTCCGCTGCCCAAGATCAAAGCACAGCTAAATACGGTCCCAAAAATCAATATATGCTGGGGAAGAGCTTCTAGGATTTTGACAAATGTGTGTCGAAAGAGGCATTTCTAAAACCCCTGGAATGCACATGGCTGCTGGGCACAGACCTATGACATCTATTTCCCCCATAGCAATAAACTATACCTAGTTAATTTTGGCATAAAGCACTCCAGGGAACTCTGTAGTACAGAGAGCACCAATAAAAAAAGAACTCGGATCCAAGTAAACACGCTGCAAATGGAGCAGCTAATGGGCACAGCCACCTAGCAGGAATTAGGAGAAGCTGGTGGAAGAAGAGGACAAGGTAAATGAAGCCACTCCAGAATCCTTAACGGCCCTGGAAGAGAAACACACAGGTTGGTCTGCTCTCCAGATGAAACTAAATGTCTGTTATGAGCCATAGGGCAACAGTGTCACCGGGAAAGTATGATGGAAGAAGTAGAGAACAATAGGCTTCATCTTGATTTTCAAGCTTCTCTAGGGCTGCAGATCCAGACAAAACACACACAGACTGCAGCGCACACATGGAAAACACGATGCGGCAAAGGCACTGATGGATCACATCTGAAAAATGCAGCATTTTCCCCCAAGAAGTGCCTGATTCCATGATCAACTTTCCATGAAATATTTATCACTTTTCATTCATCGCACAGCACTGTTATTTTTAGAAGAGCTGGAGGCAATGGGAACAGATTACTGATTAACAATTCAAGGGAGCCTTTAAATGTCTGCTCATATCTTGCCATCTCCTCCTTCGCTAAGGAGTCAAAAAGTTTAATATAAATTCTGCCGTGCATCCAAAGGCTCTTCCCTCCCTCACCTGCTTTTATACGACAGCAAAGGCACAAAGCAGCCTTCCTCTCGGTGGGGGAAGCGAGAGAAGTACTGTGAAAATAACACTTGGTGAACATTCAGGGCCAAGCAAATCCAGGGAAATCTATAGTCAATTACTATAAACTTAAGCTTAACAAGGTGAGGGAAGAATAAAGAAAAGCAGCATGTTGAGTCTTGCGATAAAGCAGGCTTGCCTGCCAGTTACCTCTCATCAAAGAAAACAGCGCAGTGTTCACATACTTAAGATTTAACTGTTGCTTTCAGCTTTCAGAACAGGAACAAAGCATTAATTCATCCCACCTCCTCAGTTTAACAGCCTTTTCCTTGTGCTTAAGAAAGGAAGTGACGAACAGGTACTGACTGGGTACTACAGAGCAACTACTAAGGCTCTAATCTACACTGACCTGCAGTTTATTCACTGTCATAAGCCAGAGCATCTTAAGGGTGAAAATAAAATTCACCCACTAGGTCTGACACAAATAGCTGCAGCTAATAAATAAGCAAACAATAGGCTAACAGAAAGCTAATAGGCAAACAGTGATTTAATCTTAGCGTAGTGTTTTGACATTTAAATGCCTTCTCCAGAACTTGCTTCGCCCCCCCTTGTCAGACTCCATGGAGAACAGACTGGGTTATATTTAACTTTAAAGCCTTGGCCTTTCAGAACGTGAGCTGCCCTCCTTCAGCACCATGAAACTGCACACCATCCCCATTCTGACACGTCCTGGTGTGAACAAGGAGAAACAAGCTCCTGTCTGCAGAGGCACGAGCCTGTCGGGAGCTCCCAATCCTGACTGACCAGCAGCAACCCGGACCTGCTTCAAAGCCCCACCGTGCCACGCCATCTCGGTATCACTCTGAAGGAGCTTTTGAAGCAGACGTGCTATAGAAAGCAAGCAAATACATGAAAATGCAGCCTAGTGAGAGGGCATTCTCTTCCTTTGAAGGGATAAATTAACAAAAGCACGGTATTCAGCTCCGTTAGGCCAAATGAACTACCACTCCTTCCTCGTCAAGGCTGGGATTAATCTTGGATTTCAAAAGCCTGTAAAAATCGTGTAACAATATTAGTCCAGAAGCTCTCGCAGACCATTTATTCTCAGATACATCAGCACTTTTTCAAATGGATGTGGAAGTCAGACTGGATAATGAGACGCGGGGAGAAGCAAAGGAGACCGTGCCCTGGCTGCCCAGCATGGCGTGTGTGCTCACTGCAGCATCAGGCCCAGAAGAGCCCCAACCCACACGGGACAAGCAAAGCCCTGTAGGCAGGGCTGTGACATCCCCTGCTCATGGCTATTGCTACTGCTTCTATCACAGCTTGATCCAGAATACCACAAACACAGCCTTATGAAGAAAGAAAAATGCTCATTCTAAGTAATGAAATTATGCTTAATGATGATCACAGACATACAATGGCCACCCGTGTGCTCATGTATCTGAATGCCTTCTCTCCTGCTGACTGTGGTGTACCTGCAGTACTGACTGTACCTATGCAGTCCCTGCTCTGAATCTCTTTGAATTCTGCAAGCAAAAGTTAAGGAAAGACTAACAGCTGATAACCCTTTCCTACCCCAAGCCAAGCGTGCAGTAATATTCTGATGCTATACTAAAAGAAAGCAGCTGCAATAGGTTTTATCAAGCAGATGATAACATTCCTGAGCAAGATATAGGTTGTAGGGGGTTTGTCTTGTTTTCCTTTTACAGGCAACTAAAATTCAGAAGCACCAATTACAGACAATACATCTTTGAAAAGGGAAAATGCCCCTTATTGCTGACTGAGCTCCATTCTACTCAACCCCATTTACTCCTGAAGCAGTCTCATATAGATGCCCCAAACATCCAGTATTCTCGATTCACTTGAGATGCTGCCACAAGACAGGACAGAGCGCGCTCAGCACTTGGGTATTTTACATCCCTTGGCTATTTATTATTTTACAGAGAAGAACAATGAACACAGATCAGACTTCTCCTTTGCTTGGTCTGTGGCAAAGAGAAAACGTTTTGGTTTCCTATAAACTCACCACAATGATTTTATCTCAACTATAAATGCAATAGTGGGGATACAGGTTGCTCACCATCCCCTGCCACACAGCAGTGGGTTTGTTCATCACAAGGGCTACAAATCAGTTGCTTTACCACGAAGGGATTAAGTTTGGAGTGGAATATCCCAGGCCGTGACTGAGCATCTTCTTTCTCCTTAAGCTGTTTCTCAATCCCATTATTTCAGCCATGCCTGAGACTTGGAATAACACCCCACAAAACCAAATGCGACTTCCTTCTCCAAAGTGATACTTGGTATTTCTTTCCCTTTCTTCTCTCAGAAGGATTTGCAGCAAGCTTCCTATATGTAGTAATGACAAGAAAACATACAGGACAGTGGTTTGCCCACAGGGGTTATTCCATCAGCTCACTTCAGAAACTCATCAGGATACAGAGGTACAGGCACCACACCAGTGTCAGCGCTATTTGCAGGCACCACTCACAGGGTCAGTGCTAGTTCCTTGCCATTAAAACTCACCAAAATACCTTTCTGCTTTTTGCCAGACTCCACTTCCACGTCTTAATTAACATTCTGCCATTAAAACCTAAGATGGACGTTTCCGGCTCACATACATGCTGCAAGGCTGAGAAGATTCCTTCAGCAAAAACCAAGATCAGGATCCGAAGTGAAAATACCAGGGTGACTCTGCAGCTCAGAGCTGATGTTGCTGCTTCTGTAAGGTCGCTTTTTCATTCCCCTCCTCTCACAAGTCTCTCCTACCCTTCGTCCACCATACAGCCAGCTTGACTTAAGCTTTCAAGCATGAGACAGGAGCTCCTGTGGCTCAAATGCTGCTGGAAGTCATCTAACAGAGTCACTGCTGCCTTGTCTCACATTATGCCCGCTTCACATGAGCACAGCTCTCCATTGATGTCTAGCTTCTTATTTTTCAGTAGGCAGTGAGCTGAACTATTGAAAACACTCAAAATGCAGTACAAAAGGTAAGAATTATATGAAACCTGAAGAGTTCGCAGCCCTAAAAACAACCTTCTACCATCTGGGGATCGCAGATCACAACGAACTCCAGCATCAGGTTACCCAAGCCGCTAAACCAGCAGCATCCTTTATCCTGAAATACTTCTAAAGAAAATGTGAAACATTACAAGCAACAATGAAATCAATTCCAACATAGAGTGGAAGGGTAAAAGTCATCACACATTTATAATGCCGGCCATTGATCTATTTACTGGCAGAAGTGAGGAATGTGATTCCTCTTGTGCACTTAGGCAGGCTCATAAAATTCCACCTAGCACACAGATACGAAACGGGTAGGAAAATCTTTAAGTTGGACCTGCGTTATCAAGGAAGACTTAAAATAAGAATCTCTCTCAGGGTTAGGAAAATTTAACCTCCCTTGCTTGACAGACAAGCTCTGGAACACATGAGGTTTCTCAGAATGCAAAGCCAAACCTTCATAACTGGTAATGATGGTCTCTTCCGCCAGTGCAACAGCTCAACCTCCTTAAAGGTTTCCTTTCCCAGAAAAGCATTTAAGTCCACAAAAATCTAGGTTAGATCGCAGCCCGTTTCCCTCCTCCTAATCTACTGAAGTTGTTTTGAATATACTTCATTTACATTTTCCCAACTTGCATTACAAGAAGCTCTTACATCTTCAGCAAGATCTCTTCCTTAATACACAAGGACCCAAAGGGATTTTGGAAGGCATTCAAGGAGAGAAAGCTGGGGTTTGGGAAAACTTGAGCTCCTACCTGGAAAGCAGATGACTCTTCATATATCAAATCATCCCTAGTCTAAATATTCCTATCAGTATGCACCTGGAAACAAAACGCTTCTGGAAAAGAGAAGGCAGAAGTACAAAAGAAAGCAGGAGATTGCTTTTCACAACATTCCATGTATTCTGGATGCAAACAATTGCTTTTATTTTTTCAAGTGCTCTAACCGTAAGCCTTAAGATTTCTCCCCTCTGCTCTGCAAGAAGCAGCCAGCCTCCAAGACCAACACTGGCTGCTTTGCTTGCTTCACACCAGAAGGACAAGACACAGGAGACAGTGCAGCAGGATCATTAGGAGAGGGGAAGAAAAGCAAATAGCCAGGAGCTCAGCACGATACGCTTTGATCAGCCTAAGTTTGGCTCTGACTTTTTGCTCATTTTCAACACAAGGAGATTTTTCCTTAATAGGAGCAAAAACTCAGAAAACCTACTTCGGTTTGCAGATCTCCTTTTAAGCTGTGAAAACTCTCACAAGGTTCTGCTTTGCTCTGCAGCTCCCTTCTTTCTAAGGGAAATCGAGCAGCTCTGCCAGGCCAGCCTCCCCTTAGCTCCATGCTGAGGGTTGGGGCTGAGTTATTTAAGCCTCCCAAGACTGCCGCGCTCTGTTCTCCCTCCACTCCCAATCCCCACTTGCCCAGCCTGGGAAAGTCGATTCGTGCAAGTTCTGACACACTTTGTTCCAGCGTATTGCATTTGCATTCTGCTCATCCACTCGTAAAACAGATCTGCATACAACATTTTACTGCATTCCCAGAATAGGAGCAATGTTTAATAAAAGTTTCTTCTTACCAGAGCTGGGCATGTGGTTCACTCTAGGTGGATTCAACAGCTCTACTGGCTGGTCTCTGCCAGAAAGCCCATCTGGAAAGAGAAAACAAAAACCATCACAACAACTCTTTGGTTAGCTGAGCTATTTTAGACATTCCAAGCAGGAAAAATAAATATATAAGTCACTAACCAATCGGCAGCGCAAACCAGAAACACACAAGGAGCACAAATCAATAGAAACAAGAATATGAACAGGACAGCAGCTGCCTAACAACTGCTTCCACTGCAGCAGAAAATAAAAGCCACCGTAACCCAAACCGCGCTCGGGTCTTCCTGGTCTGTAAATCCAACTGGTAGTGCTCCCAGCTCTACAGGATAGGCACGGCGGCTGGTAAACCTTACCATGCAATAGCTAAACACCTATTCCTTCCTTCTTCAGGAGAACCGAGCAGAGTTAGGACAGAAACACATCCGAGGCGAAGCGAAGTTGAAGCAATGGTTACAGTGTGCCAGGGAGATGCTGAGGAAAACTGGCAAATCACTGCAGGAGATTAAAATGCGCAGACATACATAACAAGTCCCGTTTTGCATAAGTTTGGATTTCAGAAAGGCATTAAAAACATACTTTGTAAATGATATGCAGAAATCCATCTTGCTGAAGCAGTTCTCTATTTAAAATATTTCAAAGATTATATCTTGCATTCAAGTCGAGCTAAAAGAGAAGAACATGATCCCTACTGCTGTAGACTGCCAGACCAGATTTTCTACTCATCCACTCCCCTCCCATCTGCCCCCCCAATAGGAGCCGAAGCAAAAAAATGCTAAATTCAAGTAAGTGATGCTTCTCTACTGTGTGTTTCCAGCACTTCGGCTATGAATACTTGACTCCAGAACACTCTACCTCAGATCGGTTTGCTCCACTGTAAATACCCGCACCATTGGCAGTTGTGTCTCACTTGATCTCCTCTAACGTGTTACTGTGCTCAGCACAGATACCATCAAGCCAAACCCCGTCTGGAGACATCAAAGAAGCCACCCCATCTCTCAGTCAAAGCCAAGTTCAGTGCTGTAAAACATTACGCTGATGGTAGAGCATTTAAAAACAAAAAGCACACACAAGTAAATCACACTTTGTTTTCTCCTCCCCTGTACGCACCATTTCGGGCTCCTGGGCAGAAAGCACAGTTGTATCTTCTCCATCATTTGCATGGCTTTGCCTCCACTGCCAACATCCAAGCATTGGTGCTGCCCCAGGCAATAAGTAAATGAACCGAACTACAGCCACGCTGAGCTTTCCTTCCCAAGCAAGTAATTACTGTCCTGCAGATAAAGCAGGTTGTTCCCACCACACATTATTTGCTTTTGGATTGCCACCACGAGACCAAGAGCACAGCGGGGGCAGACAGCCTGTGTCCACAAGCAGTGGGACGTGCACAGAGCAGACCCAAGTGACTCAAGCCTTTATTCTGGTCTGCAGGTCTAAATACTCAAATCCAAACTAGGCAAGACAGAGGTTCTGTACTCTCTACACTGACTGACACAGAAGGGCTCCACCTGTAAGAAGGAAAGAGGGAGGCTTATCAAGATGAATACCATCAGTTTCTGTCTAAACTATAAAAGCTCTTCCCCTCTTCCTTTCCAAAGGATTCAGCTCCTCTCGAAGCTTCACCGTGCATTTCTAGAGACAGCTTTGGCAATTACAGAACTAAAAAAAAAAACAAAAAAAAACCAAACAGACAGAAGATGCTAAAAATATCTGTGCCACACACAGATCTCCAGTTTTGTCCTTGCTGTTGCCTGGAGGGGATCGCAAGGCGCTTCTGCAATGCTGAAAACCTGGGTAGGGATGGGAAGCAGCTTGTCTCACTGCTGCAGAAGGGCAGCAAAGAACGTGCACAGAGGGCAAGCAGTGCAATCACTGCTCAGCACTTCTACCAGCCACCAACTAGCAGTAACACAGCCGGCTTTCAGTAGCACAAAGCACATTACCTACAAAATACTTGCAGTCTCTCTACCAGACAAGTGTTTCCTAAGATACTAAAGAGTTGCCAAGCAAACGCAATCTTGAATGGGCTGTAGGTGACTCAGAGGCAGCAGCGCCAGGAAGAGCAAGCTGACCCAGCCATGTGGGAGCTCCGTACCCTGCACACAAACCCCAGGCTGGCTGCACATAGGAGATGCAAGAAGCGACACTGCAGATCGTCCAGCCCAAAGCCAGGCAGCAAGGAGATGTGCTGCAGCATCCAGCTGGTCTGCAAGGAGGCACACATCTCACTGATGGCACAGGTTAGACGGCATTTAGTGCAGCTCTGGTTTTCAAAGGGATAATTCTACTCACTAATTAATGAGATGAAGCTATTATTCATTGACAGGGACTTGAACATTTCATTTTTATCGCAGTCCGTCCTGAAGCGTTCCAAAGAGTTACTTTAAAATACATCCAGGTCACTTTCAGAAGAAGCTGGGGCTTGAAAAGAGCCAAAGACAAGATGGCTACAGTACACACAGAATAACAGGGAGAAACCTGCACAGATAAAAGCCTCCAGAAAAGATGAAGCAAAACGAACAACAACATCTAAGGTGAAACCAGATTAGACATGGGCAGGGAAGTGTGGCTTTATTCCTTCTCCCTACTAAAAACAGGGCAGATGATGATCGAAACAGAAGGCTGAAGCACTCAGCCCCACTTCTACCAGAAAACTGCATGCAGCCTTCCTATAATTAACTCTGATGAGTTTAAAAAAAAAATAAATGCAGGGCAGAACTGGAAAGGTTATTTAAATAGCTTTTCATGTATTCAGATCTTTAGGCCTGATGCAAATCAGCCGGGTCTACTTGAACTCGCCAAGCAAAGTGATGAACAACCAACAGTTGTCTTTAAAGACCTCCCAGAGAACAGGGAAACTCCTAGAGACACAGAGGCAGATTCTGAGGGAAGGTGGGAAACAATTACAGTCAATAGGTGTTATTTCTGTCTTCCAGAAAGAAAGGCCAGCTTCACATGGCAGCACAGAGACTAGCGTTGCCAATGGATGGAGGTGAAGCTTTTAGATTGGTTATACCCAGCATGGCATGGTAGTTCACTATTCAATGATAATACATTAAAGTTGCATTTAAATGTCAGACATGACATCACACCACAGAGGTCACACCTGGGAGCACGGCAAGAAGAATTCAACGCCAAATGGGGAACGGGTACAAGGTTTGATCACAACTGGGAAGATCCCTCCCACCTAAATAGCAATAATGGTTAAACTCCCAATTATGGGATGAGCAATACCCGGCCAAGTAACAATACAAACAAGAAAGAAGCACTTTGCAAACTGAGACTCCACAGCTTGGCAGCGATGCAGAAGACACAAGTTCATTCCAGGATGCATTAGCAAGGCACATATGCAAGACACGGGAGGTAATTACTCAGAGAAGTGACAGCCTGCTCGGCAAAAGCGCTGCCCTTGGTTTTAGAAGATGAATTGCAGGCAATCAAGGAGAAACCTCTGAGAAAACACTTGAGAAAAGTTGGCATCTAAGAGAATATCCCAACCACATCCTTTCAAGAGCGTGCATCCACATTTAAAATTAAGCTTCTGCTACGGTCTCTGCAGAGAAAAGGGATGTTTCTGGATCAATGACTCCTGAATTTATATTTGTCATCGAGCAAATAACTACCTTGCTCTCTTTGCTGCTTTCTAGCAAAGCTTGTCTTACAAAGGAGAGCAAGAGACCCACTTTCCTTCTCCCCAACCCCACAAGGATTATGCTTTAAGGTACAACCAACACTCAGACACAATACACAGAAATGCTCATAGGCATACGCACAGCCTCACGTCCAGCCTTACTGAAGATGGAGACCGACTTCGTAGGTGACAGCGATAGGACAAGGGGGACCAGTTTAAACTAAAAACTGAAGGTTTATGTTAGATGTTGGAAGAAATTCTTCACAGTGAGGGCAGTGGGCACCCCATCCCTGGAGGTGTACAAGGCTGGATGGGGCCCTGGTCTGTGGAGACAACCTGCCCACAGCAGGGTTGAGACTGGGTGAGCTCTAAGGTCTCTTCCAACCCAACCATTCTATGACTCCTTGATAAGAGCTCAGCATGCATGACCAGCACATTACAAGCCTGTAAGAAGAGAAGCAGGGTGGTGGCAGCTCCCCCTCCATCTGCATGCCGCCCTGCAACTGGAGAGGGCTTACAGCCAGCCCCAGCCTGCACTCTTTGCTGTGCTTCTCTTCCTTGCATGCGTTTGGTCCCAGCACAGAGCAGTGCCTGCCAGTTCACCTAACGTGGGTCCAGCCACTAACACAGATTCCTGCCTGGGAGACCAGCTTTAATTCAGCCTTAAAGCAAGCTTAGAAATACAAATTAAATCAACATTCCACTTTCACAGCCTGCATACAGCCTCCTCAGCACCAACTGTCACAGAGCTGACCCTTTGCACAGCGCTTGCTCTCCCAACCACAACGCTATACACAACGTGCAAGCAGTATTCATCTGCATTGCCTCTTGGGGGTGGGGTTCTGGTCAGAGGCTGTAGGGCTAAAAACAGGTATTGCTAACCTCACAGCCTTGGGATACCAGGTGACAAAAACAGAATAGCTTTGGAATAAGAGTCTGCCCCTGACCATTACGCACAGCCAGCTAGAACATCCTGACTCGCATATTAACAGCTGTGGTGTATAACAACAAGTTAAAATATTAGTAATGAGAATAGTAATTATCGTGGATGTATTATTTATTTGTCTACTCATTCGGAATTTACAGAGAGAAAAAAAAATAATCCTCAACATTTACAAGAAAGCAATTAAGGCAGCAAATGGATTATTTCTCTTTAAACCTATGAGAAAATGCTCAGCGCATATTTCCTCTCTAATTTGTCTGCACTCAAGAATCTATTTTTGGACGTCTCCCTAGACTGTATTGTAGCACCACATGTACTGTAATGGCATTTTAATTAGCCCAGAGAGCTGGAAGATGCACTGTGCATCCGAAAGAGAAGCAGCCTAACAAAATGAGAGCATCCTTCTCTTCCTTTCTTTGAGATTTACAGCAGCTATCAAGTCGAAATACCAATTATGGTTTCAATTGGAATTGACTGCAACTGCTATAAAAATCCACTGCATCGCAACAGCATATAGAATTGAGCAAAAATAAACGTAGTATTTAAGCACTGTTTACTCATACTTTAAGGGTGGATGGTAAAAATAAAATGCTACAGATACCTAAAGGAAGAACAAGGGATTAGAGCAGAGGAGACAATAAAAGTATTTTAGAGTTGGGCTATAAGTATGCATGGCCTGCAAGCATAATGAAGAAGCTACCCACAGAGATGAAAGCCCTATTTACGTAGGGCTGGATTTGCTTTATTCTTATTTTTATTAGCTCTAATGCTCAAGGTTAGCCACCTTCCACTGCCAGCACGTGGCGCAGTGCAGAAACACCATCAGGTCTTGTATAAAATCTTGCTTCACTGCTTTCCTATGGAGAACCCAGCAAGGAGACACCCAGCAGATCTCCCTGATGTTAAGGTAGAAACAGCACTCAAATAACCAGCATGAAAAGCAACCTTGAACTGATTGCCATGAAGCCAAACAGAGAAGATGTGAAGCGATGCTGGGGTCCTCAGGGTGTCTATAGACGATGTACTGCTTGTCAAGAGCCAAACTATAGAAGTACTGTGATCTGCTTCTTTGTGCCACTGTTTACTTCAATCCCTTGCTGTGAGATATTCATATTTCAGCTTGTTTTTCATTGCATTCTTCTGTATCAATTTTCAAAACCAATGACGAACAGGAACCAACCCATTCTGGACAAGCTGGAGCATGCACCTGCACTAGAAGCAAAGCGGGCATCCTACACCCTGACTACTTGTTGCATGCATGCTGGCAGGCTGAGAGATCACTCAGTCTTACAGGCAGCAAAGCAAGATGGAAAACCAAGCACAAAAAGCTTACCTGTTCCTGCTCGACACCAAGCACTTACCCAGCCAACACAGCCTACCCTAAGTCGCACTAACCACCACTTACAGCATTCGTTTGTTCACAAACACCCTCCTGATTCCCAATGTGTGAGCGGCTCAGCTTCCCTGTGAGACTCAGCACCTCCTGCACGTGGTCAGCCCAAACACCCGCCGGTTCTGCTCTTCAGTTACAGGCAGAAGAGGCTGCTATTATATTTCATACACACAGCTGTAGCCAAGCACGCGATACCAGGAAAGCGCGGCATCAGATTCAGTTCTATTTTTGGCTTATCTTACCAACCATTTCCTATAGGCTCTCTTCTGCAGCCGTCCATCCCATGCTCCCACCAGCCTGTGCTCCTCCTAGAGAAGGACAGAAGCTCAGGACTTCCATGGGGAATGAAAATGGAATGTAGCTGTGCCCATGTCCTCAAGGTGGAGGCTGCCGGATCCCGCTAGGGCCTGACACTGACGGCTCAGACACGGTGCTGTGTGCAGAGCCAAGCTGGCACCCTGGCACAGCATCTCCCCGTTATCCCAGCCCTATCTGACGGGAGGTCAGCTACTGTCAGCTGCAGACACCAGGAAAACTGCCCCAAGATACCTGTTCCTGAACACACCACACTGGTATCTACCAGCTTTAGACAATCCATATGTAACAACGTAGGGCCAATTCATGTTCAGACTCCTAAAATTTGCAATTCAGATAAATCCCAGAAGAAAGGAGAAAAAAAAAGACTACCATTTCAAGCTATCTAAAAGTAGGTTTTACTTTCACAGACTCGGTGGTACAACAGTATCCCTGCCTGCAAAGAAGGAGCTGAGACGATGCTGTTTATTACTATAAATACATGCCTAGATATTTTCCCTGGCACGAAGCACTTTGATTATACAGGCAAGAGATTCATCAGCCCTTACAGATAGCTCCATCCCTCCTGCTTTTACCCTGCCAGCGAGCACACACTGCTGGCAGGAGGGGAGGAGGGTGCAATCTGCTGCCATCTGCAGGGGGCTGCCATCTGAAGAGGTGACTGTCCTCAAGAAATTACCATAGTCCAAGTACTGAGCTTAAATGTGGAACATAAGTTCAGCCAAGCATCTCTTTCACGGACCATTCTGCAAAGCGTTCCCTGTTAACTGTATGGTGACTTAGGGAGCAAAACTCCCCATCCTAGCTAGATACAAGAAGATGAAGCCAATCTTCCTATAGGAGATCCCCGCTGCCAATGCAAGGTGCTAAATGTGCTCAGACAGATGCCATGAGCTCCAGCGTACCAGAAAAGCAGAACCCGTGCAGCAGGAGAGGTGCTGCTGGCTCTGGGCCATTTCACAATCATCCACTATTCAGAGCATAACAATTCACGTTTGATAGCTATGAGTTCACAGATAATAATGCCTCCTCTCTCACAACTAATATTTAAGCAGGTTTTAAAATATGATTGGTGACATAAAAGTGAAGCCATGGGGGGAAAAAATACCCAACACCTTGAAATTATCTCCCATTCTCTGCAGAAGGAGACCTAGGAAGCACATTACAAAGGCAGGAGAGAAGGCTGAACAACTGGCTTCAATGGAAGACACCCAGCTAAATGACAATTTGGGTCTTCCACAGTTTCCAACGGGACTCCAGCCCCAACCCACAGACTCCCATCCCAGCCCTGAAAGAACGAAGGTGACTGCTCTGAGACCTGCATTAAACACTGGGTGCTGGCACAACTCAAGACACCATGTCAGAATTGCTTGTGACTGCAGCTTTGTATCCAGAAGCCTCCTCAAAACAAGCTGCAAAACCAGGAAGAGTGTGATGTACTTTCCTTTTATTCCTGCATTGGCCTGCATAAATTTGCTCACCTGAAGAAGTAAACTAACGAGTCATATTGCATTCACTGTCTTCAAGCTAATGAGCTACAAGGAGGGGGAAAAAGGTTGTCTCTTTAAAGGGGGAATGGATGGCATTCTACTTGCACAAAGTAACACTGGCCCACACCACTCAGGACTTGTCCATGAAACTATTTCCATGGCAATCTGCATCCAAAGGCTCTGAGCATTTCCAAGCAGTAAAAAGGAAGCAATAATAATTCCTCAGCAACCCATGACACCAGCGCTTTCAACAAGCAGATGAATGTGGGGAAAATTCCTGGATGGAGCAGAGGGCAGGGGAGAAAGGAGGCAAAGGAAACTGATGGTCCCTGGACACTGGCAATGGGATCTAACCAGATGCTCCCCCGCCTCACAAGCTGCGGCTCCTGAGGTGCATGGCAGAAGTGGAAAGAGCAGAGGAAAATAAGGACAGTTCTTCACTGAGGAAAATAAGTACAAAGGCATGGAAACAGACCTGTCAGCTCTGCTTGTAATTCCAAGGGGGGGGTGCATAAAAGTTTAAGAAATTAGCGTACAAAGTTTAGATAATTCCTTCTGCTCGCTCCTGTGAGAGACCAAAGCAGCACCTACCAGCACAAAGAGCTGCGGCACCAGGAGCATGTAAAGTAACAGCCTAAGCAGAAGGAGCAACCACTAATCACTGGGTTTTTAATTGCTAAGAACAGAACTTAAATGACACGCTTTCACCTGCTGTTCCGTACCGCTCCAGGATTAGGATTTTGGATGTTGGTAATTGAGACATCCTGAATCCAGCCCTGAGATTGCTCTGACACACGGGCACTGCAGTAAATTCACACCAGAAGGACAGAGGATGCTGGGACACAGGTGAGCTTCTTGGTCTTCGTAGGAGAGGTGTTCCAATCCTGGGAGCATTTTTGCGGTCCTTCTCTGGATATGCTCTAACAGCTCCACATCTCTCATGTACTGAGGACTCCACATGTGGAACCAGTATTCAAGTCAACTCAAAGCGCCAAGTTCTGTGTAAGTTCAGAATGAACTCAGGCTCTTGGTATCAGGGCTGCAAAGGTGATCCTTCCTCCTCCATCCTACGCCAATGGCAACGCTCCAGTTGCTCACTGCTGTAGTCAGCTGGAGGTGTGCAGCCAGGGAGGAACAAGAAGGTAAAGAAACATCACCTCCAGCTGACTACAGTGATGAGCAACTGGAGGATCCACCATGCTGGCATCGTTTCATGGAAGCTCAGAATTACTCCTTCCTATATGGATTTAACTGAGCCAACACTCAAGAGGAATTCACATCAGCTATATTCTGTGCCAGAATTTCCATGATAAACAGGACAAAATAAACGTAAAAAGAACATTAACAAGTATTACTTGGTCCTTCCTTTTGAGCCCATGAGCTTTTACTTGCAACATGAAATCTCACAGAGGATTAAAAAGTAAAGAGCATCAAACAACCCCACGGACTGCATCTGTATAAATGCCACCAGCACCTACATGAACATAGCACTCAAGGTCTGTCCAGAGACCGTGGTAATGACGTAGTAAGAAAACTCAGGAGATTGTTAACGTCAAGATGAAGTCCAAAATCCACAGGGATTTCTTTGAACACAGAACCAGGTGGCTGCATGATGAAATGTATCTCATGTATTACAAAAGAAACAAAGGGTTTCTTTACAAAAAAACACAGATGACAGAATGCTGAGGTTGGTCTGTAGACCATCCAGTTCCAACCCCTCTACCATAGGCTGGTTGCCACCCACAAGGATCAGGGTCCTGGAACCAACCCAAACACCATGCAAAAGGATGCACTGAAGGTCCATAAGAGCAGATGCAAAGACCCAACAGCCTGCGAGCCAGGCAAAGACTTGTCAGGTTATCGCAGGGGCCTTTCCAGTCCTCTTATCATTCCCTCCAGGACGCTGTATTAAAGGTAAATGAAAAACAAAAATGAGAAGCTAATTCCAACAATGAAATGAACATTAAGTTTCAAAATGGAACTTCCCATGCAATCATGGTACATTACTGATGTTTTAGTTTACAAAGCTCATTCCACACTTCAGTAGAACCCAACGCTGACTGATGAGCACTGATAGTACCAGGCTCTGGGTTGGACTAGCCCAATGCAGGTCCAGCCAAGCAAAGCCCAGCAGGCAGCCTGCACAGAACCTGCGAGCTGCTAGAGGAAGGGCAAGCCCACTATTGGAGCTATGGGGAATTAACAAACACAGGCCCCACCACAAGCAGGAAATTCAAAGCCACAGCTAAATAAAGCAAAGACTGAGAGTTGCAAGCAATGCAATAAGGCTGCTTGTCAAAACAACTATGCCAAGAAGTTTCATCATTCTTAGTAATCAGAAAATATCTGAAAATCAAAACTTCAGCAAATGGGGGTGTGGGGAAACCCAAACGAACTGCTCACAGCACTGAGGAACAAGGTAAGCACGGCCATGCAATGCTCTGCTCCTGGAGCTGTTGGGCTGTTCCCTGTGCTGTGATCCCACGGACCCAACAGTGTGTGGAGCAGGCAATGCCATCAGGAGCTGATCCACAGCCTCAGAGGCAGCAGAACGGCCCAGGGGTGAGTTCACATTTGGAAAAGGCACAAAACAGATCCACGCCTGCTCAGGGATGGAGGAAAGCTTGTTATTTAAGGTCCATAGATATAGCGCATCAGGACTCCACGTGGCTGCTGCTCCCTTGGGGCCCTGCTGCAGGAGCTGGGCTGTCCCTGCGCCTGCTGGAGGACAGGAGCTGCCTGCCTGGAGCATCTGCTGCCAGCACAGTGCTCACCTGGTTACCCTGAACACGTGATCCCACCTGTACATTAGGTAAAGAACAAGAACCAAGCCCCAGCTGCAAAGCTCTGTACCAACGCTCAAAGCCACACATCTGACACAGCTTAGGCCAACAGGAACACCCCTCAGTGCGCTGCTTATCCTGTCAATGGGATCCCATCAGTAAAGCAAACAGAAGCAAAAACAGTCCCAGCTCTTACAGCTCCTTCCCTTCCCCTGCTATGGATCCGGCCTCTCGATTCGCCCTCCGTTCAGAAATCCCTGAGTAATGCTGGAGAAGTCCTGGCTGCTTTACCTCCAATCACTCCCCAGTACCCAAGGCTTGCACACAAAGAGCTTTCTCTGAACATATTGTTCTCAACCTACAGTTTAAAATGCAGCCATGGCCCTGCGCTGCTGTCATCCTGTATCCCTGTCTCTGGCACACGGAGGTTTGACCTTTTCAGATTCACATTTACAACGTGCAGCGGCTCTGCAAGCTCTGTTACAGAGAAAAATGAACCAAGAGGAATTTCTGGAATGATGACTGGACTGCTACTGTTTCCTAGGGCAAAACACACATTGTTTTGCATTACGACGAGGAGGAGATGGGATGCGTTAACAGAGATGGGTTAAGTGGCACCCCCAAGCATCTTCCCACACACCCCCATACCCAGACATGTTATGCTGTTGAGTTGGAAGGGACCTTTGAAGGCCATCTGGTTCAATGCCCCAGCAATGAATGGGGATACCCACAGCTCCGTCAGGTGCTCAGAGCCCCATCCAGCCTGACTTTGAGTGTCTCCAATGATGGGGCATCCACCACCTCTCTGGGCAACCTGTGTTAGTGGAAGAGCTAAAAGCTAGCCACAAAAATGCATGTTAATCTTCCTTCTAACTAAAGCAGCACCTCGTGTTGCAATGTACATGGCCTGGAACAGAGCTGCTGACCCTTACGTGGGAGCCTTGAGACCTCAAGGAAAGCTCCAGGCAAAGCAGTACTCAGTTCAAGGGCTGAGGCTTCCTGAAGCTACAGGGCTGCGAGAGTGTTTAATTCTAGTGTTCTGAGCCCATTATTTGGACCCTACCTGCAATGTAGTAAATGTGAATGAGGTTGCAAAGTGCAGGGGTTGAAGCACAGCAGGCAATGACCTCACGCAAAGAGTTGGAAGGCAGGAGAATTTAGAAAGTCGGGCTGCAGTTAAACCCTGATGTATGATTCACTGTCAGTCTTTAAAAGAATGCCTGCAATTAAGCTGTGTTAATGATTAAAGCAGACTAAAAAAAAAAAGAAAAGCATACAGCTCCATCATTTTGGATGTTATTCCCAAGCTGCGAGGCAATCACCTAATCACCTTGCTTATCAACACTGGAAAGTAAGTAGTTTGCTCCAGTACTATTCCCTTTGAAGACAAGCGCTTTACCTGAGTTAGGAGGCAAACTGGGAAGCAAAGGTACACACAAATAAAGCGTGCATGGCACAGCAGCAATCCCCAAAGCAAAAAGCTTCATGTGTGGCTTTGTCAGGCCTCATTCAGTCTGCAGTTTGCACAGATGCACCGACAGACACAGAAGATGAGGGGGGAAACAACACTGCATGGTGGGTTTGTTGGTCTGTGGGGGAAAAGGCTTCTAGTGGAGCTCTGCTGCTCCATGAGTGTGCCCAGTGAGCTCCTGCTGTCTCAGCAGCAGGCTGCAGCAGCTTGCCTGCAACACACCTCAACTGGAGACTGAAGCCATATAAGATGGGTCTATTTTTACTCCTGTGGACACGATTGTAAATGCCTTACAATGTGGTGGTTTTGTTACTCATAGAATACTATTATCTGTCCTCAAAAGGAGATGCTATGTATAAGAGAAAGAAGGACTTTGAACACAGTTTGGAAACGCACAGATCAATCAAACAGGCTCTTGTTTACCAGCACTGGAGGCATTTCCCCTTTTAAGGAGGCACAACATTCAGTCCATCTGCATAATCACAGAATGGCTTGAGCTGGAAAGGACCTCAAAGCCCATCCATTTTCTACCCCCTGCTGTGGACTGGCTGCCCCCCATGAGCTCAGGCTGCCCAGGGTCCCATCCAGCCTGGCCTCGAGTGCCTCCGGGGATGGGGTATCACAGCTCTGGGCAGCAGAGCCAGCTCCTCACTGCCCTCTGTGAGAAGAACCCATGGGGACATTACAGAGCTCAGGATTCAGCCTTGGAAGGACATCAGATCCTATGCTGCCAGCACGTAAAAGACCATAGAAATGTAGGTAGTTATCTCATAAAACCTGACTTCACCCATAAAACTCCACAAAACAGGTAGCACTGCCTGATGGATTTTGTGTCGACTTCATACTGACAGGTCTGAGCCCAGAAGTGCTGTTTGCAAAGAGTTTAAAACAAAACACCACACACAACAGAAGATCCTTTCATTGCACTAATGCTGCCGAGCCACCCAAGCACAAGGAAAGCTGGGGAAGTAAGTGAGAAAACATCCCATAAAACTTCAAACTGCAGCTAGAGCATAACAATATCCTGGAGGATTTAATAATTTCCACTGAACTCAAGTGAATAGAAAGATTAACTTGAATTTCCACTGAATTACAACCAAAAGCTTTTCCCCTGGTTCAGGATGGAAATATTTCCCCCTCCTACTTTCTCAGCTTGCTTTGGATACAGCTCCAAGTGGAGACAAGGCACAGTGGTGCCAAAACTTGAGCACTGTTTGACTGATTGCATCTTCCCTTTGCATTTGGCCCTCGCTGGGGCTAATCCCTCCCTCAGCTCATTGGCTGGACCACAATCCACTCCATCAGAAAGCAGCTGTTGGATAAGACCTGCACTCCTTGACATTTCAAAGGTTCTGTGGGTACAAGACATTTGGAGGTAGACCATCAAGCTGGTCACATGCAGCCTTAAAAAACACCAAGCCTGCACTATGCTGTTTTTATGTCTTCCCTTTTCCAAGTCCAAGAACAACCTCAGCTTCTTCAAAGCCTTTTGCAGCACGCTCCGCTTTTACTCACTCATTAGCCTTAAGTGCAGCCATTTGCTAATTTCGAAATGCAGTCGTTCATAAATCAAAGTTCAAAAGGTGCTTCAAAACAATTCAGTCACTGCAGCTGGTGACCGCTGATCTTTTCAGCTCTGGAAATACCCTTCTAACGGCAGCATCATCCTAAGCACCTTACCAAGAGAACTCCCTGGTTTGGGGCTTTATTAGAGGCAAAGACAGGTGGCCAAGTGTCAGTGAGAGCATTGATGAGAGCACTGTGACCAACCACACAGCTGCTGGGCATCCACAACAACCCACACTAGAACTCAGAAGGGACCCAAAGAGGGACTGTCTCGCTCAGATTGGTAGGCAAGGACATTTCCAATGTCCAACTAAAAGGAAGCCATATAAGCGCCAGGTGAAACAAGTGCCTCCCAACCATGTGATGCAAGACCTTCCCAAGGAGCTCCTGAGGCCCACCTGGGTCTAACACTAATCTGCTCACAGTTCTTATACAAAAGCTCTGCTATACAGAAGTGGTTATCCATGACAAAACACAATGACCAAGGAGATTTCTTCTTAAAGTTCTGCTCCTTTAGCATAGCAAAATTGGAAGTTTTCACTTAAAAACCCCAAGTAAAGAAAGATACGGTTCCCACACACACCCCAAACACCTCCTCCCATGTACCTTCACTCAAATAAAACCAATAGTGCTGTCAGCAGGATGAGGGAAGCATTCATCCCCTTGTAGATAGCATTGATAAGGCCACACCTTGAGTACCACGCTCAGTTTTGGACTGCTCACTGCAGAAATAATCACTCTTTCTGTCTCTATCCATAGCACATGAAGAGGAAAAACAAACCAACCAGTTTCACAGTCACATAACTCACAAGCATGGAACAGCCCTTTGCCACCACTGTGAACATGGACCAAAGAACTGACCAAGTCCACCAGCATCAGGACACTGAAGAGGGATGAGGACAGCCATTGCTAAAGAAAAACATGATGGTGATTAGGAACAGGAGGGCCCTCTGCAAAGCTTAAGGTGGCTGCTTCCTCCCTGCCTCCAAATAATTGTATAGATGCTACCAACTGCTATGCTGTAAATATATGATGCAACGAACCGAGAAAGCAGGTTGAAAGTAAAAGCATTTAAAAGTGTTTCAATTTTGTTGTTGTTTTATGTTTGTGGGTTGTTGGTTTGTTTGGGGTTTTTGTTGGGGGGGGGGGGGAGGTTGGAGTTGGCTAAAATGAAGTGCTTACTGGCAGCTCTCAGCGTTTGGTAATTACATCTTATCAGTCATCTTCTTCCCCTCTACAGGCAGCCAACGCCATCCCCAAACCCAGAGGAAGAAGCAAGCAGGTCCTAGCGTTTATCTCCACAGGGAGGCAACAAGGCTGTCCAAAAACAGGTCAGTTAAAACCAGCTGAAAGTTAATATTTACAAGTCCAGATGAGTCAAACACAGAGGGGAAAAAAAACCCACCGCGTGCTCTCTAGTGTTTTATCAACATTTGCTGATTTACTTTAAAAGTTGGGTAGAGTATGAGTAATTAATAGACTGCTGTACACCCATATGCTGCATCTGCTATAACAATTTATTCCTATAGTTATTTTATTACTTTCTTTGGGAGCTGAATGAGATAAGGATCAGCATCCTGACACTTGGAAATGAGCTCTTTTCCATGGCTGTCAGAAGGAAAGTGGGAATTAATCCTCTAATTTCATTCTAAAAACCAGCAAGATCAAATTCAATGAAGAAAAAAAATATCGTTTCTCCATTTGTTAAGAGGGGAAAGAAAAGTGTTTGGAAGAGCAGTGGCCTTATTATGCTGGCAAGCCTACAGCCCATGAGATCAATGTTTTGATGAGCACAAGGACTGGTGCCAGAGGGGGACGGGAAGGAGGAGAAAAGACTTCAATGGGCTGCAAGTGCAGGGAGAGCAAGAGGCCGGGAGGATAAACTAGGATGGGTAGGTTGAGGAAACAGGGAAGCAGAGTGCAGTTATAGAGCTATAGTGAGGAGTAGGGGATCTCACAAATAAATTCTGTAGGCTGGGAGAAAATGGCTGCTCTCATCTACAAGGGCAGAAATATTAGCAGGGGGGTTAAGCCAAGGAAGGGAATTGACACTGCATGAAATGAAACAGCACGGACCTTGGTGCGCCTAACTTCGAAGGTACACCTTCATGAAGGGGGCTTCATGGGGTCTCCCACCCCATGGCTGAGTTTGCCATACAGATTTATTTCTGGGCTTGCAAATTGCTTCGAGGTGGCAGCTCTGCTCCAGCACTGACATCCCTGGCTCACAGTCCTGCTGCAGTCCTGGTTTCTAGGTCAGGAAGCACAGAGTCACTGCCTGAAAGCAGAGAGCATTCTGGAAGAAAATACTCCCATGTTTGGAGATGTGGAAAGGTGATTCTAGCAAGCTTAGCTTTATTGAAGCCCTTCTGATCTTACAAATGAACAACTGAATGTAAAGACAAATCTATATCCTTTTAGAGAAAACATTGAGGAGTAACCGTGGGGGAAAAAACAAAACCAAAGAAACAGCCAACATAAACCTGGGCACATAAGTCTCTCCTATTTGAGCCCAAGATGACAATCAGCTCACTGATAACCCAGCATGTCACTAGGAGGGAATAGCAGCTCTCCATCTCTCACCATAACCACAGCTCCATCCCCAGACCCTGAGCACCCACCACCGAGTGTCAATTCCAAAGAATCAGCTCGAAGCCATCGCTCACACACTCGCCTGGGTCTTGTGATCCCAAACTGCGAACAAAGCCTCTCTTAAATGTGGTTTGATTGACGCAAATCAAGAGCTGAGCGGGTGATTCATAGTTGTCAGACCGTAACGCTCGCATAAAAACAGCATGTGGACAAACTTGCTGATGCACTCAAATGCTCTGCACGTACCCTGAGAGGCAGAGCCCAACACAGACCTCTCCATAACGTCATTTTCAGCCCCCCTCCTCCCCTCTAGGACAGCACTTGGATTTTCCTAGGTAACAGAAAGCATCACAATAAATCTCCAAGCATAGAGTGTGCAAGAGGCATTTTGCTGTGCTTCCCTACAGCTTGGCAGGAAGTATTAATGCACTGAACAGAGCAAAGACACAATCCAAGCAGAGCTCAGGGATAGCCCATAACCACACCCCAAGCATTTTCTGCAGTTGGACACAGTTGCCACAGTGCCAGCCACGCATTCCGACCTTTCTATTCCCACTTGCAGACTACTCCCTTTTCCTTCAAGGTAGACATTTTTGCTTCATTCTCCTTTCCCCTTCAGGGTCATAAGGAAGATCCAGGCAACTACAGACTATCAACTTGATCTGGGTGCCACAGATTGTCACAGAGCAGATTATCCTGAGTGCAGTCACGCAGCACATATGGGACAACCAGGGGATCAGGCCCAGCCAGCACAGATTAACAAAAGGCAGGTCCTGCCTGACCAACCTCACCCCCTTCTATGATCAAGCGACCCACCTGGTGGATGAGGGAAAGGCTGTTGACACAGTCTATCTACTCTTCTGCAAAGCCCTTGGCACAGCTTCCTCCAGCAGAATGCTGGTAGCCCATGGCTTGGACAGGTGCACTCAGAAATGTTTAGAGGATGAGGCCCAGAAAGTGGTGGTGAATGTGATGCAATTCCATGCCTTCTTCACCCACACAGCAGCCCAGCTGAACAGCCAGCTCTCTAGAAGGAACTTACATGGAAATTTATACCAAAAGCACGTTTCCAACTTCAACAACATCACACTCAGCCCAAACGTAGGACCAGAATCCTAGTGCATACAAAAGCAGCCAGCCCTTAAATGGGGTCTAAGAGAGGTGCAGCCAGGCTCCACCCTTTCCAATCACACAGCTGAACTGCCTTCACCTGCGCTCCCAGGGCTGACCCAATCCTTTCCCCAGGTGCTCCATCAGTGTTTCAGGCCATGACTCAACAGCTCCCATACAACGGCACTGCGGTCCTACATCTCCATTAGCACAGCTGGGACCAGCTTAAAGAAGCCTTCCCACCCACACGGGACCAATGGATCTACTCACCAAGATGGAAATAGGGAGAGAGGTGCAGAAACGTAGGAGAAAATTTGTCAGAAGGACAAACACCATAAAACAGTGAATTACAGCACATTTAACACCACATCACCGAAGCGGCCGGCCCTCCTCAGTTTCTAGTTTAGTCATCATTTGAAAACAAACGCAACCTAAAGCACAAAACCCTAATGAAATTAGCTGATGAAGCACAGCAGCGTGTCGCTGGAAAGGAAATTAAGAAGCTAATCTGACGCGGTGTTTCTCGGTATAAACACACACACACACGGTCCCATGTTGGCTTTAAGCACTCTGTCAAACACAGCCACCAGAGCTGAACTGCCTCGAGGCTCCAGGTATTACAAGTAGTGCCTAAAAACCTTCTGACAGCTCATGCATTTCCAAAGGCCCCTCAATAAGTACAGCTGCAGGTAATGAGGGGCTATGGAAGAGCAGCACTGCAGCAAGCCAGAGTTCCCACAACCTCAAGAACTGGTAGCTTTAAATTTAGGGCCTTCCACCTACGCTCACAAGCCCCCTTCCCTACTTTTACTAAGAAATCTGACTGATTGCAGGATTTTTTAATATCTTTTTAAAAGCAGCATTGAGTTCCCCCTTGCTATGAGCAGAACACTGAGCACCCATGCAGCCATGGCAGGGTTTGCATCCTATTACACTGCTGCCCAAGAACCTGGCAGGCTGCGCCTTCAGCTGTGCTCTCCAAACAACAGATTGCCTCTTGTTGTGCTGGCCAAGGGAAGAGAGGAAGGGATTTTCAGCAGGATGCTACCAGCAGCTGTCTGAGAGTGTCAGCAACTGGAAGCCAAAGCGTGCTCTCTTAAAATAGAGGAGAGGGCAGCAGCAGCACGCCGAGTGAGGCGGGACAAGGTGACGGACAAGAACACATCAGTGCTATCCAACATGGTCCCTGCAGGATGTTTCTATAGCTCCTGGGGCCAGGGCTTAAGAAAACAGCAGTGTGACTAATATATTTAGGAAGTCCAGAAACTGTAGCTTGTGTTGTTTTTGGCTTAGTGAGGCGAAATCAGCTTTAATGACGACCTGCAGTCAGCTCTAGAACTTTTCTTTCTTCTTTACTGACATCCATGACAAGAGTTTATTAGCAGGGCTGAAATTAAAAACAAAGCATCTTTCCCTGCTGTGAAGGGAGCGTGAGCATCCACTGACATCCTGTAAAAGGAGACCAAAAAAAGCAATTCCATCACCTCTTTGTATGTCGCTCCTCCTAACATTTCACATTGAAAGTTGTATGCTTTGTACATCCATGACTGTGGGGTTTATCACAATCAGGATTAACTACTGTGGAAAATAATTGCCTTAAGAGGAAAGATGTGTTGTTCTATCACTGAAATTATGACTTACAGCTTAAGCTCCGAAAGTACCAACCACGACACAAAACAGCTTGAACTTAGTAAAAAGATTATGGCCACAAGTTGATAAGTGGGGGAAAAGAGCTGTCCTGTTTATTTCAAAGAAGGTTTCATTTCTAACAGAGCTTTTCCTGTTTTTAAATACTGTACAGTAATAATCTACCTTATTCTCTAAAGTACCTCCCCCTTTTCCAATCTCGACTGTTAAATAAAATAAGAAGACAGCAAACTACAGCACATGGAGAGTAATGTGGTTGGGGGTTTTATTTATGTTTGTTTGGAACAACCTGGGTAGCTCTTACAGCTTGTGAATAACGGGGACATTTGCAACCCTAAGTCACTCAACAGCGTACTGCGTAACAATGGGAAGTACATTCAGAAGGCAGGTCTTTTTCAGGGTGTTCTCTCCTCCACTTCCCTACATGAACATGAGGAATTAGCAAGAACACACTGATCAGAAGTGCAGAATGAGGGGTATTCAGTGCCACGTGAGAACAGCAGAGAAGGTGATGGATGGAAAAGACACTGCGACAAAGGTCTGTGCTTATACTTCTAGAAGAGTTTCACATCAATAGCTACAAACAACCGACTCCAAAGCAGAAGGATGTTGTTTCAGAAGTGTAAAGCACCTTCGAGGCTGCTCAGTCTCTTCTCTCTGATGTTAGAGAACCTCAATTTTAGATGGGAGAAATAATAAATAACAGCCGCAGAAAGGAAGCTTGTTCTCCCTAAATCCCCAGGCTCCTACTACTGGGAAGGGAAGAATTCAAGCAGCTGAACCTGCAGCACAGAAGGACCTCCCTGGACTTCCCAATCCAATGGAAATGTTCACTTAGGAGCCGCTCCCCAAATCCCAATTAGGGGAAATAAAACATTCCCTTTTACTGGAAGTGAGCGCACACAGAGGCCTTGACACGGCTGCCAGTATCTTCATCTGGCTGTAAAAGCTCACAGTGCGACTGAGGAAAAAGCAAGCCCTGCTGCCTGTGTAATGAGTTACCAGGCTATGAGGAAAAATAGGATGAAGCAACAAGAAATCAGGGATGGCCATCAATGCCATGGCTCAAGGTTGCAATACCTCGACTCCTCTGTGCTTTGTGTAGCTGGAACACCTTGTACTGGTTTATTTTTTGCATGCCTGTCAATGAATTCATCTGATAGAAGCTCGCTAAGTGACTGCCGTGTCTATATACATCTCGGGATCTGACCTCAAGCATGCTTTTGACACGTGCAGCTTCAGCCATGCTAAGTCATCAGCCCTGAATAAGGCAGAATGGTAAGAGTTTTCCAGATGCACAAGGAACCAGCAGCTCCAGGAATCCCCTGGGAGCTCTGGCTGATTGGGATTTGAGAAATTAAGATAATCTATTTGGCAGTTAGGGGAAGGAACTGAGGCGGTCACCTGGGTTGCTTTCCCTGCAATGCTGCTGCTTGGCAGCCATGCACAGCTCAAGGTGCAGCAGCACAGCAAAGTGAGTGACTTGTTTTTGCCATCACCGATCTATACAGCACGGATTACACAAACAGTTGCTTCTTGCTCATTTCCACTCCCCCAGCGTCTCCCCTGATAGAAACGTGCTTGTCAATACAGCAGCTGCCATCAGGCAGCAGAGCTGTTAGCAGCTGCAAGGTCTGTGGCTTGGAACTCTAGGTGAGCTTTGTGAAGATGTGCAGAAATACAGCTGTGAGGCTGACACAGGCAGCTGTATGCAGGAGCAGGAGAGCAGTAATCTCTTCCCACACTGCTCTCCTGCAGCTTAAACAGAGCACAAAGCCAGTTTTCCCACTTTCAGTTGCTAGAAATCCCAGTTTGAGCATATCTGCACAACTCTTCCAGATTTATTACAGCAAACTTCTATCTAAATTCCTCTCTCAAAGTCATTACCTGTGTATCAGTAGTGTGCTATTTTCTGCATGTACCCTTACCTTTATGCATCTCTGCATGGAGGACACAGCTACAACGTGCCCTGGAAGCAGGCACAGTGCAGTGCATGCAAAGCTGCCAACCTCTCTCTTCTCAGTGCTGCAGGACTGGATCATCCCACTCTGCAGGGCTGCCAACCACTCTGCCTCAACAGCCTCATACAGAAGCAACCCCAGACGTCAGGAGAAGCAGTTCATTTGTTTAAGACAGCAAAAAAAAAATTCCCAATGGCAGCGAGAAGAGGAACTGCTGCTGGAGACAGAGTGTGCTGGGAGCTCCAGGAATAGCCGTGCACGGGCAGAGATCAGTGGGTGAGGTGGTCAAAGGTACGTGACAAACAGCTCAGTGTGCCGAGGGCTCGTGTTCACTGCTGACACCAGTCCCCCAGTGAGGAGAAATACTGAGAGATGTGCTTCCTTCTCGATCGCTTTGGAGGGGAACAAAAGCTTTCTGCACCTACCTATCTCCCCAGGCTCAATACAAAGCTCTCCACCGCAGCTGCCCTCCAAGCAGGAGCTCCTGCTGTACAATCAGGGGGTATCTCCTTTGGCACACAGGCCTCAGCTGCTGCTGCTGCTCCCCAGCAATGATATCAGAGCCAACAAGGGCTAGAAACCTGCTCTAAACAGGCAGAGATGTTAAACACACGTGTGAGTGCCTTCTTTCATCTGGCATCCATCAGTGCACATCTTGTGTCTTTTGAGTCCATCAGGCTATCAGAGCTCCGACAGAGAAGGACGCAATGGCTGCATTTTAACACTATGGTGCAAGGAGAGTTCCCAGCATACAGATTTCTTATTTCTCCATTTTAAAATGTAATTACAGCTTGAAGAAGAGAACGTGGTTAGCATATATTCAGAGCTTAGGGCTCTGAAACTCACTTTCATCCACAGATAGAAGCCCCTGGGAAAAAAAAGAAAGAAAATCTTTGTTTTCCCATCAGTGATTTGCCCAGCTTAATTTTGCTCGTTGTGCATTGCAAAATCGATGCTTACCTAAAGAGCAGCCTGTTGAGCAATATGCTCCACTGCTCTGTTGCAATTGAAGCCAGCCAAGCTGGACGATGCACTCAGGAATACCCTCTGCCTGCTCCTCCCCTCAGGTCCTGCTCCATTCCACCATCAGGACAACTCCACTTCGCTTTGCAGGAAGGCAAGCACAGAGCACATCCATCACAGAGCAGAGAGGATTGCAATAAACACAGCCGTTGGACATCAACTTTCACCTCTGCTTTTAGCAGCTTGTTTTTCTACTTTCCAGATCAGGATTTCCAATCTCTAACCGGGTATATTCCTTCTGTGCAATGCACACACACAGCTGCCTGTCTTGTGCCACCCTTTACATAGCTCATATCTTTCTTTCAGGGTCCACAAGTTTCTCATCAGAACATTTGCTTTAAAACCCAGAGGATCTCAAGTGACCAGCCAGCATCAAACCAGCAGGCCTACTTAGAATCACAGAATGGCCTGGGTTGAAAAGAACCACAAAAATCATGTAGTTTCAACCCCCTGCTATGTGCAACCACCAGACCAGGCTGCCCAGAACCACATCCAGCCTGGCCTTGAATGCCGCCATGGATGGGGCATTCAGCACCTCCATGGGCAACCTGCTCTTGAAGAAGAACTTGTACTTGGAGAGAATTATCTGAACATCCATTACTCCTTTCCCTGTTTGCATGAAAAGAGCCACACACCAACCAACCAAAGACATCACCAGTACCTTCCTGCACCCTCAGAGCCACTTGTTCATTCGCAGCCAACATCTGCACAACACATGGCCAGCAGGTACTTTACCCTCCTTGGCATTTAAGGAGACCAAGTTCAAGTCAGCCTGTTGCCCTAGCTTATGATATACAATATATTTGTGTAAAGGAGCTGTTCTATTGAGCCAGTGCCATCCCTGCATACATCACCTTGGGCAAAGAGCACGCAGAGACAAGGTGCTTGCTTTCCCATGGAAAATGCATACATATGCATGCGCAGATATTTAACAGCAGCAGAGTTCCCATTTTTCACCAAAGCCCCATTAGCCAATGATGCTGCTTCAATACACACAGACTGTTCTATTCCTCCTCTAAGCACGCGCTCCACTGAGCTCCCACTGCTCATGGAGCTCAGCAGCAGGGAGGACAGCTTGCTCTGGCATTGGAAGGCACTCTTCGCATCCATCACAGTGAGGAGGTGCCTCCCCTGCTCCTTCCTCTATGTGCTGAAAGGTTCATTTATTCAGGATCCGACTACAGCGGTTCTCCAGCTTACCTGGGAAGGCTTCCCATTCACCACAGGCGAGCAGAGTTCTCAAGACATGAATGTCTGTTTTATGAACATCTGCACTCCATGAATGCTCAGAGTAAGATGTGTATAAATGCAAGGATTGTGCACATGGCAATGCATTATATCTCCAAGAAAAGAAACATGAGATGCAAGATGGCAGACAAGCAGAAACCAACACTGGTCAGAGATCCAGTCTTGTTGCCTTCTAACACTCAGACACAGCCCCAGCTGGTCCCTTCCTTTGGCATTGCTACCCAGCTCACTCCTGTGCACTCTTTCAACACAAATCAGAGAACAACCCACAAGGTAAATGATCTGCTGGACTCCGTGCCATGCTTCAGATCACATAACATGCAAAATGCATAGCCATGGCAGTCAGCATACAGGTGAGGACAGATTCCCGAATCACTATTACAAAAATTCACAGATATATAAGGGTCAGCAGTGGAGGAAATGGATGTTTTACTCAGGTTTCCTTCATTATTGTTTTGGCGTCAATGACAAATTAGAAGTCAATACAAAGATGCCAAGTACATCTTCATAATCATCAGGCATCTCTGACTTGCCATCACTGGTACCCATTGCCATAGTACAGTTCAGATCCATAAGCAAAGGACACATATGCAAGCACAAATAAAGCCAATGCCTTTTCATTATGCATACAAGACAGTTTCTCCCATCTCCAGATGAAAATCCTAGCATTCAGGCTTGCAAGCCCTCATCCCCCATTGGACAAAGCTGCATCCCTGGAGAACTGGCCCAGTTCTGAGTGAGTACCTGCAACCTGCCTCTCCTCCCAGCTGGTGCCATACTCCCAGCATCCTTGTGACAGCATCAACACATGTAAATTCACCCCAATATAAGAACTGAGCAAAGAGAAAGCTGAGCTTCACGAACATTAAGGGCAAGGCCACCGTTTGAGCCGAGATGTTCCCCACTGTCCTCACAATGGACAGAAATATTCCCAACTTGTGTAAATACGGCCTTAGTCAACAGCACGACAAACCCGTACACAGATAAATGTCACACGCTGACGTCAGTGCCAGAACAACCTAATCAAAGTACAGCCGTGTATTTTTAAACCCTGAAGAGGTTGGGGTTGGGTTTTTTTTAAAGCAAACTAAACAAAGAAGTCATTAAAACAAGCCTTTAGAAAACCTCTTAAAAGAAATTCTATGTAATGATAAAACAGGGCTGAAGGATTTAATTCCCTCTGGTTCTGCAGACATAAAAGCTGAGCTGTACCCAGCCCTGAAACTGGCTGTTCCATCTGATGTGTCACTGCACTAGAAAGCAGAAGATAAGGATTTGGGAAAGCGTTACACATCAGATTGGCACTCGCATTTGTATTGGAAATTTACCCAGACAGGTTAAAAATAACACAGTGAACGTTTGCAGCCATTCTGAAGGTCGCTTTGCACAGACGTGCTGCTTTTATAGTACGAGCTCCTGGCTGCACGTGACCACCTATTGCTCGTAGTTTGGAACAGAGTGCTTTCTGGGGACAGCCAGGTTCCCTTGGCTGAGATGGAAGGTCACAGAGTGTGGTCACAACCAACATGACAGAGCCGCAGCACAGAAATCAAGGCCAGGAGCCACTGGATTGACTTGTTTTCTTTCTTTCCTCCTTGTAAATCCCCGCTAACTTATGTTGGAAAGAAGAAAGGTCAGTTGTCTCTCTCAGCATGGTCACAACACATTTCTATGGTCTTAAGGTCGCTCTTGCAGTGCCTGATTTCAGTAACATGAGGGGCAGTGCACAGCAAGAAAAGCCATTGGCACAGATGAGGCAGGAGAGGTGTCCAGTCTTGTGCCCATAGTACCAGGCTCCATATATGTGATACACTCAGTACAGGTTCAATAGGATGAAGCTCCAGCACACACAGTGCAGTGAACTGAAGTGAAGCAACATCACAGCTCCTCTGCCCCTCAATCCTTAGAAAGCCAGGCACAGCATTCATCACCAAGGCTCATTGATTGCTGCTTCACATGGTAGCAGTCCCACCTTCCAAAAATCTTTTGCCACCATCCAGCAACACGTGGAGAGCCAGCCTCCTGCCCAGAAACAAAGCCCATCTTGCATCTGGTTTTGCAGAACTGGAAGGCTCCGCTCTTTTGTTCTTAAGGGCAGCTCATTCCCAAGATACTGGAAACAGCAGAAGTCATTACTTGGCATTAGCAGAGACTTCAGCAATAATCGTATGTAATGAACTCCTTTCCAGGTGCTCCTGTCCACTTTCCTTCTTGTCCTTGAGAGAAGTGATTAGGATTGGATGCTATTTGTAGAGACTGGCAGTAAGAGTTCACATTGATCTCACATCCTTCTGATTTGCTGTGTTTAAAAAGAAGAAACTTGCTGTTTAAAAGAAGGAAGAATCTTTAATTCACTGCCAGCACTTCCCTCGGCTGGAACAAGCAACTGATTTAAGAGTCTTTTAAAGTTATCTGTGGAACACAGATAAATGAAGATAGAAGCCTCATGAAAGATTTCTGACTTATTATTCATTACAGAGAGACAGAAAATAAAGGCCCGCTTGCACTGAAGGTACACTAAGCAGCAGCCACCCAGTAAAATGCTGTCAGTGCAGAATGAAAAGGTTTTCATTCGCAGGGATATGAAAGCTTCATCCATAACAAACTCCACAGCTGTCGGTAGAACAGAGCGCCAAGAGGAACTGTAAATCAGCAGCGCCAATCCCAGCCTGCAGAAAGCAGCCAGAACACCCAATGCACAAACAAGAGCTGCATGTCAAGCCTCCACCTCCAACCTCCCCATGCACCAACTCCAGCAGCACAGCAGGGCTGTTGGCCCCCGAGCTTAACCAGGCAGAGCAATAGGGCAGGGAAGAGAATAAATCTCCAGCAAGAAGGAGGTTAAAAAACAAGAGGAGAAAACAGATGAATTTGATTCAGCACTCTGTGAGATCTTACATATGCCTCAACTTGCGAAGATGCATATGAAGATAGGTGCCAAGGGATCGACTTATTTAATGCAAGACAGCAGAGATGAACCACCCAGATAAGCCACGGGGGGAAGAATCCATTTCCCCAAAAGCAAGGATCAATGATGATCTATTTTCCCTTTCATCCCACTGGTCACACGGTGAATCTGAGACAACGTGCTAACCGCAGCTTCCACCTGCTCTCCTCCTAGATGTCTCCTCAGCTCAAGAATCCACGGCAAGGTCGGCATCAAACCTGTTTGGGCAGGATTTTCTTACAAAGCTTAATCAGCCAAGATAAATAAAGCAGCTTCGTTTTGAATGCTAAATTTAGAGCAAGACTGCAACTTGACCATACAACCTACACAGCTGGACACAGAGGTGATGTCCTTGGACTGTGCAGTTCCACCCAGCTCATTTTGAGTTAGAAATACCCCAGCCAGCAGAGCTGGAGCAGCACACAGACCTTAATTACATGAAGAACATCAGTGCGGAATAACAAAGCCTTTAAGCAAGAATCACACAGGGAGCTCTCAAGTCCCCTGCAGTACTTTCCCAGTCCCCCAACAAATAAAACCCCACATTCAGGGGGGAAAGCAATACCGAGTACATTTACTGTAATACTGGCGGATGAAAAACTGTAATTGCTCTGCCTTGACATCTGGTTTCTATTTTGCTGCCATTATATCAGATTACATAACAAACAGATGATGCACTAGATTCGCCGAGTTCTTCTGCAAGTCTTGTGTGTGGATTTGGTGTTTACATTCTTGCTCACAAGAATGTCAGTGACGGCGCACACACACACACACAGAGCAGTGATTTAAAGCAGAATGCAAAGAGAAGATTCCAAAGTCAAAAGTAAGGGTGACGTGGGGAGGAGGGACGGGTGTTTAAATCCATATAGAAAAGATCCCCATTTCACAACTCAGTTCAGGAAGGTTAATCTGCATGTAACACAGCCCTCACAGACAAACGTTTATACGAATAAGCTGTGAGGAACACATAAGTTTACACCCAGGTAATTTGCTTACATAAGTATTTCACAAGTATAATGATGTAAATGAACTCCACTTTGCCCCATCGTGTTACTATCACCTACCAAAATGCAACACTGCACCACGTGCATCACCTCCTTCTCTTATTTCTGGTCTGTAACGCTTTAGAGGTAGATATACTATACTATACATGGCTATCTAGTAACATATATACACACAAGTTATTTTTTTCCTCTAACTGGTGCTTGTAAGTAATTTCTGCTGTCATGGTGATTCATGGTCTTAAGGGCATACAGTAAATATGCAACCTTCAAAATCAGATGCATATTTGCTGACCTCAGGCACATGGTAAGCCTCCTTCTGAGTCAACAGCACATCCTCCCTCTGCATCAATTCAGGCAGCCATGCAGCAGCTGTTCTGCAGCTGATTCAGCTGAATGCAGGTGATTTTCACATGCCAGTGATGTTTCAGCCTCACTTCATGACACTGTGCTGCATCAGAAGAGATGAGATTTCCTCCCAGAACACGCCTGCATGTGCTTCCTTTGCCAGCAACAAAAGATGCAACAAAGCACTTGCATTCTAGAGTACTGCATTTCAGACACAGGACATGATAAGGGAATTACAGAGTTAGGGTTATGTACACTACCACCTCTAACGCTTCCAAATCATGCACCCAAATGTGATTTTATTCCCCAGCCCCACAGTTACAGAAGCATAGAATGGTTTGGGAAGGACCTTTAGGATCATTGAGTTCCAACCCCTCTGCTATAGGCAGGCACACACCACGCTGCTAACAGCCCAACCCTGAACACCTCTAGGGAGAGGGCAACCACAACCTCCCTGGGCAACCTGTTCAGGTCCCTCCAGCTGGGACATCATGGGTTTGGCTGGGAAACGTCTGCTGATGGGACCTCTCAGAGCAGGAGGTTTGTGCCATTTAAGTCAGAGCCAAATATGAAAATCAGGAAAGCATTCACAGATACCGACCTAATCTTTTCCAGTTTTCAAAGGTCAAGTAATTGGCTTTTCCCCTCATCTTATTCTTGCACAAATCTGAGCATGTTTACATTATGTGGTGTGCAGATGCCACCAGGAATGCTGGAAATATTAGGAAAACACAAATATGTTCCCTAAGAGGGCAGCTGTTAAGGAGTTTATCCCTTAGGTACTACAGGTACCTGCTGCTGGCACTGGGAAACACAGCAGGAAAAAGGCTATTCTGCAGGTGAAGGAAACACTTCTGGCCACGTCTTAACAGGTTCATCATTAAGCACCAAGCAAGTAATTAACAGTATTAATTTCACAACAAGACGAGCAAATTCTACATCAGGGTCAAACTGCATGCCTGAAACAACTGAGCTGCAATAGCTTTACTACAGATAGAAGCAATTACAGCGGTCAGCTGTGTAGCCCAAGGTCAGCCTGCCTGCTCAGTAGTCAGGTAATATCCGTAATTGGGGTAAAAACTTCTCATTGGGACTACAAAAAAAAAGAACCAGAAGGATCAACCAGTTCTCACCACTGTGCCAGTGAGGAGAGCTGCATCCGTGCCTGCCATTTCTGACTGCAAAGCCCAGAATGGATGCAGCTTTTGCTGCTGTGCTCAACACTCTTGAGGGGATGTCATTGCACTGCACGAGGGGGGCTACCTGAGAGACAGAGAGCCAGCTTCACCGTGCAGGGGGATGAACCCACAGCACACCTCCTCCAGGGAAACCCCCACTGACACACATGAACTCAGGGTGCAGCACCTTAAGTCCATCCTGCTGCAATGCTTCCAGCTGGGGAAGGAGCTCAAAGCAGCAGATCCTTCCTTAAGCACCTCGTCTCAGCTGAGAAAGGGAAAGCTGTCAGCTAAGGGATCACAGTGTTCTGATTTGAAGTGGGGAAAGGGGCTGCGTGGCTGTGGCTTTCTCAGAGGACAGAAGAAAAACAGTGTTTCTTCAGCGCTGAGATTTTAAGTGCTTATTCATTCCTCCTTGTCATCTGTAAGCAAACTACTCCTCCATTCATTACGGACTGGCAGAATGCAAAGGCGTAGCGCACGAGTCTTTGCTTTTACTATTATAAATGATGCTATTTTTGCCTGTAAGCCTCCAGCATCACAAATCACACATCCTTCACACACATCACCCCAGCTCCCTCTGCTCAGCTATTGTCTCCCAGAGCTGTGGGTGTTTTCCTCCCATCGCTCTACCTGGGGGGAGTTGTGGCAGTCTGCACAGAGCTGCGTGCTCATCTATAGGGCAGTGCAATTAACCAAAGGCTCATCAAGCAATGCTGCTTCGGGGCTACTGTCCAGTCTGTGCTCACCCCAGAGCTTTCCCCCTTCATGTCACCCCCTAGCAGAGGAGAACATGGTGCTGCCACCATTCACCATCAGATACATGAAGCCTCTGCGCACGCCGCATTTTCTGCCCTCTCATCTGTTCCCACCAGCAGTTAAGTTTTCAGTAGTGCTCAAATGCCAGACAAAACATCTTGAAGCTGCCAGCGTGCTCTGCTCTCTGCTGGCACAGCCAAGGGCACTCTGCAAAGGTCAGCGCTATGAAAAAATCCGTATCAGAAAAGCCTCCTGAGCATGCGATGCTTGGAATGAGAGACTGATCCATAATTAGATGGTTCAGGGTTTGTTATCCTGGAAAGAGGTCTGCAGTGGTATTTCATGAGTCCTAGACCGGGAAAGAAAAGAACCCGCACGGCAGTTTGTTTTCCCAGCATCTAAAAAAAGGATTAAGCTGAAAGCAAAACACGGAGACCAGTACTGATGCACACAGCAGGCTCTCACTAGCAGGGCTGCCTGCTTTACAGCCTCACAGCCCTCGTACCCCTAAACACATTGGAATGACGAGCTGGGTGAGGCAGGAGAACCACGTCAGTCATTCTCTTAGTAAGGGAGAAGAAGCAGCTGGCAGCAGGGCCGTCCCTGAGCAAGTCCAGCAGACTGCTAGCTTCCATCTGGCAGATACACCCCAGGCAGGATGGGTACCCTTCCACGCAGCATCCCTGAATACAAGGCTATCTTCCACCCAGTTACTCAGCAGAATTAATATCTCGGAAGTGGCAGAGCGATAAATAAAGGCTATGTGAGCTGATAAATCACTTACAATTTACCAGTATAGAACAATATCAACTGACCAGGATGCTAACAACAACTAACAAGCGTGACAAAAGCAGTCAAAGCTAGTAGACACGATGAAAACACACGGAGGAACGATGAAAACGCATGGAGGAACATAGTGAAAAAGTAAACGCTGAGCATTACGCCTCCTTCAAAATAAAAGCCAGTTACAATCTTGAAGACAACGGTTGATAAACACCACAAATGCCTTCTTTTATGTGTGTGAAGTACTTCCACTTTAAGATGTTTGAAAAACAGACTGTATTATTCAAAAGAAACAGGCTCACATTCCATTTGCTCCTTGTAAGAGAAGAAAGCTTCTAGCAGGGCAAGTTATCTTTCAGCACAACCGCATCTTCCCCTTTTCCTTGCTACAGCCTCCTATGCACATGCATCTCCATCTATGACACGTGTAACTTCCTGCTGCACAAAAACATGCACTTTTAGAACAGATCTGCAGCCTTCGTGCAGTCGGTGCTCACAGTGAAGCACCACGGCCATGTCCCTCTGGTTCACCTGCTGAAGGGTACTGAAGGCTCACGGATGGGGACTGCCTGTGAATGAAAGCAGCCACTCCAGCTTTGGCACCAACACTCCCTGCTAACCAGCTGGTATGCAGTGGCTGCACTGTGAACGTCTCCAGTTTCAACTTGCTTATCCAACCTGTCTTGTCAAGGCTGACACCTATCTAGATGACATCTTGCTGGCTAAAACCAAAGATGTACTAAAATGCTGCTAGAAGCATCCTGCTATGCTTTCTACCTGTGAGGATGCCATGCAGGCAGTATCAGTGCTTCAAGAACGAGCACCAGTGCAGCTGGTGCTGCAGCAGCCACTGGAGAGAGCAGCAACATGTAAGACATCATCTCTTGGGAATTTAGGCATGAATGAAGCCAGAGAGAAAACTGAGGACATGATAACCAGCTTTAGGCGCATTCCCTATTCCAAAGGTGATGCAAAAAGCTCCTAGAGCAAGCAGTCTTCTTCAGGGAGGGAAACAACCGCCCCATCTCCAACCTGTCAGTGCCATATATCCATGGTTAAGGAACATCTCCAGGGATGGTGACCCCAGCACTCCATGGGCAGCTGTGCCACTGCAGCACCACTCTTTATGAGAAGAAATTGCTCCTAATGTCCAACCTGAAGCTGGTATTTTAACCAAAAATAAGGCCCCACACTCCACACAAATCCTTGGCAAGTTAAAGATTTAGCAACCAAAGTAGAGTTAAGATAGATACACACACAAAAATATATGCACACATGAATACACATAACTCTCCATTCCTGAGCCAACTCAAAACAGCCTTACTGCTTGTCTAACAGCATCATACACTCCTGGGTAGCCACTTTCTGCCAAGATCCTCCAATTCAGGCTCACTGGGAGAATGGCAGAGAAGCAAAACCAACACCCAGCTGACTCTATAACAAGGCAATGGTAAGTGCACATAAATACAGGTAAGGACAAGCTGCTGCTTTGGGCTGAGAATGAGCCACACTCTCCTTTCTCTCAAGGAAAGTGATCTCTAAGTGGACAGCTTTCTCATCAAGCAGACACAGACTATCACTGCAAGCATTCACAAACAGGGCTCACACCGAGGCCTGCCCTTTCAGGCTGATGCATGCCTGCAGCACGCTGACATATGCAGCAGGATCAACAGCTTGTTATTTTAAAAGGACAGAGACAACTTCTCAGGAAGTTCAATAGCAAACTGCTTGCTAGCAGCCGGTTCCTCCAGATTGGTGAAATAACATCTACAGCTTTGGTGCACAAAGTGGCATTTCTCTTCCACCCCCCTCCTTCCACCAGCAGGTTTTGTTTTCATTTAGATACGGATTAAGAGAATGAGGAAAAAAAAGAAATAAACACATCAAACTTGAAGAACATTCTTGATGTTTCTCTGCCATTTGTGTCATCTGAGTACACAAATACATTGGTCTCCTGGGTGCCAAACCTACCGGGCACGGCGGCTTCAAGACATTGGTAAGCGATCCCAGCAGGAGGAGGAAGCTTCCAGAATGACTGCAAAATACCTCACTCAAAGGGGGGGCGGGGGGGTAAGGCTTTGTATTGCTGTTTCCAACAGAAAAGCAGCTTGAAAAGAAGCACTAGTAGTTCTACCATTCGGTTGTACTTAAAACAAGCAGATAAACAAAGCAAGAAAACAATAGCGTTGTCTGGAGGACTTGAAATATGTTGTTATCCTTGCAGTAAAATTCCAATCTTCGTGCTCCCAGCTAATAAACAAACCCAGTCTTGACAATTCCTGAAGATGAAGCTGTACCTCGCCTTTAAGAGCTGCAAAGTTATTCACCAGGTTTCCTCCCATCCATTTCCCCAAGCTCTCAGCACCTGATGTGCACACTGAGAGCTGTTCAAGCAAATGGCCTTGCAGAAAGTTTCTCTCATCTGATTGCTAGAACCCTCTAAAGATTAAGTAACTGTTACCCAATTACTTTGAGCAATTATCCCCAAAACATCCCATTCTTCTGTGTAGCAGCATCCACATTCTCCCTGACAAAAGCAAACAGTGCGCACACATTTTGCTGGTAACTAACTTGGTGAGACAGTTTTAATTCTATATATTTAATATAAACTACAACCTTAGGAGCCAAAGAAAAAAGAAGAGCAGAGAGGGGGGAGGGTCCCGGCTTGTAACCTGACATGCAACAGTATTGCTCTCCCAGCAGGAACATACATCCCACAGCACTTCTGGACCTGACCACTGTGCAGCTGCAGTGTTAGCAACCTCTGGCCTACTTTCAGGCACATTAGAGTCCAACTGTATTTACGCTGACAGAGACAAGCAAAGGTTGTGACGACTTATTGACGCAAGAGTTACTTGGTGCTCTGTGCCAAAAATTAATCAGTGCGGGAGGAGGAGAAACTCTCTTTAAGCACCCGGTTAGAAAGTGATTTGGTGAACTGCTTACAAAACAAGCTGAGGTCTTGCATGACAAACACTGAGAGAAATCAGGACTTGGCAGCTCGAATTTAAGACAGAACCCACTGACCAGAGGGAAACGTTGTGCATGCTCTTGTCATGTAAAACAAAAGTGGTTTTGATCCTTCAGCAATATAAACTGGTTCTATGTTTGTTCAGATCACATCTCAAATACATTCCGGGTAACAATTATTAAAGCACACCGACCCTACAAGGCAGCAGCTGGTCCTACCTGCCGCAACTCTGGCTGCTAAGAAAACAGAGTCCAGTGATCCATTTGAAACAGCTACTGCACAAAGACAGGTTTTAAAGGAAAAAAAAAAAAGTCAGAATCCTGAAGGCAGACTCAAGGAGCATCACCCCTACCTGCCAAGAAGCCTTCACCATAAACCTGTCAGGAGCTACCAGCCTGCAGAACAGGCCTTCCACCTGCTGGAAAGAAAAAGCATCTAATGCTAATCAGATCCTTGCTGTCAGCAGGGAACAGATTTCCTAAGCCCTCCTCCTCTGTTTGTTAAGCTGTAAGGACTGCATGCCTTCTCCCAGCAAAGGCTGCACGAGATCAAGGATACCTTGCTCAGAATAAAGTGCTTTGCACTTGCTCCCGAAGTGACAAGTCGAAGAGTGAAAGCTTGGATGGACTACAAGAGCCTGGTCTGTATGTACCGGGCTTTCTACTCTTCTACTGGTTGTTTTCCGGCCAGCAAAGAGAAGGAATATCAGCTTGGTCTAGTTCAGGCTTTTATCTCTCTCCACAAGAGCAGCTCAGGCATTTTATACAACAGGAACGTGCTTCTTTTTATATCCACTGTAAAACTAAGGTTACAGTTACAGAAGAGAAACTAGTCTGTTAAACTAGAAAGCACAAGTTTTAAACACTGAAACAGAATAAAAGTCCATCTCAATGGATCATCTTTATGCTTTTCTAGCTTAAGTGCATCTTAGCATTACTGAGCTGTAAGGTTTCCCTGCTTGAAGAATTTTCAATTGATCAAAATAATGGAACCGACTTTAGAGTAGTTTAATAATAATAAATCCACAGTCCTATTCGCTCAGCAGGTAAGGCAGCAGAGCGTGGCAGCTGCCGAGGCAGGCTGGGCAGCACCCAAGCTGGCTAGCTGGATGTCACAGCAACTACAGCCACAAATAACTGCATTGATCCTGGTCTATCGACCAGAAGGTGAAACCTGAGAGCAAAGAGTCATTACACAGTAGTTCATGGGCAGCAACGCCTTGAAAAATCTTAAAACAACAAGCAATCAACATACACAATTCAGTGAGTCAAGTGCCCGGTGAGGCAATGAGCCCCACAGCCCCTGGACCCCGTTAGCTCAAACCCAATGGGGTTACATTTGTCCAACAGCAGCCTTTTGGGACAAGATGGGTACCTGAAGCCAAGGCTAATGGGTCAAAGCTCATTGGCTACACCTCACTCCTATTACAATTTTCCCTGTAAAGCTATTTATGTGGTTTGGCAACAGAACAGCTACAAACAGAATGAGTACATAGATTCTTGAATAGTGAAAGGGTCAGGATTGATTTTTTTCCTTCTTTTTTAAATGATTTCTTTGAATTCATCTGTCATTCCTCCAACATCCCGCTCCCAGCCCTACCACAGAGTGCAGCTGCAGCACAGCCAGATTTTCCACAAACTCTCTCCACTGCAAACAACTGCATCTTGCCCGTGCTTAAAAGTACCCAGAGAAGGAGTAGGTGGCACTGGCAAAATCCTACTTGCTCATACATCCAGATGCCACCACTCCACTCCTCATTCAGCCCCAGAGGCACCAACCCTGCATGCTCACTCTTGTAGAATGCACGGGGACCCCAGAATTCAGGCTCACAAGACTGATGTGGCTGTCACAAAGGTGAACAGGCCAGATATAAATGCACACTGGTAACTTAGCTTAGCTGCTCCAGGGACACTGGCTGAGCAGCAGGCACCCCTTCTCAAAGGCAATGGCAGCCAAGCTGGCCTCTGCACCCTCCTGCACTACAGCACCTCCCTGGCGCACAGAAATAGCTTAGCAGTAGTCCATAAAAACAGGCTTAACAGCCAAACTTATCCACCTGATTGCATTAATTAACTAACATTCCCAATTACTGTCCTCATGCATGGATTCTTGTTGTGGGCTGTAGAAGCAGGGGTGACAAGTCAGAGGCCGTGGCTGTGATATGAGGCTCATAAACAGCAACATTTGCCTTCCAGTGCATCTTAAAGCAAGTAAGAGCAGTGCAGGTAGAGCACCCAATTTCCCCAGCAGAAGTAGAAGGAGAAATGCCACGTATGGCTGACAACCGTCTGAGAGTAAGTGGATATTTCATCTCTGCTTCATCAGTCAGAGTTGGTGGAATGACTGAAGCAATCCTTCGAGATCAGCACTGTCCTAATTGATCTGACCACAGCAAAGCAAACAAGCCTCATCAATGCAAGAGCCTGGCACTTAAGAAGGCAACGTGAATCATTTAGAATAAATAGTGAGAATACACTCCTTACAGTCTAGTAAGGGATTTAACTTGGGGGAAGCATACATGAGAAGATACAGGTCAAACTGAAGTTGACCAGAGGTGAATACCAAAAATACAGTAAGAATATGGAAAAAGGTCTTTTTACTTTCCCAGTAAGATACAAGGGCCCCAAGGACTATCTTAAACATTATCATCTAACTTCAAAAGTGTAACCTTCTTTCCTACCCTTTTCCTATCCCACATCTCATCAAAATAATCCGGTTATCTCCCTCTCACCATAAGTACCTGCTTCTCATCTTTATACTGCAGGATACATCACAGGCTAAAAAAACTACTTTAGAATTCTTCAAAAGCCTGCTTGAAAGTGCAAGAACTGCATTTAAAGAAAAAATAGAAGCAAGAGGAACGTACTTAGCAGGGACACTGACCTAGAAGGAACTTCAACTTGAACCTCAAGTTGAAGCACAGAACAATTTCTCTCTTTTGAGGATACAATAAAAACCTTATAGAGAAAGTCTCTGCTATTTGATGCTCCAGAAAGTGAAAACTTCACAGGTTCCATGGTAGCAGTCTTAACTTGCATTGTCCTCACAATGATACTGTTCCTGTTAGAGGAAACCTGTTAGAGGACGTGCTCAGCTTATACATCCATAAGAATCTGAACACAGGTGGAATCAGGCATTCAGTCACACATCAAAGAAAGAAAGGTAAACACAGTCCTGGTCTTGCAAAGACCAAACCCAGAGAGACACACGCTCTAAGGATCATGAAGCAGCCATTTCTTCTGCATAATGAGAAGTCTAATCTTCCACTGGTATGCTTTTCAAATTTTCTTCCAGAGCTGACAACTTTACTGTAACAGGAGATTTTGCAGAACACCTCCTACCTCCACTCACTGTCAAAATAACACGCAGTCCTCAAAGCAACTTCCCCATATGTTGTAGTTTAAGATAGCTGCCAAAGCCTTTCCTGTATCCACTGTATAGCCACTGCAATTGGTCCCTTCTGAAAAGCAACCTAGGGCACTTAACCCAAGCAACAGAAAGATTCCCTTAGCACACGCTTTCTCAACAACGCATTTAGAGAAGAAAAAGCTGACAAGTACAAGAACAAGAAGAGGATTCAAGATGCCAGCTTTGACCAAGACTAACCAAAAAGCTCTCCAACAAATACAAGTCTGAAGCAGGGACGTCTTCAAAGCAAGGTTCTCAAGTGTTTCTGCTACTTATCTCCCTCGTGGCCATGCTGCCATCCAGCCTGTTTTATCCCACGTGGAACAGAAGCAGCAGTGAGTATTCTTACTGGCAGATCTTGCTGCTGAGTTCGTTTCCCAACCAGCTTCAAGGTCTCCTCCACGCCTGGGAGGAGCTCCTCAGGGCTTCAAGACAAGCAATGCATGCTCTTGCATCTGTATTCCTGCTCCTCTGCTGGGCCTGCCCACCAGCTGAAGGCTTCCATCCAACCAGCTTCACACACTCAGCAGCGGGAAAAGTGGGCATACTAGAAATCCTTGTTTTTTTTTCACCAAGAGAAAAGATGTCAGATAAAGAGGTTCTGCCCATACTCACCTGTGCTCTACTTGTAAAACCGAAGCCCAGATGCCCAATGTAAAATAACTCAGCTGTGGCAAACTGAAGCATCAGACAAGTAGGGGCAGGTATAGATAAGCCATATCCAAATCACCTTCCAGACAACAGCCACCAAGAATCAGCCGTGCCCAAGGAGGACTGGAATTTACTGGTATGCTCTTTATGTTTATTGAAAGAACGCTCTTGTCCCCAGATAACTTACAGAACCAGACTGATTACTGCCAGAAAGTAGGTCAGTGTCATTTAAAGCCAGTTTGAAATGCATCTCCACAGAAACTTCTTAATCTTTAAAAAGAGAATGCATAAAATATTTATTTTATGGGTGCAAAATGTTTGAAAGACTAACAGGGAAAGCTCTTATGTGTAGTGCATGAAATGGCTTTCCATGCCTCATTAAGCCATGGAATGTGAAAGGAGAGTGGCTTCTTACACTTGGCAGATAAAATGCCACACAAAAGTACTTCTCAGCCTAGCAAAATCACAGCACATGACTTGCTAACTCGTTTTCCTCGTGTTCTGTGATCATGGAGCTTTTCTGCTTTGTCTGGTATCTCCTCTCAGCCTTAATGATCGCGCTGCAGATTTCTCCATATTAGCCAGGCAACTCATTCTTCAATTTCAATATTCCTAATTACCAAACATTCAGCACTTCAAGATGTAAATAACATTTGCATCTCCGCGAGAGCAGCTCTGAAGAAGGAATACAGCATTTGCATTCAGACTAATTCCTGTAAGATAACATTTCATAAACAAACCGCTTCACTGAGCATGGAGATTTCCAGTCTTTACAAAGCAGAGTGAACTTTAAACAAATACAAATCAGTTGAGTGATTAACTTTAAGCCTTTAGGTTTCTTTAAACTGATCTCTCTATGTATAACCGGTATCGGTAGAACAATCTTTACTGATTAAAGAACGAAATTACAGTGAAACCACTGAAAGCCATTGAAAATTAGGTGAGGGAGGCAGCAGGTGACAGCCAGAAATCACTTCAGGTCATGGGGAGGAAAATAAAATGAAGCCTACATCCACTCTTTGCCAGGGCTGACTTGGTTGTGCACAGGTGTTATCAGCACTAAAGGTTATATAAGGTGAGCCTAAATTGTGGTCGACGTAGCAAGTTAAGAAGTGAAACGAAACATGCTTGTCCCTGCACCCCGAGCTTTGTCATAATCCTAAATGTTATCTTAATTTGACTAATTTTCTTAATTATATTTCGCACCATCTTCATCTTTTATAGCACAATTTCAGCATTTTTTTCCAGCTTTGTTCGAGCACTCAAAGAAGCAGCAACTCCTCTGCCAAAGGGCACACCATGCCTCTGCACTCTGTTGCCATGAGCTCCACATAGCTTCCTCCTCCTGCCTCCCCAGCCTCCAACTGGCAGCGCTGTGCCCTCCCCCCTGCCCCCAGCCTGCCCAGCAGTTCCACCCAAAATGATTCACATTCCTGCCCAGGCAACCACAGAGCTTACCAGTACCTGCAGGGAGATGGATGGTGGTTCATCAGGAGCAGCTGCTGCTTGTGGCAAGAGGGACCCCAACAGCAGACTGCTGCTCCCCCCTGCTCCTTTAAGTTCCTAGGAGCTGATTATCCCAACCCAGAGCTCAAGTAAGGAAACTGCAGAGAGTCTCCAGGGCCAGGCTCCTACAAAATCCCATCTGTGGGTTTGGAGAAGATTAGAGAAGAAAGCTCATATCCACTGAAGCAAAATGTAATAGGCTCTTGAGTTAAAGCAAAGCATTCCCTTAAACAACACACATCATTAGTAATAATTACCTGTAGCTGTACAATCAAAATAGCTATCGCAACTGACATGAGAGGTCTAGATGTCACCTTTGGTCAGGTTTGGAAACTGCTTCTACCAAGTGTTATAAAACTGAATCTCAAAGAGAAACAAGCAGTGAGAACACCATGGGGTGAGCCAGTGGTGAAGAGCCATCGCCACACCAACCCAGCACTTGGAGATACAGTCAAACAAAGCCAACACCATACAGTAAAAATACTGTCAGATCACTGCCTTTGCTTTTATTTCTTTATTATTTTTTATTTCTTTATTATTTTTGCTTTTTAAGGGTAAAAAACTTGCAAAAATTAAGCAATCTCCAGCAAAAAGGCTGATGACAGGAGTCCTTCACTTCAAGGGCTACTGCCAATATGAAATTTCCTCCCAAACACTGAGGATTCACAGCTTCAGCTCTCACTGAGCCAACACGTACCTCACTCCAGGCTCCTCCATGACAGTGGGCCAAGAAGTTTAGGAACTGTAGAGCTCAGGAGAATGCATACATATCCAGAACCACCCAGCTGAGCTGCTGTTTCCCTGGGTTTGAGGCAACCAGCTATTCCAGCAAGAATCACTTGTAAACATGTCTGTTGCAAAAGCCTTAAACTGATTTTTAGCACCACAACCATGGGAAGCTTCTGCCTTCTTTCCTTGCCACTTTCTTACAAGACTCTCTCACAGATCTTGGGCACAAAACGAGGGCAAGGTAAAAAGGGATGAGCTCGCATTCGAATTAAAGGAGAACAAGACAGATCAGCCATGAGAGCCAACAGAACAGCCCAGCTATGAATTATATCTCTCTTTCCGGAATGTTTAGAGAGATGCTCCTCATCATTAGGTTTATTTTCTAGTTCTTAACATAGCTGTGTGCTCAACCTATCCAACTACTGTGCAGGATAATGGAGCAGACCATTAGCTCCTCAGTGTCTCATACAGAATCACAGAACGGCCTGGGTTGAAAAAGACCCCAATGCTCACCCAGCTCCAACCCCCTGCTGTGTGCAGGATCAACAACCAGCAGCCCAGGCTGCCCAGAGCCACATCCAGCCTGGCCTTGAATGCCTGCAGGGATGGGGCATCCACAGCCTCCTTGGGCAACCTGTGCCAATAAGAATCATCCACACACTTGAAAAACAGACCCCTAGAAAAGCACTGTGTTGCAAAAACTGTATCAAAGCTGAATACCTACATGCAGAACACTACTCATAAATATTTAATTTCCCAACTCCCCATAACACCAGAGAGATGTCTGAAAATCTAACAGGCTGCTACATTACAGCATTATAAAACAGATATTATGCAAGGTTCAGATTTTCAGCAATGGTGCCTCTAACCTCCAGCGTCCCTGTCTGCTGCAACATTTCTTGCTCCCAGCCTCAGAAGCCACTAATGGACTGCTATTAATCATCCTGAAGCACGTATGAAATCCTTCCCCTACAAACACGGTTCCTTAAATCTAAGATGTTGACTTAACTTCAGTCTTATTTGGCTGTTAACCCCAAACCGGTTAAATGGAAGTCACAAAAGTAACCTGGCAAAAACATAATTAAACACGCAGTTCCATGTGCCTCGCCATTGCTGGATTACCTGCCTGTAGTCACTATTCCTAACCAAGAATTGAAACAATCAGCAGACAAATTGGAACCCAAATAAAAACTCTTCTTCCAAGCTCACAAACCTAAAAAACTAATACAAGCTTACCTGACACTTGCTTATTTTCTAGTTCTTAACATAGCTGTGTGCTCAACCTATCCAACTACTGTGCAGGATAATGGAGCAGGCCATTAGCTCCTTAGACATGACTTTAGGCTCAAAAGCAGGTAACAGAGCATCTATCTACAGAGCCTCCTGACAGACAGAAATGCCCAACTCTGTAGCCATGAATCGTGTCATAAATTACAAAACACATTAGGGATAATCCCACAGCAAGCACTGAGGTGGATTAATGAAGTCTTGTTCCCACAAAACTCTGCTCTCATACTGAAAAGTACTTCAAATTCAAAAGATATTTCTTCTTAAACATCAACTAACACTCGCCAGCAGAACTGTGACCTCTCCCTATAGGAATAGCATGTAACATTAAGACTTATCAGTGCAGTCGGTCAGGTTAACATCTCAGCAAAGACCCAGACCTTTCAGTGCATTCAGTTGCACATAACACAACAATCAGAAACCTACAACAGGCAGAAATTCCTCACAGCTGATAAGAGCAATGCAACTTCCCATCTTCATACAATCCCACTCACGAAGAAAGAAGGAGAGGCTGGATTATAACTCTGACAAAGCAGCAAAAAGCCTGTTCACACAACACAATGCCTTCTTGTTCCACATAAACTACTATGCAGTTCAAATATAGCACGTTTTTGGCCGAGCCTGGTGATATCTGGCTCTCGTTCTTAAATTCAAAGGGGTTTTGTCCTTACCTGGATGGCTTTGGGAGCTCATTGCTGGTAACGTCAAGTCCTTTGGAGAAGGGATTTGAGATGGATCAGTTTCCACACAAGTAACAGTAGCTCTAAAGAGCTCCAATGCTTCACCAATACATAGAAACTGAAAGTGGGGATTAAATTATGGCCACCTTATAAAATCCAGGGCACAGTGACATGCTGAGTTGCGCACAAAGTAATCCAATATGGTGGCAGAGTATCTTCTAACCGCTTTCAAACTGGGAATCTGTAATAAAAAGAAGTCTGCATTAGAGAACTAAGAATTACAGCTATTTTAATTATGCTTTAAACTTTCCTTCCCCCCCCCCCCCCCCTCCATCAGGAGATTAAGTCATTTTAGGCACTGAAAGTTGCAGAAATAATAACTTTCACAGCTATGGGTGTAAGCTGAAATGACCATGAAAAAGCAAACATTTAACCTTCTAAAAACAAACCTAAAAACTCTTCAGCTACACATTCAAGCCTTAAAAAAAAAACCACCTAAACTTGCATGTTCATTCTGATCCTTCAACAATGCCAGATGAAGCCACTTCGGTCCAACAGCTTCCATATTTTACAAGCCATATGTATGAGTGGTAACTGTACTTCACGCATCTGTTCACCAAAGAAGTCTACAGTAAAAAGAACTTCTTGGTGCCAAGAAGTGGTCTTGGAGCAGGAAGGAAAAAAGCCCACACAATCCATTTCACACCCACTCTGTGCAAGCTTCCAGCAGTTTACTGAGAAGCAACATCATACTGCCAAGGCAAAATCCACCGCTCTCCGTTATTTTTAAGCTGCATGTTAGAGAAAGAAGAGAGCAAAACACCGAGTCAGCTCACCTAATGTACCCCTACATACCCCACAAGCAATCCAAGCAGGGAGACCTGCCACTGATACATGCTATCAGGTAGAGCTACTGAAACAGACAGAGCGAGGTGTCTCCTTTATGCGAAGCATTACACGAGCACAGGTTATTTCCCTCCTTTGCACTGAAAGCATCATCAGCACACAGGCTCTCGGCAGAAAACTTATAGACCTCGAGGACATCGTGTTAGAAGACAGCTGTCCAGAGATGTCGGACATCACTGCCCTCACAGCTTTACTAGGAAGAGCAGTTTATACCCAGCTCTCTGTAACCCCCTTCACACAGCAAGCCAGGCTGGCAAAAACCAGCTAGCCCATCTCCATTAATCCAGCTGATGCTGCTGAAAGCAAAGCAGGCAGCACTCACCCCAAGCTGCTCCAGCAGCAGATCTGAGGGTGTGGTAGCCTTCAGCAAAGGCAGCAATATTCCCTGGGCGGAGGACAATTATGATATTAACTACTACTGCTGCTTGCACAATGAGCATCTGCCCACAATTTATCTTTGCCATTGCATTCCAAACAGTTCCATTTATTCTTGGAAGAGCTCTTCCCATGCTCAACCTTACTCTCCCCTCCTGCCATTGTATACTGCTGTTCCTTTTCAGTAGGGCAGCAACACTAGGTCTGAGGCTTATATACCACCACAGCCGCTTACCTCGGGCTCTGCTTTATGATGGTCCTTCCTTGGTTTGCAGAACAAAGCAAAGCACGTGCTGTTTCAGAACAACAAAATAAAAAAGCCCCAAACCTTTCACTGTCTGTTTAACTCCACCACAAGTCTTTTCAGCATTGCAGCTCTCCAAGCTCCCCTGCCTACCTTGCATTTTCAGAGACCTGGAATGCTCTCTTACATTACACATTAAATTAAGAGAAAATTACTTAAGTGTCATTTCTAATCCCTGCAGGTCTCTGCCATCTCAAGTGTTCAAGATCTTCCAGTTCCATTAATTTGCACATCCTGTTGAAGACTTGGGTCAGCTCGGACATTAGTAAATATTAATATCATTCATTTCCAATAAAAACAGCAGGTAATGTTATGGCACAAGCAGTCTCTGCTGCAGATCAGAATTCAGAACAAAGCTAGCAGATTCTGGAACACAAATTCCATACTAATGCAAACAAGGAGTTCTCCACCATCAGAGTGACAGAGCACTGGACCAGGCTGCCCAGAGGGGTTGTGGTTCCTCCTTCTCTGGAGATATTCAAGACACCTACCTGTGCAGCCTGATGGAGAGAGCCTGCTTTGGCAGGGGGGTTGGGCTAGGTGATCTCTGGAGGTCCCCTACAGTTCTATGATCCCTATCTGCCCATTTACATGATGCAAAACAAATAACACAGTGGGAAAAAATGAGATGATTTTCTTTTTTAATTCCTTTTTCTGTAGAAATGTGACTGATGCAGCAGCAGCAAATCCATCCAGCAGCACCTCTGGTTTACCCATACCCTATTTTTTCCTCAAAGGTCTATCTAAGCTCAGTCACGCATTTAAGAGATCCACAACATTAAACTTCTGCATGTTTGGGGCCGCTAGTGCCTGGGGAGAGCAACCTGATACCCACCTGAGGATGAGTGGGTATTTGTTTACAGCAGCATGATGCTTGGCAGCTTCACAACTCACTGTTTTGGCCAGACAGGCACCTGCAGCCCTGACTCCCTCCAAAGCAGCAGGGCCGCTCCAGCAGAGCCAGTGAAGGCTGGTGTTGCTTCAGCTGCACCTTTGTCACACCCCTCAGTTCAGAAGGCGGCTGCTGATGCCTGCCTGTGCTGTCACCTTGTCATCAACTGATAAGGAACTTCTGTATCTGCAGTCACCATACGGTGTGACACTGCGGGGCTGCAGCTGCTCGAGCCCTTCCCAGTTGTTTTGGTGGCTCAACAAACCAGCATCACTTGTGACACAGCTTCCCTAGATGAAAGGCCACAATGTTAATTTCATTTCTTATCTTACTCATCTCATACCAGCAAGCACATCACACAGCACACTTAGTGCTCAGCAGCATAGCGGGCAGGCCTTCCATTATGCATGTCAAGAAGGCACCTGCACAAAACACTTTCATGAGGATCCAGCTACTTCTTCTAATATCTAGAAAGAAAGCAAGAGCAAATTCACCAGCAGGCATCAATTCATCACACTTCCCAACAAACCACCTATACACTGGAATAATAACATGTATTAGACAGCCAAGACAGAAGGCATTTGGCTCTACACACAGAATTGTTTAACAGTTCGGTACAGATATTCACCTTCCCCTTCTCAGCCCATCTCAGATTTGCCCATGCCAGTCAAACCTGCAGATGTGCAGGAACCAATAATTAAGATTACAATAGAGTTGTATATGCAAAGCTCCACTCTTCAGAGTTTAAATCACATTTCAGCCAAGATCAAAATCTTGGCCTGAGGGTTAAGTACCAGGATTGTTTTAAGCCAAGTAAGTCCTTTTGCTGCAGGATACCCATATCTCAGTGACCTCATTTCATCTGCAGCCCCTGTCAGACACATCCCATCAGCAACCTCAGACGGCAACACTGCAGTGAGCTGACAAGATCACTTGAAAATCATAGTTAAACAAAATCTGTCTGCTGACTCGATGCATCTAAACATGGTGCAAGTCATATGCACCATCCTTTTGTACCAGAAGAGGTTTAGATTGGCCATAAGAAGGAACTTTTTCTCTTAGAGAATGGTCAGGCACTGGAATGGCTGCCCAGGGAGGTGGTGGAGTCACCATCCCTGGCAGTGTTCAAGTGGCATCTGGATGAGGAGCTACGAGAGATGGTTTAGTGGTTTGCTATAGCAACGGTAATGGGAGGACGGTTGGACTGGATGATTTTGTAGGTCCCTTCCAACCTTGTGATTCTGTGATTCTGTGCATACTACACAGTCCATTCTGCTCTGAAGTTCTTATCTGGGTCTAGAGAGCTCTGCCTTTTAAGAGGACAAGCAAGTTATCTCAGAGAAGGTAACACCAGAAGGAATACAAGGTGAAAGCCTTCTGCCTGCTCATGCTTCTTTAGCATGCAGAAGCACTCCGGCACCTTGGAGGCTTGGCCTCCAAAAGCCACGGAAACACCTTCTTCCAAAAAGCATTAATTCATCTCTATTTATATGTGCAATATGAGGCAGAAAACAAGATTTCCTTCAAAATCTACCGAGGTTTTACAATTCTTGCTCTGTATACAAGCAAACAGTTTTAAGCTCAATCCCACATGCTCAGCTTGAGATGACAACAACCACAGCTTGATGCTTGCTTGGGTTCCTGTTCATAACACACAGCCTGCAAGCGATCCACTGCTGCAGCATACACGTGCTTCCTAAAGGCTTCTGGATTTGATGAGCCCCTTAAATAAAACAAGTGCTGCCTTTACTGTCCAGGGGCTGTTTTTCAAAGATTGCCAATATAGGATCCGTATATGAAGGAAGGAGGGGACAAGGAAGAGAGAGGAGGCATACAGTGGTTTGGAACAATAATAATAATAATGATTTACTACATCTATTTACAGCAGAGGCAATGTGAAACAGTCTCCTGGGCTGACTCTTCCCTCCAGGGACCATGCCTCCAGAGCCACCACTTTGCAACATGACAAAAATAGTGGTGGAAGTTCCCAGGACTCGTGCAGCCCTTTGACAACACCACTTCAACTCTTCTCCAGCAGAAGACAGCTTCACTGAAGCTACTCCCAAGAGACCAGGATTCAGAAGCATCGTTCAGTTCCAGAAGCATTTATTTCTTCTATTTCCAACAATACCCAGAAAAGAATTGTCACCAAAAACATATTTGGAAGCCTCAAACAACATGAGGCACACTCTCGATGTGTTTTAATTCTTTGAAGACTGCTTTTCTGTCTAAACACGTCCTGCAGGAGGAATAGCTTTCATACTGTAAGTCGCAGCATCCGCTCAATGCTCGGTTGACACACGTGTCAACATACCATGACAGTAATAGAAACTCAGAGCATCAGTTTGCTGCCACGGTTTCCCAGTTCCTCCATTACACCCATTTAAATGAAAAACCTAAGCTAATGCAGCTGTTAGAAATAGCTTCTCACCAAAGGTACAAGAGGCACCTACCAGTCACCAAACCAGACAGCGGTGCATCACATCTTCACCCAGCTTCTTGTCTCTATACTTCTATACCAGCAAGACAAGAAGTACGTACCCTTAAGATCAAAAGCCCAACACAACCAGCACTGAATGCACTAACCAGCTAGGAAACACGGAGCATTCCCCACTACTTCAAGGAATTAAAACACTACATTTGTTTAGCAAGCGTTGACATTTCAATGCCAGCCCCTACAAGTGCTATTCTCACATGACAGCCAAGAGTAGAACAAATATTGTGTTTCCGCCTCTCCCTTCAACTTCCACATTCGAGTGCACGCTGTGAGGATTTATTACTTACATGCATGCACTACACATTTTAACTTCGTGACAGGTTTTGTTAAGAAAGGGATTCAGTATCTAACTATATTTGCTCTAAGTGTTAAATTATAGTATATGTACATTAAGACTACAAGAGCAACCGATACCTACCTCGTATTTACACAGTTTCTTCAAGGAAGGCTATAATTCATGGCTAGACAGTTTCTGGTAGTTGCTTTTGGAGCAGTCCTGCTGTTATTTTCAGACAGTGGCTTGTCAAGCAAGGTGGAGGTGAGGAAAAGGCTGTGCCCCAGAGGGTGGTGGGCATGGAGCAGCTCCCAGGGCAGGGCCCGGGGGTTGGACTGGGTGACCCTTGTGGGTACCTTCCAACTTGGGATATACTATAATCAAGTATATCACAAAGTGGGTCTAAATTCTCTGACACGTAACCCAAGTCTGTGAATGTATCATCATCATCAGGAGTCCTAGCAGGTCTGCAAATATCGCCTCATGTTCAGCCTGTGGGAGCTCCAAGTTAAATCAGGCAATGGCTTGGATTCTTCCCCCACCTCCCTTTTTAGCCAACACAGGTCACAGAAGAGCATCAGTTTGAGAAATACAACCGACTGTGTGTAAAACCTGGTAATACATAAATTTGCAGGATTACAGAACCTTCCCTGACTAGCAAGGCTCTGGCAGAGGGTCTGAAAGAGCAGGATGCTTCTGAGCTCGATCCAGTTTCTCAGCAAGAGCAGCAAGAACAAGCAGTCTCACAGATGGATCCGCGTGGGAGGGAGAAAGGATAAAAGTCTGCCTCGGGAGCCTGCTCCAGCTGCCACTGAAGCCTCGGAGGAGTTGGTACAAATTGGGCAGCTACCTATAAAAATCTACTCCGTCTCGGCCATTTCTGAAGCCCTGTTCTCTTCCCTCATTCCATTTTTCTCCTCCATCCTAGTATTCCTGATATAAACTCTTTCAAGTACAGACAGCTCAATGCAGCACTTAATGGAAGGTAGATTAATACCATCATATTAAGGACAACATTCGTCTTATTTCTCCACTCCTTTGCCGAGCACCCTGCACACAATTCAATAGCTACGATAATTCAAAAGCACAAGAAGCCAGAAACACTTGATTGAGAAGTGATTAAAAAAAGGGAATATTAGCCTTAATCAAAGCCTTCTAAACAACATTCTCAGTGACCAGCAGACAACTGAAGCACCATGCAACGAGCACCAGCTTCCTATCAACACCTGTGATCCAAACACAGTCCTTCAACATTAACATCACCCTCATTTGTTCAGGTTTCAGTAATGTTTCAAAACTCACCGCCGTGTGGCTGCACTAAAATCACTTTATAACACGTGAGCAGCACTGTGAGCTCTCTGCCCTGCTGTCCAAACCAAGTGGACCCAGCCACCACCCTCCTGTAGACTTGACAGAGCAGCTTTCAAGTCTGAAATGCACAGTTCCTTCCCCTGCTTGCACAAACATACACACACTATACAGCCAAAACAGGATGCCAGCACCTTTAAGTACCTAGTGCTGGGAAACAACTGAATACCTACAGCTTTCCAACTGCACTTGCACTCCAGCTTAGTTTTCTCAGCTGCTGACAATGCACAAAACACAACTTTTTACATCGATCTTTACTGCTCTACTTCAGCTGTTACAGCCCACATCTGAACTTCTTGTTCCTTCTGACAAGGAATCAGAATTACCGGTCACTGGCTGTGCCTAACCCATCTGGTCTACCAACAGAAAATAGCTAAGTACATGTGTCATCAATCACTGTTAATTACTTCATTAACTCAAAAAAATACCATTTTTTATTTATTCTTTTTTTTAAAGAACAAACATTCTAATGCTAGTTTGAACCAGCATGAAGTTCAAACAGAAACTTACTGAAGCCTGCTGAAGCGCTCCATGCTTCACGTGGCATCAAAGAACCCTAGAATCACTAATGTTGGAAAGACCTACAAGATCATTCAGTTCAACCATCCACCCATCACCAATAGTTCTCAATAAACCACGTCCCTCAACACAATGTCCAAACACTCCTTGAACACCTCCAGGGTCGCTGACTTCACCATCTCCCTGGGCAGCTCATTCCAACACCTGACCAGTCCTTTGGAAAAATAGTATTTCCTAATATCCAGCCTGAATCTCCCCATTTCCTCTAGTCCTATCTACCCCCAGATTTTATATGAAGAGTATATAGGATATTGCACTGATCAAAACAAGTCATGCCCTCTCAAGCCACAAACACGCCCAGAAGGGAAAGTTAACACCATCACAAGACAAACCTTAATTTGCACAGTGAAGTAAAATAGGGTTAAAATTGTAATAACTGAGAGCACTCTAATAAAAACTTGAATCCTCAGTCAAAAATCTCAAGCTCATGGCTGACAAGCAAGAACTATCGCAGCATGTACAAGGAAGGAACAGCTGGCACAAGAGCTGGGACATACTTCATGGACTATTTGCCATGGGATCTCCTTCTGGTATGCTTTAAAACACAGCTGCCACTTGAGAAGACTTCAGCCTCCCCATCAAGGCTTAACTCCCCATCTCAGATATGAGGGGATTCATGTTTTGTCAAGTTTCTGTATCTATCCCATCTCACCCAAGGTGCCGTAGATTACAATTTATATTGCTCGTTATGGCTTTATACACTAAACAACAATTTTCATCTCTGTAAGACGGGCAAGGAATCAAGCAAAGCAATTTAAACGCTGTTTTGCCACTCTTCAGTCTTCACTGCCAATTATTAGAGCATCATAGCCCAAACTTGAAGCCTCTTATTCAGACTCCTGGGATTTGGGTTTTCACACCTTTGTACACTGTTAAATATCCTCCTTGCGAGGCCATGCTTAGTTTCAGTGAACATACCACCAGGAATTGATGAAGAGCAGCCACGTGCCACCAAAGCCGTGCCGAACAGAACGTCCTTCACTTTCTGACCTCCCATGTGCATACTCCAAAACACACACGAGGGGTTGCAAGACACTTGCAAAATCCTCCGCCTTGTTGTTTTGAATGATAGGCTGGGAATATCTGCTGTCCCCACAAACGTAACCATTAGAAAACTACACCAGAGGAAAAAGCAGCCAAAGAGACGGTGATAATGTTCCAGTCCCCTTCTGTAGGAGCTCTGAGAACATGCAAAGTTAGTCATGGCACGCTAATAAAGGCAGACGGCTACTCTGGATTTGAGCAGTCTCTGAAAACTCATGTTTTGGTACCAGTTTTAAATTCCAGCAACCTCAGAGGCTGCAAAATGCCTCTGTCACCTCAAGACGCTCTGCATGCAAAGCATGCTCTGGGGCTGGAGCGAGGGGAAGTAGATTGCAGGAATTCATTTCTGAAATGGAACGGAGAGATAAGATCAAGCAAAAAGGAGCAGAGGCTGCTGACAGATCTGCATGCACACAAGCCAGTAAATATGCAAATGTACAGACATTTCTACTGAGAGTGCAAGAAAGCAACAACAGTGAAAACTACTAAAATATACTGCATTAAAGTGAGCTACACAACTTCAACAGGATACTGCGCGGAACAGTTCACCTTGACCAAGGCAAGCTTACTTCATGTTCAGGGGAATGCTGAGATATTTTGGGGGTAGAAAATTTGGTTCAACTCTGAATATCACAGTACTTACAAATCACTTTGGACGTTTATCTTTTACTGCTCTCATTTGGAAGTACACAAAGGACTCGACATTAAGCTGTAAAACACCCTGACTAAGCTGCCTCAGGAAAGAGCTTCTTGCCCAGAAGATGAAACAGTGAATTTTGCAAAAGGTTTCAGAGAAAGGGGAAAATAAAGGCTGTATTGACTGAGCATCCCTGAAGACTGACCTTACAGAGCTAGAGCTGAAGCCGACGTGACTTGGTAGCAGATAACGTCGGAAGCAAAGAGCTGTTTCCAAAAGGTGATACTAGGACATCCATCTGCTGTTCTTGAAGTTTGGAGAGGAAGAGACACCCGACACATATATTATGTATTATTATACAGGTGTATATTCCATACATATAGACACAGGAGCCAAACAAAGCACTTATTTTCATTTTCACTTCATTTTACCTGCTTACTAGCTCTGAATTAGGGAGACAAGCTCAGGAGCTGGGTTTGGATATAGCATAAGACACGCATCTTGTATTTTGTAAGCCAGACTGTGCCAATGAGCAAATGCAGCTCTTCACTACTGCGGTGATAACAACGCTGCTTTGGTAATGAGCCTGTTTCCTAAGGGAGGAAAAAAGCATTCCAACTGGGCTACCTGCTCAACAGCCTTTGGCCTCTTTTAGGACAAAGTGCAGGGGGATGTCATCTACCTGGCAAGCATAAGGAACACAGAAACCTCAGCAACTGTCAGTATCAAACAGTAAGCACACAGAAAAGCTTCAGTAAAAAGGAAAAACAGACCTTTTCCAAGCTAAGTCTCCCACATATGGCACAACAGATCAGAAACAACTTCCCAGCAACATAAATCTCTGCAGAGAGATGAAAGCAGCCTACGGCTCCTCAAAATCACAAGCTGGAGCCAGCAGCGAGGCTTCACATCATCACCTATAAATCTCTGCAGAGCAGCAGTACACCACAGGTAGCACTCAGCACAACGCAACAGCATTGGAGCTCCAGCAGAAAGCCTAGGACCAAACAGGTGTGCTGTCAGCAAGGTAAAGTGGAAGCTCAAAGGTTTGTGAAGCCCTGCTCAAGGAGACCAAATCCACAAGGTGAGGAGTGCAAGGGACAAGCAACAGCCAAGTGCTGGAGCACTACACCTGCACTCAGGCCGTGCTCCCTCTATCAGCAGCCACCCCAGACACGGTCACTGAAGCAAACTCCCTGCTGCCAAGAAGGCTGTCATCCTCACTCAGCAGCATCCTGCAGCTGCAAGAAGATGGTACCTTTTCCCTATGTTTGCTTGATTTTCACACCCACACTTGTCGGCTGGTTACAACATATGCTCTGAACTCAGTTATCTGCACTCAGTGTATGAGATAATTTAGGCTTTCGCTGCCAGTGTTAAGAACTAGTCTCAGAGCTATACGCTGAGGCCCTGGAATTTAAATATATGATAACACTGCAAATAAAAGGAAACAAATTCCTTAAGGAAAACCTTTTTGCACGCCAGATCGGTTCCCAGTAGTAACTGCTGTGCTTTGACAAGAGATAAATATTTACAGTCTAGAACAGAGAACACCTTGTGTTGCAATACTCGGAATGCAAGCCCCATTGGTACACTGCATACTTATTTTGATGATTTTATATATATTTTCTTAACAATCTGAATATCTAGAAGCACACGCGTTGCTCATTTACACTACCAAAATGAAAGCCCAAAGATAAAACACACAGAGAAATTGTCAATGATACCAAATTGGGAGCTGAGGGGAAATGGTTTCAAACTAAAAGGGAGGGATATAGATTGGATATAAGGAAGAAGCTTTTTACAATGCAGGTGCTGAGGCACTGGCACAGGCTGCCCAGAGAGGTGGTCGATGCCCTGTCCTTGGAGCTGACAGGAGCTCTAGGTGTCCCTGTACACTGCAGGGAAGTTGGACCAGATGGTCTGTAAGGGCCCCTTCCAAATGGAAAGCTTCTATGACTCTACAAAAGCACACAACTGGATATCCTGCTTACGAGGAGGGATGATAAACTCCACGCAAAGAAGATGCTCTCATTCCTAGTGTTACATGGGCACGTCTCAAGTTGCTTGGTCTTCCTGCCATTTTAAATTAAGCAAACACATGATTAAACATGAATGCTTTTCTTTTTTTTTTCTGCCTATGCTATCTATGCCATCCAAACTTCAATTTCAAACATGATCTACACAGATAAGAGTCCGGTTGAGCTGTAATACTACAGGATTTCACATCTGCCGTCTAATACTCCTTACCCAACTGCTATTTGGGCTCCAGGGGCACAACCTTTGCGGTGTGGCAGCTTGGCTGCTGGTAGGTTTACAGAAGAGTTTGATGTCTATCTACAAGTCTCAGTTTTCTTACTTCTCCCCTTACAATGCAACTACCGCCTGGTGCAGAACTTTCCTGCCCTGACCTCACTCATGCCGCAGCCAGCATTACTCTGTGATAACTATCTCCTCAATCAGTCAAGCATAAGTTTTCATTCGCTCCCCGTACTTCAGTTTATTTTTAGAACAGCCTTTTCATAGCAAAGACCAGAAGCAGCACACTTTCACTGCCAAACAGAATTCAGCGCAGATCCCTCATACTGTTGCTAGCAGAAGGATGCTTTACTCTGATGGCTTCTGAACACTGGTACTAGCTGAAGGCCTACCATCCAAGAACACTGTCTAAGCATTGAGGAGGTCTGGATTCTCCCCAAGGGACACCAGCTACCTTAACACTTGCCGTACTGTGGGCCACACAAGCACCGGGCACCACCACCACCACCTATCTTTGTTTATAAGGCATAAACTAATGCAGAGAGCATGAGGGAAAAAAAGCAACCACACACAGTCACGGAGGTGAACAAGACCACAACCTGTGTAAATCCACCTGAAAGCACCACAGGGCGCTCATAAAATCATGTAGTACAAGTCTTTCCCTATTTGCAATGGTTCACAGTTCATGAACAGCACTTCAACACACAAGGCAATCTTCCTGAAGGAATACCTGAAGTGCTACACATTGCCCTGTATCACAGTGATGTATACGCAAGCCTTTCCTGTACAGATCCAGAAGCATCCAGCTCTTCTCATTACACCAGGGTTGATAATTCAGAATATGAAAAACTCAGAATGCCTTTTGCTGCCACACGTTCCCATGCACTATTTCATTGCTTTAGCAGTGCTGTGACTTCACTCATAATTATGATTAAGCCCATCAAATGCTTCACGCTTACGGCACTGGGAGCAGATGAGGCAGCAGCCTTCTTCCTTCTCTCCAAGGATGAGGAAGAAGAGTGGATAAGCACAACCCCCAACGAAGCATTCACCACCTACCATGTGCAGCAGAATAAACTTTCTGCTGTTCGCTTCTGAAGGATTAGAGAGAGGACCAGCCTCCCTTCCAGGCTAAGCACTCCATTCAAACAGTTTCTCCCAGCCAAAGCACTACCATTGGATTCAAACAAAATCAGCCTAGGAGAAGGGCTGAAGTGCATAAATGAATTGACTGTACGGATTCTGTTATTTCACGGGATCCATTTACATCACATAGATGAGGAAAACCTGAGATGCAAATGCAGAGCCAACATCTGTTCCAAACCATTGGAAGAATCGATTACCAGCAGGAAATCTCACACCAGGCTCAAATAAACCCGACTGCATGAGGCCTTTCATTTCACCTTCCCTTTCTCTTCATCACAGACTGAAGACAAGACACCTTTTTGAGCATATTCACTACTAACCACATGTGGTTCTCCCCATGTCACGGTGCCTGCGAGCAGCAGCAGCATTAAAATTGGTGCCTCAGTTAGTCTGCGGCACCAATCACTGCCTACGGGTTACAGAAACCTAAGGGTTTGCTGGCTAGCAGTAGGAAACAGCAGCAGCAAAGCAGGCTTTCTGCTTTGCACATGGGGAAAGAAAGGGCTGTGCTTACAGCCCAGCAGAGACCTTGCTGGCATCATGGGCAGTGCTCTAAAATCTAACCCAGCCTGATAGGAATTCTAACTTACCTACAAATTCTCCCCCTAGGGCGTCCCTTCTCCAATAGCCTGCATTCCCCTCCTAGTGGAAACACACAGCCTTTAAACCCTGACTTGTTTCCAGTTTCCAGGCTGAGTTATCCCATCCAACACAAAGGCTGATGCTCCCATTCTCCTCAGCCCGCCTCCTCCCAGACCAACCACAAACCAGATAAAAATGTAACTTTGAACAGCACTCCCTTCTCCAAAGTCTTGCTGGGAACAGCAGACAACAGAATCCATTCATTGTTTTCAGGCTTATGTTTCGGGACCTTTTCTAGAAGCAACCCCAGCAGATGGAAACACCGAAACATTCTTCTCCAGGGCACATGTAATGCAACGGTGTAAGCTATTTTAGTATAATTTAATGCAGTAAAAATAACCTACCATAAACAACCCACTGAAAGCTGCGGGCCTCCCCTTTTGTGGAGGTGAAACAAAATGGGAAGAAGAACTGGGAACAACAGAACTGGAAGAACAGAGCAACGTGCTCATCTATCTTTAATCTTCAGCAGCAATCTGGAAGAACTGCTTATTCAGCATGAAACTCGAGGATACCAGTGTGGATGCAACTGTGATGCTGCACCTTCCCTTAGCTGGCTGTAGGCACAGGCCAAGGCACCCCATAGCCTGCTCACCCACTGGGGACAGGCCCACCATCACAGCTGGCTCTCAAATCTAAGTTAATGCAAATGATATCTGCCAACTAATGCTATCTGGTACGTCTGACAAATGCAATTTGATTCCACATAAAGCGAGTCATAGTACGCTAATGTTCACAGGATTTAACAGTAATTAAGTCTTGGTGACAGGCACATCATTAAAGTACCGTTTCTTTGGAAAATAAATCAATAAACTAAATTATTTCCTACACGTGAAACATCAAGATTCTTCGCTACTCATAATAGATAAATGGAATTAAGATTAATCAGATGTCAGTGTTTACCAAGATGAAAGAACGAGATGCTTTAAAAGGCCAATTAATGCAAAGCACAGCTACACCGTCAGTGCCCAGCTTTTAATCTCCTATACATTAACTTATCCTATATCACCATGTAAAGCAAAAGCTTACGGTACAATACCTCATTCACTTTGGCAACCCTGCCTATGGCAGAGGGGTTGAGACTGTATTATCTTTAAGGTCCTTTCCAAACTAAGGCATTTTATGATTCAGTAGCTTACCGATTCATTATAAAACATATTGAGTCCAGGAGGGGTCGAGGACAGCAAACCCAAAAGCAAACAGTCATCAAACCTCAGTGTGACCTCCAGGCTGTACCCACAGGGTCCCCAAAGTGCCACATTACCTCCTGGACTCCAGCACAGCAATGCTTAGTCAAACCCTATGGGCCTGCTTGACCAATGACGCCCCATGGCATCCCTTCCTCAGCCCCCTGACAGGAGCTGACACATCACCTTCACCCTCAACCTCCAGCTCCTCCCAGCAACCTTCTGGCTTCCTTTAGTGGGGAAATACTGGCCGTAGGTGGATGGCTGGACTGGATGATCTTGGAGGTCTTCTCCAACCTTGGTGATTCCATGATTTTAAATGGCCGCCATGGAGCACTCTTAGGGTTAAAAACCACAACTAAAACCTCACCCTGACCAGCAATCAGGCAGATTTTTATCAAACTTCTCTGAGATAAAATCCAGCAGAAACAACAACAACAAAAACATTTAGGAAAAGAATGAAGCTAATTAAGATGCATCCAGTAATGAATGCCACGCAAAAAGATTCAAGTTCTACAGATGCAGGCCAAGCTGTAATTCCTTGCAAACGGAGAACCACAAAAGCATTCCAGGAGATTTTAGGCTGTTCTAATTGCTCCTCTTTTCAACATCGTTTTACAGCTTCTGTGTGCTTTCCTACTTCTCTGTCCCCACTTATCTTACCTATTTTCACCCCTCTGAATTTTCTAAGTCTTTATCCTTTAAGACAGTCAGAAACGCACGTCTATTTGTTCCCTCCCCTTCTCCCAGCTTAAACTGCCCAGAGTCTTCCCAGGGAAGGAGCACTGCCCAAAATCTGCTTGCTATTCAGGCAGTCCTGGCAATGACAAGCAGCACTTCATGAATCATCTGTTATATACTGCCTTATCAACACGGCCCGCTGCACGAGAAAGTAAACCTGGCCCACTTCAGTTTCCCGCATAACATCATCAAAATGTGAGTGGCATTAATCACTAAAGCAGTTTTAAGACCCCTCGGCCAAGGTCTGGAATGCAGCAGGTAGGAGACTGCTGTTTCTCAACTTATACAATGTAAGGCAAAAATCATATTTTCAGCTTTGATTTTATTATTGTTTTTATTCTTGTTGCTTGCAAGTCTGAAATCAGCAAGCTGAGGAGAACCAGGTTCCTTTCATCGCTGCAGAGCATTGGTGTGCTTAGGCCTCGAGTACCTGTAAATGGAAAACATGGGTTATCTATAAGGGAAGCTGATGCAAAACTGAAGAGCAAATTTGAATGAAGTGACAAGATGCATCCTGACAGCTTCTCTGACCAACAACACACGTTGAACAAAATAAGCTCCAGGTGCTCCAGCAGGGATCTGATAGAATACAAATCCGGTGGCTGGTCTTGCAGACTGGGTAGCAGGAGGGTGCAAAAAGTGATGGGACACCTAGAAACAAGCTACAGATAAGCCAGGAGACCAACAGAGCAGGAGGCATCACCAAGGAGGCCAGCAGGAAAAGTCAAGAACACTTGGCATCACAAATACATGATGAAGATCATTATCACGATCCAAAGAATACTTCCAGCTAATATTTCTTTATGGTCTTTATGCTTGGTAGTTTGGAACGGGCTCACAGCGAATACCATTCAGCAAATAAAATGTTCCGGTAACATGACCATGTTCACCAACCATCAACTCAAGATGAGTGAGAAGAGTCCTAAGGGTTTGAAGAGTTGTGTTATATACATGGTATTACACCTATGCACACAACAGTACTTCCAATGAATACTAATACACGTAGCACCAAGGAGCACAACACAGACATTTTGTTACCTGGAAAAGGACAGGAGGCCAGAGGAGTGCTTTCACCCCACGATTAAGTGGGCCCAGCTGGGTTCTGAGCATTCAGGTTGTCAGACCCTGCTCAGCACACGCTTGGCCACTTAACCCAGACAGCACATGCTTAACTTAAGCAAACTCAAGGACTCATTTACCGTCATATTACAAAGGCATGGCATACAAAAAGCGTTCCAGGAATGCAGCCCAAAGGTGCTGAAAAATAATGCCAGTGGTCTTCCAGTGTGGCATGCCCAGCGTTCAGCCAAGCAAGAACACAAGCACCCCTCGTGTTGTCAGCCCTCAGTCCCTGAGGTCAGGCTGTGCAGCAGGTTCTAAAGGACATCCAGCATGCAAACTGCTTTCAGCATAAGTTACTTGGTAAGTGCATGGTGAGCTCTTAGCTGTTCTCAGCTCTGGAAACAGAAAGATGACCTGGAGTACCTGACTGTCATATACTACATAGGCAATGGAAACATTCTTCCTCAGCACTTTGTCTTATCTGGTTTGGGGTATGTTCATGCAATGGAAAGGCTGTAGCTGCCTCAGAACTGGAAACCCACAAATGATCACAGAGGGAAAGCTTCAGCCATTGCACCAAGCTTCTGATCCCAGAGGCATCTTCCGATGGCTTTAAAGAAGTCTGCTTCAGGGAGCAGCAAGCCACTTCAAAGAGATTAGGAGGGCAACGTAATCTAAACCCACGGGCTCCTGCTCAACTTTACCTTTCATTTTCACTAAGCCCAGCTCCCTGCCCTTGCAGGTCACTGCATGGTTTAATGCTGCAGGCTGGAATCAGCTCCACCTCTCCAGGAACCCATAACCAAGCAGCTCCCTCTTTTTGCTTAATTCTTCCTTCCGTTTCATTCTTTTTTGCTTGTAAGCCAACATAAAGTGATAAATGAGACTCGCTCCCACCAACCACATCACATACTTGGGGCATGGAACCCACTGCCCCCCGACCCTGGCCATACAGCTCAGACCTGCCTACACATCACATAACCAAGGTTGGAAAAGACTCCCTGAGATATCCAGTCCAGCCATCCACCTGCCACCGATATTGCCTGCTAAACCACAGCCCTATGTAAGCAGAGACGGCAAAGAAAACCACAGTGCTGAATGGTTTTGCAGGTCACGGTGCTGCACGGACACACACATCTGAAGGGGCAGCTCCTGTGCAAAGGATGAAAGCTGCCACCCCGTCCTTCCAACCCATTCTGTACAAGCCATTCAAAACACATATCCGGCTGTTCTAAAGCATCCTTGTCACAAAACCAAACCCTGAAGCAAAAACCCAAAGAAATTCAAGAACGGGAAAGATGAATTTTAAAGACTTGAGATTATCAGAATCATTTTCCCCCCCTTCAGTTGAGCCAACCGAGAGCACAGCTTAACGTCAGCGACAACACCTGGCAGGTGCACGTGCCATTCAGAGCAGCAGACACATCCTGGAAAGCACGTTTCACTTGGTACAGAAAAACCTGCAGTGCTAAAAAACTTCCTCTTTCTAACTGGGTGGCATTTTACATCTCCAAATGGAACTGAGTGAGCACATCACCATGGTGACGGGAGGATTCGGCAATAACTTTGGTGCCTTGTAATTGCGGTATATTTGTATACAAGCAGCTGAGCTTTCTTAATTCAATGCCCTCTTAACTCTTTCTGAGAGGCTGAGGAGTGACAAAGGCAGCCTTTGGGCTGGGAACTCCACGCGGCAGCACTGGAAACATCAGAGCAGGCAGAACTCTGCGGGAGGGGCTGGGGGGGGGGGGAGGAAAAGGAGAAAAAAAGCAGCCTTGCCAAGAAGCAGATTATTATATAAACTTCAGAGCTCCTTAGAAACGTCGCTGTTATCAAAGCATAATTAACTTCAGGTAGCTTTTTGGCAGGGAACACGGCCCCAGCTGGAGGCAGCCCGTGACAGCAGCACATCGCGGCACCGTTAGCGAGCATGGAGCTGAGGACAAGCACAGGGCACCCATCCGACCCAGCACACACAAACCTTCCCCTTCGCTTCAAGGCAGCGTTTTAGGGGAGGCTGGGAGCAACGAGCCGAGTTGGTGCCAACGAGCAAGCGACAAAACCTTCCCGTATCATGCCCCAAAACAATTACGCAAGTGCTTTGAATCAAAGGCCGGTTCAGCTCCCAAATACAGCCCTACCATCATGGCAACTAAGCGCTCCGCAAACACATTCCCCTGCTCAGAGGCCACGCCGCTCGGAGATGATAGCGCCGAGCATCGCTCTGACAAATTCCTGCAGCAAAAGCCCGCAGCACCTCCCTTACGCAGAGCCACGCGCGCTGCAAGCCATCTTTTTTCCCCCTTTTTTTTGTGGTTTGTTTCAAGTTAAGACCCCAACATCGCAGCACAAACCTCATCCCTCGAGCTAAAACACAGCATTCTCGGGGACTTCCACCAAACCCGGGGGCGGTGGGGCCGTGCGGGGCCGAGGAGGCGCCAGTCGGTCCCAGTCGGCCCCGCACGGCCCCACCGCCCCCGTCCCACGCCGCCCCCGTCCCCGCCGCTCACCGCTGCCCGCATCGCTCCGCGCCGAGCCCCGCGCGGCTCCGAGGCGGCGCCGCTGCTGCCGGGGGTGGGAGGAGCCACGCGCGGCCGCGAGTGGGCGTGGCCAACGCCGTAGCCCCGCCCCCTTTTGCCTCATTCACAAAAAAACGCCAGCGCCGCCGCCCGGCTGCGGGAGGAGGGGCGAGCGGAAGCCACGCCCCCACCGGGCTCGACGTCCAATCGCGTCGCACAGCGGCTCAAATCCACCACGAGGGACAACGCGATTGGTGCGCGGAGCTGCCCGTCACCTCCCTCCTGCGGAACCCTCCGCACCGCGCGGCCGGAGCCCGGAGGAAAACAACCGCGCGCCCCGTCGAAGCCTTAGGGAACCACGGGGAGGGCCGGGCCGGGATTAAAAGCCGGCGGGCAGAATCTCGCCCAGCCCTTGTGCCCCGGGGCTACCCGGCCACGCGAGAGGCTCGGCGTACTGACCTGCTTACCGGTGGGAGGAGCGTGGAGCCGTGAGGCGAGAGCTCGGCGGCGGACACGGGCGGCGCGCGCGCCACCAACGGACTCAGCCCGTGACGGGATCCGCCATCTTGGAATTTTTAGATGGAGAGTCACGTGGTGCGACCATTTTTCCCACCGGCCAATCAGGAAGCGCGGGTTATTTATAGCCTCGGCTCCCTCTTTGCACTCCGCCTCATCCCGGCTGGGCGCGCGGCGGGGGAAGGGAACCAATCAGGCCCCGCCTCGGCTCTTAGCCCCGCCCACCCGCGGCCGTTGGGCGCCGTCCGTTGGGTTCCTCAGGAGTCCCGTCACACAGCGGAGCTGCTCTATCGCTGTGTGTGACCCCGGGCAGGTATTAATTACCCTGGGCTGCTATTAAATGTGGAGGTTGGTGGCCTTGCACGTAGCGCAGGGTTGGAGCTTCGTGATCCTTGAGCCCCCTTCCAAACCAACCATTCTATGATCTACAATCGTGATTCTTCTATGCTTGAGCCTACAGCCTATAGTATGTGTCTAAGGATATACTGCCACTTCTGCATAAAGCTGAAGCCCTTTTTTGTCTCGTTTTTACCATCTACTGGCTTGTGGGCTTGTTTGTTTGTTGTTTTTTTGGTCAGTGAGGTTTTAGGTTTCCTCCTATGGTCGTTCTGCTATCTTTATTCTGGGCCGGTTTGTGTGCTCACGTGTATGTATGTCTGCATGTATAAATAAGCTGCTAAATTATTTTAAAGTGTCCAGAGACGTGTGGGGATAAGTGCTTTAGGTCTAGAGGTTCACAAGTGCAGACTGTGCAACCAACAAGGCAATACTGATCTATGCCACAAGCTGCCCAGTGCATGGAATGAGCGGTGGCCATAGCAGGACCCATGTATGGACAGCTGGGTGGCTGCCTGCCCTCTCCTGAGGCTTCCCATTGCTTGGGCTGCTGCGAGGTGCTTTGCACACCAACATACTTACAGGCATTGCTTTGCTTAAGTGGTCCCTGAAGCAAATCAGTGCCCCCCATATGTGCCCTGGATGCTCTCCTGCAGCTCCAAGCTGGCTGGGTCTATCACCTCCAATGCCTTCTACATGGCTGAAGGTGTTTCAGAAAGATGAAAGAAGAGAAAGAAAATTGCACCCTTCAAGTTGCCATGGAGTGTAAGTTTTATCTTCCAAATTTGATTGATGCGGTACTTGTGGCCGTGGGTGTGAATATGTGTGTGTCTATTAATATCCAGTCTAGGCTAACCTGTGCATAATGACAGAAAATTAAACCCTGCCATTGTTCCTATAAACTAGAATTCAGACGTGAGCAAGAAAAAACGTTCTTCCTATATGTGAAAGCTGACTGTATGTAGTATAGTCTGTTTTTACTGTAATTGCAGTTGAGAAGTTTACTTAAAAGCCATTTGAATTAATGGAATTGGCAGAGCTAATTCATAAAGACTGAAATAAAATGCAATTACTGAGCTTCCCGCCCACCTCCACCTCATCTCTATCTGAATTCCACTTGTTTGTCAAAAAGGGTCCATTTTTTGATGTCCTTAAGCAGGTAACATCCATCACGACGCTCCAGCACGTTTCCGTACCCAGTCACAGCAATCTGGAGAAAGCAAAAGAGGAGCTCTCAGCTTTCCATCCTAATGCTGCCCCTTCCACCACCTCCTCGTCAGGGAAAAGAGCATCGAGTTAGGGAGAAAGCCAGCAGGAGCTTCCTCTAGAGCCTTGCCACTGAAGAGCAACACCTACTCCAAGTGCCAGTGCTGCAGTCAAGCCCAGACGCAAGTGTCCATGTGTGGATTGCTTTCCCTCCTCCCTCCTGATCAGTCAGTTGCCATCATCGCTCTCCCCTGATATTTCTCTCCCTCCAGTCACCCTTCTTTGCCTTATCTCCCACTCCCATCTGCTCTGTATCCTCCCTGCATTGTACACATTTCATCCTTTCTACCATCAGGAAAAAAAACGCGACAAGGAAAAGTCATGGTGCTGCTGCTGGGGAAGAAAAGACTGGGTAAGGAAGACGTAGGATTCGAAAACATACAGAAAAAGCTTTGCAACAATGAAGAGAGCGTTGGATATTTATAGCAGTCATCCTCAGTTTGATACTCTTTGAAAACGTTTCCTTGCCAAATTTTGCTGAATTGTATAAGTTCCGTATTTGTTTAGCAATAACATTGATCCTCTGAGAGGAGAGAAGGAACATGGTGCAGCCACTACAAACTGCTGCCCCTAAGATCTTACCGTAGGACATCATCCCTCCTGGGCGGACTGATGAGCTGCGAGGATAGAGCAGATCTCTTTGCCTTCAGCTGTCAATGTTAGCAGCACACTGAGGCTTCAATAGAGAGATACACAAGAAACGAGTCTGTACTTTAACATGAGATCTGCGTGGAGTTGAGGGCAGGATAATTGCTGGATCATTTAGCTTACCAGTGACTATTATTTTCCTGATTCTTTATCTACATGTTATTGAATGCCTTGATTTTTCATACTTGGCAGCTGCTGAGAGAAAAAGATATAGCGATGTGTGTGCATGTGTGTGTGCATGTGTGTGTTTCTCTACAGGGGAGCCTTAGAGGAAATATTGATTCATTTTCCTGTCTCTTTCAACCAGAAAAAGAAGAATCCTGAATGATACAGGATAAGAAGAACCCCAAACAATTAAAGTAGAAATAACTGTGAGGAACAAAAAGCGAACAAAAAAGCAAGCTGACAAAAAGCAACAAGTCACTTTTTCAATGAAAATGTATATGCAGTCAGGCCCCTGGCTGCTGGTTTTATAAGTGAAGATATTGACTTGCAGCTGAATGACAAGTAGAATACTTCTCTACTGAAATATTGATAGTAGATTACACTAAACCACAAACTATCTCCATAAAGCCCATCATTTCTTATCCTAATGGTGTTTTCTTCCCCTCAGATGACGACTCCATTCATGATACGATGTCTTTATTCTATCTGCGGGGAAAAAACTTTTTACCATACAGCTAAATTAACTTGTCAAAAGACTTCAAACTTCGGAAGCTTTTACAGCTCAATTCAAAGCTATTATTCAAGATTGAATGAGAAGGCTGTGGACTGTAAAAGCTGGCAAAAAAAAAAAAAAAAAAAAAAAAAAAAAAAAAAAAAAAAAGAATAAATCTCACAAGCATTCACAAGTTGAATGGAATACTTACTTTTTGTTCAGGTTGTGTGTGTTTCATTGAGCTGTCTGAGAATGGCTGTATTTTGCCCATAAGCCCCTTGCTTTGCAGAGAAAGAGTGCTTCTCACTGCCGCTCTCAGAGCTGTGACCCAGTGCTTGCTCTTTCACACACGCCTGATTGTATTTCCTTTGGGCCAACCCAAGTAAGTGCCAACCAGCTCTCTAAAAATGTGGGGAGCACAAAAGAGAATGGATAGCTCCTAAACAGAGGCAGAGCAAGAAACAAACCTATATCTAGTCTTTTAAAGATCCTAGACTTGCATCATCTTACTCACAGCTTTCTCATGCAAATACAGCTGGTTTCAGGAGCAGCAATTGCCTTTCAGGAGGAGCAACTTCCATACTTCACAGCTAAGTAGCAGCTGGCAGAGCTTGCACTCAATGACTTCTTTTTCTGATCCGGTCTCCTTTGCAATTCGGTCTCTTTGAGACAAACACAAGAAGGCAAGGTGCAACTTAGGTAAGCAGAGCATAGACCAGTGTTGACAGGATCAGCAACGCAGCACCAAGATATCCCTGGGCTTTGCACTTCAGAAGCTGAGCTCTGGGGAGTAATTCAGAGCTGCCTCCAAAATAGGACAGCAACGTAGTGCAGTCTGGAAGAGAGCATCTTTGATCTGAAGTTATTAATTGCAAGCTAATGAAACTATTGGACCTGGCTTTTTCTTCATTAGTGCCTTGGTCTTGCATCTGTAAAACAGTAATATCACTGTTTCCCTACCTAAGAATAGATGAGGATAAAAGGCTGTGACTTCTTATCCATTACTGGGAGACCTGAAGATACAAATGAGGCAGCATAGCACCAAGAAATAACCACAACAGAATCCATCACCAGGCACTTTGGTCATTGCATAGCAGAATGAAGTACTCAAGTGGCAACAAACTAATACAGTTCCTAACAGTTTCTTCCTCCTGTAGCCTTATTCCATTAAAAGCAGCCATTCAGAACATATCACAATTGTGCAAGATTGCTTGTCGCAGACTATGCATCAACAGTATTACTTTAGCTTTGCTTGAGGAATGCCATTGGAATTGGTGCTGATAAGCATGCTGGAAACAAAACCCCATTGGCCACGAGGTTTACGCACATGGAAGACAAGAGCACACAGATACAAAGTAGATCAGCAGAGACCAGGGACAGAAGCCAAGTGCGGCTCTAAAGTAAATCATGTTTTGTTGGACGTGGTACTTTTTGACTTCTTAAAGAGAATCACAGCAGATCACGACGTGTCAACACAAGTACAGGCATCCAGAACAGCGACAGTGAAATGGAACTGTGGAAAACAGTGTCATGAAAGGAACATCTCCAAAGGCTGAAGAGTTACACCCTGGTTGTCTCTATTAGATAACTAGCTGTGAATTCTGAATCTTGGCCTCTCATTTGATATGTCATTTAATGGACAGCCAAGACATAAATAATCAGCCATTCATGTTAAAAATATCATTTAGAATATGCTACAATGAGCTCAGATGATTCAGAACCTCTCCAGCTCTAGAAATATCTACATACGCCTATAAAACATGGACACAAAAGAAAGGTACTTGGCTTTCTCAGGCTCAGTAGGAAAGATCGGTCCTGTGAAAGGGCAGGAGGTCTCTTCTAGGAAAAGGGGAAGAAAAAAGTCAAATTCCATGTTTTGTAGAAGAACAGATAGAGGAAACACCATGATTTCAAGGGTGGGATTCAGGGAAAGGGCTGAGTGGGACAGAGAAGGAACTAACCCAGAAAGTACTGAATGGGATGGCGCGGAAACTAAAGCTGACAAGCTGTTTCAAAGATCTGCAAGGCAATGGAGTCCAACCCAGAAAAGGAATGCGAGTAATGGAGATAGAGATCAATAATATCTACGCTGCATAATAAGCACCATATAGTTTTTTAAGAAAAGGAAGAGTTTATAATAGGTACCTCTTGAGAAGATGTTGCAATGCAGTGCGTCTGTGCCTTTCCAGCAGATTTGGTTTAGGCTGTTCACGTTGAGATACGTTGGCATCAAAGAGACGAGACTCACAGATCTTGATTTATCCTTATCAGGAGCTTCCTGCCTTGCTAGTAGGTTGCTTGGTGCATATTAAAGGATCAGTTACGAACACCCGTGGAAGCTTTCCAAACATCATACATTAGCAGGCTGACATGGATAACTTCTAGGAAAGCTGCTGGTGTGGCTTAGAAATGAGAGTTAGATTAATTAAACAAGACCTTCTACCTTGTACTGAATAAGGGGCAGAATGCATCCTGGCTCTTATATAGAGATTGCAAAGTGAAACATTGAGATCATTTGATAAGAAGCATAATAGCCCCAATCTGGGCTGTGCTGCTCTATAAGCAAGGAGAAGAGAAAGTGTTAGTGTACAACTCTTTGGTTAGATCTGTGTGATCGAGTGAACACAACACACACAGTAACCAGCCTGATAGCTCACCAGTGATGACAGGTTTGTAATTATGAATGTGGTGAGAAGGTTTGAAGCGTTAGTGGAGGATGGATGGGGAAGAGGACAGGCCACGTGGTGGGTGAGCTGTGCAAGTTAGCTTTATACTTTCTTCTGGATGCTGTGAGCACCAGCTACTGACTTCCAGACCAAAGCATGAGAATACTCTTTGTCACCTTGGTTTTGGCTCATCTAGACAACCTGTTCAGGAAACATCATTTATTAAAGTACTGGGAACACTAAAGATGCAAGGCTGTTGATTCTGATCATATATTTAGAAGAACAGTTTCTTCTTACAGCGGTGGCTGATAGGATCATTATCCTCTTTTCAATAGAGGCTATCAAGTGTTTCAGCCTTGCTGCTAGTACCTTACAGTCAGCCAAGAGTAAAGTGGCTACCTTTGTCATGATAAAAGCAAAATAAGGGTTGTCAAGGTCAGAAAAGCAAAGGAATTACCATGACCAGGCTAGAGAAAGGAGCTGTGTCCTATGCAGTTGCATGAATGTATTTCGGAGGTGACTGCACCACTGCAGACCTCTGCTCCTCCCATGCACACCTTGCCAGGAGACTGAGGAAGGTGGGTCCTTATGTCATTGCAAAAGAGTTCTCAGAAGATCTCTATTTAAAGGCAAGTTCTGAGGAGCATCACACTGCTTTGGGCACCTTGGCTCAGTAAGGCTGTCTACCAAACAGCCTCTGAAGCCACAGTCCAGAACTCCAACCTTAAGGTTGTTTTCAAGGAGTGCTTTTGCTTTTTCTGGGCTTGAGCTCAAAACCCCACTTGGAGTCGCTCACATTCACGTCAGCAGAACAACACAGCCAAACAAAAAGTTCCTTTTCTTTTTCTTTAATTAAACTGTTATTCTCTCAAGTCCAGCAGAGCTTTATCCTCCCTCCAAACTAAGAATGGGCATAGCTGAATGCTGCCAGTGAAATTTAAAACCCTCTAGAAATAGCTTTACATTTAGCAGAAACTATTGTCTCTTACAGAACATTTCCTTACCAAGGCAGACATTAGAATTGAAATAGGACAGGTTTCTAGAATACCAGCTGCAAGAGACACATTCTCTCATCTTTCCACCCACATTTAGAATCTTAGAATTGCTCAGGTTGGAAAAGACCTCAAAGATCATCAAGCCCAACCGCAGCTTAACCATACTACCCTACCTCTAACAACCCACCAATTTAGAAGAAACGCATCTTTATTTTCCTACTCTTCGAGTTTTTGTATTTTTTATTTTAACAGGTATACCAGAAATAGACCCATTTACCACAACTGCTCACTTCATTCCCAGGACCACAGCAAGCTGATTTCCTGTCATGTTTCTGGCTGAGAAGCTTGGCTGACAGCTCTGCAGACAGCAGTGTTCCCATGTCATTCACAGACAGAGCATCAAGCAGCAGAAGAGCACTACTTACACACAGCCCAGTGGTATCTGCCACTACCTCACATGGGAGCTGGGCGCTTTACAGCACGTATGCTGCAGTACCACTGGAGAGTGGCAAAAGCCAGAGGTAAAGAAACAGAGTGGAAGCACACATCTACTGCTCATTAAGTGACTTGGGGTGATACCGGTGGGTCTATGTGTTTTTTCTCCTCAGCTCTAGCAGGGAATATTTTATTTGCTTACTGAAGTTTTCACATGCTATATGCTGTTGCTGTTTTGTTTCTCAAATCCCTCACCTATATATTTATTATAGACGGATATTATACCCTCGCAGTATAGAAACACTGCAAAGTGCTAGTTAAGTTCTCAGAGCTGACTGAATAATACCATAAATACAAGGGTACTGAAATGACAACAATAAAGAGAGCTGCACTTTGAGCAATAAATATGAACTGTAGCTGTGCTTTGAATTTTATGCGTACTCCAGCTAATAGGTATTCAGCCTGTGTGGGCCACTGACATTTAAATAAACACATGTGTAGTCCAAGGGGGTTGGCTGCGGAGCCTCTCATCAATTGAATCCAGCCCTGGGAGTACAAATAGAGCAGTTCAGGACTGCAGAAATTCCACGCTGGGCCAACCCTTGGTGGCATCTCTCCTGAAACCATAAGAAATCATCCATGGGGGGAAAAAGTCACAATGGGAGTGAGGGGAGGGGTGGAAAACCCCAAAAACATTTGGCTTCAAAGAGATGCTGTAAATATTGCCAACAAAATTATCTGCCCTTGGGCAACACTCAGTTTCTCTGGAACTGAACTGGTCAGCCTTAGTGTTCCTACCTTACAGCAGGACAAATGGATCACCTTCTCATCAAAACCTTTGCTTATTTGCTTCACATAGCAGGGCCATGCAACAATGATGTCAACCCATTTCTGACAGATACTTGGGCACAGAGGGACCTGGACACAACCACCTTCTGCAGAAGGACACTGAGTCCTTCTTTATGTGCTCTAGCAAATGATTCCATAGCTCTTAAAATCAAATATAACTTGGCAGTATCTGAGCAGCCATGGGCTTGGTGCTAATATGCAGCTCCTAATTCCAAAATAACAAGGCAGAGAAAAACATCCTCAGTGCCCTGAGCACTTGTTTGAAGCGGTGCATACAAGCCACAGGTGACGCCATAAGAGTTTGTGGGACTTCAAACATTTTCCATCTGCCAAGAAAAGCACAGTTTCATATCCAGATGTTGCCTAGTCTCACCACCAGTGTGTACTGCCATAGGTGAGAAACAGCCCAGGAAGAAGATGGCATCGACTCCAGCTCTGTCAGCCTCTGGGAAAGGGAAGCAGACAGAAATCTGAGAGGGAAATCTGCAAGCTGCTTGAAGTCCAGATGTAACACTGGGCAAAGCAATGGAGGCTACATAAAAGCATTAAAGATGCATGATGAAGAAAGCATGCTTCTGGTAGCAGGAATCACACCTCCAGGAGAGCGCTCTGTAGGCATCAGTGCATGTGTAAGTGGGAGCAGTTTGGCTGATGCAGCTTGCTCTGGTTTCTCAAAAGCCAGAGAGAAGAGGCTTAAGCCTGCCCACCTCCTCTGCTACCTGAGAAGAAGTGACTTCTGGATCTCTGGGACATTTACCACCAAATCAGGAGGCAGGCAGTGGCAGTGGATGCATTGTCACTCCTAACATTACAAGAGCTGAGTGTGATGAACATCCTTCCCCAGACAGCAGATGGAAAGCCAAACAGAAGCACTTTTTCCTGCATGTTATGAACTTTGCTACCATAGGTGGTTGCAGAGGCCAGAAGTATAAGTTTGCTCCAAAGGCAGTTAGCCAGAATAAAGGAAAGTAAGCCGAATGTAAAGGTCTAGGAAACATAAAAACACAGAGAAAACCTCTAGTGCAGTGAGCTGTTAAACTACAACTTGCTGGGAGCGTTTGCTGGAGTTGGTGTAACTCCTGGTTTTAAGCTCTTCGCTTTAAGCACCCACTATCAGGCTGTGTCAGAGATAGCACACAAGGCTTTGGTCTGCCTCAGTACAGCTGTTCTTGTGTTTCGCAGATTAACATTGGATCCAGCCATAATTGGTACATAAGAAAAACACTGAAAAAATCCGGGAGAGAATGTCTAGCATGCGTTCCTAATGGAGCCAACGCTTTCATCTAAATATAGTTTCCAAAAACCACTGAAGTCAATAGGGTTTAAGCATGGATGTAACTTCTAAAGCTAGCTACTGGCATAGGAAGAAAGAGTATTTGGAGCAAGGGGAATTTTTCCTAGACCAGCCTTCTTGATGTGAGACAAAACCTAGTGTGAATTTTCAGGCATGAGGCTGGTCAGATAAAGCAACCACAATAATTAAGTCTCCAGACTTAATGACTTCTCATCATTGAAGTCATTTACGCCCTCTAAAGGAAATTAAAGTTGAAATAATGGAACTACCAGTCAAACTTGTGACCCATCATCTTAAGCTGACTCAGCACCAAAGGACTAGGTACTGCTAAAGTAAATCACTCTTCAAATGTGGAGGTCCAGGGAAGTGAAAGCTATCAAGACTCACACCTACGGTGGACAGATTGGTACAAATCGTTCTCAGTTTCTGTATTTACAAAGGGAAGACACATGGATGAGTAAGAATACATCCATGGAAGTCAGCAAGGAAAAGTTCTGTCTCATCAAGCTATGGCAGTGTGGAGGAGTTGGCAAGAACACGGATAAGGCAGGCACAATTGTCTTAATTGACTTGGATTTCCCTTAAGGTTTCCAATGTTCTTCATCAATGGATGCTGTGACATGCCCTGTGATAAGAGGGAAGATCCTTGCACAGATTAGAGAGTAACAAAACCCTGGGATAACTCATCTGTTTAGGAAAGCAGGGGTGTGAGTTAAGAGGTGCACCACCACCTAAACCCAGACTGGAGGTTGGAAAGCTGGACGCATAATACAGAGAAATAGAAGGTTGTGTCAGGGAGTGCAGTGCTCACTGAGAAGCCACCTTTTTCTTCTGCAAAATCACTGTGAGGAAGAGGACGCTGCACTTAAACATGCTTATCTACACTGAACGCTGCCCTGACTGTACTCATCCCCTCCCTTCTTTTGAAAACTAACCTGGAATAAAATACACATACATAGAAATACATTCACTGAGGCCAATAGAAAAATTCCTTTTGATATCAGTAGATATTGGCTCAGCCCTCAAGTAAATCACATCCCAAAAATCAACCACAGAGTGTGGTGTGAGGATACCTGAAGTCCCCAGCTTAATGCTCGGTGCAGCCAGCACATTCCCAGCACCCAGGTGGGCTTGCAGTGCAGGGTTTAGCCCAAATCCTACAGCATCACCCACAGGGAAGCCCAACAGCAGCCTCCAAGTGTAGGAATGGTCTGAGGGCTGATATGGAAACACCTGCCTGGAGGCAACTGCACTGGGAGCACCAACTCATTTTGCACAGGCTACAAAATATTTACTATGATTTCCCATTCCCCAGCAAGCAAGGCTCAGATGTCAGATTGATTGGGCACAATGTAAGGAGCCTGACAGGCAGAAAGGATGCAGAGCAATCTGGAAAGCAATGGGAAGCTGGGCTCCACAGAACAGCACATTATTTTTCAATACAACCAAATGTAAGTTGCTGCATGCAGGAACAAGAGGACATATCGCGTTTTCAGGACAAGGGACTGCATTCATTGGGGACTGAGCAAGAGAGTCCCTGGCAAATAACCCCAGCAGGAAGGAGGAGGGAGAGCTCACTTCAGTGCCTGTACAAATACAAAGCAGAAAATCTGCAGAGAGCTTTGGCAAGACTGTGGCTGGAACAGCACGGGAAGCACATCTGGAAAGCAGCAAGGCAGAAGGAGCCACAGCTTGAGGCTGGAGACTGGAAAACCCGCCCCAAAGGCCAGTGCTGAAACAACTCAGTTCTAAGGATAGAGAGGTGGTCTGACCAGACCATAGCAGTCCATAGTGGAAGAGCAGGAGGAAAGTGAGAGAGATCTGCTCAACTTGCACAGTAAGCCAAAGGCTCTGGACAACCAGTGCAAGTGCTGAAGTGTTAACAGCAAGAGTAATCAGAACAACTCAACCACACAGCAGTTCTCCCCAGTCACTGTCAGACAAGTGAGTAAGCCCAGAAGAGAAGTTTTTGTCAAGCCTAATTTTTGGAGAGACCCTCAGGAAACCTACTATTTGGGAACCCGCATCCTTTAGAAGTGTTACTGCAACACCTCCCCCCTTCTTGAGCAAGATCAGATTTCATACCCTCAGATATTCACACACTGGGCCAGGTAATGTTCCCAAAGAGGCCGTGTTACTTTCTTCCCATGTATTGTTACTACACAACCTAATTTCTTCATTTGACTGTACTTATCAGACAGTTGAATGTATTGCAGCTAGGGGAATATTTCCTTCAAGAGCTGAAGATAGCCAAATGCCCCAAAAGATCATTTTAATTCTTTGAGAAGCAGATATTATGATAATACCTGCCATATATTTTGGTGATCTACTGCTATGCCTTAGGTTCCGTGTTTGAACAGCCAACTTGTGATATGGAGCATCATGTAGATTTGTTTACATTCAGCTGAGTTATTGCTAACAAGTTTTCTTTGTTAAGCACTGTAGGACTATATTTCTTTGTGATGGAAAGGTGATACAATTGGACTAGAACCAAAGCTGCAGCTCCATGCTTTCCCTGATGGACTGACTGCTGTTATCAGAGAGACCTGTGATCCCTGTGCGCAACATGGGACACCACTGTGCCAAACAAGATCCAAGAATTGACAGAAATGACTTTAGAGAACTGCCCCTTCCTGTCACCAGCAAGGCATCAAGTCAAATTTAATCCAGCTAAAAACAACTGGCCGCAGTACTGCTTGTGGCCATACAAGAAATTATGCTGAAAAGGAGAGGAGGTGGAGAATTTGAGGGCAGGGAAATGTCTGTGACAGAGACAAAACCGAGGAGCTGCAAGACTCAGATAAGGTGCTTGGTTTGGTGACAAAGGGATAAAATCTATCCTAAAACCACACTCTGTGTGACTGGAACCAAGCATACATCCTCATCTGTAGCTCTCTTTATGCTGTAGGAAGCAGTGAGCACCTGGGTGACCCCCTTCCACTGATCCACCAGGTCTGTGTGTGTTACAGGACCAGGGCCTGGGCTGTGAGACAGAGAAACCTCTGAAGAAGCCAGAAGTACAAAACATCTTTTCTTCCCTCCCAGTTCACTATTTCCAGCCTTTTTAGATGGGATCTCCCATGACCAGTTATTCCTTCACTTTCTCACTGAAAGCACAGCAGTCATCTTCACTGATCCCAGCTGGCCCTGCTGAAAAACATCCTTTCCCTGGCAAGGTATTTATAGGAGAAAGCTGGTGCTTGTCTGCTTTACCCCTTCCTAAGGCAACCTGCACCAGATCTTGGCCACAGGACTCCCCTGTGCAGTCAGGCTCATTTTGGAGGTTTATAAGAATAAGAGGTGAATCAAAGGATGCTCACGGGAACATCTCCTCACAGCTCAGCTGCTAAGCCTGTAGCCACTGGCCCTTACTACTTCTTTCCAGAGCCTCTGGCTAGAAACACTTGTGATCTTACTAGCAGCACCTAAGCTTGTTAACTCTTACATCTCTGCACATGCCGCCATGGACATGGATACTCTTGACTAAGGTCCACGGGGCTCCCCAGCTGTTACTTAAACCTTTACTGCACAATACATGCTCAACAGCCAAATGATTTCATTTAAGCAGCAGCCTCAGAAAGGATGGGAAGTATTTTTAGGAAAGGAAAATATTTCAGCAGAGTGAACTGGAAAGGGGAGGAAATCCAGAGGGGTGTAGACCAAGCAGCATAGGAAGACAAGGATGCAAACTGGGGGTCCCAGCCAGGTGGAAAACTCCTTCCCTTCACACCCTGAATTCTCAGGCACTGATAGTTTTAATGTTCATTCTTTCTAGTTGCCAAAGCAGCAGTAAATCCTAATCCACAGATTCCGCTGCCAGCATGAGAATCTTTTATTACCAGCTACCTGCTGAGAGTTGCCTGTGTTGATATTTTACTGACAGCAGAGCTCTTCATACCCTGCTATTATCTGAAACCACCTGGAAAAATAACACATCCAGAACGCTGCCGTGAAGACATCCTGAAGATGGGAGCTGCCATCAGTGATGCTGACATTTCAGGATGTAATCTAGGACATTATTCATGGTTAGATCATCTACTCTAGTCCAAAACAAACTCCGTTAATTGTATCACTGGAAGCCAGAGCAGCATCCAACAGGTAACAGTCTTTCTTTATGAAGAGACAGAATGAACTGTATCTTTACGAGCACCCAGACTGCACACTACTGTTGTCTTTAATGTGCTCACAGTTTCTTACTCTCACTTCTCAGCTTGTTATATGAGCTGTAATCATACCTGCCTTGCAGTACTCCCATAAAATTGTCATATCCGAGTGCCAGTTGCTCTGGGCCTGATTTAAATTCTCTTCTGACACGCTGGGTAGTTTTTTCCCAGTCCTAATAATGTCCTGAAACAGTTCCACTATTCCAGAGAGAAAAGCAGGCTGCTTCACAGCTAGCAAGCAATTTCTCACTAGCTCAGAGTATAGGAAGGCTCAAGCTCTTTGAAAGACAGAGGCAAACATAAGCTGAACCATACACTGACAAGACAGTGACACTGTTCTCCCTCACACCTCCCCCCCCCAACACACATTGTTTATAGTGCTTCCAAAACATTCAAACTTCTGTAGCAAACATTAATCCCTCCCTTCCCCACCTAGAGCCCCTTGCCATGAACACAGATAAAAGAAACAGCTGTGCTGCTCCTGCCAAGAGGAATTTCACCTCCCAGCAGTGCCAAAAAACGCTGTTGCCTGCATCCTGACATCAGCCATTTCAACACAGCCTCAGGAGCGGGATTTGCACGGCCAGCAATAGAGAGAACTTGGCTTTTCATGTCTCCCACCAAAATAATGGCTATTTAAAAATATCCCTGGCAAGGGAATGGCAGAGAGCCATATACATCAAGCTACTTAAAATCTGCAGGGACTCAACGAGACATCAGAGCAGAGCAGCTTAACTTTTCAGACAGCAAAGAGGGTCATTGTTAGAGCTGCATGGGAAGAAAGGCACTTCCTTTTCAAAGGAGAGTCGGAAATCGGGTTTAGTTTCAAGGAGGGATTTTTTTTTGGTCGGTTTGAGGTTCGGGTTTTCCTTTTTTAACCTTCCCAGTGGAAGGGGAGGCAGCCAAGCTGCAGGGCTGTGCTGCCAGCCGGCATTGGGAAGAGAAGTGCCTTGCCCAGCAGCAGAGCACTCTGGAAATGAATGCTGTTCTATCTTCTGCCCTGTGGCCAGACAGAAGAAAAGCAGCAGGGGAGAACATAAATAAATAAATAAACGTAGGCATCCAGTTTGGATCTACTAAGAAATCTGTTTGGACTCCCCAACACCTTCCTTAATATCAAACTAAGCCAGTGAAACATTCCAGCTTCAGCACAAGAGGATTTCCCCCCCCAGCCCCCTGTAGCACTACCAGCTGCCTGGAAAGTTTCTCATGTCGGATACAAGGAACAAGCAGCAAAGCAGAGCTTGTCCCAGCAGCAGCCAGGTCTTCCAGGCTTTCTTCTCTGGAAAATGACTGCTCCTTTTTCAGATCTATGAAGCTTGTGGTCTAAGAAAGCAGAACAAGAGGTAGCAAAGAGGCCAGCTGCCCAGCACCAAGGGTTTCTACAAAAGCTCCTGCTACAGAAGATGCACAAAACAGTGTACAGAACACAGAGAAGCAGAGGTATGGGAAATAAACATTGCTGGGCCGGCCAAAAGGGAAAGACAGGGAGGGATGCTATTGCCAGGATTACACCTGAATCAGCTAACTGTGGTAAGAACAGCAAGAGCTGTAGCCAGGACAGAGCAAGGCACGAGGGGTGTTTTTCTTTGCTTGGTGCCAAGAGTTAGGAATGGGATTAATGAGGTACAAAGCTGAAATTCTCACAGTTAGTTTTGAATCTGCAGCAATTCCTTTGAAACACTGTTGGCTTTCAGGAAGGATTGCTGTAAAGGGAGAAGGCTGTGGTCAATGGGAATTTTAATTCCAGAGGAATGGCTCTGGATAGCCAGATCAGAGTTATCCATGGGAACCAGTTAAAGAGCAGCCACTCATGCGCAAGTATTGAGGGTCAGGACATAGAGTGGCTGGTGTGGAAGGAGAGACACAGTCAACTCAGCTTAACGTCACATTTGCAGTACTAGGAATTCTGAACAAAGATGTCTGCAGCACAACTGCCAGATACAAAAATGTTTCTGGTACGTGGCCTGCAGAACAAAATGCAGCATCAGATGCTGTAATGCAATAGAAGGTGTAGCTGTGACAGCAGAGCAGCAAGATCCCAAGCTACAGCAAGTGAGAATTTACTCAAATACAACAACCACAGGCTCAGAAATAAAGAGGAGAAACTGCTTTCCTTCAGAAGGCCTCAGGCAGACATGGATCTCCAGCATAACCCTTGCCTCCACTGCCAACAATTAAGTGTACAAAGAAGGGCAGGGGGTGTAATTGGGGTCTCGAGGTCACTCCCCACAGTTCTTACAGGAACTTCAGCTTCCCAGGCAGCTGCTGGATTTACAGTACAGCAGATAGGGAGCACCTTAGGAGGTGAAGGGGAAATGCTTACCTTTGGAAGGCCTCAGGCATGCAGGAATCCCCAGCAAGAGATACCCTCACCTCCACTGCCAACCCTTAAATGAGGTCTGAGAATGGGTGGATCCTGGCTCCAGCACCTCTGTTCAGTCAGTGCATTGCATGCACCTGAGCTCCCCCATGTCTGGCCCTGCCTTCCCACCAGGTGCCCAATCAGTGGTTCAAGCTCTGACTTAGCATTTCCACTACAGATGTATTGCCAGCATGTTCAGATGAGGCCAATGGTAGAAGCAGAGGAACCTGAAAGAAGCTTTCACTTTGACAAAGGAAAAAGAAAAACTGCATTAGCAACAAAGAATGAGAACGTTGCACATGGACCCGCAGTCTTTCCTTGTAGCAGCCACACACAGACAAGCTGGAAACCAGTTCAAAGACCACAAAAAATGAGGAACTACAAGGTTTAACATGAGCACAGATTATCAGTTCCCATGCTCCAAACTACAGATTTCTCTTCTTCTAAGGAGTTGACCAGAGTGCATCTATATGAAACAGTGGTGTAAAATGACAGCAGTGGATTTGTAGCGTGAATCAGTCACTCTATATCCATACTACCCATGTTTCAGGGTTTTACTTTACTAACTAGTCTGATCTTGCAGCATAGATGCTCGTTAATGGCAGCCAGGCATTACACCCCTGATCTGGCAGAACGCATCACTGTAAATGCATCCATTGTTAATGTGGTGTCTGTGCTATGTGGGAGCCCACAGCAGTGTGCTCAGCACAGATGTTTCAGCATCTGCTTTGTTCATCACTGAGATGCTGGCAGCATCAGGAGGACAAGTAGTGGCTCGGAGAACGTGGGTCTGTGTTTGTGTCAGAAACCATTTGCTGAAGTCAAGTTTTCAGTTTCTAGGGGATGCAGCATTAACCAGGAAAAAGGAGTTTCCTGCAGGAAGCAACTTGTGTTGCACTTACATAGCACATAAAACTTTACCCAGTCTCCTGAAGGGTAGCGTTGTGTTGCATCATACATCTCTGTTTCCTCCCCTGATTGAAGGTACCTTAGCCTGATCACCTGCTCGTGCTCTATCTCTTCAAGTCTGGAGCCCTGTGAGGACAAACAAGCTTGCTATTGATGTGTTGGCATTGCTCCATTTATTATTGATGCAGTGGGTAAACGATGGCCTACCGTCCATTTTCTTCATCGTAGAGTGTTAATATCAATTATTAAAAACAGTCTGAGGGATGAAATGTGGGGCATAAAAACACTTGCCCATGAATGATGGGCACAGCCAGGATACAGCTACACCCAGGCTGCATCCTTAATGTGACAGCTCTGAAGGCTGGCGCTAACCACTCAGACAAGCAGCAGCAGCCTCTGCATGCCATTCTATGATTCTATGCCACTTCCTTCCCAGAGTAAGGCTGGGGGTGGATCTGCTGGAGGAGCACTCTCTGGGTGCGAGAAGCTGTAGGCAAAGCTTTCCGAGGGAAACTAGAGATAAAACCTCAGTGCTGGTCTCTAATCCTGCCTGCACATCATCTCAAAGAGCCACACTCCACAGCACGGGGTCATATGCAGAGAGTCAAGACCCATTCCAGAACGAGAGGAAAAAGGAAAATAATCTGACTCTTCCAACATATCATCATAGTATCATAGTCTCGTGCGTGTTGGAAGGGACCTTAGAAATCAATTTCAGGTCATCTGTTAAGCTCAGGGAGCCCAGGTACTCGACAGCCACTTTGCTGCACTGCTTGGCATACTGTCTTCATGCAGGCAAGTGATATCCAGTGGTCCCACAAGCTTCATGGCTCCTGTGTGATGGAGATCGATATCTTAGCAAGTTTCCTTAGCTCTATAGAAAACAGTTCTTAAAACTGCCCTCCCGGAGCCCAGTTTTTTCCTCCCTCTCTCTCCTCCACCCCCCTCTTTTTGGGATGGCAGGCGAGGAGCGAGAGCTTGGGTTTATTCATCCCCTCTCCACCGATCGCAGTGTGCGTCACCGACTGCACAAGTGTGGGAGGTGCGAGCAGTGCCTCACAGTCAAATCAGCAGCCTTTCAGCGTAATAACACCTCAGGGGATGCAGGCGCTCTTCCTCTATTCAAAATAAAAACAGGAGAGGAAATGTTCCAATAATATAAACCAAAAAAAAGGAAGGGGGGGAAGGGGGGGGGGAAAGAACCCCAACCCACACAGTGGGAGGTGAGGGAAAAAGCAACTAAAAAACCCTCCAGTTTTCTTTTGCATGAGGCTGAAGAGAGAAGAGTTGAGTATGAAGGACGGATGGAGGATAGTGAGGACCCGCACCTGGGATGCTGGGCCTCACAGGACAAGACCAAAGGGATGCAGCAGCCCTGTGACACAAGCACGAGCCACCAAAACACAGAGACCTGGGTGAGGTGGTGCTCAATAACACAACCAAGCCATCTGCCTAAACTGGCCTTTTAAACGGGCACGTTTTGAGAGCTCTCTTTGGTTGGAAGGCTCAGGACAGAGCTCCAGGGAGAGGCTGAAGGCAGAGCTGGGCACCGAGGTCTGGGCAAGCACCTCCAGCCTCTGCAGACCCTGCGACCCACTCCTATGAGCAGACTGCTGCATGTGTGCTCTGTGGTGTCTTTATCCCCCAAAGCCCTGAAACAAAAGCCCAAGCCTGCTGATCAGGCAGATGTTGGTATAAGCTTTTGTTAGTGAGGAGTTTTATTTGATCAGTGATTCAAAGTGGCCTCTATAGGCCTGCTATCGCCAGCTGCCCTAGTGGCTGTGCAATGGCCATTGCTTCATCACTCAGTGGTGATCTCAAAAATGCAAGTGGTCATGGCCATGAGAGCAGGAAGATTTCGAATGAGGGACAGCGGGTGTTCAGGTTGAGGAGAGGGACCTGGCATCCGTAGGCAAAGCAGCCACGTGCCAACAGAGCCCACGTTCCGGCAGGGAGATGATGTTTTTCTGAATGCATCCCCATTTATAATGAGACATTACTCACAAGCTGGAGAATAAAATAGAATAATAGCATCTATCAGCGTTAGTCATGTTTTAAATACTTACCTTTCAGAGAAGCATGGGACTTGATAGGATAATCTTCCCATAGACACGTAGGAAGTGCTCATTGAGGTTCACAGCCCTGTTGGCAAATTACAGCCTGCTGCTCTCTGTGCTGCTTCCATGGGGCTGAAAGCAGGGTGAGGGGAGCACACAGCTCCTGAGGCAATGGCTCAGAGAACAACAGGTTTCTGGACCCTAAGAACGTAAATTCTTTTGGCTTGTGATGCCATACCTGATCAGCTTCAAAAGAGCTTTGTAATCCCCTTCATCTAGTGTTTTCATCTCCAACATACTCAGTGGACACACTTAATAGCCCAATCCAACTCTGTGTTTCTGAAAAAGAGCAAACACCAATTTAGGAGGACAAACTCATTCTGCACACATGAAAGCAGGGCTCAGACTTCTGTGAGTGAGAAACGCCACAGCCTCCCACAAACACTGTGCTTGGAATTCATTACCAGGAGAGGCTGGGAATTCTGCAAGGAAGCAGATTAAGCTGGGAGAATGAAGTTTTGTCTCCAACCCCAAAATGCTGCACTAGCTCATCTGTTTCGGTGATCAGCTGACAAAAAGCAGAAGCCCACTTGCTCGGAAAGCTCAGCTCTCCAGCATCCTATGTGGGGTCTGCACCAGCGCTGCTGTGTTTTTGTTTGAGGAAATTCATTGCAGGATTTTAGCTCTCCGAACAAGTGGTTTTGTTGGTTGTTTCTTTAAAACTCATGCTCGAGGGGTGGCAAAATCTGCCAAACAATCTGTATGCTTAAGGAGATGATGGAGAGGAAATTTGGTTCGCAGTCAGATGCTCTTAACCAATTTCAGCAGTGGCGAGACACAAGAGAGTAGCAATTTTGCACAGCAGTGCAGTGATGTTCCCTGTAGTCTCCTGCAGGTCTGAGGAAGGCTTCTGTGATGGCTTACCAAACAGAAGGGAGGAGGTGGGAGAAGGGCTGGTGCCTCGTGCCTTGTGCCTGGACATACCCCAGGGAACAAGGGTGCTTTGTCCAGTGAAGGAGGTCACATCGCTCTATGCCAATAGGACCGGAGATGTTCAAAATCAGAAGCAACAGAAACATGACGCTGTCCCCCATTTTGTTTCGCACCCAGAAATAGAATGAAATTAGGAAAAGAAGCAGAGTGACATGAAGGAGTTCTAAATGGAAGTGACCCACACTGTGGAGAGAAGGTGGGAGAGCAATAACTTCCCCTTGAAACTAAATTGGGCTGAAAAAAAAAAGAAGAGTATTCTGCACGTTTTCAAGCATGAGACTCCCATACAAATGGTCCCCACAATGTTTAAATCATTTGGGCTCCTTCCTTATGCTGTTTCTAAGTTTGAAGAATGCCTGCTGGGTATGATTAATATTCCTCCTCCTACACTTACCCGTTACTCCTGACAGCAAAAATTAAAAGAGGAGCTTCTCTTCATTCAACCCCAACCCACAGGAACGTGGCTACATGGAGAAAGTTGCTAGTATAAAAGGGGAAGGTTTGTAGATTGGCTGAATTCACAGCCAGCAGAGGTGTAGCTCTCATTCAGCAGCCCTGATGGATGGGCGATCCCTTGCCTCCTCCCAGATGGATGCTGGGCATTAGCGCTGCTCAGCAGGGCTGGGGGGATATTCAGGTCCCTCTCTCACTGCAGGGACACCCGATCAGAGCAGCTTCACTTGCTCCAGGCAGGGTTGCTATAGGCAATGCTGCTAGGAGAAGCCAACAAGGCAGAGTATAAAGAAGAGCCATCCCAGAGCCTTCAAAGCGTAGCTGCTTACTATGCTGCACATGTTTCTCCCCTTGCCTTCCCTCTTTCAGTGTGTTTCAGGTTAGCTTTCATTGTAAAAATAAAGCTCTATCCTTTAGCACTGTTGGTAAATGTGTTAATTTGTGTGTTCAAGCAGATGTTCAACAACATGGGGGAGTGGCAGCCCAATATAAATCATTATCCTGAGCACCTTGTTCCACATCAGCTGTGCCCTCCATATATGTCCCTATAGGCAATGGTGTATGAGCCTAATATCTGCTGTTGGTATTTAGAATGAAAGCATGGAGTGCTGTGTCTCACTGCATGAAGGGCAGCTGAGCAGAGCAATGCATTTCCCCCTCCCACCTGCAAGCAGGCTCCTTCAGAATAAATCCCCAAAGGCAGGGGAGCCCCCAGATTCTGGTCCACACCACAGGAGAGCAGCATTTCTTAGACTGAAAAACCTCTAAAGAGTTTCTGAGGCTGGGCAGCATTCTGAACTAAGGGACTGAAGGTTCCAAACATCTCTGAGATGCACAGCTGGACCTACAAAGCAGGTTGTCGTGCTCTGCTGATATCAGAGGATAAGCCCACAGAAGCCCATGGCCAAGTACTACATTCACCATCATGGTAATCACTGCAAGTGGACCATCAGTTGAATCCAAGGGCTTCCCACAAACCACACCAAGTTGAGGCTTGTTCACACTGGGCTCAGCACTCTGATATCTCATCCCAGTTAGCCCCACTATGGCTACATGGGCAGTTCTTTTTCCCCCCAAGCCTCAGCCATCCCCACATAGATGCTACCCCATCACTTTGCCCCACTTAGGAGGATGGAGGCCTTCCCTCCATCATCTCATTGCAAAAAAAAAAAAACAAAACCAAAAAAAAAAGGGGGGGTGGGTGGGGAAGCCAATTATTTCCCTCTTTCTTCACCATCAGCCTTGGCTGCAGCAGATCACTAAATACCAGGGGGCAGAGATCAGCTTTGATTCTGGAGCACTTCAAGGGATATCGTGCAGGAGATAGCTACACAATGCTAATGAGCCAGAGATTTCCTTTAGGAAAAAAAAAATAGAAATGACAAGAATCATTTTAATTGCAGCCCTTTCCCTTCAATTAGCCCCCTCCCTTGCTTAGAAGCGGGAACGAGTCATCAGGAATTGGAGGCAAACCTAAGAAAACTGCTGCTTTTTGGCAGCCAGAGTTGATGCAGGCATTAACACCTGAGTGATGGGTGCTGGACCAAGGTAGCTGAAATCACAATGCAAAAGGTTCGGAGTTTTTCTCCCTGCCTTCACATCCCAGGTAAAGCTGGGGTAGTGTTTTCGGACCCTTGAAAGCCTCTGTGCTCCGTATCACTGGGCATAGCCTTCCTCCAGAGGAAGGAAAGGGCAAGGCTGGGCTGGGTGGGAGGAGAGATCCAACTCCATCACCATGACAATTGGGAACTCCAACATCGTGGGTCCGCTGCCATAATGAAATCAATCACCGCACCTTCACGGGGTTAGTGCGGAGGGGGAAGAAACAGCAAGCAGCGAGGAACAGCTACATTCCGCTTTAATGAGGCTAAAGAGCAAAACGGAGTCAATTAAATCTGGTTCTGGGAGCATTGTCTAAGTCTATAACAATTGTTATAAGCTAAAGCAAGACAAGTTGTTTGAACTCCGTGGGCAGGCTTTTCCCTTTATTTTTTCCCCTTCTTTTATTCAGAATTAGCTTTTCAGGATGCATTTCAAGTTCTTCCTCTGTTACTGCTTGGTTCAAAGGACATGTGGGACAGATTCAGCTCGCCAGTTTGTAAACAGCTGACGTGGGAGGGAGAGGGCACAGAAGTTATTTGGAATTGTTTTCATTCAAAAAAGATTTGTAAATGAATTCCTCCCCCAACCGCTTGCTATAAACACCACACAGCCGCGTTCCTCCCCTTCAGATGGATCATGCAGACAGATGTGCCTTCTGTTCTTTCGCAAACATCAAGGCTGCCTCCCTCGCTGGGTAAATGTCAAGGTGCTAATTAGTTGTAACGGGAGTCAGGCGGGGACAAGTCACAGCAGAGGGAACACGATGGCAGAGAGAGAGAGAGGCAGCAGAAGGAATCACCGCTGGTTTTCAAGCAGCCCCTCAGCAGCAGAACGGGCAGTACATCCTCATGGGGAACCAGGGCTTGGGGGCTGGCAGCACGGGGGGCTAAATGTGGGGTGCCCCCTCCTGATGGGTGCTGGGGTTGTGCAGACAAGGAAGGGCATTTCTACCCCCCCCCCCCCACTTCATCACACTGTTGCATTTTAAGCCTCTTTTGTTTAGACAGTGCTTGTTTACTATTTAAATATGAAGTAACTGGCATGTAGCACCACAGTAGTTACATGGGAAATACTGTTTCATGCTGGGTACTCCTCTCTCCATGCTGGCCTTGCTGTGAGCCCTTCTCGTTCCAACATGTGTGACTTGTGCAATCATTTTCCCAGCCTATATTTGCCAAACTGTTACTGGGTGTTTACCTGGTGTGCCTCAAATTAACATTTAGGAAACGAGGGAACAGAGAGTGGTACCAGAGAAGAGACCTGTTGGAGAGGGACAGGCCTGCACAATGTACCATTGGCTGGCTTCTGCTCTGGAGCTGCAGGGGAGGGGTGGTAGTAGGCTGACAAATGGAGGAGGCAAAAGAGCCCTGGTAGATTTGGCACTTGCTTCCAGGTGTCAAAATGGCATTTGGAGCCAAGGCATTTCGTTTCAGCAGCAAACAACTCCTTCGTTTCCTTCAAAAGGAACAGAAACCTGGCCTGCATCAGGAGCAGTGCTGCCAGCAGCACTGGGGAAGGCAGTACTAAGGAAGGTCCCTTTTGTACACCACACTAGTGAGACCACACCTTGAGTGTTATGCTCAGTACAAAGAGGGCCGTACCAGGGCTGCAGCCCAGCCCAGCAGGGAGGCTCTGATCTCTGTTACACAGGTTTGTTCTGTACCTGAGCAAACAATAATCAACCACAGCCAGCACATGGGTGCCTATACTCTAGGCATTAGAGGTTCAGGGTCTCACTAGGAGGAAGCATCAGAGATTTTCTTTCCCATTCTAGTAGGAGTGAGAATTAAATGTTATTTCTCACTATTGATTGCTTCCCCGGCCTCTGTGAGCAGCTGTCTCCTGGCTCTTGCTCTCATTTGGAGCTTGCTGGAAGCATCCCTGGGTTGACCCTTCTGCTCCACAGCAAGCTGTCTTCCCTGAGGACTCTCTTAGGCACTTCCCTATGAGCAACAAAGTACTGCGTCCTCTGCCAGTTCGTAATCTTCACTCAAACACACAGATTATTCAAGCATAAGCAGGGATTCCATACCAGGTTTTGGAATGCAAGCAATTTGAGAGTATTAAATTTCACCCTTTTATCTTTAGCATGTTAAGTCCTAGCATCCAGCCATGCAGAAACAGAGCAGTGAATGACAAACAGTGGAGAAACAAATGCTCTCCTAGCCTGGAGATGAAGGACCACACCTTCCTCTGAGTGGTGAAATGCATGCATTAAAAGCCAAGGCTGCCCACCTCCTGGAAGCACTGTAGGGAACATCCAGAGGCTCATAGATGCACCTGCAGGGTTCAGGCTCCCTGTGCTGTGGTGCTGGGAATAGGCACTGTGCAGCCCCAGGGCCACATGTGGGTACCCCAAAATGCCATGCCCTGCTGTTTCTGTCTCCATGTACCCTGGCTTGGGGCAGAAAGGGAGATGGAGCAGCCATGTGAGCACACAGGAGACTAAATAGTGAAGCTGTGTGGGAGTAAGCCTGGCTCTGACTCACCCACTGCTCTCTAATACTATTTTACTGAGAGGAAAGTGAGGTGGGAACCCCTGGGAGATGTAACCTGTCCCCTCAGTGAAATGGAAGCCCTGCTTATCATGGGGCTGTGAGGCTCATGCCAGAGCTGCCTAGCCCCAACACCATCCTCTTCACTCCCCATGAAGTCCTTGCATTCTTCTTATAGATATGTCTTTATGTAACTGGGAATGAAAACTCCTAGTTAAATGTCCGTTCCTATGTGCCATCAGTCCTTCTGTTTTTACCTTTCCTTCCTCCTTTGATTCTACCCAATTAGCCTGTCACAAAATAAGCTGTATTTTTTCATCCAAAACAGAGAGTATTTAATACTGTCTCCATATTCCCCACCTGTATTCTCTCCCTTGTTTTTTTTTCCTGGCTACAACAGCTTTGCACCATGATTGCTCAGCTTGTTTACTGATCTGTGACTGTGGAAGTTGACACTGTGCTCAGAGAAACCTCCCTCCAGCACATCTCTCCATCCATTACAGCTTGCAAACTTTGCCGGTCTCGCTTTTGGCACAGCGGTACAACAGCAATCCTATAATATGGTCATTTTCACACAACTTCAAACCGAGCATCTTTATTAGCAGGTGCTAAATTGCTGCTCCAGCTGCTGAATGGTAACAATTAACTCAATTAACATCTAAACAGATGTAATTTTTGAGGAAACGAACAACATTAATAACCACCAAAAGGGGGAAAAGGCTGCAATTACAAGCAGGGAGAAAATCATGCACAGCTACAGACAGGCATGTGCTGCTCCCAGTGTCCCCTGGAGAGCTGTTAGAGCACGGCCCTTTCTCCAAGTGCTGGCAGTACGTGTGATCCATAATGCACCCCGTGCTTGCTGCTATGGATGGGGCTGTATCTATAGAGGATGCACTGTGGCTTCTCACTATAAAAAGGGATCTGTACAGCCGGACTGTCATACCAAAGTGACGTTCATAAGGAAAGCAGATATAAAGTTGTGAGTTGCCAGGCTTCTGTGCTGCTCCAGCTCCAGCCCGATGACCCCTGTGTACCAGGAGTGACCTCCTGCCCAAGCTCCCTGCAGCACGCAGAGACATCTAATGGCAGAGGAACAACACTGCGAACGGCGCGGCTTAATAACGCCTTGTTGCAACAGGGGAAAATAGGGAAAAATAGGAATTTCCCACCTGCATTATTGGAAAGAAATGATCTGCAATGGAAAAATGAGCCTTGTCACTCGGGGGAGATGGAGGTGGGCATTTCCCCAGGGAAAAGCAGGGAGCTGGGGCAATGCCACCACGCTGGGATGCTGGGAGGAGAAGCAATAACAGAAGGCTCATCCACGCTCCAGTCCCTACTTCAGCTCGTTTCCCGCTGACACCAATAACCCTGCTCCCTGCTGCTTTTATTTTTATATCCACAGCTGCTCCCTGAAAGCTCCACTCTTCAAAGTGCCATTCGGGTGTGCTGGGGCTGCCACAAGGCAGCTCTCACATAGTAGGCACAGCCCTGCTTCTCGGGAAGCCCAAGCAGATAGCACAGGGATAGCACACAGATAGCAAGAGGCAGGTGCTCCTTGGTTATATAGGCAGCCCCATCCCCTATGATTTCCCCACAGCTGGTGGGGGCTGGGGTCATGGGTGGGCAAGGGATCGCTCTGAGATTCTGGGTGGATTCAGCATCATTCATTCTTCCCCACAGAGAGGGTCCGTTTTGACTAAAGGGTGCCTTTCAAGGGAAAAAGCTGAAAAAGTTTGGGGCTAATTGTTCACAGAGGAGCTAAATTGGTTCTGGTTCTCTCCTGACTTTTAACTCTGCCTTTATTTCAGCATAAATTCAATCTCTGGAGCCACTTGCTCACTC